>NC_090266.1:385241593-387741593 GCF_040414725.1 Anabrus simplex | reverse complement strand
TTTAGAATTTCATCTTAGATATTTAAAATCAACACATAACCGAATGAAGTTCATTACTTTTAAGACGTTTCTGATACGTATGGTTTTTCTTACTGTGGGGATGAAGCACCATCCTAAGAAGTTCACACTGAAGTCTTGAGTTCAGTCTGCCCTGTGCTTGCGAGATACAGAGAAACGACCAAGCAAATCTCACAGAAGGAAGAAGTGAAGGGAACTGCCTACTTGCCTTACATTCACAACACCACAGATCAAATTGCCAAGGTCCTCCGCAAACACAATATAAAAACCGTTTTTAGCACCACCACTAAAATTGCTCACAGTCTGAGTAAAACCAAGAACAAATTGTCCCCACTTTTACATCCTGGGGTATACGAAATTCCCTGTACGTGCGGTAAAGTATACATCGGCCAAACATGCCGGTCCATTGGTACCCGTATCAAAGAACATGAACGTAATATTCGTCTCAACCAACCTGACAAATCGGCAATAGCTGAGCACGCTCTATCGTCGGGTCATGATGTCATGCTCCAAGATGCTCAAGCTCTTACCCACACTAGACACTACAGGTCCACGATTATATGGGAAGCTGTGGAAATACGTAAAAATCCTAATAGTTTCAACAGGGACACCGGCTATCAATTAAGTAATACCTGTTTGCCAGCCATTAAGAATTTACGTAAGTAGTTCCCTTCCCTGCCTCTTCACTATTGTTATTTCGTCTCGGTGTTTTCCAAATTCGTACGTTCCTCGTCGCCAGATGTTTCATTCCAGGCTTATGTTTATGTCTTACACCTGTCATACGTTACGCAAACACGTTACGTGAACCGCTTCATCTGATTGTGATGGTTTGGTCAGCTTCCGCTTCCAACGCTAGCATTGTGCCACGTCCTGGGTGCCATGTGGTGGTGAATGAACGTACCATTTCCACTTCAACTTCTATTATAACGTTCCAAATTCAAAAGTGTCATTGTTTAAGAAACCTTTCTCATGGACAGTAAAGAATTCTTCTGAGGATGCAGAGCACAGTTTTCTGTGAAACCTTAAGAATTTCACCTTATTTTCTTGACACGGCACAAGCCCAAAAGCCTATACAATATTATGTCTATAAGTACGGGCCGTGAAAGCATTAATGGCAAGATATTATGTTATTTACTTTATAACCCACCAACTACTTTTACGGTTTTGGAGATGCTGAGGTGCCAGAATTTTGTTCCGCAGGAGTTCTTTTATGTGCCGGTAAATCTACCGACTCAGGACTTATGTATTTGAGCATCTTCCAACATCACCGGATTGAGCCATGATCGAACCTGCCAAGTGACTTAAACTATTTAGCATCCTACATATAGTATCTTCAATATGGATCAGTAATGATATTTATCACTTGCAATTATCTGAACTTCCCGAATGTTAACTGGGAAGGGAATGTGAATGACAGAAAGCATGACCAACAGAAGGTGATCAAGTTATTATGGCAAGGAGAGAGTTGTTACTTGTAATAAGGACAGCTGAATCCGAAAGTAATGGGACCAACTACAGGGATACATATTCTAGATGTGGTGCTGATAAAACCAGAGTTAAAAATAAATGTGTTAGAAAGGAATTTTGTAAAAGTAGGACTATTAGGCAATATCATATGGCTGATAAGAGGGGAAGGGGGAAATTTTTAAAAAGCAATTATGACCAATAGAAAATGGAAAATAAAAATGTAAACAGCCTATGGGTTGGGTTTAAAGCAATTATTGTTGAGGAGTGTGAAAACAGTATGTACCTTTAAAAGTGGTAAGGAATAGTAAGGGCCCATTATTGTATTATGTCTGTCTGTTAGGTCATCAGCCCAGGGGCTGGTTGGATCCTCATATAGCACCACCAAATGCTATGCAATTATAGGGAAACCGCAAAAACCAATGGCAGCACCAAAATGAGGTGTACTAGACAAGATGAGGAGTGAGGTAGTTTGCCATTGCTTTCCTCACTGGACCAGAAGGTGCTACTGCAGCACGACTGATCCTATGAGCAACACCTTTCATAACACTCAGACACTAGTTGTGCTCCAAATGTCATTGTCATTACTCAGCACCACCCATACTCCAGCAGCTTCCATATTGTGACAGCCATGGATGAGACTGGAACTCCGGTGGAAGCTACACTTTGCTCTGGCCTGTGCCAAGAGATGGATATTATATTATAACAGGGAAATAAAGAGATTAAGAAGGAAGAGCAGATTGGAAAGAAATAGAGTTAGGAATGTTTGCAGCCATATGAATTTTAGGGAGCAAGGGAAGGATATGTATAGATACATTAAGGCAGAAACAGGTTCGAGGAAGGACATTCCTGGGATAATTAATGAGCAAGGGGAATGTATATCAATCAGTCAATACTGATCTGTATTTAGGGCAGACGCCCAGGTGGCAGATTCCCTATCTGTTGTTTTCCTAGCCTTTTCTTAAATGATTGCAAAGAAATTTGAAATGTATTGAACATCTTCCTTGGTAAGTTACTCGAATCCCTAACTCTTCCTATAAATGAATATTTGCCCCAATTTGTCCTCTTGAATTCCAAATTTATCGTCATATTGTGATCATTCCTACATTTAACATTTATGTGAGAACCCTCATCATCATCATCATCATCATCATCATCATTTCCCTTTATCCAGCTGTAGCCGGGTAGGGGCAAATATGGTTCCTCTCCACTTTCTTCGGTCTTTCCACCACTCCTCCTCCAACACTGTGTCCCAGTCCAGGTTTCTTTCTATAATGCTGCGTTGGATGGTATCCTTCCATCTCAATCGTGGTCGTCCACGGCCTCTCCTTCCTTGGATTTGCATTTCCATCACCTTTTTTGGCATTCTTTCGTCGCTCATTCCCAGGTAGCAGGTAGGGACCCTCTTCAGAGGCAGCCCTACCCAGGGAGTGGCGCCCCTGCCTATGTGAGTCCCAGAGCACACTGACCCATTGTGTAACATCAGGTATGAGTCCCAGCTCAGGGTTACGAGTGAAGACCTCAACGGCATCTACGGCGGAGAAGGTGGACTTCGGTACGGCGGAGATGGCGGAAGGGGCATACCCGTAGCGTCTGTATTCCAGAGGAGCGGCTACGAAAGGCATCTGTCTCCATGTTAGGGGCGGCCTAATTTTGAACCTGGCAGTAGGTATAAAATGCCTTTCGGTGTGGCGAGCCCATCGTAACAATAGCCTATATGGACAAAGCAGATATGGTGCCTCGGAAAAGGTTAGGGCGTCCCCTGCTAAAAGCGACGCGCAGCTCTTCAGGTGCTGGGGGAACTGTGAAAAATGGGCAACCAGCACCAAACTACATCAAAATTGCAACAGTAAATATGTGAGTACCCTAAAGAAAATATTTCCTAATGTTAACACCTAGGTACTTACAATGCAACGACTTCCAGAAGGCAGAAGTATTCAGTCAGCAATATGTAAAGGTAGTTGGATATAAAGATAATGTCGTAATAGAGGAGGTGATTAATACTAGCAAAACACGGACATTTACCTATGATAAGAAAGATATTTATAAAAAGATACAAAAATTGAAATTGGGATTGACAAGATTTCTGGGGATGTATTATTGGATAAAAAACTTGTTGGGTTCATTAAATTGCTAAACTGTGCCGTTTATTGATATGTGGAAATTTAGTTCTTATGTTGTATGTCTAATGGTTGGAACTGTGCTTATTTGCCGTGATGTTGTTAAGCGGGCATAGCCTCTCAGTTCAATACACTCCTCAACGGCTGTGTACTTTGCGTGGCGACTGCAGCATGACGAGCAATGCATCTGTGAAATTAACATTTTAACATTGTAGGAATTGATTCAGCTCTAATTTCACAATTTTAAGATTGTATTTGAACTTGACTTTAACAAGTGTATAGAATAATTGCAATCTCAGAATATTGAAGACAGCTCATCTCTCAGAGATGAGATTTTACACTTTTGACTCACAAGGGTTATCTTGTTGTAAATTAGAGTTTTTAAACTTAATATTAGATAGATATTAAGGAGTTAATTATATCAATATGTTGATTTATACTGTTATATCTCCAAGTTTCTCTACTTATTATGCAGCTGATGATGGTGCCTAAATGAGCGCCGAAACTAGTTCTGCAATAAAATATATGTTGTAAAAACCATCTACTAACAGTGTATTTGTATTGAACAAGGTGGAACCTACAAGATTTTCATTTCAATTGTGATCTCAGTTCAATACAGGCAAATAAGATGAAGTTGCTCACGTTTAATAGTCAATACAATTCAGAATGTATTATTATTTAAACTATCATTTACTTATATACATACTTATATACAAAGACAAGTACATGTTTTGAGAAAATAACAAATTCTCTTCTTCAGCTTGTTAGTAAAATCACATGTATCGGAGACATTATTTATAATGAACTATGTGCCGACAGATTGCGGACAATATGACAATACAACAATGTTAGAAAATTCACACCTGAAAATCCTTTCATATTATATCCCAATTCTATGAAATGTCTGCGTATCACCACCTTATTTAAAATGAACTTGGCCGAGCTGAGTGGCTCAGACAGTTGAGGCTCTGGCTTTCTGACCCCAACTTGGCAGGTTCAATCGTGGCTCAGTCCGGTGGTATTTGAAGTTGCCCAAATACATCGGCCTTGTGTCGGTAGATTTACTGGCACATAAAAGAACTCCCACGGGACTAAATTCCGGCACCTCAGCATCTCCGAAAGCCATAAAAGTAGTTAGTGAGACGTAAATCAAATATAACATTATTATTAACAATATTATTAAAATGAACTATGTGCCAACAGTTTGCAGACAAAATGACAATACAACAATGTTAAAAATTCAAACATGAGAATCTTTCATTTTATGTCCTGAATCCATGAAATATCTCTATGTGATGTATTAAAATACAGTTGGTTGATGGTTGATCCATTGTATTTAAATGTGGCATTATTATGGTCTTTCATAGTCCCATAGTTCGGCATTGAGACTGTCTGCTATCATTACAATATCTTAACGGAAAGTAAATCGGTTAATATGCAGATCAAGCCTGCCAGGTTAAAATGGACTTTTTCATTTGTCTGTAAAAACAAGAAAAGAACTAAAATGTAATGGTATTAAAAGCAAACATGACGGGTTGAGAAACCAACGTTGAAATAGAAAGTAACTTAGATAAGATGCAGAGGTCTTACGGTTTGTGGGCACTATGATTTCAAACAGCAGACTGACTAACTAGTTAGTTGAATGACTGGAAGGGGGGGACGGGGAGAGGTGGGGTGGGTCGAGTCTGCAGCATGGGAGGGGAGTTGTGTTGCACTTTTCCTTTCTTTCTCTTTCTAGAATATTGGATTGCAAGTTTAAATAACTGATTATCATCTGACATATGTTCATTTAAACTATTTTTGTTGTCAAGTTTCTGTAATTTATAAATTTTTAATTTCTCAAGAATGATCATTTCTTTACCCTTATTTAAAGGGTGTAGCAGATCTATGTAATTTGCTATGTTCTTGAACTGGTGATCATTATAATGCATATTTTCTTGCATTGACATGCTCGTTATAGCATACTGCTACACTTCTACCTGATTGCTCTACATATTTTTTATTGCCCTTTTGGCATGTCAACCTATACACTCCTGATTTACTATAAATACTGCTTGTGTTCGTGCTATTAGAATTGAACAAGATTTTTTAATTATTATTATTATTGTACCGGGCGGTACCCCTCTACGACGCAAGTTCAAATCTTGCGCCAATTGAAATTCCTCTACAGGAGAAACTCTGAACTTTAAAAACGGAATCAACTCAACTGTTTATCAGAAGATGTCACTGTGTGTATTTCGATTTTTTTTGTTTCTCATTGATCAGCAAGTGTGGACATTCTCTTATAGATGTCACTGCTTAAAAAAAAAAAAAAAGATGATGATCATGCACCCTGGTGCGACGTGAAGGAACTTTTGGAAGAATTTTTGTTTTCATAAGTTTGTTCTTTACTAAATTTCATTCTTTTATTTGTGGGTTGGCAATATTAACCCTTTCTTTCCGCCTATTTTGAAGCTAGCCAATCAATAATTTCTGTATTTAATTTCCCACCTATCACAGGTTTCTTCTTCATTTTTGACGTGTAAATTTTAACCGACCAATAAAGGGTTGTGGTTGTGGCTGTTTCATTCAGGAACGTCTCGAATCTTCCACGAGGGTTTAAAAACTGCTGATTTTCTGGTCTCCTGGCCACTTCAACAACATCTAGCTTAGTGTGTGGATATGTAGCAGGAGGCAGGAAGTGCCTCTTTCTTCTGGAAGCAGCTCTTTTGGCCATTTAACATCTTCTTGCTAGCTCAGCAGTTTAACTCGCGGGGAAGGTTCGAAACCTTTAATATGTAACCAACCTTTTAAAAATGTAAATCCCATTTCAGTCTATGTAAAAACTACAAATCTCTTTAACTGTAAAGCAGGGATGGAGAGTGCTTTACCCTCTCGAGCTCCCCTTCATTTTGAAGTTGAGGTGACTACGTTTTCATAACCGTTTCTTCTCTTCCTTAATGTGTTAAAGTTTTCTCATACGAGCCACCTCCCTAGCTTGGGATTAGCCCCTGTGTAATCGGCCGAGCGCCACTTAGGTTTTAAAATGTGTATTTAGGAGTGCAAGTTCATGCCTTCAGTCCTCACTGTACTTTGGGCCAGTAACTTAACCTGTTGTTTTTCCTTCATGCGAAGGCCCTGTAGGTTGGGTACAAGGTACCCCTGTTTCTTTGTAAGTGTGCCTTGAGGGCAGTTAGAAGTAAAGTTTATTGTGGCCTTTGATGGGCTTGTAAAATTGAGAGCGGTTCTGCTCTTTCTTGTATTTTGATGTGTGCCTCTAGGAGGCCTGACAGTGCTAGGTGGGAGCAAGCGCTGCATGTACTAGGGGATTTCTGCCCTTATGTAAAGTTATAACTTCTAAATTTGAGCCAAGAGCTCACCATATGTAAAGAGAGGGGTTTAAAGCCCAAGAACTGTAAATTGTACTAATATTGTGCGTCTTTTACTTGTTTGTCTGCTACTTGGCACCTGTTACTCTGTTACTTGTTGATTTTGGAAAGAAACTATAACCTTGTTAAAGTTTTAAAATCAATTTTGGATTTGTAGTTAGACCCATCCAAGCCCACACCTTCTTTTCACCTCTGCTCGGAAAGTTTTAGGTTTATTCATGATCTTATTTTATTAAATCATATACAGGTGTTTCATAAATTTGGGGCATAAAATGAAAGATTCTCATATTCAAATTTTTAACATTGTTGTATTGGCATTTTGTCCACAAACTGTTGGCACATAGTTCATTTTAAATAAGGTGTTGATACATAGACATTTCATAGAATTGGGATATAATATGAACGGATTTTCATGTTTGAATTTTCTAATATTGTTGTATTGTCATTTTGTCCGCAATCTGTCAGCACGTAGTTCATTATAAATGGAGTCTTTGATACATGTGATTTTACTAACAAGCTGAAGAAGAGAATTTGTTATTTTCTCAAAACATTTACTTGTTTTTGTATATAAGTGTTGTGATAGTACATATATCACCCCCCAGAATTATATGTAGAAGTTAGAGATATTATTGTCAGTATTCGATTTATTATTATTATTATTATTATTATTATTATTATTATTATTATCAGTATTTCATTTATATATTTTGCCATTTATATTGGTAAGCTGGAAGATATCCACATATGTAGGTATGAGTAATTTGTTTTGCACGAGTGGGAAAACATTGCTTTAATAACTCTGGTAATTTGAATGAGTCATATGGCTACCCCAGTGTTTGTTGTGATGTACTTGTGTTGGGAAATTCATGAGTCATGTATATATCCCAGCCTGATGAGATAAGCTTGTTGTTGTATTAGGAAAATTTGGTGACTCATGGAATATACCCCAGAGTTTGTTATTGTCTTGGGAGGAAGAAGTAGTTCAGGGCTTGGTCTTGACTAGAGATCACTCATGATTGGTGGGCAAGCACCAATCCAGATGTATCATCTGAGAGGAGGGGGATGTTTATGTCTATAAAGGTTGATCATACGGCGGTAACCTGGAACATTGTATGGGACATTGTATGGGTGATGGTAAAGGAACGAGAAGGAAGACAACTACTACAACTACAAGCAGTAACACTGTATGAAGGAACGACAACTGACGCACTGTACGGGAAGGAAGTGGTGCTGATACACGGTACTGGAGTGACACGGCTGCAATGGACTGGACTTCAAACGTTCGTGGAGCGTAGTCTTGTTATGTTCGTGGAAAGTGACTGATTGTGGAGAGTGCTTGCGCATTAAGTATTGTAGCACTTGTGGCGGCCTAGCATTATATGTTGGTGAAAGCTATCTCAGACTTTCCATAAATTTATGTTGAGGATCGACAGACGTGTGTATATATCTTTACAACAAGTGTTAAAATATGTGAACACAGTAGTACAAGGTACAGTATCTGTGTGATGTGATAACTGCCGATTATGAGAATCGGTAAGTCGAATTGATATAGAGACAGTGAAGGGTATTTATCTTCATACATGTACATTGTTCATCGGACCATCTACAAATGGTAGCTTAGTTCTCGCTTTCGTTTTCCCACGATTTTCATTATTATTGTTGTTGTTGTAAATATGGAGTCTTCTAGCAATATTTTATGTGTGTATTATATGTATAATGTTGTATGTTGATGAGGTGCTCATGCACGGAATTTGTTAAGAATATAGTTAGCTATTTTAGAATCAGTGTTATTGATGAACCTAGGTGCAGTTCCTACCTAATTAGTCGTTTTCAGGAGGTTAGGTAAGGCCTGCAGCAGATGTACCAGTACGCAGCATTATGTACACGCCCTGGGATATAAAATTTATCATGCTCTTATCTAAATTCGAGGGATCCATTCTGGTGAACTCTGGCGCCCATACTACGGACATTTCGGTTAATTATGTTTATTAATTTTATTAAGTTTTTGAGTAATTTTATTTATATATTTTTATTCATGATTTTATTTATTATTATCATCAAAAAAAGTTACAGTGTGTATATAAGTCAATTATAGTTTGAATAATAATACATTCTGAATTTTATTGACTAGGCAGAACCTGGACACAATGGCCTAAGGACACCAAAGTCGACCCATAAAGGACTGGCCTGTTACGACAGGAAATGTAAATAAAGATGATATTTGGCATTAATAGTGGTGAAAATTTCTGTTTAACACCTATCAAAACACAATAATAACGCATTGAAATACTTTGGACACAGTGGGTTTTTTTTAAGCCTTTGTCCTACGATACTCAGTTATAAACAATTAACTGTTATGACTGTACTGTAGGTATGGATGGGTAGTAAAGGCCAAGTTTAATGAGGTTACTTATATCTCAGAAACTGAAGATATTACAGACCTCAAAATTGGTATTTGGGATCTCCTCTAAAAATAAAGAAACATGTATCTTTTTTGTTTTTAGGAAAATCAAATTAATGGGGGTTAGACAGAAGTGACAAATTCGGGTGAATTTTTAGAAAGACAGTATCTACAGAATATCTCAGAAACGTAAAATGTTACACACGTAAAAATTGGTATTTGGAATCTCCTGTAAAAGTAAAGAAACATACGTGATTTGTTTTTGGAAACTCCACTTAAGGGGAACTAAAAAGGTGGTTAAATTTTAAAATGAGCATTTCTCAGTATATCTCAAAAACATAACATGTTACCGAAGTGAAAAATAGTATTTTTATCTCAAAAAAAAATAAACAAACCTGTGCTTTTTGTTTTCTGAAAAACCACTTTTGTGGAGGGGTAAAAGTGATTGAAATTGGGGTTGAATTCTTTTAATTAGGATATTGATATCTCAAGAGCTGAAGATGTTACGGACGTGAAATTGGTATTTGGAATCTCCTTTAAAAATAAAGAAATACGTATTTTTGTTTTCGGAAATCCACTTTAAAGGGGTTGGGGGTAGAATTAAAAATTATTTGAATGATTTGTATGAAGATAAAATTATTTAAAAAGCAAAAGATGTTACAGACGTGAAAACTGGTATTTGGAATCTGCTTTAAAAGTAAAGAAATATGTATTCCTTTGATTTCGGAAAATTCAATAAATTGGAGGTGGGGGGGGGGGGGTGAAAAAATAGAAAAATTATTTGAATTAATTGTAAGAGGACACTTCCATCTAATAAATACTAAAGTTGTTACAGATGTAACAAGTGGTATTTGGATATTCTTTAAAAAAAAAAAAAAACTCGTTTTTCAGGGGAAATCATCTTGCGGGGCGGGGGTGAAAAGGAGTTGAATTCCTTTTATGAATGATACATATCTCAAAAACTGAAGATGTTAGGGTCGTGATAGTTGGTATTTAGAAGATCCTTTACTATTAAAGAAACAAGTATTTTTTGAAGGAAAATTCACATCACGGGGGGGAGTGTGAAAGGAAGTGAAAAAAAGTGAATTCTTTTTATGGGGATACTTATATTTCAGAACTGAAGGTAACAGACCTGAACATTGGTATTTGGAATCTCTTTTAAACATAAAGGAACACGCTTTCTTTTTTTGGGGGGTGGGGGTGGGTAAATCAACTTAACGGCGGTGGGTTGAAAAAGAAGTTGAGACCAATTGATTTTACTGTTCATAATGTACTTATTCTGATCATAAACTGATCATTTTTAATCTTTCCTGGGTTCATTTTCAAGAGCCACCTTTTCCTTTGGAGAACATAAAGTTAGATTACAGTAGATTCTCCTGGCATACAAAAAAAAATTTAAACACATTTAAAATAAACGATAGGAATGATATTGACGGTGCAGTTGTCCACCTCTTTAATAAGGTCAACAATGCATGGAAGTATATTATTCGTATCGCCAGAAATCCTGCGCACCTGCCTATGTGCGACGATACTGCTGGTCATATTGTCAGCAATGACAATGGCAGCAGATGTAATTTACCACCAAGTAGTGGTCTTGCATCTTGTTATGGTGTCCAGAACATCAACAATAATAATAATTGTTCCGGGGTTATCTGTCGAACGCAGAGGTGAAAGAAGGTGCCGGGATGAATGGGTCTAACTACAAGGTCAAAGTTATTGTAAATTTTTAACAAAGGAGAAGAAACAACCAAATTATAACAATGCTTCACTGGGTGAAATAACAATTTGGAAACAAGACTTAGAAGGATCCAAGATTTCAGAATTTTAACACTCTTGGGCTACAAACCCCTAGTTTTACAATTTTGAGCTCCTAGCTCGACATTACAACACACTAATTTGTTCAAAGGGCAGAAATCCCCTAAAACATGGAGCACTTGCTAATTACAATATCAAGCCTCCCAGAGGCACTTTTACAACACTAGAAAAGAGCTGACCCACTCTCAGTTTTTCAAACTTATTCAAGGCAATATCAGAACCTTACAATTACTTGCCATCAAGGCATAACTTACAGAAATGAAACAGGGGCATCTTGTTGAGAGGGTTAATCACTCTCTATCCCCGAGTTACAATTGCAGATTTTAGGAAATTTTCACATTAGCCGGCAGAAACTTACATTTTAGAGAAGTAGGTTACATACTAAAGTTTCGGACCTATCCCTCGAGTTAAACTGCGGAGCGAGCAAGAAATAAAGATGTTAAACGGCCATTACCTTGCTGAAGAACTGCTGCCTGATGGATGCACCTCCTGCTTCACATACACACACTTAGTTAGATGTTGATCAAATGGCCAAGAGCCACGAATATCCGCAGTTTATAAGCCCTCGGAGAAAGTTTGAGACCTTTCATGAATAATCAAGCCACACCCTCTTACTTTTATTGGCTAGCGTAAAGTTACACACCAAATTGAAGAAGAAGAAGCCTGTAATAGGCCGAAAATTAATTACAGAAATTAAGGATTGGCTGAATTCAAAACTGGCGGAACGAAAAGATCAATATTGCCAACCCAAAAATGAATGAACATAATTTAGTAAAGAACAAACTTATGAATACAAAATTTCTTCAAATAAAGTTCCTTCACTTCGCACCAGGGTGCATGATCATACTTTTTGTAGTGATATCTGTTGCAGAAAGTCCTAAGTTCCTGATAAATGGTAAACAAAACACATAGAATTTCATACAGTACTGGAAACTTCACAATCACAAAATAAAGGTGGTGACATCTCCTGAGTAAAAGTTTAAGTAGGTCTAGTTTCAAGTTTAGTACTTCTCCTGTAGAGGAGGTTTTATTGGCGCAAGATTTAAATGTGCAGCGTAGAGGTGTACCTCCTGGTACAGACCTCCCCCCCCCCCCCCGACCCCCCAAATGTCCTTCCTAGGGGTAACCCAGAAGAATTTTGAAAAAATATTATTATTTAACTTGAAGAAAGAAACGGTTTCTAACTTTTGTTTTTGAAGTAGACAGGTGGAAGGTACATTAAATCCAGCTTTAGAGTGTCTTTGTCACTTTAGAATGTGGAATACATATGAGTATTCTTGACAGCAAGTACTGCCGCCGCTGCCGATATCCAGTTGAGGTCGCCCGGACCCCTCAAGTACCCTCAGATACACCTCTCCCGCTACTATGAGAGGGGTAGTCATCGTGAAGGACGCCGCAGATCAGAAGTGTATTAACAGTCCCCAGATGAGTTGGCGGTTGGTGCGCCGCACTTCAGGCTTTGCCGGAAGATGAAGTCCGGCGCGCTGTACACAGGAAGTCATCATGGGAGTGGAGTGGGCCCATACCCCACCTCAGTGGCGGTACGGCGACGAACGCCTGCGGGGCACTGAAACAGTAAGATCTTGGGAGACAGAAAAGTGTTGTTGGAGACTTGAGAATAGAGGGTACGATCTAAATTGGTGATGCTGAGGACAGGGCGACGTGGAAAGCTTTTCGTGCCACTGTGTGGTTCTGCAGGTAATGGCCACTCAGGAATGGACAGCAGGAAAACCGGAGGGAAAGATCGTACAATTAGTATGCCTACAGGTAAGACAATACGACCAAAGTGCAGAAGGCATTAGATTTGAAGAAAATATAACCTTCTAAGCTCCTGCAAAAGTTTAGCGGCTATGAAAAAAAAACTAATTATACAGATTTTACTTGTGAGATGTGGACCCTAAAGATCCTCTTGGTTGCTGGATTGCTCACCAGTAATGTAACAGGAGTCAGGAAATCTAAAATGACGCATGGCCCATGAAATCTGGGGGCAAGCTTGCCCGCGGGCACGAAGTTTTTTACCATGACTTGATCTCCTACTTTTAAATTCGTGGGCCTCCATCCACGATCATATCTTTCCCTAAGCTTTTCATGAGAGACTTTAAGATTGGCCTTAGCCTTCTTCCAAAGATCTCTAATATTATCGGGATCTGTTGTCTCAGGTAGAAAATCACTAAGGGACCAAAGGTTAGAGAGCGGCATGTTAGGCACAAATTTGAACATCAAGGAAGCAGGAGTGAACTTGTGGGACTCATGAACAGCCAAATTTAAAGTGAAGGCCAACCAATGCAGGGACATATCCCATCTGGAATGATCTTCATGACGATAGGCAATTAGAGCCGATCTCAGATTATGATTGACCCACCCCGCCAGAGATGGTTAAGGATAATACGCCGAAGTAGTTACATGAGAGATGGACAAATCAAAACAGAATTTATGGAAGAGATTGGAAGTAAAGGCTTTAGCATTATCAGAAACTAAATATTGACAAGGACCAAAAGAAGCAAAGTCGGAATTTAAACAAGCAATGGTGGACTGAGCGGTAGCCGGCTTAGTCGGAAATAACCAAGAAAATCTGGTGAAACCATCTACACACACAAGAATGAATTTGTTGGCATTCCCTTTTGATTGGGGAAGGGTCCTACGTAGTCGATGTAGAGTCGTTCCATGGGGCACAACGCTTGATGAGAAGATAATAGCCCTAGCTTAGTGGACATGGTGGGTTTACTAAGCCAACAAGATTTACAAGCTTTTACCAATTCACGAATTTCACCGTCCATACCTTTCCAAATGAACATCTCCCAGATCTTCTCTTGGGTTTTGAAGATGCCTAAATGCCCCCCTAATGGGGTCTCATGGTAGTACTTGAAGATCATAGGAACAAGAATGGCTGGAACCGCAACTTTCATCTTTTGACCATGCCTTGACGGGCAACATAAAACTCTATTCCTCAACACGTAAGGGACGACATGTTCCCCAGAAGAAAGGGTTTCCATAATAGGGGCCAGCACAGGATCTTCACGTTGATATTTTTCAATATCTCTAAACAGCATGGGGGCATCAGTTAGAAATGGCATTTACACCAGGAGGTATGGGCTCGGGAAGAGAAGAACGATCTTCCAATTCAGAGGTCTCCCCATCATTAGCAAACATACGGCTTAATCCGTCCGCCACAGCATTTTCAGATCCTCTTATATGCCCAACATCAAACTGGAAGGCCGAAATCCATCAGGCTATACGACCTGTACGACGCGGCCTAGCTATGACCCAACTTAAGGCTTGGTTGTCAGTTTCTAGGTCGAACTTGACATGTTCCAGATAGAGGCGGAACTTCTCTAATGGAAATAAGACTGCCAAACCCTCAAGTTCATAGATGGAATACTCGGCTTCTTGAGCCGATAGTGTCCTAGAAGCATAGGCGATGGGTCGCCTTCAGAGTTCAGTTTCTTGAAGAAGTACAGCAGCCGCCGCCGACGCATCGGTTTGAACGATGAATTTCTTCGAGAAATCAGGCATAGCAAGGACGGGGGCATTACAAAGAGCTAATTTCAGATCTTCAAAAGCGGCTTGTTGAGAAGGCCCCCACTCAAATTTGATGCCTTTCCTACGAAGTAAGTTTGAGTGCGCCGCTCTGTTAGCGAAGTTAGGAATAGATTTCCTGAAGAAATTCACCATGCCTATGAATCTGGAAATACCTTTGATGTCCTTAGGAGGTTTGAAATCACGGATGGCCTGTGTTCTGGAATGATCAATGGAAACACCATCGGGCGACACAATGTGCCCTAGAAATGATATGGAATGCTTAGTAAAAGCGACCTTAGATAACTTTACAGTTAACCCTGCCTTACGAAGTCAATTAAGGACCTCTTTCAGATGATCTAGATGTTCTTCAAAGGTCTCAGAAAATACGACGACATCATAAAGATAATGGTATAAGTATTCAAATTTGATGTCGGAGAAGACCCTATCTAGCAGTCTCGTTAGCACTGCTGCTCCCGTGGGGAGCCCGAAAGGCACGCGGTTGTACTCATACAAGTTCCAATCCGTTGCAAAAGCTGTTAAATGTTTGGATTCCTCGGCCAGAGGGATCTGATTATACGCCTGATTAAGGTCTAAGATTGTGAAGAACTTAGCTTTCCGAAACCATGAGAAACAAGAGTGAAAGTCAGGAAGAGGCACAGATTGTAACACCACCTTCCGATTTAAAGCCCTATAATCAATCACAGGCCTGAAGCCACCTTGGGGTTTCGGAACTAGGAAAATAGGCGATGAGTACGCCGACTTGGAGGGTCGAATTATACCATCTTTTAGCATTTGATCGATGATCTCCTTCAGAGCCTTCATTTTAGGCGGAGATAACCTATAAGGTGGAAACCTAACTGGGATCGAATCCGTAACCTCAATCTTGTACACGATAAGGTCAGTAACACCAAGAGTATCAGAAAAAACATCTGGAAACGACTGACACAACTTACGAATACTCTCAGCCTGCTCCTCAGGTAGATGTCTAAGGTCTAACATCATCTCATCCTGTGTACGCAAAACAGATGAACATGACACAGAATTAGATTTTAACAAAGGAATTTTACAATTATTAGCAAATTTGAAAGTGCACGACTTGCTCTGAGTGTCAAGCACTAGACCGGTATGAGACATGAAATCCGCTTCTAATATAATGGGGCAAGACAAGTGCTTAGCCACGAACAGTTTAACTTTCCAAGTAAATTTAGAAATCCGAATTTTGGCAAACATGAAACCTAAAATTTCTAATGGAGAAGAGTTAACCGAGATGCATTGAACAGAAGACGAACAATAATCAGAAAATTTACAGACAGACTTTAATTTTGAGTACCATTCAGCCGAAATAATGGATTACACACTTCCAGAGTCTAATAGAGCAGTTAGCGGTTCATTATTCAACTCAATTTTGAGAAGAGGTACAAGTGCGGGGGTCTCTGCCGCAATCCTAAGACATTCTTTGGGGCATTCCAATGTGAAGTTAGAAGAACTGCTACCCTGTTCCGAGCTTTCAGAGGCTTTAACCGGGGCTGAGCCTTGAAAAGATGAACACACTGACTTAGCCGATGCCACTAGTCAATTTCGATTATTTGCGTTGGTGGAAGTTGCACCAGTAGTTGAACTGGAGGGAGTGCTATTGGCATTAGGGCAATTCTTGGCAATGTGATTAAATGAGCCACACTTGAAACAGCCTTGGGATGACCCTGCTCCGTTCTTTGTCCCGCTGGATTTAATCAAATGACACTTGTTCCGGAGATGATCTGCCGACCCACAAGCATAATATTTGCTGGTCATGGAAGTTCAGCGAGGTGCAGGCCGAAAATTTCTCGAAGACGGAGGGGCTCCTTAGCGACACGTAATGTGTCGGCATACCTAACTCCTTCGGCTGAGACAGCCATAGCTTCTAACTCAGCAAACGTTTGCGGGCACGACTCAAAACACAAGTATGACCTGTAGGTTGGGGAAATGCCTTCCACAATAGCCTGCACAATTTGATCTTCTGGGAAATGAAGAGCAAATACCCTTGTGTAGAATTTGTCTTGGATGAAGTCAGCAAGATTTTCATCCAGTCGCTGTACTCTGTAATAATACTTTTGTATTAATGAAGACATTGCTCGAGCGAGAATTAAATTAGCTAGCAGATGGGCATGGAAGTCTTCAATAGATGATTGTTCCGCAATTGCTCTGACTATTTTGTCCGATAGGACACCTATGGAGGAAGGGTAAATAATTTGAAGAATTTTACAAGGGGAAAGAGAAAACACTTGAGCGTGATCCTGGAATTCAACTAAAAACCTTAAGAAGGCATTGACATCATTAGTGGAATTAATGGAAAACTTAACCATACCCCTAAGCAACATCACTAAAGGATGAGGCAAACTACAGAACCCAGGTGACATAGTAGGTAACGGCCTAGGGGGTGAAGATGTTTCAGAGACAGCATTGTTCAAAAAGAATGGTGGAATGGATGTACGACACTCAGATTCATTTCCTAATGGGTCAGAAGTTTGTTGAGTAGCTACCTATTTTCCGCTTTCTACATTCTTGGATGGGTCTTCTTCCCTTACGATGTTTTCAACAGTGGCTTGATCGGTCTTGGGGGTAGCAGACCCCGTTAACAATTGACTAACTTTACTGGACATATTAGAAAGGTGTTCAACAAGATTACTTGCCTCCTTACCCTGAACTTCGTTTAACTTAAGAGACAACAGATCGCTAACTCTATGGTAAAAATGGAACAGTCTAGCTTGCACTCTTTTAAGTTGATTGGGCGATGGATCACTTACTTAAAAAAAAACTAACTACAGATGCTAGCTCAGTAGTGTTGTCCGTGATCGTGGAGAGAGTCTCATCGATATCTTTCTCCCCCAAAGTTGGGATACTAATTGGCAATTCAAGGGATTCCTTAATCTTGGTGGTATCGGCTGCAACCATGCCTCCAGATTGAACATTTCTGATAGCTAATTCATAAATCAATTCCTCCTTGCGCAAGTAGCTGGGATGGAGGACTTCGCGAGGGCCGGACATGGTGACAGAAATTTACAAATTTAGAAAATAGGAAAGAAAAAGAATTCCAGCGACTGAGAAAATTGTTCAAATCGAATCCAATGTTCAGCCGTCAAAAGAGGCTTCATTGAGACCCATTCAACCATGCTCTGCTACCACTTGTTCCGGGGTTATCTGTGGAACGCAGAGGTGAAAGAAGGTGCCGGGATGAATGGGTCTAACTACAAGGTCAAAGTTAATTTACAAATTTTAACAAAGGTTATATTTTCAGAAGAAACAACAAAATTATAACAACATTTCACTGAGTGAAATAACAATTTGGAAACAAGACTTAGAAGGATCCAAGATTTCGGGTAAAACTGCGGAGCGAGCAAGAAATAAAGGTGTTAAACGGCCATTACCTTGCCGAAGAACTGCTGCCTGATGGAGGCATCTCCCGCCTCCTGCTTCACATACACACACTTAGTTAGATGTTGATCAAATGGCCAAGAGCCATGAAAATTCGCAGTTTATAAACCCTCGGGGAAAGTTTGAGACCTTTCATGAATAATCAAGCCACACCTCTTACTTTTATTGGCTAGCGTAAAGTTACACACCAAATTGAAGAAGAAGCCTGTGATAGGCCGAAAATGAATTACAGAAATTAGGGATTGGCTGCATTCAAAACTGGCGGAAAGAAAAAATCAATATTGCCAACCCAAAAATGCTGTCTCCTGCTTCACATACACATAGTTAGATGTTGATCAAGTGGCCAAGAGCCATGAAAATCCGCAGTTTATAAACCCTCAGGGAAAGTTTGAGACCTTTCATGAATAATCAAGCCACACCCTCTTACTTTTATTGACTAGCGTAAAGTTACACACCAAATCGAAGAAGAAGCCTGTGATAGGCCGAAAATTAATTACAGAAATTAGGGATTGGCTGAATTCAAAACTGGCAGAAGGAAAAGATCAATATTGCCAACCCAAAAATGAATGAACATAATTTAGTAAAGAACAAACTTGTGAATACAAAATTTCTGCAAATAAAGTTCCTTCACTTCGCATCAGGGTGCATGATCATACTTTTTGTAGTGATAACTGTTGCAGAAAGCCCAAACTTCCTGATAAATGGTCAACGAAACACGTAGAATTTCATACAGTACTGGAAACTTCACAATCACAAAATTAAGGTGGTGACATCATCTGAGTAAAAGTTTAAGTAGGTCTAGTTTCAAGTTCAGTGCTTCTCATGTAGAGGAGGTTTTATTAGCACAAGATTTAAATGTGTGGCGTAGAGGTGTACCTCCCGGTACAATAATAATAATAATAATAATAATAATAATAATAATAATAGTACCAGGAGGTACACCTCTATGCCGTGCATTCAAAATTAGCGCCTAAAAGAACTCCTCTATGAATCAAAAGTGAAACCAATAATACAACAAGTTAGAACTTTAACCACAGATGACACCACTAAAAACTGTGACCATGCACCCTGGTGCAAAGTGAAAGAAGTTATAATTTAAAGAAGTTTTGTATTTCTAGGTTTTTGTAACTGATTGATGTTCACACTTATTTTTGGGTTGGCAATTCTTACTAGCCAATCCCTAATTTTTGTAATTAATTTCCAACCAATCCCATATGTCTTCTTCACTTTCTATCTGCCAGTAAAAATTAAGAGGGCATGTCCTGATTCATCTTGAATGATCTCGAACCTTCCCTGAGGGTTTATAAACTGCAGCTTTTCATTTTTTTGGCCAATTGATCATCATCTTACTGAGTGTGTGTGTGTGTGTCAAAGCAGGAGGCGAGTGGCCTCTTTCATCGGTCAGCAGAACATCTACAAGGTATTGGCCACATAACTTATTTCTTTCTTGCTACCTCTGCAGTTTAACCCGAGGGAAAGGTCCGACTCTTTAGTATGTAACAACTTTTGTAAAATGTAACTTTCTTCCGGCTAATGTAAAAACTTCATAAAATCTTTAACTGTAAATTGGGAATGAGTGAATTACCCTCTTGAGCTCCCCTTCATCTTGGTTTGAGTTGACTACGTTTTTATTACTGTTTTTCATTCTGTAATGTGGTAAAGTAATTCTATACGAGTCACCTCAGTAGTTTGGGAATAGCCCCTGTTTCATCGGCCTAGAGCCCGTTAGGTTGTTTTGTCTTCACATCTAGGAGTGCAAGTATACGCCTCCATTCAGTTCGTGTTTTGGGCCATTTACTTAACCTGTTCTTTTCCGCAAAGGCCCTATAGGTTGGGTACGAGATACCCCTGTTTCGAATTGTAAATTGTGCCTTGAAAGGCCTGAGATTGAACTTATGTTTCCTTGAGTGGGCAGTAAGAAACTGAGAGCCAGTTAGCTCTTTTCCTAGTTTGTAATTGTAACAAGTGCCTCTGGAAGGCTAGATATTGTGTTTTGGGAGCAAGTGCTCAATGAATTAAGGGATTTTTGCCCTTAACAAAATAATTCTTCTTCCATTTGTAAAAGTGCAAAACTAGGGGCTATAGTTTAATTTCGTGTGGCTATTTCTAGCCGATTGCAGCCCTTGTAAGGCAGACCCTCCGATGAGGGTGGGCGGCATCTGCCATGTGTAAGTAACTGCGTGTTATTGTGGTGGGGGATAGTGTTATGTGTGGTGTGTGAGTTGCAGGGATGTTGGAGACAGCACAAACACCCAGCCCCCAGGCCATTGGATTTAACCAATGAAGGTTAAAATCCCCGACCCGGCCGGGAATCGAACCCGGGACCCTCTGAACCGAAGGCCAGTACGCTGACCATTCGGTCAACGAGTCGGACACTAGGGGCTTAAAGCCCGAAAGTGTTAAAGTTCTGAATCTTGGATTTTCCCAATCTTGTTTAATGATTGCTACTTGTACCTGTAATATTGTCATTAAAAAAAAAATGTTAAGTTTGAAGTTCTGAAAATATAACCTTCAGTTTAGTTTTAAATTAATTTTGATTTTGTAGTTAGACCCATTCAACCCCGGCAAGTTCTTTTACCTCTTTCTGCTCCACGGGTATCCCTGGAACAATAATAATAATAATAATAATAATAATAATAATAATAATAATAACCTAAATTCAACTACTATCACCCACCTTAATAATAATGTTCTGGATCGTCGTCAAAATGTGCAGACCACGCTGGAAACGGGTCCTAGCCGGGTAATGATTACGATTGCAGTCCGGCCGCGGGTTCAGTACCTCTAAGGCACCCAAGACGACACCACTCCACTCCACTCCGGATCTCCTCAAGGATTTGATCCATATTAAAAATGCTTATAGGAAAAGATGGCAAATATTTAGGGACCCTACAGACCAGGTGGAATACCTGGACCTAGCCGGGAAGTACAAAATCGATTGCTGGAAAAAAAGATTGAAAAATGGTAGAATTTTTGCCGTAATCTCTCAGAAAACGAGTCGGATCACAAATTTTGGCGGATTCTCTCAGAAAACGAGTCTGATTGTGAATTTCGGCAGATTATATATAATCGTCATAAAAGGAAAGAAAATTCCACCTAATCAATACATTTATTTTCTTGTAAAGTATTACAATCTAGGACCGGTTTCGACCCTCCATAGGTCATCCTCAGCTATATCAGAATCACATTTGCATTTATATCTTATACCTCTGAAAGACCTTCATGATATATTGTTTCATAATTTTCAGTGAAAACTTATCTTAAAAACTTACAAATTTCTAAGCGTTGTGTTAAAATTAAAAATTAAAATTACAAAACTTTGTCTAACATATACATGCCCTTTGGCTGACAGAATGCGTCCTTGGGTTGATTAAGCATCTATCTTAGGTATTGTTGCTTATTCTGTTGAATCGATTCCCTTTTATACTTATGTACAATCGTGAATAGACTATCAGTAAAATTTTAATAAATAAAGCTTGCGTGATAATTATAATAAAATATCATGTTACATCTTTATACCATATTATTTTAGGTAGAATATAAATGCGTGTTGACCTCTGTAAAATAGTTTTACTTAAACACACTAATATATTTTAAAGTCTAATCATTGTACTTTAAAGTCTAAAATACTTATTGCTTTGGATCTTGCGTTGTTATGTGGTAAAATATTGTAACAATTTGTCTTATATAACATCAGATATTGATAATATTTAAATATGCCGTGTATGGTTGGCTTTAAACATACACTTTCACGTAGTATCGGATTACGAAAAATAACAAACAAGTAAGCCATAGTGTGGATATCTATGGAAACACAAGTTTTGAACAAACTGATTGCCGTTTCATACCGATTTTGAAGTGCATGAAGGTTTTTCCGAATTTTATACAAAAATCCGATATAACGACAATCCGTTATAGCGAGTAATTTTTCGCTGATATGAATTCTCGCTATAACGGACTTCTACCATATATACAGCACAGGCCAGTATTGCGTATACTTCGGCCTGGAAAACAGTAGCGTATTTACTCATAGGTAGGGAGAGCCTTGTCTTAGGCCCCCAGACCCCGGCGTCTGTGCCCGTCTCTGTCCGCGAGCCATCTGTGTACCATGTACAGCCCCCAGACCTAAGACGGGCCCCAGCATCCGCGGCCCACTCCTCCCTTGTGGGTATCACCACTGTGAATTTATAATTCAAATTAAAACTAGGCTTCATCAGGTCCCCGATCATCATTGTCGTAGGGCAGGTCTGGTGAAGCTTTGTGAAAATAGAGGCATGACCTCTATTTGGATCCTTGAAGGACCATCCTCCAAGTGACCAGAGGCGGTAGGCATTCATTCCCGCTATTTCCTTAACATATAAATGTAAGGGGGGAAGACCTAGGATGGCCTCCATTGCACATAATGGTGTAGTATCCAGTGCCCCTGTTATTCCTAGACACGCAAGTCTTTGGACACTGTTTAACTTGGTGGTCACAGTTTTACTCTCCAAACTTGGCCACCAGACTAAAGATGCGTAGGTGATCTTGGGCCGTACAATAGAAATATAGAGCCACTGGACCACCTTAGGTCCTTGGCCCCAAGTCTTTCCGACGGCCCTGCGACAGGCCCACATAATCTTGCGAGCCTTATCCACTTTATGGTCTATGTGTTTCTTCCAACTCAGTCTTGCCTCAAGGATTACCCCTAGGTACTTAACTGAGGTTGTCTTAACTAATTTTTTCCCAAATAGGAAAGGCTCTGACAGTCCGTCTAGCCTCCTCCTCCTGGTAAATACCACGAGCTCTGTCTTGTCGGGATTAACCGACAAGTCCGTGTCATGGCACCATCTTTCCACCCTACGTAGGGAGCACTGTACGAGCTCTGAAACCGTACTGGGGAAATTTCCCACCGCCATCAGGTTAATGTCATCTGCATAACCTTGGGCGTAAATTCCTCCAACATTTAACCTGGTTAGTAGTTCATCCACTACCAGACACCATAATGTTGGTGATAATACTCCTCCCTGTGGACACCCCCTGTCTATATTAGCTCTCAACATAAATGCGTTGAGGGTAAACAGAACTTGACGGCCCTGCAGTGAGGCCATAATCCATTTTATGAGCATCCTGCTCACTCCTCTTCTCTCTAGACTAAGTTCTATGGAGCCCAAAGATGTGTAGTTAAAGGCCCCTTCTATACCTAGGAATACAACCATAGCAAGTTGTTGCTGATCCGAGGCACTCTCCAGCCTAGAAACTAGCTGGTGTAGTGCCGTCTCAACAGACTTCCCTGGTTGATATGCATGTTGATGAGGATGCAGAGGACAGTCTCTTAATACTTTCTCCCTGATATGTCTATCGACCAGTCTTTCCAAGGTCTTAAGAAGAAAAGACGTTAGACTGATGGGTCTATAATCCTTTGGTCTAGTATATGAAGACCTTCCGGGTTTGGGTATATACACTACCTTCGCCTGACGCCACAAGGAGTACACGTACCCCATAGTGAAACAGGCTCTAAAAATTCTGACTAGGTAAGGTATAAGGACCCCACCCGCTTCCTGAAGAAGCGCCGGGAAGATCCCATCCATTCCTGGGCTTTTGTAAGGGGCAAAAGATTCTAATGCCCACTTCACCCTTCTGGGGGTAACAATCTCTGTGGCTTCCTTCCAGCCTCTTCTATCGGGTCTGAAGGATCCGCTCGATTCTACTTCACTATTCATGACTGCTGAACCTGGAAAGTGGGCATCAAGCAGTAAGTTCAGGGTCCCCCTCTCTGTGGATGTATATCCACCCGAAGGTGACTCCAGTGAGCCCAGCCTTGCCCTTCCATCCAAGGTTAGAATTTTATGAAGCCTTGCCGCTTCATGTTGACTTTCAATGGAGTCACAAAACTGTCTCCAAGATTTCCTAGAAGCCTTTTTGACTTCTGACTTATACCTTCTTTGTGATTATTTATAAGAATCTAGGCTTTCTTGATCCTGAAGTTCCCTGTATTTATTCCAGAGCCTTCGTGTGTTTCTCCTCAGGTGTTCAAGATAACTGTTCCACTTGAAGCTTCCTGTTGCTCTTTTTGCCTTAACGACTGGGCAGTTTAATTCATAAGAGGTAACCAGTGTCTGTGTGAGAAAGTTCACACTGAGCTCCAGCTCCTCTTTGTTCTTAATTATATTTGAGGGTCCTCCGTCCAGTCTCCTCCTCACGTCCTCCCTGAAAGACGTCCAGTTGGTTCGTCTAGGGTTTCCATAAGGTGGGATCTCGAAGGAGCCCTCTATATGAAACACAATGTGTCTATGATCTGACAAGGAAGTTTCCAAAGAATCTTTCCAGTCTTTAAATTCCTGTATGATTCCCATGGAACCCAGGGTAAGATCTATGATCCCCTCACTCCTGTTATTGATGATGGTAGGGGTATCACCTATGTTCATGATCTCAAGATCAGTTGTACATAGAAATTCTATGAAATGCTCTCCCCTTCGGTTTGTGTGTTTACTTCCCCAAATGCTGTGATGAGCATTGGTGTCGCATCCTACTATGAGGTTTAGTCCTTGTTTCTTACAGTATATCACCAGTCTCTTGAACTCCTCCGGTGGGGGTGGAGATTCAGAGTCTCCTGGGAAATATGCAGAACAGACAACCAGGTCTCTTGGCTGTCCGCCCTCTTCATATCTCACTAGAACTGCTACAAGGTCTCTAGTGATGAAGCCTGGTACAGCCCAAGCGTTATGATCCTTAACTAGTATACATGCTCTAGGCTTTTCCTCTGCTATTCCACTGAATAGAGTGAAGCCTGCACATTTTAATCCCATGATATGCCCTTGTCTAAGCCAGGGTTCTTGTATCAGGGCGACCGAAAACCTGCCTTTCTGGATACTTCTATTAAGTACCCTAGAGGCCGCTATACAATGTTGTATGTTTGCTTGTATGAAAGTAATCATTCCTTACTTTCATGCAATACTTTACCTTATGCGGTCTCCAGAACGTGCAGCTCCATCTCCCGCGATGAATCTTGAAGCTTGGCTGGCCCCGGTTCCTGTCCGGGCTCCCGCTCTTCGCCCCTGCTGGTCTCAGTGTTGTCTGTGGTGGGGTTGGTCCTCTGCTTGTCGCGCTTGCCCTCCACCAAGGTGAAGGTAGCAACATGCACCCCGCAGAAGATCTTCTTCCCCACCACTTTCTCCACATCTCTGGAGTCCATGCCGACCATAAGTCGGACACCTCTCTTCTCCTCCTTGTGGTCGTAGACCCTCCAGCTGTTGGGATTTAAGCCATGGTTCTGGCGTGCCATTCTTCCCAAAAGGACATTATTGTCCTTTGGTTGTCCTGGTATCCAGACCATGACTCTCTTATAGGAAAGGAGTTTATCCATGCCCACAATTGTGAGCCTGGCTCCGTCCCACGGTTGTATACCTGTAACAAGACTAGAAAGCCATGCTACAGTCTCATCATTCTCTGTGATAATGACGGCCGCACCTCTCGACAGATAGCAGTCCAGGACTGAGGCTTAATGGGCCCCTGCTCCGGA
Organism: Anabrus simplex; assembly: GCF_040414725.1. Classification (NCBI taxonomy): domain Eukaryota; kingdom Metazoa; phylum Arthropoda; class Insecta; order Orthoptera; family Tettigoniidae; genus Anabrus; species Anabrus simplex. The sequence goes on along the minus strand of NC_090266.1, from coordinate 387,715,979 downwards.
AGCCCGTCTATCAGATTGGTGATAGCCTCCTCCACAGATTCCACCTGTTTCTCAGTTAGCTGCTGGTCGGGATATCCTACAGGTACTATGGCCATCCTGATCCCAGCTTTGGCTATCCTAGCATACTCCACCTTGGGTTTTTTGTGGGTCGGCCGATCTTCTTCTGGGGTTGCCCCCGACAGAAGTCGTTTCCCCACTGGCGTCTTGGTGGGTGGAGTCCTCTGTGCCCTAGAAGCAGAGCCCTTTTCAGGGTCCCGCCTCTTGTGCCCATTGGATCCCCCACAGTCGTCGCTGTCATGGCAGTAGAAGGCCTCTCAGCTCCAGGAGTTAGGCTTTCTTTGGCCTGCTCCAGGGCCTTTAAAGCCTTCTTATACCTCCTCTTCTCAGCGCCGGAGCGCTGTTTCTTCTTCTTCTTCTTCTTCTTCTTCTTCTTCTGGACTAGTAGATTGCCCACCGCTAGAGTGAGCTCTCTTACTGTCGAGGTCGTACTATCCGAGGGTATCTCCGAAGAGTCCCCATCAGTTGTTGTTGAACTTGTGTTTCTCTCGGAGGCACCAGAAGAGCTCTCTGGTTTATGGGTAGCTACAGTACTCATTTAGGTCCCACGAGGAGCAAGGGAAATATATGTCCGCCCAGGCAGAGCCCCGCATACCCGGGTAAGGCTACTTACTTCGAGAGGGCGCCAAGTATCTCGAAGGCTCCGTTCAGGACACATCTCCCATGTGCCATGCACCCCATCGGCACGGGTCGCGTTACACCTTAGGGTTGGGTGGTGCTTTAGCTTCCTCCTCCTTGTATACTGAATCTTTAAAAATTCAACTTGTTTCTTCTTCTTCTATCGATTTTGGCCAGCTGTGGACCACGTAAATAACTCCTCATGATTTAAACTTTCTTTGGCGCCAGTACTCCTTCATCCTCCTGCTTGCTGCTTCTTTTCTTTCAGCCGTCCATTGTTGTTTCTTCTTGGTCGCTGTTTCTGGCTCTACGAAACCCTTAAATGTGTGTAACTTGTTTCTGAAGGTGGTTCTATTGTGGATGTCTTGATGTGTGATGTTCATTTCTTGCAAATCCTTCTTCGTGTTAACAAACCATTTTTCATAAGAGCTGCCTTTCCTATTGGGCTTATTGAAGTGGTTAAAGATTTTCTTGGCAAGTCTGTTATCAGGCATTCTTGAAATATGTCCAAAAAATTTAACTCTTCGCTTTCGAATGACATCTGAAATCCTACTGCATGTTTTATATATTTCTTTGTTACTGCGTAATCGATATGTGTCCGTACATTTCTTTGGACCGAGGATTTTTCTTAGAATCTTTCTTTCCTTCTTCTCGATTTCTTCAATGTCTTTCCTGGTTGTTAATCCCAGGCATTCTGAAGCATATAAGCACTCTGGTTGAATTACTGCCTGATAGTGGCGTAGTTTTGTCCTAATAGAGATCGCTTTCTTGTTATATGTGTTTTTTGTAAGGTGGAATGCAAGCTCCATTTTTCTGGCTCTCTCGCGGTTTGCTTCTTTATCAAGCCCATTAGGTTGTATAATCTCACCAAGGTATTTGAATTTAACAACTTTATCTATCTTATCATTGTTTGTTGTTACTATGTATCTTGGGGCTTCTTTAATGTTGGTCATGAAATGTGTCTTTTCAAATGATATCTGCAGGCCAGTTTTCATTGCTACCTCTTTTAAAGTGTTAACTTGTATTATCGCCGATTCAATATTTTCTGATAACAGTACAAGATCGTCAGCAAATGCTAAGCAGTTGATAGTGATGTTCTCTTTCTTGTATCCTATCCTTATTTGGTCTTTAATGCCTTTTTCTGCGAGTTCTTTTTCCCATTCTTTGATGACTTTATCCAGGACACAATTGAACAGCAGTGGGGATAGGCAATCTCCTTGCCTTACACCTGTCTTGATTTCAAAGGGTTCAGATATCTCTCCCATAAACTTAACCTTTGAGTATGTGTTTGTTAAGGTCTCCTTTATTAGTTGTAATGTCTTGTTATCTGTACCCATTTCTCTAAGGATGTTAAACAATGTGCTCCTATCAACTGAATCATATGCTTTTCGAAAGTCAACAAAAACTGCTACATACTTCTTGCCCCTGGCAACTCTGTCCTTCAGTATTGTCTTAAGGTTCCAAATTTGTTCCACACATGATCGTCCCTTCCGAAAGCCTCCCTGGTATTCGCCGATTTTGTGTTCAACTTGTTGTTCTAATCTTGGTAGCAATGCCATAGATAGTATCTTGTATGTCTCTTGAAGGAATGAGATGCCTCTGTAATTGCTGACATCTGTTCTGTCCCCTTTCTTGTGTAGTGGGTGTATTAAGGCTAATTTCCAATCATCAGGAATCTTACAAGTGTTCCAGATTTCTTGCATTAACTGGCATAGGTTCTTGATCATTTGGGGGCTCACATGCTTCCATAGTTCACTCGTTATTGAGTCTTCACCAGCTGCTTTGTTGTTCTTAAGCTTCTTGATTAGATTTGTGATTTCTGTTTCATCTGGCGGTGTGGAGTCTGGGTTCTGTTGAGTATGTTCTGTGGCGAGCTTCTCCTCTGGAACTGGGCAGTTAAGTAGCTGTTTAAAGTATTCTGCTAACAGTTGGCAATTTTCTTCATTGTTTGTTGCGATGGTGCCATCCTCTTTCTTGAAACACAACCTCGGTGGTTGGTATTTAGAAAGACTCCTCTTAAATGTCTTGTAAAAGTCCCTCGTGTTATTCTTTTGGAAGTTTTGTTCTATTGCAGCCAGTTGTTCTTTCTCAAATTTTCTTTTTTCTCCTCTTATGATTTTTGCTGTTGATTTTCTTTGTTCTTTGAAGCTGTTGTAATCTTCCTCTTTCTTTGATGAGTACCACTTCTTCCATCTTTGTAGTCTGAGTGATATTGCCTGTTCACATCTTTCATTCCACCATGGATGTTTTCGTGTTTTCTTGAGTAATGCTGTTTCTTTGGCTGCTCCTATCATGGTCTGCTGCATTTGCTTCCATTCAGTTGTTTCAATGTTCGTCAGTTCTTGGTACTTGTTGCTGTTCTGTTTCAGCTTTTGAGTGTCGAATCTTAGTACTCTGTTGTTTGTGCGTTTCTTCTTGCTGCTGGGAATAAACTTTATCTTGATGATTGTTAAATAGTGATCTGTTTCTATGTTGGCTCCTTTCTTAACTTTAACATTCATGATTTCTTTTTGACTTCTATGGGAGATTGGAACGTGATCAATTTGATATTCTCCTAATAGTTTGTTTGGTGATGCCCACGTCGTTTGTTTCCTAGGAAGCTTCTTGAAATGAGTGGACATCAGTTTTAAATTAAAGTTCCTACAGAGCTCTATAAGTCTTTGCCCATTTCTGTTGGTTCTTCTATGAGCTGGGAAATCCCCCACTATTCTCTTGTAGACTTTTTCTCGTCCTACCTGTGCGTTGAAATCCCCAAGTAGTATTTTCACATGATTATCAGGAATTTCTGATGTCACCAATTCTAATTCTTCCCAAAAATCATCTACTTTTTGTGGGTTAGTTCGATTGTCGTCATTAATTGGCGCATGAGCATTAATGAGGGTGTATATTTTCTTTGCACACTTAATGGTTAATAGTGAGAGCCTTCCATTTGGAGACTGGAAGTCTATAACCGAATTTAGAATCTTTTTATTGATTACAAATGCTGTTCCTAAGTGTGGCATATTCTTCATGATCCTTATGCCAACCTTGCCTTTCAGGATTCTATAGTTGCTTGATTCCATCGCGATGTCATCCATGAATCTTGTTTCTTGAAGTGCCATGATCAGAATATTTTGCTGGTCCATTACGTCTGTAAGTTGTTTAAGTTTTCCTGTTTTTAGGAGTGAATTTATGTTCAGCGTGCCAAAAAAGTGTTTCCGTTTAGGTTTTAATTTTGTTGTATTCAGTCTGGATGTGTCTGATGGCAATGGGTTTCCTAGATGCTCCGACTCATCTATGCATGGTGGTTTGGGCTCTCCAGAATCCGATGGCCCAAATGCACTGCTTGTAGCAGTGGTGGATTTCCTCTTGAGGCTGCCACCTGGAGTAGTTTCCGTAAGAAATGTTTCCATCATGCGAGTTAATGGGAGTTGTTGGGGGAGCCGACCGGGGTCAGCTCATGATACCACTAAAGTTGTAAGCCTTAGGGTTGCTCCTTTCCAGCAGATGTATCTGGATTGTAGCTCAACTGTCGGGGATAGATTATTCTTCACCTTCAACACCATTGAGGTTATTGAGGTTATTGAGGGTATTCTATTTCTGTGAAAGCTGTTGATCGCCTTCTTCGTCTGTAACCCAGACAGGGGCCCTTACAGGGTGCTATCATCCGGAGCCAGATGAACCCTGGTTTTTTTACGAGGTGTTACTCCTCCCCCTCCTCCTTCCTCATCACTTGCGAGATGAAGCCCTGGGCTTGGGACCGGCACTGGCGGAGTTGTTTATTTAATGAACAAGAACAACAAAAAATGATGGTTAATATGAACCTGATAATACCTAAGGCAAAGCCACTACCCAAGGTACACAAAAATAACACGCCCATTCAACCAATTATGAACAGTAGGAACAGCCCAACATATAAAACCTCAAAATTTATACATCAATTTCTCAGAAAATATAAGTTTTACAATACTTCTTCAATTAACAATTCAATAGAATTCTGCAAAAAACTAAAGAAGTTCAACTTACAACCCCACCATAGGATGAGCTCATTTGACATTACTAATATGTATTCAAACATCCCTATTAACGAAACTGTGGAAATTATTAAATCAAACCTCTCCAAACATAGCAACTTAAGTAAGCTCAAGATGGATGAATTTATTAAATTACTTAAATTTGTGTTAAGTAACAACTATTTCACATTTAACAACAAAATTTACCACCAGTTGAGTTTGGCTATGGGTGACCCCAGCTCAGGGGTGTTGGCTGATATTTACATGGACAACATGGAACATAGAAAAATTAAACCTAATATAGAAGGGCTCTGCCTTTGGCTAAGATTTGTAGACGACACATTCGTAATAATAGATAACCAGAGAAATAACAGCGAAAAAATCTTAGATTTTTAAAATAATATTGACTGTTACATGAAATTCACTAAAGAAGATGAAAAAGACAGTTCATAACTTCCTTGACGTTAACGTAAGACGCACAAATTCTAAATTCGATTTTCAAATATTCAGAAAGCCGACACATACTTCAATAACAATAAGAAATGATTCACTTCACCTGAAATCTCACAAACGGGCAACCTTTTTTAGCATGGTCTACAAGAGCTTTCAAAATACCCTTATCACCCATGAATTAAGTGAAGGAACTAAATTTCATAAAAGAACTAACACTAGTTAGTGGATACAAAATAGAGATGTTAAATGGAATCATCAACAAAGTAAAACTCAAATTAGCCACAAATCTTACCCCAGAAAGGACTAAAACAGGGCCTCTCAGGGTGCATGCGCTGTGCAGTGCACGGGCGCAAGGTGCAGGAGACGACTTCACTAGGTTGACCAGAGTGCAAACCCCCACTCCACTTCCCCTACACCTGCCTCACCCGTTCGGCCAGTCTTAGCCTTCTCCACCTTTTCCGCTGATCCTCACCTCACTGCGAAATGTTTATGTGTGGTGAGCGGTGACACTGTTGTATGGGGCAACGTTACCGGTGTTAAAACATTCTTTCAATTTGGTTTGAGCAGACAATTTATCTTCTCTAGCTCTTCTTTTCCTTTATCTTTGCAATGATACCAGTTATGCCTGCAACAAGGGATCAGCCGACAGCAATTTGAGAGCCTTTTTAAATTACAATCAGAAATAGGCCTACTCGCACGCAATCTCGTTTTCGTACAAGTCAAAGCAGGAAAAAATACCTTTCACATATTCATGTGGAACCAAACAGAAATAATCTTAGCTGCTTCTCGATGCAGCTTAGAAAAATCTTCCTTCGAAAAATTCTTGTAGAATTTGAGCAAAGCCTTTGTATTGGAAAATAGATCTTTTTCATTAACTTATCACATAATTATTGTCCCACAGATTAAGCATTTGGCTTTATCGTCACGACTGACAAAGAAATACGAAAGTTCCCATTTTGATTGAAATGGACTTTCGGAAGTCTTTACTTTCTTTGAAACATGTTGCTCCATTATTATGTCGTTGTCTTTCGCTTATCTATTTCACTGATAAACAAGCTGTCTACCACCGAACGCTTCGTCGCTCTCAGCGCACTACACCATCCAAGTCAAGCCGAGTTGAGTCGAGTCGGAACGATGCACAGTGCACGGAGTCTCTGCGCCTCGATATGCACGCGTGAGATTTTGAGCGTTTGAGAGGCCCTGGACTAAAATATCAAAATAGGCAACTTTTACTTACACCAGTCAAGCGATCCATCATATAGCAAACCTGATGAGAAAACAGAACATACAAATAGCTTTCAAGACACACAACACCACTAAAAACTTATTCTTTAATCACAACATAGTAAACTCCAACAATAACAAATATTAAGGTTTTGGGATATATAGACTATCATGCAAAGTGTAATTTTTCGTATGTTGGCCAAACTGGCCACAGCTTTCTTACCATATATATGGAACACTTCTATGCTTTAAAGCATAATAAATATTCCGCAATGAGTAACCACATGAAAGAAACCGGCCATCAATATACCACAATAGACAGAGACCTCAAAATCATCAAAAGGATTGAAAAAGGGAAGTTAATGACTCAGTTTGAGAATATTTACATTCATTTGGACCAATATTTTAATAGGGGAAAAAAATCTTAATGAGGCGATCGAAATAAAGAGTCCGTTAATAGAGCAATTGCCAACATTACTACACACTTTCAAATCAGATAATAGTAAATTCTTTAAGACATTTATTCTCAAAACTCCCACCACAAAACTACTTTGACAACGCATAAAGACTCCCCTCCATACAATACACCAAGGCCCAACACCCCACCTACCTTTTCTTCCCCTACTCCCAGTTTGACAATGCATAAAGACTACTCTCTATATGAAATGCCAATGTCTAACGCCCCGCCTACTGTTTCTTCCCCTAAGTCCCCTACTCGCCCTTTACAACAGTTTCTTCATACGTATAACACAAGAAGTAGAAACACGAAAGCAAGCAGTCACCGTGATGTAACAAGCACCGCGAGGCATTATAGTAGCGGTCAAAGCAGTAAGTGACTCACACCAGTACGATCACTGTGAAAGCACAATAACACATTACATTATCACATAATTTCCGTTGTTACATATGCACCATCACTTAAAGATTGTGAAAAAGGATAATATATCAACATTTCAAGATTTTCAGATTTACATCCCTTTTGACCAAGCTCTCATAAAAACGAACTGCTTCCAATGTAAAGTCTGCTCATCAAATCAAGACCAGTTTGAGGAAACTACCAACAAGTTGCATTTTACCGTTTACAATTAATAAATTACAGAAGCATGCCCCAAATCAATACATGATGCAGACTATGTCCAACCTCTTTGACAGTGCATATTAAGACTTTAAGCTTTAGAGTTTTAACAGGATTTATGACTCAAATTTTAATGTATACAATATAATAAGTCAACTAACAATTGTTTTTAGAAAACAAAGAACTTGGGAATTTTAGCCAAATCTCATTACTGTGAGGATATTACTGTGTTTTGGATGTCAGTGTTATTAGAATCAATGTGTATCCCAATTTTTTGCACTGTCATTTTAAATTGTTAAATTGTCCATTGTGTTTACAAATGTCTATGTTCACGTATTTTACCACTTAGTTTTTAGAATCTTAATTGAGTACAAATAAACAAATTAGTTAAAGCAAATTAACAATGACAGGTCTTAACCTTGAGATAAATTACAAATGCTGAAGATGCTCAGAAACCAAGCGAAACATGTCCCTTTTAATGTAGTGCTGTTGTAAAATGAATTTCTAACAACACAAAATCAATTGTATTGAATAGGTGGAATAGAAAAATAAAAGATAAAATTTTGTATGCAAATTATGGTGCTCTCAATCCGCTCTTAAGCCATGTACAGATACATAAAAACTCGTGTCCCATTAGACCAATAGTAAATTTGAAAGATGTGCTAAGTTACACTTTAAGCAAACAACTCAACCAAATTCTAAAAGAAAAAACTCTTAAAGAAGATAGATCAATTAAAAACGTCCTAGAAGTAATTAAAGAGCTAAATAAACTAGAAATGACAGAGTTCACGAATGATATCCTTTAACATCACCAACATGTACACCAATGTGCCAATAGAAGAATCCATTAAAATTATAGAAAAACTTCTAAAAGGAAACACTTCACTACAAGAAGCAAAAGAAATAACTAACCTTCTTAGAATAACATTAAACCAAAATTGCTTTACATTCAATGACAAAATCTATTGTCAAAAAGAAGTGTTTTTTTCTTTTTTTTTTTGCTAGGGGCTTTACGTCGCACCGACACAGATAGGTCTTATGGCGACGATGGGATAGGAAAGGCCTAGGAGCTGGAAGGAAGCGGCCGTGGCCTTAATTAAGGTACAGCCCCAGCATTTGCCTGGCGTGAAAATGGGAAACCACGGAAAACCATCTTCAGGGCTGCCGATAGTGGGATTCGAACCTACTATCTCCCGGATGCAAGCTCACAGCCGCGCGCCTCTACACGCACGGCCAACTCGCCCGGTAAAAGAAGTGTTAGCCATGGGCTCACCGTTATCAGGTATAATAGCAAACATTTCCTTAAATAACTTTAAAAACACTTTCTTAACTGACCAACTTTCTAAAGGAATCTTACACTGGAGCAGATATGTAGATGACGTATTCTATTTGTACGATAATGTCATCACAAATGCACAACAGTTATTAAACACACTAAACTTTTTACACAAGTCAATCAGGTTCACAGTGGAACCAGATACTAACAAGAAAATTAACTTTTTAGACTTCACAGTCAGTATGAATAATGACAACCTGTCATTTAAAATATACAGAAAGCCCACGCAGACATCACATACTATTGACAACGAAGCGAACCACCCGTACACATACAATGTAGCAGGACTGAATACAGTGATACACAGAGCTAATTCCATACCAATGAGCACAATGGATTTCAGTGAAGAGATACAAATAATTAAATCGCGAAAGTAAACAACCACCCTCTAGGCACAGTACATAAACTATTAAATAAATATAAATAAATATATAATGTAAATATTAAACAAATATTAATAAATTAAGTGAACTACATCAAGAAGAACACACAGAGAATAGCTAATGTTTTCAAAAATCAAGGTCTAGAAGTAGCCTTTAGAATGAATAACACACTGCAAAGACACATCTGCAAATACAACCTTAACAAAAAAGACCTTATCTTCAAGTCAGGAGTTTATGAACTCAAATGCCACATATATAGGCCAAACAAGACGTAATTTCCACACGAGATGCAAAGAACACAAGAAAGCAATCACAAACAGTCAGCATTCAGCATTCGGAGAGAGGAAATATGACAATCCACACCATTTCACAGGCATCAACACAGATCTAAAAATTTTACTTCAAAAATAAAACCACATCTTTGAATATCAAAGAAGCAATCAATATATACATTGCAAAAATAGCTAACGAACCCAACCTGAATGAGCATACAAATTTTAAATGTTACACCTCTCTTCCCTCTACTTAGTTAACATCTGGACAATTACACTTTTTGAATTATGGTAGTGCTTAGTGAATACCACAGGAGAAAATCTCTGACTTAAACATCTGGAATGTAGGTTAGGACATTACATTTGGAGTCTGTCACCTCGCAAGAGATCATTGCTCACACAGGCACATAAAGCTGCATGTCTTCAATAGGCTAGAAATCATTGAACGTGGACAATAGCCGACTAGCGGAACATAATGTGGTCTGATGAATCACGTTTTCGCCTGTATTCCTGTTATGCACAACGTTGAGTACACCAAAGGCCAAATTAAGCATTTCATCCTGGATGTGTGCAAGGGCAGTTCAAGTCAGAGGTTAGTCTGTGATGTTTTGGTGATGTTCTTCGTATCATGGATTGGGCCTGCTCATTGTGGTGACCACTAACATGAACCTGCATGTTTGTTTAAACATTCTAGATGATCAGGTGTTTCCCCACAAACCTACTACGCTGACGTAACAGGGGAAGAAGTGATACTCCCACGTGGCGCATCCCAGGTGGCAGATAGGAGGGTCCTAACCAGCTTGCCGGCGGACTTGAGGGAAATAAAATGCCTCTCGCGGACCAAACTCACAACCCGCTATGGGTGGGGGATGCAGACGAGGAATACACCCACGGTATCCCCTGCATGTCATAAGAGGTGACTAAAAGGGGTGACAAAGTGATGACTATTAGAACCATGAAACTACTTGTGATTGGTACCACCATGCGGGGAACACCATGGGTTGCTTTTACTTGCGCGTAGTATCACTATGTTAGGTACCAAATAGGTTTGTGATTAGTTGCAACTGAGTTTGTTGCCAGCTTCTACAGTACCTGTGATTAGTACCCCTTTAGGAACGACACCGTGGGTGCCTATGGTTAGTACCCACTATATGAGGAACACTACTGGATAGTGCGGGTCCCTGTGGTTAGTACACGTATGTGCTGAATATCATAGGTTTACATTACCTGTGCCGCAATGTGCGGAACACCATAGGTCTGTATTCCATGTGCGAATTTCATTACCTGTGAGTAGTACTATACTGTGTGGAATGTCACGAGTCTACGCTACTTTTGATTAGTACCGCAACATGACAAATACCATGGTTCTACTTTCCTAGCGATAAGTACCATTATGAGGGGCTGATGACTTGGATTTTAGACCCCTTTAGACTAAAAGCATCATCGATTCAGTATTATGCTAGAGACGCAGTCCCTTGGTCAGTAATACTATTGTTTCACGTCAGTTTCTGTAAATGCGAGAAATTGCGGCTCGGATCCACTGATTGTTTTAAATTCATATCCAGCCATTCATTCTTCGTGCTCACGTTTTGAATTCTGGTCAGTGGAGAATTTTTGACTTTTAATTTGTCATTCCATTTCGTCTCATTTCGTACCATTAGGGGCAGATGACCTAGATGTTAGGCCCCTTTAAACAACAAGCATCATCATCATCATCATCAGATGTTGCCCTTCAGTCGACATCTGCATGATGACTATGCTATTGATACACTGATTTTTAAAGATAACAGCAAAGTTCATCGGGCTGGATGCATATGTGACTGGTTTTACAAACAATTCCCCACCCTATTACATCTCGATTGGCCTAAAATAATCACCTGATTTGAACCCTATTGAAAATCTGTGGGAAATGTTGGAACAGCGGGTGAAACACCGACATCAGCATCTCCAAAATTTGGTGGAATCTTGTGATCAAATTCTCAGCGACTAGCTTAAGCTGGATGCGACGTATCTGCACAATCTTGTGGACTTTCTTCCGAACTGAATCCAGGCGGTTATCAAGTCCAGAGGCAGAGTTACACCCTATTAAATGATGCTCGTAATGATTTCTCGAGGGGTGACTAATTTTTTGTCCGGTGAGCTTAGTTGATCTAATAGTGTTATGATTATTTTATTTTTTTTACTTGTAGGTGCAGCTTTTCTTGTAACAATTTTCTCATTTTTTTCATAATTAGTTACTTTCTATTACATTGATTTGTTATACTTACTTATGGTCTACTAGTGTTTAAGTGATCATTATTTTGTAATTTATGAAGGTTGCCATGTAAGTATTATATGCTAAATAAATAAATTCACTTTCATACTTTGTGTAACTAACATTTACTCCATAATACATAAAATACATAATAATATGAAGAAGCAAAATAACCCTCTCCCATTTCCAACGGGCAGGAGGAAGGATCCACAACTCTCTCCCCGCCCCTCCACTTCCCCTTCCATCTCTGCTAAACAGTGTGCAACGCCCACAGAAAGTTTCCACTCAATCCGTCCATGACCATAGTCTGGAAGCAGTGAGTGAAGGCAATGGACTGCACTTTAGCAGCTTAGATAAGTACAGAAACATTTATATAAGTTAATATGGTGACAATTGAGGAGCCTCCGTGGCTCAGGCGGCAGCGCGCCGGCCTCTCACCGCTGGATACCATGGTTCAAATCCCGGTCACTCCATGTGGGATTTGTGCTGGACAAAGCGGAGGCGGGACAGGTTTTTCTCCAGGTACTCCGGTTTTCCCTGTCATCTTTCATTCCAGCAACACTCTCCATTCTCATTTCATAGCATCTATCAGTCATTAATAAAATCACTTTGGGAGTGGCGACCCCATCGTACTAATAGCCTATATATGATTCATTCATTTCATTCCTGACCCAGTCAATGACTGGAAAACAGGTTGTAGGTTTTCATTCACTTGTTCATATATTATCACCAACTCTCAATCATTGACAAGTTTATGCATTGTAAAGAATATTGTTCATACATATGCACGATTTAATGTGATTTGATAGAAATCTGAAGATGTTCTTGTAGAACAAAACATGTCGTTCATTGTTTAATAGTGTGTATTTTTTACAGGTATGTTATAGTGTTATATTTTTTCTACCGCTTACCCACACCCGTGGGGTCGTGGGTGCGGACTGTATTGCACGTGTGGATTCGACTCTGTTTTACGGCTGGATGCCATTCCTGACGCCAACCTGATATGGGGGGATGTAATCACTAATTGCGTATTTCTATGGTGGTTGGTAGTGTAGTGTGATGTCTGAATATGAAGAGGAAAGTATTGAGACAAACACAAACACCCAGTCCCCTGGCCAGTCAATCAATCAATCAATCAATCAATACTGATCTGCATTTAGGGCAGTCGCCCAGGTGGCAGATTCCCTATCTGTTGCTTTCCTAGCCCTTTCCGAAATGATTTCAAAGAAATTGGAAATTTATTGAACATCTCGATTAAAATCCCCGGCCCAGCCGGGAATTGAACCCGGGACCCTCTGAACCAGAGGCATCAATGCTGACCATTCAGCCATTTAGTTGGACATGTTATAGTGATATATATTACTGGTATGTTTGAAACTTGTGTGTTTGACAGACTGAAAGCTTTTAAGTTACATTCAACTAAGTCAACACTGGAAAGTATGGCTTCCTTCTCAACAAAACATAAATTTTCTGTAACTTATTTTAGACACACTGTATATAATTGAAGTATTTTGGCAAGTATGATGAGCCTGTTGGAGTTTTAAGGTTGGGTGTATTGTTTGTTGTCAAAGGTGGAATAATTTTGCTTTGTAACTATGTTAAGGATGTTGATTTATTTTGGTATGTTGGTACTTTCTAGTGTTTTTCAGTATGTCCAGTATTACTACAACTGGTATGTGACTGTGTAGGTTAGTCATGTCAGATGATGTTATTGTTGAGTTGTGTGACATCTTGGTATTCTTTAAGCATGTCTCTGTATAAAGTGGAATGTTATTTCTGATTACAGTAGAAGTCCGCTGTAGCGAGTACGGCATATAACGAGAACTCCGTTATAGAGACGACATTTTTCTGTCCCTTCAAAATTCCTATATTAAACTATGTATCGTCCTTAGGTTACACCGAGAACCCTATCACTGGCGCATCCGTTATTACGAGCGATTAAGCGCGCGCGATTTTTTCCGTTGCCGATATTTATGCACCCCAGCGATGATATTGCATGCGATCGATTACCTTCGGCATCGTTTCCTCGCTATGTGCACTAGCGACTTCTCAAGTCGACATTCGAAGGCGATGTCGGAGTCGATTAGTAATATCCGTCGACAGTTGTTCCGTAAAGAAAATTCGAAATGAAAGAGAACATATTTTTGTAAGAAATGCGTAAATAACGTGTCCGATAACGGTTGTTAACTCGTTAAAATTAAGGCTGACTAAACCACAGCTTAATTTTGAGGCTAAATCTGCAATTAAGTACGAATGGGATACACCTTGAGATATGGCAGAGTGCTTAATTGATTTCAGAGGTTAGTTTATATTTTGTCGCGTCTGGTTTTATGAAAATTTATATCGAGAAAGGTATAATTTCCCTACTGGCGCTTGAAGTGTGTTTTCATCATACGTATAGTACGGTTAAGTTACGTGACGCTGTTTGAATAAGAAAACCGAAACGTTTGCAACAAAATGCTATCGATCATCTTCGGTACGGTATAGTTTTCTCACTTTGTGCATTTGCGAGCTCTCTCGTTGACATTCAAAGGCGATGTTGGAGTTTATTAGTAATACCCATTGACTGCTGTTTTCTAAAGAAAATTCTAAATGAAAGAGGAAAACATGTTTTCGTAATAAATGTGTAAATAACGTGGCCGATAGCAGTTGTTAACTCGTTAAAAATAAAGACTGAAGTAAACGATATCTTAATTTTAATGTTATATACGGAAATTAAGTAAGAATGTGATACACCTCAAGATATGGCAGAGTACATCACTGATTTCAGAGGATATTTCATATCTTCTCGCGTCTAGTTACGGCTATTTACATGTCAATTTTTCGCGAGGAGGTTATTTCTCTACATGGGTTTCAAATGTTTTCATAATAGGCTACGTATACGGTTAGCTTAGGTGACACTGTTTGAAGAAGAAACCTGAGGTGTTTGCCACAGAAATATCCGGAGAGATACCGTATTTCTCCGAATCCAAGACTTTTTTTTCTCAGAATCTCATGAGAAAACTCAAGGGTTGTTGCATTCGCGACCTAACAGTAAGTTAATGGATACCACTGGCAACTACCGCGGTAACCACGCTGCTTCTTTTCACACGCGCACTGAACTCGTTGACAATAAACGACCGCCTCTTTACTACACATCGCTAGCCGCGACAACCGGTTGTACAGAGCCTGTGTGTTTCTCAAATCTGCAGAATGGCATCAAAGCATGCGACCCTTCGAATTCTTAGAAAAGCCATGACTATTTTTTTAAATTTTTTTTTTGCTAGGGGCTTTACGTCGCACCGACACAGATAGGTCTTATGGCGACGATGGGATAGGAAAGGCCTAGGAGTTGGAAGGAAGCGGCCGTGGCCTTAATTAAGGTACAGCCCCAGCATTTACCTGGTGTGAAAATGGGAAACCACGGAGAACCATCTTCAGGGCTGCCGATAGTGGGATTCGAACCTACTATCTCCCGGGTGCAAGCTCACAGCCGAGCGCCTCTACGCGCACGGCCAACTCGCCCGGTGCCATGGCTAATCGGTGGCAGTCATAACGCGTCTATTGTACTTGACGCTTAGTAAAATTAAGGTTTATAGACAGCAGGAATATTTTCGTGATGGATAGTCGTATTGTAAAGATACGTGGAAAAGGGATTGCCGGCAAATTTTCAACGGGTTCTAGTCGATATTATGATGCCAATTATAAGTTAATGTTTATTAAACACACGGAAATATAGAATAATTGTGCAGCCGCAAAAAAATACAGCATAGGCCTAACTAAAGCCAATATTTGGCGTTAGCGTGAAGACAAAGAGCTAAAAAAATGCGTACTGTGCAAAAAAAGTATTCAGTGATCCGCAACAAGGACGCTTTAAAGAAGTCGAAGATGAAATTGTGAGGTCTGTGCACGAAAAACGCAAACGCGGAATTGCCATGCCGTGGCGCAATAAACTCGTTCGTTGACTTTCAACGTTCGCGATTAGGCCAATACATCGCTAGCCGCTGAATGTGGCCGAACCCGACAAGCGAGACGTGCGTGTAGCGGCAGCCGGTTATATCTGACGCTGCGTAAAAGTAACAGTTTTATAGACAGCAAGAATAATTTCCTGATGGATCGTTGTATTGTAGAGACGCATGGAATAGGTATTGCCGGAAAATTTTCAACGAGTTCTCTTCGGTATTATGATGCCAATGTTGAGTCAAACCCGCGGAAATTAATAATTGTTCAGCCGCCAAAAATAAAGAAATACGGCGTGACGAAAGTCAATGTTCGGCGTCTAAAAATAGTCTAAAAATGCGTAGGCCCACTGTAAGACAAGACATTCATATGATTTTACAAACTTCTTTTTGAGCCTGATTTAAATTTTTTGAAGGAAAAAGTGGGGTTCATCTTCAATCAATCAATCAATCACTACCGATCTGCATTTAGAGCAGTCGCCCAGGTGGCAGATTCCCTATTTGTTGTATCCCTAGCCTTTTCTTAAATGATTGCAAAGAAATTGGAAATTTATTGAACATTTCCCTTGGTAAGTTATTCCAATCCCTAACTCCCCTTCCTATAAACAAATATTTGCCCCAATTTGTACTCTTGAATTCCAACTTTATCTTCATATTGTGATCTTTCCTATATTTAAAGACACCATACAAACTTATTCGTCTACTGATATCCTCCCACGCCATCTCTCCACTGACAGCTCGGAACATACCACTTAGTCGAGCAGCTCGTCTCCTTTCTCCCAGGTCTTCCCAGCCCAAACTTTGCAACATTTTTGTAACGCTACTCTTTTGTCGGAAATCGCCCAGAACAAATCGAGCTGCTTTTCTTTGGATTTTTTTCAGTTCCTGAAACAAGTAATCCTGGTAAGGGTCCCATACACTGGAACCATACTCTAGTTGGTGTCTCACCAGAGACAAATACGCTCTCACCTTTACATCCTTACTACAACCCCTAAATACTCTCACAACCATGTGCAGAGATCTGTACCCTTTATTTACAATTCCATTTATGAGATTACCCCAATGAAGATCTTTCGTTATATTAATACCTAGGTATTTGCAATGATCCCCAAAGGGAACTTTGACCCCATCAACACAGTAATTAAAACTGAGAGGACTTTTCCTTTTTGTGAATCTCACAACCTGACTTTTATCCCCCGTTTCTCATCATACCATTGCCTACTGTCCATCTCACAACATTATCGAGGTCATTTTGCAGTTGCTCACAATCTTGTAACTTATTTATTACTCTGTACAGAATAACATCACCTGCGAAAAGCCCTATCTCTGATTCAACTTCTTTACACGTATCATTGATATATATAACAAAACATAAAGGTCCAATAATACTGCCTTGAGGAATTCCCCTCTTAATTTTTACAGGGACAGATAAAGCTTCACCTACTCTAATTCTCTGAGTTCTGTTTTCTAGAAACAGAGCAACTTATTCAGTCACTCTTTTGTCAAGTCCAGTTGCACTCATTTTTGCCAGTAGTCTCCCATGATCTACCCTATCAAATGCCTTAGACAGGTCAATCGCGATACAGTCCAATTGACCTCCTGAATCCAGGATATCTGCTATATCTTCCTGGAATCCTACAAGTTGGGCTTCAGTGGAATAACCTTTCCTCACCCAAACTGCCTTCTATCAAACCAGTTATTAATTTTGCAAACATGTCTAATATAATCAGAAAGAATGCTTTCCCAAAGCTTACATACAATGCATGTCAAACTGACTGGCCTGTAATTTTCAGCTTTATGTCTATCACCCTTTCCTTTATATACAGGGGCTACTATAGCAACTCTCCATTCATTTGGTAAAGTTCCTTCATGCAAACAATAATCAAATATGTACTTCAGATATGGTACTATATCCCAAACCATTGTCTTTAGTATATCCCCCGAAACCTTATCAATTCCAGCTGCTTTTCTAGTTTTCAACTTTTGTATCTTACTGTAAATGTCTTTGCTGTCATAGGTAAATTTTAATACTTCTTTAGTGTTTATCACCTCCTCTATCTGGACATTATCCTTGTAACCAACAATCGTTACATACTGCTGGCTGAATAATTCTGCCTTTTGAAGATCCTCGCATACACAGTCCCCTTGTTCATTAATTATTCCTGGAATGTCCTTCTCGGAACCTGTTTCTGCCTTCATTTTAAGAATATCAGAATATCATAACTATTGTTAACCATTTGCTCACCATTTGAAGCACATTTCCAACATCATCCTCACATTCATATGTAATTTTAATACAATCAGGTACCTGATTAATTACCTTTCAAATTGAGATTAAGGCTGAAGATGCCCTTAATTAAAGAGCAAAACTTGTCCCTATAATTTTATTCAAGATTTAATTTCTGGATTCGGAGATATACAATACTGTATTTTTTCAGAATGAAATTAAACATACACTTTCACGTAGTATCGGATTATGAAAAATAACAAACAAGTAAGCCGTAGTGTGAATATAATCTACGGAAACGCAAGTTTTGAACAAACTGATTGCCGTTTCATACCTACACTGACTGACAGAGCAAATGCAACACCAAGAAGGAGTGGTTCGAAAGGGATGAAAGTTGGGGAAAAAACAGAGACGGCACGGACGAATAATTGATGTTTATTTCAAACCGATATGCAGGTTACACAATGCGCACGGCATCGACTCAGTAGGATGTAGGACCACCGCGAGCGGCGATGCACGCAGAAACACGTTGAGGTACAGAGTCAATAAGAGTGCGGATGGTGTCCTGAGGGATGGTTCTCCATTCTCTGTCAACCATTTGCCACAGTTGGTTGTCCGTACGAGGCTGGGGCAGAGTTTGCAAACGGCGTCCAATGAGATCCCACACGTGTTCGATTGGTGAGAGATCCGGAGAGTACGCTGGCCACGGAAGCATCTGTACACCTCGTAGAGCCTGTTGGGAGATGCGAGCAGTGTGTGGGCGGGCATTATCCTGCTGAAACAGAGCATTGGGCAGCCCCTGAAGGTACGGGAGTGCCACCGGCCGCAGCACATGCTGCACGTAGCGGTGGGTATTTAACGTGCCTTGAATACGCACTAAAGGTGACGTGGAATCATACGCAATAGCGCCCCAAACCATGATGCCGCGTTGTCTAGCGGTAGGCCGCTCCACAGTTACTGCCGGATTTGACCTTTCTCCACGCCGACGCCACACTCGTCTGCGGTGACTATCACTGACAGAACAGAAGCGTGACTCATCGGAGAACACGACGTTCCGCCATTCCCTCATCCAAGTCGCTCTAGCCCGGCACCATGCCAGGCGTGCACGTCTATGCTGTGGAGTCAATGGTAGTCTTCTGAGCGGACGCCGGGAGTGCAGGCCTCCTTCAACCAATCGACGGGAAATTGTTCTGGTCGATATTGGAACAGCCAGGGTGTCTTGCACATGCTGAAGAATGGTGGTTGACGTGGCGTGCGGGGCTGCCACCGCTTGGCGGCGGATGCGCCGATCCTCGCGTGCTGACGTCACTCGGGCTGCGCCTGGACCCCTCGCACGTGCCACATGTCCCTGCGCCAACCATCTTCGCCACAGGCGCTGCACCGTGGACACATCCCTATGGGTATCGGCTGCGATTTGACGAAGCGACCAACCTGCCCTTCTCAGCCCGATCACCATACCCCTCGTAAAGTCGTCTGTCTGCTGGAAATGCCTCCGTTGATGGCGGCCTGGCATTCTTAGCTATACACGTGTCCTGTGGCACATGACAACACGTTCTACAATGACTGTCGGCTGAGAAATCACGGTACGAATTGGGCCATTCGCCAACGCCGTGTCCCATTTATCGTCCGCTACGTGCGCAGCACAGTGGCGCATTTCACATCATGAGCATACCTCAGTGACGTCAGTCTACCCTGCAATTGGCATAAAGTTCTGACCACTCCTTCTTGGTGTTGCATTTGCTCTGTCAGTCAGTGTATTTTAAAGTACATGAAGGGTTTTCCGACTTTTATACAAAAATCGGATATAACGAGAATCCTTTATAGCGAGTAATTTTTTCGCTGTTATGAATTCTCGCTATAACGGACTTCTACTGTAGTTTGTTGTTGGGACATGTGTGTAGTTGGTGACTGGGTGTATATTTATAATAGTTGATGACTGGTCATACATGCATGTCATTTGATTATGCAGTTAGTGTAGGTACAGTAAAATGTAAGAGATTTGCTCAGGAATTTAATGATTTTTTAAATATTCTGTTAAATCAAATTTAAATTCTAAATGTTGTTCATTATGATGTATCCTCTTATTTTTTGTGCATGATGACTGTTACATTGTCTTTCTAGGAATTATTTATGCAGTGTGTATCTGTGATAATGTTACCAACTTTCAGAGATGATGGAGGACAGCAGATGGATCGAATTGAGATAAGGAACTGTAGTCCGGAAGCATTTGAGTCAAAAGTTATTAATAGTCAATGTTGTTTAACGTCCGTCCATTCTTAACAGCAGCAGTGTACTCAGTGGTCCTCAGAGATGTACTACCTACAATCCTGGAACACAACCCTTATTGTCCTACATCCAACATGATGGAGCCCCACGTCACTTGGGACTGAGGGTTCGTGAACACATGGCTCAGACATCCCCTGCAAAGTGGACAGGTAGAGGAGGCCCTGTTTCGTGGCCCGCTCATTCACCTGATCTCATTTGACTTGATTTCTTCTTGTGAGGTCATGTGAAAAGACTTGTATACAAGAAATGTGTCGAGACTGAAGAGGATCTTGTGGCAAGAATTCTTGCTGTCTGTGATGCTGTTCAAACAACACCGGGGATATTCGAATGGGTACGACAGAACTTTGTGTGACGATGCCATGCCTACATTGATGCAAGGGGATGCCATTTTGAACATTTGTTGTAAATGGAGCAGTTTGTGAAACTGGTGCAGGTAAACGGATTTAAATTAGTAGAATTTTACTTTACTTTTGACTCGATCATTCCCGGAATATTGTTCCTTATCTCAAATTGATCCATTTGCCCTCCTCCGTCATTCCTGAAAGTTCGTAACATCATCACGGATACAGCCCATATAGTTGTACTTCCTCTTAAAACATTACTACCCACTGTCGGCAGTCCTGAATAGGGTTTGTCGTGGTTTCCCATTTTCACACCAGGCAAATGCTGGGCTGTACCTTAATTAAGGCCAAGGCTGCTTCCCTACAATTCCTAGGCCTTTCCTGTCCCATCATCGCCATAAGACCTATCTGTGTCGGTGCGACGTAAAGCAACTAGCAAAAAAAACCAAAAACATTACTACCACCACCACTACTTTTTTAGAACTTACATTATGTTCTGATTTCTCAAATATAAGTTTAACAGTTGTGGGTCCCTTATTGTACTGCTGTTCATTTTGTGTGTTTCACTGCTGTGAGTTATTGTTTTGTTGAATTAATGCCTGAATTTATTATATTCCTCTAAGTTGGTTTATTGAACTGCAGTTTCACTATCCGTTATAATGTCTTTAAAATTATTAGCGGGGCTGAGTGGCTCAGACGTTTGAGATACTAGCCTTTTGTCCCCAGCATGGCAGGTTCAATGCTGGGTCAGTCCGCTGGTATTTGAAAGAACTCAGACGACAGTCTCGTGTCTGTAGATTTATCGGCATGTTAAAAAACTCCTACAGAACTAAATTCTGGCACCTCGGTATCTCCAAAAACCGTAAGGAAAAGGGTAGTTAGTGGGACATACAGCCAATAAATAACATTATTATTTATCTTTCAAATTATGTGTATTTAGTTCATAATGGACATCAAGTTTCACGCCTTTGTTGAATTGATTGGTTTCCATTGTCTATGTATATGTTGTCGGTGGTACTGACTGGTCTTGGATTGTAGCTGTGGGTAGTTGTGATACTTTTTGTTACCACTGGGTGTTCAGTTTTACTGATGTGTTTTCGTTCATTTCTGTACTTTGTTGTGTGTTCATTTCATGTTACGTTCAGGTAATTGAAAGAAATATATACATACCATATTATGGTGATTTGTATGTGTACATGCATTGTGTTTCTTGTGTAACATGTTGTTATGTGCGTGCTCTTTTGAGTATAAAGATTTTTATTACTTTTCTAACCTTCAAAACGTAATCCTGGTAGTCACCGTCATGACTTTGACAAACCAAATTAAATTATTCGATGCTGAATACAGTATGATCCCATCCTCACTTCCATTTCCTATTGGTAAATGAATCACCTCATTCTAATAACAAGTAGACATGGTTGTGAGATAGGGGGAAGGAGGAGATTAGCAACATAGGAGAAGGGATAAAAGAATTGGGTGCCTAATGTTAAGGCTGGGACCTTCTATAGACCTGAACACGAGTTGTACAACTTCAGAATCTCTGAGGGCAAGAAGATGGGAAGATGGCAGTTAAATGTTTAAGGACTTTAACTGTGAAACAGTCATAAAATGTGGTTTGATGATTCCTAATGTGAATGGGGCCAGGAAATTCCATTTCGTGGGTTTTGCATGTGCTGCAGCCGCTGTATATTTGTTTGGCTAGGGTGTTGGTAGTTAAGCCGGAGTCTTCATTGAAAGTGGTAGATGATGATAATGGATGAAATACAGTCATGATGACCTTGTGTTGAGCAAGACCTGTTTGTGTTATTACTGATGAAAGTATTGTTATGTATACTGGGGGCTGAGGTGGTTGTGGTTCATTGCGAGTGAGAATGTTTGTGATTTTGGTGGGTGCCTGAAAGTGACTGTGGGGCTTTTAGGAAGAAGATCATGAGTGTGGGGCAAGTATGAGAAGCGATTAAATGCTTGTTTTGAAATGTGATTGATTTTGCTTAGACCAGAATGATAGGTGGTTATGAAGGGAATTAGGTTAGGTCGCTTGGGAAGTACAGAGACAGAACTCATGGCTCAGAAAATCTGGTAGTCAGCCAATTCATTGGGGTAACCCCTAGCAATAAAAGCCTTCCTCAAGTTGTTGTTGAACGAGACATTGGCTTTAAGGGTTGAAGGAATCTGTTTGCCCTGGATGGTAAGGCTGAATGGTAGAGATAGTCTTGTGTGTGATATGGGCGAAAACTGCTGTAGTGAAGATCCTGCTAATGGTTGATGGTTTCAATGTGTGTAGAAGTATCAGTTCCGCCATACTAGAGGAAGAGGTCAGTGTCAAGGAAAATGAGAGAAGTGGGGCAAATGTACAAAGTGAAATAGACACTAATTAAAGCTGAGGCACTATGAGAATTAGTTTGCTTCGTGATGCCACAGAGGAAAGATATCATCAATGAACCTTCATCAGTCTTGGGGCTTGAGAGGCTCAGTTGAGAGAAATCCTTCGAGCTTTCCCACGAAGAGGTTGGCATAGGAGGACACCGTCATAACACTGGTTATTTTCTAGAATGTCTTTCCCCTCATCTCAAACTCCTCCCATCAAATGGCCTTCTAGTCTCCATTGACATCACCTCACTCTACACCAACATTTATTTCATTAGATAGTATCTTGCTGTACTGTTGTGTAATTTGTGTGTATACCTTTTGATATTCAGTAATTAACTGCAGTTTTCATTTAGCACGTTGTAGGATAAAATAATAATAATTTGCCTAACTAGTATTGTAGTGTAGTTATTTTATTAGTTAGTATATTGCTTACTTTGTCATGTGATCCTGGTATAGTAGTCTGCACAGTTTTTCTTCCCTTTGATTTTTTAAATTCACAGAATATGTTATTTTACTTTTGTTGATTTTTCATTTTTCTATGAAGTGGATTAAAGAATGACTTAGGAATGCAGGTGTAGGTTTGGGTGTGTGAGGGCATTAAAGTCTATGGGGGAAGAATTAGAGAGTTTGAGGAGATAATTCGGTTTCTCACCGAGGGCAGGAACGAAGGTAAGTCTCCCTCAAACTATGTATAGGATATGGTAGGTAGACAAGCAGGAGGGGAAGGAAAGGGACAAGTTACAGCAAACAGGTGTACAAGTAGAACAACAGAGGGAAGATGATGAACAGGGAAGTGTTGGAGTGTAGGGGAGATGTAGGATGAGAGGAAAAGCTGGGATAGAGAAATGTCAAATAGGGGATAGAAAAAGGGAGATGGAATGGGGTCATAGAAGGGAGAAAAGGGAGGAGGAAATAGGTTCCTCAGCAGTGAGGAAAGATAGGGGGGATCAAATGAGGTGGTAGGGGCTGGGGATCTGGTTATGTTAGACTCCATTGTTAGGGATGTGGGGGAAACTGTGTGGAGGAAAGAGAACCAGTATAGAGTGTTATCCTAGAATTACATTAAGGTAGATGCTGAGGAAAATAGAAGGGAAGGAGGAGGGTAAGGAAATGTTGGTAGTTATTCACATTAGTACAACAATGTAAAGCAAGCAGGAATATGTACTAACATAGTTGGGATGTGTGGGATTTGTTAAATGCAGCATGGGAAAAATTTAACCCACTCAGGTACCATTTGCTGGAATATGTTTCTGTCTTAGAGTACCTTCATTTCTTTTTTTTTTTTTTTTTCAGCTATATACAACGAATTGTAACACTTATATTTGCTACAAAATAACAACAGGTTTATTTTGAGAAGTCTTTTGCTGTATGGAATACCATAAAGCAGTTTTCTACATGTAGGGCCACCTTTCATTTATGGCATTCAAGAGACAATTTATTCTTCAACCTACAGGCAGTGCAGACTTTGCATTTCCTTGATGGAATGTTTTTCTTTGAGATTACAGGCATTTTGGATTAAAAATGTCCCCACTGCTTTCTCTAAAGTCACAGTGGTGTTTCCCCTGGTATCGTTGGCAGCTGATTCCAAAAATAAATTAGTGTAAGCATTGGTTTCCCTAGTTACTTGCTCCCAAAACTGTTCTGTTATGAATGCATTCACAACTTCTAATTCACTAGGAGATTCTCCTAACTGTCTTTGAATTACAGCATCAATTTCACCAATAACACTGCAAGTACCATGCTGTGCAGAATGATTCATGCTCCCATTGCCACTTATTTTTGTCCAAAATAAAACCAGAAACAGCTGTGATGCATCGGCAGCAAGCCTAACATTCAGTGGCATTCTTACCGGTAAAATATGGCTAAATGGTTAGCATGCTGGCCTTTTGTTACAGAGTCCCGGGTTCGATTCCCGGCAGGGTCGGGAATTTTAACCATCATTGGTTAATTTCGCTGGCACGGGGGCTGGGTGTATGTGTCGTCTTCATCATTTCATCCTCATCACGGCTCGCAGGTCACCTACGGGTGTCAAATCAAAAGACCTGCACCTGGCGAGCCGAACATGTCCTCGGACACTCCCGGCACTAAAAGCCATACGCCATTTCATTTCATTTCATACCGGTAAAATTCTATTTTGTTCTTTGTCCCTTACAAATTCATCACTGTCAAAGGAACTACTGTTAATTTGTGACTGCATGGTGCGACAGTCCGTGATCCAGATAAGCATCAACTGAATGCTTCCTTAAGAGGTATTTACACACCAAAATACCTGGCTTGCCTATCACCTGGACCGAGAATGGAATAAATTTTGCTTCAGAGGAGAAGGAAAAGGCACTACGGGCAAAATGGCTTAATGGGCTATAGGAAGTGACTTACTTGCTGATGGGCTGTAGGAACCTTAGTGCTGCGAACCCTATTCCTATGAACGAAACAAATTAGTCTGTGTGCAGTGCTTACAGTTCTACCCGCTCCTGAAGTCCATGGAATATCTCAGGTATGTGAATGTGAGTTAATAGTTAAATACTATATTGCTGTGGTGATTGTGAACTGTCTGGTGAAATGTTTGCAAGTTTGACTTTTAAGTAAAGTCATGGACAATGCTGAAACAAAGAAGTAGTAGAAGGTACTTTGCAAAATGCTAGATTGGAGCAACGCAGGTTACACCACAAAGGTAAAAATCATATTTTTGTCATGTCTGCTGTTCCCTGTGAAAAAATGTACCAGATCACTCATCATTCTAATACCTCAGCTCATATAAATGATGAACGAGTTGGTAGCGGTAAGACAACACAAACCTTACCGACAAAAGGACTTCCATCTACTTCAGGATGAAATAAGTTTACATGCGAGTTCTGTCACACAGTGATTGCTGCAAATATTCCATGGAGTAGATTTACCTGCTGCAAATATTCCATGGAGTAGATTTACCAACCCTCATTTCCATAGCTGTCTTGAGAAGTATTACAACCTGACTATTCCCGAGAGTCTACAGCTTTGAAAGCATACCGTGTCAAATGTTACAGTTCGGCAATGGAAGAAACCTGAATTGAGTTACTTGACTGTCTGGTCTGGGGAGTTGTAGACGAGACTATGAATGCATGTGGTGGATATGTATCAAACATGTTGGTCAGGAAGTTGAGTGGAGATGAACTGGTTACCCTGTATCTTATCTCTGGCAAAGTGTTGGAAGCTGCAAATCATTCTACAACTGCTTGCTTTGTCCATGATTTGATACAACTGCTCTGGCCTTTGGATGGGCACAAAAGTCAGTTTCAGGTTTTTCTGACTGATTCTGCCAGCTGCATGTTGAAAGCTGCTGCAGCATTGAAGGTATTTTATCCTGAACTGATTCACTCAGTGTGCGCAGCTCATGGCCTTAACAGGATTGCAAAAGGAATAAAGGCACAATTTCCAGATGTGAACAAACTTACATCCACTATGAAGAAAGCATTTGTGAAAGCCCCTCTTCAGACAGAGGCTTACAAGAATTGCCTACCGCATGTTCATCTTCCTCCAGAGCTAATCTGTATGTGCTGGGGAACTTTGATTGAAGGTGTGCTTTCCTATTGTCACTAATTCAATGGATTGAAGCATGTGATTGAAGGATTTGATGTCGGTGATGCCAGTAGTGTTTAGGAGGTGAAAGTAGCTTTCAGCAATGAAATGGTTCAAAAGGAACTGGTACTTACCAAGACACACCTCCAAATCATACCAGAATCAATCAAGAAGCTAGAAATCGTCGCCATAAGACCTATCTGTGTCGGTGCGACGTAAAGACCCTAGCCAAGAAGCTAGTTGCATCTTAGTGATTTGCTGGAGATTAAGGAGAAAGTGAATCGTGAACTGGAACAAAGTAGCAAACTATCAATCTCCATGGTCCATACCGATGTATTATACAACTAAGTGAAGTAAACCAGTAATTCCATCTAATCTATACAATATATTTTTTGCTTTAGGCAGATTTACATTTCAGTAGTACATGTTTCATTTAGTACCTAAACATCAGCTACAGCATGTTTAGGTGACAGAATTAAAGGGACCGGGCGAGTTGGCCGTGCGTGTAGAGGCGCACGGCTGTGAGCTTGCATCCGGGAGATCGTGGGTTCGAGCCCCACTGTCGGCAGCCCTGAAGATGGTTTTCCGTGGTTTCCCATTTTCACACCAGGCAAATGCTGGGGCTGTACCTTAATTAAGGCCACGGCCGCTTCCTTCCAACTCCTAGGCCTTTCCCATCCCATCGTCGCCATAAGACCTATCTGTGTCGGTGCGACGTAAAGCAAATAGCAAAAAAAAAAAAAAGAATTAAAGGGTATGAAAACATATTCTACTCATATTAGTCTTAAAACTACCGGGCGATTTGGCTGTGCGGTTAGGGGCACGCAGCTGTGAGCTTGCATCCGGGAGATAGTGGGTTCAAACCCCACTGTCGGCAGCCCTGAAGATGGTTTTCCGTGGTTTCCCATTTTCACACCAGGCAAATGCTGGGGCTGTACTTAAATTAAGGCCACGGCCGCTTCCTCCCCATTCCTAGGCCTTTCCTATCCCATCGCCGCTCTAAAACCTATCTGTGTTGGTGCGATTAAAACAAATAGCATAAAGAAAAGTCTTAAAACTTTCACAACATCACAAAAAGTTTGACTTGTTAACCCTTGAATGGGAAGGGGGGAGAGGAGGTAAATTAAATTAACTATAACTAGTCTTAGATTAAAAACTTATTGCTGAAAACACTTGTGATAACATATCCAAATATTTTTTAAAATATAGTCCTCGTGCAATCTCAGGTCTACTGAGAAAGAAGAGAAAACTACTCCTGTCTTCTTATAGCATCGTGTTTTGTTTAAGAGATTCTGAGTAATATACATGTGAAGAAAACTGGTGATTTTTACAATGAAATCTGACAATTAGATAAAAGAGTATGGGATGTCTCGCATTTGACTATACTTTCTAGGTGGTTGGTGGTTTGTAACTCGATCCTAATATTGGAAGTATCACTCTTTCCTCACATTTCTCGGGAGTAGTTTCCTAGCTGTTGCTTTGGAGCTGAAGCAATGTTTTTCAACTCAATCCTAATACGGAGGGTTGTGTCAGTTAATACAGGATGCGACCTTGAGTGCATGTGCCACTCCTTGAAGCAGCTGCATGTTTGTGTTTTTGTTCTGTCTGGTCAGTGTGATTTAGAGAAGTGCTGTGTACTGTCATATCATACCATTCTTGCCTCATGGCCTGCCAAATTGCAGATATATAGCAAGGCTACATTGTTTGCCTTTCCAATGCCAATTTCTCATTATCAAGGATTGTACAACAGTGTAAAATGAAAGGTCTCCACACTAGTGAGTTCTCTGTAGGCAATGTGATAAAATTACATCAGAATGGCTTCCCGCCAGAAACAGCAACTTTGAAAAACTGCCACGGAATAGAGTTCGACCCCCCAGAACTCCAGGCATCATTAAGAAGGTAAAAGCTGCTGTCCTGGAGGAAAATCTACCAACTCGGACACCTTGCTAGCTACACACACATCTAAAGGTACAGTCTACCTTATAATTAAAGAAGATCTGAACCTGGTATAGCAGCATAAGGCACGTGGACATTCTTGGAAAGCAAGGGACATTAAAGAACAGCTCACTAATGTCAGAAAATTATATGTAATGTTCCTAGCAGGGGATAAATGGCACTCGGTTGTTATCTTGGATGAAGCTTTGGGTTATTCGTATGACACCAACAAGCCCCGGAAAATTTTCTATCGCCCAAAATACCAAAAACGGGCACTCACAATTCTTCAAGGAAAACAAAGAAAAGTTTGCTTTGGGGGTTCAATGTAGTGGCAGGATATTGTACCCTAGGTAAGTTTAGAATCCTCAGAGTGCTAAAAAAATGTGAATATCAATGCTACCTACTTCCAGAAGAATGTCCTGGACCCCTATTTCGATGAAGAAATCCCTCAGCTGTGTGGTGAGGATGCTTCAAATGTATGGATCCACATGCATAAAGCATCCAGTCATACTCCCAGATTATCAGTCGCCTACTATGAGAGAAAAGAAGCAGAGACTGATATCCATGTCATACCATTTAGTGACATCCATGTCAAACCACCGGATGCCTCACCGATGGATTTCAGTGGCTTTGGTTTCCTGAAAAGAGGGTTTTCTTCTGGATGTCCCTCCACTATTGAGGGTCTTTGGAAAGTGTGCAAGGAGGTATGGGACAATATTCCTCTTCCTGTACTCGGTAGAAGTCTTCTGCTGTGAAAATTGAGATGTAGGGGTATAGCCCATGCCTGTGGCCATCACATCGAGCTCAACCAGGTCTGGAAAAAAGGAATCGCCTAGGACAAATTGTACGTCAGAATCGTCCAAGCTTAAGTGGGGCAACCTTCCATATTGGAAGTATTACTCTTTCCTCACATTTCTTGGGAGTAGTTTCCCAGCCGTTGCTTCGGAACCACCAACCGCCTAAAAAGTACAGTCAAATGCAAGACATCCCATACTCCTTTCTCTAATGAAGTGTCAAATTTCACTGCAAACATCACCAGTTATCTTCATACGTACATTATTCAATGAAAAGGTATAGTCAAATGTTCCATCTTTACAATACTAAAAAACAAATCTGTATTCTTTTAATTAATTATCATTCAAAAATATTGAAACATGTTTCGTCTATCTTGTAGACATCATCAGCCGAATAATTATAAGACTAAGAACAATGGACAAGGACAAAAACACATTAAAATGATTCGGATTAATAAATAAATAAATAAATAAATAAATAAATAAATAAATACATACATACATTACTCAGAATCTCTTAAACAAGACACAATGCTACAAGAAGACGGGAATAATTTTATCTTTTTCCTCAGTAGATCTGAGATTCCATTTCAACACAAGGACTACATTTTTACAAATATTTGGATATATTATCATAAGTGTTTTTGGCAGTAAGTTTTTAATCTAAGACTAGTTATTGTTAATTTCATTTACCTCCCCTCCAGCCCCCCCATCCCCTTCAAGGCTTAGAGAGTCAAAGTTTTTATAGTGTTGTGAATGTTTTAAGACTAATATGAGAAGAATTTTTTTTTTATACCCTTTAATTATGTTATGTAAATGTGCTGTAACTAATAATGTTTAGATGCTAAATGAAACATGTACTACTGAAATGTAAATTTGTCTCAGGCAAAAAGTATATTGTATCAGTTAGTTGGAATTATTGGTTTACATCACTTAGTTGCAAACAACGTGTCATAATTTCCTCAAATGAAATCCAGGCTATAACATCAGAGTAGCTATAAACAAATATTTGGCTGAAACTGATAATGTGGCTCTAACAGAATGTTTAATATCTACAGTCGCTTCTGAATTCAAGTACTGTCCTGTCACATCTATAGATGTAGAAAAATGATTCTCCGCATGGAAGCTCATTTTAACAAACGCCACAGATTTATACAAGAAAACATGGAGAAGACTCTTTTAGTGTACTGCAAAGCAAATTATAGACATAGAAAGTAGGGTGTGCAGTGTAAATTAAAAGAAGAATATGTATGTGAGTGTGTTTCTTCTCTTCTTTTTTCACGGTTTTCTTACAACCTTATGAATTATGATTTATCTTGTGTATGGATTAACACACTGTGTCTATCTGGGAGACGTGTGAATATGTGTTAACAGTGAACACTGATGGATTAATACATCTATCAAACTGTGCAAGGATTGTTTGTGCTAGTGGAAAAGCCGCAGCTGTAAGTAGAGTGTGATTCTCAGTTTTTCATTCAGCTGTTTATTCATGATCATGGTTTTGTATATTGATATGGGTGAATTGCGTGAATCTATGAAATCTTACGTTTGAATGTCATATAATTGTTTAATAGCATGAAAATAAATGCATAATTATGTGCTCATTTCAACACTTTTTGCAGCATAGTTGTATGCTTATATTGATGATCTTTACAGCATTCAAATCCAATGTCTAGTGATTAGAGCAAGAGCTAGAAATCAAGTAAGGATGACATAAAATTGTTAGTGTTAAACTGTGAAGTATGAACCAAACAATGCTCACCTCGGAGGGCCGGTAGTTCCATCACAGGACAGACAGAGGAGACCTCTGCTCCCTTCGCTGGTCACAAATCAAAGACGACGGACTCAAGCTTGGCCCTGGCTAAGTCACCAGGAGATAACCAATTAGCGCACAGGAATTAAACTCGAGGCTCTTATATTCACCAATAAGAAACTCCGTTATTCTAGCCAGTGAGGGCACTGAAATTTTTGATGTGAAAAGATCTTTACAACTTCTAGAAACTTATTTTCTGATGCAACAGGAAATCACTAGAAGCATCTTACCAACACAGGCACGTGCATCTACACCCTGCTACAAAAGTTATTACCTTGCTAATTACACTGTTGTTTACATTATAAAATTTTACACAATAACCAAATTAATTTATTAGCATTGCAGGATAATTAAATAACCCTAAAAATCTTCACATTTCCACATTAAAACACTGTTCTTGATGTACAGAAAATAAAATAAGACAAACTTTACAGTATAAAACAATTTTCCAAAAATAGTTCTTCTTGGTCCCCATTCAAAATGATATTTTAAAATATCACACTCAGTCAATTTTTTAAGGCAAAACAAATGAACATATTTTACAAAATCAAATAGAACAAAATCAAAATGAAAACGATTACTCTTGTCCTTCAGCAACATACTTTAATGTCTTTTCTTGAGTTCTTCCGAAATAAAATAAAGTTATACACAACATCTTTCAAAATACTGTTTTCTTGTCACCATGACATCCTCCCCCTCTACAAACTCGAGCATAGCTCAAGGCAAATAAATTTCAATATAATATAAGTTAACCGGGGGAGTTTGACTTGATATCATATCCGACATTCAACCCACTGTATCTTCGTTCTTGAGAAGAACGTCCATTACTGGTCGAAGAGTCCCAATTTCAGGTGTCGCTGACCACATGCAGCTGCTGACTATGGCCGATCATCAACAACTCCATACAGCATCTGTCCAGCCATATCTGTTAGGAACTTCATGTCAGCTCACCCCTATAGCGAACTGACCAGTAACCACCAGTGAAGTGTGACGCAGTAAGGCCACAGAGACCTTGTATCATTTTTCTCCTCACTTTAAGGACTCGCTTCTTAAGAATTGTGATTGGTTACTTCTGAGCTCAGTAGTCATTCTGTTCACATACTGTACTTATTCTAGAATCTTTCATCATTCCTGTCTCATTTAATTTTATTATCTCTTATTCTTTTCTGAACTCAAGATATTAGTTTTGTGCAGCCTAATGTGTCATCTTTCATTTAGTTGCTTTTCTTAGGTTTTTTTGTGCAGCCTTCCCTTTCCCCCCCCCCCCCCCGATTTTTTCATTCTTGGAGATATTGGAATAGTTCTTCTTCCTCCATTAATTATTGGTTGAGGGAATGATGATTTATTGCTTAGAACAACAATTGCCAATACCTAAAATCTTAATCTTATCCCCTGTGGGTGGGGGACGCATACGATGAATACACGCGCGGTATCTTCTGCCTGTCGTAAGAGGTGACTAAAAGGGGCGACCAAGTGTTGATGACATTAGAACCATGAGATTACCTGTGATTAGTACCATCACACGAAGAACACCATGAGTCGACTTTTCTTGCGATTAGTACCACTATGTGAGGAATACCATGGGTCTCTGGGTGGACCATTATGGGTTTAGAGTACCCGTCTCTACTGTCAGCCAATATGATGGAGGCTCCCTTCTGTCCAGGTTTGGTTGAAACATCCCAACGAGAAAAAAAAGAGACCATCCTCACTGGAGTGTTTCAGCATCTGGTTGTGGACATCATGGGTCTGCATTTCGAGGAATACCACGGATCTGGGTGTTGCCTGTGATTAATACCGCTATATGAGCAATGCCATGGGTCTGTGTTGCCGGTGATTAGTACCACTATATGAGCAAAGCCATGAGATTAGCACCACTGTGTGAGGAACACCATGGGATTGCGTTGCCTATGAGTGGTGCCATTATGTTAGAAACACCATAGGTATGTGTTACCTGTGCATAGGACATTACCTGGGAGTAGGACCACAATGTCAGGAACACTGTGAGTCTACGTTACTTGTGATTAGTACTGCTACATGAGAAATACCGTGGTTCTACTTTACTAGCGATAAGTACCATTATGAGGGGCCATTGACCTGGATTTTGGACCCCTTTAGGCAACAAGCATCATCGATTCAGTATTGTGGTTTGGAAGCAGCCCCTTGGTCAGTATATACCATTGTTTTAAGTTAGTTTCTGGGAAGGTGGGGCATTGCAGGTCGGATCCACTGATAGTTTTAAGTTCATACTCATTGTTCATCGTCGTCTTTTTGAATTCTAGACAGTGGATTGATTTTGGAATTATTTTTAACCTTTAATATTGTGAGTTGGATCCTCTGATTATTCTACATTCATAATCATGGTTCATGGTGTGGTTTACTGTAGTCACGTCCTAGTTAGTGAACCATGGGCAATGGCTGAGTGGCCTAGTAAGTGGTCCTGAGAATCGGGATACTAGTTACTACGGAATGGGAGTGGGCATCTTGGACATATTCTGAGTCATGGCCCTCCTTGTGCTCAGGCGGCTAGGGCTATACAATCCACTGTGGTCCCTAACCCAATAGGAGGAGAGATCATCACTTGGACTATGTGTAAGTAGGGTAGCATCCTGCTTCATGAATTTACCAAGCTCAGAACGTTTTAAGCAAGCCTCGGACCTATGGGAGTAACAGAGTCCCACTCCCATTTGACAGGGGAGGGACTCCTTGGAAACAACTTGGCGAACGAGATGGAATTCGATGGGGAGCTATCAATATTAATGGGGATTATGGAAGAAAGAAAATAGAACTGGCTGAGTCAGCAAAGAGGATGCATATGGATTTTCTAGGAGTAAGTGATATTCGGGTAAGGAGAGATAACAAGGAAGAGATATGAGATTATGAAGTGTACTTGACGTGTTAAAAATGGAAGGGCAGAGTCTGGGGTAGGGCTGTTCATCAGGAATACTATTGCATGCAACATAGTTTCTGTTAGGCACATAAACGAGCGAATGATGTGGGTAAATTTGTCAGTTGGAAGAATTAGGACGAGAATGGTCTCGGTGTATTCACCCTGTGAGGGTGCAGATGAAGATGGAATTGACAAGCTTTTTGAAGCATTGAGGACATCATAGTCAGAGTAAACGGCAAGGATAGCATAGTGCTAATGGGTGATTTCAATGTGAGAGTTGGAAATAGAACTGAAAGATACGAAAGGGTGATTGGTAAATGTGGGGAAGATAATGGAAGCTAATAGGAATGGGAAGCATTTGCTGGACTTCTGTGCAAGTATGGGTTTAGCAGCTACGAATACATTCTTCAAGCATAAGGCTGTTCCCCACTACACATGGGAGGGTAGGGGTACCAGATCTATAATGGACTATATCTTAACCGACTTTGAATTCAGGAAATCTGTTAGGAATGTACGGGTTTTTTGGGGATTTTTTGATGAAACAGGCCACTATCTGTAGTGAACTATCTCTAGGCCTAGGATAGAGAAAGTGAAATCTGTCTGCAAGTGAATAGGGGTAGAAAATCACCAGGACAAGAAAATTAGACAGAAGTACATAGATATAATTAGTGAGAAGTTTCGAAAGTGGACAGTAAGCAGGTTCAGGATATAAAAAGAGAATGTGTGGCATATAGAGATGCTGTAGCAGAAACAGCAAGGGAATGCCTACGAACAACTGTGTGTGAAGATAAGAAAAACGAACATCTTGGTGGAATGATGAAGTGAGAGCAGCTTGTAAAAAAGGGCTTATCAGAAATGGCTCCAAACAAGGGCTCTTGCAGACAGGGAATTGTACGTAGGTGAAAGAAACAGAGCAAAACAAATAGTTATTGAATCCAAAAAGAAGTCATGGGAAGATTTTAGCAATAACCTGGAAAGGCCAGGGCAAGCAGCAGGGAAACCTTTCTGGACAGAAATAAGAAATCTTAGAGGTAAAAATGAAATGAACAGTGTTTTGGGTAATAGAGGTGAACTCATAATAGATCCCAGGGAATCACTGGACAGGTGGAGGGAATATTTTGAAGATCTTCTCAACGTGAAAAGAAATCTTCATGGCGGTTTTGCAAACAACGAAGCTTGTAGGGAGGAGGAAAATGATGTTGGTGAAATTACGCTTGAGGAATTGGAAAGGATGGTAATATACTCCATTTTCATAAAGCAGCAGGGATAAATGAAATTAGACCTGAAATGGTGAAGTATAGTGGGAAGCCAGGGAAGAAATGGCGGCATAGAGTTGTAAGATTAGCATGGAGTGTTGGTAAGGTACCTTCAGATTGCACAAAAGTGGTAATTGCACCTATCTATAAGCAATGGAACAGGAAGGATTGCAACAACTGTCGAGGTATCTCATTGATTATTATACCAGGCAAAGTATTCGCTGGCATATTGGAAGGGAGGTTGCAATCATTGGTTGAGAGGAAGTTAGATGAAAACCAGTGTGGTTTCAGACCACAGAGGGGCTCTCAGGATCAGATTTTCAGTATGCACCAAGTAATTGAACGGAGGAAGAGACAGTTGTGTTTATATTTCATAGATCTAGAGAAAGCATATGACAGGGTACCAAGGGACAAGATATTCACCATACCGGAGGACTATGGCACCAAGGGTAGATTATAAAAATCAATCAATTGCATTTATGTTGACAATTGGGCTGCAGTGAGAATTGATGGTAGAATGAGTTCTTGGTTCGGGCTACTTACAGGGGTTAAACACCTTCGTAGTCTGTAGTCTACATGGATCATTGCTGAAGGGTATAAAGTGGTGGGGAGGGATTCAGTTAGGTGGAAATGTAGTTAGCAGTCTGGCCTATGCTGACGACTTGGTCTTAATGGCAGATTGTGCCGAAAGCCTGTAGTCTAATATCGTGGAACTTGAAAAGAGGTGCAATGAGTATGGTATGAAAATTAGCCTTTTGAAGACTAAATTGATGTCAGTAGATAAGAAATTCAACAGAATTGAATGTCAGATTGGTGACACAAAGCTGGAACAGGCAGATAATTTCAAGTATTTAGGATGTGTGTTCACCCAAGATGGTAATCGAGATTGAATCAAGGTGCAGTAAAGCTAATGCAGTGAGCTCGCAGTTGTGATGAACAGTATTTTGTAAGTAGGAAGTCAGCTCCCAGACAAAACCATCTTTACAGAGGGCTGTTTTCAGACCAACTTTACTTTACGGGAGCGAAAGCTGGGTGGACTCAGGTTATCTTATTCATAAGTTAGAAGTAGCAGACATGAAAGTACCGAGAATGATTGCTGGTACAAGCAGGTGGGAACTATGGTGGGAGGGTACTCGACATGAGGGGATAAAGGCTAATTTAGGAATGAAATCGATGGATGAAGCACTACGCATAAACCGGCTTTGGGTGGTGGGGTCATGTGAGGTGAATGTAGGAGGATAGGTTACCTAGCAGAATGATGGACTCTGTTATGGACGGTACGAGAAGTAGAGGGAGACAGAGATGACGATGGTTAGACTCAGTTTCTAACGATTTAAATATAAGAGGTATAGAACTAAATGAAGTCACAGCACTAGTTGCAAATAGAGGATTGTGGCAACATTTAGTAAATTTATAGACCTTGCAGACTGAATACTGAAAGTCACAACGGTCTATAATAATGATGGTGTATGTGTGTGTGATGTATTCATCCAACACAACAAGCATCATCATCATCATCATCATCATCATCATCAATCTTAACCCTACAGTTTAATTTTCATCCTCTGAAGGAAGCTACCAGTTTGCAAATAATACAGGCTGATTGGCCTTGAGTGATATCTTGTTGGGTAAAAAGAAAAGCAAAGTCATCTCCTTACAGGCCAGCTTCGTAGTCTGTAGTCTACATGGATCATTACTGAAGGGTATAAAGTGGTGGGGAGGGATTCCACTATCCGTAACTTCAGCACTTAATGGGGTAGAGTGGTTAGCTCTACGCCCGGCCACCTTTGCCCCCAGGAATTAACCTGGTTCTCATTTTTGGTGTAGGCTGAGTGAACCTCAGGGCCATGTGCTATCTTGTTGGGTGTCATGACTTTATTTATCTTGCTGTAGACAAGCAAAGTAGGATGTGTATATTTTGTTTCAAAATCTGTTCTATTTTTAATGTAGTCCATTTAAAAACATTCTCTTTTTATTCCTTCTTTACTCCAGGCCCATTGCTCCTGATAATAAGGGTTTCAAACTGATGTCAAAGATGGGATGGAGTCCCGGACATGGTCTCGGCAAGGATTCTACCGGTTGTACTGAACCAGTAAGTCCAAATTTTTCATATCATTTCCAGTGTTTCTTACAGACTTCTGTTGCATGCTGTTCTACTGTTGTTTTCATTGTTGTAAGCAATATCAGTTGTGACATAATAGTGGTATGTGCATCACATTAACAAAAATAGCACAGTGACTTGCCGTAGCAACATTACTTGT
Source organism: Anabrus simplex (assembly GCF_040414725.1). NCBI lineage: Eukaryota > Metazoa > Arthropoda > Insecta > Orthoptera > Tettigoniidae > Anabrus > Anabrus simplex. The sequence continues at coordinate 387,678,652 of NC_090266.1, read as the reverse complement.
GATATGAGGACAGTATTTCTGTTACTTTTAAGGAGCACATGCTGCTCCTCTCCTCATTCTTCTCTCTAAAGCAGAGTGCACGTTGGAAGAGTTTGTTGGAGTTAAAAATAAATGTGATAGAAAAGAAGGCTGTAAAACTAGGACTATTTGGCTGTATCATATTTTTGGTGAGACAGGCATGGGAGCAGTGGCGTTTGCTGCGATCAAGATGTGGGCTACCACTAGACTTAGGTTACTCCTTTTCAATAGTTGGTTTAGTGAATGTCAAGCCATACGTGTTTTGAGCCACCGGAGTACCTTGCTGTGCTGTCGATGCTGTTTGAAAACTTACTGCCCTGGCTTCTGCCACTGCCAATACTCAACACCTGGTCAGTAGAAACGGTAGCTGGGAGTTTAACAAATGAATGTCCTTCTTTATGGCTATAGGGGTTGAATGTTAGCCTTTGGTTCGATGGACCTGGTTCAGTTCTCGGAATCAACCTCCTTGCACTCTTAATTCACCTCGCTTCGAAACTGGATTTTTGACATCTTCATTGGGTTACCACCAAGCCTTTCCAGAGGATATGCACCACATTATTATTATTATTATTATTATTATTATTATTATTATTATTATTATTATTATTATTATTATTATTATTATTATTATTATTATTATTATTATTATTATCAAATGAACCTGTGGAATTTTACAGCGTTACAAGTGGTCCTACACGTCTTTCACTGGTTTATTAGCTTTCTCGGTAAATCAGTGGTGGTGTCCGACCCATGATCATGGGTTCGATTCCATACAACAAAAGAGAATACTGAACCTGAAAGATTACATTTCATTTTAGCAGATTTACGTATAAAAAGAGTATGATACCACTTCGATAACAGCAGACATTGCAGTGTCTTCCTACAATGACGTAGAAGTAGACTAGAGTAAAAATGAAATACTAGCACTCTGTTATGTATGTAATGAAGTCAGAAGTATGAGGTAAGGAAGTATATGCGGTAAGGATTGCATGATTGCTCTCTCTCCCTGGTTAGCAGTGGCGATCTGATGGACTGAAGCTTTGCATACCTATCCCCTCGGTCCCCTCACCTATCAGATGTACATCAGCAAGCCACTCGAGGTGAGTGGAGGGGAGAGGGACGTACCGCCAGAGCTGCAATGTCGGTCTCCGATGCCTTGCACTCAGAATTATGAGTAATGTTTTTTCTCATTGCATTCAAGTTTTGTTAATGGAACAATGTGTCAGATGCTTATGTTATAATGTGCTTTAAGATTTCCATTGTCTCATTTGATGTTTGGGGTTCACCGATAGCCTTGGTAACCTTCAGTATACGCTACTGCATGGGAGAGTTTTTAAAAGGTAATTATGATTGGTGGAAAATGGTAAATAAAAATGTGAACTATCTCTGGAATGGGTTATAGCAGAGAAGTAAAGACACTAATGAAGTATTGAAACTTACATATGATAACTGCATCCGGGAAGCCAATCTGGTGACGAATGAACGTACCATTTCCATTTCTATTATAACATCTAAATTCAAAGTTCATTGTTTGAGAAGCCTTTCTCGAGGACAGTCAAGATTTTTCTTCTGATGATGCAGAGCAAAGTTCTCTGCAAAATGTAAAGAATTTCACTGTTTTTTCTTGACACGGTATAAGCCCAAAAGCCTATAACACCGAGCTCAATAGCTGCAGTCGCTTAAGTGCGGCCAGTATCCAGTATTCGGGAGATAGTAGGTTCGAACCCCACTGTGGGCAGCCCTGAAAATGGTTTTCCGTGGTTTCCTATTTTCACACCAGGCAAATGCTGGGGCTGTACCATAACACATTCACGCCCGTATCCGAGTTATTGCCTATAACGCGTACGCAGCTGGGATCTATTTTGGTCACAAATATGTGTGAGAGAGATGAAAGTAATACCCTTATGAATGCTTCTACTCACCAAAAACCACATGGCCACGGCGATTTTCCCTCCCAGTGCACTTTCTTTGTTTTGTTTCTGAAGGTAGCCTAGCGCTGGCACAACTAGCTGCGTAGTTGGTTTGTGATTCCACAAGCATGTGTATAATCGTGTTCTGGAGTGTAACCATGGCGTGTAGGGACAATATAAATGATGCAAGTGAGGCGAATTTACAAAACACAGTTTTTCAGCTGCTTGAAAATTATCTTGGCCAGGGGTATACAGTTTATAAGGACAATTATTACAAATAGTGTTGGACTCGCGAAACAATTACGGGAACGGTACACTGCCGTATGTGGAACAATATGGTCAAATAGGGGTGTACCAAAAGATCTAAAGGAACACCAGGAAAGTCTCAAACAGGGGGAAAAAGTGAACCCAACATAAAAGTACAGTCACCTCTCTCCAAAATCTCAGCTCCATCTACTTCATCAGCTCCAAGTCAACGTCCCGCGATTTTGCCGCCAAAAAGGGCACCGGCCAAGGATCCATCATTTAGGTTAGATGGGAAGAGAAAAGAGCATATTCTCTTGAAGTTTCCACCGTCAAATATAGTCAAGTTCCCCTGAAGAAGATGCAAAGTGTGCTTCAAAAATAAAATTGTTAGTGAAACACACAATTTTTATGGAAAGTGTAGTGTTCCCATTCACCCAGGAAAGTGTGACATTACCTAACATACCCTACAGAGATACTAGAGGACTTCATTAATGTATGTGCAAAATTTTGTTTCCATATCTTGTTTAGTTTAGAACTTATTGTGAAAAGAATTCGTTGTTGTTGTTTGCTCTGCCACTAACAACTGGAATAGCTGGGCCAGCCCTTTAAAAATAGCCGCTCAGATGATGGGCGTGATTGTGTTAATTAAGGCTACGGCCGCTTCCTTCCCACTCCTAACCCTTCCCTGTCCCATCGTCGCCATAAGACGTATCTGTGTCCGTGCGACATAAAGCAACTAGCTACAAAAAAAATAAAAAATAAAAAAAATAAGCCTATATCATGTCGATAACAAAGATATTTACAATAAGATATGAAATTTGAAGCTGAGTTGGGAGAAGATCAATTTGGCCTCAGAAGTAATGTAGGAACACGTGAAGCAATCCTGACTTTATGTCTGATCTTGGAGGAACGAATTAAGGAGGACAAGTCCACGTACATGGCATTCGTAGATCTAGAAAAGGCATTCGATAATGTTGATTAGACCAAGCTATTCGAGATTCTGAAGGTGATCGGGATCAGATACCAAGAATGAAGAATTATTTACAATCTGTATAAAAATCAGTCTGCATTGATGAGAATCGAGGGCTTTGAAAAAGAAGCAGCAAACCAGAAAGGAGTGAGGCAAGGCTGCAGTCCCCCCCCCCCTTCATTTCAATATTTATACAGAACAGGCAGGAAAGGAAATCAAAGAGGAATTTGGAAAGGGAATCACAATCCAAAGAGAGGAAATCAAAACCCTAAGATTTGCAGATGATTTTGTTATTTCATCTCAGACTGCAGAAGATCTCGAAGTTGCCGAATGGTATGGACTGAGTCTTGTGTAAGGAGTACAAGATGAAAGTAAATAAGTCCAAAACAAAAGTAATGGAGTGCAGTCGAACGAAGGCAGGTGATGCAGGTAATATTAGATTAGGAAGGAAGTAAATTAATATTTTTACTTTGGTAGTAAAATAACTAACAATGGCACAAGGAAGAAGGACATAAAATGCAGACTAGCACAAGCAAGGAATAGTTTTCTTAAGGAAAGAAATTTTATCTGTTTGAATATTGATATAGGAATTAGAATGAATGTTTCTGAAGACTTTTGTCTGGAGCGTGGCATTGTTTGGAAATGAAACATGGATGATAACTAGCTCATAAAGAAAGAGAATAGAAGCTTTTGAAATGTGGTGTTGCAGAAGGATGCTGAAGGTGAGATGGATAGATCAAATCACGAATGAAGAGATACTGAATAGAATTGGTGAGAGGAGATCGATTTGACTAAATTTGATGAGAAGGAGAGAGAGAATGATAGGACACATCTTAAGACACCCAGGACTTGTTCAGTATGTTTTTGAGGGTAGTGTTGGTATTATGAACGATGGGGGTAGACCAAGGTATGAGTAGAACAAGCAGATAAGAGCAGAGCAGGATGCAGTAGTTACGCAGAAATGAGAAGGTTAGCACAGGATAGGCTGGCATGGAGAGCTGCATCAAACCAGTCTTTGGACTGATGACTCAAACAACAAAAAGAAATTTGAAAACTAGGGAAGCAGCTGGAATTGATAAGATGTCTAGGGATATACTAAAGGCAATGTGTTGGGATACAGTACCATATCTGGAGTACCTATTTGACTGTTGTTTGCGTGAAGCAGATATACCAAATGAATGGAGAGTTGTGGTTGATCTCTCCAAGGAGTTTGATAGGGTAGATGTAGATCATGGGAGACTACTCTCATAAATGAGAAAATAGAATTTAGAGAACTCGAGTAGGTGAAGCATTATCTGATCTTGTAATCCTTAAGAGAGAGGAATTCCTCAGGGCATTATTATTGGACCTTTATGTTTTATATAGTCAAAATGCATGTGTGAAGTACATCTGTAATCTACAGTACTTTGACCATGTAACTCCTTCATACAACCACTTATCTTGGCTCCGACTGGAAATCTGAAACACTGTGCATGCCCTATGCCATCTCTATAATGTCCTTCATTCTTCACAGCCATTTTATCTTATTTCGTATTTCAAATACCTCTCATTTTATCATAGTCTTAACACTAGATCTACGCGTAATTCCAGCCTTACTTTACCTGCCCACGGAACTGTCATTTATGATAATTCATTCACAGTACTTGCCTGCTGGCGCCGGCCCCAAGGTGCAGGTGTAGCATGCTATGGGACTCTTACCAGGATTATTTTATTCAAGAACTGGAAAAAAATTCCAAAGAAAAGCACTTTGATTTGTTCTGAGTGATTTCAGACAAAAGAATAGTGTTACAAGAATGTTGCAAAGCTTTGGCTGGGAATACCTGGGAGAAAGGAGACGAGCTGCTTAAGTAAGTGCTATGTCCAAGTTGTCAGTGGATAGATGACATGGAATGACATCAGTAGGTAAGTCTGAGTGTTGTTTTTGAAAGGAGGAATGATCACAATATGAAGATAAAGTTGGAATTCAAGAGGACAAATTGGGGGAAATATTCGTTTATAGGAAATGAGTTAGGGATTGGAATAATTTACCATGGGAGATGTTTGATAAATTTCCAAATTCTTTGTAATCATTTAAGTACAGACTACTTAAATAATAGATAGGGAATATGCCACCTGGACGACTACCCTAAATGCAGGTCAATGTTTGTTGGCTGGTTGGTTGGTTGGTTGGTTGGTTGGTTGGTTGGTTGGTTGGCTGGTTGGTTGGCAACAGTATCTCGACATGGATGTGTCTCTTTACTTGTTGCCAGCATGTGTGTGCGTATGTAACGCGTAGTATTCTTAAACAGATTTGAGTCCAATCATCATCATCATCATCTGCATGTTGTTGAAAGTGCTGCATGCTTCTAGATACTGTACTTTGATGCATACTTTGATAATTGAAGACAAAATTATCTAAGTATGTGTGGTGCTAAATAAAAGGCCATGCATGAAGTATTCCAGGTTTACCCTTCCACTTGTAAGTGGTAATGGCTTCATAAGAATCAAGGCTTATTCTTTTCTATAAAGGATGCAGAAACTCAACAAATGTATCACAGGTTACATTGAGGATGGATTGATGTTCAAACACTCCCTATATTTCAAAAATATTCTAGATACAACAGCCAGCAAAAATGAAGATACAATTCGTTGATCTGTCTGATACAGATGAAAGTGAGCTTAACCATCTACAGCAGGTGCTATATACAGTCAGTCCAAGTGTAAAGTTGCTGTGGGAGGTACACACAGATTACACATGCACATCTGAATATGGATTATTACAAGAAAATGTGTTTATTCCTTACATTTACTGATGTCTGTATGTTGCTACAGTTTTCGATCCAATTCAGAGGCATTGGAAAACAACCATTAAGAAAACATTTTATAAGTAGACAAGAGGCAATGCTTCACAACTTCATGAATATTATCACACATAACATAATATGTCCAACTGGACCTCCCATTTTATAGTAAATATTAAGGAAGCATTTTAAAGTATATTTCACACAAAATAATTTTAATCATAGTTTAATCTATATATATAAAATAACTTGTCCTGACTGACTGACTGACTGACTGATTCATCATCGCCGAGCCCAAACTACTGGACATAAAGAAATGAAGTTTTGGGGATATATTCATATTAAGATGTAGGTGCTCGCTAAGAGAGGATTTTTTGATATTCTTCGCTAAGGGGGTGAAATTTTAAAATGAGTGTATCTGTATCTCAAAACTGTTAAGGTTTATAGATGTAAAAATTGGTATTTAGAATCTCCTTTAAAAATAAAAAAACGTATTTTTTTGTTTTCGAAAACTCCCAATAGGAAGGGTGCAAAAGGGTGAAAAATGGGTTGAACTCCTTTAATGAGGCTACTTACATTTCAGAACCTGAAGATATTACAGACCTGAAAATTGGTATTTAGGATCTACTTTAAAAATAAAGAAACGCGTATTTTTTTTGTTTTTTGAAAATCCAATTAATGGAGGGGTGAAAAGGGGGGTGAATTTTTAAAATGAGTGTATCTATATCTCAGAACTTTTAAAGTTTATAGATGTAAAAATTTGTATTTAGAATGTCCTTTAAAAATAAAGAAACACATATTTTTTGTTTTCGAAAAATCCCAATAGGAAGGGTGGGAAACGGTGAAAAACGGGTTGAATGCCTTTAATGAGGCTACTTATATTTCAGAACCTGAAGATATTACAGACCTGAAAATTGGTATTTGGAATTTACTTTAAAAATAAAGAAATAGGTATTTTTTCGTTTTTGGAAAATCCAAATAATGGGGGAGTGAAAAGGGGGGGTGAATTTTTAAAATGAGTGTGTCTACATCTTAAAACTTTAAAAGTTTACAGATGTAAAAATAGGTATTTAGAATCTCCTTTAAAAATAAAGGAACACGTATTTTTTTCTTTTCTCTAAATCCCAATAGGAGGGGTGTAAAAGGGTGAATAATGGGTTGAATGCCTTTAATAAGGATACGTATATCTCAGAAACTGAAGATATTACAAAACTGAAAATTTGTATATGGGATCTCCTCTAAAAATAAAGAAACACGTGTTTTTTTGTTTTTAGAAAATCCAATTAATGGCGGTTAAACAGGAGTGACAAACTGGGGTGAATTATTTGAAAGACTATATCTACAGAATATCTGAGAAACGTAAAATGTTACAGACATAAAAAGTGGGTATTTGGAATCTCCTGTAAATATAAAGAAACATAGGTGATTTGTTTTTGAAAACTCCACTTAGGGGGAAGTAAAAAGGGGTGAAATTTCAAAATGAGAATTTCTACAGTATATCTAAAAAAACTTAACAATTTACAGAAGTGAAAAATGGTATTTTTATCTCTATTAAAAACAAAGAGACGTGTATTTTTAGTTTTCGGAAATACCACTTGGGTGGAGGGGGGAGGGGGTAAAAGTGGCTGAAAATGGTGTTGAATTATTTTAATTAGGCTACTGATATCTCAAAAATGAAGATGTTACAGACGTGAAATTTGATATTTGGAATCTGCTTTAAAAGTAAAAACAGACGTATTCTCGGAAAATCCAGTGAAGGGAGGGGGGGGGGGGGATGAAAGAATTGAAAAATTAATTGACTTAATTGTATGAGAATACATACATCTAATAAAAATTAAAGTTTTTACAGACGTGAAAATTGATATTTGGATCTCCCTCCAAAACAAAGAAAAACGCGTTTCAGGGGTGAACCATCTTGGGGGGCGGGAGTGAAAAGGTGTTGAATTCCTTTCATGAGGACACATATATCAAAAACTGAAGAAATGATAGTCATGATAATTGGTATTTAGAAGATCCGTTACTATTAAAGAAACATGTATTTCTTGCCGGAAAATTCACTTGGGGGCGGGGGGGGGGGGGGGTGTGTGAAAGGAAGTGAAAATGTGAATTATTTTTATGGGGATACTTATATCTCAAAATTGAAGGTAATAGACGTGAACATTGGTGTTTGGAATCTCCTTTAAACATAAAGAAACACGCCTTCTTTTAATTTGGGGTGGGGGGGCGGTAAATATACTTAACGGGGGTGGGGTGTAAAAGGAGGTTAGACCAATTGATTTTACTGTTCATAATGTACTTATAAGGAGCCTCGTTGATCAGGCGGCAGCATGTCGGCCTCTCACAACCGGGTTGCGTGGTTCAAATCCCGGTCACTCCATGTGACATTCGTGCTGGACAAAACGGATGCGGGACAGGTTTCTCTCCGGATACTCCGGTTTTCCCTGTCATCATTCATTCCAGCAACACTGTCCAATATTTCATTTCATTTGTCATTCATCGATCATTGCCCCAGAGGAGTACTTCGGCAGCCGGCATAATTCCTATCGTCGCCGCTAGATGGGGCTTTATTCATTCCATTCCTGACCCTGTCGAATGACTGGAAACAATGACAATGGCAGCAGATGTAATTTACCGCCAAGTAGCGGTCTTGCATCTTGCTGTGGTGTTCAGAACATTAATAATAATAATAATAATAATAATAATAATAATAATAATAATAATAATAATAACAATAATAATAATAATAATAATAATGTTCTGGACCGTCGTCAAATGTGCGGACCGCGCTGGAAATGGGTCCTGGACGGGTAATGACTAAGAATTCAGTCCGGCCGCGGGTTCATTAAAGCCAAGGCACCCAAGTTGACACCACGTCGGATCTCCTGAAGGATTTGATCCATATTAAAAATGCTTATAGGAAAAGATGACAAAGATTTAGGGACCCAACTGACCGGGTGGAATACCTGAACCTAGCCCGGGAAGTACGAAATCGATTGCTGGAAAGAAAGATTGTAAAATGGGTGGAAACTTGCCGTAATCTATTAGAAAACGAGTCAGATCGCGAATTTTGGCGGATTCTCTCAGAAAACGAGTCACATCGCGAATTTCGGCGGATTTTATATAAAACAATAAGCATTAAATTATAAATTTCAGAATAATACCGTAGCGAAGCACGGGTATCTTCCTAGTCTAATATGTTTTTACTGTACATACAGTATATACAATTCAGAAGCAATGAACTCAGCAGGGTTACATTTGCTTTGCAACTGAATGTCCAGTCCCTCAATCCACAGCACAGTCTCTGGAGCTTTCTTTCCGATTATATTAGACACATTTGCAGAATTACTAACTGGTTTGATAAAAGACAGTTTGGGTTTAGGAAAGGTAATTCCAGTGAAGATCATCTTGTAGGATTCCAGCAAGATATAGCAGATATTTAAAATTCAGCAGGTCAAGTGGACTGTATCGCTATTGACCTATCCAAGGATTTTGATAGGGTAGATCATAAGAGATTACTGACAAAAATGAGGGCAATTGGACTAGACAAAAAAGTGACTGAATGGGTGGCTACATTCTAGAAAATAGAACTCAGAGAATTGGAGTAGGTGAAGCGATATCTGATCTTGTAATGATTAAGATGGGGGTCTCACAGGACAGTATTTTTGAACCTTTGTTTTCTTATATACATAAATGATACGAGTAAAGATCTGTAATCACAGATAAGGATATTTGCAGATGATGTTATAGTGTATAGAGTCTTAAATGAGTTGCTGGATTGTGAGCAACTGCAGGGGGGCTTAAACAATGCGATGAGATGAACAGCAGACAATGGTATGAATGTAAATGGGATGAAAAGTAAAGTTGTAAGTTTTACAAAGAGGAAAAGTCCTCTCAGTTTTAATTATTGTGTTGATGGGGTGAAAGTTTCACATAAACGGGATTATAAATAAAGGGTACAGATCTCTGTGCATGATTATGATGGCATTTAAGGGATTTGGTAAGGATGTAAAACGAGAGGGTTTATAAGTCTCTGGTAAGACCACATTTAGAGTATGGCTCCTGTGTATGAGACCCTCACCAGGACTACTCTTACGAGAACTGGAGAAAATTCAAAGGAAAGCAGCACGATTTGTTCTGAGTGATTTCATACAAAGGAGTAGTGTTACTAATATGTTGCAAACTTTGGGCTGGGAATACTTGGGAGTAAGGAGAAGAGATGCTCGGCTATGTGATATGTATTGAGCTGTCATTAGTGAGTTGATGTGGAATGACATACGTAGAAGAATAAGCTTGAGTGGAGCTTTTAAAAGTAGGAAAGATCATAATATGAAGATAGAGTTGGAATTCAAGAGGACAAATTGGGGCAAATATTCATTTATAGGATGAGGGGTAAGGGATTGGAATAAATTATCAAGGGAAATCTTCAACATATTTCTAAGTTTGTTGAAAATATGTAAACAGTAAAAATGTAAATATGAGGTAAACAATTGCCACCTGGGCCACCACCGTAATGCAGTTGGTTGGTCGGTTGGTTGGTTGGTCGGTCGGTTGGTCGGTCAGTCGGTTGGTCGGTTGGTCCATAGTCACAGTCTGGAGTAGGCAGATTGTTCCACTTCGGTAGTCCATCTTTGCACCTGCCATGGCCCATTCTGATTCTGTTCAGGGCAGTCCAGGTTTTGCGCAGTAGCTGAAAATCACTTGCAAGTTTAGCACCTGAGAAGATTTTATGAAGGTGCACTTGTGTTGCTGCTTCCCATTGACCTTTCCATTCTTCAAGAGGTTTAAGACCCCTGGCAACCATATCAGCAGCATCATGCAGAGTTGGATGATTTGATAGTAGCCTCTTTAGATTTAAAAGTGGCTTTTCCCTATGTTTTTTATTTTGTTTCTTTTTTTATACAAGTTGCTTTACATCGCACCAACAATGGGACAGGAAAGGGCTAGGTGTGGGAAGGAACACCCATGGCCTTAATTTAGATACAGCCCCCAGAATTTGCCTGGTGTGAAAATGGGAAACCACAGAAAACCATCTTCAGGGCTGCCGACAGTGAATTTCGAACCCGCTATCTCCCGAATACTGGATTCTGGTCGCACTTAAGCTTCTGCAGCTATCGAGTTCGGTGGTCCCTGTGTACAGGTAGATTAGTATTCTTGGAAACCTTATGGAATTCTCGGTTAAGGGCAGTAGATGTGTGCAATCAGGTGGTATTTTACCCATCAGCAGTGGAAGACAGTGAACTGGAGTAGATTTGATTACGCCAGATATTATGTGCATGGTAGTGTTCAGTTTGGTGTCAATAATTCTTATATGATGACTGTTCATCCAAACAGGTGCACAATACTCAGCACTTGAGTAGACCAAACCCAACGCTGAAGATTGCTGGGTGGTTGCTGAAGTTCCCCAGGTAGTTCCATATAATTTATGGAGAATGTTGTTATGAGTCTTCAGTTTCTGAGCTAAGTTCAGAAGGTGTTGCTTGAAGGACGGTGTTCAGTCCAAGATGACACCAAGATATTTTGGGTTCCAATTATGATGAAGAACTCTGCCTCTGAAACTGATGTTCAGTTTTATGATTGCCAAATTATTATTCAGATGAAAGCAAGACAAGTCTGTTTTGTTCATTCCGGGTTGAAGTTGCCAGATTTTGAAGTAAGTCTCCAGCATAGACAAGTCTTTCGTCAGCATCTCTTCTGTCTTTTCCAGTTTCTTGTGTTGTGCAGCTAGAGCCAGATAGTCAGCATAGCAGAATTTTCTGTAAGAAGTGTCAGGAAGGTCAGATACACAGAAGTTGAAAAGTAATGGTGAAAAAACTAATCCTAGGGGCAGTACATTTTTAAGCTTCCTCCCCTTGCTTTTCTTGCTTCCAATAATTATCTGGAACCTCCGATCACTCAGCATGTTGTTAATAATTTGCGCCATTATTCTACAGGGTATGATTCATAGAAGTTTGTAAATTCGGCCCTCCCTCCAAGCAGTGTCGAAGGCAGCATTAAGGTCAACAAACACTACTGATGTTTTCAACTTCATTTGGTACCCTGCCTCTGTGAAGGATGTTAGAAATAACACTTGGTCACAGCAACGGTGTCCTGGTCTGAAGCCTGCCTGACCAATTGGAATATGCTCTAGGATAGTGCTACTTACTCTGTTATATACAAGCCTTTCAAAAAATTGTAGCAGCAGCTAAGAACGGCTATGGGGCAGTAGCCTTCCGCCTTGTTGCTCAGCTTGCCAGCTTTCAGAATAGCAGTTATCTTTGCCTTCTTAAACTCCAATGGGAGGTGACTAATCAACAGGATGTTGGCAAAGAATTCTGCTAGCCATTTCTTAGCATTTCCTCCTACATGAATCAGAAATTCAGGAAGGTTGCCATCAAATCTAGGAGCCTGAAAAGGTTTAAGATCCATCAGTGCCATACCAATGTTTGGAACTCTGAAGGGGCGTGCATAATCAAAAGGATGGGATGCCATTGTTTTCAGGTTGTGAAGTTGTCGTCTAATATAACTGGTATGTTTCTTAGCAGAAGGTACTCTTTTTTTTGCTAGGGGCTTTACGTCGCACCGACACAGATAGGTCTTATGGCGACGATGGGATGGGAAAGGCCTAGGAGTTGGAAGGAAGCGGCCGTGGCCTTAATTAAGGTACAGCCCCAGCATTTGCCTGGTGTGAAAATGGGAAACCACGGAAAACCATCTTCAGGGCTGCCAATAGAAGGTACTCTTGATGTAGTAATAATGTGAGAAGCAATTTGATTTGGTGTGACTTCAGAATGTTTTCTGCATACTGGTGCACTTCCTCCCATCTTCTAAGAAGTCTCCATGTATCTCTGCTTAAGTGGATAATGTCCTTTTCTTTTTCTTTACTCTTTCTGTCCATTTTTTGCCTCCGAGACAAGCCCTAATTGGACAAAAGTTCAGTTGCTATTTCAGGGTCTCCACCTTACAGGAAGTATTGGTGCAGTACTTCACATTTATTGTTTCATTCTGGTATATGTTATTTACAGTATCCTCCTGGCATGCACTTTTTAGCTATAGCTGTAACTGCACCAGTGAAGCGTTGGTAGTTCTTATGTGACAGAGGGATTCAACATATGCACTTATCAACATGTGAAGAAAGTATTTAAGTTGATATTCTTAAAATAATTTTGAAATATTGGTTTAGATTGAAAAGGGAAGAGGGTGGCCAGCTTCTGCAGATGGCATACCAGCACCAGAGAGGCATTATCCAGGAAGGGTACTGGTTAAGCAAAGTGAAAAGTACAATACAGAGGTTGGGAGTCAGAAATTATTGGCAGAAGGACTTCGAGATGGTTGAGGCAGTGGTGGTTGGTGCATGAAGGGCTTTTGGGCACCAGCCCACCGTCTTTTCAAAATCACTCAACATAATTTCACTCTGTAACTGATTGCATAAAGAGATAGACAAATGTAGCAAAGTCGAACTTATGGTTGTGTGCTGTTCAGTTATACAATGTTACCTTTATTATTTTGGTTGTAAACATATCGTTTTTCTATTTGCAAAGATATGGAAAAGGCTTTCAGACCATGGCTGCTGTCCAGCAAGCACGCTGTTTTCTCTTTAGTCTTGAGGTGCTCGGCTATGGCAGGAGCGTGATGTGGAGTAACTTGTGCTGTGGCAGGAGAGCCCTCAGTAGATGAATTCTGCAAGCAGCATTTTAAGTAGTGGAGCCGAATTGAAATATTGCACAAGTATAGAAGGGTTATAAGTACAAAAATGCATAAACTAGGAAATTCAGTCCATCACGTTATAAACACGCTGACTGGCTGTGCAGATGTGAAATAAGGAATGCATTATTTGGTTACCGTAATCTTGTTTCGCAGTGAATGTGGTTGATTCTGCACGAACATCAGTCGGGCTTACAGACATAAAGTAAATCAATAATGAATGCTCTCTCCCGAGTTCAATCAATCAACATTGATCTGCATTTGGGACAGTCACCCAGGTGGCAGATTTGCTATCTTTAGTTTTCCTAGCCTTTTCTTAAATGATTGCAAAAAACTTATTTGTCTACTAATGTCATTCCGTGCCATCTCTCCGCTGACAGCTCGGAATATACCACTTAGTTGAGCAGCTTGCCATCTCCTTTCTCCTAGGTCTTTCCAGCCCAAACTTTGCAACATTTTTGTAACGCTACTCTTTTGTCAGAGATCACCCAGAACAAATCGAGCTGCTTTTCTTTGAATTCTTTCCAGTTCTCAAATCAAGTAATCCTGGGGAGGGTCCCATGCACTAGAACCATGCTCTAGTTGGGGTCTTATCTGAGGCTTACATGCCTTCTTCTTTACATACTTACTTCAACCCCTAAATACCATCATAATCATGTGCAGAGATCTGTACCCTTTATTTCAATCCTGTTTATGTGATTACCCAATGAAGATCTTTCTTTATATTAACACCTAGGTACTTACGGTGATCCCCATAAGGAACTGTCAGTCCATCGACACAGTAATTAAGACTGAGAGGATTTTTCGTATTAGTGAAACTCAACCTGACTTTTAACCCCGTTGAGGTCCTTTTGCAGTTGTTCACTATCTTGTAACTTATTTATTATTCTGTACAGAATAACATCATCTCCAAAAATTATTATCTCTGATTCCAGTTCTTTACTCATATCATTATTATATATATATATGAAAACATAAAGGTGTAATAATACTGCCTTGAGGAATCCTCCCCTTAATGATTTCAGGATCAAATAAATCTTCACCTACTACAGTTCTCCGAGTTTTGTTTTCTAGAAATGTAGACACCCATTCAGTCACTCTTTTGTCTAGTCCAATAATCCTCATTTTTGCCAGTAGTCTCCCATGATCTACCCTATCAATTGCCTTAGATAGGTAAATCACGATACAGTCCATTTGACCTCCTTTATCCAAGATATCTGCTATTTCTGGCTGGAATCCTACAAGTTGAGCTTCAGTGGAATAACCTTTCCTAAACCCAAAATGCCTTCTATCGAACCAGTTATTAATTTTGCAAACATGTCTAATATAATCAGAAAGATTCCTTTCCCAAAGTTTACATGCAACACATGTCAAACTTACTGTGTAATTTTCACCTTTATGTCTATCACCCTTTCCTTTATACACAAGGGCTACTATATCACCTCTCCATTCATTTCGTATAGCTCTTCCATGCAAACAATAGTCAGATAAGTACACAGACTTAGCAAATGTCATGTCACCTAATAGCGTGTGGGGCCTCCTCTGACCTTGCAAAGTGCAGTGAGACACCATGGAAGTGAGTTGACAAGTCCATGGTAGTCCTCTGGACGCAGCTGACACCAAATCTTTTCCAGAGCGGCCGCCAATGCTGGTCTGTTCGTGGGTGCAGGATCCATGGCACGGAGCCTGCGTTCCAGGGCATCCCAGATATGCTCGATAGGGTTCCTTTCGGGGCTCCTGGGTGGCCATGGCAGTCGTTGGACCTTCATTGCATGTTCCTGGAACCATTCCCGGGTGACGTGGGAGCGATGTGGTGGCACGTTATCATCTTGAAACACTGCAGAACCGTCTGGGCGCTGGAAAGCCAAAAATGGGTGGAGATGGTCTCCGAGCAGCTCAACATACCGTGTACCATTCAAAGTCTCTTCCAGAACAACTAGGAGGTCCATTCCATACCAGGAAAATGCACCCCAGACCATAACAGAGACACCAGCGCCCTGTACCACACCTTCGAGGCAGGCGGGATCCATCGCTTTATGTGGTGTGCGCCATACACGGTGCCTCCCATCGGCATGGTGCAGTTGAAATCGTGATTCGTCCGACCATATCATGTTACGCCATTGTTCTAGTGTCCATCCCTGGTGACTGGCGACAAATGCGCGTCGTCGTGCCCGATGGCGTTGGGTTAACAGTGGCACCCGTGTGTGATGCCGGCTCCCATACCCCATAGAACCCATGTTCCTGTGGATTGTCCACTGGGAGATGCGTCTAGCATGGCATGTGTTGCATTGAGCCGTGATTTGTTGCACGGTTGCCCGTCTGTCACTATTGACAATCCGTCTCAGATGTCGCCGGTCACGGTCATCGAGGGTGGCTGGTCGGCCAGTCATTCGTCTTTTGTGATGATGATGATGATGATGATGATGATGATGATGCTTGTTGCTTAAAGGGGCCTAACACATCTGTTGTGGATGGTGACACCCGCATTCAGCCATTCACGATACACCCTGGGCTCGGTTGATCGCATGAAGCCGAATTCCCGCACCACTTCCGAAATCGCACTTCCCATTCGTCGGGCACCGACCACCATACCCCATTCGAACAGTGTCAGCTCCCGACGGCGTTCTATGTTACACCTGTCGCATGCACAGCCACTGCTCGCAAGTTCTCCTATATAACTGCCGCTGGCACAGGCGGCGTGTGGTGCGCAGACAACACACCTGCGCATCAGTGCTCCGCTATCCCATGACATTTGCTCAGTCAGTGTACTTCAGATATTTTACCATATCCCAACCCATTGTCTTTAGTATATCCCCAAAAATCTTATCAATTCCAGCTGCCTTTATAGTTTTCATCTTTTGTATCTTTTTGTAAATGTCATTGTTGTCATAGGTAAATTTCAATACTTCTTTAGTATTAGTCGCATCCTCTGTCTGGCCATTTTCTTTATAAACAACAATCTTCACATACTTCTGCCTTCTGAAGTTCCTCACATACACTCTCCCCTTGTTCATTAATGATTCCCGGAATGTCCTTCTTGAAACCTGTTTCTGCTTTGAAGTACCTGTACGTACACTTGCATTTTTCACTAAAATTTATACGACTGCCAATTATGCTCGCCATCATGTTATCCTTAGCTGACTTCTTTGCTAGATTCAATTTCCTATTAAGTTCCTTTAATTTTTATTTACTTCCACAGCCATTTCTAACTATTTCTTTCCCAACTGCACCCCCTTCTTAGTCTCTTTATTTCTCTGTTATAATATAGTATCTCTCTACCATTTCTTATCACCTTTAAACGTTCATACCTCTTTTCATATTCCTTAACAATTGCTTTAAACCCATTTACATTTTTATTTACGCTTTTCCACCAATCATAGTTACCTTTTAAAAACTACCTCATGCCTGTTTCATCAGCCAAATGGTACTGCCTAATTGTCCTACTTTTACGACCTTACTTTCTATCACATTTATTTTTTGGTGGTTATCCCTGACTGTCTGTGTAACAATAACAGTAAATTTCCACCACCTTTTTGATACTTATATTTGCTTTAAGCAAATCAATTAATCATTTACAGTACATGTTTCATTCCATTTGAAACATCTTCAGCTAGGGGGGGGGGGGTATATTACAACTCTTACGTGATATTACAAAATATATTTTCTCAAAAACATCTTAATAAGTACCTTGTTATGCTTAAAATCTATGTGAATTTAAAAAGTTAAAATAATTAAAATCAATGTGGATGGTTGAATGGGGCAGTGGAATGGGAAGGAAAATGGGTTTACTTATTTTAACCCATTTGAAATTATATCTATTCATTTGAACAGATGTTAAAAAATGTTTTTATTCCCAGCACTTGTTTCACTGTGATGTATGATTTTCTAATTGTCTATTAATAAATAGTTCTTAAAAATAATTTTCCTTTTGTCAATGCTCTACTTTTTACAAGGATGTTCTCTTCATTTGCTCTTCCCAAGGTGAATGCTGTTTGTTTTAATTTTATAAAAGTGCCTCTTGAATTCAGTTAATGCAGGATCCCTGAAGCTGTTTGCTGTCATATTATTATTAAGAGCTTCGCCAAAATCTTGTTGTTGACGACAAACCTATTGGGTCCTCGGAGGAGCGACGGCTGATGTGGTCTTCCATCTTTTAAAGTAATCATTATATACAGGGGCAACAATAGCAACTCTCCATTCATTTGGTATAGCTCTTCCATGCAAACAATATTCAAATAAGTACTTCAGATATGGTACTATATCCCAACCCATTGTCTTTAGTATATCCCCAGAAATCTTATCAATTCCAGCTGCTTCACAAGACAGAAGGCTGCATCAGCCGTCACTCCTCCAAGGACCCAGTAGGTTTGTCGTCAACAAGATTTCGGGAAAGGTCTTTTAATAATAATGTGACAGCAATCAGCTCCAAGGATCCTGCATTAACTGAATTCAAGAGCCACTTTTATGAAATTAAAACAAACAACATTCTCCTTGGGAAGAGCAAATGAAGAGAACATCCTTGTAAAAAATAGAACATTGACAAAGGAAAATTATTTTTCAACTACTTTTTATTAGTAGAGACTTAGAAAATCATACATAATAGTAAAAAAAAAAAATGCTGGGAATAAAAACATATTTTAGCATCTGTTCAAATGAATAGATATAGTTTTAAAATATGTTAAAATAAGTAAATCCATTCTCCTTCCCATTCCACCACCCCATTCAACCATCCCCATTGTTTTTAATTATTTTTACTTTATAAATTCACATAGATTTTAAGCATAACAAGGTAGGCCTACTTAAGATGTTTTTAAGAAAATATACTTTGTAATTTCACCTAAGTGTTGTAATATTGCTGAAGATGTTTCAATTGGAATGGAACATGTACTGAAAATGCGTAATTGATTTGCTTAAAGCAAATATAAGTATCAAAAACGTGGAAATTTACTGTTATTGGTTAATTGTAAATGAGATTTGATACGGGAAATGAAGCTGATTTCTTGCAAATTGTCTGTGTAATTCGAGGATAATTCTGTTATAGGCTTGTGTCAGTAAGTAGTTGTTGAATTCAAGATGTCATGGGAAGATTTTGGTAGAAATCTGGAGAGGCTTGGTCAAGCAGCAGGAAAACCTTTCTGCACACTAATGAAGAATCTTAGAGAGGAAGGGTAAAAGGAAATGAAAAGTCTTTTGGATAAATCTTGGTCTAGGGAGCCAAGAATAACGGCCGAGAGGATTCGTTGTGCCGACCAGACACCACCTCATAATCTGCAAGCCTTCGGGCTGAGCAGCGGTCACTTGGTAGGCCACAGCTCTTCAGAGCTGTTGCGCCATAGTGTTTGGTTTGCTTTGGGTGAATCAGGTGAACTCATAGTAGATTCCATGGAATCTCTGGGCAGATGGAAGAAATATTTGAAAATCTTCTCAGTGTAAAAGGTAATATTTCTGTCTATTTCAGGAACAACCAAGCTCATAGAGAGGAGAACAATGATGTTAGCAAAATTACGCTTAAAGCAGCAGGAATAAATGAAATTACAGTAGACTTGAAATGATGAAAAATAGTCGGAAGGCGGGGACGAAATAGCTTCACACAGTAATAAGATTTGCATGGAATGTTAGTGAGCTACCTTCTGATTGGACAAAGGCAATAATTGCACTTATATATAACCAGAGATACAGGAAGGAGTGCAACAACTATTGAGGTATTTCATTGATCATTATACCAGGCACAGTTGTCACTGTCGTTTTGGGAGGGATGGTGCTATCAGTGGTTGAGAATAAGTTGAATGAACATCAGTGTGGATTTAGACCACACAGGGACTGTCAGGAGTAAACATTCAGTATGTGTCAGGTAACTGAAAAATGTTACAAAAGGAACAGAATACTCCCAACCCCTAGTTCTGGATCCCCTGAAACCCTTTAAAAATAACCTTGGAATTTTAAGTCGACCAGTGTTAGTTTCAAGTTATGTATAGTCGATATAAAGTAACAGTAATAGTTCCAGCTTACTTTTGAAGAAAGATGATCACTTTGTACAAACATGTCTTACTCGCGGACGTAGATTTTCTCATGGAGATGAACATCGACATATTTTATGTGTTTTAGCATAACCTCATTCTTACCATCAGTGTTTTTAATTATAAGCACTAATTTTTTTCATTTTTTACCTGAAGATGTTCCATACTTTAGGGACGAAACTTGTACAAACATTTTAATGAAGTAGTTAGACTTTAAGCTGAATTATGTTTGTATTTTAATGAACTAGCTATAAAAATATTACGTATTGGATGTTAGGATTCTTCCTTCAACCTCACTTGAGTTAATGCCAATAAGAAATCAAAACATTGATATTTCTAAGTTGTTGGATTTTGTAAACTCAAGAGATTCAGGTTTCAAAATCCACTTTTGTCTTCTGACAGTATCTAAGCTGTGTAAAATTTGGTCTGCAGTTTCGTGGTTGCCACTACCAATGTATTGTTGATACGTATTATCTGTTTCCTCTCTCCATCCAGCGAGATACTCTTTATGGATGCCTGTAGGGATGTGTTTTTTTGCTGTAGATATCACAGCTCCCACAAATCTCTCATATCCTTTACTTGTTGGTGGTATCCTTTGTAAAGATTTGTCAAGGTCCTCTGCAAAGGCAGGCCAGTTAGCTTTATTAAAGTTCCAGAGTGATAGAAGTTCCTTCTTCTAATTCTCCTTCTGATGATGCTGATTCTTCTTCCAGTGGATAGTCTTCTTCTTCTTCAGACGGCAGGACCTCTTCTTCTGCTGACGATTGTACATTGTCTTCTCCTGTTGACTGGACATAATCATCTTCCATGGATCCGTACCCTGCTTCTATATTGGATAGAACTTAAGATAATATTACCTTGTCGTGGTGCTCCTAATGGTTGGTGATATAACATCAAATGCACAACATTAAAGATAATTTCATTCGTGCCATCTAAGGTCTGGATGTTATACACGTTGTTTCGAAAAACTTCAAAAATTCTGTATGGACCCACATACAGTGGAACAAATTTAGCTTAAAATCTCCCTGCCATATCAGAGACTGCTGGTCTTTGGACGAGAACTAGCTCATTTTCCCGGAGTGGGCAATGAAACTTCTTATACCGCACTCATTGAAAACAGCTTTCTGCCTGCTGTTGAAGATTTTCTACAACTTGTTGTACACACAGCTTAGGAGCGGGCCTCAGATCTGCCAGACAATTTAGAATAGGATGCCATGGCCTTGCAGGATACTGATTTAGCTAAACAACTGAAAATATAATTCCTGTCGATTCATGTATGGTAAACACACAATCGGTGTTGGTTAGCAATCAATCCAGCGCCAATGTTGCACCGAGCAATAGATTCTACAGAATTTTGAAATAACCCTCCTGATCCTTTCCTAAGGGTTACTTTCTTGGTGTCGAATACTACTTAAAACGCGCCTGATTTCTAACTGTTACAAGATAGTTTTAAACTGGGCAGAAGTGAACTGTGACCCATGGCCTGTCAACAAGCTTGATTTATGCATCACAGAATTAATTTAGTATTGGCCTTTTGAAGAGGGAACTGGTTAGTGAATATTGAAAAGATGTCCATGGTTACTATTATAAACCTATTTCCCCTTTTGGCATTGGGAATTTGACCAATCTATCCTTGGTGTAGAGCTCCTTTGGCTTGGTGGGCAATTAAGGAATAGGTGACTGTTTGATCATATATCAATCTACATTGACCTACTGACAGGTGTCACAGCTGAGAATTACACTCATGTTCATAAAAACCAGAACATCTTGAAAGACTAGAGATAGTTCATATTCACAGGACATGTGCATTAGTATGTTCCAAAGTAATGATCGGCATTTGAACCATGTCGGCCCTCAGGTTCAAGGACCACACCGATACCTCGACGCACCACTACCGGCTGGTAAAATGTGCCTGCGGCTCTCGCTGTCGCTATAAACCGAAGGTTATGCATCAGTCTGACTTAAGCGGACGTGCAGGATGCCTCACAGAGTATGCGAAAACCACACCTTCAAATGAGTGAGTTTGAAAGAAGGCTCATTAATGGCATGAGAGAACTTGATGCATCCGTCCGGGAAATTGCTGCTCGTGTGGGACGAAGTGCGTCGGCAGTGCAACGGGTGTGTACAGAATGGTTCACGGAAGGCTGCAGGACACGACAAGATGAGTCTGCACAGAGAGTTACAATAACTGAAAATCTTCCACCTTTTTGATACTTATGATTTGCTTTTTAGCAAATTATTAATTATAAACAGTACATGTTTCGTTCTCACTTGAGAACATCTTCAGCTGTTGTTAAGCTTAAGTGAATCGCTAAGTTTCTGAATACATTATTTTCAGGTACATTGTTCCTCTTAAAAACTAATCTATATATATATAAAATAAGAGTTTTGTCTGTACATTGCTCAAAATTTGAAAATAATGGTATTTCTGTATCGATCATGTCCACAGTAACAACAAAATGCATTTTTTACTTTTCCGTAATTTCTGTCTATCTGTCTGTCTGTCTGTCTGTATACGCATCAAGAGAAAACGGCTGAAGAGAATTTAATGAAAATCGGAATATAAAGTCGGGTGATGAACCGCTACAATCTAGGCTATAAATTATTTTAATTACGCTGAGCGAAATGGTAGTTTAGGGGAAGGCCTGAAATTTAATTCTCAAATATTTCTGTTATTAGTGGTCGTGTCTTAATACAAACCGCTTGACAAGGATGGGAAATAAGTCGCTACAATATAGGCTAAACACGCTGAGAAAAATGGTAGTACCGGACGAGTTGGCTCGGCTGTGAGCTTGCATCCGGGAGATAGTAGGTTCGAATCCCACTATCGGCAGCCCTGAAGATGGTTTTCCGTGGTTTCCCATTTTCACATCAGGCAAATGCTGGGGGCTGTACCTTAAGGCCACGGCCACTTCCTTCCAACTCCTAGGCCTGTCCTATCCCATCGTCGCCATAAGACCCATCTGTGTCGGTGCGACATAAAGCCCATAGCAAAAAAAATGGTAGTTCAGGGGAAGGCCAAAAATTTAATTGTCAAATATTTATTTTATTAGTGGTCGTATCTTCACGAAAATTGGTATGCAAAGTCGGGGAATAGGTCCCTATAATCTAGGCTATCAATAATGTTATTCGCACTGAGTGAAATGGTAGTTTAGGGGAAGGCCTGAAATGTAATAATCTATATACACTGACTGACAGAGCAAATGCAACACCAAGAAGGAGTGGTCAGAACTTTATGCCAATTGCAGGGTAGACTGACGTCACTGAGGTATACTCATGATGTGAAATGCGCCGCTGTGCTGCGCACGTAGCGAACGATAAATGGGACACGGCGTTGGCGAATGGCACACTTCGTACCGTGATTTCTCAGCCGACAGTCATTGTAGAACGTGTTGTCGTGTGCCACAGGACACGTGTATAGCTAAGAATGCCAGGCCGCCGTCAACGGAGGCATTTCCAGCAGACAGACGACTTTACGAGGGGTATGGTGATCGGGCTGAGAAGGGCAGGTTGGTCGCTTCGTCAAATCGCAGCCGATACCCATAGCGATGTGTCCACGGTGCAGCGCCTGTGGCGAAGATGGTTGGCGCAGGGACATGTGGCACGTGCGAGGGGTCCAGGCGCAGCCCGAGTGACGTCAGCACGCAAGGATCGGCGCATCCGCCGCCAAGCGGTGGCAGCCCCGCACGCCACGTCAACCGCCATTCTTCAGCATGTGCAAGACACCCTGGCTGTTCCAATATCGACCAGAACAATTTCCCGTCGATTGGTTGAAGGAGGCCTGCACTCCCGGCGCCCGCTCAGAAGACTACCATTGACTCCACAGCATAGACGTGCACGCCTGGCATGGTGCCGGGCTAGAGCGACTTGGATGAGGGAATGGCGGAACGTCGTGTTCTCCGATGAGTCACGCTTCTGTTCTGTCAGTGATAGTCACCGCAGACGAGTGTGGCGTCGGCGTGGAGAAAGGTAAAATCCGGCAGTAAATGTCGAGCGCCCTACCGCTAGACAACGCGGCATCATAGTTTGGGGCGCTATTGCGTATGATTCCACGTCACCTCTAGTGCGTATTCAAGGCACGTTAAATGCCCACCGCTACGTGCAGCATGTGCTGCGGCCGGTGGCACTCCCGTACCTTCAGGGGCTGCCTAATGCTCTGTTTCAGCAGGATAATGCCCGCCCACACACTGCTCGCATCTCCCAACAGGCTCTACGAGGTGTACAGATGCTTCCGTGGCCAGCGTACTCTCCGGATCTCTCACCAATCGAACACGTGTGGGATCTCATTGGGCGCCGTTTGCAAACTCTACCCCAGCCTCGTACGGACGACCAACTGTGGCAAATGGTTGACAGAGAATGGAGAACCATCCCTCAGGACACCATCCGCACTCTTATTGACTCTGTACCTCGACGTGTTTCTGCGTGCATCGCCGCTCGCGGTGGTCCTACATCCTACTGAGTCGATGCCGTGCGCATTGTGTAACCTGCATATCGGTTTGAAATAAACATCAATTATTCGTCCGTGCCGTCTCTGTTTTTTCCCCAACTTTCATCCCTTTCGAACCACTCCTCCTTGGTGTTGCATTTGCTCTGTCAGTCAGTGTATATAAAATAAGAGTTTTGTCTGTACGTTGCTCAGAATTTGAAAAGAATGGTATTTCTGTATTGGTCATGTCCACAGTAACAAGGAAATGCATTTTTTACTTTTCCGTAATGTCTGTCTGTCTGTCTGTCTGTCTGTCTGTCTGTCTGTCTGTCTGTCTGTCCACACATCAATAGAAAACGGCTGAAGAGAATTGAATGAAAATCGGTATGTAATGTCGGGTGATGAAACACTGCAATCTAGGCTACAAATTATTTTATGCACGTTGAGTGAAATGGTAGTTTAGGGGAAGGCCTGAAATGTAATTCTCAAATAAGTTGTTTATGTTATTAGTGGTCGTATCGATAAATACTACATAACTAACATAACTTTAGTTATGTCGTAAGTAGTAGTAGTTATGTAAGAAGTTATTAAATTTCCGATCACTTATGTCTTATACATTGTTACCGTACCGCATATAATCAGAGATATTCATAAATTTGGATTTTTGTTACTAAGTCCATATCAGCGCCGAGTCACGAGAAAATGGGTAAACAGAATTTAGTGAAAATCGGTATGTAAATTCTGAGAATAACGAACTACAGTTTACGATATAAATAATTTTGTAAGACACCCTAATATCACAGAGTCGAAAGAAAACTAATGTGAAGGCCTGCAATATAGAAAGCACATAAACTTTATCAACAATAACATTACATTGACCATTGTTTGTTGTGATGTGCTTTTTGTCTTCTGTTTCCTCTCATCCCCGATAGATAGAATTACTGCAGCATACCGAGGTTTTTTTAATTTGCTTGACGTCGCACCGACACAGGTAGGTCTTATGGCGACGATGGGATAGGAAATGAATAGTGGTGTGAAGGAAGCGGCCTTGGCTTTAAGGTACAGCCTGGTGTGACTGGTGTGAAAATGGGAAACCACGGAATACCATCTTCAGGGTTGCCGGCAGTGGGGTTCGAATCCACTATCTCCCGCATGCAAGCTCACAGCTGCGCGCCCCTAACCATACATGCAACTCGCCTGGTCGTACCGACTGTAACAGCCTGCCTGTATATTGCCAGGAAGTAGTTGGGGAGTTATATAACTTTCTTCTTTAGCATGCCATTCCTCTGGTTCATACATTTTCTGATATTACTGGTACGTAACACAGTGGTTCATCATAGCATTCGAGCTATTCAATCCCTACTCTGAGGCACTGATTGGAATGAGTAGTGTGCATATTTAACGGAATAATGACAGAGGAGTGTTCACGGCAGTCTGCGACCTGGTTATTCCAGCTCTGGAACTTAGGACTCTTAGATCGGCACCGTAGTACTGTTCGTTGAAAGTGAGAAAGTGTGCGGTTTTTCATTTGATCGAATATTTTATGTAACATTGCTTTCAATCGCTACATTCCTACTGACGTTTTTGTAATGACCTATGTTGAATTCAGTTAGGAAAACCACCAAGTCAGTCTTTCTGAGAATCCCGTAGCGAAGCACGGGTACATCAGCTAGTTTGAATATAAAATTAAATTAAAATGATGTTAAAATAATGTGAGGGTTAATGGGTTGAAATGAGACAGGATGAATACATAGTTAGCCTGCTTAAAAACTATATCCAAGAATAGCTGTTAAAAATCATGCTTGCTTAAAACCCATGTATGTATGTATGTATGTATGTATGTAATTTCGAGGATAAGACATTACCCATTTTTCTGGCTCTGTTAAATCACGTTTGAAATTAAAACCAAACGCTTCATTTTCCCCCTTATTCTCTCAGCATTTAATGTATGATTAATCTCTCCCCTTAAATTCAATTATTTGATATTTAAATTCAATTTTATGGAAGATACGTATTTTCAATGAAGTATTTTTATATTTTTCTACCTTCCTGTTTTTGTAAGTGTCGTGTGCCTTGCCTAATATTTATCGTTTCTACATAATAATTAACATACGCTGCTGGGGAGCGGGTATCATCCTGAAAGTGATAAGCAGGTTTGTATGGAAGTTACGATTGGATAATGAACTTCCTTAAGAGGTTGAACTAGTTGATGGTTCGCAGTTTACGCGGCGGTGGAAGTCACTATTACTGAACAGAATGGATTATGGCCTCGAAATAATTTCCACCGTCGTTTGGCTGTGAATATTGCTTCAAGATGTTGGTGGGTGGGTCCACTTCTAAGAATAGGTTACCACGTAAGAACGGGGCAAAGGGAATATGTGCATATATAAATGCTTGTTAGAATAACTGATTCTAACAGTAGTTATGTTCAAGAATAGTTCAGCGGTGAGCAATGGACTTAGAGGAAATATGTTCCTATGGTATTGCTTGATTTTCGTCATCTTTTATAAGGATAGAATGATAAGCGATTAGTTGTAGCATTTGGAAAATGCATTCAAAAATTACCATGAATCGCCTGCTACATGCCTCGAATACTCTATAAAAATGCCGGAAAGGTTACACGGGACTTTTCGCCTTTCATACCTTCCGTTCCAATCAGCTTTTTTTTTTTCATTGCGTGTTACTGTCAAGCAACTAGCCTATAGAATTATGTTAATCCGTAGGTTAATAACTACATAATATTCAGTCGGCTCTAGTCACGAATATCGTATTTTCATCATACAATAAGATCAGGAAATAAAGAAAGCAGTGTGAGGAAATTAATCAAACTTAAGCACCAGTTTGTGACTGCGAAAATATTCAAGCAGTTTGGCAGAAATATTAAATTGAAGTACAGACGAGAAATAAACACACTACTGAAATCTATACAAGTGTGTACAGTACCTATGTTGACATGTTGTGCAGGGAGATTAATTTATCCTTGTGCCTGAAATGAATTCAACACAGTGAGACTTTGTTTGGTGTTGATATCTGCTGCAAAGGGCTTTCAACACTTTCTATAGGCTATCGTTCCCACGGAATCTGCCTCCTTGTCACCTTTTTAAAAAAAAATGTTTTGCCAAATAAAGATATGATGCTAACTATATAAAGAATTCTAATAGTTTACATATACAGAATGTGTTTTATACAACTTGATTTAAGTCGCACGGACACAGATCGGTCTTGTGGCGCCGATGGAATAGAAAAGGGCTAGGCGTGGAAAAGAAGTGGTCATAGCCTTAATTAAGGTTCAGCCCTTGCATTTGCCTGCTGTGAAAGTGGGAAATCACGGAATGCCATCTTCAGGACAGCCGACACTATGGTTCGAACACACTACCTCCCGAATGCAAGCTCACAGCCGCGCGACCTAACCCCACGGCCAACTCGCTCGGTATAGAATGTTTATTCTTGACAAAATTGAAGGTGAAATTGTTAGTGAGTAAATCTACCGACACGAGGTTGACGTATTTGAGCATCTTCAAATACCACCGGACTGAGCCAGGATCGAACCTGCCAAGTTGGGGTCAGAAGGCCAGCGCCTCAACCGTCTGAGTCATTCAGCCCGGTGGTTTGGTTTCAAATGATGTAGACCGCATATGTAAATGTATTAACATAGGAGCAGGTCTGTTTAGAGAAAACAATAAGTGCTTATCCAACATTTAGAGTGTGCATGGAAAACTATTCTTCTGGATATGCTTCTCTCTACGACTGTTTGTATGTGGAATATGGAGCCTGTGTTTCGGCTAGAAGGGAATACACGAGGTATTAAGACTCTTTTTGACACGCCCTACAGTCCTAGCACGAATGATTTATTACCTCATAATGTCTACGGTGTACGGTACTTGAATACAATTTCTATCATTTGATAGAAGGACTTAATGTCCGTTTTCCGTTTTGTGTTCGTATGTGCCATCCATGAAACCGTTACAAAGGGCAATATACAGTAGAATGATTTTGAAATGTTCCAGTTTGGTTCGTTTTATCTGATCAAGATTATGTATTATTTAGCTTATGGCAAATGATACACATATTTTCAAGTCTATGTGACTTGTGTACAAAAAGTATGCCATTTAACAGGATTATTGCGGGTCATGAGAAAGTAAGGACATTTTCTCTCAGGACATTGGTACCCAAACTATGAATTTTCGTTATTTTTTAACTTGCTTGAATCAGTTTCAAAATCAGTTTAAAGACATACAGTTGGTCACCTACGATATGAAAATTTCATAGATCTAGGAAACGTCATAGCATACCACGTACTTAACTATTCCGCAGTTGTATACGTATGGTAATTTCAAAACCATGGATTTGATGAAATACCATATACAGTTTCCTGTGATTATTTTCGGCTACTGATACTATTGCGAATTAATGGAATTTTTCTTCTGTGAAGGGAATTGTGAGGACCAAACTAAACATTTGAGTGACTCGAGAACATGACTGACCTCGTCATAATTTGTTGTTAAGACTAGAACTAAGTTAAGACCTGACTATCTTTGTCCTGTTTTCCTGTATTATCAGGAATTAACCTTCAAGGAAGATGATGTTTTCTGATGTATACTGGACCTTAATTGTAAACAAATTTTCGTACGAATACGAATATTGAGGCAGTTCTTAAAATGGGCGGTATTAAAATTGTATTGTTGATGTCGCAGTGTACCACCTAGTATCTCTTGTGTAAAACGATTAGTTTGCTTACCACATTTTGATATCCATTTATAAAGACCTTGTCGATCTAGGTAGATTTTCTCGGCAAGACCATTGACAGACGCTGGAATTAGTCCAGTCATATTTAACTCATTCTCTAGGTGGTGATAAAATTAGTAGTACTTAACTGCCTTTCATCAAGCCAATTGCATTTCATGCTGCTCATTTCCCTGTCCTTTAATAGAGATTTAATGGCCCTTACGCGACAGGCAAGGCACTTAAAGTGTGGAGAGCATAGGAGTGGCTTATGTCACTTCTTGATGTCGGTGCAAATAACATTTGACTTGATATATGCCCACTTCTGTGTAGATATACTTTTCCGAAGTTGTGGTTTCCTGTTTTGATGATCGATCCCACATGTTGAATGAGAACGTGAGTAGGTGCGATTGATTTAGCCATTGTGGATTGTTTACACAGTTTAACTTTCAGAATATTCCTCACGATCTTCTTTCTCATTATCGAAAATATGTAGCTGGTCACTCGAAAACGAGTTGATCTGTTGCTACTGTCACTACACTAAATTACCAATATTGAGGAAGTAAAAACTCGAAGTGAGCTTATGTTGTGCGAACTTCAGTGGAGCATTAGGCTAGATGTTTGCCTTTGGTATCCGATATAGCACGTTCAATCCCAGTCGGTGACATTTAAGGGTGTTTAAATGTGACAACTCCATATCATTGATTTCCGGTCCGTTAAGGAACATCTACTGGGGAGATTATGGGTTTGAGCCCCACTATCGGCAGCCCCGAGGATTGTTCTCCGTGGTTTTCCGTGGTTTATCATATCCACGCCGGCATGTGCTGGGGCTTACCTTAATTGAAGCCATGATAATAGTAGCGCAGTAGCGTTTCAGGTCCAAACCGCTGAGTCAGAATTGTTTATTGGTAAAGCGTCAGCAAGGTCATTTTCCTCTATGACGTCATAAGTTAACCTAGCCTACCAGTCATAAGCTAACCTCACAGGCTCCAAGGAGGAGCCCATCGATCAGGTTAGTGACCGGGTTTTGGGGGAAGGGGGCTCCCACCTGGACCGTCCCTTGGTCCACCAAAAAATTGGGGGAAAGAGTCTTCCACTGGACCGTCCCTCGGTCGACCATCAATTTGCCGTTCTCCTTACCAGTCATCCAGTTCCCTTCAGGCTTGATGCTCGAGTATGTTGTCTGCTATACATATGAGGACGCCCACATGTTTGGACCACTCTACAGATCCACGTATGTGGACTGAGTCCGCCTATAAAGACGTCCACGAACCAACAGTATTTCATACATAATCTCAAAGAGAAAAAGCCAGCTGACCGTAAAATTAGGACTCACTCATCTGCTCATATAGAGAAGAGTAGCCGACTGTAAAAATTAAACTTTATCTATGAATAAAAAGAAGGGTATCTAGCCGTAAAGCTGGGGACTTCGTCTATGAATTCAAACGGAAAAATCAGCCAGACGTAAAACTGTGGGGAAGGGCATCAACCGTAAAACTAAGGATTAAGTTCATGAACAGAGAAGAGCAACTCATGTAAAACTAAACATCACAGTTCCTCTATTGAACCATCTGTGCCTCATTCGTAAACTCAAATAGAAAAATAGCTGACCGTAGAGCCTAGACTTCACCCATGAACAGAGGAGGGCATCTAGCCGTAAAACTGGCAACTTCAACTATGAATTCAAGCACAGAAGAGCAGTTAGTCGTAAAACTTTGCCTCATTCAATAAACCCTCCAAGGGAGAATGCCATCCAATCGTAAAGCTAGAGGTTTAATTCATTAACTCCAATAGAAAACGGTAGCTCTTCTTAAAATATATGGCCTCCAAAATTCTAAATTTCATATTGAATCTTAAGTCAGGTCCGTGAACAGTTATGCTTTATTGTTTGGGGTGAGGGCTGACCACTCCTCTCCAAAAATTGTCAACCGCTAGGCCGGCAGATTAGATATTGTGTCGCGTGGTCCTGGTGGTTGTTAGTAAGTACCAGAAAAAAGCCACATATGCGGAAATAGAAAGTCATCTACAGGAAAAACATGGTATATTATACATAGCACATGGCAAGGACGTGGTCTGGGAAAATATAGGTTATGTTAGTAGGGAACAGGTATCATGCACGAGTCATTACCCCGTTCTATCCCAATCCAGACATTCAGCGTATCAGTCCTTCTAGGTAATGCTGTGGCCAATACGAGCCTTGCCGGTTACCAAGCCATGCCCCGAGAAATCCTAAGACCTGCTGCTCAACTTGATCCTCTTGGGGTCCCTGGTAACTATTCTCCGATCCCGGAGAACGAAGCCACGCCCGCCGAGCGAGCCTTGCCGGTTACCAAGCCATGACCCGTAAAATCCCAAGACCTGCTGCTCAGCTTGATTCCCTTGGAGTCCCTGGTAACTATTCTCCGATCCCGGAGAACGAGGCCACGCCGGCCGAGGTGGCGACCTGCTTGATGGTTGTGGCACATAACACCGGGCCTTCTTCCTCTCAGGCGGAGCCATGGCCCTGCATTCCGAGCAATAGCGGTGAGAGGCCGGATGTTCCTCTGCGCATTTGGCGCACACTGGTGCCTCCCTAGGTGCCGTGCAGACTGCGCGGTGGTGATCAACAGACCAGCGATTGCTGCTTACCTGGAGTTCACAGCAACCCTGTAGGTGGCCTCACGTCTTAAAGCGGAAATACAAAGATCTGTAGAAGGGAGAATGTTTGGTCTCACCTGACTGTCGCTTCTCATCGAGCTCCTCTCCTGATTGGCTCTTCGTTCGACTACCATCCTTGGAGCAGTCCAAGGCTGCGGCTAGTTGGCATTCTCCTGGTCGGCTTTCGTCTTCTTTTTCCAGGTGCTGGGGTGGCGTCTGCTTCCTGCCGGTAGTCTCTTCTCGGCGGCAGAGGAGGCCTCGTTCTGGCTGTGGCCCCCCTCCTGGCCCGGGGACCATGGGGTGGGGGCGGGTAGCCCCGTTTCAGTGCCGGTTTCTCCTTCCTGGCCGGCGTTGGCGGCGTGTTCAGGCGTCTTGGTGTGGTTTCTGTCCTGTGGGGTACATTGAGACGTCTGCATGGTGAAAGAGGCGTTGGCAGGCTGGTCTTGAGTGGCAGCCACGGAACGCAATGGGGTGTCCATCTCCACCACCGTGCTGCCGTTCTTAGCCCTGGGCGCAGCCCTGGATTGCGCCCGAGTGGTGAGCCCGTGCAGGTGGTGGTCGCTTCTAGTTGGCGGGCTTAGTCGTATGCTTCCTCATCGAAAAGCGAGGCAGTACGAACTGGATCGCGACGCTCAGGGGCGTTTCCAACCGCATCGGCCTTCATGGTCCTGGGCTCCGCGGGAACTGAGTGTCACTGGTGCGTACCCACCCGCTTGTTCTTTTGCCTCCTGGCAGTCTGGGTGGCTGCTTAGTTTTCTAACATGCCTGGTACCGGACAACCTGAAGGAACATAGAAAGATGTCTGTCATAGAACCTGACGTGTCCTGGATCCTTGGGGTGGATGATTAGTACCCAAGTTTGGATGACCTCGATGAGCTCTAGCGGGTCCTCTCCTCCATGTTCTTCCGCCAATGTGGCGAGGGTACCGTAGAGACTGGTGGATGACCTGACTTTTTCGGTGGTGCCCTCGAAGCCGCTCCCACCGCTTTGCGATCAGCACAAATCTACATCGCCTCTAACATGCTGTTAGTTCTAAGAAGAATGAGACAGCAGGCAGGATTGAAGAAAATGTTATACTATGCAAGTATCGGCCTGTCCCCATGTCAAACATGCTACGAGGCAGATTATGTATTAGGTTGCCTGGTACTGGAGGTTGGTAGTAAGAACCAGGAGAAAACCCCACAGGCGGAAATAGAAAGTGCCAGAGGTATAACCTGGTATGTTGCACATAGCACGTACAAGGATGTGTTCTGGAAAGGTCCAGGTATTGTTAGTTGGGGACAGGTATCATGCATAAGTCATTAGTCCTTTCTACCCCAGTCCAGTTATTCAGTTCTTCTGTGCACTGCTGTGACTAGCCGGTTACTGAGCCATGCGGCGAGAAATTGTGGGTCCTACCGCACCGTCCGAACCCCTTGGGGTCCCTAGTGCGCACTCTCCGATCCCGGAGAACGTGACCACGCCCGCCGAGGTGGGGAAATGCAGGATGGTTGTGACGCATGGCGCCGGGCCTCCTTCCTCTCCATCTGGTCCATGGCCCTGTATTCCGGGCAACAGCGGTGAGAGGCCGGATGATCCTCCGCGCAGTTGGTGCACACCGGCGCCTCTATGGATATGCAGCAAGCTGTGTGGTGATGGTCACCAGAGGTGACCCCACCTCATATAACGGAAACACTGCACGAGCTGTAGAGGGGTACGTACAGATCACACCTGACTACCGCTTCTTACTGAGGTCCTTTCCCGATTTGTTCCTCTCTTGACTGCCTTCCTGGGAGCATTCGCGATTTGCGGCTGGGTGGCCTTCTCCTAGAGGGCTGGCGTCGTCTTCTCCCTGGTACGGGGGCAGCGTGCTATTCCTTTTAACG
Organism: Anabrus simplex; assembly: GCF_040414725.1. NCBI lineage: Eukaryota > Metazoa > Arthropoda > Insecta > Orthoptera > Tettigoniidae > Anabrus > Anabrus simplex. The sequence goes on along the minus strand of NC_090266.1, from coordinate 387,645,381 downwards.
GTTCTGTCTTCTCGGTGGTGGAGAAGGCCGCATCCTGGTAGCACCCCTTCTTGCGGCCTGGTGACCGTTTGGGCGTGGGCTGCCCCGCTTTACCCCCGTCTTCTCCTTCCTGATTGGCGTCGGCAACTTGTGCAGGTGTCTCGATGTGGTCTCTGTCCTGTGGGTCACTATGGGACGTCTGGATGGAGAAAGAGGTCTGCGCCTGGGTGGTGGACCTATCTTTGGCGGCCAATGCAGGTGGAAGGTGTTCCTGATAGGAGGCCTTGGTCTGCGCCCGCGTTTCGAAGGAAGGCCACAGGGCCTGAGTTGCACATTCGAGACCCCTGGATGAGTCCCCCTCCACCTCCGTTGGGACGTCCTTTTTCCCTGTTGGGGGATAGTAGGTGTGTGTCGGAGCCCACCTGCTTGTTTCTCTGCCTCCTGGCAGTCTGGGTGGCTGCTTCTTGCCTGCCGGTTTCTGCTAGGTTTTTTCTTGTTCCTGGGAGCCGGACAACCTGAAAGAACTGGGAATGGTTCCTCTCGTAGTAGGTGATGAGGCCTGGGTCCTCTGGGCGCTCGGTTAGCGCTCAGGATTGGACCTCCTCGACTATTTCAAACGGTACCTTTCCTGCGCCCTCGTTCTCCAGCTTAGAGAGTTATCTGCTGGTGTGTACAGCATCCCTGCTTCAGTTCTGACCCTTTCGGTAATACACCATTAGCGCCGGGATTGCTGGGTTCAGGGGTCCAATATTGGCGTTGATCTGCTTAACGAATGCCTCTGCTGTGCCCGTGTAGTCGAAGTATTCTGGCTCCATCTTCCCTGCTGATACCTGAAAAATAATACCTAGAAGAGAGATAGCACTGAAAAGTGCTTACTGAATGTGCTCTTAGTGTGTTCTTAAAAGTACACTTCTACTCTCAATGCTCTCTTCCAAAAGTACTGGCCTGGCTATACTAAGAAGTACGGGAAAGCCGGACCTGGGGAGTAACCTAGCGGAAAGCACGTACGTTCTTCTCCTATCACGGTCAGTTTTTCCCCTCTGGGTGATGTGGCTTGTTTGGAGGGCGGCCCCCGAAGCTCACTCTCCCCCGCTTGGCGATCAGCGCAAATCTACATCGTCTCCTGCATGCTGGATATGACACTTAATAACGTAGTGTAGCTCACCAATAGGAACCGGTATTCGGGAGATAGTAGGTTCGAACTCCACTGTCGGCAGCCCTGAAAATGGTTTTCCGTGGTTTCCCATTTTCACACCAGGCAAATGCTGGGGCTGTACTTAATTAAGGCCACGGCCGCTTCCTTCCCACTCCTAGCCCTTTCCTGTCCCATCGTCGCCGTAAGACCTATCTGTGTCGGTGCGACGTAAAGCAACTAGCAAAGAAAAAAGGAACCGGTTCACCGGATATTACCCGATTTATTACTTAAATACAAACTTTTTGCATGATTACAATACAGCGGCTTCAAGACGCCATGATGTCCTTAGTCTCTCTACTGCCAACCTTAACATAATAAAAATACCAACAGGACACAAGTTTACCACATCTCTCCATCATGAAAAAACTAACATCCTAGATCTTGGCCATCCTGCCCCACCCCCCTTGATGTGTCAAAATCAACTATTCATCTGTGGCAAGTGGAATTGATTTACTCAAAAAACGTTTAAACACTCCCTGGGAAGTTTCAACGCCAACTGCACGCACAAGTCCATCACTACCGGGATAGGTTTTGACCAGAACAGCCATCTTCCACTGGAGCGATTGGGTGTTCCCGTTATTCATGAGCACCACAGCACCGACAGAAACATTGGTTTGCACAGTTTTCTATTTTTGGCGTTGCTGAAGGCTGCTGAGGTAGATGGTGGACCATCCCTCCCGTATATATGCTGTAAGAAACACTGTAGCTTCACTCATCTTCTTAGCTGGGACAGAGAGATATTGCTTATGTCTGGCTCCAGAAAGTAAACAAGTGGGGATCCAATTAGAAAATGTTCAAGTGTTAAGTGTTAAGTGGAGGAGGTCATCAGGCCTACTGGACAACACAGTTAATGGCGTGGAATTCTAACAATTTTCTCTCTGACATAGCAAAGTACTTAAATTTTCATAGGTAAGTACATGTGTACCTAGTGTGCATCTGAGTTGATATTTGAAACACTTGATGTGCGATTCCAGGAGGCCTCCATAATATGGAGAATCTGGAGGTATAATATGCCAGTTGAACTGTTCATTGGTTGGAAAGTTTTCCAAGTTTTCCTTGAATTATGAAGAAGATAACAGTTTATGTAGATCCTTCAGTTCCTTACTGGCTTTAACAAAATTAGTCCCATCATCGGAATACACAATGACACATTTGCCTTTGCGAGTTGTAAATCGTTTCATGGCGGCTATAAATGCACTTGATGTCGGTCTATAAGAGCGTTCCAACCTTAAATTGCAGTACAGCGTAGATGGAGCGCGCTGTTGCGAAATCGACTCGTGAAGATCACGCTCGAGTGTGACTCAAACAGGGCGTCACAGTTCCACAGTTTTTGTTTGTAAGTTTGTAGTTTTAAGTTCATTCATTCATAAATTAATATTTGTAGGATGGTAAAATAAATACAACATACCTTAATCACTGGCGTTGCTCTCAAACATTGGACGTACACCTTCTAACATTTCTGCAAGGCCTGATGTTCCCGCTTTGGATGAAACGGGTTCGGGAGATGAACTTGAGGATGATCCGGACGATGAAGAAAGTCGTATTAAAAACTTTTCATCGTCGACATCGTCCTGTAATTCGTCTGCTTTCCTCAAAACTCTTTCATTTTTCTTTACTTCGTTCACGTAATTTGCCCAATTGTCTTATGTTTTTATGGCATAAAAATTTTAGTTCAGCATTTGGAACAAAACCATGTTCATTACCCGCGTGGACTAAGGCAAATCACGGTCCTCGGCTTTTCGGTGGCCTAAGTCCCGAACTCACCCCTTCAAAAGCGACCTGCCGTGCACTTTTGACTGTCGTATCCTTCCATTCTTTTGTCACTGTCTGCCCAATATTTACCCACGATTCATCTGTGTAAATTATAGCTTTATTTTGTGCCCTCAAACGTTTTATCTCCCTGAGATATCTGTGCCTCCAATTAATAATTTCATCGGTTTCAGTGAAAGCTGCTTTATTACCCCGTCTTAAATAACGGAAGCCTATATCATGTAAGAAGCGATACAACGTAGTTTTGGAAAATCGTGGCAAAGAATCTTCTCCATTTACGCGACTCAAAATCACGTTCAATGTCGGTGGTATGTTAGCAAATAAAAGAGAGTGAACCACCTGACTCATCCACTTCTAACAATTTCATCATATTTAATTTTTCTGTCGTCCTTCTCTTGTTTTTCGAGAGTTCGCAAAGGACCATGTGTGTGTTCCTTCCTTATAGCATAGATTGTTCTTTCCGAACAACCTGTAGCTTTAGCTGTTTCACTGATTGCGCTGCTCATATTCATAGTCTTTAAAAAATAATCCAGGACACTCATAATATTGCGTTCTTTTCCCCTGAGTTTACCTGCGGAACGTTTCTTTTTAATTTGACGATCCATTATACATCCTTCTGCACTTTTTCTTCGAACTAAGAACTATGCATACGAGCACGAACTGACAACTACACAGACTACACAAACACAATCCACTTGTCCTCAAAAACTATACATTTATCACTGATCTTGTCCAGCTCCATGGCTAAATGGTTAGCATGCTGGCCTTTGGTCCAGAGGGCCCCGGGTTCGATTCCCGGCCGGGTCGGGGATTTCAACCTTCATTGGTTAATTCCAATGGCTCGGGGGCTGGGTGTGTGTGTGTCGTCTTCAGCATTAGAATTCATCACAGGTAGGGGCCCCATTCTTATAGACGCGCAGGTCGCCTATGCGGCGTCAACACTGGAAAGACCTGCACTCGGCCTCTTCGGAGGCCACACGCCATTATATCACTGATCTTTATTTAATCAATCTTATAATACTGATTAAATGAACACCACTGCACACGGCTGCCAGTATATTTAAAAGCTCAGCCAGCCGAGTCACTCGTGAAACGTAAACAAACGAGACGTTCTCCCTGTCATAAATTAAGAGATAACGAGATAGGGACTTGAGGTATGATTTAAAAATAACTTCCATATTCGAAGAGCGTTTGCTTTGCTTTAACCACGCCATTATCCTTCTGCACATTTCTTCGAAATTAGATCCCCACGCACGAGCACGAACTCACGAACCACACAAACGAAATACACTTTCCCTCAAGAATTGTACATATGTCACTGATACGTATTTAATCACTATTATACATACTACTGACGAAATTAGCACTGCACTGCATGCGACTGTCTGGAAATTTTAAAAGCGCATGTTTGGGAGATCACTACCGGTACTTCAGCCAGACAGCCAGCCGAGTCACGCGCGAAACCAAAATTCAAGGAGATATTCTTCCTGTCACAAATTAATAACTAAGCAAGATAGGAACTTAGGAATTGTTTTAAAAATAACTTCCAGACCTGAAGACTATTTGTCTCGCTTTGACCCCCCCCCCCATGCAAATTCAATAGGAAAGACGCTGGCCAGCAACTGACTTTTTTGTGCCTACACATAAAATTCCCTGAACATGACTGAAAATAAACGCATATACTGCATTTTGTTATCATTTAAATTTAAAAATAAACTTATCTACATCGAACTGAAATGTTTCTTTACCGGCAGTGAAAAAATTAGGAACACAGTGAATATAAAATAGGAGTTATGGCATGATAAGTTCTATGCAATGAAGATTTTGCATTTGGCGAAACTTTCCATTATATTACCATTTTCACACTAAATTATTTTTTTACATTTTTTCTGTTAACAGCATCAAATGCGCCTTGAAATTCTGTACATAACACGATATTCACCCATTTTAACCGATAACATTCTGATTCACGGATATTTGGCAAACTCGCTGCGTTAGAGTAGGACAGCGCTACCCGCAAAACATGGGAGAAGGAAAGAGACGGAATTATCCCATTACTGCTGTACTGCAATTTAAGGTTGGAACGCTCTATACTATGCCTTAGTACATACATACAAAGAGCGCGACATAGCACTTTTGGGTTGCCTTGCTTCTAGCAGAGCTAAGTTTCATGATTCAAAGTCCAGTGTAGTCTACAACACTCGTAAAGAGACGAGAACGCTGGACACGAACATTAGGGTACTGTCCCATTAACTGTACCCGCGCTGCTCCCTTCAATTTAACACACTGGAAGCACCTGTGAAGGGGGTATCTGACTACCAGACGAATGATCGGAATCCAGTACTGCCGTCGCAAACTGGAGACGATAGTTTAGATCCTGCATGTAGCAGACGAAGGTGTTCTGATCTTATAACAAGCGTAGTTGGGCGATGTCCATGTCCATGACGATACATGTCTCCAGCAACTGCCTTCACTCAGCTGTTGGTCTGTGACACACGATTTCCAACAAACGTTTTCCAGCGTAAGGGTACGTCCATAGTGCACCGCTTCCCACTTCTCGCTTTGTCGCGTAAACCGCGTCAGTTGCAAACAGCGAGGTGAACCCGCGCGATTCTAGCTGGTGGTGGTTATAGTGCACCGCTCGCGGAAGGCCGGAAGCATCTGTCAGTAGGCAAGATAGAGGTGTCACGCGAGGATCTAATGTGTATGTTGTTGACAACAGATGTTATTTAACATACAATTAAACGAGAAAGAATTACGAACGTCCACGAAATGAACATTTTTTTGCTAGTGGCTTTACATGACACCGACACAAATAGGTCTGATGGCGACGATGGGATAGGAAAGGTCTGGGAGTTGGAAGGAAGCGGTCGTGGCCTTAATTAAGGTACATCCGCAGCATTTGACTGGTGTGAAAATGGGAAACCACGGAAAATCATCTTCAGGGCTGCCGACATCTCCCGGATGCAAGCTCACAGCCGCGTGCCCCTAACCGCACGGCCAACTCGCCCGGTACGAAATCAACAGAACTCGCCTTAAAGTAGGAGAATAACATACTTTGTTACCTCAACTGAAAGCTCACCCCGAGAAATTTTACGAATATTTCCGAATGGATGAACAGACTCCATCTTGAACAAAATCGAATACCGGATAAGAAAAGGATGGTGTAACTTTCACCAACAGAAAATTCTTCCAGAAGTAACTTTGAGGAAAGTAGTCTTGAATTATTAGTTTTGATTGTTTTATTTACAAAAAAGGGAAAATGAGATGGTGTGATAATTTTGAACAGGATTTTATAACAATAGTTTGGCTATAGGCCTATTTAATTACCGTGTTCGATAGCTGCAATCGCTAAAGTGCGGCCAGTATCAAGTATTCGGGAGATAGTGGGTTCGAACCCCACTGTCGGCAGCCCTGAACATGGTTTTCCGTGGTTTCCCTTTTTCCACCAGGCAAACGCTGGGGCTGTAGCTTAATCAAGGCCACGGCCGCTTCCTTCCCACTCCTAGATCTTTCCTGTCCCATCGTCGCCATAAGACCTATCTGTGCCGGTGCGACGTACATCGTCTTATAAAATAAAATAAAAACATGTAATGTCCACGATAAGTTAATGATGGAAGCATTAAAAGTACACTTTTTCAAAACTAATTTTATTAGAGAATGTCTACGATGTAGGCCTAAATATGAATGAAAATGTTTAGCATTACACTTTTTAACGTAACACAAATTCACCTAACAGTTTCGTTTGACGCAGTGCGCAATGTCTCAAATGCATCAGCATGAAGTGCGGTCTGAACGGTCTCTTCATCTGAGTATGAAGTACCACCATGACTGGAATTAGGGCTGGGAATGTGTGGAATATCCTTGGTACTCGGGTAAACGAACTCGTCAACTAATTGCTGAACTCTCTTTCTGAGCCGCAGTTTCAAATGTTGTGTTTTTTCAAGTTGCTCGATGTAGTTCTTGGGTTGACGATGCCCACTAAAAACATCAGTGATTTAGAATATGGCCATTTGGATTCTGGATGACCGCCAGCATCACCTGAACGATAGGGAGGGAACTTTCCCATTTCTATGGCGAATTGGTCTCTCAGATACTTCCACTTTTTCCGCAGAACCCCATCTGAGAAAACAAAATTATTAGTTTATCGATTGATTATTTACTTAGTTTTATACTGTTAATAACTCGCTCATCATCTGGAGTCCCGTTCAAAACTATTCAACCATTAGGAAATACCTGAAAACACATTACTGGGAAATGCAGTAATGTTCAGTAACTACGAATGTAGTTGTTTGATATAATAACGACCACTTAATTTGTGTTAATAATAATAATAATAATAATAATAATAATAATAATAATAATAATAATAATTGTACCGGGCGGTACACCTCCACGCCGCTAATTTAAAATTTGCGCCAGTTGAAACTCCTCTGCTGGAGGAAGTCTGAACTTTATTGACGGTATTAATTTTTAAGTTTCTCAGAAGATGTCACTACGTGGAAATTTTGGAGTTTTTGAACTGTGTCATTTTCGACGTATTTTTGTTTTGCTTGTAGTAAGAAGTGTGAACTTTCTCTTCTAGAGGACACTACTGAAGATCAACAATAGTGCACCCTAGTGCGGAGTGAAAGAACTGGTTTTTTTTTTTTTTTGGAGAAAATTTAATTTCAAAAGTTTGTTCTTTGCTAAATTTCTTTCAGTCATTGTTTAAGTTGGCAATATTAACCCTTTCTTTCCCCTTGTTTTGAATTTAGCCAATCCCGAATTTCTTAAATTAATTTTCCACCAATGATGTGTTTCTTCTTCATCTTGTGTAGGGGTTTTCTTTAACCACCAATAAAAAGATTGTGGGCGGGTGTTTTCCTTCCTGAAACGCCTCGAACTTTCCGCGAGAGTATATAAACTGCTGATTTTAGGGTCTCTGCGCCACTTCTGTACCATCTCTCAGTGTGTAAAGTACATAGCAGGGGGCGGGTAGCGCCTCTTTCTTCGGCAGCGGTCAACAACAAGGTAATGGCCGATTAATAACTTCTTTCTTTGCTAGCTCAGCAGTTTAACTCTCGGGGCGGGTCCGAAGTTTTTCCATAATGTAACCTTCCTTAAAATGTAAAGACCTTTGGTATTTATTCTATCTTTAAACTACATATCGGGATAGAGAGTGCTTAACCCTCTCGAGCTCCCACTCATATTGTTTTGAGGTGAACTTATTTTTCTCAACCTATTCTTCTTTAACGTAATGTAAATAGTTTCTTTCTTAAGTCACCTCTTTAGTATGGGATTAGCCCTTGTATTAACGGCCTAGTGCCAAGTAGGTTTTAAACAAAGAGTATTAGGAGCGCAAGTTCGCCTCCTCTCAAATTGTTATTTTAGAGGTCATGTAATTAATCTTCTCACTTAATAGACCTCAGTAGGTTGGGTATTTAACCCCTGTGTCTATGTCCTGAGAGGACAACTTGAAGGTGGAGTTTGGTGTGGCCTTTCAGAGGCTTAAAGTTTGAGAGCGAGTAGCTCTTTCTTGAATTGAGTGTTGTATGCCTCGAGGAGGCTTTTCTGTGTAATTTGGAGCAAGTGCTCCTGAGCATGAATGGGGTTTTCTGCCCCTCTGTTAAAACTTATTTTGAAGTAAGGTTGGGCTGATTGCCCAAGCATTGTGAAGTCGGGGCGCGAAGCCCAAATCCAGTAAATTGTGTAACTACATTTTGTTGACTTGCTACTCTGTACCTGCCATGCTTGTTATTTCCTTAGTTTGAAAAGAAAATATAACCTTGTTAAATTTTAAATTAATTTTACTTTCGTAGCTTGAGACCTGTTCACCACCCCGCACCTTCTTTCACGTCTAACTACCGCAAAAACTCGGTAACAAGTGGTAGCAGAGCGTGGTTGAATGGTTCTCAATTTAGCCCCTTTTGACGGCTAAACATTGCTTTGATTCAAACTCTAACAATTTTCTCAGTTGCTGGAATTTTTGATCTTTCCTGTTTCAAAATTCTTCTGTCATCATGCCCGGCCCTCGCGATGTTCTCCATCTTAACTATTTGCGCAAAGAGGAGTTGATCTATGAGTTAACTGTCAGAAATGTGCAATCTGGAGGCACGGTTGCGATAGACACCAACAAGCTTAGAGAGTCCCTTGATTTGCCTATTTCCATCCCCAACTTGGGAGAAAAAGAAATTGATGACTCTCTTTCCACGATCACCGAGAATACTACTGGGCTAGCATCGGTAGTTAGTTTTTTTGATGAAAATGATCCTTCTCCTAATCAAATTAAGCGTGTGCAAGCCAGGCTATATCATTTTTCAAATAGGGTTAACGATCTGTTGTCTCTGAAGTTGAATGACGTTCAGAGGAAGGAAGCTAGTACGTTGCTTGAGAGTATTTCTGAATTATCTAGCAAGGTCACTCAATTGTTAACTGGGGAAGTTCCTCCCAAAATTGATCAACCCACCACGATGAATGTAGGTAGCGAGGAAGAGCCTCCTAAGGGAGAAGTCAATAGGATAACCGTTGCTGCTAAAACTATCTCCGCCCCATTGGACAACGAGTCTGAACGCCGTGCATCGTTGAGTAATATACGTTCTGAATTAACTTCCTTGCCACTGAAACCTTTACCTACTATGTCACCCGGGTTTAGCAGCTTGCCTCATCCATTGGCAATGTTGCTCAGAGGTATCTCTAAGTTTTCCGTTAATACCACCAGTGAAGTAATTTCATTTTTAAGATTTTTAGTTGAATTTCAGGATCATGCCCTTGTGTCTTCTCTTTCCCCATGTCAGATTTTGCAAATCATCTATCCTTATGCAATTGGCATTCTCTCAGACAAAATAGTAAGAGCCATTGCCGAGCAATCATCTATTGAGGATTTCCACGCCCACTTGCTAGCTAACTTCATCCCGGCTAGGGCCAGGTCCTCCCTTATTCAGAAGTACTATTATCGTGTACAGCGTTTGGATGAAAACTTGGCAGACTTTATCCAAGACATTAAATTTTATACTAGGGTGTTTGCTCTTCATTTTCCTGAAGAGCAGATTGTACAGGCTATTGTAGAAGGAATTTCACCATCCTATAGGTCATATTTGTGTTTCGCGGCGTGCCCGCAAACCTTCGCTGAACTTGAAGCATTGGCCGTCTCAGCGGAAGGAGTTAGATACGCCGATTCTTTGCGTGTCGCGAAAAAAAACCCTCCTTCGTTTAGTAATCCTCGGCCCCCACCTCGCCGACCAGTCACACCCCGTAAATGTTATGCTTGCGGGTCGCCTGACCACCTTCCCAATAAGTGTCCATTGATCAAAGCTAGTAGGGCAAATAATGGAGCTGGCTCATCACAAGGCTGTTTTAAATGTGGGGCTTTCTCACATATCGCCAAGAATTGTCCCAATTCGAATAGCACCCCCTCCTGCTCAACCTCTGGTGCAAATCCCACCAATGCCAATAATACCAAGCGACTAGCGGCTTCGGCTGAGTCGACTAATTCTGCTTCCCAAGACTCAGCCCCTGGCAAAAAGGTCGTAAATTCAGGGAACGTTCAGTCGTCAAATTCATCTTTTGAATGCCCCAAAGAGTGTCTTAGGATTGCGGCAGATACCCCCGCACCTGTTCCTTTCCTTAAGATTGAGTTAAATTACGAGCCTATAACAGCTCTATTAGATTCAGGCAGTGTTTGTTCAATTATTTCGGACCAATGGTATTCAAAATTGCAATCTGTTTGTAAACTACCTGACTATGTCTCTTCTCCTGTTCAATATGTTTCGGCTAATTCATCTCCATTGGAAATCCTAGGTTCTGTAAATGCCAAAATTCGTATTTTTAAATTTACTTGGAAAATCAAATTGTTTGTGGCTAAGCACCTGTCTTGCCCCATCATATTGGGAGCTGACTTCATTTCTCACACTGGTCTTGTGCTCGATCTTCAGAGTAAGTCGTGCACATTCAAATTTGCTTCCAATTGTAAAATTCCCTTGTTAAAGTGTAATTATGTATCATGTTCATCTATTTCGCCTACCCAGGATGAGATGTTGTTAGACCTTAGACATCTACCTGAGGAGCAGGCTGATAGTATTCGTAAATTATGTCAGTCATTTCCAGAGGTGTTCTCTGATACTCTTGGTGTTACTGACCTTATCGAATACAAAATTGAGGTCACGGATTCGATTCCTGTCCGTTTTCCACCTTATAGGCTATCTCCACCTAAAATGAAGGCTCTGAAAGAAATCATCGATCAGATGTTGAAGGATGGTATTATTAGGCCCTCTAAGTCGGCGTATTCGTCACCTATTTTTCTAGTCCCGAAACCCCAAGGGGGCTTCAGGCCTGTCATTGATTATAGGGCTCTCAATCGGAAGGTGGTGTTACAATCTGTGCCCCTTCCCGACCTTCATTCTTGTTTTTCATGGTTCCGTAAGGCCAAGTTCTTCACCATCTTGGATTTGAATCAAGCCTACAATCAAATTCCCCTTGCGGAGGAGTCAAAACTTCTTACAGCGTTTGCCACGGACTGGAATTTATACGAATACAACCGCGTGCCTTTCGGGCTCCCCACGGGAGCAGCTGTACTCACTAGGCTGCTATATAGGGTCTTCTCCGACATCAAATTTGAGTACTTGTACCACTACTTGGATGATGTCGTCGTGTTTTCAGAGACTTTTGAAGAACATCTAGATCATCTGCGAGAAGTTCTCGATCGCCTTCGTGAGGCTGGGTTAACTGTCAAGTTGTCCAAGGTTGCCTTTGCTAAGCCCTCTATGTCATTCCTAGGGCATATTGTGTCACCTGATGGTGTTGCAGTCGATCATTCTAGAACACAGGCCATCCGTGATTTTAAACCTCCCAAGGACATCAAAGGTATCGCCAGGTTCATTGGTATGGTGAATTTCTTCAGGAAGTTTATTCCTAACTTCGCTAATAGAGCGGCGCCCTTGAACCTTCTTCGTAGGAAAGGCATCAAATTCGAGTGGGGACCTTCTCAACAAGCCGCTTTTGAAGATCTTAAATTAGCTCTCTGTAATGCCCCTGTCCTTGCTATGCCTGATTTCTCTAAGAAATTCATCGTCCAAACCGACGCGTCGTCGTCAGCAGTAGCTGCAGTCCTTCTTCAAGAGACTGAACTAGGGAGGCGACCCATCGCCTATGCATCTAGGACCTTGTCGGCTTAAGAAGCCAAGTATTCCATCTATGAGCTCGAAGGTTTGGCAGTTTTATTCGCCTTAGAAAAGTTCTGTCTCTATCTGGAACATGTCAAATTCGACCTGGAGACAGATAATCAAGCCTTAAGCTGGGTCTTAGGTAGGCCGCGTCGTACTGGTCGTATAGCCCGTTGGGCCATCCGTATTTCTGCCTTCCAATTTGATGTCAGGCATATCCGAGGTACCGAAAATGTTGTCGCTGATGGACTCAGCCGTATGTTTTCCAACGACCTCGAGACCCATGAACCGGTCGACAGTTCATCACCTCCCGAGTCCATACTATCTGATGTTAATGCCATCTTAACAGATGCTCCCATGCTCTTTAGGGATATCGAGAAATACCAACGTGAAGATCCGACTCTGGCTCCGATAATGGAAACCCTTTCTTCTGGGGAACATGTTGTCCCTTATGTTCTGAGGAATGGTGTTCTATGTTGCCCTTCGAGGCATGATAAGATGATGAAGGTTGTCGTTCCAGCTGTTCTTGTGCCTATGATCTTCAAGTACTATCATGAGACCCCATTAGGAGGGCATCTTGGTATCTTTAAAACTCGTGAGAAGATTCGTGAAATGTTCATCTGGAAAGGTATGGACGGTGAAATCCGTGAACTAGTGAAGGCTTGTAAATCCTGTTTGCTTAGTAAACCAACCATGTCCACCAAGGTAGGCCTTTTGTCTTCTCATCAAACGTCGCGCCCCATGGAACGCCTGTATATTGATTATATAGGACCCTTCCCCAGTCTAAGGGAAATGCTAACAAGTTTATCTTTGTATGCGTAGATGGCTTTACTAGATTTTCCTGGTTATTTCCGACTAAGCTGGCTACCGCTCAGTCCACCATTACTTGCATAAATTCTATTTTTGCTTCTTTTGGTCCGTGCCAATATATTGTGTCTGATAATGCTAAGGCGTTCACATCAAATCTTTTTCGTAAGTTCTGTTTCGACTTGTCCATCTCTCATGTAACTACTTCTGCTTATTACCCTCAACCATCTCTGGCTGAACGGGTTAATCGTAATCTCAGGTCCGCGCTTATTGACTATCATCATGAAGATCATTCCAGGTGGGACACGTCCCTGCATTGGTTAGCTTTTGCTTTGAATTCGGCGGTTCATGAATCTCACAAGTTTACTCCAGCTTTTTTGATGTTCAAGTTCGTTCCCTACACGCCGCTCTCTAACCTCTGGTCTCTGAGTGACATTCTACCCGAGACAATAGATCCGGATAATATTAAAGATCTTTGGAAGAAGGCTAAAGCCAATCTTAAAGTCTCTCATGAAAAGGTTAGGGAAAGGTATGATCGTGGACGGAGACCCACCCATTTGAAGGTAGGTGACCAGGTAATGGTCAAGAATTTTGTTCCCGCGGGCAAGCTTACCCCCAGATTTCATGGGCCGTGTGTCATTCTCGATTTCCTTACGCCGGTTACGTTGTTATTGAGTAATCCAGCCACCGAGAGGATATTTAGGGTTCACCTGTCACAGGTGAAACCAGTGTAAATTTTGTGTTAACTTGCTTCATATAATTTAAAAGGAATATGAAGGTTATATTTTTTTGAGTTTCACTTTTAAGGCATTCTGCCCCTTCTATAATATTTTGTTTCATATGTAAGTTTTTTGTAAATCTTCCCCGCACGGTTAAACTGCCATCCTATCCTTGCCACGGCCATTACCACGCTCCCGTCTCCTGCTCCACTACACACAGTGGCTCGCTTCTGAAATGAATTGCTGCACGCTGCTGGCCCCTCAACCTCTCCACAATGAATGTACCCTACTATTATTCTGGTCCAACAGAAATTCTGCCGCCTAACTTTAATGTTTCAGTGCCCCCGCAGCCGCGCGGCACTGTGCCGCGACTGGGGTAGAGGAAGGGCCCCCTCGATCCCAGCGAGGACGACATGTGCACGGCGAGCCGGAGCTCTCCTCCCGGCCAAGGCTGATGTGCGGCGCACGACCTGCTACTGGCCCGCAGCCTGTATTTGTTCACCGCGGGCGCGGCGTGCTTCAACACCTCGGCTCCCCTCATAGTGCGGGCGAGCGGTATCTCAGGGTACTTGAGGGGCCCGGGCGGCCTCCTCTGAACGCAAGCAGTGGCGGCTGGTCTGGCCGTTAAAATCATCAACGTTTGAAGTACATATCCAGCTATATGGACATTCCAGTTCAACTTTACTACCTTTTCTTGGGTATTCTACGGCAATGTTTGGTGGACTTAGAAAATTTTCCTCAACTTTAAAAACTAAAGTTTTCCTTCTGAATTCAACTTCTACAAACATAAAGACTTTACTTCACCAGTAACTACAAAAATTTTGAAACTGAATCAAACCAAATTAAGAAAATCTTATAAATACTTCTGCAATTAATCTCCATATCAACATCAAAACTTGGACCTTGCTTTCAAACAAATTTCATGTGTCACCCCTGGATGAACTTTTGGGGGGGGGGGGGAGGTCTGTACCGGGCGGTACACCTCCACGCCGCTAATTTAAAATTTGCGCCAGTTGAAACTCCTCTGCTGGAGGAAGTCTGAACTTTATTGACGGTATTAATTTTTAAGTTTCTCAGAAGATGTCACTACGTGGAAATTTTGGAGTTTTTGAACTGTGTCATTTTCGACGTATTTTTGTTTTGCTTGTAGTAAGAAGTGTGAACTTTCTCTTCTAGAGGACACTACTGAAGATCAACAATAGTGCACCCTAGTGCGGAGTGAAAGAACTGTTTTTTTTTTTTTTTTTTGGAGAAAATTTAATTTCAAAAGTTTGTTCTTTGCTAAATTTCTTTCAGTCATTGTTTAAGTTGGCAATATTAACCCTTTCTTTCCCCTTGTTTTGAATTTAGCCAATCCCGAATTTCTTAAATTAATTTTCCACCAATGATGTGTTTCTTCTTCATCTTGTGTAGGGGTTTTCTTTAACCACCAATAAAAAGATTGTGGGCGGGTGTTTTCCTTCCTAAAACGCCTCGAACTTTCCGCGAGAGTATATAAACTGCTGATTTTAGGGTCTCTGCGCCACTTCTGTACCATCTCTCAGTGTGTAAAGTACATAGCAAGGGGCGGGTAGCGCCTCTTTCTTCGGCAGCGGTCAACAACAAGGTAATGGCCGATTAATAACTTCTTTCTTTGCTAGCTCAGCAGTTTAACTCTCGGGGCGGGTCCGAAGTTTTTCCATAATGTAACCTTCCTTAAAATGTAAAGACCTTTGGTATCTATTCTATCTTTAAACTACATATCGGGATAGAGAGTGCTTAACCCTCTCGAGCTCCCACTCATATTGTTTTGAGGTGAACTTATTTTTCTCAACCTATTCTTCTTTAACGTAATGTAAATAGTTTCTTTCTTAAGTCACCTCTTTAGTATGGGATTAGCCCTTGTATTAACGGCCTAGTGCCAAGTAGGTTTTAAACAAAGAGTATTAGGAGCGCAAGTTCGCCTCCTCTCAAATTGTTATTTTAGAGGTCATGTAATTAATCTTCTCACTTAATAGACCTCAGTAGGTTGGGTATTTTACCCCTGTGTCTATGTCCTGAGAGGACAACTTGAAGGTGGAGTTTGGTGTGGCCTTTCAGAGGCTTAAAGTTTGAGAGCGAGTAGCTCTTTCTTGAAAATTGAGTGTTGTATGCCTCGAGGAGGCTTTTCTGTGTAATTTGGAGCAAGTGCTCCTGAGCATGAATGGGGTTTTCTGCCCCTCTGTTAAAACTTATTTTGAAGTAAGGTTGGGCTGATTGCCCAAGCATTGTGAAGTCGGGGCGCGAAGCCCAAATCCAGTAAATTGTGTAACTACATTTTGTTGACTTGCTACTCTGTACCTGCCATGCTTGTTATTTCCTTAGTTTGAAAAGAAAATATAACCTTGTTAAATTTTAAATTAATTTTACTTTCGAAGCTTGAGACCTGTTCACCACCCCGCACCTTCTTTCACCTCTAACTACCGCAAAAACTCGGTAACAATAATAATAATAATAATAATAATAATAATAACAATAATAATAATAATAATAATAATAATAATAAAAGTACTGTCTATTTCTCACTTACCGTCTTCAACACCCATTTCAGCAGCTATTTCCTTCCATGCTTTGTCAACAATGTTCGCATGGGCTTGCTACCTTTTGTCCCAAATTACACTTTTCATAAATACTTTGGAGATTAAAATGTCTTTATCCGCTTCCATTATAAAAGCAAGAGTGACTACAACGTGCGCAGTCGGAAGATAAACAGCAGACTGACCGGGCGTGTTGGGCGGTAAGCGGTTCAAGCGGGGAAAAGAAATAATAATTATTTCCTGTTAAAGCGGGTAGAAGCGGTTTGAGCTGGTTAACGCAGGTAGGCGGGTGCACTATGGCCGCCCCAATCAGTTTTCACTATCTTTTCTTTCCCGCTCGCTCGCTCGCCGCGATAAAGCAGGAAGCGGGAAGCGGTGCACTATGGCCGTACCCTAAGGCTGGGGAAGATAACCAACCTAACATCACTGTCGAGTCTGTCCAATAGGAGATTCTCAGAATGTTGAGCTTCAAGTTGCGTGTTGTTTTCTTAACAAGTTTGGGCATAAGAATCTTAAATCACTGATTAATGGAATATCTTCATTCACTTTGATTAACACGGCACTGATACGTTCACCATACGTTTCGATCGAATATCGAGGTAATATCCGGCCCTGAAGACCAGAAATAATGGATATATACTTAAACATAATAACGTAGGTAGTTCACCAGTAAGAATTGATTCACCGGATATTACCCGACTTATTACTTAACTTAAATTCAGACATTTTACATGATTACCGTACAAAGGGTTCAAGATGCCATGATGCCTGTAGTCCCTACTGCCAACCTTAACGTAACCAAAATAGCAAAATTCATCATCATCATCAAAAGTCATCAAAATAAACTTCCCATATCTCGTCCACATGCTGTTCTGAGTCAAAGAACCATCAGGGAGGTTTGGGAATGTGTGATGCTCTGGAAGTATCGGCCTGCTTCATGTCAAACAAGCTACCGGTTGGGCAAAACTGTCCCGGAAAATATTTACAATGGGACTGATGCAGGACGGTTTTTTTTTAGTGAAGTGAAGTGCGCACATTTGGATCCTCAGTTTTTCAATTCTTCAGGCGAGGCCATTTCCAACATCTCCTGTGATATTCTTTAGCAACGGTCAATTCCGCGTCAGTCTTGCAAATATTTTCCGGGCCAGTGTTATTTTGCCCACCCTGTACCAGGCAGTTTAGGTGTTAGGTTGCATGGTACTGGAGGTTAGTAATAATGTTCAGGAAAAACCCTAGGCGGAAATAGAAAGTGCCCACAAGTAAAACATTACATTTTACACATAGCACATGCAAGAATGCGGTCTGCAAAGGTCCAGGTATTGTTAGTCAGGAACAGGTATCATGCACAAGTCATTAGCCCCTTCCACGTCAGTCCAGTTATTCAGGGGATCGGTCCTTCTGGATACTGCTTTGACTAGCGTGGGCCTTGCAAGTTACCAAGCCATGCCGCAAGAAGTCCTAAGACCTTCTGTACAACTTGGTCGCTTTGGGGTCCCTGGTACCCAGTCACCGATTCCGGAGAATGAGGCTACGCCCACCGACGAGGGGACCTGCTGGATGGTTGTGGCACGTAACGCCGGGCATCCTTCCTTTCCGCCCGGGCCATGGCCCTGTAAACCGGTCAACTGCAGTGAGTTGCTGGATGGCCCCCCGCGTGGTTGGCGCACACCGGCGACTCCGTAGGTGCCAAGAGGCTGTGTGGTTGTGACCACCAAAACAGTAATTGGAGCGTACTTGGAGCCCACTGTTACCCTGTAGGTGGCCCCACCTCATGTAGTGCAAGAGCTCTACAGGGGGAAGATTAGATCTCAACCGACGGCCGCTTCCCGTCGAAATCCTCTCCTGTTTGGCTCCTCATTCGACTGCTTTACTGGGAGCAGTCCTGGGCTGCGGCTGGATGGCCTGCGTCCTTCCCTTCTGGTGCGTCTGCTTCCTGTCGGCGGTTTCTTCTCGGTGGGGGAAGGGGCCTTGTCCTGTTTGTGGAACTCCTCCCGGCCTGGGGACCGTGGGGGAGGGGGTGGCCCCACTGCAGTGCCAGCTTCTCCTTACAGGCAGGTGTCGGTTGCGTGTGCAGGCGTCTTTGTGAGGTCCCTGTACCGTGAGGTGCAGATGAGATGTCTGCCTGGTGAAAGAGGCGATGGCAGGCCGGGAGGCCGGTGTAGCGGCCTCAGAACGCCATTTGGGCGTCCCTCCCAACCGCCGTGCGTAGTCCCTAGTCCTGGGCGTCATTCTGGATTGCGTCCGGGTGGTGGGCCCTCCCTGATTAGCCCGTGCTGGTGGTGGACGTTCCTGGTTGCCGGCCTTAGTCGTCGGCGTCCACTTCGAGAAGCACTGCAGAACGACATGGGTTGCGCCGTCGCGGTGCTCGGGGGCTGTCGCTGTCCGCATGGGTCCTCACATCGTAGACTCCAGGGTAGCCGGGGGCAGGAATCCTTGCCCACCTGCTTATGTCCCTGCCCCCTGCATTGCGTTGGTGGACGTCGCCTTCTGCGGCTGGGCAGCTGCCTCTTGTCTGTCGTCGTCCTTTGTCTCGGTCCTCATACCAGGCAGACAGATGACCTGGAGTTGCTGGGACAGATACCTGCTCATAGTATTCGCACCCGCCTAATTCCTTCGGGCGCATGATGGATGCCCGGGGAGAATAGCAGCTATGAGTTCCACCGGGTGGTCGGCGCCACACTGCTCGTAGTACCTATGGAGTAGTTTGGGAGGTAAGACACATCTCCTAGGCCACCTCCGTGCCTTCTCTGTGATATACCATCAGGGCTGGATCAGCGTGCTCCGCCTTAGCTGCAACTCTCTGGGTCCAGATCTCCACCCAATAGTTGAAGTCCTCCGCAATGGCCTGCCATCATTCCTATAAGTACCTGAAATGAAAGCCTCTAGGAGAAGTAGCACTAATAAGTGCTAACTCGGCTAGACCATTCTCTCTTTCTATCCGGTTACATAACAATTGTGATGATCATTTTGTCCACCTTCGCTTTCTTCCCTTAGATATTTAATTATGTACTGGTGCCTACTTAAATGGAGGATCCTGTATGATTCTCCGAAATCCACATGACCCTAACTGTGTAGCTACATTGTAACTAGATTCTATAAACTTCGAAATATTCGAACGAATTACTTACAGATGAATATAATAAATCTTAAGCTTACCTTGTGCAGAATCATGTTAGTTTTATAAAATGTAGATATCGTATAGTATCTTCATGTTTGTGGGTTACTGTAGTCACGTCCTAGTTCGTGAACCATGGGCAACGGCTGAGTTGCCTAGTAAGTGGTCCTGAGAGTCGGGATACCAGTTGCTATGGAATGGGAGTGGGCATCTCGGACATATTCTGAGTCGTGGCCCTCCTTGTGCTCAGGCGGCTAGGACTATACAATTCACTGGTGGTCCATAACCCGTTAGAGGAGAGATCCTCACTTGGACTATGTGCAAGTAGGGCAGCATCCTGCTTCATGAATTTACCGAGCTCAGAACACTTTAAGCAAGCCTCGGACCTATGGGAGTAATGGAGTCCCACTCCCATTTGACAGGCGAGGGACTCCTTGGAAACAACTTGGCGAACGAAATGGAATTCGATGGGGAGCTATCCATATTAATGGGGCTTATGGAAGAAAGAAGGTAGAACTGGCTGAGTCAGCAAAGAGGATGCATCTGGATGTGCTAGGAGTAAGTGATATTCGGGTAAGGGGAGATAAGGAGGAAGAGATAGGAGATTACAAAGTGTACTTGACGGGTGTTAGAAAGGGAAGGGCAGAGTCTGGGGTAGGGATCTTTATCAGGAATACCATTGCACGCAATATAGTTTCGGTTAGGCACGTAAATGAGCGAATTATGTGGGTAGATTTGTCAGTGGGAGGAATTAGGACAAGAATTGTGTCCGTGTATTCACCATGTGAGGGTGCAGATGAGGATGAAGTTGACAAGTTTTATGAAGCATTGAGTGACATCGTGGTCAGGGTCAACAGCAAGGATAGAATAGTGCTAATGGGCGATTTCAATGCGAGAGTTGGGAATAGAACTGAAGGATACGAAAGGGTGATTGGTAAATGTGGGGACGATATGGAAGCTAATGGGAATGGGAAGCGATTGCTGGACTTCTGTGCTAGTATGGGTTTAGCTGTTACGAATACATTCTTCAAGCATAAGGCTATTCACCGCTACACATGGGAGGCTAGGGGTACCAGATCCATAATAGACTATATCTTAACAGACTTTGAATTCAGGAAATCTGTTAGGAATGTACGAGTTTTTCGCGGATTTTTCGATGACACAGACCACTATCTGATCTGTAGTGAACTAAGTATCTCTAGGCCTAGGGTAGAGAAAGTGAAATCTGTCTGCAAACGAATAAGGGTAGAAAATCTCCAGGACGAGGAAATTAGACAGAAGTACATGGATATGATTAGTGAGAAGTTTTGAACAGTAGACAGTAAGCAGGTTCAGGATATAGAAAGTGAATGGATGGCATACAGGGATGCTGTAGTAGAAACAGCAGGGGAATGCCTAGGAACAACTGTGTGTAAAGATGGGAAAAGGCGAACATCTTGGTGGAATGATGAAGTGAGAGCAGCCTGTAAACGTAAAAAGAAGGCTTATCAGAAATGGCTCCAAACAAGGGCGGAGGCAGACAGGGATTGGTACGTAGATGAAAGAAACAGAGCGAAACAAATAGTTGTTGAATCCAAAAAGAAGCCATGGGAAGATTTTGGTAATAACCTGGAAAGGCTAGGTCAAGCAGCAGGGAAACCTTTCTGGACAGTAATAAAGAATCTTAGGAAGGGAGGGAAAAAGGAAATGAACAGTGTTTTGAGTAATTCAGGCGAACTCATTATAGATCCCAGGGAATCACTGCAGAGGTGGAGGGAATATTTTGAACATCTTCTCAATGTAAAAGGAAATCATCCTGGTGGTGTTGCAGACAGCCAAGCTCATGGGGAGGAGGAAAATGATGTTGGTGAAATTATGCTTGAGGAAGTGGAAAGGATAGTAAATAAACTCCATTGTCATAATGCAGCAGGAATAGATGAAATTAGACCTGAAATGGTGAAGTATAGTGGGAAGGCAGGGATGAAATGGCTTCATAGGGTAGTAAAATTAGCGTGGAGTGTTGGTAAGGTACCTTCAGATTGGACAAAAGCAGTAATTGCACCTATCTATAAGCAAGGGAACAGGAAGGATTGCAATAACTATCGAGGTATCTCATTGATTAGTATACCAGGCAAAGTATTCACTGGCATCTTGGAAAGGAGGGTGCGATCGGTCGTTGAGAGGAAGTTGGATGAAAACCAGTGTGGTTTCAGACCACAGAGAGGCTGTCAGGATCAGATTTTCAGTATGCGCCGGGTAATTGAAAAATGCTACGAGAGGAATAGGCAGTTGTGTTTATGTTTCGTAGATCTAGAGAAAGCATATGACAGGGTACCCAGGGAAAAGATGTTCGCTATACTGGGGGACTATGGAATTAAAGGTAGATTATTAAAATCAATCAAAGGCATTTATGTTGACAATTGGGCTTCAGTGAGAATTGATGGTAGAATGAGTTCTTGGTTCAGGGTACTTACAGGAGCTAGACAAGGCTGTAATCTTTCACCTTTGCTGTTTGTAGTTTACATGGATCATATGCTGAAAGGTATAAAATGGCAGGGAGGGATTCAGTTAGGTGGAAATGTAGTAAGCAGTTTGGCCTACGTTGACGACTTGGTCTTAATGGCAGACTGTGCCGAAAGCCTGCAGTCTAACATCTTGGAACTTGAAAATAGGTGCAATGAGTATGGTATGAAAATTAGCCTCCCGAAGACTAAATTGATGTCAGTAGGTAAGAAATTCAACAGAACTGAATGTCAGATTGGTGATTCAAAGCTAGAACAGGTCGATAATTTCAAGTATTTAGGTTGTGTGTTTTCCCATGATGGTAATATAGTAAGACAGGTTGAATCAAGGTGTAATAAAGCTAATGCAGTGAGCTCGCAGTTGCGATCAGCAGTATTCTGTAAGAAGGAAGTCAGCTCCCAGACGAAACTATCTTTACATCGGTCTGTTTTCAGACCAACTTTGCTTTACGGGAGCGAAAGCTGGGTGGATTCAGGATATCTTATTCATAAGTTAGAAGTAACAGACATGAAAGTAGCAAGAATGATTGCTGGTACAAAGAGGTGGGAACAGTGGCAGGAGGGAACTCGGAATGAGGAGATAAAGGCTAATTTAGGAATGAACTCGATGGATGAAGCTGTACGCATAAACCGGCTTCGGTGGTGGGGTCATGTGAGGCGAATGGAGGAGGATAGGTTACCTAGGAGAATAATGGACTCTGTTATGGAGGGTAAGAAGTAAAGGGAGACCAAGACGATGATGGTTAGACCCTTTTTCTAACGATTTAAAGATAAGAGGTATAGAACTAAATGAGGCCACAACACTAGTTGCAAATCGAGGATTGTGGCGACGTTTAGTGAATTCTCAGAGGCTTGCAGACTGATCGCTGAAAGGCATAACAGCCTATAATGATAATGTATGTATGTATGTATGTCTCTAAAAATAAAAATACCGGGCGAGTTGGCCGTGCGCGTAGAGGCGCGCGGCTGTGACCTTGCATCCGGGAGATAGTAGGTTCGAATCCCACTATCGGCAGCCCTGAAAATGGTTTTCCGTGGTTTCCCATTTTCACACCAGGCAAATGCTGGGGCTGTACCTTAATTAAGGCCACGGGCGCTTCCTTCCAACTCCTTGTCATTTCCTATCCCATCGTCGCCATAAGACCTATCTGTGTCGGTGCGACGTAAAGCCCCTAGCAAAAAAAAATAATAAAAATATTTAAAAACAAAAATAGACATTCGCTTATATACATAAAAGTTACGTTTGTACAAATATGGCACTTCAATATGGTATAAAAAAACAGTAGTTATGTCTACTTTGGTGTCGATGAAATATCGATAAAGATATTTTCAAGCATTTTCCGTAATCTCTATTGTAAAACACTGTATGCATTAAAACGATTAGCTAAGAGGCCGACAGTCCCCCGCCCCTTCGAACACTTGAAATGAGAACTTTCTAGGACCGAGAAATGGTCCAGAAGGTAGTTCCGCTTCGCCAAAATCCCGGCTTTAACCTTATCGATGAGCTCCTCCATCGAGTTGCGAGGTTAGGTTAGGTTAGGTTAGGTTAGGATAGGATAGGATGACATCAGAGGTCATTGACCTTGCTGACGCTGCACCAATCGAAAATGCTGACTCAACGGTTTGGTCCAGAAACGGTGTTTGCCGTACTGTTCATGGCCACTTCCTTCCTAATCGTAGTGCTGTCCTATCCCATCGTCGCTGTAAGACCAAACAAAGCAAATGACCAAACAGTGTCTACGAGAGAGAATTCTGACTTCCTTGCGTATGTTAATACCTTTGATATTTAAAGCCGACGTTAAACAAATAACACTATAACATCAGTTCCCTGAGCTGGATAGCTCAGCCAGTAGAGCGCTGGCCGTCTGAGCTCAAGAAGTTGGCGGGTTCGATCCCGGCTCAGCCCTATGATATTTGAAGGTGCTCAAATACATCAGCCTCCTTTCTGTAGATATACTGACACGTTAAGGAACTAGTGTGGGACAAAATTCCGTCAACTTGGCGTTCCTGAAAACCGTAACATTTGTTACTAGGACATAAAAGCAGTATTGTTAAAAAATCAACTTATCCTCTCTCTAAACGAGGTATGCAGATAACCAATTTTGATAGCTCAGTGATTGATCACATTTGAATTCTTGCGCTGACAGCTTGTATCCTGAGAGTTGTTTTCCCTCCCTGTTGTTCCAATCTCACTAGACTCGTGATGTAATGTTGACGTGTCTGCCTCCTACCTGGAGGCCATGAATTCGATTCTCGGCCCGTCTTAAGAATTCTAATATTGAATTTAGTGCCGAATTGAAGTTCACTGAGGAGCTGTCTTGCAAGCAGTGGACCAGTTTATGAAAGCCAACGTCAAGCCGACGTATTCCTACGATTTCCGCAGGTCATCTGACTGAACAGCAGTCATCGTGGCAGGCAGTGGGTTTGGTTTAGCTATTCCACACACACTCCGAGGTAAGCTGCTATCTTAATTCATACCGCTATTTTAAGCCTTGTGAACACTAATGTATTCTTTATCCTGTTCACATGTTACTGCAGATTCCACAATAATGCATGTTATTAGTTCTTATTCTTACGCGCAAATGGAAAAGAAATGTAATTAAATGTAAATTCTTGTAATGCATTATGTGTACCGAAATCTATAAGTCGTCCAAAATAGTGACAGAAGAATGTTTAGGCTTGCCAGACAAAATTTAATAATGAAATGAAATTTGCATATTATTACAACCTTAAAGTGGAACTTGGACTATCCTGAAATTCAGTGTTTTGTTCAGAAAATTCGTTGGAGAGAAAGATACATCATCCCAACAGTTGGTCAAATACTCCGTTTAGGACTACCAGTCGCATAAAATGAGTTGCCTACAGTCAAGTTACTAAAATCCAAAGCCTTTACAAATTTCACAATTCCTTTTTTAAGAGAGACATACATTGAACTACAAGTAACGATGAAAATAAAAGATTAAAACTTTGTTTGACGTCCCATTCCCCATTCAGGCACACTTCCTTTCTTTTAAAAACACAAACATTGGAGTGCAAATAAAGATGTAAATACAAGACTAAAATATTTTTTTCTCTCCCATTCCCTATTCAGGTACATAAATCGCAAAGAAATGTTATCACCGTCCTTTTCTGAACTTGAGTAACCTTCATGCTCTTCACTATGGCAGCCACTGCACTCTTCGGCTTTTGAATTAAAATACAGTTCGACACAAAACATGCAGACTTCTTCCGTGTCCTGCTCTTCTTCACTTGATAATATCACTGGCTGCTAAGTTTTGTTTTCTTTTCTTTCTGATGTGGAGGCCTAGACTTGACCATAGGAGTGAGTGTTTGATGCCATACGCAGCCCCCGGTTTCCTGTAGGCCCAAGCCTGTTATTTTTGTCGTTTCTTTCCTGCCCTTAAGTTTCGAGCATCTGCGATTTGCAAGGTGATGAGGTCAGTATTGTAGTTTTACCTCTTCTCTTGTCACTTTTGTTTCTCGTCATTCTTTCTTATTCGGGGGGATGAGGCGTTAGCATATTTGTGTTTGGTGAAGCAGCAAACACTGAAGCATATAGGTGATGCTCCGAAATTGGCGACGTAGGTCCACAGCATGATGTTGACGGCTGGGGTTCTGCAGTAGGCGCTATGTCTGGCCCAACCTCCAACATTTCCTGTTGCCCTGGTATTATTCCATCAAGTGGTCCTTCAGTAGGCTCTGAATGCACAGACAGATGATCAGGAAATACTGTACCCTGGTGAGCTGCGTCATTAAATTAGAATTATTTATTAAGGAATATATTTCATATTCGTTGTGCCAGAATATCTTACATTTGTACATTGTGGGCCTACTGGCCAGTTCGAAAGGTATTGTGAAACGTACACAGACTTCTGTCTCCACTAGAGGTTATGAAACACAATGGCCAGCAACATTAGTATTCCAAGAATTATTGCCAAGTTGGAAAGAGAACGGAAGGGCTATTTCCAAACCCAACCGGGAAATACGTTGCCTAGGGCTAGCCGATCTACTGAACGGAGGGAGCACGTCGCGCAAGATTCTTCGAAATGGCGTCATGGAAAATCCAAGGCTGGAGACGGGTTTAAAGCTTGCAGTTGGTAGAACTATGAATTACATGAGATTTCAAACTCCCGCTTAGCTATGGACCAATAGTGAAATCCGTCGGGGAGAAGCAGTCAAGCTAACATCATATTATAGGACGCGCTATAAAAAGTAACTTCGGTGATTAAATTTATAAAGGAAAACTGAATACAGATTCGTAATCAGGAAGAGTTTAGAAACATGACCAAATATTAAAAGTTAGTGATTAATGAAGATTTACTCTCATAATTCTTAGAAATTAGTGACGCTATTCGCTGATTGGTGGAAGGTAAGGACGCGTAAAATGGCGCGAATATGCCCGCCAAATATACAGGAGCAAAAATCTTAACTACTATAATTACCAGCGATCGAAATGAGTTGAGATTTGACGTAGAGGCAAGAATCATATAATCACATTAGTTGATCCCAAGTTCAAGCCACCGACAGGTCTGCATGTAGTTAAATGTGGAAATTGGAACTTCTCACTCTAACATGACCTCTGTGAACTCGGAGAGTGGATGAACTCACTTAAATACCAGGTCAGGGCGACTGATGAGACATTTGGTAAAAGTTCGTCGAGCAGTTACTACGTTCCAATACTTGTAAACATGACACACTGTGAAAGTTACTAGAACCGTCAGTACGTGTACACAATTACACAGTCTGGAAAGTTTATTCGTGCCGTTACTACGCTCGTTAGCACAGTTATCCAGTACGTGAAGTAGTACGCGTTACGGACTTGAACATTCAACAGTATCATGAGTTCGAATACCGAAGAAAGTTACGAGTAGTTGCCTACCGACAAATCAATAGAAATATATAAAAGTTCACGGAACTACTTAAATATAAACCTACGGGTAGGAGTGATATAATATATCAAGGTAACAGTGCATATTACGCGAGAACGGTCGCGGTTGTTCGGTATAATTAGACGCCAGTGAACAGTCGATTACAAGCTGATACCAGGTCATCCAGGCGAACGTAAGCCGGCAGAAACGCGAACATCACGGAAGTGCCGGGTTTGAAACTCGAGTGCGGGCCGAGCCGTTGAATGTGATACCGGTATATCACGAGTTCCTTAGTGCCGGGAAGGAATGAAGAATGTATGTTTACATTAAGTGGGCCAGATAAAAGGCCAGCAGTGTAAAAATTCCTTTGTTAAAATTATAATGTAAAATCTTCCAAGCGTTAATTTTTGTTTGTTTTTCTACAATTTAAAATGTGTCAAAATGATACGCGTAAAGGATTACCTCTACATGCTGGCATGGAGACCAGCAAGATGGCGTGCTAAACTGGACGG
This sequence comes from Anabrus simplex, assembly GCF_040414725.1. Lineage (NCBI taxonomy): Eukaryota > Metazoa > Arthropoda > Insecta > Orthoptera > Tettigoniidae > Anabrus > Anabrus simplex. The sequence continues at coordinate 387,618,220 of NC_090266.1, read as the reverse complement.
GCCATGTGCTGCTCGTCCGGTTTAGTTAACTACAGGCAGGGATGAGTACCATATCAATATAATTATGTAGATTTGCTAATGTTAACGGGGGGAAATCATATCATTTAATATGGTAACTTGAGTGTCACGCAAGCCGCTTGACGCCTCGTATAATTCAGATAGACAGAGGGACAAATTGATATGTAAATAATTGTATCAAGCACTCTCTTTATTCTTGTGTAATTTAGTAGAGTAGATTGGGGTTGGCTTTGTGTTTTCGTGTGCTTGATGTGTTCATTATTAATAATGAAGGAGCATGATTCACTTAAAGATAAATTAAGATTCATTTTAGAAGGGCTCCAGATGTGTCTGACTTAGGTCAGTTTCTCGTAAATTTTGTAGATATCGTGGTACAAGATTGATGTCCGATTGTTTTGAATGTAAATATCGATGATTTTATGTGCCGCGAGGTTTCGCCAGTGGAGCAATAATAATAATAATAATAATAATAATAATAATAATAATAATAATAATAATAATAATCATTAGAAGTATCGGAGTGATAATGGACATGGGTTATGTCTAAAGGAGTGTGTAATAATAATGCTTTGTGAATAAGGCACGGGCCTCATTTTATTGAATGATCGCAAGTTAAAGGTGGAGATAATGTGTGGTATGTGGAAGCCTTTAATTCGAGTAGTAAATTTGATTTTTATATGAATGAAATGGCGTACGGCTCTTAGTGCCGGGAGTTTCCGAGGACAAGTTCGGCTCGCCAGATGCAGGTCTTTCGATTAGACTCCCGTAGGCGACCTGCGTGTCGGGATGATGAAATGATGATGAAAACGACACATACACCCAGTCCCCGTGCCAGCGAAATTAACTATTTATGGTTAAAATTCCCAACCCTGCCGGGAATCGAACCCGAGACTCCTGTGACCAAAGGTCAGCACGTAACCATTTAGCCATGGAGCCGGACATTTTATATTACTTTTTGATTTAACATTTTTGGACTCCATAATAATCATAACAACATGGTTTAGAAGCGATAGAGGCACTTGTATATGATGGCCACGCTGTGTTGAAGGCCTAGAGTGGGTTAAGCCCATTTTTTATTTTGCAATTCGAGCGGGACAAAATCCGGCATGGGATAAAATTGCGTCGTACTGATGTTGATGAAGAAATAGATGAATCCCGAGGCCTACGTCGATATTACATGCCGATTTCGGTGTTACGATTGGCAGAAGAGTCAACGCATCGAGGATTAATAAATACAATGTTTTGAAGAGTTCCATTGGAATAATTGGACTTCAAATGAGAAGGAAAGAATAATTTAGCACTCATAGGGACTGGATGGAGATTCCCAGTCGCGAGGTGGTATGGGATTTGAGATTTGTCTTGGGATAACATGGTGTCCCCATAAATTAATAACAGTACGAAATGTAGTAGGGTTGTGGTTCGAATACCGTTGTTGTGTCCCGACCGACGTGGAATCGGATCTTGGTTGTTCATATGGGATTTAACATATGTGACTAAATTCTAAGGATTGGAAATTAAAGTTTCAGATTAATAATAATAATAATAATAATAATAATAATAATAATAATAATAATAATCCAAGTAAATCGTGCCTTAACTGATTGCTTAGTGCCAAACAAGACCGGAACCGTAAAGGGTTATGCATTAAAAATAATAATAGTTGACTGCCGTGTAACAAGTGAAATTAATTTATCGTAATAATAATAATAATAATAATAATAATAATAATCATAATAATTTGAAGAAGCGTGATAAGAAGAATTTACAATGTTATTTCTAAGCATAATAATAATAATAATAATAATAATAATGGTGAAATTGAAATTAAAATATTAAATCAGTGATGATTAAGTGTTACGATAATGATGCTCTCCACTGATGAAAATAATAATAATGATGATGATGATGATGATGATAATAATAATGAAATATTTTTATGAATTTTATAGGATGATGATGTTGGCGGAGACTAGGGAATTCAGATGGCTAAATGACGTAATAATATCAAGTTGTAAATAATAAATTAAGTTTATGATGTTAAATGTGATGGCAAATCCCTACATTTAGAGATTTAGGTTAGAATCTCTTTGTCGTTTCCTTCAGTTAACGATAGCATATCTAGGGTTAGGACCCTGGGGACGGTATTGTACTATCCCGGGTTGGTTTCATCTCAATAAAGGTGGAGGCGATGACATAATTCATGTGATCGCGCCCACCTTGCCAGCAGGTAATTGATCTCAACCAGAATTGGTCGTGGTGTTGTCACGAGGGTCGTGTTTCGACCCTCGGCAATCAACGGTTCAACCACCCAAGTGGATGAGTGGTCTACAGTGTCAAATTTATTTGTAAATTTTCAGGAATGATTTGCCGAATTACAGGCAAAATAAGGCTCAGCAAAATTTTGTGCATTTTGAGTTATCTTTAAATAAAATGCTCCTTAAGCATTTGCAGGGAAGCAGTTCCAAATATTCTTGATCTTGTAGAATAGTAATCCCTTGGTGACCGTTTAAAATATCCGTCCCCTTTCCTAGGACGGAGCCTCCAATTTTTCCCTTTGATCTGTTTCAATGTATTTTTGTTTGTTTTTATAATGAGCCTTAAATTTAATAATTTGAGTGCCCGATTCAACCCTATAGTACTAATTAGACGGCGCTCATATATTTAATTGGAGATTCCATATCTTGAAATGTTGTTGTTGTTTATTATTTGCGTTAGATTCGAACCGTAACACCCCTGAGATAAATGCTGGTTGGGACTCAGGGTTTGAGCGGATGCAATACGTCTTTGTTGAAGGGGCTAATTGCTGTTTTGTGGAACCCCGTGATTACTGTCTGACCGAGCTCGATAGCTGCAGTCGCTTAAGTGCGTCCAGTATCCAGTAATCGGGAGATAGTGGGTTGGAACCTCACTAACGGCAGCCCTAATATGGTTTTCCGTGGTTTCCTCTTTACACACCAGAAAAAATGCTGGGCTGTACCTTAATTAAGGCCACGACCGCTTCCTTCACACTCTTAGCCCTTTCCTGTCCCATCGTCACCATAAGACCTTTTTGTGTCGGTGCGACGTAAAGCAACTTGTAAAAAAATGCTGTATGTGTTGTAACTGCTCTTGTGCAAGCAGCATTAAGCAGTTTTCCTATCTGATAGGTAGTCACACATCGACCTGAATGGCCTGTCATCTATTTTCTGACTTCCTGTTCATAGAAGACACTCAGTGGGCCCACAAAAGACACATCCAGTCGTTGCAGCTGATGCGTTGTGTGTAGGGGAAACTACATGATTCTGCTGGGCTAGATTAATCAGATATAAGCTTTTTGCATGAGAACAGTGTCCATAAAGACGTAACAGCACAGGATGCTCACGTATGAGATTTGAACAGTCAATGAAGCTTTTGAACCCAACAATGAAGTTTTGCTTATTAACGCAGCGACACACTGCAAATGAGCTGGGTAGTGCGTAGTTCATTAACTGGGGCTTTCCTCCCTTCTAAGGATTACAAACATTGGTGGCATGAATATCCCTGCAGCATTTATACACGTGACAGCTGTTACAAGCACGCCTCTTTCCGCCGATGTTAAATTATCTTTTTGCTAACCAGGTTGACAGCAGATGTTGAAAATGTTTACCACGAAGTTCCAAGTATAAGGCAAAAACCGTCACCAATGTTTATCTACGCACGGAGTTCACAGAACTTGTTATGTCTGCTTTTTAATCCCTCGATTGTTCTGGGAGTAGACTGGTAAACAGACGACTTCGCAGCACCCCAGGAAAAACGTCAGGAGGTGACAAATCGTTACTGCATGCTGGCCAAAGCTCTCGTGAGATTATTCATTCCCGGAATATGTCACATAACTATTGTATGGAGTGATTGCATGTATGAGTTGTGACTCCGTCCTGTTGCAAGAATGAGCCCATCATTTCTATTTCATTCAGTTCCGCATCGAAGAGGTGCAAGGTTTCATTAGAGTAAATTTCGGTATCTACCGCGCTGTTAAAAAAATATCGGCCCAATAATTCGTGAACGAGAGTTTCCAGTCCACACCCCAATCTTTTGCGAATGAAGTTGTGTTTCACGAATTGCACGGGGATTTTCAGACGCCCAGAGTCGGTTATTTTTACCGTTTATGTAACCTGTCAAATGAAACCAAGCTTCATCGAAAAAAAGCATCTTTTCTGCCAACTTCAACTCATGAAGAAATGTAAGAACGACAGAAAATATATACGGATACAGATTTATGCCCGAGTGCACCACGCTCGGTAATTATCAGCCTTTACGAAACCGTGGTAAAACTTTTACCGTGGTATTGTCGTAAAAGCAGTGCACCATTACTATCGCCCGGTTTCGTTACCGCGGTTTCTAGACGCTTGATTTTCTCGCTATTATTCCCCTCGGAAGAAATTCGAAGTAGTATTCAGGAAGCAGTGATCCTTTCGATAGTCACTTGTCGTTAGTTTATCCAGCCGGCAGTGATCGTTTCGACAGTCACTTGTCCCTCGTGTTTACATTTTGTGACAGCGCAAGCAAGTTATCGACTCCTTAAAATGGAAAATAATGTTCGACAAGTTTTGAATGTTACATCGAAGTCCTAAAGACATGGAAGGGGACCTCCTTTTCCACACACAATATTGTCTCTCGACAACATTCCTTGTGGCAATATGGGCTCTGTTATATCGTTGTTCTGCTGGGTGGTGGGATTCTGAACAGGTGTAAGGAGGAAGGATTTACATGGGTAACCTCCATCACTCAAAATATAGCCATTAGCTATTTCTCTCGTCTCGAGACGCGCTCTCAGCCGAGAATTGTGAAATATTGTGCTAACGTGAGTCGACCCTGGCCATCTTGCTACAATACCTCGTATCGTGAGGTTCGAATCGCTCACAGTTTGCATGTTTAGCGAGAAATAACCTTTCCTATTTCTAAATACCTCCCCATTTTCACCTCCGGGAGACTGTATTCGCACATGAGTGCAGTCCAGCGCACGCAATGCACCAAGGAACCCAGCTATTGTATGAAACCCTTCCATAACCTTTCTTTGTTCTCGCTGCGTAAGTGAAAGTTGAATGAACTGTGGCGATAACGACGCAAGTAGATCAGAAACCTTGTGTATTATGCGGCATACAGTTGTTCTCTCAACATCACAGACGTCACCGATCACTCCTTGAAATGTTCCAGTTGCATAGAACCGCAGCGCTATTAAAAGACGATTTCTAGGCGACATAGGACAGTTTCTCCCGGTCGGGCATTCCAATTGTTCACCATTTAAATCTTCTCTGGAACGAAACATCGCTTAATTCTTCAAATAAATCGCGTCTCTCTTCTATAATTCTCCCTTCATTTCTTTCAAACTGATTAAGATACTGGAAATATAACCTATAGTTGTTAAGCTCCATCTTGGAATCTTTAACCACAGAGCACAAACTTTACCGCGGTTTTCTTAGTTAACCGCTCGCTCACGCGCGGTAAACATTATACCGCGGTAAAATGTCGGTAAACTCGAAACCGAGCTTGGTGCAACAGAAATACGACTTTACCCTGGTAAAGTTGTGAAGTTTACCGCGGTATTCTCTTTACCGAGGTTGGTGCACTCGGGCATTAGCCTTCTTCTTGCTGCTCTATGCGCTGTGAAGACAGATACGCCAGTCTGCTGTACAAATTTCCGCATTGATTTAGACGGACTCTAGAGAAGCATGTTGGAAATATCCACAAGTTTATCTTCCTTTAAAATTGGTGGTCTACCGCTCTTCGGAGCATCGAATTCGTCACTGCACCTACGAAAAGTAACTTACGTATTACATCTCGCACAGTATCACGATATAGTAGAAATGAGTCGGGAAACCATTCGTGTATTTTTTTTTTCACTGCGTACGTGTATTTATCACCTTACCGAAAAACCCACTCTAAAAACGATCGCTCCACTGTAGTAAGCATCTTAAGCCTCGCACGCTACTGACTTATCTCCTCCGACATTCACTTTAACATCGTTCCATCCCGCTCGGCTCAGCTGGAGCTTTGCCAAGATACGCAGTATCACCGCCGCCTAAGGTCATTGCGGAGACTCATTTGACACACTATTTTAACAGTGCGAGAAGTCGGATTCGTTGGCTGAATGGTCAGCGTACTAGCTTTCGGCTCAGAGGGTCCCGGGTTCGATTCCCGGCGGGGTCGGAGATTTTAACCTTCATTGGTTTAATTCCAATGGCCCGGGGGCTGGGTGTTTGTGCTGTCCCGACATCCCAGCAACTCACACACCACGCAACACTATCCTCCGCCACAGTAACACGCAGTTACCTGCACATTGCAGATGCCACCCACCCTTATTGGAGGGTCTGCCTTACAAGGGCTGCACTCGGCTATAATTAGCCACACGAAAAAGAAACAGTGCGATAAAGGAAACAAAATAATTTAAGTATGATTTGTATCCTTATATATCCTTTATATTCCTTAGACTAGTCATAAATGTCATAAATCTGCATTGACGAGGGTGTACGTCACCGCAGTATTATGAACAAAACAAATTATTCGTGATGATGTCCAGCAAATATGCCACACACGAACAGGTTGATCATTCGGGATGTTAACTTATATCTTCTTAATTAATACTATTCGAATGATTATTTGATCACTTTGCGGTCGTAGGTAGTGTCAGTCTCAGGGTTCCAAGGTCGTGGATTCAAACTTGGCAGAGGCAGTCGGATTCGTGATGGTTGGAAGAAAAGTCCATTCGGCACTCCATGTCGTATAATGCCGGCATGTAAAATCTCTCTCAGGTGACACATGTGGTATTTATCCGTACAAAAATATTTGTTTTTTGCTAGTTGTTTTACGTCGCACCGACACAGATAGGTCTTACGGCGACGATGGGACAGGAAAGAGATCGGAGTGGGAAGGAAGCGGCCGTGGCCTTTATTAAGGTACAGCCCCAGCATTTGCCTGGTGTGAAAATGGGAAACCACGGAAAACCATTTTCAGGGCTGCCGACAGTGGGGTTCGAACCTACTATCTCCCGAATACTGGATACTGGCTGCACTTAAGCGACTGCAGCTATCGAGCTCGGTACAAAATTAATTAAAACTCAGCCATACATCGCCCAACAGAGATACATTTCTCTGCCATCTGGTAGAATCAAATTGAACGTTGAAATTGATCCGCCAGCATCCTAGATGGCATCAAACCTAATTCCCTGCGCACGAAAGCTGAGGCCATGGATTATTATTATTATTATTATTATTATTATTATTATTATTATTATTATTATTATTATTATTATTAAATTTACTCCATGGACGCAATTTCAGAATATTGAACGGAGCGGCTAGGGAATGCCTCGCAAGTAAAACATGTTTTCTTCATGCATTTATTCGAAGTCGATTTTTTAAATTATAACATACTACCGATTACGGACGATAATATCATTGAATATACTGTAGATTAAATTCATATGTTGAGAAATTTAATGGTAAATTACGGAATGTAAATTTGGAAACTACACTGGGGAATAAAACCTTGGACTGCAAATAAAATACCGGGTGGTACAGCTGCCCCTATTTTTTTCCCGAATATATGCAACCAGCTAAGACGTAAATGCCTCTTAGTCCCATCTTGCGCAACACCTTACAGCAATGTTACGTGCAGTTAACCTGATGTAGACTTCTCCGCACAATGGAAAAATGGTACAAGAGGCAGTAAGTGAGGTCCATCTCAAAAACACTGTACCATTTTATGTAGAGCGGTGTCCAATACTCTACTAATTTTTACGAAATGTTACTATACTGTACAAACCATAAACACGCCTATAGCTGTCGGTAGAGAATTGCGCACCTGATTGGTCCAAGAGGCCATTTTCTTTTGATAGAAAGGGCGGTCGTGGTATCATAGAAAACGTGATAGGGTAAGACCAATTACAGACATGTCAATGCACCACCATTTTGTAGTCTCATCACATCGAAATTGATAGAAACGTGTTTTGCACTGTAGTTTATAATCTGTGGCACGCAAATGCTGTACAGCAGATGTGATAGCTTACGCCATGTAATTACTACCGTTAGAGCAATCAAAAAAGGCATAAAACGGGACCATAAGGCTATAACTCATCAGTAACTTGTCGAAGCGGGAACTTCCGCTCTCCTCGTGAATACAGAGTTACAAGGATGGCGCTTGTACGTTGCAAATAGCTGCGCAGAATTACGTATGGAAGACGTACCTCGATAGGTTACTTGAAGCAGGAAGGGTTCCAACCATTCTTGAGTCATGCATTTTTTAATGTCATTTCGTATTCGCCTAGGCATCGTTTACGAAGACCTTTCTGAAGTCTCCGATATTCTTCTACGGAAGTTATAATAAACAGGTATCATAAATATCGCCACATACGCACCGATTGTGAATACCACCTGAAACATAACGCTGGACTCATTCAACCAAGTAACGCGTAGAAAATGGTTGCAACTATCTGGGCGTAAGAGAGACGCGATTCTTTAGTTCACTGTGGTGTTTGCACATTCGAGTTCAGAACTTTTAACATCAACGATCAGTATCGAAGCGATAGCCTAGGTAATTCCATTAGTACAGAGCTACGAGACCAATTCTTTGTCGCCTGCAGTGGCTACATGGCACCAATCGCAGCGAGCATACGATATGTTAGCAGGCATTTAGAGTTCGAATCTAGTTACGAGCTTTTCAATTTTATTTTATGTTATACTTGTAAGGCCATTCGTAATGAATATTTAACGTTCTTAAGTCTCAAAAGTAATTTGCCACCTTTACAAAGAAAGCATACATACGAAAGGAATAATAACATGCGACTTCCATATGGCAAACGACTACAGGGAATGAAGCGCAGTGCACGTGTTGTCAACATTCCGACCCACCCATTCAACCAAGCAACTGCGCACGTTCGACTAGAAGACCAACTAACAGCGGTCTACACTTCATACGTAGGGCACATGAAACAGCATATCGTAATCCTAGCAGCAACGTGTGAGCACGTACTGTACGGTTAGCACGAAAGCAAACATTATGTATTCACGGGATGATTATGTGAATATGGTACTACTTTATGGAGAAGCAAGGCAAAATGCACGGGAAGCCAGACGCTTGTATCAAGAACGATTTCCTGGACGAAGGCTGCCAACTGCAGATACATTTCGACGTGTTGAAAGACGGTTGCGTGCAACGGGGTCATTTCATACAGTACCCCCCGTTCGGGATGCTCCAGTGACGTCTGGAAATAACGACGAAGCTGTTCAAAATGCAATTGCATACAACCCGCACACAAGTTCACGGGCCATAGGAAATGAACTGAACATCAGTCATGTATCTGTACTGCGAATATTGCACCGCCATAAATTCCACCCTTTCCATCAACAGCTGCACCAGGAACTTCACGGAGATAACTTTCCAAAACGGATAGAATTTTCGCAATGGATATTACAAAGAGTTGAAGCTGATGCGAATTTCTTAATGGACATTCTCTTTAGTGATGAATCCAGATTTCACAAGAACGGAACTGTTAATCGTCACAACTTCCATTACTGGAGCGTTGAAAATCCTCACTGGATCAGGGGAGCTCGATTTCAGGTACAATGGGGCGTCAACGTGTGGTGCGGGATACTAGGTGACAAGATAATTGGACCATATTTCTTCGAAGGAAACCTCACGGGACGACGCTATCTAGAGTTTCTTCGTGAGTACCTCCCACTCTTATTGGAGGATGTGCCCCTTAGGACACGGTTACGGATGTGGTTCCAGCAGGATGGAGCTCCCCCACACTGGTCGTTGGCAGTACGGAACCACTTGCATAGGACATATCCTGGACGATGGATTGGACGAGGGGGTCCGGTCACATGGCCGGCTAGATCACCTGACCTTACTCCACTCGACTTTTTCCTCTGGGGTTATTTAAAGGAAAGAGTCTATGAGCAGGAGCCTGAGAGCCCGAATCGTTTACGGCGGCTCATCACGGAAGCCTGCAGGCAGATTCCACCACATATGTTGCAGCAAGCAAGAATGTCTCTCCTCCACCGTGCTCAGATGTGCATTAACGAAGCAGGTGGTCATTTTGAACATTTGCTTCATTAATCGAATGGCCATGCATAAGCCCATCGCACCGCTGTCGGTACAATCTCACTTTATTGCAAATAGCTCTTTTAAAAACAAACATAGCTGAGTACCTGCAATATGAGAACTGATCATGATTTAGATTTGTCGTCAACAACACGACTCTCACGAACATCAACAACGCAATAAAAATATTCGTCGTACACAGGACTCGAACCGCCTACTAACGAACACCGGTACTCTCCTCTAACTTTTAGCAAGCTCGGCTATCACGGGTTGCTGTTTACTGCTGTTGTGTTGCTGCTACTTCTAGTCATTCACCAATAATATTCTCTGTACAGGGCGTTTCTGCGACACATAATTTTCACGATTCTTTACCATCAATCGGTATTTTATCATTAATGCTGATTTGCTTGACACGAATAAACGAATTATGGAAAGCGTTGTAAGAGCAGACATTGTAGTGAGTAGTCAAGGTCAATATTTTTAGGTTCGACTATAATCTGCGGGTTGCATAAAACTGCGTGAATAGGGGCAGCTGTACCACCCGGTATATTCATCCAAACCATTCAGGAACGCATATAATGTTCGTCCAAGCTACTGAATTCAAAGCTTTGAAAGAGAAATGCATGGATAATGCTGGCGCCAATTAGATCCACTTACTTCAGAAATACATTTTATCAACATTATCCGCAAGAAGTCTATTACATTATATCTCTTGCGGCAGAAAATAAATATTTGTGAAATAATCAACGAAACTTTGCAATATACTGTATAGCTCTTTTGAAACGTATATTTCGTATACCTGGCAATCAATAGATAGCTTTCCTTTCTTACTTCAAATTGGTAATGAAGTTATTTATAACGTCCTCAAATAGATAGCCTACTCTAAGCATATCCAACACCTCTTTTTACTCCGTATGAGCACATCATGATATGTGTAATTATGCTAATTTTATATAAATGAATATATTTATATAAATGACCCATGAGAAGGTTTGGCATAATGGTTGTTCGCCATGATGCAGAGCTTATTTGTGATTTTGGGCTAGGGTACTTATTCATACCTGAAAAGAAAATTTCAGAAGACATACGAAAATAAATTTGACCCGTTACATAGGAACTAGTAGTGTTTGCATTTTGCCATACTGTGACATTGCAGCAAGAAACGCGGCCACCATGCACGTCCGGCAGGGTTCGTACTCGCCGTGGCGTACTACAGATAAAGTTGTCCTGGTAATCTTGAGGGAGGTGATCCCGCTCTTCGATAGCGTTCCCGATGATCTCTTGGTGGGTTATGGGAGGGTATGGAATCTGAGGAATAGCACATTTCAGATATCCCATGCATGTTCGATACAGTTCATATCCGGGGACATCGCATGCCGTTGCATTCGGGCGATGTTGGACTCCTGCAGGAAACTTTGTTCCACCCTCGTTCGATGTAGTCTTCCGTTGTTGAAAAGAATTCTTCACAGAATGGATGCGCAGTTGGTCGCAGCACCTCTCGAATGTAACGCTCGCCCGTCGTTGTGCCGTCAAAACGCACGAAAGGCGTTCGCTGTCCCACCATTATCCCACCATAAAACATGGCTGACCCTCCTTGGATTGGGCGCACTTCTTGAACATGCTGTATCCTGGCACGAGATCCCTTGCGCCTACAGGCACTTCGGCGACGACTGTCGGGTTGGAAGATGATCCTGGACTTGTCCGTGAACAAAACAAGACGCCACTCTGCACGTCCTCATTCACGGTGTGGTTTGGCCGAACTCTTGATGAGCAGTGATGAGGCGGTGAAGGAAGGGGTCTCCTTGATTAAGGCCCTCGCATGCTCACCTCACCTGAAGCCCGTCGCAGGTCAGCGCGGAGCTCCGTTGCGCTAGCCATCAGGCGCCTTGTAGCGCTTATAACAGTGGTCTTGAGCTGCTGTTGTGGAGCTAGGACGGCCTATCCTCGATCAGACACTGAATGTGTCTGCTGATATACTTATTCCATATTCGGAACTCTTAAGACGGTTTGCAGCTACTGTCTGCGTTAGGCCTTCTGACTCAGTGCGACAACGCGTGATGGTTCAACATTGATTAATCGCCTAGTCATGTTGACCTGACTGACAACATGCACCAAATGCGACCAGGCCAGAACATGAGAGGTCTGCTCTTTCTCCGTACAGCCGAAAATGTGGAAAGCGGTTGGTCGCAGGCAAGAGCGCGAGCGCGCGGATGTTTAAAGCCGATACGCTGTGCAAGATAATGAGAAGCTCAAAACAAGGATGTATGTTTATTGTACAGTATTTTTCGAAATGACGGATAGATGTTGATTGTTTACATGTATGTAATATACTACCCACAAAATTTTGCGTTTTGCTGTCTAATACACTACTCGGTATTTTCTGTTACGGGTTATATAGTTTCATAACATCCGTAATGCAGTATGTAAGTAATATCTGAATAACTGCATGTTGTTACTGTTGTGTATTGAACATGAATAATGAACTTGGATGTCCAGAACTGTGAATAATAATAATAATAATAATAATAATAATAATAATAATAATAATAATGGTTTTTAAGTCCCAATAACTACTTTTACGGTTTTTGGAGACGGCTAGGTGCTGGAATTTTTCCCGCAGGAGTTATTTTTCTTGCCGGTAAATCTGCCGTCGCGGGATGACGTATTTGAACACCTTCAAATACCAACGGACTGGACCAGGATCGAACCTGCCAACTTGGGCTCAGAAAGACAGCGCCTTGACCGTCTGAGGCACTCACTCTGGCAGGAGGAATGTATTCGTTACTGCGTATTTCTGTGGTGGTTGGTAGTGATGTTTTTTGTGAGTATGAAGTGAAATGTTAAGACAAGCATCACACTCGGTTCCCGAGTGAGACTCGCCCAGGCTTGATTTAAATCTCCGACCGGACCAGGATCGAGCCCGGGACCCTCTGATCCACAGGCCTCAAAGCTGACCATTATGCTAATGAACCGGAATGTTCAGGACTGTGAATGATTAGCTAAAATAAATACTGGCCGTTCAGTTTCCAGCAACTGAATTCCTGAAGCGTAATTTACAGTCAAATAATGATAATTACAATTTTTAAAGTGGATTTTTAGAAATGATGTGAATGAACGATTAGGCATAATGAGGAATCTTGTGTAGAGAAAACTCCTTGAACTTGACACCAGTTAATGTATACCTTAGTGAATTCATTCAATTATGTAGACGGGCATGTTGGTAATATTTTCAATTTAACATGTCATATGCAGAGAACGTAGCATTTTTCGCTACCTTTATAATTATATTTTACTCAATTTTGTTCCTTAAATATTTAAGGAAAGAAACAAGACTTTGAAGACAGTTAACATCATTAGTTTGGAAGGCTACGACTCAGTATTAAGCTAAAGCCTTTTAATTTGGAGCTTGCATTGGTGGTAGAGTACTGGGCTGGGAGAGAATCTCCACCAGCACAGGCTATAAAACTCTGTAGTCCTTATATATTTATAAATAAAAAGCCAAGGAGCTTTTAAATTCCTTGGAATATAACTGAAGTCTAGTGCCCTATAAAACACGACGTTGCACACGATTGAATCCTAGCGGGGAATGCGCGCATTAAGCATGCGGTGGGCAGTAAACTGGCTCCATCCGCCTATGTCGATATGCCTATTTTTCGTTGTTAGGAGTATGTCATTCATTTTATTACGTGGAGTAGTCCATGCAAGGATAATTGTGAGGGCTTCATCACATCCCCGTCCATCGTAAAATGCCCACTTGTGTTGTACGGGGTGGAAAATGCCAACTCCGACGAGACTTGCCTGTAATAAATTAATTTTATTTTGCTGTGGAACGGTTCGTCTGATGCATATAAGGGAGGGGTTTTAAAGTTGCTTGGTGAGTCATCTTGACGAACTTCTCGAACTTTAAGTGATCAAGTTAGTGAATAAGCTGAGTAAGATATTGTTTTCAAGTGGTAACTTGCGGGAATTTTATGATCACAGAATCTCGTATACCCTTTATTCTTAGCAGTATAAGTTTTGTGGGTGAAGTAATGTTAGTCATCCCTCGTCATGAGTGTGGTTTGTGTACGCATTATATATCAAGTAACTGTCGCTCCTACTACTATAATGGAAGATTAGATGTTTTTATTTTAATCTAATCCTGTCGTTTCGATATTTGATAATATTTTATTAACTGGTGTAGTGTTCATGCCCACTTAATGATTATTTTCCTTATACAAGTATTTCATAATACCAGGTCCCCTCGATTCAATTCTTTTCCTATCCAAAACCTCCTAGCGAAGGGGTGTTAATCATTCCGTAATCAGGGGACATATTAAAATGCAAAATGTCTTAATGTATAAAATAATCCGCAGGTTGCATTAATGTTTCAGAAAACTAATCTTAATTTACAGTTTTCATTGTTTGAATTCCTAATGCCTGTAAAATATAGTTATATTGAAACAAATTTGAAATTATTATCTGTGAAGCGTAGTTTTTGCAATAAATATGATAACTCTATTTTATTGATATTTCATTATTGTAAATGAATAATAGACTGGATATGACCTGTTGCATTGAAAAAGATAAACAATTTATGTCTCTAGCTTATTATTAACCGCTGAATCATGAATTTAGATTCAAATATTACTGTTCTAATAATCGCTGAATTCCACTACCGGTACTCCATAGGATAGGAATGCTGCACCGGGCGAGTTGGCCGTGCGGTTAGGAGCGCGTAGCTGTGAGCTTGCATTCGGGAGATAGTGAGTTCGAACCCCACTGTCGGCAGCCCTGAAGATGGTTTTCCGTGGTTTCCCATTTTCACACCCGGCAAATGCTGGAGCTGTACCTTAATGAAGGCCAAGGCCGCTTCCTTCCCATTCCTCGGGCTTTCCTATCCCATCCTCGCCATAAGACCTATCTGTGTCGGTGCGACGTAAAGCCAGCAGCAAAAAAAAAAAAAAAAATAACGCTGCAGCGTTTGAATCCTGGCACTGGCATGGGCTTTCCTCTATGTGTTTTTCCGTGAGGTTTTCCACTCTTAGTCCAGAAAAATACCGTGATATTGTTTATTCAGATTGTAGTCTCGACTGCCTCTGCAACCATTTCACACCAAAAGAATTCTCGTTCGATTTAGATGAACAAATTTTTGTGATCAGCGCAGTAATTCTCTATTCATTCCCTGGACCATTTTGTGAATTCTGACGGTGATCCGTTTGTGAATGTAACTCCTGTCTCCTTTAGGTCATCTTCCTATTCAGAGGCAGATGCTTCCCGCACTACCTGAAAGTAAATATCCTTTTCTTTTTAAGATGGCGTCAGCGAAGGATGTAAGTGAATGTAGCTCCCGGTTCTCTTGGGAAATAATCCGGAATAAGTGTGGTGTAAACAAGAAGCGAGTGAAGAATAGTATCCAGTGTGAAAAGTGTTTAATTTGGTACCATTTTGAGTGTGCATCTAGTGCTGGTTTTGCTAAAAAAATGAAGATACTTGGACCTGTGCGAGCTGTGGCGAGTGCAATTTGAATAGCGGCAACAAACCTAGGCCTACAACGGTCAAAAAATCGCTGGCGTCTCATTCCTTGGAGGATGGAGGTAATGATAATGTACTTGTAATTCTCTCTTTATTGCAACAGGATTTAAAGCATTAAAAGCGGAGAACGAGATTTTGAAGGTAAAGGTACGTTTACTGGAATCGAAAGTACCGGTAAACACTTAGAACATATGTGGCTCCGTGAATTCTAGCGCGTGGTGTCAAGTAGCTTTAGATTCTAGGAGGAAAAGTGTACAGTTAAGTACGGACAACTTTGTAATTGATACCAAAAGTAGATTTTCAGCCCTGAGGGAAGTAAGCGATACGCAAGGACTTAACCGTATAGGAAGCAGTCAAAAACGTATAGCACAAACTCCGTTACGAGACGCGGCAAAGTTAGGTCTAAAATCCCATACAGTGCACCGGCGAAAGTGTCGAACATTCTTATATTTTGTGATAGCCAGGCGAGGGGAATTGCGAAGGAAATGAACAATGAAGATATTGCAGCATCGACCGTCATCTATCCTGGAGCCCCAATCAAGAAGGTACTGGAAAACACGGAGCAGGCAGCAAGAAATCTCCGAAGTCGTGATGCAGTAGTGATCATCGGCGGGACGAACGACGTAGCTCGCAACGACGCTAAGAATGTCATATCTCAACTTAAATGTACTTTAGATAAGCTGACTCACACAAACATCTTTGTAGTGAACGTGCCCCGCAGGCATGATTTGATTCGAGACTCGTGTGTGAACATTCAAGTGGACAAATTTAATACAGATTTGGTTAAAATTTGTAAACATTTTCGTAATACTCAGGTAATTGAATGCAGCAGTTTCGAGAGACACTGTTACACAAAGCATTGCCTTCATCTAAACAATTCAGGTTAACGAAAGATTGCAAATATTGTTCTAGATTTTATTAATCATAAGATGTACTGTAAAACAGGCAACTCCCTTGAGTTATAATACTGACGAGGAAAACTAGTAGAAAGAGCCAGCTGTACTTCAAGCTGGCCCAGTCAATTAGAAAATGAAATTTAGGAAAGTAAGGAATTTCAATTTACCAAATGCAACAGTCAAATTTTAGGGAGGAAGGGGTCTGAGATTGCTTTTGGTAAACTGTCAGAGTGTAGTAAATAAACAATTAAAATTCGGTACATTGATGGAATCTTATGAGACTGATGTGGTGATAGGAGTGGAATCGTGGTTGACAGAAGGGGTGGGTAATAGGGAAGTATTTCCAGAAGGGTATACAGTCTATTGTAGAGACTGAGGAGATAAAATGGGAGGGGGGGTGTTAATTCTGGTGAAGGAAGCATATTGTTCACATGAATGGTTTACCGATGAAAGGGATGAAATATTAGGGATAAAATTAGTTTGTGATAATATGAACGAGGTGGGAATTATAGGAACATATAGGCCTGGAAGAGAGGAAAGAGACATGGAAATATTTGAGAAAATAATAGATTATAGGTGACCATAAGGCTGTAAATGCCGGCCCCGTGGTGTAGGGGTAGCGTGCCTGCCTCTTACCCGGAGGCCGCGGGTTCGATTCCCGGCCAGGTCAGGGATTTTTACCTGGACCTGAGGGCTGGTTCGAGGTCCACTCAGCCTGCGTGATTAGAATTGAGGAGCTATCTGACGGTGAGATAGCGGCCCCGGTCTAGAAAGCCAAGAATAACGGCCGAGAGGACTCGTCGTGTTGACCACCCGACACCTCGTAATCTGCAGGCCTTCGGGCTGAGCAGCGGTCGCTTGGTAGGCCAAGGCCCTTCAAGGGCTGTAGTGCCATGGGGTTTGGTTTGGTTTTTTATAAGGCTGTAATAATGGATGTAGGACTGGTACCAAAAATGCTTAATAAGAGGGTCACACAAGACAAGAAATTGTACAGAAAAACTAAAGTTGATGAATTTTGGACTTACCTTAAATCACAATTCAGTTGTTGGATAAGTAAAGGGAGTAATGTGGATACACTTTGGGCTAAATTTAAAGGAATCATTTGGGAAGGAGAGAAGAGGTTTGTACCTGTGAAGACGGGTAAAATGACCCCAGACCCTGTTTATTATACAAGGGAAATAAGAAAATTAAAAACAAAATGTAGAATAGTAAACAGGAAAATCAGAGAGGGTAGGGAGAATAGAGAAACTAGATAGCAGCTAATGAGGGAACTGAATAGAGTGAAAAAGGAAGCAAAAGAGAATTATATGAATGGCATACTTCAATAGGGTAATGACCACAAAGGGAAATCAAAAAAGCTGTATTCATATGTTAGGAATCAAAAAGGAAAAATAATCCAAATTCCTACAATGGTGGAAGAAGGGGCTGAACACTATTTAACAGATACTGAGAAAGCAAATCTATTTAGAAGGGAATTCAGAGATTCAGTAGAAGATTGTCAGGGGTTGGAAACTGTAACAGAATATAGAGAGGGAGAGACACATAGGGAAACAACAAGCGCTTCTCATTCACAAATGAAGATATTTTCAGAGAAATCCAACTGCTTCAGCAAGGAAAAGCAGCAGGAAGTGATCAAATTACTGGGGAGGTATTAAAGACAATGGGGTGCTATGTAGTGCCTTATTTAAAATTTATCTTTGACTATGTCATAAATAATAGTGTAATACCAAAGGAATGGAAGGAATCTATAATAATACCAATTTACTCGTATAAAGGAAAGGGTGATAAAAGGAAACCAGAGAACTACAGACCAATCAGCCTGACCAGTATAGTTTGTAAAATACTGGAGAGTTTAATAGCAAAGTTCATCAGAGGGTTATGTGATGATAAAAATTGGTTCATGAGGAGCCAGTATGGATTTAGAAAGAAATTTTGTTTTGAGGCACAACTGGTGGGATTTCAGCTGGACATATCAGATCAGTTGGATTCAGGAGGCCAGTTAGATTGCATAGCCATAGATCTTTCCAAAGCCTTTGATAGAGTGGAAAATGGAATATTATTAAAGAAATTGGAGGGAATAGTATTGGACGTAAGGGTTATACGTTAGATAAGAACATTTCTAAATTCAAGGGTTCAGAAAGTCAAAGTAGGAAATAATGTATCACAGGAAGATAAAGTTTGGAAGGGAATTGCACAGGGTAGTATCATCGACCCGTTACTTTTCTTAATATACGCAAATGATTTAGGGAACAATATAACATCAAAAATAAGATTGTATGCAGATGACATAACTGTTTATAGGGAAATAAATAACAATGAGGATTGTTCAGAACAACAAAGGAACCTTGAGAGTATCCAACAATGGGTTGAAGAAAATAATATGAAGGTTAATGGAGGCAAATCAACTGTTACAACATTTACAAACAGGAGCTTTAAAGCTGAATTTGAATATACTTTGGATGAGGTAGTTATCCCAAATGATGGCAAGTGTAAATACTTAGGTGAGAGATTTGAAAGTAATTTACACTGGAAGGGTCATGTTGATGACATTGTTGGGAAAGCATACAGATCGTTACATGTCATAATGAGGCTACTTAAAGGATGCAACAAAGAATTAAAAGAAAAAAGTTACTTAAGTATGGTTCGTCCATTATTGGAATATGCAAACAGTGTTTGGGATCCTCAAAAAGAATACCCAATAAAAGAAATAGATAGTGTGCAGAGGAAAGCAGCAAGATTTGTAACAGGGGATTTCAGGACAAAAAGTAGTGTATCAGAAAATTTAGACGAACTTGGGTGGTAAAGTTTAAGTAAGAGAAGGGAGAAAACTAGACTTACAGGATTATATAGAGCCTATACAGGAGAAGAAGCATGGGGAGAAATCCATGAGAGGCTTCAGTTGGAAAATAATTATATTGGCAGAACTGACCACAAGTATAAAATTAGAAGGAATTTTAGCAGAAGCGATTGGGGTAAATTTTCATTCATTGAGAAGGGCATGAATGAGTGGAACAGTTTACCAGGGGTAATGTTTGATCCTTTTCCAAAATCTGTACAGATATTCAAGAAGAGAGTAAACAGCAACAGAGAAAATAAATGAAATGTTAGAGGGCATTCGACCAGTGCAGGTTATTGTAAATAAAAAATGTGTGTGAATAAATGAATTCCATCCCCTGGTCTAAGGAGTTGGACAGCCAAAGTAGGGGACTGCCTGTAGGGGTGAAGTACAGTGGGGACTTCGAGGGCCCTGGGACCGCTACGGTAGCTGTGAAGGCCCTTCAGGAACTCTGAAAAGTGGTGGCAAAAGGGGCTCTGGTTAAGACGGAACAGGTCGTTATGCTACTTAGGTTCAAAAATGGGTAAAAAATAAATAAATAAATAAATGCAATGTAAATTTTATTCTTATACCAGTTGTATTGTATTATTTGAAGTAATTCCACATACTGTATGTTGACTATGTTTGTAAGTACAGGAGATATTATAAGTAGAATTTTGTAAACAATATAAATTTATTAAGGATGAGCTGTGTGTTTAATAGAAAAAAAAATTGTTACCATAAACTGTATGTTATTATATTCTAGGAAAATGTTATTTTCTTGTTATTTTAAAATTTATTGCTTGACAATGTATTTTAGTGTACCATTTGCCACCGAGGTAGACCCCTCATTTGCAAATAAAGAGATTTTGATTTGATTTGATTTGATTTTGATTTGGACTGGGTTTCTCCATCAGCAGCTAATATGGGGCAGTCGAACTAGACGTTGTGTGGTGCTTTGTGCCGTATAAATAACATTAGGGCCTATGTTTTTGCAGTCTCGAAGTGGGGGTGGGTTCCTCGAGAGTGTAGCAAGTCCCTGTTCAGAATAGCCGTCGAATGTCACTGTGGACCAGTATCGAATTACTCAACTCGTCTTTCCCATCGCGTACGTGGCCCTTTGGTCTGAAGCTTTCATATTTCAAAGAGTACAATATCTCATGCAGCATATAATCAATGAGAAATACCGCTCTGTGATATTAACATGAATAAAAGTATAATTTATTTCCCCACAGATCAGAGGGAAAGTATATTACTCTTTAAATGATACCTGTACATAAGAGTAGCGTAGGAATTCGGGGATGTATGAAACTGTTTACAACGTGTTATCGGCCGTGGATGGGAATTGGTATCCGGAGGCTTCGGGTATTACTGCATTTGGGTGAAAAGTGTGCGGGAACATTTGTATAGAAATTCTCAGTGGCTCGAACTATCCAACTTCGGCTTCCTTATTCTCACCAGGATTGCGTTTGAACGTTTAGACTATTAAAGTTAGGAGAGGTATTGTACCGCCACTGTGTCTTTTTTTTTCCTGTTCTTTTTTATATTAGGGAAGCGTATCATTGCAGTTTTATTATAGGGCCTATAGGCTATCATTTGTACTCTGTATCTCGGTGACATTCCTTATAGATCAGGCAATGCCTTGAAACGTGACTTCTCAGTACGTATTAGAATTTGTTTATTAATTTTAATTTTGAATGAGGGTGTAAAATGGTTGTGTTTTTATGGAGAAGGAGCTGGCGAGGCTATTTCACGGAGAGTAGCTGCATGAGTTTGTGCATTCACTTTCACTGCACCACGTATCGTGGGTGCAGGCCAGATAACTAACAACTCGGCTATTTTAAACCTAATCCTGGCAGCGCCATGCATTCTTGCAGCCCGCGTTCATCAATGCTTCATTTCACCTGAATAAATGGAGCTATTATTCTAAAAGATTACCTCTAAAAAGCATTACTATCAGGTTATTTACAGCTTACTTCACGAGAAGTTGAATATTTAATTAAGCATTAAAATAGATATAATAAACTCTGAAGGGCATCAGAGCTTTCTGTTGGCACACGAGAATGTGTTTCAACGTCGATATTTTGGAAGACTGCTCGAAATACACTGACGGAAAATGACATTGCAACAACGTAAATTTTTGTTGGAGGTAATACAGGTGTTACAGGTTGTATAGCTGAGGACGTTAAGTTATTACAGGTACGGTTGAAGACGTACGCTGGTTCTAAAATAGTCTTCTCGTATGAATTTAGATTCACGATAACCGGTGGCTCTCAAAGAATAACTTGCTCTGCGAAATCTGAAGGCATTACCTCAATTCAATAGACATTAAATTATGCAGAAAGCTTTCAGAAATGTGTCGCTTCACAAATCTCAGAATTTAATTTAGATTTACGCACGGATTCGCTCGCGATGATTTCGTAAATTGATAAAAATGTATTGTTCCTCGGTACTGACTAAGGCATTATCTGAAAATCCCCAAAGTATAAAAACTCGCCAAAAAATTGCATATCATTTACCACACAACCTCTTTGTAAACCACGTTTGTGGCACTGCCTTTTGGGGCTAGGATGACCAAGATACTGGCAGAGCATGCGGCATGGAACTCTACGTGTGAGAAACAGTCCTCTTTTAAGTCGAAAAAAAGAAAGGGTTTATTTATTTCTGAAGGAGATAACAAATACCAATTTTCACGTCTGTAACATTTTAGTTTTTGAGATATAAGTATCCTTATAAAGAGAATTCAACCCCTTCTTCACTTATTTTCGATCTCCAGCTTCAGTTGATTTTCCGAAAACAAAAAGTACGTGTTTTTTTAAAATTTGTTTAAGGAGATAACATGTCACACACTTGAAAATTGGTATTTGTAAAGTCATGAGATATACTGTAGATATACTCATTTTTAAAACTACCCCACTCTTTGGCTGAGTGGTCAGCGTTTAGGCCTTCGGTTCACAGGGTTCCGGGTTCGACTTCGACTTCGGGCTGAGTCGGGGAATTAAATCGCATGTAATTAATTCTTCTCGTTCGGAGACAGGTTGTTTGTGCTTGTCCCAACACTTTCCTCTTCATATTAACTCAACACACAACTTTATCAACCACAACATGAACACGAAATAGTAATTACATCCCTAGATATAGGGCTGGCGCCGGGAAGGGCATCCAGATGTAAAACAGGGTCATATACACATTCGTCACACAGTTCGCACCCGCGACCCCACTGGTGTGGGAAAAGCGGTAGAAGAAGATACTCATTTTAAAAATTCACCCGCTTTTTTAATATTATTTCACACCCTTAAGTAGATTTTCCAAACAAAGTGTGTTCATTTATTTGTAAAGGATATTCCAAGTACCAATTTTAACGTCTGTAACATCTTAAGTTTCTGAGATATATGTATCCTCATTTAATAATTAAAATATTCCCCCCCCCCCAAATCAACCCTTAAGTGGATTTTCTGAAAACAAAAATGTGTGTTCTTTTATTTTTAAAGGAGATTCTAAATACCAGTTTTCATGTCTGCAACATGTTAGGATTTCGTGATATATTTTAGGTGATCTCGCTGCTGTAGAATCTTGGGGCTGACGTTGCCATGGTTGCGACAGTTCATTTCCATAATCCAATTCCTAGAGCAGGGGTAGTGTGGTGCCAATATCTCCATAACGGTTGGTTCTAGGGCCTTAAACCATAGTTTTCGGGCCCATAGGACTTACTGAGTTTTGTTCTTTGCGTCAAGGGGCTTAAAATGAGCTTTGTCTCGTCCTTGTACGACAAATTCGATTTCGCCTCTATTAGCCTATTATTTTTATATCTCCTCCCGTCGCCCCCCTCGAATTGTTTTGAAAATAAAGCTTATGTTACTCACTGGCAATGTAGCTTCCTACAGGTGAAGTAATTTTTAAAATCGGTTCAGTAGTTTTTGAGTCCATTCGTTACAAACAAATATACAAATGTTTCCTCTTTATAATATGAATATAGATAATTCGTATTACGCTCCCTGTGAATATGCAAGATGTAACAATAAGGTATGGCCAAATTTTCAGGACACAGTCCTCACATGTAGAAGAAGAGAATAAGTTACATGGACATGTGTCCGAAAAGGAAAACGAATCCCTGGACTCGATGCGACGGCGGGTTGATTCATGTATCAGTGCTAAAGGGTGGCATTTTGAACATCTCATGTAAGAAAGAGATCCATGTGGTATGCTTGTACTTTCTGTTCCTGTAAGTTTCCTATGATTAAAGTACATCACTACTCGGTTGGTCGGTCAAAGTGCAGAGCTGTCGGACCGCGGACCAACCGAATAGAGAGGGGGTGGCCGTGGCTCTACGCTTCTGCATTCGGGAGACTGAGAGGGGCTGGTCCCCACCGTCGACTGTCCTGAGAATGGCTTTCCGTGGTGTTCCATCTTCCTGTACACTTAATATCGGGATAATTCCCTGTATAGGCTTGGCCACGGCCGCCAACCCCCTTTAGGGACGGAATGCAAACGTTTAGTAGTAGTAGCAGTAATTCCAAAAATCCCGGCCAGAGAGAGGGTGTTGCCTAATAAGCGTGGGGAATGCAAGCTTTAAGAAAAGAAAAAAATCCAAGCGACCGATTAGATTATGCTTCGGCACAGCAGCTAATTTTGGCTATTCTTGTGGCTCTGTAGTCGGGAGGCGGAGGAGCTGATCCCAACCGTCGGCTATTCTGTCGCTGTACGGGTACAGAATGAAAACATTTACCCAACACCCCGCCCCAATTCCAAACAGCTTCGGCCAAATAGTTTAGTACACCAGTATCCGACAGCGAGAAAGTCGATAGTGCTGTTACCTACACGGCTTGGTGTGACGAACTCTTCAATGGCATATTGCCACTTGCATCATTCTTGGCGCACTAGCGTGTTGTTTATTTGGTGACAAACACTGATAAATTATAATGTTACATTACAGTGATATTCCAAGAGAAGTGTTGTGCGCTGAACAAATTAACCAGCATGATAATGGCATGGGAACTGATAAGGACCGCGAGTATTAAAAATGTCGTGACTTCGCATCTGTGAGGTTGCCTTCTATGCCACTTAGATTAAGAAATCACTCAAATACTGTACTGAACTGCTAGTGGGACGTAAAAAGAGAAATATTAACACATAATATGGAACTCTTCATGCACTAAATTTGAGGGTCCGCAGTGTTAAGTAGTACCATTAATTTCACACTTGATAGGTTGTGGGCCTGTAACGTAATGGTTATAGCCCTTGTCTTGAAATAGAAAACAATGAGTTTCGAATCCAGTCGGCTTCATTTTTTTTCACTGTAAGAAAATAACTTTGTGTATTATTGACGGAGGCCTGAGCACCAGTCCTAAAAGTTTAATACGCAAGTATGATAATATTTCATGCATACATTTGTAAAAGGCATTAGGAAATCCGGAACACTTCTTCGTTGTCAGGAACATCGTAACCGCAATATGTATTATGTCATACAATATTATGTATTTCTGTCTTCAGAGGTAAAGCAGAAAATTCAAAATACAGAAAAAACGAGATAGCAGCGTGAGGTGAGTTCCCCTGTGGAGTTCGGGAAGATCGGCTGTGAAGGAGAAGAAGAAGAAGAAGAAGAAAGACACAAAAATAATAGACCGAAACTCATGTTCCTTAATTACGGCATCTCTTTTCCGAAACCTTAATAAAGCATGTGTGTTATTAATTTATCGGCCCCCTCCGGCGCTTTGGCTGAATGGTCAGTGCTTTGCGGCCCTTCTCTTTATTTTGACGATACCTTCATTATTGGAAGTGCCGGACCTCTTCAATTTTCCTTCTGATTAGTGTCGGTAGAGGATGGTTGCCCAGTTGTACTACCTCTGAAAATAATAGTCACCACCACGGCATGGTCAGCGTACTGGCCTTCGGTTTAGAGGGCCCCGGGTACGATTCGCGGCTGAGTCGCATATTTTAATCGCGTGGATCCTCTAACGAATTCTGTTTTTAAAACATAGCGAAAGACACGGCTAGAATAATGTTCATTTGGAGGTTTATGGAGGAGGTATTCCATATTTTAAAATTTCATTCTTAATTATTATGATGGTTCAGTTATTTTAACACATATTTCCAATGAGTGGAGACTAATTTCTCTCAACTGTTGCATAGACAAGTATGCAGTTCCCGGGCTTGTCATATGTAGACACCGTCGCTGTTCGGACTCTACTCAATGCTGTTGAGATAGAGCTGTCCGGTATATTGGTATACTAAAGTATTTGCTTCGGCACAGTGCCTAGTTTTGGCTACAGTGACTACATTAATACAGTGTGGCAAAGTCCGTGCGGGCGTTGTGTTCGTCCCAACCACTCTAACAGCTGATTGTATCACGGCAAGGTTATGGGCAAAGAAAACGAAAAAAATATCAATTAATTAAAACGAAATACAGTGAATCTCGTCATTATAATTTCTATTACATATTTAATAACATGACAAAACAGGAAAACAATGACAGTAGCAGGCACATGTAATAACATGTAACTTCCCTATTAGGTTGATAGCATGTCGTTTTGACACATTGCGTGAGCTTATAACTGATTCTACTGTAGGTTACATACTGCATGAATATGTTATGTGACGAAATGTTTTATTTAGAATAGATGACAGCGTTAGTTCACAAGTTATCGATGCCAGATAACGTTGAATGGAAATAAGTCTCTCGGACACATGGCTTTCTTAGCCCCTTGACGCCGACCTCCACACGTCGTATAGACCTCCTGTTCTTCACATACTGTCCGCTAAATGGTTAGCGTCCTGGCCTTTGGTCACAGGGGTTCCGGATTCGATTCCCGGCAGGGTCGGTAATTTTAACCATCATTGGTTAATTTCGCTGACAAGGGGACTGGGTGTATGTGTCGTCTTCATCATCATTTCATCCTCATCACGACGCGCAGGTCGCCTACGGGAGTCAAATCGAAAGACCTGCACCTGGCGAGCCGAACTTGTCCACGGACACTCCCGGCAATAAAAGCCATACGCCATTTCATTTCATTTCATTTCATTTCATTTCATTTCTTCACATGCTGCCGACCTCCGTGCGTGGTATAGACCCCTTGCTGTAGCTTGTAAAGTTTTAAATTCGAGATGGAAATGGTATACCTTCCTTGTATGTATGAATAAGCCCAAATTAGTGTTCCTTTATTCCTTTCTAAAGTGTTTGAAGTAGCCTGACTTATTTCCGCTTTTGAGAGCATGTAGACTTAAATTTCTGCTGCATTCTAGCGGATGTATATTTCATTACAGGATGTTTCCTTATATAGATTGACAGTATAAATAGCCTTCCGATATGCATGTTGACATCTTGTGAGAAATCCTGTAATTCTTTCAACGCCTTGAAACCTCTTATGACTCATAATTACTTGACTCTTTGTCACTTTGAAATACGATATTGCGTGGCGCAAAAGGATGGCATGGTGCAGTTTGAATGAAAGAGAAGTAATTAAATTGTAATAAATCAGACGATAACAGCACTAAACCAGACTGAACTGAGCAAAGCGAGAGTGAATGCACAACATAAGGAATGGGAGGGCATGGTGCGCATGGACAAGTAATGGACGACAAAACACTCCGAAGTATATGCCCTCTTTATCATGAACAAATCGTTCCCTTAACCTGGAATTTGTGCTAGATAAATCTTTCAACTATTGTCCCCGGTTTTCTGCTCAAAGTTCCCGAGGCAACGATTACCCTAGTTTTCATTCCATTGTGAATCATCCCAGGCAAATACAACGTCACTTTCATTCCGTACAGAATGTGGAACGCCTCTCTTCAAATACTACACTATAAAAGGTAAATATAAAATTAACGAATGTAAACTACGTTCTATTGAGTGTCTACTGTAAACATTTGGAAATAATCTGAGCTAAACTGTTGCAGCAGTGAATTTTTAAAAGATATCGCTGCATTCTCTTAGTGCTCACATCTGAGTCACCTCCGTCCGCTGGGTAAAGCGGCACTCAAATGGTCCCCATCGGCCATCGCTGAGTGCTTTACGCCGCATCGACACAAATAGGTCTTATGGTGACGATGGGATAGGAAAGGTCTAGGAGTGGGAAGGAATCGGCCGTGGTCTTAATTAAGGCACAGCCCCAGCATTTGCCTGGTGTGGAAATATTAAGAAGGAATTATTTCAGCTCCTCCTCTATTCCAGTTGTGTAAAACTACCCTACCTTCACCCAGCCATCAGCAGGACGATTATTCCTAAACGTATTAGGGCGTCGACGTACGACGAGGAATTGCTAGACGCTTGTTTTTAACTCTTCCATTTTTCTTGGGAAACCTTTCCTTTATAGTTCTATCATCCACCTGAAATAAGGTAAGGTGTACCTGAGAATGACATACGCGTTGCAAGCGCACTAAAGAAGAGGAAATGTAAATGCCTACCTCTCTTCTTCATCTGACAGGACTGTAGAGGGACCAAATGTATCTTCATGACATTAATTTTTTATTCTGAACTGGAGACTGGATCTGGTACACCAAACATTGCAGCCACAGCACGTACAGAAGCGTTATTTAACTGAACGTAAGCCATTGTCTCTACTATAAGCCTGCTGGGGGCCTTGGGCATGATGGATACTTAAATGTCTGCACCTGTGTTAACATTTGGACACAGTCATTATCCACTACGAATGACTGATTGGTCACCTGGCCAATAACTATTTTTCCACTATTATTCACACACAGTTATTGGCCACCCCAAAACTGTGTCTAATATTGTGATTCATGGCATTTCAATTGCACTAAACATCATTCCATGCTTTAACTACCACCTACGTACGATATAACTACTACAGAACAATTCATTCTCGTATGAGATGACCGAATAAATTTCTCAATCCTTAACAAATATTTAAGACATACCTTAAAATTTGGAAAGAGCTTCACATCAACAAATACAATACGCCATTACTCAACAATCACGCATTTGGTGACAATGAAATTAAGCTGGAATCAGCAACAAAGGTACACAGCTGCTATCTAGTCGCATCAGTTGTAGTCAGACTGTATGCAGAGAGTACAAGAGGCAGAGAGATCACAAGATGGCCAATCACTATAGGGTGGCCAATCACTGTATGGTTTACCCTAGTTAGAAAACAATTCTTTCATTTCTAATGCAAACTAAAATGTAAGCTTTTTTACAAACCTTAATGTGTTCTTTGAAATATTTATTTCTTCTTAATGCTGTTAATTAGATAAACCAACAAACAATACAGAGAATTATTTTCGCTTGGGTCAAGCTTAGGCTAATATTGCCGAAATGTTGAGGTATTTGAGTTTCTTGCACTTGTCGTTTTTTTCCTAATTGCTTTACGTCGCGCCGACACAGATATGTCTTATGGCGACGATGGGACAGGAAAGGGCTAGAATTAGGAAGGAAGTGGCTGTGGCCTTAATTAAGGTACAGCCACAGCATTTACCTGGTGTGAAAATGGGAAACCACGGGGTTCGAACCCCACTGTCGGCAGCCCTGAAAATGGTTTTCCGTGGTTTCCTATTTTCACACCAGGCAAATGCTGGGGCTGTACCTTAAGGCCACGACCGCTTCCTTCCCACTCCTAGCCCTTTCCTGTCCCATCGTCGCCATAAGACCTATCTGTGTCGGTGCGACGTAAAGCAAATAGCAAAGGCCCCGCTTATCACTTCTCCAATGTTCAACAGTTTTCCTTTCATAGTCAGTATCTAGTGATGTGAGCGAATGCCGCCTGCAATCGCGAGAATCGGTTCCTATGACTCCGAGGTCGCAGTCAATGTCGCTTGCGAGGAATCGGTTCCCCAATGACGTCACCAGTTGTGCTGGGCGCATCCACTAGAGTGAGTCGTCCGTATATAATTGGGGCAAATTCGAACGTGCAATATCCACTTTTTTGTATACAGTATAGTTTGATGTAAAACCTATTACTTACTGGTTGTCATGAATGAATTATGCCACATAATAATGAAATAACAATGTATCCTGGTAGTCTGTAAATCGCATTACACATTTCGACACTGGGTGTAGCAATCCACATTGTTATTTGTGCTTATACTGTATTTTTGTGATGTGGATTTTAAATATCGCTAGTATAAAAGTATAAAGTCTTCAATAAGTACACAAGTTGTTTCGTACCATACTTGTCTTCCGTTACATTTAATCTGCAATGAACATTTCGTACTATTGTCCAACTCATTGGCTGAATGGTGAGCGTTGAGGCCTTCGGTTCAGAGGATCCCGGGTCCGATTCCCGGCCGGGTGCTGGAATTTAATTGCTTTGATTAGTTATTTTGGCCCGGGAACTGGGTGTTAATGTTTGTACCAACACATTCTTCTTCATATTCAGGCAACACACTTCATTACGAACCACCACAGGAACCACGCAATAGTGATTTCATCCCTCTAAATAGGGTTGACGTCAGGAAGGGAATCCGGTCGTAAAACAGGGCCAAATCCACATGTGCTATACAGTTCGCACCCGCGTTCCCACAGGTGTGGGGAAAAGCTGTGGAGAAAGAAGAAGAAGATTTCATTCTACTGCTAAATATTATTATGAGAAACTGTTAGAATTACTATTTTTGTTTTCATCACTGCTTAACATTATTTAAGGCTGTCTCTTTAGTACAATTGTACTTTGTTGAAATAGTAGTATTATGCCATAATCCCCGTACAAGTTTTAATTTGTTGACAGTCCATACAATTCGATGAGTTTCAAACAGAGAAT
Source organism: Anabrus simplex (assembly GCF_040414725.1). Lineage (NCBI taxonomy): Eukaryota > Metazoa > Arthropoda > Insecta > Orthoptera > Tettigoniidae > Anabrus > Anabrus simplex. The sequence continues at coordinate 387,588,206 of NC_090266.1, read as the reverse complement.
CATATTTTCTGATCAAATTACAGTCGCATTAGAGTATATGACTCTAGGACACTATAATGGGAGCAGGTATGGCTTGTAAAGTGACCTGGTTATAAATCAAAACGAACTCACATTACAGAACACATTCGCGCTGCACGTGTTTACGTATCTGCATCATAGATTGTGCTGCTAGTTCCTCGGAATCGATTCCGGAATCGGGTACCCGATTCCCCAGGCATATGGAATCGACTCTTCGTGATTCCAGTCGCAACAAATCACTATCAATATCTATAATTTCGTCTATAGCGTTCCCTGTTTGACTGTCGCCTTCTACCAAATAGTTGACGGTATGTTGATGGGTCTGTCCATTTGTTGGTTTGCATCTGTTTCAGAGCTTGGGTTTAATTTCTTGCGTACTGACATTTACAGGTGTCATCAGAAACTGCACGAAAATGATAATGTTTACGTGGACAGCATGCCTTGTCTCACATTTGCCTCAGATGACATGTCACGTTATCTTGAAGCAATCGATTCCAATGACAAATATTCGTAGATTACTGCATTATAACAGAAACGAAATATATATAATATATTATGATACCATTGTATTCCCCCTTTATGTTACTTTGCCAGGCCCGCAGTGTAGGGGTAGCCTGCATGCCTCTTACCCGGAGGCCCCGGGCTCAATTCCCGGCCAGGTCATGGATTTTTGCCTGAATCTGTGGACTGGTTCGACTTCCACTCAGCCTACATGATTATAATTGAAGAGCTATCTAACGGCGAGATGGCGACCCGGTCTAGAAAGCCAAGAATAACGGCCGAGAGGATCCGTCGTGCCGACCACACGACACCTCGTAATCTGCAGGCCTTCGAGCAGAGCAGCGGTCACTTGTTAGGCCATGGCCGTTAGGGGCTGTTGCGCCATGGGGTTTGGTTTGGTTTTGGTTTTATGTTACTCAATGCTTCGTAAAACTTGTCGATGGGCGATTTAAATGCGAGAGTTGGAAATAGAACTGAAGAATACAGAAAGATGATTGGTAAATATGGGGAAGATATGATGCTTGTTGTTTAAAGGGGCCTAACATCGAAGGTCATCGGCCCAAGGGGGAAGATATGGGAACGTTTGCTGGACTTACGTGCTAATATTCGTTTAGCAGTTACGAATGCATTCTTCAAGCATACGGCTGTTCACCACTACTCATGGGTAAGCAGGGGTACCAGATCCGTAATAGACTATATCTTAACCGACTTCGAATTCAGGGAATCTGTTAGGAATGTACGGTTTTTCCGGGGATTTTTCGATGATACAGACCACTATCTGATCTGTAGTGAACTGAATATCTCTAGGCCTAGGATGGAGAAAGTGGAATGAGTCTGCAAACGAATAAGGGTAGAAAAACTCCAGGACGAGGAAATTAGATAGAATTACATGGATATGATTAGTGAGAAGATCCGAACAGTGGACAGTAAGCAGGTTCAGGATATAGAAAGTGAATGGGTGACATACAGGGATGCTGTAATAGAAACAGCAAGGGTATGCCTGGGAACAGTTTTGTGTGAAGATGGGAAAAAGCGAACATCTTGGTGGAATGATGAAGTGAGAGCAGCTTGTAAACGTAAAACGAAGGCTTATCAGAAATGGATCCAAACAAGGGCTGATGCAGACAGGGAATTGTACGTAGATGAAAGAAACAGAGCGAAACAAATAGTTGTTGAATCCGAAATGAAGTCACGGGAAGATTTTGGTAATAACCAGGAAAGGTTAAGTCAAGCAGCAGGGAAACCTTTCTTTACAGTAATAAAGAATCTTGGGAGAGAGGGAAAAAGGAGATGAACAGTGTTTTGGGTAATTCAGGTGAACTCATAAGAAATCCCAGGGAATCACTGAGCAGGTGGAGGAAATACTTTGAAAATATTCTCAGCGTGTAAGGAAATCTTCCTGGTGGTGTCGCGAACAGACGAGCGCATGGAGAGGAGGAAAATTATGTTCGTGAAATTACGCTTGAGGAAGTAGAAAAGGTGTTAAGTAAACTCCATTGTCATAAAGTAGCAGGAATAGATGAAATTAGACCTAAAATGGTGAAGTATAGTGGGATGGCAGGAATGAAATGGGTTCATAGAGTAATAAAATTAGCATGGAGTGTTGGTAAGGTACCTTCTGATTGGGCAAAAGCAGCAATTTACCTATGTATAAGCAAGGGAACAGGAAGGATTGCAACGACTATCGAGGTATCTCATTGATTTGTATACCAGGCAAAGCATTCACTGGCATTTTAGAAGTGATGGTGCGATCAGTGGTTGAGAGGAAGTTGGATGAAAACCAGTGTGGTTTCAGACCACAGAGAGGCTGTCAGGTCCGATTTTCAGTATGCATCAGGTAATTGAAAAATCCTACGAGAAGAATAGACAGTTATGTTTGTTTCGTAGATTTAGAGAAAACGTATGACAGGGTATCGAGGGAAAAAAATGTTCATCAGACTAGGGGACTATGGAATTAAGGGGAGATTATTAAAATCAATCAAAGGCATTTATGTTGACAATTCGGCTGCAGTGAGAATTAATCGTAGAATGAGTTCTTGGTTCAGGGTATTTAACAAGGGTTAGACAAGACTGTAATCTTTCACCTCTGTTCGTAGTTGACATAGATCATCTGCTGAAACGTATAAAGTGGCAGGGAGGGTTTCGGTTAGTTGACAATGTAGTAAGCAGTCTGGTCTATGCTGACGACTTGGTCTTAATGGCGGATTGTGCCGAAAGCCTGTAGTCTAATATTTTGGAACTTGAAAATAGGTGTAATGAGTATGGTATGAAAATTAGCCTTTCGGCGACTAAATTGATTTCAATGGGTAAGAAATCGGAGAGACTTGAATGTCGTATTGGTGATACAAAGCTAGAACAGGTAGATAATTTCAAGTATTTAGAATGTGTGTTCTCCCAGGATGGTAATATAGTTAGAGAGATTGAATCAGGGTGCGATAAAGCTAATGCAGTGAACTCGCAGTTGCTGTCAACAGTATTCTCTAAGAAGGAAGCCAGCTCCCTGACGAAATTATCTTTACATCGGTCGGTTTTCAGATCATCTTTGCTTTACGGGACCGAAAGCTGGGTGGACTCAATAGATTATGAGTTACTTCGGTGTTACGTCTTACGTGAATAAACCGTATTTTTGTTTGCCATATTTTGATGGAATTACGACTTTTCCAATGTTCCTTTTTCGTTTGCTCGATTTCTTAAAAGTTTACTTACTGAATGCTAATTATACCATTAAACTGCGGTTGCTAGACCCTATATCCATTGTGTTAAGACTATGACGTCCTTGTATTATTTTCGGATAAGGCCGTGTCTGCCTTAAATGGTCCAGATGGTAGTTTGCGTGTGTGTAGAACACAGCAAGACAATTTCCATCCAATAGCAATTGTTTACGGAGATGGATCTGTTGTATCATGGGGACCCATAATATTGAATAAACTATTGATTGCAGTGGTAGTGTACATTAGTAAAGTGCATCAACTACTTCTAATTCCCCATTTCAAAACTTTATATTCCTGGATGATTCGCGTTTTGTCATGGACTATATCCACACTTCGCGACACTCCATAACTGATATTGTATTCTTGCAAAGGTACGAGTTTCACCATCTAAGACGTAAACACAACGTAACGAAAACAAATAAAATTAATTATGTATAATCAACTTTGCTATCATATACACTCCAGTAAAACTGTTCTCATTAACACCGGACACGTGGAGTTTAGATTACCTATTTGAAACAAAGATTTCAAGTGATGTCGATTGACATTTTGACCTTGAGATAAAATCTGCAGCACATTTCAGTGCTCTTTGTTTCCCGAGAGTCGAAGGTGGAGCGTTCATTGTGTGTACCAGGCTAGAAGCAGTGTGAGCATGTTTCATCCGCTCCAGTGAGATGCAACAGAACAGCACCTTTGTCCAAGCACTCCGCACTTAGCAGATTGCAGTTATTATTATGAAGATGTTCGTCTTCTCCCCCATCTCTCTCTCTCCTTCAGTATTTCGAATGAAATGAAATGGCGTATGGCTTTTAGTGTCGGTAGTGTCCGAGGACATGTTCGGCTCGCCAGGTGCAGGTAATTTGATATGACTCCCGTAGGCGACCTGCGCGTTGTGATGAGGATGAAATGATGATGAAGACAACACATACACCCAGCCTCCATGCCAGAGAAATTAACCAATGGTGATTAAAATTCGCGACCCTGCCGAGAACCGAACCCGGGACCCCTGTGACCAAAGGCCAGCACGCTGACCATTTGGCTATGAAGCCGGACAGTATTTCGAATTATAAGACCTTTGCAAAGTACTTAATTTAACGTTTAGGAACCTACGTAGAATTCTTGTGGTGAAAATTGTGGTCCGCTGAAAGTGAAGCAATTTATTTTTTGTCCTGTGTATGTTCTCCCCCCGACTTGCAAAATTTGAGGAATAGACCCATATCGCCAAATATTGTAAACTTGACTACAGAAATCAAAGAAATCCATTAACATTCCATGAATGATCGTAAACTTGGGGAAGGAGTTAAACCAAACCCAATGGCACTGCCCTAATGGGCCATGGCCTACCAATCGACCGCTATTCAGCCCGAAGTCTTGCAGGTTCCGGATTGACGCGTGATCAGCGCAATGAGTGGCAAAGGTATAAGTACATAAAAAAGAACTAGTAACTCTTTGGTTTTGGAATTAATGTCGTAGAAGAAGAGTTCGAACTGTTACAAATTCAGACATGTGATTATATCATACATCGGACAATTACTTTTTGAAATATCAATAATACTTCAGTTTAGTACTCTAGTGACTGAGAGTGGACGCTTGTCTTGTCGTATCATACATCGTTCGCTGGCACAAGGACGCGTTCACACGCTAGCTGTTCTCTTGTGCTCGCAGCCACACAACTGGTACTGTACAAATGTCTCATAAATATAATTTGATGTAACCCTTTGGTTTCCAATTACTCTACTGTTGTTTTCCACTAAGTTTCACCAAGAGAAGTACCAACATGATTGACTGCTGTAAGTGAATGCTTGGATATTGCTTAAGGTATCACAGCCGTCCCTTCCCGTGCCTAGTCCCGGTGAATTACGTTACATGTTCACCAGTACAGATATCACAGGTACACTAGTTATCAGACATTTACGCATACATTATTTACATACAGCTGTTACTATATCCCAACTTGTGAACTGAACCCGTAAGATCGTTTTTATCTGACAGTAGTGGATTTTTGGAGAGTTCGGCAGCTACCTCATTCAGGCAGCTGAGGTGGGCCCTCGCTCGCTTGGAAATAATCCGGTAGGGTGGTATCGGTAGCTAGTCGAGGTACTTCCCTCTTGGGGTATAATGCTGTAGGGGAGTGATCTTGGGGCTATTGGACAAGATGGTTGACGCGCGCAACGGAAATTTGAGGGTCCTATAACTTATAACTTAGGACCTCTAGCTGAGTGTACATTACAGTTACGTTGTGGCGCCATATGCTAAAAGGGGGCTAACTGCACGGCCACTTTTTCATCAAGGCCATCAGCACATAGGTTTATCAAGCATCAGGGAGCTACTTGTGACACATCATGTAAAGAGAAGGCTCTGACAGTCAAACACCTCAATGTAAGTAGAAGAGAACAAGAGTTGACCGAGAGAGGTCATGCCAAGTTTGTCTGGTTCATCTAAGAAGAGAGGAACCTGCAAGAATTGCGGATCATTCATGAAGATATTCAGAAGCTGAATCCTCTTAAGAAGAAACCTCAGTCATATGACGCTTTCCAAGAGGGTAAAAGTTAAAGACAGGAATGGCGTAGACTGCGGGAGAGAAAAAGAACACTAAACACTTTCGGTATATGCAAAACGTTAAAAAATACGAAAGAAGACGAGAATAGTCTAAATGACTTGATCCCTGGTTAGTGAAAATGAGATGATAATAATAGAGGTGAGTCAGCAACATCTCCTGGAAGGAGTTGCCAGGCGGAAGCACGTGGTTTTGTCAACGATTGACTTTTGAAAACAGCTGAAAAAGATCGTACAAGACAGCAGCAGGCGTAAGGAATCTCTATTAAATAGGATTTAATAATCATGTTATTGTTTTTACGTCCCACTAACTTCTTTGAAGGTTTTCGGCGACGCCGAGTCGCCGGAATTTTGTCCCGCAGGATTTTCTTTACGTGCCAGTAAATCTACCGGCACGAGGCTGGTGTATTTGAGCACCTTCAAATACCACCGGACTGAGCCAGGATCGAACCTGCCAAGTTGGGGTCAGAAGGCCAGCGCCTCAAACGTCCGAGCCACTCAACCCCGCAATCAAGATTTAAGTAGCGAGCAAAGCAAGGGGAAACTAACTCACTATCTTTCCAAGACAATTGCCCTGCTGAAGGGTCGCTCAACATAGAAAAACATCATAGCAGCTTATCAGTCCTTGCTTTAAACTAAGGTTGCGAAGCCATAAGGAAACCAAACACTCGTAGCAAGCTATAATGATCTGAAATGAAAGTTAGTATTCTTATTTTTTAAATTTATTTAGCGCATGGCTTTAAGTACTAAAAGTGTCCGACGTAATGTTTGGCTTGGCTGATGGTGGATGCCCGTAGGCGACCTTACCAGCCTATTTAGCGAATGTGTTAAACAGGGAAGAATATCAGATAGATGGCGGACTTAACGATAAAGACCCTTCATAAAGGGAAGGGAGACTTAAATAACCACAATGCATATAGAGGAGTAGCACTAGAATGCACACTGTTGAAAATATTGACCAAGCTGCTAACGCAAACGTTGAATAGACCAATATCTTCCAGATGAGCAATTTCGATTTCGGAAACACTGGTATACAGTACAGGCTATAGAATCCCTTCAGAACGATATTAATGAACCCTTTAGATTAACGAAAGAGAATTTACATGTTGTATTTGTGGATTATTCGAAAACCTTTGATACAATTAGTCGAACACAAGTTATATCAAAGATTGAGGCTCCCGTGGGGAAAGGAATCCCATATTCCAACTTGTAAAAAGCACACTGGAAAAGAATGAGGTGCAGTTAGACGATTCGATCAGAATGTGCTATCCAATAGACCAGATTACGGGTGTACTACAGGGTGATGCTTTAAGCCCTCTTCTCTTTAACTGCGCAACGCCTTATGTTGCACAGGCAACGAAGACGGAAGGTACAAACATTTATATATATACAGGGTGTTAGGGGTATACGTGCAGATATTAAGCTAGTCGGCAAAGAAAAAGACATCTCGCAATATATGCTATGTACGTTTTACCTTGTCTTGCCCATAACTGAACCAAATATTTCAGGACCCAATGTGTCTTGAACGGCCGTAGCAGGATACGCCGGTGATGTCATTCTGTCCACGCGTAGTCCAAGCACAGTAGCACAGTATAGGGCTTGTTGAACCTGTTTCTTATCGCAGGCCAACACATGCTGTGCACTTCCCCTAAAGGCTTGGCAAGTAGGAGAGGTTGACTCACCTGCCAGGCCACTTGCTGTACTCGAAAACCGGTCTAGGGTAGCCTGTGTGAAAAGTACACAGAATCCTTACGTTGACGTCGAAGATCCGTACCAGCACATGGATGCAAATCAAGTGTTGTGTAGTTGTGTGTGATTTATAAGACGTCAGTGGCATTAATCAGTGATCCAAGCTGACAAAATGAAAGGAAATAGTTAATAAGTAAATGAAAAATGGGCGCAACATTTCTGTGCTGTTATTGCGAGAGTCTGCGATGAATTTCTGACGATAGACCGTGCGGGTTGTCTATGCTTATTCATAAACATTTTATGTCAATGAAAGGACGATGGACACTGAAAGAAAAGGCTATACATATTCAGTGAAATTGTTATTAAAGAGACACATTTCAAAAACCGTAGTTGCATCCATGCGTGAACATTACTCGAAGGAAAAAGACCTACGGTGGAATTGCCGCCGGGCATTTGTAATATAAGGCTTATTCTTCTTTTTCCTAATCTGTTTGCCCTCCAGGGTTGGTTTTTCATGGGACTCAGCAAGGGACCCAGCCTCTACCGCCTCAAGGGCAGTGTCCTGGAGCGTGAGAGATTAGGTCGAGGATACAACTGGGGAGAATGACCAGTACCTCACACAGACGGCCTCATCTGCTATGCTGAACAGGGGCCTTGCGGCGGATTGGAAGATTCGAAGGGATAGACAAGGAATAGGGAAGGAAGCGGCCGTGGCCATAAGTTACGTACCATCCCGGCATTTGCCTGGAGAAGTGGGAAACTACGGGACACCACTTTCAGGATGATGGCTGAGGTGGGAATCGAACCACCTCTACTCATTTGAGCTCCCGAGGCTTAGTGGACCCTCTTCCAGCCCTCGTACCACTTTTCAAATTTCGTGTCAGAGCTGGAAATCGAACCCGAGCCTACACCACAGAGGCGGACAGAAGGCTTAGTACTGGACAGTAAGTGCCGATAGGTAAAATGATGACTGTAATGGACCCGTTTAATTAGAACTTCCGTAATAATAATATTACTACTACTACTACTACTACTACTACTACTAATAATAATAATAATAATAATCATCATCATCATCATAATAATAATGTTTTTACGTTGTACTAACTAATTTTCACGGTTTTCGGAGACGCTGAAATACCAGAATTTTTTACCGCGGTACTTTTTTAATGGAAATAAACCTACAGACACCATACTTCCGTATTTTAGCACCTTCAAATACCACCGAACTGAGCCTCCATCCAACCTGCCAAGTTGGGACCAGAAGACCAGCGCTCTATCGTCCGAGCTACTCAGCCCGGCATTAGAGCTTGCAGTAAGTTGGTCGTGCGGTTATGGGCGCACAATTGTGAACTTGGATTCGGGAGATAGTGGGTTCAAACTCCACTGTCGGTAGCCCTGAAGATGGTTTTCCGTGGTTTCCCATCTTCACAGCAGGCAAATGCTGGGGCTGTACCTTAAATAAGGCCACGGCCGCTTCCTTCGAACTCCTAGGCCTTTCCTATCCCATCGTCGCCATAAGACCTATCTGTGTCGGTGCGACATAAAACAACTAGCAAAAAATTGTTATTATTATTATTATTATTATTATTACCGGGCGAGTTGGCCGTGCGGTTAGAGGCGCGCGGCTGAGAGCTTGCATCCGGGAGATAGTTAGTTCGAATTCCACTATCGGCAGCCCAGAAGATGGTTTTCCGTGGCTTCCTATTTTCACACCAGGCAAATGCTGGGGCTGTACCTCAATTAAGGCCACGGCCGCTTCCTTCCAACTCCGAGGCCTTTCCTATCCCATCGTCGCCATAAGACCTATCTGTGTCGGTGCGACGTAAAACAACTAGCAAATTATTATTATTATTATTATTATTATTATTATTATTATTATTATTATTATTATTATTATTATTACATATGACTTCGCTCCACTGATTTATTCCAAAATGTATTCTTATTTTTTACTTTAAATGTACCGTTTTTAGCCTCAACACACTGTTAACTATACGTAAACTAATCACATGAGGAAACGGTTTGACGCAGCTGTTGCACATTCAGCGGTGGCGCGTGAACAAGTGAATGTGGCACTGGACGTAGGCTCCACCCACTGCCCCATCTTCATTGCGGGCACATTGTCGCTTGCTGTCCCCAAGGCGTGGAACAGTTGTAGACCTAACATCACTGTATCCAATTGATCAGATAATGGAAACATTTACGTTTTCAGAATTAGCTGATATTCACCTCGTTTACGGTACAGCAGGAGAATCGGCACATGCAGCGAGGGAGCTGTACAGACAACTATTTCCAAACCGCCGTATTCCCAATAGCCGAACGTTCGTCGCTGTGCATCAAAGGCTCCGGGACACAGGCTCGCTTCTTCCTCGGTTCGAGGGTCGTGGACCGCATCGTGATCCTGCGGAGCTTCGGCGGGAAGAAAAAATTTTACGACTTGTCGAAGAGACACCATCAGTAAGCACAAGGAGCTTGGCAAGGCAAGTAGGTACATCTAACTGGACTGTTCACCGTACATTGCGTGAACAGCTATTGTACCCGTACCACTACCAGAGGGTTCAGCATCTCCAAGAAGCGGATTACCTACCAAGAGTTGAATTCTGTACCTGGTTCTTGCAACAATGTGAAGGTAATGCAGACTTTCCGCACGATGTGTTGGTTACAGATGAGGCATCTTTTACTCGTGAAGGTATCATTAATTTTCACAACGCCCATACATGAGCAGAGGAAAACCCTCGTGCCATTCACAAAGGTCATTTCCAGCACAGGTTTTCTATAAATCTTTGGGCCGGGATATTTGGAGATCAGCTTCTTGGACCATTGGAACTGCCTGCATGACTAACTGACTCTAGTTACCTCCATTTTCTGCAGTCTTCTCTGACAGAGCTTCTGGACGACGTTCCACTACAGATACGTCAGCGGATGTGGTTCATGCACGACGGGGCACCTCCTCATGTCAGTATGGACGTTCGTCGATTTCTAGATCGCTGTTTCCCGAATCGGTGGGTTGGTCGGTATGGTCCCATCAGCTGGCCATCGCGGTCCCCCGATTTAAATCCACTGGACTTTTATTTCTGGGGGCACCTCAAAGACTTGGTGTACCAAGTGGAAATCGCCGATGAAGCAACTCTACGACAACGAATCTGGGATGCCGTCGCAACTGTGAGAGCTGACGTGGATGTGTGGAGGCGGGTGAGAGCTTCGTGGTGTCACCGCATGGAAGCTTGTCGAGCTAACGGAAGGCATTTCGAGCATTTCTTATAAAAGAATAGAACTGTAACTTTGGACGTTCAAGTACATGTTCGCCAGCCTCTGTGGTGTAGTGGTTCGTGCGATTAGCTGCCACCCACGGAAGCTCGGGTTCGATTCCCGCTCAACCACGAAATTTGAAAAGTGGTACGAGGGATGAAACGGGGTCCACTCAGCCTCGGGAGGTCAACTGAGTAGAGGGGGTTCAATTCCCACCTCAGCCATCCTGGAAGTGGTTTTCCGTGGTTTCCCACTTCTCCTTCAGGCAAATGCCAGGATGGTACCTAACTTAAGGCCACGGCCGCTTCCTTCCTACTCCTGCCCTTTCCTCTCCCATCGACGCCATAAAACCTGCCTGTGTCGGTGCGACGAAAACCAGTTTGTAAGTACATGTTCCACTAATCTCGGAGACATGTCCGGAATTTCAAGATTAATAATTCGGACTTGGTGTCAGTTCACTACTTTCCTTAGTGTTTTCCGACAGATGAAGAGCTACGAAGTTTGAGTGTAGCGGTTAATTGTTATTTGAATAATAGTAGTAGTAATAGACTAATATAATAATAATAATAATAATAATAATAATAATAATAATAATAATAATAATAATGCTGTTTTCGTCCCATTGGAGACTCGAGGTGGCACTCACCTTCTGACCCCAGTTTGGGACGTTCGATCTTGGTCAGTCCGATGGTATTTGAAGGTGGTCAAATACGTCGGCCTCTTGTCGTTAGATTGACTGGCACGTAAAATAACTCATAAGGGACTAAATTCTGGTACCTCGGCGACTCCGAAAAGTGGAAAAGTAGTTAGTGGTACGTAAAGCATATAACATTATTATAGATGCGATGTGTTCGAATTTTGCCCGCGGGTATTCTTTAACGTGCCTGTAAATCTACCGACCAGAAGCGGGGCGTATTTTAGGAGCTTTAAATACCACCGGACTGAACTAGAATAGAGAGTTAAAACACACGCAAATCGTATAGTAAAATGTGTGTGGTTTAGCGATAAAAATATTTACCTTATGGTATTTAGAGATGTCTACCAAACTAATCGGACGTCCTATAGGCTTTGTGTTTGCGCTTTGTTGTGCATTATAATAAAATAAGAAATGAAGTCCGGGGTGTTTCTGCATACTGCTAATAGTTCTCCCAAGAATCCATAATAATGAAATCACATTGTGGGAGAACATTCAACGTAAGCAGTTCGAAGAAAGCACTATACGTGTCACGTGCTGGTCCGGTTGTCTGCTGTTCCTAGCGACAGGGATGTGGTTAGACGGGTCCCCGCCCCCTACATGACACCGGACTAGACGTATGAGCGGCCTGCCTGACTTTCACATGAATAACAGCTGTCAGAGCGGCGAATTATTGTCCGTACTAGTCGTTCACGAGTTACGTAGTAGTAGTAGTGGTGGTGGTAATAGTCGTAGTCGTAGTAGTATTTGAATAATGCCAGCGTATGAAAATCACGAATACGCGCGCAACGAACCTATTGGGAAAGGTTTTCCAACATACGGGTGCCTAATCCAGCAACGATACTTGCTGTAGTGCAACATGTGTGCGGTATAGGCTGGGTTATATCATGCTATGAAAAGCCAAGGTCTGCACGGCCACGTGTAATCCTAGACGCGGAAAGGCCGGGCTGAGTGACTCAGACGGTTGAGGCGCTGGCCTTCTGACCGCAACTTGGCAGGTTCTATCCTGGCTCAGTCCGGTGGTATTTGAAGGTGCTCAAAAACGTCAGCCTCGTGTCGGTAGATTTACTGGCACGTAAAAGAACTCCTGTGGGACTAAATTAAGGCACATCTGCGTCTCCGGAAACCGTAAAAGTTGTTAGTGGGACATAAAGCAAATAACATTAATTTATTAGACCCGGAAGGAGACATCCTGACAATGGTAAACGATGATCCCGGGTGCAGTACGCGTAGTATAACACGTGCCGTTGGTATACCAATTTGGACCATACGTAGGACACTGCATGAAGAGCGAATGCACCCTGACCACATTCAACGAGTGCAGTGTCTTTCACCAGCTGATTACCAATTTTTTTTACAAGTTGATGTACATCGCCACGACATAGATAGGTCTTACGGCGACAGATATACCTAAGGGCTAGGATCGGGAAGGAAGCAACCGTAGTCTTAATTAAGGTACAGCCCCAGCATTTGAGTGGTGTGAACATGAAAAACCACGGAAGACCATCTTTAAGGCTGCCGACAGAGGGGTTCGAAGCCATTATATCCCGAATACTGGATACTGGTCGAACTTTAGCGACTGCTACTATCAAGATCGGTGATGATTTAAGAGTGGATTTATGCCGCTGGTTAATTGATCAAGCACGCAATCCAGAATTTCTCTCAGGTGCATTAGTGACACGTGAGTCAATTGTTATACAAGGAGTTTTTAATATTTACATAACTCACTCATGGGCTGTGGAACATCCCCTCTCAGTATACCAAGGCAACTTCTAGCACCGGCTCTCAATGGATATGTAGATGGATGCAGTGGGAGGTCTGTTTCTTTGACCAATCGTATTTTTATTTGAGTTATTTTGCTTTACGTCCCACTGACTATTTTTACCGTTTTCTGAGACGCTGAGGTGCCGAAATTGAATATCGCAGGAGTTCATTTACGTGCCAGTATTTCTAGGACACGAGGCTGATGTATGTGTGCCCCATCAAATACCATCAGACTGAGCCAAGATTGAACCTCCCAAGTTGGAAGTCGGAAGGTCAGGACCTCAACAGTCTCAGACACCCAGACCGGTACCAATCACCTTGCTTGCATAAATTTGATCGTTGTAGCCTTCCTTAGGGTGACGATGGGATGGGAAAGGGCTAGTGTCGGAAAGGAAGCGACCTTGGCCTTCTTGACGTTACAGCCCCAGCATTTGCCTGGTGTGAAAATGGCAAACCACGGAAAACCATCTTTAGGGCTGCCAACAGAGGGGTTCGAACCCACTATACCCCACTCATGAGCTGTGGAACATCCCCATTCAATAGGAGAAGGCGATTTCCAGCACCGGTTCTAAGTAACATCTGGATGGGTGTAGTTGGAGGTCGGTTACATCTTTTTATTAATGTTATCTTGCTCCTGTAGATACAGTACGTTACTGGGGCTTTCAGAGGATGTGTCGCTTCGACTACGCCGAACCACGTGGATTTTACACGATGGTGCAGACATTTCCTCAACGGTAGACAGGACGATGTGAAACTATCAATTGGCCAGACCTTATTCCAGACCTTATTCCAGTGGATTGTTATGTCTGGCGGGACATGAAACACAAAGTATACTGAACTGAAGTAACCACTTCGGATGACCTCCGTAAACGTATTTTTAGGCACCAGAGGATATTCTGAACAACACAGGTTCCTTGTCCCGAATATGTCGCAACTGCATTCGGAGAAGTGAAGCCTGCAGAGAAGCCCAGGGTGGTCACTGTGAACAATTGCTACGAGTTTCGCTTTGGTATGTCAGATGTTACGCCATTTCTGCACCGTAATGGCTTGGGAGTACAGTACAGTAACGATATAGTATTTTGAGTCTCGATAGTTCGATATTCTCATAAATCCGAGCAGGGAAATTGAAGTACCGGTGTAACAAAAATTATAAATCGAGAGTTTCAGTGCGCGAGTGACTTGTACGTGCCGAAAGCTGAACAGAGCACAGGGAAGACGTGCATGTTAAAACACTAGACATTGACCTTGAACGCATTTTGGCAGTTCCTCAATTCTACCCTGCATGTGGTTTTGGTTTTTTACGTGTGTTCGAGCAATTTATATTTTGTTTCTTATTCACTACGAGTTAAAACAAAAGACACGCGCTTTTAAGGGCCGATGACCTTAAAACAGCAATCATCATAATCATCACCATCATCATCATTAACACGTATAAAAATGCAATAAAATGCTTGTGTTATATTCATCATTACTGAAATAGGAAAAAATTCAATCAAATTAGTTATTTCATTCCCACACCTCGTGGAGGACTGGGTGGGCCGTCAGCTATACGTATAGATCTTGGGCCATGTAGTAAGGAAGTAGAGTTGTGGGGATGAAATAATTCAAGTTGGACGTATGTCTTGTACATACAATAAATTGAGTTGAATATGTTAGTAAATATGCTTGTTGTTTAAAGGGGCCTATCATCGAGGTCATCGGCCCTGTTAGTAAATACCTGACCGCGCAGAGAGATAACCGCAGCAACAACACGGACCCCAGAGGAGGCCCGCAGAGCACCCCACCCAGGACAGAGATCCCCAAACACCCCGTTTATTGAGTAAATTTTCATGGTACGATGTTGACATAGTACAATGTTGACATACATACATGGGTAAACAAACAAACGAACAAACAAACAAACAAACAAACAAACAGAGAGAAGTGGTTGGCCTTGAACTTGCTGGGCCGAGTGAGACGTGTTCTTAGTCCAGATATGTGAATAAAACAAGCACTGAGGTCATTGACCATGCTACACTCTTAAAGGCTACAGAGCAGATTAAAGGCGATGTATCACAAGGTCAAACTTAAACATGTAACAGAACGTAAGATTTAACTGTGACACATGACAAACGAAACGCAACCCGGGCTGGGGAAACAAACACAGATCTTGCAGCCCTGTCTTGAAGCACAGGACAGAAACATAGATGTACACCGGCACATGACACAAAAGGTGAATTAAAGACGGAAAAAGTATTGTGTCACTTGAAGCTAAAGAGAAGTTATAAATAAACGAAATAAACTAAATCTAAATAGTAAAAATAACAATAATAATATAAAAATAACAATAATATTAATAACAAAATATCAAATATGAATAACAAGTATACGACTTAAAAGGAGAGTAAAAAGAGGAATAAGACGAAAATATGAACAGGTGAAAATAATAATAATAATAATAATAATAATAATAATAATCAGACGAGGAAAAAGAGTAATAAGAAGTTCAATATGAGTAGTAGCAATAATAATAAGACTGAAAATTAATAATAATACCGGTAATATTATTTGCTGTTATTTGCTGTACGTCCCACTAACTACCCGTACTGTTCCTGGAGGCGCTGTAATTTAGTCCCGCACGAGTTTCTTTACGTGCCTGTAAATCTACCGACACGAGGCTGACGTATTTGAACACCTTCGAATACCACCGGATTGACCCAAGATCGAGCCTGCTAAGTTGGAACCAAGAAACCAGTGCTCTAACCGTCTGAGCAACTCAGACTGGCCACTTTTATTTTGATAAATTTATTAAGCACTGCAAAGGAAGCAGTAAGTTATGCTTTATTTTACCATTACACATATGCTTTTCGTTTGTAAGCACGAAATAATAATGTAATTTTTTACGTCCTAGTAACTACTTTGACGGGTTTTGGTGACGCCGAGGCGCCGGAATGTTGTACCGCAGGACTTTTTTTAATGCAAGTAAATCTACAGAAACGAAACTGGCGTATTTCAGCACCTTCAAATACCCCCGAATTGAGCCTCCATCGAACCTGCCAAGATGGGATCAGAATACCAGCGCCCTATCGTCCGAGGTACTCAGCCCGGTATTAGAGCTTGGAATACGTTGGTCGTGCGGTTAGGGGCGCGAAATTGTGAACTATCATGGGGGAGATACTGGGTTCGAACTCCACTGTCGAGAGCCCTGAAGATGGTTCTCCGTGGTTTCCCATTTTCACATCAGGAAAATGCTGGAGCTGAACCTTTATTAAGGCCACGAACGCTTCCTTCTCACGTCTACACCTTTTCTGTCCCATCGTCACCATAAGACCTATCTGTGACGGTGCGACGTAAAGCCAATTTTGAAAATCATCATATTTAGGACATTATACAACTGACGAGATCCATAGTTATAAACGATGAGAAGTATTTTCTGGGCAGACATTATTGGCGAGTAGTCAATAATAATAATAATAATAATAATAATAATAATAATAATAATAGTAATAATAATGGTATTTGCGTTACGTTTACGGTTTTCGGAGACGATGAGGTGCCGGAATTTAGTCCCGCAGGGGTTCTATTTACGTGTCACTAAATCTACCGGCACGAGTGTGACGTATTTGAGCACATTCAAATACCACCGGACTGGGCCAGGTTCGAACCTGCGAGGTTGGAGTCAAAAGGCCAGCACCTCAACCGTCTGAGCCATACAGCCCGGCAGGAAGCACGAAATGTAGGTACGTACACCGGTACGTTATCAGATAGTTATCGTAGTTCAGTTGCTCGTAAACATAAAACCAGTTTGGCAAGTATATTACGTAACATCTCGTGGCATTGCATTAGCGTTCATCTTTTACAGTAGTACATTTGCTCTGAAACATAAACAGAAACCGGTTTGGCACGGATGGCGCGTGACTTGCCTGTTATCAACGGAAAGCTGTTCATTCACAGCATAAGGCATACTACCTATTCTAAAAACATCGTATCCCTTTGCTCTCGAAAATAACTTCCGCGGATTACTAAAAGTTTGATATATAGTGGTTCGTCACATCGTTCTCTATTGCTACAAGAAATATCTGCACGTATACACCTAACATCCTGTATATGCAGATGACATGGTTTCAGTGCCCAAATTAGTACCTGCTCTACAGTTGGCATATGATAGGCTCATAAGATGGGCTAAAACAAATGACCTTCATGCGAACAGAAGTAAGACCATAATGATGACCTTCAGGAAAGGGGGCAGACATGCAACGAGTGATATATTTGGATGGACAACCACAAACCAGTGCGAACAAATTTAATTATCTAGGAAAGACACTGCAAATACAAGGAACACATTTCACAGTGCACATCAAAGAAAGATTAACAGCAGCAGTGATAACTATAAATGACATTAAACACTTAAAGAAAGTATCTCTTCGAACAGTGTTGAAGCTATTCAGGGTCAAAATAGCACCTGTAATAACCTACGGCATCTCCAGTATATGGCAGCACCTGTCAGTAAGCAACTTAAGGGATGTGGAGAAGGTATAAGCAACATTAATAAAAAGACTCTATGTCTATCAAAAGTTACATCTTCGAGACTGTTATATGAGCTAACTAGAGAAATTATGTTGTTAGAGGAAATACAGGAAAAATTATCTCTCCCATCAATTTCAGCATACCAACGTTCTTTTCTCGAACATCAAAGCAAGAAGTCGGAATCTGGCTGGACTTCTACAGTGCGAAATCGATGACCCAGGACAAGCGGAAAGAAGCCAATTACGAAATAAGACGCATAACAACCAGACTAGCTGTACACGGATTTCTTTTCAAACTATGCTCCACGACAAAATATAACTCTTCAAATGAGGAATGCCTGTGTAAGTTATGCGGGAAGCAGTGTGATCGTTATCACTTACTGAGTTGTGTAGGAAGGACTACTCTAAGTAGGTTCTGCACTGAATGATTAAGCTTCATGCCTATGTGAATTGTCATGTGTCCGGCTGCTAAGAAATGCTGATTTCACTTACGCAGTGCTATAGTATTTAAATTCACAGTACTTGTGTTGCAAGTGTTAATTTTGTTTATTCTTTGTATACGGCAATTCTCTGCAATAAATATTGTAAATTATTCAATAATAGGTGGCCTATGGGATGATAACGAGGTAGGGAGATGGTGAAACCTGGTGTCAGAGCACAGACTCCTCCTCTCAGATAACACCAAAGGGTCTGCTAAAGGCTTAACATCTCCATCCGACAGACAAATCACCATCAACAGCAGCATCCGCCTTCACTCCATATGGACTCGGCGGAGAGGTTTAGAATTGAACCCATGCTTTTGGAACACAATCTAGGGATTATAAATTGTATACCACCGCTTCTCCTACCGTGCCAAATAACATTCTGTTGGAGAAAATAATTTCCGTCTACGGGAGCTCTAACCGACTAAGCATGGCGTTAGACCATATAGACTTGATATCTTCACAATCACAGCCATCAGGCAACCTTGAATGACAACTAGTGTTATCTACAAAGGAATGTTACGACACCTGTCATGATAAATGTATATTTTCACTCACAGAAGCCGTGGGAATGCTATTAGTATTATATTATAACGAGTATATGAAAAAAGTTCTATTTTACTCCATTAAACAACAATCGCCATTATTTTTATCATTTGATTTCTGTAAGATCGTTGCTGTCGTCAACAGCCTGCACATAAAACCAATACTTTTGGTGTCATCTCATAGTTTGTTTCTAATGATACGCTACCGGTAACTGTGTCTGCAAACCTAATACCGTCGGGATAGGTTAGAAGAGAACTAAAGTTAAGCAAAGGAGATTAGATAGTAAAGTTGAAGGCCATAAGTAGAAGTAATATCAAACTGAGCTAGGGGAACCGCTGTCATCAACCAGTGCTCTAGTCTTACAAAGCATTACAAGTCCATCGTTCAGGTAAGGTGTAGTTCGATAGAGAGTCGAATACCGTCCTTCTATGTGAACTTCGCATGTATTGGTTCGAGTATGTTAATTCCAAACGGTGCAGAATTGCGTACGTCAGCTGTCACCTCTGGACAATGTTATCTGGCCTGAGTCAACAGATTGTTCATTACACAAGCTAGCGCGTGGCGGTGAGTATCACAGCCGAACATTATTCACATTCCAGCATCTCATCGTCTGCAATTATATATATATATAATTACTTGTCCTGACTGATTCATCATCGCCGAGCCAAAACTACTGGACATAAGGAAATGAAATTTTGGGGATACATTCATATTAACATGTAGGTGCTCGCTAAGAGAGGATTTTTGGATATTTCATCGCTAAGGGGGTGAAAAGGGCAGTTAATTTTTAAAATAAGGATATCTATATCTCAAAAACTTAAAAGTTTACAGACGTAAAAATAGGTATTTGGAATCTCCTTTAAAAATAAAGAAACACGTTTTTTTTTGTTTTCGGAAAATTCCATTTAGGGGGATGAAAAAAGGGGGAAAAGGTGTTGAACACCTTTTATGAGGAGACTTATATCTCAAAAACTGAAGATGTTACAGGCATGAAAATTGAAATTTGGAATTCCTTTGAAAATAAAGAAACACGTATCTTTGTGTTTTCGGATAATGCGATGAATAGGGGGTGAACAGGAGTGAAAAATGGGGCGAGTTTTTAAACAGACAATATCTGAAAATTATCTCAGACACGTAACATACTACAGATTTGAAAACTGGTATTTGGAATTCCTGTAAATGTAAAGGAACATAAATCATTTTTTTTTTTCGGAAAATCCACTTAAGGGGAGCTGAAAAAGAGGGTGAATGTTTAAAATTAGCGTATCTACAGTATATCTCAAAAACTTAACAAGTTGCAGACGTGAAAATTGATATTTGGAATCTCCTGTAAAAATAAGGAAACGCGTATTCTTTGGTTTTCGGAAAAAACCCTCAACGGGGTTGGGGGGAGGTGAAAGAATTGTAAGTTGAATTATTTGTATGAGAATATATGTATATATACCAAAAATCTAAGGATGTTACTATCGTGAAAACTGGTATTTGGAATCTCTTTTAAAAACAAATTAACACGCATTTGGGGGGAATCAACTTGGTAGTGGGGGGGGGGGTGAAAACGGAGATGAATTCCTTTTACGAGGATACATATATCTCAAAAACTGAAGATGTTACAGACATGAAGATTTTTATTTGGAATTTTCCTCCAAAGTAAAGAAACACGTGATCTTTTTTGTTTGGAAAATCCACTTAACGGTGGTGAATTAATTGAAACATTAGTTGAATACTTTGTATGAGTATACTTATATCTCAAAGCTAAAGATGTTACACACGTGAAAATTTGTATTTGGAATCACCTTAAAAATGAAGAAACACGCATTTTTGGAGGGGGGGGAAAATCAACTTAACGGACTGGGGTGAAAAAGGAGTTGAATTATTTTGATGAGGATACTTACATCTCAAAAACTGAAGATGTTAGAGGCATGAACAATTGTATTTGGAATCTTCTCTCAAAGTAAAGAAACATGTGTTCTTTTTTGTCTTCGGATAATGCACTTAAAGGGGTGCATTAATTGAAAAATTAGTTGAATTCCTTATGTGAGGATACATATAGGCCTATCTCAAACACTGAAGATGTTAAAGACGTGAAAATTGGCATTTGGAATAACCTTTACAAATAAAGATACACGCACTTTAGGGGAGAGGGAATAAACTTAACGGGTAGGAAGTGGGGGGGAGGTGAAAAATGAGTTGAATTAATTTTATGGGTATACTTATATCTCTAAAGCTGAAGATGTTACACACGTGAATATTAGTATTTGGAATCTCCTTTACAAAATGAAGAAACACGCATTTGCTTTTTTCGGAAAATCAGCGTAAGGGGTGTGGGGTTGAAAATAAGTAAATGAGTTGGAATATGTTTATGAGGATACTTTATCTTAAAAACTGTAGCTGTTTCAGACGTGAAAGTTGGCATTTTGAATTTCCTTTCAAAATAAAGAAACACGCATTTTGTGTTTTCGGAAAGTCCACTTAAGGCGGGAGAGGGTTGGAAAGAAGTGAAGAAGAAGAAGAAGAAGAAGAAGAAGTAGTTTAATTATTCGTAGGAGTATACATTTATCTAAAAAACTGAAGGTGTTACAGACGTACAGTTATGAAAACGGGTCTTTGGAATCTCCTTTTAAAAAATGAAACACTTATTTTTTGTTTTCGGAAAATCCAGTTAACGGACTGAAAGGAATTGGAAATTTTTTTAAAATTAGTACCGCTATATCTACATTATATGTCAAAAATCATATCATAGAAACTGAAGATGATACAGACGTGAAAACTGGTATTTGGAATCTCCTTTAAAAATAAAGAAACATGTATTTTTGTTTTCGGAAAATACACTTAGATGGGGGTGAGTGTGGGGTAAGGACTGATCAAGGGATTGAATACTTTTTATGGGGATACTTATGCATGTCTCAACAACTGAAATGTTACAGATGTGAGAATAGGTATTTGGAATCTCCTTTGAAAGTAAAAAAAACATGTGTTTATTTTTTCGACTTGAGCGAAGACTGTTTCTCACATGTACAGTTCTATGTCGCATGGTCGTCTCAGCCACAAAAGGTAATATCACAAACATGGTTTACAAAGAATTTCTGGGGTAAATGAAACTCATTTTTGGGTGAGATTTTATACTTTAGGAATTTTCGGATAATGTCTTAGTACAATGCCGAGGAACGATTACTTTGATCAAATTACGAAATCCACGCGAGCGAAGCGGCGGGTAATTGCATACCGAGTGCCAGCGTGGAAGCAGTCTTTTATGTTTACTCTTTCTCTCTCTCTCTCTCTCTCTCTCTCTCTTTCTCTTTCCGCGCACACACACCCTTTTCTGTGCAGGATAGAACGTGTTTTATTATATAACTGAATATGATCAACTGTTGAAATTACTGCTGAGCTATTATCATGCTATCAGCGTAGAAGGAGAAAGCCATATCTCTAGAGAGAGAGAGAGAGAGAGAGAGAGAGAGAGAGAACAGTATATCAACTTAAACACCTTCCTACATCTAATACATTCCCACTCCCACCTAATACCACCTCTTGTGGCGTATGGTTGACTGATTAGCTATAATATTGCAGACTCCTCAATAAATTCCTTCCCTTCGGGTGTTAACTCTGCCTCTAGTTCCAGAGCCGGTCTCAAGCTCGGATAAACGATGAGGGACATCTTAAATAGTGGTGGTAGTGTAAACGCAATAGCCCTTTGCCAGGTCTACATAGTTAATCCTATAAGAGCAATTACGCATTAGCTTTGTGCATGCTATTCTCATAAGAGCAATGTATACCCATTAGCCCAGTTATGTCCGCCTCCGAAGCGTAACGGTTAGAGTTAGCTGCCGTCCTCGGGGGCCGGATTCGATTCCCGGTACTGCCAGAAATTTAAGAATGGCAGGTGGGCTGGTGTGTGATTAAAATGGTACATGCTACTCACCTCCATTGGGGGTGTGCCTGAAAAGAGCTGCACCACCTCGGGATGAGGACCGAGTTTACTTACTAGCCCCAGTTATAAGAGGAATGCATACGCATAATCCCTTGTGCCGGCGATATATGTGCATTCGCCTCTGGGTCCTCATTAGCCCCTATGTAAGAGCAATGTGTGCACGTTAGCCCCTGTGCCAGCAATCCTTGTCCATTACTGTCTATAAGATCCTCTGAAGAGGGTGGGCAGCTTCTGCCGTGCATAAGATACTGCTTGTGATTGCGATCGATGATAGTAAGATAGCACAAACCCAGTGTCCCTGAATTAGAAGAGTTAAAATCCGGAAACAAGCCGGAAACCGAACCCCCGTTTCCCTAATCAGCGAAGTTTAGATAGAATAAATAGAAGAGATGAGCTCCGAAGAAAGTAAGTAGATGTAATTCCAGACTCATTTATGGGTCCTAGGTTACAACTTGTAAGACCCTGAGGGCATTGCAATATGTCATGATCATATACCCGGTCGGGTTATTAATCACCTTATGCCCCCTGGTCCAGCTTTTCTCATAAGACCAGTAGATCTTTTGTTACAAGTTGTGGGACGCTGAGGTATCCGTGGACCAGATTACCTAGAGTTAGTCCTATAAGCGCAATTTATACACATCAGGCCCTGTGCCATCTATTTCCATAATAACACTGTATAGCGGCCATCGTGCTCTGTAGTCTCAATAACCCAGTTCCCAAGTTGGAACACTTGAAACCCCCAGCCCTACTTGAAACCGAACCCCTGTTTCCCTATCCAGAAAAGGTAAGACAAGATAAATGAAAATAAAGATAGTAAAAAAGTACTGTAAACTCAGCTAGGGGTCCTAGGTTACAACTTTTAGGACCCTGAATAAATTTCAGTTGCACGCGGCAGCCATCTTGTCCATTAGCCTCTGGGCCACCACCCTACTGCATTATACCCCGAGAGAGAGGAGCACCTCGACTAGCTATCGATACCACCCTACCGCATTAATCCCGAACAAGCGTGATTCTAACTCAACCGCCTCAATTAGGATGCTGCCGAACTCGCCAAACTCCACTACTGCTGATATTAATCGGTCAGCGTTGTAATGTGTTACATGGCTTCGCATTCCGAAAATGTGCAGATCACTTTTTTCCCCCGTAATACTACTGTGAAAGACCTCCAGAATGATTCATCATACAGCAGTACCATGTTGCCAAGTATCTCTGCCACCCGCATAGGCCATATAATTCTCAAGATGGTCATTACAGCTGTTTATATAAAATTGGCATACTTACATTTTCATTAAGGATTGTCATCAATTTCCTCAGCCTGCAGACGTCTCTGAATGAATTAAGTGTCTCCATAGACCTCTATATAAGTTTGTAACAGTGAGCTGAATATAGCAAGAGATGTAAAACAGTGTGCAGAAGTCAGGGATCGTTTACATTGGATGCACGGTTGCGCGAGTTAACTGGTGGTGCGAGTTTGCGCAAGCTTGCACCAAGGAAAAATAATCAAAGACGTAAACAAGTGAAATCTCGCTGGCGGGTGGTTACATTGTGCGCTTGCTGGATGCGCGCGCGTGCTCGTGGTTGCACCACCAATTTTAGGAAACAAAGTAATTTGGTTCTGGACGCAAGCGTGCTGCACGTCGATTGAAGCTGCGATGTGCTTTTATCATTTTAGAACTTTTTTTGTCAAAATCTTAACAATGGATGTTGAGATGTTTGTTGTCACTGTACACAAAAAATGGCAATTTTGGATGCTAAGGATGAAAAGCGCACAGTAAAAGACTACTGGTGCATTAAGAAACTGTGGTTTGAAATAGCGAATTAATGTGGAATGCCAAGTAAATGCAAATTATATTGAATAATGAATTCCTGTAAAAATTAGAAACATTTAACCGTGTCCTACTGAGTGTAACTGTGGAGATACGTCATGAGTCATGACCTAAGGTGAATGTTATGCATTAGTTTTATAAATATTCAATGTAGCTTTATTATTGATCTTTTATGAGAGCCCAGGTTAAAAATAGAAGCATTTCTTCAAGTGCAATTATTTAATGTGAAACGAAAATGGTAAACATGACATCTGTAACATCATTTTTATATATGAACATATAATATGATTTAATATTCAAACGAATGAAAAATACCATTAAAATATTTAGCCAAATTTATTAGCTTTATGAATATTTGATTATAGTGGGAAAAACAGATAATATTTATGATATTTAAGGAAGGATGACAGTGCTAGTTACACATTTTTAATTACTGAAAATGCATTTCACACCGAACACTTTGAAAGATGTATTGTACGGCCATAATAGTCGCTTATCACCATTTAAGCTGTTTAAAAATGTACCATTGTTAGTAAACTCTACAGTTAGTAAATTGTTAATAAATTCATTACAATATTTGAATAAATTCATTACAATATTTGAATATTGGAGGGTTTTTTACAACCTTTTGATTTCGTATGCTATTTCTCAATTTGTATAGTTATACATATATTATTGCGTCAATGCACGTACAGTACGGTATAAACTTGAAAGTTAAACAAAATTACTTCATGTAATAATTTAAGCAAACAGCTTACTTAAAGGTTGTAGGTAATTTTTTTTGTAAAACTTCAAGTTTACCTCAATGTAACAGCGAGCTTTTCTTTTGGGGAGATATAGATCCTAAAGTTTGTCTGAAGATTGTTAGAGTTATTTTTCCAGGATGTAATAAACAGTCAGAGACATCATTCGTAAATACGGATTGTTTGAGAAGATCAAGAAAAATACGTTTTTCTCCATCTTTTCCCTTCAGTAAAATATCTGTTCACTTATTATTTTCTTATTACAACTGAATCCATAGCTAAGATCGTTAAAACGAAACACTATTTTCCATTACTTAACTCTCTTCGTCCGATTAATCTATTTTGGAAGCCAACTCGCGACCGTGTTGCATGCGGTATAACCACTTCAGACACATGCAAGCCACTTGTGCACACTTGCATCACCAGTTACTCGTGCAAGCATGCATCCAATGTAAACGAACCCTTGCGCCTAAAGGCGCGTCCAGACTTGCAACAGAACATCGTAACGCAACCGCGTCGCGCTCCTGTCCGGACGGTACTGCGTAACTTCGTCGCGGAACCTTAGCCCGCAACATGAACGATACGGAACGAGGTTCGCTGCGTTCCACTGCCTGTCGGTTTTCCCGCGTCACATCAAAGAACTGCGCGCGCGCGGAAGTTACAGCAAGCTTGGACGTACACAGGACCTCGGCGCGTAACACGCATTCGCCTTTGTCTGCTTGATCAGTAAACATGGAGTGGATTGAGCAGAACACACTGCATTTTATTGAAGAAAATGAAATGACGTATGGCTTTTAGTGTCGGAAGTGTCCGAGGACAAATTCGGCTCGCCAGGTGCAGGTCGTTTGTTTTGACGCCGATAGGCGACTTGCGCGTCGTGATGAGGTTGAAATGATGATGAAGACAACACATACGCCCAGTCCCCGTGCCAGCGAAATTAACCAATGATGGTTAAAATTCCCGACCCTGCCGGGAATCGAACCCGGGACCCATGTGACCAAAGGCCAGCACGCTAACCATTTAGCCATGGAGCTGGACACTGTATTTTATTGAAATGTACAGAGCTAAGGAAATTTTCTGGCTGACTAGCCATCCCACACATTTCAACAAAATTTTAAGGAATGATGCATGGGTGGAGCTGGCGACGGAACTGAACACAACGGCCTAGGAATGCCGGAAGAAAATTACGTCCTTGCTTTCTTCACTCAGAAGGGAGAAAGGCAAAATAAAGAAGAGCATGGGAACAGGGTCAGGTGTGTATAAATAAAACTATGTAATATTACTTATAAAATATGGCGTCAGATTTTAAATGCGACGACGCATTCTTAAGCTTTCCGATTTAGACAGTGTGTACGGCTCTATATTGCGATGTTTGAATATATGCTGCTGCAGCTATGTCCATCTTTCAAAGCTGTACTATCTCAACTGGCGGAACGCTGGTAGGTTACGCGTTACGATCTGCGGCGCGGGGTAGAAAATTTACCTCGCAACCGCGGTGTGTAACATTGCCCCGATTAACCTTGGCGCGCGACGTGGTTACGTTACAGAGTTAGGCGCGCATGTCAGTACCCGCCTTTTCGATCACATTGGAGGCACGCTTGTGGAAGTAATTTGGTGGCGCGCGCGTGCGCAAGCGTGCACATATAAACAAAATCTGCAGGAGAGCGACAGAAACAAGTGGTGACTTGTCCATCGCCGCTCACACTGTCCGCCACAAGCAAATGCACGCTTGCGCAAGCTTGATCCGACCCAACTTCGAAACAAAAATATTTGTTTTGTAGTTGCAAGCGTGCGTGATCTCAGTTGATTTCTGACGATCGAAGCAGTGACAGTGTAGTGTTTTGGAGCTCTTCAGGTGATACACACTTTCGGAAATTAGATTGCCTCCTTATTCTAGGTGTGATTTTGTCCAGTATATAGTAGAAAGTGTCTGGTATCATTCTGAAGTATTCAAAAAAACTTATCAGGCTGTCTAAGCAAATCGTTGAATATTCGTGCATACTCTCCATCTTCCTCTCTGTCCAAAAGATACTCGTTCACCCACTCTTCCCTCATTTCCTGCTCATCAAGAAATAAAAACTTTAAAACACAATTTTCCAAAACAATGTCCTCATCGTCTGACATCTCCATTTCGACTGATTTGTTCATAATAATTAACTGCCGGGCTGAATGGCTCAGACAGTTGAGGCGCTGGCCTTCTGACCCCAACTTGGCAGGTTCGATCCTGGCTCAGTCCGGTGGTATTTGAAGGTGCTCAAATACGTCAGCCTTGTGTCGGTAGATTTACTGGCACGTAAAACAACTCATGCAAGACAAAATTCCGGCACCTCGGTGTCTCCGAAAACCGTAAAAGTAGTTAGTGGGACGTAAAGCAAATAGCATTATTATTATTAAAAATAATTAACTTGCATCTGTTTGCATTTAGTGTGAGCACATTGCTGTTCACGCCAGCTTGCGCACGCGCGCGCCACCAAATTACTTCCACAAGCGTGCCTCCAATGTGATCGAAGCCTAACCATTTCACATGTTCACTTTTCATAAAGTAGGTACACTTGCCACTGGGCGAGTTGGCCGTGCGGTGAGAGTCGCGCAACTGTGAACTTGCATTCCGGATATAGTGGGTTCGAGTCCCACTGTCGGCAGCCCTGAAGATGGTTTTCCGTGGTTTCCCATTTTCACACCAGGCAAATGCTGGGGCTGAACCATAATTGAGGCCACGGCGTTTCTTTCCCACTCCTAGGTCTTCCCTATCCCATCGTCGCCGTAAGACCTATCCGTGTCGGTGCGACGTAAAGCAAGTATAAAAATAGGTACACTTGCCATCACAGGAACTGAGCGTCCCCTAGAAGGTATGGTTTCCTGCAACACGTACAGGTAGATGGACAGGACATGCAACATGGCCCTGCCGAGTTACGTTCTGTTTCGTTGGCTTGGCGTGGTTTGTTACGTCTGTCGGTCTGGGACATAATATGTCCGTCCAGTGGCCACATTATGTATACACTATATTTTGTCCGGCGGTCTTGTTATAGTTTTGTGAAGTGTTGCTGGAAGCTCTGTCAACCAAGATGGTAGGCGTGCGTTCAAAAGCATTAGTTTTGCCGCTCGCCTCTGGTGTCAAGAGTTCAAGTCTCGGTACTGTGAAATACATTCATTATTATTTCTACACTGACTGACATGGTGAATCATGTGTACGGGTTCAAGACGTAGGCTGTACTTACCAAATTTGGTCCCATTCTACTATGTACGCTTGCCGACACAGAAAGTGAGCGCGCTGAAAAAGTCCAAGTCCAACTCTACCGTGATGAGCATGGTCACATGCAATCATGATGATGTGGTTCCTAGTTCGATACTCGTAGACAATTAAACATTATTCATATAGAAGTTGCCATCATAACGGAAGTACCAACGAGTGTCGGAAGCAATAAGATAGCACCGCTTCCCGTATACGGTCTTAAATACGGTTGAGGTGTAAGGTAGCAGGCAGAATAATAGGTGTGTTATGCGTGCTGTTGGTGAAACGCCATAGCCCAGTGGGTTACGGACTCGTGCTTACACTGGGAAAGTGGCCGGTTCGAATCCGCTTGGGATGTTTTTCTTCACTCTGCCGTCAGCAACCGTGGGCAAACCAATCCGATTGCAATACGCCCCCACCACGCTCATTGCACACAGGTAGGTCATTCTACTGGCAACTATGGACACCAAGGACCTCATATCCTTGAGCGGGTGGTTACTCTCGTTGATCAAGGAAGTCTAACTGCAGCAGAGGCTGGACGACGCTATGGCATCGCACCTAGTATGAAGAGCAATTGGATAAGACGTTCTTGAGTATCGGGACGTACGCCGACGTGTAGGCTCGGGTTCGTGGAAGGTCTCGAGCCGAGAACAGGACGATCGCTTGATTGCTGAGGCCAAATCGACCCCGTTCGTTAACTCCTTGCAGCTACGTTACGCCGCTCGTTTTCCCAGCAGTTCGAGGACGGTCTTGACACGCACGAATGAGGCAGGATTACAATCCCAGTGAGCGACTGATGAGCAGAGGGTGTACCGCCTTGAGTCTTCCGTGGACAACGTGCTACGAGATTGGTCGAGTGTCATTCTCTCCGCACCGAGCTCGATAGCTGCAGTTGCTTAAGTGCGGCCAGTATTCGGGAGATAGTAGGTTCGAACCCCACTGTCGGCAGCCCTGAAAAAGGTTTTCCGTGGTTTCCCATTTTCACACCAGGGAAATTCTGGGGCTGTACCTTAATTAAAGCCACGGCCGCTTCCTTCCCACTCCTAGCCCTTTCCTGTCCCATCGTCGCCATAAGACCTATCTGTGTCGGTGCGGCGTAAAGCAACTAGCAAAAAAAACCACATTCTCTCCGCCGAGAGCACGTTCTCCTCCTCGGCGAACGACGTCCCGGTACGCGTGTTTCTCCTCTTCGGCACCCGACAGAGTCCAGCATGCGTAGCCGAGTATCGGTGCTCTGGGCCATGAATATGTTGCGTGTTAGGGTTGGATGAGCTCTCTTAGGATAGAATTATGCAACGTCCCACCGCCGGGCAATATATGCAGATTTTAAAGAATAGTATGTTCCCTTCCGTGCGGGTGTTCCATCCCGCCGGTGTTATACAACTTCATCAGTGACTTTTCTCCGATCAACATGTCCTGATTAGTTCAGGAATGGTTCGCATGGCAGGGTAAAGTCAGATCGAGCTTATCGGTCCGCCTCTGTGTGGGGCAGACATTAATACCATCGAGAACGTGTGGGCCAAGACGAATAGAGTAATGGTGGAGACCTGGTCCGATCCCGCACCGAATATGAACGACGCCCTATGGGATTTTTTCAGTGTGGCCTGGGATGAGGTAGCATCTGACGACAATACGTATGCTTCTGCCGTAATTGATTTCATGGCCACGCGCCTTGAATAGTTCGTGCATTACGGCGGTGCGTGGTCCTCTTACCGATAGGACCACCCAACGGCCCTTTTTATGACCACAAATAAGCCCACTCACTGTCAAAAATAGCATGATAAAACAAAGAACAAAGTAAGTTACGTTACTCGTAATATACATCGATATAGGAATACAGATATATATTAAAATAGCATATTTTATCCTACCGGGACTCGAACTCTTGACACTAGAGGCGAGCGGCATAACTCATGATTTAGCACGTACGGCTACCGCCTTGGCTGGCAGAGTCTGCACATTCAGAGGCACTTCACAAAACTAAAACGCGACCGCCGGAAAAAAATTAGTGCGTGCCTTACGACATTACGACTATGTGGCCACTGAACGGTTATATTATGTCTCTGCCCGAGAGACATAACAATCCGTGTCCTGTGGCCGCATAAAGATGACGAAATAGATAGTATCTCAGCAATGCTATGTTGCATGTCCTATCCTCCCACTTATAGGACTACGTGTTGCAGGCAATCATTCTCTCCAGCGTACGTTACATTCTGAGTCGGTAAGTGTACAAAATGGAGTTTAAATTGCTGTCTGATAATTCAACTTGCATCTTGGACTGTAGAGTACTTATAATAAAACTACATCCGCACTCCACCGTGTTTTCAAAATTGTTGTAATAATAGTAATTATTAATAACAATTATGATCAGTTTATTATTATTATTATTATTATTATTATTATTATTATTATTATTATTATTATTATTATTATTATTGTACCGGGAGGTATACCTCAACTCCTCTCATTCAAAAGAAGCGCCTTAATGAACTCTATCTAGCCAACAAAACCTGAACCTGCTACGGCATAAAGTTGCGACATTAATCAGAAGATGTCTCTACTGAATAATTGAGAAGTTTGGCATTTCTAAGTTTCCTAAACTGATTAGATTTATTTTGTTTTGTTTTGCTCTACATCAAGAAGTTTGGACATTTCTCAATAGATGTCATTACAGAAACTGAGGTCATGCACTCTGGTGCAAGCTAAAATAATTTGTTATTGAAAGAAATTTTGTGTTTATGGGTTTTCTTAAGTAAATTAACTTTCAATTTTTTAAATATATATTTCAAGGTTTGCAACACTTCCTTCTCATTCCGCCAGTTTTGTATCTGGCCAATAGGAATTTTCTGTAATTGTTTTTCAGCTTATCACAGGCTTCTTATTGGTTTTTTGGGTGTAACTTTTGATTCTGCCAATAAAATCGAGAGGGTGTATCCGGATTAGTCCAGAACCCTCTAGAACCGTCCCATCGCGTATATAAGTTGCGGCCTTTCCGGCCTCTCTCTCTCTCTCTCTCTCTCTCTCTTAGACAGGAGGCGAGGCGCCTCATTCTTCGCCAGGCAGACCAGCAGCCAAGGTAATGACCACCAGACTTATTTTTCTGTAGCTACCTCCGCAGACTTATACGAGGGGAACGTTCAAATTTCTAATTATGTAACCTTCTGTTTTCTAAAATGTAAACCTCATTTCGGCTAATGTAAAATTTCATAAATTCTTAAAACTGTAAATCGGGGATAGAGAGTGCGTTACCCTCTCGAGTTCCCCTTCAACTTGGTTTGAAGTGACTACGACCTTGTAATTTGTTTTTCTTTTCTGTAACGCATTAAATTAACTTTCATTCGTGCCACCTCAGTAGCTTGGGATTAGCCTCAGCATCATCGGGCCGAGAGCCCAATTAGAGTTTTAAAACTTTCTAGGAGTGCAAGTGTACGCCTCCATTCATTTTGTGTTCGGGCCAGTAATATATCCTGTTCTTTTTCCACGAAGGCCCAGTACTTTGGGGTAATAGATGCCCCTGTGTAAAAGTAATTTCAATTGTAAATTGTGCCTACTGTCGGATTTTTTATTATGGATACTCGAGTTTAGGCTTTAATTACGAACCAATAGGCCTATGGAAATTCGAGTTATACCAATATTTTCCTTGTTTAATTCTACATTAGCGTATATAAGACGCATTGTTTTCGGCGTTCATGAAATATTTTTTATTTGTGGTTGTAATAAATATTGCCCGGGTTTTTTGCTTCTTCTCTAGCAAGCGCTCACTTAGGAATATATACAAGGAAAACGACTTGTCTGATTCTAATGAAATTTTTATATGTTATAACCACATGTATTTGTAGTGTAATACTCAAGTTACAATATTTTTCAACCACCCTGAAAAAAGTTCTTATTTTTCTAAAGCAACTCTTTCTCAGCCCAGGATAAACGTACAGCAGCAAACTTGGGCTTATTTTGAAGCGCTCAGTCATGGTTATCAGAAACTACAACAACTGTAACCGTACAGTGTGGTACCGAATTTATGAAGAGTAATATTGAAAGGAGGATTTGTGGACGCCGGACCGTGCGATTAACAGCAGGCCGGGTGGTGAAATTGGGCGCAGCGTTGCCGCGTTCAGTAGTAATCACGCGCGCAACGAACACAGTACACTCGCCCCGGGTAGTTGTGAAACGGAATGCACGTGACCTTGGTTTGTCCGGAAGCTATTTTCAGTTTTCCTATGTTCTGCATTTTGGCCACGTCACTTCAAGATGCCTCCGAGACCGCCGTTATCAGAGGGTGAACTTGCAATGTTTTTTTTTTGCTATTTGCTTTACGTCGCACCGACATAGATAGGTCTTATGGCGACGATGGGAGAGGAAAGGCCGAGGAATGGGAAGGAAGCGGCCGTGGCCTTAATTAAGGTACAGCCACAGCATTTGCCTGGTGTGAAAATGGGAAACCACGGAAAACCATCTTCAGGGCTGCCCTCAGTGGGGTTCGAACCCACTATCTCCCGGATGCGAGCTCATGGCTGCGCGTTCGTTACCGCATGGCCAGCTAGCCCGGTTTGCAATGATTTTGAGTGCTATTTTTTCTTTCAGTGTGAGGGGGGAAACGTAGGGGACAAGAAGTTCCCTGTGAACCAGAAGGTGGCAAATTGTCTTGGATTATCGCTGTTGTCAATGAAGAGAGTAGGAGCCGCTTCAGAGGAGAATGATGGAAATGCGTCATCGAGGTCGTAATTTTACACATCGGAAGTGAAGAACGATTTCTTGACGGTGCAGAACTTTTTAATGGCAAGAAAAGTAGTGGTGATTACCAGAATGAGATGAACTCGACTCATTATGAAGAATGGTTCATGAATGTCCTGAGTCTATTGCCTTAAGTTCGGCTGTCGTTATAGATCAAGCTCCATATCATATAATGGTCGATCCTTCATCTAAAAACCCGAACATGTCATGTCTGAAACGTGAAATTATACATTGGATAACGTCAAAGAATATTTCACTACCACCTGGAGTTGACGATTATAACAAATTAAGTAAATCAGAGCTGATTGTCCCTGCCAGGCCTTAGTTTCAAACGCCCGTAAAGAAGCTGGAACAACTGCCTAAAACACTTCGACCAGATGTACAGATTATTTGGTTACCAGTGGCCCATTGCGAGCTTAATCCAATCGAGCTCATTTGGGCTTACGTAAAAGAGAAAATAGCAAAAACAAATATGGTTAACACATTAGAAAATGGTAGAGGTATGGAAGCAATTTACGCTTTATGCCGAGAAGCCTTACGTACCGTGACCCCTGAACTCTGGAAACAATGTATTAAACGCGCGAAGAAAATTGAAGACCACTACTGGGAAAAAGTTGGACTGTCTGCAAATGTCTCTTGTTTCGAGTCAGTCATAATCAACATGAATGACAGTAGCACCGATTCTTCGGAACACAGTTATTTTTCAGACGAAGAAAATGGATAGAATTAAATACCGTAAATATATGAAAATAATAATACAAATAACTCTTGTAAAAATTGTACAGTGTGATATTTCTAAATTAGGAAGTTAACCATTTTTAAACCTGCCGTTGAAGGTCCAAAACCCTTATGAGAAAAGGTGATGGGAAGTGGCATTTATAAAAGGAAATAAAATTAAAGTTTGGAAGTAAACGAATGAAAGTAAACGAAAAGCTGCTTTCGTTGCACGCGTGAATACTACTGAACGCGGCAACACCGCGCCCGATTTCACCACCCGGGCTGCTGTTAATCGCACAGTCCGGCGTACACAAAACCTCCTTTCAATATTAGTAGAGAGGCCAGAGATTGTAAGAATGTTTGATGTAATGTTGCCTTGAGTAGGCTGTAAGACATTTTTTGTTAATGTTGGAGAGCATGTAAGCTCTTTTCTAAGTTTTCTGCAATATTGAGAGGTGCCTTTGGAAGGCCGTACTTGTAATCCTTGGAGCAAAGTGTCCTTAAATTGGAATATTCCTGTTCTTGTCTAAACATTGAGATTTTGCAGATTTTGTAAAGTGTATCTTGTAGCTCAAAAACTTGTAAATCGGGGGCTTGAAGCCCAAAATTGTTACATTCCCTATTCTGGGGCTCTCTAATTTTATCCCCAATTTCTCATTGTTATTTCACTATGTGAAAAGTTGTTAAGTTTGTTTTTTGGAAAGAAATATAACCTTTACTTAAAGTTTTAAATTAATTTTTACATTGTAGTTAGACCCATTCTACCCAGCACCTTCTTCACCTCTGCGTTCCACAGATACCCCGGAACAAATTATTATTATTATTATTATTTATTGAGGGTGGTGGTGCAGTAACGGGATGGTTGGTTCTGCAGATATAGAAGAATGTGTTACTCGATTTAGACTGTACTGTAAGCATTTGGAGACTCTTAACGTGGAGTACATGCAGACGTTTCTCTGTGTAGGCGAGAGGATGTGGTATTCCTTTGTCATGTTTCAATAAACATAATGTGTTCTTCTAGAAATGTGTTGAAGTGCTGGAGGATTATTATTGAAACCAACCTACTTGTTATGCACGAGTCTAGGAAAATGTAACTATTTTGAGACATATCCCTTCACAGCATGGATTCGAAGAGGCGCTTACTCATCTCATGCAGACCAGCCTTTTTAGCGCCCAGTTGCAGTGCAGAATTGGCAGGAAGGGTGAAGGAAGGTAGTTATTAAGAATAAAATTGAAGGCGGAGGCAGACACCGTATCTCTCTTCTCAATCCGTATATGCGCGACTTGTTTCTGATTAGAGTTAGAAGCGTGTTGGTTTTCTTTTTCCTTTTGACATTCTGGTAGGCATTTTCGAAATATTTGCTGGACATATAGAGGAAGAGATTAAGTTCCTTCACAGTAGTAGTAGTAGTAGTAGTAGTAGTAGTAGTAGTAGTAGTAGTAACATTGTAGGGAAATACAGAAGTCATGCTTGGGTTGAAATACCTCAATTTTTGTCTTTACTGTGCAATTCTCTGTTCCTTTTGCCGTCTGCACAAGGGCATTCGGGAAAGTAACCAACGAAATGTTGAACACCAAACAGTGAAGGAAACTTACTGAACTTCACTTTAAAAATCAGGAGTCCATTATTCTGACATCCCCAGATTTGACAGCCTCGGATGGGCTGAATATTGTCAGCGTACTTTTCTTCGGTTCAGAGGGCTCCGGTTTCGATTCCCGGTCGGTATATTGACTTTAGCTGCGTACGGTTAATTCTTCTGGGTCGGAGATTTGTGTTTGTGATTGCCTTAATGCACATCTTCTGTTGCATACAAAGATACAATACATTACACTGCCAACCTCCACAAAAGCATGCAATAGTGAATACATCCCTCCACATAAAGTTAGCGTCGAGAAAGTAATCCCGACATAAAACTGAACCAAATCCACATCAAGTCCTTACACATATAAATGGGGAAAATTGCCAGGAAGAAGATGATTCTGCCTTTGTGAGGAAGCGAATTTTGGTCGTATGGAAGAGAAAGTTTATTCGCATGTAATGTGCAGACATTTCCAAAGTGTGTATGTGTTGTTTGTATCAGAAGTATTGAGATTTCTTTCAGAGAAAACTAATTATAAATGATTCAGATCCATGCGTGACGTCTGTGTTACGTAGTAGTAGTAGTAGTAGTAGTAGTAGTAGTAGTATCATCTTTGGTCCACAACGCTGATAATTGTTATCCAAGAAAACAGACTGCTCATCTGTAGGCGCCAACGGCCGTAGCCGTGTTGAAACACCGGATCCCGTGAGATCTCCAAAGTTAAGCAACATTGGGCGTGGTCAGGAGTTGGATGGGTTGCCACGCGCTGTTGGTGGTGGGGGGGGGGGTAAGGGAATGGAGGAGCGGAAAGGAACTGGCCACCCTACCGCATGTAAACTCCGGCTCAGGAACACCTCTGCGGAGGTTCGGACCTGGGCAGAATAACCGTTACCTACTATCTGTAGGCCTACTATTTTTATGGAGATAATTGTATGTTTTGACTGTAACGCGTGCAGAATTGGAATAGGTGCCGCTATAATGGAAATAATGTCCAGCATGTGACAGGAATGCGTGTAAACATACTAAGGAATGATGCCTTCATTCTTCATATTTTCACTTCGAACCTATTTAATTTGACCTCTGGAACGTGTCGTGTAAAATAGTTTAGTGCACTCGGCTATGAAGTATTTCCGTCTTCCGATATTGTTCCAAAATTATTCTGTTATCCTCATTATCACGCGAATGTTCTAAATCGAGCTCATTTAACACGACAGCATTTGATATGAACTCGTAATGAACATTGTGATTATATAATGATTAAAGAGAAAGGTATTGGCAGGGAGAATATTTCTTAAAATATATATGTTAGGTAAAATAAATAAAATATCGTTTACTAAAAATGGTTCACTACGTAGGGTATAATCAAGACGGCGTCATTGTTCAACTAGAGGGAAACGTACTGCTAGAATGTAATCGATTAAGTTACCAAACTTGCTAGTCAGATGTGTATTACCTGACCTTCAAGTAAGACTTAACACGTTAAGAACAGAACCAGAATATTTTGAAGGCTGATATTAATGGACTGCGCATAGTTTGTTAAAGGCAAAATTCCGAATGACATCAGTCATTAATGGGTAGTTAGGGAGGTGTAAGGGTTCATTGAAGAATTGGTGAGCTGAGTCAAGTATTTTTATGCGTCGTGAAAGAATGCGATTACTGTTGCTTTATATTATGTGAAAGATGAACGTAAAAACAACGATGACCAAACACATTCAAATTAATTGAAATGGCGTATGGCTCTTAGATCCAGGATGTGTCCGGGGACTTCGGCTCGCCAGGTGCAGGTCTTTTGATTTGACCCCCGTAGGCGACCTGCGCGTCGTGATGAGGATGAAATGAAACACATTGAAAGGAATAGTACCTCCAGCATATGTACGTTTCCTAAGTAACTTCACACGGTCTGGCGCTTGTATGTTTCTTAAGTACCGAGCTCGATAGCTGCAGTCGCTTAAGTGCGGCCGGTATCCAGTAATCGGGAGATAGTGGGTTCGAACCCCACTGTCGGCAGCCCTGAAGATGGTTTTCCGCGGTTTCCCATTTTCACACCAGGCAAATGCTGGGGCTGTACCTTAAGGCCACGGCCGCTTCCTTCCCATTCCTAGGCCTTTCCTATCCCATCGTCGCCATAAGACATATGTGTCGGTGCGACGTAAAGCAAATAGAAAAAAAAAGTTTCTTAAGT
The DNA here is from genome assembly GCF_040414725.1 of Anabrus simplex. Classification (NCBI taxonomy): domain Eukaryota; kingdom Metazoa; phylum Arthropoda; class Insecta; order Orthoptera; family Tettigoniidae; genus Anabrus; species Anabrus simplex. The sequence continues at coordinate 387,550,549 of NC_090266.1, read as the reverse complement.
AACTTCACAGAGCTCGATGTCTAAATCTTGAGTGACGTTCCACGATTTATTTCGATTATTAGGTGGGTGAGGGGGTTGGGTAAAATGAAATATGAGGGCGTTATGTTCGTAAGGCGCAGGAATTTCAAAGATAAAAAGAAGATACCAGTAATTATGACCATATCGTGCTGACAACATATCTTTCATACGTTTGGAAAGAAAATGAACTGTGTCATACATTTAAGCCTTCACATTTCGAAAGCACTTGAATTATTCTTAATTATCTTAATATTTTACTGTGGAGATATGCTTTTATTCGTAGGATGGCGAGTTCGAAGTCCATCATCAGCAATACTGAAGATGACTTACAGCGCTTTCCCATTTTCACACCCTGCAAAATCTAGGGTTGTACCTTAAAGGGTTTAAGCCATGACCGCTACCACCTCAGTCCTAACCACCAAGCGAGTTGGCCGTGCGGCTGGGGCGCGTAGCTGTGAGCTTGTATTCAGGAAATAGTGGGTTCGAACCACACTGTCGACAGCACAGAAGATGGTTTTCCGTGGTTTTCCGTTTTCACACGAGGCTGGGCTGTACTTTAATTAAGGCTACGGCCACCGCCTTCCTATTCCTAGCCCTTTCCTATCCCATCGTCGACATAGGACCTATCTGTGCCGGTGCGGCGTAAAGCCAATTGCAAAAAAAAAAAGGCCTAACCTCTTCACTGTATCAGCGTCACTGAAAGCCTACCTGTGTTTACGAAGCGTTAATTAATTAGTATAATAATGCCATGTGAGGTGTGGTGATAAAATTAATCACTGTTAAGAAACGAAGCAAAGAATTGTTAGAACCTATAAATAATTGTCCAAATATTGACAAGGCAACGCCCAGCTCAGTGCTTGTTTACGTTAGACCTGTGTAGGGTGGGTGGGGAGTGACGTCAGCATCACTTTGTTTCTGTTCGTAAGTAGCGATCTTATTCTCAGTAGGTACGTCTCCAGTAGTGATGAGCGATACCGTGATTTGTGAGTCACAGCGTGATTTGATATCGTGATTTTCTGATATCAGTGATTTTTAGTCGTGACGTGATCACAATCACCGCATCGTCCGTGCTGCTTGGTGCTTGTTATTTGTAGCTTGTGATCAAGAGAATGCCTTGTTATTGTGACTAGGCTATCTCTGTGTAAACATTTATAAGAAAATCAGCCACCTAAGGGTTTGCATTTAATAAACAGCCTACATTTTGGTTGCATTACAGACACGGTCGTTGCCAATTTACTTCTATAGGCGTACAAACATAATCATTTTATTATTTACATTCGTTTTTTGTAGACATGCCGAAATTCAACCAATATGTCAAGGAAAAAATAGGATCAACATTGGTAACAATCGTGTTTTATACTGTAACCGATTATTTGGTATGTGCTAGGAAATGAAATTCTACACATTTATCTGGCACAAGTGAAAAATATAATGATGAATGACTATTCCCAGCCACCTGATGTAAGGTTAACGATACCAGTGCACCTTTCCCTAGATACCAGTACCGGCAGTAATTTAGAAAAATATATGGTATGGAAAGACGTTGACCCAGCTGCGTGAGGGCAATTGGGAAGCTACAATGAGGAGCGGTCTAAGAGGCACGGCAATACACTTGAGGGATGTGACGTACTGACCACACGGCTATCTAATATCTGCAAGCCTAGAGCTGTGCAGCAGCTGTAAATGAAAGCCAAGACCTTTCGAGGCCTGGAGTGTTCTTGTTCTTAATTAACTTTAGAGTAGTAGTGGTTTAAATGAAATAATTCAAAATTACAAATTTTATTCATTAGCTATTCCTTATCTTAGTCTAATTTTCATCACATTATTGTGTTTTAGATTTCACAAGAGCATGCTGATAGTGCTAGTCACAAATCAAAATCAACCATGAAAAGTAACACTGGACAGACTCTGCTCACACAAAGTATACCTCCCACAATCCACAGTAGTTTCTATGCTCATATGTTTAGAGCCCTAGTTGCTGAAAATATCCCCTGGAATTCTGTGCATAGTCATGTTTTCAGAGATTTGTTTACAGAAATACACCAACAACACATACTTTCAACATCTACATTAAAGAAAAACTACTTAGATATAGGAGGTAATTTTGCCAGTCACAGAGGATATTTGGGAGTCCTTACATAGGGTTGTATGTGGACAAAACCAGCAACTCTGTGGGCAGGTACATTGCTAATCTTATAGTAGGAAAACTGGAACCTAATTGGCATTTACTGCTCTCCTTTGTTCTAAGCAGCTTCAGAAAATAGAGCAAAGCATTGTGTACATCATCAACAAGGGGTTCCAGTTGTTGTATCCTGGGAGTGTTGATGATTATATTGTCTCCAATGCTGCTTCCTACATGATTGCTACTCTACCTCTCGTTAAAACTTTCTACCTTTCTTTAATGTCCATGTTACTTGCATGGCCCATGCCTTGCACAGACTCACAGAAATAGTTAGGGCCAAGTTGCCTGCAGTAAATAATCTGATTTCAACAACGAAGAGAGTGTTCTGTAAGCTTCCATCAAGAATAGCCATCTTCTGAGAGAAATTCCACTCTATTCTTTTCCACCACAGCCGTTGGGGTTCCTCAATGGAAGCTGCCCTGTATTATATCGAACATCTGTGATAGACAATATGCCTTTAACAGACAACTCTGCATGTGTGTCGTATGGGCAAAGATCTGCTAAAGGATTATTCCAGTGTTCAGAGAGACATTGCATATATTCAGGCAAATTTTTCATTTCTTCCAGTCAATCATTACAAAAATAGGAAAAAAAGTAGAGTCTCAAACAGATATATTTTGTAATTGAGGAAGCTGAGAATATTATACAAAGTACTAAGGGTAAAGTAAGGGATAAAATAAAAGACAGGTGGGCTAGTGTATTGCAGAAGAATCTAGGTAATTCAGTGCAGGAAAGGATATATCAGGTAATGGATGGGGAAAAGTAGACCTACCTAGTGAAATTGAACTGAAAAATGTAGGTAAATTTTGCTATGCCCCTCCAACATCTGTGAGTGTAGAGCACATTTTTTCTGCTTTAAAAATTGTTTTAACAGACAAAAGACGCAGCCTGACTGTGGAAAATTTGGATAAGATTATTGTTATGTGCTGTAAAGCAAACTACGACTGAAAAGTGCAGTAGGAATGTTCCTCACAAATAAATACGCATACCAGTACTACGCATTTAATTTAATTTACTTTAATTTAATTTTAGTACAGTACTGATGAAAATTTTTTGTTTCCTAATCCATAGCTGTTTGTAATAAACGCCTGTTTAATTATGCCTTCATTTTGCAACTATTCCTATTTAGAAAGGGTAGCCTATACCACATTACTGTACTGTACTGTACTTAGCGTTAAAAAAAAAATCACATTACAGTGTAGGTCTATAATGTCATATTTTAAAGTCGATTTTCTGCCTATTTTTAAAGCATATTTGAAGTGCCTATATTCTCTTTTAAAAACATATTTACTTGTTTAAAAAGCCATTTTAGGTGCCTAAAACATTTTTTTAGAGTCTAAAATCCCAGGTCTGTATCATCAGATACATGCCGATTGCTGACTACTGCTTTCTGGCAAAGCAAGTGAAAGGTGCTCGCATTCCAAATGTTTATTCAGGTTTGAAGTACTTCTTTTTAAGACAATTTCTGTTTGCTCATATTACATATTGTGAAATTTTCATCCACTTCTTTAAAGGACTGCTACAGGTCACTGTTCTTCCTTTTTCTAGAAAACGCCATTTCAGTCAACTTGCTCCTAATACTGAGCTTCAGTGACAATTTGCCCCCGGGCATTCCAAACTACAGGAGAAATACATGTTTGTTGCTATTCTAGGAGAGTCCCGTGTACCACGATATTTTTGAACGCGCGCTTAAAAATAATACCACACTGCGAGTCAACTGACAATTTCCTGAAACTGATATTGCAAGCGATGCCGAGGATTATAAGTGTTTCAGTTGTTAATATATTCGGGAGGAATGTGCTCAATTCCTACAAATACATTATATACTGAACGATATGTTGACGTCCTTAAAAAAAAATAAATCAACAAATGTCCATACTGTTGGTGATCATGGCGATGCTGCTTCCTTGAACGCATCGCTTCGCATGGATACCGTTGCGGCAGCACATGTCATGATATCACGACTGATCACAACATCGATCACAGTCACAGTTTTGGTAGCAACATTCTAGTTTTGTATATGGAGAGGGCGCACGATGATCTCTTGAATCACGACTGATCACAGTGATAGCGTAGAAAGTAACAGTCGTTACTCGTGATTTCTTGATATCAGTGAAAAAATCACAGTTCGTGAAATATCGCCCATCACTAGTCTCCAGTCTCCCTTCTCCGTCTTCCTGGTAGTGATGGGATGTTCGATTCATTTTACTTAATCGATTAATTTGATTCCATTCACGTTGCTGAATCGATACAGTGATATGATTCACGGCACACTACTACTACTACTACTACTACTACTACTACTACTACTACTACTGGGCTGAGTGGCTCAGACGTTTTAGGCGTTGGACTTCTGACTCCAACTTGACAGGTTCGATCCTTGCTCAGTCCGGTGGTATTTGAAGGTGCTCAAATACGTCAGCCTAGTGTTGGTAGATTTACTGGCGCGTAAAAGAATTCCTGCGGGACAAAATTCCGTCACCACTGCGTCTCTGAAAACCGTCAAAATATAGTTATTGGGACGTAAAAACAATAATATTATTACTGCTACTACTAAATGTTTTCATTCCTCTCCTGGGGGGGGGGGGTGTCTGAGATGGTGACGCCGTCTTGCAGGTCGGGAGATTTGTTACGGTGAAGGAGATACTCGGAGAAGGTGAGGGGGTTGGTGGCCGTGGCCTATACAAGGAACTGCGACGCCATTCGCCTTAGTGCAAGAGAATGGAGAACCAATCCGGACAACCGACGGTGAGAACCAGCTACGCACCGTCTTCGCCGTAGAGCCGTGGCCACCCCTCCTGTGCTCTGTTGGCCGGTCGGAGTGCAGAGCTCTCGGACTACGGACCAGCCGTGGCTACTTGTCGTCCGATACCCACTTGGTATCCGCCAACCATACGGCATATTAGTCACCGTTCCTATTACATCTGTGTAATATGTACTGATAGACAGCAGAAACAGCATTCAGTGCTCTCTGCTGCCATCTAGTCTTCATTCTGTGATCTGCTTTCCTATGCGCCATTCAGCTTTCCCCCACACTGACAACTCCGTCAAATAAGTATATAGAATTAGATTTTAAAATATCTGTAAACACAACGTCAGTGATCTGTATTTAGAGCTGTCGCCCAGGTAGCCAATTCCCTATCAGATGCTTGCCTAGTCTTTTCTTAAGTGATTTCCGTGAACTTGGAAATTTCACTGTTTTCGCGGTTTTCTGATTCAGCATCGTTTTAGTTAAGATATTTTGTCAATCGGCTCACTTACCCACTATCCACGTACACCAGAGATCTCGTGATTCCATTATTGAAATCTTGTGAAATGATGCGACATACGAACTGAGAGAATAGGCCTACCGAGCGGTTCTTCTCCATATAAAGCAGACAATTCTGAGTGGTCATGGGCACGGCTCATAGCCGTAGGGTACACTAGAGAACTGAATTGAATTAATTGTCGAATGTCAACTAACAAGGAAACCCTTCCATCTGCTAATCTCCGATGTGATTGAGATTTGATACGACGACTTCAGTAGGAATGTGTTATACAGCCATATCAAAATTAGCCTCCCCTGCGAACCATGTGACCTTGCCGCGATGGGGAGGCTTGCGTGTCCGAATGAAGCATACAGCCGAGCCGCAGGTGGAACCATGTCGGTTGGGTGTCTGTCGAGAGACCAGACTAACGAATGGTTCATCGAAAGGGGGGTAGCAGCCTTTCGGAAGTTGCAAGGGTGGCGGTCTAGATGATTGACTGATGTGGTCTTATAATAACACTCAACGTGGCATAGCTGTGTTGATACTGCTACATGGCTGAAACCAACGGGATACTACAGCCGTAACTAACTCCCGAGGACATGAAGCTCCCCTCTGTAATAATTTCGTGTGGCTATTTCTAGCCGAGTGCAGCCCTTGTAAGGCAGACCCTCCGATGAGGGTGGGCGGCATCTGCCAAGTGTAGGTAACTGCGTGTTATTGTGGTGGAGGATAGTGTTAGGTGTTGTGTGTGAGTTGCAGGGATGTTGGGGACAGTACAAACACCCAGTCCCCTGGCCACTGGAATTAACCAATGAAGGTTAAAATCCCCGACCCTGCCGGGAATCGAACCCGGGACCCTCTGAACCGAAGGCCAGTACGCTGACCATTCAGCCAACGAGTCGGACGCTCCCCTCTGTATGAATAATGTACTGATGACGGCTTCCGCCCAGGTAAAATATTTCGGAGGAAAAATAGTCCCCCATTCGGATTTCCGGGTGGGTACTACACGAGAGGGGGCCAATCATGAGGAAGATGGATACTGACATTCTGCGAGTCGGAGCGTGGATGTTAGAAGATAATCGTTGTGGTAGGTTAGAGAATCTGAAAAGGGAAATGAACAGACTGAAGTCAGATGTAGTTGGCAGAAAGGGCAGGGTTTTTGGTCAGGTGGCTACAGAATTATCAACACAAAATCAAACGGGAAATACAGGAGTTGGTTTAAAATAAGGCAGCATATAAGTTACTACGACCAGCATAGTGAAAGGATTATTGTTGTCAAGATAGACACAACCACAATAGTGGAGGTCTACACTTTTTCCACTCAGCTGGAAAACACCCACACGTTAATGATTTCTTTATAATTTCACATAGTGGAATTGGCAGTTGGGAAGCACGTTCACGGAGGATGATGCCAGGTTTCTCTTCAGCCCCACATGATTTCTTGATATCTACCGAGACAGAGTTCAACACCGTGGTTTTCCGGTTTTACACGAGGCTGGGCTGTACTTTAATTAAGGCTACGGCCGCCTCCTTCATACTCCTAGTCCTTTCCTATCCCTTCGTCGCCATAAGACCTATCTGTGCCGGTGCGGCGCAAAGCCAATTGTAAAAAGAGTCCTAACCCCTTCACTGTATCAGCGTCACTGAAAGCCTACCTGTGTTTACGAATCGTTAATTAGTTATTTTACCGGGCGAGTTGGTCGTGCGATTAGAGGCGCGCGGCTGTGAGCTTGCATCCGGGAGATAGTGGGTTCGAATCCCACTGTCGGTAGCCCTGAAGATGGTTTTCCGTGATTTCCCATTTTCACACCAGGCAAATGCTGGGCCTGTACCTAAATTAAGGCCACGGCCGCTTCCTTTCACCTCCTAGGCCTTTCCTATCCCATCGTCGCCATAAGACCTATCTGTGTCGGTGCGACGTAAAGCCACTAGCAAAAAAAAGTTAGTTATTTTTACTAACGGATATCAATCGAAATAGCAACAACAATAACGTTAATAAAAATGACAGTAGGCCTATGATATTTAACTGAATACTAATGAAATCCGTGCCAGCCCCGTGGTGTAGGGGTAGCGTGCCTGCCGAGACAGGATCCCTGTCACTTCTGCCACAGGATTCTGCCGAGAGGATTCGTCTTGCTGACCACACGACACCTCGTAATATGCAGCCCTTCTGGATGAGCAGCGGTCGCTTGGTAGGCCAAGGCCCTTCGGGGCTGTAGTGCCATGGGGTTTGTTTGTTTGTTTGTTTGTTTGTTTGTTTGTTTTGGTTTAGTTAACACGATTGAACAATATTTCCATGTTAGCAATTATCGGCGTTGATATGGACTAAATTCGTGAATTCTATTATCATAGTCGGTACGGTAAAGATGTATAAGATATAAATGTTCGGAAATTTAGTTCTGTATAACTTTAATCATGCAGGATTTATTGATAGGACCACTAATAACATTGATATTTGAGAATTACATTTTAGGCCTTCCCCATAACTACTATTTCTTTCATAGTGAATAAAATTAGTTATAGCCTAGATTGCAGTACATCTTTCCCCGACTTTAGATACCGATTTTTATCAAATTTCTCTTCGGCCATTTTGTCGTGATGCGCATACATACATACATACATACATACATACATACATACATACATACATACATACATACATACATACGTACCTACAGAGATGACAGAAGATTGAAAAAGTGCATCTCCTTCTTACTCAGACACAACCAGTACAGATATACCATTTTTTTAAAAATTCTGAGCAATGTACAGACAAAACTCTCTTCCTTGTTCCGTTGAGGACCCTTGGACCATGTGGTTCCTAACTCTGATGAGTTTTCCTCTTAGCCCAAGTATTCCTAACTCCTTTATTGAAAGTACTCGTCGCAACAGAATTTAATTCACGTATGTTTTAGCATTATTTTCGACATTATTTTTATAGTTTCTTCAACTTTTCTCGTGTCATTTAGGCATTTGTGTTTATTCGTTAATTTTTGAAGTGACAGATCAATCGCCTACAACATAGATATTTGCTTTCAGCAAATCAACATATTCTGATGAGAGCAGCAAGAGGCCTGCGTGTCTGTTATGATGGGGCCCTTCTCCGCCTATGATGAATTCTTATGTTGAAGACGCGCGCCCGCCCACCCCTCAAGTTATCGAAATTGACCAATGAATGTTAAAATCCCTGTCCCGGCCGGGAATCGAACCCGGAACCTCTTGTACCAAAGGCCAGTACTTTCACCATATAGCCATGGGGCCAGACACGATGAACTGATATTTCATGGATAAGTTGAACATTAAATGTCACACTAGGTAGACTGAAACTGAACTATAAAAATGCTTCGTGCTCTTTGCTGATTAAATTCAGGTTCCTAAAATCCGATGGCTGGAAATGTTTTGCAACAAATCTTATTTTATTTGGCTTCTTAGGACCATATTTCTTTAATAAAATGACTAATTCCGCCCTTCGGCATAAATTAACTCGCTCAGCAGCAAAACTGCAAGAGTACAATACAAGATTATAGCAACGATAGAAAATCAGCAGATAATCAATCAATAAACCAACAATAGATAATCAATCCTAATAAATCTGCAGCTGAAATTATTGCTAATAAGGAAGAATTTTTTGCTCTAATCGGCATCATTACTCACGTTTTTTTTAATCTCGTGGAAACGTGAAAAATGACGCATTTTCACGCTACCCATTGATATTCTTTTCAAAAATATGCGGAACATATTTTACATCTTCACAGCTCAACACACAAAATCACATACTAGTAATCACAAGGGCAACAATCGTTCTTTTGAATGCCCAACTGTTGTTTCACCTTGGACCGCTTGGAGCGCTAGTAGTAGCTGTCGCCTATTTCAGCACCGAGTGCCCGGTATTGGCGTAATTCGGTATTTGGTTTTACATACCGTAAATCGTGTGAAGATTAATGTATTCGTCTTAGTTCTTTTATTAATGCTCTCATTTTTGAATACTAATTCACACTCCTAGAAGTACAGTGGCGGGGAGGAAATGATCTGTCTGGACTACACCCTTCAGATATATTTTCCTTATCCTATTACCATCTTCAAGCTGTGATATTGTTATAATATGGCATCTCTCATATTATATTTTTCTTCTTTCTCATGTTATAAACAATCACCTTTGAATTAATACGGTCCGTACTGCCGACTCTTCTTACAGATATTATGTGTCTTGTGCTGATATCGTCGTGTGCGTTGATATTTTGCACCGTGAGAGGACCAGTTGAGTAGATCATGACGATTCTCGACAAATGTCCTGAGCGAAGCGATAATATTGCCGTGCTGAGTTAATCAGACGGTAGAAGCGTTGATCTTGTGAGCCCAAGTTGGCAGGTTCGATTCTGGGTCAGTTCGGTGGTATTTGAAGGTGCTCAAATACGCCAGTCTCGTTTCAGTGGTTTTACAGACACGCAAAAGAAACATTCGGGCACACCTGTGTCTCCGAAAACTATGAAAATTAGTTACTGCGTCGTAAAGCCAATAACATTATTATTATTATTATTATTATTATTATTATTATTATTATTATTATTATTATTGAAGAGATCTTATCATATTAGCGTTCTAACCACGTTTCCTAATCATAATGTGAGATAATTCCGGTGAAACACATGACTAAAATTGCTTAGGCAGACGATGTTGGACCGAAAACCATCCTCCTCAAAGTAAAACAACAACAATTTTAGATACTTCAGAACAAAAGAATATACAGTGTATTGCTCTACTTTTAAAAACCCATTATGATTACGAAAGTAGTGTTATTGTGTCTAGCATTGAATTAGACTGATGTTGGTAGCTTGCCATATAATGTAATCTGGCAGTTAGTCTGGCGGGCACCTAGCGTGGCATGACGGAATTCGTGATGAGTGCCTGTGACGTCAGTGACGTGCCACGGCCATCCCGACCGTACCCACCAAGCAGTGACAGGGCTTATTTTAGCACCTCAACAGTACTGGCTTAGGTCAGGCTCAGGGTTGACCAAACGCCACGATATTAATGATGGCTAAAATTGAAGAGGATTCCTAAACTCTCCTCTTTCGATTCACCCTTTAATAAAAGGAAAGAAAGATTTTCTGGCTGCATCTCTAGAACGACGACAGCCAGTGGTGGCTCGTGTATTAGAACACTGGGTGTTTAGAAAATACTACTACTACTACTGCTGCTGCTGCATTGGTACAAAGTTATCACTTACGAATTACCGTGAGTTTATCTCTTAGACTGTTCTAAAAACGTTTATAGTGTAATCGTGCGTTATTCTGCAAATAACCCGTTTGTGAAGGGATACGGTTAAGAAAAAATTCTCATGAGATGTAACTCATAGCACTAATTTTCATGACACTGAGCGGGTTCGCTACACGGTAGCTGTAAACCTGCATTTGGACGATGCTGGGCCCGATGCCCTGCGTCGGCAGTTCTGAAGGTAGATTTCCGTCGTTTTTCATTTTCATATTAAGTAAATTCCAAGGCCGCTACCCTGCCAGTTCTAGCCCTTTGCTGGTGCGACATTAAACCACCAGCGAAAAAAAACCCGTTCACGATTAGGACCCACATTTGTTAAAATTGCATATGCAAATGCATATTTTGAAGGTTAATGCATGCTCTGAAAGTATTCGCGTGTTTCTGCACATACATATATATTTGAAGTCACTGATCATTTTAATTTTCTTAATGTCCTGAATCGGTAGTCCCGAGCGTATTGGACGTTCTTTTAGAAATAGTTTTTCCTACTTTCTGACTAATGGAAATACTGTAATTTATTTCTAGCATGGCTTTCGAGCTGAATAACCCTTCTCATGGTCACGAGTCTTAGTAACGGGAATACTTTATCCTAGCAAACAGAAAACCCTCTTTCATGGTCTGGTCACATGTCCACACCACCATCAAAGTCCGGCTCCATGGCTAAATGGTTAGCGTGCTAGCCTTTGGCCACAAGGGTCCCGGGTTCGATTCCAGGCAGGGTCGGGAATTTTAACCTTAATTGGTTAATATCGCTGGCACGGGGGCTGGGTGTATGTGTCGTCTTCATCATCATTTCATCCTTATCACGACACGCAGGTCGCCTGCGGGTGTCAAATCAAAATACCTGCATCTGGCGAGCCGAACCTGTCCTCGGACACTCCCGGCACTAAAAGCCATACGCCATTTCATTTTACCACCATCATACACAGACTGACAAGTAATGGATATATGGGATGGGTTAGTGACAACTCCCTCAATTACCAAACGCTTGCATGTCAAGTCTACTCTAAATCTGTTCCGTGAGAATCATCCAGTTTATCAGGTGCAGGCACGCGTTGCTTATAATACAAGTATTTTATTTAATGAACATTCCTGAGGAGAAGCGAAGTCGAAACTTTTCATTAGAGGAGTGGATTCCAGCTAATAATGACTTTACAACAGATGCTAGTGTGGTTTTCTGTCTAATATGAATAAAAGTGAAGTATGAGAAAAAGAAATTCAACTTGAACAACATTCTAAGACGACAACACACATCAGATCAAAGGTGACGAGCAATGCACCACAGAAGTAACTACTTCTTACTCAGGTAAAACCCAAGTCTGTGATTAACACATTTTCAACAGACTTTTGTAAAGTTTTGGTATATAGTAATATCCCATTTTATAAACTAAATAATCCAGCTTTACGTTCATTTCTGAAGAAATACTGTGTAAGCCACAAGGTACAACTCAACTCACTGTACAACTCAACCATTGACTCAATTCGAAGTGACATTGGAGAGAACAGTATCTGCGTATCAGTAGATGAAGCAATTGATGCTTGTCGTCGAAGCATACCAAACTTCATAGTTGGTAAAATCTGCCTACATGAACCTGGAAAACCTCATCTTCTAGCAGGCAGACTCCCTGCGACAACCGTGGCCAACCGAGACCGAGAATAATTGTTCTAATGCGCGTGTGTGGTGATCACGATCTTACCTATAAGTTGTCCAAAATACACACCAAGAGAGGGTACTTTAAAAGAGGCCTAAAACATAAGACTCGATGTACCTCTCTTACGATTGGTTTTACACAAAAATAGCTCATTGCGATTATTTTATTCGATATACTTTTCCAATAGGCCTTCATGGAAAATTGAGGGAGATATCGGGGAGTAATATGAAAGTTTCTGCAGTTTCCTTCTATCTCTATCACTATCATTTCGAACCTCACAAATATTAAACTGAACTCGATCTTTTTTCTAAACTCCTATACCAGGTTTCATTAAAATCCACCCATCCATTTTCCCTTGATGCTGTAACTGACACAGACTCACTTTACATTATATGCCATAATATCACATAGTTGGAAGAAAACTAAATTTGAAGGCCTACTATATTGAAAGCCCATAAAATTGGTCAACAACAACAACAACATTGCACTGACTATTGTTTGTTGTGATGTGCTTTGTCTCTTCTGCTGCCACCCATCTGCGATAGATGGGATTACTGCTGCGTCCGGAGTAGTACAGCCTGCTTGAAGTAGCTGGGAAGTTAGATAACTTTTTAGCCCGCCATTCCTTTTGGTCATATTTGTTCTGATAACTACCGGTACGTGACTCACTGGTTCATCATAATATTCCAGTTATTCGATCCCTGCTCTAAGGCACCGATACGAATGAGGAGTATGCACACTTAACGGAAAGCGGAAGAGCAGTGTTCACCGCTGCCCGTGGCCGGGTCATTTCAGCTCTAAAACATGGCACTGTTTAAACACCAGCGTACTATTGTTCTCGAAAGGTGAGTAATTGGACCGTGATCGAGCATGTCGTATGATAGCAGTCTTTTAACTTTTTTTTTTTTTTTTGCTATTTGCTTTACGTCGCACCGACACAGATATGTCTTACGGCGACGATGGGATAGGAAAGGCCTAGGAATTGGAAGGAAGCGGCCGTGGCCTTAATTAAGGTACAGCCCCAGCATTTGCCAGGTGTGAAAATGCGAAACCACGGAAAACCATCTTCAGGGCTGCCGACAGTGGGGCTCGAACCCACTATCTCCCGATTACTGGATACTGGCCGCACTTAAGCGACTGCAGCTATCGAGCTCGGTAGTCTTTTAACTACGATATTCCAGTCGGTTAATATTGTATTCTGACAAGAATAATGACGTCATTGTAATGAGCTCTGTTGAATTCAGTTGTCCGTGTCAGTTACAGCATCACGGGAAAATGGATGGGTGGATTTTAATGAAACTTGGTATTTCAGTTTAGAAAAGTCGGGTACGATATGACCTATAAGTTGTCCAAAATATACACCAAGAGAAGGTGCTTCAGAAGGGGCGTAAAGCATAGCTAAAACTCGATGTATGTCTCTTACGGTTGGCTTTTAACAAATATAGCTCATGGCGAATTTCTCTTCTATATCATTTTCCAATACAGGGAAATATAAGGGTGATATCAGGGAGCCATGGGAAAGTTCAAGTTCAAGATCCGGTAACTAGCTCTGTAGACTGTAAAGAGAGTTGCTACGGACATCGTTTCTGCAACGTTTTAAAGACATTGTGCACCGGTCACTATTTTTTAAATATCAACCGGACGATACTAGGCGTTCTTTTATAACGGAAGGAAGAGATTAAATCATGAACAGCAATAATGAAAAACTGAAATTGTAAAGGGCCACAGAGAGAAAGGAAGCCAGTACGTCACGACAAGCCGATGACAGGGACAGGCATGCCGACTTACATGCTTCAGGATCTGGAGAACAATCAGAGGTGCACAAGAATGTAATCATGCGCATGTTAAGTGATTTTCCTGTCAACGACTGATACTATAGCCAGTAACTTGTATATCAGGCGGAGGTAAACGGGTCAACTTATAGGTCATATCGTACCCGACTTTTCTAAACTGAAATACCAAGTTTCATTAAAATCCACCCATCCATTTTCCCGTGATGCTGTAACTGACACGGACAACTGAATTCAACAGAGCTCATTACAAGGACGTCATTATTCTTGTCAGAATACAATATTAACCGACTGGAATATCGTAGTTAAAAGACTACCGAGTTCGATAGCTGCAGTCGCTTAAGTGCGGCCAGTTACCTGTTAGACCTGGCGGGGAATCAGAATGGGATATGGACGATTAAACGTGTCAGAGGTCTTGTTACCTTCCTTACTTGAGCGATATTCGTGTTTACGGCATTTCAGGTCACTCATCTGCATTAATAATTTCTTGAAGTTGTGACAAGTTAATAACAGTGACCAAAACATGGCTTCTGATTGAGAGAGCTGGCAGTGGTGTCGCTACCGGCCAGTGTCTTGGGAAGGTGCGGTACCCAACTGATGAGCCCATGCCGCACTGGGACGAGCCACTGGCATTTTTTTACGAGTTTCCTGAATTGTATTTAGTTAATCACAGTCATCCAATATTCTGACATTCTAATGAATACTGCATTTTGATCCACTCAAGCGACTTGAAATATTGTCCTCATATTAAATAATATTTTCTACAATGATATGCATTAATTGCCAACGACGTAGTTATGTAGAATCACTGGAGCCTGTGCGATTTCCGAAGTTAAGAAACATCGGGAGTGATTCAAGGGTAACTGAAGTGTTGTTGCAAAGAGCCGGGGTGGAAAGGAGCGGGTCACCCTCTCTTACGTTAACTGCGGCTGAAAGTGCCCCATCAGAAGCCTTTTGACAAAGCTTATGACTAGCTTTAGCTTATGCATATCTAATTATATCTAACACATGAACACAAACCTACTAAGAATAAATCAACACCCATACTATAAAATACTCTATTATGAAGAATTCTGAGGAAAGAAAACAAGCCGTCGAACAGTGGCAGTGAGAAAATGTCCAACACGACGCCAATTCGTTTCGGATGTATTATTCCCATGCGGGGTCCTGTTGTCGTGCTCTTCAGTCGAGGCAAAGTATACTTACTAGCTCTTGTAGATCTGTTAACATTATCAATTAACGGGTGCGCAAAATAGAGAAATTAAATCATCATATGATGATGAAACAAACGCATATCGTCATATCTTTACATTAATAACAATAGTGTACAGCCTCCGGAGATGCCTTGTGCTGGTCTTTTTCTCGTAGACGGCCTATTAGTATTTATTCCAAAGAATCTATACAGAACTATCTTTCAACTTAGACCCAATTTTGTTAGTAGAGAACAAATCATATCTAACAAAGGGTTATAAGAACTAAACAAGCTGTAATAGATATAGTGGGCCCTCCACGCAGTGATCACTGCCCGGTGGAGCCTGGTGATAACCTGATATTCGGCGATTGCCAGGGAATCGCGAGGAACCTCACGATAATAATAATATTTTTAAATAATAGATATAATAGCTCCCTCCTACAGTGATAACTGCTGGATGGAGCCTAGCGATTAACAAAAGAATAAACTGTAAAAGGGATAGTGTGTAGACAGCCTATTAGGCGACCTGCATGTCTGTTAAGATGAGGGCCCTACCTAGGATGATTTCTAATGCTGAATATGCCACACACACCCAGCCTCCGAGCCATCGGAATTAAGCAATTGAGGTTAAAATTCCCGACCCGGCTGGGAATCGAAGCTGGAACCCTCTGGACCAAAGGCCAGCACGCTAACCATTTAGCCATTGAGCCGGACATCTTTACATTGGTATTCTTATTTAGATGAGATGGATAGGTTGTAACCTGTTACTTTCAAATCCACCCTCCTGTATAGATTAACATTGAAAAAGTACGGGAATTTTGGTTTCGTTCCGCTGAGATCTTTCGCTGTTACAAATCTTCTTGCAGTTTATTTCAGGCACTGGATTTTGACTATGCAAAATATAAAATAACATAATATATTTATTTTATTAACTTCCAAAATTTGCCAGGAAGTTTGTAAACACGTGGTTTTAATTAATATTCTTGCTGGTTATTTTTCTTTCGAAAATACTGTTAATTGACAGCTGTCATATCTGCCCTAACTCAAATATTTTTGCGCGATCGCGACATAATTCATATATGTTCATATCACACTAAAAAACACTGACAGTGGTATGAAACCATCACCACCACCAACAACAAAAACACTAATCAAAATATCAACACATTCGGTAGAAAAACATCACACCACAAACTGAATGTAGACACAGTAACCCACGCTGATCTGAAAATAACACATTTAACAATTTTTAGTTCTTTGGCACGCAACAAAATTTGCAAATAGATTGTGGTTCCAAAGTGGTGTTCATGAATATAATCGACAACTGCTAAATTCTAGTTAGAACATGCATAACCCTTACTGGATTCAAACAAAATAAAATCATCATTGACTTCCCACAGAAACGGGATAACTTGGAATCTGATCCACGGCGCCACAAAAATTAATCACATAGATGATCACACATGCAGCATTCCCTTCCAATCGCCTAAATACAACTATAAGTCAGGTAATTCTTAGTTCAATAAATATCAGTCTGAAGACCCTTTACGTAAAATGCATAACTAGTCAGCATTTTACTTGAGATGGACGGTTTATGGTAAAATCTTACATTTCGTATACTCCATCGTTATCATACGGAGCAGGTTCTATAATGAAAATAGACAGGCTACTATGTCTTAAGTCAGGGATCCTTTCCTAGAAATAAATTCAAGATGATGGTCACACATCAGCATTACTCAACTGACTTCTTATACTGATAGAATTTACTTTAACAGATACTTTTACCACAATGGCATTTCGTCATGTCTCTTGTTCCAATATCGACAGATTCTGGAGGATGTATGATCGTTTTATGACACGTCCAACGTGAATAACATTTAAATAATCAATTATAACATGTAACTTGTTCTTCAATGAACATTGGACTTACCTCACAATCCATATCAAACCCGTACACTCCAGTATTACAACCTCCAACTCAGGGAGTAATCTTCGTTAAATAGGACTTATACAACGGCTAGTAATCCCACAATAAAATACGCAAGCTCTCATAGCCTGAACCACATATTAATGACAGGGCATACTACACTTCCTATCAGAATACGTTGCCTCACTTCAACTATTATAAACTGGAATAAAACTGCCGAATCGCTGCAACTAACGAATTCGACCGTGGGGATTATTCTTATTTTTTCAGACAATCATGAAATCAGACATAACTAGCTCTAACATAACCAGCTTCCTAATGAATGAAAATTAGGCTTTACACAAAAATCTCACAAAATGGTTGGAACACGTAATTCTGTGAACTAATGAAGCTCTATCAAAATCATTATATTTCACAGGACATGTATAATTACTGTCTGTATGTAAGTATGTTCAGTCCGTCAGTGATGCCGCTGGTGGGATCCTCAACAGCTCTGCCATCAGCTGTCGTAGGTCAAGGCCCCACACCGCTGGCTGCGCAGAAGCGTGTGACTGGGGAAGACATATCCATGCGCGTACCGCCATGTTGCGGGCGCTCCTCAGCTTGACGCGGAGATAGTATGGAATTCATGCTTTAACTTACATTTCGCACACATGAAAACATTCGCCTTATAAAATTGACAGCCTACACCGACTACCGTGTACACACGCAATAAATATCCATAATATCAAGACTGTGGTAATATTAAAATATACTTCTGTATAAAAACTGAACAATCTACACAAATCTTTTGGATAGCCTATAGGTGGCGCACCTAAAAAAATAAACCTTTAGCAGACTGAATAAGAAGACTGAAATATACACTACTACAAAAATACACTGGCGGTATCTCGAAAATGATCATCTCGCTCACTTTAATATAATGGTCATGTTCGTAACTGATGCGTTTGAACATTGTACGTATGGTAAGAAGGCCGGATTCACAGGACGAGAATCGCGTGGCAATCTGTCTCTTGAGAAACGTAGGATCAACAATTATTTAGCTTTATTGAAAATATGAAGACATGTTCAAAAAGCGGTCTACAACTTAAATATGATTACATATCGTGAGATAAAAATTATCTGTCTCTCAGCAGACTGGAGAACACACAAATTAAATATTTACAAACTCCTGTACCGATAACAATAATCTTCAATATCAACAAAAAAGGAAACCTGTGAAATAAAATCTTTCTATGAAAGGTACATTCCCCGGTCTAGAAAGCCAAGAATAACGGCCGAGACGATTCGACGTGCTGACCACATGACACCTCGTAATCTGCAGGCCTTCAAGCTGAGCAGCGGTCGCTTGGTAGGCCATGGCCTTTCGGGCCTCTTTTGCCATGGGGTTTGGTTTGATTTGGTTATGAAGTACCGTAATTGGATGAGTAGAAGTTAAATTATCATGTTTGTGTGATTTGGATTTAGGTAAATGCTACCTGACATTCGTTACACTGGTGCTAGTCTTCTATTGTGTATTTCTTAAAATGAAATTAATGTATAGGGTTAGTTTGAGTTTCACTTCATGGTTTAGGCTCAAGTTTTATTTTTTACAATTTGCTTTACGTCGCACCGGCACAGATAGGTCTTATGGCGACGATAGGATAGGAAAGGCCTAGGAATGGGAAGAAAGAGCCCGTGGTCTTAATTAAAAGTACTGCCCCAGCATTTGTCTGGTGTGAAAATGGGAAACCACGGAAATCCATCTTCAGGGCTGCCGACATTGGAGTTCGAACCCACTATATCCCGGATGCAAGCTCACAGCTGCGCGGTCCTAACCGCACGGCCAACTCGCCCGGTTAGGCTTAAGTAAGAATGTTATCATTTAAGATGTAAAACGCTCCTCATAATATTATCTTCTTAAAAATTACTGCTTTTACAAACTCATTCTGAATTAACATTATCTGAGCACATAAACATTGAAAGTGCGTTCTAATTTTTCTCTAATATGAGCACCATGATTTATACCAGAAAGAAAATAAAATTAAATTGAAAGTAAAGCACTTGCAAACAAAAAAGATTATCATAGTGAAAAGTTAATTTGATTAGCGTTTTCTAACCCAGACTAGGATTGACAAGATTGTAATGAGCTTTGTTTAGACTTTACATTGTCAGATTTTTCTGGAATAGCGTATTAACAATTGTATTATTTTATTATAAAGCATGTGGGAAAAATGGGAGAAATTAAGACATACGATACTAATAAATCATTTTTGAGATAATTGATAATTTGAAGCAAATCCTTACCCTAATATTGGGTTTTATCAAGTTGTATCATTCATATCTTACGGATTCTAGGCCCAGGTTTATCAAATTTGTAATACCGTTACACAGTTTGTATGAAAAATATGTAGTCTTTTTCAGAACAGCTTTTTAGTTCTAAACAATTATCCCCGATGAATTGAAAAAAGGCCAACAAGAAAAATAAGCCTAAATATTCTAAATTTCATGTCCATGCGTTCTCTGAATCAACCACCCTATAACCTGTTTAGTTCTCGATTATGGTAAATGACAGTTATTTTTTAACAGTTCAATTTCTACTCACATGTGAAAAGAAATAGCAGATCCCTTCTGATAGCAGTCTTTACAAATGATATGAAATGGCGAATGGCTTTTAGTGCCGGGAGTGTCCGAGGACAAGTTCGGCTCACCAGATGCAGGTCTTTTTATTTGACACCCGTAGGCGACCTGCGCGTCGTGATGAGGATGAAATGATGATGAAGACGACACGTACACCCAGCCCCCGTGCCAGCGAAATTAACCAATTACGGTTAAAATTCCCGACCCTGCCGGGAATCGAACCCGGGACTCATGTGGCCAAAGGCCAGCACGCTAACCATTTAGCCATGGAGCCGGACTCTGTACAAATGGAAAGATACTCACGAGGGTGAATTCTTGTCCAGCCTTCTGTACAAATGAAGGCTGGACACGAATTCACCCTCGTGAGTATCTTTCCATTTCACAGGTAATGCCTAACTGTAGGCCTAATATTGCCGATCAATTTAACTAACGTAATGTATCAGCTCCCACATTCCTTGAAAATATTTCATAGTATATTATCACTGCGTCACATATAATACCAAACCAGATCCACTAACAGGCATGATTCTAATCGAAAACATGCAAGGATCTGTAAACATTACCACGTGCTAGCCATGCATTCGAAGCTGAAGCCCCCGCAACATGGCGATGCGCGAAAGTGTTCAATATTCCGCTTAGCATCAGCGTGCTCTGTGAGTCTAGATAAGTAATATTGAAGTCTTTGTCATAGGTGGCCTAGGCAACACTGAAGAGGCGTACTAGGGAAATGAGGAGTGAGGTAGTTACCCGTTGCTTTCCTCACCAAGTCAGAGTTGCCATTACATATCAGTTTGCCAAGCCCACTGAAATGCATACACCAACCGACCCTATGAGCAACATTTTCATACCATTCATAGCAAGGACTGGCTGCATAAGGATTGGCATTACTAGCATCGCTCATACCTCAGTCACTTTCATATTGTCAAAGCCAACGATAAGACAGAGACAGATCTATGAAAGTAACAAAATTGCTCTAGCCTATACCAGAAGACATAGTGCACTGTAAACATTAGGTCCTGCCTGCAAAGGCGGATAATTACTGTCCAATATAAATATTATTGGATATGAGTTTAAATATTCTATCTTCATCGTTTACAGACATTCAACACTGTTTACAGGATGAAAGAAGCAGTAATATTACTCAACATTATTTAATTATCAACACACATGCGACTATTACTTACATCAGATTACATTTGGTTAGTCAGCTTCCTCCATACATAGTCCAGCATCGCGCTAGATACCATTTCTGTTAATTCTTCCATTCTTCTCAATGGAGTGCAAAATTGGAACATTAGTGGTATAAAACTATACACTGAAATTATAGTTGCACAATTTACACATATGGTGGACACAAATATCACTTCCCATCCGAACACTTTTGGTTGGTCAAGCACTTCTCTTGTATTAAAATAGGTTATGAATACTTTCACCCGTTCTCGGCCGCACTGTGATGCCTGCGAAAGTTACTTGCCTCCGAGCTACCATCGATCACTATTGAAAACGTCTTATAGCTGTAGAAAAACATTCCCATCTGGTCGTCTTGCCGATTGATGTACAAACTGAACTGGTACGATTCTCGTGACTTCGTAAGTTGAGGTCAGGCAACGTTTAACACTTGTGATGACTTTTAACTTTTGTCAGTTTTATATCAAGTGGCTGATAGCCGTGGAGACTGCCTCCACATTCAATAAAATAGTGTGCCTTTATTTCCCAGGATCTGATCCTTCTGTGCATTTTGCAAGTGTCGCCGGGAGTGAGCATGTTAACAAGGGGAAATATTCCACTTGCGCGAAGAAAACATTCCGCAGAGCTTGCAACTTTTCTACTTCAGGGTCTCACAGAACCTCGTTGGTAAGCTGACACTCTTAAATATTAAGTCCATGCGTAGCAGTAAATAGTTTAATTATAAATGAATTATTAATGCTTAAAGTATGAAAAGCGTGTTAAAAACTGCGTTCTCTCCACCTCCATGGCAATATCCACAGGTGTCCATCACCTGGATTTGTAAGCGCTATAATTCTCAGTAACTGATCATGAATTATAAGCAATAAACGAATGTGCCATATCTCTAGCTAGAAATTTAGATTAATGTGGGATTTATTTAGAGGAAAAGTAATTGTCAAATTAGAAATGCATGAGAAACTATTTTAATGACACAAAATTCGAAAACCTGTGACAATAAAGTTCGGTGAATAGTCTTGTACTATCAACTTAGATAAACAATGCACGACAGTGAACTTACTGTCCTTCGAAATATTCCCCTCCCATAACTATGCACTGCTGAGATCGGCGATACATGTCCTGGAAACTTTGCAAGAAGGCTTCCTTTGGGATAGTGTTCAAAAGCCGAAGAACGCCATTCCATGCTTTGCCGTTTCGTTTCAGGCTCGTACCTGAGACACCTGGTTTCATCCTCAATGACAATACAGTTCAAGAAATTTGGTGTCGCATCCGCCGTTTTGACAAAATCCTGTGAATCCTCTATACGTGCCTGCTTCTGATCGTCAGTCAAGTGATGTGGCACAAGACGAGAACATGTTTTCCTCTCCCCTAACTTCGGGGTAACGATTTGTCGCATGGATTCACGGTTAATCTGCAGTCATGCGCACAGTTAATCGCCGATTGTTCGTGAATATTGTCCTCACCGTCTCAATGTTTTCGTCACTGACGGCGGTCGCCGATCTTCCGCTACGGGGGTTGTCAGAAACACTTTCCCGGCCTCCTCGAAAAGGGGCGAACCACTCGTACACATACTTAAAGGACAATGCGTTTCTTTCGGTGTCTTGCCAAGCTTAAAACAAAACTGTACATTGAACTTTTGGTCGTTCATGTTCCTGTTCGCAGTTCAGAACCAACGCGCTAAACACGCACTGTGTCAAACAGGTCTTGCACGACACACACACACACACACACACACACACACACACACACACACACACACACACACACACGATGCTCAACTGAAAAACGTTGGGAGCAGGTGGTCAAAACCTGCTGCTACGCAGGTGCAGCGTTGTGTGTCGTCAGTGTTGCCGGATCGACCGTTTTGACTTCATTCACCGAACTTTGTCACAGGTTGTATTGCACGACAATAACAAAATAATCACCTCATACAAGTTTCATATCAGTTTCTTTCTCTCTCTCTGGTCTCTACACACGCGAGAGCGCTTCTCTCTTGTTTTTTCGGAGTTTGTATAATTTCCAGCGCCTACTGGATATCACTCCCACGCTCGGCCTTTCTACATGTCGTCTGACCCAGAGGACTGGTACTCTTCCGGCCATGGTGTCATGAATTCGGCGCATGTGGATGTCTCTTTTGGACCCACGTGATAACCCTTTTGTAGGACATCATAGGTGTTGTTCGGCTTCTTTTCAACTCCTCTGTACGGTACGAGGTATTTGCTTTCCATTTTGATGTTTGGACTAGCTTGAGTGCGCTTTACAGCAGCCAAATCATCTAGGTGATATTGGCGTGCAGGTCGCCGAAGTCGGACGAAGGTTACTTGATTCTCTCTTTGGATTTTCAGGATTAGAGTCTTTGCTTGTCCTCGCAGGTTATCTCTCTGTTCTTCGAAATTCTCTACCATTTTTTGTCGATGAGTTAATTTATTCTGATGTCAGTTTTATTGCACATTCTAACCCCCGTCAGGAGCTCAAAGGGGGTCCTCTTGATGGTTCGTTCATACGATGAGTTTATGGTCCTTTGTACAGCCTCAACATCATTATACCATATTGTTGGAATCTCATCTGACATCTTGGCTAAGATTCGTGTTTCTATTGAATTAACTGTTCCTAGTTTTCCATTGGCACGTGGTTGTCCAGTAGTTACCAGCTTACGCGAAATGTTCTCAGACATAAAATAACCTACAAACTCCTTTTGAATTGAACGCTGACCCTCGCTTGACTTTCTGTATCTCTAACTTGGCGATTACTTTTCCCGCAGTTGTGGACTTTGTAGGATAAAACCATACAAACTTCGTAAATCCATCTGTCACTGACAGAATGTATTTGCAGCATTTGTGTGTTGACTCCAGTGGTCCAAGACAATCAATGTGGTAGGCATGTAAAGGTAAACTTCCTGGGAAAGTGGGTGTTGTAATCCTCTTTGTTTGCCGACATTCAATTGATCAAAATGCTTGTTACACAATTGGCTAAGAGAGTTTCAACCTTTCTCTTAAGATCAGGAATCTCAAACTCTTCAATGACAGCATCTTCAGTTCTTTTAATTGAGTATTTTCCCTTCTCACGCGCTCTCTTGATAATCTCTTATTACATGCCTTTTGGTACAACTAGCACTTCTATATCGTATTGGAATTTGAACAGCGTACTATGTATGATAATGAAGTACTAGTACGATCGTTCTTCGATTAATTCCCTAATAACATTGAGCCCATCATCTTCTCGCTGCCCTTTTTTTATTCTGGCAATTAATCCAACGGTGGCAGGGTGACAACATGCAGTAATCTACTTTCACAGCTGCTCACTATTGCATATTGAAGCACTTCTAGCATTAAAGCCCATGTTGCTACTTTCGAGGTCAAGTTCTTTTTGTGCATGGTCTTCTGGAAGGCTGAACAAGCTGTAATGATAATGAAATTAACACCAAATAGATATACCGTGAACTTTCTAAATACAGTGATAATGCCCAGGACTTCCAATTCATAGCTGGGGTGGTTCCATTCTTGTGGAGTGGTCTTCTTATTCGTAAAATATACCGGGTGAATGTTATCATCATCCGGAGTTCTTGAAGGAGAACAGCCCCATAACCATGTTCACTGTTATCTGTATGAAGTTCTGTTTCATAAGAATGATTGAAGATGTTTAAAACTAGTTCCTTTCAAAGTGTTTCCTTCACTTTTGTGAATGCAGCTCTTTGTTATTGCTCAAACTTGAAACCGGCGTCCTTCTTCCGCAAGTAGCGTAGTGTTCTTGCTATTATAGAATAGTTCCGAAAGAACTTACCCAGACAGTCCTAAGAAGCTCTGGACCTGCTGTACAGTTGTTGGTTCCGAGAAGTTAATAAGAGCAGCAGTTCTCTGTGGCGAAGTATACATTTTAACATTCTCGACTAGATGCCGCAAAATTCAATACTAAACTTAAGAATGGTACATTTTTCTTAATCAGTAACAGTCCATATGTTTTAGCTGTATCCAATACCAGCTTCAAACGTTGTAATACTAGATCGTTGTATTTTGCGGGAATTATGATGTCATCCATGTACACTAGTATCCTAAAGTTAGGCATGATGACTGAACGAGGCCGTACCTCCTGATAGGAATGTCAGACGGATTGGTGAACAAACGGAAGCTGAATCACACACCGTATGTTACACAACTTGTCCAAAAACAGTGTCAGAAAGGTTCTGATAGCTATGGTACGCCTTTGACAACAACTAATAAAACATGGCAATGTCTTCCACAAAAATATACTGTTAATAGGGTGTATGGTTACCCCTAACGGCCACACATGCTTCGCACCGACCTGGCATGCTCTTATGTCAGTCGATCCCATTCCTCCGAAAGGGCAATGCGAAGATCTTGGAGGGTCCTTGGTGCAGGCTGACGGGATGCAATTCGCCTCCCTAATGCATCCCAAGCATGTTCTATAGGATTCAGATCCACAGACCTCGCTGGCCAGTCCATGCGATGAATGTCTTCCCCAGCCAGAAATTCATCCACCAGAGCAGCGCGGTGCGATCGGGCATTATCGTTCATTAAGAGGAAGTCTGGACCAACCGCGCCTCTGAAGAGTCCAACATGTGGTCTCAGTACCTCATCCCTGTATCTTCGAGCGTTAACAGTGTTCCTGGGACCACCCATGAAGTTGTGCAGGTCCATACGGCCATTCAACGTGATGTTCCTCCACACCATGACGCCACCACCACCACCACCACCACCACCACCACCACCACCACCACCACCACCACCACCATACTGGTCCAGTTCCACGATGTTCCTGTGGTTGTACCGGCTACCCTGTTCTCTCCAGATTAATGCGAGACGGGAATCGTTCTGCAAACTGAAGCGAGATTCATCTGCGAAGAGCACATGCCTCCATTCATTCATGGTCCAGTTTCGATGTTGACGGCTCCGCAGTAAACGGGCCCGTCTCTGTGCCGCAGTGAGCGGGACGCACACCGCTGGACGTCGGGCAAACAGCCCTGCTGTTCTGAGCCTCCGGTACACAGTTTGCCGGAAAACGGCAACCCCTGAGACGGCTGCAAGCTCCGCCGACAATTGTCTTGCAGGTGCACTCCGATTTCGTCGGGCGGTTAAGGCGAGATATCGGTCCTGCTGTGAGGTGATTACCCTTGGTTGACCTGGTACTGGCCTACAACTAACATCTCCTGTGTCTCGAAATTGTCTCCAAAGCCTGGAAACGTCACTTTGTGGCACATTCAAGGATACGGCGACTTCGGTCTGTGTTTGACCTGCTTCCAGGCGGCCGAGTATTCTACCCTGCAACACGGGGTCCAAATGGCGTCGTTGTGCCGTTATGTTGTCACGTTCACCACGAGGCTACACTCCGCACACTGTAACAGGGCGAACACGACTGAGGGAGTATGGGGCGCAGGCACTGGCTGCGTTTACCTTGCGGTTACGCCGCTAGTCAAAAAAGGGAACACTCCTTTGCTATACAGAGCGAACACGTGAGTTTGGTAGGTGCATATGTCGTGAGAATCGTCGGTCGAATAGACTTGTGATATTCGACGTAATAGCGAGTTTGGACTTTACCCACGAGTCAAATCCAGTACGGGATGTAATTTCGAGTGAACATAGCGCCACCAGACTAATACACAGTCCAAAAAAATTAGGGGGACATGTTTTGTAACGTATGGAATGTGAACATTAATTTGGTAGATGGGATTCCAATGGTTGTATAGCATACCTTGAGATCTTAACTGGTCATGGTATGTCAAATCGAGGTTATACCCCATCTGTAGGCGTAGCCATGCATTAAACTGTCAGGTGACCCCTCAAAACAAAGTGAATAGCGGTGCGTCCGTGTGTCGTGTGGAATGTCTTACGGGGAAGTAGTTATTTAGGGTTGTATATAAGTGTTAGATCACCACGTGTAGCTGTCTGTGTTTTAAAGTAGTTGGGCGTAACCATAGGGTCACCTGTGTGCGCTAGGGCTCCTTAGGAAGGATTGCCGCTATAGATTGGTTATATGAGACTTACTTTAAGGAGCCGGGCCAGAGGGTAATGCGTACTGAGTTAATTCGATGGCCTTATCGTCTTAACCGGCTGCCCTTCCCAGCCTCAGCCCTTGGTGGGGTGATGTAATAACTGGCATTCTTCTTTCTCTATAGGTGGAATACTGCCGTATTTAGGTGACTACCATGGGAACTATAACACTTTTTCTTAGGTTCATGGACTAACGACTATAGGATCTCTAGCTGAGTCTGGCATTATTTCAGTTGTTTAATCTTCTCTGAATAGGGAAACGGGGGTTTAATCTTCTCTGAATAGGGAAACGGGGGTTCAGCTGTGTGGTAGATTTTAACTCTTCTGGCTCTAGAAATAGCTTCTACTGCAACAACACGCAGTTTGCTATATGCATCCGATGCCGCTTACCCTAGTAGAGACAGTTTACTTGGGGACTAAGCACTTCTCCCGAGTATATTGTGGTGTGGTTACGGGGTGCTGGTCCGCCTGAATTTCTGGAGGTAAATTGCTGAGAGATAGTATTAGGAGATCAGAATATCCTAAGAGGATAATTGCTGGCACTGAAAGGTCGCTCGAAACGAGATACTATCTACTACACGCCGGCATTTTTTAAATATTTGTCCGTGGCGTCGACCTCTGCAGATCGTTTGCCACTACTTTCACCATATGAGAAGAACCTGTTTGTAAGTGTAATTGCGGAAGTGTAAAGTATTGAATGTGAGGAAAGAAACGTTAAGGACTATACATACACTCAGCCCTAGGCTAGGGATATTAATCATTTACAACTAAAAACCCCTGACCCGGCCGGGAATCGAACCCGGCGCCGTCGGGTGACAGGTGGACGCGTTGCCCCTACACCGCAGGGCCGGATACGCCGGCATTTACAAACTGCTGACTTACATTTTCACGATTCTAGAAGTGATTGGACAGCGGGCATACGTAATTTCCGCACCGCAAGCATTCTGGATTATTATTCTCAAAGTAAGACATACACAGCTTATCTAGGGCGGCCTTCAAGTCTATCCCTCTTAACTGGAAGATTCTGAGTTCGAGTTTTAGTAGGGGTGGGAATTTTTTCAGGACGAAGGTATTTATTTATAATCTGAATGGATGAGGTATGAAGTTTAAGAGCTCGGTATACTTGAAAGAATGTGGTTTGATTCTCTGTTAGGGAGCTAGGGGGACATACGGCTCTGGGGTTCACTTAGCTTTTAGCTGAAATGAGTAACAGTTAATGTTTTATGTTTAAGACGTTTATTTGACAGAACTGACACTGCTACTTTTCTTTTCAGCATGAGCTCCAAACTTAGAACTTATGCAAACAGATTGAACTGGTGTGTTTCCGTTCCTGTTTATCAATTCTACTTTATTATCTAAGCCAACTTCACGTTCTGCCGCCGTGCAAACGTCTCGAGGAGAAGAGAAGCAAGGTGAAGGGATGAGGTAGATAAAGATTTCAACGCTTCTTCGGTATCTGGTGCAAGTTAAGTTCGTACCTACAAATTATACTGCAGAAACGCGGACTACATCAAAACAAGTTCTACCATTCCTATAGAACAGCTGTTTGCTTGTAGACTGAATGTTAACAATAACCCTCCGTTATCCTATGTAGACGTAAGATACTGTAAAGACCCTAACCTACTCGTAAAACGCTTGAAAATGCTAAGAGCCTACGAAGATACTGATTGTATAGAGCAGGCCCTCTCAGGCGCTCAAAATCTCACGCGTGCAAACGGAGGCGCAGAGTTCCTGTGCACAGTGCATCGGTCCCGCTTGGCTCGGCTCGGACCAACGCTTCGTCTCTGGGCTACACGGTAAGCTCGGCTCAACTCGGCTCGGATTTGGAGCGCTACGGAGCAAGTGAGGAAGAGGGAGACAGGCGGAGCGAGCAAGGCAGGCATGGGGGAAAGAGGGAGACAATGCTATTGCTCTACATCGAGGAGTGGGGGTCTGCACCCTGGTCAACCAAGCGAAGTCGTCTATTGCTCCGTGCACAGGTGCATGCACCTGAGAGGCTCTGGTATAGGGTATAAAGCAGGCCTTTTAGAAATCGAGCGATAATTACACAGTCCTGGTGATAGCTCTGCAAAGAGGAGACCTCGCCTGTAAGCTAAAACTCGACAGTACTGCACCCTAAACAGTTTCCTACATTCACACCCACCGGGCGAGTTGACCGTGCTGTCAGGGGCGTGCGGCTGTGAGCTTGCATCCGGGAGATGGCGAGTTCGAATCCCACTGTCGGCAGCCCTAAAGATGGTTTTCCGTAGTTTCCCATTTTCACGCCAGGCAAATGCTGGGGCTGTACCTTAATTAAGGCCACGGCCGCGTCCTTCCAACTCGAGGCCTTTCCTCTCCCATCGTCGCCATAAGTCCTATTTGTGTCGGTGCGACGTAAAGCCACTAGCAAAAAGAACTTTCATACCCGCCACCCTCACTTTCACTCACGTTAGTCCTCCTTCTGTAGCATGTAATGGATCATGTAGCGATATTATTACAGACTCTTTCCTAAACTCCCCTCTCCCTTAGGGTTTTAACTCCGCCTCTAGCTGTAGAGCCGGACTCAAGCCCGGATAAAGGAGGTGAGACACCTTAAATACTTTAGAGAAATATAAACGTAGTAACCATTTGTCAGCTCCCCAGCTTTGGACCAATAAGACAAATAGGTCCTAAGCTCCTGAGATAGGTTTGAATACGCATTAACCTTTCGCTACCCCTCTAGTCCCACAATAGCTGTGGGACAGCTTTCCAAGTATATTTTTTTCATCGCAATACACGTAGGTATTATTTCTTAAAATATTATGTTCTAGTTACATGTCTCAGAAATGCCAGTGTATTAGGTAAGTAGCGCAAACTGTTTTCAGTTCTGAATACAGTGTTTTAATCTGTAAATGATGTAAAAAATGCTGTCGGCTACTATATGTCTCTAGAATTCAAAGCTGCAAGCTTAAAGTTAAAATCAGAAATTGAGTGTTCCCGACTTTAGCAACCTTGAACACTTTAGTGTCACTTAGTCCTCGTTAGCCCTTTAGTGCTTTTTAGCTCGTTAGTGCCCTTTTGCCCTTTTGCTCTATAGCATTTTTCCCTTTTAGCCCTTTATAACTTTAGTGCCCTAAGTACTTTAGTACGTTTAGCCCTTTAGTGTCCTTAGCCCTGTAGCCCTTTAGTGTTCTTTAGCCCTTTGTCCCTTTAGCCCTTTAGTGCCTTTTAGTGCTCTGTTTCCCTTTACTCTCCTTTAGCAATTTTAGTTCCCGCTAGTACTTGGGGGGCCTATTAGCCCTTTAGTATCCTTAGGTGCGCTTTAGCCCTTTTACCCTTTATTGCCCTTTAGTTTTTAGTGCCCTTTGCCCTTTAACACTTCAGTGCTTTTAGCCATTTAGTGTTCTTTATCCCTTTAGTGCCATTTAGTCCGTGGGCCTTTTAGTACCCTTTAGCGTTTTATTGTCTTTTTAGCCCTTTATTGCCATTTAGCCTTTTTACTCTAAACGTAATTTAAAGTATCATCCAAGACCTTTTTTAACCTTCAAGGTTATTATTACCTATAACTTTGTATAGATATGTTGTTAATTAGTTCCGCACCGAGCTCGATAGCTGCAGTCGCTTAAGCGCGGCCAGTATCCAGTAATCGGGAGATAGTGGGTTCGAGCCCCACTGTCGGCAGCCCTGAAGAACGTTTTCCGTGGTTTGCCATTTTCACACCAGGAAAATGCCGGGGCTGTACCTTAATTAAGACCACGGCCGCTTCCTTCCACTTCCTTGGCCTTTCCTCTCCCATCGTCGCCATAAGACATATCTGTGTCGGTGCGACGTAAAACAAAAATAGCAAAAAAAATTAGTTCCGCCAGAAGAAATCCATACGCTACATTTAGGCCCCTAGCAACGAAACAAATTATCGGATGAATATGAAAGTTAACATATTAGATCTGAAAACGCCTCTTAAATCTGTAGGCATAAGTTATAACCTTGTAGCTCATGCAGAACAGGAAATATGCGGTGTAAACTCTGACATAAGGAATGCATAGGTTACAATTAGCCCCTACAACGAAACAAATTGTCGGATAAACATGAAAGTTAACAAATTCGATCGGAAACGTACCTCTTTAATCTGTAGGCATAAGTTGTAAGCTTGCAGCTCATTGAAAAGGAAAATAAGCGGTGTCAGTTCTATCATAAGAAATGCATAAGCTATATTTAAGACCCTAACTACGGAACAAATTTATCGAACAAACATGAAAGTTGATAAATTGGATCGGAGACACACCAGTTCAATCCGCTAGCATAAGTTCTAAGCTTGTAGCTAATGCATAAGATAAAATTAGCGGTGTCAGTTCTGTAATAAGTTCTGTCAAATAACCGTCTTAAACAGCATAAATTAACTGTTACTCATTTCAGCTGAAAGCTAAGTGAACCCCAGATCCATATGTCCCTCTGACTCCCTAACAGAGAATCAAACCACGTCCTTTCAAGTATACCGAACTCTTAAACTTCATACCTCATCCATTCAGATTGCAAATAAATACCTTCGTCCTGAAGAAAATTGCCACCGCTAATAAAAATCAAACTCTGAAACTTCCAGTTAAGAGGGACAGACTTGAAGGCCTCCCTAGGTAAGCTGTGTATGTCTTACTTTGAGAATAATAATTCAGAATGGTTGCGGTGTGGAAATTACGTATGCCCGCTGTCCAATCACCTCTTGACTCTTGAAACTGGAAGTCAGCAGTTTGTAAATGCCGGCGTGTAGTAGCTAGTATCTCGTTTCGAACGACCTTGCAGTGCCGACAGTTATCCTCTTCACGTGTTTTGATCTTCTTGTACTATCTTTCTAAGCAATTTACTTCCAATTCAGGCGGGCCAGCACCCCGTCACCATACCGCACTCTACTAGAGAGAAGTGTCTAATCCCCGAGCACGCAGTCTCTACTAAGATACCGACGCTCCGTGTATCTATGGAATGCATTATCACTGCGCAGGCATATAACCGACTAGTGTATGATTCTGTGTAAACGTCAAAGAAGCAAAGAAAATAGGTGATTTTTTCAAATTAGTGTAAAGCACCAGTACTCTGCCTGTATGCTAGTACTGTAAGTACAGTTCTGTACTCGAAATACTGTAGTACGTGTGTTTGTTTCTTTTATTGCTTGCTTATAGAGTTGATTGAGTAATAATGTATAGCACAGTTTCAGTTCCATAAGAGAATTCACTTATACGTTTTATGATTTATATACTATTTTAGCCGTCACCCTTTGGAGACGTATAACTGAGCTTCATCTGTATATAGCCACCGTACACTCAGCCAACCTCACGTATGAGTTGCTATGGCACTACCAGTTTGAAGTACTGCCCATCCTCTTACAGTCTGATTGAGAGATTTCTCTTTGAACCTATGAAGGAGCTCGTAATTTTATTGAAAGGTGATTCATAAGCGGTGGTGGTGTTCGGCAAGGCCCCATGTCCTGGTTGCAGATGCTTGATACTGACTTATTTTACTCCGGATTAAATGCCCTGTTTTACCAGTGGAATAACAACTTGCACTAGCATGAGGAATATAATGTGTGTCAAGGTAAAGCACTACATTATACTTTTGTGCAAGTGTAGAGTGTACGTTGTGGGAGATTTTGTTACCTTATTTATTGTACCGTCCTTATACATGACAACACTTTAAGTAGCATCTTGAATTAATCATGAATACTTTTAACGAACTTTCTTTAATTTAAAGCATTCGTTAGGTTAGTTTATAAAATACAAATTATAAAAGTAATAATGGATCATTGTATCTGGTTGCTATACTGATCATTACAAACATATTGTATGCCGCATAGAAACTATCCCTCTTCCTTGCTGTATTTACTAATATAATTAACTAAATTGGACACCGTTCTTTAACTCCTTGGATCAATGGTTATCATAGCGGCCTTCACTTAAGAGGATCGAGCTGGGAATTTTACTCGAATCTGGTTAATTTCTCTGGCTCGGAGACTAGGTATTTATGTTTGTCAACATACACAC
The DNA here is from genome assembly GCF_040414725.1 of Anabrus simplex. NCBI lineage: Eukaryota > Metazoa > Arthropoda > Insecta > Orthoptera > Tettigoniidae > Anabrus > Anabrus simplex. Next base: position 387,517,473 of record NC_090266.1, on the reverse strand, counting down.
CTCATAATTAACACACAACACACTACAGTGCCAACCACCATAGAAACATATAATGGGTAGAATACATCCTGAATAAGGGGCAGACGCCAGGAAGGGCATTCTGTTGTAAAGCTAGGCCAATTCCACATGTACGACACAGATATCGTTATTACACGAATAAGCTTGAGTGGATCTTTTAAAGGTAGGATTAAGATTAAGTTTGAATTCAAGAGGTCAAATTGGGACAAATATTCGTTTATGAGAAGAGGAATTTGGGCTTAGAATAATTTATGAAGGGAAATACTGGATATTTTTCCAAGTTTTTAAATCATTTGAGAAAAGCCTAGGTAAACAATCGATAGGGAATCTGCTATCTGGGCGACAGCCCTAAATGCAGGTCAGTGTTGATTGATTGATTGATTGATTGATTGATTGATTGATTGATTGATTGATTGATTGATTGATTGATTAATTGATTGATTTATTTATTTTTGGGAAAGAGCGGGAAGGAAAGAAAAAAGAAAATTTGGGCATCATCCCGAGCTTAATCGATTTTTTATAGAACACTGAACTGTGCTTTAACCATGTATTTTGCAAATAAAATCGATTCCATTTCCTTGTTACGGAATGATTGCGAGATCAATCGATGGTTCATGGCTGTATTATACGCAGAAATTCGTTTCCCTAGCGTCTTGGCGTTTGGTCCTCGGGGTTCCGTGCTCTATTGCCGGCCGAGTTAAGGTATTTTAATCTTAAGTCTTAGCTTGGGGACAGGGTGTTTGTGCTGTCCCAACATTCCTATAATTCTCACACAACACACGCTATCCTACGCCACAGCACGCAGTTTTCCCATACATGGTAGACGCTGCCCACCCTCATTAGAAGGTCTGTCTTGCAAGGGCTGGACCAGAATAGCATTAACCACACGATTTGTAAAAGGTGTTTTACCCAACGGTCACTGTGAGCTATTATATATACATAAATGCATGCATGTTTGTTCCCTGACCGATAGTGCAAATTTCGTAGTAATCAGTATAATTATATCTTGATAATACGTAATAATATTAGACAGTGGGCACCTGTTACATGACGACTTCAGGAAAATAGGATCTGTGAGAGATACGTTCTTATATTTAAGTACATATTATTTCACTAGCTGATGTACCCGTGCTTCGCTACGGAATTCTACATTGTATACAGAATTCTAGGCTAGGTAGTGTACACGTTGTGAGCAAGATTGTATTAAATTGCATAGCTCTTAACGTTACCCTAGAAACGCGACGGGGAAGTCACCAAACGTCTTTTCTTATATGAAGACTGTGTTAGGGAATTTTCATTGTAATGATAGGTCCGCTTGCCTACCATCAGTCACCACCAGTTTGGGGAGTTTTTATTATAATGGCAGACACTCACTCTCCACCAGCCATTTTACATCCTCAGAAAGACTGTCTTAGTGGTTTTTCCAACTGAAATGAATATAGGTCATTGCAATGACGGCAGTAGGAATGGCGCGATTAAAAGCAATACTTTCATATGAAATACTCCATCAAATGAAAGACCACACACTTTCTCACTTTTAACGAACAGTACTATGCTGGAACTCCAGAGGTGGAATGACCAAGTCGCAGACATTTCTGATTCGTGAACACTCTTCGTCTTTTTTCTGCGGTGCGGGGTGGAGTGGGGGAAGACGAATAGTGGAGAGTCCCAGGGCAAAAACTATGCCTTTTTACTAATCTGTTTCCGAGGAGTACCCGATGAGTCGGAAAATCTCAATTCACTACAATGGCAACGGAAAAACCTATCTGATTTGGAGGCATTTTTTTCCTCCAAGCCAGAGGAGAAGCCCCCCTCTTCACTGCTAATTTGGAATTAAATGAATGTAGAATTTAATAAAAGTGAAGAGGAAGAAGCTTTTCTTAAGAAACGGCTCTTTTCGGGGTTGACTTTTGAGTTATTTAGTGAATTGTGGTGCTATAATTTGAATTAAATAGTAATTCTAGACCAGGTCATACTACTACTACTACTACTACTACTACTACTACTACTACTACTACTACTACTACTACTACTACTAAGTGAGCCTCTGCCGTAAGTGTGCATACAGCTCATTCAAAACAGCGCGTCAGAGTAGGGATCGAATAAATGGAATACTATGATGAACCAGTGTGTTATGTACCTGCAGTATCAGAAAATGTATGAACCAGAGGAAAATGAAAATGAAAACTTACAATCTGTTTTCCAGTCATTGACCGGGTCAGGGGTGTAATAAATGAAGTATAGGTATATAGGCTGTTAGTACGATGGGGTCGCCACTCCCAGTTATACATTAATGACTGATAGATGCTATGAAATGAGAATGGAGAGTGTTGCTAGAATGAAAGATGACAGGGAAAACCGGAGTACCCGGAGAAAAACATGTCCCGCCTCCGCTTTGTCCAGCACAAATCTCACATGGAGTGACCGGGATTTGAACCACGGTTACCAGCGGTGAGAGACCGACGCGCTGCCGTCTGAGCCACGAAGGGTACATGAACCAGAGGAATGGCATGCTAAAGAAGAAAGTTTTCCAACTCCCCAGCTATTTCCCGCCAATGTTCAGTCGGGCTGTTATACTCGGTACGCAGTAGTAATCCCATCTATCGGAGTTGAGCGGGACCATAAGAAACGAACAACATCACAACAAACAATGGTCAATGTAAAGTTATTGTTGATTAGTAACAAACAATGGTTAATGTAAAGTTATTGTTGATCAGTGCTATGCGCTTTCGATATTGTAGGCCTTCTAAAATACCACGCTTATCATAGTCGGTACAGTAAAACTGAATGACACATAAGTGCTCGGAAATTGTATTGTATATAACTTTTGTTGTGTAGTACTTTTCGATAGCACCAATAACATAGGTACCGGTATTTAAAAATTAAGTTTTAGGCGCCTTTCCCTAAACTACCATTTCATCTCGGGCAAATAAAATTATTTACAGCCTAGACTGTAGATTCTTATTCCCCGACTCTATATAGCGGTTTTCATTAAATTCTGTTAACCCATTCTCTCGTGGCTAGGCGTTGATATGGACTTAGCAGCAAAACTACAAATTCATTAGTATCTGTGTTATCAGAGCCGGTACGGTAAAAATGTATAAGACATAATTGATTGGAAATTTAATTCTATATAACTTTAGTTATATAGTATTTATCGATAGGACCGCTCATAATATAAATATTCGAGAATTAAATTTAAGGCCTTCCCCTAAACTACCATTTCGCTCGGCGTGAATAAAAGTATTTATAGCCTAGATTGTAGCGGATCATCCCCCGACTTTACATACCGATTTTCATTAAATTCTCTTCAGCCGTTTTCTCGTGATGCGTGTACAGACAGACAGACAGACAGACAGACAGACAGACAGACAGACAGACAGACAGACAGACAGACAGAAATTACGGAAAAGTAAAAAATGCATTTCCTTGTTACTGTGGACATGGCCGATACAGAAATACCATTCTTTTCAAATTCTGAGCAATGTACAGACAAAACTCTTATTTTATATACAGGGTTATTCTAAATGATTGTCGGGGTTACAAAAATCCATAACTCACAGTGCAATTGACGTAGGAATATGAATATTGTTTTATTGTGTACTGTAACTCATAAAGTTATTTTGACATACATTACAAATGCTCGATATGTGCGCCTTGTGTCACTCTACACGCATCTACTCGATAGTCCATCTCTTCCCACACACGAGTCAACATGGCAGCAGTGATGCTTTCGAAGGTGGCTTGGATGCGCTGCTTCACTTCCTGAATATCCACCGGTAGAGGAGGAACAAATACCTGATCTTTAACATATCCCCACAGAAAGAAATCGCATGGTGTAAGATCTGGTGAACGTTGTGGAAAGGGTAAGAGCATCAGATCACATTCCGTTCCGTGTCCCATCCATCGTTGTAGAAGTTCTTGGTTTTAAAATGCTCTAACCTCCCTGTGGAAATGAGGTGGTGCACCATCCTGTTGCAGTACGTAATCATCCCTGTCGTCACTTAACTGGGTAACAGCCATTCTGTGAGCATGTCCAGGTAAGTCAGCCCTGTTACTGTCTGTTCATTGAAGAAGAACGGGCCATAGACCTTCGTGTTTGAAACGGCACAGAACACATTCACCTTAGGAGAGCCTCGCACATGTTCCACATAACAATGGGGGTTCGTTGCACCCCAAATGTTTGTTTACCTTTCCACTTACATGAAAAGTAGCTTCATCACTGAAAACTACTCTGTCAAGAAAACGATCATCTTCTTCAACCCGTACCTGCAGTGCCATGCTGAAGTTGAAACGTAGGGCTTTGTCATTAGCTGTTAGAGCTTGACGCAATTATAGGCGATATGGCTTTACATTTAGGCGCCTTCGTAACACACGCTATACTGTGGTTTGAGGAACTTGCAGTTCCCTGCTACATCTCGTAGTTGATTTCTTAGGACTACGGAGATAAATGCCCCTAATCCGATTCACATCCGCTTCTGACACAGCGGGGCGACCACTGCTTTTCCCTTTGCAAAAACAACCTGTATCCGCAAATTGTGCGCACCATCTGGGAAAAGAGTTGTCGGAAGGAGGCTCCTTCCCGTATTTTGTCCGAAAATGGTGCTGGGCTCTGGTAACGGTTCGATGTTGATGAAATTCAATAGTACAAGGAGCTTTCTCCTTTTCGCTAACCGCCATTTTGTTAAACACTGCTATTACTGCCATCTGGTGGTAACTTATGTACTACAGTTGATGCAAAACAAAACTTTGAGAGTTTGTCTAACCATTACTGCAACAATAAAAATGGTGCGTTTTCCACGTTTTCAAACAAAAATTCACGAAACCCCGACAACCATTTAGAATAACCCTGTATATAGATTACACATTTCAGGCCTTCCCCTAAACTACCATTTCACTCAGTGTGAATAAAATTATTGATGGCCTAGACTATAGCGACTTATTCCTCGACCTTGCATACCAGTTTTCGTGAAGATACGACCACTAATAACATAAATATTTGAGAATTACATTTTAGGCCTCCCCTAAACTACCATTTTTCTCAGCGTGAATACAATTATGTATAGCCTATATTATAGCGACTTATTTCCCATCTTTGTCTACCGATTTCAATTAAGATAGACCACTAATAATATAAATATTTGAAAATTAAATTTTAGGCATTCCCCTAAACTGCCATTTCACTCAGAGTGAATACAATTATTTATGACAGATTATATCGACTTATTATCCCGACTTTGCATACCGATTTTCATTAAGACACGACCACTAATAACATGAATATTTGAGAATTAAATTTCAGGCCTTCCCCTAAACTACCATTTCACTCAGCGTGAATAAAATAATTTATAGCCTAGATTGTAGTGGTTCATTACCCGACTTTACATTCCGATTTTCATTAAATTCTCTTCGGCCGTTTTCTCGTGATGCGTGTACATACATACATACATACATACAGACATATAGACAGAAATTACGGAAAAGTAAAAAATGCATTTCCTTGTTACTGTGGACATGGCCGATACAGAAATACCATTCTTCTCAAATTCTGAGCAATGTACAGACAAAACTCTTATTTTGTATATATAGAAGTTTAGTTTGGTTCTATTTAATTTTCTTAAACGTTGTGGATCTCATATTGTGAAAACGAGTTTGAAGATGGTGTGAGAAATGAATGTTGGTGTACACAGACAGCTCCTATCCATTATCATCATTGCTCTTAGTCGTTCTTTTGTGTGAGGTATTACTGGTACATAAGCAAGCTGGATGTATAAGCATGAAGAGTAATAGTTTATACGTCCTTCTTACATGACGGCTTTGGGAAAACAAGAGTGGGGTGCAAGCTGCATCGGTCGGATAGTGTAGTTTCTGTTGCATTAATCTCCTAGCGCTGTGCAAGCTGGTGCATCTATAGCGCTAATGAAGCCAGGCGTCTTGCTAGCAGCATCTCTCATGCAAATCGGAGATATGGAACGAGTCCAGCTTATGAGATTTAATCATCTGAAGTGTGGTAATGTTATCAGCTTAAACAGAGTGAATCAGGTTACGTTAATGGAAATAGGAGTTGCCTTGAAACGTTATATAGGATTTCAGGGATTTTATTTCTTTTACTATCACGTGCAGAATTGGTGTAGCTAATTAATTTCTTTCGTATAAGTGTTTAATTTCTTAGTAATGGCTTTGGATCGATAAAGGCACACTTCATCAAAGCCTAAGGAATGCCAAGGATGCGTCTTGAATCACATAAGAGTAAGCTGTTCGTATTTTATTCCGTTGGTCAGCAGTTCGCTAACAATCATTCACATTTCGACCACGCCCTACTTTGTTTGAAAGCCGTATTAGATTCGTTGTTGGGATATAAGGCGATGAACAATGTGTACCCACGTCATGAGGCATGATTATTGCTTTCCAAATGATAAATTGTGACGTATTATTCTTATTCAAAGATTATTTTTCAGTATCAAAGGCTTGTAACATTACTGTGATATATTCCTCACGCTTGGGCGTCATTTGTAACTTTAGTATAATACCTCATAAAATATACTCGCCACACATTAGGCTTCAATTGTAATTTTACTCATTCTTCTTTTGTATTGAACCTGAAATGAATGAATGAATGAATGAATGAATGAATGAATGAATGAATGAATAGGTAAAATAATTAACTGAAATGTCCCTAATTTGGGCGCCTGGGTTCACAAAAATGGATCCCTCGAATTTAGACAGAGCATGATAATATATTCTCTCCCTTGGTGTGTGCATGAGACTGTGTACTGGTACATCCACTACAGACCTTACCTAAGCCACTGAAAAACCATTCAATGGTTAGGAACTGCACTTAGCTTCTTCAATAAACTTTTCATTGTAATTTAAAAATAAACTGCCGATATTCTGATATACACTACATGATCAAACGTATCCGGACACCCCTATATCATGCGGAATTGAACCCTAGATGTTACGAGAGATCGACCTGCCAGTAGAAAAGTAGGCGGATAGTATTATGTTGTTAGTAGAGAAGCAGTAACAGCAGAACGGGTCTTTCAGGTGAGTTCAGTAACTTCGAACTTGGACTTTGACTTGGACTTAGATGTCACCTGAATAAGAAAGCCATCAGGGACAGTTTAACCTTTTTAAAGCTGCCCAAGTCGACTGTTGGTGATATTATTGTGAAGTCGAAACGCGAAGGAACATCGGCAGCTAAACCAAGATCAGGCAGACCTCATTTATCGACGGGCAGGGACCGTCGAATATTGCTGAGGGTGGTTGTACAAAATCGCAAGAAATCAACGGAAGGAATCACTCGCGAGTTCCAAAGTCCTGCAGTCCAGTCAGCGCAATGCCTGTGCGTCGGGAGTTATAAAGATTAGGGTACAATGGCCGAGCTGCTGCTGCTGATGAGCCAGTCATTTGTGTAGTCGGTGCTAAGCGACGCTTGAGGTGGTGTACAGAGCGACGCCACTGGAGAGTGGATGAATGGAAACGAGTGATTTGGAGTAATAAATCATGCTATACCCTGTGACAGTCCGACGGAAGGGTTTGGGTTTGTCGAATGCCTGGGAAACTTTACCTGTAATCATGTGTAGTGCCAACAGTGAAATACGGAAGAGGAGTTTTTATGGTATGGGGGTGTTTTTCGTGTGTACGCCGTGGTGCCCTTACTGAGCTTAAGCAAACTCTACATGCGCATGGATATGAGCACATGTTAAAACATTGTATACTGCGTATAGTAGAGGACCAGTTTGGAGGCGATGATTGTATCAGGGTGACAATGCACACTACCATAAAGCTGCATCTGTGAGGCAATGGTTTGTACACAATAACATTCCTGAAATGGAGATGAGTTAGAACGTTGACTTCGCTCCAGACCCCAGCGTCCAACGTCACTACCTTCCCTGGTTTCGGCTCATGACGAAGAATTATCTGCCATTCCTCCACAGACATTGACACATCATTTAAAGTGTCCCCAGTAGAGTTAAAGGCATCATAAAGGCGACGGGTGGACTACCCCATATTAATGTCCAATAATAGGGAACGTGACTGGGGTAAAGTCTATTCCCCGGGTGCGTCAACCTCGGTTATGACTAAACCGTGGTGAAATGGATAGCTTAACACTGTTATGTTGAATTTCTGATGCATCAAGCCCCGGTTTCGAAATCTGTGATATTTCAACCCGGTTAAAATTGAACGGTCGTAAGCGAGCGGTTAAGCAGCTAACCGACGCTGTAAGGTCTACGTACGCTACATAACCTCACGAGTAAGTTGTATATTACATGTATCAAAAGTGTCGTGATCCGATTTAAAAGTTTACCGATCGTGAGTGAGGGATATAAACTCACATCGCGTGCATCCAAAATACCGTGATCTTATTGTTAAAATAGATTTGGCACCACATGTACAGGATGTTGGGGGTATACCTTCAGATATTTCTTCTAGCAATAGAGAACGATGTGACGAACCACCATATATCAAACTTTTAGTAATCCTCTCAAGTTATTTTCGAGAGCAATGAGATACGATGTTTTTAGAATAGGTAGTATGCCTTGTTCTTGTGAATGAATAGCTTCCTTTTGTTAACAGGCAAGTCACGCGTCATCCGTGCCAAACTGGTTTCTGTTTATGTTTACGAGCAAATGTACTACTGTAACAGCTGAACGCTACCTATGCAATGCACGAGATGTTACGTAACATACTTTTCAAACTGGTTTTATGTTTAAGAGTAACTAAACTACGATAACAGCTGAAGGCGGCCACTAGAGTAGTGTATGACGTTACATTCTCGCCAGACTGATTTTGTTGTTGTTAGTATTTAGTTTCCGTCTCAGGGGCATCAAACAACACTGGTCATCTGTTTCGGACCCTGGAGATGTGTCGAATTCTCAGCGTTAATACTGGTTCATTTGCCGTTACGTCTGTGGTCATCAGCCCCGTGGTCTAGTGAGTATGGAAATGACCTGAAACCTGTGTCGGTGCGGGACCTGTACGAGCGTGTGATATAATTATTTGTTTGGATAGGCGTGCCCTGACGTGAAATACGGTACGATCCCCGTTGTGCTTCGGAATGAATTATCGAAACCCATCGGACGTTTAGTTTCAAGGGAATAATGGGCATGCTATACAACTAAATAAACCGAGCTCGATAGCTGCAGTCGCTAAAGTGCGGCCAGTATCCGGTAATCGGGAGAGAGTGGGTTCAAGCCCCACTGTCGGCAACTCTGAAGATGGTTTTCCGTGATTTGCCATGTTCACACCAGGCAAATGCTGGTGCTGTTTCTTAATTAAGGCCACGGTTGCTTCTTCACGTCTTTCCTGTCTTTCCTGTCTTGTCGTCGCCGTAAGATCTATCTGTGTCGTGGCGACGTACATCAACTCGTAAGAAAACGGTAATCAACTGTGAAGGACACTGCACCCGTTGAATGTGGACAGGATGCACTCGCACTCCAAGTTGGTACACCAACGGCACGTGTTATACTACGCTTACGGCGCCCGGGATCATCGTTTACTATTGTTAGGATGCCCAGCTCCAGGGCAAAACGGTTAGCGTGCTGGCCTTTGGTTACAGGGGCCCCGGGTTCGATTCCCGGCAGGGTCGGGAATTTTAACCATCATGGTTAATTTCTCTGGCACGGGGGCTGGGTGTATGTGCTATCTTCATCCTCATTCCATTCTCATCACGACGCGCAGATCGCCTACGGGCGTCAAATCAAAAGACCTGCACCTGGCGAACCGAACCCGTCCTGGGATCTCTCGGCACTAAAAGCCATACGCCATTTCATTTCATTGTCAGGATGTCTTCTTCCGCGTCTAGGATTACACGTGACCGTTCAGCCATCGCTTTTCAAAGCGTGATGTAACACAACTTGTATCGCGAATACGCTGCAGTACAGCAAGTATCGTTGCTGGATTCGGCACCCGCCTGTTGGGAAGCCTATCCCGATAGATTCATGGAGGGCGACCCGTGTTCTGTTCTGCCACACGATACACTAGCAGCATATCATGGTATTCGTGGTATTCATACACTGGCATTATTCAAATACTACTACTACTACTACTACTGCTACTACTACTACTACTACTACTACTCTACTACTACGTAACTGCGTACTAGTACGGACAATAATTCGCCTCTCTGACAGGTGTTATTCGGGTCAAGGTCAGACGGACAGCTCATACCTCTAGTCCGGTTTCATGCAGGAGCGGGAACCCGTCCTACCACATCCCCATCGCTAGGAACAGCAGACAACCGAACCGGCACGTGACAGGTCTAGTGCTTTTGTCGAAATGCTTACGGGGAATATTCTCCCACAGTGTGATTTCAATACCATGGATTTTTGGGAGAAATACCCCGTGTTGACGTGTACGTAAATAAAGTTTCTTACGTCAACGAAAGAATGCATGGAATAGGATTTCCAAGTGAGTAGTATCAGAATTGAACTGTCAAACCACATCGAACATGTTATAAAAATAAATAAATTAAACGTACCTTCCTTTCGTGCTTCCGAACGAAAAGAACATGTTTAATGGTAAATTAAAGCATTCTGCTTTTGCAGTGCCTATTAAACGTATCAAAATAAACGTTGCCTGGCTGAGTGACTAAGACGGTTCAAGCACTGGTTTCATGAACTTAGCAGGCTCGATCCTGGCTCAATCCGCTGGTATTTGAAGGTGTTCAAATACGTCCGCTTCTGATCGGTAGAATTACAGGCACGGTAAAGAATGCCGGAGGGAAAAATTCCGAAACCACGCGTCTCCATTGGCACGTAAACATTTGTTATTATTATGATTATTATTACTGGGCGAGTTGGCCGTGTGATTAGGAGCGCGCGGCTGTCAGCTTGCATTCGTCGTAAAGCCACTACCAATATTATAATAATAACTGTGTTAGTCTATGATTACTAGCTATTATGAAAATAAAAGATAAACGCCACACTCAAACTTTGTAGCTCGTAATCTGTCAGAAAACACTAAAGAAAATAGTGAACTTTTAACAAGTGCAAATTATTATTAATCATATAATTGCAGACATGTCCACGAAATTACCGAAACATGTACTTACAAATTGTTTTACGTCGCACCGACACAAGTAGGTCTTACGGCGACGATGGGAGAGAAAAGGGATACAAGTGGGAAGGAAGCGTTCGAGGCCTTAATAAAGGTCCAGTCCCAGTATTTCCCTGATGTGAAAATGGGAAACTACGGAAAACCATCTTCCCGGCTGCCGACAGTGGAGTTCGAACCCACTATCACCAAAAGCGCACGACCAACGTACTCTAAGTTCTAGTGCCAGTCTGAGTAGCTCGGACGATAGAGCGCTGGTCTTCTGATCCCACCTTGGCAGGTTCGATGGCGGCTCAGTTCGGTGGTATTTGAAGGTGCTCAAATACGCTCGTGTCTGTAAAGATTCTGTGCCGGTAAAAAATTCTGGCACCAGCGTCTGCGTAAACCGTGAAAATTAGTTAGTGGAACATAAAGACATTATTATTATTATTATTATTATTATTATTATTATTAGTAGTAGTAGTAGTAGTAGTAGTAATATTATTACGGAAGTTCTAATTAAACGGGTCCATTACAGTCATCATTTTACCTATCGGCACTTAATGTCCAGTAATAAAACTTCTGTCCGCCTCTGTGGCGTAGTGGTTAGTGTGATTAGCCGCCAACCCCCGAAGGCCCGGGTTCTATTTCCAGCTGACTCGAAATTTGAAAAGTGGTACGAGGGCTGGAACGGGTTCCACTAAGCCTCGGGAGGTCAAATGAATAGAGGTGGTTCGATTCCCACCTCAGCCATCCTGAGAGTGGTTTCCCGTAGTTCCCACTTCTCCAGGCAAATGCCGGGATGGTACCTAACATAAGGCCACGGCCGCTTCCTTCCCTCTTCCTTGTCTATCCCTTCCAATCTTCCCATCCCCCGCAAGGCCCCTGTTCAGCATAGCCGGTGAGGCCGCCTGGGCGAGGTACTGGTTATTCTCCCCAGTTGTATCCCCCGACCCAATGTCTCACGCTCCAGGACACTGCCCTTGAGGCGGTAGGGGTGGGGTCCCGTGCTGAGTCCCAGCGAAAACCAACCCTGGAGTGTAAACAGATTAGGAAAAGGAAGAATAAGCCTTCTATTACAAATGCCCGGCGGCAATTCCACAGTAGCTCTTTTTTCTTCGAGCAATGTTCACGATGGATGCAACTGCGGTTTTTGAAATTTGTCTCATTAATAACAATTTAACTGAATACTTATAGCCTTTTCTTTCAGTGTCCACCGTTCTTTCATTGACCTGGAAAGTTTATGAATAAGCATAGAGAACTCGCATTTTCTATTGTCAGAAATTCATCGTAGACTCTCGCAATAACAGCACAGAAATGTTGCGCCCATTTTTCATTACCTATTAACTATTTCCTTTCATTTTGTCAGCATGGATCACTGAGTAATGCCATTGACGTCTTATAAATCACACACAACTACGCAACACTTGATTCGCATGCATGTGCTGGTACGGATCTTCGACGTCACTGTAAGGATTCTGTATACTTTTCACACAGACTACCCTAGACCGGTTTTCGAGTACAGCAAGTGGTCTGGCACGTGAGTCAAGCTCTCGTACTTGCCAAGCCTTTAGGGGAAGTGCACAACAATATGTATTGGCTTGCGATAAGAAACAGGTTCAACAAGCCCTATACTCTGCTACTGTACCTCCACTACACGTGAACAGAATGACGTAACCGGCGTATCCTGCTACGGCTGTTCAAAACACATTAGGTCCTGAAATATTTGGCTCAGTTATGGGAAAACTAATAGGACAAGGTAAAAAGTACATAGCAAATGTTGTGAGATGTATTTTTCTTTGCCGACTAGCTTAATATCTGCACGTATACCCCTAACACCCTGTATATCTATAATATGAGGATGATGAACGGAGAGAAATGGACTGTGCGGACCTTGTTACAATTAATAGCTGACCAACTCGAGCTCCCAACTCAGAGAAATTGACCTGTTTCGCCAAGTTGTAATGTAAGTCAGTGAGCTTTTCATTTTCGAATGCACTAACATTTGGCGCGCCATTCGTTTTCCATATCGGCTGATACTGATAACGTAACCTAACCTAACCTAACGAAATTAATTAATTAATTAATCTTAGGAATAAAGCGCTATAAGATATGATATGTAATAAAATGACTACAATAATGCTGACAAGGAGAAATGATTTACAACTGTTTTTAATACAGCTATAAAGTAATTTAAAAATATGCGCCTAGAAGTAGAAAGACATGTGGCAGTTCCAGACAAAATGTAAACAACTTGGATGTGTATAAATGAGAGACAAGTGACTGTCGAACTCATCACTGCCTTCCGAATACTGCTTTGAAATACTTCCGAGGGGAATAATAGCGAGAAAAAAACGAGAGCGTCAAGAAACAGTGGTTTCGAAACCAAGGATTAACGTCGGCGCAACAGGTTAATAACAATACCACGGTTTTTTAACGCCTGATACTTTCCGAGAGTGGTGCACCCTTTCATAAGTGCAATTTCGTATAAGTGTCCAGATGCTTTTGATCAGGTAGTTTAACCATAATCAGTTCATCGACACAAGTTCAACCTCCTTAGTGTTAAGCACTGGAAATACTTAAGTTGTGTGTGAATTTGTATATGATGATGCTTGATTTAGAATGTTAAACTAGTAGGGCTTTTGTAATATTTTCTTTCCTTGTCATTGCTTTATATGCTCTTGTTGTTGTTGGGTAATTATATTTTAACTTTACTTTATTATTACACCACTGAAAGTGACCATCGCCACCGGCATATTTCCCAATCCCGGTGTATTTGTTAATAATAATAATAATAATAATAATAATAATAATAATAATAATAAATAATGACACCCAAGAGCACACCATGACTCATATTTCTTTCGTGGGAGAAGCTGGTGGTTATTTCAGATGCAGTGACATCGTTAACTTTTAGGCCGTTTAGCAGGAATAAAGGGCGCGGCAGTCCCTCCTCGCACCCACTCACTATTCACGAACAATTAACTTGAGTATCGCGTGCCGCTAGGCTTAAGGAAGTGACTCGTCAGGAGTTCATCTCGATTGCGCCTCTCTACTCTTGATACAACTGAGAAGGGAAGTACTCTTCTTCTTCCAGAAACATTACAGCACAGAAGGAAATGGCGCGATTTGGTCCATGGGTCATTTTGTCATAAAATGTAATGAAAATTTAGACACGTACATAATTGATCGTACATTATGTGTAAAATAGAAACATACCCAGTAAACGTTCACAAATGCTTGACGTTTCTCCCAATACGGTAGAACAACATGGTCTTGTAATACAATAATTTGGGAGATTCAGCGAGAAATGCATTACCATTTGTTGGGGTTCTATCGAAATGAAATGCTAGTCTTCTGCTCCCTTGAATTTTAATCTTCGACCATACTTCAAACGTCAAGAGCATGGACGCTCTAGATTCCTTTGCCAACCTGTGATATTGTACCATGGCATTGAGTAGAACTTGCAGAGGAAACTAGCCTCTAAGGTTACATAGCCTCTTACATGACATCATCACAGCAAGATCGTTGTAAAAGCATGTATGCACCCGGTGGTTACCAAATGCATCTAGCTGTCATACGATAATATTAACGGATCGTGAAGTGGGAGTAAACAGCAAAACTGGTGGTAGGTGAGCGTTTCTGGATAAAACCATGTTAGTTCATATTAATTAAACCACTGGCTTTGTACACGACTCTTTCCGCTACTTTGGAAATGAGTGAAAGGAGAACTACTGGTCCGTAATTGACAAATAAAGATCTGTCACTTTTCTTAAAGACTGGAATAACAAATCCTTCCTTCCATTTGGAAGGGAAATTGCTTGTACGAAGAGACCAGTTGATTATCGTGGCTAGTGGGGTTGCCAGCTCCTCAGCACACTCGCGTAACACAATTCCTGGAATGTGATCTGGACCACATGACTTCTTCGTATCCATCGACTTCAAGATGTTACAGACTTCCCATGGCCGAAGTTATCACTGATAAGTTAATTTCCCCGAATTTTTCGGTGTTAGAATTACAGGAAACACTGGGTGGATGGAATTTTTTGAAAGTGTCAGCAAAATTGTCCAGAATTTCTTTCAGTGAGCTAATTTCCTTGTCTTCATTAATCATCGTAGAGGGTAGCCGCCTAGATTTTGATTTGCAATTAATAAATTTCAGAATTATTTGTGGATGTCTGATAATATCCTCCTGAACAGACCCGACATAATCCCTGTACATTCTCCGCTGTATTTGTTTGTATTCTTAGCGTCGCGAATTCGATGTAATCTGAGGGAAGTGAAGACCTTGCAGCTCGATTCCTTCCTCTTTCCTTTGCCCGCATTTTGTTTGTAAGTTCGGAATCATACCAAGAGGAAAGATGCCTAATCTTCATTATGCGGGAACGTATGGCGTCCTTAAGAGCGCTGTGCAGTAAGTCATAAAACAAGTCAACTGCGGCATCAAGAGATGGACAGGATTCGAGAAGGTTCCACGGACAGCGGGATAAGATATTTCGTAGATGAGGGAAGTCTGCTTTTGTCCATACGAATAATGATTTTGTAGTCTGTGGTAAAAGAGGAACACGGGAAATATGAAGTCTGAACTCAAGCGCAGAATGATCTGATTGTACTAACTGTTCTGTTGCTCCACACAGAGTATCATTAATGACTTTTTCAGACACGAAAGCAAGCTCCAGGAAGTTATTCGTCGTGTTGGAAAACCGCAATCTTAGCGAAGGTTAAATTCACTGGTGATCTCTAAAAGAAGGCAGGCTTCCTCGTTGACGTGGGTGAGGATAGGATTAATAGATCCCGAATCGTCTGACGCCCAGGCTAATTGGCTTTTATTGAAATCACCGCACACGATAATGGTGTCATTTTGTTTTGCTACGCGATTGATTTGAACCAGGGTTTCTCGGAAGTCTGTGAGCCGTACTTTATCCTCGTCCGGGGGCAGGTAACAGCATACTATGTACAGCGTTCGGCCAGGGGAAGGGGTGGCTTTCACAACACATTCCCAGTTTCCCGTTAGGTGGGGTCATTGCACTGGACCGTAAGCAGAGTTCACTGCTATTAAAACCCCACCTCCCTTGTTCTTACTATTAATGATATGTTGCCTACCATGGCGGAAAATAACATAATTGTGTTGCAGTATTTCACTATTGTCGATTGAAGAGTCAAGCCAGGACTCCGTTAAAATCACGCAGTCGTAATTCATGTCACTCAGAGAGACGTTAAAGTCCACGAGTGATTTCTTATGACTGCAGACATTCTGGTAGTAGATACCAAGACTGGTATTTACCTTCGGTCCTGGGTTCAGCTGGACATCGCCGGCAACTGCTAGTCGTAGAATACTCAGCGTCAGGGTGAAGGTAGATGTGTCACTGGCCGAAGGCTTGTGCTTTACATGCTGACTGGACGCCATTCGCTGCTGCATGCCGTTAATGCACAACACGTGGGAGCTTACTTGCTGCTTATTATTGGAGAGCATATCTTCCCAACAAGTTATACCGCACTTAACATCAAAGTATACGCTAGTCGGTTCAATTTCATTCACATGTCACCGCGATAAAAGCACTTGGACCACAAGAAACACGATTATTATTAGGAACATACTTACCGTCCGCTATCTTTGCGCCTCATAGCATCTGACGGAAATTGGTCGCGAACTTTGACTATAACTCAGCTGACGGAAATGGATAAACAGTTGAGTTCATCGACTGAGGAAGTTCGTACGCTGCCGGTAGCTAACAGCTGGGACCTTCGTACTACATGCCAGGCGAACGGAAGAGGGCAGATAGGAACTGGCAGTGGAGGTGGAGGCACGAGCAGTTTTTTAAATGAACATATTGGCGTAGAGCCTCGGAAGACCATACGACCAAACACGAGCAGTTGACCGTCGACTAGCCCCGAGTTTAAGGCCCAGTGGGTCAACAGTGGACAGAAAATGACACTGGCTGCTAGAGGTAAATGTTTGAGTTTAAAGGACTTTTTGTCCTAGAAGAGCAAAAGGATAGGAATGCAGTATGGACAAGGAAATGATTAGTTCTCAAGAAGACATTGTTTTAGAATCTGACAAAGCGAGAGTAACAAGAAGTGAGACTACTAACAAAGATTTTTTCACTCAGTTAGCAATATAAATAGGTCAACGAATGTACTGTACGTGAGGAAAAAGGTATTGTGCTGATGGGAGGCTTCAGTGTAAGGGTTGCACACCGAAAATCAGTGTACTGTAAAGAGGTACAGTGAATAGTAATTAAAAAAGAACCAGTAAACATAAAGGTTATAATAATTATAATGACAAATGATTAGAACTGTGTGGCACCGAAGAACTGCATATTTTGAATGGGTGGTGGCCAGGAGATGAAGGGGCTGATTTAACGTTTATAACAGATACGGGAGGTAGTGCTATAGATTTATTCATATGTTAAAGAGGGGCCTTATCACAGATCAAGTAGATAACTGAAGGGCACAGGGAAAGGAGGGGCTCGTCAACATTTCACTAACTTTTCAGTAAAAGCATTTTAAATTTCAAAACCTCGTAGAACCTATTCTTTTACAGATTTAAAAAACCAGAAATTCACAAATCTCGGTACATTCATTTTAAATGTGTAACTTATTTTCATTATGGAATTTTAACATAAATAAGGCAAATATATATATTTCCTGACTACGTACATCTGTAGGAAAGAACTACTATCTTAAATCTCTGTATTATTATTTGTTTTCATTATCATTAGTAAAATAACAAGAGTAATATATATAAACTACGACCATTTTCAGGCCTCTAACAAGCGTGATATCATATTTTGCAAGATTTATACGAATTTACCAATTACTTTCATAACTTTACCTCCATCACATTCCGTAACACAGGCTACAGTTCATTATCCGTGAGGAATATTTGGGAAATAATCACTTGCCTCATTACCGCAGAATCTCATTAAATCTTGTAAGTAAATGAACTTCTCTGCAGATATTGGCAAAGCTCCTAGGAAAGAAAAGCACTGTGCTATGTTGGGGTAATTAAGTGAAGGTGAGACTTACGCCATGTAGCGAATGTTACATTTACCTTCATAAGCTTCCTCTGGCGGGTCAAATTGGCCATCAGGATGATTGGAAGCATCATATCTCTTCCGTCTGGCTGCTATGGAGTCAGATTCCCAAGCTCCGTTGTAAGTGGTCCGCAAGCTCAACTTCAGTCTTCTCTGTATCTTGATCTCTGTTACTGGCAGGGATGGAAATTGTGACTTCTTTGCATTTCCCTCATCCAAGGAATTATTTCTACCCCTAAACATTGTGTAGTCAATTGTTACAACGTCGAACTGTTAGGGCGTGTGACAAACGGTTTTGATAATAGAGATCCTGTTGCTAGGATCAATTGCCTACGCTTTTGAATTCACCAAATCCATTTTCTTAACGTCCCAAGATAGGAATGGCCCTTTACTGGGATAGTTACGGCTTTTTTCTTAACGTTCACCATGTTGAAGAGGAACAGAAAGAAAGTGAAACTCTTCTGTTGTCCACTACATGAGTCACAGAACGTACTCAGGTGCTTTACATGAGAATGGCTGAAGATGGAGTGATGCAGCAAGGAGCATACATCGTCACTTCTCTTTTTGCCTTCATGCTTCGGATACACATGGAAAGCACATTGGGAAGTGAAGATCACATGGCCGTTAAATGAAAACACCGATAACTGTATCCTGAAGTAGACATCATTCGTGGAGATGTTACGAAGAGCCAAATTTCTCCCACAGTCGAAGAAACTCGCCTCAAATTAACTTTGACTTATTGATTGCCCCTTATGTTTACTTTTTCAAACGAAATGCTCCTGTTCTGCTTAGCTGACCTCCTACTGCTCGTACACTGAGTGCGAGAAGAATACAGTGAGTTCCTTCTTCACCAGCGGGTACGTCGATGAGCCCCTTCCTTCCCTGTGACTCTATTTTCATCAGCTCATTTCTCCGGAGGAAGCTACTTCTTTCAGAGACAGAGTTACCCACTAGGAAGTTCAAGTAAATATCACCGGACGGAGTGAAAATCGCCATTTTTCCAAAAAATCAATGGGCCCATTCTTTCCCTTAATCCTTCAACTGCCAAAGCATTGGAAGAATCTGATCACTTACCCATTATTATAAATCAGTTTAAGTAAGGAGGAAAATTGTGTGGATTCTTATCACAGGAGTATTAGAGAACATTAATGCCCAAATTTGGATGGAGAAGAGACCTTATACAATTCAAGGAAAATTCTGAAAGGAGATCTTTTGAAATTATTAAGACAGGAATAAGGTTAGCGATTGGGAATAACCAAGTAGATGAGGTAATAAAGGTAATAGAAAATACCACATTAATTGCAAGACATAAGATACGTGCGCATTGTTAATAATACAAAGACATAGTGGGAGGTACAATGAAGAATGCAGAAAGAAAACGACTGAAGTATGTAATGAGAGCACGAGAAACATATAGGAAATCAGGAGGGCTCGGATCTGTAGTAAAAGAAAAGAGTATGAAGAATTATTGATAATCACAAAAGAAAGAAGAAACAAGCTGATAACTTAAATAGCGATGCTAAGAATAAAGATATTAAGTAACTGTGGTATCGAATAAATCAAAAGTACAGAGATAGGAAATGTAGTATAACATAAGTAAATATGTCTTGAAGAATGTATCGAATACTTTAAAAAATGTTTATTGGGGAGGATTGTTAGAAACTCGATGTAGAAAAATGGTGTTTTCTAGAGAACTGAAGAGCACCCTGCCTGATTTCGATAAGAAAATTTCAGTTATGAAGTAAAAGAATGATTAGAGAAAGGGCGGAATGATAAATCGGGAAAATTTCAGGTATCAACAATGCATTTTGGAGGGATTTAGGCAAGAATAATTATATCCTAGTGTGCCAGTTCACTGTCATAAATTGACACTTTGGAACTAAAATGGACGCAGTTGCCACGAGACGAATAGACACGGATCCCGAAAGTGATATATATAGCGTAACCGAAACAAGAAATATCAAGGCGGCGGTGAAAAAATAAAGTAAAGCCTAGGATTGTTATATCATTATTACTACCACTTCTCGTAAAAAGACCGCAAACTGAAAGAAGCAAGGTATCGATCGTGATAAATTAATCGTATAATAAGAGCATCATATTGAGATTTGAAGAAAATCAATACGTATTTGGGAAAAGAAGACCTAAGATACATAATACTACGCCGAAACAAGCAAAATAAAGGCAAATAAATTAAAGTGGCATATTGATAACGGAGATTGCGGGAAGGATTACGTTTCGAATCCCGAACAGCAGCAGATAACATTCATAGCTGACCAGAAAGAACAATTTAAGTCACAGTAATTAGTAGTATCAATGTATCAAATAGAAATCGGAACAGATAATTGAATTTTAGGCAGACATATTGGTAATCTACAAGGAAAATCAAAGTTGAAACTTAAAGAAACGTCACAAATGTCACAAATATTAATGTTAGAAGGCAGTGAAGTTTCTAAAATGACGAAACTGACTCTGACTGTCTGTGTGCATTTTTGTTACATTTGCGCAAGAAATGCCTGTCAACATGAGTTAAGAAGACTATGGCCCGATGTCCAGAGAAGACTTGCCTGAGATGACGGAGAGGGTAGCACGACCTGTCCCACAGCATCCCAGAGACCAGGAGGATGTAGCAGCCAATCTAAATCATAGATGTACCAGTACATCTAATTCCAACGTCATTGGAGCAGAGGGGAAAAGATAAGTCATATACGTCAATGCAGTAAGTAGAGTAAATTCCGTTGAATAAAATGTTGTTTTTCTTATGTGATGAATAAATAGTGAGGCAGTGAAATCTTCAAATTAGCTCATAAATAGTGGATTTTCTTGAGATAACATATACATGTGAAAAGGGATGATAGGTAGTCATCTGAACGATACAACAAATCCTCGTCTAGGATGCGAATGAGATATGCGTTCGTAATGTTGTCTAACACAGAGAAGAGGTTACCATATGGAATATATTTTAAGAGTTATGTCGACGTAATGGTTGATGTAATAAGTTAGTTAGGGTTGATATTTTATAAAATGGAGGTAGTACAGTGCCATATATAGGTTAAAGTTGGATTATGAGTAGATATATGAATGATATGAAATGAAACAGAAGTGAATTGAGAAGAAATGGAATATTCAAGCAAATAGATTATGGTTATGGAATTCTATGCGTCAAGTCAACGTGTACCTGAAGGTAGTTGATATGAAAGAAGAAATATGATAATGATATATGAAGGAGATGATATATATGAAGAATGAGTGAATATGAAAAAGAATAATGATGATGATAGTTATTTCGTCGATAAAGAAGAGAATGATTTATCGCAGTGGTTATAATAAGAGGATTGACGCTATTTAAGGTTAATAATATATTTAATTCCATGATGAATGATAATTCTTAGATATTCCATACCCAACATTGAATATGATTTGTATAGCTCACATATAGAATGTAGGCACGTATAAGTCGTCGAGATAAATCCATACAAGGAAAGTCGAGTAGAATATTAACCAATATTAACCCAGATTTTAACCATAGTCATGATTACTTGATAAATAGAAATACATCGTACTTATTTTATCACATTTATGCTATTGGTAAGGTTATTCACTTATAATTGCTAAAGGTAATGGTTATTAGACTTCTTAAATGATATACAATATCTATTTTCATAAATAGCGATGAGTGAGGTGTTGTAATTTATTAATGACATGCTTCATGTGACACATTTATACTGTTGTCCTGACTTCTAGAATTTGAGAGTGGTTGGTATCCATATGAGCTATTGGTAATTATGATGATAATTTTGAAGAGTGCACATGTATTAAATGACTTACCGCTTATCTTTTTCCTGACGTATCCATAAAATGTTGTTCCAGAACGATAAATGATCGTTATCCTCGATATATTTGAGATTCGATATGCTCGAAGTTACTTGATATTACTTGAAATTACCGATATATTACTGATGCGACTGATATCCTCGATATTATTGATATTATGGATTTGTGAGGACATAAATATTTAAGATTAGGATATTTAATTCAAGGCAACGGATTGATGCTTATTAATTTTTCCAGATAGATCTGTAAATTTTACAACAAGGATTAATGTAGGAATAGTATCTCATTCATTTATTTTAAAAAATGAATCAGAGATGTGATTTTAATTTATAGGAACAGAATTCACAAAATAATTTCAGACTTACTTTCTACTTTTCAATGTACATGATTGTAAATATTATTTTAGACAGAGATCTTTGATGAATCGATTCAACACAGTTAACTAATTTATTTTCTTTCCAAAGATACTTCATTTTCTTTTCTTTACTAGATTTTCTATTATAATAAATGAGAATAATTAAAAGTTATTGGCATTTTATATTATACTAATAAAAGCAGATATTAATATAGCCTACCTTAGGTTAAGTATTGCGAATTATACTACGTGAGATTGATTGATCGGCGCGGTGGAGACGACCGTCGACTTTATTGAATAGAAATCAGCCGTCGAATACAACTGTCTAATAACATCTGCGAATCCACGACTTCAGAACGAAATGGAAATTGGAAATTAATCGGTAATGAGCTAGTCTGGATTCCTTCGCGACACGCCCTGGACGCAGGAACGGCGCACTAGCAAGCATAGTCAAAATATTTAACAAGATTTTTGATGAAGCGAGATTTCCGAAATCATGGCAAGAAGGAAATTTCTGTCCTATGTATAAAATACGTGGTGAAAAATCCAAGCGAAATAACTGTATAAGGACAACGTTGCTAGACACATTAAAGCAAGATATGCACAGGGATATTGGCGAAACGATTAATGAATAGGGCAGAAGGGTGCTCGATCCTGTCGAGACTCCAATCGGTATTCAGAAACGGGATGAGGATCTGTTGATAAATATAATCGTAGTAAATAACAATAATGAAGAAGAAAAGAGGGAATATGTACATTGAAGCAATCGATTTAGAGAAAGATTTTGATTCGGTGAATAAACGGGCTGTCCCACACAAGTTCTATCGAAGTAAAGTATGGTGTAGAGAAAGGGGAAATAATTTCAAAATTGTCTTATCAGGGTTGTGAGGTGTCACCTATGTTATTTTTATTATTCATTAGTGATACGTTCCAATCGAAAGGCTTTGAGAAAGGAACTTCCCCATGTCCCGAGAATCAAGATATTCTAGGCCTGATCTTCGCTGACGACATTCTATACGCATTACCACCGTTTAAGATGCAAAATGGTATTAATGAGATAGAATGCTGTTGTAAAGAGTGGAATCTAAACGTTAATCTACATAAAACCAAAATGATGTTTCGTAAAAGTGGTGAAAAACTTTCAAAATGTGAACAGTGATGAATGGGTGAGATACAGCAGCAAGTTGTTTACAAATATTGAATACTTAAAGACGATTTAAGTAGCAATGGTAGATGGTCATAACAGATAAAAAAA
The DNA here is from genome assembly GCF_040414725.1 of Anabrus simplex. NCBI lineage: Eukaryota > Metazoa > Arthropoda > Insecta > Orthoptera > Tettigoniidae > Anabrus > Anabrus simplex. Next base: position 387,493,940 of record NC_090266.1, on the reverse strand, counting down.
AGAGCTAAAAGAAAAGTACCAAATAACTTGGCTAATATAAAAATACTGGATAAGGAGGTGGCTAACATTGAATAATCAGTTCATAATAGTATGTAATTCAGTAGTTAAAGCAAAAGTAGTTTATGCACCTGAAATTTTGCGATTAGATCACGGAATTGTAGCTTTAGATGTAGTCGTTAATAATTTCGCCAAAATAATTATCGGATTGCCATGCTGTACTGTAAATAATGGAGTGAAAATTATGTGCGAAGGGATGAGTGTACGGACAGGTATTGTGAAACAAACAGTTAAGTATGGGTTGAGATTAAAAGGGGGAGTTGGTGAAGTTCTGGGCATAGCACATCAGTACCGAATGTAATATCAAAATGAGGGCTAGTGAGTAAGAAGATAGTCCAAAAAGTGAAAGGCATGGAAAGACATAATGATAGCATGTTACAGCAAGGGAAGACTAGTGGAATTTTGTAAAATAAATGAGAAACGTCGCAAATGTTAACAAAAGGTGAAATGAGAGGAATCATTTGGTTGTTGTTCGGAGTATACGAAAATAGAGATTTAAAAGAAAAATGACGAAAATAAATGTATTAGGGAAGTGCACATTTGCTAAAAGATTGTAAAGAAACGAGGAACGTCAGAAAGAAATACATAGCGTAGATGGGAAAGAGAGAGGTAAAATGTAAAATGAGACTGAACTTCACACACCTACTAAACTAATAAACAGAAAATGACAGAAACCAGAAAGAAGAGCAAAATTATGTAATATTATCAGAGGGATATGGAAAAGAAATCTAAAGAAGGTGAAAACAGAGAAAATTCCATGTAGTTAATGAGGAGGTATCCTGGACTAGATAACTTAGTTAAAGTCCAGGAAATACCTCAGAAGGCTAATGTTATCCAACTTTCAAAGGTATTTCTAGGTAACTTTCGTGGAATACGTACTATATCAGTCAGTTACAGTTTAATTACATTTTGTAACAGTTTGTTGTTTGGAGTATGTTTTGTATTTTCTAATTCCGATAAAAATAGTTGTGTATGATTGCATGTAGATAAGTACCCTTCACGGTCTCTGTGTATCAACACGACTTGTAGATTCTCATAATTGGCACTTGTTATATCACACAGACACTGTACCTCATAATACTGCGTACACGGACTCTAACACTTGTTTTAATGATATATTCGTTTGAGCAACACACGCTTGTCGTTCTAAAACGTAAATTCTGGAAAGTCTGAGATATAGCACCTCACAGCTGTCAACAACATATAATACCAAGTCGCCACAAGTGCTACAATACTTAGTGCCTAAGCACTCCACAATTGTAGGTCAGCCACTTTCCACAAACATAAAAATACTATGTTCCACAAACGTTTAAAATCCAGTCCAGTATAGTGCAGCAGTGTCACTCCAGTACCGTACATCAGTTTCCCTCCCGTATTGTGATCAGACAAGCTTATGTAGACCTCCGATTTCCCCTTCCTCTCAGATGATACATCTAGATTGATCCTGGCCAGCCAATCATGAGTAGATCCTCTAGTCAAGACCACGCCCTCAACTTCTTCCGTTGTCACAAGGCAGTCACAAGATCAACAAACTCTGGAGTGTTTCAGGCGAGTCATACGAATTTCCTGAGTTATGATAGCAATGGTTTTCCCATCAGTTTGTACAAAACGAATTACTCATACCACATATGGAGACCTCCCAGCTTACAAGTATTAATGACAAAATATACCACTGAAATACTGATATTAATAATAATAAATAGAATTCTGACAATTATATCCCTCACTTCTAAATACAGTGCGAGGGTGTGATATATGTAGTAGCACAATACTGGTTCAGCCTTCAACTGAACTTGTGCTTTACAAAAAGCTGTGATATGGGGCGAATTAAGAATATGTTAGGAATTATCTCTTCAGTGATAACTTTTGTCCCTGCTTTTGTGAAAGGAATGCCTGCTCATCAAAGAGTGTTATTAGTGGCTTCATTGTATTTCAGGAACGAATAGGCTATTACATGTAAGGCTTCTTGAACAAATAGAAGCAGATCCAGGTAGTTGGACGTTAAATAAAGCTGTTGCCATAGGCGAGGCTTTGAGAAGAAATGAATTTATCATTGGTTTGGAAATAGCTGCATTGTCTTACATTTGCACCGTAATAGGAAGGTTGAATGTATTGAGAAAAAATACCGATGAAAAGTATAACGGCATTTTTATTGCAACAAGTGACATGGCTGCTTCAATGGGTGAAGAAATCCATCTCCTACGTATTTGCGGCAGGCAAACTCAAAGAGCAAATGTGTCAACTAAGGATCCTGAGGAATACTTCAGGAAGACGGTAGGCTATTATAGCCTTTTTAGACCCCTTAAGCTTTCTGATGTTAAAAAAGTGACCGCTTTAGAAGGGGTTATTCCTCGTAATTTTTCTAAGTTTTAAGTAGACTACATAATTAAAGCAGGAGGGATGTACGAAGCTTATTGTACAGCAACTAGTGCTGAATTAAGAGCTGAAATATCACTATGGAGATATAATTGCACAACGCCTCATGCAGAAGGAAATAGAAGGCCAAAAATGTGGAGGATTAGCTTTAAGTAATGAAGACTTATTTCCCAATATTAGTCTATTGCTACAAATACACTGACTGACAGAGCAAATGCAACACCAAGAAGGAGTGGTCAGAACTTCATGCCAATTGCAGGGTAGACTGACGTCACTGAGGTATGCTCATGATGTGAAATGCGCCGCTGTGCTGCGCACGTAACGAACGATAAATGGGACACGGCGTTGGCGAATGGCCCACTTCGTACCGTGATTTCTCAGCCGACAGTCATTGTAGAACGTGTTGTCGTGTGCCACAGGACACGTGTATAGCTAAGAATGCCAGGCCGCCGTCAACGGAGGCATTTCCAGCAGACAGACGACTTTACGAGGGGTATGGTGATCGGGCTGAGAAGGGCAGGTTGGTCGCTTCGTCAAATCGCAGCCGATACCCATAGGGATGTGTCCACGGTGCAGCGCCTGTGGCGAAGATGGTTGGCGCAGGGACATGTGGCACGTGCGAGGGGTCCAGGCGCAGCCCGAGTGACGTCAGCACGCGAGGATCGGCGCATCCGCCACCAAGCGGTGGCAGCCCCGCACGCCACGTCAACCGCCATTCTTCAGCATGTGCAAGACACCCTGGCTGTTCCAATATCGACCAGAACAATTTCCCGTCGATTGGTTGAAGGAGGCCTGCACTCCCGGCGTCCGCTCAGAAGACTACCATTGACTCCACAGCATAGACGTGCACGCCTCGCATGGTGCCGGGCTAGAGCGACTTGGATGAGGGAATGGCGGAACGTCGTGTTCTCCGATGAGTCACGCTTCTGTTCTGTCAGTGATAGTCACCGCAGACGAGTGTGGCGTCGGCGTGGAGAAAGGTCAAATCCGGCAGTAACTGTGGAGCGCCCTACCGCTAGACAACGCGGCATCATGGTTTGGGGCGCTATTGCGTATGATTCCACGTCACCTCTAGTGCGTATTCAAGGCACGTTAAATGCCCACCGCTACGTGCAGCATGTGCTGCGGCCGGTGGCACTCCCGTACCTTCAGGGGCTGCCCAATGCTCTGTTTCAGCAGGATAATGCCCGCCCACACACTGCTCGCATCTCCCAACAGACTCTACGAGGTGTACAGATGCTTCCGTGGCCAGCGTACTCTCCGGATCTCTCACCAATCGAACACGTGTGGGATCTCATTGGACGCCGTTTGCAAACTCTGCCCCAGCCTCGTACGGACGACCAACTGTGGCAAATGGTTGACAGAGAATGGAGAACCATCCCTCAGGACACCATCCGCACTCTTATTGACTCTGTACCTCGACGTGTTTCTGCGTGCATCGCCGCTCGCGGTGGTCCTACATCTTACTGAGTCGATGCCGTGCGCATTGTGTAACCTGCATGTATGTATGTATGTATGTATGTATGTTTAGTCCTCAGCCCGAAGGCTGGTTGGATCCTCAACAGTTCCGCCATCAGCTGTCATAGATGGCCTAGGCATCACTGAAGAGGCGTACTAGGGAAATGAGGAGTGAGGTAGTTTCCCGTTGCTTTCCTCACCGAGCCAGAAGTTGCTATTACATATCAGTCTGCCAAGCCCACTGAAATGCATGCATCAACTGCCCCTATGAGCAATATTTTCATACCATTCATAGCAGAGACTGGCTGCAGAAGGAATGGCATTACTAGCATCACTCATACCTCAGTCACTTTCATTTTGTCAAAGCCAAGGATAAAGCTGAGACAGATCAATGAAAGTAACAAGATTGCTCTAGCCCATACCAGAAGACATAGTGCACTGTAAACACTAGGTCCCACCAGCAAGGGCATTGTAACCTGCATATCGGTTTGAAATAAACATCAATTATTCGTCCGTGCCGTCTCTGTTTTTTTCCCCAACTTTCATCCCTTGCGAACCACTCCTTCTTGGTGTTGCATTTGCTCTGTCAGTCAGTGTATTTGCCATCCTGCCAGTCATGACAGCTTCTACAGAGAGAAGTTTCGGCCCTACGTACAGTAAGCTAAGAACCTACAAGTACAATGGGAGAGAAACGGCTTAATGGCCTTGTATTAGCGAACAACTATAAGGAGAGGGCAGTAAATGTTGAAGATCTCTCAAGTCAAAACCACTAAGGCTGGATATTTCTAATTGGTCAAATGTTGACTGATGTGAACTGCCATAGTAAAGTTGATGTACATTAACATTACCGTATTTAGTGGAAATTTGTAGTGAAATAAATATCAATAAATTACTTTTACTAGCGTTTACTATACTTTAACATATTCCTTAAAAAAATAAAAGTAAACTTGTGAAATTTCATCACTACGGAAGTAGAATATCCCGATTACTCGTTTTTGCTTTATGGTATGGTATTATTCTTTTATGTTAGTCCCTCCGTTTAGGGAATCCTGCATCCGCCACTGCATGATCACTTCATTAGTTTAGCAGTCCAAGATTCTCACTTCACCCTGGACAACGTTAACATTGGGAAGACCGGGCGAGTTAGCCGTGCGGTTAGGGGCGCGCAGCTGTGAGCTTGCATCCGGGAGATAGTGGTTCGAATCCCACTGTCGGTAGCCTTGAAGATGGTTTTCCGTGGTTTCCCATTTTAACACCAGGCAAATGCTGGGGCTGGACCTTAATTAAAGCCACGGCCGCTTCCTTGCCCTTTCCTATACCATCGTCACCATAAGACCTATCTGTGTCGGTGCGACGTAAAGCCACTAGCAAAACAAATATTGGGAAGCACGTCTTCTTACTCAGATACGTCCTTGACGGTAGGGGTTATCAACTGGATGTGCAGTAGTAACCCACGCCTCCTGACGTCACGTGGTACCCAAGTTCGCTACGCCAAGCCGAGAGCTATTAATCTAGTGATTGTGTTTGCCGTTGCGACGGTGTAGGGCAGAGGTGCTCAGCTGGGTGCCCATTGCGGCCGGACTGGCGTAACGTAGATGCGGGCAGTTTACGTAGCAAGCATACGTCACAGTGACGCGAGAAAGCGAACACACTTTCCAGGAAAGCGAGGGAGCATTGACGTTCGATTGTGATTGTTGATTGTGGTACAGTAAAAAAATAAAACTCTATAATCGCAACAGAAAAACCTGACCTTTTCAAGATTTATACTGCGCTCGAAATAAACAGTTTTATTTTCCTATATTTATTTATTCATTCAAAGAAAACTGACACGTTATAATTTTTGTGTTACAATCCACAAATGTACAGGGTTCAAGCGTACAAGCTACAATTTACAATTCCATTGAATGGGAATGACTGTATTTTAATTTTTAAAAATAAAATTCCTGTTAATCATTAAGCAAAACGTAATATAATTACATAATGCAACAGTGATGTTGCACAGCGTTGTAGTGTTGCGTGACTTCCCGTTTTCACTGAATTCCTGAAAATAGTATTTAAAATTTAACAGGCGTCTGGTGATAATAGCTAGCCTCCAAATGGCGAGAGGGAGTTTCATCACGAGTGAGGACATCGATATTTACTATCAAGATTGAAGTACAACAACATAAATGTGTCTACCAAATAAATGTACAGTATGCCTTAAAATAAATAACCTCATTGTTTTTATTCCTGGTAAGCATGATTGGATTGTTGATTAGTTAATCAGATAATTTAAACCAAATAACGTCAAGCCACAGCTTATCCATCTTAACTCCGTATATTAGAACAGTTTCTAAGGCATCTCTTAAAATGTAATAGTGAAAATTGTAATTGTAATTCATTGCGTACATTATAAAAAAATATTTGTGGTTATAGGCCTAACTCTTTACTGTATCCGGTCAAAATACATAAACTGCATTGAGCATAAATAACTTATTTCTTATAACGTAAACAGAAAATGACATGGATTTCTGCCCTCGTTCTTTCATTATTTTCTTCCTCCATTACTCGGGTATCGCAGCAGTGATCGAGAGTGACTTGGAGAACTTTTTAAAAATATTTATTTGGCTTTAGATCAGTTACACACCAAACAGCCACCTGGAACTTGGAGAACTTCGCCCAACCTTCGCGGCCTGTGACGTAGCCACAACGTCACTGTGGTTGAAGAGCATACGCTGCGCTCATCGCCTGCCAGCCCGCCCACTTACAGTGCTGGGCGTCCGCGGGACGGAATGCCCAGAGTGAGCACCTCTGGTGTAGGAGTTTAATTTTTCTATGCTGTGTTGTTGTCGGTTGTTCTAACCATGTTGCAATCAGAAGAACTTGAGAAAAATTTCATCGCTTTTCGAAGAACTGTGAAATTTAATTAAAGTGCACTAATGCCTATAATTGGGATGACTCTTTTACTGTTGAGAATGCCCGTGTGTGCTCTGTACACGAAGTCAGTACGTAAGGAATTCAAATCGTCAACATTTGTCATTCACCTAAGATTTGGCTAGATACTATTTAAAGCCTGTGGACGAGTACATTAATTCAAACGTTAAAATGGAAAATGAATTTGGTGCCTTCCATGGAAACTATTAAGAAATGTCACAGGAGATTTTACGTTGTTTAGGAAAAAATAACCTCGTCTTAGCGATCTCCTTGTTCTGTTTTTATTAGAAGCGGGCGTTTATAGGGACGAAAGCATAAACAGACGTCGACACTCGAGTTCTTACAAGAGCTATAAACCTACTACGAATTAACTAAAGACAATTGTTTACTTTACCTTAAAGCGAGGTGACCCTTCTTTGTGAGCCTTTATGACCGGACGCCGTTCCTGACGTCAACCTCATTAGATGAGTTAATGAAATGGAATTAATGAGGTGATACACGATAGTAGGAAGGAAGATGGTGAAATTCGGTGACGGCACATAGTCTACACTTGTCGAATTTCACCAAGGGGTCTGCTCAAGGCTTTGCGTTTCCATCTGATGGACGAATCACCATCAACAGTGTCCTATGTCCTCACTCCACATGAACACTGCAGAGAGTGGAATTTAATTCAGTCTTCTGGTACGCAGTCTAGTGATTACCGGACAACATCCCGATGTTGAAAGTTATTTCCAACATATGAACTCGAATCGTCTAATCCCAGTGGCAGGTCATATACTCTTCACGTCTTAACAATCATGGCCACCAGGCGAGCAAAACAAACACCCAAGTAAAAAATCTAAATGTAAATATTTTATATTGTATGTACTGTTATGTAAACATGTATACAGTTTTACTACCAGCATAACAATTATGAACATTTATTAGGTGTTTTCAAATACCGATCTTTAAATCGATTTTTTTGACTGAGGGTTTTCTGCGTACCACAGGTCCATATGGCCTAAACCTCTGGAAGCCTACGTCCCCACAAGAAGAGTGACTCTTGATGTGGTGGAATAGGTTGACGTTTCTTCAGGGGATTTTTGCTAACATTCCACCGGTCAATATACATTTGTAAATAATTACTTGCCCATAGAAAAGTAATACCATGTGTTTACAACACTACCTGACACCAACAATCACCGGACGAGTTGGCCGTGCGATTAGGGGCGCGCAGCTGTGAGCTTGCGTCCGGGAGATAGTGGGTTCGAACCCCACTGTCGGCAGCCCTGAATATGGTTGTCCGTTGTTTCCCATTTTCACATCAGGCAAATACTGCTGGGGCTGTACCTTAATTAAGGCCACGGTCACTTCCTTCCAACTCCTAGGCCTTTCCTATCCCATCGTCGCCTAAAACCTATCTGTGTCGGTGCGACGTGAAGCAAATAATTTTTTTAAAAATGTCAAAGGTGAAGTGAAAATACAGTTTTTTTGTTTTGTTTAATTCGTCCTATGCCACTTGGCGGTGTGCGTGACAGTCCAATATTATTATACGTGTTTGAAATCCTATACTTCCCTTGTACGATCATCCGTAGGCTTGCGAACCGGAGCTTACCCACTACTTATCTGGAGGATTAGAACTGCAGTCTGGAATGTGGACCACCTGTAGCCCGCTGCGAGAAAATGCACCTGTTGCGATTGGGTCGATGGGTCTAGACAGCAGCTATCGATCAGCAAGCTTGCTTGCACTTGGGGGTCAAGGGCTTCAGTGTCAATTTCGCCAGCGCACATTACTTCTACTACGAGAGACACGTCACGCTGGTACACGAGTTGATCATTTGGTGGGGTGGGGTGTTATTAATTCAGCTCTACATTACTTTTGGCAAGTAAGTGGCTGTAAGTCATGAATCTGACGTGTTACGCATTGCTTATTAACAATTAATATGTATTTAGTGCTTCGCTTCTTAAAAGTCCGCCTTCGTAGCGTAACGGTTTGCGCTAGTAGCTGCCGTTTTCGGAAGCGCGGGCTCGATTCCCGGTACTGCCTGAGATTTAAGAATGCCAGGAGGGCTGATATGTGGTTAAAATGGTGCATGCAGTACAGCGTCAACAAAGACGCGCCCCCGCGGTTTGAGGACACGAGTTTACTTCTTAAATAGTAGGTGTCTGTATAAGTGGCAAAATTAGGACATTTCGAGCTGTCTAGACCCATCGATCAAATCGCAATAGGTGCATTTTCTCTTACACAATGTTGCTGTTCAAGTCATCAGTCCATAGACTGGTTTGATGCAGCTCTCCATGCCACCCTATCCTGTGCTAACCTTTTCATTTATACATAACTGCTACATCCTATATCTGCTCTAATCTGCTTGTCATATTCATACCTTGGTCTACCCCTACCGTTCTCTCCCCCCTACATCCCCCTTAGAATCCAACTGCACAAGTCCTGGGTGCCTTAAGATGTGTCCTATCATTCTAGCTCTTCTTCTCGTCAAATTTAGCCAAATCTATCTCCTCTCGCCAATTCGATTCAGTATCTCTTCATTTGTGATTCGACCTGTCCATCTCACCTTCAGCATTCTTCCGTAACACCACGTTTCAAAAGCTTCTATTCTCTTTCTTTCTGAGCGAGTTATCGTCCATGTTTCACTTCCATACAATGCCACGCTCCAAACGAAAGTCTTCAAGAACATTTTTCTAATTCCTATTTCAATGTTGGAAGTGAGCAAATTTCTTTTCTTAAGGAAGGCCTTCCTTGCTTGAACTAGCCTGCATTTTATGTCCTTACTTTTGCCATCGTTAGTTATTTTACTACCCAAGTAACAATTTTCGTCCACTTCCTTTAAGACTTCATTTCCTAATCTAATATTTCCTGCATCACCTGACTTCGTACGACTGCACTCCATTACTTTTGTTTTGGACTTATTTATTTTCATCTTGTACTCCTCACCCGTCCGCCTATGTGGTATAGTGGTTACTGTGATTAGCTACCACCTCCAGAGGCCCGGGTTCGATTCCCGGCTCTGCCACGAAATTTGAAAAGTGGTACGAGGGCTGGAACGGGGTCCGCTCAGCCTCGGAAGGTCAACTGAGTAGAGGGTGCTCGATTCCCTCCTCAGCCATCCTGGAAGTGGTTTTCCGTGGTTTCCCACTTCTCCTCCAGGCAAATGCCGGGATGGTACCTCATTTAAGGCCACTGCCCCTTCCGTCCCTCTTCCTTGTCTATCCCTTCCAAACTTCCCATCCCCACACAAGGCCCCTGTTCAGCATAGCAGGTGAGGCCACCTGGGCGAGGTGCTGGTTATCCTCCCCAGTGGTATCCCCCGACCCAGAATTTGAAGCTCCAGGACACTGCCCTTGAGGCGGTAGAGGTGGGATCCCTCGCTGGGTCCGAGGGAGAAACCGACCCTGGAGGGTAAACAGATTACGAACGAACGACCTCCTCACCCAAGACTCCGTCCATACAATTCAGCAACTTCTCCAGTTCTTCTGCAGTCTCTGATAAAATAAGAATATCATCGGCAAATCTCAGGGTTTTCACTTCCTCCCCTTGGATTGTGATTCCCTTTCCAAATTCTTCTTTGAATTCTTTACTGCTTGTTCTATATAAACATTGAAAAGGAGTGGGGACAAAGTGCAGGGTTGCGTCACCCCTTTCTGGATTGCTGCTTCTTTTTCATAACCCTCGATTCTTATCACTGCAGACTGATTTTTATGTAGATTGTAGATAATATTATTTTTTCTCGGTACCTGATTCCCATCACCTTCAGAATCTCAAACAACTTTCTGCAATCAACATTATGAAATGGCTTTTCTAGATCTACGAACGCCATGTATATGGGCTTGCCCTTCTTAATTCGATCGTCTAAGATCAGACGTAAAGTCAGGATAGCTTCACGTGTTCCCACATTTCTTCTGAAGCCAAATTGATCTTCTCCCAACTCAGTTTCAACTTGTCTTTCCATTCTTCTGTAAATAATACTTGTTAGAATTTTCAGGCGTGAGATACTAAACTCATGGTGCGGTAGTATTCACACTTGTCAGCACCGGCTTTCTTGGGAATAGGTATAACAACATTCTTGCGAAAATCGGATGGCACTTCTCCTGTCTCATAAATCTTGCACACTAAATGGAATAACCTCGCCATGCTGGTTTCTCCTAAAGCAGTCATTAATTCAGAGGGAATGTCATCATTTCCAGGTGCTTTGTTCCTATTTAGGTCTCTCAAAGCTCTGTCGAATTCTGACCTCAAAATTGGGTCACCCATTTCATCAGCATCAACAGCCTATTCTATTTGTAGAACCATATCATCTACGTCGTTACCTTGATGTTCCTGCCATCTTTCTGCCTTGTCTTCTTTCCCTAGCAATGGTTTTCCATCTGAGCTCTTAATATTCATACACCCAGTTTTCCTTTCTCCGGAGGCCTCCTTGATTTTCCTGTATGCAGCATCTACCTTTCCTAGGACCATACTTTTCGTCGCCATAAGACCTATCTCTGTCGGTGCGACGTAAAGCTACTAGTAAAAACAAGACCATACTACTTTCAACATCCTTGTACTTCTCCTTCAGCCATTCTTCCTTAGCTGCCCTGCACTTCCTATCCACTTCATTCTTTACCCGCCTGTATCCTTTTCTACCCTCTTTATTTTTTGCATTCTGTTATTTTCGTCGTTCATCGATCAGGTCTAGAATCTCTTGAGTTATTGATTCTTAGTTGATCTTTCCTTTCTTCCTAATATCTCTTCAGCAGCCCTACTGACCATTTTTCATGACTATCCACTCTTCTTCTATTGTGTTTCCTTCAGTTTTTCATTTAGCCCTTGTGCAACATGTTCCTTGTAACAATCCCTCGCACTCTTTCCTTTCAACTTGTCTAGATCCCATCTTTTTGCATTCTTTCCTTTCTTTAATTTCTTCAACTTCAGATGGCATTTCATGACCAACAAGTTGTGGTCAGAGTCCACATCTGCTCCTGGGAAAGCTTTACAATCCAACACCTGGTTTCTGAATCTCTGCCTAATCATAATGAAGCTTGTTTGATACCTTCCACTGTCCCCAGGTCTCGTCCACGTGTACAGCCGTCGTTTGTGGTGTTTGAACCAAGTGTCAGCAAGGACTAAATTGTGATTGTTACAGAATTCAACCAGCCGACTTCCTCTTTCGTTCCTTTGTCCCAATCCATATTCTCCTATTGCATTACCTTCTCTTCCTTTGGCTACCACTGCGTTCCAGTCTCCCATCACAATTAGATTCTCGTCACCTTTTACATATTGTATTAAATCTTCTATATCTTCATATATTCTTTCGATTTCCTCGTCATCCGCTGAGCTAGTAGGCATATAGACCTGCACTATTGTAGTGGGCATTGGTTTGGTGTCCATCTTGATGACAGTAATCCTTTCACTATGCTGGTCGTAGTAGCTTACCCGTTTCCCTATTTTCTTACTCATTATCAAACCAACTCCTGCATTTCCCCTGTTTGATTTTGTGTTGATAATTCTGTAGTCGCCTGACCAAAAATCCTGCTCTTCCTGCCAACGTACTTCACTTATACCAACTAGATCTAACTTCAGTGTATCCATCTCCATTTTCAGATTCTCTATCCTACCACAACGATTCAAACTTCTAACATTCCACGCTCCGACTCGCAAAATGTTAGTATCCATCTTCCTGATGGTCGCCTGCTCTCGTGTAGTCCCCACCCGGTGATCCAAATGGGGGACTATTTTACCTCCGGAATATTTTACCCGGGAGGAAGCCATCATCAGTACATCATTCATACAGAGAGAGCTGCATGCCCTCGGGAGTTAATTACGGCTGTAGTTTCCCGTAGCTTTCAGCCTCTTACACAATATGAGGCTTAATTAAAGTTCGAATGAAAAGCTTATATCTAAGAGCGAACAGAAGAAAAAAAAAGGAACATGTTCATATTGTACTACAGTACTTCAAAATTTAGTGGAATGTATAAGCTTCAGGAAATAACAAAAGGAGGGCATGTGGGTTATTCATTCATATAGCACGCACACATCACATCGCATCACATCGCATTCATGCATTCCAGTAACATTTGGAATATTCTACTTGATTTTCTACAGGAAATGAACATGGCAAGCACTTTTGAGAATATGCAGGGTTTTGGATATTGTGATACTTTCTGAGAGAGATTCTCATAATTCACAGCCAGCGACAATGAAAGAATGACTGTAGAAAGCAGTTCGAGGTAATGGAATGGAGAGAGTAGTAGTTGAACGAGAACGTGTATTGCGGCTATATGATGAATCCTGGATGCCAAGAGGTGTCAGGTTGGTTAACAGTTTCTACACTTGTGTGACGCTCTTCTTATTTTTGCCACCCTAGTTGCTTATAAGCAGGAGTTACATGCGCATCATATCTTAAATTATAAATGAATCTGTCATACGCATTTTGTACCTGTTGGAGCTTCGGATATTGGTATTTGATTAAGTCAGTCAGTACGAAATCACAATAGTTAAGTAAAGGACATGTAGGTGCCTGGACAAGCTTTATTTTTAATTTGAAAGGAGGGGAATTCTTTATCCGCTTCGTGGGGTGAAGAGATAAGAGATGCATACACCATATTACATATAGTTGTTCCGTATTTGGACCAAGTTAGAGTGTATTTTAGGAACAAGTTTCCTTACGGTTGATGAAGTGGATATAATAACACTGTTCAGCGTTATATTTGAAGGCTTATGGAATGCATGTTTTTCAATCAATCAATCAATCAATCAATCAATCAATCAATCAATCAATCAATCAATCAATCAATCAATCAATCAAAACTGATCTGCATTTCGGGCAGTCGCCCAGGTGGCAGATCCCCTATCCGTTGTTTTCTTAGCCTTTTCCTAAATGATTTCAAAGAAATTGGAAATTTATTGAACATCTCCCTTGGTATGTTATTCCAATCCCTAACTCCCCTTCCTATAAATGAATATTTGCCCCAGTTTGTCCTCTTGAATTCCAACTTTATCTTCATATTGTGATCTTTCCTACTTTTATGAACGCCATTAAAACTTATTCGTCTACTAATGTCATTCCACGCCATCTCTCCGCTGACAGCTCGGAACATACCACTTAGTCGAGCAGCTCGTCTCCTTTCTCCCAAGTCTTCCCAGCCCAAACTTTGCAACATTTTTGTAACGCCACTCTTTTGTCAGAAATCACCCAGAACAAATCGAGCTGCTTTTCTTTTTATTTTTTTCAGTTCTTGAATCAGGTAATCCTGGTGAGGATCCCATACACTGGAACCATACTCTAGTTGGGGTCTTACCAGAGACTTATATGCCCTCTCCTTTACATCCTTACTACAACCCCTAAACACCCTCATAACTATGTGCAGAGATCTGTACCCTTTATTTACAATCCCATTTATGTGATTACCCCAATGAAGATCTTTCCTTATATTAACACCTAGATGCTTACAATGATCCCCAGAAAGGAACTTTCACCCCATCAATGCAGTAATTCAAACTGAGAGGACTTTTCCTATTTGTGAAACTCACAACCTGACTTTTAACCCCGTTTATCAACATACCATTGCCTGCTGTCCATCTCACAACATTATCGAGGTCACGTTGCAGTTGCTCACACTCTTGTAATTACTCTATAGAGAATAACATCATCCGCAAAAAGCCTTACCTCTGATTCCACTCCTTTACTCATACCATTTATGTATATAAGAAAACATAAAGGTCCGATAATACTGCCTTGAGGAATTCCCCTCTTAATTATTACAGGGTCAGATAAAGCTTCACCTACTCTAATTCTCTGAGATCTATTTTTTTAGAAATATAGCAACCCATTCAGTCACTCTTTTGTCTAGTCCAGTTACACTAATTTTTTCCAGTAGTCTCCCATGATCCACCCTATCAAATGCTTTAGACAGGTCAATCGCGATACAGTCCATTTGACCTCCTGAATCCAAGACATCTGCTATATCTTTCTGGAATCCCACAAGTTGAGCTTCAGTGGAATAACCTTTCCTAAAACCGAATTGCCTTCTATCGAACCAATTATTAATTTCACAAACATGTCTAATATAATCAGATAGAATGCCTTCCCAAAGCTTACATACAATGCATGTCAAACTTACTGGCCTGTAATTTTCAGCTTTATGTCTATCACCCTTTCCTTTATACACAGGGGCTACTATAGCAACTCTCCATTCATCTGGTATAGCTCCTCCGACCAAACAATAATCAGATAAGTACTTCAGATATGGCACTATATCCCAACCCATTGTCTTTAGTATATCCCCAGAAATCTTATCAATTCCAGCCGCTTTTCTAGTTTTCAACTTTTTTATCTTATTGGAGATGTCATTATCATCATATGTAAATGTTAATACTTCTTTAGCCTTAATCTCCTCCTCTATCTGGACATTATCCTTGTAACCAACAATCTTTACATACTGCTGACTGAATACTTATGCCTTTTGAAGATCCTCACATACACACTCCCCTTGTTCATTAATTATTCCTGGAATGTCCTTCTTGGAACCTGTTTCTGCCTAAAAATACCTATACATACCCTTCCACTTTTTCACTAACATTTGTATGACTGCCAATTATGCTTGCCATCATGTTATCCTCAGCTGCCTTCTTTGCTAGATTCAATTTTCTAGTAAGTTCCTTCAATTTCTCCTTACTTCCACAGCCATTTCTAACTGTATTTCTTGAGTTTGGGACATCCAATTGTAATCGGTTGGGTTTTTTGAGGATGAATTCCGGGAGCATTTTTCTGGCTCCATATCAGAATTGACTTCAGAACTTAATTCATATTCTGAGTAGATATATGAACGCCTGGCACTACGGAATGGTGGTAAATTTGGAGGTCGTCAGCATAAAGAAGAAATTTACTAATTTTAACAACACAGGGTTTTCAATGATACAGAGGTAAAATAAAAGAGGAACTAGGACGTATACATGAGACAAACCATCTTCAAAATGTGTCCGGTGTTAGATCGTATTTACAGTGACTGGATGCTGACTACGACAATTTAGGAAAGATCTTACCTATCCTATGGTGCTAGGATGGAAGTTAAGTTTGTGCAATTTATTAACTAGAATTTGAAAGTCAACAAACTTGAAAGCACTACTGAAATCTAAGGGTGTGAGAACAGTCGGGCATATAATGCCATCTATAATTTTTATAAAATACTGTGCTCGTGCTATGCGCTTTCCGAAATCCTGATTGTTGCAGATCAAGAAGAGCATTATCGTTAAAGTACGATGTAATCTCTTTATGCTCTGTCACGTCACTGACTTTGAAGAGGGCTGGTAGGATGAATTTTATTTTGGGAATGAGCCGAAGCAAGGCTTTCTTCAAAATCGATGGAAACTATGCATTTTAAAGACAATAATTATATGTGTGTGTTAGAACTTGTAGCAAGGCACCCAAAATGTTTTCAATGAGTGGTATGGTGATATCATCAGCCTATGTTGAAAAACGGAAAACTTCCGGGTTTTGATCGTATACACCAAGAATTTTTGAAGCACTGTAGAAAGAATATAAGGAACTGGCTGGTGCAGTTTCTCTCAAACGTTTTCCGAAAATGTAAACTCCCTTCAGAGTTTAAACGAACTAAGATTCAAGCTGTTTTAAAACCTGGTAAACCTGCGGATTCTATCGAAAGCTATAGACCAATTGCCTAAATGACTGTCTGTTTTAAGCTCTTGGAATGGTTTATCTACAACAGAATAAGCCCTGTAATTTTTAAAACCGAACAGGCTTCTTTTAGACCTCAACGTAGTTGTGAAGATCAAGTGCTTGCTCTGACAACACATACTGAGACAGGTTTTGAAAAGCGATTGAGTGGAACAGTTTATATTGATCTAACAGCTGCCAACTATATGGTGTGGGGAGAAGGTATTCTGCGTAAGTTCCTTAAACTAACAAAGTGTTATCAAATGTCACGTCTTATTAATAATATGCTCTCAAATAAAATAAAATAAAATAAAAGATATTGAAAATGTGGAAACCTTTTGGAGGGTACTCGAAGAGACAATGGACCGGATCCCAAAGCACCACATAACTATTTTAATGGGAGACTTTAACGCCCAGATTGGCAAAGAGAGAAAATTCAAGAACATAGTTGGAGATTACCCAGCCCACAAGTGGACCAACAGGAATGGAGAAAGGCCGATTGACCTGTGCAGAAATTACAACTTAGTCCTCAAATCTACAGCCTTCAAACGCCTCTCTAGGAAAGCCATGACTTGGAGATGCCCTAACCCAATGCTTGGGGAATTCCAGCTGGACCACGTAGCCATCAGTAGAAGAAACAGCAAAGAAGTGCTGAATGTCAAAGTATTGAGAAGTGCAAACATTGATTCAGACCACTATCTTTCTTTGATCAAAACCAATTTCATCCCTCTTAAAAGAAGCAGAGAAAACCACTGCATCAAGTCGTGAATTCCAAGGTTCAATCCAGCCAAGCTGAAAGATAACAATAACTTCACCGAGACCCTGGCTAAAAACAAAGACAAAAAAGATTGGCTCCAACTACAGAAGGCACTAATAGATGCAGCGACAACCACCATCCCGGCGGTCAGAAAGAACAAACATCCATGGTGGACAACTACTTGTGACAAAGCAATAGAAGAGAGAAAGCAAGCATGGCTAAAATGGAACCGTAACAAAAGTCTGGAAAACCATAAAAACTTCTTAGAAGTTAGGATAACTGCCACTAAAATTATCAGGAACACCAAGAGGCAGTACAATAAAAAATATCATTGAACAAGCAGAGAGGGATTTTCAAAGAAACAACACTAGAGACTTCTACCAAACTTTTAAATCTCAAATAACACCCTACTCAGCCCCTACACTTCACCTTCGGGGAGCTGACGGAAAGCTGAAAATGAACAATGAAGAGTGCACCACAGTTCTTGCAGAGTATTTCAACAACCTTCTAAATTCAAGGGAACCCAAGGAGAAACTGCATTTCGAACCTCAGAATGTTACTAAGTCGGACTCTCTCCCACCAACAAAGTGGGAGATCCAGAAAGCCATTTCAGAATTGAAATGTAACAAAGCAGCGGGTGACGATGGAATCATAGCGGAGCTCTGGAAATACGCTGATGAGGAGTCAATCCAAAGTATCCATGAAATCATATCAAACATCTGGGTGACAGAAGCGTTACCTAGCGACTGGACCTCAGCTATCATCCACCCGTTACACAAAAAAGGCGACAAATCAGATCTCAACAACTACAGAGGGATTTCCCTTGTATCAGTGACGTACAAGATACTCTCCAAAGTATTACTCACAAGAGTAGAGGCTCAACTAGACTCCTGCATCGGAGAGTACCAGGCTGGGTTTCGCAAGTCAAGGTCATGCGCCGAACAAATCCTGAACCTCAAAACCATCATCACTTACAAAAACCTAAGCGCCTCATCCTACGTGGCAACATTTGTTGACTTTCAGAAGGCCTACGATTCAGTAGATAGAGTCACTCTTCCAGGCACTTGCTGAACTGGGACTAGATAAGAAAACCTTGAATCTAGTGAAAGCAACTCTTACCAACACTACAGCCAGAATCAAATTCAGAGGGGAACTGTCCCAGAGCTTTGAGATCAAAACAGGTGTTAGGCCATCCCCTTGTCTATCTCCAATCCTCTTTAATTGCCTACTTGAGAAAGTCATTCGTGAGTGGACGAAAATGCTAAAGTATGGCTCTGGATTGAGAATTGGCTACAAGAAAGACAAGTTAACAGTTAACTGTTTAGCCTTCGCAGACGACCTTACACTCCTGGCATCCAGTGTGGAGGAAGCTATCCATCAACTATCCTCTCTCGACCACATAGCAGCTAAAGTAGGGCTGAAGATCGCCATCAACAAAATACAGTTTATCACCAACATCAAAGATGCACCCAAATCAATCCCACTGGGGGACAAAACAGTACAAAGGACTAACTCCTGCAAATACCTAGGAGAATGGATAACCCCAAACATGAATGAAGATCAGGCCATGAACAGCAGATGCATCAAATTGGAAAATGCCTACCACCTATGTAAGAGTATGTACAAATCCAAATCCCTCTCATTTAACCTCAAAATCAGGCATTACACTACTGTAGTGAGACCATCAGTACTATACGCCTGAGAATGCCTAAACATGGTAAGAAAAGGGCAACTTAGAAAACTGGAGCTGAAGGAAAGGAAGATCCTGAGAAAAATCATGGGCCCTATTAAAGAAGGCAAGTACAGAATCAGGCACAACAACGAACTGTACCAACAATTGGAGAGCATTACAACATCTATGAGGAAGAGGAGATTGAACTTCTATGGTCATATCATGAGAATGGACAATCAGAGGCTCACCTCCAGAATCTTCCACACCATCTCTAGAGGGAAAGCGACTAATGCCAAGTGGGCAAGACTCGTCAGAAGAGACCTTCAAGAATTGGACATTGCTCCCAGTGAAATTTATGACAGGAATATGTACAGAACGTTGATCAGAACATCAAACTCTCTCCAGTCACTAACAGAAAAAACAGTACGTCCGGGAGGAGGTGTGAAATGGACCCAGGAGCGAAAAGACTTTCACAGTGCAAGGATGAAGGAGTACTGGTCAAAGAAGAAAGCTGTTAGAGATAAGAACCACGTGGTCCATAGCAGGCCCAAACGGAACTTAAAAAAATAAAATAAAATAAAATAAAATAAAATGTATTCAAATCACAGCAAAATAAATCTACTTAACAATGGTACTTAACAATGGTCTACCTCAAGGATCTGTTATTTCTCCATTACCGTTCAACCTGTATATTGCAGACATACCTGTCACGAGCTCTAGCCAAATTGCGTATGCCTACGATCTGGCAATAATTACTCAGCATGTGGATCCTAATACGATAGGGGGAACCTGGATGTTCTGTGCAAATATTTAAAAAATTGGTGCTTGAAGTCGAGCCCTATTGAAACGGAAACCTACTTCCTCCATTCAAATAACCGGCAAGCGTACATCATCTTGAAAGTGTCACTTAATGCAAGTCTTCTCCATCACAGTACCAACCCCAATTACCTTGGAGTTTTTTAGTGCTATTCGTTCGGGGCGTCGACCTATAGAGATCTTTTGCCCCTACTTGCACCATGTGATATGAACCTGCGTGTAATTGGAGTGTGTTGAATGTGAGGAAAGGAACGTTAAGGACGACACAAACACCCAGTCCTCAGGCCAGGGATATTAATAACTTACAAGTACAAACCCCTGACCCAGCCGGGAATCGAACACGGGGCCGCCGGGTGACAGGCGGACGCGTTACCCCCTACACCGCAGGGCCGGACTACCTTGGAGTTACTCTCGACGGAACGCTATTGTACAGGAGACATCTTACCAGCTTAGCAGCGAAATTAAGTACACGCAACAATACCATCCACAAACTTGCTGGCTCCACATGGGGAGCTTCTGCATCTACTTTGCGCACTTCACCTATGGCGCAGGTGCTTTCCAAAGCTGAGTACTGTTCTTCGTTTTGGGTAAACAGCTCTTATGTTAAAAAGGTAGACACGGTCCTGATTGAAACAATGCGTGCTATTAGGGGCACAGTAAAATCTACCCTTCTTTTCTGGTTACCTGTGCTCAGCCACACAGTAACCCCTAGAATTAAGACTGAATAACTTGGTTAGAGAGTACAGCAAGATATTAACCAGTCCTGATCTCCCCGTCCATGTAGATGTTGACGTGATTCAGATGCCTCAAATCAAGATCTCCTATTCAAACAGCACAGGAACGTGTTAGGAGGAATTACAATCCAAAAACAAGAGTGGAAAAGTATAGCTCCAACTCCATGGCAGACATGATTCAACTTTAGAAATCTTGCAGCTGCCTTTGATTTGCACCGCATGACATTCGTAACCCTCAAGAGAGTCCGTACTAACCATGGGTTTGCGGATCAATGGTGTTTAAGTGGGGTATGGGATCTTCCCAGCTTGCGACTGTGGTGCAATTAAGCAGACTGGCAACCATATTGTTAGCGAATATGTTGGCAGGGCATTCGTTGGATCAACACAGGACTTGGTGATGGTTTGTACTGAGGCCATACGATGGCTAGAAAATTTAGATCTAAATTTTTCAACACCCTTTTGCTTGCAAGTCTGTTCTAGCTGTTGTAATGTGTATATTTTGTACTTACGTATACTGTGAAATGAAATGGCGTATGGCTTTTAGTGCCGGGAGTGTCCGAGGACATGTTCGGCTCGCCAGATGCAGGTCTTTTGATTTGACACCCGTAGGTGACCTGCGCGTCGTGATCATGATGAAATGATGATGAAGACGACACATACACCCAGCCCCCGTGCCAGCGAAATTAACCAATTAAGGTTAAAATTCCCGACCCTGCCGGGAATCGAACCCGGGACCCCTGTGACCAAAGGCCAGCACGCTAACCATTTAGCCATGGTGCCGGACTACGTATACTGTATATATCTATATTAGTGCTTACTGTATATTATTATTATTATTATTATTATTATTATTATTATTATTATTATTATTATTATTATTATTATTATTATTATTATTATTATTATTAGCCCAAGTAGCACTAGACCTACATAACTCATTTTATCGCGGCTTTCGTCTCATTAATGGATATTGACGTGAATTTAAAAGCTTCTGTTGCTGGTTTGGGAGGTTGAAGAAACTTATTTATATTTGCGTGCATTTCGTCGCGTATCAGTTTCATTCCTATAGTGACAAAATGTCGGATTAGTTCTTTGATATTAAGATTTAGGATGCCATTGATAAGGAGGATTCTACCTGTGCCCATGGATTTCAACTGTTTCCATGCTGTTGAAGTGTTCGTTGTCACCGTCATTCGGTGTATATATTTTAATTTAGCGTTTCGTATTTTTTGTTTCACTTTATTTCGTAGGGATTTGTAAGCCTTAAGGTCGTCTGAATTGTTACTACTGTATGATTGTATCGATGGCATGTAGCATCTCTCTGAGCTATCAATAATGGTATTTCATCTGAGAGCCAGGGGGCAGCCCGACGGGGAACTTTTGGGAGGGACATGCTTGTTATAGAGTTGTAGAATCATATTGTTTATACCCGTAATATTGAAATAAGCACTCTGACAGATCGAGCCGGAGGGAAGAACATTGCATGTGCTGTTGCACGGTGTTGCCTCATTCCAGCATTCCTTTCCTCCCTTCCCTCGCTCCCGGCTCACTTGTTCGTTCGTTCAGACGGCTGATATGTTAGAGGATTGACAACTCCAAGCAACACGAGCCGGCCAGCTGGCTTGTCTCCGTGGCAACCGCAATGGACCCACCCACGTTTCCATGGCAACCATAACCCCTACTCCCTTCTACCCACCCAGGCAGGCAGCAAACAGACCTCCCTCTAAGAACTGTCAGAACGCACCTTTCAGAATTATGACGACAGCATTTCAGCTTTTGAACCAGTGTTCGTTAAAGATTCATTACTATTCCACGGCATGTTATAAGCATGTTACAGATTCAGTTTCCACATGGTTTGGGTCTCGCAACTGTCAGCTTGCATTCGTGAGATAGTGGGTTCGAACCCCACTGTCGGCAGCTCGGGAGAAGATTTTCCGTGGTTTCCCATTTTCACACCAGGCAAATGCTGGGGCTGTCCTTTAATTAAGACCACGGTCGCTTCCTTTCCACTCCTAGTCCTTGCCCTTTTCTGTCCCATAGTCGCCATTACGACATAAAGGAAGATTATATTGCAAGAAAATGTAAAGAATAATTACCATGTCGAAGACTTCAACATTGATTCTGCGCATGTCTATAGGAAATATACTGTGATTTGTATTTAAGTGCTAGGAACAGCATATAAAATCTTCATCATATTTCCAGTTATTCGACCTGGTCAGGAATGGAATGGATGAAGCCCCTATCTAGCGACGAGGATAGGAATTGTGCCGACTGCCGAAGCCTGGCGCATTCTTCTGGGGCAATGATTTATGGCTGACAGATGAAATGAAATTATATGGGATAGTGTCGCTGTAATGAGTCCGACTCGTTGGATGATTGGTCAGCGTACTGGCCTTCGGTTCAGAGGATCCCGGCTTCGATTCCCGGCCGGGTCGGGGATTTTAATCTTTTCTGATTAATTCTTCTGGATCGGGGACTGGGCGTTTGTGTCCGTCTCAACACTCTTCTCTTCATGTTCAGACAACATACCACAATACCAACCACCACATAAACACGCAATTGTGGCGTCAGGAAGGTATCCGGCCGTAAAACGGCCAAATCAACGTGTGCTACGCAGTTCGTACCCTCGACCCCGCCGGTGTGAAAAAAAAGCGGTAGGAAAAGGAGAAGAAGAAGAAGTGTCTCTGGAATGAAAGATGGCAGGGAAAACCGGAGTACCCGGAGAAAAACGTGTCCCGCTTCCGCTTTGTCCAACGTAATTCTCACATGGAGTGACCGGGATTTGAACCACGGAACGCAGAGGTGAGAGGCCGACGCGCTGCCGCCTGAGCCAGGGAGGCTCTAGGAGCAGCATAGGAGAGATAAATAAGGTCGTTAGACAAATACCCAACAGACATACACGGAATTGCCCATTATCTAGTGCCTTTTCATGGTAGGAAGTAATGATGAGATCTGTTAATTGATATGTCACTTCGTTCGATTTGATAGTGTGGTTTGTGGCATTTAGTTGTAATATGTGCATATTGCAACTTTCAAACATAATCCTTAGTTGGCTTGCGTCGTACGTCTCGTGTAGTAAGTTATTGGTGAAGTCGCCATATATTATTATATGTTCGTAGATGGGATCCATTCAAGAAGGAATGCTTCAAAGTCAGAAAAGTGACCTAATTTATAAACTGCTCCCATTAAAGTTTTCAATTCCGTATATATAAAATAACATGTCCTGACTGACTGACTGACTGACTGCTGACTGACTGATTCATCATCGCCAAGCCAAAACTACTGGACATAAGAAAATGAAATTTTGGGGATACACTTATATTAGGGTGTAGAACTGTAGGTGCTCACTAAGAGAGGATTTTGGGGGTATTCCGTCGCTAAGGGGGTGAAAAAGGGCGTGAATGTTTAAAATGTAGATATCTATATCTCAAAGACATAAAAGTTTATAGACGTAAAAATTGGCATTTGGAATCTCCTTTAAAAATAAACACGTATTTTTTGTTTTTGGAAAATCCCATTAAGGGGGTTGAAAAAAAAGGGTGAATTTTTAAAAAGACTATATCTGCAAATTATCTGAGACACGTAACATATTACAGATTTGAAAACCGGTATTTGGAATTTCCTGTAAAAGTGAAGAAACATAAATATGTTTTTTCGGAAAATCCACTTAAGGGGAACTGAAAAAGGGGGTGAATTTTTAAAATTAGAATATCTACCGTATATCTCAAAAACTAAACATGTTGCAGACGTGATATATGGTATTTGGAATCTCCTTTAAAAATAAGGAAACACGTATTCTTTGGTTTTCGGAAAAACCCTTAACGAGGGGAGGGGGTGAAAGAATTGAAAAATTAGTTGAATTATCTGTATGAGAATGTATATAGGAGATTCCAAATACTAGTTTTCACGTTTATAACATCTTTAGATTTTTGTTATATACGTGGAATCTCCTTTAAAAATGAAACACGCATTTGGGAGAATAAAATTGGTAGCGGGTGGGGAATGAAAAGAGATATGAATTCCTTTTACGAGAATACTGAACCCTTGGGCCACTTATGAAGGATACCTACCTTCCTTACTTATCAGCAATTTTCATGAGATCTGTCTCTTGGATCGTTTCGGGTTCTTCGTCACTTGCTGAGGTAAAAGGTAGGATTCAGTAATCCTAATCTATCTACTTAAATGAAAGGTCTATCCACAAAATATTTGTATTTTATTTTGGAAAAATTTACTGAAGAAAATAATAATTTAAAACTCAATATAATTTGGAGTTCATCTTGTCCACTTGACATCACAATAACTTAACACAAAGGAGCGGAATACTGGTTGAGCCTTTGTCTTAACTGCCTGATGGGAATCCTTACTAGAAACCATTGTCACATATATAATAAAGAAAAGAAAGTCTGGAGATCCTTAAATTCGGCTTCCATGTGAGACTGCATGTACCATCATAATGATTCTTGCTGGTCCAGCCCTCGTAACACGAACTCTGGACTCTGGGTATAATTAAGGCAGTCCAATCGGTGTGTGCCACACAGTGGTTGTACAGCATGGACCCTTAATTGAATCGATGTGACCTGCGACTATATCATGGACCGACATTTAAACTTCTAAGATATTTTAAAGTCATTGTGGATGATGACCGCAAGGAAAATGATGCTACAATGGTATATGGTCCTAATCTAAGTCACTGAGGTTGATCACCCCATGACCATCCAAGTTTCTAAGCTGAAGGCTAAACACAATTAAGTTATATCGGCTGAGAACCAAAGTTTCCACTTTACCAACCACAGCACATTTAATGCTCAATCAGTGAAAGTCAAATAATACAACAACAACAACGCTCACAATACTTTGTGGCAGAAAAATCAATATGTCCCCTTAAACGTTACGTTAACACTTGAATATTCCCAGAAAAGTAAACTAAGATTTCCAGAATACATCTTTAAGTTATCCACTTGGTTTAAAGTTATTTAACAAATACGGTTTCCACTGAATTCAACAATTAAATGATTTAATGAATCTTAATAAACAACAAATTCTATCTCCGCGGACGAATGGTTTCTTTCACAAGTCCCTACTCAAATTCTGACGTAATTAATTTTAATTTGTTTGATGTTTATCATCTGTTGTTATTGTGCAGCTGGAAAAAAATTATATCATTTATTTCCAGTATTATATCTTTTTTCACGACATCACACTTTAATCATTTAATACCAACCATTATTAATACTTGGATAACCCTAATAATTAAGTATCGTCGCCATAAGACCTATCTGTGTCGGTGCGACGTAAAGCCCCTAGCAAAAAAATTAAGTACAAAACCATAAGTAACTCTCCGTACAATGTAAGCCGATTACGATGTCATATCTCATCATAACATTTCATAAAGCTTTGTGCATCCCTCAAAAATGTATCTTCTACCGAGCTCGATAGCTGCAGTCGCTTAAGTGCGGCCAGTATCCAGTATTCGGGAGATAGTAGGTTCGAACCCCACTGTCGGCAGCCCTGAAAATGGTTTTCCGTGGTTTCCCATTTTCACGCCAGGCAAATGCTGGGGCTGTACCTTAATTAAGGCCACGCCCGCTTCCTTCCCACTCCTAGCCTTTCCTGTCCCATCGTCGCCATAAGACCTATCTGTGTCGGTGCGACGTAAAGCCAATAGCAAAAAAAAATGTATCAGTCATCACTACCATGACTCTATATTTTGGACAATCCTGAAATTGGCTTACCTCGCTCATTATACTCTAACTTTGTGGTTTCAAATATACATTACGATCTCAATTAAACACATACACAGTATCTAATAACCTACACGTTATTCCCGGATGAAATTTTCAACTAGTTCACGCAATTAATGCTCTCCGTTGCCAAGAAATGCAATCTCCATTTTCAACATGTAACAGGCAGCGCAACCCCGTTATTCGACTGCCTATCTCTTGATCAGCTGGTGGCATTGAAAACACACGACCCTCCTGGCTGTCAGCTTTAATATGAAACACATGTTCAGGTCGTGCTTGACTGGCCTCTAAGAATGAAACCTTCGACTTCGCAAATACAATTAAAATACGATATTCCTGACCAAACAGATATGCACATAGATTTTACTTTTAAATGTCCTACAATAATTGTACACGTCGCAAATTAATACCTGCGTGGATTCTCTCGCACCTTTCCATCCCAAACATTGTACAAAATCTTCCTCGGGCTCACACGAAAGTCTCGGGTTCACTACAGGCTTCCAATCATATGATTCACAAATCCTACCTCACTTCATACGACAAATCTAACCTCTTGTCTCAAACTCGACAACTCTCACTGACAAAAGAACTGGAATAATAATACTTTCCACGACGCATAAATACGCACAAATACTTTAAGAATGAAAACTTCGCATAAAATGATCTCGTATTTTAAAACTGGATTTTCACAAAAAATGACTGACAAACTTTATTGTTATTTATTGTCACTCAGGCACAGTTTAAACAGACATAGAATAGTATTACACTTCGTGACAAAATTCACCGATCTGCATTACTCAACACGACAGCGCGCTTCCACCCGATTAAAAATGGGTAACCATGGATCTTTTGCACCAATTTCATTAAAATTCAAACAGAAAATTTAACGTTGAATAAACATCTTAATTTGACATTACAAAATATAGCCAATAAATTCACAGAAATGACGATCTACTTTGGACGTGATATCACTTGGAAACCCTCACTAATAACATTTTACAACATGTTACACGGCACTCGCAATACCTTAAAAATTTATCCAAGCCGAAAATAAAACAAATGACCTTTCGTCATATTTCTGACATTCCCCAAAAAAAAAAAAAAAAAAAAAAAAAAAAGAACCAACATATGGGTGACCAACTGCGTCGTAAATATCCATCACAAGAACAAAGTTTGACATCATAAAACAAGATATAGTAGGCGGTAAGATGGTATTTCACCTACCTTAATTGTACGTCAACTTAATTTTTTGACTCACCAGTAACCCTTCTATATGTATTTCTTCAATGTTACACTTAGGGTTTCAGATTTTGTTTGATTCATTTTTCCTGAAAATAAAGCATAAAAAAGAAATACCCTTCACTTGGTGTTTCGTTGATCGAACTCGACTGATTGTATCTGTTGCCCGCACACGAATTTCTTCTCTTTAAAATACAATATTATGTTTTTTACAACTACTTCGGTATCTTGACCGTCTTTTATCAGATTACTTCTGCTCCTAACAACTATCTCCAAATGGATTCAAGACCCAGCCACATCGGCAGAATCTAGGTTTGTAGTACTTAGTCTACTTTTTGACGAGCGATTTACTGAACAGTTCTGCCCTCTCTCTCACGCTTCAATGATACAAATGCAGGGGTTTCTGTATGGCGTCCCTTTTTATTATATAGGCACTACCCCCTCTCTCCAGGCACTTCTCCCTTGCCGCCAAGAAATTTGCATACTTTTTCCGACTTACTGGAACTGCATTTAAAAGTGTTTTCGGCTGTAACCACGCACTTGCTACCTTGCTAGCGGCGGTGTTCATGAACATTTAAAATTTTCTCGGCAAATTAACTGGTTAAATGACCTTATTTGATAGGCGCTATTTTCTGTCGACTTAGCGTGGGTAAAATAGATACGCGCGTCTCTTCTGAAATAATCCACAGAAATGGCTTAGTAGTCTCAAATCCGACTTACTAAAGACCAAATGTCTTCTAGATAAATACAGGACCCGCATTATACTGCGTTCACCACTAATTCTTTTATTTAAATTTATTTATTCAACACAAACTTTCTTCTGTATCCATCCACTGTCGACACGTACGGATGACGTCACATCTCATAGCGTGGGACGGCAGGTAGCCACCCCCCTTTGCCACGTGTCGCCCCTGAGATATAAAAAAATTCGAGCTTCTTCTTACAGTTGACATGGGGCCTCCTGTAATAATTTTAATACTTAAAATTCGTAATGCACAAAGGTCATGGGTTCATATTACCCCCAAGACAACGAATTCCTTTCGCTCAGTGACAAGGAATTTCACTCAGTACAATCCAGATGGTGAAATTTGCTAATTTCAACGTCTGATGAAACATGACCTTTGAACATTAATTCCTTTCTTCTCTCTCCTGCAGTTGCTCATCTCCTGGTATACATAGGTTTATTGATACTCTCAGCTCCGTGGTGGTTCTTGGTTACGGGGTCTATCTCCAGTCAATTGTAGTTGACTTATTGGAAGTTAGGTGGTTTGTCCTTCTTCTTCATCGTTGGCACCTCCATCTCCAGCGTTAGTTTTCCTCGACTTCGCCCAATCCTCATCACTGTCGTTGTCACTGCCCTTCATTTTAGCAGCTGGTTTACCCTTCTTGGCACTTCGTTTAGCCTTTTTTGACGGACTATAATCGTCATCACTGGCATCCTCATCTGAATCTTCATCACTCTCATCACTGTTGCTTTTCTTAGGCCTCATCTTATTGGCACCACCTCGTTTAGGTTTTGCCTTTTCCTCTTCAGACCCATGCCATTGATCAGAACGTCTGGAGTTGTCATGCATATTCCACCTCCTATTGGCTTCATTTCCACGATGGTGTCTGCGTCTTTGGTCAGAGTTTGCCCGATATCGACCCTGGTTCCTCCTCCATTGTTCACGGCGTCTATCCCACTTTCCGTAAAGATACCTAGGCTGTTCCTACTTCTCTGTACCCTGGTTTGGTCTATTTTCAAATCGTCGCCCATTACTGTCCACTTTAACATTCACTGTTTCTAACTTCTCATTCAAGTATTTCCTATCTGCCTCTCTGCTCTCTCTTAGTTCCTTCCTATCTGCCTCCATACTCTCCTTTAAGTCCTTCAG
Source organism: Anabrus simplex (assembly GCF_040414725.1). Lineage (NCBI taxonomy): Eukaryota > Metazoa > Arthropoda > Insecta > Orthoptera > Tettigoniidae > Anabrus > Anabrus simplex. Next base: position 387,464,656 of record NC_090266.1, on the reverse strand, counting down.
CATTTGGAGAAATTGGTGATAATTGGTGTATGGAAGCTCCTTTATAAATAAAGAAACAAGTATTTTTGGTTTTCGGAAAATTCACTTAAGGGGGAGGGTGAAAGGAAGTGAAAAATTTAAATTATTTTTATGGAGAAATTTCTCAAAAACTTAAGGTTATATACGTGAAAATTTATATTTGGAATCTCCTTTAAAAATAAAGTAACACGCATATTTGGAGGGGGAGGGGGGAAATCAACTTAACGGGTTGGGGTGAAAAATGAGTTGAATTCTTTTTATGATGATACTTATATCTCAAAAACTGAAGACGTTAGAGGCATGAACATTTGTATTTGGAATCTTATTTCAAAGTAAAGAAAGACGTGTTCTTTTTTGTTCGGAAAATCCACTTAAGGGGGGTGAGTGAATTGAAAAATTAGTTGAATTCCTTGTATGAGGATACTTATATCTCAAAAACTACAGATGTTGAAGACGTGAAAATTGGTATTTGGAGTCTCCTTTAAAAATAAGGAAATACGCACCTTTGGGGAGGGGGGAATCAACTTGACGGGTATGAAGGGAGGGGGTAGATAATGAGTTGAATTATTTTTATGAGGATACTTATATCTCAAGAACTGAAGACGTTACAGGCATGAAAGTTAGTATTTGGAATCTCCTTTAAAAATAAAGAAACACGTATTTTTTCGGAAAATCGACGTAATGGGTGTGGGGTTTAAAATAAGTAAATAATGAGCTGAAATAGGTTTAGGAGGATACTTTATCTCAAAAACTGAAGCTGTTACGGTCGTGAGATTTGGTATTTTGAATTTCCTTTCAAAATAAAGAAAAACGTATTTTTTTCGTAAAGTCCCACTGGGAGGGGTAAAAAAGTGTGAAAAACGGTTTGAATGCCTTTAATGAGGATACTTATATCTCAGAAACTGAAGATATTACATACCTCAAAATTGGTATTTGGAATCTCCTTTAATAAAGAAATATAGGTGTTTTTTTTTTGGAAACTCCGCTTAAGGGGAACAAAAAGGGGTGACATTTTAAAATGTGCATGTCTACAGTATACTCAAAAACTTAACGTCTTGCAGAAGTGAAAAATGGTATTTTTTATCTCTATTAAGGAAACTTGTATTTTTTGTTTTCGGCCAGATAACCCTCATACAGCTTTCTTGCGTTACTGCTACATTCCGAAATGTGACGAGGAAACAGCTTGTAAACTCGGCGCTTATGCCGCCTTTCTTATTGATTATGGTGTTTTAACTGTTGAAACAGACATCCCCAGCTTACGTGCGGTACTCCTTTGGGGAGCAGAATTACCGCCTGGCGCAAGGGCCTTCATTTTCCACACCACTTCTGGTGTACGGCTGGTGGCTGGTCGTGGATTTGCCTGTTTCTTTTTCTCCCCTCTTGAATTAAGCCCAGTCGGCCTTTGCCTTTTTTATTCAATAAAACACTGATCCCGTTATTTGATATCAAGAAATCACGTTTCTTGCACATTCCTTGGATGGCGAGTAGCTATATTTAGCATCGGAAAAGGCTGTCATGTAACCCTCTCAGTAAGGGTCAATCTGCTTCGACATCGTTGCAGCTAATGTCACGAAACTCTACACAGACGTTCTCAGTACTGACGTGAATGATCACTCCCCGTTTTGACGAGCTCAAGTTGATAACGGTGCCGCTAGCGGCCTTTAAACTCGTCACCAGAAATTCCGAACGACATTCTGTAGATTGTTATGCACTTCAGCCTTCAATCTGCAGGCCTCTGTAAATGACCTAAACGCTTCCACATCTTCTTGTAACTAGCTCTGTGGTTGCGTTTAGTAGCTTACCTCTTCTCTTTAGATTATTAGAAAATCGTACTCCTGCATCGAGTTAATTCCAAACTTAACATTTGTCTCCTCCTGTACAGCAAAGTTGGTCCCAAAAAAGACCGTATAAAGATAGTTTCGCCCGGGTGCTGACTACCTTTTTTGGATCGCAACTGCGAGCTCAATGCATGAGGTTTGCTGCACCTTGATTTAAGCTCACTTACTACACTACCATCTTGGAAGAATACACGCCACCGAGTGAGTTGGCCGTGCGGTTAAGATCGCGTACCTGTGAGCTTGCATTCGGAGGATAGAGAGTTCGAACCCCACTGTCGGCAGCCCCAAATATGTTTTTCCATGGATTCCCATGTTCACACCAGGCAAGTGTTGGGTTTCTAATTTAAGGCCCCGGCCGCTTACTTCCCACTTTTAGTCCTTTCCTATTCCATCGTGCCCGTAAAACCTGTGTATGTCGGTGCGACGTACAGCAAATTGTAAAGAATGCACATCCTAAATGCTTGCAGTGATCTACACTCATGTTCATAAAACCAGACCGGGCGAGTTCGCCGTGCAGTTAGGAGCGCGCAGCTGTGAGCTCGCATCCGGGAGATAGTGGCTTCGAACCCCACTGTCGGCAGCCCTGAAGATGGTTTTCCGTGGTTTCCCCATTTTCACACCAGGCAAATGCTGGTGCTGTACCTTAGGTACACTACGGCCGCTTCCTTCCCATTCCTAGGCCTTTCCTGTCCCATCGTCGCCATAAGACCTATCTGTGTCGGTGCGACGTAAAGCAACTAGCATAAAAACCAGAAAACCTTGAAAGACTAGTGAGATTAAGTTCATATTCACAGGACATGTGCACTTGTATGTTCTGAAGAAATGATTAGCATTTGAACCATGTCGGCCCTCAGGTTCAAGGTCCATATCGATATCTCGGCGCACCACCACCGACTGGTAAAATGCGCCTCCGGCTCTCGTTGTCGCTATAAACTAAAGGTAATATACCAGTGTGACTTGAGCTGACGTGCAGGATGCCTTGCAGACGTATGCGAGAACCGTGCCGTCAAATGAATGAGTTCGTCGCCATAAGACCTATCTGTGTCGGTGCGACGTAAAGCCCCTAGCAAAAAAAATGAATGAGTTTGAAAGAAGGCGCATTATTGGCATGAGAGAACGTGCTACATCCATTCGGAAAATTGCTGCTCGTGTGGGATGAAATGTGCCGGCAGTGCAACGGATGTGTACAGAATGGTTCACAGAAGACCATAGAACACGACGAGATGGATCTGGTTGCACCACCCAGATCGCCTCCCGAGAAGATCGACACCTCATCCGAATGGCATTGTAGGACAGATCTGCGTCCTCCTCGGCTCTGGCGCAACAGTGGAACAGTGTAACACATCGTACACTATCAGGTGTGACAGTCCGTCGCCGTTTATTACGGTCTTGTTTACCGGCGCGTCGTCCACTTCTCCGCTTACCTTTGACTAATGTTCGTAAACATGCTAGACTGCAATGGTGTATGGAACGACGTCACTGGGGCAGGAATGGCAGCAGATAGTGTTTTCGGACGAATCCAGGTTCTGTTCGTTTAAAAATGATGGCCGCATTTTGGTTCTCCGCAGACAGGGGGAGAGGCATCACATTAAGAATGTTAGTGATTGCTTAAATATTTCTGTTGGTGTAAGTGAAGGTGACATAGTTGTCTGCTTTCTTTTTAGTCTCTCTGATGTGGATTTGTTTACAGTTTTACTGACATTCCTATCTATGAAATGTCTGCCAAACCCGTCCTTACTCGCAATAAAGTAGATGGTGTTGAGTTCTTTCCTTGGATTCGCGTCAGATGAAGGGTTGTTAAATGCTCTGTGAATTAGACTATAAAATATCACTCTTATTTGGGAGTCCGGGTGCATAGAATCTTGACGAATGGTGTTAAACGGTTTGGGTAGGCTTTCTATAGATATTACAAGAAAGTTTGTTTGAACTGCTATTAATGGCGAGACCTAAAATGTTTTAAGAGTTGTTAGTTTCAACTTCGGATATGAACTTAATCCATGGGTCAACTGCTTTTAATTGTTAAAGGATGATATCGCCGTTGCTGAGGTTGTGATCTGTTAAAGCAAAAGTGTCGTCGACATAACGCGTCCTGAACACAATTCCTTCGATTTTGTTATGAATCTTGGTATTTTCCAAATGGTCCAAGTAAATTTCTTCCATTATCCCAGAAGCTTGTGCGCCCATAGGAGGACTTTCTTGCTTATAGAATTGACCATTCAATGTGAAGTAATTGTTAGACATTACAAATTCTAAAATATTTTAAAACTCTTCAATTTCCTGTGTGCTTAATTTACTGTTTTTCCGAAATTGTCCTTGATTATCTGTAAGGTGTTTGTGACCGGTATGCTGGAATACATGTTTTTTCATGTCAGATGAATGTATTTTTTGATGTTGTTGTAATACCAAGTTCTTGGTCAATTTACAAAATTCTATAGAATTTCTAATAGAGTTGGGGTTCTCGAATTTGTAATTTGTCGTTAAGTATGGTTCTTATGGGAATATCTGATTTATGGACGTTGCGAATCTTAGTCAGTAAGAATGAAGGATGTTTGTTTCAGTATTTGTTTTAATTTCCTGTTAACATTATTGGCTGTATCTTTTTTAATCAATTTAAACAAGTTTTCCGAAACAGTTCCCGTTTTTTGCACATAGGTCTCCTTGTTCATAATTACTGTAGCATTTCTCTTGTCCGCTTTTGTAACTATCAGATCATTCTAGTTGATTTTTCGTTTCAGAGAATCAGGGGCCTTTTTAGGGAATAAAGGAGTTGTCTATTTATTGATTTCCATTAGGGTGGAGAGATTTTTTACGAGTATTGAATCGAATTTCTGTTTGATTATCAACTGGTAATTTCTGTATAGCATTCTCAGCTTCAGCTGTAATGGTAATGGCATCTTTTAATTTAAAGGCAGTAGGCCATTTGAACTTAGGGCCTTTTTCCAAGATGTTGATATCTGAGGTGCTGAGATGGGTATCAGAGAGATTTATGACAGGGTCGTGAAACTTCAACTTTTCCGCGAGGGACTCATTAGTATGCATATTGTGTGAAGGTGAATTTTTACCGGGCCTCTTATTGCGCATACGTGTGTTGAATTTGTTGTCTGGAATGGTCTATTTCTTGGTGATTATATTTGGCTGTTTTATCAATTGCAAATTTCTGAAAAGAGTCCCGTTCATTCAGGAATACCGAAAAAGATCATGGGGATTCTCACATACGCCTTCATACAGCTTGTAGAACTGTCATTTCAGTAGTATTTGGCTTGAAATCAGATGAGCCGGGCTGGGTAGCTCAGGTGGTAGAGCGCTGGCCTTCTGAGCTCAAGTTGATAAGTTCGATCCCGGCTCAGTCTGATGGTATATGTAGGTGCTCAGACATGTCAGCCTCGTGTCGGTGGATTTACCGGAACATTAAGGAACTAATGCCGGACAAAATTCCGGCACTTAGGCTTCTCCGAGTAACGCGTGAAAATAGTTAGTGGGTCATAAGACCAATGGCATTACAATATAAATCGGGTGAACCCAGTATTCCTTTTACGTCATCGTTTACCTCTCACACGTAGCAAAGCAGCAATCACACCTGCGGTTTAAATGAAATTCATCTTAGAACTGCGAAGCTATTTATCAGTTGCAGTCCGCACATCAGAACAAATTCCTGCGACAGCGATTTTTCTGTGGCAGCACCGAAATCGCGCTGCACCTAACCTATTAGATGAGTGCCACTGCGTGAGAAACGTCAGCTTGCTCGTATTAAACTATCCATGGTATATGCCGTTCGCCATTATTTTCTCTCAGTCGGTGACACCTTGAAAAGTCAGTATGTACTGATATAAGAAAGACGTGCACACTTCGGATATCTTCGAAAAGAATGAAATAAAACTATTAATATGGTGCATAGTCTACAATTATTGCTGTATAAGCAAACTTTCTCGATAATTCTTGCATTTACTGAAAGATCGCCGTTCAAAGTTACTGTTTTTGGACGTCCGACACTATAATTTGTTCATGAGCATTGCAATAGATCATCATCAACGTCTGCAAGCCTGCCGGAACCGTTCTCGTTCTCCCAGGTTCCAAATGCTACCATTGAACTAAGCAAACGTCTTTACGGATATCACTGCCTATTACGGTGTCAGCTTCATAAAAGGTACGTCATTAATGCTGTTTTTAATGTATACGTGAATGTGTATGTACATTCATTATGACTGACTCCTTATAAATTGGTCAGTTACATTCTCCCTTGGATTGTTTATGATTGTCACCCGGAGTTCTCCCCGTTCTCCAATTCTACGTGAGAAGAAGTCTTGTGGTTTGGACTAGCAGAATTCATAAAGTCAGTCGACGGGGCGAGCAATACCTCTTATCCCACAATGCTCTTCCTATCCATTATTTTCCTTAAGACTTGTCACGCCTCCCAGCCACACATGGATGTGCAGTCCATCTGAACAATGTTCGTTGCTTTCATTTTCATATGGCAGTATGTAGGTAAATGAACCTTATTGCACCGTACTGTAGGAATGTGTATTTTCATGAAGTATTTACGCACTCCTACAGTTCAGCTCCTTCCTTTACACATTAGCACAGGTAAATGAACACAACGAACGTTGTTCTGATGGTCTGCATATCCATGTGTGGCTAGAAGGCGTAACCAAGCTCAGTGAGGATGGTAGATCGGAATAGCGTTGTAGGATAGAAGATATTGCTCGCAGAAGATGTGCGTTTACGGTCTTGAGCTCGGACCTGACCGGCTCTTCGCTGCGCGAGCTTTTCAACCTCAGTTCAATGTGGCGCACGGACCGAGAGACCGGGGCCGACTGTAGTCTACTACATAGCACGTACACAATTAGAGCTGCAGCGCTGATACATTCACAAAAAGACCGTCCGATTGATGTGAGATGTCGCCACCGGAAGACATAAGCAGAGAAATGCCCTCCTACCAACAGCGGCACGCTAGGGGATATACCGATATAAACCAAGACATTGCATTGCTTGAGTCCTGCAATGCCCAACTTACTCTAGAAAGTAAAGAAGTGTTTAGTATGATGATTCAACATTCTGCATTATTGATGACGAAATTCAAGCTACCATAAAATATCTCCCGTTTAGTCGCTCTCCAGGAATCGATGGGTCCCATATGAATTTTATAAGCGATTATGGCTTATTATCGGTAAGGACTTCTGTGACGTTATCTTCACTATCTGGAAATGCCGTGCCTTATGTAAAACTCAACAATAAGGTATTACGATTCTCCTACCAAGAAAGAAATCGCCTCTTCAGGAGGAGGAATTCAGGTCGGTTACATTGCTATGCTGTGATTATAACATATTAACCAGAGTGTTATCCTGTCGTCTGAAGACTGTCCTGGTAGATATAAGTGGAAGTGAACAGTATTGCAGTGTTCTCGGACGTACCATTTTGACAAACCTACGAACACTACGTGATGTCCATTTGAAAATCGAATCCGAGGCAATTTACCAACTGAGCTTATTAAATATAGATCTTGATAGAGCATTTGATCGTATTACCCATCAGTGCCTGTTCGTTGTTTAGTAGCATTTTCATGTCCCTGATACAGTGATCGATTACGTCCGAACGATCAATTGCAATTATATATCCGGAGCACTTGCCAACGGGTACCTTTCAAAGTCGATACCGATAGAAAAATCAGTTACTCTTGGTCATAGGACTGGAACCCTTCATCCGGACACTCACAGCTACAAGGATACGGAAATACATAGATTTTCGATGTGTACATACGCTGATGACATATTTGATGGATGTTAGTACTATGTGAAAACGACTACCTGAATTAACTTCAGTGATGCACGAATCATTCAGCAAAACTGGTTTCATATTGCTGATGAGGTGAAGATCCTTGGTATTAAAAGGAATAAATCTGTGTTGGATACTTTAGAAACCAACTGGGCTAACGTTATTGTCAGTGTTTGGGGGTGTGAGGGGTGTCATGGGGAAATTTCGTGGAATGAATTCGAATGCAACTCAGAGTATTGTGGTGACAAAATATATTAAAGTGCTCTCAAATATTTGGTATTGAACTCAAGTGTTCCCGCTACCAAAAACTTCGCTGTCCCCGATTTTCTCCGACAATACAGGTACAAGGATTAGCATGCGCACGGCTGGCTGTCAAGCTGAATGTAGCTATTTACGATTGCCATTCTGTGAACCATACCTTAGTAGAAATAATAATAATAATAATAATAATAATAATAATAATAATAATAATAATAATAATAATATACGTATACACGGAAGTCATAATATGAACAAAACGAACCAATGCATACAAAACCCTCACTTACGAAGGATTAAGTCATAAAAATGCAGTATAACATACTTTAGTATTCTTTATTAATATTATTTTCCTCCAAATCTACAGTGAAAATACACATTTGATCTGTTAAATGAGAAAAATAACCATGTCCAGCCTATATGCCAGAATAATTTAAAGTGAAATGAGCAACTTGCACTGATTTATGGCCCATGAGCAACTCCTTATCGGAGATCCAATAGCCTTGGCAACACGTCAAAAAACGGCATATGTAGGTTAAAACCTGCATCTCTCTTCCGGCTGGGTTCGCAACTTAGCACATTTCAAACCGTACATTGCCTTCCCTGCTGACCTCCTCAAGTTGTTTACTCAGTTCTCGCCTTACATCACCTGTCGTGTTTGTGTGTCACCAGCTCCTTACTAAGCATTTTAATATGCACTACTTCTTAATTGTTAAACACCATAACTTGACTACCACACCACAATAAACTCTTCTCGTTCCACCGCGTAATTCCTCTTAGCATTTCTCCCTCTCATATCACTAAACATTTCAAAAAATATAGTCACAATCTCACATTTTCATTTAACGCCAATCACCCTCTTATAAATACAAAGCCAAACAATCTCCACATTTCAAATTATCATCCATCTCCTTAACTAATTAATCTTCAGTTCAAATTACTCGCAATGAAATTCCACATTTAAATTCCAATCACATATCCATCCAAATCAAAGTCTTACCCGTACTTAAATTCTACCTTCAAGTCCAATCACCCTAGCCACCTTCACTCCAAACTATCATTTTTACAATCTCACCCTATCTTTTCACGTCATTCAACCTCTTACAATTACAAACCCAGATCAACTCCACATTTCAATTTCTCATCCACCTTACTCCTTCCATTACTACCATACGCTGTCTATAAATTAATCATTCTTATCTCCACTACACCACCAACTCTACTTCTTTCAGATAACAATACATCAACTGTCAACCAAGTCATCGCTTCCTCTCTTATCAGTCAGACATAATACCTCATACACTTTACATCTCAGCATATCAACCCATTAAGAATAATCACAAATAACAATATTATCGCTTTTGCCACCTACCGCCTTATTCACCTATACCACCACTTTTCCTAGCATAATAATCTATGACCAAACTTTCCCACTCATCCACGATCTTTACATTCCACCCCATCAACCTCTTAGACACCATCTGACACTTTCATTTAACGCCAATCACCCTCTTATAATTACAAACCCTTACAAACTCCACATTTCAATTTGTCATCCATCTCCTCAAGTAATTACTCACATTCAAATTCCACACTTAACTTCCAATCCCGTGACCATCCAGATCAAACTCTTATCCTTCTTCAAATTCTCATTCACCTTACTCCTTACATTTTTACTATACCACACCTATAAATCTCTCCACTACACCACCTACCCTACCTCTTCCAGATAACAATACATATAACAATACATCAACAGCCAACCATGTCAACACTACCTCTCTTATCAGTCAGACATAATACCTCATTCTTCTTCTTTTCCTGCCGCTTTTCCCACACCTGTGGGGTCGCGGGTGCGAACTGTGTCGCACATGTGGATTTGGTCCTGTTTTACGGCCGGATGCCCTTCCTGACGCCAACCCTCTATGGAGGGATGTAAGCACTATTGCGTGTTTCTGTGGTGGTTGGTAGTGTAGTATGTTGTCTGAAGATGATGAGGAGAGTGATGGGACGGACATATACACCCAGTCCCCGAGCTAGAAGAATTAATCAGAAGCGATTAAAATCCCCGACCCGGCCGGAAATCGAACCCGGGACCCTCTGAACCGAAGGCCAGGACGCTGACCATTCAGACAACGAGTCGGACAGACATAATACCTCATTACCCACTTAAATCAATCGCTCTTATCTCCACTACAGCACCTACTCTACCTTTACAGATAACAGTACTTCAACAGCCAACCAAATCATCACTATCTACACCTACTTCTACATCTACTTCCCTTACTACCACAACATGGCTTTACTCTATCATCTACTGACTCTCTTTACTTAACTTTATACTTCTCGATACTACACCCTCCTCCGTATTGTCCTTCTTGCCCCACAGTTCTTTTAAACTCGTGCTTTTTCCTTTCCTAAAAGCCTCCCCTTTACTAGTTGTAACATTAATCTCCCTCTGCCTTTTGCTGCACTTCGTCGTTTCTCTCATAACATTTATTGTCTCATTCATTACCTCTTCAAGTTTCTCCAAACGACTACTGAACGGAGTTGCCACAAAGCTTGTCTCTATACTAGACTCACTCGGCACACAACCTCCTATTGCCCTACCTTCCAAACCAAGACCACCGGGCGAGTTGGCCGTGCGGTTAGGAGCGCGTATCCGGGAGATAGTGGGTTCGAACCCCACTGTCGGCAGCCCTGAAGATGGTTTTCCATGGTTTCCCCATTTTCACATCAGTCCTGTACCTTAATTAAGGCGACGGCCGCTTCCTTCCCATTCCTAAGCCTTTCCTGTCCCATCGTCAACATGAGACCTATCTGTATCGGTGCGACATAAAGCAAATAGCAAAAAAATATAACAAACCAAAACCGTCCTCTCCGGGACTGTTTCCTGAAACCCGGCTTTTTTCCACATACACATCCTCATTTGCACTGCTAAATTCTTCTTGCTTCAAATGCTCATCGAATACTTTCAGTTGCGCCACTGTCCACTTTCGAGTCCAATTCCCGTATCTCACCACCAGTATCTGGCCGCTAATATACGCCCTCAATTTTGCTCTCACTAAATGTTTCTTCAAAATTTTGAAATTCATATTCTCCTCTCTTCCCCGATCACTCTTAATCCCAATTCTCTCACTCCGTAGGTTACCAGCGCTCCTTGTCACTATGTCTGCCATCAATGAAGATAGCAGCGACACTTTTATGGGTCTTCGTGCCCTCACCTTACCTACCCTCTCAGCATTGTCTATATCTACCTCCTAAAGTTAATTTTCATTTTCTGTTGAATAACATGCACCACTTTGTAAATGATGTCCACTTTCTTCCTCCACCCAGTATATAAAAATGGATTTCTTCTTACGAACCATACAGCAGACTGCTATTTCTTTCTTCAAGTTTGCCACCTCCTCCTCCATATTTTTTTTCTCCCTTAGTGACACCAGTTGTCTCTAGTTGTCTTCCGTCTTTTCCTTAGTGTCTTTCATATATTCCTGAAACCACTGTTTCGTCTTTTCTTGCTCCTGGGCTTTTTCCTGTAGCATCTTTTTTAACTGCTCAAATGGGCATAACTCCTCCACTACCTCCTTTACCACCTTCCTTATAACTTCTATATCCTCCCAGCTCAAGCTATCACTGCTCTGTGGACCTGGATTTACCTCCACTGCTCCAATAACCAGCAGCCTAGTGACCACCATTGCCGCTAACAGCATCTTCTCGTTCCCTTCCATCTCCAACTTGCATTTTTTTAAAATATTCGTTCCCTTCTTCATTCTTCCCTGCCGTCTCCCGATAGTGACCCTGTACTGCTCAATATTGATCATCTTCGGAGCTTCCTCCTCACACTCCACTTGACCCGACAGCCTCCCCACTCTTTCAACACTCCACTCAGCCTACACACCCCACACGAGACGTCTGTTCTCCTTGCTGGCTTACGCTAGACTGCCTCACACTCCACTTGACCCAACAGCTCCCCCACTCCTTCAACACTCCACTCAGCCGACACACACCACACGACACGTCTGTTCTTGCTGGCTTACGCTAAACTGCAGTATAATTTACTGTACCTGTCATTCTCATATCTCATCTACCATTTCACGGTCGTTTCATGAGTTTGTTGCGTGATAGGATAGAGTATTTTAGGTCGGTACCTCAAGATGAAGCCCTTAAGACTAGAAGTTTATCGATCAGTTAACCAACCAATCATTGAATTAATGAATTAATCAGTCGTGGACTCACTCAGTTAAAAGATACTCGCTAAGGTTTATCTCACAGATTTATTCAGCTGGGTCAAGCGGAAGTAAATGCTGTTTTGATATTAGGATTTTGAATAAACTTTTATTAATTCTTGCATAAAATAGTATTCATATGATACATTTATTTATAATCATACATCAGTATGTAACAAAGGATTTCTATCTCTGCTAGTCTTTATCCCTAAATGTTCCTAGTATATTCTGGCTTCTACGTCTGAATTCTTGTTAGTCAGAATGTTTTATTTTCTGTATATTGCTGTGTGCTGGGTATTTACCTAGACTAATAAACTTAATTATTTTGAGTGCTTCATGATTCAGTTAATTAACCGAAAACGATCTTGTATCCTGTATCAGAGCATGTAAATGTGCTCTTCTGATCATCATAGGCGTAGCTGTAGGCGTCCGGGCACCGTTGCTTGAAGAATTCAGGGTAGTTTTGAGGCCAGTCTGAAGCTTTACATGTGTCAGGCGTTCCAAAACTATTTCGGCAGCAGTACTGGTCCGTATCGAAAGCTAAACAAGCGCTTTTGCAACCCACTGTTTCTCCATTGACCACCTGTCGAAGATCGTCTGGACACTCATTGTTGATATTGGCTGTGCATGAAGCTTCACTGCAGTCATAACCACTCCCAGATTTGTCCGTAGGCGCGAACTGCTACAAGAAAGTATCTATTTTATCAAATGAAACTGCCGACCTTAAACAAATTACAGAAATAATTTCTAAAAAGGTACGATGGATGTGTATCGTGACTTCAATTCTTTCCAGTTTCTTATTACTAATCGTTGAATGGAAAATGACAAATCCAACTACCGCTATATCGAGCTTGTGTTATAGTGCAGACTTGTGTTCATCCGAATACACATCAACTTCCAAACTGATTTACCTCGATCGAGCGCGTTGTCCGTGCGGTTCGCATCGTGTAGCTTTTAGCTTATATTCGATAGTTGATCGGTTTGAACCCCACTGCCCGTAGCCCTGATGGTGGTTTTCCATGATTTCTTATTCTCATATCAGGCAAATTATGGCTGGGGCAGTACCGTAATTATTAATGTCACGTTCCCTTCCCTCCCAGTCCTAGCCCTGCCCTGTACTATCGCCGCCATAAGACCTGTCTGAGTTGGAGTGACGTCAAACTAATAGAAAAAGTTGCCTCGTTAGTTTGCGTAGACTAAAGACCGAAGAAACATTTCTCCTCTTCGTGCAACATATTCGACCGCGAGGATAATTGACTGGCCTTTTGCATTACTATTTATGATGTATTAATTTCGCCATTTAATTCTTTCAATCGGTGTTAACGGTAGCATGTACTGACCTGGAGGGAAATATATATGACGAAAATGTGTACACGTCTGATGCTTTAATACTTGAATAGTGTTTAACAGTTAATATGCTGCATAGTTTATGATCAGGAATTTCTTTTTGCAACTTGCTTTACGTCGCACCTGCACAGATAGGTGTTACGGCGACGATAAGATTGGAAAGGGCTAAGAGTGGGAAGGAAGCGGACGTGGCCTTAATTCACTTGCCTGGTGAGAAAATAGGAAAACAAGGAAAGCCCTCTTCAGGCTGCCGATAATGGGATTCGAACTCACTGTCTCCTAAATGCAAGCTCACAGCTGCGCGCCCCTTACCGCACTGTACAATGATTACTGATATATATATAATATATCGACACATATCCCATTTGTGGAATTTTGTCTTGCTTTCCCTTTCACTTATAAGAAACGATTAGTGGAGATATTGTAGTCGTTGGCCTTATGTAGCAAGCTCAGTGTCAATGGTATTTTAATGGTTCACATACAATTCGTTGTTTTTGTATTCTCTTTCAGAATTCATCCCTTACATGTAACATTTCCTCGTCTTTATTTAAGTACCTTGGTAAGGCGTGTCTAATTTTCACCATAATCTTTCTGGAAAGGATGTAAGTATTTCCAGACTAAAGTACAATACATCGATTGGAAGTATTTTTATGTCTGAATTATTACCAGGATAGTTGGTGGGTGTTGTTATCCATAGAATGGTTTGATGCAGCTACCATGCCAACCTACTTTGTGCTAGTGAACAACTCCTAGGTATCATGGAGTGAAATCTCAAACTCTTTCTTCGTGTCTAATTTCACCAAATGGTTCTCATCTCACCAACTCGATTCATTAATTTTACATTTGTTATCCGACCTACTCATCTCACCTTCAGCATTCCTCTGTAACACCACATTTCAAAAGCTTCGATTCTGTTTCTTTCTGTGTTAGTTATTGTGTCCATATATTACTTCCATACAATGCCACGCTGCTAAAAAAATTATTTGAAACATTTTTTAAACATGCACATCTATGTTTGAAGTCCGGAAATTCCCTTTATTAAGGACGACCTTGCTTGCTTGCTTATCGTAGTTACAGTTTATGTCAGCGTTATCAAATATCTTTTCTCGATCTACAAATGCCATGTACGTGGGCACATCATTTTTATGCGCTCCTCTAAGATCAGACGTAGGCTCAATAGGCCTATTATTTCGCATGTTCCTACATTTCTTCGGAAGCTAAACCGTTAGTAATATTATTTTTCATAGCGTTTATCCCAATTAGTTGGGGTCGCCACTTTATGTGGGTTGGTAGTGTAATGTAATTTGTTTTGTATGTAAGTGAGGTGTATTAAGACGAACACAAACACCCAGTTCCCGAACTAGAGTAATTAAACACACGGAGTTAAAATGCCTGGCCCAGCCGGGAATGTAATCCGGACGCTCTGAACCGGATACCAGTACGCTGACCATTGGGCCTAGGAGGCGGACATTCTGCCGTATGTAATTCGTTTTGAAATTTTTGCGGGAGATTTGTGTACTAAACTAATGGTGCAGTGATTTTCATACTAATTTTTCGGCACAGGTTTTCTTAGTTTCTTAGTTTTCTTAGGTTTAGTGATGGCAGCGTAGTTTTTAGAATCGGATGACACTTCTCCTGTATCATACATGTTACTACCTAATACAGTAGACTCACCATGCGATTTTTCTCCCAAGACAGCGAGTTATTCTAAGTTTATATCATCAATTCCAGGGGTGTTAATCCTACTTAACTCTCTCAGTGTTTTGTTGAATTCTGTTTTCAAAATTGGGTCTCCCGTTTCATCAGCATTGACATCTTCTTTTTCAAGTACATTATCATCTATGTCTTGTCCGGCTCCAGGGCTAAAGGGTTAGCGTGCTAGCGTGCTGGCGTTTGGTCACAGGAGTCCCAGGTTCGATTCCCGACAGGGTTACGAATTTTAACCATAATTAGTTAAATTCCCCTGGCACGGGGACTGGGTGTATGTGCCGTCTTCATCATCATTTCATCCTCATCCCGACGCGAGGTCGCCCACGGGTGTCAAATCATAAAGCCTGCACCAGGCCTCTCCGGAGGCCACACGTCATTATTATTATTATTATTATTATTATTATTATTATTATTATTATTATTATTATTATTATTATATATTTCTTTCCTTTGATACAATTTTGTTGAATATGTTCCTGCCATATTTCTTCCTTGTCTCCATTCTCTAAAAACTACTTACCACCTCAGCTCCTACTATTCATACACCTTCTTTTCCTTTCCCCAAACATTTCCTCCCAGATTATTTTCTTCAGCAGCCGTACTGATTTCATGCTTCAGGACTGTCCACTGTTCCTTGGCTTGGTTTCCTTTTCTTCATTTATTTCTTTTGTAACACGTTCCTTGAAACATTCATTCATTGCCACTTCTTCAAAATTATCCATATCCCATCTCTTTGCAGTCTTTCCTTTCTTCAGTTTCTTCAACTTCAGACTGCATTTCGTGACCATCAAGTTGTGATTGGAGTCCATGTCCATTCCTGGGAAGGTCTTGCAATCTATCACCTGCTTTCTGAATCTTGGTCTAACCTTAATAATGTTTATTTGATACATTTCTGTGTCCCCAGGCGTACAACCATCGTTTGTGGTTCTTGAATCAAGTGTTATGAAAAAACTAAATAGTAATTTTGTTGATACCGAGCTCGATAGCTGCAGTCGCTTAAGTGCGGCCAGTATCCAGTATTCGGGAGATAGTGGGTTCGAGCCCCACCGTCGGCAGCCCTGAAGATGGTTTTCCGTGGTTTCCCATTTTCACACCAGGCAAATGCTGGGGCTGTACCTTAAATGAGGCCACGGCTGCTTCTTTCCCACTTCTATCCCTTTCCTATCCCATCGTCGCCATAAGACCTATCTGTGTCGGTGCGACGTAAAGCAACTTGCAAAAAAAAGAAAAATTGTTGATAGTCTGTATGTCGGGAGCGGATCATCTTAGCTCCCCTCCCTTACGTTGCTTCTCGTATGCATTTCTCAGAAATTGGCTTGAAAGTGTTCAACAAATCCTTAAACCGTCTTCATTGTGGTATTTGGAACAACCTGTGAGATTTTTAACTCGGTTTTTCTGTGAACCTGTAAGCTTTCATTCGCGATATTGTGACTTCGAAATCGGCAGCCATGAATATTGTTTTCTGTGGTTTCCCATTGTCACACCAGGCAAATGCTGAAACTACAGATTAAAGCTAGGGCTACTTCCTTCCCATTGCTACCCCCTTTCCTATCCCATCGTCGATGAAGACATGCCTGAGTTCGTGCGAAGTGAAACCGTTTGCGAGAATAAAACTGAGTGTTTGGAACAAAACACTTATTATGAAGCTGTCTTGCTAATATCTGAAAATCCGAAGAAATGTACATACCAACATAAATTTTTGGCAGGGTCTGGATTAAGGGTGGGATGTCAGTTGTATGGGGTTAAAATTCCAAACTTCATTATTCTGTTATAAATGCGAAACAACACTCTAAAGGCGTGTACCAGGGGCCTAACAATGGTAAATGCTTCTCTGGGTAAAGTGTTGCGGCATTTCTTTAACAGTGAGTTTATCTCTTCTAAATTCAATGGAACCTATTGTCATTTCATTGAAGTTTAAAGATATATGGTATGCGTGGTACTTAACGGGTGATACATTATTCTTTAGTCTTCCTGGAGAATCGTGCATTAACATATCTTTTGGTCATTTTACTGTAGTCCCACTGTCAACCGACGCAATGCCAGAAATTACTCACTGTAACGGGAATGTTGAAACCATCCACATTGCTGATGTCGTAGAAATCGTTTCCATCCGACCCTTGGAGTGTTATTTCAGCCAGAGTGACTGGGGGAGCACCTCCGGCTCCATTACACTTGAGGACGTTTCCACAGTCTCCAGTATCGCAGTGACCATTTCCGTTCTCGTCGAAATTACATCCTGTGCGTGCCCAGAAACGACCAGCCCACGATCCATCAACGTCCACGGTTACCTGCAGAGTAAGAAAATCAAAGTGATCAAATAAGGTGTAACAGGCATACTGTACATTGCACATTATCAGCCAAATGAACGCTTCTATACCTGCGATCCGGCGGCCATTTCCCAGCCTCCTTCATTGACTGGTGGTTTCCCATCGTTGCCCAGAGACCCTACCCAGATAGTTGAAGGATGATTGTTCACGAATGTGAACTGTACTGCTTGAACAGTGGTGAATACTGCCACAATGCAGTAAAGCAGAAACATCTTGGATTGGTTTTTGATATCTGGAAATAAAAATAATATTCTGAACATAATATACTCGCTTTGAATAAACATAGTGCAGTATCGGTTTTAACAGACAGTTTTACAACGTTGGTAAATATAACGAATAGGTTGATAAGCTAGATCATTGGAGCTATTGTGTACTAATGGCCTTCAGAATACGTTTGAGATGTACTGAAACTTCTGATAAAATGTTGGTTTTACATCTGTTTCTTGAGCTTCGAGGTTTTATACCCAAATTTTCCAAGGAAGAAATGGAACTTTCTGTAGAGTGTAGACTCATTACTAAGTGCCTTTTCAAGTGGAGAGAATGAGTAAGTTTTATTATTTTGTGCTGTTCTTTACGCTGCTAGATGTTTGTATTCTGTACATGTCCAAAAATTGTTGTATGAATATTGAATGCCTGTTTGGCCAATTCCGGAGTTTATTTCTATTTCTACCCGCGATTTGTATCGGCTGGCTTCAATACATATAGAAATTCAATCTGTGGTTGGGTGGCTGGACCTTGTTGTACACGATGTCACTGGAATCTTACCAGGCACCTTCGAATGCAAACAGGCTTTTTGCAGAGATAAACGCTGGCGTGTTACTTTTTTCTCTGGGCGTTTTCGGCCGGTATTGTTGTGTGTGAGATTTGTGCTGGACAAAGCGGAGGTGGGACAGGTTTTTCTCCGGGTACTCTTATATTTTATTCCAACAACACTCTCTAATATCATTTCATTTCATCTGTCGGTCATTAATCGTTGCCGATGGGGAGTGCGACAGGCACCATTCCTATTCTCGCCGCTATATGGGGGGGGGGCCCTTCATTCACTCCATTCCTGACCTTGTCGAATGACTGGAAACAGGATCGATGTGCAACTTCTAATAAGGATGAAAATATAATGTTTCAAACTCTTGTATTATTATTATTATTATTATTATTATTATTATTATTATTATTATTATTATTATTATTATTATTATTATTATTATTATTATTATTATTGTTATTATTATTACACTGGCGAAAAAAGTATCCAAACGCCAATAAGCGGTTTTGCTATATTAACGAACGTTGGCAGGCTTGTTTATACATCTGAAAGATGACGTTGATTCAAGTTTTTCCGCAAATCGCATTAGCGTGGCGCTAGTAGCGGCCCCACGACGTTGCACATCAGGTTTGCTGTAAATACGGACTGTACTGTGCGAGATAGTGACGGGTTGCCACTGGAATCGCGAAGAGTCGATTCCATATGCCTGGGGAATCGGGTACCCGATTCCGGAATCGATTTCGAGGAACTAGTAGCACCATCTGTGATGCAGATACGTAAACACGTACAGCACGAATGTGTTCTGTAATGCGAGTTCGTTTTGGTTTATAACCAGGTCACTTTACAAGCCTTGCCTGCTCTCATTGTACTGTCCTACAGTTATACATTCTAATGCGACTGTAATTTGATCAGAAAATATGATTCTCTGTTTGAAACTGATCGAATTGTATGGATTGTAAACATATCAGAACTTGTATGGGGATTATGACATAATATATCACTACTATTTCAACAAAATGCAGTTGTACCAAAGAGACAACCTTATCTAGTTTTAAGCTGTGATGAAAACAAAAATAGTAATTCTGACAGTTTCTCATAATAATATTTAGCAGTAGTATGAAAGTTCTTATTCTTATTCTTCTTCGTTTTCTACCACTTTTCCCACATCTGTGGGGTCGCAGGTGCGAACTGTATCGCACATGTTGATTTGGCACGGTTTTACAACCAGATACCCTTCCTGACGCCAACCCTGTATGGAGGGATGTAATCACTGTTGCGTGTTCCTGGGTTGGTTGGTAGTGTAGTGTTTTGTCTGAATATGGAGAGGAAAATGTGACAAATCCAGACCTCCAGTCCTCGGGCCAAAACAACTGATCAGAGACGATTAAAATCCCTCACCCGGCCGGGAATCGAACTTGGGACCCTCCGAGCCGAAGGCCTCAATGCTGACCATCCAGCCAAAGAGTCGGACAGTAGCACGAAATGTTCATAGCAAATTAAATGTAACGGAGGACAGGTATGCTACGAAACAAGTTGTGTACTTATTAAAATGTGACTTAATTCCACAGATGTTATACGTTTATACTAGCGATATTTGAAAACCAAATAAGAAAAATACAGTATAAGCATAAATAACAATGTCGATTGCTACACCCAGTGTCGAAGTGTGTAATGTGATTTCCAGACTACCAGGATAAATTGTTATTTCATTATTATGTGACATAATTCATTCGTGACCACCAATAAGACATTTCGCTGTATACAAAAGAAATAGTAAATATTGCACGTTCGAATCTGCCCCACTTTGAGTGCGACCGCGATTCCAGGCGTCATTCGCTCACATCACTAGTGCGAGAGCCTTAGTTACGTGTAAGATTTGACGGAGTGACTGTGAGTGGGTCGAGAATGCCTTTACGACGACGAAGAGGCCAGTATCAACAGCTCACGTCGGTTGAACAAGGCCCTATAATAGGGCCACGTGAAGGTGGATTTTCCTTTCGCGCTATTGCAGAACGACTTGGCAGGAATGTCTCCACTGTGCATGTGTGCTGGCAGCAGTGGTCACGAGAAGGTACGCTCGCAAGAAGACCGGGCACCGGAAGTCACCGTGGCACCGCCGAGAGGGAGGACCGCTGTGTCTGTGGCGCAGCGGGCGCAGCGGATTGCGTCTGCAGCAGCAATTCAAGCGGCAGTTGCCACCACAGTGACGCAACGAACTGTTCGAAATCTATTACTTGAAGAACAACTCCGGACCAGACGCGCTGCGTCATGCGACGTCAGTGGTGTCAAGCGAGAGCTCATTGGAGGATGGAGTGGAGATCCGTTGTGTTTTCCGATGAAAGCCGGTTCTGCCTTGGTGCCAGTGATGGCCGTGTGTTGGTTAGAAGGAGGCCAGGTGAGCGCCTGCATTCCACCTGTCTGCGGCGTCGACACGGTGGACCTACATCGGCAATTTCCTATGACAGCAGGAGCACTCTCGTGGTTATCTTACGCATCCTGACTGCAGATGTGTACGTCTGTCTGGTGATTCGACCTGTTGTGCTGCCATTTATATGAACACCGAGCTCGATAGCTGCAGTCGCTTAAGTGCGGCCATTGTCCAGTATTCGGGAGATAGTGGGTTCCAACCCCACTGTCGGCAGCACTGAAGATGCTTTTCCGTGGTTTTCCATTTTCACACCAGGCAAATGCTGGGGATGTACCTTAATTAAGGCCACGCCCGCTTCCTTACCACTCCTAGCCCTTTTCCGTCCCATCGTCGCCATAAGATCTATCTGTGTCGGTGCGACGTAAAGCAACTTGCAAAAAAACACCATTCATGAACACCTTCCCCGGGGGTGTTTTCCAACAGGATATTGCACGCCCCCATGCCGCTGTTGTTACGCCACGTGCTCTACAGAGTGTCGATATGTTTGTTGCCTTGGCCTGCTCGATGTCCCGATCTGTCCCCAGTCGAACACGTATGGGACATCATTCAACGACAACTCTAGCTTCATCCACAACCGGCATTAACCGTCCCTGTATTGACCGACCAAGTGCAAAAGGCATGGAACTCCATCCCATAAGCTGACATCCGGCACCTGTACGACACAATGCATGCACGTTTGCATGCCTGCATTCAACAGTCAGGCGGAGGCGATTACACCGGTTATTAGTGGACCAGCACGGCACATTTGCGATGGCTGTTTTCGCGTGGATATTAACCTGCACTCTTGTACTTTTAATCATTTAAACATGTTACCTCGACAGATATATTGCCAAAATGTCCATACTCTACATTCCTTATTTCATGGTGTTTGGATATTTTTTTCCGCCAATGCATTATTATTATTATTATTATTATTATTATTATTATTATTATTATTATTATTATTATTCATTGTATAGTCGCTCAAAAATGAATGCCCGCATGGTATCGTATATTTAATATTTTATCAGACTTAGTTTTAATTAATGATTGTCAAATTATGATTCACCTCATATTTAGATACAGTCCCTGTGGACATTCACAAAAAGACTTTATATCAGTTGGTTGAATTGTTTCTGAGAAAAGCGTACCTGCTAGGAACTTATGCAATACCTTGCGCTCATTTACATTATTTTTCATTAGAGAGACTGTAAGCCCTACATGACGCATAATCATGCTCTTTTCCTTCTAACCTTCAGCGTCACCCTCGTAAGTTCCTGTGTTCTTCTTGTCACACTAACGTTAAGTTATTTCTAATCATTAAACACGAACCTTGCAGCCTTTCGCTGTTTCACCTCTAGTTGATCGATGAGCTGTGTTTGATTCCAGTCCCATACAAAATCCGCACGCTACAACTGAATGGCCCTAAACAGTATGCCATAACCAAGTTTAAGGAGACAAGGAAACTGGTGTCAAGCATTCATTGCTAGCATTTGCAACATTGAACAATTCAAGCAGCCTGAAATAGTGGGCTTTTAGTTTTTGAGGAGCTAATAAACTGTGTTAATAATAATAATAATATTGTTTTAACGTCCCACTAAATAATTTTACGGTTTTCGGAGACACCGAGGTGCCGAAATTTTGTCTCCCGGGAATTAATTTACGAGCCGGTAAACCAAGAGACATGTGGCGGACGTATTTGAGTACCTTCAAATACCACCGGACTGAGCCAGGATCGAACCTGCCAATTTGGGTTCAGTAAGCCAGCGCCGTAACCATCTGAGCCACTCAGTCTGGCTAGCAAATTTTATTGACAATTTGGAAGGAGTTTTCAGAATATCGTCTCGTCTTACAACTTTGATCCAAACAAATGTCGATAATCAAGAAGAAGCGGAATCAAGAGGAAGATATGTAGCCTGCATATTTATTTCCGGGCAGATCCACTCTTTGTGCTTCAAACTAGCACTTCTTGTCAGAGACTTTTACTGGTCAACTGCGGAGTTTTACAGAAATACGGCTACCAACATTGAATTCAGAGATACGTAAATGACCTATAATTGAAAGTTGGTGTGTTTTTGTCTGTTCCTTTTTCGTCCTTAAATTCAACTGCACGTGCAACACGTTCGAATCCAAACGCCTCTTATTAGCTTAATCTACGAACGTTTATTACAGTGGAAAGTTTCTAGATTGTTTCTCTTATGTTAAAAAAATACATTATTATGGCGGTCTGCTATATAAATTAATCACTCAGTGACATTGCATTGACTGGTGGATGGAGTGTGAAGAAGCTTTGGAGAATTGGCTGGATGTAGAATAGCTTCTCAATAGAGCTCTCAGATAACCGCTTTTGTAATGTTAGCCTTTGTGACAGGCATTATCACACTTATTTCGTGTAGCCTATCAACCGGTTTTTGAAATTTTCTGTCTCAAAGTGACCAAGTGGTGGGCAATAATCCTCAGCAGTGTCTTTCGTTCTTACTTGCTTGCCGAGCTGAGTGGCTCAGACTTGACAGGCTCGATCCTGGCTCAGTCCGGTGGTATTTGAAGGTGCTCAATTATGTCAGCCTCGTGTCGGGAGATTTACTGGCACGTAAGAGAACACCTGCGGGACTAAATTCCGGCACATCGGCGTCTCCGAAAACCATGGAAATAGTCAGACATAAAGCCAATAACATTATTCTTTCTTTCTTTCTTTCTTTCTTTCTTTCTTTCTTTCTTTCTTTCTTTATTTCTTTCTTTCTTTCTTTAAAGTTAACTTAAACACGACAGTTCATTGTATTTTTATTTTTTTGCCAATGACAGTGTGCGTCAAAATCAAGTACAGGCTGAGCAATGTAACGTCTATGGAAGAGGCAATCATTGGTGCCACACTCTATTTTTTGTTGTTTATACTGAAAATTAGTGGAACATCTTCACGCAGCTCTTGAAGTGTGCTTGTGAAATGCGAATGTTGCACGAAGGCTGTTAATCACGCTTCACCATATTGGCTAATACTCCAGTTGATTGACTTGGAGTATTATCAAATTGTCTGGTCGGTCTTCATCAAGGTCTGAATGTGGAGACTCATTTATGGTAAAACGACTCTTTTTGAGTGGAGGAAACTATATTTTTCTGTTCTTTCCCCGATAGTATCCCCCGTAAACAGAGCTGATGCTGACGCATTTGCACTTCCGGTAAATTTAAACAAACGGACGTGATGAAAAATTGTTCATTTGGCTTACACTGACGTTTTATTTTCTTTGACCATAAACTTCATATCCTTCCTTAAAATTTTAAAATTTGATGTCTTCAGTATCCCAGCAGTAGCCACTACCTTGAGAGTGACAAGGACTACATCCTAAACCGTACGTACCGACTGGAATCGAACTGATGCGTACATGCCAGAGAATTGGCGTCAGTGTTATTTCCACATTATTACGTTCCCACTTGACACTACTGCTATTACATTGCTTGAAAACATTGAGTTGATGATGCTTGTTGTTTAAAGGGGCCTAACAGCTAGGTCATCGTCCCAGCATTGAGTTGCATTACGTAAAGAAATGTGTAACTAACTTTAACTAGCCCGCCCATGTTGGTTACATATTTTTTTAAATTTTTAATGCAGTTCAAATGTGTAACTAACTTTAACTAGCCCGCCCATGTTGGTTACATATTTTTTAAAATTTTTTAATGCAGTTCATTTTTACGTTGCTAGGTCTTATGGCGACGATGGGATAGCAAAGGGCTAGGAGCGGAAAGGAAGTCTCCGAGGCCTTAATTAAGGAACAGCCTGGTGTGAAAACGGGAAACCACCGAAAACCGTCTTCAGGGCTACCGACAGTGCGGTTCGAACCCACTATCTCCCGAATGCAAGCTCACAGCTGCGCGCCTGTAATCGCACGTCCAACTCGCTCCATACGCACAGATTAATTTGGCTTGTCAGTAGGCCCATTACTAGTGAAACCCCATTGAGTTGAAGAATATAATTATATATACTGTATGGATATTGTCGACAGTGCATTCAAACACGGTATCTAATGTTAGAGGTACAGTATTCAGAAATAACGAAGCTAGGGTGGGGTATTAGACACGTTACGTGACTCGGGATAGGTCTTTCAAAACCCTCAAAGAAAATATTATGCCCAGTACCTTTTATAATAATAATAATAATAATAATAATAATAATAATAATAATAATAATAATAATAATAATAATAAAACCTTATTGCGCTGCAGCCCTGACGGGACTTTTCTAGCAAGCGACTTTTACTCAGCCTGAAGGCCTGCAGATTATAAGGCGACGCACTGTCAACGTGACGATTCCTCTCGGCTGTTATTCTTGGCTTGCTGGACCAGGTCCTGTTTCTCACCGTCAGATAGCTGCTCTCACGTAGGCACAGTAGACTGCAGGACTGATAATAATATGTAAATATAGCCGCAAACTGTTATTCATGTCCTAATTTTAAATTCAATAGAGGAAGACATGTTCCGAGAATGAAGTCACGCTAAATGGTACCCTAATAAAATAAGTTGATAAATAAGTGATAAATAAGCCCGAAGGCTGGTTACATACTCATAGACGGCCTAGGCATCACTGCAGAGGCGTATTAGGGAAATGAGGAGTGGGATAGCTTCCCGTTGCTTTCCTCGCTGCGCCAGAAGTTGCTATTACATATCAGTCTGCCAAGCGCACAGAAATGCATACACCAACCGACCTTATGAGCAACATTTTCATGCCATTAATAGCAAGGTTTGACTGCGTATGGAATGGCATTACTAGCATCGCTCGTACCTCAATCACTTTCATATTGTCGAAGCCAAGGATAAGACCGAGACGGATCAATGTAAGCAACAAAATTGCTATAGCCCATTGCAGAAGACATAGTGCACAGTAAACACTAGATCTCGTCAGCAAAGGCATAAATAAGTGATAAATATATTAATAGTAACAATCCCCGCGACAGAAACTGTCACTCGCTTAAAGTTCCCTTATAGCTTCATGAATGGCTACAGTTAGAGTAGTATTGATCGAAAGTCACATTGGCATTTCAGACAGTGATGTATTTAATTATGTAACAAGAAATAAGTAATGTATAGTACGCGAACCTTTTCTTGAGCCCTGAACTTCATAGTGCTGAATGGGAACTAGGGCTCAAGAAAAGGTTCGCGTACTATACATAGCTTTTATCAATGTCATCCCTACATTGAATATCCTAGCGCGTATCGATTGAAGTATGGACAGCTTTTGGACGATTCTTTTCCGAAAATTCTTTAAACATATTTGACTGATTCTTGGGTGGGAGTGTAGTGTCCATGGATATAATGTTTGATTAGCTGTTTTAATATGCAGACGGGGAATATTAAATGTTTAAGAGACAATATTCTTAATTTGAAGTATAGCATTTGGAGTTAAATTTAAACGTCAAGTTGGCTGTATGTAAACAATGAATTTGACACACATGGACTAAGGACGGAAGCAGAATATAGGACACTTTGATTAGTACTGTACAGTCGTTTACTGAAATCAATAATTATATTTTCGAGTTTATTTAAGAATATCCTACAAATTCTCCGGACAAGTGTATTGTACAGCGATGCTACTTACCCTTCTGCTTGATGGTACGTAGGTAGCTGAATGTATGGTGGAATGTAAGGAATACTTTATATAGCAAAATACTAACAAGGAAAATGTTCCTCATGGCACGTACATGCTTCCCATTGGTCTTTCCTGCTGCTGAAGGCGTTTCCATCGACGACGCCTTGGCCGCTGTTTCAGGAAAGTTTATATTTATATCTTTTTGTTTGATTACTAGTACGTGTTATCATCTGTGCTAAAACTTCATGGCCAAAGTGATTTTATTTGTATATAACCCTGTTGCTTCGCATTTCCTTTGTCTGAGAGGCATGGATTGAAACTTTTAAGTGAGGTTCAAATTTCATTATTTATGAAGATGTAATGCCGAAAATATTCATGAGAGATATTGACATCATTATCCAATACATCGGAGTTATCCGACGTGTTAATTATATTGCATTATGAAATTTACTGGGCTCAAAAGTTCATTGAGGATATCTGTTTGGTTTTGGCGTGATTGTTGTTTTAAGGAACAATAGAAAACGAGAAGGATGCCCGATCCTTCGCAGAATAAAAATACCGACTAAGAAAAAGTAGGGCCATGAAGTTGGGAAAATAAATGACTCCATATACCTCATAAAATTACACCGTCGGAGTAGGAAGAGAGCCTGAAACACAGGGCGAGTTGGCCGTGCGGATAGGGGCGCGCAGGTGTGAGCTTGCATCGGGGAGATAATGGGTTCGAACCCCACTGTCGGCAGCCCTGAATATGGATTTCCGTGGTTTACCATTTTCACACCAGGCAGATACTGGGGCTGTACTTTTTTAAGGCCATTGTCACATCCATTCCACTCCTAACCCTTTCCTATCCCATCGTCGCCTTAAGACCTATCTGTGTCGGCGCGACGTAAAAAAATAATAAACAGGACTTGAAATGACCAAGTGAGATTGTGTCGGAATGATGAGAGGAGCCCGACCCAATTAGATCTCGTGAGATGCGGGTTTGTATGCCCTGAACCATGAAATCTGGGATAATGTGTTAATTTCACTCAGTTTATCATGAAATCACTCTCATAGTTGCTTACTGTCATGGGCATGAGATATTCCTAGTAGCATTCCGATTACCGACTCTGAATAACTGGCCGCGAATTAAGACAGAGAGACTGTAACGGGAAAGCATTCAACCTCAATATAATAACGTTGAGAAGATGTTTGTCTATATTTTCATTCTTGGTCATGCTAGTAATAATAGAAAATTTTCAAAGTTTCTCGCAACGATCAAGACGATTGACGTTGCGGTACGTAAACTTGTGCGTGCCTTATCTTTCTTCCCTCTACTTGACACAGTTAATTACAACGAACACACTGGCATACCAAGCCACAACGGTGGACAGAGGTTAAGTACTGGAGGCTATTAATGACGGTGTCTTTAGCTTCTTCCATGAAATAGCCATAAGAACTTGTTTGATTCGACAGAATTACAGCGAAGTAAGTAAATGCGATAGTGGAGTGTTCTGCAGCTGTGACGTACCGCCATCAATTTTATTGAACAGAACGTGTACTGTTCCATATTGGTATTTAAGCATAAGAAATACATTCTCATTCGTATAAGGATACACAGTCATTGTGGATAAAGAAAAAGTATCCTTTTGCCCTCCGGCATTCTTTTCCCCGCGGAATCATCAAGAATGAAAACAAAACTGTGTATTTTGACGCAAATTACGGTGGCACTTCCTAGCTTATTCGAAAAGCATCTGCTCCGCATTACGTCTTATTGATGGGTTGTTTTAATATTTTATACTGTGGAACTATGATCTTTCTTGACTATCCTCTATAATATCGAAGATAATTTCTTGTGGAAAATAGGAATTCTGTCATGATGTTTGTCAAGCACTAAAGAATAACTGTAAACATGTTATTTTTCCTGTTAGACTATTTCATTTTTGATTATGAATAATTGCTACTGTACATGTATGTCCCGCAAGGTTCAGTTTCTTGAACCAACACAAATCCGTAGAAATATTTTCAGGAGCATTATGTATTAATTTTCTATCATTTCATTGTGGTAGAGTTAGGCAATATAACTTAAGAAATCCCATAGTTATTTTTCATAAGTACAGGGCTTCAACGCTAACATATTCTGTATTTGCTGCACTTCACTTTCTTCTTCCTTTTATCATTATGTCTATTTGTATCATAGGTCTCCCGTGTAGGGCTCTCTTGCTCATTTGCACCCTTAACGTCACTAAACTCACTCTCCATGAAACGGGCAGTTACGTCACACTCATTGTTGAGCACGTATCTGGTCATGATTGAAAGATATATTGTGAGTTTTATTAACCGTTAGTGCAATATGTACACCATTAGAAATTATGTTATGAAATACTTTGCTGTGAAGTAGGAATCTGGGGTTTGTATCCGCTGAGGGTAGCAAGGGTATAGGGTATAGCCATAGAGTACACTTTTGTGAGCCAAGAAAATGTACCAACCGACATTAAGTTTTAATAGTTGTTTAATATATGCCAGACCACAGCATTCATCTTTAGATGAGCAAAGAATTGGTTGGATATGTTATTTCTGCTGCCATCTTCCCTATAAGTGAGACTGTTCCTGTAGTTTCTTGCAACATTGCTGTATGCTGCCGATTATAACGCCAAAAATATGAACTTTGAAAGTTAGTCATGTTTATGTATTTCAAGATTCAGTAGCGCTAAAAGCAATAAAATTTATCTGTTGTTGTTTTGAGTCATCAGTCCGTAGACTGGTTTGATGCAGCTCTCCATGCCACCCTATCCTATGCTAACCTTTTCATTTCTGCGTAACTACTGCATCCTACATCTGCTCTAATCTGCTTATCATATTCATACCTTGGTCTACCCCTCCCGTTCTTACCACCTACACTTCCTTCAAAAACCAACTGAACAAGTCCTTGGTGTCTTAAGATGTGCCCTATCATTCTATCTCTTCTTCTCGTCAAATTTAGCCAAATCGATCTCCTCTCACCAATTCGATTCAGTATCTCTTCATTTGTGATTCGATCTATCCATCTCCTCTTCAGCATTCTTCTGTAACACCACACTTCAAAAGCTTCTATTCTCTTTCTTTCTGAGCTAGTTATCGTCCATGTTTCACTTCCATACAATGCCACGCTCCACACGAAAGTCTTCTAAAACATCTTTCTAATTCCGATATCAATGTTTGAAGTGAGCAAATTTCTTTTCTTAAGAAAGCTCTTCCTTGCTTTTCCTAATCTGCATTGTATGTCCTCCTTACTTCTGCCATCGTTAGTTATTTTACTACCCAAGTAACAATATTCATATACTTCCTTTAAGACTTCATCTCCTAATTTAATATTTCCTGCATCACCTGGCTTCGTTCCACTGCACTCCATTACTTTTGTTTTGGACTTATTTATTTTCATCTTGTACTCCTTACCCAATACTTCATCCATATCATTTAGCAGCTTCGCGAGATCTTCTGCAGTCTCAGATAAAATAACAATATCATCGGTAAATCTCAAGGTTTTGATTTCCTCTCCTTGGATTGTGATTCCCTTTCCAAATTTCTCTTTGGTTTCCTTTACTGCCTGTTCTATGTAAACGTTGAAAAGGAGGGGGGACAAACTGCAGCCTTGCCTCACTCCTTTCTGGATTGCTGCTTCTTTTTCAAAGCCCTCGATTCTTATCACTGCAGACTGATTTTTATACAGATTGTAGATAATTCTTCGTTCTCGGTATCTGATCCCAATCACCTTCAGAATCCTAAATAGCTTGGTCCAATCGACATTATCGAATGCCTTTTCTAGATCTATGAATGCCATGTACGTGGGCTTGTCCTTCTTGATTCGATCCTCTAATATCAGACGTAAAGCCAGGATTGCTTCACGTGTTCCTACATTTCTTCTGAAGCCAAATTGATCTTCTCCCAACTCAGCTTCAACTTGTTTTTCCATTCTTCTGTAAACAATACGTGTTAAAATTTTGCAGGCATGAGATACTAAACTAATGGTGCGATAGATTTCACACCTGTCTGAACCGGCTATCTTGGGAATAGGTATAACAACATTCTGCCGAAAATCGGATGGGACTTCTCCTGTCTCATACATCTTACACACTAAATGGAATAACCTTGCCAAGCTGGTTTCTCCTAAGGTAATCAGTAATTCAGAGGGAATGTCCTCAATTCCAGGTGCCTTGTTCCTATTTAGGTCGCTCACAGCTCTGTCATACTCTGACCTCAAAATTGGGTCTCCCATTTCATCAGCATCAACAGCCTCTTCTTGTTCCAGAACCAAATTATCTACATCTTCACCTTGATACAACTGTTGGATTTGTTCCTGCCATCTTTCTGCTTTGTCTTCTTTCCCTAGAAGTGGCTTTCCATTTGAGCTCTTAATATTCATACACCTAGATTTCCTTTCTCCAAAGGTTTCCTTGATTTTCCTGTATGCAGCATCTACCTTTCCTAGGACCATACAACCTTCGACATCCTTGCACTTCTCCTTCAGCCAGTCTTCCTTAGCTACCGTGCACTTCCTGTTCACTTCATTCTTTAATCGCTTGTATTCTTTTCTGCCCTCTTCATTTCTAGCATTCTTGTATTTTCGTCGTTCATCAATCAGGTCTAGTATCTCCTGAGTTATCCACTGATTCTTAGTTGATCTTTTCTTCCTTCCTAACATTTCTTCAGTAGCCCTGCTGACTTCATTTTTCATGACTATCCACTCTTCCTCTATTATGTTTCCTTCAGCCTTTTTAGTTAGTCCTTTTGCAACATGTTCCTTGAAACAATCCCTAACACTCTTTTCTTTCAACTTGTCTAGATCCCATCTTTTTGCATTCCTTCCTTTCTTCAATTTCTTCAGCTTCAGATGGCATTTCAGGACCAACAAGTTGTGGTCAGAGTCCACGTCTGCTCCTGGGAAAGTTTTGCAATCCAACACCTGGTTTCTGAATCTCTGCCTAATCATAATGAAGTCTATTTGATACCTTCCAGTGTCTCCAGGTCTCGTCCACGTATAAAGCCGTCGTTTGTGGTGTTTGAACCAAGTATTGGCAAGGACCAAATTATGATCAGTGCAGAATTCAACCAGCCGACTTCCTCTTTCGTTCCTTTGTCCCAATCCAAATTCTCCTGCTGTATTACCTTCTCTTCCTTGGCCTACCACTGCATTCCAGTCTCCCATCACAATTAGATTCTCGTCACCTTTTACATATTGTATTAGATCTTCTCTCTCTTCATATGTTCTTTCGTTTTCCTCATCATCTGCTGAGCTAGTAGGCATATAGAGCTGCACTATTGTGGTGGGCATTGGTTTGGTGTCTATCTTAACGACAATAATTCTTTCACTATGCTGGTCATAGTAGCTTATCCGCTGAGCTATTTTCTTATTCATTATTAAATCAACTCCTGCATTTTATCTGTTTGATTTTGTGTTGATAATTCGGTAGTCGCCTGACCAGAAATCCTGTTCTTCCTGCCAACGTACTTCACTTATACCAACTACATCTAACTTTAGTCTATCCATCTCCCTTTTCAGATTCTCTAATCTACCACAACGATTTAAACTTCTAACATTCCACGCTCCGCACTCGCAGAATGTCAGTATCCATCTATGCATACTTAAAATTTTACTCCAAGATGACAACTCTTAGAGACTTAGACGCTTGTCAGATATGAGACAATCGGATTCGTCTGACGTAGGCCTAAATAGTTCAGTGGTACTTTGGAAATGCATCAATTCGTTGTTAACACAATATAGTCATAAGTAAGGTCAGTTTTATTGGATTCAAATGTATTCTTTTACATACATATGCTTTCCTCTGAAATTCGCATAGTGTGAGAAACAGAATAAGTTTTCAAGACTTACGTGGTTCTCATGCAATAAACTTATTGATGTAGATTAAAATTTCTACAGTTTGCTTGAAACCATGGTTACACCCATCTCAACAGTTTCATCCAACTCATGGAAAAAGTATACTGAAGTATTCTTTCCCTTCGGTCTTTGCCAACAGTGAACTCCTCTTACACCCGGTGGGTCAGTGGTGATCTCTACGACCCAAAGACGATTACAGGTAAGTTATATCTCGACTATGCACCATCAGGAATGAATTCGTTCGTGCATCATCTTATCCGATGCACGTGCTGTATCAAACGAGTCTGATGAATGAATAGACTAACTAAAACCACGTACACGTGTTATTCTGTTCTTGTTTTTTTGTTCATTATAATAAGCTGAAACATCTTAATCAAGAACCATTGATGCTGCTTATGAAGTCTGATAACTTGTATGGATGTAGTAGTTAGTTGTATTGGTGGTTGAACACTATAGAGCTGCAAGAGAGCAATACATAAATATGGTGGTCTTTCCGAACTCTTCGTGTGTAATCGCTGTAGCCTTCGCTCGCTCGACCGATCGCTCCCCCGTTGTAAAGGGAGCGCTCGCTGTTTTTTTTTTTTTTTTGCTTTACGTCGCACCGACACAGATAGTTCTTTTGGCGATGAACGCGCTCGCTTTCAAACGCTTCTGATACGTGTTAGGTATACCACGAATATTCTCTTTTGAAATAGTTATGTGACGTGTATGTGCGGGCAGCACAAGTTAGCACAAGCAGCTGAGTGACGCGTCGCTTCCCTACTGTTTAACCGCTGATTTCTTTTATTCAATCGCTAGCGCTTTCATTGCATTTTTATTAATGTAATCTCATGGATATGGCAGCAAATATATTTCTGTTGGAAAATTAGTTAGATAATCGACCGTTAGAGTAAAATGTTTTTATGATAATTTCCTGCCCACAAAACAGTACTAACAGCTAGAACTCTTTTCTCTTCCATTTTTATTATTTCTGGCATTATTTCCTCCTTAATGGCGACAGTTCGGCCTTTACAGGCGGGTGATATTATTGTATGCTCACTTAAAAGGTCAACAGAATCAACATTACCAGATTTTGTGAATTGTGGTCTATTGAAGATATACATGGTCTTATATCCGCAGCACTTACTTCAACGCAGGCATCTCCATAATTGTATGCCCCCTTAGGCGTTACATGAACTTTATTCGTACTAGAGCTCGAAGGAGAACACAGTTGTTTTCCAAGAATGGAGGACCTAGCTGTCATATTAAACATTGTAATTGTTTAACATGAGAAGCACTGCACAAACCCGTACTTTTTAAAGTAGATATTATTAGCCCTTGAAACCAAACAAATTCCCATGGCGCAACAGCCCCAAAGGGCCTTGGCCTACCAAGCGACCGCTGCTCAGTCCGGAGGCCTGCAAATTATGAGGTGTTGTGTGCTCAGCAGGACAAATCCTCTCGGCCGTTGTTCTTGGCTTTCTTGACCGGGGCCGCCATCTCACCGTCAGATAGCTTCTGAATTGTAATCACGTAGGCTGAGTGGACCTCGAACCAGCCCTCAGATACAGGTTAAAATCCCTGACTTGGCCGGGAATCGAACCCGGGGCCTCCGGGTAAGGGGCAGGCACGCTACCCCTACACCACGGGGCCGGCATTATTATCCCTTACTTCTCCGAAATTAGTCCAAGCAGTGCTTGTAACTACTTTTTCTATTTTTCTGCTACTTCAAACTCTCATGATTTAATTTTAGTTTACGCACATAATTTTGACATTGGGTCCTGCATTGTCTTACCATCAGCAGAAACGGTGTCCGTTGACAGTGTTATACAATAATTAAAATTCATCTAGACTCTTAATTAGTATAGATCTACTAGTTAGAGCTACAGTTTACCTACTGCTACGAGAGGAGCATTTAACCAACACCGATCACCTGTGAACCGAGCGCTCGTTAATTATGTTACATCGTTATTCATCGGAAACATTCGATAATTTCGCGATAGTTACGATCCGCCTTCTCTGTGGGAAGAACGATATGTTGCGCTCGCTCTGTTGCAGCTCTCTGGTGTATACGTAGTTAATTCTGATTTAGGTTTAGCATGTATGCGGCCTGCGCATTAGGTTTCAGTCCGGTATTGGCTTGGTGTTACGGTAAATCCAAGGAAGACCATGTTTAAGGGATCCGGGAATGAAATTTTGCTCCCTGTTCCCGATGCTGAGTGCATTACTCTCCAGATTCTCAAGTGAATGTTCGGTTTGTGGTACAACCGAGAATCCAACCCAGGACTCAACGAAGGAAGATATGTTGTGCTAGGCGACGATGATAAGCGATATACTTCTTCTATTTTAGAACTCTTCTGATAACAGTATATCAACGTGTGGATATCTTATCAGGAGTGTTACCTTCAGTTCTAAGAAGTTGCGAGCTGCGGAAATTTACCGTCCGACTACTTAATACCCACTGTGAGATTACCGGTGGTGTATTTCCTTCTTCCCCCTCATAGCTTATGGGGGAAGTTGATAGAGCCCTGCACGGATATCGGCGAAGTTAGTGTCTTGGCGAATACAAACTGTATGGCAGTGCGGATAATTTTGCTGATAATTTCTAAATAATGACGATTTTCACTCAGGTAGACTGTTGTTTTTGCTTGTGATTAGGCGACTCTTGACATTGGTATGGGACAATAGTGATATATAAGGAGCCTTGAAACCGTAAAGCTGTAAATCTGACCTAAGCCTAACTTGCTCCTGTCCGCATTTAGTGGAAGGAAGGAACAAAGGTCAATACGGCGGTAATTGTCTCAAGAAAAATTTCCCTCATAAACCTGCTACAGTTGGGGTTCTGGTGTCAGGTGTCAGGCCTATTGTATTATGTTAACAGATCTATCCGTTTCAGAACCTTGGGTGTAATGTACTGTAGTTAAATATTTAAATTATCCGCGGATAACCATTTTGCCGATGCGGATAACCATTCGCGGATGCGGGTGCGGATGAAGGCAGTGCGGATGCGGAGCGGATACGGATATTATTTTGTATATCAGTGCAGGGCTCTAGAAATGGATTCGTCTATTCTCCCCTTCTCACGGGGGCTACATCCCCTCTCGCCGTGCATTCGGTCAAGCTGCCATGTCCCGTTTTAGTCGCCATGTTGTTTACATGACGTCGTAGGGAAGTACTGTTCACTCAACTCAGCATGGTATATAACGACGCCAGTTTCCCTGCGGACGTGTCCTACAGATTTTTGATAATAAATGTTGCAAGTGTTTAGCAAATTGAAGTATTTTAACACGAATTACATTCAACAGCTTAAATACGTAATGTCCGGGCTGTAATCTGCAGACTTTTATTCGTCATTGATAGACATAATGATTTTTTCTTTATCGAACGAATTATCTACCTGTAGCGGCCGAAGAGCTGTAAGCTTGCATTTCAGCGATGATAGGTTCGAGCCCCATCGTCGGCAGCCCTGACGATGGTTTTTCGTGAATTCCCATTTTCACACCAGACAAATGACGGGGCTATGCTTTAATTAAAGTAACAGTCGCTACCTTCCTATTCCTTGCCTTTCCTTACTCTATCGTCGACATAAACCTGTATGAGTTAGTGTACCGATAAACATACACAAAATAATTGTTTGTTTTTTAATTTAATGCTTAGGTGACTCAATATTTCCATTATGTAATAATACCGAGTGGATGTCCGGATCCATGGCTAAATGGTTAGCGTGCTGGCCCTTGGTCACAGGGGCCCCAGGGTTCGATTCCCGGCAGAGTCTGGAATTTTAACCATAATTGGTTAATTTAGCCGGCACGGGGACTGGGTGTATATGTCTTCATCTTCATTTCATCGTCATCACAACTCGCAGGTCGCCTACGGGAGTCAAATCGA
The DNA here is from genome assembly GCF_040414725.1 of Anabrus simplex. NCBI lineage: Eukaryota > Metazoa > Arthropoda > Insecta > Orthoptera > Tettigoniidae > Anabrus > Anabrus simplex. The sequence continues at coordinate 387,428,697 of NC_090266.1, read as the reverse complement.
AAGACCTGCATCTGGCGAGCCCAACTTGCCCTCGGACACTCCCGGCACTAAAAGCCATACGCCATTTTTTGTTTTTACCGAGTGGATCAGTGGATTTCTCCTGGTTTACTGTATCTGCCGATTACACGCTGGGATACTTGAACTCGATGCTGGCAGAATATTTTTATACAGATATTTCATTGGACAGTAAGCAGGTTCGGGATATAGAAAGAGAATGGGTGGCATACAGGGATGCTGTAGTAGAAACAGCAATGTAATGCCTAGGAATGACTGTGTGTAAAGACGGGAAAAAGCGAACTTCTTGGTGGAATGATGAAGTAAATGGAGCTTGTAAACGTAGAAAGAAGGCTTATCAGAAATGGCTCCAAACAAGGGCCGATGCAGACAGGGAATTGTACGTAGATGAAAGAAACAGAGCGAAACAAGTAGTTGTTGATTCCAAAAAGAAGTCGTGGGAAGATTTTGGTTATAACCTGGAAAGGCTAGGTCAAGCAGCAGGGAAACCTTTCTGGATTGTAATAAAGAATCTTAGGAAGGGAGGGAAAAAGGAAATGAACAGTGTTTTAAGTAATTCAGGTGAACTCATAATAGATCCCAGGAAATCACTGGACAGGTGGAGGGAATATTTTGAAAATGTTCTCGACGTAAAAGGAAATCTTCATGGTGGTGTCGCGAACAACGGAGCTCATGGGGAGGAGGAAAATTATGTTGGTGAAATTACGCTTGTGGAAGTGATGGTAAATAAGCTACCATGTCATAAAGCAGCAGGAATAGATGAATTTAGACCTGAAATGGTGAAGTATAGTGGCAAGGCAGGGATGAAATGGCTTCATAGAATAATAAGATTAGCATCGAGTGTTGGTAAGGTACCTTCAGATTGGACAACAGCAGTAATTGCACCTATCTATAAGCAAGGGAACAGGAAGGATTGCAACAACTATCGAGGTATCTCATTGATTAGTGTACGAGGCAAAGTATTCACTGGCATCTTGGAAGGGAGGGTGCGATCAGTCGTTGATAGGAAGTTGGATGAAAACCAGTGTGGTTTCAGACCACAGAGTGGCTATCAGGTTCAAATTTTCAGTGTGCGCCAGGTAATTGAAAAATGCTACGAGAGGAATAGACAGTTGTGTTTATGTTTCGTAGATCTAGAGAAAGCATATGACTGTGTACGGAGGGAAAAGATGTTCGCCATACTGGGGGACTATGGAATTAAGGGTATGTTATTAAAATCAATCAAAGGCATTTATGTTGACAATGGGTTGCAGTGAGAATTGATGGAAGAATCAGTTCTAGGTTTAGGGTACTTACAGGTGTTGGACATGGCTGTAATCTTTCACCGTTGTTGTTTGTAGTTTATATGGATCTTCTGCTGAAACGTATAAAGTGGCAGGGAGGGATTCATTTCGAAGGAAATGTTGTAACCAGTCTGGCCTATGCTGACGACTTGGTCTTAATGGCAGATTGTCCCGAAAGCCTGCAGTCTAATATCTTGGAACTTGAAAATAGGTGCAAATGAATATGGTATGAAAATGAGCCTCTCGAAGACTATATTGATGTCAGTAGGTAAGAAATTCAACAGAATTGAATGTCAGATTGGTGATACAAAGCTGTAATAGGTAGAACATTTTAAGTATTTAGGTTGTGTGTTGTCCCAGGGTGGCAATATAGTAAGTGAGATTGAATCAAGGTGTCGTAAAGCTAATGCAGTGAGCTCGCAGTTGCGATCAACAGTGTTTTGTAAGAAGGAAGTCAGCTCTCGGACGATACTATCTTTATATCGGTCTGTTTTCAGACCAACTTTGCTTTACGGGAGCGAAGGGTGGGTGGACTCAGGATAACTTATTCATAAGTTAGAAGTAACAGATATGAAATTAGGGAGAATCATTTCTGGTAAAACAGGTGAGAACAATGACAGGAGGGTACTCGGAACGAGGAGATAAAGGCTAAGTTAGGAATGAACTCAATGGATGAAGCTGTACGCATAAACCGGCTTCGGTGGTGGGGTCTGTGAGACTAACGGATGAGGATAGACTACCTAGGAGAATAATGGACTCTGTTATGGAGGGTAAGAGAAGTAGAGGGAGACCACGACGACAGTGGTTAGGCTCAGTTCCTAACGATTTAAAGATAAGAGGTATAGAACTAAACGAGGCCACAGCACTAGTTGCAAATAGAGGATTGTGGCGACGTTTAGTAAATTCACTGAGGCTTGCAGACTGAACGCTGAAAGTCATAACGGTCCATAGTGATAATATATGTGTGTGTATGTAGTTATTTAAGTGCAATGTGAGCTGCAATAATTAAGACCAGTAGCAATTCTCATCAGATATCACATTCAACGTATACAGTAATTGCGATGCAAGTACGGGTATTTTTACGGGTTCTACGGCCTTCTCCTTCTGCTCACGGATGTGCCGTCTAATAGTGCATATTTAGCCTCACATTACGTCATAACTTAACGCTGGCTACGTGTGCAAGCTTAACCAAACAGGCTTGTATTCAACCCCATTCTTAACCTCACAGGGGCACTAACCTGACTGGCCCTACTACTGCTGTAACCAGAGTTCGTTATCCACATGAGAATTTAAATGACCAAACAATCGCGAAAATTAACTCCCAAGTTATATACACATTGACGATTTACCTGCCACTTATATAACAGCATTTCTACAAATTTTTAAATATGTCTGAAAGTAATGACATCTATTATGTTTAATAACACTATTTGTAGCGTATAATTTGATAAATTTCAAGAGCTCATAAACGTGTTCAAGCATATACTGATTTATTTTTGCAAACAGAACTTAACACTGAATATTGAATTTTCACGACCACATTGTAATCGAAAGCGACTTTCAACCTATTAGGTCGTGTTACGTACATTTAGTACGTGATGAAGAGATGTTAAGTACAGAACAAAAATGGCCAACCAGACACCAGTGGGATCCGAACCCACAACCTCCCGATTTCGCGTCGGGAGGTTGTGGGTTCGGATCCCACTGGTGTCTGGTTGGCCATTTTTGTTCTGTACTTAACATCTCTTCATCACGTACTAAATGTACGTAACACGACCTAATAGGTTGAAAGTCGCTTTCGAGAACTTAACACTCCTCTACAAGAGCTTTCTAATTACATCTCATTGTCTAAGCCTGCATGTCACTTTGCACTCATTTCAAGATAGAGAGAAGCAGGATAAGGAGGAGGAGGAGGAGGAGGAGAATAAGAACGAGCAGAATAAGAATAACTCGACAACTCTCTACCATCAGACCTTTCTAATTCTAGCTCATTGTGTAAGCATTGTCTAAACATAAGAAGATGAGAAGCAGGATGAGTTAAAAGGAGATCTCAACGTCTCTATACTATCAAAATAGGTTGAGCCTTTACCTACAGACGGCATGCAAAAACACCTAATACATCAAAACAAGTTGTGCCGTTTCCTGCGCATAAAATGTCTGCACGTTGTCTCTATCTCATCTACAAAACTCTGTTACCCTACGTAGACGTAAGATACTAGAACCATCCCAACCTACTTACAGAACGTCTGCTACTGCTAAAAACCTTGCAAGAGTCCTCCTCATAGACCTAGTAGCATTAACATATATGACCTCATCTTCGTCCTACCCCTCCTGTTCATAGACCTAGTACCGTAGTGTTTAAAAATGTGACCTCCTCCTTCTGCTGGTAGCTGCTTCTATAGGCAGTCTCTCGGTTCTGTCGTAAACTGCGACATAATCTCTGCATCGCCTCGTCTGATGCGGGTCAAGCTCATACGCGTCAGACTGTAAGATGATGTTAATGAAGTTAGGGAGGGGGTAAAACCTGGTGTGAGCATATATGCCACTCCTTTTGAAGACCACAAAACAGCTTGCTCAAGGCTGAACGCCTCCATCTGACAGGCGAATCTCACAGAAGCCTGAGTTTGAACGTTATCTTTCGTATTAGTATGTGTGTATCCTGCTTACATCATCGTTTTAGGCTGATGACCCTGCAGATTTCAGGAGCTTGACTGATAAGACTTGTCACTTTAAGTTGATGACCCTATTGTTTATTTCAAGAACCGTAATTAATGTTTCAGCCTGTTTCAGATTATACGTTAGAAGTTTCTAACGCGTAATCTACCTTTATATCTAAGCGTTTCTTAAACGGGTAAATCGATTAGAGCTACAGATCTAACAGTAGCTATCCTGACTGTAGTGTTTTCGTATCCTATCCAGCTTGAACTTGAGCTCTAGACAACCTACAATTCTACATATCAGAGGTTAAAGTTGAACACAGGTCAAAAGATAGAGACCGCATAGTCTCTAACAGATTTCGCTGTCAGACTTTCTGACAGGAATTGAAACGCGTATCTTCTCTCCCACCACCTTAATTGTGTCTTCTAATAATGTTACTGCTCTACCCGTCTGGTTATTCTCAGTCTTCGTGTCTATTCCCATTTTCACTATTTTACATGTTCCTCCTTAATAATAATTCATAAACTACTTCCCTAGCTCCTCTTTCCACCCCTATTTAGCAACGAATCTTTCTTTAAAATACCCCGTGCGACTCGTTAAAGCACTACTCTCTCTACAAATATGTATTCTGATATTAATTGGTAAATGGTGTGACTAACGCCATTCCTGGACGTTGATAATCTTAACCACAGGAAACGCATTCCTTGAACATAACGCACCGAACTCGATAGCTGCAGTCGCTTAAGAGTGGCCAGTATCCAGTATTCGGGAGATAATAGGTTCGAATCCCACTGTCGGCAGCCCTGAAGATGGTTTTCCGTGGTTTCCCATTTTCACACCAGGCAAATGCTGGGGCTGTACCTTAATTAAGGCCACGGCCGCTTCCTTCCCACCGGGCGAGTTGGCCGTGCGCGTAGAGGCGCGCGGCTGTGAGCTTGCATCCGGGAGATAGTAGGTTCGAATCCCGCTATCGGCAGCCCTGAAGATGGTTTTCCGTGGTTTCCCATTTTCACACCAGGCAAATGCTGGGGCTGTACCTTAATTAAGGCCACGGCCGCTTCCTTCCAACTCCTAGGCCTTTCCTATCCCATCGCCGCCATAAGACCTATCTGTGTCGGTGCGACGTAAAACCCCTAGCAAAAAAAACAACCTAGTTTCCTTCCCATTCCTAGGCCTTTCCCGTCCCTTCGTCGCCACAAGACCTATCTGTGTCGGTGCGACGTAAAGCAAAATAGCAAAAAAAAAAAAAAAAAACCATGAACATAACGCCATCCATATCAGTCACACTCACTCCCCCCCCGCCTCGTCGCTATTATATATCAATGTTAGATAAGTGCACGTAGCTTTAATATCTTTTGGTTTAAATAAATGCCATTAACTCAAAGTGGAAAATTTTGTACCTATATAATACTGCGATGGTTATCAGGAGACCTCTATCTGTCATGATGCAAGGAATGATTGGCTAATTATAATAATAGTAATACTAATAATAATAATAATGTTATTTGCTTTACGTCCCACTAAACACTTTTTCGGTTTTCGGAGACGCCGAGGTGGTGGAATTTATCCCGCAGGAGTTTTTTACGTGCCAGTAAATCTACCGACACGAGGCTGACTTATTTGAGCACCTTCAAATATCATCGGTCTGAGCCATGATCGAACGTGCCAAGTTGGGGTCAGAAGGCCAGCGCCTGAGCCACTCAGCCCGGCATTTGCTGATAGCCTTGATTTTAAACCTCGAAACTGAATAAGGTTTTTAAAAATATTTTTTTTTCCAGAATTGCCTAATTAGAGCTTTAAATCTCTTGCAATTTTCAGTCACTTCACTTTAGGTACTTGAGTGTTTTTGCAGGTAATTGCATTAGAACATTTATCATTTTTGTGAAACAAACGACTGTTTATGCATTAGTACATGAACAGGGAGTATTTTCTGTGATCGTACACTAGTAAAAGAGTTAAGGGGAACATATCCTCGCCAATATTTGATATCTTGATTAATGCCATTTGATCCTGGAAGGTTATGGAAATAAGGAAAACAACACCTCGATTATCAACTACCTATCGGGGTACTCTACATTTTGAATAGGTTTCTGATCATGCCTACTTAGGACCCCGCTTTATTGAAAATGAATTCGGGTAAACATGTCACCATGGATTCGAAGCCATATGTAGAGATTGTTGCCGTACGTTGTGCGTTGTTCGGAGGGAATTCCGTGGAACAGGAGTTCTACACTACAGAGGTTATACCAAGAGTTTTGACACCTTACATTGTAGATAAACAGAGTTATGGTATTCTTCGACTTTCATCGATCTTCTATCTCCATTTGCTTACTTGTAAGGCAGTATAAAGCGGAAGCGTTGAATTTCTTGTTAAGAAAGAAGCTGTCCTTTTTTCAGTATCGACTCAGTTAGTATAACATGGGTTTTTCAGTCTGTCAAAACATGACATATAACGCTTAAAACACTTTACCTGAAAATTATAATTGTTCAGCTTCTACGGGTTTGTTATAGTGTTATGCGTGTTAAATTTCGTGTTTCGACAGTCAAAGAAACTTGTAAGTTGAACTGTATAAATGTTAATTTGAACAAAGATCCATATGATCCCCATTTCAAGAATGTTGAGCAAAAAGTGAGGTATGTCTGTTCATAAAGAAAAAGACATCAACTCGTTAGATTAGTTAGTAAATTGAGCTAATGAAATGCATGTGGAATTTCCACATTTACGAACTTTAGACTGACAGTATCTGTATCGTACTTTACAATGATATATCTGCGTGTATTGCTGTGGTTAAAAGTTTGTGCTTTGAAGTTTGTTAAAATTAATATTGTTATATTACATCGAAAATGGGGACAATCCCGTCTTCTTTATAAATCATTCATATATTGGTGTTTCACCAATTTTTAATTATTTTGGTAATATTACTGTGAGGAATACTGCATGAGTTTGATGGTGTAGTACTGCTGCCATTTCGTGTGTATACATTTTATTCTCCCCTCGGTTTTTGAATTTTTCCTGGTCTTGTTTGAAGATATGCTGGCGCTTCTCATTTTCTCGTGCCGGTGCGCATAAGCTTCACATTCTATTAGTACAGAGTTGAAATGTGTAACTTTGCATTGAAATTATTTATGGTGGTCCGCCTCTGTGGTGTAGTGGTTAGCGTGATTAGCTGGCACCCCCGGAGGCCTGGGTTCGATTCCCGGCTCTGCCACGAAATTTGAAAAGTGGTACGAGGGCTGGAACGGGGTCCACTCAGCCTCGGGAGGTCAACTGAGTAGAGGTGGGTTCGATTCCCACCTCAGCCATCCTGGAAGTGGTTTTCCGTGGTTTCCCACTTCTCCTCCAGGCGAATGCCGGGATGGTACCTAACATAAGACCACGACCGCTTCCTTCCCTCTTCCTTGCCTATCCCTTCCAATCTTCCCATCCCTCCACAAGGCCCCTGTTCAGCATAGCAGGTGAGGCCGCCTGGGCGAGGTACTGGTCATTCTCCCCAGTTGTATCCCCGACCAAGAGTCTGAAGCTCCAGGACACTGCCCTTGAGGCGGTAGAGGTGGGATCCCTCGCTGTGTCCGAGGGAAAAGCCGACCCTGGAGGGTAAACAGATGATGATGATGATGATGATTATTTACGGTACACCTCCATCGATATATACGATGTTAGAGGCATGGGTGCAGATATACGTATATTGTATTCATCCAGAACGATGTGACAAACCAATATATATCAACCTTTTAGTAATCCTCGAAGGTAAAAATGAAATGGCGTATGGCTTTTAGTGCCGGTAGTGTCCGAGGACATGTTCGGCTCGCCAGATGCAGGTCTTTCGATTTGACACTCGTAGGTGACCTGCGCGTCGTGATGAAGATGCAATTATGATGAAGACAACACATACACCCAGCCCCGTGCCAGAGAAATTAACCAATGATGGTTAAAACCCGGGACCCCTGTGGCCAAAGGCCAGCACGCTAACCATTTACCCATGGAGCCGGACATCCTGAGCAAAGGGATATGATGTTTTTAGGGTAGGTAGGGCCTACCCCTTGTTGTTTGTGAATGGAGAGTTTGTTTCGGTAACATTCTGTTACCCGCCATTCTTTCCAAACTGGTTTTGTTTATGTTTATGGCCAATTGCACTACGATAACAGACGAAGGCTATCGCTAATAGGGCACGCCATGATATATAACATTTTCGCCAGACTGGTTTTGAATTTGTTGATAAATTGTTAGTACCTTGTTTCTGTTTTAGGTGCTTCAGACACCCTTGATCGTCGGACTCGGGTACTGGAGTTGTATTGAATAGCGTGTGTTAGTGTCGGTTCTTTTGCTGTTGCTTCCTTTGGGGGATTGAGACATCAGTGGTCATTAGCCCCATGCTTAGTGAGTGTGGAAATGGCTTGATAGCAGACAACACGACTGTGTGCTAAGAAAATATGTTTTTAAAATGAAAATTGATGCCCCGAGTCCGAAAATGTCACTTTTTTCGTTTCACGTCTAGTTTTGACGCAGTTCTATGTTTTAGTATCCGCATTCGTAAGATGTAACGATGAGAGTTATTCTCACGCAACGCACTGGAATAATAGTATATCATGCATCAAGGGAGGGAAACACGTGATTCTTCCCGTGTGTGAAGATGGCAGATAGAGGCGTAAGCGAGGGCGGAAGTTCTGAGTTCTGTTTTCTAGAAACGTAGATAAACAATATTAAGAGTGCAAGGGAAGTTGAATTGCACAAAAGACAGACTAGAGTTGCAATCACAGATCACTTGTATAAACAGAAGTGTATTTTTTTTTTTTTTTTTTTTTGCTATTTGTTTTACGTCTCGCCGACACAGATAGTTCTTATGGCGGCGATGGGATAGGAAAGGCCTAGGAATGGGAAGGAAGCGGCCGTGGCCTTGATTAAGTTACAGCCCCAGCATTTGCCTGGTGTGAAAATGGGTAACCACGGAAAACCATCTTCAGGGCTGCCGACAGTGGGGTTCGAACCCACTATCTCCCGGATGCAAGTTCACAGCTGCGCGCTCCTAACCGCACGGCTAACTCGCCCGGCAGAAGTGTTTTAATCCCCAGCCCTTAGCCTATGTTTATGTTCGGATGTCTTTACTAAAGTAATCGTGTGTTGAACGAGTGATGTATAGTAGAACAGCGTGCATTCATTGTGTTGTGCTATGCGAAGCATTCTTCTTATACAGAGTGCCGCTTTAGATTCATTCGCAAATTTCCTGGCATCCTCCCTCTCCATAGGAGTAGGGTACGTAAATTAGTAAAGAAGTTCCGCACCTCCGGGTCCATTCTTAACAAGAAATCACGCAGGAGACGAACCGTTTAACAGAGGAAAGGCTTGACGAAATAGGAGCTCTCTTGGAAAGAACTCCAACAAAATCCCTGTCGCATCTCGCCGTACAAGCTATCGTGTCATTATCTTCTGCCCACAAAGCAACAAAACTGTTCAGAGCAAAACCGCACAAACCCATCCCTGCCAATATTTAAATGGACCTGACAGTTTCGCTAGGGTTCGGAATTGTAACTGGTTGCTTCAGTCAGTTCACGATGGGTGTTGACCCAGAACTTTTATTTTATAGTGATGAAGCGTGGCTACACTTAAGTGGCTATGTAAATAGTCAAAACAATCGTTACTGTTGTGCAGAAATTCCCCACCAGCTGCATGTCCGTCCACTTCATGACGTAAAAATAGGAGTTTGGTCCGCGATAAGGGGCTGCCTGGCCGAGGCGGTAAAGGCGTGCTCGGTTCGCCCGGAAGGAAGTGGGTTCGAATCCCTGTCAGGAAGTCGTAAAATTTAAGAAACGAGATTTCCACTTTCGGAGGTGCACATGGCCCTGAGGTTCACTCAGCCTACACCAAAAATGAGTACCAGGTTAATTCCTGGGGGCAAAGGCGGACGGGCGTAGAGCTAACCACTCTACCTCATGAAGTGCCGAAGTTACGAATAGTGGAAGTCTTTACCTTCCACACCTCCAAGGGCCTTCACGGAGATGGCTTTGCTCTGCTTTGCTTTGGTCCGCGATAAGTGCTTGCAGAATTATAGGGCCTGTATTTTTCCGCGAAATGCGGATCGATATATTGACCTCATTCTCAAACCATTCTTTCAAGAGCTGAGGGGAAAAAGAAAGGAGTAATAATGGTTACTTTATGCAAGACAATGCGACGGCACACACTGCTAATCGGTCTATGGAGGTAATACGAGAAGTTTTCGAAGATCGTATGGTTAATTATCCCCCTAGATCTCCTGATTAAATCTCCTGATTTAAATCCCTGTGATTATTACCGGTGGGGGATGCTGAAGGGAAAAGCGTATGTGAACAACCCTCACACAAGAGAAGAACTACAAGAGAACATTGCACAAGTTATTTCGAACATCACAGGGCTGAGATTCGCCGAGTGTCTGCAAACCTATTTGCGAAGTGTCAGGCGTGTTTGGCAGCTGAGGGACAACATTTTGAACATTAAATATTATGCCATGTATGTTTTAGGCTAATAGTTTCACTAGAAATTGATTTCTTTAAGTTTGAATTGCCGTGAGTAGTGGGGATGAAAAGCGCGCATTATACCAGCTAGCGACGGAGTGTCATTGCGCCAGCCATGCCGTGCTCTGAGTGGTGCTATGGAATCAGCTAAAAGACGTTGTATTACTGCTATTAAAATAAAAGTTAACCGTCACACTCCAACTCTGTAGCTTGTCAGATTACACTAAAAAGAAAATTGCGAACTGTTAACAAGTCCAAATAATTCATCTTGTGACTCTGGACGTGTTTCCGAAATTACTGGAACATGTACTTGAATGTCCAAAGTTAATGTTCCGTTCCTTCATGGGAAATGCTCCAAATGTCGTCCGTTAGCTCGACGCAGTTTCCATGCGGTGACACCACGAAGCCCTCACACGCCTCTGCACCTTCACGTCAGCTCTCACATTTTTGACAGCATCCCGGATATGTTGTCGTAGAGTTGCTTCATCTGCAATGTCCAGCAAGTCTTGAGGTGCCCCCACTGATGAAGGTTTAGTAGATTTAAACCGCGGGGCCTCGATGAGCAGCTGACGGGACCATACTGACCAATCCACCGGTTCGGGAAATAGCGACCTGGAAAACAACGAACGTCCATACTGATGTGAGGAGTTGCCCGGTCGGGCAAGAACTACACCCGCTCTCCTCTCCTATCGTCACCATAAAACCTATCTATGACGGTGCGACATAAAGCCCATTGTAAGAGAAAGCACCGTTGGAAAGTCAAGGCCTGACACTATCAACACCCTACAATGCAACAAAATGTTCAACAATACTGAATCACATCTTGACTTACTTTGACTTAATTCCTTAAACTCCTGTTGAGGAGCATAGGGCCGAGACAAGGTTTCGCCATCTGGTTCTGTGATGTGCCATGTGTCAAAGATTTGGTCACTTTCCAGGTACTTAACATTGCTATTGAAGATCCGCAGTTTTGTTCTTATACTGAGTTCTTTAGACATCCATATGGAGCGGAGTGTTGCGAACGCACCCTTAGCTTTGTTGAAACGGCTGGTCACAACTTCATCTGCCCTCCGGTCACCGTTACAATGGTTCCCAGGTAGCAAAAGCTATTCATTCTCTCTATAGCATGCCCATCCAATTGCAATGGAGTGTCAATCGCATTTCCTTCGTCTTCTTAATGTTAGTTCAAAGTCTAGCTTCCTGTACCTCAGTTTCCAGGTCTTTAAGCTTAATTTCCATATCTTTACAAGTATGACCAAGTAAGTATAGGTCATCCGCAAAGTCCAAATCTTCCAGTCGTTGAGTAAGATTCCACTGGATTCCCAATCGTCGATTCATTGCGCTTCTCATGACATCAAGAATCATAAGGAACAGTATGTGTGAAAGTAGACATCCTTGTTTCACACCATTCTTAACTTCAATTTGTTCCTTCAAACGTCCTTTATGTTCCATCTGGCATTTATACTTATCATACATGCACTTAATCATACCAATGATCTTCATGGAAATGCCGAAGATCTTCATTGCTCTCCATATCTTAGCCATAAAAATGCTGTTGAAGGCTTTCTCAAAGTCAATAAAGAGCAAATACAAAGATGACTGGTATTCTGCTGATTGCTCTGCAATTATGCGTAAGGTATTGAGCTGGTTGGCACAGGTGTGGCCTTCTCGGAACGCAGGCTGCTCATTTCTCAGCTTACTGTCCCCATACACTTTGATCCTGTCGAGAATGACTCGTAAAGAACCTTGCTGGCACAGAGAGCAGTGTGATACCACGCCAGTTGTCGCAAACTGACAAGTCCCCTCTATTCGGAACTTTGATAAGCAGCCCCTTGTTCCATTTTGCTGGGAAAGTCTCTCTTTCCCAGATAGTAGAAATCAGTGGAAGCAGTAAATCTGCAGATACCTCTGGATTTTTTTCGAGAGCTTCAGGTATGACATTGTCCAGTCCTTTAGCTTTGTCATTCTTTACGTGTTTGATGGCTTTTATTACGAAAACTTTCATGTAGCTTACTATAAAAAAAGCTATCCTTCTCCTCTTCTTCAGCCATCTCCTTCGGTGCATAACATTGTACTAAGGTAACCGGTTTTGCTCTAGATGCAAATCGTGCGGTGATTTTCCGTCCAGAAATAGGATGTCACTCTAACAAACTCTTCTTTACTGTGGTACTAAGTAGTAGAGCTACCCCTTCAACATGGTTGTCATCCTCTCTTCCTGAATACAACAGAGTACTTCCATTCCTAGTTTTTATGTCTCCAAAACGTGTCCATCTTGTCTCACTAAAATCCAAAATTGTCAGTCGATACCGCATCATTTCTCTTGACACTTCTTCGAGCTTCTCAGTCTGCCACATGGTCTGAATGTTCTAAAATGCAATGCGAGTGTCCTTTTTCATAGCAAATGTCACATCGTTTGAATCAGTCCAGCTATTTCTTGTTTCGGTTTCTTTGATGAGGTTTATTCGCGTTAGCATGAGTTATCGGCCCAAGTGCCCTCCATTCCGCTTCCAGTATGCGGTTTTTTCTGTTGGGGTTCTCTCTCTTAGCGTTTAGGGATCACTCCCCTTCCCCACAAGGCAGTGGTTGCAAATCCTATTAACCCGGAAAGCTGTGCTGCCTCTTTAGCCAGTTCCACCTTTCCAAGAACTCTTCTTTCTGCCTTTACTGCCATTGAGAATTTCAGCAGAGTTCACCAGAGCCCCGTTAGCCGTCGCTTTTCAGGGTTCCTACAGGGCCTTGACAGCTACCGTGGTGGTGCCGGAGCACACAAAGTCCCCACTGTACTTCGCCCCTGCAGGTCACCCTCCACGCCATTGCACGTCTCCCACCACGAGGAGGAGGGTTTGGACGTGTGGGAGACACAGAGTCACATAATTGACTCAGAAACTTCGCCGTTAACATCACTGCATAGTCGACAGCGCTTTGGAAAATCACTCATTGCTTTCTGATACATGAACAACGGTATAGCACGAATTTATTCTTCAATTACTGTTTTCATCATGTTAATATCTCGTGTTTTTCGTGTGTGTACTTCCTCATTCAGACGCCCCCACGACCAGTAAACAGAGGCTGTGAGATCTGGAGGTCGAGCTGGCCATTCCGTCGGCCCTCTCCCTCCCATCCACTCGTTTGATAATTCGCAATTCAAAATCATCCTTGCCGCAGTAGCGTAGTGAGGGGGTGCACGATCCTGCTGGAATACACAATGTTGGTGCTGAACACTTCGCATCGCTGGCACCACAACTTCATTGAGGATTTCACATTACCGTTCACCGTTAACTGTCTTTCCCAAAATTCGCATGCGAATCAATCCTCTCCATCCAATCATTGCCCAATCTGTCACTGATTGGCATTTATCACGCTTCTCTTCAATAATTTTAGGATTTTCTCTCGCATAATAATGACAGCTGTGTCCATTAACATTTGCATTCACCAGGAACACAGCTTTGTCTGAAAAATGCAATTTTTGTGACAAGATTCGTCAGTTTCACATTCCCTCGGCCCACATTAACACAGTTGCGACCGCCTATCAGGCTCATCTTCACTCAGTTCATGAACACGAATCGGCTTGAATGTTCTGTACGTCTCACGTCTCAAAACACGACGTACACTGGACTGACTGATGTCAAGTTCCCCTACACCTTGCGTGTTGATTTCCTATGGCTATTCCTGAATGCTTCCACGATCCTTTCCGTTGTTGCTGCATCGGTGCTACTTCGAGGTCTTCCATGAGCTTTTCCCTTCTGTATGCCTCCCGTTGTCAGGAGTCGTTGTCTCCACTTTCCCCACAGTCGACTGTAGCAATGTTATGTAAAAATTACATCTCGTGCGTCTCTCAGCCTCACAATCATTCTGAAAAGCAATCGCTCATGCAGGTAAGGTTACTTAATGCTCCATGTTCAGCGCCATTTAATTTAACAATGTAAACGATTTTGTTTTGTTTCATTGTTGTGTATCGATAGTAAGGAGCCTTGACCTTCCGACGGTGCCATTCTTCCACTTATAAGACTTATAATCAAACATCAGCAATCCATCAAGCATATAGCCGTATTTCTGATTCACCCTGCATGGTGAAGAGTTAAATGTACCTACTTGCCTTGCTTGGACGGTAGAGCGCTGGCACGTTCAATCCTGGCTCAGTCCGGTAAATGTATACGTAGTTAGTGGGACATAAACATCGGTATTATTATTATTATTATTATTATTATTATTATTATTGTTATTGTTATTATACCTTTAATTAAAAGGGCTCCGTGGTTTCCCATTTTCACACCAGGTAAATGCTGGGGCTGTACCATAATTAAGGCCACGGCCGCTTCCTTCCAACTCCTAGGCCTTTCCTATCCCATCGTCGCCATAAGACCTATCTGCGTTGGTGCGACGTAAAGCCACTAGCAAAAAAAAAATTAAAAGGGCCACACTTACAGTCATCATTTTATCTACCGGCACTTAGTGTCCAATAATATGCTCTCTGTTATAAATACCAGCAGCACTTTTTAGTAGCGTTTCATCCTTTAAGCGATTTCGAAAGCGTGATTGCAACTACGATCTTTGAAATTTGTGTCGTCATTAACAATTTCATTTAATCTACGGATATTTCTTCCGGTGTCCACCGTTCTTTCATTCACTTGAAAATCCTATGAGCAATAGCACGAACCACTCGCGTAGTCTATTATCAGAAATTTAGCGTAAACTGGCACAGTAACAGCATTGAAGTGGTGCACCCGCTGTACATTGACTATTTTGTTTCTTTTTTTTTTATCAGTCTGGATCACTGAGTAATGCCTTTTATTCGTCTAGTAAATCACTCACAACTTCATAACACTTGATCCGCACGTACCGAGCTCGATAGCTGCAGTCGCTTAAGTGCGGCCAGTATACAGTATTCGGGAGATAGTAGGTTCGAACCCCACTGTCGGCAGCCCTGAAAATGGTTTTCCGTGGACACCAGGCAAATGCTGGGGCTGTACCTTAATTAAGGCTACAGCCGCTTCCTTCCCACTCCTAGCCCTTCCCTGTCCCATCGTCGCCATAAGACCTATCTGTGTCGGTGCGACGTAAAGCAACTAGCAAAAAGAAGATCCGCACGTATTTGTTTGTACGGATATTAGACGTCAAATACTATATGTAAACGACTGCAAAATAGTACTCGACGGCAACATGAGAGGGTAGAAAGGTAAATACCTCGGAAAGGATTACATGTATACTTGCGTTCATTAGTAACTAGTGGCCAGAAATATTCATTTCAGACAAGCCCTCAGAAAGCTCCCAACACCGGCTTACGCTCTTTCTCATTGGTGAGATGAAGCCATGTAAATGCTTAACATGCGCACGATTGAAGCGCGAGATGAGAGACTCGGAGAGCGAAGATAAACACCTCAACTCGCTGAGGGTGAATGTTTCCTGTTTCTTTGTAATCCTTGTGTGTTGAAATGTTAGCGGTCTTGACCATGACTCCGTTGAAATTGAAATTGTGTATGGCTTTTAGTGCCGGGAGTGCCCGAGGACATGTTCGGCTCGCCAGGTGCAGATCTTTCTATTTGACATCCGTAAGCGACCTGCGCGTCGTGATAAGGATGAAATGATAATGAATCCAACACATACACCCAGCCCCCGTGCCAGAGAAATTAACGAACGATGGTTAAAATTCCTTACCCTGCCGGGAATCGAACCCGGGACCCCTGTGGCCAAAGGCCAGCATGCTAACAATTTAGCCATGGAGCCGGACAATGACTCCGTTATAAAACGGCATCGCGCTCAACTATCGTATGAAATAACTACCCGTATTTTCGTCTTTGCAGGCCCTATTGAATTATAGAACTTTAACGCGTTCAAGATCTCTGTCAAGAGAATAATTACCGGTGCTATATTTTGCATTAAAATATAAACGAATATCAAATTCAAACGCGAGAAATTAGGATGATGAAGGTAATCTTCACGAAAAACTTAATATGACGATTGGTGTTTCAATTAAGGACACTCTTTCGCTGAAATATCACACCATGTTTTTTAAAATAAAATTATGGGAAATTGGTGAGAAATTAAATGGCATCAAATGACTTATAAAAATAAAAGACAGGGACAATGCTTACATTTACGAAGATTTGTAAGTGAAGAATATCGGGTGAGTTGGCCGTGCGGTTGTGGGCGCGCAGCTGTGAGTTTGCATCCGGGAGATAGTTGGTTCGAACCCCGCTGTCGGTGGACCTGAAGACGGTTTTCCGTGTTTTCTCATTTTCATATGAGGCATATGATGGGGCTGTACCTTAGTTAAGGCCACGGCCGATTCCTTCTCACTCCTTTCCTATTACATTGTCGCCATAAGACGTATGTGTGTCGGTGCGACGTAAGGCAAATCGTAAAAAAATGTAAGTGAAGAATGTTCTTCAGAATCCCAAACAATGAAAAGTAATGATAGGTGAGTTGTAATGAATAAAGATAAGGTGTTCTCATAATGAACCATCTTAAGGAATCAAAGGAGTGCATTCCGTGTGAAAATGTACGTAAATGAAATGAACGCTTCCGACGCACGAAGATATAAATGGCCTCTTCAATGAAAAAGATAGAAATGAAAGGTATGCCAATTGTGCATTTCTGTTTTACATACTGTATTCCTTGAAATGGCCACTCATATTTACTCTAGGATAATATTTTGACTGGCTGTAGCTAGGGGAACAGTGAGATTGTAAATAAATGTTTGATAGTAAGTGCTTTAATTGGAACCAGATCAAACATAATAGAGTACATCGTGCACATTTATTCACAATGAAAACAGAGTTAATCAATTGTTTTCCTTGATTAATCGTAGATACATCTTAAACCAGTTCCTAAGTCACAAGCCACACATCCCTGAAGACGAACATATGTGATGTTGTCCAGCTTCTCTCTTCTCCATCCTCAGGTTTTGCTAAAATCTACGCCCAAACGTTACCTGTTTCCCTTTCGACCGGGAATTCTTCTGATCGTGAATGTCCTTCTCACAGCATACACTTACCGGTTCTCCCGTACAGCAAGTTATCTCGTCCCACGTGCATTCTCTCTCCACCACCTCCCAAGCAGACAGGGGAACAGCACAGTCACATGCGTTAGCCTGCGATAGTACACAGGTGTCCGGCTCCATGGCTAAATGGTTAGCGTGTTGGCCTTTAGCCACAGGGGTCCCGGGTTCGATTCCCGGCATATTAACCATCATTGGTTAATTTCTTTGGCACGGGGGCTGGGTGTATATGTCGTCTTCATCATTATTTCATCCTCATCACGACGCGCTGGTCGCCTATGGGCGTCAAATACAGAAGACCTGCGCCTGGCGAGCCGAACATGTCTTCGGACACTCCCGGCACTAAAAGCCATACGCCATTTCATTTCAGTACACAGGTTCAATAACCCTTGTACTCCGCTACTGTAGTTTGACACGTAATTCCACTACACGAGGAGAGAATGACGTAACTGGCGTTTCCTACTACGATCATCCAAAGCACATTAGGTACTGAAATATTTGGCTCGTTTATAATGAAAGTATTAGGATAAGTTAAGACTTACACAGCACATGTTCTGAAACTTATTTTTCTTTACTGACTGGCAAAGTATCTGCACTTTCACCCCTAACACACTATATACACAGGACAAATCACCTAAAAATTGCATCCACCGAGCTCGATAGCTGCAGTCGCTTAAATGCGGCCAGTATCCAGTAATCGGGGATAAGTCAGGTTGTGAGTTTCACAAATAGGAAAAGTCCTCTCATTTTTAATTACTGCGTTGATGGGGTGAAAGTTCCCTTTGGGGATCATTGTAAATACCTAGGTATTAATATAAGGAGTATGGTTCCAGTGTATGGGACCCTTACCAGGATTACTTGATCCAGGAACTGGAAAAAATCCAATGAAAAGTAACTCGATTTGTTCTGGGCGCTTTCCGACAAAAGAGTAGCGTTGCAAAAATGTTGCAAAGTTTGGGCTGGGAAGACTTGGGAGAAAGGATGCGAGCTGCTCGACTAAATGGTATGTTCCGAGCTGTCAGTGGAGAGATGGCGTGGGAGGACATCAGTAGACGAATAAGTTTGGATGGTGTCTTTAAAAGTAGGAAAGATCACAATATGAAGATAAAGTTGGAATTCAAGAGGACAAATTGGGGAAATATTCGTTTATAGGAAGGGGAGTTAGGGATTAGAATAACTTACCAAGGGAGATGTTCAATAAATTTCCAATTTCTCACAATCATTTAAGAAAAGGCTAGCAAAACAACAGATAGGGAATCTGCCACCTGGGCGACTGCCCTAAATGCAGATCAGTAGTGATTGATTGATTGGTAGTGGGTTCGAGCCCCACTGTCGGCAGCCCTGAAGATGGTTTTCCGTAGTTTCCCATTTTCACACCAGGAAAATGTCGGGGCTGTACCTTAATTATGGCAACGGCCGCTTCCTCTCAATTCCCAGACCTTTCCTCTCCCATCTTCGCCATATGACCTGTGTCAGTGCGACGTAAAGCAAAAAAAAAAAAAAAAAAACATCCCAAATGTTTCTAAAATGGGAGGTGCTATTGATGTGCTGTTTTCACAGAAATGAAGTGTAACCAAGGGCTGATAATTGTAGCCAATACACAGATTTTAATAAATCTTTAGAATATATATTTATTTTAGAAATTTACATTTTGGTTTGGGAAAATGCCTATAGACATTAACATAATGAAATTGGAAGAAATCAGAATGCGACTGGTGGTTTTTAGTTAGGATACTAGTACACATTGTTTACGAGCTATCGTAGTTTGTAAATTATAAATACCAGCAATTGTCTGCTCCATGTGCCAGGTCAAACCTAAGAAAAAATAAACGCGTTCTTTGGATTATGAAGAAGGAAGAGCATTGGCCTTGAAAGGTTGTGTTCAAAATTTTTCTTGCAAGTTGTTTTACGTCGCACCGACACAAATGGGTCTCTTGGCGACGATGGGACAGGAAAGGGAAGGAAGCGGCCGTGGCCTTAATTAAGGTACAGCCCCAAGATTTGCCTGGTGTGAAAATGGGAAACCACGGAAAACCATCTTCAGGGCTGCCGAGAGTGGGGTTCGAACCCTCTATCTCCCGAATACTGGATACTGGCTGCACTTAAGCGACTGCAGCTATCGAGCTCGGTGTTGTGCTCAAAATGACAGCCACCAGCTTCAATACAAGCTTCCAGTCTCTCATGTAAAGATTGATGCACATGTTGTAGCATTTTATCGGGAATTTCAGTGCAGGTAATAGTAATACGTCGTTTCATATAATCTGGTGTAGTCGGTATGTTCTTGTAAGGAGTATCTTTTTGCTGTTCCTGGAGAAAAATCTAAAGGGTTCATATCTGGTGAGTGGACCGGCCAAAGTATAGTACGCGAAACTTTTCTTTAGCCCTAGTTCCCATTCAGTACTATGGAGCTCAGGGCTCAAGAAAAGGTTCGCGTACAATACAGGTCCCCTTCGTCAGTCCAACGATTTGGAAACTATTGGTGAAGGCAAGCTGTAGTACGTCGTGCACTGTACACTGTACAGTCATCGTACTGATACCACATGTTCCTCCTAGTCAGCAGTGGAACGTCTTCTAACATCTGTGAAGTTGGTCTGCTAGGAAGTTGAGATACTTTCAGAAATTCCTCTACGGAAAGCGGGCCTAGGAACTGATGGTTCACTGTTCCACGCCACACATTTAAACTCCATGGATGCTGACGTTTCACTTGACGATGCCAATGGGGATTGTTTATGGATCAATAGTGCATGTTTCGGAGGTATACTTTGCCATGATTTGTAAAAATGCCTTCATCACTGGACAAGATACACGATAAAACTGGTGTATCTAGTCTTAATACCAATGTACAAGAATTAACACGATTCTCAAAATCGTTTTCATGCAGCTCTTGATGGAGAACGATATGATAGGGCAGGAACATTTAACGGTGGAGAATGCGTAGTAAACTTGCTTGCTACTTCCTCGTGCGATTGCACGGGAACTAACGTGCGTATCTACAGCAACAGCATCTACAACATTAATTTGACATCTTCTCTAGTTACTCGTTCGTTTCTGTTACGTGTTCTTGGTGTTACTCTTCCGGTTTCAAGTAATTGTTTGAAGAAGTTCACAAATAATTGTCGAAATTGTGACGTCTATATGTATATCGTTCCGCGTACAGAACACAAGAACGATCAGCGTTCTTCCTACGTTGTCCATACACCATTAACACGTCGGGTTTTTCAGCGTTGGTAAATACCATCTTCTACCACGTCCTACTCTTGAACGTCCGGCTCCTTGGCCGAATGTTCAGCGTAGTGCTCTTCGGCTCAGAGGGCTCCGGGTTCGATTCCCGCCCAGATTGAAGAATTTTCATTGGCTCGGGGCCTGGGTGTTTGTACTGTACCCATCAACCCTGCAACTCACACACCACATACAACTCTATCCTCCAGTACAATAACACGCAGTTTCCTATACACGGCAGATGCCGCCCACCCTCCTCGGATGGTCTGCCTTACAAGGGCTGCACCAGCGTAGAAATAGTCATACGAAATTTAAAAATGATCCAGTTATTACTAAGTAACTAACAAGGATGTCGCAATGCAATCAGTGTACTATAAAGGAAATTAACATACAAACATCATAGTCTCGTAACTATGCAGGTGAGTAGAGCAAACAACTGTCGGTATTTACAATTTTTTAACTACGATAGCTCATAAACTACTCGTACTAGAATTAAAAAAAAACAACCGACCATTGATATTCGAATTTATTCCAGTTTTATTTTGTTAATGTTTATAGGCATTGCAATTTACAAATCAGTTTTGCTAAACGTACGTTTTCAATTTTTGAAATAATTTCTCAATGTATATATCTCAGATCAGACGCATGTAAACTTCGCTCAGAGTACCTACACATGGGCATACCAAGAACCAGTGCCTCATAACTTTCCTAAATTAATCTGCCTAACTTTACAAACATATAAAACTGCATTAATATTGAAAATCTGAATAGCTGCATTTAAAATGGAAAATCTGAAAATTAACATTCATTAAATAAAATACACACTCGTCGAACCTTGTACTCACACTTACTTGTTACCTGCTTACTTACACATACGTTATTTGATGGGCGCCAGCTGTCACTCAGTACAGCAATAATAGAATGAGACTCTTGACCATCTCTAGGGTGTGGGGTAATAAGCTTACTTTTGACAACATACCATATAAGTTCTGGGAAAAGGAGATTGGCGTTCGGTTTCCCCATTAATTTTGAGGTTAAGATATTTTACTGTCAATGAAATGAAACTCTGCATTCGTTTGATAGAACAATATATATTCTTTAAATAATATATCAAAAAATAGTGAGTCTTGTTGCGATAAAACAGATGAGAATATGAAATTATGACATTGCAACTGACAGAAACTAGGCATGAATTTGAATTCTTCTTGACCGGACATTTAACAATTTATACGAAATATTTCCCTCACTGATTCACTTGACTGTACCTTCAACACTTTGAGTGTAATTCCGACGTAATCCATTGCTCTGGTGTTTACTGTAGATGTGTCACGCCTAACGTGGTGATACATCCTTGAGACTGCTTCTTCTCCATATCATCTGACTTCTTTGTAAGTCAATATGGTATGACCTCTTGGTAGGTCCAGGGTTGCCCTCTCTGACTCCTTGGTAAGCCTTGCGTCCGCGTCTTCCACTAAGTGACGGACCAACCATTTGGTCTCACTCTCTCAATGACCAATAATGGCTCACTGAGTCTTCACCATCTCTCGTTCACTTGATCTAGTAGACTTCTTCACTGTACTGCATCCGTATAACTAATGACTGACGCTACAATGTGCATCCACCTTTTATAGACGTTGGTTGACACAGCTACGTAATCTCCAGAAATAACAACGTACTCCCACCTACGCGACAAATATTACATACAGTGGTGAAATAGCCCCGCGGCGATGACACCGTGCGCGCATATTCTAAATAAATACGATGACGTAGCCATGGCCTGGCGATGACTTGGCAGAATCGCCACTAATATTGCACAATGCCCCAACGTCACATCCCATCTCTGATATATACTACAATTCTCACTGTACAGGTATTGAGTGTTATACTACACATACGTATATATGTGTCTACATCTAAGTGCAATCTTGCAAGCAACAGGCAATTGCAAAATTGAATAAAACGGATAATTACAATAATAGTACAACATCACAGATAACATAATAATAATACTGACATAATAATAATAATAATAATAATAATAATAATAAAATACAGATAAAATCATACAATAATAAAAATACAGATATCATCTTGTAACGGGATTTGAACCGTTACAATTCGCCTCCCTCATAAATAAATCGAAGAACAAAGAATCGATTGATTTATGAACAAAATTATATATATAACACTGACACAGATAAACACTTTAAATGAGTATACAACAATAATTTTCTTTTTCAGCATCCATACATTTTATAATACATCACAAATATGAGAATTCTTCTCGCACATTGCCATCGTAGATAACTGTCCAGTGTCCCATTCTCTCTCTTTCTCTCATACAAATCACAAGAGTATAGCACTTGATTTAACACACACAAATAATTTTCAATCAATATACAACATTCTTCTCCTTTTTTTTTTTAACATATCAAAATATTTTGTGAAATATCACTTATATGAGAACTTTTCTCGCATATGGTTATCGCAGATAACTGTCCAATGTCCTGTTCTCAGTTTTGTCACACAGAACATGACAATGTAGCACTTATTCTTCCAATGCACCAATACGACACTTGGTTCACACGCATATCGCAGATGTTAGTTTTATTTTGCCAGTTTCTCACAAAATTTAATCATCTTACTCTTATTTCAACAAATCTCACGTGAAATACTTCTTTACATATATAATACTACAAATACCGACAATATCCCCTTCCTGATCTTTTAAGGAATATGCACACTTCCCGATACGGTTCACAATAGTAAAATACCCCTGATAAAAAAATAACTTCAACATATTTCCCGCCTCTGCAGATGATGAAATGGAACTCTGAGTAGCACTCTGTCACTCAAACTTAATCAATTTTGCCCTCGTAAACTTACATATCTTAATAAATCACATCCTTCTTGGCAACAATAATTAAAGGTTCAATACCATAGCTACAAGATGGTTCAATTATTCCGTAATCCAGCATAATGTTTATTTGTTCTTAAACGTCACTAGCATTTTTAAGTTGACTGGGGTACTTACCTCCCACAAACGATGAATGGTCATGTACTACAAATTTATGTTCAAATACGTGTTCTTCCTCACTAACCACTAAATACATCTCGATGCTTACCTAACATCGCATACAAGTACTACTCCTGTAATTCACTCAAATTACCTCACGTCACTGCCTCATACCGACGATCCCTCAGATCCTGGTCGTATAGACACGTAACACACCCAAAAACATTTCCTCTCACTAGGAACAACTTCACTTACCTCCCATATATTTCAAAGAACACACGTCACCAACACACTTACCTCAGACCATCATAATTAACACGTACTTCTTTGCTAGTTTTCCTCCCAGAACAAACACACACTACCTAAATTAAAGTCTACTCTACTTCCATGATTTGCAACCAAGTCAGCTCCTAAAACAACTGAAAACACAAGCTCTGGTACAACAAGGCATAGTTGAAACTTACAATCATCTTCTATCGTGATTACTACCGCTATCATCTTATTTACTCACTTTGACTCACCCAACGGCTGTTATAAGATCTGATAGTACCTTCACTTACCTTCTTCATATCACAATTTCCATCATCGGAGTTACTACTTCACTACTTACATCATATTCTCGGCATTACAAGTACTTACATCACTTAACAGAACACTTCTTACGTCTAACTTACCGCTACCATTAATTACTGCATTATCTACGACTACGTCATTACATAAATATTTCACTTAACATTACTTAGGTCACAATCACACTACTCTTAAATCTACTTTCCCTACATAACTACTTATAATAAATACCAGTTCATCTACTACCTTCAGACTGTTCACTTTATTTACCCGATTCCCTGTGAATCTGAAATACTCTGGCTCGATAACGACACCTTGATAACATTCATATTGAGACTATCATAGTCTCTCTGATAACTCAAACCCGTACGCCTCCCATCTTCCGATTCTCTCTGATTACTCCTCTGACCTTCTCTCTCATAACTCCAATACATACGCCTCCCATCTTCCGATTCTCTCTGATTACTCTTCTGACCTTCTCTCACATAACTCAAATATATCCGCCTCCCATCTTCCGATTCTCTCTGATTACTCTTCTGATCTTCTCTCTCATAACTCAAATTCATACGCCTCCCATCTTCCGATTCTCTCTGATTACTCTTCTGACCCCTACCACCATCAACACAACTATTAATCCTCTGCGGATCATGACCACCCCCTCTCCTCTGATACACGGCTAACATTTTTCCCTCTCCCTCTACTATACTACTTTCCCCAGCTATCATGCGCTCTCTCTCACGCGCGCGCCCTTGCACACATCCCTCCCAAAGCCTATCAATGAAAACTTTAAACTCTCCTAAATTAGACATATTATTCCAGTATACTCGAAACCATATTCTACTTTCACCGACAAAAACATTCGACAAGATTTCCACCACGTATTCCCATTCATTAATATTATTCCTCGACTTACTTGCAAATCTTTTCTCAACTACTTTTACAAATTCTACAGAACTGAACTGTTTTCCAGAAAACCCAGTTAAATCACGATCCCTACTGAACAAACCACTCACTACTATCACCTCACCCGCCGACTTACCTCTACCTTTCTGCTGTACCACTCCCTGGCAGTTCACTTCTTCTTCTTCTTCTTCCGCTGCTCTTTCAGAATTCTCTTCCACTATTATCACTTCTTCCTTCACTTCTTCCTCTCTTTCTCTTACCTGCTGTGATAGCGTTTCCTGTTCGTTCCGTAGTTCAGTGACCTCCACAAGTTTGCTTTCAATTTGTTCATTACTACTAATCTGTTCCCCCGTATCTTCCCCAATTGCATTGCAAATCTTGTCCAATCTCTTCTCGACTACCTCATGAATTTCTTCCCGATTACTAGAACTTTTATCACTTAAC
Organism: Anabrus simplex; assembly: GCF_040414725.1. Lineage (NCBI taxonomy): Eukaryota > Metazoa > Arthropoda > Insecta > Orthoptera > Tettigoniidae > Anabrus > Anabrus simplex. The sequence continues at coordinate 387,403,106 of NC_090266.1, read as the reverse complement.
AGTACGATCTTGTTTGTACATGTTCCTTTGACATGCTCAATTTGAGTATGAAGCTCGCTCCGACTCGACTCCATTTCTTCCCTAAGGTCAACACACTTTTCATTTGACTTACTTTCTAACTTAGATGTTTGATTATTTATCTCTAATATCTTAGAATCTATTTTACTAATGATCACATTACAATTTTGGTTATTGCTGCTAATTAATTGATCCATTTTGCTACTCACAGAGTTAATATGTTTATTAACATTTTCATTACAACTAATTAATTCTTTCATCTCTTTCTTATTATTTTCACTACTACTACCAATCATTTGTTCAGTTTTATTACTTATCTCTTTCTTACTATTTTCGTTACTAATTTTCACCTCTTCAATCATCTCGTTTATTTTGGCCAACAACAAAATAAGAAGTTGTCGTTCCCTACCCCCTGGGACTTCGTTTTGAGTTTCAACGTGCTGCTCAATTTCTGCACTTTTCTGAATTACGTCAGAAGCTTCCATCGTCTTCACCTGTTCCCTACTCTGAATTTCACCTTGGATGTCCGCAGAAGCAATGACCTCGTCCTCACATGACTTGTTATTGTCTTCCTTGTCCATCTTTGGTTCACTAGTAATAGTACGCGATCTCAAATTAATTTCCCTCTTCAAATCCCTTGACATATCCCCAAAATACAAATGTATATCACAAAATTATAGTCCTGAAATTTACCGGTAATGATTTCCGTTGGCTTAAATGCGCATGCTCCTCCCAAAATGAACCTATGATATGCTGTCAATCAGAACAAATTCTGAATATATTCGAGTCCCACGTTGCGTCGACACTTTGTGACTTTCCTAAATTAATCTGCCTAACTTTACAAACATATAAAACTGCATTAATATTGAAAATCTGAATAGCTGCATTTAAAATGGAAAATCTGAAAATTAACATTCATTAAATAAAATACACACTCGTCGAACCTTGTACTCACACTTACTTGTTACCTGCTTACTTACACATACGTTATTTGATGGGCGCCAGCTGTCACTCAGTACAGCAATAATAGAATGAGACTCTTGACCATCTCTAGGGTGTGGGGTAATAAGCTTACTTTTGACAACATACCATATAAGTTCTGGGAAAAGGAGATTGGCGTTCGGTTTCCCCATTAATTTTGAGGTTAAGATATTTTACTGTCAATGAAATGAAACTCTGCATTCGTTTGATAGAACAATATATATTCTTTAAATAATATATCAAAAAATAGTGAGTCTTGTTGCGATAAAACAGATGAGAATATGAAATTATGACATTGCAACTGACAGAAACTAGGCATGAATTTGAATTCTTCTTGACCGGACATTTAACAATTTATACGAAATATTTCCCTCACTGATTCACTTGACTGTACCTTCAACACTTTGAGTGTAATTCCGACGTAATCCATTGCTCTGGTGTTTACTGTAGATGTGTCACGCCTAACGTGGTGATACATCCTTGAGACTGCTTCTTCTCCATATCATCTGACTTCTTTGTAAGTCAATATGGTATGACCTCTTGGTAGGTCCAGGGTTGCCCTCTCTGACTCCTTGGTAAGCCTTGCGTCCGCGTCTTCCACTAAGTGACGGACCAACCATTTGGTCTCACTCTCTCAATGACCAATAATGGCTCACTGAGTCTTCACCATCTCTCGTTCACTTGATCTAGTAGACTTCTTCACTGTACTGCATCCGTATAACTAATGACTGACGCTACAATGTGCATCCACCTTTTATAGACGTTGGTTGACACAGCTACGTAATCTCCAGAAATAACAATAACGTACTCCCACCTACGCGACAAATATTACATACAGTGGTGAAATAGCCCCGCGGCGATGACACCGTGCGCGCATATTCTAAATAAATACGATGACGTAGCCATGGCCTGGCGATGACTTGGCAGAATCGCCACTAATATTGCACAATGCCCCAACGTCACATCCCATCTCTGATATATACTACAATTCTCACTGTACAGGTATTGAGTGTTATACTACACATACGTATATATGTGTCTACATCTAAGTGCAATCTTGCAAGCAACAGGCAATTGCAAAATTGAATAAAACGGATAATTACAATAATAGTACAACATCACAGATAACATAATAATAATACTGACATAATAATAATAATAATAATAATAATAATAATAATAATAAAATACAGATAAAATCATACAATAATAAAAATACAGATATCATCTTGTAACGGGATTTGAACCGTTACAATACTGACCGTTTATTTATCACCCTCATTCTGAGAAAGACTTATTCATCTTTAATTTTTTCCTTATGTCTTTTAATAACTTAGCCTGGGAAGGATGGGAAAATAAATTCATGTAATTAGGTTATGTTCTTAAATGCACTTTTATTAAAGTTATTTTTATTGTTGTATAATATATAGTACATTGCTTTATTTTAAATTCTGTATCCAGTTGTAACAACACCTCTCCTCAGCTTGTTAGATTGTACAAAAAATGCTATCTTTTTCCGTAGGATGTATACAGGGTGTACCTAAGTTATACCCACAAAGAAAGAATCAGGGAGGGATGCTCTTCGTACTATATAAAGAACGATGGCACATTTGAATTGGCGGAGAATATGTTCATTTCGAGAAAATGGCGTTGCATTGTTACTTCCCACGCGCGATTCAAATTAACCAACTCGCCATAGTTGCTGTGCTGGAGCGCAAATTATCGCCCGCTGCTGTGCTTCAGCGAAGGATGGGGAAGTGACGTTTATGATGGATGGAAACAGAGATAATGCTCCGCGCGAATGCACAAATTTCTTCGTTCGACTCGCGCAGAATATTGTCCTTGTCTGTTACAGGCAATATCTACAGTTTGTTTATTAAGCAGCCGTAATTGCACACACATTAAACGAACACACAGTAATTAAGACACACTTATCAGTCGAGGAATACATCTGATTACGTAGTATTTCTCCCCTCGACCGTTCGTCTCAGGGACTTTCTTTGTTATTTAACATGCGCGAAGATGCATCCCTGCCGCCAAACGATCGTGCATTCGTTTACTCACAACGTTGTAAAAAGAATGAAATACTCAACGAAAGAAACAGTACGCGCAATGGTTTGATTACAGTATATCTTCAATACTCTCCCTTTCTACTTCGATCTTCACATAACAACAAAAGTCAATGGGAGTTAAATCTTCCGAGTGCGGAGGCCTTTTAACTGGCCCACCACGGCCTACCTCTCTCCCTGGCTAATGATCATTTAAGTTTTGCCTGACACGGCAAATGAAATGCGGTGGAGGGCCATTACGATACTGCTGCATTCAGTGCCGTGTACTCAGGAATATCTTCCAATAATCCAGGCAGTGATTCTACCAAGAAACGGTAGCATTCCTACCGTTCAGATGAGGTGGAAGGACATACGGTCCAAGTCAATAGTCACCGAAAATGACGGCCCAAATATCGACACTAAACCGATGCTGACATGTGTGCACTACTGCGACGTGAGGGGTTTCTGCCTCTCTCCTTCACGCAGATGCCTGCCAGTGGTCACGAAGGGTGAATAATGAGTTTACGGTGAATAATGAGTTTGGCGGCGATTAGGGTGCTGGACGCCATAAATCAGTGCGGCTTCTCTCCCGTTGCCATTTGCTGTGCCATATGCTAGGTGCATATCGGCCTTTACTTCTTTGGTGTCCCGAAGTGTAGCTATTCTCATCAATTCGTACCGCAAAACTAGTAGGTAATATGGGCAAGAATCTGTATACTGCCTACTGGGGTTGGGAAGTGACTGCACTAAACGAACGAGAAACTTGTGCATTCACACCGAGCATTAATTCTATCTCCGTCCATCGCGCACCCCACTTCCTCTCCCTTCCCTGCCCACTCCTTCTCGCCGCTGAAACACAGCAGCGGGCAGCGATTCGCGCTCTGGCAGTGCAAATACGGCGAGTTCGACTATTTGAATCGCGCGCCGGAGGTAACAAAGTAATCTAATTTTCTCGAAAACATTTTTCTCCGCTAATCCGATTGCGCCATCGTTCTTTTTAACTAACACGAAGGGCATTCCTGATTTTCTTTTCGGTATAATTAAGATAGGTCCTGTATTCAAACTGTCTGATGAGCGGATTCCATTATTAGAAATAATTTATCCTCAGTCTCAAAATTTCAGTAATAAATGAAGATATTTGATGGGGCTTTCACGGGAAAGGTTATTTCAGTGGAGAATTGTTAGTTTCTTACAACCACCATATGTCTTAGGCATTTGTAGATAAGCTTTAAGGCTATCATGAATACTTTGCATAATTAATTGGTTATGTTCATACAGTGATTATTTAACCGAAAACTATCTTGTAACCTGTGCCAGAGCACGTGAAGGTGCTGCGTTGGTCATCATAAGCATAACTGTATGCTAGAGGACACCGTTGTTTGAAGAATGCTGGATAGTTTTTCGGCCAGGCTGAAGATTTGCACCTGTCTGGAGTTCCATAATTACCTCGGCAGCAGTATTGGTCCGTGTTGAAAGCTAGACATGCGCTTTTGCAACCCACTGTTGCTCCATTGGCTATCAGTCGAAGTTCATTTGGACAATCGGCATTGAGGTTGGCTGTGCAAGCCGCTGCAGTGCAGTGATATCCACTTCCAGATTTGTCTGTTGGAACAAACTGCAAACAGAATACATCCGTGGATAAGCTTGTGGGAAAATGCGTTCCGTCTTAAATTCAATGAAGACCTAGAAGACAAAACATATATGATTTCATCTTGGATTGTGTTTACCTTCTTGCGATATAAAGAAAAGTTTTGTTGATGGCATGACAGCCTTTTACCTCTTACTGACAATAAAAACATTTTAATTGTACTGTTTTCATTTCATTCATACATACATACATACATTATCATTATAGACTTATGCCTTTCAGCGTTCAGTCTGCAAGCCTCTGAGAATTTACTAAACGTCGCCACAATCCTCGATTTGCAACTAGTGTTGTGGCCCCATTTAGTTCTATACCTCTTATCTTTAAATCGTTAGAAACCGAGTCTAACCATCGTCGTCTTGGTCTCCATCTACTTCTCTTACCCTCCATAGCAGAGTCCATTATTCTCCTAGGTAACCTATCCTCCTCCATTCGCCTCACATTACCCCACCACCGAAGCCGGTTTATGCGTACAGCTTCATCCATCGAGTTCATTCCTAAATTAGCCTTTATCTCCTCATTCCGAGTACCCTCCTGCCATTGTTCCCACCTGTTTGTACCAACAATCATTCTTGCTAATTTCATGTCTGTTACTTCTAACTTATGAATAAGATATCCTGAGTCCACCCTGCTTTCGCTCCCGTAAAGCAAAGTTGGTCTGAAAACAGACCGATGTAAAGATAGTTTCGTCTGGGAGCTGACTTCCTTATTACAGAATACTGTTGATCGCAACTGCGAGCTCACTGCATTAGCTTTACGACACCTTGATTCAATCTCACTTACTATATTACCATCCTGGGAGAACACACAACCTAAATACTTGAAATTATCGACCTCTTCTAGCTTTGTATCACCAATCTGACATTCAACTCTGTTGAATTTCTTACCTACTGACGTCAATTTAGTCTTCGAGAGGCTAATTTTCATACCATACTCATTGAACCTATTTTCAAGTTCCAAGATATTAGACTGCAGGCTTTCGGCACAGTCTGCCATTAAGACCAAGTCGTCAGCATAGGCCAAACTGCTTACTACATTTCCACCTAACTGAATCCCTCCCTGCCATTTTATACCCTTCAGCAGATGATCCATGTAAACTACGAACAGCAAAGGTGAAAGATTACAGCCTTGTCTAACTCCTGTAAGTACCCTGAACAAAGAACTCATTCTACCATCAATTCTCACTGAAGCCCAAGTGTAAACATAAATGCCTTTGATTGATTTTAATAATCTACCTTTAATTCCATAGTCCCCCAGTATGGCGAACATCTTTTCCCTCGGTACCCTGCCATATGCTTTCTCTAAATCTACGAACATAAACACAACTGCCTATTCCTCTCGTAGCATTTTTCAATTACCTGGCGCATACTGAAAATCTGATCCTGACAGCCTCTCTGTGGTCTGAAACCACACTGGTTTTCATCCATCTTCCTCTCAACGACTGATCGCACCCTCCCTTCCAAGATGCCAGTGAATACTTTGCCTGGTATACTAATCAATGAGATACCTCGATAGTTGTTGCAATCCTTCCTGTTCCCTTGCTTATAGATAGGTGCAATTACTGCTTCTGTCCAATCTGAAGGTACCTTACCAACACTCCATGCTAATTTTACTACTCTATGAAGCCATTTCATCCCTGCCTTCCCACTATACTTCACCATTTCAGGTCTGATTTCATCTATTCCTGCTGCCTTATGACAATGGAGTTTATTTACTATCCTTTCCACTTCCTCAAGCATAATTTCACCAACATCATTTTCCTCCTCCTCATGAGCTTGGCTGTTTGCAACACCACCATGATGATTTCCTTTTACATTGAGAAGATTTTCAAAATATTCCCTCCACCTCTCCAGTGATTCCCTGGGATCTATTATGAGTTCACCTGAATAACACAAAACACTGTTCATTTCCTTTTTCCCTCCCTTCCTAAGATTCTTTATTACTGTCCAGAAAGGTTTCCCTGCTGCTTGACCTAGCCTTTCCAGCTTATTACCAAAATCTTCCCATGACTTCTTTTTGGATTCAACAACTATTTGTTTCGCTCTGTTTCTTTCATCTACGTACAAATCCCTGTCTGCCTCGGCCCTTGTTTGGAGCCATTTCTGATAAACCTTCTTTTTACATTTACAGGCTGCTCTCACTTTATCATTCCACCAAGATGTTCGCCTTTTCCCATCTTTACACACAGTTGTTCCTAGGCATTCCCTTGCTGTTTCTACTACAGCATCCCTGTATGCTACCCATTCACTTTCTATATCCTGAACCTGCTTACTGTCTACTGTTCGAAACTTCTCACTAATCATATCCATGTACTTCTGTCTAATTTCCTCGTCCTGGAGATTTTCTACCCTTATTCGTTTGCAGACAGATTTCACTTTCTCTACCCTTGGCCTAGAGATACTTAGTTCACTACAGATCAGATAGTGGTCTGTATCATCGAAACATCCGCGAAAAACTCGTACATTCCTAACAGATTTCCTGAATTCAAAGTCTGTTAAGATATAGTCTATTATGTATCTGGTACCCCTAGCCTCCCATGTGTAGCGGTGAATAGCCTTATGCTTGAAGAATGTATTCGTAACAGCTAAACCCATACTAGCACAGAAGTCCAGCAAACGCTTCCCATTCCCATTAGCTTCCATATCTTCCCCACATTTACCGATCACCCTTTCGTATCCTTCAGTTCTATTCCCAACTCTCGCATTGAAATCGCCCATTAGCCGTATTCTATCCCTGCTGTTGACCCTGACCACGATGTCACTCAATGCTTCATAAAACTTGTCAACTTCATCCTCATCTGCACCCTCGCATGGTGAATACACGGACACAATTCTTGTCCTAATTCCTTCCACTGACAAATCTACCCATATCATTCGCTCATTTACGTGCCTAACAGAAACTATGTTGCGTGCAATGATATTCCTGATAAAGAGCCCTACCCCGGACTCTGCCCTTCCCTTTCTAACACCCGTCAAGAACACTTTATAATTTCCTATCTCTTCCTCATTATCTCCCCTTACCCGAATAGCACTTACTCCTAGCACATCCAGATGCATCCTCTTTGCTGACTCAGCCAGTTCTACCTTCTTTCTTCCATAAGCCCCCTTAATATTTATAGCTCCCCATCGAATTCCATTTCGTTCGCCAAGTTGTTTCCAAGGAGTCCCTCGCATGTCAAATGGGAGTGGGACTCCATTACTCCCATAGGTCCGAGGCTTGCTTAAAATGTTCTGAGCTCGGTAAATTCATGATGAGGGTAGGACTACTTCTGATTACGGTCATTTTCCTTGAATGTTACATTGACGTATATGAAGTACAGTTAGACGTTTCTCATCTAAACCTGGACGTTGACGAACTAGTCAGTGCCCGCAGCTAAGCCAGAGTTTACTTACGGTAGCATGGCCAATTCCTTCCCGCCCCTCCTCTGGCCAACAGCTTGTGGTTACCCATCCAAGTCGTGACTACGGCCATTGTTGCTTAACGTCGGATATCTCACCTGTTTCAAAATGACTACGTCGTTAGTCACACTGCATTCGAAAAGAGAGCGTTAGGCATGAGTATGATTGTCCCTGGTTTACTACCGAGATGACCGCCGTTCTAATGTCGGTTTGTGTTTCTGGGAGTCTCTGACGTCTCTGCGGTTCGTACCCCATGTAAATCTGGCTACAATTACGGCATCAACAGACGCATTAGCTTCTTTTTGAAGAATTTTGTTATATCTGTCTTTCGTCACCGAAACTTTGGTGAGCACTTTGTGGGATGAACGTACAGTGGGTGAAAAAAGTATGTGTACACCCAGCATTTCATGCATAACTGCAAAGGAGAGACAATATTAGTATTGAAAATTATATTGGGTCATTGCTTATGACCAGGAAAGAGGTAGATAAGGTGTATTCTGCCCGATAGCAGGTCCGAACCTCCGCAGAGAGGTGTGCCTGAGCCGGAGTTTACGTGCGGTAGGGTGGCCAGTTCCTTTTCGCTCCTCCATTCCCTTACCCCCACCAAGAGCGCGTGGCAACCCATCCAGATCTTGACCACGCCCAATGTTGCTTAACTTCGGAGATCTCACGGGATCCGGTGTTTCAACACGGCTACGGCCGTTGGCACCAGGAAAGAAATTGTACGCATTTGCACGTTTTAACTAACAAACATTACAAAAGAACACAAAACAATGTAATATCGCATGTCAAAAACGTATGTGCATACTAGCTTCTATTCAGCAAAACATTACGAGGAAGGTGATAGTACAGAGCTCAATACCTGCAGTCGCTTAAGTGCGGCCAGTATCCAGTATTCGGGAGATAGTAGGTTCGAACCCCACTGTCGGCAGCCCTGAAAATGGTTTTCCGTGGTTTCCCATTTTCACACCGGGAAAATGCTGGAGCTGTACCTTAATTAAGGCCACGTCCGCTTCCTTCCAACTCCTAGCCCTTTCCTGTCCCATCGTCGCCATAAGACCTACCTGTGTCGGTGCGACGTAAAGCAACTAGCAAAAAAAAAAAAAAGGTGATAGTATGACGTACATTTTACTCCACTGTACTGCACGTCGAAGCACTAGCGGTCAGAGCATGTTTTTATCTAGAACAGTGAACATCAGTCCCAAAACAAGAGAGCTTTCACGATCTCAACGTGATAGAATTGTGTGGTTGCGTCAACAAGACAAAAGCTGTCATGAAACAGGGACAAGTGTGAACATCAACTATTCCGCAGTGCACTACGTTATTAAACGAAATGAAGAAACCATAGACACAGTGAATAAGCATCGATCAGGCCTTCCGCGAGCACTTACTAATAGGGAGCGCCGGCAAATTATAAGGCAAGTGACAAAGAACCCTTTTATAAGTGCTCAAACATTAGCTTCACATATCACCACATCTGGTAAACGTATTCATCCGCAGACAATAAGAAATGTATTGCACAGCGCACAATTGCGCGGTAAAACACCAAGGAAAAACCATTCATCAGTGAGATTGGCCTGTAGATTTGCAGAGTGTCTTTAAAGGCATAACAATTGTTGCCGTCTATTAAAAGAAGTATAGCTATCTGATTTGCTAAAGCCCTCGCCAGTACTTCAAGGCCGCCTGAACCGTGAGAGCGCTGAGCAGGTGGCGCGATAGGGGAGATGGATGGGGATAGGCACGTATGCGCAGTCAGACGTCTTCCGGGTCAGCTGTACTTCGTGGACAGAAATAGCCGTTGTTTTGCTGCACAGCTTTTCAACGGTGCACATTACATTCAAAATTTCTCTAAATGTAAATGAAAGCTCCACGTCTGGATTAAAATTGAATTCCAAAGCAGCTGACGATATTCGATTAGCTCGGCTCAATATGGGATAAAGCCCCAGTGTCAAATAGCGATTCATTAATCTGTGTGAATCGTCTTCTAAAATATATCGTAGGTAACGATATTCCATTCCTTCTGGTGGGAAAATTATTGTTCTTGGGGGAGATTTCTTAAAGGTTTTTCCACATACCTATCGCCAAACAATTATTTAATTGTATTACATACTCTTCTCTTTGACCCTTCTTCAAAACACACCGCTTATATAATAATATGGGCGCAAGACCACAAAAAAGTGGAATTCGGTAATTTTTTGCAAGAAATCGGTAACGACACCCCCCCCCCCATGTAGGTGGTTGGTGGATCAAATGTTATTGAACTACAAGCCTTAATTTTAGCACATGATGATATCGTGGTTGAAATTTATAGCAAAACGTTAACTTCTGCGAAAGATGTCATCATTTTCTCGAAAGTTGCCATTCTTCATTATGGTATTTGAAATTCATCGGGCTTTCACCCGGTAGTTCAAAACCATACACAAGCGTCAACAGGTTAATTGTGAAGATGAAAGCTAGCTACTTCAATTTCCTACATAATTGTTTATACCTTGGAATTAATTGTTCTCCTCCACATATTCTAAACTAGGAGCCATAGTTATGCTCCTTAGAAATTAGAGCGTTTCCCAATGGCTCCTGAAAAGAACCAGATTAGACATAATATTGTAAGAAGTATGTACGAATATTGTTTAGATTTTGAAATAATGCGTGGATATAAAGATGGGCAGAAATCTCTAATCCCTCGAATTAACTTAACTACATCCGACAAAACACTTTCAATTTCTTTCAAGAGGCATCAATTTCCAAATTCCTTGGCATTTTGTATCACGATCAGTAAACCTCAAGGGATGTGAAGGTCTCTATTTACCTTAGCCAGTTTTCGGCCATGGCCAGTTAAACGTTGCAATGTCAAGAGAGTGATATTATAAGGTTGCAATAGTGCCAAAAGGTAATAGTACAAGGAATGCACCGAGCAAGTGTCTGCGTGGTTTGGGTCACGTATCTATCAGCTTGCATTCGGAAGAGAGTGGGGTCGAACCTCACTGAAAATGGTTTTCCGTGGTTTCTCATATTCACACCAGGTAAATGCTGAGACTGTACCTTAATTAAAGCCATGGCTGCTTTTTTTCCTCCTTGCCCTTTCCTGTCCCATTGTCGCCGTAAGACTTATCTGTGTCGGTGTGACGTAAAGCAACCTGAAAGAAAAGAAGCCCACTGTCGGCAGCCCTGAAGATAGTTTTCCGTGTTTTCCGTGTTTTCCCATGTTTACACCAGGCAACATTAGTTAAGGGTACAGTCGCTTTCTTCGCAGTTCTAGCCATTTCCTTTCCATCGTCGCCTTAAAACCTACTGTTTCGATGTGACGAAGGGACATGTGTTAAAAAAAGTGTACTAGGAATGTCGTATATAAGGAAATCCTTCAATAAATCTTTACCCCCATTGACAGTCATGTCTTGACGGGTTTCATCATCATCATCATCACCACCCTTCTTCTTCTTCTTCTTCTTCTTCTTCTTCTTCTTAGGGGCCGATGACCTATATGTTAGGCCCCGTTAAACAACAAGCATCATCATTTTCTTCTTCTTCTTCTTCTTCGTCTTCTTCTTCTTATTATTATGATTGGTATATTCCTAAGTATTTTTTTCGAAATTAAGCAGTATACATTGTGATATGTAGTAGCCGATTATGGGATACACGATGGAGATATGATGATATCGAACGGAAGGATGGACGACTTGTGCTAACGATTAGAGGCATTTGAACTTGTGGACATATCGACAAATACTTCGTATCTTATGGTGGAAAGGATTTCAGGCTCTGAAGTTCTGAAGCGTATGAGTATGTGGACAGAAGTTATGCTGACAGTTAAGAAGCGGAAGCTGACGTACTTGCGCGCAAAATATGTGGAAAGAAGTAGATATTTTCAACTTGTTATGTAAGGGAAAATTGACGACACACGGAAACTTGGCAGAATAAGGTTATCTTGGTTGCATAACATGAGAAATTGGTACCAACAAGGTACACACTCTCTTATTTTATGGGGTGAACGACAAATATATAATCGCCTGTATGACCACCAACCTTCGCAGAACGGAGCAGGCATCATCATCATCATCATCATCATCAGAATAAGAAGAAGAAGAAGAAGAAGAAGAAGAAGAAGAAGAAGAAGAAGAAAACTGAGCGAGTTGGTCGTGCGGTTAGGGGCGCGCAGCTGTCAGCTTGCATTCGGGAGATAGTGGGTTCGAACCCTACTCTCGGCAGCTCTGAAGATGATTTTCCGGATTTTCTCATTTTCACACTAGGCAAATGCTGGGGCTGAGCCGTAATAACGGCCACGGCTGCTTCCTTCCTATTCCTAGCCCTTTCCTATCCCATCGCTGACGTAAGACCTGTCTGTGTCGGTGCGACATAAAGCAGCTTATATAAAAAAGAAAAATATGGAAATATCACAATGAGCTTCTGTATCATAATTATGTTTATCTCCGCCAACTGTTTTTGTTGTATTATATTGTAATTTTTCTACCGAATTTATTTATTTATTTATTTATTTATTTATTTATTTATTTATTTATTTATTTATTTATTTATTTATTTATTTATTTATTTATTTATTTATTTTGCTTTAGACACGTATAAACCTAATGAATTGAAACACGTAGGCCTCTACATATACTATTACGTTAAAAACAAACATCAAATTAAAATTGTTATCTCCTATGAAAGTCCTTGTAAAATAAAGTCATAAATTAAATAAAAATGCACTTTTCTTCAGTAGCATAATATTACAAATATTCAGTTACATATGCACATAGTGTGACAAGGTATTTGGCATATTACAATTAAAAGTATTTACTAACGGCTATGAACCTGCATTAGTACTGTAATTATACGTAAAGGAAGTGATGTTATCATTGGTGTATACTGAGGGCTACCAAGGCTATCGGTGAAGCCCAAACATCAAACGAGACAGTGGAAATATTAAAGCACATTATAATGTAATCATCTGAGGCATTGTTCCATTTACAAAACTTGAATGGAATGAGAAAAAACGTCGCTCGTATTTGTGAGTGCAAGGCATCGGAGACCGACTTTGCAGCCCTGGCAGTACGTTCCTCTCCCCTCGACGCACCTCGAGCGGCTTGCTGCTGTATATCAGATGGTTACGTGCCAGATGCGACCGTGCCGGATGCGACCCGGCCATTATCGTGCCAATAGCGACCGAGCGGAAAAGCATCGTGCCGCATGCGACCCATCAATCACTTACAATTGATCTGCATTAAGGGCTGTCACCAAGTGGCAGATTGCTTATAAGTAGCTAACTTGGTCTTTTCTAAAATAAAGGTCTGATACCGTTGTTAGCAGGTTCGAGTGCCGTTGGTCGAAAGAAAAATATAATAATGTTGTAACTGTTCGACCCCTCATCAAGACACTTGGGGAGATGAAAGTTATTACCTTGGAACACATGAATATCAAATAAACTATTTGTGGCTTGCCCGCAAATTGCCACGCAAATAGAAACAATTAACATTCCATGGTTTCCCATTTCTCTATGTGATGTTTGGGCGCCAGGGTTACAGTTTTAAACAAAACTGTAAACCAAAATTTATATTTACTAGCATAGAGACTTATACTTAAATCACAGGGGTAGGATTTTAAATAATTAACCATTAAGTATCGCTTAAGAAAGAAAATTAACGCAATATAAAATACAAATGAATTTATTATACAAAAAAATGAGATGAATCGGAAAAGTTCCTTAAAGCGTGGAGGAATTTAGAATTTACTTTACTGAATTGACCAATTGCTTGCTTTATCTAATTGAAGCTCACCAATTGCAGCTTCCGTTGAAGTCATCTGGTTTCCGTGGTTACTTGTTCTCTTCTTCTCGATGTAGAATTTGCTCCATGGGCATCCTTCCTTCCTTCTCTGATGTAGTATGGGCTATCTGGACTAACACTCCCTAATTGCCTAGTCTTTAAATTAGACATTGGCCCTGTACTTGTAAAAACTGATCAGCGTTGATCGTAAGAGGAGAAAATTCAGAGATATGAATTTTTCCATGTTAGTAGAAATCTCAAACCAACTGAGCTATACTATTTATACGGTACAGACTTGTACCAAATTCCGTGGACTTGAACTAAACATAGTTCTTCGACCAGAAGATTTACTGAATATAACACAAGCCGTAAGCTTGTTTCGTCTCACGTAGATCCGATAACATTACCGCAGCTGAGTACTGTATCGAAGCGAGCACATACCGTCTCAAAATCAATAACGTCGTTCACAGTAGATGTTCACAGTAGAAGTAGTAGATAGGTTGTTAGGCTCACAGCAGAAGTAGTAGTTATCTTGTTAGGATCTCCATATATATCCGGGCTCACCCCCACTCTTGGTAACAGTTCAATCTCAAAACTCATACACAACGAAGTATCTGATTCGATAGATCGAATTATCAACTCCCCTTCTCTTCTTTCTTGACAAATCCAGTAGGCGTGGCGATGATGTAGCTGACCAGCTTGCAAGCCTCGCGCGCGGGTCGCTGTTTACTAGCCTTGGCTCATAAGTGAAACCCAAGTGGGTCATGTAAATTTCCACGCTCAAGAATAACCTTCTCCGTATACACAAATATGAGATGAAATGACAACAACTATGTCTCAACATATTAACCAAATCCAATACATAATAAATTTCTATCTTTCATAATATAATAATAAATGATACAATACAATTGCGAAAACCTAATTTACAAATGCTTGACGTAGAATAAATATGTTATTACGAATAATTGCCGATGGCGGATAAACTTGATATCAAATGATATCGCGTAAAATATTTTATTAAATTAGTAGGGCTGGAGAAGCCTGGATGGTTACAATGTTGGTGGCTTTACGTCCTAGTAACTACTTTTATGGTTTAAGGAGACGCCCACGTGGCGCGTCCCAGGTGGCGGATAGGGGCGTCCTAACCGGCTTGCCGGCGGACTTGAGGGAAATAAAATACCTCTCGCGGACCAAACACCCAGCCCCTCTGGGTGGGGGAGGCAGACGAATAATACACCCACGGTATCCCCTGCCTGTCGTGAGAGGCGACTAAAAGAGGCGACCAAGGAATGATTGAATTAGAACCACGAAACTACTTTTGATTCGTACCATCACGCAGAGAACACCATGGGTCGCCTTTACTTGCGAGTAGTACCACTCTGTTAGGTGCTGAATAGTTTTGTGATTCGTAGCACTCAAGCGGGGTTCAGTGTGGGTTTCCAGTACCCGTGAGTCGTACCCATGTGAGCAACACCACGGGTCTGGGCGTTGCCTGTGAGTTGTACCACTATATGAGCGACACCGTGGGTCTGCGTTGCCAGTGATTAGTACCCACTGTGTGAGGAACACCACAGGAATGCCGCCGCCCGTGATTAGTACACTTAGGTGAGGAACCTCATCGGTTTGCGTTGGCTGTGAGTGGCGCCATTTTGTGAGAAACACCATAGGTCTGCGTTACCTTTACGAAGTACAATACTTGTGAGTAGTACCTTAATGTTTGGAACACCGTGAGTTTACGCTACCTTTGATTAGTACCGCAGCTTGAGAAATACCATGGTTCTCCTTTACTAGCGATAAGTGCCATTATGCGGGATCGTTGACATAGATATTGACCCATTCAGACAAGCATCATCGATTGAGGATTGGGCTTTGGAAGCAGTCCCTTGGTCAGTAATATTGTTTCTGGGAATGTTAGGCATTGCGCGTCTTATCCACTGATTGTTTTAAATTCATATTCATCAATTCATTCCTCATCATCACGTTTTGAATTCGGGTCAGGTGGATGAATTTTGTAATTTTAAATTGTAATTCCATTTCGTCTCATTTCGTACCATAGGGGCCGATGACCGAGATGTTAGGCCCCTCTAAACAACAAGCATCATACTCATCATCATTAAGGAGACGCCGATGTGCCGGAATTTAGCCCCGCAGGTCTTATTTTACGTGCCAGTAAATCCACCGACACAAAGCTGATGTATTTGAGCACGTTCAAATACCACCGGACTGAGCCAGGATCGAACCTGCCAAGTTGGAGTCGGAAGACCAGCATCTCAGCCGTCTGAGCCACTTAGCCTGGATGAAAAAAAAAATCACCATCAGAATGTTGGCCGGCAGGGTATGAACATACTTGGTAGACAGTTTCTAATCACTAGATTGCATGCCAAAAGCCGGGATTCAAATCCAAAACTTTTCGCAGTGTTCAAATGGAGTGAGGGGATATGATGCTGTTGATGGTGATTCGGCCGTCGGATGGCGACGTAAAGCATTTAGCAGACCCCTTGGTTATTCGAGAGGAGTAGGCTACGTGCCGAAACCGGGTTTCATCTCTCCCTGCTTCATTATCATAATCCCACATCCAGACGCGCAGGCCGCCCAAGGGAGTCAGGTAGAAAGACCTGCGCCAGGCAAACCGAACATGTCCTCGGACACTCCTGGTACTAATAGGACACGATAAGTAAGTAGGCCTAAGTCTTAAATTATTTCAGAGAATTAGGATCTTTTTATTGCTAGTGGCATTACATCGCACCGACACAGACAGGTCTTAAGGCGACGATGGGATAGGAAAGGGCTAGGAGTGGGAAGGAAGCGGCCTTGGTCTTAATTAAAGTACAGCCCCAGCATTTGCCTGGTGTGAAAGTGGGAAACCACGGAAAGTCATCTTCAGGGCTGCCGACAGTGGGATTCGAACCCACTATCTCCCGGATGCAAGCTCTGGGCCGCGCGCCTCTAACCACATGGCCAACTTGCCCGGTGGGAAAAGACGTAAACGCATCAGCATGTTTCGTGTTGTAAAACGAGTTTCCCCCAGAAGTGTTATGTAAAGTAGGGGCAGTAGCTGCTTATAGGACTTATTGAAATGGCATTGCACTTCGTTTAGCTTACCTTATCTTGGGTGATGACACAACTTATCAAATGACAATTTGCTTGTCAACGCCGGTCGCATCGGGCACGGTTACAGATTATGCGGTCGTTAGTGGCACGGGTCGCATGAGGTACGGTCGCATCTGGCACGCCACCATATCAGATAGGTGAGGAGACCGAGGGGATAGGTGTGCAAAGCTTCGGTCCGTCACATCGCCACTGCTAATCAGGGAAAGAGAGCAACCATGCGTTCCTTATCACATACACTTCCACACCTCATATTTCTGTTTTAATTATATAGATAACAGAGTGCTAGTATTTCACTCCTGTCTACTTCTGCATCCTTGTAGGAAGATACTGCTATGTCAGCTGTTATAGGAGTAATATAATTTTCTTTCTATACGTAGAGCTGCAAAAATGAAATGCAATCTTTCAGGTTTAGTATTCTCTGTTGTTGTATGGAATCGAACCCATGATCATGGGTCGGACACCGCCACTGATCTACCGAGAAAGCTAATAAACCAGTGAACGACGTGTACGACCGCTTGTAACGCTGTAAAATTCCACATGTTAATTTGAAAATAATAATAGTAATAATAATGTGGTGCATAGCATGGGGAGAGGCTTCGTGGTGACCCAATGAAGATTAAATGAATGGCGAAGACATCATAAACACCCAGTTCCGAAGCCAGGGGAATTAAGAGTATGAGGAGGTTGATTCCGAGAATTGAACCGGGGCCATCGGACCAGTGGCAAACATTCTATCCATTTAGCCATAAAGCCGGACTTTAATTTGTTAAACCCAAAGCTACCATTTCCAGTGATCAGGTGTTGATTATTGGCAGTGGCAGAGGGCAGGGCGGAAACAACACGGCAGGCTACTCCGGTGGCTCAAAACACTTGAGGCTTGACGTTCACTAAACCTACTATCGAAAAGGTGTAACCTAAGTCTAGTGGTAGCACACTTCCTGATCGAAGCATACGCCACTGGATGTTATCGAAGGTAATAATTATGACGAGGTAGATGATATTACTAGAAACTAGAAAGAGAACTAAAGTTATGAGCTTAACAATAAGAGTCAGCAAAGTGGGATTTTAGTTTAGAACAGAAAACAATTAAGTAATTTGTTTACATTATTTTACTATGGAAGTGTGTGTAGTTGCGAATATATATAGTCTGTACTCATTGCTGTATTTATCAAATATTTTCATTGAGTTTAACACTGGTGAATTACTATGTTGTTGGGTTCTTGATCTAGAGTAGTAGAAGGTAATATGTTTTGGGCGTGTAGATGGATTAGGGGCAGACAAGTTGTACAGAGAGGGCAAGTTAGGGCTACCAATAAGATTGTTAAATAGTCTGTAGACAAATAGACGAACTACAATTACTCGCTTTCTGCTAAAAACTTATAGCCAAGTTGTTTCATTAAGTCATCATATGAATTACATTTAGGGTAATTATTAGTTATTTTGTACGTAAGGTATCTAAGAAATTTGTTTTGCACCATTTCAGCTTTGTTATCATACAGTTTAAAGCTGGGATTCCAAATGAGCGATGCATATTCTAGCCGACTTCTTACAGAGGAGTTGTATAATAGCGTTATTGCCTCGGGATTTGTGAAGTAACGCGTGCATCTCGTAATAAATTCTAACACTCTGTAAGTATCTGCAACAACTTCGTTTATGTGTAGAGAGGACGTCAATTTAGCGTCAAAATGTACACCAAGATCCTTGATAGAATTCACTGATGATGGATTAGTATTCAGAATATTACACGAGAGACTAATTTTATTTTTATTCCTGGAAAATACCATTACATGACACTTATTAATGTTAAAATCTAACTTGTTAGTAACGCTCTAATGTGATATGCTATTGAAGTCTTTCTGAAGAAATCTACAGTCCTCCTGTGATCGAATGGTTCTAAAAATGTTTTTATCGTTTGCGAATAGCAATATGTTTGAATACTGTACGCACTTAGGAAGATCATTAATAAGTCGCAAGAAGAACAATGGTCCAAGATTTGAACCCTGTGGAACACCAGACCGAGTTTTGTAATATGCAGAGTCAAATCCTTCGTAAGGCACAAATGGTTGTCTATCAGAGAGATATGTTGCAAATAATTTGATTAAGCTGTGAGAGAGCCCATAATGAGCTAATTTATTTAAAAGTACTGTACCGTACCCAGGGGTAAATACCCTCTAGGACGATGCCTCCATTCCTGTATAAACATCCGACTAACTCAGGGTTGGGCAGAGTGTGGGTTGGTTGTCGATTGGGTCAGGATAAAAAGTCGAAGTTCTACACTAAAATAGCAATCAATGACAGGAAATGGAGGTATAACAATCATAGGGGGTAAGATGGATTTATTAATAAATACCCCCGATCATCTCACATGAAAATAATTAAATCAAGAAAAATATAATTTGTAAAAAAATGAACTCAAAGTATTAGAAATAAGTCGAAATTAGAACGTTAATTGAATGATTATACCAAATTTGACATTAAAAAAAACAAGTTCATCAAAGAACATTATATAAATCAAGACTGAGTTTCTTCTTATAGTCCAATGTTGATATTGTATGGCAACAAGTGTACGCAAACACTGGCATGTGGTATTTCCGTATGGAGTTTCACACTATCGCATCCCAACGATACGGTTTCAAAGTTAAGTTAATCCCGAGAGTCGCCGAAATTACAATTAAATAAAAGTTACATTATAAAGAAAAACTACGACGGAAAGAAAAATAATTAAGACGCAATGGACGCTATGTAAGTTATGCAAAATACTAAGGGCAAATCCTACACTGTATTTACAACAATTCAAATAATCAAACTAAACACACACATATATATATATATATCGGATATCGAGTAAAGTCTTAAATGCTACACTGATTCTAATGTGAATCCCGGTTCACTGCAAACGATCTAGACAGAACTAGATAAACCAACAATATTTCAGCACTCGGGCTGTTCCCTTTTAAAACAACGAGACAAGGTATACAATCACAAATAATAATGTAAAACATCATCCTGTAAGGGAAAAACATATAAATAACCCTTGATATCATGAAGAAAGCAATGGGCAACATTGCCTCCTTCTGCTGCGTTTGAGCGCTCAACAGCGCGGTCATCCGTCATGTACTTCCGGGTAGATTACGAGCTGAAAGAAATGTTGAACCCCACTATGCTAAAGATTGGATTTTGTCTCCCGAGGCCGCCACAAGGAAATACTGTCTCCTTCACACTTACAGATAAACACAGGCCAGAAATCAGCTTGCCACGAGATAACGCCTTTCATCGGCTACACGGAAACTCACGTATATTCATTTCTTCTTAGCATGCTTGGGCCATTTGACAACATCAGACTCAATAGTCTGGAATTAACACTGTCCATTCTGATCACAATGTACACTCAGAAGACACTAGGCAGGCACACACATCTGCACAATACTCTTTATCTTGTCAGGCATACAATCAGCCTGCACCAATACATTATAATTCAGCATGCAATTTTTATCTCATTATTTCTCATGAATCCCACTGGCCTTTCCACATAATGAGACGCAATTCGAGTCCTTGGCAGACCATCAGGCAAACAGAATCCAACTTAACTTCAAAGATATTATTCTAACAGCGACGTTCTGCAGCTCCTTCTGTCAGCTTCTGTAAAACCATGCATCATGCAAAATAGCTATACCTGTCTCTCTGAATAACCGAAATAAAATGAACTAATACGTGTTTAACGTTGTATAAAAATGAACCTGTCCATCTAGCCCTTCTGGCATATATTTAAGGAAAACTCGGAATATCCTACGCTAAGTAACTTACACAAATAAACAACAACTGATCCTATCAATCCCTCATTTTCTCAAACATCTAATCATAAAGCAAAATGAAAATAAAATAAACATGCATTATTCTCGTATCCGAATCTATCATAGTAACAAAATTAAACAAACACATGCCGTCAGGCTTACTTACATGAAAATAAAAATTCTATCTACACTGCCCTAGTACCTTAACATAACTTACATATCATGCCATAAATAACACATGCGCCTTACTGTATTTACATGACGACTCTCGAGATACCAGGATAGCAGCTTACATCCCCACTGATTTAGGGATCTACACCATGTTAATCACAGCATTAACATGTGGGAATACACTTCCTTCCTCTGCAGGCGTATCCATCATCTTGCTGGAAAATAATTCACTGGAACACAGAAGACTATAGTTGATAATATCTTCGCTGCTTAATGCTGCGAGCCGAAATACCCTTTCTCTTTACAAGATCAGCTCAACACACCGATTCACATATATATTACACACTTCACTTAAAGGGTGAGAATACAGTTTAAAAAGCAGTACACGGTTCGCTACGGAAGTTCCACGCGAAAACGCGCCCGTCGCGAAATAGTGAAACTATAGCACGTTTCCACTACACTTGTTACTCAGCGGTCACTAAACACCGTCTTTATCGATTGAAAGTAAACTCTGCCAAAAATTATACTATTCCATTTACTCAAGTACAGTAAAATATTGCAACTGCACAATTTAAAGTATTATTGAGAACCAGTTACTGTTACTGGAATAACACCACGTTAATCACGATCACCAATCAAAGTTTGTGCTTCCGCACTATCCAAGCATTTAACACAGAGTTACAGAGTTGGTGCTTCCGCACTATCCAAGTCTTTAACACAGAGTGACGCTCTCCAGATCTAGGGTTACTGAGGAGGCTTCGGTGACGCCATTAATACTGGGATTCCCGGGTGTCTGAACCAACCACCAATCAGAGAATTCGTCGTATATAATGACACAATACTTATTGTGATATATTTACAAAACACAGCTCAACCACTAGCAAATCTCTTCCACCAATTTTTATATTACATTTCCAAATATATCTGACTTCTGAAACTGTGGAAAACCGATTACCCACAGAAACTGACTTTATCAACTGAGCACGTTGGTCATCCTGGAATTAAGATTTAGCGCGGTGTGGCCTCCAGGTTTGCCAAATCCTTAAGTTCCCATTGGCTGAAATATCTTGCTTGGTCAGCATCTAATACACGTGTCGATCCTTGCCAGCGCTTGGGTACGCTATCCTTTCTCACGGTCATACGGAAATATGAAGCAATATCCAGCGATTCACTGTCTTGCTCAACATTCGGTATCAACTATCTTGGGATATGATGCTTTAACATGTTAGACTGTAACTTTTATGAATAAATTTTACATATTGGGTCAAATAATATTCCAATTATTATCATGGGCCGGCAGGATACGGCTCAGTACATCGTGATCAACTTTATCGAATACTTCTCTAAAATCTGTGAAAACTATATCAACTTAGCCTCCTGCATCCGTGGTTGCCGAAACTTGATGAGTGAACTCCAACAGATTTGTCGTTGTCGATTTTCCCTGTCTGAAGCCGTGTTGGGTGTCACTGATGATAATTTCTACGTGTTTGAACACTTGCCCATAGAAGGTTTGTTCGTAAACTTTTGGTAACGCGGAAGAAATTGCAACGGGTCTGTAGTTATGAATTACTGACCTATCCCGGATTTCCGAAACGGACTGACTCGCGTTATCTTCCACTTTGTAGGAACGGTTCTAGTTTTTAGCGAAATGTTAAAAATAATTGAGAGAGGGTATAAGAAATTATCTCCACAGTCTTTAATTATATACGGAGGGCCTGCGACTATTTTAGGTTTCATCTTGCGTAATGCGTTTTGAATTTCGGTAGTAATAATTTTAATAACATTTAGTACATTCATCAATGAATCCATTTCCGTATTCTCATATTTCGATAAATGATTCCACGTCCGTTTCTCTGAGTATATAGATGAGAAATGGCCTGCAAAACTGTCAGCAACAGAGTTGTCGCTTAATAATTCTTTTCCATTGTAATTCATTACACTGACATAGGGGTTCCATTGTTTACTTTTAATGAATGCCCAACAGTTATTCGTATCTACACCTATTTCATGCTCTACCTGCCCGATAAAGGCGTTATACACAATGCTTATATCGTTCTTAACACTTCTTCTCAATCCGTTGAATTTTAAGGAATGGAAAGCCCGATTTCTCTGCCCTTCGCGCATCTTCCTATGATGGTATGCTTTCCACCTGATATTTCTTATTATCTGTTGCGTAAACCAACAGGGGTATAGTTTCTTTTTCCGAGGGTTGCCGGAACACAGGAATTTATAACAATAAAATGTAGAATAAAATGCATCTAATGTCTGGTTAACGTCAGTATAATTTTTCAGAAAGCTCCAATCTATGTGCGACAGTCCTCTGTATAACTATTCAAAATCTGCCTTGATATAATTGTATACAATTTTATTTACCGCATCATTACATTTTGCTCCCTCTTGTTGGTAACAGAAAGTAATGTTTAAGGCCGGGTGATGATTGTCCTCTGGTGCGAGAGGTTTTGGCGACTGTAATGGGAGTGATGTTTGACAATACTAGGTCAAGCATTCTGCCATTGTTATTAACAACGCCGTTAACATTTCTTAATCCCATGATTTGTAAGAAATTATTTAGGTGTACGTATGTATGCGCTATATCGTTTTCTGCGGTTATTTGTGGTAAATTAAAGTCCCCTAATATTACTAACGGTTTACTATTTAAAATAGGACTGGCTTCAATACCTTCGTAAAATTCATTATATGCAGCCAGTTTAGTACTGGGCGGAAAGTATACCACACAAATAAAGATACTATCAATGCTTTCGCTCAGAAGTTTAACACATACATGCTGAGCTGAAACATCTACACTATGTGATCAAAAGTATCCGGGCACCTGGCTGAACATGACATACAAGTTCGTGGCGCTCTCCATCGGTAATGCTGGAATTCAATATGGTGTTGGCCCACCCTTAGCCTTGAGGGCAGCTTCTACTCTCACAGGCATGCGTTCAATCGGGTGCTGGAAGGTTGCTTGGGGAATGGCAGCCCATTCTTCACGGAGCGCTGCACTGAGGAGAGGTAGCGATGTCGGTCGGTGAGGCCTGGCACGAAGTAGGCGTTCTAAAACATCCCAAAGGTGTTCTATAGGATTCACGTCGGGACTCTGTGCAGGCCAGTTCATTACAGAGAAGTTATTGTTGTGTAACCACTCCGCCACAGGCCGTGCGTTATGAAGAGGTGCTCGATCGTGTTGAAAGATGCAGTTGCCATCCCCGAAGTGCTCTTCAACAGTGAAAAACAAGAAGGTGCTTTAAACATCATTGTAGGCCTGTGCTGTGATAGTGCCACGCAAAACAACAAGGGGCGCCAGCCCCCTCCATGAAAAGCACGACCACACCAGAACACCACCACCTCTGAATTTTACTGTTGGCACTACGCACGCTGGCAGATGACGTTCACCGGGCATTCGCCATACCCACACCCTGCCATCGGATCGCCGCATTGTGTACCGTGATTCGTCACTCCACACAACGTTTTTCCGCTGTTCAATCGTCCAGTGTTTACGCTCCTTACACCAAGCGAGGCGTCGTTTGGCATTGACCTGCGTGATGTGTGGCTTATGGGCAGCCGCTCGACCATGAAATCCAAGTTTTCTCACCTCTCGCCGAACTGTCATAGTAATTGGAGTACATCCTGATGCAGTTTGGAATTCCTGTGTGATGGTCTGGATAGATGCCTGCCTATTACACTTGACGACCCTCTTCCAGCTGTTGGCGGTCTCTGTCAGTCAACAGACGAGGTCGGCCTGTACGCTTTCGTGCTGTTCGTGCCCCTTCACGTTTCCACTTCACTATCACATCAGAAACAGTGGATCCAGGGGTGTTTAGGAGTGTGGAAATCTCGCATACAGACCTCTGACACAAGTGACACCCAATCACCTGACCACGTTTGAAGTCCGTGAGTTCCACGGAACGCCCCATTCTGCTCTCTCACGATGTCGAATGACTACTGAGGTCGCTGCTATGGAGTACCTGGCAGCAGGTGGCAGCACAATGCACCTAAGATGACAAACGTATGTTTTGGGGCTGTCCGGATACTTTTGATCACATAGTGTATGTCAACCTGTGAGGCCTTATATTTGTTGCCGACAGCTAGTACAACACCTCCGCAAAGTTCTTTACGTGTTGATATTTTATTACGATCGCATAAAAGTACGTTACATCTCTGATCAAAGAGCTCATAATTGCTAACAGAAGAATTTAGCCATCTCTCCGTCAAAGCCAACAGATAGAACTTCTCGCCTAATAAGTTTCTATAAAATAAGTCAAGCTTGATTCTTAGACCTGTACAGTTCTGGTAACACACGTTTAATGACTTACTTAGTGAGAACTCTTCAAGTAATGCAGGGAGGAATGCCGGTAACTATGAATAGAAGCCCTTGTGAATTGAAAGTAAAGATGATTAGGCCCGCTGCTCTCTGAGTTCTGAACATACCTGACTCGGAGGACACTCACATTCCTAATAGTGCAGACAATACAAAGGACATGAAACATCAGAAGTCGAAGTTGGCATTTCTAATTTAACTTATTCAAGTCTTCAGTTTCATTAATTACACAGCTCTTTGAACCTTCACTTTTTGTAAGTCGTATGATTCAATTTCTTACCCATAGATACCTGTAGTTGTGCTCCGCCTTGAATCTACGAGCGAGTGCTAACAGCTTCCTCTTCTCCGGCGCCAGGCTTTCTTTTAGATAAATGAAGCTGTCGTCCGGAAATCCTAGGTGCCGTGTAGAAAAATTGTGTTTAACTTACTTTCTCTGCATGAAGTTCTCCTTGTCGGAACGTCGAGCAAACCTCACGGTGATCCCACTGTGAGACTGGTCGGATAGACTAGGTAACAGGTGACAGGCATCTATCATTTTTTCTCGTTCTTGAAGGCCCAGAGTTCTCCCTGTGCGCTTCAAAGGTTCCAGCACGTCGTCTCTAGAACACCAAATATGTCAAGTGTGTTTCTGCGGGAATATTGCTCAGACACTGTTAATCGAGTGCCGAGACTTTTCAACTGGGCTCCGAGATTAGAGTTCTCGACCTAGATTGCTTCCATGTGTTCAATAATGTTCCTTGTAGGGTCATCGTGCTCAGCAATAGACTTAGCGTTGCTGTCTGTCTTTTCATGGCAGAAATCTATAGACTTCCCTAGCTCACACTCTCTCTTCATTTGCTCAGATTTGAGTTCCCTTATTTCACGTTGCAGCTCTAGTAACAACTTTACCACGTCCTCAATAGAATAGCACGCTTTTGATTCGTACTTGCCCCACAACACTTGCCATTGTTCATTTCAGTACATTTACCGTAAGTCCATTTTTCACATACTGTAGTCCACACTGTACTTTCTTTTTTTGCCCAGCTCCTTGTCACACACAGCGCAGGTTACCATGTTCCTGGGTTTCGTTGGCTCCACTGTGAAATTATTAATAATAAATAAAACTGTAAAGCTTAAACAGTTGTAGTTACGTTTATACGTTCACGCTTGCAGTATTTCACATTTGCATTCATTGCACATGATATGTATCTTTATATTACACAATACTCAGGAGCCGATCATCACACCACTCTTACTCCGCCGCCATGATCAGCTGTACTGTTATCTCGGTTTGTAGTTTAAAAATTGGCATTTTTGTTATAATTGTATATTAAAACTTTTGAAGAAAATTGCCAGACACACAAAGAAATCATTTCTCTCCTGGGTCAGTATTTTTAGGTCTTCCGTGAAGATGAGTTAACAAAATTTTATGTCATTTCCGCCACTTATGGAACACAGAGTCATTACGGTAAGGGTGAAGGTTTATAAAAGGATCCCTGAAATAGCCCTTCGAGATTTTGTTAATGCCAATGGTTTAACGTCGCGCTAACGTATAGGCGGTTTTCAGATGGGAGAGGGCTAGCATTGGGAACGAAGCGGTCGTGACTGCAATTAAGGCACAGTCCCAGCATTCTCCTGGGTTGAAAATGGGGAACCACAAAAAGCATCTTCGGGGCTACCGACGGTGTGGTTAGAACGCACCATCTCCCGAGTGCAAGATCACAGCGACGTGACCCGAACCGCGCCAAGATATTTATTGAGTGCTGTTTATTCGACATTGCTCGCAGAAAATAATTTATCGGGCTTCCTCGATTAGTCGTTCCTTGTTCATGTTTCCAAGTCAAGCACAACATATATCTACATCTTTTTTAAGGTCTCTTTACTGTAGTATGTTCGGCCCCGCGGTGTAGGGGGCAAGGCGTCCGCCTGTCACCCGGCGGCCCCGGGTTCGATTACCGGCCGGGTCAGGAGTTTTTAATTGTAATGATTAATATCCCTGGTCCGGGGACTGGGTGTTCGCGTCGTCCTTAACGTTCCTTTCCTCACATTCAACACTCTACACTTCCGCAATTCAACTTGCACGCAGGTTCATGTTATATATTGAAAGTAGTGGCCAAAGATCTACAGAGGTTGACGCCACGAACAAATATCATTTAAATAAAATATAAAATAATAATGCAGTCTCATTATCACTCGCAACATTAAGAGAAATATACTCACCGTAACAGGAATGTTGAAGCCATCAACGTTGCTGATATCGTAGAAATCATTTCCTCCCCAACCTCCCAGTGTTATCTCTGCCAGTGTGACTGGGGGAACACCACCGGCCCCGTTACACTTGAGGACATTACCACAGTCTCCAGTACCGCAGTGTCCGCGCCCGCTGCCGTCGAAATTACAGCCTGTGCGTGCCCAGAAGCGACCAGCCCAGGATGGATCTACCTCAAGTCTTATCTGGAGAATGTGAATATATAAGTAATTATTATAGAACAAGTATAATTCTACATTATCAGTCAACTGAGAGTTTCTGTACCTGTGATCCGGGTGCCATTTCCCAGCCACCTCCATTGATTGGTTGTTTCCCAGCATTTCCGAGAGATCCCACCCAAATGGTTGAAGGATGATTATTCACGAATGTGAATGGTACTCCTTGGACAATGGTGAGCACTGCCGCGATGGAGTAAAGTAGAAGCATTTTGGATAGGTTTGTGGTCACTGGAAAGAAATATTAAATACCGATATTAATATATTAATATATTCCTCTTGAGTAGAAAATTTCGAAACTGCATTAAACATTAATGAGCCAGATTTGAGGAAACAATGCATTCAGTTGCCCGTGGGGAACGTTGAGGTGTATGGATTTACCAACAAAGGAAGTGATTACATAGGTACTCATTTCGCGAGTTTGGAGAATGTGCAGTGTTGGCATCGCAGCCAGAAGAGGTGCGAACACATGAATAGAAGTGCCTCGTGCGTGACTTACATTATAAATGCATTGCAGTACTCTGTGTTTTGCTAATCAGTTTATATTTCCGAGCAAGATCATGTTTAACTCCTCTACTTTTACATCGCTTGAATACTTTTTTGATTATGCGACACTTGAAGAAATGTGTTGGAATAAGTGACGTACTGCGTTAACCAGCATACTTGCTGCAAGTTCCTCTTAGATTTATTCTTAATTTTATGACAGCTGAGCAACGCAGTTTGTTAGGTGCAAGCCTCCAATTCCGAGGGTTGTAGAATTTAATCTCGTCGTTGTCTGTTCGTATTTAAGTTTGCTTAAAATATAAAAAACCTATGTTGGCGAGTTTACAGGCACGTTAACAAACTCCCTTCGAGGACAATATTTTGCCAGTCTGGCATCTATTACGATAGTAGTAATATTATCAACATCATCGACTTTGGAATTAATCCGTCAAGCTTGGTAGTTATAATTCTCCTTGGGCAAGAAAATGGGTAAGTCGTAAATATTAATTTGCAAGCCATTTAGTTTCATAATCAAACTACCACCGAACGAGTTGGCCGTGCGGTTAGGATTGCGTAGATATGAGTTTGTATTCGGGAGATATTGGGTTCGATCCGCACTATCGGCAGCCCTGAAGATGGTCTCCTGTGGTTTCTCATTTTACACCAGGCAAATGTTGGGGCTGTACCTTAATTAAGGCCATGGCCGCTTCCTTCCTACTCGTAGTCCTGTCCTATCTATCGTCTCCATAAGACGTATCTGTGTCGGTGCGACATAAAACAAATTGACTATCTTCTGTTCCTGCTTGGGTATCAGTATTCTGACTATAAACCATAGAGCATAATTATGCAGGCAGTATGATTTACTGACGCGCGAATTTCCATTTCATTAATTACTGAGTTGTAATGTCCATTCTCATAATGATGAGCATATTTAGGTATTAAGAAATTTTGGAGAAAAGCCTCAAATATAAATGCCTATTTCAACACCATGAAAATTGGCTCTGCTTGATAGCAGGCCTGCTTATCATGGCATATTGCGTGAGGATATACGTTCGTATTCAAAGGAAACGTGTTGGCTACAAGTGTAAAATCGTGTCGCCTTTGGACTTTTAAGAACGATGGAATACACCTTAATTACGCCTGAGTTACAGTCATTGGCTGCTCACCATAGATGCCGCGGATCGATTTTATGCCTGGATTGGCAACCCTCTGTCACTGTATCTAAGTTCCATGTGTCATAAGCTCATGAGCCACAACAACCGGTTGATCATTCTGTAATATTTCCGGTGGATCGCTCGAGGAGGAAGATCGTCGAACGGTATACAGATAATGGATATATTATTATTATATAATATTATATTATTCGAAATGGAAAGTTACGTCCACCCGGTTCGAAAACCACGTAAATCTGAGGTTACCATGGTGACGGTAACGTTATCACATAAAAATACAAACTCGTTTTATTTTCTGTATACACCTCCTGCCATCTTTCTGCCTTTTCTTCTTTCCCTAGAAGTGGTTTTCTATCTGAGCTCTTAATATTCCTACACCTAGTTTTCCTTTCTCCAAAGGTGCCATTGCTATGCCTGTATGGAGCATCTACCTGTCCTACAAACATGTACCCTTCAACATCCTTGCACTTTTATTTTAGCCATTCTTCCTCAGCTCTCCTCACTTTCTATCTACTTCATTCTTTAATCGTCCCTATTCTTTTCTGCCCTCCTCATTCTTGCGTTCTTCTACTTTCGCCGTTCGTCAGTCAGCAAATGGCATGGGGTAGTCACCTAATAGCGTGTGGGGCCTCCTCTGGCCCTGTGAACTGCAGTGAGACGCCGTGGAAGTGAGTCGACAAGTCCCTGGTAGTCCTCTGGACGCAGCTGACACCAAATCGTTTGCAGAGCGGCCACCAATGCTGGTCTGTTTGTGGGTGCAGGATCCATGGCACGGAGTCTGCGTTCCAGGACATTCCATGTATGCTCGATAGGGTTCATATCGGGGCTCCTGGGTGGCCATGGCAGTCGTTGGACCTCCGCTGCTTGTTCCTGGAACCATCCCCGGGCGACGTGGGAGCGATGTGGCGGCGAGTTATCATCTTGAAACACCGCAGAACCGTCTGAGCGCTGGAAGGCCAAAAGTGGGTTGAGATGGTCTCCGAGGAGCTCAACATACCGCGTACCATTCAAAGTCTCTTCCAGAACAACTAGGGGGCCCATTCCATACCAGGAAAATGCACCCCAGACCATAAAAGAGACACCAGCGCCCTGGACCACACCATCGAGGCAGGCGGGATCCATCGCTTCATGTGGTCTGCGCCATACACGGTGCCTCCCATCGGCATGGTGCAGTTGAAATCGTGATTCATCCGACCATATCACGTTACGCCATTGTTCCAGTGCCCATCCCTGGTGACTGGCGACAAATGCACGTCGTTGTGCCCGATGACGTTGGGTTAACAGTGGCACCCGTGTGCGGCGCCGGCTCCCATACCCCATAGAACCCATGTTCCCACGGATTGTCCACTGGGAGACGTGTCTAGCACGGCTGGTGTTGAATTGAGCCGTGATTTGTTGCACGGTTGCCCGTCTATCACTATTGACAATCCGTCTCAGATGTCGCCGGTCACGGTCATCGAGGGTGGATGAACGGCCCGTCGTTCGTCTGTTGTGGACGGTGACACCCGCATTCAACCATTCATGATACACCCTGGACACGGTTGATCGTGTGAAGCCGAATTCCCGCACCACTTCCGAAATCGCACTTCCCATCCGTTGGGCACCGACCATCATACCCCGTTCGAACGGAAGACGACGTTCCATGTTACACCTGTCACATGCACAGCCACTGCTCACAAGGTCTCCTATAGAACTGCCGCTGGCACAGGGGGCGTGTGGTTCGCAGACAACACACCTGCGCATCAATGCTCCGCTATCCCATGACATTTGATCAGTCACTGTATTATCCCCTGAGTTATCCATTGATGTTAACTTTATTTTATGTTTCTTTGCACTCTGCTTTATATTAATTGCGTGGGGTTTTGTTCGAGTGCTGAAGAGAATTGTCATTTAGTTATAGGACAACTGTTATTGCTGTGGATTTTTGAAATATTATATCACATAGAATGCAATAATTTACTGTCTTTAGAATGTACTGATATACTAACACGTCCTGGAAACATGTGTATAAAATTTGACCCACTTCCCCTCATTTAAAAAATGGAAGTTTCCTCTTCAGATCAGAAGACGGACTGCTTTCACAAAACTTTGGGGGTCTTCCTGTAATTATATGAAAGTGAATTTATTTGTTAAGTTTTCGAAACTTGTGCTTTAAATGTGTGCTGAAGGAACTGCATCCTGTTGGAGATGGAAATCTCTGTGTTGAACACGTGCTGCCTTGCTGCCCGTATGAGTTGCTACGTACTGCTGTTGGAGCGCAATCTCATCCGATTAACCATTGCAATATAATAAACACTGATGCTTCGGAGAGAGTCCGACCATCAGGCGTGCAACTAGTACAATTTCCCTCACTCGTACTTATTTTTTGTGAATTATATCGACATTTTATTCAACTGCCGAAAGAAACCAAAAATCAATTTTTCTCTATTTTGTCTGATTTGTGGTGGATTATCGCATATGCTTCATTAAGAATGATCATTGTAGCACTGTGTTTCCACCTCAAGATTCTTTGCTAAAAGAAATTGTGGAATGTTGAACAGAGCTGACCTATACCAAACGCTGCCTCCTAGATTATGTCTCTCTTCCCTTTATAACTCCCGATTATTTCCATTTCCTATTACAGGCTATATATTTCATTGCATTTTATTACGAACTCTGCTTAATAGCAAGTGTGTGGGATTTTGTGCGAGTCTGAAAAGAACTGATTTTTGTTACAGGAAGACTGTGGTTGCTATGGGTTTTAAGGAACAATCATCTTTCGGAGTTATGGACTGAAAGGGGATCCTTAACGTGCCAGTAAATCTGTCGGCACGAGTCTCTCGCATTTAAGGAATTTTAAATGGTAACCGAGTAGGTCGTGATTCGTTCCTGCAGCCGTGGGCATAGAAATAGAAACGCCTAATCAATTACAGTGCACTACCATTTGTAGATATATGAATTTTACAACAGTCGGATATTCGAAGAAGATGAAGTGTGTAAAATTTTACGTGCAGTTTGCTTTGTTGATCCGTAATTTACAACGCTAGATTCAATGTTCATTTAACTGAAGAATGTTGGTAAATATAAGCTTATATGTCTGCATTTTTAAATCTAATCTGGCTAATCAACAGCGTATTGTTATGTAGGAAGATTGTCCGTAGACATATGTTTTCTCTACGAATAGTCAGCCAGTGTTATAACTGAAAACTTTCGAAAAATAAATCTTGTGCTGTGCCTAGAAAATATTTGTTTTTGAAAGATACATATTTATTCCATCCACTGGTGAAAGAAAAATTCATGGAGACAAATTTGTCATCACTTGAAAAACTGTTGTTCTGGTAATCACTCTCCCTTGCCAACTTGATGATGATGATGATGATGATGTCGCTTATTATTTTAAGGTGTAAGATTACAAGGTTGCAAATATTTCGAACTGTATGACATTTTAGATATTAAAGTGCATATCGCCCCTTTTTTTTTAATGAAATGTATTCTCTATCTAGAAAAAGGACATTTATAACTCTGTAGAGATTACTTACCTAAACCAAACGTAGATCTGATATAAAACCTTCGTAGGACAGTCATTTTATAAGCACTTCCCGGGATTTCTGCGGCGGATTCATAATCTAATATTGCTATCTTCAAACAAATGTGGTGAGGTTCTGTGGGCGGATACTCCTTTACTTCATGGATTCTTCCGTCGTATGTTCTTGTTCTTCCCCTAACTTGTTTTCTTACTTCTGTTATCGGATCCTTTTCACAGGAAATAATATATCCATTATCTGTACACTGTTCGACGATCTTCCTCCTCGAGCGCTCCACCGGAAATATTACAGAATGATTAACCGGTTGTTGTGGCTCATATGACACATGGAACTTAGGTACAGTAACCGAGGATTGCCAATCCAGGCATGCAATCGAGTGACATTTTTGCCAATGCTGCCTAGATTGAGTACATGTCTATCCTTAGTTATTACATATTGGGAGGCAAAAGCAACTGAAGGCTGGTGATAAACGTGTCTACTCTTTGCTTGTTGTCACATTTTGCGTATGATATGTAATGCATTTATGAAGCACTGTATTTCCAAGCAGTAGCGTATTAATTTACTTCATTTTCGATACTGTGTCTGAAGAGAGGACAATGTGGGCTGATGATTGATTGAAATGTGTAGTACCGAGTATGTAGGTCACACGGTTAGGGTCGCGTAACTGTGGGATGTGATGGGTTCGAATCGCACCGTCGGCAGATCTGAAGATAGTTTTCCGTTGTTTCCCATTTTTACACCAGGCAAATGCTGTGTCAGTACCTTAATTAAGTCCACGGCTGCTACCTCTCCAATCCTAGCCTTTTCCAGTCCTTTCGTCACCGGTAACCTTCGATGCGTTAGTGCGACGTTAAACCACTAGCGAAAGAAAAAAATGTATAGCCTTCTTACAATCTCAGAGGGAATGGTTGGTAAGACACTAAGTTATAATATTTTTCTGCACTATTTAGTCCATGGAGCTGCGGTCCCCTGACAACCTTGGCCTCCTTGATTACATATTTCCTGTCGACGAGGTCCTCTGCTCATCTACACAATCTTCTCACCCCAGAAGCGCTCAGGTCTTCCTCTACATCATCCAGCCATTTCAGGTGTGACTGGCCTCTCATTCTTCTAAAAGTCCCTTCAGAGCCTTCTTCCATCCGTTGCGCATGTCCTAACCATCTAGTTCTTTACATTTTGAGGAAAGCTACCATGTAGGTCTTTTTATGCAAGGATTTTATTTTTAATTGGTTTTAATAGGCCATGTTTCCTCTCATTTACTGCGCTAATATATTGCTCAACATCTCCCTTTTCGAGATGTTCAGTTTCTTCTTCATAGCCCCAGTCAGTACACATGCCTTACTGCCGTTTATTAAGACTTGTGAGATAATTATTTTGTCTAGAGTCATTTCTGTTTAGATATTTACTTCTTTGGAAAGAGTGCAATGCCCCTTTGGCAGCGTTAATTAATAAATCATACTGGGGTAGTTTAAATTGCTGTACATTACAGCAGGTATTAACAAAGGATCAGTGTCCTCTACTGATATAAGAATCCATTTCATATGCTTGTTTTACACAGAGAAACCAGTACCTCTGACCTCATGTTAGTGCTGACATTTATTTATTTATTTATTTATTTATTTATTTATTTATTTATTTATTTATTTATTTATTTATTTATTTATTTATTTATTTATTTATTTATTTATTTATTTATTTATTTATTTATTTATTTATACTTCCCAACCTATTGGTTGCCACAAGACAAAGTATACCATACAAAGTGTCTTACTACAGTATATACCTGTAAACATATTGCATTGTACATTTATAAAAATAATGAATTAAACGAATCAGCTCTTGGAAGCTGTCAAGTATGCAGCCTTACCACATCCCAGGCAACTGGCAGTTAAAAAAATCATAGGTGTGATTCGAACCTCCTACCTCGAGCACTGTCCACTACCACATATCTCACCGCCCGCTTGCCATGTGAGCTACTGCGACACTTCACGTACGGTGCCCACTTCCCAGCCTATACAGTACGGTGTTCCCGGTCTGTGCGTCCACCTCCTGTTTTAAAGTACGTGTTCTTCGTATCTGTATTCGTTTTACGGGTTCATTCGAGGTACCCATAATGACTTAATAGTGGCGCTCACGATTCCTGCTATCTTCTAGCCCGTAAACACACATCTCGTTATATTACCCCTGTTTAGGGAGAGGGACCGATGTCTTTCAGAATTGTAGTAAATGTGAAGGGATGTATAAAAGTAGTTTGCAAGGGGCTGGTGGACCATCAGCTATACACACAACATAACAGACTACCAAACACCACAGAAGCACACAATAGTGAATACATCCTTCCACGCCGAGTTGGCGTCATGAAGGCCACCCGACCGTCAAACAGGGCGAAGTCTACACGTGTGACACTGTTCGCACGCGCGATTCCACAAGGGTGTGAGCATAACAAGAAGAAGAATAAGAAGAAGTAGAAGAAGATAATATGAGTGTCCTTTCGAAAGCAAGTCTCAGCTGATATGTCTAGTTTCAGCTGTTATCATTCTAAAGGGACAAGCTTTGGTATTGAGATGTATCAACAGATAGCGAGGACGGCAGTAAGTTCTCTATCTGGTAGGTTTATTATTTCTCTCTTTAGTTTCTCCTGCCAACGGCCGTAGCCGTGTTGAAACACCGGATCCCGTGAGAGCTCCGAAGTTAAGCAACATTGGGAGTTGGATGGGTTGCCACGCGCTGTTGGTGGGGGGGGGGGGGGGGGTAAGGGAATGGAGGAGCGGAAAGGAACTGGCCACCCTACCGCACGTAAACTCCGGCTCAGGAACACCTCTGCGGAGGTTTGGACCTGCCTTCGGGCAGAATAACCCTTACCTTACCTTAGTTTCTCCTAAACAACGTGTAATTATTATTATTATTATTATTATTATTATTATTATTATTATTATTACTATTATTATTATTATTATTTATATAATGTCCGCTCTCTTAATGTTGATTTTGAGAAAAGCCGGAGGGATGGAATTTAGTTTTTGTTTTGCCGTAACAGTAAAACTGATGGCACAATTCTCTTACACTTCAGAACTATTGAATATAAACAAATTGTACTGGGATTCGACCTTACAACCTTTAGCATGGAAGACTAGCGGTTAGCCAACATTTTTCCCAACCGGACTGCTCAAAACATATGTTAATTACTTCTTTCTTTTTTTTACTGAACTACCGTTGTTTGTTCTGCCGTCCTTGCAAGCAAACGAAGCAATGACTTATCGAAAACGAAGTTCAACGATTACGGAGATTTGTGAAAAGGAGTGAGGAGGTATAAATAAATGGCTCATGGCTTTTAGTGCCGAGGGTGTCCGAGGACATGTTCGGCTCACCAGGGGCAAGTCTTTCTATTTGACGGCCGTAGGCGACCTGAGCGTCGTGATGAGAATGAAATGATAATGAAGACGACACATACACCCAGCCCCCGTGCCAGCGAAATTAACCAAAGATGGTTAAAATTTCCGACTCTGCCGAGTATCGAACCCGGGACCCCCGTGATCAAAGGCCAACACGCTGACCATTTAGCCATGGAGTCGGCCTGTGAGGAGGTAAACGTGTTAGGTAGGCATGGTAAAGCTAGCTGAAATGCGATTCTAGTGCCAGATTTAGCTTGAGGCATGTCATATACAAATGGCGGCACTGAAGGTACCTGATACACAGTTACTGTACCGGCCCTCGCTTCAGGGAAACGTAGCTGCATGATGAATCAATTGGAGGCTGAGATACTGTCCCAGCATCTGGATAGGTTCGCGTTGGTGGAGAGGCAGTGACAGGTTTCCTGAATTCCGTTTTAACCATAGCAAGATTCACAATTTCGAGATACAGAATGAAGAACTTGCGGATACTCGTATATCGCCGTTGCCGCGACAAAACCTCCTATATGATAATATTTTTGGAGATATACTTACCCGCAGCACATACGTTATGAAGAGCGAGAATACCTTGACCATATTCACACAATATTGCACCTTAGCAGACAGAACCTTACCGGCCAAAGTTCTAAACTAAAATATTTCACATAGGAGGTTTTGTCCCGGCAGCGACGATATACAGTATATGTTAAAGAGCAGCTTTCATTTGCTAACGCGTTGTTAATGATTTGTCAGTTTGGTGCGTGTATGGAGTCGAGAATTCATGAGCATTTGTTACTCCCGCAGGAAGGTCAAGATAGGCATTATCACAAAGCCAGCCGGAATTTGTGTACGATTAGGCCTACTGAATTTCTTCTTCCTCTTCTTAATCTGCTTACCCTCGAGGTTTGGTTTTTCCCTCGGACTCAGCGAGGGATCCCACCTCTACCGCCCCAAGGGCAGAGTCCGGGAGCGTGAGACATTGGGTCGGGGATACAACTGAAGAGTACGACCATTACCTCGCCCAGGCGGTCTCACCTGCTGTGCTGAACAGTGGCCTTGGTGGGGATGGGAAGATAGACAAGAAAGAGGGAAGGAAGCGGCCGTGGCATTAAGTTAGGTACCATCCCGGCATTTGCCTGGAGGAAAAGTGGGAAACCACGGAAAACCACTTCCAGGATGGCTGAGGTGGGAATCGAACCCACCTCTACTCAGTTGACCTCCCAAGGCTGAGTGGACCCCGTTCCAGCCCTCGTACCACTTTTCAAATTTCGTGGCAGAGCCGGGAATTTAACCCGGGCCTCCGGGGGTGGCAGCTAATCAGACTAACTACTACACCACAGAGGCGGACCCTACTGAATTTCAACAAATAAATCGAATTGTGCAATTTTACGTTTCAGATGACATCATTTGACACCAGAAATTTTGTAAGTGTGAATTTATAGTATGCATTTAAGGTGTATAGACTGTTTACTCGATGCGAAATTTTCTAGTGATTTCCACCTATGTCATGCATTGATTCAATATGTACAAGACATACTGAACTATTTTGAATACAATGTGCAGAGTTGAAAATGGCATTTTTGTCACATATATGATGAGGCAATTTTCCCATATAAACCCTACGCCTTAACAGCAACGCATTTCCTGCAGAAGCAAAGCCAAGCCACGAAGGCCCTTGTAGGTGTGGCGCTAAGTGTGGTGGAGTGGTTAGCTCAATGCCCAGCCGCCTTTGCCCACAATAATTAACGCGGTACTCGCGTGTGTGTGTGTGTGTGTGTGTGTGTGTGTGTGTGTGTGTGTGTGTGCGTGTGCGTGCGTGCGTGCGTGTGTGTGTGTGTGTGTGTGTGTGTGTGTGTGTGTGTGTGTGTGTGTGTGTGTGTTTGGCAAGGGGAGGTCATGATGTCCGCATCACCGATTTTGTTCACACTTTGTAGGTTGGTAGTACTACATCACAAAAACGCACTGGCAAAGTAGTAGCGCGCAACTCTCAAACATTTCCGAAAAAACGCTTTTGAAAATGTCGAGAAAAGTTAAGAGAGCTTTAGCATGTCAGGTACCATCAAACGGGAGACTGTGGTGCGGTGGTCGTGTGGTTAAGGTTCTCCACTTCAGTTATGAAGATGGCGAGTTCGAATCACGCTCGTCTCAACTTTTTTCTCGGACATTTCCTAATCCCCATTTTGCTCGTGTTGCGAAGGAGGGCAGCAGTTAGTCACTGTCTGACCGCGTTGTGTCGTGTAACGGTAATAGAAGAAAACTTTTAATAGATGAAAAAGGTGGGAAAGGGAGGTAAAAGGCTCGTAGCAGCGTGACTCGAATTCGCCATCTTCATAACTGAAGTGGAGAACCTTAACCACTCGACCACCGCTCCGCAGGGTCTCGCTTGATGGTACCTGGCATGCTAAAACTCTCGTAACATTTTTCGACATGTTAAATATCGCTTTTTTCGAAAATGTTTGAGAGTTGCTCTCTACTACTTTGCCAGTGTGCTTTGTGATGTAGTACTACCAACCTACACAATGTGAACAAACTCGGTGATGCGGACATTGTGACCTCCCCTTGTGAGTGAATATCAGGGCCATGCGTCAGTCCATTAGTGGAAAACTCGTTTCTTGAATTTTTGGACTTGGTGATGGAGAATCGATCCTGCACACTTCCGGGCGAATCGAGCACACCTTTGCAGTCTCCATTACGCAGACCCTACCTTATTTTCTCAAGTTTAAAAATGTTTATCTATGCTGTTATTCAAATGCCCCGTACAATGAAATATTCTGTCGTTTCAGATTGCTGTAACGAACACAGAAGGGAAGACGGGTCTTGGAGCAATGCCCTCGCCCCCACCGATGAGTCCTAGCTACGTGCGAAAAGCCGCAATATTGAAGAAAACACAGAAGAGATATAAAAAACTGTAGTTGATGGTGAGTTTACATTAATACTTCTGACATTAGCCTATAATCTGTACCGAAGGATTTAAATTTTTCTTTGCATGACTATTCTCAAACCACTTCCGAACTCTAGATTCACCAGCAAACCTCTGTTCATAAATTTTATATGTGATATTCATGCGGTCTCATCCCTCTCCTTTTTCAAATAGAAGATTAGCATTGCATGCCGTGAAAATATTTTTGCTCACCCATGTTCGAAACACACCCCTTTTCCTGATCGCGGTGGAAATTGCCTGAAAGGTACAGCGTTTCAAACATATAATTTGTTTTCCAAATACGCCTGCATACGAAACGCTGAACATTCACTTCGTAAAGATGCTTCGAGCTTTTTAGACAACACAGTAAATATTACCTGGAATGTTTTAGAGAATTACGAGCTAAAGCAACCACAAACAGATTGCGTGAGTTGTTTGGAGTCGTGGATAACTAACTATAACTCTGCGAGTTAGTTTATGTACATGAACCCGCAGGTAGTTTATTTAACAGTGTTCAGTACCTACCCCGAACACTGGTCGCTGTTCTCATCTACTTTTATAGCTATGTATGGGAAGATCCAATTTGTTTCCAAGTGCCGTTTACAGCTATACAGCTAGTGTGAACTGCTCCGATGGTACAGCGATGGCCTTCTAAGCCCAGGTTGGAGGATTGCTCAGTGTAGTTATCTTTGAAGGGGCTCATATACGCTAGCCTCATGTCGTGAATTTATTGGCATATAAAAGAACTCCCGCGAGACCAGGCGCGCCGACATCCGGTAATTATTTTGTGGGGTGGGGATGGGAGACAATTATTAACTTGAACAGGCATGTGGAATGATGAACAACTATCAAGCAATCCTATACAGGGTTATTGAGCTAAGATGTTTTTGTTGTTTGTTACGTCATCAGCCCGATGGTTGGTTGGATCCTGAAATACCACCACCATAGGTTATGGGGTTATGGGAAAACCGCAAATACCGATAGCGGCGCCGAAATGAGGCGTACTAGGCAGGATGAGGAGTGAGGTAGTTTGTCATTACTGGACGACCAGCCCTGTGAGTGGCACCTTCTGTAACACTCGGAAGCTATAAACCTGAAATAAGGAGATATCGGCATTCTGTTTTCACTTTCAGTAATGGTACCAAGGGACTAAGACTCGGACTTGTAGTACTTTTCAGGGTATCTGCTGTTGCTGAGATAAGGGCGCTAACTTTGTTTTTCCAAATAGAACTGCGCTGTTTTCTACACCTAGACTTCAACTCTCAAACATTATGAATTCAGTCCCGTGAATATTTTGAAAATCGGAGAACAACTTATCGAAAAATTGTATTCAACCGTGCTTCATTTGCCACCCGGGGCCTGCCCTGTTCGATTCGCGCTACGTATGAAACATGAGCTAGTTGTTGATATACAGAATTCCTTCGCCTTCCTCTGACGGCTAGGTATTCGCTCTACTGCATCCGCTATGTTAAATGCATGATATAACATTAATATCACCATAGGTAACAGGTAAAGGAATTGCAATGGGTTTCCTTCCCTATCCGACTTCCCGTAGTCAACCCTTGTTCTTTTCTGATCCCCACCGTATTAGGTTTGCGAAGCGTAGGGAGACTTCCGTTTTCACGGCCTTCGTGGCCGTTTTCTTTCTTTTGTTTGTTATTCCAAGGAACGAACCACCTCTCTTTTTCCCTTCTGATGAGTGTTAAGAAGTGGTGATTACACAGTTGTATCATCAATTATCAATGATCTGCATATAGGGCTGTCGCCCGGGTGACAGATTCCCTATCACTTCTTTACCTAGCTTTTTGTTAAACGTTTTCAAAGAACTTGGACATTTATCAAATATTTTCCTTGATATAATTTATATCAATCCCTTACTTCTCGTCCTATATATGAATATTTGCCCCAATTTTTCCTCTTGAATTCCAACTTTATTTCCATATTATTTATTTATTTATTTATTTATTTATTTATTTATTTATTTATTTATTTATTTACTCTTAAATGCTCCGCTCAATCTTATTCAAAGGCCATTCCACGTCATCTGTCCAATGGCAGCTCGAAACATACCACGTAGTCGAGCATTTCGCTCTCCTCACTCTCAAGTATTGCCAGCCCAAAGTTTGCAACATTATCGTATAACTACTCCTTTCTCGTAAATCACGCAGAACAAATCGTGATGCTTTCATTTGGATCTTTTCTAGTTCTCGCATCAAGTAGTCCTGGTGTGGGTCCGATACGATGGAACCATACTCTAATCCGGGCCTTACCAGAGACTTACACCCCTTTTCTTTTACATCCTTAAAGATAATGTTATTGTTCTTACGTCCCACTAACTATTCCACGTTTTCGGAGGCGCAGAGGTGTCGGAATGTAGTCCCGCAGGAGTTCTTTTACGTGCCAGTAAATCTACTGGCACGAGTCTGACGTATTTGAACACCTTGAAATACCACCAGACTGAGCCAGGTTCGAACCAGCCAAGGCAAGCGCCTTAACCGTCTGAGCCACTCAGCCTGGCTTTTACATCCTTACCACAACCGCTACATACTCTCATAACCATATGAAGAGCTTTGTAACCTCTCACAACCTCATTAATATGATAACCCCAATTAAGATCATTCCTTATCTTAACACAAAGGTACTTACAGTGTTCCCCATAAGGTACCTTCCTCCCCTAAACACAGTAATTACAATTGAGAAAAATTTTCCTCTTGCTGTAACTTACAACCTGAATTTTCGTCCCCTTAACCATCTTCCCATTGTCTGCTGTCCATCTCACAAAATTGTCTAGGTTCCCTCGCAGTCGGCCACAATCCTGAAAACTCATTTACTACTCTATATAGTATAACATAATCCGCAAATAGCCTTATCTGTGGTTGCAGTTCTTTCTTTGTAGCATTTATGTACGATACTAGCTGCTGTTACTCGTGGCTTCGCTCCGTGGATTTCGTAATTTGATAAAAGTAGTCGTTTCTCGGTACTGCACTAAGATACATACATACATACATACATACATACATACATACATACATACATACATACATACATACATACATACATACATACATACATACATTATCATTATAGACTGTTACGACTTTCAGTGTTCAGTTTGCAAGCCTCTGGGAATTTACTAAACGTCGCCAATAATCGATTTGCAACTAGTGTTGTGGCCTCATTTAGTTCTATACCTCTTATCTTTAAATCGTTAGTAACTGAGTCTAACCGTCGTCGCCTTGGTCTACCTCTATTTATCTTACCCTCCATAACAGAGTCCATTATTCTCCTAGGTAACCTATCTTCCTCCTTTCGCCTCACATGACCCCACCACCGAAGCCGGTTTATGCGTACAGCTTCATCCATCGAGTTCATTCCTAAATTAGCCATTATCTCCTCATTCCGAGTACCCTCCTGCCATTGTTCCCACCTGTTTGTACCAGCAATCATTCTTGCTACTTCCATGTCTGTTACTTCTAACTTATGAATAAGATATCCTGAGTCCACCCAGCTTTCGCTCCCGTAAAGCAAAGTTGGTCTGAAAACAGACCGATGTGAAGATAGTTTCGTCTGGGAGCTGACTTCCTTCTTACAGAATACTGTTGATCGCAACTGCGAGCTCACTGCATTAGCTTTACGACACCTTGATTCAATCTCACTTACTATATTACCATCCTGGGAGAAAATACAACCTAAATACTTGAAATTATCGGCCTGTTCTAGCTTTGTTTCACCATCTGACATTCAATTCTGTTGAATTTCTTACCTACTGACATCAATTTAGTCTTCGAAAGGCTAATTTTCATACCATAATCATTGCACCTATTTTCAAGTTCCAAGATATTAGACTGCAGGCTTTCAGCACAATCTGCCAATTAAAACCAAGTCGTCAGCATAGGCCAGACTGCTTACTACGTTTCCACCTAACTGAATCCCTCCTTGCCATTTGATACCTTTCAGCAGATGATCCATGTAAACTACGAACAGCAAAGGTGAAATATTACAGCTTTGTCTAACCCAGGGCCTCTCAAACGTCCAAAATCTCACGCGTGCAGAGCGAGGCGCAAGAGCTCCGTGCACTGTGCATCGGTGCCGCTCGGTGCCGCTCGGTATGGCTCGGATCAACGCTTCGTCTCTGGGCTACTCGGCTATGCTCGGCTCTACTCGGCTATACTCGGCTCAACTCAGCCCGGATTTGGAGCGCTACGGCGCAAGTGGGGGAGAGGGAGACAGGGGGAGCGAGCGAGACAGGCGTGAGGAAAGAGAGAGTTAGCGCTATTGCTCCAAATCGAGGAGTGGGGGTCTGCACTCTGATCAACCAAGCCAAGTCGTCTTTTGCACCGTGCACAGTGCATGCACCACGCGCATGCACCCTAAGAGGCCCTGGTCTAACCCCTGTAAGTACCCTGAACCAAGAACTCATTCTACCATCAATTCTCACTGAAGCCCGATTGCCAACATAAATGCCTTTGATTGATTTTAATAATCTACCTTTAACTCCATAGTCCCCCAGTACAGCGAACACCTTTCCCTCGGTACCCTGTCATATGCTTTCTCTAGATCTACGAAACATAAACACAACTGCC
This sequence comes from Anabrus simplex, assembly GCF_040414725.1. Taxonomy (NCBI): domain Eukaryota; kingdom Metazoa; phylum Arthropoda; class Insecta; order Orthoptera; family Tettigoniidae; genus Anabrus; species Anabrus simplex. The sequence goes on along the minus strand of NC_090266.1, from coordinate 387,359,326 downwards.
TATTCCTCTCGTAGCATTATTCAACTACCTGGCGCATACTGAAAATCTGATCCTGACAGCCTCTCTGTGGTCTGAAACCACACTGGTTTTCATCCAACTTCCTCTCAACCACTGACCACACCCTCCCTTCCAAGATGCCAGTGATTACTTTTCCTGGTATACTAATCAATGAGATACCTCGATGGTTGTTGCAATCCTTCCTATTCCCTTGCTTATAGATAGGTGCAATTACTGCTTTTGTCCAATCTGAAGGTACCTTACCAACACTCCATGCTAATCTTACTACTCTATGAAGCCATTTCATCCCTGCCTTCCCACTATACTTCACCACTTCAGGTCTAATTTCATCTATTCCTGCTGCTTTATGACAATGGAGTTTACTTACCATCATTTCCACTTCCTCAAGCATAATCTCACCAACATAATTTTCCTCCTCCCCATGAGCTTGGTTGTTCGCAACACCACCAGGATGATTTCCTTTTACATTGAGAAGATGTTCAAAATATTCTCTCCACCTCTCCAGTGATTCCCTGGGATCTATTATGAGTTCACCTGAATTACTCAAAACACTGTTCATTTCCTTTTTCCCTCCCTTCCTAAGATTCTTTATTACCATCCAGAAAGGTTTCCCTGCTGCTTGACCTAGCCTTCCCATGTTATTACCAAAATCTTCTCAAGACTTCTTTTTGGATTCAACAACTATTTGTTTCGCTCTGTTTCTTTCATCTACGTACAAATCCCTGTCTGCCTCGGCCCTTGTTTGGAGCCATTTCTGATAAGTCTTCTTTTTATGTTTACAAGCTACTCTCACTTCATTGCACCAAAGTGTTCGCCTTTTCCCATCTTTACACACAGTTGTTCATAGGCATTTCCTTGCTGTTTCTTCTACAGTATGCCTGTATGCCACCCATTCACTTTCTATACCCTGAACCTGCTTACTGTCTCCTTTTCGAAACTTCTTACTAATCATATCCATGTACTTCTGTCTAATTTCCTTGTCCTGGAGATTTTCTACCCTTATTCGTTTGCAGACAGATTTCACTTTCTCTACCCTAGGCCTAGAGGTACTTAGTTCTCTACAGATCAGATAGTGGTCTGTATCGTCGAAAAATCCCCGGAGAACTCGTACATTCCTAACATATTTCCTGAATTCGAAGTCTGTTTAGTATAGTCTACTATGGATCTGGTATTTCTAGTCTCCCATGTGTAGCGTTGAATAGCCTTATGCTTGAAGAATGTATTCGTAACTGCTAAACCTATACTAGCACAGATGTCCAGCAAACGCTTCCCATTCCCATTAGCTTCCATATCTTCCCCACATTTACCAATCACCCCTTCGTATCCTTCAGTTTTATTCCCAACTCTCGCATTGAAATCGCCCATTAGCACTATTCTATCCTTGCTGTTGACCCTGACCACGATGTCACTCAATCCTTCATAAAACTTGTCAACTTCATCCTTATCTGCACCCTCACATGGTGAATACAATCAGACAATTCTAGTCCTAATTCCTCCAACTGACAAATCTACCCACATCATTCGCTCATTTACGTGCCTAACAGAAACTGTGTTGCGTGCAATGGTATTCCTGATAAAGAGCCCTACCCCAGACTCTGCCCTTCCCTTTCTAACACCCGTCAAGTACAATTTATAATCTCCTATCTATTCCTCGTTATCTCCCCTTACCCGAATATCACTTACTCCTAGCACATCCAGATGCATCCTCTTTGCTGACTCAGCCAGTTCTACTTTCTTTCTTCCTTAAGCCCCATTAATATTGATAGCCCCCATCAAATTACATTTCGTTCGCCAAGTTGTTTCCAAGGAGTCCCTCGCCTGTCAAATGGGAGTGGGACTCCGTTACTCCCATAGGTCCGAGGCTTGCTTAATATGTTCTGAGCTCGGTAAATTCATGAAGCAGGATACTGCCCTACTTGCACAGAGTCCAAGTGAGGATCTCTCCTCTAACGGGTTATGGACCACCGGTGAATTGTATAGTCCTAGCCGCCTGAGCACAAGGAGGGCCATGACTCAGAATATGTCCGAGATGCCCACTCCCATTCCATAACAACTGGTATCTCTACTCTCAGGACCACTTACTAGGCCACTCAGCCGTTGCCCATGGTTCACGAACTAGGACGTGACTACAGTAACCCTCACCATGCACTGAGATATTATCTGCAAATCCCTCAAGTATAGTAAATTGAGTTTCATTTCCCCCAGAAACTCTTTGTACACCACATTTTTGGTATTTCCTTTTGAGGCTAAAATGACCAGGCTGCTGGCAGAGCTAACTCCGGAGCTTGCGATATAGAACTGTACACGTGAAAAAAAGTCCCCTTTCAAGTCTCATGTTTCTTTATTTCTAAAGGAGATTCAAGATACCAATTTTGACGTCTGTAACATCTTCCGCTTTTGAGTTATAAGTGTCCTCATAAAAGGAATTCAACTCCTTCCTCACTTCTTTTCACTCCCCCCCCCCCCCATCCCTTAAGGGGATTTTCCGAAAAAGAATACATCCTTCTTTATTTGTAAAGGAGGTTCCAAATACCAATGTTTACGTCTGCTACATGTTAAGTTTTAGAGATATACTGCAGATGTATTCATTTTAAAAACTGACGTAGGCCTACAAGTTGAGCTTCACTGGAGTATCCTTTCCTAAACCCGAACTGCCTTCTATCAAACCAGTTAGTAATTTTGCAACTTGCCCATTATAATCAGAAATAATATTTTCCAGAGCTTACAAGCAACACATGTACAGCTGACAGGCCTGTAATTATTCTATTATTCTATTGCTTCTATTGCAACTCTACATTCATTTGGTATCGTACCTTCATACAAACAGTAATCAAATAAGCATTTCAGATAAGTCACTTTTCCCAACCCATAGCCTGTAATATATTCCCAGAAACCTTATCAATTCCAGCTACCTTTGTAAATTCAACTTGTATGTATATATTTGTAAATGTCTTTGATTAGCATAGGTAAATTTCATTATTTCGCCAGTATTAGTCGCCTGCAATTTTTCCAGCGTTCGTACGAATTTAAATGGGTTTTCGTCGTCTTTGGAATAATAAAGGGCTACTACTGGAAAAGTAGCGGCCATGGCCTTAATGAAAGTACAACTCCAGTGTTTGCCTGGTGTTAAAATTTCAAACCATGGAAAGCCATCTTCAGTGCTGCCGATGGTGGGGGATTGGGTTCGAATCTACCACCTCCCAGAAGATAACAGCTGCGTGGCCCGTATCGCGCAGCTAGCTGATTCTGTCCTGTGTGGTTTAATGTCACAACAGGATAATAGATTGATGATATCCCTTAGAAGCCGTCGCATATCCATTTTCCTTTTACCTGTTTACGTACAACAATAGAAAAGGTGTTAAATCATACAATTTATCATAGAGTATTTATGGGTGCAGTAGAGCAAATCCTAGCTGTCAGAGGAAGGCAAAGGAACTCTGTATGTCAAGAGCTATGTAATGTTTCATACGTAGCGCGAATCGAACAGGTTAGGCCCCGGCTGTCAAATGAAGCAGGTTTAAATACATTACATTTTTTTCAAGAAGTACTTATCCGATTTCGAAAATCACGATGCTGAATTTGTAATGTTTGTAAGTTTAAGGCTAAGTGTAGAAAATACTGTAGTCCCATTTAGAAAACAAAGTTATTGCCATTATCTCCGAAAATATGAACACTATGAAAAAGTACTGTAAGTCTGCCTATAAACCCTTTGGTAACATTACTGAAAGTGGAAATAGAATATCTATATCTTCAACGGCTCACGAAATATTCGATATGGACATCTTAGCTCAATAACTAGGCTCACCGGACAAAAAATTATTCACCCTTGGAGAAATCATTACAAGCGTCTTTCAATACCTTGTAACTCCGCCTCTGGACTAGATAACCCTCTGAATTTGGTTAGGAAGTGAGTCCACAGGGTTGTGTAGGTACAGCGCATCCAGGTTAGGCCACTCGCTGGGGATTTTATCGCGCCAGTTCGCCAAATTGCGGGGATGGTGATGTTGGCGTTTTGCCCGCTATTCCTACATATCCCACAGATTTTCAGTGGTGTTCAAGTCAGGTGATTTTGCAGGCCAGTCGAAATGTAATAGGTTGGGGGAGTGTTCATGAAACCAGTTACATATGCGTCCAGCCCGATGGACTCTACTATTGTCTTCTTGAAAAATCATGGTTTCAGTAGCATACTCATCATGCAGATTTTGACTTAAAAGGTAACACCTGATCATCCAGAATGTTTAAATAAACATGCTGGTTCATGTTAGTGGTCACCTCAGTGAGCAGGCCCAAACCATGATACGAAAAACTTCCCCAAAACTTCACAGACCCACCTTCGGCTTGAACCTGACCTTGCACACATCCAGGATGAAAAGCTTCATTTGGCCTTTGGTGCAATCGAGGACGTGCGTATTGGAATACAGGCGAAAACGTGATTTGTCAGACCATATTACGTTCCACCTGTCAGCTACTGTCCACGTTTGATGACATGCGACTTTATGTGCCTGTGTGCCCAATGGCTTCTTGCGAGGTGACTGACTACAAATATTAATTGCATGGAGTTCTCGTCGCAATGTTCTCTCGCTAAAAGTTTGGGATGGACCTTCAGTCACTGACTGCATAAGAACTTCCGGGGCGGGGGTGGACGAGGGGATAGGAAAGGGGGGCGGGTGTAAGAAGCGGCTTTTGTAAACAAATGTCGTATGTTGGCGTCACTACGACAATTGTACATGTGGAAGTACCACTTATAATCTATGTCAAATTGATGTATAACAAGTTATCTTCTCGCTTTGCAGAAGCATGAAGGGTGAAGCGGAATATTTGCGATGAAGACTAGGACTGTGGCCTTGGAACTTTCAAGAGTTCTTGTACTTGCCAGTAAATCTACGGACACGAGGCTGACGTATCTGTGCACCTTCAAATACCACCAGACTGATCCAGGATTGAACCTGCCAATGTGTGGTCAGAAGGCCAGCACCTCGACCGTCTGAGCCACTCAGCTGGGCCAAGAGAGATTTCAATGGGACAAAGTCATTTCAGCGCATCAACTGGTTGGTTGAGTCACTTCAAGGAAAATTATGCAGTGAAAGTAGAAACATCACGCAAGTTACCCATATGTATCTGCAAGTAGAATAGGAAAAGGATAATGTCGTGATGAAATTTGTGGGAGCAGCTATAGAGGGATATTTACACTACACACCTTCTTCAATATACAATACAGATCAGAGTGGGTTCGTGTGTGATATGAGAGTGGTAAGGACTCTATATCGTTTGTTGGTGAGAACATACAGAAACAGCTGTTCAATCAGTTAGTGTGCTTACCCATTCGTACAAAATTAAGTCTACACTTAGTATGGCGATTCCTCTTTCCCCGAAATGATTCATTGTACTACAAGAGGTACTTGAAACTTTCGGTCCGAGAGTTTCTAAAGAAGTGTTTCGTGCCGAAAATATAATTAACAGCGAAAAAATTAGGCAAAAAAATAAAAAAATAAATTAAAGTGTTGAGTTAAAGAAACCTTCTTCCCACTCGCCGAAGACAGAAGTCCACTACTGTTAGATTTCTGAACGACATATAGTGATAAAAGCTTTCCTGAATTCACTCTTGCAGGCAACACTATGTAGCCTAAATTCTCCTGATTCCTCCCGGCACTAAAGGGAAAATATAGCCCGTGGATAAGTTTTTCTTCCGGCAATGGAAGGCTTTGTATCGCTGTTTAACAGGCATTGCGCCGGCTTGTGAAAACTTTTAGTTTGATGTTTGTCAGAGAAACAGCATATTGATAATGCACACCTTCACTTTTCTTTTCTTCCCCACGGTTCAAAGACATGTTCAAATATTCGTAGTTCGCAACCAATTGCACAACTGTGAGACCTCTCAATTTGTGACCCACGGAAGCACGGTTAACAAGTGGTAGCGGATTGTGATTAAAGCCTGGACAAAGCCCCCTTTGACGATTTTTAGTAGTTTTCACTATCCCAATACTAAAAATATTGGTTTTTCTATTTTTTCAAAATTGTCATTATGTCAGACCCTTGGGATGTTGTAGCTCCTTGGTACCTCCGTATCGAGGAGTTCATTTATGAGGTTTTGTTAGTAAGGTGCAGTCTGGTGGCACTATTTCCTTCGAACTACCCATTTGTATTTCGATCTATGGGGGAAAAGGATGTTGGAGAGTCACTGTCCGTGATTGAATGTAATATTGCGAAATTTACTTCAGTGGTGAGTTTTTGAAAGTTGTGTGTCATCAGCTAACCAACTTAAACGTGTACAGATACGATTGTTCCAGTTTTATAATAGAATAGGTAATCTATTCTCTTAAACTTAGTGATGTCCATAAGAAATCGTCTGAATCTTCGTTTCAAAGAATTTCTACATTTTGGGACAAGATGAACCAATAGTTAATTGGATCTGCCAATGGTAATATTGAAAGTGTACCTGCGGTCCCTGTCAATGTGGAGGAAGGACATAATAGTTCGTCTGAGAGTGTACTTTCTCCTGATCAACAAGTAGCTGGTCCTTCTGTGCCCCATCAGCTACCATAATTTTTCATGAATTGTGTGTTCGCTGAATCTCTCAATCCTCCACTTGTTACCCCGGTATTTTCTCAAGGATTCGGTAATTTGGCCCATTCACTCGCCATTTTGTTAAAAGGAATTCCTAGATTTTCTGTAAACTCTACTAATGAAGTGATCTCCTTCCTACGTTTTCTTCTCGAGTTCCAGGACCTTCCTCTTCTTTTTGTTCCGTCACATCCTCAAATTCTTCAGAATATTTATCCATACCCAGTAGGTGTGCTCCCAAAGAGGATCGTCAAGGCCATCTCTGACAGAAGTTTTCGTGAAACCTTTCAGGCTCATTTAATTGCGCATTTAATCCCGACTAGAGCACTCGCTTCGTTAGTACAGAAATATTACTTTAGAGTACAACGCCTAGAAGAAAATTTTGCAGAATTTATTCAGGATATCAAATGTTACGCCCTTCGCCCTATATTATTCTTTTTTTTTGCTAGGGGCTTTACGTCGCACCGACACAGATAGGTCTTATGGCGACGATGGGATAGGAAAGGCCTAGGAGTTGGAAGGAAGCGGCCGTGGCCTTAATTAAGGTACAGCCCCAGCATTTGCCTGGTGTGAAAATGGGAAACCACGGAAAACCATTTTCAGGGCTGCCGATAGTGGGATTCGAACCTACTATCTCCCGGATGCAAGCTCACAGCCGCGCGCCTCTTCGCGCACGGCCAACTCGCCCGGTCTATATTATTCTGAATGTCAAATGTTTCAGACCATCGTTGAGGGCATTTTACCCATTTGTCAGTTTTATCTTTGTTTTGCTTCTCGACCTCAGCCGTTTAGTGTCCGCCTCCGTAGTGTACCGGTTAGTGTTATTAGCTGCCGTCTTCGGGGGCCCGGGTTTGATTCCCAGAAATTTAAGAATGGCAGGAGGGCTGGTATGTGGTTGAAATGCTACATGCAGCTCACCTTGATTGGGGGTGTGCCTGAAAAGAGCTGCACCACCTTGGGATGAGGACACGAATTTACTTATTTTAGCCGTTTAGTGAACTTGAGACTAGGCCTGTTGCTGGTGAAGGAATTCAGTACGCAGGAACCCTCCGAAATGCCCGCGATTCTCCACCATCTAGTTCTGAGTCTCGTCCTCCCTTACGTAGGGCTGTCACTCCTCGAAAACGCTATTCTTGTGGGTCAGCTAACTATCTACGAGAGAGGTGCCCTTCCTATCTAGGTCATATAAATAGAAAGTTCTGCCTTTGCGGGATGCTTCAAGTGTGGATCTCTTCAGCACCTACCAAAACATTGTGATGTTTTAAGTCGGTTTCATGCAATAGTAACATGTGACTAGGCCGACAGGCTGAGTCGTCTCCTTGTTTTTCAGACCCAGCCAAGGATAATTGTAGTAATTCACCTAATTGTTATAGTGAAAATCTGCACTCTACTTATAGTGAGTTCTCTGGTCCTATTGAATGCCAAACGATATCCTCTAACACATATGAATTTATCCCGTTCATTAAGATTGAGGTTAACAACGAACCTGCGTCCACCCTACTAGATTCTGAGTGTGTTGTGTCACTGATTAGTGAAGGATGGTATTCCAAGTTGAAATCCGCTGATTAAATTTTCGAGTGATTTCCTTCTTTGTTAAATTGTGTTTCTGATAACTCTTCTACCCAGTAAATTTTAGGTTTTATTGTCTGTAAAATTAGGATTGTGAATTTCACTTGCAAATTTTGGCTTTAGTTTGCTAAGAATTGATCATGCCCCATTGTGTTAGGTGCCAAATTCATGCCCCATTCAGGTCTTATGTTAGACTTTCAGAACCGTTCTTGTTGGTTCAAATTTTGTAATAACTTGTCACATCCCTTTTTAAATTGTAATTTTGCTTCATTTTATGTTGTTTCTCCCCCTCAGTGCGAAATGATGTTAGACCTTTTTAATTTACCTGAGAATCAGGCTGAGTTTATTCAGCTTCTATGTCAGCCTTTCTCTGATGCCTTCTTAGAGAAGCTAGGTGTCACTGACGTGATCGAATACAAAATTGTGATCACGGATTTGATTCCTGCGAGGTTTCATCTCTGTCGGTTAGCACCTCCGAAAATGAAAACTCTTAGGAATATCATCATCAAGGTGCTCATTGGTGGGATCATTCGTCCTTCGACTTTCGCGTATTCTTCCCTTATATTTCACGTGCCTAAACCACAAGATTGTTTCCGCCCTTTCGTAGATTATAGGGATTTGAATGAGAAGGTATTAATGCAATCTGTATCTCCCCCTGACTTACATTCTTGCTTCTTTGTTTCATAAGGCTAGGCGTTTTACTACATTACACTTAAATGAAGCCTATTATCAGATTCGTTAGCTGAGGACTCTAAACTTCTCTATGGACTAGAATCTTTGTGAATTTCACAGAGTGCGTTTCGCATTATCCACTGAAGCTCGTGATAATATCATCCCTGACGTTAAATTCAACTATGTCTGCCAGTATTTAGACGACGTCGATGTTTATTCAGATGCCTTTGAAGAACACCTCGTTCATCTGAATTAAGTACTATTGCGCCTCAGTAAAGCCGGCTTGACGGTTAAATTATCTAATGTATCATTTGCAAAAGCGAGCATGTCCTTCTTAGGGCACATCGTTTCCCCTAGTAGAGTTTCTGTTGACCGCTCTAGGACTCAGCGATTCGTGAGGTTTTTTTTTGGCTAGTTGCTTTAGGTCGCACCGACACAGATAGGACGTATGGCGACGATGGAAAAGGGAAGGGCTAGGAGTAGGAAGGAAGCGGCCGTGGCCTTAATTAAGGTACAGCCCCAGCATTTTGCCTGGTGTGAAAATGGGAAACCACGGAAAACCATCTTCAGGGCTGCCGACAGCGGGGTTCGAACCTATTATCTCCCGAATACTGGATACTGGCCGCACTTAAACGACTGCAGCTATCGAGATCGGTGATTCGTGAGTTTAAGACCCTAGGGATGTCAAGGGTGTAGCCAGTTTCATCGGAATAATTAACTTCTTCCTCAAATTCATACCTTATTTTGCTAAACGTTCTGCTCCTTCGAGTTTACTCCGTCATAAAGGTGTTTAATTTGAGTGGGGGACCGTCCAACAAGCTGCTTTTGAAAATCTGAAATTAGCGTTGTTTAACGAGCCAGTTTTAACCGTACTGGATTTTTAAACGTTTTATTGTTCAAACTTACGCATCTTCACCTGCCGTAGCTGCTGTCTTATTACAAGGCTGCGATTTAGGTACCGAGCTCGATAGCTGCAGTCGCTTAAGTGCGTCCAGTATCCAGTATTCGGGAGATAGTAGGTTCGAACCCCACTGTTGGCAGCCCTGAAAATGGTTTTCCGTGGTTTCCCATTTTCACACCAGGCAAATGCTGGGGCTGTACCATAATTAAGTCCACGGCCGTTTCGTTCCCACTCCTAGCCCTTTCCTGTCCCATCGTCGCCGTGAGACCTATCTGTGTCGGAGCGACGTAAAACAACTAGCAAAAAAAGTAGGGATTTAGGTAGGAAACCTGCCGCATTTTCACCTAGAACGCTTTCTCCCCAGGAAGCAAAATATTCCGTTTACGAACTAGAGGGTCCTACAGTTCCTTTTGCCAGAGAATAATTCCGCATGTACCTGGTGTATGTCAAATTCGAATCGGAAACGGACAATCAGGTAAGCCCTGCCGTACGGGTCGTCTGTCTCGCTGGGCGATCCGTATTTCTGCCTTCCAGTTTGAAGTGCGACACATTCGTGGATCTAAGAATGTGGTCGCTGACTCTCTGAGTAGGATGTTTTCAGACAACTCTTCCAATAGTTGTGAACCTGTCCCTGCGGAATTTAATCAACCGTAGTTTTATTTAGATTTTGTTGTTCATGCCATCCTATCTGATGCTCTGTCGTTGTATCTTGATATTACTAAGCACCAAAATGCGGACCCTGTGCTTAGGCCTATTGTTGACAATCATCCGAACAAACCACGGGAACTGTGCAGCCTTCCACTAAAAGTGGAACAGAATCCCAACGCCTGAGTGTGACTGTGGCGCTACACAACAGACAGTGAAGCACATCATCGAAGAATGCAGGACTAGAAAATACCATGGCAGTGCTTGTGACTTTGCTTTCGCGACTCCAGAGGCTATAGACTATATAAACAATTTGGACATACGTATATAGTGTAGGTCTTATAACAATAGACGCTGTATCTCTAGCCATACGCTAAATAAAGAAAATAAAATCCATCTGGGGGTTCCTTTGCCCCTTATGTCGTAGGAAATGGTGTTCTCACCGAGCTCGATAGCTGCAGTCGCTTAATTTTGACCAGTATCCAGTATTCGGGAGGTAATGGATTCGAACCCTACTGTCGGCAGCCCTGAAGATGGTTTTCCGTGCTTTCCCATTTTCACACATGACAAATGCTGGGGCTGTACCTTAATTGAGGCCACGTCCGCTTCCTTTCCTATCCCATCGTTGCCATAAGACCTATCTATGTCGGTGCGACGTAAAGCAGCTTGTAGAAATCAGGTTCTCTGTTGTCTTTCCCGCCGTGATCGGAATATGAACACTGTTATCTCCGCTGTCTTAGTGCCGATGATATTTAAATATTATCGTGGGGTTCCCTTTGGAGGTCATCTTGGAGTTTTCGAAACACAGAAGAAGATTAGGGAGTTAATCATCTGGAAATCGATGATCGGAGAAATAAGGGAAGTGGTGAAGGCTTGTAAAACGTGCATGATAAGCAAGCCTCCCTGGGACACTGATAGGTTTATTGTGTTCTCATCAAGCCACTCATCTTATTGAGCAATTGTACATTGATTACATGAGTTCTTTTGCAAAGTATAAAGGATATGGGTATAAATTCTTATTTGTGTGTGTGAAAGGGTTTACCCGTTTTTCATGGTTATTCCCTACTAGACTAGTCATTGCTCAAACCATCAGGTGCCTTGTTCTGTTTTCACTTCTTTCGTACTTTGTCAATGAGAAAGCATTCACATAAAAGTTATTCCGCAAGTTTTGTTTTGATGTGCCTATTTCATATCTGACAACTTCAGTCTATTATCCCAACCCCTCCAACCCGGAGTGCGTCAATCGCAAACATCGATCAGCCCTTATTACCTTCCATCATGAAAATCATACTTGCTGGGATACATCGTATCAGCTATCCACGAATCTCACAAGATCTCTCCTATGTCCTCCGATGTTTAGTTTTGTTCTGACCTCACCATTTTTCAACTTGTGGTTCATTAACGATCTCTTGCCCGAGACAATAAATCCGGTTATTTTCCTTGATCTATGGGAAAAGGCTTGGTATAATCATAGAGCTTCTCACAGAAGAGTGAAAGAGAGATACGATCTTGGACACCGACCTACTAACTTAAAGGTCGGGGACAAGGTATATGTCAAGAATTTTGTTGAATCTGATAAGCTTTCCCACAGATTCCCTGACCCTTGTAACATTGTTGATTTTCTCACTCCTGTTACTCTGTTAATAGCCGAGAGTCGCAAAAGATTCACAGCGTTCACCTGTCTTAAATTAAACCCGCTTAAGGGACTTTTGTTGCTTAAATTGTTTCTGATGCCACCTTGGCATTTTGTTCGTAGTACCCTACTATAAATGTTCCTTTTCTTATTTAATGTACTTCATTTGAATAGACGTAAGTTCATATTTAAATATTTTATAACTTAAATGTGGCAATGATTAGTTAAGTCTCCTTGTAAAAAAATTCATTGAAGGCATGATAAGTATTTTTCTCCTTATCTCCTTATAACTTGTGCAGTGTTGTGTGTTTTCAGTAAAAATTTTCTAGTAATTAATTCTGGTAATTATATCCTATTATAAGTCCTTCTTGTACATTTATTGTAATATTTCCTACAGCCACTTAAGTTTCTGCCAGCTGTCCCAGTCTTCCTCCTGTTAACTTTCAAGCACTCAGTTATGCTTCTCCATCCCTTAACTTCAGCCACGTTAATTTGTAAATAAATATGTCTGCAACATTTTCTCTCATCGAGTGATGCTGTGTTTCAGTTCCCCAATTACCATCATGGGTGGTGTTTCCGTCTGGACTTGTGACATGTTGGTGTGGTCTAAGCCCAACTGGCGATAGATGCTACGCCGTCTACTGAACTACCTCGTTCTCTCTGCTAAGGGAAAGTAAGCTGTGACAGAGTCTGGGGAGACAACATCAGCATGCCGCCTCGTATGCTGTCTGATGCCATGGCCCTTGGTTGAAGCCAGATCAACTCCTCTCCATCTCTCACTATACCGGAAGTCCGGTATCTCAGGGTGCCTTGGGGGTCCGACTTCACGGATCCGGATCTCGGTCACGACGGCCGCTCTCGACGTCAACATTGAGCACTGCGGGCCGGCCTATACAAGGACTGTCTACTGATCTCATCGATCTTCAAACTTCATATCTACTAATGGATATGGACTTTACCTCAAGAATTACCCATTTTTTAATTTTTTTTAAGAAAGAAGAAATGTTCTTTGATGTTCTCGGGTTCTTTTAGAATGTTAAACCATAGGAGGAGGAGATCTGTAACGGTAGTACGGACTTTCCCTAGATTTAGGCAAACCTTTTAACATATGAAAGTTGTGAAGTCTCGCGGAGACAAGCAGTATTCAACTATCTCCACATAATTTACTAGTTCGTTACAAGGTGTCTCCACTATTGTGCCTAAATTACATTTTCTCTTCATGTATGGGACAGGAGAAGTGCCATCCGATTTTCGGCAGAATGTTGTTATACCTATTCCCGAGAAAACCGTTTCTGACAAGTATGAAAACTACCGCATAATTAGTTTATTATCTCACGCCTGCAAAATTTGAATACGTATTATTTACAGAAGAATGGAAAGACAATTTGAAAGTGAGTTGGGAGAAGATCAGTTTGGCTTGAGAAGAAATGTAGGAGCACATGAAACAATCCTGACTTTACGTCTGATCTTAGATGATCGAATTAAGGTGCACAAGCCCACATACATGGCGTTCATAGACCTTGAAATGGCATTCGATAATTTTGACTGGACCAAACTATTTGAGATTCTGATGAAATTAAATGGCGCATGGCTTTTATTGCCAGGAGTGTCCGAGTACAAGTTCGGCTCGCCAGATGCAGGTATTTGATTTGACTCCCGTAGGCGACCTGCGCGTCGTGATGCCAGCTAAATTAACCCAATTATGGTTGAAATTCCCGACCCTGCCGGGAATCGAACCCGGGACCCCTGTGGCCAAAGGCCAGCACGCTAACCATTTAGCCATGGAGCCGGACTGAGATTCTGATGATGATCGGGATCAGATACCGAGAAAGAAGGATGATCTACAATCTGTATAAACATCAGTCTGCAGTGATAAGAATCGAGGACTTTGAAAAAGAAGCAGCAATCCAGAAAAGAGTAAGACAAGGTTTCAGTGTGTCTTCCCCCCCCCCCCCATTTTCAATGTTTATATAGAACACGCAGTAAAGGAAATAAAAAGGAATCTGGGAAGGGAATCGCAATCCAAGGAGATGAAATCAAAACCCTGTGACTTGCTGAAGATATTATTTTATCTGAGAGTACAGAAGATCTGGAAAAATGACTGAATATTATGGACAGAGTCTTGGGTAAGGAGTACAAGATGAAAATAAAAAAGTCCAAAACAAAATTTAATGAAGTGCAGTCGAACGAAGTCAGGTGATGCAGGAAATATTATATTAGGAAGTGAAGGCGTAAAGGAAGTAGATAAATATTGTTACTTGGGTAGTAAAATAACTAACGTTGGCAAACGTAAGGAGGTCATAAAATCCAGACTGGCACAAGCAAAGAAGACCTTTCTTATGAAAATAAATTTGCCCACTGCAAACATTGATATAGGAATATTAGAGATATTTTTGAAGGCTTTCTTCTAGAGCGTGGCATTGTATGGAAATGAAACATGGACGATAAATAGCTCAGAAAGAAATATGATAGAAGCTTTGGAAATATGGTGTTACAGGAGAATGCTGAAGGTGAGGTGGATAGATAGAATCACGAATGAAGAGATACTGAATCGAATTGGTGAGAGGAGATCGATTTGGCTAAATTTGACTAGAAGAAGAGATAGAATGGTAGGCCACATCTTTAAGACACCCAGGAATTTTTCAGTTGGTTTTTGAGGAAAATGTAGGCGGTAAGAACGGTGGGGGTAGAACAAGGTATGGATATGACAAGCAGATTAGAGCAGATGTATGATGCAGCAGTTACGTAGAAATAAAAAGGTTAGCACAGGAGAGTGTGGCATGGAGGGCTGCATCAAACTGGCCTATGGACTGATGACTGAAACAACAACAACAACAACAACAACAACAACAACAACGAGTACGTACCCTTGTTTCTCTTATTCACTTTGCTTTCTGGTGAATTAACTTTCTAACTAAATTTCTATCCTATGTTTCGTACTTTAACTACTTTCTGGTTTCAGTCACCTTGATGTGTGGCTTATCCTCTTTGTCACCGGTCCTTCTACCCCATTAGGTTTTATGAAGAGTCATGTCACGGGATTGCTTGAGGTGTTCAACATCCCTTTCATTTTGTTATCGGTCCGTTCCGTTTTTCGTTTCTTTGCCGTTTAGTATGAGCTTCGGCTCCTGTACTTTTGGATCTTTCGATCCGCTAATCGTGTGTGACTCTCCTTATGAGTGAAGTCAGCGTGTGCAATATGAATGCTGTCAAGCTTTCCAGGAGGTATTTCTGAAGTGTGTTTTGAGTCCGGTTGACCCTTAAAAAATATTGTATATAAAGTCCAGGTTTCGAGATCCTTCTGCAATGTAAATTTTGAAGTTGTGGGGTTAATTTCCCCTCTTGGTAACTTTGTTCTGTTCTGAAACCTCCAGCTTTTTATTTACTTGAACAATGTAAGTTTTGATATTCGCTCTGCGGGGGACTTATTTTGTAAACGATAGTGCCTCATTGATCTTTCTCATACCAAAGACACTGGATACTTGTAAGACGCATTGGTCTTCTGAAATCTTAACGTCTTGTTTAGAAAATGGAAGCCTTTTCTCCCCGGTTATGTACTAGCTTGGGCCGATGACCTAGATGTTAGACCCCTTTAAACAACAAGCAAGCATGTACTAAGCTTAGCTTCAAGGCTTGACTGTTGTTTATTGTGATCCCTTGCAAAAATGTATTTCTTGTTGAAAATTTACTATTGTTTTTGTTTCTTTGAAAATATTATCTACCAAAGAAAAGAAAAGAACATATTTTTCTGTAAATATACCTTTCAGAATGTAATATTTTGTGTGTACTTTGTCCAGCTATTTTAACCCTTATGGCTTGACCCACGGAAACAGGGTAACAATTATTAATACTTACAATATTATGGTATTATTACAAATTTACACTTAGTCCTTTGAGACGGGTATAATGTTACCACCCTGCACGGAACCTTTCTTTCAAACACAAAACTTGTTTTGCTTTTGAAAGGAGGGTTGCGTGGTTGGTCTTCGGCTGCTTATGAGGGAGATAGTGAACTTCTTGAATTGAAATTTAATTCAATTCTTCAACCTATAAGCCATATACACTCCCGGGAAAAGGTGAACAATTTCATTCTTATGGCCATGATACACTGAGTAGGGGAATAAAATACATTCCCAGGAATGCAGTGTACTGTCGGATATCATTTTGAACAAACGGTTCTTTGGGTGACATGGAACATGTAAATACTTCTCTTCACACAAGCACCAAAACGAACGATTGAAATATGCTCCCAAAGGAATACATTTTTCTTTTCAAGCACTATCCATTAGGTCAATAATAGCTTTACTTGACCCAACTTGCATTGGGACAATAGTGAAGTTGTAGGTGGTAGCGTAGAGTTTCCAAAGGCATGTAATGAATTAATTTACAAGAAGAAGTAAACGAGAAAGTCTATGCTCTGTCGGCAAAAATTACGTCTGAAAATTATATCCGACATACCACAAAATAAATCCACATAATTTGTGATTCCATAAATAACAGACAGAAGTGGCATTCCAAGAAACATGGGGCCTCCGAGGACTTACGGCTATTTTTAACGAGTGTGTGTTTATAATATTGACTATGTTGTTCAATTTAGAGAAATCCAAACTAAATTTACTTGAAGCAAAGAGTGATCGGATACCGCTAAGTGTTGACTTTGAATTGCGTGAATTATGGCCACATGCTTACGTAGACAGCTGCGCCGCCTAGTTCCAGTCCCCGCAATGTGACGTCACGCAGAGTGAGGGACCATGCGAAGAAAAGTATGTTAAGTCCGATCTATTGATCGTAAAGAGTTCCGGTTTTTTCATTCTTCTTCTAACTTTCTCCTCTATTCATTAAAATATTTACCGGATATTCTTGTATTTTAGTTCAGTTATGATTTCGTGGCACGCACGAGACGTCGTGTGTGTACCCAGACTGTAAGAAGCAGATTGTATAGTCCCAGTTAGCACAATATACAGTCATAACGAGGTCCTGCTGTTACACCTCGATGTCTTGGGTTACGTTACAGATGAAAATACATCGTTCACTTTGCATTTAATGATGGATTTCAAATATCACGAAGAACTGCCTAACCGAGCCAGTAAATGTGTGCTCTATTCACCTGGGATGACGTGGGTTCGATTCCGCGTCAGGAAGTCGACATATGAGGAAGCGAGTTTTGTACCTGTGGAGAGGCATATGGAACTGAAGTTCACTCAGCTTACACTAAAAATGAGTACTATGTAGGTTAATTCGTCAGGAGGAAAGGTGACTGGCACAGAGCTAACCAGACAGATCCTCTGGCTTACGATGGCGGTATGGGAATGTGGGGGAGGATATAGAGACCGCCACTATCGCTCAGTGTTTATAGATGTCAGCACAGGTCTTAAGATGGCGGTGCAGGATGGTGGAGGGAGACATTGAGAGAGCCACTACCGCTCATTGGTTTCAGGTCTTAAGATGGCGAGCTTGAAGACCTCAAGAAGATGCGCAACAGTAATTTGTTGCTACGGGTGTGGAGCTAACTCCTCATCCCCACTGAGTGCCGAGGTTACGGATATTTGAGCCTTTAACTATTACCCCTCCCAGAGCCTTCATGACCTTGCGTTGCTTTTAGTTCTTTTAACGCCCACTGCAGTTCAAGATGATCTGTTGCTCAAGAACGAGCACTTTGTTGAAATCCCCGTCAAAGAGGAAGAGCACAAATTCTTGAACCTGGTTCATGGAGTCATCCTTCACGGTGACCTGATTTTGAACATTGATGGTGCGCTGATGTAAGGCATGAAGAATCGTATTGTGACACACGTCCGGCGCTTTACGCGCAAAGTCAACGGGGAAGACGTTCCCACCGGTGCTTCAGTTATCTCCTTCAAGTTGTCAGTGTTACCAGAGAAAGTCAAAGTTGGGATACATGGTATCTCGTTGTTCGAATCGGTCTGTGTGTGCTACATGTTGAAAAGAAGCTTATGGCGAGGAACAGAGCACACTTCCGAACGGGTGCACTACCTGCCCTGGTCATCATTCTCCGCGAGATAGAAACTATCCTGACTATGTGAATGAGAAGAAGACCCGGGAGATCAAGACACTGGATGGTCTTTCATATCAGGAAGTGCGCCATAAGTTTAATTCCTTGAATGCACCTGCCAAGCCACTAGACTTAAGCGTTATAGCAGAGAATCTACCAGGTTCGTCGTTTCTGCCAGCAACACCTATGGAGATCGTTGCACTGAAGGCGGCAATTGCTCCTGTCAGCAATGCTGCAAAAGGTAAAGACTCGAAGATGGGAACAACCCAGCCTTGGACCACAAGAAGGCTGTGCCAGCTAAGAAATTTAAGCCGGTACAGCAGGGAATGGAAAGCATGCCCCCATCTGGAAGGTATTTGTCAGTGTCAGCAGATCCACCTGCTGGAAAACCTGTGCACATCCCTCGTAGAAGGAACCCGCGCCGAAAAGCGTCGTGATGGGCGTCGAGGATTCTTCTACATCCTCTGTTGTGGGAGATGTTAGTGTTTATAGTCTGTATTGAAGAAAAACTAATCTGAGACTAGGTCATCATACGGTTTTGAGAAATTTGAGACTATACTCGAAGAAGCGAGATTGTGCTACCTGGGATTCCGGTGACGTTGCAATTTTCACTCGTTCTGACACCTACAGCGAAGCGGTTCCACTAAGCACCCAGCTGGAGGCAGTAGCGGTACGTGTTTCGTTGCCTGTCATAACTACAGTTTGGGTCACGTAGCTGTGAGCTTGCATTGGGAAGATAGTGAATTCGATCCCCACTGTCGGCAGCACAGAGATGGTTTTCAGTGGTTTTGCCATTTTCATACCAGGCAAATGCTAAGGCTGTACCTTAATTAAATCCACAGCCGCTTCCTTCCTACTCTTATCCCATCTTCGCCACAAGACCTGTCTGTGTGGGTGCGACGTAAAGCAAATTGTCAACAAAAAATCTACAGTTTGTAATGTTCAGGCCCTCTTAATAGGAATGATGTAATTGACATTATAGAACAGCTTCCACCTCCATTCTTCTTTTTTGTGATTTTAACGCACGTCACGTGCTGTGGGGCTTGAAACACATCGCCTCACAGGAAGGGAGTTGAAGAAGTTGTTCGGAAAGCTGGATTTATGCAGTCTGAATACAGGAGAACCAAGACACTTTAGCGTAGCGCATGGAATTTTCTCCCGCATTGACATTAATTTGTGCAGCCGGGGTCTCGTTTTGCTTCGGCAGGATGTACGCGGCATCCACTGTGTCAGTGACCATTTCCCCATTTCTCCATTGCTCCTCCCCGATGGATTCTACTGTAAAACGTGCTGATTGACCGAAGTTCACATCACTTGTTGTCTTTAACGACTCTAATAGCCGGAGCATAAGTTATATCACTCTAGTTATTCTTGCTGCTGCTGAGGAGTCCATTTCATCTGCTTCTTAGACACCTCGAGGAAAACTCCTTCCTTGGTGTAACGAAGAAATTGCAGCAGGTATAAATTGAGCAACGTCACGATCATAAACGCTATCGCAGGCAGCCTGCTGTGTCTAACTTAGTAATATTTAAGAAACTCCCCGCTAAGACGCGAATTCTTATTCGACAGACGCGAATTCTTATTCGACAGAGTAAGAAAGCTTCATGGGAAAGATATATGTCATACATGACGAGAAATATACCGTCATCTCAAGTGCGGACTAAACTTCGACGCATTTCGGGTGTACAGGGACCATCCTTTGTACCGTGAATTTCCATTGCAGGAAGTATCGTCACTTATCCACCCACGGTTGCTATCATCTAGCAAGTCACATCGTGGCTGTGTCTGGCTGTGGGAATTACGATCCTGATTTCCTTGTTCTGAAGTTGTGGGGAGTACACCATCATCTATATTTTTCTTGCAGTTGCATTTCAGCTAGCGAGGTGAAAGGACGCGGTGTGCTGAGCGAGTAATAAGTGTACGAGTTCGCTAGCAGTTGATCAATTTAGGTATGCTATTAGCAGGTGGCAGGGCAGGTGGAAAGTGAAATATATTCAAACTGTGAACAATAGCCTCAAGATCACGCAAATGGTACTATCATCAGTTGTGATGGTGCCACTGGTGATCGATGGGATTGAGTTGAACCCAAGCCCTGGACTGTGTCAAGGAGGACATGCAAGAAGTATGTGAAGTGGAGAAGACGAAGGAATTGTTAATGGACAAAAAAACGAATCCAAGGATTTGAAGACCTTCCTACAAACAGAACTTAATGATATCAATGAGAGCGTACAGCAGATTGAAAACGAGATGGCTGAAATGTGGAATAAAATCCTGGATTTAGAAGAAAAGCTAAGGAAACTTGGAGAAAAGGAACGGAAGCGAGTGAAGGAAGATGTGAGGAGAAACATACACTTAAGAAAATGGAAATTGCAACACCATGAATGCATTGGTCGTTTGTGTTGATTTTCAAGATATGGAACGATGCCATGTAGGTATGTAAATGATCAAAGTTTCAGACCCATTGGATTGTTGCTACAGGTCTCCCACGTGATTGGTCGTGGAGGAATCAACTCCAGTATACGGACTCTGGTGTAGCGTAGTTGACTTGCAGTCTGTGCAGTGAAGTGTTCCCCGTCAAACATGCCTCGACGACAGAGAAGTGCACGCTATCAACAACTGTCGCCGTTTGAGAGGGCTCGGATAATTGAGCTGTGTGAGGCTGGATTATCGCTAAGGACTGTCGCTGCAAGTGTTGGCCTACAGGCATCTACGGTACAACGTGTATGGCAGCAGTGGTCAAATGAAGGTACCCACACTCGTAGACCTGGCACAGGCCCAGCGCGACAGACAACTGTGAGAGAGGATCGCCGCATCATTCGGATGGCCCGGATGGAACCCCATGCAACAGCAGCGCAAATTCGAGCAGCTGTGGCACCCCACGTTACACAACAAACAGTTGGTAATCGCCTGCGTGCAGCTGGCTTACGAGCCTGTGTCCCTACAGAAGGTGTTCCATTGACCACACGACAGCGACCTGTTAGGCTGGCCTGGTGTCGAGAAAGATCGACGTGGGTCGACGAATGGCATAGGGTCGTCTTTAGTGATGAATCGCGCTTCTGTCTTGCCCGCAGTGATCGCCGGAATCGTGTGCGCCGACGTACCGGGGAGAGGGGACGCCCAGATCTTACTGTCGAGAGGCACACAGGGCCAACACCAAGAATTATGGTCTGGGGAGCTATTAGCTCTAATGTGAAATCACAATTAGTTCTTGTTGAGGGCACTATGACTGCTCGACAGTACGTTGATGTGGTACTCAATCCAGTGGTTGTCCCTATGATGCCGAACATTGCTAATGGGATGTTTCAGCAGGACAATGCCCGGGTTCACACTGCACGCATCTCCAGAGAAGCTCTCCACGACATCACAACCTTAGAATGGCCCGCCAAATCCCCGGACCTCAGTCCTATTGAGCATGTGTGGGACATGATAGATCGTCAGCTGGCCAACCATCCTTCAGCCACCCACAACTCTGGAACAGCTGACCCGTGCAGTGCAGCAAGCATGGCCCACAATTCCTCAGGAAGCGATCCAGTACCTTATTGACTCCATGCCTCGACGAATTCATCCTTCTGGGTGTTGCAATTTCCATTTTCTTCAGTGTAATAATCTATGGACTTTTGGAGTCAGACAAAGAGAACTTTAATAGTATTTTAGACATAGTACTATCATTAATCAGGGATAAATTGAAAGTCGAGTGTAAAGAGAGTGATATTTTTAGTGCTTCGGGATAGGGAGGAATATGGGAAGAAGACCAGTGAAATTATGTATGGTATTACGTGATTACGTTTTAAGGCCCGAAAATTTCTGGATAGTGCGATGAACTCGAAAGGAACGTGGATTAAAACGATTTAGATCAAGAAGGAATAGAAAATATGAGAACATTACGTTTTCATCAAAGAAAGGCGCGGCATTCAGGTCTCAAAGCATTTATCGTTGGAAACAGACTTATAGTAGCAAGCGGTTCCTTTAGTAGAAAATACTGGCAACCAGTTACGCGAGCTGGAGCAATGCCTTGATATGTCAGCTGTACAGAATGTCAGAGGCCCAGTGAGTGACTACAGCAGAACTGAGTCAGCGGAACTGTGTGTAACTGAGCAAAGCAGAGTGAGTGACCTGGATGGCTCGGCGTTGAAAACGAGACATCCCTACTATAGGCGAACAGCTCAAGAAGAAGAGGGGGGTCTCTAGGAGGCAAGAAAGCACGGAGAAAAGAAAGAAAGGAAACGTAAGCCAGCGTTAAATGTGAAAGATATTAGTGTTAAAGTGTTGACAAGTGGATCTGTTGTACAATTAGGAAAAGCACGAATGACGCGGAGTAAGGCCTTGGCTTCAGCAGATATGCTCACGAGTAAATAACTAGACTGGGTCGTGGAATTAATAAATATCGAGGGTATATTGTGTACACTGGGTAATGATGAAATGATTATGAACTAGTGCGCGGTAATGAGATTACAGCGAAGGTTGTTACATTGTTGCAGTGGGGGTGGGGGGCAATGTGGAGAGGTACGAAGTAAAAATACTGGGTTTTGAGTTTTTGAGTAGAACGAAACATAAAATGAGTCTGAAAGGGTTTTACCCGACTGGGATATCAGTGATCGTAAAGATGAAATATGTAATCAAATAGAGCTGTGGGAATCGGGATTTGATTAAATGATTTTAATGAAAATAAATAAAGGTAATAAGAAAGAGAGAGAGATTTTCATAGGTTTCATCTACAACGATCCATCAGGATCCCCTTCTGAGGAAGAAAATCTTCTTTGATGATGTTATTGAAGAAGTTAACGAGATGAAATTAAGGAATGAAGAAGCAGGAATAATTATAATGGGAGATTTCGGTGCAAAGGTAAGTGAAAAGAATTCATTATATGATAAATTAATTAATTATTAATAGAAGGAAGAAGAAGAAGTTTCCAACAAAAATGCAGAGACATTATTGTAAATGCGCGAGATATAGGAATTATACATTTTGAATGGTGGCTGGTTGGGAGATAAAACGGAAAACGTAACTTAGGTAATCGATTCAGGAGGGAGTGTGATAGATTTAAAGTTAGCATCGCAGGAGGCTCTGACTTATTTTAAAGATATTCACGTAAAAAAATTGGGCAGCGTCTCATCGTTTTCCAGTTAGAATTAAATTACAGAGAGACGAAGAAAAATCAAAAGAATAAAAACATTTTAACTATGTAAAGAGAAAATTAGTAAAGTACAGATGGAGTGAGGAACATAGAGATGAATTTTTGTACTATTATAGGGGGAAAACATTTGAAATTTTGAAGTTCTATATGGAGAATATGATGGAGAAAAATAACGTAGAACAGGCAATAAGAATGTTTGAAAGATCAATAGCGGAGACTGGCAAAATATGGTTGTGAGAAAGAGAAAGGAGGATAAACAAAACTTATGGTATAATGATGAGTGTAAAAGAAAGAAGAAAGGCATTAAACGTGTACTGAAATGAGGGATCTCAGGACTTGAGGATATATCTTTCTACAAAAAACGGAAGAAATACGAGAATATACTGAGCGAGAATAAAAAGAACTGGTAGGCCTAAGAGATACAATTATTAAGTAGATATTGTGAAGAGAACGAATCTTAGAAAGTATGGAATAGAATTAGTACAATCTGTAAATAATATAAAAGCAGTAAACAAGTAAGCGTAAGCGATGAGGAATGGTTAATGTATTTCAAAGGAGTTGCTACGAGGGTAAAAATACGTCTAAAAGGAATAGAACTGAGACAGGTGGAGTTCCCTCTGTCTGTACTACACTCATGCTCATAAATTAAGGATAATTGCATATTGTGGTGCCACACAACGTGGCTCTACACAAAACTGGCGCTAATAGCATAGGCACAAACGGAACAAATCTGTAATTCCACGGTATTGGTGATAAGTTGAGAAAACCGTCCCAAAACACATGTGCTAAAAAACGCCACTGTTTCCTGCGCATGTACCCCGACATCAATATGGGATATGATCACCATGCACACGTACACAGGCCGCACAATGGGTTGGCATACTCTAGATCAGGTGGTCGAGCAGCTGCTGGGTTTTAGCCTCCCATTCTTGCACCAGTGCCTGTCGGAGCTCCTGAAGTGTCCTAGGGGTTTGAAGACTTGCAGCGATACGTCGACCGAGAGCATCCCAGACGTGCTCGATGGGGTTTAGGTCTGGAGAATGGGCAGGCCACTCCATTCGCTGGATATCTTCTGTTTCACGGTACTCCTCCACGATGGCAGCTCGGTGGGGCCTTGCGTTATCATCCATCAAGAGGAAGGTGGGACCCACTGTACCCCTGAAAAGGCGGACATACTGGTGAAAAATGACGTCCCGATACACCTGACCTGTTACAGTTCCTCTGTCAAAGACATGCAGGGGCGTACGTGCACCAATCATAATCCCACCCCACACCATCAAACCACTACCTCCATACAGGTCCCTTTCAAGGACATTACGGGGTTGGTATCTGGTTCCTAGTTCACACAGATGAGAACCCGGCGAGAATCACTGTTCAGACTATATCTGGACTCGTCCGTGAACATAACCTGGCACCACTGTTCCAATGACCATGTACTGTGTTCTTGACACCAGGCTTTACGTGATCTCCTGTGAACAGGGGTCAGCGGAATGCACCTTGCAGGTCTCTGGGTGAATAAACCATGTCTTTTCAGTCGTCTGTAGACTGTGTGTCTGGAGACAAGTGTTCCAGTGACTGTGGCAAGGTCCCGAGCAAAGCTACCTGCAGTACTCCGTGGCCGTCTGCGGGCACTGATGGTGAAATATCGGTCTTCTTGTGGTGTTGTACACTGCGGACGTCCCGTACTGCAGCGCCTGGGCACGTTTCCTGTCTGCTGGAATCGTTGCCATAATCGTGAGATCACACTTTGTGGAACACGGAGCGCCCGTGCTACGACCTGCTGTGGTTGACCAGCCTCCAGTCGCCCTATTATTCTACCCCTCATAACGTCATAAATATGTGATCGTTGAGCCATTTTCACCACACAGTCACCATTAGCACGTCTGAAAACATCTGCACACTTACTCGCTGCACCGTACTCTGACATGCGCCAACACACCTCTGCGTATTTGGACTGCTGCCAGCGCCACCGTGCGACGACCGCAGGTCAAATGCACCACATGGTCATACCTCGAGGTGATTTAAAACCGCAATCCGCCCACCATAGCGTTGTTTCACCATGTATCAGCATTATCCTTAATTTCTGAGTATGAGTGTAGATGAAGTAGTAGACACATTGAAAAAACATGATGGGAGGAAAATCAGGTGCTATCAGTAGAATTACGTATGAATTCTGGAAAGAGCTAGGGAGTAACAGTCGGATGATAGAAATATTAATTAAAATATTTAACAGAATTTTGGATGGTAGAAAATTCCCAAGATTTTTGGCAAGTAGGAATAAAATGTCCCATAGACAAAGGAAAGGAGGAAATATCAAACCAATTAACTATAGGTGTATTACCCCATTGGATACACTCAGCAAGATCTACACCGGGATGTTGGTAAAAATAATTATGAAATAGTAGATTATTGTACACTCTCAGTGTATCAGTCAGGATTTAGGAAAGGAATGAGATCCATACATAATATACCTAATTAAAACAATAATAAATAAATACAGTATTTGAAGAGAAAAGGGGTAGATTATCTATTACGAAAATAGGCCTTCAAAAAGCATTTAATTCGGTGAGCGGGCGGGCTGTCGTTATGAAGCCGGCTATGATAAGGATGTCAAAGTGATTAAAGCCATAGAATAACTATATGCAGAAGTAATATGCTCGTTTAATGTAAATGAAGACTTAATGGTAGGAAAGATACATTCGATTATTGGACGTAGGGATGTAAATTATCACCAATATTCACACTTTTTATCAATGATGAACTGGGTTGTCAAGGAAAGGAAGACGGAGAACTAAAGAAAAGAAAACTAAAGAAAACTAAAGAAATTCCTTGTCTGGTTTATGCAGATGACATCCTTCTGCTCTCACTAACAACAGTCGGTTTGCAAAACAAGTCTCAAAAGAACTGCTGAATATTGCAGAACGTGGAATTTAAAAATTAATGTGAAAAAAACAAAAGTAATGGTCTGTAAAAAGTAAATAAATTAAAGAAAAACGAATGGCGCTGGTGGTTAGAAGGTGTAGAATTAGACGTTGCCAATAAATTAGAATATTTAGGAATTACGAGTATAATAACAGGTAATGGGATGTGGACGGAACAAATAGAACGTGGTAAAGTTGGCCGTATTCTGAAGCACAAGGTCTGTAGGGAGAAAATGCCAAATAGTTAACACAAGCTACGTATACATATTTTAAATGCGCTTGTGATATCAAGAGAACTGTATGGAGCAGAAATGTGGGGTATCGAAGTATACAGAAAAGAATTAGATGTAATAAGTGATACATTTTGTAAAAAATGATGTTCCTGCCAGAATGTACAGCAAATAGTGGAAGATAGAAGACATGGTGAAGGTATCAGCATCAAGCAGATATACAGTAGCTAGGAAAGTAGTAAAACATTGGGTAAGATTAAGAAGGAGAGATGGGAGGATAATATTGATTTTAGCATACAAACACCATATAAAACATTTAGATGAGGATTATTCTTTGATGAAAGTGAAAATCATGCTTAACAGAATAGGAATGGGAGACTCCTGGGATAAAGAGATGCATAATAAAGAGAAGAGACTAAACAAGAAAGTAACGATCAGAGTGAAGGTCATTGAGAAGCAGATGATTATCAGAATTATGTGAAATTGTCTGAAATATGTCGACAGGGAAAAAAGGTATCAAAATAGTGTACTAATAGGTGTGGAGTGGTGGCTAATTGGGATATATAGAAATACGGATCTGAGAGATAAACATAACGAAATTCAATATTTCTTCTGTGGAGAAATAATGGAAGAGTCATCTGTTGAGAGTATGTAGGGGAACTGACGCACTTATAATGAAATAATTGGGTGGTGAATATAAATAAAAAATAGAGAGTAACAGTTATATACAAACACAGAGGACCATCAACTTCAAAATCAAAGATACGGCAGATATAAACGTAGTTGTGGCGTGGTCGTGGACTGAAATTTGAGCTATGAGCGCAGTAGCAGAACATAAATTCCAGTACCGCAGGCCCTGATCAAGGCAAACTTAAAGACAGTTTGAAATCGAACCCATGCATCGAAGCCACGAATTTTTCCCGCACTAGTAGATAAAAGAAAAGGATAATGATAAAGGAAATTACAATTATTCAAAATAAATTTCAATAAAGGGGAAAGATGGGGCAGCAACAGAGGTCTGACAATATTCTTCAAAGTGGGCATATGGTATTTAGAGCTTGTTGAAACAATACTTTTCAGTATGTCACATAGGTATGGGCATATGTATGCCGTACGTTTCTCATAACATACCAGTTATAATCCTCAAAACATAAATGTGTCATCCCGTTTACAATTATAATTCAATAAGAGGTTACTTGACTTCAAACAAACTTAAAGAGAACCTTAAAGCAAATTCTCATTTTTAAGGTTTTAACTCGTACCAAACAGAGGCCAAGCCTCAATGTCCAAAAACAAATGCGAATCGTCCCCTCTAATTATTAACTGCAGGCCGAGAGTAAAGATACAGCAAAAGTCGACGTCATAAAGGCCCGAAAATGCCGAAAATACAAGGAGGCGCCTGCGTAAGAGAGGGAGTCAATATGTCAGCCTCCATGAAAAAGGAACAAGCGAGGCGTGGTTATCATGGAAACACTCAACATAGTAATTAAAGGGACTCGAGGATATAACCAAACTTAGACAAATGTACTTGCAGAAACAAAATTGGAAAAAGTTAAGTCCAAATTACTTCAGAAAGTAATGGACATGAATCACTGCTCACGCATACTTGTCAACCACACAGAAAGATAAACAGGAAACATAAATATCATACAAAAATCATATCATGATATCAAAGGTATTGGAAATATCCGTCCATATTACACAATAGGCAAAAATGTAATGAAGTTAAAAAACACGGATCAGAGAAATATATTAAAATAATCTTTGTTACGGTATGGCACGTCTAATATTATCTAATGGCGAAAAAGGAAAGTACTTAAAGAGGCAATCATCCAGACCAAGGATAAGAAGAAGATATCAGGGCCACAATAAATAATGATGACATGAAATATACATGCAAAACAAATGTTTTATATTGTCACCGCCCACCGAAAAATGATTCGATTATCGTGGATCCATAGCGAGAAAGGAATCACTTTTGGCAGGTACTCAAAGGGAAAGAGTGATACGCACGTATCCTTAAATATTAACGCAAAGGTATGATTACATTAACGTAGACATACAAGATGGTGTATCAATACATACAAAATATGCCACCTTCAAAAACATATAAATATTCACCCATCTAGTGTATAAACACTATTTCTTGCTCTATGCCACTTCCTGTTTGTTTCAGACAGTGCTATTTCGTGATTATATCGTTACACATTTAAAATCAATGTCCAGTATTGACGATCATATCTGTTCCGAGGTATCTGTGGAACAGCAGAGGTGAAAGAAGGTGCGGGGGTGAACGGGTCTCAAACTACGAAATTAAAGTTAAGGTAAAATTTAACAAGGTTATATTTTCTTTTCAAAATCAAGAATAAGAAATAACAAATTGAACAGGTACACAGTAGCCGAAACACAATTCGAAAAGGTACAATAACAGTGATTACAGGATTTGGGCTCCGAGAGCCAGACACCCAATTCTTGAGCTATAAGCCCAACCTTATGATATACACAAGTCAACAAAGGGGCAGAAGACCCCAATCATGCCCAGGAGCACTTGCTCCCAATTACACAGTAAAGCCTCCTCGAGGCGCGCAGAAAACACAATTTTCAAGAAAGAGCAACGTGCTCTCAAAATTTAAGCCTATCAAAGGCCACACCAAACTCCACGTTCAAGCTGTCCTCCAAGGACCTATACACAGGGGTAAAAATACCCAACCTACTGAGGCCTATTAAGTAAAGAAACAGGTTAATTAACTGGCCTCTAAAATACCAATTTGAGAGGAGGCGGTCTTGCACTCCTAATACATTTTGTTTAACACCTAATCTGGCTCTAGGCCGCTAATGCAAGGGCTAATCCCATACTAAAGAGGTGACTTATAGAAGGAACAATTTACATTACGTTAAGGAAGAAATGTTGTGAAAATAAGTTCACCTCAATGCAATATGAGTGGGAGCTCGAGAGGGTTAAGCACTCTCTATCCCGATATGTAGTTAAAACAGAAAGAATTGACACCGAGTGTCTTTACATTTTTAAAGGAAAGTTACATGGAAAAGGCTTCGGACCTGCCCCGAGAGTTAAACTGATGAGCTAGCAAGAAAAGAAGTTATTAAAAGGCCATTACCTTGTGGATGAACTGCTGCCCGAAGAATGAGGCGCTTCCCGCCCCCTGCTACGTACTTTACACACAGAAAGATGTTACTGAAGTCGCCCGGAGACCCGAAAATCAGCAGTTTATATACTCTCGCGGAAAGTTCGAGGCGTTTCAGGAATGAGAACACCCTCCCACAAAGACTTTATTGGCTAGGGTAAAGCAACATATCCCCTTTGGAGAAGATACACCTGATTGGTCATAACTTAATTAAAGAAATTCGGGATTGGCTAGATTCAAAACAAGGGGAAGGAAAGTGTTATACAGCCAACTTAAACAATAACAGAAAGAAATTTAACAAGGAACAAACTTTTGAAATAAAAATTTCTCCAAAAAACAGTTCTTTCACTTCGCACTACGGTGCACCATAGTAGTTCTCCGGTAGTGTCCTCTAGAAGAGAAAGTTCACACTTCTTACTACAGGTAAAACAAAAATACATCGAAAACGACCCAGTTCAGAAACTTCAAAATTTCCAAGTAGTGACATCTTCTGAGAAACTTGAAAATTAACACATTAGATAAAGTTCAGACTTCCTCCAGTAGGGGAGTTTCAACTGGCGCAAGGTTTGAATTAGCGACGTGGAGGTGTACCACTCGGTACAATATCAAAGTTTATCTCCTTCGGTCTTAGTCACTTTCCGGTCAAGTTAGGCTGCAGTTATCCGAATTCCCATTTTATTTCATTCGCTTGGTATAGGAAAAGTATAAGCATGGGTTTCTTGAAAAAATAAGGGCGTTATAATTTCTTACTTAAAAAAACTCCCATGTAAAGCATACGTTGAGTATACAAGGTATACGAGTATATAAGGTAGAAGAATGAGTATCATCAGCAACTACAGATATTTTACGTCTCTCTCGTATGATAGAACTTTAACAGAGATACGTGGGCCCTTGTACTTTTTCGTTACCTAGTTCCACGAATTTGACGGTCACGGTACCAAGAAATTCTAAAATTTCCATCTGTTCTGACTAGCGTCGGCACAGCTTGGTACTAAGCTGGTTCACTGCCGAGCTACCAGGGAATTGTCTTACCAGAACGATGTCCCCTATCTGGAATTGAACGGGACATCGGCCTTTACAATACTTCCTCGCCACACGGCGACGGGCCTTTTTCAGATTTTCAGTGGCTCTTCTCCATTTCTCATTTACGTCCGTATGCTAGACGGTTGAGTTACGTAGTCGATATTCCACTTTAATTGCAGCGGGTCGGTGATGGGTCTTCCCAGGAACAGTTCACCGGGCAAGCGATGATTTGATTCATGGACAGCACTGTTAAATGTTAGCACAAAATAGCGCAGGTTTACATTCCAATTACAGTGATTTGCAAAATGAGCACTCGAAAAAGGTTTTAGATTACGAATAAATCTGTCGACACATGAAGACTGCAGGCGGTAAGGACATAGGAAGACGTGATTTATACCACAGGAGAAGCAAGGCTTACCCAATTTACGGCACGTGAAGGTGGAGGAATTGTCGGAATCTAAGATATTTGAAGGACCGAAAACTCCAAAGACGTAACGGGACAGCAGATCAGTGGCCCTGATAGAATTAGTACTTCTAACCGGGAAGAGAAACAAATTTCGAGAAAGCATCGATAACAGATAAAATGGCGATTTGACCATTTTAGACCCCACCATCGGACCATAGAGGTCGACTAACAGTTTCTCTCCAGGAATCGTACCGACATCGGTAGAATGAAAACCAGTCTGGGTGTTTAGACCTGGTTTAATTCTTTGACAAACATCGCAGTTTCTAACAAATTCAAAAACGTCCGTTTTCATGTTAGGACGAAACGAATTAATCGAAATATTATGCAAGGTTTTGAATTGAACCAGATGGGCCCTCAAGAAGGAGCCATGAAAGTAATTCTGAATCATAAGCTTCAAGTCACTTGTAACAAATATTCTGGTGGACTTTTTGCTAGGGTTCCAGCGAAAATATAGGCCCTTGTTGATTTGAAAGGACTTACTTTGGAGGGTTCCATTATTCGCGCATTTCATCAAGTTCAGAGCATTCTTCATCTCTATTCTGAAATTCAACAGTTTCAGTAAAGCTCCATGGATAATTTTGAAGAACCTGGATTGTGATAGAAAAGAGACTTCAGGTGATTTAACGACAGACGGTCCGATTAAATAGCACACCCGAGATAAGCAGTCGGTGACTACGTTCTTCTTACCTCTAACGTGAACAACCGTAAATTTGTACGCCGACAGACGTAGAACCCACCTGGCCGTCCTTCCTAACTTCTTCACGTTAGCGCACATCCATGACAATGTTTGTCGGTGTGTATGAAGAACTGGTATTCAAGGTATGAATGGAACTTCTCAACACGTAAGACCACAGCTAAACACACCTCATAGCTTGAATACTTCGTTCGGCACCGTGGAGCTGTCACTGAAATATTTCACGGGGGCTGGTTTCTTGTCTTCCATCATTTGATTTAATACAGCAGAAAATGTAATGTCATTGGCGTCACACTGACGGACAAAATGCTTGGAGAACTCAGGAAAATGCAGAATGGGTCCATCACACAGGGCATCCTTTAATTTAGACACGGCTTCTTCTTGGGTTCACTCCACTTGAAACGGACATTTTTCATCTTGAGTAGGTTCAAGGTTATTTTGTTTGAATCTGCCGTAAAGACCAACCATGCGAAGGAATGGCCTTATCCCATGGACATTCTTGGATCTTGGGAATTCCTTGATGCACTTTGCCATGTCGTCGGCGTTCACACATTCCTTGGTAAGAGATGACATTTCCCAGGAAATTTATAGGACGGGAACACAAAGAAATATTGTCAGGATTAACAGTGAACCCATGTCTGCTCATACGAGCAAGAACTTAGTGTAGGTGAATTATGTGATCTTCAAAGGTATGTGAGTAAATCACCAAATCATCGAGATATGAAAAGTGCATGAGAACTTCAGATCACCTTATCAAGAGTCAAGAATGCGACTAAACACCTATCCTCCTATCGATATTCCGATGGGCATCTAATTGAATTGGAAGAGACCAAAGAGGGTGTGAAAAGTGGTGTAATGACGGCACTGGGGATATAAGGTAAATTGGTAAGAGGCCGAAATTCGGTGGAAGATGGTGTAAAACGTGCCCCCTCCGAAATTTTGTAATGCACTCTCTGTTATAAGTAAGGAAAACTATCAAAAACCACGTTACGCATCAGAGCTCTGTAGTCAACTACTAATCTGTATTGTTCATCCTTTTTAGGAGTCAAACGGGCGGGGTATCTGAAGGAGGATTTCGATGGGCTGATCAATCCTTTGGTCAGGATACAGTTGGCATATTTTCTCATGGCGCACACTTCTGGTGTACTTTGGGCGATCTAAGCGGAGTATTTTCCTTAAGCTCAATCCGATATGTGAATTTCTTAGCACAACCGTATTCGGAAATCAGTACGCCAGGAAAGTTCTCCAGAAGAATGTTCAAAATGGAAAGTTGCTCCTTGGAGATGTCACATAAGGGTGATGGCAAATCACTTTTTGGACACAGAAAAGAAGAATTTGTTTCCAGAGGGTGTTTCAAAGGCAATGTCTTCCTCTGAGCGAAAATGTAAAGCAAATGTGTGAGATATAAAATCAATTGTTAAGCCAGTTGAGTATGTAAAGTCGGTCCCAAGAATGGTTGGTACGGACAAATCGGGGACTACGTTGCAAACCCGCTACCAACACATGTTGTGTATTTTCAAGTGATATTGATTTTGTTAACAGTAGATACATTACGGCATCGGTGGGAGTGTTAGACTTTCAAATTATTTATACCCGGAAGCTGCTTAAATTTCGTATTTTTCAGAGAGGACTGATTAAGGTTGGAGGACGTTGTACCAGTATTCAGTAAGGCAAAGACAGGGCGAGAACTACACAGAACTCCGACCCATGGAGTATGTCAGTGTAGCCCACAGACATTAGCTCTTCTTTCGTCAGACTTGGCCAACGCCGTTTCATCACGTTGGCGTTACATAGTTTCCATGATTGGGGTTGCACCGGACACACAGATACGTTTCACTCCTAGTAGACCACATAGTTTACACGCAAAAAAGACTTAGTCCTACATTATCTGGAAACGTGTCCCATATTTCCTCAATTCCAACAGGAAGTGCCTCCTTTAATAATCTAGCGGGGCGCATCTCGAGCTTGGGCAACATTTGTTACGGGACATAGTGATTTGGGGCAATTAAGCTTGCATCCGGGAGATAGTGGATTCGAATCCCACTGTCGGCAGCCCTGAAGATGGTTTTCCGTGGTTTCCAACCTTCACACCAGGCAAATGCTGGAGCTGTACCTTAATTAAGGCCACGGCGACTTCCTTCCAACTCCTGGGCCTTTCCTATCTCATCGTCGCCATAAGACCTATCTGCGTCGGTGCGACGTAAAGCCATTAGCAAAAAAAGAAAGTTTTCTCATGGCGTAAAGTTTTGTGGGTGAACAGGGGAAAGGGAACGACATAACCGTAGTATTGCCTTTAAGATCAATCCGATATGTGAATTTCTTAGCACAACCCAATTCGGAAGTCAATACGTCAGGAAAATTTCCTAGAAGACTGATCAAAATGGAAAGTTGCTGCTCGGAAATGTCACATAAGGGTGATGGCAAATCATTTTTGAAAGAACAGACGAATTTGTTTCCAGAGGATGTTTCAAAGGGAAAGTCTTCCCATGAGCGACATCGTAAGGCAAGGATGCGGGATATAGAATCAATTGGTAAGCTAGTTGAATACTTGCAGACAGTGCCAAGAATGATTGGTACACTTGGGGACGAAACATGACGGCCTCAGTTCCTGGAAGCGAGCTGGAAGTCAGCAGTCAGTCACATCCTGCACCCTGCTGAGTTAACGAGATCTGCGTGATACTTGTTGAGAGTGGAGAGGTTGCCAAACCACTTTCTTCTATATTCTCTTCAATCTTACCCCTTCTTCATGTCGAGTGCAGTAGACGATTTGGCAACTCCCGCTGCAGTAGACGTATTAAAATTCTACTGAGGTGCCAATTGACACCGTTCTGCCACTGGAGGGTAGTGGTATGAGGCGATGTCGTCACGTTTTGTCCCCAAGTATACGGACAAACTTGGGACTACTTTGAGAACCCAGTGCCAAAGCATGTTGTCTATTTTCAAGTGATCTTTGATATGATACACGGTAGATATATTATGGCGTTCGGTGAAATTGTGGACAGTTAAATGATCTATTCCTGGCAGTTCCTTGAATTTCATAACATTGTGTGAAAATTCATTAATAAACTAGGGCGTTGCACCAGTACCCAATAAGGCTAGGAAAGGGCGAAAACCACATGAAACGCTGACACGTGGATAATAAGAGGGTAGCACAGAGACATTAGCTCCTCTATCCTCAGACTTAGCCAACGCCGGGTCATCACGTTGGTGTCTACTTAGTTTCCCTGATTGGGGTTGCACCGGGAAGACAGGTTACGTTTTACTCGAAGTAGACCATACTGTTCATATGCAATAGAATACTTTCTCCTACACTCCGTGTAAATGTGTCCCGTATTTCCATAATTCCAACAGGAAATGCCTCCTCTAATAGTCCTGTGGGGCGCATCGCGAGCATGGACAACATTGGTTCCCGACATAGCGACTTTTGCCAAACAACACGGGGACGAGGATCACCCATGTTTCTCCCCATGTGAAACGGTGGGGAAAGGTCCCAGTCATTACAGGAACAAGACTCCCAAGATGATGACGTGATCCGGGCAAATCTTCGGTTCATTTTAAAAATAGTTAGTACTTAGGGGCAAGGTTCCTATAGACGGTATCGAAAAAAAAATCATTATCAAATGTTGGTGTATTAAGACGCTAAGATAAATAAATAAGCTGTAATGATCGTCCCCGTTCTGGTTCCTCAAAATCCCTGTGTCACGGAACCATTGTTGTCCAAGCTCGAGATGTGCCCCACAGGATTATTAAATGAGACATTTCTTGCTGGAATGGTGAAAATACGAGACACATTTGCAGAGTATGTAGGACTAAGTCTAGTGTTAAATGTAAACAATGTGGTTTAGCAGGAGTAAAACGTAGACATTGTCCCCGGTGCAAACCCAGTCAGGAAAACTAAACAGACGCCAAGGTTTTGACACAGCGTTGGCTAAGTCTGAGGATAGAAGAGCTGAAGTCTATGGGCTAAATTCTCAGTCTGCATAGGTCAAGGTTACATTAAGTCCTCGCCCTCTCTTCACCTTATGAACCCTGGTACAACGTCGTCCTTTATTAATCAGAGGGACAGGAGTACGTCTGGTATGAACAATTTTGAAATAGTGTCGACTCCAATGCGCGTTCCAAGGAAATGACGTCATCCCAGCAATTCACTTCGGTTCTTCTTATAAATAGTTTGTACTTAGTGTCAGGGTACCTATAGAGGCTATCGAAAATTTCAGAACTTTTCAAAATTTACAATAGCGACATCTTCTGAGAAACTTTAGAATTAACATGGTTGTTAAAGTTCAGGCTTCCTCCAGTAGAGGAGTTTCAACTGGCGCTATGTTTGAATTAGCGGCGTGGAGGTGTACCACCGCCCGGTACAATAATAATAATAATAATAATAATAATAATAATAATAATAGGCGAGTTGACCGGGCGGTTAGGGGAGCGCAACTGTGAGCTTCTATCCAGGAGGTAGCGAGTTCGAACCCCCCACTGCCGACAATCTTGAAGATAGTTTTCTGTGGTTTCCCATTTTCACATCCGGCAAATGCTGGGGGGGGGGGCTGTACCTTAGTTATGAGCACGGCTGATTCTTTCCCATTCTCAGGCAGTTCTTATCCCATCATCGCCATTAGACCTACAGTATCTGTGTCGATGCGTCGTAAAGCAAATAGTACACACACTCCAATATCTTTTTAGTCTTGTCTTGTCAGTCATTAATAGTCATCCAGAGGAGTGTGACTGGTTTGACAGCCGAAAAAAGGACAATCATCTCATGATATCCAAGGTATTGGACATATCCGGGGATGAAATGAAATAAAATTAAATGAAATGGCGTATGGGTTTTGTCGTATGACGTATATCGGAGGACATGTTCGGCTCGCCAGGTGCAGGTCTTTTGATTCGGCGCTCGTAGGCAACCTGCGCGTCGTGATGAGGATGCAATTGTGATGAAGACAACACATACAGCCAGCCCCTCTGCCAGCGAAATTAACCAATGATGGTTAACATTCCGGACCCTGCGGGGAGTCGAATCCGGCACCGCTGTGACCAAAGGCCAGCACGCTGAACATTTAGCCATGGGGCCGGACATATCCAGGGATATGAGACCTCGATACACCCAAACATTCATCACAACAGCTGTGTCTCCAAACAAGAAAACATGACAAGTAATCCTTATTCATATATATATTCAACAAACTTCGACGAATGAAAAGACCGAGTGAAAAAATCTTTACATTTGACTGGGCCAGTATCAAGCTCAGTTACATCCCCGAAAAAGGAACCAGGAGTTCGTCCACACAAAGGCACATATGAAAATAACAGGTACTACAAGTTCCGCAAAAATAGATTTCACCCCATTACGATAGAAGCGAGTTAAAGCAATAAGGAAAGTGTACGGCGACAGTAGAGATTGAAAACATTTAGTATGGTATAATATAGCTACAGTTTTAAGTTATGATCGAGTAATAATACTCAACAGGCTCCCATACATAACGTGTGTAACTAACTGGTAATTACACCGTGTCAACAGAAATAAAAGAAAACATTCGAAAATACGTACGAGTTAGGCACACTACCTTGAAAAGATCAAATGAGGGGTATTTGACGAGACAAATATCTTTAAAGCGATTGAAAATATCATGAGAGCTGAGGACAGAAATAGACTGGAGGCCTCTATATTACCCAACAAGCAAGAAGCAAAGCAAGGCAGTCTTCCAGACCAGACCAAGGATAAGATGAAGATATAAGACCCACAAAAGATTATGATCACATGAAATAATTGCAAAAAGCAGAAATTTTCAATTGTTAAAGAAGGAATAGATTACACCAGGAAAAATAGCATTTTTTATTATTTTGAGAATTATGTGTTTGTTACCGTGGTTGGTGCATCAGCAGAGGTGAAAGAAGGTGCCGGGGTGAATGGGTCTAACTACCAAATCAAAGTTAATTTAGAACTTTAACAAGGTTTTATTTTCTGAGTTTTAACAAACAATAACAACAAAATTTAACAGGATCCAAGAATTTTAACTCCTTTGGGCTACAAGCCCCTAGCTTTACAATTTCGAGCTCCTAGCTCCACGCCCAAATTTGTTCAAGGACAGAAATCCCCTAATAACATGGAGCACTTGCTCTCACTTTACAATGTCAAGCCTCCCAGAGGCATTCCAACAACACTAGAAAAGAGCTGACACGCTCTCAGTTTTTCAAGCCTATTCAAGGCAATATCAGAAACTTACAATTACTGGCCATCAAGGCACAACATACGAAAATGAAACAGGGGTATCTCGTACCCAGCCTACAGGTTCTTTGTGTAGAAGAAATAACATATAAATAAATCGCCCGAAAACAAAACAAAACTAGCACTCCTCGATGTAACTTCTTAAAACCTAACGGGCACTAGGCCGATGAAACAGGGGCTATTCCCAAACTATGGAGGTGACTCGTATAATGAGGAAATGTAAAACATTACGGAAGTGAGAAAATCAGTTACAAAACGTAGTCACCTCAAACCAAAATGAAGGGGAGCTCGAGAGGGTGAATCACTCTCTATCCCCGAATTACAGTTACAGATTTTATGAGATTTTCACATTAGCAGGCAGAACTTACATTTTAGAGACGTTGGTTACAAATTAAGGTTTCAGACCTTTCCCGCGGGTTAAACTGCTGAGCTCGCAAGAAATAAAGATGTTAAATGGCCATTACCTTGCTGAAGACCTGCTGCCTGACGAAAGAGGCACCACCCGCCTCCTGCTTCACATACACACACTTAGATGTTGATCAAGTGGCCAAGAGACGTGAAAATCCGAAGTTTGTAAACCCTCGGGGAAAGTTCGAGATCTTTCATAAATAATCAAGCCACATCCTCTCACTTTTATTGGTAGATGAAAAAGTTACACACAAAATCGAAGAA
Source organism: Anabrus simplex (assembly GCF_040414725.1). Lineage (NCBI taxonomy): Eukaryota > Metazoa > Arthropoda > Insecta > Orthoptera > Tettigoniidae > Anabrus > Anabrus simplex. The sequence goes on along the minus strand of NC_090266.1, from coordinate 387,320,807 downwards.
GAAACTTGTGATAGGTTGAAAATTAATTTTAGAAATTAGGGATTGGCTGAATTCAAAACTGGCGGAAAGAAAAGTCAATATTGCCAACCCAAAAATGAATGAACATAATTTAGTAAAGGACAAACTTATGAATACAAAATTTCTTCAAAAAAGTTCCTTAACTTCGCACGAGGGTGCATGATCATAGTTTTTTAGCAGATACATCTATGAGAGAATGTCCACACTTCTTGGAGAACGGAAAACAAAACAAGTTGAAATGCACACAGTTCAGGAAACTTCGCCATAAAAAAAACTTGCGGTAGTGACATCTTCTGAGGAAAAGTTTAAATAGGACTAGTTTCAAGTTCAGTGTTTCTCCAGTAGGGGAGTTCTTATCGGCGCAAGATTTAAATGTGCGGCGTAGAGGTGTACCTCCTGGTACAATGTGGAAAAACGAAATTAAAAAGAATTAGCACTAACTAAAAGAATGAAAAGAAACCAACCACAAAGTCAACTTTTAGTTTGTGGTTGCATTGTTTTTGTCGCTGTTATTTTTCCTAAGGTAACTATGAGGTAAAGTGCATGTAAAACAGGTAAGGTTATAATAGGTGAAAAATTACTTCATCAGCTGCTGGAATTCCGTATCTCTTGGCCGAGAGCATCCATCCATCCATCCATCCATCCATCCATCCATCCATCCATCCATCCATCCATCCATCCATCCATCCATCCATCCATCCATCCATCCATCCATCCATCCATCCATCCATCCATCCATCCATCCATCCATCCATCCATCCATCCATCCATCCATCCATCCATCCATCCATCCATCCATCCATCCATCCATCCATCCATCCATCCATCCATCCATCCATCCATCCATCCATCCATCCATCCATCCATCCATCCATCCATCCATCCATCCATCCATCCATCCATCCATCCATCCATCCATCCATCCATCCATCCATCCATCCATCCATCCATCCATCCATCCATCCATCCATCCATCCATCCATCCATCCATCCATCCATCCATCCATCCATCCATCCATCCATCCATCCATCCATCCATCCATCCATCCATCCATCCATCCATCCATCCATCCATCCATCCATCCATCCATCCATCCATCCATCCATCCATCCATCCATCCATCCATCCATCCATCCATCCATCCATCCATCCATCCATCCATCCATCCATCCATCCATCCATCCATCCATCCATCCATCCATCCATCCATCCATCCATCCATCCATCCATCCATCCATCCATCCATCCATCCATCCATCCATCCATCCATCCATCCATCCATCCATCCATCCATCCATCCATCCATCCATCCATCCATCCATCCATCCATCCATCCATCCATCCATCCATCCATCCATCCATCCATCCATCCATCCATCCATCCATCCATCCATCCATCCATCCATCCATCCATCCATCCATCCATCCATCCATCCATCCATCCATCCATCCATCCATCCATCCATCCATCCATCCATCCATCCATCCATCCATCCATCCATCCATCCATCCATCCATCCATCCATCCATCCATCCATCCATCCATCCATCCATCCATCCATCCATCCATCCATCCATCCATCCATCCATCCATCCATCCATCCATCCATCCATCCATCCATCCATCCATCCATCCATCCATCCATCCATCCATCCATCCATCCATCCATCCATCCATCCATCCATCCATCCATCCATCCATCCATCCATCCATCCATCCATCCATCCATCCATCCATCCATCCATCCATCCATCCATCCATCCATCCATCCATCCATCCATCCATCCATCCATCCATCCATCCATCCATCCATCCATCCATCCATCCATCCATCCATCCATCCATCCATCCATCCATCCATCCATCCATCCATCCATCCATCCATCCATCCATCCATCCATCCATCCATCCATCCATCCATCCATCCATCCATCCATCCATCCATCCATCCATCCATCCATCCATCCATCCATCCATCCATCCATCCATCCATCCATCCATCCATCCATCCATCCATCCATCCATCCATCCATCCATCCATCCATCCATCCATCCATCCATCCATCCATCCATCCATCCATCCATCCATCCATCCATCCATCCATCCATCCATCCATCCATCCATCCATCCATCCATCCATCCATCCATCCATCCATCCATCCATCCATCCATCCATCCATCCATCCATCCATCCATCCATCCATCCATCCATCCATCCATCCATCCATCCATCCATCCATCCATCCATCCATCCATCCATCCATCCATCCATCCATCCATCCATCCATCCATCCATCCATCCATCCATCCATCCATCCATCCATCCATCCATCCATCCATCCATCCATCCATCCATCCATCCATCCATCCATCCATCCATCCATCCATCCATCCATCCATCCATCCATCCATCCATCCATCCATCCATCCATCCATCCATCCATCCATCCATCCATCCATCCATCCATCCATCCATCCATCCATCCATCCATCCATCCATCCATCCATCCATCCATCCATCCATCCATCCATCCATCCATCCATCCATCCATCCATCCATCCATCCATCCATCCATCCATCCATCCATCCATCCATCCATCCATCCATCCATCCATCCATCCATCCATCCATCCATCCATCCATCCATCCATCCATCCATCCATCCATCCATCCATCCATCCATCCATCCATCCATCCATCCATCCATCCATCCATCCATCCATCCATCCATCCATCCATCCATCCATCCATCCATCCATCCATCCATCCATCCATCCATCCATCCATCCATCCATCCATCCATCCATCCATCCATCCATCCATCCATCCATCCATCCATCCATCCATCCATCCATCCATCCATCCATCCATCCATCCATCCATCCATCCATCCATCCATCCATCCATCCATCCATCCATCCATCCATCCATCCATCCATCCATCCATCCATCCATCCATCCATCCATCCATCCATCCATCCATCCATCCATCCATCCATCCATCCATCCATCCATCCATCCATCCATCCATCCATCCATCCATCCATCCATCCATCCATCCATCCATCCATCCATCCATCCATCCATCCATCCATCCATCCATCCATCCATCCATCCATCCATCCATCCATCCATCCATCCATCCATCCATCCATCCATCCATCCATCCATCCATCCATCCATCCATCCATCCATCCATCCATCCATCCATCCATCCATCCATCCATCCATCCATCCATCCATCCATCCATCCATCCATCCATCCATCCATCCATCCATCCATCCATCCATCCATCCATCCATCCATCCATCCATCCATCCATCCATCCATCCATCCATCCATCCATCCATCCATCCATCCATCCATCCATCCATCCATCCATCCATCCATCCATCCATCCATCCATCCATCCATCCATCCATCCATCCATCCATCCATCCATCCATCCATCCATCCATCCATCCATCCATCCATCCATCCATCCATCCATCCATCCATCCATCCATCCATCCATCCATCCATCCATCCATCCATCCATCCATCCATCCATCCATCCATCCATCCATCCATCCATCCATCCATCCATCCATCCATCCATCCATCCATCCATCCATCCATCCATCCATCCATCCATCCATCCATCCATCCATCCATCCATCCATCCATCCATCCATCCATCCATCCATCCATCCATCCATCCATCCATCCATCCATCCATCCATCCATCCATCCATCCATCCATCCATCCATCCATCCATCCATCCATCCATCCATCCATCCATCCATCCATCCATCCATCCATCCATCCATCCATCCATCCATCCATCCATCCATCCATCCATCCATCCATCCATCCATCCATCCATCCATCCATCCATCCATCCATCCATCCATCCATCCATCCATCCATCCATCCATCCATCCATCCATCCATCCATCCATCCATCCATCCATCCATCCATCCATCCATCCATCCATCCATCCATCCATCCATCCATCCATCCATCCATCCATCCATCCATCCATCCATCCATCCATCCATCCATCCATCCATCCATCCATCCATCCATCCATCCATCCATCCATCCATCCATCCATCCATCCATCCATCCATCCATCCATCCATCCATCCATCCATCCATCCATCCATCCATCCATCCATCCATCCATCCATCCATCCATCCATCCATCCATCCATCCATCCATCCATCCATCCATCCATCCATCCATCCATCCATCCATCCATCCATCCATCCATCCATCCATCCATCCATCCATCCATCCATCCATCCATCCATCCATCCATCCATCCATCCATCCATCCATCCATCCATCCATCCATCCATCCATCCATCCATCCATCCATCCATCCATCCATCCATCCATCCATCCATCCATCCATCCATCCATCCATCCATCCATCCATCCATCCATCCATCCATCCATCCATCCATCCATCCATCCATCCATCCATCCATCCATCCATCCATCCATCCATCCATCCATCCATCCATCCATCCATCCATCCATCCATCCATCCATCCATCCATCCATCCATCCATCCATCCATCCATCCATCCATCCATCCATCCATCCATCCATCCATCCATCCATCCATCCATCCATCCATCCATCCATCCATCCATCCATCCATCCATCCATCCATCCATCCATCCATCCATCCATCCATCCATCCATCCATCCATCCATCCATCCATCCATCCATCCATCCATCCATCCATCCATCCATCCATCCAATAATAAGCGCTTTCTCCCAAGTTGGAGCTTAACCGTGACTCGGAGAGGGGCTCACTCTTTTTCATGCATGCATGAATTCAGTTCATTCATACATTCACTTATTCACCCGCATTGGAATGATCTCACCTTATCTGCTGGAGTTCCGTAGCTGTAGGCGGAGAGAATTTATTCATGGGTCCGTCCATTCATTCTATCATTAATTAATTAGTTAATTCGTTCATTCGTCATTCATTCGATCATTCATTCATTCATTCATTCATTCATTCACCCTATCACTCATTCAGTAATAAGGATCTCTCCCCAGCTGGTGGTTATCCGTGACTGGGAAAGAGACTTTTAAATTCAGCTCGTTCATTTATTCACACATTCACGCAGTTATTCATGGTGAGCATTGGAGTGTTCTCACCTTATCCACTGGGACTACGTAGATACACGCGGAGAGTATTCAGATCGTACAATCATCCAGTCACGCATTTAATAATGAATGATCCCCTCACCCAGTTGGAGGCTATCCGTGACTGGGAGAGAGGAGTGTTTACTGTCCGTCCATCCGTATGGGTTCGAATCCCACTGTCGGCAGCCCTGAAGATGGTTTTCCGTGATTTCCCATTTTCACACCACCCAAATGCTGGGGCTGTACCTTAACTAAGACCACGGCCGCTTCCTTCCAACTCCTAGGCCTTTCCTAACCCTTTGTTGCCATAAGACCTATCTGTAAAGCCACTAGGAAAAAGCGTAGTAAGTTCAACTTATATTATTGTAAGCTGTAGTGTTAAGCACTGGGAAATACTTAGCAAAGCGAAGTCACCTCCGTACAGGCCATGAAGGCCCTTGGAGGAGTGGAAGGTAAAGGCTTCCACCATTGTTAACCTCGGCACGTGATGGGGTAGAGTGGTTAGCTCTACGCCCGGCCGCCTTTGCCCCCAGGAATTAACCTGGTACTCATTTTTGGTGTAGGCTGAGTGAACCTCAGGGCCATATGCACCTCCGGAAGTGGAAAACTCATTTCTTAAATTCTACGACTTCTTGACGGGGATTCGAACCCACATCCTTCCGGGCGAACAGAGCACGCCTTTACCGCCTCGGCCAGTCAGCCCCTGTGCAATACTTAAGTTTTGTGTAAATTTGTCTATGATGATGATGGATTTAGAATTTCAAACTTAAACTAGTAGTATTTCTTGTATTATTTTATTTCCATGGATTTGCTTGTTGTACTGTTGTTGTTCTTATAAGGTAATTATGAGTTTTAACATTACCTTATTATCATTGTTATGTTAAGATAGTAGTAAGCTCAACCTATAGTATAGTAAGCCGTAGTGTTAAGCACTGGAAATACTTAAGTTGTGTGCCACCGAGCTCGATAGATGAAGTCGCTTAAGTGCGGCCAGTATCCAGTATTCGGGAAATAGAGGATTCGAACCCCACTGTCGGCAGCCCAGAAGATGGTTTTCCGTGGTATACCATTTTCATACCAGGCAATTGCTGGGGCTGTACCATAATTAAGGCCACGGTCGCTTCCTTCCCATTCCGAGCCCTTTCCTGTCCCATCGTCGCCATAAGACCTATCTGTGTCGCTGCGACGTAAAGCAACTTGCAAAAAGAAATGTTGTGTACCAAATTGTATATAGCCTAATGATGCTGGATTTAGAAAGTTAAACTAGCAGTATTTCATGTCATATTTTCTTTCCATGAAATTGCTGGTTGTACTCTTGTTGTTGTTGCTGTTGTTGTTGTTGTAGGGTAATTATGGTTTAACTTCACTTTATTATCACTTATAGGGTTAAGCTAGTAGTAAGCTCAACCTCTAGTATTGTAAGCCGTAGCGTTAAGCCCTGGATATACTTAAGTTATCTGTGAATTAGTATATGATGATGCTGGATTTAGAATGTTAAACTAGTAGTACTTCTTGTAATATTTTCTTTCCATCTAATTGCTTGTTGTACTCCTGTTGTTTGTTTGCTTCTTGGTTGTTGTTGGACCGTGCTCGATTGCTGCAGTCGCTTAAATACGGCCAGTATCCAGTAATCGGGAGATAGTGGGTTTGAGTCCCACTGTCGGCAGCCTTGAAGATGGTTTTCCGTGGTTTCCCATTTTCACACCAGGCAAATGCCGGGGCTGTACCATAATTAAGGCCACGGCCGCTTCTTTCCAACTCCTAGGCCTTTCCTATCCCATCGTCGCCATAAGACCTATCTGTGTCAGTGCGACGTAAAGCAAATAGCAATAATAATAATAATAATAATAATAATAATAATAATAAACTATGTACAGTTGTAGCAAATGACGTCTAACATGGAAACAACATTTTTCCTAGTCCATGTCCATATAACATATTTTCTTCTTGTACGTGTGAGGAACGTGTTCTCAAAGTTTGGCCGTACCTTCTTGTTACACCCTGCATATGGAGGGATGTATTCACTAGTGCGTGTTGCATTTCTCACTGAGCCTGATTGTCGACATAAATGTCTTTGATTGCTGTTAATTATCTACCGTTAATCTCATAATCGCTCTGTACGTCTAACATCTTTTCTTCTCTAGAAACAAACGTTACTGTAGCATTTTTCGTTTAGCTGGCAGTTTGGGTCACGTAGCTCTCAGTTTGCACTTGGGAGATAGTGGGTTCGTAACCCACCTTCGACAGCCCGGACGACGGTTTTCCGTTGTTTCCCTTTTTCACACCAGGCAAATGTTGGTGCTGTACGTTAATTAAGGCCACTGCCACTTTCTTTCCACTCCTATCCCATCGTCGCTATAAGACCTATCTGTGTTGTTGCGACGCAAAATATTTTCTTAAATATTCTGAATTTGAATAAGAAAGCACCGTTGAAATGTAATGGAAACACATTCTGTGGCATAACAGTTCATTGAGAGCTGTGGTCTGCCAAGGCATGTGATCTTCGGATGTTGGAGTGCGACTTGGTCGACGTGACAATTTCCGGAACCATATTTCCGGATTATCTTGAATGGTTCCGCTGCCTCTCATATCAGGCAGTTTTCAGTTGAGATCACGAGGAAAGGTGAAATCCATTCGAATGTTCTTTTTACAGTTGAAATCCTGGAATTTCTTGTAATTACTGACGCTCTTAAAGTCACATTCTTCTGCGTGATGTTGAGAATATAATGTAGTGACTGGAGCCCGAATTATATGTGATATAAAATGAGAAATATGTACATAAATATGTAGTAAAAATTGACAAAATATGTAGTTAAATATGTAGTAAATAAAAAATGTAACGTAATATTTAAGCTTCATGTGATGTATTCTTGTACACAGAAAAGGAAACAAAACCGAAAAAAGTTAAAAGTGCAGATGTTATTCAAACTCTAAATTTCATTTGGGGGCACGATTAATAACAAAATAGTTTCCCGAATTTTCTGCCGTCATCGAATGTCTTTTGTCTTTTACGATGTTGTGACATATAGAAGTCACTGGCGAGTATTTCAAATTGCCCAGCAAAGAAACATTTCATTGTAGACTTGCTCAAGCAAGGAAGGTCATTATTAAGAGAGAATAAATTTGATCTCATCAAACACAAATATGCTTATTAGAAAAATGTTTCTCAAGACTTTTGTATGGAGTGTAGCCTTTTATGGAAGTGAAGTATGGGCAATAACCGGAGAAGAAAGAAAGAGAAAGAAAGAAAGAAAGAAAGAAAGAAAGCGGGAAGGCGCTTTTGACATATGACATTTAAACCGAGGACTGGCGAAGGGATCACAAAGGGAGACTCACTAAATCTGAAAAAAGAACAATGTGACAAAGTTTGTGCAAGGGTAGATTGATAGACAGCCAGAGACTCCCCTTATCAACATAGCTAAGGAATGCGATTGCTTGACAGAATACCTCACTTTAAATTATTCAATTATTTTTAAATGTTAGAGACGTACAGGCTTTTAAAACAATTTTTAAGTGTTTAACTAAAACTTAAATCGATATAAAATTAGTGAAAAAGAATTGTGGTTTCCTTCAAATGCGCTAAATCGTTCAAAATATGTATAATATGCAATATTTATTAAAATATTTATTATGCCTCGAAATATGTAAAAATATGTAACTCTAAAGCCCTTAAATAATGGTCCTTTTACTATCTGTGCACTTTTTATCAATAGATTTGTGTACGGATTTGAGGAGTAAGGAGGGAGCAATTCCGGTTCCAGTAGTACTGCCAACCGAATGGAAATGGAATCTGAATTGAATCGATAATATGATCGATCGGTATGAATTTTGCTAAACCTTTGTTATCTTAAGCCAACAACTGTGTCACACACACATTATATAACATTATATAACATTTCTCGATGCGAATCTTATTCCTAGAGTGAATTCTATAGTTTGGCTTTGCTGTGTAAATAACAACAGTAATAGTACGTAAAGTGTACGCCAGATGTCGCACAGCGATGCGTAAGCGATTCATAGTTTGTGTTTCAAAGGTTGCCAGTACGAATCTCGAAGATTGCCGAGGTCGACCAATTCAGCACTAAGGTGTAAATCTATCCAGAAAAGGTGCGCAGATAGTAGTGTGATTCGCCGACATTTTAGCTTTTCTCTTAGCTACATATATGGGAACAGAATAGGTCTATGTAATTACATGTAATCCGGGCTCTAGTAACGAGCTAATGACATTAAGTTTTAAGCTTCTTGAAATGAAGGGCTGATAGACGACATGATAACCACAATCTACTGTTTTGGAGTGAAGGTCGTTTCGACGATAATACGACCCATTTCTATTGTATTCAGCAAACGAAATAAAGTTCAAAACAAACAATTAGTACACTACTTGTGACCTTTTAAATCTACCAGGAGCGATTATTTTGTTGGGAAAGAACCGGCAAGTACTGTGAAGATTGTTGCAAGAATTTCTTATCTGTACATCCGCTTTCGTGGCTGGAAATGAACGACGGCTTGGCTGGCATTCGAGTGAAGTTTACTTAGTATACTGTCTATGTGTCACACGACAGGGATAGGCACAGTTGGTCATCACGCCGTGTACCTTACACCTGTACGTTGACGCATTTGTCAGTTTGCCTGGTGCGGGTATTTCGATTTGATACCCTATGGGCGACCTGCGCATCTGTGAAGGTAAATTCTAATGTTGAAGGTGGTACAAACTCCCAGCCCCGAGTCGGTGGAATTAACCAATGAAAGTTAAAATCCGTGACCCGGACGGGAATCGAACCCAGGACCCCTAGAACCTAAGCCAGCATGCTAACTATTTAGCCATGGAGCTGGACTCTCAATATGTTCATGTAACTTCATTTAAGGAAGAGAGACAATTGGTCATCACTCCTTTTACCTTACACCTGACCGGGCGAGTTGGCCTTGCGGTTACGAGTGCGCAGCTGCGAGCTTGCATTCGGGAGATAGTAGGTTTGAGCCCCACTGTCGGCAGCCCTGAAGATGGTTTTCCTATTTTCACACCAGGGAAATGCTAGTGCTGTATCTAAATTAAGGTCACGGTCGCTTCCTTCCTACTGCTAAGTCTTTCCTACTCCATCGTCGCCATAAGACCTACCTGTATCGGTGCAACGCAAAACAAATGAAAAAATACCTTACACCTGTACGTTGCGTCTGTGAAAACCCTGACGAGATCAAGACGGGCAAGGAGGTTGTTTTCGGTGGACCGTAAGAAGATGTTTAGTGTTTTTTTAAATGGTATTTGTTCGGGGCGTCGATCCATGTGGATCTTTTGCCCCTACTGGCACCATATTCTATGAACCTGCGTGTAATTGGAATGGCGGTAGTATGAAATGTTGTATGTGAGGAAAGGGAGGTTAAAGACGTCACAAATACCCAGTCCCCAGGCCAGGGATATTAATCATTACAATTAAAAACTCCTGACCCGGCCGGGAATCGAACCCGGGACCGCCGGGTGAGAGGCGGACGCGTCGCCACCTACACCGCGGAGCCAGAAATGTTTAGTGTTAATAAGCGCTGAAGAAATAGGTCTATGTCGGTCTTTTTCTTTTTTGGCTGAATGGTCACCGTACTGGACTTCGGTTCAGAAGGCCCCGGGTTTGATTTCTGGACGGACCTGCCATTTAAACTGCGAATTGTTATTCCTCTGGCTCTGGGACTATGTGTTCGTGTTCGTTTTAATTACACTTCTCTTCCTCTACATACAACGCACTGTAGTACCAACCAACACGCGATAGCTTAATACATTCCTCCACATAGGGTTGGTATCAGGAAGGGCACCCGGATGTAAACTTAGCCAAAGCCACATAAAGTGACGGTCCCAATAAACTGGGAAAAACGGCCAGGAAGAAGATGAACAAGTAGTAGAAGGAGAAGGAACCTTGAACGCAGATATGGTATACATTCTGTACAATTTCAGTGATTATCTCCTATACTCTACTATGTAGAGCTGAATGGCCTGTAGGGTAGAGCGCTTCTGGCTTTCTGAATGTGTGTGTGAATAGTTTTCATTCCCCACCCTGAAGGGGTGGGGCGGACCACCTAAAGGGTTACGCCCTCTCTTTGGCCAAGAGATTGAACGTGGTTAAGGAGATATGATGGAAGAGCGAGATGGGTAAGGAGGGCTTTCTGAGCCCAAGTTATCGGGTTTAATTCCGGCTCAATGCGTAGTATTTGAAGGTGCTTAAATACGTCAGTCTCGTGTGGGTAGATTTACTGTACGTAAAGGAACACCTACAGAACAACATTCCGGCACCTTGGGGTCTCTGAAAACCGTAAAAATTGTTAGTGGGACGTAAAACCAATTCATTATCCATTACTGTACTGTAACGACAGTTGTTCTTGTCTTGGCTTCGGATACCTGCCACGGAATTTCACTTGAAACTGTAAGTAGCTGATTAACTTGAAAGGCGTCCGGCTACATGGCTAAATGGTTAGCTTGCTGGCCTTCGGTCACAGGTGTCCCGGGTTCGATTCCCGGCAGGGTCTAGAATTTTAACCATCATTGGTTAATTTCGCTGGCAGGGGGGCTGGGTGTATGTGTTGTCTTCATCATCATTTCATCCTCATCACGACGCGCAGGTCACCTACGGGAGTCAAATCAAAGGAGCTGCACCTGGAGAGCCGAACACGTCCTCGGGTACTCCCGGTACTAAAAGCCATACGCCATTTCATTTCAACTTGAAAGGCTGGGCGATACCATATCTTAGAAAGCTGAGATAATTAGATGTAATCGAAAGGCAATACTTTTTTTTTTTTTTGCTATTTGCTTTACGTCGCGCCGACACAGATAGGTCTTATGTCGACAATGGGATAGGAAAGGCCTAGGAATTGGAAGGAGCCGGCCGTGGCCTTAATTAAGGTACAGCCCCGACATTTGCTTGGTGTGAAAATGGGAAACCACGGAAAACCATCTTCAGGGCTGCCGACAGTGGGGCTTGAACCCATTATCTCCCGATTACTGTATACTGGCCGCACTTAAGCGACTGCAACTATCGAGCTCGGTAGGCAATACTTTGACATTTTAGTCTGCCGACAGTGTGTGACAAGAATGTTATATTCTTGACGTCCGTTCTAATTGCTAACGATCGTAGGTGGGTGAATTAGGAGAGGATAACCTCGTCGGTAGGGCACAGTGTAGAGTTCGGCTGTTTGAGGTATCGTTTTGGGAGGGGGCAAGATAGACCACTGGCATTGTCACTAGCTTCTCACAAAGTCGACCGAGGTTCGAATCCTAGCCAATGCATATGGGATATTTGAAATGGAAAATCATGTCCTTGTGGTTCGTGTTTCACGTGAAAATGGGTGCACGGTAGCTTTATATATGACATCAACAGTCATGTAAAATTGCAAGCGTCCTTGCTTGTTTGTATCGTCTTGAGAAAAGCGACCTCATTCAGGAAGACTGTGTATTCACTGCCACTATTAATTGCAATGAGCTGTCATGACACGAAGGCAACTATGTGCATGCCTCTAGTCTTGTGCACATCAGCTTTATATACTCCTACCTGAGAGAAATGAAGCATTCTTATGAGTATGTAGCACATAGTATAATTTACATATAAGCTCGATAATTAACTGCTGGTCTTGTTGTGCCAATTGTGTGTTGTAGCTATCTAGCTGTGTGATAGATGACGTAATACCAGCCCTTCGTGTAAGATACGCCGCCAGCTTCATATACTCCTAGACAGCGAACCCATTTTCCAACGAATATAAATCACTGTCCCGTATGTAAAACTTGAATTTCCAGCAGATATTTCTGTATTATCGTTGCCTATGCTGCTGCAAGAGTGCATTGCAATCTGCTATGAAGACATGGCTCGCCTGGTTGGCTGTCTGGTCCGGCACTCATCTTCTTCCTTTTTGCAGTTCGAGTTATGAAACGGAAGTGGACATATGACAAAAAACTCCCCTGTGATATTGATTAATCTTGTGCATGGCGTGCTAGATATGTAATGTGTTGTATGAGAGACGGTGGGAGTGCTCTATACCAATGCAGTTGTGGCGTCATTGACTGTTGGAACACCTAAGCAGTATTGCAGAACAAAACTAAGTGAAGCGAACGCTGAATGCGGTCGGTTCTCGTGTTGCATATTCTGAGTTAATGTTATGCACTGGATTCTCCCAGTAAATTCCTGTGCAGAAGCAAAGTAATCTAGCAAAGTAATCCAGTGCATACCTGGGGGACTCCGAGGCATTTCTGCTGTTCTCTCATGAAGTTTGACCACTACAGTGAGCAGCAAAGGAAGAGAATACTTTAGCAGTTTATGTGTATGTTCCCTTTACGAAAGGATCATTTAAATAAGAGTGAGTTAAATATACTCTCCTCACAAAGTGCTTCCAAGTGCCACTTTATAATATAATTACGAGCTAACGTGCAAAAATCGACGCTAGTAATTTAAATTCATTTGTATGTAGACATTGATAAGTTATTCTGTCCTGAGTATCCTGGTTTATCACGTACTTTCCCTTGATTGATCTGGTAAGTCGCCACAGAAATAGAAGTAACCACACTGCGTGCATTGATCACGGAAATTGATCCCGGATCATACTGAAAGAAGCAATCTACAGTACATAGAAAATGTCATAATTTGTTCTCAACATTCACCAAAAATTGTGTATTAATGAATGTTTTGAAGGAGGACTGATCGAATTTTGAAGTCATCGGTACTGTACTTAGAAGAGTGATCATCACTGATATTTTTTATACAAGCGAGTTATTGTAAAAGTTAATTGCAAACTGTTCTCTGCTCCTTTTTCTTTCAAAACTATTTGACATACTAAGATATTATTTTTACAGGGGTTATTTATTTCACACGAATATCGGAAAACCTTGGATGTGGTGAAGCTTTCGTTTCTCGATTAATGTTCTACGACCTGAAGACCAATAGCACGTGGCTATGGAAAGAAGAATCCTTCAGTTAATTGAAGTGCTCTTCGGATCCCATTAACGATGGGTCCATAAGCCTGCTCTCTTATAATAGAACACGGAGGCAGTATCGTTATTTGTTTTAAAATGTATGATGCAGTTCATACCATACCATACCAACACCAGATCCACATTTGTTTTACTGAACAGATGTGTGGCAGGCAGCACACATGTCCGCTGGTACAGTTTCTTCGTCCTTCCCATATAAAATATTGTAAGATTTCGAAAGAAGTAAACAATGATATCAGGCGCCTAGAGTGTGGTTAGTAAGGTGAAGTCCACACCCTCCACTCTGTTACGCACCCCTGAACTACGACCTTGCCTCCAGCAACAACAACAACATCAACAACAACAACCTCATATAGACCTGTATGACTTTATTTGTAACTAACTCTCCTACCCGTTGCTGACAGGTTATGTTGGTGAAAATGAGGTCATGTGTGTCAAGAAATTGCTTTATCTGGAGACGATCATGGGTACTTAACCTCTGGATTTCAAAAGTGTGAACAATCGTCTTCTGAGGCCGCCCACCCTTGTCCCTGGTGAATCTTTCTTTTTTTGCTAGTGGTTTTACGTCGCACCGATGGGATAGGAAAGGCCTAAGAGTTTGAAGGAAGCGGCCGTGGCCTTAATTAAGGTACAGCCCCAGCATTTGCCTGGTGTGAAAATGGGAAACCACGGAAAACCATCTTCAGGGCTGCCGATAGTGGGATTCGAACCTACTATCTTCCGGATGCAAGCTCACAGCCGCGCGCCTCTACGCGCACGGCCAACTCGCCCAGTCCCTTGTGAATCAGCTGTGCCTATATTTTCTCACGCAGTATCTTATAGCAACTTTATGTACACGTAGCCTGATACAGGCTCCCCGTGCCAAGCAAAAACCGTACTAGAGGCAGTAAGTAAGATCCATCTTAAAAACACTGTACCCTTTTACGTAGAACGAAGTCCACTGCTCTCATCATTTTTATGAAATGTTTCTGTTCTTTACAAACTGCATGCACCACTACGGCTATCCTTGGATAATTGTGGGTCTGATTGGCCCAATGGGCCATTTTCTTTTGAGAGTATCATAGAAGACGTGATATGTTGCGCCCAATTACAAACATGTCAATTCACCAGCATTTTGTACAGTCTAGTCTCATGAAAATTGATAAAAATATTTTATGCAAATAATGATATAAAATATGGCACGTAAATTGTATACACCTGACATGATAGCTTACACAATTCAATTACTACTCTTGGAGCGTTCAATAAATGTTTAAAACTTGGCCATGAGGCATTAAACACACATGCAAAATTTCTAAGTGTGAACTTCGATCTCCTAGTGAATATGGAGTTATAACGCTCAAACCTGTAGGCCTGAAGTAGCTGCCTGGAATTATGTAGGGTATTAAGTTTTCGTCAGAATTTGGAGAGATTAGTGTGAAGGGAATTCAGGGTGGTGCAAGTTTGGGGCCAGGAGTGGCAGGGATGGGCGGCTAAGTAGTTGGGAATGGTTCAGTGGATTTGGCGGTGTAGGCGAAGATAGGATTGGGGAGAAGAATCCAGGCGGACGAAGTGTGGTGGAAGCCTGGGCTGGGACGGGGATCGCAGAGTTATTGGGATACTGGAGTCGATGCAGAGGAAATAGCGGAAAGGAAACATTTGTTGAGGTGGTGATCGACGAATTGCTGGTAGGAAATAGGTAGAAGAGGGTTTGGGACAGACTGGTGTGATAGGAGAGCCAGTCTGCTTTAGAAAGTTAGAAATGGGGATTGGTTTTGGAGGGGGTGAGTGGGTATGTGATTGAACACAGCGCCGCTGCACTGTCACTTCCTTGGACAGCTAAGCCAAGGGGATGATCGCCCTGTCTCGGGGGTGTCGGTCTTCTTCGTGTGACAGTATTCATGTGACCAGGCGTCTCGAGCAGGTGAACAAGTTTCATGGCTGCCTTGAGCGATCTAGTGAATGTGTTGTGTGGACACGTTCTGCGACATTTTAAACAGTCATATTTTCCTTGTTTTTTATGTGAATGTACCATTTTTATATGCGTGAATAAACCAGTAATATACAGGATGGTTGGGGTATTACTAGGTAGCCACGAACATAGTAAATGATGAAATACGCGCATATCATGCAGTAAAACGAGCGTGGGTTAGCGGGCAAAATGTGTTCATTATGGTATTTAGAGCTGTGTATCAGGCTTTGTGTTTGAGCTGTGTTGTGCAGTATAAACAACGAAGACATGGGGACCGGGGTGTTTCTGCATGCGGTGGGTGGTTCTCCCAAAAATCTATGTTATTGACATTACTCTGTAGGAGAACATTCAACGTAAGCAGTTCGACAACAGTGCTAGAAGTGGCACGTGCCAATTTGAAGCTCTGCTGTTCCTAGCCGGCTGGGATGTGGTTAGACGGTTTTCCTCCCCATCCATGAAACCGGACTAGAGTTATAAGCTGTTTGTCTCACCTTCACCTGAATAACAGTTGTCCAGTGGCGAATTATGGTCCGTACTATTCATACGCAAGTTGCGTACAAATAGTATTTGAATGAAGCCAGTGTATGAAAACCACGAGTACCTTAATATGCAGCTGGCGTATGGTGATGCACAACAGACTAAAGTGCTAATCTCCCATTGTAATATAAATGGGGACCAAGGATGGTAAATGGTAAAAGTGCCGAAATACGAAAAATGTGTTTTAATAAGGGGATATATTAGCCATGCTGCATATGGAGGTAACATGTGCATGTGCCTGAGGTCATTCGTTTAGTTGGTAGGAAGTTCAACAGGAAGAGCCACAGTCCAATGTGCCCAGCTGAATTTGGTGGGGAGGGGTGGAAGTGCCAGCGTCTCGCGCTGCAATTCTTCTGTGCTGTCCATTGCATCTGTGTACTATCACTCATGTATTTTCTAATTTATGTTTCGCGCTACGCGAATCTATCGGCAAAGGTTTTTCCAACAGACGGGTGCAGAATCCAGCAACGATACTTGCTGCAGTACAACATATAGCAGTTGAGGCTTTCACGGCCGGCTTTAAAAATAATTTCGGTATTTTCCGGGCTTGTAGGGCGTGGTCCAGGATCATGTGATGGTCCCGACGTTTCACCGAAGACTGCATTCGGCATTATCACGTGTTCCGGCGGACTTCGGTAGCTGCGAAGTTCACAGTGGAATGGAGTGGTGTTGCAATTCCACCTCATTATACAGTGCATGCTATGGTGCGCTGCTCGCCTATTGGTCCGTCATGCTGGAGGGGCGGTCGCTGATTGGTTGTTCTTCGGCCAATGATTGAAGTATTAGGGAACCCGATGTACGTCGACATGCCATGGTGGATCACCTTTGTTTTTTCTGGTCTGCCCGGCCATCATGTCCTCCAGGATTTAAGGATTTTAGGACTACAAACCAGACTTTGTATACCCGTTCAGATTCCTCCTTACGGTTGAAGATGTTGGTGTCCTTCAGGATGTATATGTCTTCCCTCTATAGCCGGGCGCGATAAGATAGAGTAGTAGACAGTACATTGGTGTTGCTGTACTATATTTCATGACCTGCTAGCAACGAGTGTTCAGCGACTGATAATCTTACTGCTTGTCCCAGCCGGCTATGCCTGTTATGCTCCTTCAGTCGAGCAGCGATGTTGCGTCTTGTAGTGCTATGTACACCTGGCCGCAGCCGCACGGGATCTTGTAGACACCTGCCGTGGAGAGGGGATGGCGCTCGTCTTTAGCAGACCTAAGTAGTTCCTTGATTTTCTTCGTTGGTCTATATATGGTTTTACCACATGGAATTTCAGCAGCTGCCCTATTCAGTCAGTTGTCTTCTGAATATACGGCATAAAGGCTTCAGCCGCCGGCCGCTCCTCTTCTTTCTCCCTGGTTCTTGGACGTGTAGGCTTGAGTGCTCGCTGGATATCTTTATGGGTTGTAGCCGTTAGGAGAATAGGGCCCTACTCAGTGGCTGAGCTCTTCGTTTAAGTGATGAGATTGACAAATTCTCCTTGCACGGTCAGCTAGCGTCTTAATCACTCCGTATGTTTGTCGTGGGTGGTAGTTGGACGTCTTCTGAAGATAACGGTCTGTGTGGGTCAGCTTGCGGTACACTGTGTGTCCCAAGTTTAAGTCTGCCGTCTTCATTGCCAGAATATCGAGCTTTTCCTTCGTTTTCCCTGTCTCCATAGTGTTAATATTACTCAGATGCTGTAGAAACAGCTGCAATTGTTCCTGTCCCTGGGTCCATATTATAAAGATGTCATCTACGTAGCGCAGCCATCCTTTAGGTTTCAGTGGTGCGGTCTCGAGTACTGTTTGTTCGAACTTTTCCATAAAGAAATTTACGATCACCGGACTGAGAGGACTGTCCATGGCGACGCCGTCGATTTGTTCGTAGAAATTGTCATTCCACAGGAAATAGCTTGTGGCGAGGCCATGGTTGAACAAGTTGGTAATCTCCTCGGGAAAAATGTGAGCGATGTGGTCCAGCACCTCTTTTACAAGTACTTCGGGGAAGAGTGAGACCACGATGAAGCTGGCAAGGAGGTCTTCAGCTTCTAACTGGAAGTTCTTCAGCTCTTCTATGAAGTGGCCTGAATCACTGACGTACGGCTGCGTGCCACCGATATACGGTTGTAGTAAGGTGATCAGATGTTTAGCAGTGTTGTTCAGTGATCCAGTAGCACTAACGAGGTACGCTCTCCTTGTGAATCTTGTGTAAACCGTATAGTCTCTGAGGTAGAGCTTCACTTTTGGAGGTTTCCCTCTTCACATTGTCCGGCAATGACGAGGCCTCAATAACGCTGTTGGTGTTTCGAAGAATCCGATTGTTTGGATCTTTCGGTAGTCTGCGGTAGGTCTCTGGGTCCAAAATCTCCGACATCTTCTCAGTGTAATCATTTGTAGCCATGATGACAGTGGCGTTCCCTTTATCTGCGGGAAGAATGAGTACATTCTCGTCCATGGTTCAGAGTTCTAATCGCTTTCCTCTCTTGAATCGTGAGGTTGCTCTTCGGTGTTGACGCCTTTTTCAGTATCCGTGAGGCTTCGTGGCAGATTTCTTCTGCCTGCTCAGATGGTAAATTGCGAATAGCAGCTTCGATATTCGCAACGATCTCTTCCACGGGAATCGAGACAGGGGTAACAGCAATGTTTACTCCTTTAGCTAGTAGAGAGGTTTCCGCCTGTGACAGTCAACGGTTGGTCAGGCTGACGATTGTCCTTAAGGTATTGAACCCTTTCTGGCCTGGGATACTATGCCACCACGAAAGCTAAAGCCAAGTATCCCTGACAACAGATGTGGCAACCCCCAGTGCCTGTGCAGGATTCAAACGCACACTTCTCGGCACCCTTGATCATGATTACCGGATCTCTCGGGGTGGTTTGTTCGAATCTAGAAAATTATATCTAGCTTAGAGGGTTAAGGGTGTGGAGGAAAATTCAGGATGCTCCATACTATGACAATTAAAATTCTCCAACATGAGCAAACTAATATTTAATGGCCTTGGCGACAAATAGAAGAACTGTAAAATAAACTGATACATATGTTTAAATAGGTATTTAAGACCATACTTCGGAGTACGTACCCCTCCGAAATATTAAAAAACTCACATGACGAAGTTATTTTGAATTTGCTTCCCACTAATGATCTAATAAATTATTGTAATTACGAATGCGTCAGCGAACCCTGTATTACATTTCCTTCGACACTGGGAATCAAGTTTAAACTAAACAAGAATAATACTTGAAGCTATTTGAGTGTTTATGCCCATCTTCCATTAACACCAAGAAAGATGACATGAAATTATACACTTAAATAGGATGATCCACTATTTGGGCCCGTGAAATTTGAACTCAGGATCATTACGTGAGTAAAGTCAGAATTTACTCATAACAAAGAAACAAAACCACATACATCAATAAACAAGGTACAACAAAGCAATTAAAAATACAAAATTGCCACTGGCTGTATGTACATATCTGTCCATGTCAAGGAAAATACCGGGCAAAATCACGTTCGTTTTCCCGGTATTCGAATCATGGATCTTCTGCCATCGTAGCGGGTTGCTGGAAGGAAACCCCTAAATACTTTCTTTACTAAAAGGTGTTCCTATCACCTACATTCATCAGTTAATTATCTGGCCTTACGGCCGATCTATTTCCTGGTATATAAAACAAACATAAAAGATTTAAATCTCCCTTGAGATTGTATGATACGAATTCGGTTAAGAATTGTGTCTTTCTACCCTAGCACTGTCCCTCTCTCAGAGAGCCATTCACTTAACAATGACAGCCGAACAAACGAGTAGTCACGCCCCTTTCAGCCCCTTCGTCTTCTTTCGTTCTCAAGCCCTTTTAAAATATCAACTGTGCATGAAAACCTCACACATTACTGTAAACGTCTCATTCTCTTGGGAACATAATCTCTTAAATCAATCTCTTATAAAAGACACTTCCAATACTTTGGGCAGGATCAACAAATCACAACTTGAAATAATCATATCGTTAAAAGGAATTTTCTCGCTATCCAGTTTCTGATAACACAGCCTCAAGAAATATAGACCCTGGTTCATGACCTGAGCACGTCCAAGGAAAAACAACACTCTTAAACTCAAATGACCTGTCATATAAATATATATATACATCTTTAAAATTCAGGGGAGAAGAGGAAATTAATATGAAAGTGCTTCCTTACGGAAAGCTCTATCTAAATGGAGGTCTTGGATTCGAATCCCAGCGTCGTTCATAGTACACCATACAGCAAATCTGCAGCCATGGACCTTATGCTACTAACTCCTACTAATTGACATAAATAAGAAATATATCGAGTGCATTCCTGCTTCAAAAAATCATGCATTAATTAGACTCTATTTACACGCAATCATTATACTATTATAGTATACCGTCACATTAACCTTTAACTTAATGCACTCACAAAATTTTTTTAAAAAAATTCCTATTTTGAAACGTTACATCTAATACGTTGCCAAAAATTGAATTACACGATTACCATGAACTAATTATTAAAGCTGAGTAATTACAACGATCCCTCCGTGATTTCTTACAAAATGTAACTAAATTAACCCACTCAAAAGCTTACTATACTAAATCCTAAGTAGGATAAATATACATCCTAATAAAGAATTATTTACAAGCTACGCATTCATAATTAAATATAATGAGATTATGCACTTATCTGAATACTGCATTGTGCCTTCCGTTCGAGCCTCACGAAGGCCCATGCTGGGAAGACTTAAAATTCCATTCCAGCGACGATCGTTTTTGGGGTATCAGGGCTCCAGAACTGAGTAGCCTGTTTCCTGGAACATGGTCCGTATCTCGTTCTCCTCTGAAGAAAGCTGTTACATCAACACAAAATATTAACCAAACGTTCGCGTAACTTCAAATCACACTCTACAGTGATGTCAGAGCTATTGTCTCGCACTGAATTTATTGCTGATTATATATATGATAATAATCACAAATTCGTCTCTAAATGTTACAGGAATTATCCTAATTTCGGGCGCTGTCGAACAAATACATAGTGAACTGTTTCTGAATAAGACTTTATATATATAAGCTTATTGTCTCAGATTATCACCGCACAAAGAGACTGGCATTTGCGACGAGACACGTGGAGCAAGCCCTGTGACTATTCCAGACTGACCGAGTTGGGCGTCTGTCTGGCCTATTTATTTAAAACAGGCACAAGGTGTCTGGCCCTAGAAACCTCCCAGAGAGAATATCAATCTATTCCATTGATATCACGAATATTATTGAAGCAGTGCATTTGGGAGTTAGCTAAGGTGACTTCATGAGTTCTTGATTGTATGCGGAAACAAATTCAATCGTAAACTTCTGGCATTTACCCAAAGCGCCATCCCTGCCTTTGAAGCAGTCGGGGAACTCCCGTAGCAGCCTATGTATTCTGTGTATGGCGTGGGGACGTTTCCATTATGTGATTGTATCACAACTGCGTTATTTACATTACTCGGGAATATATAGCACATCATTTCCAGTGAATTTTTCTTCTTATTCCTGAAGAGGCATATAGTACCATTAGTTATCTTAATTATAGTGTAAATCGAGGTGAGAATTTAATTTAACTCCACCTCTTCGTTCCGTTAGGCTATCCACATAAAATTTCTGTGCGGAATGTTGGCTACTTGCGATTTCACCCCCACGGCATTATCACGTGGTACGCTCTCGAGACCTGGCCTCTTCTGTTTCCGTCGCACAATTCTCTCCATCGCACTCGCTCCTTGCGTGGAAATTCCCATAGCCTCAGACTTATGGCTCTGATGAGGCACAGTATCCAAGGCAGGTATGGTCTTAGGCTTGGGTCGATTCTCATCATATCGCTCGAACTTGTTCTTCTGCCGGTTGGTCGACTGATCGAATGTAGAAGTAATGGAAGTGTGAGTGATACGATCTGCTTTCTCCCACTCCTCTGGTGAGAGTGTGGCGCTCAGAAGGTAATGTAGCTGTAAAAGCGCCTGGTCGATGCTAGCGAGCTTCTTGCGTGTTGAGCTAATACGTTATGCGCTCCGTTCTACCATAGATACGAGGCAGAGCTGAACGGTCTCTTTATTCTCAGAAATTTGGGCACTATCCCCGAATCCCTGCATCGAAGAGGAAAAGTGAGCGAAGACAAGAGCTGCGCAGTTTTCTTACGTAGTTTCTCGAAGCGACGAAATTAGTTCGAAATTTCCTCCCCGTAAAGGCGATTCATATAGCAATTGAGGCTTTCAAGGCCGGCGTTACAAACCATGTCAGTGTTTTCCGGGCTTGTAGGCCGTGGTCCAGGATTATGTGATGGTCCCGACGTTTCACCGAGGACTGCGTTCGGCTGTCGGAACTTCTTACTGTCACCTCTCGGTAGCATTAATAGAACTACGTTCTTATCACAACACTTTTCGGAAACATGCAAAGGAACGAGCTGTGTGGTGAAAATGAAAAGGCGTATGGCTTTTAGTGCCTAGAGTGTCCGAGGACATGTTCGGCTCGCCAGATGCAGGTCTTTCGATTTGACACCCTTAGGCGACCTGCTTGTCATGATGAGGATGAAATGATGATGAAGACGACACATACACCCAGTCCCCATGCCAGAGAAATTAACCAATGATGGTTAAAATTTTCGACCCTGCCGGGAATCGAACCCGGTACCCTTGTGACTAAAGGCCAGTACGCTAACCATTTAGCAATGGAGCCGGACGACTGTGTGGCGATGTGCATGAATGACGCCTGGAGTCGCAAGAATTGGTTCCTACTACTCCGAGGCCGCACTGAATGTCTCATGCGAGGAATCCGGTTCGCGATGACGTCACCAGAGTGTACTGGGCGCACTCACTACAGTGAGTCATCCGTATGTAAGAGGGACAAATTCGAACTGCAATATTTACTATTTCTTTTGTATACGATATAGTATGATATAATAACACCTATTTTAACTAAATGTCTTATTGGCTGTTATGAATGAATTATGCCACATAATAATGAAATAACAATTTAACCTGGTAGTCTGGAAATAACATTACACATTTCGACACTGAGTGTATGCATCGACGTTGTTATTTACGATTATACTGTACTGTATTTTGCTTCTATTGTGGTTTTCAGTTATCGCTAGTATAAACGTATAAAGTCTGTGAAGAACATCACTGTTAACTACACAACTTGTTTGGTAGGGTACCTCCGTTACATTTAATTCGCAATGGAAATTTCGTACTACTGCTAAATATTATTATGAGAAACTGTTAGAAATACTATTTTTGATGTCATCACTGCTTAACACTAGCTAAGGTTATCTCTTTAGTACAATTGTATTTTGTTGAATATTAGTAATTATATTATGTCATAATCCCCGTACAAGTTTTGATTTATTGGCAATCCATACAATTTGATTAGTTTCAAACAGAAAATCATATATTTTGATCAAATTACAGTCGTATTAGTATTTATACAACTCCAAGTCACTATAAGTTAATGAGAGCAGGCATGGCTTTTAGAGTGGCCTGGTTATAAGCCAGAACGAACTCACATTACTGAACACATTCATGCTGCACGTGTTTACATATCTGCATCATATATGATGCTACTAGATCCTTGGAATCGATTCCGGAATCGGGTACCAGAATCCTCAGACATATGGAATCGACTTTTCGCGATTCGAGTCGCAACCCATCACTGGAGCTGTGAACTGAACACGATGGTCAGCTGCTGCATATTGAAATGTTAATAACCTTAATAGTGAGAGCGGAAGATAAAGTTGCAAAACTTATTTGATATTATCATGTCACAGATAACTTTACCGCGAATGAAATTAAATTTTACATCAAGTAGATAGATTAAGAACTTTTGCTAGATGGCCTGTGACATTTTAGATCCAGTAAGTCTAGCTACAGCTGGATTCTATTATACTGGACTGCCAGATGAAGTCAAATGTATTTCTTGTGCAGCTAAAAATGTTTCATGATAGAAAGTGGATAATCCTTTAACTGAACACAGAAAATTGTTCGCCATCATGTCCATATATTAAGGGGTAGATGTTGGCAACGTATCATTAGACCCAATTAATCCAACTGCTGTTTCAATAGAGAGAATTCGTGATAAATGTGGGTTTGTGGAATAGAGATCGGAGAGAACACGTGTGAACGAAGTGAAAAAGAGAATAATGGTGAAGAGAAGGAGATAACTTGTCTGTGTAAAGCTATTTTGTCTTCGTTTACTAAAATAGAATACATTTCTAACTATAAACCTAATCTAGTATTCGAGGTCTCTCGAACATATTCAGTCTCAAAGGAATTCAATGCTAAAGTACTTCTAACAATGTAAAAAATTATCAATCATTATCTTTACGTATAAAGTTTCTTAACGAAACAAAAGATAAAGAAGCAATAAAGAAAAATAAACATAGTAAGCTGTTACAGACACGATACGATGTATTACTGTATATGCTACTCATCGAACTGTGGGAAGGCTAATGGTATGATCAATGTGTTATTGCAACCAAATGGATTACGGTATGAAAATGCCTACATTTACTCGAAATAACTTTTCACAAAATATATCGAACTACACAAGCTTTTAAAGTCTATTAAAGAAATAAAAAGCTACTTTTGTTCAGATAATGAACAGGTAACAGCCCCTGAGAATGTTCTAAAATAGTGCTTTTATTTTTGATGACGTATCTAGCGACAAACAGCAGGTAGAGGTCGTCACTATATTGTAGATTCCGTTCACTTGTGTCATACCTATTCTTATGCACCTAAACAGCTTATTAGACACAATGGACATTTTATTATTCTGTTCAAACAAGATGCAAGTCGCCTCCGTCATGTCTACAGTGATCATACAAACACCGATATGAGTTATAACCAGCTCGTTAATTTATGCAATTGTTGTTGGTCACACGTGTAATTCAGTTTTCTCGTTATTGATAAAGATAGCGATTTAAAAACGAGGTGGATGTCGAAATGGTTTCTATATATTTTATGGGATATAAATACCAATGTGAATGCTCTAACAATTACTGTTTGATTTATTGCGTTGAGTAACATCATCATCATGTCGTCGGTCAACAGAATTAATAACTTGTATGTACTAGGCCATCATCACGATATGATATTGTTACTAAATCTTATGTTGATGAAAAAATGTTAATAAATACTAATTACACAACATCATATGATGGAAATTTAAGCATTCAAGGTAAACGGTTAAATACTGTTGCCAATCCTAAAAGCATGGAAGATGCATGTAAAAACAATTTGTCTTGGAGAATAATAATAAAGAAGAAACAGAACGTTATATTTCAGATCTTGAAAATAAATATATGGTATATGTGATGTAGATGAGAATTCCGTTAATTTTAAGAACAAACGACTCAAAGGAGTAGATCTGGCAATAAATGAAAATTAAGTAGTTTCGTTTCACACAATACATATACACACTATTACTACGAGAAAACATTAGAAGTTTCAACACGTACAGAATATGCCGGCTCATTCATACGTGACATTTCTGAAGATCGTGTTCCTCTGTTTGACAATAAACTCAACTTAAATAACAAGAAAGTATCTGGCGTTTGAAGTCCAGAAGAGAATAAGGATGCTAAAACACACGAAAGGAAAGCTAATTAATTAGTATAGTGACTGATCTATAAATATGCAACATAGAAAAATAACAAGAATTGCTAAAGCTATTCCTGCGAACGAAGCAATTAACGAGGTATATTCAGAAGGAGATTCAGCCGCGCGAGAAGGGTTTGAAAATGAAATAACCAATCAAGAAACTCAACATTTATGAAGGTGGCACGTGAAGTTTGGAATATAAGCGAATTAGTAACGTAAATAACCCATTGAACGAGGAAGATGATGCGAATAAAATATTCGTAGAACAATATGCAACTGTACGAAGTGACGTTCAAAGATCCTATCTAACCTACAAAAACAGGTTTTTGTTGTATCTAAGGATGAATTAAACGTGAGCAATAAACAAACTATAAAAGTTGATTCTCCTGTCCACGATCAAGTTTTTGTTAACAAACTGTATCTAGAAACGTTTGCTACTGCTAATGAAAAGTTTGATGTGTTAAAAAATGATCCCCAAAATAAACCAAGGGGATTACCAAGGTTAATTCTAGTGTCCCTTAAAATCAATCTGTACTGTACTTGCTACACAAGAGACGTTTCATTTACAGGCTACCAAATACAGGTACGCCAACACCAGTGACTGCTTCACCTGTGAGCTCTAAGATATTTGCCATGATAAATCGTCTAGACAACCAATCGAATTAGAGATAGCACCAATGACTGTGAAGAAAAATTAAGTTCAATTTCGCCTTAAAGAGCATGTTTAACAAAATAACAACGATTTCCCACTCTGTATAGATTTTGAGTACACGATACTGTATGTGGCAAGAACGAATGATGATTAACTTCAGTTAGGAAAATGTAATCAAACATTGAGGTGAAACCTTGTGTAAATAATAAACTTCCTAGCTTCAGAGAAGATTTAAATAGCAGTATAACTCTCTTGAAGCGGATATGGCACGAAACCAATTAAAACCAATTGCAGAGGCAGTAAACAGACTATTGCTTTTCATAGGCAAATCACATGGTTTAATGGTCAAGAAAGGTAAGAAATTAAATTGGTATACAAGTGGTGTACTAACAGAAAAGTACAATGAAGTAGGAAAGACCGGTGAAGATGTAGAAGAAGATGAGAAAAATACCAACACTTCTGCAAAAATATCTTAACACACAGTTAAGGTATGAAGATGATACTTAATTTGGGATGCGAATGGTGAACGGAGAACACTATTTAGGAAGTAATAGAGTTCTGTTTGATGAAAATAAACTTATAATTGGAAATTAGACTATTCTTTAACTGAAGGTCTTCTTGAATAAATATTTAATAAAGTTCCGAATTCAAATTTATGTGATGATAAAGATGTTGCTGCATACGCGCATGTATTAAGTCACGCTAATGTGCATAGAAAACAATATATTCTCAAGAGTCACTAAAGTTCCAGGAAGTTATTAGGTCTCGAATAGAAAGATACGTACGGAAAGAAGAAATAAAATAACTACCATATTTACTTGGAAAGGTACTAAATAACATTGAATTAATGCACTGGATTTTTCCAAATAAAATAGTAGCTAGACTTAAAAATTGGTAGCATCAAGAGCAGAACGCCATTCACCACATGACAACGAGAACTTATGAATCGAATAAGAACTTAAAAAATCAGGTTTCATTGAATAAATGAAATCTGCGTGGGATGAACTTTGCAAATAGCCATAAATTAGTCAGTTTTTCTAATGTCACCTCAATAACCTAAGAAATTGAATATACTGATAGGAAGAGCTGTCGGTACAGACTTCGATTACAATCATGAACAGAGAACATAGGACGAATTATTTAACCTGTACTCTACGAACATAATCAGAGAAGAAATTGAGAAAAGCTTCACGCTCCACTTAGCAAGAAATTTAAAAGACGAAATATCATTAGCAAAGGAATAGAGGAACTTCACGATCCTTATCTAGTAGATGTGTCATCCCTTTCGACATTCAATAATAGGTTTGAATACACTCATGTTCATAAAAACAGAACACTTTGAAAGACTAGAGATAGGAAGTTCATATTCACAGGACATGTTCTTTAGTATTTTATACAGAAACGATTAGTATTTCAGTCACCTAGGTGCATCATGTGTCCTGTTGCCTAGTAGGTACTGGGCCCTCCATGGGCACTGATAACTTGTTCCATGCGTGATGGCATCGACGCGTGTGAGGCGCGAATGGCGTCCTGGGGTAGAGCCGTACATGCTCCATTCACCTGTTTCCACAGTTCACCTTTGGTGGTTGGCATTGAATCACAGCTCCGCACCCGTCATTTCACAATATCCCACACATGTTTGATTGGCGAGAAGTCCGGTGATAGGGTTGGCCAGGGCAACAGTCTCACATCCTGCGACAACAAGAAGGCACATATTCGTGCAGCAACATGCGGTCGCGCATTTTCCTGCTGAAATAAGGCGTCTGGGGTGTCGTGCAGAAAGTGGATGGCTACTTGTCGCAGGTTGTCATTCACGTATGTCAAACTGGTCACACTGCCTTGGTCACGCACCATCTGTGATTTGTGGTTGTACCCAATATGACCCCACACCATAAGACCTGGAGCTGTTGTTGTATGTCTTGTGCGAATGCAGTCTATGTGATGCCTCTGCCGTGTCTGTGGCGAACCAAAATGTGGCCATTATTTAAGAAAAAACAGAACCTGGATTGGTCCGAAAACACTATCTCCTGACATTTCTGTCCCCAGTTACGTCGTTCCATACACCATTGCAGTGTAGCACGTTTATGCACGTTAGTCAAAGATAGGCGGGGAAGTGGACGGCGTGCGGTAACCCAGACCGTAATAAACAGAGACGGAGTGTCACTCCTGATAGTGTACGATGTGTCACACTGTTCCAATGTTGAACCAGAGCTCAGGGAGACGCAGATCTGTCCTACAATGCCATTGGGATGAGGTGTCCATCTTCTCGGAGGGTGGTCTTGGTGGTGCGACCAGACCAATCTCGTCGTGTTCTACGGCCTTCTGTGAACCATTCTCTACACACCCGTTGCATTGCCGACACACTTCGTCCCACACGAGCAGCAATTTCCTGAATGGATGCATCACGTTCTCTCATGCCAATAATGCGCCCTATTTCAGACTCACCCATTTGACGGTACGATTCTCGCATACGTCTGCGAAGCATCCTGCACGTCCGCTCAAGTCACACAGATCCATTATATTCGGCTTATAGCGACAACGTAGGCCGCAGGCACATTTTACCAGTTGGTGGTGGTGCGCCGAGATATCGATGTAGACATTGAACCTGAGGATCAATAAGGTTCAAATGCTAATCGTTTCTTCACATGTCCTGTGAATATGAACTTCCTGTCTGTAGTATTTCAAGGTGTTCTGGTTTTTATGAACATATGTGTATATGTTGATTGCAATGGAGGTTTCTTCAAAGTATGCATGGTCTGTACCACTTAGAACAAAAACATGAAGTGAAATCGTAGAGAATTTTGAAGGTATTTATTTAAAATATGGCCGCTTTCCGCAGTACTTTAGAACTGACAGGGGAACGGAAAATTATAATAAGCTGTTACTAAAATGATTAGAAAGGATAAAATTTAAACACTATTGAAAGATAGAAAGTTAAAAGAAAGAGTTGTTGAACAGTTTAATTACACGCTAAAGCAATGGACATGGAGAATATTCACTTCACACTGCTCTTGCGATTGGATTCAAATGCTGCCAAAAGAATTACAAGAATATAATAATCGAAAACATCGTACAATTGGTATGAAATCTATAGAAGTTACAATTAACGATCAAATTCCAAATGTGTACAGATTACAAGAAAGAAGAAAGTCCAATCACTTACCAAAATTTAAAATAACTGACAGGTTACGAATAAGCAACGTTACAACACTAATGGTTATGAACGGAATTGGATTAGAAAATTATTCACTATAACCAACGCAAAAGACACAAATCGAAGACATTCAAGTGACTCAATATTCGTCGCAGTGCTTCATGGGCTTCGAGACAGTCGACGACTACGAACCAATTTTGAGAGGAGGGGCCGTTCACGGTAGTAACGTGTGTCGGCAGGTGAGGAAGAAATCCTCGATATAGTCCACGATGATATGTAAATAACGGATCGAAACTAGCGCGATTTTCTTTGTCACGGAACATCTTATTGGACGACTGCGAGATCGCAACCCGTTGCGGATACCGGCATACTTACTTATCGGCGTCGATTAAAAGCAAGATGTAGATATTGACCAAGAAATATTAAGTTTAATTTTATTTGTTTTTAATTTTTTTATAAATGGTCCGACTATAGTTTTATTCGTTTTATTGTAATTAATCTCTGATGTGCTCGGCACACGGCTGTACTATTATTGACCGTTTGAGTCTAGTTCATTTTTTATTTTCGTTTTCATGTTTAGTGCGAATAATTTATCACGTGTCTTAGTTTAATAAATCTATTTTTTCTCCAATTTTGCTTCTTATTCACAATATAATGACACTGTTTCCTATTAATTTACCATTGGTATTTACCTCTTAGGAAGCTAGTTTTGTCTTTACGCCCACATTTTTTGAACGTCCCACGAAGCTCTCCAACTTAGCCTAACATACCTTTATTTGGATGGGAAGTGTTCATTTCTGACGCCTTGACACGTGGTGCGATTGTCATTTGGGCAGTGTTTATACCAACTTTGGATCGTTATTTAGCGCTGACCGCGTGTTTTATAGGCCTTTTGTAGGAGTGGATAGTTCGAAATTTTGGGGAGGGCCATAGTTGGTACCCAATATTTAAGATAGGTAGAGATAAATTTTGAACAGGCGCATTATAGATGACAAAGCCTGAAATTCCTGTTCGATATTCAGACGGAGTCTTGTGAGCTGGCAAACTAACGTACTAGACAATTGAGTCCACAGTCCGATATTCGATTGTACTCATGTTTGTATACGAATACGAGAGGGCGAGGTCTCCTTGGAAATCGTATATTTAGAGAAAGTTCGTAATTCCTAAAAATATATGAGTACATTGGGTATATATCGGCATTAAATTAAATTTTTGTATTGTAGTTCGGATGCGAATAAGAGCCAGATAGCCGTTGGAAGAAGCATGTCAAATAATTAAGTGATTCCACTGGGAATTCGAGAACAACGAAGTGATTTCTCACTTAAGGCAAAAAGATGATGTGTATCCTTCAGATATAATCGACTATGGACATAGCCTAAAAGTTTGTTCTGTGCAACAAATTTGTATAGCCAGTGATCTTAAATATGTTATTATTTGTGGTAGCCTCAAGCTCGGATGTATTTTTGTAATTACAGTGGTATCATTGTCGAAGAATGAAGGTGTATGGACTATTGTAGTGGGAAGTATAATCCTTTAATCGGTGATAATATGCAAATGTATTTACGCATTAATATCTAATGCATAGATTTGAGCCCGAATTAGGATAGGCCTATATTTTTATTAAATATTTGGGGATAAATAAGTGTAATATTTTTCTAAATTATTTTTACACGCGTGGATTTTTTTCCTTTATCGCGATATGATAACCACATGGTAGTTATTCGTTAGGCAGTTTGTGTATGGCGTATTTTGGAAGCCATTTTTTGTAATTATGTAAAGTGGACCGCAGGAACTGAACATTTTAAAATTAATATGTGAAATCTTGGTACTACAACTATCGACTTTTATACACCGGGAGCATGGCTGCGTGGTCGTATTCGAATCGTAAGATGGCAGTATCGTTAGCCGATCTTCTGGCTAGAATGGACTTGGCAGCTGCAGAAGCGAAGGAGCGGGAACGGGAAACTATGCGACGCGAGCAGGAACACACGGTAGAGATTACGGACAGAATCGAATTAACAGCGGTAGAGGCTGAGAAACGCGAGCTAAAGAACTTAAGTGAACTTTCTGACAAGATTTCCGGAGATGTAGTGGAACAAACAGTAGAGGGGGATAAGAAGCTTGAGGGACAGATCGAAGTAGTTGAGATATGTTGTCAGGAGGGTATGAATCGTTTATAGAAGCGCATAGAAGAAATAGAGACTCGAACGGAGGAACAGGTAGATAGAATTCAAAAGATCGCTGAGGAACTGACAGGAAAAGTAACAGATAGAGCCGTAAAGACAGAGAAACAACTAGAAGAAATGACTAGCAGTTAGATGAGGCACGTAAGGAAATATGCAAGAATAGGAGCGCGATTGATCAACTCAGTGCAGATATGAAGGCGAGATTTTCAACCATCACCGAAAAAATCAGGACTCAGGTAGCCGAAGTGCAACAGAAGAATGAGGAAAAGTTGGAAAAATAAAATTACCTGAAAAGGAACCGGAAAACGAAGCAAAGATGAAAATCCTGGGAGAAAGATTTACGCAGGAGGTTGCGGACCGAATTGCAGATAAGGGCGAGGAGATCAGGAAGATCATTTTGAGGGATAGAGAGACCACCAGAGTTAATATACAGGAAGTAGGTGCGAATGGGCAAAGTTGAGTCAAAAGAATGCTAATAAGTTGACATCTTTGGAAAAGGAAGTTCAATACCCGAAAGACAAGGTGGAGTTACTAGATCTCAAGACAAGTAAAGAAATGGACAAGTTGAAATATTCTATTGAACAGAATTGTATGGAGAGAGAAAACAGTGAAGGTAATTAATCAGGCATGGTCAGTGAGATAATTAATTTGCCACGCCGGGACGAAAGGTCGTCGACAACAAATATCACTAGCGGAGCACCTGTATATGACATATTCCGAACATCGCCAGAGGAAGAACCTAGGAAATTCAGTGAGATGGACGATAGGACACCCAGAGCTTTTCTACGTGAAATGGACGAATTTTTTATTGGAATCCAGAGTACCACCGGAGAGAAAATTACGTACGATCGAAAAGTTTCTATCCGATTCTGCACTGGAATGGATGCAAGGTTTTCGGTACACGTTTAGTACATCCAAGGAGTTTAAAACTGCCTTCCTTCGAAAATTCTGGGACATTTCTGTTCAACAATCTTTAAGAATGGAGCTATATTCCAGAAAACATCTGGCAACCATCCCGACTCGGTTTTCAAGCTACTTCCTGACACAAGTAATAGAATTTCGAGATCTTGACACATCGCCTTCTGAGTCTGAGGTGATTGCGGCCATTTCTAGATAATTACCTCTCGAGGTATTGTTAAATCGGTAACAGATGCAGAAATTACTTTGCGACAACTCTACTTGACCTTACATCAATCTCAACCCAGGGTCAGGCATACTGATGCAATCCACACAGTAGGCATAGCCGATAAAAATAGCCCACCACATAAAGTTAGAAAAGGTGGAGATGTCCAGAACTCAGGGACGCAGACTACGTCGCGTGATGCTCGAAGCATGGACAATGGACAACCGCGGAGAGCCGAATGGAATTCCAAAAATCGTTAGGA
Source organism: Anabrus simplex (assembly GCF_040414725.1). Taxonomy (NCBI): domain Eukaryota; kingdom Metazoa; phylum Arthropoda; class Insecta; order Orthoptera; family Tettigoniidae; genus Anabrus; species Anabrus simplex. The sequence goes on along the minus strand of NC_090266.1, from coordinate 387,287,204 downwards.
AGACAGGAGAGGAGTAAGCTGTAACTGGAACAGGAATGGAGACAGAAATAGGAATTTTTCTTATGGATGTAGTGGAGGTACATTCAGGTACCGGCCATAGAGGGTATGTTGCACAGGCACGGGGTAACCGGAATTACAGGAATAGTCCTAACGAATATAATCAACGGCCAGTGTTTTTAGAGAAATATAGAATCACTACGTTACATACCTGAGCTAAGGAACAGGCAACAACAACAACACCAAGCGCAGTGGCAGACGGTCATGCAGGGACAATCAAGCGGTCAAGGACACGGTGCAGAAAGTATTGCTTATCGTAACTTCCGAGAGGCACAACAAAGTAGTCTAAATCCTCATGCACTAGGCTTCAATGTCAGGGACAATGGAGCTAAAAATGCTCAACAGTAGAATGCGTAGATAGTCTGAAAACGACATGTGATACGGAAGGTGACAAATGGGTTACAATTTCAGTTGACAGTTGGGTGAACCAGCCTGAGGACTTATTAGAGGAAAATGAGAGATTAAATCAAAATTGTTTAAGAAAATTATCAGTGATTTATATCAGAGTGGAAGGACTTCGAATTCGAGTTTTGGTAGACACAGGTACCACCATAAGTGAAGTCTCTCAGACATTGATAAATGAGTTGAAGGAAAGCACGAAAATACCAATTATACCCCTCTCAAGGTTAAAGGTTCGTGAGATCGTAACCGACAGAACCACTATTTGTAAGGAACAAGCTCTATTGGATCTGGAGATTGAAATTTCCTATCACATCCTTATGTTATTCTGTCACGCATGGAGTACAATTTAATTTCGGGAGCTGATTTCTTAGGAACCTATAATGCTGTGTTTGACATGGAGCAAATAACTTAATTTTTCGGATGGAAGATCTAAATAAAAATTTGCAGTTCAATCAAGCAGAGGAGGGATTTGGCGAAGAACAGATCTGGACGACAGTGGCGGATGAAGAAAAGGAAGTAAATGATTTCCCGGCAGACTGGATTCTAAATTGTGAAGAACTCAAAGAAAAATGTGAAATTATGATTGCAAATTTGGAAGATGACGATGAGGAAGCTAAATTCAACTAGTTATTGCCTGCCAAGGTATCGGAAGCCCTTGTGGATGACGTAACGCGTGGAAAGCTGCGGGATATACTGCTTAAATATAAGAGTATTTTTAGTTCAAAACCCGGAAGAATACCTAATTACGAGTACAACATTGTTGTGAACAACTGGGAGCCTTTTAAACAACGTCCATACCCTGTGCCACAAAATCTATTTCCACAGGTGAAAGAGATTATTAATGCCATAGAAGAGAACGGCGTAATATCCAAAGCAGCTAGTCCATTTTTTAATCTGATATTGGCTGTGCCGAAATAAATGGATCCATAAGGGTTTGCCTAGATGCACGCTCCATTAATAAACGCTTAGCCCCAGAGTACGTCCAAGCTCCGCAGATTAAGGATCTTTTAAAAAAATGGAGGGATGGAGTTCTTCGGAAACGTGTACCTGATGTCATCGTTCAACCACATTGGTCTAGACCCCAGTACAAGTTGCTTACTGGTTTCATGTTTGACCATCAAACATACATTTTTCAGAGGTTGCCTTTTGGATTGGCTAACTCGCGTCCAGTGCTGATTAGAGCCCTAGAGAACAACCTTAGTCCGGCAGTCACGGAGTTTACATTAAAGTATATAGATGATATCATGCTTTGCTCTAAAACTATGGAAGAACACTTAAGAAAATTGACCCATTACTTGAAGATCTGAAACGATGTAACTTCAAGGTGAATCTTGATAAATCACGGTTCTATCAAAAGTTCTCGGAGCTTTATGTGGGACCTTTTCGTATCTTTCATGACTACGGAAGCAATTCATATCGTGTTCGTTGCATGGACAGTAGAGTTGAAAATACTTTCAATGCATCTAATTTGAAGCCATACTACCCACCTGAACAAATCCGAATCGACGAAGTTCAAGAGGACGGCGACTTGGGAGAAGAAGATGATGAGAATGTTGAGGATGAAGATAACCTAGTTCCTCAGGATGTGGATCGAGAAGAAGAGGAAGAGGACGAAGAAGGAGCGGCTTAGGACATGAATGTGGTAACTCACGAGGATCCGACTCACCTACCAGTGCAAGTTTGTCATCAATGTGATGGTAATGAGAGAAATTTTCAAGCATTGTTGGAGATATTTTTCGAAGCTAGGAGAAAGAAGGAGAGGTTGCATGCGGAGCGAGAGGTGTTATTGGCGGGGAAGGAGACTGAAGAAGAAACACAATGTTGAAGTATGATATTAGACCTAAGAGAAAAAATAATTATTCATATATTTTTTCTACGTGGTATTGGGAGAATGAGACATATCATATATGCCTCATGAATATTTTAATATTGAGTGACACCGTGGGTTCAGTTAAATTAAAAAGCTTTGTGTGAGAGGCGGTTAGCCAACGGATTCAGTCTGTACCGCGCGGAGATAGAGAACGGTCAGTAGCAAGTCTTGTGATCATGAGTACATTGAAAATTTTGACGAGTCTGTAGTCTGTGTCGCAGTATCGGCTGATGTGCGGCGTATTTAAAATAGAAGGCGTTCTTTACGGCAGCGGTGATCCCCAGAACAAATTTTTCCGTACTACCAACTTTGTCCACCGCATTGCTGAAACTATCATCTTATCATCTTATGGGAGAAATATGTTATTATACCTATGCTCCACGGTTTTGACATGTCTATTGAGTTGTGGTTGAATTTACAGATACATGTATGTTTATATTTCTGCTACTTTCAAACGGTGTACTGAATTGCTATTTTCCAACGGTTACGCGCTTTTTCATCAGACAGCGGTTGAGCCCTCACGCTATGGTCTCATGGGGAACCCCCTCTGTTGAATAAGGCAAGTGCAGCTATAAAGAAGCGAGCAGCAGGGGGAGCTCTCTCAGACGTTTCTCAGTCGTTCTGCAGTGTTTACGTCAGTTGTGACTGCCGTGTCCTTTGTTTGCAGTGTATTTCAACAGTGACGCTATAACTACTTTAACAATGAGAACTGGAAGTAATGATAGTGAGTCTTATTTTGAGAACGAAGTTAATGTGCATTATCCTGGTGCGAATTAATGCAGATGAATTCGGGAGTGAACAGTCCGTTATTTTAGAAGTTACCTCTCCACGTGGGACGAAGTACAGTAATGCCAAGTACGAGAGGCACGGTATATATTGAAAATTTGGGAGACGATTTAGGACAGTAAATGCATATAATAGTAAAACTCTCGCAGACTGACATCTAATCTATATATAAAATAAGAGTTTTGTCTGTACATTGCTCAGAATTTAAAAAAGGGTGGTATTTATGTATCAGCCGTGTCCACAGTAGCAAGGAAATGCACTTTTTAATTTTCCGTAATTTGTCTGTCTGTCTGTATGTATGTATGTACACGCATCAGAAGAAAACGGCTGAAGAGAATTTAATGAAGATAGGTATGTAAAGTCGGAAATTAAGTCGCTATAATTTGGACCATAAATAATCTTATTCACTCTGAAACAAATGGTAGTATAGGGGAAGGTCTAAAAATAAATTATCAAATGTTTGTTGTCAGGCGACCTATCTTAATGAAAATCGGTATGCAAGTCGGTGAATGAGTCACTACAATCTAAGCCGTAAGTACTGTTATTCACGCTGAGTGGAATGGTAGTTTAGGGGAAGGCCTAAATATAATTCTCAAATATGTGTTATTAGTGGTCCTATCGACAAATACCACAATACTAAAGTTATATAGTGTTAAATTTCCGATCATTTATATCATACATTGTTACCGCACCGGCTATGATAACAGAGATATTCATGAATTTGGATTTTTGTTGCTTATTCCATATCAGCGCCAAGTCACGAGAAAATGGGTAAACAGAATTTAATGAAAATCGATATGTAAAGTCGGGGAATAAGGAACTACAGTCTACGCTATAAATAATTTTGTAAGACGCCCTAATATCACAGAGTCGAAAGAAAACTAAATGTGAATGCATACAATACAGAAAGCTCATAACATTGAACAACAATAACATCACATTGACCATTGTTTGTTGTGATGTGTTTTGTGTCTTCTATTTCCATTCATGTCCGATAGATGGGATAACTGCTGTATACCGAGTATGTTTTTATTTGCTTGGCGTCGCACCGACACAGATGAGTATTATGGCGACGATGGGATAGGAAAGGGCTACGAATGGAAAGAAAGCGGTCCTGGCGTTAATTACGGTACGGTAACCTTCTCACTTTGCCGGTAGCACAAGTTAGGATTAAGGGCATTATTCCTGACAGGAATATCAAATGTAAGCAGCAAGTCTTCCTTGAGTTTGCTATCAACGAAGAAGTGTGTGTACATATTTTCCTGATATTCTCGCCTATGAAGTTTCACCTTATCTTTGGTTCAGACTTTCTATCTAAATATAACGCTACCATTGACTATTCTGCCAACTCTATTCACGTATGTAGGATTGGATCTGTAGAGTTACAGCTGGTAGACGGTGAAGATTTTAGACTTCAAGGGATTGATTCACCCCGTACTCAAGTCGATGGTGTGATTGGCGATGCCGCCCCAGTCGACCAGGAACTGAAGGAAGAGGGTGATCCCGAAGATGAAGAGGACCCGTGTCAATGGAAGATGGTGATCCCAATGAGGAGGGACCCATCGATGAAATTTTGAATGACAAAGGGCCTGATTTTCTCACCTACATCTCCAGTGTAACTGAAGCCCCAGATTGCCACCCTAACATAGCAGCGGCGGAGGAAGAGATATATCAGACCTATCCGGACGTCTTCGATGAGAAGCCTGGAGAGATCAAGAATTTTAAACACCACTTCAACGTCAAGGATACTTCGCCCTATAAACGCAAGCCATACCCGGTGCCTGAGAAGTACATGGATGAAACCAGGACACTAATTCTTGAGATGGAGGCTGACGGAATTATCTGAAAGTGCGTTACGCCCTATATTAATCCGCTTACCATAGTAAGGAAACCCGATGGTAACCTTCGTCTATGTTTGGACGCTCGTGCCTTGAATGACCGACTGGTCCTTGAGTATGACCACTCTCCTCCGCTTAAAGATGTCATTAAGCGATTTTTGGAAAAAATATTTTTCAGGCATGGACATGACATCGTCTTACTTCCATATCGTACTAGACGAACACAGCCGGTTCTTCACGGGATTTATCTTCGATAATATCATATATGTCTTAATGCGATTGCCCTTTGGCATCAAGAACTCGGGAGCCGTCTTGATGAGAGTATTGGAAAGCCAATTATCTGATGAAGTAAAGGCCATTGCCACTATTTACGTCGACGATATATTGGTAGCATCCGATACCTGGGAGCAGCACTTAGAAGATGTACACACTGTACTCAAAGAATTGAGAACCGGGCGAGTTGGCCGTGTGCGTAGAGGCGCGCGGCTGTGAGCTTGCATCCGGGAGATAGTAGGTTCGAATCCCACTATCGGCAGCCCTGAAGATGGTTTTCCGTGGTTTCCCATTTTCACACCAGGCAAATGCTGGGGCTGTACCTTAATTAAGGCCACGGCCGCTTCCTTCCAACTCCTAGGCCTTTCCTATCCCATCGTCGCCATAAGACCTATCTGTGTCGGTGCGACGTAAAGCCCCTAGCAAAAAAAAAGAATTGAGAGAAAGGAACTTTAAAAATTAATTTGAAGAAAAGCCAATTTTTCAAGCCAGAATTTCTTTTTCTTGGGCATGTCATTAGCGCGGAGGGCATCCGCCCAAATCCTGCCAAAATTCAATGTATTGTGGATTTTCCTAGGCCTTGCAGGATTAAGCAAGTTTGGCAATTCCTTGGACATTGCCATTTCTTTTCGCAACGTTGTCCTCAGTACACAGAGACTGTACGCCTCTCCAGGAATTATTGAAGAAAAATAATCGATGGAAATGGACCGCAGAATGTGAGCAATCCTTTATTTCCACTAAAAGGATGCTCAGAAATAACGTGCAGCTCTGTTATCCTAATTATGTCCGCCTTCGTAGCGTAACGGTTAGTGTTATTAACTGCCGTCCTCGGAGGCCCGGGTTCGATTCCCGGTACTGCCAGAAATTTAAAAGTGGCAGGAGGGCTGGTATGTGGTTGAAATGGTACATGCAGCTCACCTCCAATGGGGGTGTGCCTGAAAAGAGCTGCACCACCTCGGGATGAGGACACGAATTTACCTTTTTTTAATCCTAATTATGAATGGCCTTTCCATATTGAATGTGATGCCAGTAAGATAGGCTTCGGAGCCGTTCTCTACCAAGTTGATCCTGATAATCCCGATGTTAAGCTGTTCATTGCGTTCGTAAGTCGGAAGCTAAGGACACGTGAAGAATCGTACACCATTACGGAGCTAGAGGCCCTGGCTATTGTGTAATCGCTTTTATACTGGAAAAAGGTTGTCTTTGGGTTTCCAATTACCATTTATACAGACCACAAAGCACTAACTTTCATCCTATCTTTCGACCTCACAAATGAACGGGTCACCAGATGGGTACTATTTATACAGCAATTCAATATCTCCATTGTGCATCGGCCTGGAAAGAAGAATGTACTAGCCGACGCCCTCGGCCGGAATCCCACAGATGCAGCCATAGCCTGTCCGATTTCAGTTACTGGTCGGGATGATGAAGAGGTTTTGAGAAGACTTCGGTATCTATCCCAAGCCCAGCGGAGAGATCCTGGGCTAAGAGAAATCATTCGTTTCTGTGAAGGAGCAATTCCACAGCACGATCCAGACTACGCCCTGATTAAGCAGGCAGCCCAATCTTTTTCATGGGACAACAACCTACTCTATAAATACGTCGTCGCAACCAGGACCACTAAACGGATTTATGCTCCGGCTAAATTTCGGGAAGCCATCATCTGGCATTGCCACTTCATCACAGGACATGCTGGAGTGGATAAAGTGGCCAGTGTAATTAAGGAAAGATTCGTCTGGGAGTACCTCCGGAATGATGTTAGAAGGACCATAAGAATCTGTGACTTATGCCAGCGGATTAAACCGAACAATTACCTTATGAGGGAATATCCAAGGCCTATCATCCCAGAGAAGCCGCAGGAAGTGATGGCGCTTGAACTGTATGGCCCACTTCCAAAGGCAACCAGAGGTAACAAGCACGTCTTAGTCATCGTCGACGTCTTCTCGAAATTCACCATGTTGTTGCTTATTCAGAAGGCAAACACCGGGAATATTTTAAGGAGACTTCGCAGAAATGTCTTTCCTGAGATGGGGAAACCTACATTCCTGCTGACAGATCATGGAAGCCAGTTCACGTCCGCAGAGTTCCAGGCGGCTATAGAAGAGTTGGAAATTCATCACATCATGAATTCCATTCGTCATCAAGAAGCCAACCCTGCTGAGCGATTGATGAGGGAGATCACCAGATTCTGTCGGGTGTACTGCCAAGAAGAACACTGGAAATGGATTGATGTGCTTCCAGTTATGCAGAAGATAGTCAACTCCACTGTCCACGAATCTACTGGAGATATCCCAATGTTGGTGCATCATGGGCATATACCTCATCGTCCGTGGGATGCTATTCTCCCTGCTTCGCCAGATGCAGCAATCGTTCAAGAAGCGAGAATCGCTAAAGCCTTAGAGAAATTGAGGCATGCAGCAGACATCAGACAACGAAGGAATAGGAATCGTAAGTTTAGACCACCCTTACGAGAGGGAGACAAGGTGTTGATTCGAAAACCTGCGATGTCTCGTCCGGAATTGAAGATCTACGCGAAATTCTGTCCCTTGTATTTTGGCCCTTTCAGAATTTCTGAATCTTTGGACAACTGTGCCTATAAAATCACAAGACTAGATGGCAGCCTTGAAGGCATCTACAATGCTTCCAATCTCAAAAAATACTTTGAGTGAAAAGAAACTAAAAGAAAATCCTCATAGTATTTTCTTTTTCCATGAGAAGGAGGGATATGTACCGGTTACGACCTGTACATGCATATTTTTTGAGAGTTGATTGTATTTTATCACCACGCGTATTACTCCGTGCAAGCCTGGTTTGTTTACATTCAGCAGGACGAGCAAGCAAGCTGAGAACAGCTGTATGCGTGACGTAGCCGCAGGGGCTAGTTAGATCACCCGCCTGTCATGCCACGTGCGGCTACCCTGAACTCGTATATTCCAGATTCAAGCGTCACACCTTCCGGAACATTCGATGGAGAAAAACATTTAAAACTCCTATAATAATTGTGGTAGCGACTTGATCAACATGTCGTCTTAAAGGGAATTACATAAACGTCACATTGCTTGAATTTCAAGAAAATCCGTCGAGGGATTCAGGAGATAACCAGCTTCACGGCATATGTGACGTAATGTCCCAAACCAAATATAAGGAGGGCTCAATATAGCCTGATATCTCAGTCTATCAGTGACAGTCGAGTAGTCAACGTGGCCCTACTCGCTGCCATTATCGTCGGAAGCTATCTTCGTGTGGTTATAGTCTCACTGAGGAACTCTGAATTCTTCTAAGTCTTTATAAATGGGACTTGCAATATTTACGAGTGTTGAGGAACTCTGAATTTTTCTAAGTCTTTATAAATGGGACTTTAAATTTTCTCCAGTGACTTTTTTCAAAGACTTGCAATATTTACGAGTGTTGAGGAACTCTGAATTTTTCTAAGTCTTTATAAATGGACTTTAACTTTTCGCCAGTTATTATTCAAAGACTTGTAATATTTACCAGTGTTGGACATTAACTTTTCGCCAGTGATTATTCAAAGTCTTGTAATATTTACCAGTGTTGGACTTTAACTTTTCGCCAGTGATTATTCAAAAACTTGTCATATTTACCAGTGTTTGACTTTAACTTTTCGCCAGTGATTATTCAAAAACTTGTCATATTTACCAGTGTTGTACTTTAACTTTTCGCCAGTGATTATTCAAAGACTTGTCATATTTACTAATGATGGACTTTAACTTTTCGCCAGTGATTATTCAAAGTCTTGTCATATTTAGCAGTGATGGACTCTAACTTTTCGCCAGTGATTATTCAAAGACTTGTCATATTCAGCAGTGATGAACTCTAACTTTTCGCCAGTGATCATTCAAAGACTTGTAATATTCACGAGTGATGAAATCTAAATTTATTCGAAGTTTCCATGAGCATAGACTTGCGATCTTTGCCAGTGATTACTTTGAGACTTGTCATTTTTTTCATTGATGAACTATAACATTATTGAGAGTCTTCATGACCACGGACTCGTCACTTCCATGAGTGTTAAAGAGTGGATTCTTGAAAGTCTTTATGAACTTTGTCTCGTGATTTTACTAGTGGTGAGAAAACTCATTACTCAAGGTTTTCATGAACTTTGATTTATTCTGCGAGTGACAAAGTGCACATTTACGGAGTTTGCATTGATTCTACCAACCTCATTGTACTTGGGTAATGTGATTACCCTCAACATCGTCAGGAACCAGCGGAGGTCATCACGAGCATCGTGGACTTGAGGCGTATTCCATGCAGCCGACCTGGATGGTCCGTCCGCATCTTGATGGAGTACTTGGGCATTTTCTGGAATGTGTTCCAGCCGGTGCGGCCTGGTGAGCTGGAGACCCGGGTCATTTAATGGACAATGTGGAAGATAATCCCTATCTACTATGAGGTGATGTGCAATTTTTCATGCATTACATGAATAAATTCTTATCAAATCAGATTCAAATTTTTCTTGTAGATTGGACCCTGCCTCCTGTACCAAGCCCTAGCTATTATTCATCCAGTTTAGCCCTGAGAACTATTCCATGCTTGCGTTGAAAATAAATCTTAAAGTCGGGCTCTTTTACTGGTACAATACCTACTGACGTTTTTGTAATGGCCTAAGTTAACTGTAGTTAGGGTAACAACAAAAACAGTATTTCTCAGAATCCCGTAGCGAAGCACGGGTACATCAGCTAGTTTATTATATGCATAAACAATTATCGGGTCTCGTATCGTTATCGCGGAAGTAGCATGTGCGTTCGGCACGATTACTTCTCTTACATGTGAACTGGTACGGCTTTGATTCCGTCAAACATTAACTTTTGAGCGAAGCTCTATTTCCAATTGGCTTAATTATCATCATAGCAGGGCATTCGTATAAGTAAAGCACGCGTGTATTCAGAGCAAGTGACGAGTTATGAACTATACTTTCATTCTAGGAGTGTCACCTTACAAGAACTATGATGGCATCACCCAGTATCAACCCAGAATATTGTGACAACATCCAGTGTGTTGTAATGGCAGAGTAAATCCACAGACACAGCAGTCATGTGACTTGTGTGGGAGCAGAGATCGGCAAAGGTATGTAATATGCCAACTTTGCAAGCATGTTTTAGACAGAAGATGTCAGCTCAGTTTCACCCTATGTAAATTTTATCTTAAAGTTAAATGTCAGCTCCTTAGAGCTGAGCTGTGCTTTATTTCATGTAACGCAAATGGAAATCCAGGGATATTGCATGCTTGTGCCCCTTTATTTTGTGTTTATATTAGTGATGGAAAAGAGGGATATAATTAGGTGTAGATAGGTGTGTGTTTTATTTGTGTTATTTCAGAGTATTCCGATATGTGTGGTCATGATGTAAAGTCAGGAGGTAGCTTCTTCATTACTGAGGCTATGCGCCCTTAAAGTTGTGAGGGATGAGAATATCCAAAGAAATGCACGTTTCCTTATTTACTGCGCAAGCATCGCGTTTTCAGAGATTTCTGGCCGTCGAAGGAGTGGGAGGCTACGTTGTGAAGCGAGAGTAATTTATTGGAGCGGAGAAGACAGCCGATTCGGGTAGGAGAGCAATAGAGTTGAAAACGGAAGGCAGATGTCGCCCAGAATATAATGAGGGTATTGGAATAGGAATAGAGGCCTGTGAAAATTTTAGTGAAGGGAAAATATGTGTGATAGCTGCTTATTTCGAGACGGGCTTGAATGCGCCTAGATATTCGGTGATACAGTTGAGATTCGAACTCCCATGTCGTGAGTAAGGAAGGCCTGAGTGACGTCTTATTTGATAGAGAATTGCGCAGCTATTAAGTCAAGATATTGAGGCCTAGTTAGTCTGTTAAGACAGAGCATTTTTGTGAATGGGAGTATGATTTATATTTGTGCAGCGCGACAGCTATAGAAGCGGAGAGAATGGTATGTGAAGTTTCCCTTGTTATGTGAGAGAGCGGCGTAGAAGCATCCGCTGTGAGTGAGTGTGAACGCCCGTGACGAAACCCCTTGTAAGTATAGCCTCCTAACCCTGCTCGTTTTGTTCATCTTTCTGCTACGCAGACGTTCTTGCGATGTTTACAACTGAAAGACAGAAGGAGTGAAAGTGGAAATCAGGCCAGAATGGCGTAACCTACTTAGCCCAGGTGTTCACTGGGTCATGCCGTACTAGGAGCTCATTCAAGAAGAAGTGCATTTCTCTTGTGCATTTTATTTCAGATGTCCTGTGATGTTGCCTAAATTTTCAGGATTTTTATTGATTGTTTATTTCATTTGACATGTATGTCAGTGCTTATATTTCGTTGTTCATGTCTTGTGTCAAAGGTGTTTTAATTATTTACATTTTCACTTATCCCGGAGCTAATTTCTAAGAGAAGTCAGCTTCAGTGCTGGTCCATTTGTGACAGAGCGGTCTGTCGATGGAAGCAGTGTAGTCAGTAAGTTTGGAGAAACCTGGATTTGCCTTGTTGTGCTTTATTACTTTGATTATGTAAATATGTAAATAATGGATCGAAACTAGCATGATTTCCTTTGTCAAGGAACATCTTATCGGACGATTGCGAGATCGCACCCCGTTCGGGATACCGGCATACTAACTTATTGGCGTCAATTTAATGCAAGATGTAGATACTTACCAAGATTTATTTTTATTGTATGTGTTTTTTTAATAATTGATCCGACTATTGTTTTATTCGTTTTATTGTAATTAATCTCTTATGTGCTCAGTACACGGCGGTACTTTTATTGACCGTTTGATTCTAGTTAATACATTTTTATTTATTTTCGTTTTCAAGTTTAGTGTGAATAATTTATCATGTGTCTTAGTTTAATAAATCTATTTTACCTCCGATTTTGCTTCTTATTCACAATATAATGGCACTGTTTTCCATTCATATACCATTGGTATTTACTTCTTAGGAAGGTGGTTTCGTCTTTACGCTCAAAATCGTTTTGAACGTACCACGAAGCTCTCCGACTTATCCTGGCATATCCTTATTTGGATGGGAACGGCTCATTACCGATCCACTCAAAAAGACAATGCGCATGGTCCTCGCTAGTGGTGTAGTACTAAATTACGGCCGTTCTACCTCAAAAGTTAATTTCCATGCCAGAGTTTTTATTCATGGTTCACAAAGTTCATTTAATATCCTACCTTTACAGATTATGTGGATTAACCTTTTAATTCGATCGTATAATGGGTACCGTACGTGTGTTATTTCATGGAGCACTAAACCGCTTATTTGTACAATGGTCTATAGGATTAGGAAAGGAAATAGTGCACAGGGTAGGATCAATAACGACCTTAAGGAGAAATTTTATTTTGGTTGGGTTTCATAAAAATTAACAATAAGGGGTAGGTGGGCCACGCGGTATACACATACACACTGCGGACGTCAGCCGAGGTGCCGATTATTCCCTATGCCGTGGTGTGTGCGTGAGGATAACGTAATAGCCTCCTGACATATATAGCTCCAGATCTGATGTCATGGTTCCAGCTAATGTGCGGTAAGCTTCCGCACAGCATGATTTTTTATACAGCAGTAATTGGTCGGTTTAGAGCGTTTCAGGGTTTCTGAATTAAAGTATCGAACAATGCATTTTCGTGTGCTGTAGATTTTGTACCAAAATTCTGAAAATTGACGATGTGTAAACGAAAATGAGCCTTACTGTACCGTACTGTAGGAATGTAATGTTTGCATGACATACCGCTCCTAGATTGTGATGTATTTAAGGTTCATTTCCTTTACACATGCGCATAGGAAAATTAACTCAACGAAAATTGTTCTGATGGACAGTTTATCAATAAGTGTTTGGGAGGCGTGACCAGTCTTAAGGGAATTTATGGACAGGAAGAGCGTTGTCACATTCGCGGTTTTGGCATATGAGCGATGTTATGTAACATCGGAGAAGATCTCGGGATGGAACGGGATAGCGGGGTACGTAGGGATAGTACCATTTTACTTATTGGATGGGGCGTGAACCTAGCGGAAATAAGTTGAACTCCTTCATGAAGTCGTAAAGAAGCTGAAGTTGCCATTTTTATTTAGTTTGGAAGGAGGTTTCACAATGAATGAGTCTTCTCTCGACGTTTTTGCAAGTGTTTTTGTAAGGCAATTATCGTTACGTAAAATACCTTCCATGATATGTACTCTTAAAACACATGTAATTGGCTGTAGTTTGATGAAATTGTTTGGATAAACTGATCGTGCTTAGAATGCGGTTCAAATTGCCAGCCTAATATGTGGCCAAAGATGGTGACAAATTAGGTAAAAAGGTAATATACAATAATCGGATGTAGATTCGGTGGAATTGGCAATGTATACTATGAAATGGGATTTTTGAAGGCGTCTCAATACTTAACGTGCCGAATTCGTTTTGGAATGATACGTAGACCAGGGAAAGGAGGACGCTCGTTACAAAAATAGATGTCAGAAGGAAAATTTAGTAAGGTGTTTTTACTCCTGAAAAAGAGGATGAATTGGTAGCAAAAGGGAAAAGGAACATTACCGAAGACGGTGAGACTGATGATAATGAGGAAAATGCTGAATGTAAATATTGTGGAGATTTCTATTAAACGATCCTTGTGTCGTGTCAGTGTTGTTTAAAGTAGCCCCATAACTCTTGCACTGCATGTTTTTATATGCATAATAAACCTTTTGTATTGAAACCAAAACTGAGTCTTCACTCGCCCTAATTAGTTATGTATACTTCATTTTTAAGATCATATTCCGTTTCGCGCTGGGTTCCGCTAACTTGTATTTCTAAGACAGCTCTTGGTGAAACAGCTAGGGATCCTACCAGCTTTTCGGTTAAGATCTGAAAATACGTATGTGTTTTGTTACGTTCTATAATACAGCACTGTAAATGATACCAGTAATAATACTGTAAATGACCAGAGAGAAACACTTCAGTTTTCTTATGTTTAATTTGTTCTTGTATCACTGACAAATCTTTGTTGTGTGGTGGTCTAGAACAACAGAATTTCATTAAAGGAACGAAACCGATGACTTTTATTATCTGAAATTTGGATGTAATTTCATGAACTTGGAGAGATCCGGAACGAAGCTATATTTTAAATTTAATTTGTTAGTCATCCATGTCTGTCTCTATTGTAAACGTTTCCAATGAAGTGCGGATAGTTTTAAACTTTATACTCTTCATACAGCAGAAAGTTATTTTGGAAAACATCGTAATTTTATTCATCTCTCTTTCCTTTTTCGTCACGTTTATAGACCAGAACCTGTTTAAAATGGAGGTTCTGCTTTCTCGTATTAGTTTTTGTCAGCTGCTTTGTGCAGATGTGTTAACTGTTTGCTTGAAACTTTGTTACGTTACGTGGGAGGAGATACTTCCATTATTTCCAACCTGCAATAGTTCGCGACTGCAGTGGGATAGAACTCAAAGTGTGGATGTAATTTGCATTCTTGGTGCCAGACGGTGTTTGTCCTCTCGACTCCGTGGCATATTTCCTCTGAACTGAAAATCAGTTGTGACATCCGTAGACTGAATATTGGTGATGGAAGCTGGCAGAGTGAGACGATGCTAGATGCACTTGTATGCATCACGAGACTGGTAACAATAGACTAGACACACAATGCATCGTCATATAAAGAGCTGCAGACAGAAAATAGAATAGTGAAACCAAACGCAATGCGGATTTGCTGCAATACGTATTGCTTAAATATTTCTCGAATGCTATTAGGGAAACTAAACTGACAAAAAAAAATACAACCTGCGTGTGAAATATGTCTGTGTACAATATTGTTCTATAAATATTCTTAAAGTACTTTATTCAACTTCTCGTAATATTTGTTGCTTATTCGGTGACAAGAGGGAGTAATTTCTTATCCGATTTTCGAGATCATGTCGTATGTTGTGATTTAAATGCGGGTTATCTTAAAACCTTTTTAAATTTTCAACTGTTTTAGTAAATCTTCCTTACCTTCACTTGATTGGAAGGAGCGTTAAGTGCTCTGATGACTAAGATCGCAGCTGCTCGCCCAGTTGACCTGGGACCTGTCACGAATTTAAGATTGATATGAACATTTGGAACAGGGTGTTCTCAACCAAGTGCTTTTCCATCTCTACTACCTGACAGTTTTTTTCATTTGATGTTTTCCTCCATGCTGCTTCCATAGCTTGGTAAATTTTTTGTTAAGTTACCTTTCCAGCCCAGACGTTGAATTACGCTCCACAAGAGTACTGGGCAGCTGAACCGTTCCATGATCCGAGGTTTCAAGTACTTTTGCTGCTAATGCAGTTTTACAAATTCGCCCAGGGCAGATGTTTATTTTAATTTGAATGAAAATCATACAAAAAACAGTAAACTTTACAAATTTAAAATGTAACAATACAAACACTAATTAATTATATTAATGGTTATCATAATAATGAGACTGGGTTAAAGGTAATGTGATATGAAGAAAATAACGTAATGCTGGATAGGGTGGTAAGAACTTCGTATAATAAGTGCTACTAACTTAATTATTAGCTAATTGTTCGTATTTTAAAGTTTTGTTAGTGCCTAAATCATGCGTGTGAGCTGATAAGAGAAAATCTTGCTTGTTGCAGCCGAAATGTAGCTACATATATTTCTCAGCCATTCTGTTACACTTATTGCATATTCTGTAAAGTCCTGAGTTATTTTGACAGGCTGTTCTCACATTTTCACAGCAAACCGTAAATTAAACTCGTATATTCGCCTGTGGGACATTGAATTTTAATAATGAAAGAAACTGCGAATGAACCAGAATGCTATTTAAAACTTTGAAGATAAATATCATATCACATAAATATGTACGTGATCAACGTGATTTGAAATGGGCATCTGTGAGCAAACACTCGTAGTTAACATTCAAAGGAAATTCACCATATTTCCTCATGAACAGGAAATTCAGGAAACGTTTCTGTACTCCTTTTATTATGTCGATACCCCTATTTTCATATTATACATATCACAGTAGGGTATTCAAGTTCAGAGCGTACTTACTTATAGCACTATAGCATTTTATAATCGCTGTTAGCTGTTTTTTTTTTCATGTAACTTCGGAATGTTAACTTGGCATTTGCTTTCTATTACTTTATTCAAGTTCTGTGAAAATTAACGGCACTTTTGTTCTCGAGAAAGAAGGGGATACACAGGTAGAAATATTAAATTTTCGTTTGCTCCATTCGCAGATTTTCTCTCTATAGCACTATACAAGATGGCAGTCCTCTGTTGTTGAAATACACCTGTATAATTTCAGATCATCTGCTTAAAGTAAGCATTTGGAATATCCTACAAAATTTGGGAGATCATGAATGAAAAGTAAAAATAGAACTGGTCCCAGGTTTGAACCTTGAGAATTTCCTGAGAAGCAAGATAATTATTTAGAGGTTTTTCGTCTAAAAGTTTTAATTTAACTTAAAAATGAAGAAGTGGCTTAAAAAGCATTCGAATTTAATTACAAGCTGGTCATGGTCTATTTTGTCAAACGCATTTTGAATATCGATGCGTATTACATCTGCCTGTATGCCCTCATTGAAGATCTTACAAATATCCTGCGAAAAATTTACCAGATTAGTAACTGTTGACATTCACGACATAAAGCCGTGATGAACTGATTTTACATGAGAAACTGTGTATTTACGTAATATAAACTTGAATAATTTTACTACTGAGGATAATATTGCATCAGGACGAATGTTACGAACTAGTAGCCGATTACCCGATTTAAGTATTGCATAAACCTGTATTTTTCCAAGCAGCAGGGAACAAACTGTTTTAAGTGCGAGATTAAAGATAAAATGCAATGGTGCTTTTAGAACATTCCCGCAACCTTTGATGGCATAGGGAGGGATTAAATCTGGGCCTGCAGAAACTTTCTTCTTACAGTTTATTAATTGCGGCTGATATATCGTCCACTGTTATGTACTTTATATTTAATACGTCAGATAACGCGTGCTTTGCATCTAGGATATCCTATTTTGCCTCTTCTGAGGTGTATACA
Source organism: Anabrus simplex (assembly GCF_040414725.1). NCBI lineage: Eukaryota > Metazoa > Arthropoda > Insecta > Orthoptera > Tettigoniidae > Anabrus > Anabrus simplex. The sequence continues at coordinate 387,269,996 of NC_090266.1, read as the reverse complement.
GACTGAAAGCACCGAGCAAGCCCGTGAACAATTGCCTCACCACTCCTCAACTCTCCCGATTCAAAATACATTGTTTCACATCGTCCATCATTTTCCTTTTTATTGTCCATGAATGTTCAGAACGATTTTCTGTACACGTTTATGTATCTCTGAACTGAAGAAATATGACTTATAGGCCCTGTTTATAGCACCTCTTGCTTTTGATCTGAGAAGTTTAAACTGCTCTTCCTTATATGCAGACTTGAGTCTTCTCTGTCTTTGATACTGTTTTAATTTCAGATCTTGTTTTATTTTAGATGCGAACGAAACAGGATATCTGTTATGCCTACTGGCAATGATATTGGAACATGAGAATCTATCAAAGAATACACTGATTTAGAAAAGCAGTCTACAGCTAAATCTACATTATTAAGTGCAAAAAGTGAATCCCGTTTTCAATTAAGCAGACCCCTGTACAATGCTTTAAAGTTGGCCTTTTTGAAGTTATAGCTAGCTGCAGTTTTCAAGTGAACCTGACTGTGAGTGACAGTGACAGAGACCGCAATGTCCAACGGAAGATGGTGTGCATCTACAGGTAAGATGGGGTCCGTGTTTCTAGATGCCGTACCACAATGTTGTTTGATTTCGACAGTTCAAGGTCAAGAGTTCGGTTTTTTCCATTACAAATAGAATTATAGGTTTTCAAATCAAGTAACTGCATGCAATTTTCAACTTCCCGAAATACCCCAACACAATTACCGAACTAATAATCAATACCTCGAATTTGATGTACACTGACTGACAGAGCAAATGCAACACCAAGAAGGAGTGGTCAGAACTTTATGCCAATTGCAGGGTAGACTGACGTCACTGAGGTATGCTCATGATGTGAAATGCGCCGCTGTGCTGCGCACGTAGCGAACGATAAATGGGACACGGCGTTGGAGAATGGCCCACTTCGTACCGTGATTTCTCAGCCGACAGTCATTGTAGAACGTGTTGTCGTGTGCCACAGGACACGTGTATAGCTAAGAATGCCAGGCCGCCGTCAACGGAGGCATTTCCAGCAGACAGACGACTTTACGAGGGGTATGGTGATCGGGCTGAGAAGGGCAGGTTGGTCGCTTCGTCAAATCGCAGCCGATACCCATAGGGATGTGTCCACGGTGCAGCGCCTGTGGCGAAGATGGTTGGCGCAGGGACATGTGGCACGTGCGAGGGGTCCAGGCGCAGCCCGAGTGACGTCAGCACGCGAGGATCGGCGCATCCGCCGCCAAGCGGTGGCAGCCCCGCACGCCACGTCAACCGCCATTCTTCAGCATGTGCAAGACACCCTGGCTGTTCCAATATCGACCAGAACAATTTCCCGTCGATTGGTTGAAGGAGGCCTGCACCCCCGGCGTCCGCTCAGAAGACTACCATTGACTCCACAGCATAGACGTGCACGCCTGGCATGGTGCCGGGCTAGAGCGACTTGGATGAGGGAATGGCGGAACGTCGTGTTCTCCGATGAGTCACGCTTCTGTTCTGTCAGTGACAGTCACCGCAGACGAGTGTGGCGTCGGCGTGGAGAAAGGTCAAATACGGCAGTAACTGTGGAGCGCCCTACCGCTAGACAACGCGGCATCATGGTTTGGGGCGCTATTGCGTATGATTCCACGTCACCTCTAGTGCGTATTCAAGGCACGTTAAATGCCCACCGCTACGTGCAGCATGTGCTGCGGCCGGTGGCACTCCCGTACCTTCAGGGGCTGCCCAATGCTCTGTTTCAGCAGTATAATGCCCGCCCACACACTGCTCGCATCTCCCAACAGGCTCTACGAGGTGTACAGATGCTTCCGTGGCCAGCGTACTCTCCGGATCTCTCACCAATCGAACACGTGTGGGATCTCATTGGACGCCGTTTGCAAACTCTGCCCCAGCCTCGTACGGACGACCAACTGTGGCAAATGGTTGACAGAGAATGGAGAACCATCCCTCAGGACACCATCCGCACTCATATTGACTCTGTACCTCGACGTGTTTCTGCGTGCATCGCCGCTCGCGGTGGTCCTACATCCTACTGAGTCGATGCCGTGCGCATTGTGTAACCTGCATATCGGTTTGAAATAAACATCAATTATTCGTCCGTGCCGTCTCTGTTTTTTCCCCAACTTTCATCCCTTTCGAACCACTCCTTCTTGGTGTTGCATTTGCTCTGTCAGTCAGTGTATATTAAAATCCCTCATATAAACAATGAATAGATCAAAATTTAATCACGGGATAGAATGCAACTATAGAAATTGGCTTGGCTAACTGAAGGTGAAACGTAAAGACAACACAAGTAAAAGTAACGATCACCGTTAGGTTTATTTTTAGGAGAATTCTATCAAAGCATGTGTCATTACCCTCGAACTTGAACACGGCTACGGAATGTTTCATTGCAATCAGAACACCCCCTTCTCTTGCGGTCCTGTCTGTAGACTTGTTTCTTATTAGCACACAACTCTCTGTCGTAAAATCCATTGTCAAAGCATGTTTCAGAAAACAATAGGATATCGTAATTATTTGAATGTACATGGTAGCAATTTAGTTCTAAGGCCACGTACATTTCGATAATAAGCTGTGATAATTTTATTGTCGCTAGCCTTTCTTTACAACTGGTTTATATCCTCAGCATTAATAATGACAATTACCCGCAGTCCCTGGACCTTTATAAACGTTATCACCCCATTACGGTCCCACAAAAATTGATAGTGATTTTATTTTCATTACTACTCGCACCTGAGCTACAAGCTTTCTTCTTTCAGGCACCAGATTCTCGTTCACATTGATGGTGTTGTCTCCAGGTAATCTCAGATGTCTCGTAGAGAAACTCCTCTTGATTCGTCGCTTTTCCATGAATCGTTCCTTATCGAGACGACGAACGAACTTGACAATGATACCACTGTGAGATTGATACGGATATTTTGGCAATCTGGAGAGGCATTATTCATCGTAAGAAAGGTGGCTTTTCAGTGTGTTTAACTGTCGTCAGGGCATCTTCATTAGGACTCCGTGCGAGACTCGAATTATTTCCAGTGTATTGGTTCTAGAGTACTGTTTCATTTCTGTGGTTCTCTACTGAAGAGACATCACTTGAGCCTTTAAGGAAGCGTTTTCGTACCTCGACGAACCAATGTCATTTAATCAACGCGTTGTATTTCTTCCTTTTAAGTCAAGCAACAATTTCGTGATATTCTCTGATGGAAATGTTGCAGTGATACTAGTTTCATTTATAGGAGGGTTGTTTTGTTGGCATAATTCACATACTCAGTCTCATGTAGACTCATATTCAATGCCATCGGCACATTTCACATGATCCACATTTTGGCACTCCTTGCACTGGATTTTTCTCTTCTCGCCCTTCACTACTTCCGCATTGCATACCACACAGACTTCCATGTACATCGTGCAGCTCCCTATAATTAATGAGCATATACCTTTCAGTACAAATACTACGCACTAGAATAAGCCAAATGATCACTCTTGATATGTATTGATGCAGCAGTAACACTCACAATAATATTGGCTGTTGTATCCTCAATATTGCACGGCTTATTACACTCATTTTACGGAGCCTAATGCACAGGTCCTTAGTTCCTATTCACAAGAGAGTGAAGGTGATGACCAAAGATGCTCTAAATCCTTTGGGTGACTCAAGAAGTACATAATTATTTCCGTGACCTTCTGATGCTGGATTCTGTACAAACTTAAATGCAACGTACCACACAATTTGATTACCCGGTATGCGTTGTGTAACTGTGCACTTGCATTCCAGGGTTGGTGGTATTGGAACTTCACCATCTGCAACACTGAATATTTTCCCCATAGTTTCCTATCTTCACAGAAGGAAAATTTCAAGGCTGGGAGTAAATTAAGGCCACGGCCACTATCTTTCCAGTCTTATACCTGTCCCATCCCGTCATCGCTGTAAACCTGTTATGTTAGTGTGGCTTTTAATCACTAACAGAAAGGAAAGAAAGATCACCAAGGGAAGCAATGAAAGGAATCAAGCAAGTCATTTTTACTGTATGACTGTTGATTACTATTAATAATTTACTGTGACTGTTGATGTTGACTCTCAGTGTAATACAGTTTGTTTCTTTTTAGTGGGATACTTGCCCACAGTATCTCATTTAGACATCTCGTTTAAAATTAGGTAAACAACTTCTTAGATTAATTGATGATACTTAAGCAACAACTACAGCAATAAAAGTGTTGCTGAACAGCAAATTTATAATTACATTTATAAGGTAGAACGATAGGGAAAATGCATGTCACTTAACAAAATCTATCAGATCTGTTCAGTCGACCGATGGATAAAATTAAAATATGAGACGAATTTAAATTTTCGCACACTGGGTTTATACAGTGATGACAGTATTGAAATGGTGATATGATGTTAAAGAAGCCTAGTTTTCAATCGGTATGGTAAATTGTCGTGGGCATTCATGTTGTCAGATGCTGCAGCTAAGCCATACGCAAGTTACATCAGTATTTCAATTGTAATTATGTTTAATGTAATAAAAATCAAAATGAGAGCAATGACTCAACCACCTTGAATGTCTCCATCCATGTCTCGGCATTTAATTAATTAGAAACATTAATAAAAAGATTGATAGTGATTTATTATGTAATTTCTGTGGAGTTTTGATGTTGCAAGGTTGCATAAATGAGATAAAATGTTGCGTTTCTACACTCAAATGACTTGTTTACGACCGAGCTCGATAGCTGCAGTCGCTTACGTGCGGCCAGTATCCAGAATTCGGGAGGTAGTGGGTTCGAACCCACTATCGGCAGCCCTGAAGATGGTTTTCCGTGGGTTCACGTTTTCACAGCAGGCGAATGCTGGGGCTGTACCTTAACTAAAGCCACGGGCGCCTCCTTCCCACTCCTAGCCCTTTCCTGTCCCATCGTCGCCATAAGACCTATGTGTGTCGATGCGACGTAAAGCAACTTGTAAAGAAAGACATGTTTACGACATAAAAATATATAAACCTGCGCTGTCAACATAATTGCACATGGTAACATAAAAACAAAGGCACAGTCATGATTACTATAAAACATCTCTTTCCAAAATATCCTAGTAAACTCAATTGGGTATTTTGAGTAACTCAACAATGTTACCGTGAATGCTAATATCTATTGTCCGTATAGGTATATAATCACAATAACCTGCAATGTTGCGTTGCATCGGTTTTGTCTTATGGTCCTTATACTTGTCGGTGAGCACTTACATTATTTTCTTACTTGTACCATTTCCGTCAGCTTATCCGCTGGTATAGAAGTTCATATTTCTTCTCTCATTTAATAATTATTTCCATCAGCTTGTCCACTGGTATAGAAATTCATCTTTCTTCTTTCATTTAACTCATTATTCCCATTGAGAAGACTTAATTAGAATGCTTTGTAAATCAACTTATCTGAATCTCCTCCACATTCGCCAAACCTTGCCACTCAACACTGCACCTATAAGCAAATTAAATGACTCCTCCATTTCATAAAATTAACTAAATCCCAATAGGTTTTCCTGGATTTTCCTCTAAAGATAATCCCATGAAATTTTTACTAGAGATTCTGCTGTTATCCTTTCCTTCTGGTGGGATTATGAATCATCATCTACTTGGACCGTTCCATATTATTTTAAGCATATGATTATCATAATTATTATTACATATATGACATATTTAATCGCGGTATTATCATGAATGTTACCAGCGATCCAATATTATTTTTGTTACGGGGTTACCCGTGGAGCAGAAAGACGATAAAGAAGGTGTCGGGGTGAATGGGTCTATCTAGAATATCAAAATTAATTTAAAACTTGAACTGAAGGTTATATTTTTTCAAAAAATAACTCCACAAATAATAACATGTCACGTACAAAAGCAATCTTGAAACAAGACTAGGAAAGTCCAAGATTAGTGATTTATACAGATTCTGGGCTTCGAGCCCCTAGTTTTACAATTTTACAAATGGAAGTGGTATTATTTAGTTAAGGGCAGAAATACCCTAGTTCAAGTGCACTTGCTCCCGAAATCACAGGCACACATTACTGTAACAAAATTTTGAAAAAGAGCTAACAGGCTCTCAGTTTTACAAGCCTACACAAGGCAACATTACATCAAGATATACAATCTCTGGCCTCTCAAGCCACAATTTACAAATTGAACTGGTTTTTACACAGGGGTATCTAGTACCCAACCTACAGGGCCTTTGCAAAAAGAACAGGTTAAATAAACGGCCCGAACACAAACTGGATGGTGACGTACACTGCACTCCAGACAATGAAATATAAAATCCTACAGGGCTCTTGGCCGATGAAACTGGGGCTATTCCCTCACTACCGAGGTGGCTCGGATGAAAGTAACTTTAATACATTACAGGAACGACAGGTGGCGAAAACGTAGCCACCTCAAACCAAGATGAAGGGGAGCTCGAGAGGGTAACTCACTCTCTATCCCCGATTTACAGTTAAAGATTTTATGAAGTTTTTACATTTGAGAAAGGTTTGTTACATACCTAAAGATTCGGATCTTCCCCTCGGAATAATTTGCGGAGGTAGCAAGAAAGAATGAAGTTATGTGGCCATTAGCTTATAGATGTTCTGCTGACCGAAGGAAGAGGACTCCCGCCTCCTGCTTAAACACACAGACTCAGAAAGGTGACGATCAATTGGCAAGAAAACGTGAAAAGCCGCAGTTTATAAACCCTCAGGGAAGGTTCGAGATCATTCAAGACTAATCAGGACACATCCTCTTAATTTTTATTGGCAGATTCAAAGTGAACAAGAAATGCGGGATTGGTTGAAAAAGAATTACCAAAATTTATGATTGGTCCGATTCAAAACTGGCGGAAGGAAAAGGAAGTGTTGCCAATCCAAAAATAAATGAACATAGATTCAGTTATGGACATTCTACTGTACCATTCTGTTAGTTATAAGAATGGATATTTAACGCTGATAAAATAATGCGCAACAGGACGCTAACTGTGAGGGCGTGATGCTATACGGAGAGCGGGAATCGAGAAGGGGATTCCCGAGGCAAGGCGTGGTCATGTGCGATGAAGAAGGAATATGTGAGGAAGAAAGAAAGAGAGATGGGATTTGTCTGGGGGAGAGACCTGCCACCTTAACAGAGATTTTCAGCGGGAACAGACAGGCTCACCACGATATGGAAATTGAGTCATAATTCCTATATTTGAAGGTCTTACAGGAAAGTAATAGGATGGGAATCAGTGCCAGAATTTTCCGAAGCCATAGATGCCTCAAAGTCTATTAATATATAATTGAATAAATAACTACGTGGGAGGCCGACTGCCGTGAGAAAATGTTTCGAGGCCACATGCCAATCTCAAGTTGTTTCCCGGGACTTCCCAGCGAGTCGCATGGGTTCCTGGATGCTATAAGAGCAGAGAAAGGTGGAAGGAGGTGATCAGTCCATGATAAGACCGCTGTCCGTGTATGTCGCGCTCTGCTGATACTCGCGCCAGAAACCTTTGTTTATGACAAAGACGGTGATTACTTTAATGCAGTTGCGCTAATGTTCATTCAATGAATCGGTGATCCGTAAACTTTCCAGTAATTATTCAATCGTACGAGTGTATTTAGACGCTTTACAGTGAGGTCGCAAGTGCCTAATTAACCGACTGTAGACAATGCCGTACGGGTAGACATCATCATGAAGAGGTACGGGTAACCACGTAAATATAGCGTGAAGTGCGGAAGAAGTGCAAGTATAAACTAAAGTCATCTGTGTTATTCCTGCTATGCTTATGGGTATGAATCAGTCGAGCATGAGATAACGACAATTTGTTCGACCGATTAGGTGCTGATTTCAGATAGTAGATATTGCCTGTATACATTCGTGTGCGGTTAAGCAGTTAAAGGGGAACAATGACTTTAACGTCGCAGATCGCCAGTACTGATTTTTGCATCGAAAATTAAATAAAAGTACCGGGAATGCTGTGCTGTTAATAAATTAGGCATTTCATTCCAGTGAAGACTCGTGCTGTGTTTCGAGAGACGTGTGAGACGTGACCTGCCGACCACAACCTCAAGAAGAAGGCCTCATGAACGAGCCATCCCTCAAGAAGACGGCTTCATGAACGAGCAACCCATGGAGACTGGACGCAGAGGTTGACCCAGGACCACATCGCTACCATGATGGGCTGAGCAGGCACTGCTTAACCCTGACGGAGAGAGAAAAAGGTCTCCAAGATGATAGATAAGTGAACAATAATTAATATATATGTGTAGGGTTGGGGGGTTGTTATGCAGAAATACGGTGATTAATTTGTAAATATAGTAAGGAGTAGGATTACGGCCCATTAGGCCATTTATGAAGGTATTTCCTTTATATAATTTAGATTAAGGCATACACATTTTTATTTTATTGTCTATATGAAAGCAAGGATTAAGGTAGTCTATGAATGTGTGAATGTACACATAGGCGTAGGGAATCTTATGTACGAGATTAAATCAATGTTTCTTAGTGCCCGGCATCAGACGATATCTACTTGTATTTATAGGTTAATCATGATAGAGTACCCTTATGTTGGGAAGGGAATCTGTCTGCATAATGAAGTGCACGCATGCGGCCAGGATCTAATTGTTTACTCCATGTTTATATTGTGTTGGAGTGACTGTGAGTGTAATGAAAATAAGCCGTAAGCTATGTCACGTATATTTGCGACCCTAGGTAATATGCCAAGTAAGGGATTGAACCCTAGACTTGAGGGTTAATTGGACACGTCGCATGAGGCTGACGGCGAGATGGATATGCATAACATTGTATGATACTCCAGATTGTATAATCAAGACCCAGGGCGGTCTGTCACGGGCATTGGACAGATACTGAAATGTATGTGATTCCTCGCTCATTATTGTGGCGATTTTAGTCATGTGTTGTGACAAGGTCGAGGCGAGAGCAGTGTTCCGCATGCTTGGAAACTAGGTTATGTTTTTATTTTTGTTTTGGTGCGAGGGTGCGTTTCAAGCCCCAAGACGTGAAGGTCGTTTCCCTTGCCTGCACAGCAGGGAGTCTCGCAGCCATTTTTAAAATACAAGACGAGGGGTGGAATTCCTTCTCGCAGGCGAGACAAGCATGTGACGATGGTTTCATTCATTCATCCCTTCTGTTTCTCTTACTCTCTCTTATTTGGGGTAAATGGCGATGCGTTAAGTAGAAACTGGGCACTAAGAAAACTTGCTTAATCAGTAAAATTTGTAAATATAATGTTTGTTTGAATGGACCTTGGTTCATATCCATAAAAGGAAGGTATGTTTCATGCGAGATTAGAAAGGTTATGCCTGTAGTTATAGGTTCAAACTTATTATCTTTGTTGTGTGCACTTTCCCAAATATATGTGGGGATCTTTTAGTGGCGTTATTTCTGCAGGACAATTTCTCACCCTAGCATCATATACTTTATGTGCAGGTACAGCGTGGCTGTTCCGAGTAAGGACACACTTGTTTCTTGCGTTCACGTATCGATCCTCCGCACGACAAATCAACCAGATAATGTATAATTTTTTTGATGTTTATCTTATTTAGGATATGAGCCTTTTGGGCATCCACTTTAGCACTATTAGTGCAGTCAATTGTAATATAAAAGAAAAGATGTTGGTTTAAGAATACACAACTTTTGCTCAAAATGTCAGTAGGTGCGTTTGTGTTCCTCATTTCGTAGGCATACGTATAGAACAAATTATTTTTTTTATCTCCCTACTCTCGTTCACAAGAACCCTGTAAACGACCCTGTCCTGCCGACTGCAGTGGGCTGGCGCATTCATCAAATAGCAGGTAAGAAGGTAAGTTCGACATTGCAGTGTTGTTTATGCCCTATAGGGTACACTACAAATACAAAACTTCTTTAAATTATAAATTCTTTCACCTTGCACCAGAGTGCACGATCATAGTTTTTAGTAGTGTCATCTTTAGAAAACTGTTCAAACTTCTTTATGTATAGCAAACAAAGCAAGGAAAAATTCAGTCAGTTTAGGAAACTGCACAGTATCAAAATTACTTAATATTTCAGTGGAGACATCTTCTGATTAAAGTTCCAACTTGTTGTGTTATTAGTTTCACTTTTTCATCGATAGGGGAGTTCTTAAGGCGCTGATTTTGACTGCGCGGCTTTGAGGTGTACCTCCCGGTACAATTATAACCGTCACTTTTCTACAGTTGCCTATATACATCGCTTAGTTAATCTCCTTGAAACATTGATGTGACTAAATTTTCAATAATTAACTATTATTGTTTTGATGAAGTTAATATTGTTCAAATCTTGAATATGTACGTAGTTCCTTCTTTTGTGTATAATTATATGTTCATATTTTTATCTTGAAATCAGTAAGATTCTATCTGTTTTATAGCATTAATAATTAATAATACGTATGTTGTTTTAGTGTAGGAGAGGGCTAGGAGACATAACTTCGGCACGGATAATAAAGGCTTTTTATACGTCTGTCTATCTCCGAACTCCTTGCAGTATGTCATTATTACATGTAAATCATCGAGGAACATCATTATCTCTATAACAGTTACTTCACACATGAAAAAGGAAACACTTTAAAGATTTTAACTTCACCTAAGACGTCTTAAATAGAATATAATCAAACAATATTAACCAGTTATCTTGCCCTGGTTCTCGCGTTTCGATCAGCATCTATGTCACCTCCAAATACATGGTAATCCTTTGAACCGGATTCCACTCCGTAACGTGCGTTCTACATCTCTGTGACTAATAAACTCAGTGGGATGTGTGTGAATTGCTCTGGTCTTTAGGGATCACCTGAAATTTGTATATCGCTTTATCAACGGTGTTTTAAAAATAATTTCATACACCACAGAATAGTTTGGTACTGCACCCATGTGATCGAGTCTGATTAAAATAAAACATTGGCTTAATTAAATGAAAAGTGGAAATGTCAAACGTTTTAAGTGCCAGTTTAAAAAAAATCACAAGTACGTTCTATGTGATCAGAAGCATATACCTAGCCGGGTTCCAAGAGCCAATGCACGGAGTAAGTAGTTCAAAGAATCTCTAATAGATAGCGCTGTTCTAAGAGCCATGCTGTGCTGCTATCTCTTGTTCCAAGTGCCATGCTCCATTTTACGAGTGTTTTGTTCTGTATGTTGAGAGCGGGAAATTTTGTGTGATTAGAAAGTACCTTAATAAATAGAATAAAGCATTGTTTATAATGGAAGGAGAAAATTTGAGAAAGGTAAAACATAACTGGAGAAGAGAACAAACGAAGAAACGAATATCGGGAAAATGTTATGAGAAGAGAAATACAAAGACTGTTGTTCCAAATAAACAACTGCCCACGAATGAGGTTAGTAATCCTTATCAACTATGCAGGACAATAATGAAAATATTTTGTTATTTCAATTGAAATGGGTATCAAGAATAAACTTTGAATTCTCTGATCAATACTTTATGTATTATCTGTCCTGGTGTACTCTTTAATGCTACTTCTACAATAAAGGAATTTCATGTGCATATTGTTTTAGGTGTCCTGTATGTGTCCTGTATGTGTCCTGTATGTGTCCTGTATCCTTTCAATGGATGCTGAAACTTCTCAATGATTACCATGTATTAAAGAGTGAAAACGAACAAGGAACGTACTTGTTAGGTTCAATGCAGATCACTGTCGGTTGTCAGAAGAGAATATGAAGATTGATAGGCATTTTTTCTTAAATAAAATACATTTTTGTAGTTTTCTCCTTAATAAGATGCAATATATTGTGCATAATACAATTATATATGTCCCTGTTAATCATTTATGTTATTGCTATTATTATATCCTTCTAAACCTTAAGTACAGTGTAACAACAGGTTGAATGGCACTTGTAACTGACTCGATCATCATATGGCACATATAACGTTCTTGTTGTTATTGATTTGTTTCTCCTAAACCATTGTCTTTTTGGTAATGTTTTCTAATACAAAATAATTATGTAGTAGGAAACTGCCTATATACGTACTTTTGATGTAATAAATTAAATGCAAACAGAGATAGTCAGTTTTCTCCTTCTCCTGTAAAATTTAGAAAATGGCACTTAGAAGTTCGACATTTCCACTCTTCAAATATTAAATGGTATTGCAGCCAATACAGCAGACTGAAGTCCAATCTCGGTGGCCAAACTTCAAAGACCTCCGTAGTAGAGCTTTAAAGCTAGCCAAGTCTCCAAATTTCACGTTTGCTGTGATCATACAAGTATTACCTTTGAGAAGACAGCATTCAACAATCGGTGCAGCTGCAGGTGAAAGCTATGATAATGAAGCAAACGTGGGAACATCCTAGTGGACGGTTGACAAAGGAACAGGAATTAAACACGTAACGAAAATCGAAACAAGCATACGAACACCCCTTATGAATCTTGGAATCGTCCAGACAGAGGAATATCGAAAACCTCTGAGCCAAGGAAAGTTCGCAATTTTTTCAGTTTTAGAACTAGCGGTCAGGAATATTCAGTTGATCGTGAAATGTTACTGAAATTAAAGAAGTATTTATGTGGTCCTAACATCAGGTAAAATATGATAATATAGCTGCGAGTGACAACTTTAACTATGTAACGTGTAATGAAAAATTAGAATAAAATATTAGAAAGCGTGTAGTAGCGATGCATGCGTTGGAGTCTAACGCCGCACCTTGGCTCGAGATACCCGACATCAAGAAATTTATCACCATCCCAGCCATCAAAGTCATCTAAAAATAGATGATCGATTTCTGAATCAAAATATATCAATCAAAACGCAGTGATTTTGTGAGCTAGGCAAGGCCAAAAAATGTGAAGTGACACGACTTTTGGTATGGGAAGTGAATACTCTGAGTAGCTCAATCCCCAACGTACAGTAGTATACTTCCGCCGTAAGTCGAGGGTAATATCGAGAGAGGGCTGGATCCTGACAGTTCAGTTGTGCTCAGAGTTGTCATTCTGTTAAGATGTGAATTGTGATCGGTCTCCACCAGTGAGTGAGTTGTGCGTTCAGACGCAGAACAATGTCCGGTAACTTTGTTTGACTTCGGTACGGTCCTGCCGATTTGAAACAAAAGATCGTCAGGATCCAAGGGATGATTTCTAGTAATGAAGTTATTTTGAATAGGAGACTTTTGGGGGGAATTGACACTTCAAGTCTTAGTTCAGTATTCAGCTATGTTATAATCACGCCTCATAAGCTTTTCTCGGCAGGCGAGACACATGTTCAGTATTAGCCAGCCTGTAGGAGGTAAAGAATTTTCATTTCATTCATTTGGGAAAGAAGCGAGGCAAGAAATGTCGTGCTAAGAATGGTACAATCTGTTTCTAACATTTGTTAGTGGAACCGAGAAAATTCCACAGGTAGAGAGATTCCCAGAAATGAGGGTTTAACGACCAGACACCCAACATAAACATTACGAGTCAACCTTGCAATAGGAGCGCGCTAATTTGGCCATTCAGACCGACAACCCTGGGAAAAAATTGTTGTAAATCAGCGACCAAAACAGTAGCTCACAAAGAACATGTTCGAGTTAACAACTTAGAATTGGAAGGATATCCGAGTGTGGATTTAAATATGTTAAGGGATATAAGTGTATTAGTATAGTGTATCAGAGGATCTGTTTTGAATTAAGACTTCAAGACATGCGTAGCGAGTATGTAATCAATTCAATGAAGGCCATTTGTGCATACAGCAAAACTGAAATATCCTGCATCCAGGTCAAGATGTTCTAAACAAGCAGGACGAAGGCAGACGGAACATAGGTTGAGCAGGATTGCAGCCAACGAGTAAGTCATATACAATCTATGTGTAGTTTACACTAAATGTACATTATCATCACGCGAGTTGTCGGTAGTAATGATTAGTCAATCTTTTGTTTCTGACATAGTTAGGAGCGCAGTCTATATCATCTTATAATAATGCTTTTCTATTCACGCAAATAATAGTAATAATAATTATTATTATAATCATAATAACCAACTAACCCCATGGCACTACAGCCCTGAAGGTCCCTGGACTACCAAGCGACCGCTGCTCAGCCCAAAAGCCTGCAGATTACGAGGTGTCGTGTAGTCAGCACGACGAATCCTCTCGACCGTTATTCTTGGGTTTCTAGACCGGGGTCGCTATCTCGCCGCCACCTAGCTCCTCAATTCTAATCACGTAGGCTGAGTGGACCTCGAACCAGCCCTCAGATCGAGGTAAAAATCCCTGACCTGGCCGGGAATCGAACACGGGGCCTCCGGGTAACAGGCAGGCACGCTACCCCTACTCCACACAAACAAATCTAGAACGAAATGTATAGGCCTGATTTGAAATCAAAATTATGTGCCGTAAATGTTTAAAATGGACATTTTCGTTGAGATGAATAACGTTTGCTTTGAAATTAAATGGTAAGTTTGGTGTAGAGGGCTAAACCAAGTGAGTTGCGTTATAGAAAATAATAATAAAGAACTTCATTTTAGATTACTATTTTAAAATGTCATGCCAGCTGTTATTAGGAAGTGACAGAAGCAGGCGCGTTTCGTAATCTACCACTTTTGGATAATATGAGTAAAAAGTGTTGAACTACTGTATTTCCAATGGAATACTTTATTTCTTTCTTAATATGTTTACCCTCCAGGGTTTGTATAATTTATAATTTCGTGTGGCTATTTTTAGCCGAGTGCAGCCCTTGTAAGGCAGACCCTCCGATGAGGGTGGGCGGCATCTGCCATGTGTAGGTAACTGCGTGTTATTGTGGTGGAGGATTGTGTTATGTGTGGTGTGTGAGTTGCAGGGATGTTGGGGACAGCACAAACACCCAGCCCCCGGGCCATTGGAATTAACCAATGAAGGTTAAAATCCCCGACCCGGCCGGGAATCGAACCCGGGACCCTCTGAACCGAAGGCCAGTACGCTGACCATTCAGCCAACGAGTCGGACTCCAGGGTTGGTTATTCCCTCGGACACAGCGAGGGATCCCACCTCTACCGCCTCAAGAGCAGTGTCCTGGAGCGTGAGATATTGGGTCGGGGATATTACTGGGGAGAATGACCAATACCTCGCCCAGGTGGCCTCACCCCCGCTATGCTGAACAGGGGCCTTGCGGGGGGATGGGAAGATTGGAAGTGATATACAAGGAAGAGGGAAGGAAGCGGCCGTGGCATGAAGATACAGTAGGTACCATCCCGGCATTTGCCTGGAGGAGAAGTGGGAAACCACGGAAAGCCACTTCCAGGATGGCTGAGGTGGGAATCGAACCCACCTCTACTCAGTTGACCTCCCGAGGCTGAGTGGACCCCGTTCCAGCCCTCTTACCACTATTCAAATTTCGTGGCAGAGCCTGGAATCGAACCCGGGCCTCCGGGGGTGGCAGCTAATCACACTAACCACTACACCACAGAGGCGGAACAGTTGAATACTATCAGTGATAGCCGTGCCATTTGACGCATTCCAAAAAGGGTTTCTCGCGAGGAGGAAGATTTCATAAAACTAGCAACCTCAAGAAGCATGTCACCTCAGTTCATAACATTTTTTACTGAATACGAACATTCCAATAAACAAAAATCAAACAGTGAAAGTGTAAGAAGTGAAGAATTGGCAGTGGAAGAGCCTGTGCCCTTTAATTCCATTTCGAATGTTGTTCTCAGTATCATCGTCGTCGTCGTATTCATCATCATCATCATCATCATCATCATCATCATCATCATCATCATCATCATCATCATACCGGGCGAGTTGGCCGTGCGGTTAGGGGCGCGCAGCTGTGAGCTCCCATCCAGGAGATAGAGGGTTCGACTCCCACTGTCGGCAGCCCTGAAGATGGTTTTTCGTGGTTTCCCATTTTCACACCAGTCAAATGCTGGGGCTGTACCTTAATTAAGGCCACGGCCGATTCCTTCCTATTCCTAGGCCTTTCTTCTCCCAACATCACCATAAGACCTATCTGTGTCGGTGCGACGTAAAACAAATAGCAATAGCATCATCATCACAGTACTGAAATACTAGCCAGTCTACTCTGACAACTTTTCTGGATGGTAAATCCAAATGTAAACCTTGAGATAATCGATAATCGATTGAAGGTAATTATCAGGAAAATACCTTACATGATATGTTGCTAAAGACAAACTGCTTCAAGTTGCTGAGAAACAGGAGGGAATTTATACCTGAAGAGGTAAGCTGGTAATCCAATTTTAATATGTGCGTATTCACATATTTGTCGAAATTGTAGGATGCAATTAAATACTCGTTAAAAATAGTGTAGTAAAGGTTAAAAAAAATTATATCAGATGACCTATTCTTCGGATCCAGCAAATTGCCAGGAATGTGGTGCTTTTACGGTAGCATTATGCAAGAGAGAGATACAAAAACAGTAAACATTTCTGAAGATGAAATCATCACTTACATGAAAAAAAAAGGGTTAGCCCTGCTTTCAAGTGTTCACGCTTATTGAAAGAGAAAAGTTCCTAGAGCTGTGGAAAAGACCTGCGAAATATTTATTTATACCAGCAGCAACAGTATTCTCTGAGATCATGTTTAGCGCAGCAGGACTCACAGTGACAGGAAAAAAAGAAGTGGACTCAACCCCGACAGAGTGAGAGTGCTTGTATTGTTGAAGAACAACTTAACAACGCTATTAAGTAACTGTTTTATCATTCAATTGATTTTTAAATAGTGCAGAATACTTTATTATTGGGTTTGTGGAAATAGGCGTAATTAACTACTAACTAGAACTACATAGCACAATTATATTTGAATTTAATTTACAATTATATAGGTATTGAAGTGTTAACATAAACATGCCCATTTAATAAGTAATGATGTATTTAGAAATGTGTATCTTACTATTTTGTTTAAAGAATGAAAGTATTGGAATATCTTCTTCTAATTCTTCTTCTTCTCTTTATCCATTTACCCTCCAGGGTCGGTTTTTCACTCGGACTCAGCGATGGATCTCACCTCTACCGCCTCAAGGGCATTGTCCTTGAGCTTCAGACTCTGGGTCGGGATACAACTGGGGAGGACGACCAGTACCTCGCCCAGGTGGCCTCACCTGCTATGCTGAACAGGGGCCTTGCGGGGGGATGGGAAATTGGAAGGGATAGACAGGGAAGAGGGAAGGAAGCGGCCGTGGCCTTAAGTTAGGCACCATCCCGGCATTTGCCTGGAGAAGTGAGAAACCACGGAAAACCACTTCCAGGATGGCTGAGGTGGGAATCGAACTCACCTCTACTCAGTTGACCTCCCGAGGCTGAATGGACCCCGTTCCAGCCCTCGTACCACTTTCAGATTTCGTGGCAGAGCCGGGAATCGAACCCGGGCCTCCGGGGGTGGCAGGCTATCACACTAACCGCTACACCACAGAGGCGGATGTGTATCTGAATATCGAGACAAAAAAGTTATTGGTGTCCACTATCGACAAAATCTGGTATCGATCCATATACATATTTCCCATGTTAAAATATTATTACCGAGAGAGTTGGCCGTGCAGTTAGGTGCGCGCAGCTGTGAGCTTGCATTCGGGAGGTATTGGGTTCGAACCTCCCTGTCGCCAGCCCTAAAGATGGTTTTCCATGGTTTCCGATTTTCACACGAGGCAAATGCTGGGACTGAACCTTAATTAAGGTCACGGCCGCTTCCTTCCCACCCCTAGCCCTTTCCTGTCCAATCGCCGCCATAAGACCTATCCGTAAAGCCAATGGTATGTATATACTGCATACCGGGTGATACACCAGCCCCTTGCGATCCAAGTTTTTGCATCCCTCAACATTTATTGCAATTCTGAAGGACATCGGTTCCTCTTCCTAAACCGGGGTAATATAACGAGATGTGTGTTTACGGGCTAGAAGACTGCAGGAATCGTAAGCGCCACTCTTAATTCATTATGAATATCTCGAATGAAACCGTAAAACGATTACAGATGTGCAGAACACATACTTTAAAACGGGAGGTGGACGCACAGACCGCTGGGAAGTGGGTGCCGTAGTGCAAGTGTCGCAGTAGCTCACATGGCAAGCGGGCGGGGAAATAGGTGATAGTGGACAGTGCTCGAGGTAGGAGGTTCGAATCCTACGTAATAATTTTTTTCAACAGCCAGTTGCCTGGGATGTTGTAAGGTTGCATACTTCATAGCTTCCAAGGACTGATTTGTTATTTGACCCTGTAAAAATTGTAAGTATCGTTGCACTGGGTATGGTGCTGGGTTGGACGAGGATGAGGAGATGATGGTCTGTGGCCAGTTTGCTACGTCGTACATGTTCCAAGTTTCGTAGACCACAGGTAGGGCAAATTATGCCCCATTGATACGATAACAATATACGATGGCATGTAAGTATGTAGCTGCGCGATCTCCCCTCCTTCGAAGCAATTCACAATAAAAAGTTTATTCACTGCCTCGAGATGTACTCCAGCGAAGAGTATGTGGGTATGTTACTTATCTATGGAGAAGCTAGACAGAATGCATTCCAGGCACAACGCCTGTACCAAGAACGCTATCTGGATAGACGACAACCGACGGGTGTGACATTTCGGAGTGTGGAAAGACTCTTGGGGGATACTGCATCCCTGGGAAGGCCACGGCGTGTTCGAGATCATCTCGTGACGTCTGCTGACAATGAAGAGGTCGTGTTTGACGCTATCCGGTGCAACCCTCATACTTGCACACTGGCAATTGCACAGGAGACGAACATCAGCCGAGCGTCTGTTATGCGAATATTGCATACCCACCGGTTTCACCCGTACCATCTGCCCTTACACCAGGAGCTCCATGGTCATGATTTCGATGCGCGGGTGGTGTTCTGTCAATGGATCCTACAGCATGTGGATACTGATCCTCTATTCCTAGTGACTCTCTTATTCACGGACGAAGCACGACTCCACAACAATGGAACTGGTAATTCGCCGTAATATGCATTACTGGAGAGTGGATAATCCCCATTGGGTGCGAGAGACAGCTTTTCAGGTACATTGGGGTGTGAATGTATGGTGTGAATCATGGGTGATCACCTCATAGGTCCCCATTTCTTTGAAGGTTATCTGACCAGCCAACGTTATCTGCGTTTCCCCAAGGTGAACTACAACCGTTTTTGAAACATGTGCCACTCCTTGACCGCTGCAGGATGTGGTTTCAACATGACAGAGCTCATCCGGAACCATCACCATGCGACGTATCCTGATAAATGGATAGGAAGGGGAGGACCTATACCCTGGCCGGCCAGATCACCCGATCTTACGCCCCTGGACTTTTATCTGTGGGCCCATGTAAAACAACTGGGGTATGCACAGGAGCCGGCCAGTCCTTGTCACTTTATACAGCTAATCACCGAGGCATGCTGATCCGTTTTGCCAGAGATGTTGCAACAGCCCAGACGGTCCTTACAACATAGCGGTTTGCTCTGTATCGACCACGGAGGTCGTCAGTTTGAGCAGGTGTTGCGTTAAACGACGTGCATAACTGAAATCCTGTCACATGTTTCCTAGCCTCTATCAACCCAACTCCATATCAAAAGCACTTTTCAGGGCCTAATAAACAAATCGGTCCGTGAAAAATACCGATATTAAATATACAAACTTGCCACATCCCAGGCAACTTGCTGTTAAAAAATTCTAATGTGGAATTCGGAACTCCTACCTCGAGCACTGTCCACTATCACATATCTCCCCGCCCGCTTGCCATGTGAGCTACTGCGACACTAGATCTACGGCGCCCACCTCCCAGCCTATACAGTACCGTGCTCCCGGTCTGTGCGTCCACCTACTCTTTTAAAGTACATTTTCTGCGTATCTGTATTCGTTTTACGGGTGACGCGAGGTACGCATAATAACCCAGTAGTGGCGCTCACGATTTCTGCTATCGTCTAGCCCGTAAACACACATCTCGTTATATTACCCCGGTTTAGCGAGAGGGAGCGATGTCTTTCAGAATTGTAGTAAATGTGAACGGATGCATAAAACTGGATCGCAAGGGGCTGGTGGACCACCCGGTACATCATTTTCAACACATTAACTTTGGTCAGCCTCTGTGGTGTAGTGGTTAGTCTGATCAGCTGCCACCCCTGGAGGCCCGGGTTCGATTCCAGGCTCTGTCACGAAATTTGAAAACTGGTACGAGGGCTGGAACGGGGTCCACTCAGCTTCGGGAGGTCAACTGAGTAGAGGTAGGTTCGATTCCGAACTCAGCCATCCTGGAAGTGGTTTTCCGTTGTTTCCCCACTTCTCCAGGCAAATGCCGGGATGGTACCTAACTTAAGGCCACGGCCGCTTCCTTCCCTCTTCCTTGTATATCCCTTCCAATCTTCCCATCCCCACCAAGGTCCCTGTCCAGCACAGCAGGTGAGACCGCCTGGGCGAGGTACTGGTCATCCTCCGCAGTTGTATTCCGACCCAATATCTCACCCTCCAGGAGAGGTAGAGGTGGGATCCCTCGCTGATTCCGAGGGAAAAATCAACACTCGAGGGTAAACAGATTAAGTACGGTAAGTAAGTAAGTAAGTAAGTAAGTAAGTAAGTAAGTAAGTAAGTAAGTAAGTAAACTTTGTTGAAGCTATGCCACTTTCTATCCAGATATCATTTCCTCGCTTCTCAAATTATTGTAGTCTCATGGACATCGTATATTATTTGTGTCACTTGCGTTTTCCCATTTAAGTTAATAATATACCCTCAATTCCGCGACCTCGCTATGACAATACTGATAATAAACAATAGCCTGAGTGCTTTCCAATAAAAGATAATACTCAGTAATGCTATCTCCACGGGAAAGGCAAGGAGGCGAGCATTAATCAAGCCATATTGTAAGTGGAGTGAATCACAAGGAGACAGGTTACACATAGGTAAACTTAATGATAATGGGTATCTAGCATGCAATTTCTGAGGTGATTTGTTGGACTAATCGTCAACTTCATACGTGCCGTGCCAAATAGAACGTTGTGAAATATAGCAACAAAATAGATAACAACGGATGTGGACGGAAGTTTAAGTTAATTTTTAATATTGCAATAAAGAATTGTCTGCCTCTGTGGTGTAGTGTGATTAGCTGCCACCCTCGGAGGCTCGGGTTCGTTTCAAGGCTCTGCCACGAAATTTGAAAAGTGGTACAAGGGCGGGAACGGGGTCCACTCAGCCTCGGGAGGTTAACTCAGTAGATATGTGTTCGATTCCCACCTCAGCCATCATGGATGTGGTTTTCCGTGGTTTCCCATTTCTTTTGCTAGTGGCTTTACGTCGCACTGACACAGATAGATCTTATGGCAACGACGGGACAGGAAAGGCCTGAGAGTGGAAAGGAAGCGGCCGTGGCATTAATTAAGGTATATCCCCAGCATTTGCCTGGTGTGAAAACGGGGAAACCACGGAAAACCATCTTCAGGGCTGCCGACAGTGGGATCCGAACCCACTATCCCCCGGATGCAAGCTCACAGCCGCGTGCACCTAACCGCACGGCCAACTCGCCCGGTGTTTCCTACTTGTCCTCCAGGCAAATGCCGGGATGGTACCTAACTTAAGCCCACGGGCACTTCTTTCCCTCTTCCTTGTCTATCTCATCCAATCTTCCCATCCCTCGCAAGGCTACTGTTCAGCATTGCAGGTGAGGCCGCCTGGGTGAGGTACTGGTCGTCCTCCGAAGTTGTATCCCCCGACCCAGAGTCTGACCTCCAGGACACTGCCCTTGAGGCGGTAGAGGTTGGATCCCTCGCTGAGTCCGGCGGAAAACCGACTCTGATGGGTAAACAGATAAAGAAGAAAATAACAATGAAGAATTATTACTGTAATATTTATCGCATAGGGTATGCATGACGAAAAGGAGGCAATGGTCAGTCAATTCAAGGATAACTCATAAAGTTAAAGTACATAAATGTTGACGCCCGTTACGTAGTGATGATATAAATGTACTGTCCCGTTTACCCAGATTTTCTAAGTCGGCAGACACAAGGATCCCATGGTGTGGACTATTCATGTAGCCAGCCCATAGTTAAGGACAAAAGAAGACGGGATGATAGACAGGCATAAATAACACAACTTTTAAAGTTTACAGATGTAAAAATTGGTATTTAGAATCTTCATTAAAATTTAAGAAACACGTATTTTTTGTTTTTGGAAAATCCCAATAGGAGGGGTGAAAAGGGGTGAAAAAGGGGTTGAATGCCTTTAATGAGGATACTTATATCTCAGAAACTAAAAATATTACAGACATGAAAATTGGTGTTTGGGATCTCCTTTAAAAATAAAGAAACACGTATTTTTTGTTTTTGGAAAATCCAATTAATGAGGGTGAAAAGGGGGTGAATTTTTAAAATGAGTGTATCTATATCTCAAAACTTTTAATGTTTATAGATGTAAAATTTGGTATTTAGATTCTCCTTTAAAAATAAAGAAACACGTATTCTTTTGTTTTCAGAAAATCCCAATAGGAAGGGTGGAAAAGGGTGAAAAATGGGTTGAATGCTTTTAATGGGGCTACTTATATTTCAGAACCTGAAGATATTACAGACCTGAAAATTTGTATTTGGGATCTACTTTAAAAATAAAGAAACAGGTATTTTTTCGTTTTTGTAAAATCCAAATAATGGGGATTGAAAAGGGAGCCATGAATTTTTAAAATGAGTATGTCTACATCTTAAAACTTTAAAAGTTTACAGATGTAAAAAATTGGTATTTAGAATCTCCTTTAAAAATAAAGGAACACGTATTTTTTTTTGTTTTCCGTAAATCGCAATAGGAGGGGTGTAAAAGTGTGAATAATGGGTTGAATGCCTTTAATGAGGATAAATACATCTCAGAAACTGAAGAATTACAGAACTGAAAATTTGTATATGGGATCTCCTTTAAAAATAAAGAAACACGTATTTTTTGTTTTTGGAAAAACCAAATAATGGCGGTTAAACAGGAGTGACAAATTGGGGTGAATTTTTTGAAAGACTATATCTACAGAATATCTGAGAAACGTAAAATGTTACAGACGTAAAAAGTGTGTATTTGGGATCTGCTGTACATGTAAAGAAACATAGGTGATTTGTATTTGGAAACTCCATTTAAGGGAACTAAAAATGGGTGAAATTTTAAAATGAGAATTTCTACAGTATCTCAAAAACTCAACACGTTACAGAAGTAAAAAAAAATGTTTTTTTAAAATCTCTATTAAAAATAAAGAAACGTGTATTTTCAGTTTTCGGAAATAACACTTGGGTGGAGGGGGGGGGGTAAAAGTGACTGAAAATGGTGTTGAATTCTTTTAATTAGGCTACTGATATCTCAAAAATGAAGATGTTACAGACGTGAAATTTTATATTTGGAATCTGCTTTAAAAGTAAAGAAACACGTATTCTCGGAAAATCCAATGAAAGGGGGGGGGGGGGGGGCGCTTGAAAAAATTGAAAAATTAATTGACTTAATTGTATGAGAATACATACATCTAATAAAAACTAAAGTTGTTACAGACGTGACCATTGGTATTTGGATCTCCTTTAAAAACAAAGAAAAACGCGTTTTGGGGGGAATCCATCCTGGGGGGTGGGAGTGAAAAAAGTTGAATTCCTTTCATGAGGTCACATAAATAAAAAACTGAAGAAGTTAGAGTATTGGTATTTAGAATATCGTTTACTATTAAAGAAACAGTGTTTTTTGCCGGATAATTCACTTGGAGGGGGGGGATAAGTGTGAAAGGAAGTGAAAGAAAGTGAATTATTTTTATGGGGAAACTTATATCTCAAAAATGGAGGTAATAGACGTGAACATTGGTGTTTGGAATCTCTTTTAAACATAAAGAAACACACCTTCTTTTAATTTTTTTTGGGGGGGGGTGTTAATAAACTTAACGGCGGTGGGGTGTAAAAGGAGGTGAGACCAATTGATTTTACTGTTCATAATGTACTTATGAGGAGCCTCCGTTGCTCAGGCGGCAGCGCGCCGGCCTCTCACAGCTGGGTTCCGTGGTTCAAATCCCGGTCACTCCATGTGACATTCGTGCTGGACAAAGCGGAGGCGGGACAGGTTTTTCTCCGTTTACTCCGATTTTTCCTGTCATCATTCATTCCAGCAACACTGTCCAATATTTCATTTCATTTGTCATGCATCGATCATTGCCCCAGAGGTGTGCTTCGGCAGCCGGCACAATTTCTATTGTCGCCGCTAGATGGGGCTTTATTCATTCCACTCCTGGCCCTGTCGAATGACTGGAAACAGGCTGTAGATTTTCGATGTACTTATTCGGATCATAAATCGATCATTCTTATTCTTTCCTGGGTTCGTTTTCAATAGCCATCTTTTCCTTCGGAGAACGTTCTTAGATTACAGTAGATTCTCCTGGCATATAAATAAAAATTGAAACACATTTGAAATAAACGATAGCTATGCGATTGACCGTCAAATTTTTCACCTCTGTAATAAGGTCAATAATGCACGGAAGTCAGTCATTCGTATCGTCAGAAAACCCGTACACTTGCCTACGCGCGACAATGGTGCTGGTCACATTGTCAACAATAATAATGGCAGCAGATGTAATTTACCGCCAAGTAGCGGTCTTGCATCTTGCTGTGGGGTCCAGAACATCTAATAATAATAATAATAATAATAATAATAATAATAATAATAATAATAATAATAATAATAATAATAATGATAATGTTCTGGACCGTCGTCAAATGTGCGGACCGCGCTGGAAACGGGTCCAGGACGGGTAATGACTAGGAATGCAGTCCGGTGGCGGGTTCAGTACCGCCAAGGCACCCAAGACGACACCACGCCGGATCTCCTGTAGGATTTGATCCATATTAAAAATGCTTATGGGAAAATATGGCAAAGACTTAGGGACCTAACTGACCGGGTGGAATACCTGGACCTACCCCGGGAAGTACGAAATGGATTGCTGGAGAGAAAGATTGAAAAATGGGAGGAAACTTGCCGTAATCTATTAGAAAACGAGTCAGATCGCGAATTTTGGCGGATTCTGGCAGAAAACGTGTCAGATCGCAAATTTCGGCGGATTATATATCTAAAACAATAACATTCAATTATACATTTCAGTATAATACCGTAGCGAAGCACGGGTATCTTGCTAGTTATTAATAAAATAAATTTAGGATTTCCAGATTCTCATATAAATTATTTACGTAAAGTCCACTTAATTTTTTTAAATTTCTCTCAAAGTCACAAGTACTCTTGCTTCAGTAATATTCATATCATATTTTGAGCTCATCTGTAAGCTTTAAATTTACAAAAAATATTTCAGCCCTGAAATAATAAATGTTATTCAACAGATCTGGATTCCAATTAATTCCATTCAAAAAATTGTTGCAGTTAACAAAATGAATCTTGTTTTTATTAAAATTCTTTTTCTAAGAATATAGTTGCCCGACAATATAAAATTAGATCAGAAATAATTTTAGTTCTAAATTATATACAGTGGTGTCTTCCAAATTATGTGGTAGAAATATACGTTTCATCACAACATTAATCTCTTGATTTTAATAAATAATATTTCAACAGTTTATTTGTAGCCATCGTTGATTCCGTTCACAAAATACAAATGTTGTCGATCTTTTTATCTCATGATCTTGGTTGAGTTGTCTTATCTTTAAGAGTATATTACGATCCTGCTTATCATTCAATTAATAACTTACCGAAGTTTTAAAGTGTCAAATTATCACATTGTCAAATTGTTTCCGCTCTTTCCACTTGTTAAAGTATAATCCTAACCAATGTTGAAATGATTCCCGCTGTGGCAAAACACAGTGTAGATGAACATCCAATAAGCAATCAAATATGAACAAATGGCACAATAAATCAACTCAGAAGTCAAATAATATAACACACAAAGGAACGTAAGTCACACGCTATTATACACTTATATGCACTGTCATAATATTTTAAAATCATAATTTTTATCACGACTAATTCTGTAATATTCATTAGAGGATCTTG
This sequence comes from Anabrus simplex, assembly GCF_040414725.1. NCBI lineage: Eukaryota > Metazoa > Arthropoda > Insecta > Orthoptera > Tettigoniidae > Anabrus > Anabrus simplex. Next base: position 387,244,113 of record NC_090266.1, on the reverse strand, counting down.
AACTTCACGCCTTTAAATTCGATAATTTACACGTGGATTGGTGACTGAATTACAATTAGGTCACTTAACTGTTCTAATCCCATTTTAATAACACCGCCCTGTGCATGAAATTCAATCCTAGTGAAGAATAAGACAACAGAGATTTAGTCACACTTCAAAAATTAAATCATGACTGGTATGTGTTTCAAAGTGGTTGAAATCACTCTAACTTAAGTTGAGCGTGAAATCAATTCCATAGTTAAATTATTCACAACTTGGATGTATCCATAACAATCATATTTTCCAAGTGCTCCATAATTATATTCCAAGAGACGTCAACTCTAAACCGTATATTCCGCCAGAAAATTGATATAACACATTCGCATTTCTCATTTTAAACACATCATCACATATTACAATTTTAAACACTCACCCTTTCATTAAATATCTCATTTATCCCGGTGAATTGGGCATTCAGTTTAAAGAATTATTTTTACTCCTACTCCTACCACTCATCTAATATTTTTGTACATAACGGTTCCGTTCTTCAGTCTGCTAAAAAATAAAACACGTGGTAACAGTATTATACTTGAAAAAGAACAACTTGATTGATATAGAATGGCAGGTTTCGTTCTTAAAAGAACATCATCAGATTGTATCAAATCACCCTCAATATTTAGAAAAGTATAAATATTTATGTTTATTTATCTTTAAATACCTAAGAACTTGAAATCTGCAACCTACCTTTATGAAGTCCTGTTTTCTGTCCACTCTAGCATAGAGTTTCGGCAGACTGAAGAACCTAACAGTTACAAATTAACTTAGTACATATTAAAAAGGGATGGCTTCAGATATTACTCATCCAAGTGGAAATTTATTATGAGTAATACTTTGATGATTTGCAAGATATCTCATGACGTAGAGCAGTCCTTCTAGAAAAGTCTAGCTTGCTTCCATTACCATTGATAATGACACTCCTCATATCAAAAATTGAACTGCCTTTAGTGCACAATTTAATGTAAGGGACAATTATTACTATCTAATCATTTTAGTGAAAAACAGTGGCCTCAAAATCATTGAGGTTCGAAGATAATATCACTCTCACACAATATGACGCAAAAATACGTTAAAGTCCACCATAACCAAGAATACTGAAATAGAAATAATACTATTACAGAATGCTAACTACTAGAATATAATTCTACGAGAAAGATCGTATTATCTACCGGGTGGCTCACGGACGCCGTACTTTCTACTTATAAATGTCCCGCATACATAAGTGATGTGTGGAGTGTCTACCAACTGATTTTAACAGGGGAACTACTGCCAGCGGGAAGTTTACGTCAGAATATGAAGAGATAAGAGACAGAGTCACACTCGCAGCATGTTTCTCAGCGCTGGCGGTCGAATGCACACCTTGCATTAGTAAACATCGTTTTCGACCGCATAGTTCTAGGCTGGTGTATGGTACAGTCGCACTATATTTGCTGTCTGCATATCGGCAATGGCTAGTGTGATCAGCAGCGGTGAATACATAGACATTATTTTAAACTGGACAACCTGGTCGGAATGCAACAGAAGCTCCAAACAGACGTACGACTTCTACACACATATTTCGCCGAACAGTATTCGTTTTTGTTCCATGCAATCATCTCTTTTATGGAGTTGAATGTCTACACGTGTCTAAATTAATGAGTGATTAAATTTACTTTTCTGCATCTTTGGCATGTTAACAAACAGTAGCGGCGATTAGGGGGTGGGGCGTGAAGGGAAAGTCGCCCCCGCCCCTAGCCACTTTGTGGAGTAAGCATTACATATTCACTTTAGCCACCTGGAACTAGGAATTATCATTATTATTTGTTTTGCTAATTGCTTTACGTCGCACCGATACAGATAGATCTTATGGCGACAGTGGGATAGGAAAGGCCTAGGAGTTGGAGGGAAGCGGCCGTGGCCTTAATTAAGGTACAGCAACAGCATTTGCGTGGTGTGAAAATGGGAAACCACGGAAAACCATCTTCAGGGCTGCCAACAGTGGGATTCGAACCCACGATCTCCCGGATGCAAGCTCACAGCGAATTATTTATAAAAGAAACGTTATCTGTACAAGCCTTTGTGCCTTATCTGCTAATTCTTTCCTTTATTTTCTTTAATTATTAACATAATTTTTGGCGCAAATAAGCACCAAAAGCTCTTCGTCGCGGCTAACCGATTTGTATAGCGCTACGGCAAGTAGTGGAGACTTTGCATGTGCTGTGGGGAAGGGTAGTAGAAGTATAATGTTTTTGTCAAGGTCGTGGACACTGAGTTATAATTCACCGGTATGCCGCACGCATTCGTCAGTCTGGGACCCTCTTCAGTGTCTGTTAGTTCCTTAGTGTGTATTAAAATACTAAATAACTTTTAATTGCATGATCATGCCGTACTTCTATTTAATTGTACCGGCTGAGCTAGCCGTGGAGTTAGGGCCGCGGAGCTGCGAGCTCGCACCCAGGAGATAGTGGTTTCGAATCCCACTGTCGGCAGCCCTGAAGATGGTTATCCGTGGTTTCCCATTTTCACACCAGGCAAGTGCTGGGGCTGTACCGTATTTAAGGCCATGGCCGCCTCCTTTCCACGCGTAGCCCTTCCCTGTCTCATTGTAGCCATAATTCCTATCTGTGTCGGTGCGACGGAAAACCAATTGTAAAAAAATATTCTACTATTTTGCTTTACGTCGCACCGACACAGATAGGTCTTATGGCGACGATGGGACGGGAAAGGCCTAGGAATGAGATGGAAGCGGCCGTGGCCTTAATTAAGGTACAGCCCCAGCATTTGCCTGGTGTGAAAATGGGGAACTACGGAAAACCGTCTTCAGGGCTGCCGACAGTGGGATTCGAAACCACTATCTCCTGGGTGCGAGCTCGTAGCTGCGCGGCCCTAACTCCACGGCTAGCTCAGCCGGTACAATTAAATAGAAGTACGGCATGATAGTAGAGGGGATTTAAGGACTCTGGACCACAAGGAGTCTGGACCACTAAGGAGTCTAGACCAGCCGCAGCCTCTGCTCATGCTCGGGGCGCGCTTCCCTCCCTAACGGCGCCTCTTACTTGCCAAGGCGCGTGTGGAATGTTAACTACACATACTCGGAGGTCTTTATGTAAGAGGTAATTATTTCTTGAAAGATGTGGGCAAGGTGCTGTGACTGGATTTGCTTTAAAAGGTTACTTGCTGCAGTAGCTTTCACTGGCTAAGGGGGTGAACCACATGTAGAATGAGAACAACACACTTAGAGGTCTTTATGTAAGAGGAAATTAATTTCTTGAAAGGTTACTCTTGCGGGCAAGGTACAGTAACTATGTGGCAACTGGATTTGCTTTAATAGGTCACTTGCTGGTGAAAGCTGAACAGGATGTTCGTTTATGTAAAAATGAACCCTCCCTCCTCCTTTACTGTGGGCGAGGGGAAAACACTAAGGAGTGGTACAGTGCAGCTGTTACTAGGCAAGTTCCGCTTTCTAACTTGTTGAAGGTTATCTCCATCATGAAAGGTGAACAGGATGTGTATGGTAGGTTGTAATTTCGAGTGAAGGTGAACCAGTGACAAGTCCAGCCTACTGGTGAGGAGTGAAGGTGGTGGTAGGGAGTATTTAAGGAGCAGAGCACAACATGAAAACTATCATCTAGTTGGAAGAGTTCTCTACTACTACTAGTACTTTTCTTTCCTCTTCAGTAAGTGTAAGTTTATTTAGTTTGTTAATTTTAAAAAGATATAGCAGCTTCAACATAATGGATATGCTAATGAAATTAAACAAAATTGCAAAGGCACCACAATTTCATAATTAAAACTAAGCGAGTTGCAAATTAACCATCCATTTAAGGTTGAAGCGCTGAGAGCGGTAGAAACACGATTTGGGAGGAAAATAATCGTAAATATAGAAGGGGAAGATGAGGAGACTGTGAGTGTTTTCCTGCCGGCGCAATTCTCAAAACTTACAGCAGAAGAAATAGAAGAAATACATTCATTAAAAAACAACTTGAAAATGATGTACAAGGGCATGGAGAGGGGCTACCATCAAGTGTGCTTCCTACAGTAAAATGTCAACAGTTACAACAATTATTTTAACTAAGTAAGTATGCAGATAGTATTTTTTGTTCATATATATGTAATTTTTTTCACCGTACTTGTATAATTGTTTTGTTAATTGAAAATAGTATGTGGTGCTTCTTTCCAGGTTCGTGGTATTGATATGATGAAGTGGAAGAAAGTTGAGATTAAACCAGGAACTGAACATCAAGCATACAGAGTCATCGTCTGCAAGTACATAGAGAGGAGGATGTGGTCGCTACTTCGCAGCCTGTTGAAGATGAAGCAGGACAACTGATCGCACAACAACAACAAGAATTGAGTGCTAATTGTATTGAACTATGGGACAGAGGGGCTCCCCTTTTTAATAATACAGTATATGTGACGAACCTGAGTAAAGCTTACGAAAGCCATCAGGAAGTGACAGCTGCTGTAGTGCGATTTCTTTTGAGTGAATTTTCAAGTAATGAACATTTTTTACTATTTCATGGGTATAATACATTCGAAGAAATTTATAAAATTGAATTTTCCTTTTCTTCACAAGAATCGAATAAAATTTCCTATTACCGGAATACATTGTTAGGGAAGCTTCAGGACGAGTTTCCAAGCGAAGCTGTTCACTGTTCACTCGATGTAGCAGGGGGTGACCTAGCTCGATGGTTATACTGTGTAATGACAGATTGTACATTCTTGATAAGCCGTTGCTACAGCAACTGCTGGACTTGTCTTGAGAACGCAGAAAAATTTAGCACCAAAACGTATTTTTTTTTTAGTCATAGAGTTTCCTTCGAGCAAACGTAGAAAATTAGACATTAATTTACAGACAGATGAAGATGCGGGAAGAATGCAAGCTCATTTTGATAGAGCGTTTGAACGCATTCCTGAGTTTATGAGGGAGGTAAATGGATCAATATTAATTTCATATCGGTTCGAACCTAGCGAGGAGCGAGAAGAAGCTGGTTGAAAATTTTAACGAGCTAGAGTAAATGCGTAATCGGATGTTAGAAATTTATTTTCATGCTCGCACTGTTAATGCGCTAACTTTTCAGATAGAACATTTGTCTGCTTTTCAGTGTAAACAAACCGAGGAAGCTTTTCGGCGCAGAGTGTACACACTAGCGGTGGTAAATGTTAACAATGATTTCTTACTTCCCGAAGAGTTCCTAGATAAATCTTACGTGTGGTTTAATAAGTATGTGAAGAAAGCACTTAACACACAAGCATTAAAAGTAAATACCGTTCTCTGCACACAACATGTTCTTCACGATAAAATCGATAACAAATATTTTCATTCAAGGAATGCTGAAATTACCGAAGGTACTAATTTAAGTGAATGGTACAACGAGCATGTAACTAAACCGATTCTGAAAAAGTTATCAGAGTTCGAGGCTCGTGATTCGGGTTTGTCTCTGCTACGAATTCGCGAATTGCGGATAAACATTAATAAAAATGTAGGTTTTCACGTTGGCAAGTCGCCAACTAGTCTAACGTTGCCTACAGTAATTAGAAACAAGAAAGCAGTTATTAATCTGCAAAACACATGAGATGCTTGCTTTGCGTGGAGTGTAGTTGCTGGCTTAGTTCCAGCTAAACATCATGTAGATCGCATTTCTTCTTATCAACATTATAATGAAATTTTAAATTTAAAAGACATACCAATCCCGATGGAAATGAGATACATGAGAAAATTTGAAGAACAAAACGAAATCTCCGTTAATGTATTCGGAGCGCAGTATGACGAAAACAACTGGGTGTGCATAGGACAGAAAGAAGACAAAAAAGAGTTTACTCTTGTACCTTTGTACATTTCACATAAATCGTGCGAAAAGTAAGTTGATCTTCTAATGCTTCAGATTGGCGACAGTGAGAAGTATAACTTTTGTTTGATTAAGAATCTTCCACGTCTTGTGCGCTCATCTCTTACGAAGAACCGCAGTAGAATTTATATTTGCAGACGGTGTTTGTCTTACTTCCACAATGAGGAAAAATTAGCTTTGCACAGTAATGACTGTATACAATTTCCGGTGGGCAAAAGTATAATGCCTTCGGATAGGGTACGGCTAGTGTACTTTGCAGAGTATAAGGTTAAATATACAGTGCCTTTTATTGTGTATGCTGACACGGAATGCATACTGAAACATGTGTCTACTTGTTTTCCAAATGATAACACGTCGCATTCAACTCCAATTCACGAACATGTGCCATACAGCGTAGCATATTATTTACACTGTAGTTTTGAAAGAGATTTGTGCTCTTTGAAACTCTATCGAGGTAGTGATTGTGTTAAATGGTTCGTAGACGAGATGTATAACTTAGTGGACACGCTTGCGCCCTATTATTTTGAAACGAAACCGATGTTACCATTGACTGTTGAGCAAGAAAATAAATTTCTCTCGTCTACGTTGTCACATATGTGAGAAGGAAATCGCAGATAATGAAATTAAAGTTCGCGATCATTGTCATTTAACGGGTGTCTACAGGGGGCAGCACATCAATCGTGTAACTTACATTATCGTAAAATTTCTATCTTGCCGGTAGCATTCCATAATTTAACAGACTATGATGGTCATTTTATAATTAGAAAACTGCATAGGAAGGGAGGGGATGATGTGACAATTCTCAGAGCGAACATGAAACTATTACCAGTGAACATGGAGCGATACAAAGGATTTTCAAACTTCATACGTTATAACCAAAGACAATGTGTTGAACTAAGATTTATAGACACTTACAACTTTATTCCTTTTTCGCTGGAGAAAATGTCACTATTAGTTAGTGACGAGTTAAAGCTTGTAACGAGACGGTATTTACCGATAATTTACAGTTTAAACTCGCTTCTCGGAAAGGGATATTTCCATACGAATATATCACTAGTATGGAGGTGTTAGAGGACACTAGTTTGCCGCCAAGAAGTTCATTCTTTAGCTCTTTAAAGGGCAAAACTGTTTCGGAAGAAAACTACGCGTTTGCTCACCTTGTTTGGAATAAGCTTAACTGTAAATCGTTGGGTGAATATTCTGATCTTTACTTGAAAATCGATACTTTACTCTTGGCCGATGTATTTGAAAACTTTAGATTAAGTAGAAAAGAGACATATGGTATTAATGCCGCTCATTTCTACACGGCACCGTCTATGGCATGGAGTGCTATGAAAAAAATAACAGCTGTCCAGCTAGAATTACTTCAAGATGTCGACATGCTGCATTTTATCGAACGCTCCATACGCGGTGGTAATGTGCAATGCGTTACGCGGCATGAAGTAGCAAATAACAAGTACATGTTAACATACGATGAGTCCAAACCGGAATCATACATAATGTACTTTGACGTGAACAATTTGTATGGATTCGCTATGCAACAGTTTCTTCCAACGGGCGGCTTTCAATGGGTAGGGAACGTCGAGAATTTAGACATTATGAATATAGGAGATGAAGCAGATGTTGGGTTTATGGTAGAAGCTGATTTAATCTACCCCCCAGAACTTCATGACAAACATGCCGATTATCCATTGTGTCCTGAAAAATCGACGAAGCTAATGACCACTCTTTACAACAAGGAACGGTATGTTCTTCATTATAGGCTATTAAAACAGTGTGTAGAATTAGGTATGAAAGTAGCTCGCATTTAGAGAGCGATTCAGTTTAATCAGGGCGCATGGTTAAAATGCTACATTGATTTGAACAAAGAAAAACGAAAGTTAGCAAAAAAATGAGTTCGAGAAAAGTTTCTATAAATTAATGAATAACGCAATTTTTGGTCGTTCATTAATGAACGTAAGGAAGCTGCGCGACGTCAGATGGGTCACACAGTGGGAGGGTCGGTCTGGTGCACGTACGTTGATCTCAAGAGCAAACTTCAAACGTCGTATTATAGTAGACGATCAGTGTATGATTATCGAAATGAAGAAACTTCAAATTCTTCACAATCAACCGGTTTACCTCGGTGCTACGATTTTAGATTTGTCAAAAATGAAAATGAACGATTTTCACTACAACGTTATTTTAAGAAACACAGATTCAAACTCACAACTACTATACACTGACACCGACAGTTTGATATACAATTTTTCATTTGATATTTACGAGTTTATGAAGGAAAATTCAGTTTTGTTTGACACAGGAAATTATGATGAAAATAATCCTTTCCTAATTGAAAGAAAAAATTCAGGTGAAATAGGTTTAATGAAGGATGAAAACGGTGGATGTATTGTTGAAGAATTTGTAGGTTTGCGACCAAAGATGTATGCTATTAAGTTGTGTACAAAAGAGAAAGCTACATGTAAAGCTAAGGGTGTCAAAAATGTTGTTGATCACCTTACAATTGATCAGTATAGACGTTGTCTGTATGAAGGTGAGCGAGTGACTAAACTACAAGTGTGCATTACTTCTACTTCTTATTCTGTGTTCACGGTTCGTCAATACAAACTGGCACTCTCAGCAAATGATGACAAAAGATACATCGCAGATAACAAAATTAATACATTACCATTTGGACATTACAGTCTTGCAGAGAAAAGAAGTATAACCAATGAATAGCTATCTTGCATAGTAGGTTTGCTTTTTTGTAAGCACCTCCTCCACTTCCTCATCAGTTTTACCCTTCGTATGTAAAAATAATGTAATTTACTCTGTAGATAGGAGGAGAAGCTCTTGTTTCTTCTGTGTTTACTTTAATTATTTTATTTTAGAAACTTTTGTAATTAAGAAAAAATGTAATCTTATAGAATTTCAAACTAGATAAACATTTCACTCGCTGTTTCTTTTATTAAATGTATTGTACTACTTTCTCTTTTAAAGTGTACTGTATACTAATTTTTTTATTTTTAGAAACTTTTGTTTCTCCTGTATTTGATTAACAAAAAAATGTAATCTTATAGAATTTCACTTGCTTTTTCTTTTATTCAATGTATTGTACTGTATTTAGTGCACGGTATACTATTATACTGTAAGTTAACTTCCTATATATATATTAAAGTGCATTGTAAACTTTTATTTAACCTTTTTTTCTTTTTCGAAAAAGTAAATTCCAAACTAGATGATCAAAAAGTTGTTAAAAAGGTCTTTCTTTCAACTATCCTGCGCTGCCTCTCCTTTTATTCCTTGTACTCTAACTAAAGTAGGAGTAGGAGAATGAAAAAAAGAGAACATATTTCTTTTTACAATCAAATTTATTGAATGAGGAACTACAGATGATTTTTTTTAAATACAAAATTTTGATTGAATTTTTGACTGCCACCACGAGGAGAGATCTGCAGAGACTGAATCTTCGACTGCCACTGCGAGAAGAGACCTGCAGGGAAAAAAAGGAAAGAAAAAAATACGTTGATAGCAATAAAACAGAAAACGCAAGCAAAAAAAGGAAACTAATATTTATTTCCTTTACCTTAATAATTGTTGAAATAGTAAGTACTATCAAGCTCGGACATTGTTGTTGTTGTTGTTGTTGTTGTTGTTGTGCACACCATGAGGAGAGACTTGCAGAGGAAAAAAAAGTTGCTAGCAGAATAAAACCGAAAAAACATGCATGAAAAAAGGACAGTATTAAATCTATATTTTTTTCCTTTACCTTAATAATTGTTGAATTAGTAGCTGATATCAAGCTCGAACGTTGTTGTCGTTCTTAGCTCCTGAATCCCGACAAGCATGGTGTAAGTTCGCCTTCAGATGATCTGGTAGATACTGCCAGAGCGCACTTAACTGATGTTGTTCGTAAATAGATAATATGTTTTCAGGGAAGAAAGCCCACTCAAATTTATTCAATCTGCTCACACCTTCTTTCTTAAATTTGTTTATTACTGAACACACTATTCTCATCACACCATCTGACGATTTTAACCAACTATGAACTGCGTGAAGGTTGAACATAGCACAGCTGCCTGAATGTCTTGCAACGTGTGGTAAATGACGCGGACAGTCAACAGGGAAACACTCGTTACGCATTGTTGTTAAATCAGGTACACATTCTATAGTGTTCAAGTCAATTATGCATGTACGAGGATACATTCGCAGTGCTAATAGACGAAACTCATTAACACAGTTGCACACAACCAGATATTGGTATTGTTGATCACTGAGAGGATTGACAAACGACGTAAGCGTGAAATCTAAATTAGGTACACTCATACCTAATAGAGCAGTAGATAACACATTTGTAGACGAATCTATATTACAACAGGCTATCTCGTAACCTCCAGTAGGTAACTTCTGAATGTCAACTATCACTCCTCTGGGTTTTGCACTCATGGTGTGCTTGATATCGAAGAACTGAAGCAGAGAATCCTCCCTCTCTCTCGTTTTAATACACTATTAAAAAAACCTCGCGCAAGATTATTGGAAGAAAAATACTTCATTCGTTAGTGGTTTATAATTTATTATGCGGTCATGAATAATAATGCAATGCAGAGTAGTGTTGGCTGGAATAGGTTCGTTTGTTTCAATTTCAACACGAACATCAACGGAGGAAGATTTTATCGATTCTACCTGTTCCATGCAATTAATAACAACAATAGGACAATGCGATTGAAATTCACTTCGTGATATATTCGGTTCGGAACGATTATCATGAAGCTGATAGTACGCAGTACGAAACTTGACGAACATATCATACAATTCACTGCAGTCACCATTGTTAAAATTAGCTACAGCCTTTTCATAGGGATAAAAGTTTGAATTTAAGAATACGGCAACGGATCGAATATTACAGTGATCGAACAGAGAAGAAGAAGCATTAATTTTCTTACGATCGGTTTGGAAAGCAAGCATAAATCTCTCGGTTTTTCTATTTGTGACGTAGTCATAACAGTCCAATTAATTTTCGTTGAATTTGGAATAGTAGGTAACTCGTGATAACTCCACGATCGAAATGCTACAGGAATAGTAGGATTTTTTTGGATTCACTTTATGCGTTTAACTTCTTCTTCGTCGGACAGTATTAGAGTTGGTAGCTTTATATATATTTTTCGTACTTTGACCTTAGCTGTATCTTCCGCGTTGGCTAAAACAGTGCAGATTTGTCATCTCTAGAACGAATAAAGATACATTAAAGTTTACAGTTTATGAATGGTTTCCTGTAGTCTTCAAATAAACCGCAAATAAGACGCAGTGGGATGATTGTATGGAACAGCTTTGTAGTGTCCCCTTCAAAAGTGGAAATAATTTATTAAGGGAGAATGATTTATTTCATCGGTGAATTGTAACATTATTTAATCGCCAGGAGGGTGATATTTTACACTCACGTGCTAGCATGAACCAGCCGCTTGCGAACCGGTTTTCCCGACCTACCAAGAGAACGAGGAAGCAGGGTGAAATTCCTGTTAGATGTCCTTCAAACACATGTGTGTGTACCACGTGATCGGGCGAGCAGCGTGATTGCGATCGATCAATAAATACAAGGTCGTATGACGTGAAACTAGGGCAACCAATAAGAATGACAATCTTCACAGGAATGCAACAGATCCACCAATCAGATATAATTAAGAGGCACACCTACGTCATAAGACAGTGAATTAATGGTAATTCCAAAGGAAAATTTACAGAGGGTTTTTACTTCTGAACACTTGATTTGAGCGTTACTCTAAATGCAGCTACGGTAGAGACTGGACGTCGTTACACTCTGAATGCAGCTACGGTCGAGACTGGACGTCGTTTGCTTCACTGGGAGACTTTGCATTAGAGAAGGCACTGAGGACTGAATAAATTGCAATTCAGATATTTGAAAAAATTCTCCACGATTTATTTAGGACTGTCATAAGATAAGTGTCCATCTCCAAATTATTAAACATCGCGTGTGTATCCTGGACTATTGCTAACACTTTTGTTAGTTTCAGCTTTTCTACGAGAACTCAGAAGAAGGAAGGTCACTGGTTCGAGCTCGCTTCAAGATGGCTATCCATTTCCGAGATGAATACTGCTGTTTCCTGTGCACCTTCAGCTCCTCCATGAGTCACTAATTATGTAAGGCGTCGGACATGGGCAAGACTTTGTTCGATGGAAGGTGATGTTGTGACTTCCCCTCTCGGAGAACAATCATCAAATGAGAAATGCAACCAAGCAAGCAAAGGGCGCCAATCTTTAAGTTGAGGACTTAAAGATAAAATTTATAATCAAGCTTGGACAGACTCTTATCACAGGGGTGAGGTGATAGTGCACTAATCATTAAGCAGGAGAATTAGAAATTAAAAGGCTAATTAAGGCAAATTGATTAAAGTAAACTAGAAAAATACTATTTATTATATTTAATATAAATGACGACGGTTTAACGAGAACTGAATTTAAAATAGAAAATGAATTTAATAAAAAATTGAATGACTCTACTTCGCGAAAACTTGCAATATCTTTAACTCGCTTGCTCACCATTTAGTCTTGTTCTGCTGGTCCTTGGAAGGCTTCCCTCCTTGTAGCTGGAACATCATCGGTCGTCTTTGATATCTCTTCATCTGCAGCGAAGTACCATTCCTGCCTTGCAAATTGCACCCACCACTAATTGGAAGATGACTTCAAAACTAACACTCCCTATTATGCTCTATCCCATATTGGAGATAAGCCCTAAGTCATAGTTAGCAGAACCACCTTGGGTTATTTGGAGAGGATACTCAATTAAGAATCCTTCCAACTTTACTGAAAATATTCTCTGAAGTTTCATTTCTATCTAGATTAATACTACCTATTGACTTAGACTGGTTCAACCGGTCTTGTAGCCGAGCTGTACGTACTTCCTGATGAGAGTGGCTATACACCCCTCATTCGGAATTTCTAAGTACCACGTCGTGGTAATGAAGTAGAATGCTAACGCAGAATCAAACGAATAATAATACCGAAGAATGCAGCAGAGTCCAGTAGTAGAGATGAAGCCAAGAGCTCCAGCATGCCCTTTTATAACCTTTACTGGTGCTAATTACAGGTCGCAACACGTGGTCCAATCAGATGACATGTCTCTCCCCACTCCAGATATTAGAGTTGACGGGTCTTAACTCTGATATTAACTGTTCTTCTATTGGTCCATTCACTCATTATCCATGGCAACATGACGCTCCTTTGAAAATATATGCGTTGATTCGTTTGAATAATTCTGGTCGAAATACGGTAGCTTACGTTGGGACGCGTGAACACGTGCTTGCTTTTCCCAGAACTTGATGTCTAAAATTGTCCTTTCTCCCTCCTCGGTGATGTAGCAATATAGAGGAAATCTACTGCAAGTTAATTTTAAACAAATGTCGCAAGAATCTAAGTGAATATTAGAATATTCAGCCCTCGTTTACAAGTCGTAGTTACAAAGTAATGAAATGATAGTGAGCAAATGATTAAACATGAATTATAATACAATTACATACCAAAATAAATATCATGACGTTAAATTCTTGAATTAATTACACATAATAAAATTAACATAATTACACTGTAACGTCTGGAACGTTACATACGCCCCCATGAGTTCTTAACAAATATCACATGAGTTGAGAACTCACACACTTACTCCCACATTGACTTGAAATACCTCTATTACCTGCCCATAACGAGCGACATTATTTTCATACAATTAATTATCTCTCACTCTTTCCATCATATCTCTCTTAGACTGCTTACCATTGCGACTGTCTGTTATTTCAGTTCATCTTGAGGTTTAGATGCTAAATTATGCCCAACATGAGCAACTTTTCACTATTGTAAAAAAAAACCAAGATTATCCTAGAAAATATAACATATTATATATACAATTCAGATTACAGACTCTGCCGAGTGTCTATCTGTCCTTTTGCTCCCCATCTCTCCGACATTCTTTGCTAGATAGCAATAACACATTCTCTTCCAATCTTATACATTAGAAACATGGAAAACAAATGATACAAACAATTTACACTTTTATCACTCTTTCGAATGTTTCAACCTTATCTTGAAGCAGGATGTAGTACACTTCACTCGAATACACACGTGATTTAAGCTCACGGTAAAAGTATTGCAAGTTAGAAATGCACATACGGGAAAATTATTTATTTGCCGTCGTCAGCTTTAATTAGCCTTCTGTAACATCTCAGAAAACAAATATATAAAATTTCATGGCTTCACATACGGAAAACAGATGATCTATCGTCAATGAACTAGCGTAAATCTACCGCTACACAAACACCTCCCTTGTTTACAAACACAACTAGGGAATACCACCACAATAGAGCCGTAAACACATCCCGCTCGTGGTCTGACATAACAAGTAGCAACTTCCCCGAGTTACTGACCTATATCTCACAATCCGGTTCAGCCACTTCACACGACAGGTATCTCCGTAAGCTACTAATGTTATATGAGCCATTCATTACGCTCTCGCCATCCGCTAACTTGTAAGCACAGGGTCCTAGTTTACGATGTACTTTATAAGGGCCTTGATATAACAGAAAAAATTTCTTAGTCACCTTATCCTCACTATTTGACAACATGGGAACTCTCACCAAAACCATATCACCTACTTCAAAGTTATCAAGTACCTTACGTTTCTGTTGCCTTTTACGTTTATCTCCAGATTTAATCAGGTTCTCCCGTGCCAGTCGTACGTAAAATTCAGCATTACGAGGTGGTTCCTCAGGCAAACCTAACACTCTCACTAGTTCATTCTGAGGCTTACAACCAAAATGAACTTGTGACGGCGTCAATCTCGTGCTTTCATGTTGAACTGCATTGATCCATGTCTCTATGCGGGATAAATGAGCCACCCAGGCTGTATGCTTATCGAACACTAAGCATCTAAACATGCGAGATAACTCTTTCATAACGCGCTCACACATATTGCCCTGAGGGTATCTAATAGATGAATGAACCTGTGTGATACCTAGCTCTCTAATTATGGACTTCCATTTTCTCGAAATAAATTGCGGTCCACTGTCTGATAATATTCTAAGAGGAGTACCTAATTCAGGGATATACTTCTCTTTGATTATACGACTACAAGATTTTCCAGTGGCTTTTCTCATACCGTATAATCTGACCAATTTCGAGAAGGCATCAATAATGACTAAAATATATTGGAAGCCGAACTGTCCCTTTACCACAGGTCCAAATAAATCAGTACACACCAAGTCACCAGGTCTTTCTGAGATTACTGCCTGACGAGGTCCTTCTAAATAGCGGTTAGGAACTTTGCTACGCTGACACAGATCGCAAGTGGAAAGAATTTTTCTTATATCTCTTCCCATCTTGTCCCATATAAAATTCTGTCGGATCTCATACAGAACTTTATTAGCTCCAAAATGTCCTAATTCCTTGTGGATAAACCAAATCAATTCCACACGTAGCGCTTTGGGTACACAAATCCCCCAGAGATCCTCGCTACATTTCCTGGCTAGAAACCCGTTAACCAGTTTGTACGTGTGCCTACCATGCGACACAGTGAGCTGCTCTTCTCCCTGAAGTACAGACAAAGGTTCCCGACATTCTTCGTCTACCGACTGTTCAACCAATAGGTTACGTAGTCTATTTAGAGCAGTTTCATTTTCCTTAGACAGACATGTACATATAATAATGCCCTCACGTGGCTCTAGAAGGCTACCTTCTTCGCACAACTTCGGATCACGTGACAATAAATCAGCAAGGACATTATTCTTTCCCTTAATGTGAGTTACTTTAAAATCATACTCTTGTAGGGCGAGTATCCATCTACTAACTCTGTTAGATGATAATTTACACTTGGATACAAAAGAAAGAGCATGATGATCCGTCCTAATTTCAAATTCGGTACCTAAAACATACATCCTAAATTTACTCAGGGAGTATACGATGGCTAAGAATTCAAGTTCCGTTATAGTATAACGCTTTTCAGCAGCACTTAAACCTCTGGAAGCTAAAGACACAATCCCTAAATTACCATCATCATCTACTTGACATAGTGCACCAGCGATACCACAGTGAGATGCGTCCGTCAGCAACACATACTTCCTATCGGGCATGGGGTATCTCAAAACAACCGCCTGCCTGAATCCTTCTTTTAATTTTAGGAAAGCTCTATCATGATCTTGTGTCCATTCCCACTTACTGCCAGCTTTCAATAGTTCTCTAAATGGCTCTAGTAAGTTACCAAATCTCACTACAAATCGTCTGAAAAAATTACATACACCAATATACGATCTGAGCTCCTTAATATTTCTAGGTGTCGTAGTATTCAATATTTTTTCAATTCTTGTGCTCTCAGGCGTCACTCCCATTGCCGATACACGGTGCCCCAAAAAAGTCACCTCTCGTCTACTGAAAACACATTTGTCAAGTTTCAGAGTAAAACCAGCATACTCTAATTTAGAATAAACCCTCTCCAAGTGGTCCAAGTGCTCTTCAAAGGTACTAGATCCTATAACCAAATCATCGATATAAATAGTAGCATAATCTCCAGTATCATCTCCCAAGGCAATACTAAGTGCGCGAATAAGAGCTGCCGAACTCGTACGGGTCCCAAAAGGAACACGCCTAAATTGGTACAAACTATGCTTATAGCTGAAAGCAGTAAGAGGCCTGTCTTCTGATCTCAAAGGTATCTGCCAAAAACTACTCCTAAGATCTAACGTAGAAAACCAACTCTTACCCTGAAAATTCTGTATCAACTCTTCAATGGTTTGTGATCTCAACTGATCAGCACCAATACGTCGGTTCATCTCCCTTCCATCAATACACAAACGTATTGATCCATCAGACTTAGGCACAACAATTAAGGGATTAACATATTGACTGTTTGATAATTCAATCACATCGTCTGCTAACATAGCTTGAATTTGATCCTCTACGGCTTTTGCATATTTGTGTGGTATCGGATATCGCGGTCCGCTGAATGGAGTCTTATCCAGCACAGAAAAAGAATGTTCATACAGATGGGTAACACCAGGTTTCTCGGAAAAAATCTCCACGTGTTCACACAACACTTCATATAACTTGTCCTTCTGGATTTCATTTAACTCATTACTACTTACGGCTTCTTTCAAGCCACATATTTTATCCTCATTAATCCACAACTGACACAACTTCAGGCCCTCACTAGCCTCTTCATTTACTTTAGAAACCTCTTTCATTCTCCACACTGTACTAACTTCCGTTTTCCTCTGAATTTCCTCCTCAAACTTGACCTTAATATCCTCATTATTCCACCTCAAATTTAGCACTAGATCATTGTAATTTAACTGAGCCAATTTTAACGTTAACCAGTCAGATCCCAAGATAAGATCAAATATTAAATGCGGAATTACCAAACATATCTGAACGCTAATAAAATTATTAATACAGATCGGGACAGCTACTTGTTTACAAATTTGCTTAGACTTCTTTCCAACAGCCGTAATGATGAAAGTAGACTTAACAGGCATTTCCTCCAACTGAATACCCTGTTTCACTAATGACTCATACCACTGAGAACTAATACATGATATTTGGCTACCAGAATCAATCAAAACTTTAATCCACGCCCCCCAGACTTTCAATTTAACAACGGGATTGACTACTTTATTACATGAATCTCCATTATTCTGCTCGGGTTCATCCAACAAATCGTCTCTAACATCGAGGTCATATGGTAACACTTTCATGGCAAGACACTTCGCTACCTTTGCACTAGGCTGGAATTCTGACCTAACATTACAGCCTCTAGTTAGTTTAAAGGTTCCCTTTGTGTATTGACGTTGGACTCATTAGTACATTGCTCTGGCCTCCGTTGGGAATTTCCTGTCCTATATTCCTGTGCTCCGCTCCTGCTGTTCTGCTGAGGTCTGAACTGATTGCGAGCTTCGTGATTCTGGGTTCTACCGTTATGTCTCATTCCGTTGTGATGACTAAAGTTCTGAATATTCTCCGTTCTACTCCTAAGGTTACCTAACGCATCAAAACTGCCTAATAGGTTCTCCATCTCCTGAATAGTACCAACTTTTTGCATGCAGGCCGCTTCTCTCACCCTGTCCGGAAAATGTCTTAAAAGTAGTCTTACTACATCAGACCCCTCGGTTATACCATCTAAGTTCTGACAAATCATGACATGTGCCAGGAAGTACTCGGTCATAGTGACTCCTTCATGCTGTTTGTACCTCCCAAATACCACCCTTTCTCTCTCTCGAGCTTGTATCGCTTCATTCCAGAATTTCTCTCTAAACTTATTTCTGAATTCTTTCAGGTTCGTCATCGTCTGCCTATATACCATGAACCAAGACCGTGTTTCTCCTACAAAAGCATGGTCAATATTTTCCATAACGTCTTCCCAGTCCATAGACCCTTCCTCTAGACGCTTTTCAAATCGTTTTTCTATCATCTTAAGGAAATCTAGCGGGTTCGTTTGTTTCCCATTAAATTTAGGTAGTTCTATTTCCCTAATGTAGCTATTTCCTAGACATTGCCTTCCCGTGAAAACCTGTTTATCCTTTGCCACCTGTTTTAACTGATTTTCTGCTTTCTCCATCCGGCATTCTACATCTCTGTCTCTCCTATCAATTTCTCTCTCCAAATTAACCTGCTTCTCTTTCAATGTCCTAATTTCAATCTTATTCTCTTCAGCTATCGCAAACCTTTCTTCACTTGCCCGGGTCTCATCTTCTATTCTAAGCTTTACCGTGTCAATCTCTTGTTGGACGTGGTCTTTAAATATCCGTATTTCCCCTCCTTGAGTCTCAACTCTCTTATCAATACTAGTGACCTGCCTCATTACTTCCTCCCTAGTAGAGTTGTTTTCCTTCCCCATTAATTCCAGGAATTCACTTCTCTGCCCCGCAAACTTTTCTTCTACCTCTTTCCCTCGCCGTTCATATTCACTTTTCTGGTCCTCTAATCGCTTATTAAAATGTTCATTTTTTACCACCAGATCGCGTAACTGCCTACTGTGTTCGTCCATTCTCCGATTCGCTTCCTCCTTATTTTCCCTCATCTCCCTGCTTAATTCAGCTTTAGTTTGCTCTAACTGTTCTTTAAGTTCATATTTAATATTCTCAATTTTAGTGTTAGTTTGTTCTAATTCACCTTTAAGCTCATTTTTACTGTCCTCTATCTTACTTAACATTAATTGCATCATTCCCATTAACTGATCATTATTATTACTTTCATTGTTAGTGTTTACTTCCGCTTCGCCCCCCATCCTACTATCATCTGACTCCATACTGACTTCTTTCTGCTTGCCTTCACTCTCCATACTACTTACACTTCTATCTTCAATTTCCTCTACTAGACTACACAACTCTTCCTCTGAACTCAATACGTTATTGCCTTTTATCGCCCGTCCACTGCGCAACATCCTCTCCTCTTTCGTTTGATCAGCCATGACCCTTCCCACAATCAAACACTTCTAATGAAACGTGGATATCCAAATTTTGCCCATAATACAAATTCTGATATCGTTACTGTCATTAACTGCTCCGTACTTAATGATTTTCTCGCCACACGTTGGAGCGGCATTTATGTGACTTCCCCTCTCGGAGAACAATCATCAAATGAGAAATGCAACCAAGCAAGCAAAGGGCGCCAATCTTTAAGTTGAGGACTTAAAGATAAAATTTATAATCAAGCTTGGACAGACTCTTATCACAGGGGTGAGGTGATAGTGCACTAATCATTAAGCAGGAGAATTAGAAATTAAAAGGCTAATTAAGGCAAATTGATTAAAGTAAACTAGAAAAATACTATTTATTATATTTAATATAAATGACGACGGTTTAACGAGAACTGAATTTAAAATAGAAAATGAATTTAATAAAAAATTGAATGACTCTACTTCGCGAAAACTTGCAATATCTTTAACTCGCTTGCTCACCATTTAGTCTTGTTCTGCTGGTCCTTGGAAGGCTTCCCTCCTTGTAGCTGGAACATCATCGGTCGTCTTTGATATCTCTTCATCTGCAGCGAAGTACCATTCCTGCCTTGCAAATTGCACCCACCACTAATTGGAAGATGACTTCAAAACTAACACTCCCTATTATGCTCTATCCCATATTGGAGATAAGCCCTAAGTCATAGTTAGCAGAACCACCTTGGGTTATTTGGAGAGGATACTCAATTAAGAATCCTTCCAACTTTACTGAAAATATTCTCTGAAGTTTCATTTCTATCTAGATTAATACGACCTATTGACTTAGACTGGTTCAACCGGTCTTGTAGCCGAGCTGTACGTACTTCCTGATGAGAGTGGTTATACACCCCTCATTCGGAATTTCTAAGTACCACGTCGTGGTAATGAAGTAGAATGCTAACGCAGAATCAAACGAATAATAATACCGAAGAATGCAGCAGAGTCCAGTAGTAGAGATGAAGCCAAGAGCTCCAGCATGCCCTTTTATAACCTTTACTGGTGCTAATTACAGGTCGCAACACGTGGTCCAATCAGATGACATGTCTCTCCCCACTCCAGATATTAGAGTTGACGGGTCTTAACTCTGATATTAACTGTTCTTCTATTGGTCCATTCACTCATTATCCATGGCAACATGACGCTCCTTTGAAAATATATGCGTTGATTCGTTTGAATAATTCTGGTCGAAATACGGTAGCTTACGTTGGGACGCGTGAACACGTGCTTGCTTTTCCCAGAACTTGATGTCTAAAATTGTCCTTTCTCCCTCCTCGGTGATGTAGCAATATAGAGGAAATCTACTGCAAGTTAATTTTAAACAAATGTCGCAAGAATCTAAGTGAATATTAGAATATTCAGCCCTCGTTTACAAGTCGTAGTTACAAAGTAATGAAATGATAGTGAGCAAATGATTAAACATGAATTATAATACAATTACATACCAAAATAAATATCATGACGTTAAATTCTTGAATTAATTACACATAATAAAATTAACATAATTACACTGTAACGTCTGGAACGTTACAATGTGACCACGTACTAGGTCATCAGCCAGAATCCAGTTAACACCAGCCACATGAGTATTCTTTAAGAATTTAACTTTCTATCTTTCTGTAAAATGTTTGTAAAACGTAGCCTTACCTTATTCATTTAGATTTCTATTAGTTTAGCAGTAGTTTGTCTTTTCATTCTTCTTTCTTCGGTGGGAGGTAGTTTGTGCTCTGGAATGAATGTGTATTTGGTTCTATTAGTTAGAGATGAGAGTGAATGTCATCGAGAGAGACCTCAACTGTCCTAAAAATTTAGAAGGCAGGAGAAATAAAAGTAAATGAACCCCGCGTTAATCTTGAATGATTTTGAAATAATTTGAAAATTAATTGAGACAGATTAGGACAGTGTTCTAGTGTTTTTCTAAATGTAAAATTTCATTCTTCGATTATACGACATGTCTGTGGGCTTTTGTTCGTTTAGAGTCATCTGAATAATTTCGTACGATAACTTTGCAAGTGAGATTAGGCACGGTCAATAATAATATAATAATAATAATGAGTAAAAATAATTAAACCTAATTACGGGCTAAAACTTGAATAAGGTCATGGGTTTAATGTTGGTTTGTTCTTGGAAAGAATTATCGTGGGCTCACTTTATGTAAAGTAAGCCTGGAACATGGCAATCCTCCGGACGGAGTAATGATGAATTATACGTATATTTTACTGTGCTATTAATTTGATTATGACTTGCAGATGGACATTATATTTTGTGTGATAATTTATGCATCCATTAGAGTCATTTTGGAAGAAATGTGTCACTGGACATGATTTCTTCGAGCTTGAGTGCAGATTAATTGAGAGCCACGATATTATAGGAGAATAAAAATAAATGCCGCAACTCATGTACCGTAAGCGAGTATTCTAATATTTTGACCTGTGTTGTAGGTATTTTACTTGCTTATTTTGGATGATTTCTATTTAAAAGATTCCCTTGAACATCGTGTATAATTAATTTTTCATAAAAGTGATAACCTCAACTCTATCACATTCTAGATTGATACCTGGAATATACATGATATTGTCATCTAGAGAATGATTTCCCTAATTTGGAATAAATCCAAAATTTAATAATAATGGGTTAGTGTTCGTGTAAATAATATTATAATATCGTCGTGTACCTATGTGTGAATGTGTGATGTGTGATTTGATTATATTCTGTGTTTTGTGAATATTTTCTTGAATGGTTTTATGATGATGTTCTCCACTGTGTGCGTCAAATTTTGACCGATTTACTTTATTTTTGCGTGTCCATGATTTGATGAATTATGAATCTTTAGGAGATTTTATTATAATTTAAGGTAGATTAGGATCTTATTCACTAAAATAAATTGAATAAGAGAAGGCAACGTCCGTGGATTGATGTCACGAGGCTGAATTTTTAGTTATTGTACAGTCACTTATTGCATAACAACGAGTAAAGTTTAGGTTGATATGAGATCAAATAAGAATTAATTAAGAGAATTTTAAAAATGAATTGATTGAAAAAGGAAGAGTCTAAGGAAGACTTATTAACCATAATTTCTTGAATTAAACATTTTTCAAGAATTTTAATAAGGGAAAGAAAATTATCATTTTCTTGTAAATTTAAATGAGATTCAGAAGGAATATTTTAATTTAAGCAATTTGATTATCATTATAGGAGAGAGTGATACCAGATATTATTTTGATTTTCAATCCATTTTATAGTAAATTAATGATCCCTATTATTATTATTACAGACGAGAACATTCGTTGAGCTTTAATTTGATCAAGATTCCTTATAGACGATAGCACGAGGAGAAGAGATTTTCAAGAATCAATCCCAGATTTTGTAAATTTAATTGTTTTATTGGAAGAGTGTTAGTTTTTAATAAATGTGTAAACCTATTTTATTTTCATTTCGTTTGTCGCTAGTCCTTCATCTATTCCTGCCTTTAAAAATTTCTGCATAGCCGATAGCGAACGGTCCACCTCTGAGACCCTCGCTCTCCGGCGAGCTGAGCCCGGCATCATGGGGGCAGGTTTAGATTTGGCGGCCAACGTGGTTAGGCCCGATTTATTGGCTGTACCAATAAAAGGACTCGATCTTGTAGTCCAGAATTTGTACAAAAGGAAGATGCGGCGACAAATAAAAAATTTTCCAGGTTATTTTTGAGACATTTATTAGCCCAGAATTTTGTGGCGAACTATACTCATGTTAACGTTTAGGAAGGGCCTTGTTGTTTAATTATAAACAAAATCTGGATGTTAGTTGTCAAAAATTTTTAGCGGCTATTTTCCGCATAATTTGGACTTAGGCTGTAGGATTGTATTTTGCGACGTTAATCTTCTCTGAAGGCTGTGACTTCAATCCACTTGTGACTGATGAATTGGATTCTGGTACGTGGCCATCGAACTTAGTCCTCCCATGTCTGAATTGCCGTTTATTTCAAAGGAAAATGAGTACTGTAACGATGGAGGATTTACGCAGACTCCTAGACGGAGTAGTGTCAGACTTACAAAATAATTTAAAACGGGAAATGAATGAGAACCAAACTAAATTAGAGCAGAATCTTAATGAATTATTAGAGCAAAAACTTAGTGAAAACAGTGAATTATAAGAGCAAAAACTTAGTGAAAATTTAGAGCAAAACCTTAATGAGAATAGTATGTCGTTAGAGCAAAAAATTAGGGAAAATAGTGAGTTAATAAAACGGGAACTCAAAGACACTATTGGGGAAATTCAAATCAAGGCAAAGGAAAATATTGAAAAGTTACACATGGACGTTAAATTATTTAACGCGAAGTTAGCTTCAGTTCAAAGTGAATTGGTATCCGTGAAGCAAAATTTTTCGAATTTAAAGGGAGAAATCCAGGCCGGAATCGATAACTCCATGTCATCTATGTCCAACGAATTTAGTGAGAGGCTAGCTAAAGTACAAACTGGAATATTGCACTGATTAGGCAAGTATAAGGACGAGGTGCAAGATAAATTTCAAGCAATTGAGGAGAAAATCGATGATAATGCCCAGGACTTAACAGCAACCAAAGCCGCGTGGACTAGAAAATTCACACACATTTTTGAAACCGTGAAACAAGTAGAAAAGGGCGTTATTGCTGAAATAAAGGTAGCCCAAGTCACCAACTCAGAGCGACTTGAATATTTTTACGAAACGATTGAGGAGACACAACAAAACTATGAAAACCTCAATAGATAAAGAAATAGGAGAGGTCAAAGCTAGTTCGGAATCTTATAAACAAGAACTACAGAATGGAATCCAGGAACTCACTAAAGAGTTACAGTTGCTTAAGTTGCAAGGAGAAAGCCATAATATTGTTACCAACACATTGTTAGAGAGGCAAGGTAATTTAGAGAAGAAGGTGTCCGGAGAAGTCTTATCTTCAACTCCGAAGCATGACGACCGAATGACTACCAATAACCATGTAAATGTCACCAATCCAGCTCCAGAATGTAGTAGCGGAGGAGCAAGTCAGCTTAACACGTCAGGTCAAACGCAGATAGTAAACATAATTCGAATGCAGGAAGACCATCCAAAAAAATTTAATAACGTGAAAGGGGTAACTCCCAGGAGTTTTATTAATGAACTACAGGAATATTTTCGTGACAATAAGATACCTGAAGAGCGCCAACTGCGAGTGACGGAAAGATATCTGGAGAATTCTGTATTGACGTGGTTCACAGCGTTCCGATATTCATTCGACGATTTCGAAGGATTCAAGAGGGCTTTCTTAGAAAAATATTGGAACACAGACATTCAACATAACCTCAAGACAGAGTTGTATGCTAAGAGGTATGCCCTATCCACACCAACACGATTTTCTGAATTTTTCTCCAGCCAGCTACGTAAGTTACGGGAGCTAGACACACCTCCAACGGAAGCTGAGTTAATAAAAGTTATTACCAGGCAACTTCCAGCAGAGACGCAACGAATTATGATCGCTTCAAATGTACAAACAGCAATTCAAGCTGAGGCCATATTACGACAACTTGACATGGCATCTACAGAACCACAGAGGCGAAATCCCGGCCAAGAACAACAAGTGTTCCAAGCCAATGCTACCAGACCTGAAGAAAGGATCATTGTTAACCAAGGGAGAAATTGGGATGGAAATATTGAAGGAAGACCACCCAGAGACCGATCTCCGAGACCAGGACGCCGAGATGACGAAGAATGGAATTATACCAGACGTAACGTCCGAAGAAGACCATACGAGAACAAGAAGGACAGATGGAGAAGAGAGCCAGAGAATAGAAGACCTGAGAGACGGAAGAGAAACTGGAGGGAGGAAGAGAGAGAGAAGTATCTGCGTGAACTCCAGCAGTCCAGCCAAGAGCCTAAGAAATGGCATCGGGCTATACATGATCAGGATGTTAACCCTGATGTTGTTGGAGCGGAGAGTTTGGAGTACCAGAGAACAAAGCAAAGGGAAGATAAAGGACATCCTGAAGGTGATGGGTACAATCAAGGTGCCATAAAAAAAAACCCTGAATTAATAGGAGATAGTCACGACACTAACCCTTTATACTACAAACGGATGCATCTGGAATCGGAATTGGGGCTGTGTTGTTCCAGGAGGACGGAGAGAAGCCAGAAAATAGATCTTACCTAGCCTTCGTTAGTCGGAAATTACGAAATCATGAAAAGCATTATTCCGTAACCGAGATAGAAATGTTATCCATAGTGTTTGCATTAAAATATTGGCAGAAAATCATCTACGGATTTCCGATCATTATTAGAACAGATCATAAAGCTTTAACCTTCATGCTAAAGGCTACTATGGCATCAGAACGGGTATTTCGATGGACAATGTTTGTGCAACAATTCAACATCCAATCGGAGCATTGTTCTGGAAAAAGTAATTTACTGGCCGACTGTCTGAACCGTAATCCTAATGAGGAAGTACTGGAAGTTAACCAACTTGAACTAGTTCCCGAGGATCATGAATTCTTAAGAAAACTCAGGTACATACGGAAAGCTCAAAAAAGAGACAGTGACTTAAGACCTATCATTGATTTCCTAGAGGCTAAAATTAAACCTAGAGATCCTGGATACCGTAGAATAAAAAGAAAAGCATCCCGATACCAGTATTTAGATAACATTCTATTTAAATGTGTGGATCCGGAAAAATCGAAATTGAGAATTGTTGTACCTTCAAAATTATTTGAACCTTTAATTTGGCATGCACATCGAATTACCGGACGGTGGTATCGATAAAACACTGGCTACCATACAAGAGAAATTTATATGGGACAAACAAAGATCAATAGTGAGGAACATGGTCCGAACCTGTGACACATGCCAGAGAGTAAAGCCAAGCTCCCATTTATTGCAACATAATCCTACTCCAATCATACCTTCCAAGCCTAAACAGCTTACGCAATGGATTTGTTCGGTCCCGTTCCTACATCAAAGAGAGGTAACCGACATGTTGTTGTCACCATCGATGTATTCTCAAAATACGGGGCTTTATACCCTATTCAAAAGGCCAACTCAAAATCTGTTATTCGGCGAATCACCCGTAATTTAATTCCGCATATGGGCAAGCCTAAAGCACTTCTCACTGACCACGGATCGCAGTTCACATCTGTAGAATTTCGTGAAGCCATGGAACAGCTTGGGATTAAACACATATTGAACTCGATCCGACATCCATCTAGCAACCCGGCAGAGAGAGTGATGCAGGAACTATTTAAATTCTGCAGAATATTTTGTGGAGATGCACACTGGCTTTGGATCGATGTTCTACCCATTATGATGGAATGTTTAAACAATACAGTTCACGAGGCTACGTCACAGATTCCTGTTACTCTTCACTTCGACCGACAACCGCACCGACCTTGGGACGATATTGTTCAATGCCCTGGTAATCTGAAGCCTACGCTGGAAGAAAACATTCAGAAAGCCGCCACTTCACTGCGCGAGCCAGCTGAACGGAGGCAACGCAGAGTGAAGGATAAAAAGTTTCGCCGACCTCTCAGACTCAATGAATATGTCCTTTTGAAAAAGTCAGCAACCTCAGAAACAACTAGCAAATATTACGCAAAATTTGCACCTCTTTTTATCGGTCCTTACAAAATTATAAAGGTTTATGGGAACAATGCTTACAGAATCCAGAGTCTAGATAAAAATTATGAAGGTATTCATAACGCCCAGAATTTAAAAAGTTATTACTCTTCTAAACCTTTAGACGGTGGTCATATCAATGTCATAATGGAAGAGGAAACACCGCGGGATATAAGTGAGGATCCAACATTCCGCCATGCCTCAACCCAAGAAAATTTACAAGACTAGATCTGTGAAGAATGCCGTGAGATGCAAGAAAAGGTAATGGATCAACTTCGACTGCTTGGTGCTGCACTTGAAGCAGATAAGGCGAAGCTCCGTGCTGGAACGGAACCCTAGATCGAGGTGACACATGATTACCACTGAAATTTTCAGGGAACATGTTAATTGGAGATTTCCTGTAATAATGATTCCATCTTCAGATCAAATCATTATTTAACCAAGGGAGAAATATGTCCCCTTCAAAAGTGGAAATAATTTATTAAGGGAGAATGATTTATTTCATCGGTGAGTTGTAACATTATTTAATCGCCAGGAGGGTGATATTTTACACTCATGTGCTAGCATGAACCAGCCGCTTGCGAACCGGTTTTCCCTACCTACCAAGAGAACGAGGATGCAGGGTGAAATTCCTGTTAGATGTCCTTCAAACACATGTGTGTGTACCACGTGATCGGGCGAGCAGCGTGATTGCAATCGATCAATAAATGCAAGGTCGTATGACGTGAAACTAGGGCAGCCAATAAAAATGACAATCTTCACAGGAATGCAACAGATCCACCAATCAGATATAATTAAGAGGCACACCTACGTCTTAAGACAGTGAATTAAAGGTAATTCCAAAGGAAAATTTACAGAGGGTTTTTACTTCTGAACACTTGATTTGAGCGTTACTCTAAATGCAGCTACGGTAGAGACTGGACGTCGTTACACTCTGAATGCAGCTACGGTCGAGACTGGACGTCGTTTGCTTCACTGGGAGACTTTGCATTAGAGAAGGCACTGAGGACTGAATAAATTGCAATTCAGATATTTGGAAAAATTCTCCACGATTTATGTAGGACTGTCATAAGATAAGTGTCCATCTCCAAATTATTAAACATCGCGCGTGTATCCTGGACTATTGCTAATACTTTTGTTAGTTTCAGCTTTTCTACGAGAACTCAGAAGAAGGAAGGTCGTTGGTTCGAGCTCGCTTCAAGATGGCTATCCATTTCCGAGATGAATACTGCTGTTTCCTGTGCACCATCAGCTCCTCCATGAGTCACTAATTATGTAAGGCGTCGGACATGGGCAAGACTTTGTTCGATGGAAGGTGATGTGACCACGTACTAGGTCATCAGCCAGAATCCAGTTAACACCAGCCACATGCGTATTCTTTAAGAATTTATCTTTCTATCTTTCTGTAAAATGTTTGTAAAACGTAGCCTTACCTTATTCATTTAGATTTCTATTAGTTTAGCAGTAGTTTGTCTTTTCATTCTTCTTTCTTCGGTGGGAGGTAGTTTGTGCTCTGGAATGAATGTGTATTTGGTTCTATTAGTTAGAGATGAGAGTGAATGTCATCGAGAGAGACCTCAACTGTCCTAAAAATTTAGAAGGCAGGAGAAATAAAAGTAAATGAACCCCGCGTTAATCTTGAATGATTTTGAAATAATTTGAAAATTAATTGAGACAGATTAGGACAGTGTTCTAGTGTTTTTCTAAATGTAAAATTTCATTCTACGATTATACGACATGTCTGTGGGCTTTTGTTCGTTTAGAGTCATCTGAATAATTTCGTACGATAACTTTGCAAGTGAGATTAGGCACGGTCAATAATAATATAATAATAATAATGAGTAAAAATAATTAAACCTAATTACGGGCTAAAACTTGAATAAGGTCATGGGTTTAATGTTGGTTTGTTCTTGGAAAGAATTATCGTGGGCTCACTTTATG
This sequence comes from Anabrus simplex, assembly GCF_040414725.1. NCBI lineage: Eukaryota > Metazoa > Arthropoda > Insecta > Orthoptera > Tettigoniidae > Anabrus > Anabrus simplex. Next base: position 387,215,246 of record NC_090266.1, on the reverse strand, counting down.
TAAAGTAAGCCTGGAACATGGCAATCCTCCGGACGGAGTAATGATGAATTATACGTATATTTTACTGTGCTATTAATTTGATTATGACTTGCAGATGGACATTATATTTTGTGTGATAATTTATGCATCCATTAGAGTCATTTTGGAAGAAATGTGTCACTGGACATGATTTCTTCGAGCTTGAGTGCAGATTAATTGAGAGCCACGATATTACAGGAGAATGAAAATAAATGCCGCAACTCATGTACCGTAAGCGAGTATTCTAATATTTTGACCTGTGTTGTAGGTATTTTACTTGCTTATTTTGGATGATTTCTATTTAAAAGATTCCCTTGAACATCGTTGTATAATTATTTTTTTCATAAAAGTGATAACCTCAACTCTATCACATTCTAGATTGATACCTGGAATATACATGATATTGTCATCTCGAGAATGATTTCCCTAATTTGGAATAAATCCAAAATTTAATAATAATGTGTAAGTGTTCGTGTAAATAATATTATAATATCGTCGTGTACCTATGTGTGAATGTGTGATGTGTGATTTGATTATATTCTGTGTTTTGTGAATATTTTCTTGAATGGTTTTATGATGATGTTCTCAACTGTGTGCATCAAATTTTGACCGATTTAAGTTATTTTTGCGTGTCCATGTTTTGATGAATTATGAATCTTTAGATTTTATTATAATTTAAGGTAGATTAGGATCTTATTCACTAAAATAAATTGAATAAGAGAAGGCAACATCCGTGGATTGATGTCACGAGGCTGAATTTTTAGTTATTGTACAGTCACTTATTGCATAACAACGAGTAAAGTTTAGGTTGATATGAGATCAAATAAGAATTAATTAAGAGAATTATAAAAATGAATTGATTGATAAAGGAAGAGTCTAAGGAAGACTTATTAACCATAATTCCTTGAATTAAACATTTTTCTATAATTTTAATTAGGGAAAGAAAATTATCATTTTCTTGTAAATTTAAATGAGATTCAGAAGGAATATTTTAATTTAAGCAATTTGATTATCATTATAGGAGAGAGTGATACCAGATATTATTTTGATTTTCAATCCATTTTATAGTAAATTAATGATCCCTATTATTATTATTATTACAGACAAGAACATTCGTTGAGCTTTAATTTGATCAAGATTCCTTATAGACGATAGCACGAGGAGAAGAGATTTTCAAGAATCAATCCCAGATTTTGTAAATTTAATTGTTTTATTGGAAGAGTGTTAGTTTTTAATAAATGTGTAAACCTATTTTAGTTTCCTTTCATTTGTCGCTAGTCCTTCATCTATTCCTGCCTTTAAAAATTTCTGCAAAGCCGATAGCGAACGGTCCACCTCTGAGACCCTCGCTCTCCGGCGAGCTGAGCCCGGCATGATGGGGGCAGTGGTTCCGTGGGCAATATTAGCTTCGTTTGGTGGTGTAGAAATTAATGGAAAATAACCGGGATTTTGCAGCGCTAGCATTTCATTTTTAGAAGAAGAGGCTAAAGTTTTTATAGCACTAGTCGTACCTACACGCCAAGTTCTTTCAATTTCTTTTCATTCAGTTCAATACGAATTTCATCGAAGAGATTTGCTGCAAAGTTTTGATCGGGAGCGGCTGTTGCTGAAGGTGTATTATCTGCGCTTGATCTAACTATTTCACCTTCGATGTGAACATCAGCTTCAGAGGATAAAAAGATATGTTCTTGGTTGTGTACAGGAACTCGAATTTCATCGTTGTTTTCATATTTCGTGCCCGCATATGGCCGATGGCTCCTTACTTCCCGCCTGGCAACTCTGTTGTCAAATATAACTTTGTCCGTTACGTTGAACATATTTCTACTTGATGTTACACAAAAAGAAACTAAAGTAGTTTTTAGTACAGAAATAGAATTTATATGCTTTTGCATTGTAAAAAATTCTTTTCGTGTTCTTTCAATTTCCTTCGCATTTAATTGAATACGAATTTAATCGCTAACGGCTGAAGTTTTAGCTGCATCCTCTGTGATTGATTTAACAATACCACCTTCTATGTAAACATCGACTTCGGGAACTCGAATTTCATCTTTGTTTTTTATATTTCGTGCTTGCATTTGAACGATAGCTTCTTACTTCCTGCCTGGCTACTCCGTCATCAAATTTGTCTGTTTCGTTAAACATATTTCTTGTCGATGTTACCTTGATTACACTCGAAAAGAGAGTAAACTAGTTTTCGTTGGAGAAATAGAACTTATAGTAGTCGGTAGCCTAGCGATTGTAAAAAGTCTTTATTGTTTGCGGTTAATTTTTTCTTGTCGCGTACACGATGAGATTGTTTTTTAGCTTTACTCTATATTTTACTACTCTGGCTGCTTCCTCTTTTAATCCTCGGTTTTTTGACTGGTTGTTGTAAATTACCACCATGATGTTGTTGTTCAACTGTTCCTTACTCGAATGATAGTACATAAGAGTACGCTTTATGTTTTATATGATTACTGTATTTTTACTGGACGGATAATTAACTCTACTGTTACATCCTCATTTTGTAATTCGATTGGGTTTCCGATCTGATCTTCGAGTACGACGGATATATGTTGAATAACACTAGTGTTTACCGGTAAGAAGTTTATAGTTGACGGTTGAACTACGAGAGGATAGCCTGCTGGAACAAGTGGTTTAAAATCGTATAACGGATGTGTTTGTGTACCGTTGAGGTAGGAACCGGAACCTAACACGAGATTACAACATACGCGAATCGAGTTCACGTTATTAATTTTAATAATCTCCCCTGAAATATGTAATTTATTAGCTTCATATTATTGTCGTGAAAATCCTAACAAATCAGCAATTGAGTCGAAAACATCAAAGTCTACGTCTAGGTTTGAAGACATTTTACAGCGAAGATAAGTCTTTTCATAAGTGATAGTAATAAGTTTACTATCTCCATCTAGGGGGTCATTCTCCTCTTAGAGAATAGGAAAGTTGTTGATTATTGCTTCTTGAACTAGAGCTCCTATTTCCGAAAAAGTGTAACTACCTTCAGGTAATGTGATTACAGTTGTTTTGTCTCCCTTCATTTTTATACCAATCTGGTTATTTGTGCTATTAACGCTCACGTTACATATTTCATTCAGCTGTGATTCATGGTTAGCATATTTCTCATATACATTTAACAGATAACCTAAGTTACTACCAACACTGTTCGATACATTGAAATGAATGTCAAACGGAGAATGCATAGTAGGTTTGTTGTTAATAGTCGAGATAAAAAACTAAGTTTTGGAGTGTACTCCTGCAGAAATAGTTTTACATTTTTAATAGTTAGCAAACTTTCTACTTTTGCCACGAGATCTTCGAATTCATAAATACCTTCTGCCACACTCAAAATAATTTTTTTTACCATTCAAATATATTGCAAACTTATTATTTTTACTAGTGACATTTCGAATACTATTAGATGTAAATAGTGCGGCAAGTCCTATTTCATAGAAGGAAGCTCTATTCAAATAAATCGGGGTTTCTAATACTACATCAATCTTCGAGCCTCTACCCTCGAGTGTAATCCGTCTTTCATATGGCATCGTGCACACTGAACACAAATACTAAGGTCGTGCTGTATTTATACAGTATAAAAATAGTAAACACAGATGACCACAAATTGATGAATTAAAAGTTTGATAAGAATGAAAATTATACCGAATGTAACAGTTTTTTAAATATTCTAATACCTCCTTAGGGGGACGTAAATTACCAAAAGTATCGAAGTAGTACACATATGCACCTCGTTTACTGAACGCAACCCAGTGCGAACCAGATTTACTTATCGGATTTAAATTCAAAATACAACTCTCATTTTTACGAGAAATTTTCGGTAACGTATCTCACATAAACACACCTCTGAAGTAGGGAATTTTTTAACAAAATGCGTAACGATATAGATCTATGTTAGTTAATGCTCTATTTGGCACGCCTTCCATTATCTTTTGTATGCTGGAGGATTTAAGTAAATGCCCTTTCCTTTGTTTCGAGTAGAAAGCCCTTTCCCACGCATCGCTTCTAGCATTCGATTGTGGCGTTTTATTTCTTTTAATTCTTCCTGTGCGGCTTTCGCCTTGTTTACAGCCGTTGCTATGCCCGCAGCTCCACTTGCTAGACCGCCCAAGCCCGACAAGGCTGCAAATATCGGAAGGAGTGGAAGAAAACCACCTTTCTTTTTTTACAGCATGCTGTCTTTTTTGGTTTTACACGTTCTCTTCGTTGATTTGATTTTTTCTTCGTCTACCCCCACCTACTTTAGATTTCGCTTTCATAATACCCGTAACTGCTAGTGCAGCTGCTCTTTCTTCCAACGATGCGTCCTGAGAGTTCACACGAGACCAAGCCTTAGAGGCTAAGATTTCATCTGCTTCTTTCCTTCTGTTCTGGTCTTTGTATGTAGCATAAGCGATATCGTGTTCTTTACATGCCTTATCTAATAGATTTATACCTTTATCACCACGCTTAAGTCGTTTTTCTAACTTTGTCCCAGGTCCGCAAAATTCATAACCTGGTATGTGCAATTCTACTGGTAAATTATCTATAGCTTTATTAAGAACTTTGCCTATTATTCCTCCTTTCCCTACTCGTTTACATGGAGCTGCTACAACGTTGCGTCTTCGACGCAGCATGCTCAAATAAGAGCTCCTGCTACCAAGTGTGTTATTATATACGAAGTACATTTTTACACTATGTGCAACTGTTTAGTACTAAAATGTATGTAAGTTTATTTTTTTCTTTTTTGAAGGTAGGAAGATATATATATATATAAATAAGAGAGATATTTTTCTGCTCTCCTCATTTTACAACGACATGGCGTACATTCCTCGTCCGTTAAATTTAAAATCTGAGGTAGATCGGTTAAGGACTTTCGCTAGATGGCGTGTACCGTGGACAGACCCCGTAAGTTTAGCTAAAGCAGGATTTTACTACACGGGGTACCTAGACGCAGTTAAATGTATTTTTTGCGGAATCGAATTATTTTCGTGGGAAAAAGATGATGATCCGTTAACAGAACACAGAAAATGGTCACCGTCTTGTCGGTATATGAGGGGTTGTGAAGTTGGCAACGTATTATTAGATTACTATAACAGGACAGCTGTTCCAGCACTTCTTAATACTAGGTGTAGTGTGATGCACGAACCATTTTGGAACTAGATAAGTAAAACAGAAGGTGAAAAAAAGTTCATGTTTATTTAGTAATCAACAATAACTTTGAGAAAATGAAATCCACTGTACGTGTTGCTCCTGTGCACTCGATCGTTGAATTATTATCATCAAAAGAAAGAGATGGTAAAGGCAATAAAACAATCGTTATCTTTACCTGTTGCTAATCTGAACGACACAAAACGTTCAGTAAGAAAGAAAAATAAACATAGTAAACTGTTGCCGGACACAATACGCGGTATCATATGCGGTCCATCGAATGCAGGGAAGTCTAATGTAATGATTAATTTGTTATTGCAACCGAACGGGTTACGATTTGAGAATGTGTATGTTTACTCAAAATCATTGTCGCAGAAGAAATATATTGAGCTAGAGAAGCTTTTAAAATCTATTAAAGAAATAAAATGTGAGTTTTACTCTGATCGTGAGCAAGTAATTCCGCCAGAAAAAACTGAAAGAAATTCCGTTTTTATTTTTGACGATGTAGCAAGCGACAAACAGCAGCACATGAAAGACTACTTTAGTAGAGGTCGACACCATATCGTGGATGTTTTTTACTTATGTCAGACCTATTCCTGCATTCCCAAACAACTTATTAGAGACAACGCTAATTTCATTATTCTGTTTAAACAAGATGCAAGAAATCTTCGTCATGTCTACGACGATCACGTGAACACCGATGTGAGTTACAACCAGTTCACTGATTTATATCGTTGTCGGTCGCAGTCGAAATTCAGCTTTCTCGTTATCGATAAGGATAGCGAAATAAGCAAAGGTCGATATCGAAATGGATTCGATATATTTTACGTGATATAAATACCACAGTGTATACATTAACGAACTCATTTTCGAATTGTTGAGTAGAGAAAGAACATCACGATGGCATCAAACAACAGAACCAGTAACGTGTATGTAACGCAACCATCATCACGACATGATATTGCTACTAAATCATATGTAGATGAAAAAATGTTGGTTAATACAAATTACGTAACATCAACATCTGACGGAAACTTAAGTATTCATGGTAAACGTTTAAGGAACGTCGGCAATCCTATAAACATGGAGGATGCTTGTAATAAAAATTATGTGTTAAAACCGTTAAGGACAGTATTAATAAAGAAGAAATACAACGTGAAATTTTAGATCTTAAAAATGAAATACATGACATATGTGAACTAGAAGAGGATGCAGTTGATTTTAAGAACAAAAGGCTGAAAGGAATAGCTCCAGCGATGAATGGAAACGAAGTAGTTTCGCTTGACACAATGCGTACGCACACTAACCATGTGCAGAGATATTTGGAGAAACGAGTCAACGACGTGTTTGCACGCATAGAATATGTTGACTCTCTTTTACGTGATATTGTGGATGATCACCTTCGTTTAACTGACAATAACCTCAACATGAACAACAAGAGAATATCGGGTGTGGCAGATCCTGAAGAGGAACAAAATGCAATTTCGCTTTTATTTTTAGAAAAGCATACAAAAGGTAGACTACTACAACTGAATGAAGATGGATCGATAGATATGCAAAATAAACGAGTAACAAACATCGGCAAACCTATTCATTCGACGGATACGATTAATAAAGCATACCTAGAAAAACATGCAGCAGCGCGTGAAGAACTCGAAAAACTGAAGAATGAAATAAGCAATCAACAGAAACTAAACGTTGATGTGGGTGGTACGTTGAGTATGGAAAATAAGCGAATTACTAACGTACATAATCCGTTAAATGAGAAAGATGTTGCAAATAAAATCTTTGTTGAACAGTATGCAGCTGCGCGGAGATAAGTTGACGAGTTAAAACTTGTTATATCTAAACTTCAGAAAAATTATCTACCAGTAGAATCTAACGGAGAATTAAATATGAAGAACAAACGAATTACAAATGTTGATTCACCTATCCACGAGCAAGATGTTGTTAACAAACAGTATTTAGAAACGTTTGCTACTGCAAAAGAAGAGTTTGAAGTGATGAAAAAGGAACTGCACAATAAACCAAGAAAAGCTCTTTTTCAAATTAACAGTCTACCGTCAAATCAGTCACCAATATATATGCTACAAAATTGTCGACTTATGTATAAGCTTCCCTACACGGGTACACTTACACCGTTAACAGTTTCACGTGATTCTCTGGTATATGCGATGATTAATCACGTGAACAATCCAATCGAATTAGAAGTAGGTACACCAATTGCTGTAAAGGAAGGTGATGAAATTCAATTCCGCCTAAAAATCCAGAAAAATGGAATACTAACTATCTTCCGCTCCATATTCTCTTTGAATATACTATATATGAGTAAAACAATAGACGTTACACTTCAGTTTAAAAATGCCGGCGAACATAATGGAAAAAAGTCGTGTCAAGAATAAACTAGCAAAATTAAGAAGAGATGTAAAAAATATAACTCTCTTAAAGCAGATATGGCTTTAAACCATCTAAGGTTAGAAGAAACATTTAAACCAATAACTGAACCATTAAATAAACTACAGCAGCTTACAGTTAACTCGAATGGATTAAATGCAAAGAAAAATCGAAAATTAAATAGTTATATAAGTGATGAAGAAGAAGAATCAGAAGAAGAAGCTTTGGACATAAAGGTTACGACTCTCCTGCAAAATTATCTTAACCCACAATTGAGACACAAAGTTGATAGAATATTTGGGGTTCGAGTAGTTGATGGAGAACACTATTTAGGGAGTAAAAAAGTACTGTTTCGCGATAGCAATCTTATAATTGACAATATTAACTATCCTTTAACTGAAGGTCTCCTTGAATTAATATTTCAGAAAGATCCGGACGCACAGCTGTATGATGATAAGGATCTGTCAGCTTACAGTCATATATTAAATTACACTAACGTGCACAGGAAACAGTATGACGCTGGCAAGCAAATATGAGGCACAAAATCGCTCAAATTTCAAAAAATTATCATGCCATTAGTAGAAGATTCAAAAGTGAAAAAAGGAAGGAACACACAAAAAGTCGTGAGTGCACTCAAATACAAACGTACAGGAAGAGGATGAAAAGTAGCTAAGTGGGAAAATGAACAAAGAAAGAAGATCGAATTAGTTCATTGGAATGATCCAAACAATCTAGTGGAGAGACTGAAAAAGTTAATAGCATCTAGAAGTGCTGGTCATTCGTCACACGAAAACGAAATCTTGCCAATCGAAGAAGAACTTCGAAAGTCGAGGTTCATCGAGTAAATGAACACTGCGCGGTAGGACGAACTTCCGTTCGCAAATATATTTAAAGCGGTTAGATTCTCTAAGGATATTACAGTAATCTATGAAATTGGATGTGAAAACAGAAGAAGCAACTGGCAACAACTAGCTATAGATCGAAACAGATTCAAGAAAGGAATAGACGACACAGAACGAATTCTTTTACCTATACTTTATGAACAAAATCAGAGAAGAAATAGCGAAAGAACTCCACGCTTCAGTGCGAAAGAATTTTGAAAGACGGAGCGTTATTAGCCGGACAAGGGATGATTTACATCAGGCTGATCAATGTCTCTGTTTTCTAAAGTTAATAGTGGATATAATTACATGTTAACTGTTATTGATGTTTATTCAAAGTATGCCTGGGCAGTTCCATTTAAAACAAAAACAGGAAACGAAGTGGTGGAAAATATAGAATGCATCTATTCAAAATGTAAACGCTATCCAAAACATCTTCAAACTGACAGGGGAAAAGAATTTTATAATAAGATTTTTCAACAGTGGATTAAAAAAAGAAAAATTAAACACTATTCGACAGGGAGCAGCTTGAAGGCAAGCGTAGTTGAACGCTTCAATCGAACACTGAAGCAGTGGATGTGGAGGAAATTCTCGGAGTGCGGATCATACCACTGGCTTCGCATGCTACCAAAACTATTAGATGAATATAATAATCGAAAACATCGTACGATTGGTATGAAACCTATAGACGTCACAAATAATCCACAACAACTTGCAACTGTGTACAAATTACGGGAAATGAAGAAAAAGAAGTCTCCTTATCCACCAAAATTTAAAGTAGGCGACACAGTACGAATAAGTAACATTAAGCGATATTTTACAAAGGGCTATACTCCTAATTGGAGTAATGAATTATTTACTGTAAGAAGAGTAAAAGAAACATCACCGAGAACTTACTTGCTTCACGACTATCAAAATAAACCAATATATGGAGCGTTTTATGAACAAGAACTGCAGAAGACAAAACATCCTAAAATATACCTTATTGAAAAAATTTTACGCAGAAAGAACGACAAGGTTTTAGTCTCATGGCTAGGATTCGACGCCACGCATAATTCATGGATTCCGAAGGAATATGTATTCTAAAAAACTCAATAGCAAGTACGCTAGTATAATATATATAATTTTTTACTCTAATGTCTAATAGATTTACTATCTTATAGTGACTTCTCTCTATTGTTGCAGACTTCCCTTGCTCAAGAAACTGTGCTTTTTGTTTTGTTGATGGCAACGTTCGACATTACCTCAAGCAAGAAGATATTTTCGCCTCAACTATGCATAATTAATTCGAAACATTTATGTAACATGTATCTTAATAAATTATATTAAACAAAATTTAACTAAAGATAACCTCTTATAATTTTTTTAATAAAAAATTAAACTCCCTTCTTTCTTCCTACTCCTTTACGTATCTGTGTCAGTGCGACGTAAAAAAATTCTCTTTAATTAGATTGTCTGCCTAAGAGCAGAAAAGAAAGCAAGATAAATAAAATATATTTTTACACTCACCTATAACGGTTCAAATAAATTAAATTCTCCTCCTCCCCCTCCAGGCTCTCTCACTTCTTATTCTTCTACTATATGGAAAGAAAAGTTAATGTAAAATTAAAATCTTTCGCAATCCTACAATAGACGATGTCTTGAAATTAAAAAAGTTAAAACTCACCAAAATATCATCGTCACTTCCGTGATCGTCCATTAACTCTCTTAGCTCAACTATCATAGCGTTGCAGGAAAAATAGCAGAATTTGTGTATGAACAATAGTTGAAAGTTCGGACTTTCGCGTCGTAAAAGAATACGAGTATGCAGCCTAACGAAGAGCCGAAACTCTTCGTTAGTCACTTCTCGTATTCTATTAACAATCGCTCTTTCAAATGCGCCCTCCACTTCCAATACATTGTTTATTTCGCACATTTCTTGTAATCTAACTACTTCCCGTAGCGCTAGCAGTTTTTCGTAGAGTGTTTGTTGTACAGATGGCATTTCAAAAGGTGTTTGAAACTGTAACGCACTTACAGCAAGCGATTCGCACTATATATACCCGTTCTAATGCCAACATGTAATTTGAAAAAACTAGTTTCAAAAAACCAGCTTGGATTCCACATCTGCTGCGTGGCGTGCGCACTTTAGTTTACGCATTCTTTTTCGTAGCCTGAGGAGATGAAGCTGCGGTCGAAGATCGACCATGACCGCTAACGACCGCGAAAGAGGTAGGCGAAAGGTGCTTGCAGGACACATCCGGGTTTGATATTTACTACGAAGCGACGTTCTGCTCCAACATATTTGTATAATATTTTTACACACAATAAAGTCGCGTCTAGTAATATAATGTGAGATTATCTTACACCTAGCATTAGCATTTTTTATAAAACAATCGAAATCACTCACATCTTTAGTTAGCTAGCTAGAAGAGTGCAAGTTCGATCCTCCTCGTTGTCAATCATAAAATAATTATCTCTAGTTCCCTATTTTCACACTAGGCAACTGCTAAGAGAAGTGTACCTTAAAGCTAACTGGACTAAACGACATGTCGGTGTGACGTAATGTTAATTGTAGCACGCTATTTAAAAAAGTGTACGAATTATACTAAGGTTTTGTTGATGTTGGACCGGGCGAGCTGGCCGTGCGCATAGAGGCGCGCGGCTGTGAGCTTGCATCCGGGAGATAGTAGGTTCGAATCCCACTACCGGCAGCCCTGAAAATGGTTTTCCGTGGTTTCCCATTTTCACACCAGGCAAATGCTGGGGCTGTACCTTAATTAAGGCCACGGCCGCTTCCTTCCAACTCCTAGGCCTTTCCTATCCCATCGTCGCCATAAGACCTATCTGTGTCGGTGCGACGTAAAGCCCCTAGCAAAAAAAAATGTTGATGTTGGCAGCAGTGTGTGTGTGTGTGTGTGTCAACAATCATGGAACAACAAGTAAAGAATAAGTATGGTGAGAAGAAAAGCTGTAACAGTAACATACAGTGTAAATGTGAACTTTGTACACCAAATATTAAACCGGATCCTCTACGTACAATATATTTTTCACTAGTAAGTGAGGCTATTACATCATACTATACACATGGCAGTTTACTTCGTATGCCACAACATTTAATTAATTATCTACCATCTGGGTTTCTCTCAACATATGCAGCTAAAGATTTAGATGACTTCCCTTCTATACGAAAACAAAACTAGAAATTGCGGTTTGCACTCGATGTACGAGACATTCTTGCTTCAGTGGAGAAGATGAAGTTGACAATTTTGACAGCCCGAATCCAATGATTAAGGACTGTGAGGCATGTAAGAAAGAATTTAAACATGTATTTTGAACTAACAGGTAAATAAAACAGTGTGATGTTCTACTTATTATTCGAGTTGCTTGAATAATTCTTCCTAACCTATATTAGCAGAAACATATGTTATGTTTTTCACCAAGCAAATAGTATAACCTCGATTTCTTTCCCCCCCAGAATTTTTGTTTCCTATCATCAAAAGACCTACCTCTGTGGGTGTGACAAATTATAGCTTTTACCCACATACTGTCTCAAGTCAGAGGTTGATTAAGGAATAATTCGTAATATTTTATTTTAAAAAAGCCATGCTTTACAGTTTTTTCAACCAATATTTCTGCTACGTGGCAGCGCGTTCTTCTTTTGTTTTGTCGAACACTGTCGTGTTTAATGTCTTTGATAACCGAAGTTCTTTGTTGTCGTTTTTTTCTATGTCATTTAACTCGCGGTCAATTCATGTAGCCTAACTGAATCATTAAACGATTTTATTATTTCTTCTTCCGTACTAAACATATATATTCCATATAATTTTTGATAAGATAGCACATCTTGTGTGCGCCTAACTAATTTATTAGTTCAGAGGTCGTAATGCATTTTTCTGTGTTAGCCATCTTGGACAAACATAACAAGAAATTACAGACATAACACTCTCATGTATGGGCTGTTTGACCTCGAAGAGTACAAACAGTTGACGACGTACCGGCGAACTCTATAGCAGAAATGGCGACCTGTTTTTATTCCGTATGTAAAAATTCGTACTAGTTTACCTATTTTGTAACGATATAATTTTTAATCTACCTTCGATTTCAGACTTTATCACTGTATTTGACTAGTACAGTGATATTTCATGAATGTCATTTATTCATGTAAGGTTAGTAAACATTTAGTAAACAATGTGTTTATATAACGTCAAGATTTACTGCTGGATGTGCTTCCTGTCACCATCATTAAAAGCTAATCAAGAACGAAAATAATTAAAAGGTAAGTAGTTCAGCAAAAAGAATATTATTTTTATTTTATTAAACAAAGCACTCCTCACCAGTAGTTTACCTTCACTCAAAATTACAACATAACATGAACATCCTGTTAGAGATAACCTTCAACAGACAACAAAGCAAATCTTGCACACTGAACCACTCCTTGGTGTTGACCTTCACTCACAGGAGGGGAGGAGGAGAGGCGGATTCTTAAACTAACATCCTGTTCGCTTTTTGCCAGCAAGTAACATTTTAAAGCAAATCCAGTTGCTGCATAGTCACTGTACCTGCCTACAACCGTAACCTTCAAGAAATTAATTGCCTTCTACGTAAAGTCCACTAACTGCGTAGTAGCAAGCCTCCTTGAGCAGTAAGAGGCACTCCAGCAAATCTACTCACAGCACATTGCACACAGCTTTCAAGAAATATTTACCTCGTACATAATGAACTCTGAGTTAGTGGCCTAGCAAGTCAGAGGCCTCCCCAAAAATATAAATTTAGTAGACAATGTAATTATCTATCATAATAATTTTTTGTCTGAATGTCCTTCCTGTCACCAACATAAATAATTTAAGAGCTAATCAAGATAAAAAAATTAATATAGGTAACTAAGGTAAGAAAAGAAAATTGCAATTAAACTAAGCAGTTAATTACACTCAGTAGAGTTTTTTTTAAAATCTAGCTACTAGAAGAGTAAGGTTAATAGTTAACTTGTTTTGCTCTTACAATACCCTTCAGTAAAAGAAACTCAATCACGCACCATAACAAGTGTTGTTAGCTATCACACCCACCTAGGCTTAGCAGTAGAAAGCTACTGCAAGGAGGACATTCCACACTTGTGTGTAGCCTTGACGGCAAGAGGCCCCCCCTCCGTACAGGAGAGTACATTCCACACGCGCCTTGGCATGTAAGAGGCGCCGTTAGGGAGGGAAGCGCGCCCCGAGCATGAGCAGAGGCTGCGGCTGGTCTAGACTCCTTAGTGGTCCAGACTCCTTGTGGTCCAGAGTCCTTAAATCCCCTCTACTATCATGCCGTACTTCTATTTAATTGTACCGGCTGAGCTAGCCGTGGAGTTAGGGCCGCGCAGCTACGAGCTCGCACCCAGGAGATAGTGGTTTCGAATCCCACTGTCGGCAGCCCTGAAGACGGTTTTCCGTAGTTCCCCATTTTCACACCAGGCAAATGCTGGGGCTGTACCTTAATTAAGGCCACGGCCGCTTCCATCTCATTCCTAGGCCTTTCCCGTCCCATCGTCGCCATAAGACCTATCTGTGTCGGTGCGACGTAAAGCAATTAGCAGAACAAATAATATTAATTCCTAGTTCCAGGTGGCTAAAGTGAATATGTAATGTTTACTCCACAAAGTGGCGAGGGGAGGGGGCGACTTTCCCTTCGCGCCCCACCCCCTAATCTCCGCTACTATTTGTTAACACGCCAAAGATGCAGAAGAGTAAATTTAATCACTCATTAATTTAGACACGTGTAGACATTCAGCTCGATAAAAGAGATGATTGCATAGAACAAAAACGAATACTGTTCGGCGAAATATGTGTGTAGAAGTCGTACGTCTGTTTGGAGCTTCTGTTGCATTCCGACCAGGTTGTCCAGTTTAAAATAATGTCTATGTATTCACCGCTGCTGATCACACTAGCCATTGCCGATATGCAGACAACACATATATGGTACGGCTGTACCATACACCAGCCTAGAACTATACGGTTGAAAACGCTGTTTACGAATGCAACGGATGCATTCGACCGGAGGCGTTGAGTAACATGCTGCGACTGTGACTCTGTTTCTTAACTCTTCATATTCTGACGTAAACTGCCCGCTGGCAGTAGTTCCCCTGTTAAAATCAGTTGGTAGACACCCCACACATCACTTATGCATGCGGGACATTTATAAGTAGAAAGTACGCCGTCCGTGAGCCACCTGGTATATATATAAAATAACTTGTCCTGACTGACTGACTGATTCATCATCGCCGAGCCAAAACTACTGGACACAAAGAAACGAAATGTTGGGCATAGATTCATATTAAGATGTAGGTGCTCGCTAAGAGAGGATTTTTGGATATTCCTTTGCTAAGGGTGTGAAAAGGGGGTTGATATTTTAAAATGAGTGTATCTATATCTCAAAAGTTTGAAAGTTTACAGAAGTAAAAATTGTTAATTAGAATCTCCTTTAAAAATAAGGAAACACGTATTTTTTTGTTTTCAGTACATCCCAATAAGAGGGGTAAAAAAAATGAAATGTCGTATGGCTTTTAGTGCCGGGATATCCCAGGACGGGTTCAGCTCGCCAGGTGCAGGTCTTTCTACTTGACACCCGTAGGTGACCTGCGCGTCGTGATGAGGATGAAATGATGATGAAGACAACACATACACCCAGCCCCCGTGCCATTGGAATTAACCAATTAAGGTTTAAATCCCCGACCCGGCCGGGAATCGAACCCGGGACCCTCTGAACCGAAGGCCAGTACGCTGACCGTTCAGCCAACGAGTCGGACATAAGAGGGGTGAAAAACGGTGAAAAATGGGTTGAATGCCTTTAATCAGAATACCGGTACTTATATCTCAGAAACTGAAGATATTAAAGACCTGAAAATTGGTACTCTTGATCATTTTAAAAATAAAGAAACACGTATTTTTGCTTTTGGAAAATCCGACTAATGGGAGGGTGAAAAGGGAGGTGAATTTTTAAAAACAGTGCGTCTATATCTCAATACTTTTAAAGTTTACAGATGTAAAAATAGGTATTTAGAAACTTCATTAAAAATAAAGAAACACGTATTTTTTGTTTTCGGAAAATCCCAATAGGAGGGGTGAAACGGGGTGAAAAATGGATTGAATGCCTTTAATGAGGATACTTATATCTCAGAAACTGAAGATATTACAGACCTGAAAATTGGTTATTTTGATCTATTTTAAAAATAAAGAAACACGTATTTTTTGTTTTTGGAAAATCCAATAAATGGGGGTGAAAAGGGGCGTGAATTTTGAAAATGAGTGCATCTATATCTCATAACTTTTAAAGTTTACAGATGTAAAAATTGGTATTTAGAATCTTCATTAAAAGTAAAGAAGCATGTATTTTTTGTTTTCGGAAAATCCCAATAGGAGAGGTGAAAAGGGGTGAAGATTGGGTTGATTGCCTTTAATGAGGATACTTATATCTCAGAAACTGACGATATTACAGACCTGAAAACTGGTGTTTGGAATCTCCTTTGAAAGTAAAGGAGCAAGTATGTTTTCTGTTTTTGGAAAATCCAAGTAATGGGGGGTGAAAAGAGGGTGAATTTTTAAAATGAGTATGTCTATATCTCAAAACTTTTAAAGTTTATAGATGTAAAAATTGGTATTTAGAATCTGCTTAAAAATAAAGATACACAAATTTTTTGTTTTCGGAAAATTCCAATAGGAAGGGTGGAAAAGGGTGAAAATGGGTTGAATGACTTTAATGAGGCTACTTATATTTCAGAACCTGAAAATTGGTGTTTGATATCTCCTTTAAAAGTAAACACGTGATTTTTGTTTTTGGAAAATCCAATTAATGGCGGGGGGGATGTTGAAAAAGGGATGAATTTTTAAAATAAGTGTATCTATATCGCAAAACTTTTTTTTTTTGCTAGGGGCTTTCCGTCGCACCGACACAGATAGGTCTTATGGCGACGAAGGGACAGGAAAGGCCTAGGAGTTGGAAGGAAGCGGCCGTGGCCTTAATTAAGGTACAGCCCCAGCATTTGCCTGGTGTGAAAATGGGAAACCACGGAAAACCATCTTCAGGGCTGCCGATAGTGGGATTCGAACCTACTATCTCCCGGATGCAAGCTCACAGCCGCGCGCCTCTACGCGCACGGCCAACTCGCCCGGTCGCAAAACTTTTAAAGTTTATAGATGTAAAAATTGGTATTTAGAATCAATTTCAAAAATAAAGAAACACGTATTTTTTTGTTTTCGGAAAATCCCAATGGAAAGGGTGGAAAAGGGGGAAAAAGGGGTTGAATGCCTTTAATGAGGCTACTTATATTTCAGAAGCTGAAGATATTACAGACCTGAAAATTGGTATTTGGGATCTACTTTAAAAATAAAGAAGCAGGAATTTTTTCGTTTTTGGAAAATCCAAATAATGGGTGTTGAAGAGGGGAGTCAATTTTTAAAATGAGTGTGTCTACATCTTGAAAGTTTAAAAGTTTAAACATATAAAAATTGGTATTTAGAATCTCCTTTAAAAATAAAGGAACAAGTTTTTTTGCTTTCTGTAAATCCCAATAGGATGGGTGTAAAAGGGTTCAATCCCTTTATGAGGATACATATATCTCAGAAACTGAACATATTACAGAACTGTAAATTTGTATATGGGATCTCCTTTAAAATAAAGAAACACGTATTTTTTTGTTTTTGGAAAATCCAATTAATGGCGGTTAAACTGGAGTGACATATTGGGGTGAATGTTTTGAAAGAATATATCTACAGAATATCTGAGAAAGGTAAAATGTTACAGACGTAAAAAGTGGGTATTTGTAATTTCCTGTAAATGTAAAGAAACATAGGTGATTTGTTTTTGGGAACTCCCCTTAAGGGGAAATAAAAAAGGGTGAAACTTTAAAATGAGAATTTCTTCAGTATATATAAAAAAACTTAACATGTTACAGAAGTGAAAATGGTATTTTTATCTCTATTAAAAACAAAGAAACGTGTATTTTTAGTTTTCGGAAATACCACTTGGGTGGAAGGGCGGGGGTGTGTAAAAGTGACTGAAAATGGTGTCGATTTCTTTTAATTAGGCTACTGATATCTCAAAAATGAAGATATTACAGACGTGAAATTTGATATTTGGAATCTGCTTTAAAAGTAAAGAAACACGTATTTTCGAAAAATCTAATTAAGGGGGGTGTGAGTGAAATAATTGAAAAATTAATTGACTTAATTCTATGAGAATACATACATCTAATAAAAACTAAAGTTGTTACAGACGTGAAAATTGGTATTTGGCTCTCCTTTAAAAACAAAGAAAAGCGCGTTTTTGGGGGGAAACAATCTTGGGGGGGGGGGGGCGGGAGTGAAAAGGAGTTGAATTCCTTTCATGAGGACACATAAATCAAAAACTGAAGAAGTTAAGAGTCGTGATAATTGGTATTTAGAAGATCATTTACTGTTAAAGAAACAAGTATTTTTTGCCGGAAAATTCACCCGCGGGGGGAGGGGGGGGGTGAAAGGAAGTGAAAAAAGGTGAATTATTTTTATGGGGATACTTATATCTCAAAACTGAAGGTAATAGACGTGAACATTGGTGTTTGGAATCTCCTGTAAACATAAAGAAACACGCCTTGTTTTAATTTTTCTTTGGGGGGGGGGGGGGGGGTAAATAAACTTAACGGCGGTGGTGTGTAAAAGGAGGTGAGATCAATTGATTTTACTGTTCATAATGTACTTATAAGGTGCCTCCGTTGCTCACTCGGCAGCGCGCCGGGCTCTCACAGCTGGGTTCCGTGGTTCAAATCCCGATCACTCCATGTGATATTCGTGCTTTACAAATCGGAGGTGAAACAGGTTTTCTCCGGATACTCCGGTTTTCCCTGTCATCATTCATTCCAGCAACACTGTACAATATTTAATTTCATTTGTCATTCATCGCTCATTGCCCCAGAGGAGTGCTTCGGCAGCCGGCACATTTCCTATTGTCGCCGCTAGATGGGGCTTTATTCATTCCATTCCTGACCCTGTCGAATGACTGGAAACAGGCTGTAGATTTTCGATGTACTTATTCGGATCATAAACCGATCATTTTTAATCTTTCCTGGGTTCGATTTCAACAGCCATCTTTTCCTTCGGAGAACATTCTTAGATTACAGTAGACTTTCCTGGCATATAAATAAAAATTTAAACACATTTGAAATAAACGATAGGAATGAGATTGAGATTGACCGTCAAATTATTCACCTCTATAATAAGGTCAATAATGCACGGAAGTATGTCATTCGTATCACCAGAAATCCCGCACACTTGCCTACGCGCGACAATGGTGCTGGTCACATTGTCAACAATGACAATGGTAGCAGATGTAATTTACCGCCAAGTAGCGGTCTTGCATCTTGCTGTGGGGTCCAGAACATCTAATGATAATAATAATAATAATAATAATAATAATAATAATAATAATAATAATAATAATAATAATAATAATAATAATAATAATAATAATAATAATAATAATAATAATGTTCTGGACCGTCGTCAAATTGTGCGGACCGCGCTGGAAACGGGTCTTGGCCTGGTAATGACTACGAAAACAGTCAAGCCGCGGGTTCAGTACCGCCAAGGCACCCAAGACGACACCACGCCGGATCTCCTTCAGGATTTGATCCATACTAAAAATGCTTATAGGAAAAGATGGCAAAGATTTAGGGACTAAACTGACCGCGTGGAATACCTGGACCTACCTCGGGAAGTACGAAATCGATTGCTGGAAACAAAGATTGAAAAATGTGAGGAACTTTGCCGTAATCTCTCAGAAAACGAGTCAGATCGCGAATTTTGGCGGATTCTCTCAGAAAACGAGTCAGATCGCGAATTTAGGAGGATTATATATAACAAGTTAAGCATTTAATTATAAACTTCAGTATAATACCGTAGCGAAGCACGGGTATCTTGCTAGTATGTAAATAAATTTGGAATTCAAGAGGGCAAATTGGGGGGAAAATTCATTTATATTTCAAGGAGTATGGGACTGAAATATATTTTCAAGGGATGTTCGACAGGTTTCCAAGTTCTTTGAAAATGTTTAAGAAGGGGCTAGGTAAGCAATTCATAGGGAATTCTGTACCTAGGTGACAGCCCAATAGTAAGTGCCGATCATCGATGTTTGATTGATTTATTGGTTGGAAGATTGTCCAAAGAGGAATCACTGATGCTTGTTGTGGTGTCATTCTTAGGTGTGATAATAATTCTCTCTCTCTCTCTCTCACACACTCTTTAAGCTAATATAGGGTCTTCAATGTATGAGTCAGTCAAACCAGGGTAATGTTTGTCACAATAATATTTCAGTTAATTACGTGCAGTGGAGAAAAAACGTGGGGAGATGATTATATTACCAGGTGTACCATAAGTTTTTGACGGCTTTTGTGGCAAGGAAAAAACGCAATTTTCAATGGAAATTCGGTTTTTTTAATTCAAAATATTTGCCATCCGCTTCTACACACTTCGTCCATCTTTCTGGTAAGTTACGATTACCATGGCGGAAAAACTGCTTGTCTTTTGTGCCAAACCATTCGTCGATCCACTTACCAACTTCTTCGAAATTGCTGAAGTGCTGCTCTGCGAGCGCGTGCCCCGTTGATGCGAAGAGGTGATAGTCAGATGGTGCCATGTCGGGGTAGTACGGCGGGTGCGGAAAGATGCTCCATCCAAGCGACTTCGAGGTGTCTGTTACTGGTTTTGCTGTGTGAGACGGCGCATTGTCGTGTAACAAAATCACTTTGCCGTATCTTCTTTCCATTTCCGGTCGTCTTTCGATCAATGCATGTTTTAAATAAATCATTTCTTGGCGATAGCGTTGTGCACTAACGGTCTTACATGTCTTACATGTTCTAATCGATGGAGCGTGTTCACCATATATTTCTACCAGCAAACGATTACTTTCCAGAGTCTTTTCGTTTTGATTAAACAAGAAAACCAATGCGTGCCTCAAATGTTCTTTTTTCGGGTACAAACGTCGACATGATCACTGGACGATACAACACAGACGCTAGTGTTTGGCGGACTCAACTTGTGTGTGTTGGTAGGTTAAAGTCAGACGAATAAACTGACGTATGTTTCAAATTCACACGCTGCGTACTGTTCGCTGGCGCCATCTCTTAGTGAAACCGGAAAAGGCTGATGCATACACCCGGTAAGTGATAAGAGCAGGGCTAGCGGTAGTGGGTGGTTGTTGTTGAGAAGGGACTTGTTAAGGCATGAGTGGTTCAAAATTCTCTGACTATGGGACCAGAACACTTAAACCGTAATATGTAACTTCCCTCAACAAGCTCTTCAGGCTGTATTATCTCATTCCCTTCACGATACAGCCACAATTTCGCAGTGGATGGCGTATGAGGTGGGAAGGTACATGTAAACTTAGTACTCAACCATGGTTGGGTACATGTTTCCACACGGCATCATAGTAGACATTTGAAACCGTTGCCAGTTGTTACAAATGTGCTGTACGACACTAAACCGCGCACGAGGCACGTAAGGGAGTAGAAAAAACAGGATTCGTCTCCCTTCGTACGTACAACACGGCGAAGTACCATTCCGCCACCAGTAGCAAAGAGCTGCATGCCTGATGAATCCTATTATGGAAATTGAAAGGAAAATGGAGTCAGCTACGAGAAACTGGAACCATAGTATACAGGGGCTGCAGATAAACAGAAAGGAAAACCTGAGAGAACTACAGCGTTGTGACCGAAGTGAGTCTGAAAAGGTGGAAAGTAGCCTACTAAGAATACAAGAAAAGAGGAAGATAAGGTAATAAGATGTTTTTGAAGAATAAAAGTTACTTTAATGAGCTGTATGAAGCAGTGTTAAGAAGTATGATAGAACGCAGAAGCACGTCTGATCGTAATTCTGTAAATGAGGCAGCTGTACGCAGATCCTCGTCTGTGCTTTCCTAGGTATAGAAGATAGATATGGAAAAGGAAAGAAAATGTGGTCATCTATGAATAACAGGAACTACAGTATACAGAAACAGGGACTACTAGTATTTCTAGGAATGTCTGGTAGAACAACTATAGCGTTGTGACCAGAACGAGTGTGAATGCGGAAGCGCGTCTGATCGTATTGCTGTGCATGAGACAACTAAGAACTGACACTGAAATCGGTGAAGGCAAAATTCTCTCACAGAATGATATCTTCTTCCTGCAATTTTCTACCTGTCTTACGTAATCTGCCCAAGCAGGAGTTGTAATGCTTAAAGGCCGGTTACACACTGGGTGGATTTTGCCACGTCAGCATATTACCGCCCCACCTTAAATATGAGCGTACTTACGCACTGAGCGGCAAAATTGTCACCCCTTGTAAGCTCAGTTGCAGAAGCGAGTTTTTAGCTTTGTTTATGGCTACTGAAGTTTCACTCTTCCAGTGTGTAATAAAGGTGAATTTGTTTTATGTATACTTTTAAAAACGTAAGTAGTAACATTTTTATAATGCAAAGTGAACCCATAAAAACTTATTTCACTCTTGTTATTCCGTCACCGAAGGAAAGGGAATAAGGAAAGGTTGTCTTATTTGGATCCATGTAGTCCATGAAAGAAAAGCAGAAGTTGTAGCTTTTTATACATTATTTGAATATTTGAGGAATTATGACCAAAATTTGTAATATTATGTTATAATACCAGTTTCACAAACTGATGAATTGCTTGCAAAGCTGAAAGATAGCATTCAAAGGAGAAATTCGAAATTAAGGAATTTTATTCAACCTGTGGAAATGCCAGCAGTTACGTTGAAGTAAGTAATTTTTATGTGAATGTATTTATTAATTTCATACATTATATATTGTTTTACAATTCACTGGTGCCTATAATATTCATAGGCCTACTGTATGGATTTCTTAAGTGCTTCTGAAAAATTATATTTGAAATACATACATCATATTTCAATATATTATTATATATTTCACGGGGTTTAAACCGTAGGACCGAACGAGTTGCAGGGTGGTTACGGTCGCGTAGCTGTCAGTTTGCATTCAGGAAATAGTGGGTTCGAGCCACACTGTTGGCAGCCCTGAAGATGGTTTTCCGTAGTTTCCCATTTCACACCAGGCAAATGCTGGGAATCTACCTTAATAAAGGCCACGGCCGCTTTCATCTCACTGCTAGCCATTTCTTATTCCATCGTCGCCATAAGACCTATCTGTGTCCTTTGACGTAAAAGGAATAATTGTAAAACATATTTGACAAGTCCACTGAGCGGACCAACGTGCACACGCCAATCGACCGCATAAGAAACACTTTCACAGCATTCATAACGGGGACTTTCCGTATTAGGAATCGTATTACTAGCATTGCCCATGCCTCACTCATTTCATATTGTCAAAGCCAAAGATTAGACTGTGACAAGAAAATTAATGTAGCGACCTTGATCCAGCCCATAGCAGAAGATACACTCCACTCTGCACGTTGTATCTCATCAGAGATGTATCCCCGCAAGACCGTCCAGATTTTACCTTGACTGGTATAATCGTCAATAAATTAAAGAATACTAATTTAGACAATGGTATCGAAAATATAATCACTATAAACGTAAGCATCAAAGAAATGAACCAAGCAATAACCTCAGATCTTACCGAAAATTGTGTACTACGTAAATCTACTTCTAGGGTGGCCAATGGTGGGGCTGCCAATGAAATACGATTCTTTGTCTGTGAGGAACAGATACACTGTTAAATGGTTTAAAATATCTTAGAATGATCGCTTTGCTCCCTTTTTAAATTCAATGGATAAATAACTCTGACCAACTAAAATAAATCTGGCCAAGTTTCGCCGATGTATGTTTCACTTCCAACTTCGTAGCAGTGCGGGCTGCATCAGAATGCTGGTTAGGCACCTTAAACTTGCCTAGATTGGTGGTGCCATCTCGCAGCAGAAATCGTTACCATTTAGTGAAGAAAGTGTTTATGTAAGACCCAAAGATGAAGACCTCATTGCCATGTTGCATCGAATGTTCTCATTTGCGAGGTGAATAGCAGGTTATGACTGTAAATTATTCATCAATATTTTAAAAAATCTCGCGAGGAGAAAATCCACGCCCGTAAAGACTTCTGCTACCTATAATATCAGATTTAAGGGTTGTACAGCGATCTGTTCTATGCCCAGCTACCTTCACTCTCAAGAAGGTACCACTTCTTGGTGTACTGAGTGAACCTCAGGACCACTTGTCTCTCCGAAGGTGGAAACTTTATTTGTAAAATTTCGACTTCTTAATTGGGATCCGAAACCATATTCTTCCGGGTGAACCGAGCACAGGTATCGGGTGTCGTTTACCCTGAATTAATGGATAAGTCTGATAGACCGTGCGCCAATGTTATTTTGTATTTTCGGTGTCAAGTGTCATAGGTCCTCTTAATAAACTTGTGCAATATGTTCATGGATAAGCCTGGTTATTTATCTACGTATTTGCTCGATGATTTGTTGTAGTTTTGACAAATGCAAGATATTCATAAGACAGAATTTCCGAATATTCATTCTTTCCTTTATTATTCTATTCTGAAATATTCCTAACATGTTAGTAATTTCTGACAATTTGGAACTCTACCTCGAATTATACGATTCACTTTGTATTGTATTGAAGTAACCAACGTTAAGTACAGCCATCATGTTCACGCTTGCTTTTCGTAAGCAAGTGATCACGGAAATAATGTCAGAGGTCTAGAAACGAAGTCTCGTCGTTAACATCCTGAATGGAGTACCATTGGTCTAGATAGAAGGAGAATACCTTTGTATTTAGTAATGTTCTTGTTACCTGGGATAAACCAGTTAAAGTTAGACGCCCTGGCGAAGGCATATTGTATAGAGATAAGTCCATTTGGAGACATTTGTATTTCGGGAAGACATTGAGTTAATTTGTAACTTAAGTGTCTTAATTCAAAGTGCGTGCGAAGGTTGGTTTGCATGAAGTATAGTATTTTCAAGCCACGCCCGATCGTGCGGACCAAGAAAAGCAACAGGGAGAATCAGCTGTTGTCTCATGAAGCTACTCGGCCCTGCGGTTAGGAGCGCGCAGCTGTGAGCTTTCATCCGGGAGATAGTGGGTTCGACCCCACTGTCGGCAGCCCTGAAGAGTGTTTCCCGTGGTTTCCCATTTTCACACCAGGCAAATGCTGGGGGTATATCTTAATTAAGGCCACGGCCGCTTCCTTCCCATTCCTAGACCTTTCATATCCCATCGTCGCCATAAACCTATATGTGCCGGTGCGATGTAAAAAAACAAGTAGCAAGAATATGAATCCACTGCTTCAAGAAGGCAACTCACAGAGGTACCTTACCGATAATGCTAGGGGTTGCTTATAATACGATGTGGTATCTGTGGAAATATTTCCAGGAACCTGGAAGTCTTGCCAGGCACCCTGGCACGGTCTACCAAAGGAAAAAGTCCCAAGGAAAGATCCGCCATCATCTTCGTGTTTGCCCTTCGCAAGTAAGTAATTGAGTCATACACTTGCAAACCCTGCTAAACGCATCATAAACGTAACGGAGGTAATTGGCCCAAAAGTCTTGCGGCTAATCCCCAAGAGAGTAATTAATGATTTTTTCCTATAATTCAGGAAACGTTCGCTGATTTCAATGTTAAAATATGTATAATTTCACTAAAAGTTCTTAGAACTACGTTAATTTAAAGTTCACGGATTATTTTGCAAGTGGAAGTCGGTTTTGGCAGGTTATGCATCTACATCGATGGTCGTCGTAATCACGCTCTGATGTACAAAACCGGTCATATTTGCCTTTCACTTGCAAAACCTGCCAGAGAGTTATAGCAGGTCCGAATTGTTCCTGTCTATATATTTTGAACTCATGTTAAGTGTTATACAACGCAAGAGACTGCAATATTACACTATTTTGGAACAATTAACTGGGGAACACAGCAAAGCGAAATAAATTATCACAAAGTATTTATTAACAAGTAATTCCTGCCCATGTTCAATTTAACCCCTTTTTCCTGGGGCTTACAGTATAATCATCTGAATGCTTTAAACAATTTAGCCCCTGCTTGAGCTGAAATCGGAAGGAATTTAAAATATATATATGGAGAGGAAAGTAAATGTCTAGCAAATTAAAGAAAATAACTCCTTTCATGGTCCGGATATCATCATGACTTGCAAATTTGACTGAATAAATCGTACTTGAATAGTATAATACAGGGATTCGGCCGCCACCTCCACCTCGGGCTCTCGGGAGAGGCCTCCACCTCCCGCGGGAAATTTGAATTTTGAAGGAAATTTGATTTTTGGCGCGAGATTTGAATTTGTAAACAAAGCCACGTGCTTTTTGACAGCTGTCATCGACAACAACGCATCGCTAACCTCACTGCTGCCATCTTGACGGGCCTAAACCTCAGTGGTACCAACTTAACCTAACTAACGCGAGATTTGAATTTGTAAACAAAGCCACGTGTTTTTTGACAGCCACGTGCTTTTTGACAGACAACAACGCATCGCTAACCTCAGTACTGCCATCTTGACGGGCCTAAACCTCAGTGCTACCAACTTGACCTCACTAGCCCGAGATTTGAATTTGTAAACAAATCCACGTGCTTTTTGACAGCTGTCATCCGCCATCTTTAAACTACAGAGCGCTGTGCTGCCCTCTTTATCGCAGTAGCTGCAAATTCGTCACCTGTCATCCGCTGTGCTGCCATCTTGGCGGGCCTAAACCTTAGTGCTACCAACTTAACCTCACTAGCGCGAGATTTGAATCGGTAAACAAATCGACGTGCTTTTTTGACAGCTGTCATCCGCCATCTTTAATCCATAGAGCACAGTGCTGCCCTCTTTAGCTACTTACTTTTGAAATGTGGTGGCGGATGATTTGAAAAATGCTTTTTGACAGCAGCCATCTTTAATCCAGAGAGCATCGTGCTGCCCTCTTTAGCTAGATACCTTTGAAATGTGGTGGCAGGCAATTCCACGTGACAGCAGCCATCTTTAATCAAGAGAGCACCGTGCTGCCCTCTTTGTGGCGGTGGCAAATTCCACGTGCTCTTGTTTGGAAACAAACTCACGTGCTTTTTTTCTGATAGCTGTCATCCGCCAGCTTGCATCACAAACCTCAGTGCTGCACTCTTTAGCTAGATACCTTTGAAATGTGGGGGCGGCAATTTGAAAAATTCTATGTGCCCTTGTTTGGAAACAAAGCCACGTGATTTTTTGACAGCTGGCAAAGAGCGCGTGAGTTTGTTTACTAAACAAGAGCACGTGGAATTTTTCAATTCGCCGCCACCACATTTCAAAGGTATCTAGCTAAAGATGGCAGCACGGTGCTCTCTTGATTAAAGATGGCGGATGACAGCTAACAGAACTTTTCAAATTGCCCGCTACTACATGTCATAAAGAGGGTAGCACGGTGCTCTGTGGATTAAAGATGGCGGATGACAGCTGACGAAATTGCCCGCATGATAGCAGCACAGTGCTCTATTGATTAAAGATGGCGGATGACAGCTGTCAAAAAATCACGTGGCTTTGTTTCCAAACAAGAGCACATAGAATTTTTCAAATTGCCGCCCCCACATTTCAAAGGTATCTAGCTAAAGAGGGCTGCACAGCGCTCTGTAGTTTAAGGATGGCGGATGACAGCTGTCAAAAAGCACGTGGATTTGTTTACAAATTCAAATATCGCCCTGGTGAGGTTAAGTTGGTAGCACTGAGGTTTAGGCCCGTCAAGATGGCAGTACTGATGTTAACGATGCGTTGTTGTCTGTCAAAAAGCACGTGGCTGTCAAGAAACACGTGGATTTGTTTACAAATTCAAATCTCGCGCAAGTTAGGTTAAGTTGGTACCACTGAGCTTTAGGCCCGTCAAGATGGCAGCAGTGAGGTTAGCGATGCGTTGTTGTCGATGACAGCTGTCAAAAAGCACGTGGCTTTATTTACAAATTCAAATCTCGCGCCATGATTCAAATTTCCCGCCAAAATTCAAATTTCCCGTGGGAGGTGGATTCCTCTCCCGAGAGCTCGAGGTGGAGGTGGCGGCCGAATCCCTGTATTATACTACTTACTTGTAAAATAGAAAAGATAAATGGCAATCATTATTTGAAAGAGTGAAAAATTTTACAATCATTATGACCAAACATATTAACTAAAAACCGTAATGAAAGATTGAAAACGCAGGTACTGATTTACTTACTTAGGTAAGGCACTATTCATTTAATTGTATCATTAAGTAGAATGGAATTTGTCCGCTTTTGCACATTGCACAGCTATACTATATTTTAAAGAAAGCATGGTCTCTGGCACAGTCGTGGAGTTTACCGCTATACGGCTACCATTCATGCAATACAGGTTCTTTCGAGGCAATTTCACTACTTAGTAGCAGTCATGCTTTCTGGAGTTATGAATTCTATGAATAGACGGAATACTTGACAGATGAAAATCATACAGATTTCTGGCCTTCGTATCTTACTTCACGTGAATTGGCTAATACTATATCATTCTTATTGTAATATTGATCTACTATGAAGTAGTTATATTGATTAGGGTGAAAACTTATTTTCTTGTACAAATTTATGTCCTTTGAATAGACGTTCCTTTGAGTTCAGCCTTACGGGAGACAGAATTGGCGTATATTTGTGATGGATAAGGACAACTGGTTTCAATTTAAGGCATCCACGAACGAATTGATTTTAGTGAACGTCTTTACTTACGGACCAGGATTGATTTAGTTTAGGATGAAGAGTGTACCGGTTTCACTTCAGGACCTTAATTTACGAGGAAAATTGATTATAATAATTAAATTAAATAGGATGATAACGCATTGAGTTAAATGATATTCCCGAAATACATTATGCATTTATCGTCAGAATACTATACATGACATTGTCAAGTTCAAGACTAACTGATTCTACAAACGTTTCTTAAGCAGGGAGGTATTTTCGAAAGGCAAGAGAAAATACAGTGCTCAAACCCAGAAATATCAAGGGACAGGTTCAGCTGTGGACATTTGGGAATCACTGTCTCTCACATTATTATTATTATTATTATTATTATTATTATTATTATTATTATTATTATTATTATTATTATTATTATTATTATTATTATTATTATTATTATTATTACGTACAGTTCGTTATGGGATGTTCAGCGTTAATCTGCAAGTCTCTGGTGACAACGTAAGTGCCACCATGAACTTGTAATAATTAAATATGGATTTTAATAATGGACATTATTTAAGGAGGATGGGAAGTGATTGGGCAACTTCAATATATGCTTCTAACGAGGGAGGAAGAGGTATAAAGAAATATAAAATATCAAGAGCAGGAAATAAATACGTCTTCCAGTTTTCTCCTACGTCTTTTATCGTCTGCAACCGATCGCATCAGTCTCTTAGGTAACTTACCCGTATCTTTTTATATTCACACACTTAGATTCATGGAAGTTTGTTGCTTACCTCTTTATTCCTTCAGCTCCTCCACTAGTTAACAGCTTGCGGTAGCCTGTTCATGACTCTTGACTTCGGAAATATCTCCTTATTTACACTGACTGACAGAGCAAATGTAACACCAATGAGGAGTGGTTCGAACGGGATGAAAGTTAGGGAAAAAACAGAGACGGCACGGACGAATTATTGATGTTTATTTCAAACCGATATGCAGGTTACACAATGCGCACGGCATAGACTCAGTAGGATGTAGGACCACCGCGAGCGGCGATGCACGCAGAAACACGTCGAGGTACAGAGTCAATAAGAGTGCGGATGGTGTCCTGAGGGATGGTTCTCCATTCTCTGTCAACCATATGCCACAGTTGGTCGTCCGTACGAGGCTGGGGAAGAGTTTGCAAACGGCGTCAAATGAGATCCCACACGTGTTCGATTGGTGAGAGATCCGGGGAGTACGCTGGCCACGGAAGCATCTGTGCACCTCGTAGAGCCTGTTGGGAGATGCGAGCAGTGTGTGGGTGGGCATTATCCTGCTGAAACAGAGCACTGGGCAGCCCCTGAAGGTACGGGAGTGCCACCGGCCGCAGCACATGCTGCACGTAGCGGTGGGCATTTAACGTGCCTTGAATACGCACTAGAGGTGACGTGGAATCATACGCAATAGCGCCCCAAACCATGATGCCACGTTGTCTAGCGGTAGGGCGCTCCACAGTTACGGCCGGATTTGACCTTTCTCCACGCCGACGCCACACGCGTCTGCGGTGACTATCACTGACAGAACAGAAGCGTGACTCATCGGAGAACACGACGTTCCGCCATTCCCTCATCCAAGTCGCTCTAGCCCGGCACCATGCCAGGCGTGCACGTCTATGCTGTGGAGTCAATGGTAGTCTTCTGAGCGGACGCCGGGAGTGCAGGCCTCCTTCAACCAATCGACGGGAAATTGTTCTGGTCGATATTGGAACAGTCAGGGTGTCTTGCACATGCTGAAGAATGGCGGTTGACGTGGTGTGCGGGGCTGCCACCGCTTGGCGGCGGATGCGCCGATCCTCGCGTGCTGACGTCACTCGGGCTGCGCCTGGACCCCTCGCACGTGCCACATGTCCCTGCGCCAACCATCTTCGCCACAGGCGCTGCACCGTGGACACATCCCTATGGGTATCGGCTGCGATTTGACGAAGCGACCAACCTGCCCTTCTCAGCCCGATCACCATACCCCTCGTAAAGTCGTCTGTCTGCTGGAAATGCCTCCGTTGACGGCGGCCTGGCATTCTTATCTATACACGTGTCCTGTGGCACACGACAACACGTTCTACAATGACTGTCGGCTGAGAAATCACGGTACGAAGTGGGCCATTCGCCAACGCCGTGTCCCATTTATCGTTCGCTACGTGCACAGCACAGCGGCGCATTTCACATCATGAGCATACCTCAGTGACGTCAGTCTACCCTGCAATTGGCATAAAGTTCTGACCACTCCTTCTTGGTGTTGCATTTGCTCTGTCAGTCAGTGTATATCTCCGAGACAATATGTTTCGCCCCAGATTGCCGAAAATGTCTTATATAAGTGACAGGGCTAGGATGGAATCTGGGTCAAATGTACTGGGAGTTGTAGTCTTTCGCCTAGACCACGGTGACAAATTATGCAGGGTTCTCGCCAGCAAGTATATATATTAAATTACATGTAAGTGAATTACGTGCACGCTTGGGAGGAGTTAGTAGAGTGGCTTAAATGCTAGTTTCACAACCCAGAGGGCCGAGTTTCCAATCCTGGAGGAGCAGTCGATGAAATTCTCACCTAAAAAACCATGTGACAAAGGGCATCCGACTTGAAACTAGCGGCTAGAAGCCAAAATGATTCAGGGTAGCTCAAAGAATACGGAAATAACCGAAATAGGCTCATGAAAGATTTTCTTCAAATTCTAAATCGAAAAAGCGTTCTTTATGATCTATTTACTTTTAGACAGGTTTTTGCTAGTTTTTTTAACAGTAATCCTGATTTTTTTTGCTAGTTGTTTTACGTCGCACCGACACAGATAGGTCTTACGGCGACGATAGGACAGGAAAGGGCTTGGAGTAGGAAGGAAGCGGCCGTGGCCTTAATTAAGGTACAGCCTCAGCATTTGCCTGGTGTGAAAATGGGAAACCACGGAAAACCATTTTCAGGGCTGCCGATAGTGGGGTTCGAACCTACTATCTCCCGAATACTGGATACTGGCCGCACTTAAACGACTGCAGCTATCGAGCTCGGTCCTGAATATTTTATACACATGAAAAAGTATCTCATGTAACGGAATACTGCCTGTGCAGAATGCGGATCTATTTTGTAGAACCGTGTGAGCTGGCTGTTCGGGTCGCTTTGCATAGCTGTGAGCTTGCATTCGGGAGATTGCAGGATAAAACACACTGTCAGCAGCCCTAAAGGTGGTGTTTCATGATTTACCAGTTTCATGTCAAGCAAATGCTCGGGCTGTACATTAATTAAGGTCATGGCTGCTACCTTCACAATCTTAGCCCTTTCCTATCCTGTGTCGCTGAAAACTTTCATCAGTTAGTGCTACGATAAACCACCAGCAAAAGAAAAAATCGTGGATAAACTGATGACAGTTTTTCTCAAAAATTTAAGTCATAAACGTTCTTTATGATTATTATCTATTTGTTCCATGTATATTACTGGACAAATTTGTGTTATTTTTGTTGACTGTGATCCTGAATATGGTGTCCCCGTTAAAAGAAGGACGTCATTTAACCGAATTTGGACTGTACAGAATGCAGATCTTCTTCGTTGACAAAAAAAATGTTAGTATTCATTCTAATTTGCGAGGCGCTAGCGAGCAGAGTGCATGTGCAGCATGCCGTATGCAACTCAGCGGAGCATGAGACAGGATGGGGCGGACTTCCATCTCGCAGCCTCGGGATTACTCCACCTCCTGGGAAAGCTTGCACCTGCCTCATCGTCTCACATGCAAATCTAAACTTGTGTTTTATTTGTTGCGTTCATGCTGAAACTATAAGCCCGGCTTGAAGGAACTAGTTATAAGCTAGGCAGCTCTCTACTGTTGAAGAGAAATAAGTGTTTAGGAGTGATAAATAAACAATGTTCGTGCTCTTATACAGTCTGAAGATTGTATAGACGTCTATCCTCACTTCATCCTTTCTACTGGGCTTTTAGGAAACTGATCAGATATTTCTATTTTTATGCTCGTTCCAGTGGGACATGGTAATGCTCTTGATTGAATTCATCGCACGAACGGAACTCCTTGCTACTAAATTGTTTTACGCTCGATATTTCGGATAAAGGAAGGGAAACTCAACCACCTTCCGTCATTTACGTTTATACCACGGAAGATTTCGAGCTAAGTCAATAATTGCATTTATGAATTCGGAGTCGACCTGTGTTGTCAAATGGTGTGTATTAAAATACCCATAGTCTGAAGTAGTAGCCTCCGTGGCTCAGACAGCAGCGCGTCGGCCTCTCACCGCTGGATACCGTGGTTCAAATCCCAGTCACTCCATGTGAGATTTGTGCTGGACAAAGCGGAGGCGGGACTGGTTCTTCTCCGGTACTCCGGTTTTCCCTGTCATATTTCATTCCAGCAACACTCTCCATTATCATTTCATAGCATTTATCACTCATTAAGAAATCACCTTGGGAGTAGCGACCCCATTGTAATAACAGCCTATATATTTCATTCATTGCATCCCTGGCCCGATCAATGACTGGAAAACAGGTTGTAGGTTTTTCATTTTCATTTTCAGTCGGAACTAAAACATGCTGTAGTGATCAAGTAGGGTACAACAGAGTAGCTCTAAAAATATTAATTTGAATATAGGAAGGTCGAGCCATAAGTTATGGCAACTATTTTTTTTGTCGCGAACAGGAGACAACACGGAAAATCTAAGATATGCATTTGGAAATATAGAGCATTTACTTATGCATAGTGCCTGAAGACAAATTCTGACTTCAGGAGATTCTCGTAGGAAAGTGACAGAACACAAGCCATTGGTAAACATTGTTTTATTATGGTATAGACAGCAAATACATAAGACTACGTACAAAGGATAGGTCTCCACTCGTTACAGACCTTCGAAATAATCACCCAAGGTTACCACGGTGCGTTGCCAGCGGTAGGGCAGGCGCTGAATACCATTCGCTGCATGTGTAGGCGAGGCAAATCGGCAGTTGATATTCTACCCCGTTTGAACATCTCCACCCACCTCGCCACTGTTCTATAGGGCATAACATGCACACCTAATGCTTCCCGCAGCTCTGCATGGCATTGGCGTGCATTTCTGCCGCGGAGAACTGCTGTTTTAATATACGATCGTTGCTCCTTCTTGTTGACTTCCAATTTGTGACGCTCTCACTCACACACTGAACTTGGGGGCATGCTTAGACCCACACTGTTGTTTACATACACCATCTAGTGGCATCATACGCAAGTACATACCGTACGTTTCCAAATGCATATCTTAGTTTTTCCGTGTTGTCTCCTGTTCGCGAGAAAAAAAAGTTGTTGCCATGACTTATGACTCGACCTACGTATTTCATCAGGAAGAACATCGTACTGGAGACTGGTAAGTTCTTCCATCGCATTGTGTAGTGTCATTAACCTATATTTGTCATTTTGTGTATGTCAAGTGGCTAATTTTGAGATGTTTCATTTTATTTTCTGGCGGTATAACGTCATACTGATACATCTAGATTTCCGGCGACGATGGGGTGGGTATTGGAAGGATGTGGCAGTGGCCTTCATCAAGGTACCGGGCCATCATTTACCTCGTGTGAAAATTTTAAATCATGGAAAACGATCTTCAGGGCTTCCAGTGGTGGGATTCGAACCCGTCATCTCCCTAATACAAGCCTACAGCTATAAGACCCATACTGCGAAGCCAAATCGCTTAGCTTTCAATTCCGAAAGACCTCCACTGAATCGAGTAGACATGATAGCGATGCAGCCCTCGTATACAGCATTTCAAAGCCCTAAGTCATATTTCCGCCAGCATACTAGACTGTCAAATCGTCAGACTGGGAGCTGGCTGGATCTACATATGGCACTACCGAAGGTTATGCAATTATAAGGAAACCGCAAGAACCAAAGGTGGTGCTATAATAGGCAAGATTATGATTGAGGTAATTCTCCGCTTCTTTCCTCACCGAACCAGAAATTACTACTGCAGCACGACTATCCTTATGAGATCACCTTTCACAGCATCCAGGGGCAGTAAATATCATTACTGAACACAATCTACACCTCAGGAGCATCCATACTGCCACAGCCATAAATGGGACCAAGAATTCAGTTAAAGCTACTTTTTGCTCTGGTCTGTGCCAAGAAACAGATGCAAAGGTACTGCATTCATCAAAGGATTGCTACAGGTAGGGCCTATTACAGGTATCATTGCTCATACTCCTACTATGATCCTATGATCATGAAATTTTCGTAAAATACACCTTCCACGTCATAATGTCATTAGTTATCTAAACTAAAATGGCGGTCGTTCGAAATATGTAAACTTTTGAAGTGGCAAACTTACTTACGAATGAATCCATTATTAAGAAGTCTGTACGAATGCATAATTTTCTAGAAATATTTTAACAGACCTACATTTGAAAATCATTATGAAAATCATTAATATAACAATGTAGTATTGTATCCGTGGGGAAAATTTACACCTTGAAACCTGTCCTCAGTGACCAATTAAGCAACTCTCACTGTACTTCGCCCTTTGGTAGTTTCGTAATGACTCACGTTCTTGCCGACTGCATGAATTCCATTGTTGTTGCTTGTGTCATCAGTCCTTATACTGGTGTGATACAGCTTTCCATGACACCCCATTTTATACTACCGTCTTAATTTCTACGTAACTACTACATCCTACGTCTTTTATTTTTTACAATTTGCCTTGCGTAGCACCGACACAGATAGGTTGGAAAGATAACAATATGAAAATGAATTTGGGATTCAAGAGGACAAATTGGGGCAAATATTCGTTTATAGGAAGGGGAGTTAGGAATTGAAATAACTTACAAAGGGAGATGTTCAATAAATTTCCAATTGTTTGAAATCGTTTACGAAAAGGCTATGATAACAACAAATAGGGAATCTGCCACCTGGGCGACTGCCCTAAATGCAGATCGGTAGTGTCTGATTTATTTGAAGGTGCAGCCGGAGAGTTTGCCTGGTATGAAATGGTTACAATGGAAAACCATATTCAGGGTTGCCGACATTAGGGTTCGAACCCACTATCACAAGAATGCAAGCTAACAGTTACGTGACCCAATCTGTGCAGCTATTCACTCGGTATATCTTATGTCTATCCTAAACTGTTAAATCATATTCATGCCTTTGTCTACCACTACTACGCCTGCCACATATACTTCTCTCAAAATCT
The DNA here is from genome assembly GCF_040414725.1 of Anabrus simplex. Lineage (NCBI taxonomy): Eukaryota > Metazoa > Arthropoda > Insecta > Orthoptera > Tettigoniidae > Anabrus > Anabrus simplex. The sequence goes on along the minus strand of NC_090266.1, from coordinate 387,180,035 downwards.
AACTGAACAAGTCCTGGATGTCTTTAAGATGTGACCTATCATTCTACCACTTCTTCAGGTTCAATTTGGCCAAATTGTTCTCCTCTCACCAATTCCATTCAGTATGTCTTCATTCGTGATTCGATTTACCCATCTTACCTTCTGTATCCTTCAGGAACTCTACATTTCAAAAGCTTCGACTATCGTTTCTTCTGAGCATATTTCACTTCCACACAGTGCCACGCTCCAGACGAATGTCTTCAAAAATATACTGTACTTCTATTTCCTGTATCAATGTTCGAAGTGAGCAAATTTCGTTTCTTAAAGGAAGTATATGAGTATTGTTATTATGGAAGTAAAATACCTGACGATGGCAGAAGAAAGGAGGACATAAAATGCAGACTAACACACGTAACCAAAGCCTGCCTTAACAAACGAAATTTGCTCACTTCGAACATTGATATAGGAATTAGAATTACAGTATGTTTTTGAAGACATTCGTCTGGAGCGGTGCAAAGGGTTCAAATCTGATATTATACACTCATATTCATAAAAAAAAACCAGAACACCTTGAAAGACTAGAGATAGGACGTTCATATTCACGGGACATGTTCATAAGTATGTTATGCAGAAAATATTAGCATTTCAGTCACCTAAGTTCAGCATATATCCTGTTGCGTAGTAGGCACTGGGTCCTCAATGGACACTGATAACATGTTACATGCGTTATGGCATCGACGCGTTTCAGGCGCGAATAGCGTCCTGGGGTATAGCCATCCATTCTGCATTCACCTGGTTCCATCTTTGGTGGTTGGCATGGGGTCACAGCGCCGCACCCGTCGTTTCACCATATCCCACACATTTTCGATTGGCGAAAAGTCCGATGATCGGGCGGGCCAGGGCAACAGTCTGACATCCTGTGACAACAAGAAGGCACGTGTTCGTGCAGCAACATGCGGTCACGCATTGTCCTGCTGAAATATGGCGTCTCGGGCGTCGTGCAGAAAGGGTACGGGTACGGATGGCACGATGTCATTCACGTAGGTCAAACTGGTCACAGTGCCCTGGACACGCACCAACTGTGATTTGTGGTTGTACCCAAAATCACCGCATACCATAAGGCCTTGAGTTGGCGCTGTATGTCTTGTGCGAATGCAGTCATTGTGATGCCTCTCTCCGTGTCTGCGGCGAACCAAAATATGGTCATAATTTTCAAAGTAACGGAACCTGGATTCGTCCGAAAACACTATCTCCTGCCATTCCTGGCCCCAGTGACGTCGTTCATACACCATTGCATTCTAGCATGTTTATGCACATTAGTGAAAGGTAGGCGGAGAAGTGGACGACGCGCCGGTAAACCAGACCGTAATAAATGGCGACAGACTCTCACTCCTGATAGTGTACGATGTGTTACACTGCTTCACTGTTGCGCCGAGGGGGACGCAGATCTGTCCTGCAATGCCATTCGGATGTGGTGTCGATCATCTCGAAGGTTGGTCTTGGTGGTGAGACCAGACCCATCTCGTCGTGTTCTATGGCCTTCTGTGAGGCATTCTGTGCACAACCGTAGCACTGCCGAGATACTTCATCCCACACGAGCAGCAATTTCCCTGATGGATCAATCACGTTCTCTCATGCTAATAGGTAATGCGCCCTATTTCAGACTCACTCACTTGAAGGCACGGTTCTCACATACGTCTGCAAGGTATCCTGCACGTCTGCTCAAGTCATACTGATCCATTAACTTGGCTTTGTAGCGACAACTAGAGCCGCAGACACATTTTACCAGTCGGTGGTTGTGCGCCGAGATATCGACATGGACCTTGAACCTGAGGGCCGACATGTTTCAAATGCTAATAGTTTCTTCAAAACACACCATTGCATATGTCCTCTAAATGTGAACTTCCTATCTCTAGGCTTTGAAGGTGTTTTGGTTTTTATGAACGTGAGTGTATTTCCTGCATCACTTGACTTCGTTCGACTGCACTCCATTACATTCGTTTTGGATATATGTTCTTCGTGCACTTCTTCAAGATTGTGTCCATGCCATATCTGCAGAGTCAGATAAAATAACACTATCATCGTCAAAACTTGTAGTTTTGAATTTTTCTCCTTTGATTGTGATTACTGAACCGTGAATTTCTCTCCCTCGTCGTTTACCTTCGTTATTTTGAATTTCATGAACTATGGCAGATCGATCTGTATTTATTGTGGTATTATTTGTGTGTATGATCTTCCCCTATCATTTAATAATAGATTTATTAAACACACTGTGTACTTTTAACAAATAATTGTTATAAGGTCCCTTGAAAGTTATCATCGTTTGCAAAGAAATTCAGGGAATTTATCCTCTCCTTACAATCAATCAAGTGGTACTGAGGGCAATACAAGCCGCAGAGCGTACAGGAACACTGGGTTGAAGCATGATGGTGACCTCGTTGGTGACAAATTCTGTGGTGAAAGCCATGCGCTGCAGTCCGCGTGAAGACATGTCGGAGTTCAAAGTTGGACTCTTTCCATACATCTGTGTTCATTGCAGGAGTTTCATAGAAGTCTGGATCTATTGCTGCAAGCTTTTGCTGTCTTTCACGATGTGGGCCTCATATGCTGGGGTGGATTCTAGATTATTACTTATCATTATCTCCCTTATAAAAAAGTCCGTGTCTACCAGTTTGTACACTAACCGTGTCCGAAATGTTCTGTGTAGCCGTAATGCTGTTTTCAAGTAGGTGGCTTTCACAGCTTCCAGTCTCCCCAGGTTGGCCACAGTGAGATGCGTCCATATTTTGCTGATGTCATAGCAGGCTATTGGAGCTATCTTAATGTTAAAGGGAATGAGGGTGGTTCTTACTGATAGTTTCTCAATGCTCTTTATTTCAAATATGGATTTGATCGCTGCAGTGCATCGTTCCTTTATGTGTTTAGTAAACGTCTTCCCAGTTACTTGCAAGGTTAAGCCTAAATAACTATACGAGTTTACCAGCTCTAGTTTGTTATTGCCGCACTCAAAGACATTTTCTGTAGAGATATTTTCCGCTCGCCTAAATCTCATAACTTTTGTCCATCGTCCATTAAATATCTTAAATTCCTTTCATCATCATTCTTATTCTCAAAATACTATTGCAAGTTCTTCTTCTTCTTCTTCTTCTTCAACTTCTTCTTATTCTTATTCTTCTTATTATTATTATTTTCATCAGTGGAGATTATAATTATAGCATCACATATTCATCATGGATTTAATATTTTACATTGATCTCACCATAATTATTCTCAAATTAATCTAATAAATTCTTCCTATTATTCCTCTTCATATTATTATTATTATTATTATTGTTATTATTATGGGAACTTAATTTCACGTGTTACACTACCGTTAGTGATATTTATGGTTAATGCATAAGCTTTTACAATTTCGGTCTCCTTTGGCACTAAGCAATTGATTTAAGACAAGATTCACTTGGATTATTATTATTATTTTTATTATTAATAAAATGGAAAGTTTTATATTTTTATTTCCACTCTCTATAATTTAGTCACATATGTTGGGTCCCAATATGAACCACCAAGATCCGATTTACATCGATCTGGACACCACGGTATTCGGAACCGCAACCTTCGTTTCCATACTGCCGTTAATTTTATGGGGACACCATGTCCTCCCAAGACACATCTCAAATCCCATGGCACATCGCGGCTGGGCAAATACATCCAATGCCTGCGATTGCTAACTTATTCCTTCCTTTTCATTTGAAGTCCCTTTCATCCCAGTGGAACTCTTCAAACATTTAATTTAATAATTAATCTTCGGTGCGTGGATTCTGCCACTCATAACACCGGAATCGACCTTACATCGTCTTAGGCATCGAGATTTATCTATTTCATCATCAAAAACAGTACGGCTCAATTCTTACCTCATGCCGGATTTTCGTCCTGCACGGCTTCCGATCTTAAAAATGGGCTCAAACCACTCTGGGCTTTCAACATAACGTGACCATCCTATACGCGTGCCTCTAACACTTCTAAACACATTTTTATGGTAATTATAAAGTCCAATAATGTGAAATAAACGTTTTACGTAAAATCAAATTTACTGCCCAATTAAAGTCTTTTACGCCACGTGTTATCTCTACATTGATTATTACTTTCACCCGCGAACTTTCACAGCATTATTATTATTATTATTATTATTATTATTATTATTATTATTATTATTATTATTATTATTATTATTATTATATTTTAACTAGCGAACTTATAAAGCATTATTATTATTTCCTTCATTTTAACTTGCACACTCAAAAAGCAGTATTATTATTTCACATGACCTTCCGTACGCAAACACAAATTTTACAGACACTGGCACTTTCATAATCTGGTTGTCTGGTAACAAATATGCCTAACTAAGGTACAAATAAGCACCATGGTGATTGAAAAATCTAATTAAACTGGGTTAGCATAAAAGAAACATCTAACACTTGAAATGAACTTAAATCAAAGTATTCACAAACAGCATGCATTAATTGAATGAAATATCCCATATTTACTTTATATACAATAAACAAATATTTAATTAATTAGTCTAACCTATAATTACGTTAATATAAATTAGTTCGTCCGTCTATCTTAAATAAATAATGGATTCGGGAAGTGATCCATGTGGTACGTTAAGTAACCATGATTAATTTACCCTGAGTCTCGTTTTATCGCGATAACATCCCCAAATATATCAAATTTGTGTACTCATGCCTGTGTAGAATTCCGTTGTCTCGTGGCGATGGAGAAGTCTCACGGCCCAATATTGGTTTACTCGTGCATCACTTTATAATATTAACACAACAAAACTTTTCTGGGCGATTACCCATGATTAACACCTGACTAAAGAATTTACAATGATTTATACAAAAACAACACTTATAGGTGCCTAAAGACCCATTACACTTTCACTATTATATTCTTCCTTGAGCCCGAACCACAAGTCGTGACACTTACGACGATGTGTCGTTTTATTCGACCCGGCGCGTATCGCGTTAGTCAACCGGCACTTCCTGACGTATTCTAGGCCGTCTCGTGATCGCTTCGGCGTCTATGCTGGTGAGATATCGCTGACCAATAGGAAAACAGCGTGATCCTTTTCCTTGAATTCTATATTGTAGTTCATCAAGATTACAATTAATCAACATGGGGATGATATCACAAAAATCCCATCTGTTCAATTCGGTGGTTGGAATATTTTAATTATTATTTTTACTGCAGATAACTGGAGTTCATTTTGACTTCGGTTACGTTGGCGCATCTGCGAGTCCTATACTAATTTTGTCATTGGCTAACACTGCAGCGGTTCATTTAAATATCTTCCTCTGACAACTTAACAACAAAATGCCTCGAGGCGTGGGAAACTCTATTGCGAAATATTCTCTGTATTTGTGACACAAGGAAAGGTTCTTGTTCAAGAATAAATGCTCTCTCACTTCCTTGTTGCAATTAGGACTGTTGTTCTGAGTTCTAGATTTAATCCTCTTAGCTCTTGACAAGGAAATAATACTACCCATTATGGCAGGCTTAACTCTTGGCGACAGATTGTCGGGAGCACGTCTGACCATGTTGAAATCTCTTGGTCTCTGCCAGAATGACAATGTGTATATTCCAATACTATCATATGCCTTAACAGAATTTATAATATCAAATCATGATACCTATGGGCTATCTCATCCGGATACAATACATAATCAACTTGGGAAGTTCTACTTTATTGGGAACGTGAACAGCAGTTTTAGGCAGGTTTGTAGTGAATTCTATAATTTTAACTCGTTCGAAACACTTAGCATTGTACCCTTTTATCGACAGAAGGAAATTCAAACTTTTTTTTACAAATGGCTATACGTCACACTGACACATATATATCTTATGGCGACGACGGGAAAGGGCTAGGAGTTGGACGGAAACAACCGGGGCCTTAATTAAGGTACAGTTCCGTCATAAAAATGAAACTCCTTGCATTAACTAGTCAAGAAGTCTCCCTACTAATGTGCTCCTTCATTTCGGTCGTCCATGTACTCCACGACTTAAAAATTCTCGGACGGTCCACCACCTACACGGCACGCAATACTCACCACAGAGGACCTCCTGCTACCAAGTATATATCAACTTCCACACGTCGATACTCGCCTCGTTGACTGATCGGAACAGAATAAAACAGTCTGGAGCTGGACTTGTACGTAGGTAAATAATGTCAGGAAGCAGGGGAAACGTGAAACACGTACCGCCCCCCCAAATGGAAGAATGGGTACCAAACATGAGGGATTTATTAATACACACGAAAATTAGATGAATAAACTGATGAACAAAAATGGTAAAGCATGGGATAATTACTTACATATCAATTTGTGTAGAGTGTGTTACACGTAGACTGGTGTTCAGCAACACTAAGAGGCTCAATAAGTATCGACGAGAGTAGCCACAATCGTCTCTTCCAAAATAATGACCACACATCAGAATATCAACTCGCCTCGAAAATACTTAATTTCATGACGTGAAATACTTCAAACACCAATTGAGAAGCTGAATAGTTGCGGGAGAAAATCACTATAAACTTTATAGGGATTCGCAGATCTCGATCGATAACATATCACCCGATCTCCAAACTAGCGTCACCAGAGACGCGAACACACAACAATCCCCATCTCTACCAAACGCAGCACCTCAATAAACAAAAGAAAACTTTAGATAAAGGAATAGTTGCCATAGTTACGTGACAAGTAAAATATATCAACAATCAAATAGATAAAACTAAAGGAAAACTCACAAAATAATTAAATAATCAGGCCCAAAAATAGAAATCTAGAAATCTATAGAAATCTATAGAAATCTATATATTTTTGTATGCATGTATGTATGTATGTATGTATGTATGTATGTATGTATTGTACCGTACTGGGTCAACGATAAATAAAAAAGGTGGGTCGCAGAGTGAAAAGAAACATGTTACCAAATTATTCCTGCCCTCTTCTTACCTGACTAGTCAGTGGCAAGCCCGCGGACGTTCGTTGACTTGATCATATAAACTAAAATACATCTTAAAGATATAATAGGACGTGAATCGCGATTGTGTGAGTGAATGAGGATAAGATTTTCACAAACTAAACTTTAATGATCGAAAACATAAGAATCGGATAAAATAACATCAATAATATCATGAATTTATTCACATAAAATACAAGTTCACATCAGTGGCCAAGAAGTGGCAACATGATCAAATAATCTCTTCGGAAACCGTGCGAAGGTTACATGAGCACCACATATTATTTCTGGATAAGTTCAAACAGATTCACTTCTGAAATCGTCGTAACAAAACTTCCTGATTCACGAGATTACGAACAGAAGTTCCTCGCACATAAGGATATTAAATTTAACACTATTCCCTTAAATTGGGATAAAAATACACACGAATACGAAAATAGGACTATATATTACCCCCCAAAAGCACTGAAATTGACATGACCCCGCGCTCATTTTCACAGACGGTAATTGAACTCGCCAGCTCTGGCAAGCATGCGTGCTACCCTTCTAACAAAACACAACTGACAAACACCGAAAGAACCAAGACACATCAAAAATTGCACAGCACAAATATAAATGCCACTCCACCTGAAACAAAATTTACAAGGAACACACTCATCTTGCGGGCTTGGTAAACAGGTCTCCCTCCGTCGTCTTATATGGGTGAGGGCATTGACCTTCCTTGATCGGAGAGGGGTGTCAAGTTTGCCTGTCCCTCGGGTACAAACAAAATATTACGTGATCTGACGTCTCCGCTACACGGTCGAGTCTTTCACACAGCTGGGGTATGTCACGTGGCTGATGGGCCCCTCGCCGCATTCCATTGAGCTGTTAGCTGGGTAAACATTCATCCCTTCAAAGTAGGGGCATACTGCAGGCGCTCTCGGCCTTCCGATAATGTAACAAATCATTACTTCTTATACGAGAGTCACTTTCCTCGGACTCATAATTAAGCTTATATGCCGGACCTCATTTCAGGCCATTCAAATCGAACGGAATATCATCCGTGTATTACATCTCTTATACAACACCTCATAGTTCAAGCCACGTGCACAGTCATGAGAAAACTCACCGGAAACATATGGATGACCCTCATTAATACAACGTTGAGGATACATGTCCCTTAGCCTCTTCTGCACCCATGAAATTTATGCACAAACTTATAGCATGCAAACCCTGTTCCTAAGGGTCTCCCACTCGACGTTACAAGGCATCTGTGCCCTTTATATTTGAATGATCCTAGCTCCGCAAAACTATTACACAATATAACCTAAAGAAATATCATAACATTACTTTCACTGAATGAAACCTAAATCCAACTTAACTCCTTCATTACCAATAAACAAAGATACAATGCTACACATGTAAAGTCCTGTATAAAATTACATGATTGCCATAGGGGCTTAATAAAATATTATTTGCACACAAATGTATCTATGCGAAGCAAACTGTCCCTATCTCATGTTAATAAAATCTGTTCAAACTTATCTTTTCATGGTGACCTCACGGCTCCCCCAACATCACTCTGTCTTTATCCTGGGTCACTGGTCCTCGGTTTAACTCCTGGGGTTGATTCATTGCGATGCCGTCTGCTTGACGCGTCGCCTTCTGCTTGACGCGATGCCATCTATATTACTAATGAGTGTTGGACGGTCTCGTGCTATTGGCAGCTCTTGTCGTAGCTCCATACCGCAGTGACTGCAATTAGACACACAGTTAAATGTCTTCTGGCGCACTCCGATCACTACTATTTCTTTCTCTTCCACGTTAAAGCTGAAAGTACTGCCTAGCCATTTTGATGTTATTTAACGCAAATTCTAAGTGCTCAACCACACACGAACTCTAAGTTGAGGTCTATTAATTGTTCCCTTCCTGGTTTGGTAACTAGCTATTTTCACAGAACATAATTGTTAAATGTTAATTGTTAAACTTCTTCTAAAACGGAGACTTCATGTAGCGTGAAAATTCACGACGCAGACTCTTGCGCGGATAACTTCCACAACGCAAGACTGAAAACACGAATGAAGCCTTCTCCACTTACCACGCTCTATTTATTGTACCAGACAGAGACGCCACGCCAGGGGACTCACCAAGATACACACTTCTTTGTGCAGAGAAGAGTTTGGTTCCCGCGCTTATCCCGCGCAAGTTGTATAATGGAAGGCAATGACTATTAATGCCACAAATCAATTCTTACCACTCAGAAAATTATGACACGTTTTTCTGTATTTTTCGTTTCCCTGGATTTCGACCATAAGCGAAGATATTCTCCTCGTTTCCTAACTTACCAGACCTGCTTTCAGCCGCCTTTCTTCTTATCAGGGTGGCACATGTGGTTCCCCTAACAGCATACGAGTCTCTTCATCTTTACATGCGATTTCCTTGCTCTCTCTCACAGTGGGCTACGCGCGTCCTGGCTTGTTCTGTCCCCCTTGCGCTCCAAGCAACTTCTTCGCGCCTTTCTAAATTCGACTCCCTAATACCACATTTCTGTAGCATTAAATATTATTCTTTTCTCACCAGGAACGATATGATTCAGTATGTATGTATGTATGTACGTATGTATACCTGTCCCTTAGTCCCGTTTCTGCAATAAAGATAGAAAGAAACGTGAAAAATATATCGAAAATAATCATATGTCAATAACAAATAGATCACAATTAACTTAACGCATATTTCTTTAAAATCCTCGTATTATCACGCATATAATGTCGTAAGCATACATTTACTGTAAATGCACGCTTGGTTCACTGAAAAGACTTGGTTTCTGTCCCTTGTCACGAAGTCGAAGAGATTTAGAAACATAATTTCCACTCCTGAAGAGTCATATGGCAATGTGGTTCGCTCAACCTATAGGTACCAGTAATGAGTACCGGTATGCGGTTTTAATTTCGGGGAGGAATAATTTGATGGCACCCAAACGTAGACCTAATCATTCTATGTCACTAGATTAGACCTGAGGTTACGAATAAAGGAAACATTTCCCCTCCTTTCCCCTGGAGATCTCCATGGTTAGTGACGGAGGTACCGAGCTCGATAGCTGCAGTCGCTTAAGTGCGGCCAGTATCCAGTATTCGGGAGACAGTGAGTTTGAACCCCACTGTCTTCAACCCTGAAGGGAGTTTTCCGTGGTTTCCCATTTTTACACCAGGCAAATGCTAGGGCTGTATTTTAATTAAGGCCTTGGCCGCTTCCTTCCCACTCCTAGGCCTTTCCTATCCCATCGTCGTCATAAGATGTAAAAACCTTGTAACCAGTAATGGAGATGATTGCTTTTTGTTTAAGAAAATGTAGTTAAGGCATTTATAATCAGGAGACTTCACCATCTCTAGTCCGGTGTGAGTTGTAAGGAGATGGCGACACAACACGCATGCCCTTACGACAGATGTGGTATTCTGTCTGCGAAAAATACCGACCTACCTTTATCTAAGCAATGAATAAACAGTTTCTTCTGCCCTAGTGCTAAATGCAGTAGGATGGGAAGGTTAAGCTTCAGAAGTGCAGTATTTAAACCGTCTATTACATACAGAAAGAATCCAAATATCCATGGCAGGAATTCCTCTTTGTGTAATCGCTTGAAGAAATTGAGTCCGCCAGGAGCCGCATAGAAAACAGGATATCGTTATAGGAAATGAAACTCAAGTCCTAGTCACTGGCTTCTCACTAGGGTGATCACTGTTCGAATCCGGCCAATACATGTGTAATTCTCGAAACAGAAATTTACGTCCCTCTGGTTTGGATTCCACGTAAAACTGGATGTCCCATGGCTGTGATCACAGTATCATCAGTTACGTAAACTAAAAGCTTGCTCACTTTCTGAACCCTGGCCCTTCCAGTTGAAAAGTAAACACTTTCGTGCTCGAGCCACATGGCCTATTCTAGATCTTTAGATATTATTTCTTTCGTAATTAGTCGTAAATTTACTCCATCATATTTAGTAGACTGCATTGATGGACATGGATATTGCTACACCCACACTTCTTTTTCTGACCTCAACAAGAACCACCTGTCGCCGTTTAAATTAGACTAGAATACAGAAACGGCATTCTCTGCGACGTTTGCTTTGACACCAGCGCACTGTGCGTGACGTCGTCAACAGTTCAATAAGCGTCACAGTTGGATGCAGAAAAAGACGCATTATTTCCTCTGATGAGTTCGCTTCAGTTTTAATATAGATGATAGTCGCATCAGATTTTGCCGCAGCAGAAAATTCTAGCACTGATTCGTCAACGCCATATATGCGAGATATCAAGTGTTATAGCATGAGGCAGAAGTGGCTATGAATGTCGCTCCTGTGCACCACACTGATATGCTGTGTGATAAGTTGGCCTCATGTTTGCACATTAATGTTACCACACCTCCGGAACTACTCCTCCCAGCGTGACCGACTCAACTAGCCTCTCCACCGATTAACAACAGTACGACACATCAGTCATCTAGCCGTAGCAGTCATTCTTTATGAGTGCGAAAATTTCACACTGCACATTGTTTGATTATTATATTATTATAGTATTTTATTTTGGTTTATACGTCATATACAGTAAACAAATACAAATCCATGCGATATATTCATGTTTGAGTAAACATGTGACTATATTTAACAAAATGTCACACACGAAATGCTATTGCATCTTATCAAAGCTTTGTCGAAGTAATGGTGAAACCAACGTCCGGCACAAACGTACGACACACAGACAAGCGCAAGCTGTTTCGCAAGCTTCCGTCAGATAATCTCGCACGCAACCGTGGCTTGTAAAGTTACATTACAGAGAAAAACCTCTCACAAACATATTATGTTGAACCAAATATTGAGAGAGCTTTAGCAGCCTCGTACTGGAGGCGTAGAAAGGCTACTCGCGGGAAATGTTCGTGAAGTTCTTTCGTAATTTTTGGCGAGGAAGAAGTTATCTCGAAAGCGTGCGATAGACTGGAGATCGGCAAGTTCCATCTGCAAGTGAACAGGAGCTCATCGACTGAAACAGTGAATTGTCTGGCAAATGTTTGTAGAAGAGGATGTAGAATAGCACATTCATGAACCGAGTCCAACGTTGGAAAATGCGTTGCGTTCCAGCACTTGAGCTGGCTTTCCCAAAGTGCAAGTTTTCTATTGAACGCTTCCACTTTTTCGACCATATCATATATTACATTGTTTTCACCTTGCATAGGAACGTTGAGAGCATTCATATAAATGGAAATATCAACTACGAGCGCAAGAATCTTCTAATTTGGACACATGCTTGTTTTTCTCATTTAAGATGTTAACTATCGCGAGTCTCTGTTTAATACCTCATCGAGGCTAAGCCAACGGACGTCACTGTGGTACATAATGTCATCATACGCTTCGTCTCCTCTCAGAAATTTCAACAACTTCCATGACATGTCTTAACTTGGCTGACTTGTTGGTGCAAAAAGCAGTGCACGCCGGGCAACGTAGTCTCATTGCACCTAAGTTTATTTCGTAACATGCATTGAATCCCTCTTTGTTGCCTCGCATTGCCGTGCACTATCCGTCGTAACCGATGGAAATTTATTCCAGTCCAAACCGACTGCATCGATGACGTCTTCTATAGCTCTAAGGTGGTGTTGTTAATGGACACTGTGACTAAAGGATCCTCTGTAACGCGGAGGTTACTGTCCACTGTCCACTCTTCGGAAAACATAACTAACTGTGCAGTATCCGATATATCTGTGGACTCATCCAAGGCGATTAAAAAGGCGACAAAATCTTTCACCGCATTAATTAGTTGCCAACGTACATCACTAGCCATGGCACAGGTACGACGTGTCACTGTTTGGCGGAAAAGACGGACATTTTAAAACTTGCTGGCTTCTATGGGGCAGAGAAGTTTTGCTGTGCCAACAAAACACTATTTCACCATTTCGCCATCCGCAAATGGCTTTCCCAATCTCGCTATTTTAGTGCTATATTGTAACTAGCTCTTAATGCCAGCGTGTCGAGATCATCCTCCTGAAAGTAGGAGGGAATGAAACGAACATACCGCGGTGGTGAGCCACAGAAGATTGGATCCTAATTTTTTTTCAAATGTTTTACTTACTTCGGAATCTGCCTGCTGACTGCGATCATATGATTTCAGATCCCTAAGACTTACTTCGCATTCTTCGCCTACTAACGAGGCATATATTTCTTTGTGGACAGCGTTATAGTGACGCTGTACAGTAAATTTCTAGTGTCTACCGATAGTCCGATGGCATAATAAGCACCCATTTAGAAGTGTTTCCGTCGGGCATGAAAAAGAATTGCAATTCCCAGTCCGTTTTAAAGGAATGCGAGATTTCGCCAGTTCTTCTCTTTTTGACGTGCTTTCCATAATGCAATGCGTTTGCAACAGCACTTCCAACAAACCGCTGTCCTGAACCGTGTATGCTATGTTCCCTGGTCATCTCTACGGCCAGTGCTCCCCACCACATAACGTCTGTCTCTCCCCGAGAGCGGACACACCTACCAAGCTCGTCACGTGTAGTGATGGAAAAACTTTTCAAAATATCGATATATCGGTTTTTCGATACATCGGTATTAAAATATCGATATCATTGAAATATCGGTCTTCAAAATATCGATTTATCGCCGATATATCCGTTTTAAAAATATTGGTGCTATTATCCATTATTGTAAGTCTAGTTTTACATTTAACACAATGATGAAAAGATTCATTACGTTTAATAAATCTTGACACAGATCAGAAAACAAGCTTAAAACAATGACCAAGTAACATGACATTTTCACTACAATGACATATTATAAGGAAAAAAATCTTCCTCTGTGGATCAGTGGTAGAGTGTCGGCCTCCGGATCCCAAGACAGCGGGTTCAAACCCAGCAGAGGTATTCGGATTTTTGAAGGGCGGAAAAAAGTCCATTCGACACTCCATGTCGTACGATGTCGGCATGTAAAAGCTCTCTGGTGACACATTTGGCTTTTACCCGATAAAATTAATTAAATCTCAGCCATAGATGCTAAAGAGAGTTTCGGTTTACTCGGTCTGCCATCTAGTGGGCCCAGAGTGGAACGGAACGTCGAAATTGACGAGCAGACAGCCAAATGGCGTCAAATTGAAATGTCTGCACACGGTAGCTGAGGCCATACGATTATTATTATTATTATTATTATTATTATTATTATTATTATTATTATTATTATTTTTCTTCTTCTTGCGTTCCGGCCTTCTAAGGACCACGTTACAATTTCAGTTCTTCCTCCTTAGTTCTTTCCTTTTCTTCAAGTATTCTTTCATTGTTTCACTGTGCTTCTTTTTCCTGTCTTCAGTCCACTTTGTGCCTGTTTTCTTTTCCTTCCTCCCTTGGAATCCTTCCATTTGTAAGACTTTCTTCCTAAAAATATTTCTTTCCAATAGTTCTTCTACCGAGCTCGATAGCTGCAGTCGCTTAAGTGCGGCCAGTATCCAGTATTCGGGAGATAGTAGGTTCGAACCCCACTGTCGGCAGCTCTGAAAATGGTTTTCCGTGGTTTCCCATTTTCTCACCAGGCAAATGCTGGGGCTGTACCTTAATTAAGGCCACGGCCGCTTTCTTCCCACTCCTAGCCCTTTCCTGTCCCATCGTCGCCGTAAGACCTATCTGTGTCGGTGCGACGTAAAACAACTAGCAAAAAAAAATAGTTCTCGTATGTTGCTCCTTTCCAGGTCTTTCTTGACTTCTTGAATCCAGGTGGTAGTTGATTTCTTTTCCCAAAGGTACTTGAAGATTCGTTTAGTTAGTCCATTGTCATCCATTCTGTAAATGTGTCCAAGAAATAGCAATCTCCTTTTTCTTATTGTTTCTGATTTGTTTTCTATGTTCTGGTAAATTTCATTGTTACTTCTTAATTTCCAAAACTCTGCAATTCTTAGAGGACCTAATATTTTCCTTATAATTCTTCTTTCTAATATTTCTAATTTATCGAGCTTGTAGTTCAGTGCTAGACATTCACTAGCATAAAAGCATGCTGGTTTCACTACTGTGTTGTAGTGCTTTATTTTAAGTTTTCTTGATAAGCACTTTTTGTTATAAGTATTCTTAGTTATACCGTACGCTCCTTCCATCTTTTGTATCTTCTCCTCTATAGCAGATTTTTCTAAACCATTTTCTTGAATTATCTCATCCAAATATTTGAATTTCTTTACCTTTTCTATTTGACCAACATCCGTTAATAAAAACTTTGGGGCACTTTTTATATTCGTCAAAAATTTTGTTTTCTCGGCAGAGATTCTCAAGCCTGTCATGTTGACTGTCTTTTCAAGGAGATTGACTTCGATTGCTGCATCTGTAAGACTTTCTGAAAGTATGGCAAAGTCATCTGCAAATGCTAGGCAATTTATTGAAACACCTTTGTTCGTCTTCCCCAGCATGAGTGGAAATATTTTGGATTCATTCAGTTTTTCATTCCAAATTCTTACAATTTTCTCCATGACACAATTGAAAAGGAGTGGAGATAGACCATCGCCCTGCCTGACACCTGTATTTATTTTGAAAGGTTAAGATATTTCACCCATAAATTTTACTTTCGAGATAGTGTCTGTAAGTGTTTCACGAATTAGGTTTGCCAATTTAGTTTTAACTCCAAATTCCCGGATTACTTTATCTAGAGTTTCCCTATCAACAGAGTCAAAAGCTCTTTTAAAGTGAATAAATGTTACAACTATGTCTTTGGAGTTCATTAATCTGTGTCGAATTATAGATTTCAGGTTGAAAATCTGTTCAGAGCAAGATCTTCCCTCTCTAAATCCACCTTGATATTCACCCAATTGACTGTCCAGTGTCGATTTTACTCTGTTTAGTAGTATTGTTGAAAATATCTTGTAAGCAACTGGCAAGAGAGATATACCTCTGTAGTTGTTGACATCTTGCTTGTTACCCTTCTTGTGTAATGTGTGTATTGGAGCCACTTTCCAATCCTCTGAAATCTTCTCTGTTTCCCAAATTTCTTCAAAGATTATTTGTAGATCTTCTATAATTTTTGGTTCAGCCTATTTTAAAAGTTCAGCTGTTATGGAGTCTTCCCCACTAGCTTTGTTATTTTTAAGATTTTTTAATGCTTCCTTAGTTTCTTCCGCTGTTGGAGTTGAATCATCTTCTAGATTTTCGTGAATTTCTGAAAATTCTAATTTATGATTTGGCTCAGGGCAGTTCAGCAGGTGTTCGAAGTGTTTTGCCAGAATCTCACAATTCTCAGCATTGTTAAGGCCAATATTACCATTTGCATCTCTGAAGCAAATCCTCCGGGATTGATAAACTTTCAGGTTATTCTTAGAGGTCTGATAGAAATTTCGGGAGTTATTTCTTACAAAATTATTCTTAATTTCTACCAGCTGCGATTTTTCAAAAGAACTTTTAACCTGCCGTATATTCTTGTTGTTTCTTTTCTTTGTTGTTTAAATAGCTCATAGTGTTCATTCTTTCCGGAACATTTCAATTTTTTCCACTTTTTCGTTCTTTCCATAAGTGCTTCCTCACATACGTTATTCCACCATACTTTCTTTTTAGTTTTAACTGATCCAAATACTTTCTTCGCTGCACTATTAATCTTTTTAGATCATTCTGGCCATTTGCCATGCTGAGTTATTTTAATTTCTTCCTGAAAGTTTTCTATAGTTGCTAGTGTAATGTTGAGCCTATCTAAATTGTATTTCTTTAATTTTCTCGACCTTCTTTGATTCCTGCGAGGTAGAAGCTTTAGCTTAATTTTAGGGAGGTAGTGATCGAAGTCAAACTCCCCACTTCTTATTACTTTAACATTCATAATTTCCTTAATACTTTTTTGATAAATAGCTACATAGTCCAATTGAAACTCACCTAACATCGGGTTTGGGGACTCCCATGTTTTAGCCTTTCTTGGAAGTTTCTTAAAGAAGGTCGACATTAATTTTAGGTGAAAAGATTTACAGAGATTAATTAGTTTCATGCCATTTTTGTTTGTTCTTTTGTGTGCCGGATATGCCCCTACTGTTTTGCTGAAAACATTTTCTTTGCCTATCTGTGCATTAAAATCACCTAGTAGAACAATAACATTTGATTTTGGAATTTTTGACATTTCAGCATCTAGAAGACTCCAGAATTCTTCAGTTTTACTCGGGTTCTTGCTATTAGCTTCATTTATTGGTGCATGACAGTTAACAAATGTATACTTTTTGTTCTTTCATTTAAGTGTGAGAAGAGATAACCTTTCTGAACTAGATTTGAATTCCATAACATTATCAACTGTTGCTTTATGGACATAAAAGGCGGTACCTAGTAGTGACATTCCTTTCATAATTTTGATTGCTGGTTTACCTTTAAAGATTCTATAATTTTTGGTTTCTATTACATTCTCATCCATAAACCGTGTCTTTTGAGCTGCTAAGATCTGGATTTCATGTCTATCTATGAACATTTCCAGTTCTTTCTGTTTGCCGGTTTTTAGCAAGGAATTTACATTAAGAGTGCCTGCAAAGAATTTCCTCTTAAATTTAAGTCTGAAAGGATTCCAAGGATACTCCGACTCACCCTTATTGCAGATATAGGGACTCCCCAGAACCCTAGGTCCCGATGCATTGCATAACGCAATGGTGGATTTCTCTTCCGAGCTACCACCTGGGGTAGTGCTTTCATTCAGCGGACTTTCCATTCTGCAATTGAAAGTGTACATTGTACAAGGTAGGAAATTAATTCAAAGATAAGATCGGATTGTTAGTCCGAAATTATTTTTTATTCGTGCTTTACTCCACTAGGTTCTTTCGCTCTCTCCGCCGTTGGGACATTAAATTCCTCATCCGCCTTCAAGACCGTTGACCAGGTTTCACCTGTAACCCTAGGCAGGGGCCCTTTCAGGGTGCTACCATCCGGAGCCAGATGGACCCAGGTTTTTTAAGAGGTTGTTACTTATTATAAAAACATTTACAGCCGAAAGATGTTATGATACATAGAAAAGCAGTATATGCAAGGTGTCTAGTAACGAGCTACCGGTAATAACTTACACCGAAAACCATATGAAAAAACTACAAGCGTATAATTTGTTTACGAAGTACATTTGATAATTATCAAAGCTCTATAAAATAATACATTTTCTTCCCAACATCTTCCTCAGCACTGCAATTCCATTTGTTCGTGAAAAGAAAAGCATGATCTTAGGTCAATTTCCAATACCTCTTAGGTAAGCCATTTAGAAAAAGTAGCTTGGATAACAATTTGCCATTTAATCGGTTTCTCTTTTCCGTGATAGTGTTACCGGCCTTTGAATACAGTCTCTCTGCTGTGACAGAGATCGCTAACGTGTAAAGCTATGCATACAAGGTATGCACGATGAATGAGTTGTGATATTATTACTGTATTTATCGAAGTGAATTGAGAAATGAAAATTCAAATTTCGTAACTGTAGCATGCAAGTATTGAAAGGGTCTGAAAAATAATCAAATCGTGGTCAAAAGTATTAGGCTAAATTAGACAGAGATATCGATATATTGGAAACAAAATATGGATATCGACAATATATCGGACCTCAGAATATCGATGTCGTGTGCGGTAACTGTACACACTGTGAACTGTGCAGCGTTTTGGCACCGCTGACTTAAGGTATCATCAGCTGCGACTCCTGATCATTTCTCGTGTTTATTGAAGACCCGGTGACAGCCAAAATGGTCGTGCGGCCCTAATTTCTGCCATATTTGCGCAATATACGTAATGTTATTATCCATCAAATTGATGCATATTATGTCCATACCGCTCTCGTCACCTTTCGCTGGGAACACAACATTGCAGGTCTCAAGGTCACGCGTAGGCAGTGCGGCGTTGTCCAATTTTGCTGAAGTTCCTTGTCTTTCTCTCGGTCTGCACTGCAATAATGCGCTTACAAGTTTTAAAGCCTGCTCCTATTAAGGATGTGATATATCTGTAGGTCAGTTCTTAAATTAGTGCTCGCGAGGAAATGTGCTGTTTAAAAGTAATGTTGTTCTTGTAGAACCCGATATGTTTAGCTACGAGCGTTTATGTGTTCAAGCTACTCCCAGACTCGAGAACAGTGGGCTCGAACAACACCATCGGCAGTCCTGAGGCAAGTGATAACATGGCATTTGTACACAGGGGTGGCCTGGAAGGCTAATTTAAAATACATGAACTTCACACTTAAAATGCATAAGATTCATTTAGCCTTCATCTGTAAAAAAAATAAAAATTATTTGAAAACATATATTGAAATAATTTCGTTAAAATGCGATTATGCTACATTATTTACTAGAGTGTCCTGTCATAAAAAGTACATAGGCTAATTAAGGATTGCTCTTTTCCCAGTTACCCCGAAACTGGAAGAAATGTTTATTATATTCAGTTATGTACAGAAAAATCATTGAAAAGGTAAATATAATCATAATAATGCGGATATAAGGGCGGAGCAAATTTGGAATTTATAATCAAAATCAGGACAGCGTATATTATATTTTAAAACTGTAATATAATTAAATACAACTGTGTAAGTCAATTTAGATTCGATTAAGGATACAGCATGATAAAAGAAAGTGTCAACGACTAAAAACAGAATTTAAATCATTCACTGAATTGAACACAATGGAAAAGAGGAACATATCATGTTGCACCTTCTTTCTACTCTTTCTTAGCCGCCTACATACCAGGGATGGTTTATCCCTCGGACTCAGCGAGGGATCCCATCTCTATTAACTCCACGCCAGTGTCCTGGACTTTGGCTCAGGGGAGGTGGACGAGTACCTCGCCCAGGCGGCCTCACCTGTTATGCTGAACAGAGGCCTTGTGGGGGGATGGAAAGGGATAGACCAGGGAATCGAAACCCCCCTCTACTCAGTTGACCTCCCGAGGCTGAATGGACCCCGTTCCAGCCCTCGTACCACATCTTAAATTTCGTGGCAGAGCCGGGAATAGAACCCGGGCCTCCGGGGGTGGCAGCTAATTACACTAACCGCTACACCACAGAGCTGGACTTATTTTGCACCGATTAACTTTATTTCCGCATCAGTTAATATAATGGTACAACTGAGAATCAATACCACCTTGACTTGGCACGGGAGTCTGACTCATCGGAAAAACTGTCATCGGAACTATCTTCTGTCAAACGCATCACAGTTCGTTCAATGGCCACATCAAGAACACACATCTTATAACGCTTCAGAGTGTCGGCCACATTTCATCCAGTTCTCTGTAGTCACTCTCTCAATGACGTCATGCAGTAGTTTCTCAACATCTGCTATTTTAGAAGTTTTGTTGCGATCAACCAAATCATTTTCCTGCTTGATTTTGGTTCACAAATGTTTCATCTAAATAAAATATAGATACCTTGCAAGTGGCTGCGCAGTTTAGGTCGGGTAGCTGTCAGCTAGCATTCGGGACATAGTGGGGTCGAACCCCACTGTCGGCAGACGTGAGGATGGTTTTCCTTGGTTTCTCATTTTTTCATACCTTAATCAAGGCCACGGACATTTCCTTCCTACTCCTAGCCCTTTCCTGTCCCGTCATTGCCATAACACTTCTCTGTGTCTGTGCGACGTAGAACAAATTGTGAAATAAATTGTATTATACAGGTCTACCAAGAGCGTCATTCTTCCTAGCATTCATTACGGGAGAATATTGCACGTGCACAAGTTATATCTCTTAATTCCATCAAAAACCTTTGTCTATCATTGCATTAAACCCCACACTTCTCAAGAAACGTAACACGGACTTCTTTTAAACCCTGAAAGTTAATTTTTTCAACAAAATAGAGTCTGAACTTCTCGGCTGTTGGATACTCCACACGATCTTAAAAACTGAAGACAGATGCACGCAATGCTTCCTTATCGAAATCATCAAATCCGGTTACTTTATTTTATCTTGTCAATTGCTTCCACGGCGTACTAGACCCCCAGTATTTGCCTGGTGTGAAAATGAGAAATCACGGAAAACCATCTTCAGGGCTGCCGACAGTGAGGTTCGAACACATCATCTCCAGAATGCAAGCACCAGAGCCTGGAATCGAACCTGGACCTGCGGGGGTGGCAGCTAATCACACTAACCACTACACTACATAGGCAGACGGTATCAACTGTTATGTAAAAAGGTCCTTATTTCCCATTTGTAGTAGTATGTGTGATTGTAATGTGCATGGTCCAGAAATGGCAAGGAGGATGCTGTAGTCTGTATGCTAGAGAAAATCCCGACGTTCGTCTTGAACAGAAGTAGATATAGTTGTAGCGTAGCCGAGAATTGAATTTTAACCCATTTATCTACCCAGTTATGATACCCGAGGTTAAGTGCAGCTGTTTCCAATTCTCAATCAGCCTCGAAGGTATGGCAGAACCATGAGTTAATCCCGGACCAAGTGGGCGAAGCTGCAGTACTAATCTTCGTATTACGGTAGTGGGCAAGTCACGTGATCCACAGCTGTTCGTCGGTTTTCACTTTGTGATGAAAATATGTGAGTTTCACTCTTCCTGTGTGGTACATTTGTTGGGTAGACCACAGAGATGGAACGTAGTGTTGTTTAGCGAAGTCGCTTGCAGAATTTGTTAACTCTTTGAAGCACAGGTTTTAAGCAACATGTTTAGCCCTTTTATGCACAGCGAGCATTTTAAAAATTTATGTTCTGCTAAATGATATTTTTTCATAATGTTATTTACTTTACGTGCCAATAACTACATTTTTCGGTTTTCGGAGACACCGAGGGGCCTGAATTTAGTCACTCAGGAGTTGTTTTAAGTGCCAGTAAGTCTACCGACACGAGGCTGACGTATTTGAGCACCTTCAAATACCAACGGACTGAGCCAGGATCGAACCTGCCAACTTGGTGGTTGGAAGGCCAGCGCCTCAACCGTCTGAGCCACTCAGCCTGGCAAAATGATATTTCGAGGTAGATTAGGCACAAAAACCATGATTACACCATCGATCATGTCAAAATATAGCATACCATCTAAAATAACACAAATGTATAGGTGGTCAGTTCTAGTGACCAGCATGCAATTCTTGGTGCCATAACAATGGTGAGTTATCCCAACCATCTGTTGAGTTAAGAGCATTTTGACTGTTATTGTTGACTTTCTAGACCGGGTCCGCTATCTCACCATCAGATAGCTTCTCAATTATAATCACGCAGGATAAATACTCCTCAGGTCCAGGTAAAAATCTCTGACCTGGCCGGGAATCGAACCCCGGTGTCTACGGATAAGAGGCAGGCACGCTACCCTTACACCGCGAGGCAGGCGAATAATAAGATAGGTGAACTAATTATTTTTAAAGTCTTCTCAAAGTAAAAGGGAAACTCCCTGTTGACGTCATGAACAATCGGACTCATGGGGAGGAAAATAATGATGTTAGTTAAATTACGCTTGAGGAAGTGGAAAAGATGGCAAATAATCCCTATTGTTATCAAGCAGCAGGAATAGAAGAAATTAGGCCTCAATTTGTGAAATATAGTGGGAAGGCAGGGATGAAATGGCTGCAAGATAAAATATTATCATTGCATCCGGGAGACAGTGGGGTCGAATCCCACTGTTAGTAGCCCTGAAGATGGTTTTCCGTGGTTTCCCATTTTCACACCAGGCAAATGCACGGGCTGTACCTTACTTAAGGCCACTGCCGCTTCCTTCCCACTCCTAGGCCTTCCCTACCCCATCGTCGCAATAAGACCTATATGTGTCGATGCGATGTAAAGCAAATAGCAAGCAAAAAAAAAGAGATTAGCAAGAAGTGTTAGTAAGGTACCTTCTACCGAGCTCGATAGCTGCAGTCGCTTAAGTGCGGCCAGTATCCAGTAATCGGGAGATAGTGGGTTCGAATCCCACTATCGGCAGTTCCTTCCCACTCCTAGACCTCTCCCATCTTATCGTCGCCATAAGACTTATCTGTGTCGGTGCGACGTAAAACAAATAGAAAAAAAAAAAGGTACCTTCTACACACCCCGTTTAGTCGCAGAGTGTTCGCCAGCACTAACCACTTATTGCACAACAAAATCACCCCCTTAAATACTGACATAGTGAAGTTACCTCAAGTTGTAACATTTCAAAATGTGTTAAATGATCTGTGCCGAAGTTTCAAGAGTTTACGTTTGCATATACAAAATATACTATGCATTAAATTGATCTGTAGAAACACCTTTGCAAACCTGTGTGTATCTGATGCAACTCTGCATGCTTAATTACAGTCTGGTGGGAAATACACCCAATAGATCACAGCCTGCCGTCTGTTGGACTCCTAGGTAACTACTCAGAGCATGGAGTTAGGCTTAAGACAACTTGATGGCTGGGTAATCATGATTGAATAGGTGGTTAGTGCCAGTAACGACTGTGCTTGAAAGGTCTACCGAAAGGTAGGCAGCACAGGTAGCACTATGCTTTAAAGGGTTAAGATAACAATTTGTGTATAGGATCTCCTGAGTGTCTCGAATAAGCATTCTTATACTGTGTGTGCAGTCCTCAAAAGCAGTGGCGCACCGTCTGTAAGATCTGCAAAACTGATAATTCCCTCCACCATTATTACAAGTATTTTTTCTCAGACACTTATAAATGAGAGGATTCCAAAATTCTCAACGATACAGAAGCTATTTTTAGAATAAACTTTTCATTCTCCTGCTGGAAATCCCCAGTAGAGTCCAGTTCCTTTTCCTGATAAAAAAAAAGAACATCTCTTTAGGTTTGTTCTTCAGCGATGGGGTGGTATAGTTAAATGTCGTTCCAGACGTACGGGCCACAAAGCGTCGCTACTGAGGACATAATGGCACACAACACATTACTGCAGATGGAAACCGTCTTTTTCAATAAACGTGATTCATATCTGATATTGTCTTCGTTATACAATCTTCGTTTATCAGATTTTTTTACAAAAGATGCATGAGTATTTTCTAAAGATGTCATCAGCACAGAGCAATATGAAAGTCGAAACTAAGCTCCTACTACTAACACTCCAGAATTAGATGCGTAAACATAGACTGAGAATCGCGTGGGAGTTGACAGCAACGTAGTGATACGACTGCACGAAGGTAAGATCGAGGGCGTCTTTGCCAGCCATTAAAAGAGCAAACCTGTGGGTCACAAGTTTTAATACTGATTCTCTAAGTTTTAATATTAATTTCTCTATATATAACTTGAAATGTTTCTTTCTTCTTCTGAGTAAGTTAGTACCTCAGTTGTAAATCTCTTACGCACCTCCTGCTTGGGTAGGGGTGCATGCTTCCCAATTTGGGACGACTTCTTCGCTTACAAGTCTGCCCAGTCCCCGAAAACCATAAAAAGTATTTAGTAAGACGTAAAGTCAAAAAGAATATTTTTAGTCTAGCCTGTGGGATACTAAAATTGAGTGAAGTCGTGGAAAAACCGGATAGTCTTTTGATTAACATAGTTTTGTTCAATGCTACCTTTTCATATTACCACAGATAGTGTTTGCAAGACGCCATATCCTCAGGTATGGTCTAGAAAAAAATGTTGCTTTCATTGGCCTGTATCAGGCTTATCCTTTGCTTTCAAAATACGCAAGTGACTGAAGTATGAGTGATGCAGTAAGAGTACGCCTGTGATTGATATTAAGAAAGTATGAATTGTAAGTTCAGCCGGTGTGTACATATCAGTGGACTTGGCGGAATTCTTTGTAATATTACCTTATGGTTTAGAGAGATTTTTTTGCAATATCTGAAGCCATTTCTTTTCGGTTTCGACTCAGTTATTTTATAACTGTTAGGTTCTTCAGTTTGCTGAAACTAATGTGGAGTAATAAATTTATAAACTACCTGCAAGAAAACATACGGTAACAGTATTATACCTGAAAAAGAGACAACTTATTTAAAATAGAATGATATGTTTCATTCTTAAAAACATTATTAGATTCTATCAAATTACACTCAAATATTTAGAAAGGTATAAAAATGTATATCTGTTTCTGTTTAAATATTTATGAACTTAAAAATCTGGAACTTAACTTAAGGAAGTCCTGTCTCCTCTCCACTCCAGCAGAGAATGCATCGATAGAGTTGAAAGAAAAGCAACGGGAAACTATTTCTTTTTCACATCCTTTCTACAGTCTTTCAGTGACATCTAATGGTGGCTGTTAGGTATCAATCAATCAATCAATCAATCAATCAATCAATCAATCAATCAATCAATCAATCAATCAATCAATCAATCAATCAATCAATCAATCAATCAATCAATCAATCAATCAATCAATCAATCAATCAATCAATCAATCAATCAATCAATCAATCAATCAATCAATCAATCAATCAATCAATCAATCAATCAATCAATCAATCAATCAATCAATCAATCAATCAATCAATCAATCAATCAATCAATCAATCAATCAATCAATCAATCAATCAATCAATCAATCAATCAATCAATCAATCAATCAATCAATCACCACTGGACTGAATTTAGGACTGTCACCCAGGAAATAGATTCCCTATCAACTTTGTACTTATCATTTTCTTAAAATGTTTTTGAAAGAAGTTGAAAGGTTATCGATGATCTCCCTAAACAAATTCTTCCAGCCCCTATCTCCTCTTCCTTTACCCGAATATCTTTCCCAATGTGTCCTCTTGAATTCCACATTTACCTTCATCATATCACGTTTCTTCTAAAAAGTCTCCCATGTTTATTCGTCTACTAATGTAATTTCACGTTATCTCTTCACTGACAGCTCGCAACAATCCGCTTAATCCGATTAAGGGTTATAGGGAGGTACATTCATGGAAACGGGATGGACTAGGGAACAGTGAAAAGGGTACAGGGATCTGAAAGTCAAGCAGGAATGACATAAAATGTTACTGTTGAACTGTAGAAGTATTGTAAAGAAAGGAATAGAATTAAGTAATTTATTAGATATATATTGAACCCATGACCTTTGTGCCCTAAGAACATTATGCATAAATTAACAATTAAATTAAAAGTTGGATTTTTGATAGCATGGATTTGACACGTGACCAGGGGGCGATTACCTTCGGTCCAACGCTCTGAGGTACGTGACGTCAGCCACACGTGTCGACGGCGGAAGGATCTCAAGTCATTTTTGTGAACTATTTCAAAGCGCGTGTACATGGCGTGACCCAAGCCAAGTCAAAAAAATATAGTGCCTATCAAAGGGGGTCAATCATCTCTCAAATCGAATCCGTAAAAATTTTAAATGTCCATGAACACTACCGCCAGAAATGTAGCAAGCATGTAGTCACTTTCAAAACTCTTGAAATTACAGTTTAGGTAAGTCAGAAAATTTATAGAAATTTTCTTGGCGGCAAAGGGAGATATCCGAAGAGAGGGGGTAACTGCTATAAATATGAAGGGACGCCATGACGAAGTCTCCTTCTCCGGCATTTGTGATACAAAGCGGACGAAAAATTGTTGAGCTGCTCTGCGAAATCAAACCAACGAAAGTAGACTGAGTTCAACTGCAGATTTTAGCCATTGTGGCTAGGTCTTGTCTCCATGAGGAGATAGTTTTCTTGAGTGAAATAATTGTACCAGATAGGACGGTCAAAGTACTGAATAAATTCTAATGTGATTAAGTAATTCGTGTGCGGAAATAATTATAGTCCATCGTGTGCGCTCAGCAAACAAGTGAAGGGTATTTTCCTTTTTTAATGCTTTATTCCAGGAAACCTGAAGAAACATAATGGTTTGTAAAGCCATGAATGTAAAAATGGCTAAATAAAATGCCAGGGTCGCAGGTGAGCCCTATGACGAACAATGGTGTGACTACATGAGGTAGGTGACTTTGCATCTTACTACCTCTTATATCTTGTCTCGTGATTTCTTGTATTTGAATGGGGATATACGACGCAGTGGTCACCCCTACTAAGTTTTGTAAATGTGAGAATACGACTAAAAGAGTCATTTGTTTTATTTTCAACTTGGATAAATTTTTGAAGTCTTGCGAGTGCCGTATAATGTTGTAAAAAGTTATTGAATAGGGTTTCGAAGTGATATCACGTCCAATGTAGATCGTCATCCGTGTGAGTGTACTGCCTATATTTTGTGATGCCAAATAAAGATGTTCAGTCGACGTAAAATTTTTTCTGTCTGCAATTTGAAGTTAATAATAATAATCCATGGTTACTCATTTTCAATCGAGTGGAAGCGCGCTGTCGGGTGAGAATCTAGGGTGATGAATTTGGTCACGGAGAGAAACGTTTTTCTAGGCCCATTTTAAACTGTGTCTGACTGACAATAAAAAGATCTAGTAGAATGTTTCAGTCATTTTGTTCGTAAAAATCAAGTTATTAAATACGATATCCTTTATGCGAAGTTATTCATGATTAATACATTGTGCGATATTAGACGTCGAGATTTCTAGTGAGGATTTTATTCCAGTTCTTTGTCGATGATAATTGTGGAGCTGGGAAACAGAGGTTAGTTTTGTTGATATGAGATTTGTGAATCAGGTTGGACCTGTCATTGAAGCCGGGACATGGAAGCCCGAGGAATGTTTTATATGAGTTGAGATGAGATGTGCGAATCAGGTTAGAGTCCTGTCATTGAAGCCGGGACACGATAGCCCGAGGTATATTTTATAATGTTGGGAATGGAAAGAAATTCATAGAAATCCATAGCGGTATTAATTGGCGACGCGTATAATTAGTGTGGGCATCTTGAAGCTTAATCTGTGCATTTTGTTAGTTAGAATATCGTATTTGTTTATTGATGTCGGCGGAGTTTAAAAGGGAGCATTTTGAGAAGTCAGTCAGGTAGAACGAACCGGGTGTTTCACATCACTGACAAACGAACTTGGGGGTGAGAGGCCTCAGCTGATAGGGAGAAAACAGCGGGAATATAAGGGACAGGCGTGGAATTGAGATTGTACTGTATTTTCGGCCAAGGAGAACGTTAAAATGCTGGATTTAGTTGAAATTCATAGCCGGTAATGATCTGAGTATTGTGAAATACTGTAAAATTTGTTTAATTGGGGACGTAATGAACATTTGAAATCACGAACTTTGAGTATAAGGAACAGAGTAACCAAATTCAGGGTTGTCCAAAATATAGAGCGATGGTCGTGATGATTGGTTTGTCTGTGAGGGGTGTGCAAAATTCATAAATGGTATGACGGGATATGACATCGTAATTATATGGCGAGTTGTTTGGTTTGTACGTAGATTATTAGGATATCCAAGTGTTAATAACGGTTAGGACTAGATTAGATTTTAAAGTGTGAAATCATGAGACAAGATATATAACTGGACATGAATTATGTAACAATTATTTTCCAGCCAGACAAACATCACAAGACTGAATTCACATCACAGCTGCGTAGGAATTTGTGAAGAAACCATACTCCGCGGAGATAAAATTTACTGTTCTTTAACATTTCGCTAAATCATTTAAATTTATTTAATTATTAAATTCAGTGAAACCGCATTTTGAAATAACTTTAATCAAGCGAATAACTTGGAGATGCATTCTGGAAATTTTAGTTTGTTTTCTGGGGAATATTAAAAAAATAAAGTAACGATTAAGGGGACATATCCGAAGGAAATGGATTTTACTGCCACAAAGTTTGTGAGCATTGCTATTGTTGTAATTATTGAACTTTGATTGATTGAGCAATGAATGTGCTGGGGATAGTAAATTGGAAACTTTGGTCATCAACCGATGTAACTTAATTGTGTTTAGCCTTCAGCCTAGAAACTTGGATGGTCAGGGGGTCATCAACCTCAGTGACTTAGATTAGGGCCATATGCCATTGTAGCATCATTTCCTTGCGGTCATCATCCACAATGACTTTAAAGTAACTTAGAAGATTAGATGTCGGTCCATGACATAGACGCAGGTCACATCGATTCAATTAAGGGTCCATGCCGTAGAACCACTGTGTGGCACACACCGATTGGACTGCCTTAATTATACCCAGAGTCCAGAGTTCGTGTTACGAGGGCTGGACCATAACGAATCACTATGATGGTACATGTGGTCTCACATGGAAGCCGAATTTAAGTATTTCCAGACTTTCCTTTCTTAAATGATTAATAATTGAGACAATGGTTTCTAGTATGAATGCCCGTCAGGCAGTTACGTTAAAGTCTCACACCAGTGTTCTGACGTTTATGTAAAAATGATTGTGGTGTCCAGTGGACACAATTGACTCCTATGATACCGTTGATATATCAGATTGCTTCAGAATTTTCCTGAATAAATAGGAATCTTTTAAACAGACCTTTCATTCCAGTAGATAGATTAGAATTACTGAACCCTACCTTTACCTCAGCAATTGACGAAGAACCCGATACGACCCAAGAGACAGATCTCATGAACTTTGCTGATAGGTAATAAAGGTAGGTATCCCTCTATATAGACCTAAAGGGTTCAATATACTTAACAGATATTGTAATAGGAGTTGAATCATGGCTGAGAAATGATATAATGGATGCAGAAATGTTCTCAGGAACTGGAGTGATTATCTTAGAGATAGGTTAGGAATTATAGGAGGGGGAGTATTCATTCTGGTGAAAGAAGAATTTGGAAGCTACCAAAAAGTTATAGATGACAAACATGAAATTCTGAATGTAAGGCTCATCTCTAAAGTTAATAGGCGACTTGAAGTTTTTTAAATGTACAGACCTGGGAAAGGTGGTGCAGTCGGTTATTCGGAATTATTTGATAAGATACTCAGCTATGTGGGAAACTACACTGACTAACAGAGCAAATGCAACACCAAGGAGGAGTGGTTCGAAAGGGATGAAAGTTGGGGAAAAAACAGAGTCGGCACGGAAGAATAATTGATGTTTATTTCAAACCGATATGCAGGTTACACAATGCGCACGGCATCGACTCGGTAGGATGTAGGACCACCGCGAGCGGCGATGCACGCAGAAACACGTCGAGGTACAGAGTCAATAAGAGTGCGGATGGTGTCCTGAGGGATGGTTCTCCATTCTCTGTCAACCATTTGCCACAGTTGGTCGTCCGTACGAGGCTGGGGCAGAGTTTGCAAACGGCGTCCAATGAGATCCCACACGTGTTCGATTGGTGAGAGATCCGGAGAGTACGCTGGCCACGGAAGCATCTGTACACCTCGTAGAGCCTGTTGGGAGATGCGAGCAGTGTGTGGGCGGGCATTATCCTGCTGAAACAGAGCATTGGGCAGCCCCTGAAGGTACGGGAGTGCCACCGGCCGCAGCACATGCTGCACGTAGCGGTGGGCATTTAACGTGCCTTGAATACGCACTAGAGGTGACGTGGAATCATACGCAATAGCGCCCCAAACCATGATGCCGCGTTGTCTAGCGGTAGGGCGCTCCACAGTTACTGCCGGATTTGACCTTTCTCCACGCCGACGCCTCACTCGTCTGCGGTGACTATCACTGACAGAACAGAAGCGTGACTCATCGGAGAACACAACGTTCCGCCATTCCCTCATCCAAGTCGCTCTAGCCCGGCACCATGCCAGGCGTGCACGTCTATGCTGTGGAGTCAATGGTAGTCTTCTGAGCGGACGCCGGGAGTGCAGGCCTCCTTCAACCAATCGACGGGAAATTGTTCTGGTCGATATTGGAACAGCCAGGGTGTCTTGCACATGCTGAAGAATGGCGGTTGACGTGGCGTGCGGGGCTGCCACCGCTTGGCGGCGGATGCGCCGATCCTCGCGTGCTGACGTCACTCGGGCTGCGCCTGGACCCCTCGCACGTGCCACATGTCCCTGCGCCAACCATCTTCGCCACAGGCGCTGCACCGTGGACACATCCCTATGCGTATCGGCTGCGATTTGACGAAGCGACCAACCTGCCCTTCTCAGCCCGATCACCATACCCCTCGTAAAGTCGTCTGTCTGCTGGAAATGCCTCCGTTGACGGCGGCCTGGCATTCTTAGCTATACACGTGTCCTGTGGCACACGACAACACGTTCTACAATGACTGTCGGCTGAGAAATCACGGTACGAAGTGGGCCATTCGCCAACGCCGTGTCCCATTTATCGTTCGCTACGTGCGCAGCACAGCGGCGCATTTCACATCATGAGCATACCTCAGTGACGTCAGTCTACCCTGCAATTGGCATAAAGTTCTGACCACTCCTTCTTGGTGTTGCATTTGCTCTGTCAGTCAGTGTATTCCCGACGGATTGCCCTCACCACTGATTGCCATTTTCCTAACAGTACAAAACTACGCAGATTTATTGGGAGAGTGTGTGTTGGATACATTATATAATAAGGAGAAAGGTAAGAAATATATTCCGCAATAAAATAGCAGGGGAAGAGGCACACAAATTTTGACGCTGAGTCCTTCGCACAGGAGCAAGCGAGCTTGTAGTTTTACGTGACGTTTAACATCGTGATCATAGCCTCGGCACTTCCAGCTTTAGATGGAATTCGAACCACAAAAACGTGACATATTATTTAAAAAATCCCTCATGCATTGATGGGGATTCGATCAGCGACTGTCTGTATGCAAATGCAGTGGTGGCGGCACTTAGCTGTCAAGCCGCATTCCGTACAAGAGACACCTCATTTTAAAGTCAGAAAGTGTACCTGTCATACGTTTGTCCGAGTTCCTGTTAATTAAAAATGCGTCAAAGACAAAAAATCCACAGTTCGTCAGACATCAGTTCATCGGCAGAGAATGTGGTTCCAACCCTGCCGTCGTCAACCCTGAAGATAGTTTTCCGATGTGTCCCATTTTCACACCAGACAAATGCTGGGGATGTAACTTAATTAAGGCCACGGTCAATTCCATCATATTCCTATCCCTTTCCTATCCCACTATCGATATAAGATATATCTCTGTCGGTGCGACGTAAAGCAAATTGTACAAAAGATATAATAATAATAATAATAATAATAATAATAATAATAATAATAATAATAATAATAATAATAATAATAATAATAATAATAATAATAATAATAATAATAGTAATAAAAATAATTATGTATGTTCAGTGCTCAGCCCTAAGACTGGTTGGATCTCAACAGGTCCGCCATCATCTGTCATAGATGGCCTAGGCATCACTGAAGAGGCGTACTAGAGAAATGAGGAGTGAGACAGTTTCCCGTTGCTTTCCTCACCGAACCAGAAGTTGCTATTACATATCAGTCTCCCAAGCCCACTAATAATAATAATAATAATAATAATAATAATAATAATAATAATAATAATAATAATAATAATAATAATAATAATAATAATAATAATAATAACGGCCTGTGGCCTCCGGAGGAGCCAGGTGTATGTGTTTGGAGTTGATAGCTCATCTGCAAGTACGGGGCCCTACCAGGGATGAAATCTAATCTTGAAAACGGCACGAACCCTCAGTCTCCAAGCAAAGGTTAAAATCGCCCACTCGGCCGGGAATAGAATTCCGGACCGCTGGACCAAAGGCCAGCATGCTAACCTGTTAGCCATGGAGCCGGAATTCACACATGCCCAGCACGTGGATTAGGAATGGCATGTCCTAGGCCATTACATGAAGCAACACCAAAGCAATTATACACTATAATGACTTGATGGACCTCAAATGAGACAATCTTCCAGGGTCCGCAGGAAAATTCCCAGTGATGCCCCACACACACACACACACACACACACACACACACACACACACACACACACACACACGTGTACGAAATTTTCCGTTGCACGGCTGGAGTAGTTCATACGGGAAGTTTCATTCTGTATGGGCAGGTGTGTCAGTAGCGGTTTAAGGAGCGAATATTTTTGGTAATGGTTTTCATTTCGTACGAGTGGAACGCTCCCGGCACCATCAAGTGCTTCTTGATAATACCTTCTCCGTCCGCCTGCCTTGGGACGTACAAGTACCTAACTCGCTAGCCCGACCACGAAAGAGGTTCGAAACCGGGTCAAGCTTTTGGCACGTGCGTGCCCCGATAATGAGTAGAGGAATGTGTTGTACGAAAAAAGCTTCTTGACCAGCGAGCTCCCACCTAGAAACAGCATGACCGCGCGCTTTAACACTTTCTCGTCTGTACAGCGGTAAAATGTGCGTTAGGGTAAACTTTTCTTAATATCGGGTTTACGTCGCATCGACACAGAAAGGTCCTATGGCGACGATGGGATAGGAAAAGGCCAGGAGTGGGAAGGAAATGGCCTTTGTCTTTATTAAGGTACCGACCTTAGCATTTGCCTAGTGTGAAAATGGGAAAGCACGAAAAACCATCTTTAGGGCCGCCGACAATGAAGTTCGAACCCACTATCACCCGAAATCAAGCCCACAGCTGCGCGCCCCTAACTACCGGTTAAACGTTACTGTCGGTCATATTATGAAAGTGGGTCATGGTTTCGGTTCCGGTAGATAATATTATTACAATTATATTTAACATCCTACAATTTCTTTGCATTTTCGGAGACTCTGGGTTGTTGGAATTTTGTCCCACAGTGGTTCATAGCGTGTCTGAAGACGACACGAATTTATCGCATTCAAACACTATCAAACACCACCGAATTCATCCAAGATCAAATCTGCTAACTTGTAAACTGAATGGCCAGTGATTAACCGGCACGATTTAATGGAGATTTGGTATTCCTCTCTTCGTGATTTCCAACTTCGGTTTGTTAGGTCTAACGTTGACATCTTAAACATAAGCTCTTACATGACAGTAATTCTGTTTGAAGTGTGCTGATATCGACTCCCGCCCGTTGCCTTTCTTGATGGTTGCAGTAATTTTGTTTGTGTCTTTTGGCACAGGCCAGAGCAAACTGTAGCCTCTATCGAAGTCCCAGTTTCATCCATGTCTGTGTAAGAGCGCAGGTTGCTGCGTCGTGGGTATTGCTGAGTAAGACATTCGGAGCACGACAATTACGTCTGAGTGTTTTGAAAGGTGCTCAGTCGTGCTGCAGTAGCAGTTTCTGGGCCAGTGAGGAAAGCAATGGTGAACTACCTCACCTCATCTTGCCTAGTACGCCTCATTCTGGCGCTGAAATAGGATATGTGGATTCCCTATAATCACATAACGTCTGGTGTTACTATTTGAGGATCCAACCAGTCTCTGGATGAGAGCCTAACAGACAGACAGACAGACAGACAGACAGACAGACAGACAGACAGACAGACAGACAGACAGACAGACAGACAGACAGACAGACAGACAGACAGACAGACAGACAGACAGACAGACAGACAGACAGACAGACAGACAGACAGACAGACAGAGAGGATATCGACACATTTTCTCACTTTTGCTCATTGCTTGGAACGATGATAACGAATAAAGAAGTTTTATATTAATTTATTTTTGAGAAAATAGATCCCAAACTCATGGATGTTGAAATGAGTCTTCGGTCACCAAGGATGAGTTTTTATATGCATGACTCCTATATTCCACAAATTATTTTGAAAAGCAAAGGAAATCATTTATCGACTTAAAATAAGTGAGGTTAGTGTATAATTGCCTCCAAGCTTTCCTTTATTGCTCACACCAGTGTACTCAGTATAAATATAATACCGTACGCAATGCTAAGGTCAGACGGTTGAGGCGCTGGGGTTCTGACCCCAACTTCTCAAGATCGATCCTGGCTCAATCTGGTGGTATTTGAGGGTGCCCAAATATGTCAGCCTCGTGGCGGTATGTTTAGTGGCACGTAAAAGAACTCCTGCGAGACAAACGTCCGGCACCTCGGCGTCTCCAAAAGCCATCAAAATTAGATTAGTATGACGTAAAATTATTATTATCAATGCTACGGAATATGTGACTCCTGTCGCAGGCTGTGGCCATTTGCTAAAGCAAGGTCCCATCGAAAATAATTCAAAAGAATTCACGAATTAGATTTTGTCATTGAACACCACATACATCTTAATCTACAACTTCTCCTCCTTTTTCAACATAATCTCCATTTCTTTGCACATATTTTCCCACTGTTCTGCAAGCTGTGAATAACCCTTGGGGTAGAGGCCCGGTCAATAATGCCGAAAATCCTGACGCATTACTCGTCTCTCTGCCATCTTCTAGAGATCGGGCCAGCTAGGAAGACAGCCGGTGAGGGGAAGTGTGCGAGTGAGAAAGCAGAGCCGTGGGAGCGAGAACGCCGACTTCCCCTTCTCGCTCTGTGTTGTGGCGAGGTATAGTGGACCCGAAATATTTGTTATAACGGACATGTAACACTCCACAGATTAACTGTTAGTGGAATTCCCTTCCAGCTGTAAATTACAGACATACGTAGCCGAAATGGATTTATTTAGAAGTGTTACAGCTGATAGATAGATTTATGGAATTAGAACATTATTTAACCTCGCATTACAGTAGGTGTCAAAATCTTTTTCGTGTATCAATTTGCGTAGCCGTTGTTTTAAATTATAATTAGATGTAAAATTAACTTTACGACGCTGTAGCTGTACAGCGTAGAATATGTTTTGGTATAACAGCAGGCTTCATAACCTGAGCCACGTCATGTAAAATAAGTCTATAATAAAAATAAGATAATATACCTACATCAAGAATGAAACGCACTACAAGAAAAATTAATAAAACTCCCAGATACTATGCGAAAGAGGAGGATAATATTTTACGGTCATATTCTCAGAATGAACACTAATAGATTAACCAAATAAATCTTAGACTTCTTCCGTAACCGTAAAACAAACCCAACTGGTTTAAATAAACTGAAAAAGACCTAGTAGGACTAAAAATTACAGAAAATATATATATATCGATAGGATGGTTTTCAGGTACAGGAATAAAATATAATTCATAAAAAGAAACACCATGAAGGGTCTAAATATGCTGGATACATGGGACGTATGTATGTAGGTTTCATCCGTGTACACTATAGGCCTATACTCCGCGCGATACTGAGCAATTTTTTTCAAATAAACACATCTTTTGTATTTTATGTAATGTTTGTCCATTAGGATGCGCTTGTTAGTGTTAGATTTTTCCAACGATATCCTAATTATCGCAGCATTCGCTTGAGACTAATATTAGATCCCTGGAACTTTGAATCTTTCTCTATCTTTGCACGAATTTTTGAAACAGTAGGTAAACATTTTAAAACTAAATACCATTTATTAACAATACGACGTACTGTACCTTCGTCAAAGTCGTCCAGTCCGGTAACATTCTTTGTGCGCATTCTTTTTCGTTTGGTGTTTCAAACAGACTATTCATAAGTTTTCCTAATTCCATCGCTTTTCGTCTTTTGCTCTTAATCCGTGCCAGGGAACTTTCTGACCCTCCAACAGCTGCTGCTTCTCTTTCCTGCACTTCCTTACAATCTATCACGAACTTTTCTTCCACTGTTTCCCTTCCCATAAAGTCTATAACGTTCGAGATTGCTGCACGAGTCTCACTCTTTAGCATCTTAGGGTGCAGGCTACTTTTAACGCCTGCCATACTGTCACAGACAGGCCTAACGTACACCATCACTAACCACAGTTACTACAGAACGAGAAATATGAAAGCAGGGCGCGACAGCTGAGTGTAAACCTATGCACTGAACTGTCCTTGTAGCAGGGGATTTGCTACGCTGGAACGTCCAAAGTGCGCGTGCGCGACCAGACGTCTTCCTAGCTGGCCCGACCTCTAGTATTGGTTCGCATCAGTTTCTGCACACAGCCCAGCAGATGATAGTCAGAGAGTGTCATGCAGGTACAGAGTGCACGATGCGGCAGAACTTCCCACTCCATCATCCCAAATCCTTCTTCGCGAACGGAGAAGTGTCAAAGTGCGCGTTATCATACTGGAGGTGAGCATCTTTCCTCGGCGTATATCGCTCGGTGCCCGCCGGTCCTTGTGAAGAATTTGGACCTAAAAGTGAGCATATATGTTTTTCTGGGGTTCAAACAATTCAACCAGAAAACACATCGGGGCCGATGACCTTCGATGTTAGGCCCCTTAAAACAACAAGCATCATCATCATCATCAGAAAGCACATCTCTGCATCCCAGGAGACACTACCCAGAAGATTACTTTTCCCACTTTCCCTGCTGCGTGCACTATCTCTGCTTTCTCTTTTTTCGGCGAGTTCTCATAATGTCATCCATGTTCTGCCGTTTAGTTTCCGCTTCATGATGGTGGAACCAGCTTTCGTAACCTGCTACAATAACAAAAATCATCTCTTTCATTTCGATATGACTGAATAAGTTATTCAGCGATAGTTTTCATCTCAGCTATGTGGTCGTCTCTAAAAAGAAATTCGCGGGACTCAGCACTCACAACCTATTCGGCAGGCTAAGCTTGCGATCATTTCCTTCACTGTACTGTATCCAAGTGCAATTTGTACCCTCAATGACTCGGCTATATTTCTTAATGTTGCCAACTTCTTGCATGTTGCATGCAGAGGAGAGAGCTTGAGGGCAGCTGCTACGAGACTGATACTGTACACTCATGTTTCCGTCGTTAAAATACTTTAACCAATTCTTAATTCTGTTTGCACCCATACAATCAGTGCCTAATTTCGGCCGGAACGGCGTTCAGGCAACTGCCAGGGAATTCCTTTTGCAAAGTGTTTTAAGGTGATTGCTCAATAAAAAAAGTTAATGGAAAATAGTCCACACCCGAGATTTAAGATAGTACCCTCACTTTTTTAAAATATCGAAACTTGTGAATTTTATGGTGCAGATATATGGTTGAAAAGGGGGAAAATATGTAGGTATGCGTTCCAGCATCTAAAATTTTAGAAATTAAGCACTGCTTACACTTATCAGTTATCATCATACGCGTGTTGAAGTTTGTGATGAAAATTCAGCAGCCGACATTTCCTCTTTAACACAGAATTCAATAATAGTTTGTTGCTGAAATGAAACATTTCTTTTGAAGAATTGTCTGTGCTCGTATGACCAAAGCTGCCTGTAATTACATTATCGCTACACCTTAAGCATTGTGTAAAGTCTGTAGATTGCGATGATACTCTGGATTCTGAATTTTTTAAATGTTGCTCAATAATTTCAGTATAACTTTCGGACGTCCCTTGCAGACACTTGTTTAACATAATTTTATAGAGTAGTAACTCTGAACCTTACTGCAATTTACTACATTTTCGTGTTATTTGATATATAATATCATCTATTTTCTCAAGTGTTGAAATGTCCTGTCATATACTTAGACGCACATTTCATAGTCAAACTTACACTGCACATTAAAGGAGGAAGTTCTCAATAAGTTAAATTATTTCTGGACAAACGAAGAGGTCCATTATTTAAGGTGTCATGTCACAGGCATTAGAACACCTAGTGTAATATGAGACGACCATGGAAATGAATTCGAGTAGTTAGATTTCGAACTATTTTAATAAACGGACTCTATCCGTCATACAGCCTATGGCCAGACTTCCTTTCATTCATGCCATCCAAATGCCAGTATAGCTTGTGTTTAAAGCATTGGAAGATTGATTCCACTCCTTGGTCCAAGTTACCCTTGCACTGCATAATTAACAAAATTTCAGGTTGTGTATGTTGTATGTTGGGTATTCAGCCCGAAGGCTGGTTTGGTCCTCTGCAACTCCGCCAACAGCTGTCATAAGTAGCATAGGCGTCACTGAAGAGGCGTACTAGGGAAATGAGGAGTGAGATAGTTTCCCGTTGCTTTCCTCACCAAACCAGCCGTTGCTATTACATATCAATTTGCCAAGCCCGCTGAAATGCATGCACCAACCGACCCTATGAGCGATATTTTCACACCATTCATAACAGGGACTGGCTGGATGAGGAATGGTATTACTCATCACTCATACCTCAGTCACTTTCATATCGTCAAAAACAAGGATGAGACTGAGACAGGTCAATGAAAGTAACAAACTTGATATAGCCCATACCAGAAGACATAGTGCACTGTAAACACTACATCTCGCCAGCAAAGGTTACCAGATATAATTCTTCAAAAGTGAGCGTGACAAATATGCTACTGGCCTCTAAAAATGAAAATAAACTTAAGTGATCCATATGTAGCGAACACAAATTCTTTATATCACCAGTCAGAAATATTCTTCAGGATATAGGCCTACGGATATTGGAAACAGAAATATCCATATTACAGGCCTATTATTATAATGCAATATCCGAGAGTTTACAAGCATGCTAAGTAATTGAAAGGAATTGAATGACGTTGAGCGAAATAATGATCACACGATGTTTATTTTAAAAAATCCATATAATATTATTAGTTTGACGTTCCTTCAATTGCTATGCGTCTTGGGAGATGCCAACATGCTAGAATACATTCCTGAAGACTGGCTATTGTTTCTTATTTACTTAGTCCTTCATCTATCTTGCGGTGTAAAGGTTTACTTTGTAGTCAGCTCGATATTTTGTATTCCTCACGGTTGTATCTCATTTGCGATCACAGCAAGCTTTGTCCCATTTGCGATCACTCCCATTTCAGAGGGGAAAACAATATGCGAAGTATAACCACTTCGTGTCACATTTGCGACCACTGTAAAATTATCAGCAGCTTGTCAGGGTTTTCCAACGTCCATGCAGCAGGGGGACTGCTAATTAGGGCGTACTCCGGATAAACGTGTGATAAGGCTAGGCTCAAGGATTCTCCAAACAGGCGAGTGGGCGGTGCGGTTAGGGTCACGCAGCTGTGAGCTTGCATTTGGGAGATAGTGGGTTCGATCCCCACTGTCGGGAGCCCTGAAGATGGTTTTCCATGGTTTACCATTTTCACACCAGGAAACTTCTGGGGCTGTGCCTTAATTAAAGCCACGGCCGCTTCCTTCCCACTCCTAGCCCTTTCCTACCCCATCGTCGCCATAATACCTATCTGCGTCGGTGCGACGTAAAGCCAATTGTAAAAGGGGATTCTCCCAAACCCTCCCCTCTCTGTTGAAGTGCTTTTATAGTTTCTATAGTTTTCAACATACTTATTCCAACTGTGGATATCGGACGTTGATGTACATGGTCTTTTTCTTAGCTCGTTCCGCAGCACCAGTCAGAGCATGGCACGGTTGACGCAATGACACTCCGTCGCTAGCCGGTATAATGTGCGCTTTTCTTCCCCACTACTCACGGCAATTCACACTTATAGAAATCCCGTTCACCGAGCTCGATAGCTGTAGTCGCTTAAGTGCGGCCAGTATCCAGTATTCGGGTGATAGTAGGTTCGAACCCCACTGTCGGCAGCCCTGAAAATGGTTTTCCGTGGTTTCCCATTTTCACACCAGGCAAATGCTGGGGCTGTACCTTAATTAAGGCCACGGCCGCTTCCTTCCCACTCCTAGCCCTTCCCTGTCCCATCGTCGCCATAAGACCTATCTGTGTCGGGGCGACGTAAAGCAACTAGCAAAAAAAGAAATCCCGTTCTAGTGAAACCATTAGTCTAAAATCTACCTGGCATTACATTTGATGTTCAAAATGTTGTCCCTCAGCTCTCAAACACGCCTGACACCTCGTAAATAAGTTTGCAGTCACTCGGCGAATCTGAGCCCGTGTGATGTTCGAAATAACTTGTGTAATGTAAATGTTCTCTTGTAGTTCTTCTTTGTGTGAGGGTTGTTCACATACACTTTTCCCTTCAGCATCCCCCACAGGTTATAATCACAGGAATTTATATTAGGAGATCTAGGGGGATAATTAACCACACGATCTTTGAAAACTTCCCGTGTTACCTCCATAGACCGATTAGCAGTGTGTGCCGTCGCATTATCTTGCATGAAGTAACCATTATTCCTTTCTTCTTCCGTCAGCTCTTGAAAGAATGGTCTGATAATGAGGTCTATATAACGATCAGCATTTATTGTTTCACGAAAAAATATAGGCTCTCTAATTCTTCGAGCACTTATAGCGCACTAAACTCTGATCTTTACATCATGAAGTGGACGGACATGCAGCTGGTGGGGGATTTTCTGCACACCAGTAGTGATTGTTTTGACTGTTTATATAGCCACTTAAGTGTAGCCACGCTTCATCACTATAAAATAAAAGTTCTGGGTCAACACCCATCGTGAACAGACTGAAGCAACCAGTTACAATACCGAACCCTAGCGAAACTGTCAGGTCCTCTTAAATATTGGGGAGGGGTGGATTTGTACGGATTTGCTTTTAACAGTTTTGTTGCTTCGTGGGCAGAAGATAATATCACATTAGCTTGAACGGTGAGACGCGACCGCGACAGGGATTTTGTTGGAGTTCTTTCCAAGAGAGCTCCTATTTCGTCATGGTTTTCCTCTGTTAACACGGTTCGACTCCTGCGTGATCTCTTGCTAAGAATGGATCCGGTGGTGCGGAACTTCTTTCCTGATTTGCGTATCGTACTCCTATGGGTAGGGAGGATGCCAGGACATTTGCGAATGAATCGAAAGCGGCATTCTGTATAAGAAGAATGCTCCGCATAGCGCAACACAATGAATACGTGCTGGTCTACTGTATACATCACTCATTAAACACACGAATACTTTAATATTCCTACGGAAACGGCGCTATTTGAAAGCGAACACATTTAACACTCTACCGATACCACAGATGTTAAACTAAATTACTGCTGTGAAGCAATGATTATCGTTACCGTACTGCATTAGATCATCACGAAGCAATATATCTCTCGGCAAATGAGTCACCCTGCCGCGCTATCGCCTTCCGTGCATGTTCCCCTGACACACGGAGCTAGCCAAAAGAAAAAGACCTTGTAGCTTGCGTTGTTATCTACGTGCTTATTTACGACACGGAGTTCATTGAGTCGCAAGCCTCGTGCTGTATATAATGGATTCTCTTACATAAATTTTCTGGAAAATCAAGGACGTTTGGTGACATGCCTATGTTTAAAACGGCAGAAATCAAAGTGTAAGGGAAGACTAGTGTGCCAAAGATGAGCATGGTAATGGTCAGTACGTTACTGACGAGGCAAACTTGGATGTAGGCTAAAGAATGCTATAGTTAAGGAAAAAGAGTCTTACAGTAAAAATAAATTATTTTTAATTTGGAAAGTATAAAATTCAACGGTTTTAATACTCCCTCCTTTGTCCTGCTTTTTAAAACTTATTT
Source organism: Anabrus simplex (assembly GCF_040414725.1). NCBI lineage: Eukaryota > Metazoa > Arthropoda > Insecta > Orthoptera > Tettigoniidae > Anabrus > Anabrus simplex. The sequence continues at coordinate 387,138,164 of NC_090266.1, read as the reverse complement.
GACCACCTTTTTACAGCACAACCATCTGGTAACCCTAAATAATAGGTACATTTGAGTCCTATTTAGTCTCTGTTTGTTTGTCCCGATATTAACGCAACATACTCAAATGGTAAATGTAAAAATTTAATGAGTTTCAACATCGGAATCGTAGCATGTAATTTCCGCCAGTCACTTGAGGGCTGTCCCCCTGTACCAGCACTTCAGTAAGGAATTCCCTCACAACAACCCGAGTGTTAGTAAGTCATTATGTTCTCACTGATAAGAGTGATCGCAAGTGGGACAATACTTAACACGTCAAAAATAAATTAAGCCTTGCGTTCTGAGTGATCGCAAATGGGACTGATCGCAAATTAGACTTATCGCAAATGGACGACACCTTCCTCACAGCACCAAACCAGGATATTACTCTCTCCTGCAGCATGGACAGAAAACAATACAGTACTGTCATATAGTTCTCTTCCTTCCACGAGGTCGCTTCCTTTCACAGAGAGCTTCCAGAGCCCGTTTTAGATATCCTGCGCCTTCCATGCGAAAAACATGACCAAACCTCTCAGTTGTGCACCTTTCACATTCCTTCTTCTTATTTTATAACTGCTACCGCTTTTCCCACACCTGTGGGGTCACTGGTGCGAACTGTGCCGTACATGTGGATTTGGCGCTGATTTATGGCCCGATGCCCTTCCTGCTGCGAAACCTATCTGGAGGGATGTATTCAATATTGCGTGTTTCTGTGGTGGTTTGTGGTGCAGTGTGTTGTTTGGATATGAATAAGAGAACATTGAGTCAAAACAAACACCCAGTTCCCGAGCCAGAAGAATTAACCAGGCGTGATTAAAATCCTCGACCCAGACGTGAATCCAACCCGGGACCCGCTCAACCGCAGACCTCTAACGCCGACCGTTCAGCCAAGAAGTCGTACAGTTTTCACTTTTTTTTTTTTTTTTGCAAGTTGCTTTATGACGCACCGACAGATATACGTCTTATAGCGACAATGGAACAGAAAAGGGCTAGGAGTGTGAAGGAAGCGTCCGTGCCCTTCATTAACGTACAGCCCCAGCATTTGCCTGGTGTGAAAACGGAAAACCACGGAAAAACCATCTTCAGGGCTGCCGACGGTGGGACTCGAGCCCACTATCTCCCGAATACAGGAAACAGGCCGCACTTACGCGACTGCAGCTATCGAGCTCGGTTCACGTTTAATGTGACAATTGCCAGCCTGATACAGCCCTTGTAGATAGTGTGTCGTGCCAGATGCGACCGTGCCGCATGCGACCCGTGTCACTAGCGACCGCATAACCTATAATCGTGCCGGATGCGACTGGTGTTGACAACCCAATTTTAATTAAATATGTTATGTTAACATCCAAGATAAGGGAAGCTCAATCAGAACAAGAAAAAGTTAGAAAATATGCCAAACATTTATAACACAGCTTACCGGGTTGGGAATGAAATTGTACTTGATTCTGTTCAAATAGCGAACTACTATAATCAAAACATTTAAATATGTGCACTGAATTGGTCGTCGGTTAAAAAAATGAAATTGCGTATGGCTTTTAGTACCGGGAATGTCCGAGGACATGTTCGGTTCGCTAGGTGCAGATTTTTTGATTTGACTCCCGTAGGTGACCTGCGCGTCATGATGATGATGATGATGATGATGATGATGATGATGATGAAGACAACACATACACCCAGCCCCCGTGTCAGCTGCATTAAACAATGATTGTTAAAACTTCCGAAACTGCGCGGAATCGAATCCGGGACCCTTGAGACTAAAGGCCAGCACGCTAAATACAGGCGATGTAAATCTTTACGGAGAACAATCCCAGCGACTGCGTGAAAGGCTGATAAATAATAATTAATGAGTACACTTCTATGACGAATGTTCAATTATAACACGCATACATGTATCACACCCAAAAGTAACATCTTAAATCAACTCAAGAATTCTTCGTTCAAAACCAAATCAGTGTATTCTATAGTTTGGAATGCCATAAATGGTGGCATTCCTCCCCAAGAGACAACAAACATAGGTCATAAATAATGCAAGATATATTTTAAGGTAAAAACGCAAAAATGCGGGGGGCGGGGGCGGGGGAATGTACAATCAAAAACTGAATACTACGATAACACAAAATCAGTTAAATTTTTAACGAAGATTATGTTTGTAAATATTAATAACGTTATTGGCTAACTAATTTTACGGTTTTCGGAGAGACCGAGATACTGGAAATCAGTCCCGCATGTTTTATTTTACGTGCAAGTAAATCTACCGACACGAAGTTGACGTATTTGAGCACATTAAAATACCACCGGACTGAGCCAAAATCGAACCTGCTAAGATGGGGACAGAAGGCCAGCGCTTCAAACGCCTAAGCCACTCGGCCCGGAGATTATATTTGTTTTACAATTACCTTATCTCTAGACACAGTTCTTGGGGATCGTGAAGTTCAGTGTCTGGATTCACGGGAAACAGAAATGACAGAGTAGCATCTTACTAAGAAGCCTTTGAAGAATTTACTGCGGTATACTGGTAGTTTTTAACAACAAGAAATATGGTGATGCGCTTACGTTTTATCCTAAAAAAATGCCCGTGTATGGAGCTGCGTTTCCCTGTCTGGGAGAAGTTGCCAAACAGTTTATCTCAGTGCGTTACTGCACTGCCTGTTACGGATATTTAGGAAGACGGCTAGTTTCTAATCCCCCGTCGGCCACCCTCGAAGATGGTTTTTCGTGGTTTCCCATTTTCATTTCCAGCCAAATGCCGGGATGGTATCTATCTCATGGCCACGACCACTTACTTCCCATTCCTAGCCCGTACAGTTACACTTACACCCGCAGACAACGCCCTCGGGAAAATGAGCTAAACATCTGGCGAGCCTAACATGTCCTCGAACATTCCTGGCACTAAAAGTCATGCGCTAGAAAATAAAATTTGAAAACATTCAAGGTAGTCATAGGAAATGGTAGTAATTATTCACATACTGCGAAGTTTCGTGATCCGGGAGACAGTGGGTTTGAATCCCACTATCAGCAGCCCTGAAGATGGTTTTCCGTGGTTTCACATTTTCACACCAGGCGAATGCTGGGGCTGTACCTTAATTAAGGCCACGGCCGCTTCCTTCCAACTCCTAGTCCTTTCCTATCCCATCGTCGCCATAAGACATATCTGTGTCGCTGCGACGTAAAGTCCGTAGCAAAAAAAAATGTTTCGTGAGATCATGTTATATAGGCCTAATGAAACCACATTCCAGTTTCGGCCTATATATCATAGAAGGTAACTGATGCACCAAATTAACACAGTGGATCCTGGAGAGAGGGTCACAATGCCGTCATTTTCAAGACACTTGCTTGCACCGTTACGCTAAGACTTGGCAGAAAGGAGACGAGCTGCTCGACTAAGTGGTATGTTCCGAGGTGCCAGTGGAGATATTTCGTGGAATGACATTAGTAGACGAATAAGTTTGAGTGTAGCTTTTAAAAGTAGGAAAGATCAAAATATGAAGATGAAGTTGGAATTCAAGAGGACAAATTGAGGCAAATATTCTTTATAAGAAAGGGAGTTAGAGACTGGAATAATTTACCAAGGGAAATGTTCCATTAATTTCAAAATTCTGTGAAATATTTAAGAAAGGATTAGGTAACCAACCGACGGGCAATCTGCCACTTTGGCGGTTCCTGAAGCACAGATCAGCGGTGACTGACTGACTGATTGACAGATTGGTCTATGCGGCACGATGGTTAATCCACTCGGTTGCTAGCGGCACGATATCGGCGTGGTCTCATCCGGCACGGTTGCTTCTGGCACGTAACCGTAGGCAGACCCTCAGACGAAGGTGGGTGGCGTCTTTCTTGTATAGGAAGGAACGTATGTTTGAGTGGTGAAGATTTTATTGTGTGTGGTGTGCGTACTGGTCTTGTGGGAAACAGTGTTACTCAACGTAATAGAGGTCAATCGCCTTTAAATATCATCCGACTGCGCCGAGATTTCATCTTGAGATCTTGAGAAAAGGAGGTGGGAGCCAAACTCATTCCCTTAGCACTGCCTGGCTAAATTACTTCTCCATGCATTCTAAAATATAAATTACACTTTTCTATGTTTAAACCATTTCTACCATATAGCGATGAAATGAATTCTGTCGTCATGGGCATGTAATGTATGTACATAAAATAACATGTACTGACTGACTGACTGACTGACTGGCTGACTGATTCATCATCGCCGAGCAAAAACTACTGGACATAAAGAAATTAAATTTTGGGGATACATTTATATTAGGGTGTATGTGCTCACTAAGGGATGATTTTTTGACATTCCGTCGCTAAAGGAGTGAAAAGTGGGGGGTGCATTTTTAAAATGAGGATATTTATATCTCAAAATTTAAAAGTGTACAGACGTAAGAATTGGTATTTGGAATCTCCTTTAAAAATAAAGAAACGCGTGTTTTTTGTTTTCGGAAAATCCCATTAAGGGGGAGGCTGAAAAAACTGGGAAAAAGTGTTGAAGACCTTTTATGAGGAGACTTATATCTCAAAAACTGAAGATTTTACAGACATGAAAATTAGTGTTTAGAATCTCTTTTGAAAATAAAGAAACAAGTACTTTTGTGTTTTTTAATAATCCGATGAATAGAGGGTGAACAGGAGTGACAAACGAGATGAATGTTTAAAAAGACTATATCTGCAAATTATCTCAGATACGTAACACATTACACATTTGAAAACTGGTATTTGGAATTTCCTGCAAAAGTAAAGAAACATAAATATTTTTTTCGGAAAATCCACTTAAGTGGAACTGAAAAAGGGGGTAAATTTTTAAAATTAGGATATCTACAGTATATCTCAAAAACTTAACATGTTGTAGACGTGAAAATTGGTATTTGGAATCTCCTTTAAAAATAAGGAAACGCGTATTCTTTGGTTTTCGGAAAAACATTTAACGGGAAGTGGGGTGGATGAATTGAAAAATTAGCTGAATTATTTGTATGAGAATATATATATATAAATTAAAGATGTTACAAACATGAAAACTGGTATTTGGAATCTCTTTTAAATATAAACACGCATTTAAGGGGGGGGGGAAATTAACTTGGTAGGGGGGATGAAAACGGATATGAATTCCTTTTACGATGATACATATGTCTCAAAAACTGAAGAAATTACAGTCGTGATAATTGGTATTTGGAAGCTCTTTTAAAGAAACGGGTACGGTTTGTTTTTGGAAAATTCACTTGAGTGGGGAGTGTGAAAGGGACTGAAAAAGGTTGAATCTTTTTCTGGAGAAACTTATATCTCAGAACTGAAGGTTACAGACATGGAAACTGGTATTTGAAAACTCCTTTAAAAATAAAGAAACACGAATTTTTGGGTGGGGGGAAACCAACTTAACGGGCTGGGGGTGGAGTGAAAAAGGAGTTGAATTCTTTTCATGAGGATACTTATATGTCAAAAACTGAAGATGTTACAGACATGAAAATTTGTATTTGGAATTTTCTTTCAAAGTAAATAAATACGTAATCTTTTATTTTTGGAAAATCCACTTAAGGGGTTAATTAATTGAAAAATTAGTTGAATACTTCGAATGAGAATACTTTTATCTTAAAAACTAAAGATGTTAAATACGTGAAAATTAGTATTGGGAATATCCTATAAATATAAAAGAACAAGCATATTTGCGGGGGAGGGTGCATCAACTTGGTGGCTGGGGCGGTGAAAAAGGAGTTTAATTCCTTTTTATGAGGATACATATATCTCAAAACTGAGGATGTTACAGTCGTGATAACTGGCATTTGGAAGCTCCTTTATAAATAAAGAAGCAAGTATTTTTTGTTTTCGGAAAATTCACTTAGAGGGGGAGGGGTGAAAGGAAGTGAAAAATTTAATACTTTTATGGAGAAACTTATATCTCAAAAACTTACGGTTACATACGTGAAAATTTGTATTTGGTATCTCCTTCAAAAATAATGAAAAACGCATTTTTGGTGGGAGGGATCAAATTAACGGGATGGGGTGAAAAAGGAGTTGAATTATTTTTATGAGGATTACGTATATCTCAAAAACTGAAGATGTTAGAGGCATGAACATTTGTATTTGGAATCTTCTTTCAAAGTAAAGAAGCACGTGTTCTTTTGCCTTCGGAAAATCCACTTAAGGGGGTTGAATGAATTGAAAAATTAGTTGAATTCTTTTTATGAGGATACTTATATCTCATAAACTAAAGATGTTAAAGACGTGAAAATAGCAATTTGGAATCTCCTTTAAAAATAAAGAAACACACACTTTTGGGGAGGGGGGAATCAACTTAACGGTTAGGAAGGGTGGTGGTGAAAAAGGAGTTGAATTACTTTTATCAGGATACATATACCTCAAATTTGAAGATGCTACAGACGGGAAAACTAGTATTTGGAATCTCCTTTAAAAATAAGGAAACACGCATTTGCTTTTTCGGAAAATCGACGTAAGGAGTGTGGGGTTGAACATAAGTAAATAAGGAGTTGAAATATGTTTATGAGAATGCTTTATCTTAAAAACTGAGCCTTTACAGACGCGAAAGTTGGTATTTTGAAATTCCTTTCACAATAAAGAAAGACGTATTTTTAGTTTTCGTAAATCCCACTTAAGGCGGGAGAGGGGTGGAAAGAAGTCAAGAACAAGAAGTAATTATTTTTATGAGTATACAGACGTACAGGCATGAAAACGTATTTGTAACCTCCTTTAAAGTAATGAAACACTTATTTTTTGTTTTAGGAAAATCCAGTTAAGGGGTGGAAGGAATTGGAAAAGCGAGTGAATTTTTAAAATGAATACCGGTATATCTACATTATATGTCAAATCTCAACATGTTAAAGACAAGAAACTTGGTATTTGGAAACTCCAAAGGAACATGCACCTTTCATGATTTAGGAGAAGGCACTTAACGGGGGTTGAAAAGAAGTGAAAATTAGTTGAAATATTTTTTATGAGGATACTTTTATCTTAAAAACTGAAGATGTTACACGCGCGAAAATTGGTATTTGGAATCTCCTTTAAAAATAAGGAAACATATATTTTTGTTTTCGGAAAATACACTTAGATGGGGATAGGGGAAAGACTGATCAAGGGGTTGAATTCGTTTTATGGGGATACTTATGTATATCTCAAACACTGAAGATGTTACAGGTGTGGGAATAGGTATTTGGAATCTCCTTTAAAAATAAAGAAACATATATTTCTTTTTTCGACTTGAGAGAAGACTGTTTCTCACATGTACAGTTCCATGTCGCATGGTCGTCTTAGCCCCAAAAGGTAATACCACAAACATGGTTTACAAAGAATTTCTGGGGTAAATGAAACTCACTTTTTGGGTGAGTTTTTATACTTTAGGAATTCTCAGATAATGTCTTAGAACAATGCCGAGGATCGATACCTTTGATAAAATTACGAAATCCACGCGAGTGAAGCCGCGGGTAATTGCTAGTAGTTCATAAAGTGGTACTACAAACGAAGAAAGAAAAACACGTAAACACAGCTACGGTCAGTTCCAGGAATGAGTTCAAGGTGTTGGCCTCCGAAAACAAGCGAGCTGCTCTTACAGCCAATGGGACTCTCGCACTTCGCGAGGGGAACTGCTTCCCCGCTTACTCCACCAAATATATATATATATATATATATATATATATATGGGGGTCCTATTACTGCGCTAGCCAGTGAACTACATATCTCCCAGAGAATAAGGTGAGTGATGTTACTGTATTAGGAAAATAGCAACAGGTATTCCCAGTACATCCCACTGAGCACCTATCGTGCATCGCAGAACCGTTCAGTACAATAATCCTCGGTAGGAGGTTATGATGAAGAACTGGGTTAAAAGTAAGGTTGTGAGTTTCACAAATAGGAAAAGTCTTCTCAGTTTTAATTACTGCGTTGACGGGATGAAAGTTCCTAATGTGAATCATTGTAAGTACCTAGGTGTTAATACAAGGAAAGAACTTCACTGGGGCAATCACATAAATGGGATTGTAAATGAAGGATACAGATATCTGCACATGGCTGTAACGGAGTTTTGGGGTTGTTGTAAGGATGTAAAGAAGCGGGCGTCTACGTCTCCATCACCAAGATTACTTGATTCAAGACCTGGAAAAATATCCAAAGAAGAGCAGCTCTATTATTTTTGGGTGATTTCCGACAAAAGAGTAGCGTTACAAAATGTTGCAAAGTTTGGGCTGGGAAGACTTGGGCGAAAGGAGACGAGCTGCTCGACTGAGCGGTATGGTCCGAGCGGTCAGTGGAGGGATGGGGCGGAATGACATTAGTAGACGAATAAGTTTGAGTGGTGTCTTTAAAAGTAGGAAAGTTCACAATATGAAGATAAAGTTGGAATTGAAGAGGACAAACTGGGGCCAATATTCGTTAATAGGAAGGGGGGTTAGGGATTGGAATAACTTACCAATGGAGATGATCAATAAATTCTCAGTTTCGTTGAAATCATTTTAGAAAACGTTAGAAAAACAACAGATAGGGAATCTGCCACCTAGGCGACTGCCCTATATGCAGATCAGTAGTGATTGATTGAAAAATTACTTTGCTCCCATTTAGATTTTTTAAACTGACTTCAGTTTAAATAATACTTTCTCCTTTCTTATTGGCTACCGATTTTTTGTCATTATTTTTGCGTGTCTCTGTGCTTATATTTATACCTTTCTAATACTTATTTACCGTGCTGAGTAGCTCATACGATAGAGCTCTGCCCTTCTGATTCCCAAGTTGAGAGGTTCGATCCTGGCTCAAGCCGGTGGTATTTGATGGTGCTCAAATACCATAGCCTCGTGTAGGTAGACATATCGACACGTAAATGAACTCTTACGGGACAAACTTCCAGCTCTTCGGAGTCTCCAGAAAACCTTACAAGTAGTTATTGGTACGTAAAACCAATAACACTATCAATACCGATTTCGTACCTCTATTATTCGAACTAGCGTTCCTTGTATTTAGACCTCTCCAGACCCAGTGCCTCAGCACTGAGTATTTTGAGACGACCCCAATGCCGCAGTGGGTTAGTCTTTATTTTACAATTTGCTATACGTCGCACCGGTGCAGGTAGGTTTTATGGCGATGATGTGATAGGAAAGTCGTAGGAGTGGGAAGGAAGCAGCCGTAGCCTTAATTAAAGTACAGTCCCAGCATTTCCCTGGTATGACAATGAGAAACCACGTAAAACCATCTTCAGGGCTGCCGACAGTGGGATTCGAACCCACTATCTCCCCGATGCAAGCTCACAGGTGCGCACCCGTAACCGCACAGCCAACTCACCCGGTGGGTTAGTCATCATCCCTCTTTCCCCAAGATATTAGGTTCGACACTATCTGAGATTGGTAGCACGTGAGGTTGTTTAATTGCAACTGCTACACGTCGATGGCTTTGAACACGTTAAAGGAAAATTCCCGACACCCAGGCGAAACTTCAAATCCATAGTAATTGAAAGCACGTTAAAAACAAAGAACATTTTATGATGCTCTTAGTACATAATACGGTAAGGCGAATCGCCGTTCATCCAGGCAACCAAATCCGTTTTACGGATATGGAAAAAATAGTTGTTAGTCAAGGGACTGGGAAGTAAGCGGTTATGACCTTCAGAAAGGATAATTAAGGAACAGAAATGTATTTCGAGAATGATCAGTTTTAGAAATTGAATTCGCCTTTTTCACTGTTGCTTGGATAGTTACCGGGTAGCCTACATTTAAATGTATTGAAATATCGTGACTTACGTGTGTTTATTCTTGATTGTCGGCAGTGTGACGTATTTGGCAAAGTAAATGTCTCCTCTGCCCAACATTGCAGGGTAGGAGGTGGAAGGATGTTTGCACGGGAACGATCCTTCTCTCTAGATTTCCAACCAACTTAGAAAAACTCTTTCAGAGTAAAATAGCGAGCCAGTGGCATATTTTAAAATTCGTTAGACGTCAAGGACTCATAACATTATTATTATTATTATTATTATTATTATTATTATTATTATTATTATTATTATTATTATTATTATTATTATTATTATGGTTAACGTTAGACACGTTATATCATCTAAATTCCGAAGTATTTCAGCTTGCTCTTCATAATTTAATACAGGAGTATGAATTGAAAAATTCGTTATGAACTCAAACTTCTGCATCATAGTACACAATACAAGAATATATCTTTCATGTACAACTGGAGTGCCTTTTTTCCCCAGTCTATTAATTTGGCTCTGTCTTATAGCAATACATGGCCTCTGCCAAGTATTTTGTCACACCGAAGGAGACTATTTTGGAAATTTGCTTTGAAGTTCTCGATTGAAATGGGTAAAATTAATGAATGAGTTGAAGAATTGAGCAAAGAATACCCATCATTGGCAAATATTAAATGGGAATAATATTTTCTCTTGCAGTAATTGATTTTCCAAATGTCACGTATTTTTACGAAGATTGAAAACATAGTAGATATTATCAAAAGTTACGTTCCCAGATGGGAACAATAATTTAATTTCATTGACTGCATATGTTAGGCCCTTTTCGTTCACGAAATTACCAACGTTTAGCCCCATTGTGGCTATGGGCTCCTCAATTGGATTGCCATATGTTTCTTAGACGCTGGCAGCTAATGTGCTGTTGAGACACAACTGCAAATCTCCTACGCAGGACAATGCAGTGACGGAGCACTAGGAGAAGTATGTACCTGCATTTGTATAAATGTATTTCAGCTTTTATATCAAGCATTTTCTGAGAAGGAAACTATCATTTAATTTCATCGACTGTAAATATTTAAAAAAATTCAAGCACTTTAGGTCCCTTCAGTTGTAACTTACCAGAGTTTTCCCGCATTGTGGCAGATGATTATAAATATAGATCATTCATGTGCAATTATGAGTCACTCTCACGTTAAATGATTAGAGTAGCTTGCGTCAGTTTCGAATCGTGGCTCTGTCTAACTGTCTATCATCCACTATAAGCTAGAAAAAGGTAAATGAGAACTAGAAAAAGTTAAAAAATAAGCCAAATATTTATAGTACTGCTCATCGGATAGGGAATGAAATTACTCTTTGTTTTGGTAAATCTCCTAATTACTATAACCGCTAACCATGTACCTTTAATTTTCTACACTGAGCTAGTCTTGACAGGTGGAGGTCGTGGTGATTATTGTCTTAATATGAAGTACAACTGGCAACCATTCTCTATTAACACTACTCACAATTGGAGGGAAAAATGGAGATGGCCCAACACTTCGAAAAGTGAAGGTATCGCCAAAGAAAGACAAGGGCCATGAAGGGTGTGAAAGTGAAAGACTCCCTAGGCTTCGTGACCTAATACCGGCGGGGTCGGAAAGAAGAGTTGACCAGTGGAGGTGAGATGTGATAGATGAAAGTGAAGAGCCTGGCAACAAGCAAAGAAGTCTTATGAGGTCATCGGGCAATAATAAAACTGAAGGATGAGAAGGGATGTCATAATATTACATCATAAATGCACATTCCATTCTCCCGCTGGACCAGTGTAAGTCAGGTACGATGATTAGGTGATCATAGCTAGTTTCGCTGTTGCTACCACATCATACAAGAAGGAAACTTAGGGGGAAAGAGAGAGAGAGAGAGAGAGAGAGAGGGAGAGAGAGGGCAAGTCTTTGTTCATATTGGGGGAACCACAACGCCACATCACATGAGGCACGTTGGATGAAATAAGCTAGATATTTAGCGGGGGAAAAGCTACAGTGGGAATATTTTTCTTCTGCCGCTAAACGTAGGTTTAAATAAGCTAGACTTAGCGGGAAAAATTCTAAGTTGGCAACACTGCAGACGAGAAAGACGGTAGCAGTGACTATCGTGCAAGGATTTGTTAATATAATAAAGTTCATTCTTAACGTCCATCCTAACTGCCAATGTTCTAATTGATAACAGAGCATTGAAAGTTTGTCCTGCAGGTGTTCATTATTACGTTGATTGTTGATTCAACAGACAAAACAACGAGATTATTCCCAGCGGGAGTTCGTTAACGTGATTGAAGTGGATGGCTGTAACTCTGAAAGAAATATTTCGATGTGATGAGTGTATAATATATTCTCATTTATATATAGCCTATTATTCATATATCCAGCAACTTCAAATTGTTAGAATTAGTTTTCAAGTTTTACCATATTATTGACGTTTCGATCTCGGTACACTTATTCCCCGGCGGGAGGATTTGAAATCTGTTGTAGCACTGAAGTCAGTATTAATGTGTTAAAATATCTGGCTGTTGTTACGCTTTAGTAAGTCAAACGTTTTACTGTTTTTGAATGTTGCACCTTGACAGGATTGCAATTCATCATTGACTTCTGTTGGTGTTACTCTTTTAATGTCATTAAGAAATGTGACACTTTCCATATGTAATTAATGTTCGTTGTAGTCCATATCTCCGGTCTAGAAAGCCAAGAATAACGGCCGAGAGGATTCGTCGTGCTGACCACACGACACCTCGTAATCTGCAGGCCTTCGGGCTGAGCAGCGGTCGCTTGGTAGGCCAAGGCCCTTCAAGGGCTGTAGTGCCATGGGGTTTGGTTTGGTTTGGTAGTCCATATCTTATAAATGCAAATAATACATCTTATAAAGAACGGCACCGTATGAGCATTTGCTTTTAACAGAAATGAGAAACCACTGTAGGGCATTTCGAGAATAGTCTACAGTGTGACTCAAACGCACCAGCATACTGAATCAATATAGGCCTTACATAGTTCAGTGAGACCAGGGCGTGTACACAGACAACTATTTTGGCCTGTATGTGAGCAGTGTGGATATGATGTGTGGCATAATCTCTTCTAAAAGTAACACACATGGAGCAGTCTCTGGAATTTGCTCCAGAGTAGTATGTTTGTTCTGTTCCCATTGACCGATCGAGCATGCTTAGGAACATTAAGTTGGAAAATGTGATTTATCATTATTTAGTGAAATCTGGTCAATATATTAACAGGCAGAACAGTAAACATCATGTCAAAATGTATTAATAGAAAAGTAATAAAGACAGTAAGTTAATGCCGAAAAATGGAGTGTCTAACGTTAAGCGCTGAAATAAAACACATTTGTAGGTACATTACAATCCGCCTAAGACATAAGTTCGTTCGTAATCTGTTTACCCTCCAGGGCCGGTTTTTCCCTCGGACTCAGCGAGGGATCCCACCTCTACCGCCTCAAGGGCAGTGTCCTGGAGATTCAGACTTTGGGTCGGGGATACAACTGGGGAGAATGACCAGTACCTCGCCCAGGCAGCCTCACCTGCTATGCTGAACAGGGGCCTTGTGGAGGGATGGGAAGATTGGATGGGACAGGCAAGGAAGAGGGAAGGAAGCGGCCGTGGCCTTAAACTAGGTACCATTCCGGCATTTGCCTGGAGGAGAAGTGGGAAACCACGGAAAACCACTTCTAGGATGGCTGAGGTGGGAATCGAACCCACCTCTACTCAGTTGACCTCCCGAGGCTGAGTGGACCCCGTTCCAGCCCTCGTACCACTTTTCAAATTTTCGTGGCAGAGCCTGGAATCGAACCCGGACCTCCGGGGGTGGCAGCTAATCACGCTAACTAAGACATAAGTACTAGTAATAATCCGAACGTCTGGTAATTTAAGTTTGCAAATATTAAAATAACACATACACTCGACTTCGTGAAAAACTAGCATACGCCAGCGTAAAATGTGTTCATCAAAACAACGAGGTTTATTCAGAAAATAAGGCAAGCTTGTACCGTTATGTGATACCGTGACCGTAACCATGTTACACTCAGTTTTACGTGGTTTTCGAACCACAAGGACGTTTCTTTCATTTAAAAAATCAACATACATTGGCCGAAATTCGAACCGTGGAAGCCTTGGTGAATAGCCAATGACATTAACTCAGGCATAATTAAGGTGTATATCATCGTCCTTGAAGTTGCAAAGGTGGCATGATTTTACACTTGTAGCTAACACGTTTCCTATAAATTGGAATGTGTATCATCGTGCTATAAGTAGGCCCGTTATAAGGTAGAGCTAACTTGCATAGTGCTGAAATACGCATTTCTATTTGAAGCCTTTCTCCACGAGTCCTCAGAAACTTCACAATACTTAATACGCAGATGATTATGAGTTTTGGGAATTACAACTCAGTAAATAATATAATAGCTCTTCAATTGCGTGGTTCGGGTGATAGTGGGTTCGAAGGTGTTTTTCCATGGTTTGCCATTTTCACACCAAGCAAATGCTGGGGCTGTACGTTAATTAAGGCCACGGCTGCTTCCTTCCAACTCCTAGGCCTTTCCTATCCCATCGTCGCCATAAGGCCTATCTGTTTCGGTGCGACGTAAAGCAAATTGTAAAATATTACGTGATTGTGCTTCGATTTCCGGCGATGTATATGAAATATGTCATTGACGTGAAAAATCTGGCCTCAGTGAATGAATTGCATGTAATGATAATGCTCTGTGTATATAGTCAGATTATTAATTATGACACAGGTGCAGAAGATAGTTTGACTCTGAAATCCAACAGTATTAAGACACTGCGTTGATATTTAACATATACGACTTATACAGGTTATTGCCGAGAAGAAGCGCGACGGATTAAATTTCAAAGATACAAATGATGATGATGGTGATGATGATGATGATGATGATTTGCTACAATTAACGATATCAGTAGATGCTAGACTGCCAAAATATTGTCCACAAAAGGAGTTCATTACTCTTTATTATACTTTCCATGAATCATACACTACCGACTTCTATTTTTGAAGTCTGCAACAAATTGTAACATTATTTAATGCAAAGACAAATAGGCCCTATACACTTAATTTAACAAAGCTACCGGTGTTTCTTTTTTTTTCACTTTCACATTTACTTGTACATAAAATCCATTTTCCTTTGTTTACGACAAGCGAATTCGTCAATCACTTTGTTGTTGAAAATGACAATACTGTACATCAGATTTTTTCTACATTAATCATTACCAATGCTTAAAGTCGTTCTTCTGACACTGTACTCCTTAAAAACGTTTTCACTCGTAGTGGAAGTTCAAAAATATACCACAGAATCTTATAGTCAATTATTTTTGATAGTATTTCTCATATTTCTCATATCTGTTGTTTATTGTCTGTACGCCTCGCTTAGTTGTGAAGCAATATTCACTGTTCCTAACATAGATAAGTCAACCTCGTTCTTGAGGTGTTTAGCTGACTGTTCATGTTTTTTAGCCTTATCACCCAAATGCTTCAAATCCACCACTCTGGGTTTTGTCCAAATTATATCACCTCCAAACAACAAACACGGAAAGCAAAACAGGGCTTTTCTCTCGTCGCAACCAGTTAACCACTTCGACTTATTACACACTGAAGAATTAAAATTTCTCATGTAATTTTGTTGCCTACTTGACGATAGCTGATACATAGACAAATCAGGTGTAGGACGACCGGCATTCTTCTCAGCGAGCGGTAATTGTGAAAATGATATGCCTTGTTAATACCCAGCACTATTATTTTCCATGTCTGTTTATAAAATTGTTACTACAATTATTAACAGTCACCTTGAGTTACTGAAACTGGTGAATGCACACTGTGCAGTTTAGAAGGCGCAACAAACACGAGATACTACTTGTTTTTCTAAAAATGGCTGGCGGCTGGTCAGACTGCAGTCCGGTTGGCACGCTGACGCGTCCAAATCCCTTTCTATTTCTTCCGTGCGCAGAAGGAACTGCGCATGACCCGAGTAGGGCACAGCCCGTACAGTGCGAATCTGCGAATCCCGCTTTGCTGCTCCCAATTGACAGTGTGACATAAAATCTTTGGAGTACTCAGCCTTTTTAGCCCTGGGAGATTTGGAATGAGTTACACTAGTTTAAATACTTCAAAGGAAGTAAACATTTCGGATATGCAATTATATTTTTGTTCGCCTTCGCCAGGCACTGGGAGGTGCTGCAGCCCTGCAGTCCTTATGGACAAACCGTGCCTGATTGAAATCACTTCCTTCGTTGGTAATTCTATATATCTCAAACGTTTACAGCGGGTATTTGATTGCACTGTTTTGCCAATATGGCTCGTAAATTTGTTCTTTATATTAAGTGTTCTTGCTCCATTGCCGTTTCGACCGACGTTGCGAAACTTTGTCCTCAAGAGGAATCTAGTATATTAATACCAATATGTAATATTTCTTTCCAGTGATCACAAACCTATACAAAATGCTTCTGCTTTTATCCATCGCGGTAGTAACCACCATTGTCCAAGGAGTACAATTCACATTTGTAAATAACCATCCTTCAACCATTTGGGTAGGATCTCTCGGAAATGCTGGAAAACAACCTGTCAATGAAGGTGGCTGGGAAATGGCACCCGGATCACAGGTACAGAAACGCTCAGTTGACTGATAATGTAGAATTAAACGTGTTCTATGTCATTATTTATATTTTCACATTCTCCAGATAAGCCTTGAGGTAGATCCATCCTGGGCTGGTCGCTTCTGGGGACGGACAGGCTGTAAATTCAACGACAACGGGCGCGGACACTGCGATACTGGAGACTGTGGTAATGTCCTCAAGTGTAACGGGGCCGGTGGAGTTCCCCCAGTCACACTGGCAGAGATAACACTGGGAGGCTGGGGAGGAAATGATTTCTACGACATCAGCAACGTTGATGGCTTCAACATTCCCGTTACGGTGAGTATATTTCTCTTTATGTTGCGGATGCTAATGAGGCTAACACTAAAGAACTTTAAAAACAAGCATGTAGATAAGTTACACGCTGTTCTTGACTTGGACATATAAACAAGGAACGACTAATCGAGGAAGCCCGATAAATTATTTTATGCGAGGCGTGTCAAATCAACAGCATTCAGTTAATACCTCCACGGGATTCGGATCATATCGCAGAGATCTTGTACTCGGGAGATGGTAACTTTCTTAGGAAGGAGTCCTTTCCCATCCGAATACCTCCGAAGCATTAGTGCGACGCTAAACCACTAGCATTAACAAAACCTCTAAGGTAAATATCAGGGATTATTCTTTCAATTTCCCCCCCCCCCCCCTTATCGCCATGAGTCCATGTACCGTAACTGGCAGAAATGACGTCTATACCTACCCAGGAGAGAAATAATTTCTTTACGTGTCTGGTAGACGTTATCATAAGTTTTAATACACTGTTATAACAAGAATGGCAACTTTTAAACTAGTCCAATAAAAATAGTTGCCAGGGATAAAATTATGATTCAGAAGCTCATTGCGGTATTTCCATTGTGTTTCTCCTAAACGGCTCCTTCATTTAATTTTGAAATTAAAAGCTGTAGGAATACACCAATATTAATACTAATTTTATTTCAATCGGCTCCCTTTCATAACATGTTTTGATAGTCACACAATACTTAACTTTCTACGAGAAATCCTTTTCTTCGTCAATATAATTGGTAGGAGGGAGAAGGGAGAAGTGACAAGATACACGTACAAAATCCCTTATGCTCACGTTCTGAAAGTTCAGACGAGGTTCTATGTAAAAGGTTAATTTCTGTAATCCCTCTTATACTGTTTTTGACACATATTGCGATCATATCTTAGGTATTCTGGAAAGCTAAAGGAGACAAATGCATGTAGATCAGTCCGTCCGCTTTAAGTGAGATGTCATTTAAGAATTTAATGGACTGAGTGTGGAGGAGCGACCAGTGTCATCCACTTGCACATTCAGAACTGCCAAATGGAGTCCGGATCCATGGCTGAGTGGACAGCGTCTTGGTATTCTTTCCTCGGGGCCCCAGATTCTATTCCTTACCAAGTCGAAGTACTTTAATCTAAAACCGTCAATAACCATGGCTTGGAGACTGGGTGTTTGTCCTGCCCGCATATTCCTGCAGCTCATATACCAGACACAACACACTGTCCTCCACTACACTAACACGCAGTTTCCTTCACATGGCAGAAGCCACCCACCCTCGCCGGTGGGTCTGCCGGACGAGGTTGCACCAGGCTAACAATGGGCACAGGAAATAACAAGAATTTATCAGCTGGCAGGTACCACCGTGGCATCTGATGAACCACTCAGGCTTAGTTTGCCAGTCAAATCGCCTAATTCCTGTGTTCCCCCCGGCTACGAAGGCAAAATGGTATGAAATTTTCCTTACACGAATTTCTCAGAATCGTTTCCTTGCATCTTGTTTACGATTTGACAATTATTTTCTGAGTTATTCAGTGTCAGGCTGAGTGGCTCAGCCGCTTGAAGCGCTGGCGTTCTGACCGCAACTTGGCAGGTTCGATCCTGACTTAGTCCGGTGGTATTTGAAGGTGTTCAAATACATCAGCCTCGTGTCGATAGATTTAGTGGCACGTAAAATAAGTCCTGCTG
This sequence comes from Anabrus simplex, assembly GCF_040414725.1. Taxonomy (NCBI): domain Eukaryota; kingdom Metazoa; phylum Arthropoda; class Insecta; order Orthoptera; family Tettigoniidae; genus Anabrus; species Anabrus simplex. The sequence goes on along the minus strand of NC_090266.1, from coordinate 387,119,843 downwards.
GATAAAATTCCGGCACGTTGGCATCTCCGAAAACCGGCAAAAGTAGTTAGTGGGACGTAAAGCAATAATATTTTTATAATTAGTTGTTTAGTATGTATGGTGTAATCGAGGAACAAAGATCCAGCCCAATTTATTCTTCGGAACTTGTCATAAATTGCTCTTGCTATTAAGTGTTCGCGTAAATTTTAGTGGAGAAAAATATTAAAACATCTTCAAAAAGAAGCGAATACGGTTATTGATATGGTTATCGCAGCCAGATTTACATGGAGTACTAACCGCAGGTACATGATGTTTCATTTTCAAATTCCCTCATTAAGACGGGACTAGAACCACGATTACCTCGGAAAGAAACCAGGGTCGATGATACTAAGGTCTAAGCCATCTTTTCGAATTTATTATGTCTAATTGCAAGCCAACGACGTGGCCATGTTGAAGCACCGGATCTCCGATGTTAAGCAACATTGGGCATGGTAACGACTTTGTTGGTAACCACATTCTCTTCGCCAAAGAATGGTTGGGAAAGGACTGGCCTCCCTACCGAAAGTAAACTCTGGTTCAGGATGCCTGACCAGTTCGCCCTGGTTTAGCTGGACGCACTGACTATGTCGTCACGCTCAGGTTTTGATAAGGCGGTTTCAGTAACATCTCTAACTATACATCAATGTTAATTTAAGGAAAATGTCTGTAGTAAAAAATGTTCTTACCTACATCATCCTTACTACTTCTCCTTTCTATGTAAAAGATCGTGACTTTGTGTAAATTAAATAATAATAATAATAATAACATGAAATTAAAACGTTACAATTGAAATAATTATTATTGTAAGCAAGAGCTGAAAGAAAGAGAAAACATTAATGACTTCAACCTTCTTGTGAAATGAAGTAATTGTTTTGTTGATGGCATCAATAATGTAAATACCAATTCGAGTTGAAGTCACGAGTATTTTGATTTCTTGGTCTTGATTGAATTTAGTACGGGACGCTGTGCCGCACTTAGTGTTTTCTATACTTATTTCCCATAATGTGCTTGTTAGTCTATTCCCTGATTTAGAATTCACATGTCTGTTATTTGATAATGATAACTTTTCTCTGACTTGACATGTACCTCTTTCACGGTTAGACAGATGGAGCCTCATGCCGCTATGGTTTTCCAAAGCATTTCTTTCGATCCTAATTTGTTTGCTTTGCTCTCCGAGAGAAAAGAATGGAAGCCTTAGTAAACACGATGCACAGGCTATATTATGAAACGTGTTTCGTTTCATATAAATGGTACCTATATTAAGAAAGATTCAAAATTGTACATACGTGGACCGAGCTCGATAGCTGCAGTCGCTTAAGTGCGGCCAGTATCCAGTAATTGGGAGATAGTGGGTTCGAGCCCCACTGTCGGCAGCCCTCAAGATGCTTTTCCGTGGTTTCCCATTTTCACACCAGGCAAATGCCGGGGCTGTACCTTAATTAAGACCACGGCCACTTCCTTCCACTTCGTAGGCCTTTCCTATCCCATCGTCGACATAAGACATATCTGTGTCGGTGCGACGTAAAGCAAATAGCAAAAAAAAAGAAAAAGAAAAAAAGAACATACGTGGCTCTCTGCCTTGAACTAAACGTACATGATTGATTAATACATATGGATATTTTTCCAGGTATTTATTTATTTCTCTACTTCCTTTGGGTTGCCACAGCTGTGCTACGCTAGTGTTCATTGTGATCCCGCTTTTGTTCTTTGTTCCTTGTGTTGATTGTGAAATTATATTCACTGTTTCCTTTTCATATTTTAAAGGATATATATATTTAGGTATTTGTTCCTACGTAGGGACGAAAAGGTAATACTGACCCGTTTCAATTTATGTGTGTGTGGTGCTGTTTGATCACGACGTATTTGCATTTCAGAACATGCCTTTTTCTCTCCTCCTGCGACGTTTTGGTTGAGCTCATATGACGACGTGTATTTAATACGCTACTTAGGAACAATTGATGTTCGCTACCGTGGAGCGATATGATATCGTCCCATTGCGTATTTGTGGTTAAACATTTGCTATGATTAGGTGTGCCTTGCCTTGTATTGCGGACGCCCTGATATTTGGATCTGGACTCTTGGATCGAGCTCATGGACCTTTGAGTCACTTATCTCATGCTACTGCGGTTTCGTTGCGGTGTGTCTTGAATCTGTATTTATATTGCCCTATGCATCTGGTGTCTACTTGTGCTTGTATGAATGCGTTTGTATCAATGTCGACTTTGTGGTTTTTTTTGATACCTTATTTATGCTACTTTCTGTTTTTACACAGGTGAGAATTTATATTTGGAGTCTCCTTTAAAAATAAAGAACTACGTATTTTTTGCTTTGGAAAAATCCACTTAAGGGGGTTGTGAACGAACTGAAAAATTAGTTGAATTCTTTGTATGAGGATACTTATACCTGAAAAAATAAGGATGTTGCAGACGTGAAATTGGTATTTGGAATCTCCTATAAAAATAAAGAAATATGCATTTATTTATTTATTTATTAATTCACGAAGCACAAAATACAGCTACACTGAGCAAATTTCACTTGCACTGTCAACAGACTATTTAACAAACGTAAACTTTCATAATAAAATATAACAAACATAACAAAATATAACAAGATCAGGTACACATCCTACTAATAACTGACCAAATCGAAAACCATGAGAATGTCCATGTTCATAGCCAAGTCGTCGTGGGTCAAGATGGCGGTATAATCCCTTCACATCAATTTATCTTTAAGATACTATTTACACACCTCTCGAATACACTTTTATTTGATGCTATATCAAGCTCTTGTCTCCTATTAATATTGTTAAAGAGTGTTGGGAGGCGGATTAGGAAAGATCGTTGAAGTATTGAGTGCTGAGTGTGGGGAATGTGGAGAAGGTCTTTGGTTCTGGTGGAGCGGGAAGGAACGCGGACACAGAAGAGAGAAACAAGATGTTCCGAGCGGTAATGTCCATTTAAGATCTCGTGGAGGAAACTCAGGTCAGCTACCTGTCGCCTGATGTGCAGCGGTGACACATTAATTGCCATTAATACCTGCTGCGTAGACAGATTTCTGAGCTTGGGGTTTCTGTTCCTTACAATTGCAGCAAAAAAGGACACTGCTCAGTCTAACTGCTTAGTATTGGAGGGGGCGGCTATTGTCCAAATCGGAGAGCAGTAGTTTAAGAGAGGTTGAACGATCGTGAGGAAGAAGTGACGAAGAGCAATGGGGTCAGAAATTTCTGTGAAGCGATAGAGAATGCCAAGTAATTTCATAGCCTTTTTCGTATATGTTTCTATATGGGTCTTAAATTGTAATTTTGTATCGAATATTACACCTAGGTCACGCTGTTGCGTGACCACGGTGATGGGCTTGTCGAGTAGGTAATATGATGTCGGTAGAGGAGATTTACGCAGTGTTATGGTCATGTGGCTGCATTTTTGTGGATTGGGGATAAGTTTCCAAGTACGGCACCAGTTCGAGAGGGCATAAAGTGAGGACTGTAGCAGAGCTGCATCTGCTGGATTCCTGATCTCCCTAAATATCTTGCAGTCGTCAGCAAAGAGTAGGGTATTCGCTGTTTCGTTGAGTTCGGACGGCAGATCGTCCATAAACAAAAAAAACAGCAAGGGGCCAATAGTACCGCCTTGTGGGACACCGGAGGTGACTGGTAACCATGAGGATGAAGTGCCTGATATTACCACTCTCTGCCAACGGTTATGTAGGAAGCCAGCAAGAAGGGTCAGAAGACTGCCATGTATATTAAATCGTTCGGAGAGTTTATGGAGCAACAGAGTATGGTCAACAGAATCGAAAGCTTTCGAAATGTGTACGTAGCAGATATCCAGCTGTGATTTAGCTGCAATGGCGTGTGATGCAAAGCTATGCAGAGTGGCCAGGTTTGTTAGACAAGAGCCACCTGGTAGAAAACCATGCTGCTTGGTTGAGATATACGGCAAAGTGAATGCGAGGAGACGCTGGTGTATAATTTTTTCAAAGATAAAGGATAGTGTGGGGAGAATAGAGATTGGTCGGTAAGATGAAACATTAAATTTGTTGCCTGATTTGAGAAGTGGAACAATATTTGCCTGTTTCCAGGTAATAGGAAAATAGCCCGCGGCAAAACATCTGTTAAATAATTTAGAGAGAGGGACGCAAAGAGTGCTGGCAGTATTTTTTAGGAAAAGAGGACCTATAGTGTCGGCACCGGTAGCTTTGTTGGTACGAAGAGTTTGAAGAAGGTTATGAACTTCACTTGGTGTGGTAGTTATGCTTGATAGGGTTCGGTTTGAAGCTGTACCAACGGGAGGGAGCGGTTGGTTTTGTAAGGGAGGGGAGAAGTTGGAGAAGAAATACCTGTTGAACAGTTCATTGCGATCGGCGCCATCTGCTGTTGCATCGTTGTGGTTCACGCTGACAGGAATCCGCTCCGTCCTTCTCCATGTGTTGATGAGACTCCAGTAGCGCTTGGGATTGCTGCGGACGTTTTCAGTGACAGTGTCTACGTGTGTTTTGTAGTCTCTTCTGACCATAAACCTCGCGTGGCGGCGGATTTTAACGAAGGTATTGTGAGTGTGTGGGTTAGGGAAGTCTTTCCACAGGCGCCAAGCTCTCTTCTTATTAAATAGTATCAGTCTGGTCTCTTGTGATATCCAGTGTTGATGTTTGCTAGTAGTATCCCGTTGTGCAGGTACGAAGTCTTTAATTGCATTATTTTAATAGTTGCTTAACGTCTCACCGACACAGATAGGTCTTATGGCGACGATGGGACAGGGAAGGGCTAGGAATGGGAAGGAAGCGGCCGTGGCCTTAATTAAGGTACAGCCCCAGCATTTGCCAGGTGTGAAAATGGGAAACCACGGAAAACCATCTTCAGGGCTGCCGACAGTGGGATTCGAACCTACTATCTCCCGAATACTGGGCACAGGCCGTACTTAAGCGACTGCAGCTATCGAGCTCGGTTGCATTCTTTTGTTTTCGGAAAATCCACTTAAGGGGGTGAAAGATTCGAAAAATTAGTTGAATTATTTGATGAATATATTGATATCTAAAAGACTAAAGATGTTACAGACGTGACAACTGGTATTTGGAATCTCCTTTACATATAATGAAACACGCATTTTTGGGGGAAAGTCAACTTGGGAGTGGGGGTGAGAAAAGGAGTCGGATTTTTTTATGAGCATACATGTATCTCCAAAACTGAAGATGTTACGGTCATGATAATTGGTATTTGGAAGCTCTTTTATAAAGAAAGAAACACGCATTTTAGGTGGGGGGATCAAATTAACGGGGGTGGGGGTGAAAAAGGAGTTGAATTATTTTTATGAGGATAGTTGTATCTCAAAAGATGAGGATGTTACAGACATGAAAATTTGTATTAGGAACCTTCTTTCAAAGTAAAGAAACACGTGTTCTTTTGTTTTCGTAAGACCCACTTAAGGGGGGGGGATGCATTGAAAAATTAGTTGAATTATTTGTATGACGATACTTATATCTAAAAAACTAAAGATGTTACAGACGTAAAAATTGGTATTTGGAAGCTCCGTCATAAATTAAAGAAGCACGCTTTCTTAGATGGGTGATCACCTTGACCAGAGTTGGGGTGAAAAAGTAGTTGAATTCTTTTTATGAGGATACTTATATCTCAAAAGATGAAGATGTTACAAACATGAAAATTTGTATTAGGAATCTTCTTTCAATGTAAAGAAACACACATTCTTTTGTTTTGTAAAACCCACTTAAGGGGGGTGAATTCGTTGAAAAATTAGTTGAATTATTTATGTGACGATACTTATATGTGAAAAACTAAAGGTGTTACAGACGTGAAAATTAGTATTTGGAATCTCCTTAAAAAATAAAGGAACACGTACTTTTTTGTTTTCGGAAAATCGACTTAAGGTGGGGGGGGGGGGGGAGGTTGAAAACACGTAAAGTAGGAGTTGAATTCTGTTTATGAGGATACTTACATCTCAGAAACTGAGGATGTTACAGACGTGAAAGTTGATATTTGGAATCTCCTTTAAAAATAAAGAGACACATATTTATTGTTTTCGTAAAGTCCACTTAAGGGGGAAAGGTGTGGAAAGAAGTGAAGAAGAAGAAGTTGAATTCTTTTTATGAGGATACTTACATCTCAAAACTGAAGATGTTACTGGCGTGAACACTGATATTCGGAATATCCTTTTAAAAAAAAGGAACTTGTACTTCTTTCGGAAAATTCACTTAAAGGGGTGCAAATAATTGAAAAGGCGGGTGATTTTTTAAAAGGAGTACCGGAATATGTACAGTATATATAAAAAAACATAACATGTTACACACGTGAAACTTGGTGTTTGGAAAGTCCTCTAAAAGTACAGGAACATGTTTTGTGTTGTTTTTGGAAACGGCACTTAACGGGAATGAAAGAAGTTAAAAAAGTTGAATTTTTTATGAGGGTACTTATATCTCAAAAACTTAATGACTGAATATGTTACAGACGTGGAATTAGGCATTTGGAATCTCCTTTAAAAATAAACATGTATTTTTTATTTTCGGAAAATCCACTTAGGTGGGGGTGGGTGTGGGGGGAGGACTGATAATTGGGTTGAATTCTTTTTGTGGGGATAGTTATATCTCAAGATCTGAAGATGTTACAGACGTGGAATTAGGTATTTGGAATCTCTTTTAAAAATAAAGAAACATGTTGGTTTTTTTTTTTTTTCGACTTGAGAGAAGACGTACAGTTCTATGTCGCATGCTCATCTTAGTCCCAAATTTCAATACCACAAACGTGGTTTACAAGAGTTTATGGGGAAAATGAAATTTAATTTTTCGGTGAGTTTTTACACTTTAGGTATTTTCAGATAATGTTTTAGTACAATACCGAGAAGAAACTTTTAACGAATGTTACCAAATTACGAAATGCATGCGAGCAAAGCCGCGGGTAACTGCTAGTTTCTCAATATATAAATATCATCTCTCCCTATGTACCCATATAAATGGGAAATAAGTGAGGAAGTCTTTATGATGGTTTCTGTGGAAGTTAAAGGCTTCTATACGTGTTAATGAAAATGCTATCCTCCATGAATATGTATGTGAGTAACATTTATATTCTTTATGTATCCTTTGATTTGTGTTTTGCTCATCGTATTTCTGCATCAGCCAATATTGTGAAAATAAACCCCAATCTATGTTAAAACTCTTTCTGTCTTGGGTTCTTGCCTTTTATGTGTAATTCATTTATATAAGAGGCCCGGGACCAGCTCCTGGTTGTCATTTATCCAGTTTCGATCCGTCCTCATTTTATATCCACGGGGTAGTGGGTGGAACTCCTTTTCTCCCTAGTACTCCATAGACGTATTCTGTTTGCAGATCATCCCAACAGACAAGTCTGGGAGTGGATATGACTGCACTGCAGCGGCTTGCACAGCCAACCTCAACACCGAGTGTCCAAATGAACTTCGCCTGAGAGCCAATGGAGCAACAGTGGGTTGCAAAAGCGCATGTCTAGCTTTCAACACAGACCAATACTGCTGCCGAGGTGATTATGGAACTCCAGAAAAGTGCAAATCTTCAGACTGGCCGCAAAACTATCCAGCATTCTTCAAACAACGGTGTCCTCTAGCATACAGTTATGCTTATGATGACGAAAGGAGCACCTTCACGTGCTCTGGCACAGGTTACAAGATAATTTTCGGTTAAATAATCACTGTATGAACATAACCAATTATGTAAAGTTTTCGTGATAGGTTCATGGCTTCTTTACAAATAACTAAGACATATCTAGGTTGTTCCAAAACTAAAAATTCTCTACTGAAAAGAGCACTCTTGTTAAATCCCCAACAAATACATTAATTTATTATTGAAATTTTGTGACTGATGATAAATTCTTTCTAATAATGGAATCCTCTTATCAGACAGTTTGCATATACGTTTGACAGAAAAAGAGGTCTGTTTTTTCCTAGTTTGTTACAATCTAGCAAATAACTTACCTTAGTTGAGGAAGATTGTTGTTACATCTGGATAGAGATTTTAAAACAAACCAATGTGTTATAAATTGTACAAGAGTAAAAATGATAAAATTAGTAAAAGTGCATTCCAGAAAATAACGTAATTACACACGTTAATTTTCCCCTCCTTCCTAGACTAAGTTACTAAAAGACAAAAGGAATAATACAAAGATGACTAAATTGTTGATGGAGTGAGTGCGAAAGGTCAATGGTTAGTTTCAAATTCTAAATATCTTGTGTACTTTCGCTAGTCAACACGTTAACTACTAAAATGATATTAAGCTTATGCGTACCGGTACAAGAAATTGAGAAGCACCGGCATATTATCAAACAAGACCATGAAAATTCCAGAACCGGCAAGAGAATGAATTTTATACGCATAAAATGGTAGCAGTACAAAACGAACAAGATCACTCAGTACTTGACATATAAATATTCTCAAACAATGACAGATTGGTTAAGCACCAATGTATGAATGATTCAAAAGGAATAAGGAATTGTTTCGATGAGATTTTGCTATAATATATTAATTTTAATTATAACAAACTTCAAAATACAAGGTTTTAACCACACCATCACATGCAGATATATCACTGTAAAGCACGACATACAAAGTAGATACTGTCAGTCCTAAGTTTGCAAATGTGGGAAGGAAACGTTTATGCTCATATTTCGATTGCTTAATTTTTTAACTAGCCTACTTTTTGTTGTTGTTGTTGTTGTTGTTGTGAATTATTCATACCTCCGATTTTGCTCAAACATATCTGAAATCGGTGTGATGCGGATCTTTGCGCAATTTAAAATGATTATATAGTACAAGTTTTCATTTTTTCAAAAACATGAAATATAACAGTAGAACAGCATTAACATACCTGTAAAAATGAACAGTTATAATTATCACAGGTATGATGTATTTCGTGTTTCGATAGACTGAAGAAATATGTTAACTGAACTGACACTTAAAAAAGAATGTCTTCCTCCTTTACAAAAAGTATAGTATACAATACTCTCTTCACCTACAGTGTAATATGTCGCACATTTTGATGTAAAACGTGTTCGTTATAATGTAGAATTCCTGCCCCACGGAACTTCCTCTAAACTTTAACACAGCTGTGAGCTTGCATCCGGGATATAGTGGGTTCGAACCCCACTCTCGGCAGACCTGAAGATGGTTTACCGTGGTTTGCCATTTTCACACCAGGCAAACGCCAGGGCTGTACCTTAATTAAGGACACGGCCGTTTCCTTCCCACTCCTAGGCCTTTCCTATCCCATCGTCGCCATAGGACCTATCTGTGTCCGTGCGACATAAAAAGCAAATTAAAAAATGTAAATAACAACGTACGGCAATACAATATCCATATAGAGTTTCTGATCGATGGGAACATGTCTACCAAATTCATATTGAGTAGTGCAGGTTCCAAAGTGCGCATAGCCAGAAACATTTTCAGAATGTAGAGTTCGTCGTCATTAGACCTATTTGTGTCGATGCAACGTAAAGCCAATTGTAAGAAAATAAAAAATGGAATTGTAGAGTACGCCAATATGTAATTGAAAAGTAATAATACGTTTCCATTGAATGTTTCCATAACCGTCCAGATTCACACGACATTTACCAAGAAATCAAACATTGGAGAGGAAGTGTTCACCTTAACACTTTTACTAGTGTGCGATCACGGAAAGTACGCCTTTGGAACTTAAGCGACTGACCAAACGGCTGGCTCATACGTATATTAGAGGAAAATACTCCCTATTCATGAAATAATCCCTTCAAAGGGATTTGCTTCACACCACTGATAAATGCTACCTCCAAAACAATCAAGTACCTAAACTGAAGTGTTAACCGACTGAGAACTGCTAGAGATATAAAGCTCTGACTAGGCAAAGCTGGTAAATATGGTTTTAGAAACAAATTTTGTTCAGTTTCGAGGCTTAAAATCAAGACTACCTCTAACCATGCCTTACATCATAATAGAACGAATCTCCTGATCACTCACGCAGTATTATATAGGTAAATAATGGTCCATATTAAATAAATTGCATTCATCTAACCCAAAATATTTGAAAGATAAGTGTACTTACTTGGCAACGGTATTTGTGTGGGAAGAACAAGTTAGGTATATGAACGTGATTTATAAATATGGGAAACAATTGTAATTAGGTTTACCAATCATACTGACGTACCCACAATGACCCATGTTTGATGTAGATTGTATCTTTATGTACGGACAAAGACATGAATGATTCAAACAACAATTTGCAGCCTACAAATTTCGACGAAAATCTCAAATGTGAAAGAACATAAATTGAGTCCATTTATCCGTCGGGTGCTGATTTTCGTCTTACAGAATACTGTTGATCGGATCTACGAACACAGTTCATTAGCTTTGCCGCACCTTGATCCAGTTTCACTTAATGTACTACCACACATCCTAAATACTTGAAATTATCTACCTGTTTCAGGTTTCTCTTAGTTTTTCTAAATACTGACATCACTTTAGTTTTGGAAAGGCTAATTATCCTATCATAGTCTTGCACCTATTTTCAGGCCTTCAGCACAATCTGCCATTCAGACCATACACCAAACTGCTTACTACATTTCCATTTAACTGAATCCATCCCCGCAACTTTATACCTTTCAGTCGAAGATCCATGTGAACAATGAATAACAAAGGGGAAATATTTTAGCCATGTATAAACCCCGTAATTCCGTGAACCAAGAACTTTTTCTAAAATCAGTTCTCACCGCAGCCCAATCGTCTCCATTAATGCCTTTGATTGCTTTTAATAATCTATCTTTAAACACATAGTCCCCCAGCAATGCGAACATCTTTTCCCTCGTTGCTCTGTAATTTTTGCCTTCTCTAGATCTACGAAAAATAAACATAACTGTATATTCCTCTCGTAGCATTTTTCAAATACCTAGCGCATGCTGAAAAACTGATTCTGACAGCCCCTCTTTTGTCTGAAACCATATTGGTTTTTATACAACTGGTATACCACTGATCGCACCCTCCTCTCCAAGATGCCAGTGAACACTTTGCCTCGTATACTGAACGGTAAAATACCTGGATATTTGTTGCAATACTTCGTGTTTCCTTGCTGATAAATAGGTCAATTACTGTTTTCGTCCAATCAGATGCTAAATCACTAACATTCCATGGTAGTGTTATTACTCTATGAAGCCATTTCATCCCTGCCTTCCGACTATATTTCACCTCTTCAGATCTAATTTAGTCTATTCCTGCTGATTTATGAAAATGGAGTTTATTTAACACTATTTCCACTTCCTCAAGCGTAACTTCACCAACATCATAGTCCTCATCCCTATGAGGTCTGTTGTTCGTGACATCGTTATTGTTTGGGTCATCAGTACAAACAATATTTTGATGCACCTCTCCATCCCACCCTATCCTGCCCTACCTTTTCATTTCTACGTAACTACTACTTCCTAGATCTACTCTAATCTGTTTGTCAAATTCGTACCTTGGTCTAAACCTGCCGGTTTTACTGCCTACAATTCTCTCAAAAACCATCTGAAGAAGTCCTGAGTTATAACATGTTTCTTGTCAATCTCTCTTTTCTTCTGGTCAAATAGCGCCAAATCATACTCATTCCATCAATCAAATTAAGTAGGCCTACCTCTTCATTCGTAATTCGATCTATCCATCTGACCGTCAGCAATCTTCTGTAACATCACATATCAAAAGCTCTTATTCTCTTTCATTCTGAGCTAGTTATCGTCCATACTTCATTTCCATACAATGCAATGCTCCACATGTGATTCCATTTCCAAATTTATCTTTGAGTTTCTTCTCTATATGAACATTGAAAAGTAGTATATACAGGATTATTCACCTAAGATATTACACAGAAATAATGTCTAAACCATTAATGATATCTGTATTCTGTGTTCATATTCGTAAATGATGCCCAGGAGTTTGTAAAATAATGTGCTACGTATTCTAATGAGATGATTAATAACCGAGATATTGTCCGGCTCCATGGCTAAATGGTTAGTGTGCTGGCGTTTGGTCACAGGGGTCCCGAGTTCGATTCCCGGCAGGGTTAATTTCCCTGGCACCGGGGGCTGGGTGTACGTGTTGTCTTCATCATCATTTCATCCTCATCACGACGCGCAGGTAGCCTACAGGTGTCAAATCAAAAGACCTGCACCTGGCGAGCCGAACCCGTCCTGGGATCTCCCGGCGCTAAAAGTCATACGCCATTTCATTTACCGATATATTGATACTAACTCCATATGTTTAAATGGAACGGCACAAATTCACACAGCTGGCCTGAAAGTTCAACTACGTACAAGTTTTAAATATGTAAGTATTTTGAAAATCGGACCGTTACTTTTTGAGATATCAATAAGAACAGCGTGCCCGGTTTTGCGTGTCGCGTCAGACAACGTGCGGTCCGGCAATTACATACTGACGCTCAAGCAGTTTCCTGGGTGTGATTCCAGCCACAGAATGGATATCAGGCATGTAAGCATGTCGTACACATGTGATGGGTTTGCAAAGTGTGTATGACAGGCGAGCTCATGATAGGATACGGGTGGGGGGTGATGTTTTTTAAAAGGAATAACATAATTTCATTGACTTCAAAGGAATATTACTAAAGCTATTGTTGTTATTTCATTTCAGGGGCTTTGAGAGCGTGGTCATGTAGCCCTGTTTGCTTGGGTCTGTGTGTAGTGCAAAGCGCACCTCGTTTAGTGCTGGGTTATTTCAGGAGAAGGAGCAATGTTGCTACCAATGCCGCATTATTTGGTTTGGGAAGGGTTAGACATTAGGACACAAACAGCTCGACTTATTATGTGGGATGTTCAGAGCTGATAGTGTTGAGATGGCAACAACACTATGATTTATTTATTTTACACGCATTAATCTCCGCGGAGCTCGAGCGGACTGTAGTAGCGTGCATTCGAGAGAGCGCAGGTTCGAGTACTGCCTGAAAGTGATTTTCATGGTTTCCATGTTCAGCACCAGGCAAATGCTGGATAGGTACCTTTGAGATAGGCCAAGGCCGACCTCCTTTCTAAATCCTTCCCATTCCCACCCGTGGGGACAGACGCCAGACTGAACTTAATCTGTTACACATGGATTTCAAAACAAAAACAAAACAAAACAAAACAAAACAAAACAAAACAAAACAAAACAAAACAAAACAAAACAAACAAAACAAAACAAAACAAAACAAAACAAAACAAAACAAAACAAAACAAAACAAAACAAAACAAAACAAAACAAAACAAAACAAAACAAAACAAAACAAAACAAAACAAAACAAAACAAAACAAAACAAAACAAAACAAAACAAAACAAAACAAAACAAAACAAAACAAAACAAAACAAAACAAAACAAAACAAAACAAAACAAAACAAAACAAAACAAAACAAAACAAAACAAAACAAAACAAAACAAAACAAAACAAAACAAAACAAAACAAAACAAAACAAAACAAAACAAAACAAAACAAAACAAAACAAAACAAAACAAAACAAAACAAAACAAAAGAAAAGAAAAGAAAAGAAAAGAAAAGAAAAGAAAAGAAAAGAAAAGAAAAGAATTTTATTCTCCCTTCCCCTTTGTGTGATCGCCAGTCATACAATAACGTTGCACACCCAGGGTATGTTACGGTACATCACATTCTGTGTACGATAATTTACAGTACATGCCTGGTATCCGTTCTGTGGCTGGAATGAATGCCAGGAAACAGCTTGCTTGCCAATATGTCCTTGGCCGACCGCGCGCTGCCTGATGCGGCACGCAAAGGACTCAATACGGTTTTTATTGACATCTCAGAAAGTAACTGCCCGATTTTGAAAATGCTTACATATTTCAACTTGTACGCAGTTGAACTTTTCGGCCAGCGGTATGTATTCGTGCTGTTCCACTTAAAAATATGGAGTTAGTATCAATATCTCGGTTATTAATCACCCCATGAGAATAAGTAACACATTATTTTACAAGCCCCTGGGTATTATTTACGAATATGAAAACAGAATACCGATATCTTTAATGGTTGAGGCGTTATCTCCGTGTAACATCTTAGGTGAATAACCCTATATATACGAAGTGAAAGGAAGCATTTTCTTAAGAAAGCCTTCTTTGCTTGTGCTAGTCTGCAAGTTTCGTTCTCCTAAGGCTACTTCCACCATCAGTAGTTTCTCTACTACCCAAGAAACAATATTCAGCTACTTCCTTTCAGACTTCATTTAATAATCTGATATTTCCTGCATCAAGTGACTTCGTTCAACTGCAGTCCATTACTTTTTTTGGGGGGGAGGGTTGTTTATTTTCATCCTGTACTCCTTCTGCAAGACTGTGTCCATACCATCAGCAATTTCTCCAGATCTTTTGCAGACTCAGATTAAATGACGGCAACATCGGCAAATGTCAGAGTTTTGATTTCCTCTCCTTGGATTGTGATCCCAGTTCCAAATTTAACTTTGATGTTCTTTTCCATAATTATGATCATTGAAAAGTAGTCCACCTCCGTAGCGTAACGGTTAGTATTATTAGCTGTCGTCTCTGAGTCCGGGGTCGATCCCGGTACTGCCCGAAATTTAAGAATGGCGTGAGGGTTGTCATGTGGTTGCAATGCTACATGCAGCTGTCCTCCATTTGCGGTGTGCCTGAACAAACAGCCGCACCAACTCGGGATACGGACACGAGTTTGTGTAGCTTCATGGCCAAATGGTTATCGTGCTGGCCTTGGCCTTTGGTCCAGCAGTCCCGGGTCTTATTCCCGGCCGGGTCGGAGATTTTAACCTTCACTGGTTAATTCCAATGGCTCGGAGGCTGGATGTGTGTGCCGTTTGCGTAATTCAAATTCACCACGGATAGGGCCCAATCCTCAGAAACACGCAGGTCGCCGATACGGTGTAAACTTGGAAGGCCTGAGACTCCTCCTGACATTCTTAAATTTCGGGCAGTATCGGGATCGACCCCGGGCTCAGAGACGACAGCTAATAATACTAACCGTTACGCTACGGAGGCGGACTACTTTTCAATGTTCATATAGAAAAGAAAATCAAAGATAAATTTGGAAATAGAATCGCAATCTAAGGAGAGGAAATTACGCCGTTCTTATTCTTATTCTTATTCTTATTCTTATTCTTATTCTTATTCTTATTCTTATTCTTATTTATTTTCTGTTTCCTTTTTCCTTTTCTTTTCCTTTTTATTTTTTATTCTTATTATTCTTATGTTGAAAAGTAAAGGGAAAATGCATACTTGCCTCACTCCTTTCTGAATTGCTGCTTCGTTTTCATAGACTTAAATTCTTATCACTGCAGGTTGATTTTTGCACAGATCGATGTTGAATGCCTTTCTAGATCTACGAACGCCATGTACATGGGCTTGTTTTTCTTACTTCGATCCTCCGAGATCACACTTAAAGGCAGGATTGCTTCACGTGTTCCTACATTTCGATGAAGCTGAAGTGATCTTCTCCCAACTCAACTTCAACTTGTATTTCCATTATTCTGTAAATAATATTGTACGAGAGTTAAAATTTCGCAAGGGCGAGATAGTAAACTAATGGTGCGGTAGTTTCCACACTTGTCTGCACGTGCTTTCATGGGAGTAGGTAAAACAACATTCTGTCAGAATCGGATCGCACTTCTCCTGTATCATACGTCTTACACACTAAATGGGATGAATTTGCCGTGCTGGTTTCTCATTAGGCAGTCAGCAATTCTGAGCGTAATTTATCAATTCTAGGTGCCTTGTTCGTATTTAGTTCTCTGAAAGATCGGCCGAAATGTGACCTCAAAATTGGGTCTCCCACTTCATCAGAATCAATAGCCTCTTCTTGCCCCAGAACCTTGCGGTATACTTCTTTCCCTATATACAAGTGTATAATATTCAACCCTCTACCCTTCCTGCCTTTAAAATGTGGCACCGGCTTGAGACATCACAGGGTCGCTGACTGGTACTACCCACAGAGACCTCTTCGAATTATAATAAACTAACCTTAAATTAATTATACAGGAAGGATAAAAGAGAAGAAAATAAAATAATTAAATAAAAAATCTGAATGAGAACTTTTACGAATGCAAATTTATTAAAAGACTAACCTTTGGCAAAGCAAATATTTCTGTACAATCAATAAACTCTTCGGACCAAATATTGTTTATAACCTTTGTCAACTCCGACTAATAATATCAACATCATGATTCATAAATTCAAATCTTCTTCCAAGACATTATTCAAATTTGATTTCTATTTCCTTTCATCTTATTTACCAACTCTACTCCAATACCTCAAAATTTAACTCAATTCCATTCAACTCATATTTGGTTATCACCATATTTCAAAATTTCCATAATAAAAAAAATATTATAATAATTTACCATCATACCTTTCGTTAATTCGTCAGAGTGACCTTTAAAATATTAATATACAACCAAACTTCTTCATTCATCCTTTGAATAAACAAATTCGTATTCATTCTCCATACCTTCAAATTAATTCATTACTATATAAACCTTGTAATTGCAATTTCTAATTATCAAATTATTTACTTGATTACAACCTTCATTTTAAATGTATGAGGCTATGTAAATTCATTAAGCACAACATCCGCCGTGCAATTCATGAACTCATCTTTTAATTAATAAATTTCATTAATTTCATCCTAATTCACTAAGTTCGTGGTTATCAAGTATTATAATTGTTACCTCTAAGATCATAAATTTATCCAGTTACGTTTGGTAAGATCTGGTAATTTAACCAAAATTTTGATATATCATTAAATTATTCATCTCAAAAAAATGTATATAAAATAATCCCTATTATTTGAGTCCGAAATATTTTACTTATTCTTTCTCAATACCATCCTCCACTCATATAAATGCCGATAATATGGAACGCACGCACGAAATCGATAGTAGCCCTGACATAAATAAATTAAATTAATTTCACCGATTCATTCAAAATTAAAAATATCCCGCATATGCTTAATTAGCTGTTTATCATACACAAAACATTGCCTACCCTGTAGCAAGAACCCTACACTACAATGATGAATGCACCTTAACCTACACTGATTCTACCAACAATGGGATAAACCGCATTGTCACAAATACATACAACCAACGTGAACTGAATTCAACCTCGCAAGAAATATTGCAACTGCAAAACAGAATTTGCATTGCTCACACACTGAAGAACATGTAACATGAACAAACACAACATAATTCAATCATATAGTCACAGGGAAAATCATTACTCACTGACTCGGCCGGACATCGAACTCCGACCCTCAGCATGGCACCATTACAGTGACCTATCATTACACTCGCCTCAATGACCTGTCACGAAGTCTACATATTATTATTTGATTTAATTGTGCTGTCCTAAGTTCCACAAAACAGAATTATCTTACGAATGACTGCAATATTTTGTTACTTATAAGACCCTACCACGGCTGCTATGGTTTCTCTAATACACAACGCGCCGACCCTGTCTGCTGTCTTATCTCGCGCCCCAACTCATTTCATTAACACGGCATTATAACTTGTCCGCACCCAATTAATATTCTCGCTCTCCACTCTAAATGAAGCCATATGTTCCTCCACAATATCATGCGTATTCTTGCTTTCTGTGCGAACAGTAACTAATTATATCTAACACTCTCAATGCATCTTCATCTTTATTTGTTCCCCATTTCACGTATATCATTTTACATTTCTCACTCATCATTTATCAGGAACACATATATCACAATGCCGGTATTTATACATATATGGCGCTACACAATCTCATTGGTTCGACCCCTGCGGTTGGCATTTTGTGTCTTAGAGGCCCCTACTTCAACACTAGCTAACTACATCTCGGATAAATTTTAGAATGACACTTATTCCCTACAGCACAATTTCTATTCATTTGTTAACAATACACGTTACTTACTGATGACATATATTTCAAATCCCACTGTAATGTGCCGGAAAGACCAAGGTTCGAATCTCTGGTCAGTGAAAATTTTCTTGACGAACTTTTCATGCGACATGCCAATCTATCTACTCCCTCTGACTAATACCTTACTGATGCCTCCTAAGTCACATTAAATATTTACACACACACACGCTAGTATTTCTCAGAAGATCGCGCACTAAGGAAACCCATATTTCACACACGTAATAGAAGATCATTATTTACACACATTATTTCCTCGTTCGCGAAGACCATTTTAACACACGCTATAATATCACAATATCTATTCCCCCTAGGCATCAGTATAAAATTACCTAAAAATCTAACTATCCTTGCTACAGTACAAAAAGGAAAATAAACGAATAATCATGCATTAATTTATTTACAAATTAACAGCTAATCATGCACATGCCAGATATAATGAATCAGGGTACTTATCGATTCGGCGACGCTCCATACTCAGCTCCACGGCCTCATGGTTTCAGGTCGGCCCCATGATGTACTTAAGCCATCATACTGGCGGCATCAGCACCTGAACCAATACCATTCTTCCTACCCATGGTCTTCATTCTTGTGGCTTAAATGAATTCACACGATTTCACTTCTTAATACACTAAAAACACATATAAAAACACAGATATAATTAAATTATTCTAACACATAACACTTATTCACAATGATAGTAAACACTTTGTCTCTGCTCTATTCCGCGATTTTAGCACGTGGCACTGCAAAGCGTCCTCGCCTCGATCTCGCTCCGATCCTATTTTCAGTTAATATTGTAAAAATTGCCTTCTTGAGATTAACCAGATTTTGGTCGTTATTGAATTGAATACATAGTCTATCAGACCCGTATTATGCTATCGACAACTAATTAGTGGACTAGGAAATGCTCCAGATTAGGGTTCCTCGTGAACCACAACACGTTACGTCCGGCCCATTCAAATTTCCGTAGCAGAGTGACCCTTCTGCGCGGTACGCGTCCTCTTCATGCACGCCAGATCCTGGATAGGGAGCTCGGGGAACCCCATCGACGATGATGTAACATCCCGTCACATATGCCCGCGATTATTTATTCCAATAAATTGTTGCAAATATGCCGTCTTTATTTATTGTTCTCAAAATGGTCTAATATTGTTTTTACAGTATCCCTTAGCGGATTTAATTATTTTTGGAGGTCGCTTGTGCGGCACCCATCTTTAATTTACCCCCATCATTCTAAAACTTGCTGTGCTGCTATTCGTTGCCTGAAATTGTTGCCAACTTAAAATTGGTGACCTTGAGCACACATCTCATGGAATATTCCAGTACTTCCCATTTCATCATCAAATGACCCTGACACGTGGAACTTATCTTTGAACCAGGGCAAGCGAAATGGCGCCACACATCCGGCCTGTAATGTAACTGTATTCATTCCCTTAGATGCAATATTTAAATTTATAATATCTAAAGACAATGCTATGAGCTAATTTGGCTCATCTTTCCCCCACTTTCTTTTTGGAAAAATTACTGACAAGGGATTTTTCCAACCATATATCTTCCAAACATATCATTGTCTTTACATCATCTTCTAAATACATCCAGATTTTAAACTCAAATTTTCTTCCTTAAGACAAATATTATTCATTGTTAACTTGGCAACCACCTTCTCCATCATTCCTCTAAGTTCAATTAATTCTTCACAGGCACATTCTCCGCCGGAACTTTCGTCTTCATCCATTTCTTCTCTGGGCATCTCGTATGCAGTATCGTAAGTTAACATAACATCTTCTTCTTCTTCTTCATCTTCCATCTCATCGTCTTCTCCACCGTCTTCTTCTCCTCCTCCATCTTCTTCAGGATGTCCTCCAAGATCGTCTTCGTCCACCATTGTTTCCTGGTCAATATTTCTCCTTGTGGGATAATATAATTTCAAATTTCCAGCATTATAAGTGCTCTCGACTCCTGTCTCTAAGTTTTTGACTTTATAAGAATTATTCTCATAGTCCTGTATGACTTCATATGGCCCAATATAAAGTTCAGCAAATTATGATAGAATTTTGAACTAGGATTTGAGACGGCAGGTTTCTTCACGAGAACCAATTCTCCCACACGTAAACTTCGGTGGAACCTCTTATTGCGCATTCTTTGTAAACGTCGTTCAGCTTGTTCCTTGAGATGTTGAGATGTATTCTGAACGCAAAGCTCGTGTGAAGGTCTCGGATCACTTGGTAACGGGATTATACTTTCCCATGGTCTTTTCGGATACTCATTATGGTGTACGACAGCGGGTATCTGGCCAGTAGATTCATGTATCGTTGAATTAATACTCTCAGTTATGATTGGCAATACTCTGATCCATTTCCAATGTTCATTTCGACAATAAATTCTACAAAACTTCCCAATCTCTCTCATAATTCTATCAGCAGGATTTGACTGGGGATTTCTAATTAAACTGAGTACATGTCCTATTCCCAAATTCTGAATGTCCCTTTTAAATTTTTCGGACGTAAACTGAGTCCCATGATCTGTTAACACAAATTCTGGCTTTCCCATCTGAGGTATAATTTTGTTCTTTATCTGACTAATAACGGCTTTCGTAGTTGCTCTTTGGATAGGACATAATGTCACAAATTTTGTAAACACATCCACGCATACCAAAATATATTTTAATCCTCTACTGGCACGTGGCAAAGGGCCGTAGAAATCCATTGCAAACAACTCTTTAGGCTTAGAAGGTAGCACTGGCCTAGGAATTTGTCTCATTAAAAATGGACAAGGTTTAATTCGCTGACATATATCACACGTCATTATAATTTTCCGCACCATGTCTTTCAAATTTGGCCAAATAAAGGTTTCTTTAATGGTCGCCGTCACCTTATCAATCCCAGCATGTCCTATCGAATGATGTGTAAGCCAGATCAATTCACATCTCAACTGTGGTGGTACAACAATCCTCAATTTTGTATGCTCTTCATCAATGAATTTGTGAAGTATCCCATTAAAGAAACTGTAATTTATAGCTTGTTTTTCTGCTTCTCTATATTCAACTGTCCCAGACTGCAATTTCTTCTGAAAATAATCCCTCAATTTCTTGGTCTCATCCCACAACTCTTGTGCTTCCGAAATGTTCCTAAGCTTTTCCAAAAACTGATTATCCTCTTGTGTAATTTCAATCAAATTTACTTCTGCTTTTCCAGGTTCGGGATTTCTACTCAACGCATCTGCAATTACATTTAACTTGCCAGCACAATGTTCAAGAGTAACATCATACTGCTGAACAAATAAGTCCCATCGGCTAACCCTCTCGCTTGACATAGTCGTCTTGAAAAGGAAGGTTAAAGCTTTATGATCCGTCCGGATAATAATAGGATAGCCATAAATATACTTCCTCCAATGTCCCAATGCTGTAACGATGGCAAGCATCTCCAACTCCGTCGTAGTGTACTTAATTTCGTGAGACCGCAATTTCCGACTCATAAAGGCCAAATAATTTACTTGGTGATCTTTGTTTTCCGACTCTTGATATAGGACTGCTCCAATTCCCACAACTGAAGCATCTGTCTGAACTATAAATGGTTTTCCGAAGTCTGGGTACCCCAATTTCACACTATTAGCTAATAGTTCCTTCGTCTTCAAAAATGCATTTTCACAATTTTCATCCCATTTCCATTTCTTATCCTTCTTCAACAAATCCTGAAGAGGCGCAACAACTTCCGTATACAAAGGACAATGGTCCGAGAAAAAGTTACACATTCCCAAAAACTGACGAACATGTTTGATCCTCATGGGTCTGGGGAAAATTTTGTATTGATCTGATTTTTACAGGACTAGGTTTGACGCCATTGCCGTCCACAATATGACCTAAAAACATGATACTCCTTTGACAAAAATGGGACTTTTCAAGATTTACTTTAAAATTCGCACGATTTAAATTTTCCAAAAGTTTGTGCAATACGTCAAAATGCTCTTCCAAAGTCTCCGTTGCAATCATGATATCATCTACATATCTGACTGTAGAATCTTTGACTTCCTGCGTTAAATTCTTATCTAGGGCTCGGATCAAAGCAGAACCAGCTGTCTTCAAACCAAAAGGTAATCGGTTAAAGATATACGTCTGTTGGTCGAACAGAAATCCTGTCAAAACCTTAGTAGCTTCATCCAATTCAACATGGTGATACGATGACGTCAGGTCGATAGTCGTAAAGTAATGTTTGCCTCGGAATTTTCTCAACAATTCCTTGATAGGAGGGGCCTTATCGTATTCAGGCACAAGTCGTTGGTTTATGGCCCTTGCGTCCAAGCAAACCCGGATGCTTCCATTAGATTTTTCAACAATCACCAAAGGATTCAAAAATGGTGTAGGTGTTTTAGATATTAAACCGTTATCCTCCATTTCCTTGATTACTTCTTTAACTTTAGGGTAAAACTTCTCTGCTACTGGGTAAGGTCTTTGTTTAAACGGTTCCCAACTATTTACTTTCAGCTCATATTTATAATTTGGAATCTTCCCCGGTTTGGATCCGAATACTGTTTTATGGTGGCCTAAAATTCCCTTTAATTTTGACTTATCTTCTTCTCCTATCATAGCTTCTGACACTTTATTTTTGACTTTGTCACCGAAATCTGGTAACTCAGTCTCCCTTTCCAATGCAAAAATCATTTCCTCGAATTCTTCTAGAATAGCATCCTGATTTTGATGTATGTTTCTAACTATCTCTTCCACCGATTGTTCTGCCAACCAGATTCTTTCTTCTCCCCCAACGTTTGGTAGTTGATTTAACTGAATTTCCGACTGATCACCACTGAGATTGAAATTTATTACATCCTTTTCCATATCAATAACTGCCTTAAATTCTCGGAGAAAGTCAGCCCCTATAATCATGTTGAATTCCATTCGGTTCATTATAATGAATGGGTGAGACATGATATTACTTCCAACCTCTACATCTACATAAGCTTGACTTTTGCATGTTGTAACTTTGTCTGGTATTATGCCTCGAATTTTAACTGATGCTACTGGTATAATTGGTATTTGACATTTCTTCTGTAATTCATCGACTAAAACTTGTGATACCACACTAACGCTGGCTCCAGTATCCACCAAACATCTGACCCTCAGACTCCCAACTCTGACATAAATAACAGGTAACTTCTTTACTTCATTATTTACAAATCTATCTTTATCCTCTACAAGATCTTCTGGTCTAGCTATCCAAGAATCAATGGTTACAATTGCCCATCCATGATTATCCTGATGGCGACATCCTTCGGTTGCACTATCTTGGAATACTACATTTCGGCTTTTTTTTAGCTCCATTTCCCTCCATTGAAAACCTTGGGGCATTCATATTCAATCCACTAGATTCCTCTCTACGTCTATGAGCCTGATATTCCCTACTCTCAGCTCCATGACTTCTGTCCTGATTCCCTTGTTGAATCGCACTCTTCCACTGGTCCGACGATACTCCTTTCGTGGCCAACTCCTCAACATATCTTCTAGACTCATTCCTGCGTTCTTGAAGATCCATTCTGTCGTTTTCTTCTCTTCGTGGTCGACCTCTTGCATCACCTGATCTATTATATGTTGGATATGGTCTTCTCATCTCTCCAAACCTTCCATATCTATATCGGTACCCTTGTCTTCTGTTTCCTCCATAATTCTGATTATAATTTGACTCATGACTTCTGTCGTTGACTCGTCCTCTTCCAAATGATTGAGCTTTCCAATTTCTTCCCTGGTATCCTCCTCGATACTCTCTGTTCTGATTATCATCGTTGTTGTTGCTGTACGTGTTGGTTCCCTGGGTCTTCCTCTCTGTTGAATTTTCTTCCTTGGTCAAGTCAATGGTATGGACTGTTTCAATGTTCCGATTCCTAGGATGATACAAGTTCGATGTTTGATCTAATTGCCTTAGCAATACTTCGGCCTCTACAGCTGTTTTCACGTTCGCAGCTATCAGTGTCCTTTGCACATCCACAGGTAGCTATCTTTCGATTGATGCAATTAACTCTTCTTCTGGAGGCGGACAGTCTAACTCCCTAAGCTTCAAAAGTTGCCCACTGAAAAAGTCTGCGTATCTCGTGGGTACTGTGCTCTGGTATTTTCGTGAATACAGTTCAAGTCTGAGTCCTTGTTGAACCTCCTGTCCCCAATATTTTTGTAAAAAGGCACGCTTGAATCCTTCGTAATCGTCAAAACAATATTTGAATGCTTTAAACCAGATCAATGGTTGTCCATCTAGAAATCGCTCTACGATTCTCAACTGTCTATCCGGATGAATTCTGTTGTCCTGAATATATTCTGTCATCTCTCTAAGGAAACTTTTTGGCGTTATCTCAGGTCCACCAGTGAATTTTCTTGGCTTTCCCTCTGATAATCTCATCAATTCAAAGTATGGAATTGGTCCCATAATCTGTGGCGTTGAAGTTCGTTCTTCAAATGGTTGGTTGGTAGTTTCAGGTAAACGGGTCTGATCTACTCCATTTTCCAATCCTACACTACTAGAATGGCTTCCTGCTTGCTCTAAGACGTTCTGTTTATTTATCATTGATCGCATAAGCAGTTCGCCCTTAGTGTCCTGTAATTTCAGTATCTCGACATCATCCTTAAGTCCCTTGATTTGTCCGATCTCCTCTTTCATTTCTTTCATTAATTCTTCGTGTATGTCCACCTTCACTTCCGTCTTATGGCATTTATGAGCCCATTCACTAATTTGCTTAGTTACTTCAGAACCTTCAGCTCGAAGATCCGCTTGTACTCCATTTATTTCCTCCAAGAGTTCTTTCCTATTTTCAGCCATCTCTTCTTTCAATTGGTCTTCTACCTTCTTAACTTCTCCATGGACATTATCTCTTAATTGCAACAACCGGTCATTAAATCCCTCGGCAGTCTTGACAAACGATTCATGTGTTTCTATTTGTAGCTTGGTGACTTTGGCGTCTGTCAATACGATAGCTTCCTCGATATCAACCATCTTATCCTTGATTGAATTTACGGCTTTCTGTTGACCCTCGACGTTTATTTCAACTTGACTCAGTTTCTCCGACAACCTGGCATCTACTTGCGATACTGTTAAAGCGACCTGATCTATCTTTTCTTCCAACTTGTCACTGCGGGTTACTGCCTCCATTCGGACCTCTTCTATCTGCTTTTCTAATCTTTGAGCATTCCTATCACAGCCCTCTTTAACTATAGTTATCTCTGTCGATAGCTGATCCTTAATACTGACCATCTGGTCCCTAACTTCTTTAAATTGTTCATTGACACCATCCTTAACTTCTTTAAATTGTTCATTGACACCATGAAATTGTTGGTTAACACCTTGAAATTGTTCATTCGCACTCTCCTTAACTTCCCTAAATTGTTCATTCGCACTCTCCTTAACTTCCCTAAATTGTTCATTCGCACTCTCCTTAACTTCCCTAAATTGTTCATTAGTGCTTTCCTTCGCTTCCCTAAATCGTTCATTGACACCTTGAAATTGTTCATTCATGTCCTCCCTCAATTCATTCATGAGTTCGGTCATAAGACCCTTCATCACCTCCACATCTACCATATTATCTTTCTGAGAAGACGGGCCTTCCCTCTAACCAAGTGCCGTGGATATGAGAAAGAATAAGTTCAAATTTCCATAATTACTATCATATAATATAATTCCAACTTCTTTACTTTACGTTATGTGGATAATATCAATAAAAAATTTGGCCTAAACATTGCCATCTAGAAGCTGTCCCTATTTCATCTACATTTTGCCAAAGTTTTATACAAAGAAAGCAAAACCCGAAATAAATTTGCAAACCACTAATTAACACAGCCCCAAGAAATTTAACATTGAACCACCGAATATCGCGATATTATCACTGGGCTTTCGAATTATTAAGTACTTCGCATACAGTACATGCCAGTATACAAACACATGCCCTCAGCATCGACCGAACAATGGCCCATATCGTCGTAAACTGACACCATAACATTTGTTACTGCCATTTTCCACAACTTGAGACCGAGGTCATCTCATCCTTTCACGAAAATCTACGATTATTCTTAACTATTGCCCTTGGCTGAATTTATTTGAAGAATAAACCAGACATTTTTGACCTCGTTTGGATTTAACACAATCCCTCTATTCTTTTGGGCATTTCTATTAAGTGACTGTCATGAGCCTATGTCCATAACAATGGTACTCACGATCTGTTCTCATTCAGTTTCGCAAAATAATCTACATTTACATGTCACTCATAAAATATCTAACAAAAATCGTGAAACCCGAAATTTAGGATTTTTCCTAAAATTTTTCCAAAATTTCTATCATCACCATGATCAACTTGGTTCCACTTAATGGGTAAACACACAATCGTGCCCCACGTCACGGGCGACAACTCAACCCTCTACCCTTCCTGCCTTTAAAATGTGGCACCGGCTTGAGACATCACAGGGTCGCTGACTGGGTACTACCCACAGAGACCTCTTCGAATTATAATAAACTAACCTTAAATTAATTATACAGGAAGGATAAAAGAGAAGAAAATAAAATAATTAAATAAAAAATCTGAATGAGAACCTTTACGAATGCAAATTTATTAAAAGACTAACCTTTGGCAAAGCAAATATTTCTGTACAATCAATAAACTCTTCGGACCAAATATTGTTTATAACCTTTGTCAACTCCGACTAATAATATCAACATCATGATTCATAAATTCAAATCTTCTTCCAAGACATTATTCAAATTTGATTTCTATTTCCTTTCATCTTATTTACCAACTCTACTCCAATACCTCAAAATTTAACTCAATTCCATTCAACTCATATTTGGTTATCACCATATTTCAAAATTTCCATAATAAAAAAAATATTATAATAATTTACCATCATACCTTTCGTTAATTCGTCAGAGTGACCTTTAAAATATTAATATACAACCAAACTTCTTCATTCATCCTTTGAATAAACAAATTCGTATTCATTCTTCATACCTTCAAATTAATTCATTACTATATAAACCTTGTAATTGCAATTTCTAATTATCAAATTATTTACTTGATTACAACCTTCATTTTAAATGTATGAGGCTATGTAAATTCATTAAGCACAACATCCGCCGTGTAATTCATGAACTCATCTTTTAATTAATAAATTTCATTAATTTCATCCTAATTCACTAAGTTCGTGGTTATCAAGTATTATAATTGTTACCTCTAAGATCATAAATTTATCCAGTTACGTTTGGTAAGATCTGGTAATTTAACCAAAATTTTGATATATCATTAAATTATTCATCTCAAAAAAATGTATATAAAATAATCCCTATTATTTGAGTCCGAAATATTTTACTTATTCTTTCTCAATACCATCCTCCACTCATATAAATGCCGATAATATGGAACGCACGCACGAAATCGATAGTAGCCCTGACATAAATAAATTAAATTAATTTCACCGATTCATTCAAAATTAAAAATATCCCGCATATGCTTAATTAGCTGTTTATCATACACAAAACATTGCCTACCCTGTAGCAAGAACCCTACACTACAATGATGAATGCACCTTAACCTACACTGATTCTACCAACAATGGGATAAACTGCATTGTCACAAATACATACAACCGACGTGAACTGAATTCAACCTCGCAAGAAATATTGCAACTGCAAAACAGAATTTGCATTGCTCACACACTGAAGAACATGTAACATGAACAAACACAACATAATTCAATCATATAGTCACAGGGAAAATCATTACTCACTGACTCGGCCGGACATCGAACTCCGACCCTCAGCGTGGCATCATTACAGTGACCTATCATTACACTCGCCTCAATGATCTGTCACGAAGTCTACATATTATTATTTGATTTAATTGTGCTGTCCTAAGTTCCACAAAACAGAATTATCTTACGAATGACTGCAATATTTTGTTACTTATAAGACCCTACCACGGCTGCTATGGTTTCTCTAATACACAACGCGCCGACCCTGTCTGCTGTCTTATCTCGCGCCCCAACTCAATTCATTAACACGGCATTATAACTTGTCCGCACCCAATTAATATTCTCGCTCTCCACTCTAAATGAAGCCATATGTTCCTCCACAATATCATGCGTATTCTTGCTTTCTGTGCGAACAGTAACTAATTATATCTAACACTCTCAATGCATCTTCATCTTTATTTGTTCCCCATTTCACGTATATCATTTTACATTTCTCACTCATCATTTATCAGGAACACATATATCACAATGCCGGTATTTATACATATATGGCGCTACACAATCTCATTGGTTCGACCCCTGCGGTTGGCATTTTGTGTCTTAGAGGCCCCTACTTCAACACTAGCTAACTACATCTCGGATAAATTTTAGAATGACACTTATTCCCTACAGCACAATTTCTATTCATTTGTTAACAATACACGTTACTTACTGATGACATATATTTCAAATCCCACTGTAATGTGCCGGAAAGACCAAGGTTCGAATCTCTGGTCAGTGAAAATTTTCTTGACGAACTTTTCATGCGACATGCCAATCTATCTACTCCCTCTGACTAATACCTTACTGATGCCTCCTAAGTCACATTAAATATTTACACACACACACGCTAGTATTTCTCAGAAGATCGCGCACTAAGGAAACCCATATTTCACACACGTAATAGAAGATCATTATTTACACACATTATTTCCTCGTTCGCGAAGACCATTTTAACACACGCTATAATATCACAATATCTATTCCCCCTAGGCATCAGTATAAAATTACCTAAAAATCTAACTATCCTTGCTACAGTACAAAAAGGAAAATAAACGAATAATCATGCATTAATTTATTTACAAATTAACAGCTAATCATGCACATGCCAGATATAATGAATCAATGTACTTATCGATTCGGCGACGCTCCATACTCAGCTCCACGGCCTCATGGTTTCAGGTCGGCCCCATGATGTACTTAAGCCATCATACTGGCGGCATCAGCACCTGAACCAATACCATTCTTCATACCCATGGTCTTCATTCTTGTAGCTTAAATGAATTCACACGATTTCACTTCTTAATACACTAAAACACATATAAAAACACAGATATAATTAAATTATTCTAACACATAACACTTATTCACAATGATAGTAAACACTTTGTCTCTGCTCTATTCCGCGATTTTAGCACGTGGCACTGCAAAGCGTCCTCGCCTCGATCTCGCTCCGATCCTATTTTCAGTTAATATTGTAAAAATTGCCTTCTTGAGATTAACCAGATTTTGGTCGTTATTGAATTGAATACATAGTCTATCAGACCCGTATTATGCTATCGACAACTAATTAGTGGACTAGGAAATGCTCCAGATTAGGGTTCCTCGTGAACCACAACACGTTACGTCCGGCCCGTTCAAATTTCCGTAGCAGAGTGACCCTTCTGCGCGGTACGCGTCCTCTTCGTGCACGCCAGATCCTGGATAGGGAGCTCGGGGAACCCCATCGACGATGATGTAACATCCCGTCACATATGCCCGCGATTATTTATTCCAATAAATTGTTGCAAATATGCCGTCTTTATTTATTGTTCTCAAAATGGTCTAATATTGTTTTTACAGTATCCCTTAGCGGATTTAATTATTTTTGGAGGTCGCTTGTGCGGCACCCATCTTTAATTTACCCCCATCATTCTAAAACTTGCTGTGCTGCTATTCGTTGCCTGAAATTGTTGCCAACTTAAAATTGGTGACCTTGAGCACACATCTCATGGAATATTCCAGTACTTCCCATTTCATCATCAAATGACCCTGACACGTGGAACTTATCTTTGAACCAGGGCAAGCGAAATGGCGCCACACATCCGGCCTGTAATGTAACTGTATTCATTCCCTTAGATGCAATATTTAAATTTATAATATCTAAAGACAATGCTATGAGCCAATTGGGCTCAATATGTTCCTGCCATTTTTCTGCCCTGTCTTCCTTTCCTAGAAGTGGTCGTCCATCTGAGTTCTTAATATTCAAACATCCAGTCGTCCTTCCTCCAAAGATTTCCCTTATTTTACCTTTCCTACAATCAAACAACATTCAAAATTCTAGAACTTCCCTTTCAGCCATTCTTCCTTAGCCGTCCTGCACTTTCTGTCTACTACATTCTTTAATCGCCTGTATACTTTTCTACTCTCCTAATTTTTTGCATTCATGTATTTACGCCGTTCAACAAATAAGGTCAAAATCTGCAAAGTTATTAACTGACTATTACTTGGCCTTGCCGTTCTTCCTAACTTTTCTTCAGCAACCCTACTGATCTCAGTCTTCATGAGTCTTCATCTAATTGTGATTCCTTCAGCTTTTTCAAATAGTCCTTCTGCAACATATTCCTTGAAATAATCCAGCACATTCTTTTTTTCCAACTTATCTGGATCCTATCTGAGATGTGTGGAAGTAGGAGGAAGGGAAAAGGTAGGAAAGGGAAATGTAGTATAGTGGAAAGGAAAAGACAGATGGAACAGGGTCATGGGAGGGAGAAAAGGGAGGAGGAAGTAGCTTCTTTAGCAGTGAGAGAAGATAGGGCTGACCAGGAGGGCAGGGGATCAAATGAGGTGGGTAGGGTTGAGGCTCTGGTCATGGGGGATTCCATCGTTAGACATGTGGGGAAAGTGTGTGAAGGAAAGGGAACCAGAGTAGAGTGTTATCCAGGAATTAGGTTGAGGCAGATGTTGAGGAAAGTAGAAGAGAAGGAAGAGGGAAAGGAAAATGTGGTAGTGTTTCACGTTGGTACTAACAACGTAAGGCAAGCAGGTATAAGTACCAACATAGTTGGTGATGTGTGGGATCTGGTAAATGCAGCACGGATGAAGTTTAAAGAAGCGGAGATTGTTATCAGTGGAATACTCTGTAGGAGGGTTACTGACTGGAAGGTGATTGGGGATTTAAATGAGACTATGGAGTGGGTATGTGGGAAACTGGGAGTGAGATTTCTAGATCCTAATGGGTGGGTAGGAGACAGGGATCTGCGCCCAGATGGCCTTCACTTAAACCGCAGTGGTACATATAAGCTAGGAAACTTGTTTAGAAGGGTTATAGGCAGGTACATTCAGGGAAACGGGGTGGCCTAGGGAGCGGTGTTAAGCGAACAGGGAACTGGAAATCAAGTAGGAATGACATAAAAATGTTAGTGCTCAACTGTAGAAGCATTGTAAACAAAGGAATCGAATTCAGTAATTTAATAGATATATACTTACCAGATATTGTAATAGGAGTTGAATCATGGCTGAGAAATGATATAATGGATGCAGAGATATTCTCACGGAACTGGAGTGTGTATCGTAGAGATAGGATAGGAATGGTAGGAGGGGGAGTATTCATTCTGGTGAAAGAGGAATTTGTAAGCTACGAAAAAGTTAAGCATGAAAAACTTGAAATTCTGGGTGTAAGGCTCATCTCTAAAGATAATAGGCAACTTGATGTCTTTGGAGTGTACAGACCGCGAAAGGGTAGCGCTGGCGCTGATTCAGAATTATTTGATAAGATAATCAGCTATGTTGGAAATGATATGGAAAGGAATGTGATAGTAGCAGCTGATCTCAATTTACCAAATATCAATTGGGAAAGTAATTCGAACGACAGGAAGCATGACCAACAAATGGCAAATAAGTTAATATTGGAAGGGCACCTGATTCAGAAAGTGATGGAACCAACTAGAGGGAAGAATATTTTGGACGTGGTGCTGATAAAAACAGATGAACTCTATAGATAAACCGAAGTAATAGATGGTATTAGTGATCACGAAGCTGTTTTTGTCGTAGTTAAAAATAAATGTGAAAGAAAGGAAGGTATTAAAATTAGGACTATTATGCAGTACCATATGGCTGGTAAAACGGGCATGAGGGAGTTTTAAAAAAGTAACTATGACCGCTGGAAAATGGTAAAAAAAAATGTAAACAGACTCTGGGATGGGTTTAAAGCAATTGTTGAGGAATGTGAAAATAGGTTTGTTCCTTTAAAGGTGGTAAGGAATGGTAAGGATCCACTATATTATAACAGAGAAGTAAAGAGACTAAGACGGAGGTGCAGACTGGAAAGAAATAGAGTTAGGAATGGTTATGGAAGTAAGGAGAAATAGAAGGAACTTACTAGGAAATTGAATCTAGCAAAGAAGTCAGCTAAGGATAACACGATGGCAAGAATAATTGGTGGTCATACAAATTTTAGTGAAAAATGGAAGAGTATGCATAGGTACTTTAAGGCAGAAACAGGTTCAAACAAGGACATTCCAGGAATCATTAATGAACAAGGGGAGTGTGTATGCGAGGATCTTCAAAAGGCAGAAGTATTCAGTCAGCAGTATGTAAATATTGTTGTTTACAAGGATAATGTCCAGGTAGGGGATGTGAGTAACACTAAAGAAGTATTAAAATTTACCTGTGATAACAATGACATTTTCAGTAAGATACAAAAGCTGAAAACTATAAAAGTAGCTGGAATTGATAAGATTTCTGGGGATATACTAAAGGCAATGGGTTGGGATATAGTACCATATCTGAAATACTTATTGGATTATTGTTTGGTTGAAGGAGCTATACCAAATGAATGGAAATTTGCTATAGTAGCCCCTGTGTATAAAGGAAAGGGTGATAGACATAAAGCTGAAAATTACAGGCCAGTCAGTTTGACATGCATTGTATGCAAGATTTGGGAAAGCATTCTTTCTGATTATATTAGACATGTTAGCGAAATTAATAACTGGTTTGACAGAAGGCAGTTTGGATTTAAGAAATGTTATTCGACTGAAGCTCAGCTTGTAGGATTTCAGCAAGATATAGCAGATTCGTGGATTCAGGAGGCCAAATGGACTGTATTGCGATTGACCTATCTAAGGCATTTGATAGGGTAGATCATGGAAGACTACTGGCAAAAATGAGTGCAATTGGACTAGAAAAAAGAGTGACTGAATGGGTGGCTATATTTCTAGAAAATTGAACTCAGAGAATTAGAGTAAGCGAAGCTTTATCTGACCCTGTAATAATTAAGAGGGAAATTCCTCAAGGCAGTATTATTGGACCTTTATGTTTTCTTGTATATATCAATGATATGTGTAAATAAGTGGAATCAGAGATAAGGCTGTTTGTAGATGATGTTATTCTGTACAGAGTAATAAATAAGTTACAAGATGGTGAGCGGATGCAGGGTGACCTCGATAGTGTTGTGAGATGGACGGTGGACAATGGTATGATGATAAACGGGATTAAAAGTCAGGTTGTGAGTTTCACAAATAGGAAAAGTACTCACAGTTTTAATTACTGCGTTGATGGGGTGAAAGTTCCTTTTTGGGATCAGTAAGTACCTAGGTGTTAATATGAGAAAAGTCCTTCATCGGGGTAATCACATAAATATGATTGTTAATAAAGGCTACAGATCTCTGCACATGGTTTTGAGGGTATTTAGTGGTTGTAGTTAGGTTGTAAAGGAGAGGGCATATAAGTCTCTGGTAAGACCCCAACTAGAGTATGGTTCCAGTGTATGGGACCCTCACCAGGATTACTTGATTCAAGAACTGGAGAAAAATCCAAAGAAAAGCAGCTCGATTTGTTCTGGGTGATTTCCGACAAAAGAGTAGCGTTACAAAAATGTTGCAAAGTTTGGGCTGGGAAGATTTTGGAGAAAGGAGATGAGCTGGTCGAAATGGTATGTTCCGAGCTGTCAGAGGAGAGATGGCGTGGGAGGACATCAGTAGACGAATACATTTGAGTGGTGTCTTTAAAAGTAGGAAAGATCACAATATGAAGATAAAGTTGGAATTCAAGAGGACAAATTGGGGCAAATATTTGTTTGTAGGAAGGAGAGTTAGGGATTGGAATAACTTACCAAGGGAAATGTTCAATAATTTTCCAATTTCTTTGCGATCATTTATGAAAAGTCTAGGAAAACAACAGATAGGTAATCTGCCACCTGGGCTACTGCCCTAAATGCAGATCAGTAGTGATTGATCTTCTTTCAATCCTTCGTTTCTTTAATTTCTTCAACTTCAGGTGACATTTATGCTTTTCTTTTTTTATTTGTTTTACGTCGTACCGTTACAGATAGGTCTTATGGCGACGATGGGACAGGAAAGGCCTGGGAATGGGAAAGAGGCGGCCGTGGCCTTAATTAAGGTACAGCCACAGCATTTGCCTGGTGTGAAAATGGAAAACCACGGAAAACCATCTTCAGGGCTGTCGAGAGTGGGGTTCGAACCCACTATCTCCCGGGTGCAAGTTCATAGCTGCGCGCCCCTAACCGCACGGCCAACTCGCCCGGTGGCATTTTATGACCCCCAATTTGTGGTCAGAGAACACGTCTTCTCCTAGGAAGGTTGTAATCCAATGTCTGGTTTCTGAATCTCTGCCTAATCACAATGAACTCCTATTTGATAACTTCCTGAGTCTGCAGGTCTCGTCTACGTATACAGCCGTCGTTCATGGTGTTTGAACCATGTATTAGCTAGGACTAAATTGTGATCGGTGGAGAATTCAACCAGCCGAATTCCTCTTTCATGCCTTTGTCCCAGTGCGAATTTTCGTACGGCATTACCTTCTCTTCCTTGGCCTACCGCTGCATTCCAGTCTCCCATCAAAATTAGATACTCGTCTCCTTTCACGTGTTGTATTAAATCTTCTCTTTATTCATATACTCTTTCGGTTTCTTCATCATCTGCTGAACTAGTAGGCTCATAGAACTGCACTACAGTGCTGGGTACTGGCTGGATATTTATCTTTACAACAATAATTCGTTCACTATGCTGGTCGTAATAGCTTACCCGATGCCCTATTTCGTTAGTCATTATTATACCGAATCCTGCATTTCCCATGTTTGATTTTGTGTTCGTAATTCTGTAGTCGTGTTACCAATAGTTTCGTTCTTCCTTCCAACGTACATCAGTTATACTGTACCAACAACATCTAATTTGATTCTATCCATTTCCCTTTTAAGATTTTCTAACATACCACAACGATTCAAACTTCTAACGCTCTACGCCCCGACACCGCAGAATATCAATATTTTTCTTCCTGATAATTGCCCCCTCCCTTGTAATCCCCACCTGGAGATCCGAATGGGGACTATTTTACTTCTGGAATATTTTACCCGTCAGGAAGGCATCATCAGTGCATCATTCATTCATACAGTGAGAGCTGCATCTCCTCGGAGTTAGTTACGATTGTGGTACCCTTTTGTCTTCAGCCGCGTAGCATTATCAACATACGTAGTTAAGCCATGTTAAATAATGTTACAAGGTCATATCAGTCAATGATCCTGATTACCTTCGCGACGGCACCTGAAAGATTTCCTTTCATATTGAGAAGATCTTGAATAAATTCCTAACCGCCTGTCCAGTGATTCCTTGGGATCTGTTTTGAGTTCACCTGATTTTCCCAAATCACGGTTCATTTTCCCTCCCTTTATAATATTAATTATTACTGTTCAGAGAGGTTTCCCTGCCGCTTGAACTGGCCTTTCCAGGTTATTAGCGAAATCTTCTCTTGCCTTCTTCTCGGATTCAACAGTCTCTTGTTTCTCCCTGTTTCTTTTATCTACATACAATTCCTGCTTTTATAAGGCCTTGTTTCCTGAAGATGGTTTTCCGTGGCTTCCCATTTCTGTACGTCAGTAACGCTACTCCGATATGCGTGGAGTCCATTTTTTATTCATCTCTCAAAGCAACAATCAACGATTCGTGTCAAGGAGACAAAATTAACATCTCGTCGGAAAGATACGACCATCCTTGCCCAACATCGAGGGAGCTGCCCACTCTAGTATATTCATGGAAGTTATCAGTCATTCAAGATGAGGCCGCAAGAGGCCATTAGCAATAGCCAAACAGTAATAATTCGGAATTAGCCATGCAGATATGACTCATCGTCACACTGCCCCCTTTTAAAATGTGTCTTTTCTTGCTGATCAGACAAGGAGACACATTTTAAAATGAGGTTCAAAACCTTAAACCTAAAGTGCGCACACTATTACATACTATGGACCTAAAATCTAACTAAAACTACAAATGTACAGGATTACACACGATTATAACAGAGAGTTATGACAAAGCACAATAAAATGCAGTCCACCTCGATCTGAGGTTCGTACACTCTTCAATAACACCTCGCTGATTCAATCAGTCTATTTTATATCATTCGTTCAATACAATGACGAATTAGGAGTCAAATAATCAACGATATAATCGTCACGTACTCAAGAGGACTCGTAATTTTTGTTCCATTCTATCTTCAAGGAGCTACAGCAATTTTCCCTTCCTTTCTCCTTTTGAATTTTTATTTTCCCTGACAAGGAAAAAACTTTAGAACGCAGGTAATAGCTCAACAAGCAAGATAAACATATGTTAGCATCAAAGATATAATGGGATAGACATAAGGTTTTACGTGCATCGTTGATGGTAAGGCTTCAGTAAAGACACATGAGCCTTGGAAATCCTCTTACTCATAAGATCCTCCAGATCAACAGTAACAGGTCCTAGGAATTTCACAATTCTCTTGGGATTGGACCATTTTTTGCAAAGTTTTGCCGCGATTTGGTTCGCTGCCGAGCTGATGGGAAATATTTTTACCACAACCAGATCTCCAGCTTCGAGGGTGACTTTTATCCTCACTCGGTTGAATCTTTTTGCCACACGGTCGCGGGCTCTGGTCAGGTGTGTGGTATGGATTATACTCGTTGGAAAGAACGACCTCTCTTTTGGTCTGTTGGGCCATTTGAGATGTGTATATGCTGGCATCACTTGAAAGCTATTGTACTTAATTGAGCGATCCTGCCGAATGTTTAAATATGGTTTTTTGTGACCTGATGCTCAAGGAATAATGTCATGCCAACAACTGGGTCTGGACTGATTATGTATGTATGCGTCCTTTATCATTTTTAATTGAATTGATTTCCTTTCTCTCTACTTTCTTTTCATGATTTGAATAAAGCCTTATTTCTTGTATTTTGAATTTTATTGCTTGTAAATCCAGTCTCTCCCACGATGAGTGAGAGAGAGGTACAGCCGCGTGTTGCGCAACGCATCATCACAAACTTTCCCGTCCGAGAAAATGTTAAAGCTGCAGAAATTCGTCGGCGGTTACACACACAGTTCTGGGACAGAACCCTCTCATAGGCCCGGGTGAAGTACTGGTATATTGAGTTCAAGTGCGGACGCGAGAGAGTTGGAAACATGCAGTGCCCACGCCGCCCCCGCCCCGCACCAGCATCGCAACGCAGTACATTGCGGCCGTTCGAATGCTTATTGAAGTTGATACACTTCAGATCAGCCATGGTGGTGTTCATAAAATTATTCGGATGAACTTGGGATTCCGAAAGGTGTTGGCTCGTTGGGTCCAGAGGCTGCTGAATGGAGAGCGGAAGGCTGTACGGCTTGCAATTTCTCGTGATTTTCTGACTGGGTACGATGCGGGAGGTGACGTCTTTTTGAGACGAATTGTCACTTGTGATGAGACATGCGCTCACCATTACACTCTCACGACAAAGAGGGCCAGTATGGAGTGGCAGAGGCGCGGGGAGAAGTCACCGTTGAAAGCTAAGACGTGGTTGTCTGCAGGCTAGCAATTGACCACCGTCTTCTGGGACTACAGAGGAGTACTGCGGGTTAATTTCCTCGAGGAAAATCGGACCATTACTGTGGCCTACTACTGTATTCTTCTTCTCCAGGTTCGCGTTGCCCACAGGTGAAATAGGCGCGGCATCCCAATCAGATCTGTACTGCTACTTCAAGACAATGCCAGACCCCACATCACAACACAAACCTAGCAAAAATGCGAAAAAATGTAGGCTGTGAAACAGTTTGTGCACATTTGGCTTCAGACACGCCCAACTACCTTCTTTGAAAATGGGACGAAGAAATTGCCTATTCAGTGGAAGAAGTGTATAGATAGGATGTGGAAATTTGTCGAAAACTGAGAACAATGTAATACGCACGTAATTTTGATGAATAAAATATTTACATAGAAGGCTCGTTTATATTTGACTTAGTACTGTACCCACGGGGTAAATACCCTCTGGGAGGATGCCTCCATTTCAATATGAATATCCGACTAACTCAGGGTTGGGCAGAGAGTGGGTTGGTCGTCAATTGGGTCAGGCTAAAAGTCGAAGTTCTACACTTAAGTATAAGTAAATGACAGGAAAATGGAGGTATAACTCGAATGAGAAACAATAATATGGGGTAGGATGAGTTTATTCATAAATATCTCCGAATCATACTACTCGAAAATCAAATAAATCAAATAATAAAATGTCATTACAAAAATCTCAAAATTAAAGAAATAACTGGACATTAACAACGTTAATTATTCAAAGAAACAAAAATGAAATGAGGTATCAAGCACAACATTGAATACTTGCATACTTTCAGAAATAATCTTCTTCTGTTTGTCCATTGTTCATGGTATATGGTAACATATGTACGCATACACTGATACGTAGTTATTTCGACTGGAGTCACCCTTGAAATCATCACAACGATACGGGATACGAATTTAATTTAGAGTGGGAGCCGTCACAAAATTAAACGTTAAAAGGAAAAGTTACAATATAAAGAAAAGTTACGATGAAAAGAAAAACTAAGACGCAATGGGACATGATATGAATTATGAAAAATACTAGTGGCGTTCACCTACGCTATATTTACAATGAACAAAATGAGCAAAATAACACATCTATTTACATCGGATAAAGAGAAAGTGTCTTACATACTACACAGATTCTACGTGAATCGCGGTTCACCACAAAGGATCTAGTGAGAACTAGATTGACCATCAATATAACTCAGCACTCGGGCTGTTCCCCATTAACAACGAGACAAGATATTCAAACAACAAGAAACATCATAAAACATCATCCTGTAAGGGAAAAACATATAATTCTCCATCAATATCATGTAGAAAGCAATGGGCAACATTGCCTTCTTCTGCTGCATTTGAGCGCTCAACAGCGCAGTCATCCGTCAAGTATTTCCTGGTGGGCTGTGAGCTGAAAGGAAATGTTGAACTCAACACTGTACTAAGGCTTGGATTCTGTCTCCCAAGATTGTAACACGGAAATACCATCTCATTCGCGCCGTCTAAGAAACACGGCCAATATATCAGCTTGCAACGAGACATCATCTTTCGTCGGCTACACGGAAACTCACGTATAATCGTATTCCTTCCTAGCATGCTTTGATAATTTAACACACATCAGACTCATTGGTCTGGAATCAATTCCGTCAATTCTGATAATAATATTCTCTCAGAAGACAATAGCATGTACATATCCACTGCACATTATTATTTCACATATCAGGCATGCAATCGGCCTGCATAATCACTTTATAACTCTACATGCATCATAACTTCTCATATCTCTCACAAATCACATCAGCCTTTTATGAAACCCGGTTCGTTTCCTGTGCAAATCATTGGGCAAAAACAGATTCCAACCTAAATTCGAAGATCCTATTCTTGCAACGTCGTTATGCAGCTCCTTACGTACAGCTTCTGAAATACCACGCGTCATTACTGTCTCTCTAAATGACCGAAATAAAATAACGTAGCAAGTATTTAACTTTGAACTTGGATGAACTTGTCAGTCTAATCCACCTAGCACTAATATACAAAGAAAAGTCGGAATAATCTACACTAAATTATCATGCATAAATGAACAACAATTAATCCTAACAAATCCCTCATTATCCCAATTATCTAGTCATAAATAAAAATAAAAATATAGAGAACATGCATTTCTCTCTTATCCGTATATACAACAAGATCAATGTGAAATAAACACATGCCGTCAGGCTTACTTTACGTTAAATAAAATCCCTATTCTAAACTGCACTAGTGTTTTAACATAACCCATATAACATTCCATAATTAACACATGCGTCTTATCTTAACTTGGACGATACATTGCAGCAGCTCCATGTCGATCACTGCTTCAACACGTAGAAATACACTTCCTTCTTCCATAGGCGAAGCCATCTTCTTGCTGAAAGTTATTCAACACTGCAACACAGAAGGGTTTGGATGAATATCTCTTCACCGCTCAATTCTGCACGTGCCGAACAACCCTTGCCTGGCTACACACTCAGCCAACACACTGACATAAAATAAATACACTACAAATTTTACA
The DNA here is from genome assembly GCF_040414725.1 of Anabrus simplex. NCBI lineage: Eukaryota > Metazoa > Arthropoda > Insecta > Orthoptera > Tettigoniidae > Anabrus > Anabrus simplex. The sequence goes on along the minus strand of NC_090266.1, from coordinate 387,079,790 downwards.
TTTAAGGGTTTATGTACACAATTATTGAGAGCGGCACGCGGTAAGGATCGAGAGTTCCTAATTTTCACCGTCTATATATTGGTAGTGAACTTTGCGATAATATGATCTGCAATTAACTCTGCATCAGTTACTTTATCCAACTGCACGACTGAAACACTGTTTAAAACCATATGCTGTTACTGATATATACTCGTGGCAACTTTTAAGTATAATTTTCAGAGCACATCGAACAGCTTCACATCACCTCGGCTACCGCGATCAGAATGATGCTCTCCAGAGCTTGGGGTGCTCAGGACGCTTAGGTAACGCCGTTTCAACTATGGGATTCCCGCTTTTCTAGACAAACCACCAATCAGAATGCTTGCCGTTGATAATGACACAATATTAATTTATGACACATTAATAAACTACAGTTCAAATCATATCAAATCTCTTCCCATAATTTTTATATCGTATTCTTGATTATATTTCACTTATAGACCTGCGGAAATCCGACAAATGACAGAATTTAACTCAAAAAACTGTACACGTTTTTCAACCTGGGATTATTGACTTGGCGCGAAGTAGACTCCATGTCTGCCATATCCTCACGTTATCATTGGCTGAATATTTAACTTGGTCAGCACCCTGTACACGTGCCGATCTGTGCCAACGCTTGGTGACGCTAAGCTATTCTCACGGTCCCGAAGAAATGTTGGGCAATATCCAGCGACATGATGGCTCCATAGATTTCCGGTCTCAGCTATCTTGGGATTCATTACTCTACCATATGTGACGGATATTTATATGAATAAAATTTATATATTATGTCAAATAATAATCTGAATATCTCTTTTGGGCCGGCATGATACGGCTCATCATACTACTCTCTAATTTTCTCGTCCTGGGTATTTTCTACACTTATTCGTCTGCAGACAGATTTAACTTTCTCTATCCTAGTCTTAGAGAATCTTAGTTCATTACATATCAGATAGTGGTCTATATCATCAAGAATTTCCCGGAAAAATAGCACATTCCTAACAGATTTCTTGTATTAAAAGTCTGTTATGATACAGTCTATTATGAATCTGATGACCTTGCTCTCCCATGTGTTGCGTTGAATAGTATTATGCTTGAATGTACTCGTAAGTACTCATACCATACTAGTACAGAAGTCACTACTACGTCACTCAGTGCTGCATAAAATGTGTGAACTTCATCGTCATCTACATCCTCATATGATGAATACAGTGAGACAATTCTCGTCGTAATTCCTCCAACAGCCAAATCTACCCACATCGTTCGTTCATTTACGTTCCTAACAGAAACTATGTTACGTGCAGTAGCATTCCTGATGAACAGTGCTACCGCGCACTACGCCTTTCACTTTTTAACACATGTAAATAATACTGTACAATATCATCCTTGTTATCTCCACTTACCCGAATATCATTAACTCCCAACACCTCCATAAGCATCCTTTTTGCCTACTCAGACTCTTCCTTAAGTCCCATTAATATTGATAGCTCCTTACCAAATTCCATTTTTTTCGTCAAATTGTTTCCATGGAGTCCCTCGCCTCTCAGATGGAAGTAGGACTCTGTTACTCCCATAGGTCTGGAGCTTTCTTAAATTGTCCTGAGCTTGATAAATTATGTGAAGCAGGATGCTATCCTTCCCCATAGTTCCAGTGAGGATCTTTCCTCAAACGGGCTAGCGGCCATCTATGGACTGTATATTCCTATCATCCATAATACAAGGAGGTCCATGACTGAAAATGACTCCTCTTCCATAGCAACTGGTATCCCGACTCTCAGGACCATTTACTAGTCCACTCAGCCGTTGCCCATGGTTCACGAACTAGGACGTGGTAACCCACAACACCACGGCTGAAATCAGCTGTTGTGATGTTACAGAATTATACCTACACTTCAATCGATTACCGCTGGACATTCTGATGCTCGTGAATATTAAATATTTTGCAGTTATTGCCTTTAGCTGTTCCTCCGTTTGATAATTATTATAACGTGCACTTCTGAAATACCTGAGGCGCAAAAGTCCACTGAGGTACTTGGCCTCCCAAGACGAATGATTTCTATCCAGAAGGACTATAGATACAGGAGTGTGGACGTGTTCAGTGTGAGGACATTCTGAGCCGTATCGCTTGACTTCGCCGACCGGGACTGTGCCCGCTGTATCTCGTACCACAACGCTCTCCAGCAAACCCCGTTCCAGCCCTCAGTCTAGAATTGGTATTCCAGGACTGGCCGGGTATTTAATCGAGTGTCTCCAAGTTGCAGGCAAGCAGGATATCCCAATACTGCGGGGAATATCCCACTCCTGGAATAAGAAACAATTATCCAAACAAAGTAACATCTCACGACAAGTAAAAAAATTCCGGGCTGTACAGTCATGGTTCAATGGAACTCGCACATTTGCAGGCGGTTCGTAAGCAATTATTACTGCAGATATCTTTAGTAAAATAACGGCTTTGTGCAAATTTTCCTTAGTGTTCTCAAGGCAGCAACGCGAAACGCCTTGAAGAAAGTGGAGCATGGATATGATCCACAGAAAATTCATCTATAATAACACGCACGTTCGATACATACAACATCACTCAAAAATTAGAGTTTTCAATCATTATTTCGTTACAACTGTCTATTATATTAAATATATATTTTAAATTTTTAGCCGTAACTGGAAGTAAAAGAATGAATAAAATCGGCCCCAATGATAACAATAAAAACATGCTAATATTCTCTTTTACGACCTTCAACCAGTATCGGTCTTCAGAGACACTAGGGCGCCACAATTCTGCTGTTGAAACACAATTCTCAACGCGCTAGTGAATATCTGAAGAAGAGTTTCTCACATTTCAACACTCTTAAATTTGTTAAGAAAGAGGTCATTCCACACTCGGCTAAAATGGAAAACGAACACCTTGACGGAAGTGAATAAGGCCTGCCATATTTCCATGGGACGCTACGAAAGAGCAGTGCATGTGATTGTCATAGGCACAGCGCTGCGGACATACCAGGAACTGCGTTATAAGCCGTGGAATGTTGCAAGCTGCGCAACAGTTGGTCACCACCAGAGCCAGTGGTTGCCAGTTTGTCGTCGCATATCGAGTTCCATCCGTGTCTGCAACGATGTTAGCATGCCGCGACAGCGTGTACGTGAACATTTGTGCAATTAGCGGAGTTTGAGCGATGGCAAATTGTGGGCCTATGGCAGTCTGGGTGGTCGTATCGCAGAATTGCGCAACACGTGGGGCGAGAGGACTCCACTATGCATCGATATTGTCGCCAGTAGTCAGCAGAAGGTGCACATGGTCGTACGCCAGTTCCGGACAGCGGCGACGCACAGATGCTCGCCAAGACCGTCGCATCGTACTAAGTGCCATATTGGACCGCACCGCTACTTCAAATCAAATTAGGGACACTGTTGCTCCGGAGGTATCAGCGAGGACCATTCTCAACCGTCTCCGTGAAATAGGGCTACGATCCGGCGTGCCGTTAGGGCCTCTTCCATTCACGCCCCTACATCGTGCAGCCCTACTCAAGTGGTGTCACTATAGGCGCTTATCGAAGGAAGAATGGAGACGCGGGAACATTCAAGAGTGCACTATACATCCAAACCATCATTCACCCGTCGTTCTACCGTTCATGCACCAACAAGACAATGTGCTTTTCTAAATGGACAATGTACGTTCACATGCATCCCGTGCCACCCAGCGTTTTCTCCAGTGTGTACGTCAACTACCCTGGCCATTACCATCCCCAGATCTGACCCCCATTGTGTAAGTTTGAGACCCGATGAAACGTCATCTTGCGCGGTCTCCTCGCGGTATTCAGTGATACGAGTCGCTTCGGCCTTGGTGCCAATGATGGTCGTACGTGTGTGTGGCGTCGTGCAGGTGAGGGTCTACATCTGGATTGTATTGGACAGAGGCACACAGGGACATCACTCAGGGTGTTGTAGGGTGTCCAGTACTTGTTCTCGGATGGCGGGCGCAGATGCGAAGGTGTTACGATGTGCTTGGTGTACACTAGAACAATCCTACCTTGTAGTGTTCAGACGTGGTCGAACGGAAACTTGACGACGAATATACCTACCCTCACGTTCTCATGATGTCCAACATCGGGTCGTTGTCACATTCGAATGCACCACGAATCTGGATATTGCACGATTCGGCTTGCCGGCCAAATGAAGATCCACAATGAGGCCGCTTTCAAACTATGCTAGTAGCTGATGTCGTTGTCTCACAGGAGTACGCGGCGCCTCCGTGTCCTTGACAGTGATCACACACAATTTCACTCTGTTCACGTCGCATATATACCCTACCAGGCCTCGTAACAACACTAAACACGAACAAAACTAATACGAGTACACTCTTGAGGCCGTTCTACCAGTTACATAAAATTTGAACACTAAACATTTACGTATCCGCCGATGATGCGTACGTGTGCGAAGTTACATTGACATCCGACCATTTCTCCTGTGTGGTTCAAAGTTTTTGTCAGACAGTGTATCAACAAGTAATTGCAAATAATAACTCTAGTAGTAGTCAACCGTCACCTTATTAACAACTGCTTCCGGATTGTGGCCATGAGGTTGCCGTGTAAGTAAGCAGAGGGGAGAGTGGAAATTTCCTGAACTCTGATCCGTTGAGAAGGGAGGGTAAGTAGGAGAGTGTTGTGGGCCCTCCTTCTGTTGCAAGTGACAACTCTCATGATTGATCAGTGTTGAAACTGACAATAAGCAAAATTATCACAGACATAATTTATTTATTATCACCCCCTATTCAGTACATGCCACGTGTTACGTGGTTGAAATTTAGGCTACATAATATTTTTGAACTTCTCAGGGACATGTTTCGCCCCTTCTGTCCGTTGGTGATGGGTGGGTTACGTTGCTTCATCATGTTATAATCTATTTTTATGTATTAGGGAGTAATGCAAGTTAATGAATTTGATTAAATAAAATATGGAATTGAATTGGACTGCACCTTGTAAGACATTAATTTTAGTGGTAGTGGTAAGAAAACCGGACAATTCGCGAATACTTTGTTTACATGCACGAGCGTTGTTTGAGAGACATGCCAAAATGAACGATCAGGCGCCTGCTATTAAAGATGTTATTCGTCGTCTTCAAAATATGAACTATTTTGCTTGTATAGATGTAATGTCATCGTATCATCACATTGAGCTGCAGAGTATGTCTAAAGTGTTCACAGGTTTTATGTGTGACCTAATACCCTATGTGTTTAATGGGGTTACATTTTGTCCTCGAGAAGTTTAGAGCAGCGTCAATACCTGTAATTTACCAAAACTTAATGAAAGAGTCAAAGATGTGACAACGTGTTATGTCGAGATGCCTGTTGGCTTCCAGAAAAATTAAGGGAAACCTTCAAATTTCAGAGAAATATTTGGAGAACCTGAGGATCACAATATTCAAAATAAATTTGGAAAAGGACCATTTCTCAAAAAAGGAAGTCTTATTCTTGGATTTATCATCGATGGGAAAGGATTTCAGCCCAGCCATATTAAGGTCCAAACCATTAACGTAATTCCTCGTTCAGCAATGATTAAACATATCAACCGGATACAATAAAGAGGCCTACAACCTCAAATATTTTTATAATGTAAGTATTAAATTACAATTTTCACGATTATGTTTTGAGAGGAGCTTTAGAAGCGTTTCTAACATAAAACGGTGTTAAGATGGATAAGCTGTGGCTTGTGGTTACTTGAGTTTACATTATCTGATAAACTCTGCAACAATCAAATTAATCTTACCGGGAATAACATCAGTTAGCTTATTTATTTGAAGGCATGCTGTATATCAATCTGGTAGATATATTTACATTGTTGTTGTACTTTAATCTTGGATAGTAAATATCTATGTCCTCACTCGTGATGAAACTCCCTCTCGCTATCTGGAGGCTAGCTGTTACCTACGGACGCCTGTTGAATTTTAAATACTGTATTCAGAAATTCATTGAACATAGAAAGTCACACAACACTACTGCACTGTGCAAAATCAAGCAGTAAACTTGTTGAGTTATGTAATTTTATTACTTACTGCTTAATGAATAACAGGGATTTTAGATTTTTTAAATGGAAATACTGCCATGTCCGTCCAAGGAATTGTAAATCGTAGCTTGTACGCTTAAACTTTTATAGATTGTAATAAAAGTATTATAACGTGTCAGTTTTCTTTGAATGAAAAAATACAGGAAAATAAAACTGATTGTTTATATCGAGTGCAGTAAAAATCAATGCGGAATAATTTGAAAAGGTCAGGGTTTTCTTTGTGTGATCATAGCGTTTTGTTTTAAATACTGCACCCCAATCAGCATTTCGCTGAGTAGTGGAGGAGAGCTCTGAAATAAACTGATCGTCAATGCTCCCTCCCTTCCCTGCGAAGCGTATCCTCTCTGTCGCTTCAGTGTGGCGCATGCTTGCTACGTAAGCCGCCCGCAGATACGTCACGCCAGCCTCTGTGCCATATGCTGAACTACTCCGGTCTGGGTTGGTGTGTTCGGTAACCTATTGTACTAAGAAGACGTCTTCGGTCGTGTTTTCACCTTTAATGTACCATTCACCATGGTATTCATCATTGCCTGTTTTCTTTTGCTAGTGGATTGTTGTTGCACTGACATTAAGGATTTTCCATGACGCTTGAATGGGAAAGAGCAAGGTAGCAACAGTGCCCTAAACGAAGGTACAGCCACGAAATGTGCCTGGAATGAACATGTGAAAGCATTCGATTGGTGTTCAGATTGGGGCGTGTTAGTCGAGTAGCATCGTCGCTGGCTTTTCACCAAGGTGGTCGCGGTTTGAATTCGCGTGTAGGATATTTCAAATTAGAAGTGTGTTGTTCGGATACCACGTAAAATTCGAGTCCCGTGGCAGCGATCACGATATCAACAACCACGTAAAACTACAAACCTGCTTGATTTGCCGAATGCAAGCTTAGAGCAACACGATCGTACCGTGTAGCCAACTCGGTCGGTCTAATGTGGTGTGTAGGTTACTCAAGTAGCTTCCCGTCAGGCTGGGCTGAGTTCGGGTTCTGGTCGTATTGTAAATATAGGACTTGTTTGATGAAGTGGGGCTGAATGCACTCAGAGTTGCGAGGTGGGTTGAAATCTTACTCTGCTAGTGCACTTCAATACCAGATGTATGCCGGGATGTACAAGGAGCACATCATCATAGAGATTTCGGTTCTAGTTACTACACAAAGGTTTATTTACACTTTGGCAATAAAAGATTCAACATCCATTCTTTTAGAACGAGTTTGAATGGTAATATTCCCGACGGATTGCCCTCACCACTGATTGCCATTTTCCTAACAGTACAAAACTATGCAGATTTATTGGGAAAGTATGTGTTGGATACATTTATTGTTCCGGAGTATCCGTGGAAAGCAGAAGTGAAAGAAGGTGCTGGGGTGAATGGGTCTAACTACAATATCAAAATTAATTAAAAACTTAAACTGAAGTTTATATTTTCAGAACTTCAAACTTAACAATTTTTCAGAACAATGAAACATCTTAAAACCAGTCTAGGAACAGACAAGATAAGTGATCTTAACAGATCCTGGGCTTCAAGCCCTCGCTTTACATTTCCTGAGCTTGTAGCTCAAATTTACAAAAGAGTACAAAATATTTAGGGGCAGAAATCCCCTAATTCAAGAGCACTTGCTCTCCACAATCTAAATCTCAAGCCTTCCAGAGGCACACTTTACAATTACAAAACTTGCAAAAGAGCTAAGGCTCCTTTTATACTTACATGCCACATGCTACATGCCACATGCTTGAAGCCAGGCATGTGGCGTTCGCACTTGGAAAGGACCCTTTTATAGTTTCGTATCTGTCGAGCAGGTACAATGGCAGATTTTACATCTAAAGTATTCGCAGCTGCATACCTCTGCGAGATAATGGCAGTAAAAAAAGATGAAAAGGCATTTCAGTTTTCATCCTCTGAATATTCAAATATACAGTATATGATAGGAGCTTTCAAAACCCTTTACACTGACCTACGAGGGGACAAAACAATATTTAATTATTTTAGGATGACCCCAAAATCATTTGATGAATTATTTGGAAAAATAGAATGTCAGTTCCATATTACAAGAAAACACTTCCTGTCCATTCGTCCAATAGAGCGGTTCTGTGAAACTACAATCTACAGATACAAAGAACATTATATAAAATACCATGTAAACAACTAAATGTAAATTATTTCTAACATTATGTTTGTAACTTTAGCTTTGAGTAACGTTAATGTCCTTTGTATATTGCTGACTAGTCATTTCACATTTAAAACTATTCAGAACTTGCTGATTTCCAAGAATGTGTAGATTCATCTAGGCAAATATATGATGGCCGGCGTTGATGTGGATCATTATAGTAAATTTGGAATTGCCCTGGATCAGACAAAGATGTAGAAGGTTGGTTTGGGAGGACATCGCTCAATTGGGACTGACCCGAATCGGTTTGATTTCGAGAGTGTGCATTATATGAATCTTTCTTCATACGTTGGGGTGATAACGCTGCAGATTTACTCCCACGCCTTATTCCGGAGATCTCGATTTTTGTAGTCTTCGTTACCTGGATCCCATAATACCGATCTACACTGCATTCGCTAATGAGCAGTTCCGTATCTAATCCAGCATCCATTGTCCTGGTTAGCACTAGACTACACCACAAACTGTACTGAACCGCCCGGCATGAAGCGTCAACTATAAACATTCCCATAAGGTTTTGGTCCCACCCGCGCGGCGTGACATGTCAGGCGTGGCGGCCACCTGCTCGTCCCGACCCGCCTCAGTCACATGCCTGGCGGGAGGAAGCGACCGCGAGACGGGAGCAGGTAAGTATAAAATGGTCCCATTTAAACAATGTTAATTCACATGCTTGGCGTGTGGCGTGTAGCATGTGGCATGTAACTATAAAAGGAGCCTAACAGGCTCTCAGTTTCTCAAGCCTACTCAAGGTAACATTGCATGAAAATCTGACAATCTCTGGCCTAACAAGGCACTATTTACAAATAGAAATATTATTACACAGGGGTATCTTGTACCCAAACTACAGGGCCTTAGTGAAAAAGAACAGGTTAAATAAGCGGCCCGAGTACAATTTGAATGGAGGCGACAAGTGTGCTCAAAAACAAAAAAATTAAAACCTATAGGGCACTAGGCCGATGAAACAGGGGCTAATCCCAAACCACTGAAGTAGCACGGATGGAAATAACTTTAATACATAGCAGAAACGAAAGGTTACAAAAACGTAGGCACCTCAAACCAAGATGAAAGGGAGCTAGAAAGGGTACTTCACTCTCTATCCCCGATTTTCAGTTAAATATTTTATGAAGTTTTTACATTAGCCTGCAGAAAGTTACATTTTTAGAAAAGTATCTTACATAGCTAACGATTCGGACCTTTCCCTCTGGTTAAACTGCGGAGTTAGCAAGAAAGAAAGATGTTATGTGGCCATTACCTTGTAGATGTACTAGCTGCCGACGAAAGAGGCCGCCCGCCTCCTGCTAAGCGCACACACTCTCAGATTGATTAATTGGCCAAGAAACGAGAAAAGCCGCAGTTTATGAATCCTCAGGGAAGGTTCGAGATCATTCACGATTAATCAAGACACACCCTCTGAATTTTATTGATAGGTTTCAAAAGTAACACTCAGATTCGGAGAAGAAGCCTGTGATAGGTGGAAAATTAATTACAGAAATTAGTGATTGGTTGGATTCAAAACTGGCGGAAAGAAAAAGTAAATATTGCCAACCCAAAAATAAATGAACATCAATTAGTTAAACAAACCTAGAAATACAAAACTTCTTTGAATTATAGGTTCTTCCACTTCGCACCAGGGTGCATGATCATAGTTTTTAGTGGTGTCATCTGTGGAAGAATGTCCAAACTTCTTGATGAATGTCAAACAAAACAAGTAGAAATTCACTCAAGTAAGGAAACTGCACAATAACAAAATTACTCTTTATATTAGGTGGTGACATCTTCTGATTAAAGTTCCAAGTTGGTGTAGTTTCAGTTTCACTGTTTCACCAAGAGAGTTCATTTAGGCGCTAGTTTTGAATGCGCGGCGTTGAGATGTACCTCCCGGTTGTTCGGATACCACGTAAAATTCGGGTCCCGTGGCAGCGATCACGATATCAACAGTCACGTAAAACTACAAACCTGCTTGATTTGCCGAATGCAAGCTTAGAGCAACACGATCGTACCGTGTAGCCAACTCGGTCGGTCTAATGTGGTGTGTAGGTTACTCAAGTAGCTTCCCGTCAGTCTGGCGTGAGTTCGGTTTCTGGTCGTATTGTAAATATAGGACTTGTTTGATGAAGTGGGGCTGAATGCACTCAGAGTTGCGAGGTGGGTTGAAATCTTACTCTACCAGTTCACTTCAATACCAGATGTACAGTATGCCGGGATGTACAAGGAGCACATTATCATAGAGATTTCGTTTCTAGTTACTACACAAAGGTTTATTTACACTTTGGCAATAAAAGACTCAACATCCATTCTTTTAGAACGAGTTTAAATGTTAATATTCCCGACGGACTGCCCTCATCACTGATTGCCGTTTGCCTAACTGTACAAAACTACGCAGATTTATTGGAAAGTGTATGTTGGATACATATATAACAAGGAGAAAGGTAAGAAATATATTCCGCAATAAATTAGCAGGGGAAGAGACACACAAAGTTTGACGCTGATTCCTTCGCACAGGAGCAAGCGAGCTTGTAGTTTTACGTGACGTTTAACATTGTGATCATAGCCTCGGTACTTCCAGCTTTACGTGGAATTCGAACCACGAAAACGTGACATATTATTTAAAAATCCCTCATGCATCAATGGGGATTCGATCCGCGACTGTCTGTATGCAAATCCAGTGGTGGCGGCACTTAGCTATCAAGCCGCATTCCGTACAAGAGACAGCTCATTTTTTATGTCAGGAAGTGTACCTGTCATAGGTTTGTCCGAGCTCCCGTTAATTAAATATACAGCAAAGACAACAAATCCACAATTCGTCATACATCAGTTCACCAGGAGATAATGTGTTCCAACCCTGCCGTCGTCAGCCCTGAAGATGGTTTTCCGGGGTTTCCTATTTTCACACCAGGCTGGGGATGTAAGTTAATTAAGGCCACGGTCTCATCCATCCCATTCCTAGCCCTTTCCTATCCCACCATCGTCATAATACATATCTCTGTCGGTGCTACGTAAAGCAAATTGTACAAAAGTTATAATAATAATAATAATAATAATAATAATAATAATAATAATAATAATAATAATAATAATAATAATAATAATAATAGTTTTTCCGGGAATACCGTGGAACGCAGAAGTGAAAGAAGGTGCGGGCATGAATGGGTGGATAAATAAAATACGGGAGATTTATTTTAAACTTTAAAATTTGTATTTCTCCCTTATATCTTATGTTTATTTACAAATTTTAAACCGGGTTAGAAAATAACAATTAATCAGGTACAAGAGTTTAGCTCGTAAGCCTGAGTAACAATTTTGGAGAGGTCTAGAATAATCAGATGACAATAATTTAACAATATGAGCTTGAAGCTCCCTAATTACAAATTTTACATGAGCATTACTGCTCCTTTCAACCAACAGTCAAGGAGACGGATCTCTCAACTTTTACAGCAGTAGGACGAGCGTTTTTAATTACTTCCTAGGAGACTATTCTCCAAAATTACAAGTTCCAGGCCTATCAAGGCACCTACCTACATTTAACGAAACAAACATTATTCACTGCCTTATTGACTCAACAGTCTAATTGCCTTAAAATGAAATGAATGAAATTGAGTTTAACGGGGGAACAAGTGCCGATACTACATGGCCTTTGGTAAAAACAGGAAAGTTACTGGCCGAAAAGAAGAATGTTAGGAGGCGAATTCTTGCACTCTTTGAAATTCGCATGAAAATACCTAAAACCCTATGTGGGCTTATGGCCCGACGTTACAGAGGCTAAGCCCGTACTACGGATGTGACTAGATTGAAAGAAAGTACACGAAATAAGATATAATTTTATAGGTTAGAAAAACATAGTCACCTCAATATCGAGTTGAGAGGGAATACAAGAGGGTTCCGCACTCTTTATTCCCTAAGTTCAGGTAAGTTCTGTAGGCTTGTCTGAGAATTTACATTAAGAAATACAAGTTACATTACGAAAGAAATTTGGAACCTTCCGCTCGAGCTAATTTTCAAAGAATATTACATTGTTAAACAGAATCTGCCGTTACCTTGAGCTGGTGGACCTCCCGAAAATGGACGAGGGAGCCCTTCCCCCTGCCTCCGCTACGATCATACTCTAAACCTCCTAACTGGAGCGATCACAAAGGCAACATGACCCGAAATGTCCCAGCTCTTATAGCGGAGAGGAAGGTTCCAGATTCCTCTGGGTCTAGGCCCTGACACACCCACAATTCCCATCGGTTAATTTAATAAATATCGAAAATTTCTGATTGGTTATTTAAATAAATGTACAAAATTTCTAATTGGCTAACATATTAAGTTGGCGGGAAGAGATATACGTGTTGGTAACTTTAGAACACCAAAAACAATCAATACACAATTAAGTTTAGAAAACCTTGACACACAAAATTACTTCAAAACTGAATTGTTCATTCTCGCACCAGAGGGCGCATCTAAGGTGATAGTAGACACATCTGTCGAAAACTGCCCAAACTTCTTGGTTCAAACAATTTGACGACCAAGTTCTAGGTGACCTTGTTAAAGGCGCTTAATTTAAATGCACGGGGCGGATGTACCTCGGTACAAATAATAATAATAATAATAATAATAATAATAATAATAATAATAATAATAATAATAATAATAATAATAATAATAATAATTGTACCGGGAGCTACACCTCAAGCCCACTAATCAAAAGTAGCGCCTTAATGTACTCCTCTATTGACCCAAACGTGTAACTACTATTAAAAGAAGTGGGAACTTTAATCAGCAGATGTCACTACGAAAGTATTGAGTAACTGTGTTATTCTGAAGTTGCCTAAACTGACTGGTTTTATTTGCCATGTGTAGGTTTACATCAAGAAGTTTGGACACTTTTCCACAGATGTCACTACCAAAAAAAAATGGTCATGCACTCTGGAGCAGGGTAAAGGAAGTTGCTTTTAAAAAGAAATTTTGTGTTCACGGGTTTTCTTTAGAAAATTAACATTCATCTGTTTTTCTGATATATTTCAGGGTTTGCAACAGTTACTTCTCATTCCACCAGTTTTGAAGTTAGCCAATTAGAATTTTCTGTAATTATGTTTCAGCCTATCACAGGCTTTCTTTTGGTTCTTTGGGTGTAACTTTTGTGTCTGCCAATAAAATTGAGAGGGTTTATCCGGATTAGTCCAGAATCCTCTCGAACCTTCCCTCCGGGTATATTAACTGCTTCTTTTCTGGCTACCTTGTATCATTGATCGTCGTTCTTCTGAGTGTGTGTAAGGCAGGAGGCGGGACGCCACTTTCTTCGGCAGACAGTACATCAGCCAGGTAATGGCCACCTAAATTCTCTTTTTCTGTAGCTACCTCCGCAGACTTATCCGAGGGGAAGGTCCGAATTTTCAACCATGTAACAAAACTTTTCTAAAATATAAATTTTCTTTCGGCTAATGTAAAATTTCATAAATTCTTTAACTGTAAATCGGGAATAGAGAGTGAGTTACCCTCTCGAGCTCCCCTTCATCTTGGGTTGAGGTGACTACGATTTCGTAACTGTTTTCTTCTCTGTAATGTATTAAATTTATTTCCATGCGAGTCACCTAAGTAGACAGGGACTAGCCCCTGTTTATCGGGCCGAGAGCTCTGTTAGGTTTTTAAATTTCATTATCTAGGAGCCAAGCGTACGCCCCCATTCATTTTGTGTTCGAGGCATTAATTTATCCTGTTATTCTTTTTCTTCGAAGGCCCAGTAGGATGGGTACTAGATACCCCTGTGTAAAACTATTTCCATTTGTAAATCGTGCCTTGAGAGGCCAGAGATTGTAAAATATTGATGTAATGTTGCCTTGAGTAGGCTGTAAGGAATCGAGAGCATGTAAGCTCTTTTCTTGTTTACTGTAATATTGAGGAGTGCCTCTGGAAGGCTGTAAATTTGTTGGAGCAAGGTGCTCTTTAATTGGGGAATTTCTACCCTTGCCTAAATAATACCACTTTGAAATTGTAAATTTGTAAACTAGAGGCTTGAAGCCCAGAATTGTTAAAGTTCTGAATCTATAATATTCCAGTTTTTGATATTGTCATTGTGCCTGTAACCTCATTATGTTCACTCAGTGAAAATTATTGTTTTGTTATTTTTGAAGAAATACAACCTTCCGTTCGATTTTTAAATTAATTTTGATATTGTAGATAGACCCATTCATCCCAGCACCTTCTTTCACCTCTCTGCGGTCCACAGATACCCCGGAACAAGTGGTAGCAGAGCGTGGTTGAATGGGTCTACATTAAGCCCCTTTTTCGGCCAAACATGGGATCCGCGCCGAACTCTAAGAATTTTCTCGGTCGCTGGGAATTTCTTCTAAATTTGTAGGTTTTCTATCTTCATGTCTGACCCTTGCGAAGTCCTCTCTCTTGAGTACTTGCGCAAGGAGGAATTGATTTATGAACTCCTCATTAGAAAGGTCCAGTATGGAGGCACGGTTGTCGCAGATACGGCCAAACTTAAAGGGTCATTAGAACTACCAATTTGTATCCCAATTTTGGGGAAAAAAGAAATTGATGAGGCTCTATCCACCATCACTGACAACATTACCGAGATAGCATCAGTAGTGAGTTTCTTTGAAGTAAGCGATCCATCTGCTAATCAACTTAAGAGAGTACAGGCTAGACTGTTCCATTTTTACAACAGGGCTAGGGACCTATTTTCCCTCAAATTAAAATAAAATCATGCTAAGGAGGCTAGTAATCTTATTGACCATCATTCAGAAATGTCAAAAAGGGTTAGTCAGTTTTTGACTGGGGCAGCTTCTCCCAAAACCGATCAATCCCCTTCAGTCAACTTGCCTACTGAGGAGGATTCTTCAAAAGCAGTACAAAGTAGAAAATCTGTGGCAACTCAACAAACGTCTGCCTCATTGGATACTGAGTCTGGTCACCCTAAACAAATACCACCTTTCTCTGTGAACAATGCTGTGTTAGACTCCTCTCAACCGTCTGTATCATCTCCTCGTATGCTACCTGGGTTTAGTAGTTTGCCTCATCCATGGGCTATGTTGCTTAGGGGAATTTCTAAATTTTCAGTTAACTCCACTAACGAAGTCATTTCATTTCTCAGGTTCCTTGCTGAATTTCAAGATCACGATCTAGTGTTTTCTCTCTCTCATTCCCAAATTCTTCAAATCATGCATCCCTATTCCTTAGGCGTCCTTTCGGACAAAATGGTTGAGGCCATTGCTGATCGCTCACCCATAGAGGACTTCCATGCCCACCTTTTGGCGAATTTCATTCCAGCTAGAGCAATGTCACCTCTGATACAAAAAAAATATTTTAGGGTACAGCGATTGGATAAGGACCGTGCCTATTTCATCCAAGACATTGAATTCTACACTAGGGTGTTCGCACTGCATTACTCGGAAGATCAAATAATGCAAACGTTTGTTGAAGGCATCTCTCCGCCCTATAGGTCCTACTTATGTTTCGCGTCTCGTCCCCAAACTTTTGCAGAGTTAGAGGCTATGGCTGTATCAGCTGAAGGAGTAATGTATGTCGATACCTTATGAGTCGCTAAGGAGCCCCCTCCGTCTTCTAATAGCTCTCGGCCTCCACCTCGCCCAACTTTTACCACCCGCAAATGCTATGCTTGTGGGTCAACGGAACATTTGCGCAAGAAGTGCCCATTGATAAAATCGGGTGGGACAATGAATGGAGCAGGGTAATCTCAAGGATGTTTCAAACGTGGCTCGTTTACTCATCTCGCCAAGAATTACATTCATGCCAATAGCACCCCCTCCTGCTCAACTTCTGGTGCAACCTCTGCGAATTCCAATAATAGGAAGTGACTAGTGTCATCGGTTGAGTCGGAATGTCCATTCTCCCAAGGATCAGCCCCTGTTGAACCCAGCGAAAGCTTGGGTGAGCGCAAATGTCCTTCTAATCTATCGTGTGAAGGCCCTAAAGAATGCCGTAGAATTGTGGCGGAGACCCCCACACTTGTACCATTCCTTAAAATCGAAGTAAATAGTGAAACTGTCACTGTTCTATTACACTCAGGGAGCGTGTGTTCTATAATTTCGGCTGAATGGTATTCTAAATTAAAGACTGTTTGTAAGTTTCCTGACTATTGTTCGTCTTCGGTCCAATGCGTCTCGGCTAACTCTTCTCCATTAGAAATTTCAGGTTTCATCTTTGCTAAAATTCGTATTTCTAAATTCACCTGGACAATAAAATTGTTCAATCAATCAATCAGTCAATATTGATCTGCATTTAGGGCAGTCGCCCAGGTGGCAGATTCCCTATCTCTTGCTTTCCTAGCCTTTTCCTAAATGATTTCAAAGAAATTGGAAATTGGAATTGCTTGTGGCTAAACACTTGTCCTGCCCGGTAATATTGGGGGCTGATTTCATGTCTTCCACTGATCTGGTGCTCGACATTCAGGGCAAGTCGTGCACCTTCAACTTTGCTAATAATTGTAAAATTCCTTTGTTAAAGTGTAATTCTGTATCATGTTCATCTGTTTCACCTACCCAGGATGAGATGTTGCTAGACCGTAGACATCTACCTGAGGATCAGGCTGAAAGTATTCGTAAATTGTGTCAGTCTTTTCCGGATGTATTTCTGGGAATCTTGGTGTTCCTAGCCTTATAGAATACAAGATTGAGGTTACGGATTCGATTCCAGTCAGATTTCCGCCTTATAGGCCAACTCCACCTAGACCTTAATCAGGCGTACAACCAGATCCCTCTAGCTGAAGAATCGAAACATCTAACTACTTTTGCCACGGATTGGAACTTGTATGAGTACAACCGCGTGCCTTTCGTGTTCCCCACGGGAGCAGGTGTTCTCACTTGGCTGCTAAATAGGGTCTTCTCAGACATCAAATTTGAATACTTGTATCACTATCTTGATGATGTCGTCGTATTTTCTGAGACCTTTGAAGACCACCTAGATCATCTAAAGGAGGTACTCAATCTCCTTGGTAAAGCTGGGTTGACTGTCAAATTATCTAAGGTAGCGTTTGCTAAACTTTCCATGTCATTCCTAGGGCATATTGTGTCGCCCGATGGTGTTTCCATTGATCATTCTATAACACAGGTCATCCGTGATTTCAAACCTCCCAAGGACTTCAAAGGTATTGCCAGGTTCATAGGCACGGTGAATTTCTTCAGGAAATTTATTCCTAACTTTGCTAACAGAGCGGCGCCCTTGAAGTTGCTTCGTAGGAATGGTGTCAAATTTGAATGGGGGCCTTCTTAGCAAGCCGCCTTCGAAGATCTGAAATTAAGCTCTTTGTAATGCCCCGGTTCTTGCAATGCCAGATTTCTCGAAGAAATTCATTGTCCAAACCGACGCCTCGTCATCGGCGGTTACTGCTGTCTTCTTCAGGAAACGAAACTCGGAAACCAATAGCTTATGCTTCCAGGACATTATCGGCTCAAGAGGCCAAATATTCCATCTATGAACGTGAGGGTTTGGCAGTTTTGTTTGTTCTAGAGAAGTTACGTATCTGGAACGTGTCAAGTTCGACCTAGAAACAGATAACTAAGCCTTAAGTTGGTTATTAGCTAGGCCGCGTCGTACTGGTCGTATAGCCCTCTGTGCTATCAGGATTTCTGCCTTTCAATTTGATGTGAGGCATATTCGAGGATCTGAAAATGTTGTTGCGGACGGACTAAGTCGTATGTTCTCTCACGATGTAGAGACCACCGAACAGGAGGATAGTTCTTCTCTTCCCACGCCCATACTTTCGGGCATTAATGCCATTCTAACCGATGCTTCCCATGTTATTTCGAAATATTGAAAAATACCAACGTGAAGATCCAGTGCTGGCTCCGATTGTGGAAACCCTTGCTTCTGGGGAACATGTCGTCCCTTATGTATTGAGAAACGGGGTTTTGTGTTGCCCGTCGGGGCATGATCAAAAGATGAAAGTAGTAGTACCAGCTGTGCTTGTGCCTATGATCTTCAAGTACTATCATGAGACCCCATCAGGGGGGCATTTAGGCATCTTCAAAGCTAGGGAAAAGATCCGAGAGATGTTCCTTTGGAAAGGTATGGACGGCGAAATTCGAGAATTGGTAAAGGTTCGTAAATCTTGCTTGCTTAGTAAGCCTACCTTGTCTACTAAGCTAGGTCTCTTGTCATCTCATCAAGCGTCTCGCCCCATGGAACGTCTATATATAGATTCCGTGGGACCCTTCCCACAATCCAAGGGGAACGCCAAAAGTTTGTTGTGGTGTGTGTAGATCGTTTCACTAGATATTCCTGGTTATTTCCGACTAAGCTGGCTACAGCTCAGTCTATTATTTCTTGTTTGAATACCACATTTGCTTCTTTTGGCCTCTGCCAATATATATTTTCCGATAGTGCTAAAGCATTCACATCCAATCTATTCCGTAAATTCTATTTTGACCTGTCTATATCATATGTAACTACTTCAGCGTATTACCCTCAACCATCTCTGGCTGAGCGGGTCAATCGAAATCTTAGATCTGGTGTAATTGCGTTTCATCATGAAGATCATTCCAGGTGGGATACTTCCCTGCATTGGTTGGATTTTGCTTTAAATTCGGCGGTTCATGAGTCCCATAAGGTCACTCCAGCTTCTCTCATGTTTAAATTTGTTCCTAACACGCCGCTCTCTAATCTTTGGTCACTTAACGACATATTACCAGAGACAATAGATCCCGATAATCTTAGAGACGCATGGAAGAAGGCTAAACACCACTTAAAGGCTTTCCATGAATAGGTTAGGGAAAGATATGATCGTGGATGGAGCCCTACCAATTTAAAAGTCGGAGATCAGGTCATGGTTAAAAAGTTTGTTCCTGTGGGCAAGCTAGCCCCCAGATTTCATGGGCCGTGCTACATCCTAGATTTTATGTCACCGGTTACATTGTTAGTCAGTAACCCAGCCCCAGAGAGGATATTTAGGGTTTACCTCTCTCAGGTGAAACCTGTGTAAATTCATTGGTGTTTACCTTAGCCATTAAAATTTGGCAGGAGTCGAAGGTTGTAATTCTTCGTAGAAGGGAATGGTTTTAAAATAATGTCTAATTCGAGGCCTTCTGCCCGGTTTTGATTACATTTTGTATATGACCTGTTATGTACGATCTTCCCCTCTGATTACTCCCGTCGTCAATTTCCTGGTGGCCATTACCAAGACCCCGTCTCCTGCATCCACGCATTATTGGCACACAATCACCTTCAACGCCGCCCGCCCCTCTGCCTCACACTAATAAAGATCGTACTCTCAAAACTTCATCAACTCATCGCTGTCGCCCAGTCATTATTGTTTTAGTATCCCCTCAGCCATCGGCGGCCGTTTTTGGACACCTGGCGAGAAATACCAGAGTGGAGAATGGGCCCACTTCGCTCTAGTCCTGTCTTCTGCTGGACGGCGCGCCGGAGTCCATCTTGCCGGCAAGGGCTGAAGTGCGGTATATATACCGCCAATCCATCTGGAGACTGCACAACTACATCTGATCTGGGGCGACCATCACCACGACTACCCCTCTCATAGTAGCGGGAGAGGTGTATCTGAGGGTACTTGGAGGGTCCGGGTGGCCTCACCTGAGTACCGGCAGCGGCAGCAGGTCTTACTTCTCCAATCACAAGAAGACTTAAAATCGGCGCAGGTCAAAATTTTCTACAAATCAACTTTCGGAAAAACTTCTAAAAATATTTTAAACTGCAACTTTTTTAAATTTCTTCTGTGTCACCCCAAGGAAGGACCTTGAAATTGTAAATTTGTAGACTAGGGGTTTGAAGCCCGGAATTGTTAAAGTTCTGAAACTTGAATTTTCCGATTTTTGAAATTGTCATTGTACCTGTAACCTCATTATGTTCACACAGTGAAAAAGATTGTTAAGTTTGTTATTTTTGAAGAAATAAAAACTTCCGTTCAAGTTTTAAATTAATTTTGATATTGTAGATAGACCCATTCCCCCCACCATCTTCCTTCACCTCTCTGCGTTCCACAGATACCCCAGAACAACAACAACATTGATAATAATAATAATAATAATAATAATAATAATAATAATAATAATAATAATAATAATAATAATTGTACCAGGAGGTAAACCTCATTTCCGGTCATTCAAAATAACCGCCTTTATAAACTTCTCTATCGATCAAAAGGTGAAACCGACACTACACGAACTTGGAACTTTAATCAGAAGATGTCACCATTGTAATGTTAAGTAATTGTTTCGTTGTGAAATTACCTAAACTGATTGCATTTCTCCTGGTTTTGTTTGCTATACATCAAGAAGTTTGGACATTTTTCCACAGATGTCAATACCAAAAAATCTCTGATCATGCACCCTGGTGCAAGGTGAAAGAACTTACAACTTAAAGAAATTTTGTATTTCTAGGTTGTCCATAACTGAATCTATGTTCACTTATTTTTGGGTTGGCAACACTTCTTTTTCTTTCCGCCAGTTTTGAATCTGGCCAATGAAAAATTTCTGTAATTAAATTTCAACCTATCACAGGCTTCTTGTTCGATTTTGAGTGTAACTTTTGAACTTAACCAATAAAATCGAGAGGGTGTGGGCGGTTTAGTCTTTAATTCTCCCGAACCTTCCCTGAGGGTATATAAGTTGCGGCTATTCGGGTTTCCTTGTCAATTGATCACCGTCTTTATAAGTGTGTGTGCTAAGGCAGGAGGCGGGGCGCCTCTTTCGTCGGCAGCCAGAACATCTACAAGGTAATGGCCACATAAATTCATTCTTTCTTGCTGCATCCGTTAATTAATCCGAGGGGAAAGTCGGATATTTAAGTATGTAATCATTCTTTTCTAAAATATAACTTTTTCCACTAATGTAAAAAATTCATAAAATCTTTAACGGTAAATCGGGGATAGAGATTGTGTTACTCTCTCGAGCTCCCCTTCATCTTGGTTTGAGGTGACTACGTTTTTGTAACTGTGTTCTTCTGTAATGTGTTAAAGTAATTTCCATGCGAGCCACCTCAGTCGTTTGGGAACAGCCCCTGTTTCATCGGCCGAGAGCCCTGTAGGATTTTAATTTTTTTCATTATCTCGGAGTGCAGTGTACGCCTCCATTCGGTTTGTGTTCGGGCCGTTTATTTAACCTATTCTTTTTCGCAAAGGGCCTGTAGGTTGGGTACTAGATACCTCTGTGCATTTATATTTCAATTTGTAAATAGTGCCTTGAGAGGCCTGAAATTGTCAGATTTTCATGTAACGTTGCCTTGGGTAGGCTGGGAAAACTGAGAGCCTGGTAGCTCTTTTTCAATGTTTTGTAACAGTAATGTGTGCCTTTGTCAGGCTAGATATTGTATTTTAGGGAGCAAGTGCTCTTGAATTAGGGGATTTCTGCCCTTAGCTAAATAATACCACTTTCAATTGTAAATTTGTAACCTAGGGGCTTGTAGCCCAGAATTGTAAAGATCTGAATCTTGATTTTTCCAATTTCTGAAATTGCCATTGTACCTGATGTTTCATTGTTATTAAGAATAGTTAAGTTTGAAGTTCAAGTTTTAAATTAACTTTGATATTGTTGATAGACCCATTAACCCCGGCACCTTCTTTAACCTCTTTCTGCTCCACGGGTATCCCCGTAACAACAATAATAATAATAATAATAATAATAATAATAATAATAATAATAACGGCGTGTGCCCTGCGGAGAAGCCAGGTGAATGTGTCTTGGGTTGATTGCTCATCTGCAAGTACGGGGCCCTACCAGGTATGAAATCTAATCTTGAAAATGGCACTAATGCTCAGACTCCAAGCAAAGGTTAAAATCGCCCACGACCGGAAGAATTGGCAATGCGGTTAGGGCCGCGCAACTGTGAGCTTGTAGCCGGGAGGTAGTAGGTTCGAACCCCACTGTAGGCAGCTATGAAGATGGTTTTCCGTGGTTTTCCCCACTTTCACACCAGGCAAATGCTGGGGCTGTACCTTAATTAAGGCCACGGCCATTTCTTTCCCCCTCCCAACCTTTTCGTTTCCCATCGTGGCCATAAGACCTATCTGTATCGGTGCGACGTAAAGCAAATTGTGAAATTAAAGAAATCGCCCACTCGGCCGGGAATAGAATTCCGGACCGCTGGACCAAAGGCCAGCATGCTAAACAGTTAGCCATGGAGCCGGAATTCACACATGCCCAGCACGTGGATTAGGAATGGCATGTCCTAGGCCATTACATGAAGCAACACCAAAGCAATTATACACTATAATGACTTGATGGACCTCAAATGAGACAATATTCGAGGGTCCGCAGGAAAATTCCCAGTGATGCCACACACACACACACACACACACACACACACACACACACACACACACACAGAGAGAGAGGGAGAGAGAGAGAGGCTGTTGATCATAATATATCCTGAAACAACAACATTGCGCAGAAGAGCTCCACTCAAGGTATTCGCGGAACCAGTCAACGTCCGCTACGATGTACGTAATTTTCGAGTTGTTCATACGGGAAGTTTCAGTCTGTAGAGGCAGGTCTGTCAGTAGCGGTTCAAGGAGCGAATATTTTTGGTAATGGTTTTCATTTGGCGCATGTGGAACGCTCCCGGCACCATCAAGTGCGGTATAGAGTGAAGCGCTTCTCTGTCCGCCCGCCTTCGGAGGTACAAGTACCTAACTCGCTAGCCCGACCACGCAAGGGGTTCGAAACCGGGTCAAGCTTTTGGCACGTGTGTGCCCCGATAATGAGTAGAGGAATGTGTTGTACGCAGAGAGCTTCTTGACCAGTGAGCTCCCACCTAGAAACATTGCATGACCGCGCGCTTTCTCACTTTCTCGTCTGTACAGCGGTAAAATGTGCGTCAGGGTAATCTTTTCTTACAATCGGGTTTACGTCGCATCGACACAGAAAGGTCCTATGGCGACGATGGGATAGGAAAAGGCCAGGAGTGGGAAGGAAATGGCCATTGTCTTTATTAAGGTACCGACCTTAGCATTTGCCTAGTGTGAAAATGGGAAAGCACGAAAAACCATCTTTAGGGCCGCCGACAATGAAGTTTGAACCCACTATCACCCGAAATCAAGCCCACAGCTGCGCGCCCCTAACTGCCGGTTAAACGTTACTGTCGGTCATATTATGAAAGTGGGTCATGGTTTCGGTTCCGGTAGATAATATTATTAAAATTATATTTAACATCCTACGATTTCTTTGCATTTTCGGAGACCCTGGGGTGTTGGAATTTTGTCCCACAGTGGTTCATAGCGTGCCTGAAGACGACACGAAGTTATCACATGCAAACACTATCAAACACCACCGAATTCATCCAAGATCAAATCTGCTAACTTGTAAACTGAATGGCCAGTGATTAACCGGCACGATATAATGGAGATTTGGTATTCCTCTCTTCGTGATTTCCAACTTCGGTTTGTTATGTCTAACGTTGACATCTTAAACATAAGCTCTTACGTGACAGTACTTCTGTTCGAAGTGTGCGGATATCGACTCCCGCCCGTTGCCTTTATGATGGGTGCAGTAATTTTGCATGTGTCTCTTGCCACAGGCCAGAGCAAACTGTAGCCTCTATGGAAGTCCCAGTTTCACCCATGTCTGTGAAAGTACGCAGGTTGCTGCGTTGTGGGTATTGCTGAGTATGACATTCGGAGCACGACCATTACGTCTGAGTGTTTTGAAAGGTGCTCAGTCGTGCTGCAGTAGCAGTTTCTGGGCCAGTGAGGAAAGCAGTGGCGAACTACCTCACCTCATCTTGCCTAGTACGCCTCATTCTGGCGCTAAAATAGGATATGTGGATTCCTTATAATCACATAACGTCTGGTGTTACTATTTGAGGATCCAATCAGTCTCTGGATGAAAGAGACACACAGACAGACAGACAGACAGAGAGGATATCGACTATTTTCTCACTCTTGCTCATTGCTTGGAACGATGATAACGAATAAAGAAGTTTTATATTAATATATTTTTGAGAAAATAGATCCCAAACTATGTTGAAATGAGTCATCTGTCACCAAGGACGAGTTTTTATATGCATGACTCCTATATTACACAAATTATTTTGAAAAGCAATGGAAATCATTTATCGACTTAAAATAAGTGAGGTTAGTGTATAATTGCATCCAAGCTTTCCTTTATTGCTCACACTAGGGGCTGCCTGGCCGAGGCGGTAAAGGCGTGCTCGGTTCGCCCGGAAGGACGTGGGTTCGATTCCCCGTCAGGATTTCGTAAAATTTAAGAAACGAGATTTCCACTTCCGGAGGTGCGTATGGCCCTGAGGTTCACTCACCCTACAGCGGGGCAAATGCGGCCGGGCTTTGAGCTAACCACTCTACCCCATCACGTGCCGAGGCTAACAATGGTGGAATCCATTACCTTCCACTCCTCCAAGGGCCTTCATTCCCTGTACGGAGGTGACTGCTTTGCTTTGCTCACACCAGTGATCTCAGTATAAATATAATACCGTACGTAATGCTAAGGTCAGACGGTTGAGGCGCTGAGCTTTTGACCCCAACTTGGCATGTTCGATCCTGGCTCAGTCTGGTGGTACGTATGTGAGGGTGTCCAAATATGTCAGCCTCGTGGCGGTATATTTACTGGCACGTAAAAGAACTCCTGCGGGACAAACGTCCGGCCCCTCGGCGTCTCCAAAAGCCATCAACATTTAGATAGTGGGACGTAAAATTATTGTTATCATTGCTACGGAATATGTGACTCCTGTTGCAGGCTGTGGCTATTTGCTAAAGAAAGGTGCCATCGAAAATAATTCACAAGAATACTTTTCTTGACCGTTGCTTTACGTCGTACCGACACAGATAGGTCTTATGGTGACGATGGGACAGGAAAGGGTTAGGAATGGGGAGGAAGCGGCCGTGGCCTTAATTAACCTGAATCCGCCCAGCGTGCCATATATGGCACGGCAAACTACACAGTCTTCTTGGACTCTTATTATTGTAACCGCGCGCACTGTATCCAACGCTAAAAGTTACAACTTTATTCTCAAAAAATTCAATCTTGGGCGGATCCAGGTTAAGTTACAGCCCCAGCATTGGCCTGGTGTGAACATGGGAAACCACGGAAAACAATCTTCAGGTCTGTCCACAGTGGGGTTCGAACACACTATCTCCCGAATACTGGATACTGGCCGCAGGTAAGCGACTGCAGCTATCGAGCTGGGTCAAGAATATTTCACGAACGGGATTTTGTCATTGAAAACCGCATACATCTTAATCTACAACTTATCTTCATTTTTTAACATAAATCTCAATTTCCTTGCACACATTTTCCCACTGTTCTGCAAGCTGTGAGTAACCCTTGGGGTAGAGCCCCGATCAAGAATTCCGCAAATCCTGACGCATTACTCGTCTCTCTGCCATTTTCTAGTATTGCTTCGCATCAGTTTCTTCACACAACCGACCAGATGATAGTCAGAGGGTGTCATGCTGGGACAGAGTATAAGATGCGGCAGAACTTCCCACTCCATCATCCCTAATGCCTCCTTCGCGAACCGGGAAGTATCAAAGTGCGCGTTATCATACTGGAGGTTAGCATCTTTCCTCGGCATATATCGCTCGATACCCGCCGGTCTTTATGAAGTATTTGGACATAATAGTGAGCATTTATGTTTTTTTCTGGGGTTCGGACAATTGAACCATAAAGCACATTTCCGTATCTCAGGGGACACTTCCCAGAAGATGACTTTCCCAGTTTCCCTGCTGAGTGCACTATCTTTGCTTTCTCTTTTGTCGGCGAGTTCTCATGACGTCATTCCATGTTCTGCCGTTTAGTTTTCGGTTCATGGTGGTGGAACCAGCTTTCGTAATCTGCTACAATAATAAAAATCATCTCCTCCCTTTCGATATAACTGAATATGTTATTGAGCGATAGTTTTCATCTGAGCTATGCGGTCGCCTCTAAAAAGAAAATCGCGGGACTCAGCGGTCACAACCTATTCGACAGGCTAAGCTTGCGATCATTTCCTTCACTGTACTGTATCCAAGTGCAATTTGTATCCTCAATGACTCGGCTATATTTCTTAATGTTGCCAACTTCTTGCATGTTGCATGCAGAGGAGAGAGCTTGAGGGCAGCTGCTACGAGACTGATACTGTACACTCACGTTCCCGTCATTAAAATACTTTAACCAATTCTTAATTCTGTTTGCACCCATACAATCAGTGCTTAATTTCGGCCGGAACGGCGTTCAGGCACCTCCCGGGGAATTCTTTTTGCAAAGTGTTTTAAGCTGATTGCTCAATAAAAATGTTACTGGAAAATAGTCCACACCGGAGATTTAAAATAGTACCCTCACTTTTTTCAAATATCGAAACTTGTGAATTTTATGGTGCGGATGTATGGTTGAAAGGGGAAAAATATGTGGGTATACGTTCCAGCATCTAAAATTGTAGAAATTAAGCACTGCATACACTTGTCAGTTATGACCATATGCGTGTTGAAGTTTGTGATGAAAATTCAGCAAACGAAATTTCCTCTTTTAACACAGAATTCAGTAATAGTTTGTTGCTGAAATGAAACTTCACTTTTGAAGAACTGTCTGTGCTCGTGTGATCAAAGTTACCGGTAATTATATTATCGCTACACCTTAAGCATTGTGTAAAGTCTGTAGATTGCGATGATACTCTGGATTCTGAATTTTTAAATGTTGCTCAATAATTTCAGTATAACTTTCGTACATCAGTTGCAGACACTTGTATAACATAATTTTATAGGGTAGTAACTCTGAACCTTACTGCAATTTACTACATTTTCTTGTTGTTTGATACCGGGAGAGTTGGCCGTGCGCGTTGAGGCGCGCAGCTGTGAGCTTGCATCCGGGAGATAGGGGGTTCGAATCCCACTGTCGGCAGCCCTGAAGATGGTTTTCCGTGGTTTCCCATTTTCACACCAGGCAAATGCTGGGGCTGTACCTTAATTAAGGCCACGGTCGCTTCCTTGCAACTCCTAGGCCATTCCTATCCCATCGTCGCCATAAGACCTATCTGTGTCGATGCGACGTAAAGCCCCTAGCAAAAAAAATATTGTTGTTTGATGTAAAATAATCATCTATTTTCTCAAGTATTGAAATATCCTGTCATATACTTAGACGCACATTACGTAGTTAAACTTACACTGCACATTAAAGGAGGAAGTTCTCGATAAGCTAAATGATTTCTGGACAAAATAAGAGGTCCATCATTTAAGGTGTCATGTTATAGATATTAGCAACACATAGTCTACTTTGAGACGACCATGGAAATTAATTCGAGTACTTAGGTTTCGAACTATTGTAGTATACGCACCCTATCCGACATACGGTCTTTGGCCAGGACTTCCTTTCATTCATATGCTATCCAAATGCCAGTATAGCTTGTATAGCATTGGAAGATTGATTCCACTCCTTGGTACAAGTTACCCGTACACTGCATAAATAACAAAATGTCAGGTTACCGGATATAATGCCTCAAAAGTGGGTGTGACAAATATGTTACTGGCCTCTAAAAATGAAAATACGCTTATGTGATCCATCTATAGGTTCCGTGCGTGTAGCAATGTGCTACTGCGGGTGGAAGTTACGAGAACTACTGAGGGGCACCTTCATCAACAGCTGATCATAAGAAGCTGGAATATGTGTGACGTTTACATAGCCTACATATATTCAATCATTTTACACTGGTCCTCTATCGCTGAATCCCTGTGTATGTTTTTGTCTAAAGCCATTATTAAAATCTAAAACCACATTCCCTATGTGTTGATCCGGTCATGTTGTGATGTAGATAGCCACCTTGATGGATCACACTGGCGTGAAGAGTAGTACCTTGTGTCCCTGTACATGCTCCTTCCCAAGATTTGTTTTGTCTTGCTTTTGACACAGTATATGATACCTACGTATGTTTTTATTTAGCTAATTTCTTATCTCCCCCCTCCATTACAATGAATATATCATCCTTCATAGTTCTGGCTTTGCTCGATAAAATGACTAGAGGCTGGGTATAACGCGAAAGCGGAACCCAATAAATAAATGAAGAAGAAGAATAAGCAGCAGAAGGAAAGTAATCACTTTACAATGCTGTCTTCAGATGATGATTTGTTAATGTCATAACGTTCGGGCAGAACTATATGCTTGTTGTTGGCTGCATTAATAAATACTGTGATACAAAGGTTTTCTTCACGACCTCATGATATGTATTTGGAAAGACGGTGGATCATAGCAGTAAATCGCAATAAGAAATTCGAGATATATACATTTTAATTAATACGAAATAAATCTTTACAACAAGTATTTTAACCATTTTAAAAATAGGTTAAAAATTAGAAACACATTATTTTGGCAGTATTATACTTGCAAAGCGATTTGAAGTAGGACATTTTTGTTAGAGCGCACACATCATAATAGATACACATTGCATTGTATTGTCATAGTCTTAATTATAGCCAGTAGAATAATAATAATAATAATAATAATAATAATAATAATAATAATAATAATAATAATAATAATAATACTATATGGTACTGTACTACAGAACAAAGTGTGAAATTTTATAGTATTCCGTTACAATCCAACGAAATGGATTTGGAAATGAAATAGACAAATATAATTACACATATAGACCTCCATTATGCAATATAAATAGCTCACAGAAATATCGTATTTTACATCCGTAAATTCATGTCCTCGTCCCGAGTTGGTGCATTTTTTTTCAAGCACACCTCTAATGGAAGTGAGCTGCATGCACCGTTTTAACCACATACCAGCTTTGGCAGTGTCAGGATTCAAACCCTGGCCCCCGAGGAAGGCAGCTAGTAGCGCTAACAGTTATATTACCGAGGTGGACTTGATCATATTATAAATCCAGACACACAATATAAGTAATCACTTATTGGCAACTTTAAGTGATTCTGAAATTTTCTTCTCATGCATAATGTTTTATAGTGTACATGCAGTTTCAATATCAGGAAATTCAATAGGTCCAATGTCAAGCCTGAGCATTTTTATCAGAAAAAGTTCCTCTTCTCGCTTCCCCCTGTTGTAGTTCTCTTTCGCTACGACTAAGATGTGAGGTCGAGACCATTCACACTGTCGATCAGTACGCCAGGTGACATGTTCTGAGCAAAATGCATAAACAACAGCTGAAATATGGTTACATTTAATGGGAAAAACTATTCGCCTTCATGAAATAATGATCGTTACCAAGGCCTTCCTTAGAAAACAGGGTTATGTTTAAAACTAATTAAAATATAAATTGAAATTTAATTGCCTCCCTAGCAGCATTAACCTACGCTAACATGATATCGTGTTAGAAGTAGACAAAGGATATTTTTTTGAAGACAGCATTATTGAATGTGTATATGAACAGTAATCTCGTTATCACCACTACTAATGCGTAAATTACTACGTTGCCTCTATCGAGAAATGGTAGCATATTTAGGGAACCAATATTTCTTTCTGATCAGATTTTCAGTTATTGCTCTATTGCTATTTCCTGCGACCTGCTTTTTTTGTAAAGTTATTACATGACCACTTTCTGCAAGTTTGGAATTCTGTGGCCATTTTTGCTGCATAAAACACTTTGAAATTCCACTGTTATTATTTAGTCGGCCATGGCAGCACGCGGTGAGACGACAGCGGTTATGTGCGCGGTGAAACGCATTAACTTGCAATGTTCGCCACTCGCAGCGCAGCGATGCATTTCTCTCGTCAGCGCACGAAGCCTATAGTGAACACAAATTCCTTATTTCACCAGTCAGAAACATTTTCCAGGATATAGGCTTACTAATATTGGAAAGAGAAATATCCGTATTACAGACCTATTATTATAACACAATATCTGACAGTTTACAAGCATGCTATGTGATTGAAAGGAATGGAATGACGTTGAGTGAAATAATGATCACACCATGTTCATTAAAAAAAATCCAAATAATGTTGTAAGTTTGACGTTCCTTCAATTGCTATGCGTCTTGGGAGATGCCAAAATGCTAGAATACATTCCTGAAGACTGGCTATTGTTTCTTATTTACTTAGTCCTTCATCTATCTTGCGGTGTAAAAGGTTTACTTTGTAGGCAGCTCGATCTTTTGTATTCCTCACGGTTGTATCCCATTTGCGATCACAGCAAACTTTGTCCCATTTGCGATCACTCCCATTTCAGAGGAAAAAGAAAATGCGAAATAACATAAGTTCGTGTCCCATTTGCGAT
The DNA here is from genome assembly GCF_040414725.1 of Anabrus simplex. Classification (NCBI taxonomy): domain Eukaryota; kingdom Metazoa; phylum Arthropoda; class Insecta; order Orthoptera; family Tettigoniidae; genus Anabrus; species Anabrus simplex. Next base: position 387,049,433 of record NC_090266.1, on the reverse strand, counting down.
CAGCAGCTTGCCATGTTATTCCAACGTCCATGCAGCTGGAGGACTGCTAATTAGGGCGTACTCCAGATAAACGTGTGGTAAGGCTAGGCTCAAGGATTCTTCAAGCAGGCGAGTTGGCCGTGCGGTTAGGGTCACGCAGCTGTGAGCTTGCATCCGGGAGATAGTGGGTTCGAGCCCCATTGTCGGGAGCCCTGAAGATGGCTTTCCGCGGTTTCCCATTTTCACACCAGGCAAATGCTGGGGCTGTACCTTTTAAGGCCAAGGCCGTTTTCTTCCCACTCGTAGCCCCTTCATGCCCCATCGTCAACATAATACCTATCTGTGTCAGTGCGACGTAAGGCCAAGTGTAAAAAGGGATTCTCCCAAACCCTCCCCTCTCTGTTGAAGTGCTTTTGAGGTAATATTATTCTATAGTTTTCAACATACTTCTTCCAACTGTGGACATCCAGCGTTGATGTATAGTACCTTCCGTTGTTATCTGCGTCCTTACTTACAACATGGAGTTCACTGAGACGAATAGAGGCAAGCCTTGTGCTGTATATAATGGATACTCTTACAAAAATTTTCTGAAAATCAAGGACGTTTGGTGACATGGTTATGTTTAAAACAGAAGAAATCAAAGGGTAAGTGAAGACTGGTATGCCAAAGATGAGAATGATCGATCATCAGTACGTTACTGATGAGGCAAACTTGGACGTAAAGAAAGCCATATTTAAGGAAAAAGTATGTTACAGCAAAAAAAGTACTTTTCATTTAAAAAGTGTAAAATTCAACGATTTAATCCGCCCTCCTTTTGTCTGCTTTTGAAACTTATTTGACCGCCTTCGCACATCACAACCATCTGGAAACCCTAAATAAAAGGTACATTTGAGTCCCATTTCGTCTCTGTTTGTCTGTCCCAATATTAATGCAACAGACTCAAATGGTAAACGTAAGTAATTTATTGAGTTTCAACATCAGAATCCTAGCATGTAATTTCCGCCAGCTACTTGAGGGCTGTCTCCCTGTACCAGCACTTCAGTAAGGAACGCTGTAATAATTGTCGGGACTGTGTGTTACAGCTTAACATTTGCATAATATTAATAATTGTCGGGTACGTCTTTTTCTTCGATGATTTTACCACCCGAAGCCTTTACGTCACCATCCGACAGACAAATAACTATGAACACTCTTCTTTCTCCTAAAAACACACCTCTACACTTAGTTGTGCAGCCACTACGCTGTTATAATTGTCGAGACTGTGTGTTACGGCCTAGCATTTTGCATAATATTAATAATTGTTGGGCTGAGTGTGGGTTCGACCCTCCCCTACTGTCGTTAGCCTTATGTTGCTTTCCCTCAGTTTGACATGTTGACACCAGGCACATGCTGGCGACCACTGCTCAGCTCGAAGGCATGCAGATTACGAGGTGACGTGTAGTCAGGACGACTGATCTTTCTCGATTGTTATTCATGGTCTTAAGATAGATACTATCCCGACATTTACATTAAGGAGAAGTAGGGACACTCCCAAGTTAGGAGGCCTCCTGTCACTGATGTGAAGTAGCATCTGATAGAAAACTAGCAATTACTCACGGCTTCGCTCGCGTGGATTTCGTAATTTGATCAAAGTAATCGTTCCTCGGCATTATACTAAGATATTATCTGAAAATTACTAAAGTATAAAAACTCACCCAAAAAGTGAATTTAATTTTCCCTAGAACTTCTATGTAAACCATGTTTGTGGTGTTATCTTTTGGGGCTGAGACAACCATGCGACATAGAACTGTACATGTGAGAAACAGTCTTCTCTCAAGTCGACAAAATAAATACATGTTCCTTTATTTCTAGGGGAGATTCCAAACACCAATTTTCACATCGTAACATCTTCAGCTTTTAAGATATAAGTATCCTCATAAAAAATAATCCAATTATTTTTTCACTTCTTTTCAACCTCCGTAAAGTGCTTTCTCCGAAAACAAAAAGGTACATGTTCCTGTGTTTTTAAAGGACGTTCCAAATACCAAGTTTCTTGTCTCTAACATGTTAAGATTTTGATATACATTGTAGATATACCGGTACTCATTTTAAAAATTTCCCCGCTTTTCCAATTCCTTTCAGCCCCTTAACTGGATTTTCCGAAAACAAAAAAATACGTGTTTCATTATTTTTAAGGAGATTCCAAATACCAGCTTACATGTCTCTACATCTGTAACACCTTCAGTGTTTGAGATAAATGTATACTCATAAAAATAATTCAACTTATTCTTCTTCTGCTTCTTCTTCGCTTTTTCCACCCCTCTCTCGCCTTATGTGGACTTTACGAAAACACATATTACGTGATTCTTTATTTTGAAAGTAAATTCAAAATACCAACTTTCACGTCTGTAGAGGCTTCAGTTTTTAATATAAAGGATCCTCATCAACATATTTCAACTACTTATTTTCAACCCCACATCCCTTATGTCGATTTTCCAAAAAAAAAAAAAAAAAAAAAAAAAAAAAAAAAAAAAAAAAAAAGCAAATGCGTGTTGCTTTATTTTTAAAGGAGATTCCAAATACCAATTTTCACATCTATAACATCTTCACTTTTGAGATATAAGTATCCTCATGAATGTAATTCAACTCCTTCACCCCTACCCTTCCTACCCGTTAAGTTGATTCCCCCCCCAAAAGAATTGCGTGTTCCTTAATTTTTCAAAGGAGATTCAAAATACCAATTTTCACGTCTTTACATTCTTCAGTTTTTGAGAAATAAGTATCCTCATACAAAGAATTCAACTAATTTTTCAATTCATTCAACCCCTTAAGTGGATTTTCCGAAGACAAAAAAACACGTGTTTCTTTACTTTCGAAGAAAATTACAAATACAAATGTTCATGCCTCCAAGATCTTCAGTTTCTGAGGTATAAGTATCCCCATAAAAAGAATTCAACTCCTTTTTCACCGCAGCCCGTTAAGTTTTTCACCCCATCCAAAAATGCGTGTTTCTTTATTTTTAAAGGTGATTCCAAATACAAATTTTCACTCGTGTAACCTTAAGTTTTTGAGATATAAGTTTCTCCATAAAAAGAATTAAAATGTTTCACTTCCTTTCACCCTCCCCCTTAAGTGAATTTTCCGAAAACCAAAAATATTTGTTTCTTTACTTATGAAGGAGCTTCCAAACGCCAATTTTCACGACTGTAACATCTTCAGTTTTGAGATGTATGTATCCTCATAAAAAGGAATTAAACTCCTTTTTTACGCCCCCCACCACCAAGTTGATTTTCACCCAAGAATGCGTGGTTCTTTATTTTTAATGTATATTCGAGATACTAATTTTCACGTCTGTAATACCATTTGTTTTTGAAATATAACTATCCTCATACATAGAATTAAACTAGTTTTTCAATTAATTCACCCCCCTTAAGTGGATTTTCCAAGGACAATAGATTAAATGTTTCTTTACTGTACTTTGAAAAGAAAATTTCAAATACCAATTTCCATGTCTGTAGCATGTTCAGTTGATAAGTATCCACGTGAAAAGAATTCAACTCCTTTTTCACTCCAAACCCCGCCCGTTAAGTTAGATCCCCCACCGAAAATGCGTGTTTCTTTATTCTTAAAGGAGATTCCAAATATCAATTTCCATGTCTGTAACCTTCAGTTTTGAGATATAAGATTCTCCAGAAAAAGAATTCATTTTTTCACTTCATTGCACACTCCCCACTCAAGTGAATTTTCCAAAAACAAGCAGTACCCGTTTCTTGAAAAGAGATTACAAATACCAATTATTACGACTGTAACTTCTTCAGTTTTTGAGATATATGTATCCTCGTAAAAGGAATTCATCTCCGTTTTCATCCCCCCTACCAAGTTGATTCCCCCACCCAAAAGCGTCTTTCTTTATTTTTAAACGAGTTTCCATTTACCATTTTTCACGTTTGTAACATCTTCAGATTTTTTAAAATATATATTCCCTACAAATAAAACAACTAATGTTTCAATTCTTCCCCTCCTCCCCCCCCCCCCGCCCCGTTAAGGGTATTTTCCGAAAACCAAAGAATACGTGTTTTCTTATTTTTAAATGAGTTTCCAAATACCAATTTTCACGTCTGCAACATGTTAAGGTTTTGAGATATACTGTAGATATGCTAATTTCAAAAATTCTCCTGCTTTTTCAGTTCCCCTTAAGTGGATTTTCCGAAATATGTTATGTTTCTTTACGTTTACAGGAAATTCAAAATACCAGTTTTCAAATCAGCAATATGTTACGTATCTGAGATAATTTGCTGATATAGTCTTTCTAAAAATTCACCCCGTTTGTCAATCCTGTTCACCACCTATTCATCGGATTATCCAAAAAAAAAAAAAGTATTTCTTTATTTTCAAAGGGGATTCCAAATACCAATTTTCATGTCTGTAACATCTTCAGTTTTTGAGATATAAGTCTCCTCATAAAAGGTGTTCAACCCCTTTTCCCCCTTTTCACCCCACTTCCCTTTATGGGATTTTCCGAATACAAAATAATACCTGTTTATTTTTAAAGGAGATTCCAAATACCAATTCTTACGTCTGTAAACTTTTAAGTTTTTGATATATGGATATCCTAATTTTAAAAGTCATCCCCCTTTTCACCCCCTTAGCGCCGGAATACCCAAAAATGCTCCCTTAGTGAGCACCTACACCCCAATATAAATGTATCCCAAAAGTTTCATTTTTATGTCCAGTAGTTTTGGCCCGGCGATGATGAATAAGTCAGTCAGGGCATGTTATCTCTCTATATATAAAATAAAATGTCCTGACTGACCTGACTGACTGACTGACTGACTGACTGACTGACTGACTGACTGACTGACTGACTGACTGACTGACTGACTGACTGACTGACTGATACATCATCGCCGAGGCAAAACTGCTGGACATAAGGAAATGAAATTTTGGGGATACATTTATATAAGGGTGTAGGTGCTCACTAAGGGAGAATTTTTGGGTATTCCGGAGCTAAGGGGATGAAAAGGGGGCGAATTTTTAAAATTATGATATCTATATCTCAAAAACTTACAAGTTTACAGACGTAAAAGTTGGTATTTTGAATCTCTCTTAAAAACACGTTGTTATTGTGTTGTTGTTTGAGTCATCAGTCCATAGACTGGTTTGATGCAGCTCTCCATGCCACCCTATCCTGTGCTAACCTTTTCATTTCTACGTAACTATTGCATCCTACATCTGCTCTAATCTGCTTGTCATATTCATACCTTGGTCTACCCCTACCGTTCTTACCACCCATAGTTTTCTTTTCGGAAAACCCCATTAGGGGGTTAAAAATGGGGGGAAATGTGTTGAACACCTTTTATGAGGAGACTTATATCTCAAAAGCTGAAGGTGTTACAGATATTAAAATTTGTATTTGGAATTTTCTTTCAAAGTAAAGAAACACGTGTTCTTTTGTCTTTGGAAAATCCACCTAAGGGGGAGGGGAATTAATAGAAAATATAGTTGAATTTTTTGTACGAGGATATTTGTATCTCAAAAACTAAAGATGTTAAAGATGTGAAAATTTGTATTTGGGATCTCCCGAATACTGGATACTGGCCGCACTTACGCGACTGCAGCTATCGAGCTCGGTTCACGTTTTATGTGGCAATTGTCAGCCTGATTTCAGCCCTTGTAGGCAGGCTGTATACCTTGGCTGGCAGGACCAAGTGTTTACACTGCACTGTGTCTTCTGGTATAGGCTAGAGCAATTTTGTTACTTTCATTGATCTGTCTCTGTCTTATCCTTTGACAATATGAAAGTGACTGAGGTATGAGCGATGCTAGTAATGCCAATTCCTTATGTAGCCAGTCCCTGTTATGAATGGTGTGAAAATGTTGCTCGTAGGGTCGGTCGATGCATTTCAGTGGGCTTGGCAGACTGATATGTAATAGCAACCTCTGGCTCGGTGAGGAAAGCAACGGGAAACTACCTCACTCCTCATTTCCCTAGTACGCCTCTTCAGTGATGCCTAGGCCATCTATTACAGCTGAAGGGAGAGCTGTTGAGGATCCCACCAGCGGAAGCGCTGACGGACTGAACATACATACAGGCGGGGTGTCGGGCCAGATGCGACCGTGCAGCATGCGACCCGTGCCACTAGCGTCCGCATAATCTGTAATCGTGTCGGATGCGACCGGTGTTGGCAACCCAGCTTTAATTTAATAAGCTTTGTCAACATTCAAGGTAAGGTAAGGTCAATCAGAACAAAAAAGTTTAGAAAATAGGCCAAATAATCATAGCACAGCTTACAGGGTTGGAAATTAATTGTACTTTGCTCTGTTCAAATAGCTGCGCGTCATGATGATGAAGACGACACATACATCCAGCCCCCGTGTCAGGGGAATTAACCAATGATTGTTAAAATTTCCGAACCTACGGGGATTCAAACCCGAGACCCCTGTGACTAAAGGCCAGCATGCTAACCATTTAGCCATGGAGGCGGGTTCGTCGGCAAATACAGCCCCGGTGAACAATCCCAACGACTGCGTGAAAGGTTTATAAATAATAATTAATGAGTAAATTTCGTCCGCCTCTGTGGTGTAGTGGTTAGCGTGATTAACTGCCACCCCCGGAGGCCCGGGTTCGATTCCCGGCTCTGCCACGAAATTTGAAAAGTTCTACGAGGGATGGAACGGGGTCCACTCAGTCTCGGGCGGTCAACTGAGTAGAGGTGGGTTCGATTCCCACCTCAGCCATCCTTGAAGAGGTTTTCCGTGGTTTCCCACTTCTTCTCCAGGCAAGTGCCGTTATGCTACCTAAGTTATGGCCACGGCAGCTTCTTTCCTTCTTCCTTGCCTGTCCCTTTCACTTTTTCCGTCTCCCTACAAGACTCCTGTTCAGCATAGCAGGGGAGGCCGCCTGGGGAGGTACTGGTAATTCTCCCCCGTTGTATTCCCCGACCCATAGTCTGAAGCTCTAGGACACTGCCCTTGAGGCGGTAGAGGTGGGATCCTTCGGTGAGTCCGAGGGAAAATCCGACCCTGGAGGGTAAACAGCTAAACGAGAAGAAGAAGAAGAATAGTAAATTTCTATGATGAAAGTTCAAATAAAAATGCATACATTATATAACACACAAAGGTAATATCTAAAACCAGCTCAAGAACTCGTCGTTGAAAACGAAATAAGTATAGTGTATAGTTTGGAATGCCATAAATAGAGATATTCCTCCCCAGGGGAAAACATACATGGGTCATAAATAATGCAAGAGATATTTTAAGGTAAAAACCCTAAAAATGCGGGAGGGGCGGGGGGAATGTACAATCAAGAAATGAATACTGCGATAACACAAATTCGTTTATTTTTTAACGAAGATTATGTTTGTAAATAATAATAATGTTATTGGCTTTACGTCCCACTAACTAATTTTACGGTTTTTGGAGAGAGCGAGATGCTGGAAATTAGTCCCGCATGATTTATTTTTCGTGCAAATAAATCTATCGACACGATGTTGACGTATTTGAGCACATTCAAATACCGCCGGACTGAGCCAAAATCGAACCTGCTAAGTTGAGGCCAGAAGGCCAGCGTTTCAATCGCCTGAGCCACTCGGCCCGGAGATTATATTTGTTTTACAATTACCTTATCTCTAAACACAGTTCTTGGGGATCATGAAATTCAGTCTCTGGATTCTCGGGAACCAGAAATGAGAGAGTAGCATCTTCCTAAGTTGCTTTTGAAGAATTTAATGCGGGAAACTGGTAGATTTTTACAACAAAAATATGGTGATGCGTTTACGTTTTATCCTTCAATATGCCCATATATGAAGCTGCGTTTCCATGTCTGGGAGATGTTGCCGAACAAGTTATCTCGGTGCGTTATGGCACTGCCTGTTACGGATATTTAGGGAGACGGCTATGTTCGAATCCCCCTTCGGCCATCCTCGAAAATGGTTCTTCGTGGCTTCCCATTTTCATTTCCAGACAATGTAGGAATGGTACCTATCTCATGGCCTCGACCACTTACTTCCCACTGCTAGGCCGTACAGTTACACTTACACCCACAGACAACGCCCTCACACGGTAGTACATGTAGATCATGTACATGTAATCGGGAAAATGAGCTAAAAATCTGGCGAGCCTAACATGTCCTCGGAAATTCCTGGCACTAAAAGTCATGCGCTAAAAAATAAAATTTGAAAACTTTCAAGGTATTCATAGGAAATGGTAGCAATTTTCAGATACTTTGAAGTTTCGTGAGATCATGTTACATAGGTCTAATCAAACCACATTCCAATACAGGCCTATACAGCATGGCAGGTGACTGATGCACCAAATTAACACAGAGGGGTCTTGGACAGTGGATCACAATGCCGTAATTCTCAAGTCTCTTGCTTGCACCGTTACGCTAAGACTTGGGAGAAAGGAGACGAGCTGCTCGACTAAGCGGTATGTTCCGAGATGTCAGTGGAGAGATTGCGCGGAATGACATTAGTAGACGAATAAGTTTGAGTGGTGCTTTTAAAGTAGGACGATCAAAATATGTAGATGAAGTTGGATTCAAGAGGACAAATTGAGGCAAATATTCTTTATAAGAAAGGGAGTTAGGGACTGGAATAATTTACCAGGAGAAATGTTCCATTAATTTCAAAATTCTCTGAAATATTTAAGAAAGGAGTAGGTAAACAGCCGAAAGGCAATCTGCCACTTCGGCGGTTCTTTAAACACACATGAGCGGTGACTGACTGACTGACTGATTGAGAGATTGGTCTATGCGGCACGATGGTTAATCCACTCGGTTGCTAGCGGCACGATATCGGCGTGGTCGCATCCGGCACGGTTGCTTCTGTCGCGTAACCGTAGGCAGACCCTCAGACGAAGGTGGGTGGCGTCTTTCTTGTATAGAAAACTACGTGTGTTTGAGTGGTGAAGATTTTATTGTGTGTGGTGTGCGTACTGGTCTCGTGGGAAACAGTGTTACTCAACGTAATAGAGGTCAATAGCCTTTAAATATCATCCGACTGCCCCGAGATTTCATCCTGAGATGTTGAGTAAAGAAGGTGGGAGCCAAACTCTTTCCCTTTGCACTGCCTGGCTAAATTAATTCTCCATGAATTCTAAAATCTAAATTACATATTTCTATGTTTATCCTAAGTCTACCATATGCGATGAAATGAATTCTGTCATCAAGGGCATATAATAGTTCATTTAGCTGTACCACAAACGAATAAAGAAAAACACGTAAACACATCTGCGGCCTGTTCCGTGAATGAGTTCAAGGTAATAACCTTCAAAAACACTTGAGTTGCTCTTGCAGCCAATGGGACTCTCGCACGTCGCGAGGGGAACTACTTCCCCGCTTGCTCCACCAACTATATATTAAGGGTCGTATTACAGTGCTAGCCAGTGAACTACACATCTCTCAGAGAATAAGGTGAGTGATGCTACTGTATTAGGAAGGTAGCAACAGGTATTCCTAGTACATCCCACTGAGCACCTATCGTGCATCATAGAACCGTTCAGTACAATACTCCTCGGTAGGAGGGTATTATGATAAACGGGGTTAAAAATCAGGTTGTGAGTTTCACAAATAGGAAACGTTCTCTCAGTTTTAATTACTGCGTTGATGGGGTGAAAGTTCCTTTTGGGGATCACTGTAACAATTTAGGTGTTAATATAAGGAAAGATCTTGTTTGGGGTAATCACATAAATGGGATTGTAAATATGGGGTACAGATCTCTGCTCACGGCTATGAGGGTGTTTAGGGGTTGTAGTAAGGATGAAGAGGAGAGGGCATATAAGTCTCTGGTAAGACCAAAAGTAGTGTATGGTTCCAGTGTATGGGACCCTCGCTAGAATTACTTGATTCAAGAACTGGAAAAATCCAAAGGAAAGCAGCTCGATTTATTCTGCGTGATTTCCGACAAAAGAGTAGAGTTACAAAAACGTGCAAAGTTTGGGCTGTGAAGACTTGGGAGAAAGGAGACGAGCTGCTCGACTAAGTGGTATGTTCTGAGTTGTCAGTGGAGAAATGGCGTGGAATTATATTAGTAGACGAATAAATTTGATTGGTGTCTTTAAAAGTAGGAAAGATCACAATATGAAGATAACCGCCTGCTATCATTTCTTGATGGATACAGTACTTTTGCATCCATCTCTTGGCACAGGCCAGAGTAAAGTTTAGCTTAACCGGACGAGTTGGCCGTGCGCGTAGAGGCGCGCGGCTGTGAGCTTGCATCCGGGAGATAGTAGGTTCGAATCCCACTATCGGCAGCCCTGAAAATGGTTTTCCGTGGTTTCCCATTTTCACACCAGGCAAATGCTGGGGCTGTACCTTAATTAAGGCCACGGCCGCTTCCTTCCAACTCCTAGGCCTTTCCTATCCCATCGTCGCCATAAGACCTATCTGTGTCGGTGCGACGTAAAGCCCCTAGCAAAAAAAAAAGTTTAGCTTCCACCGAAGTCCCAGTCAACATCCATGGCTGTGACAATATGGAAGTTGCTGGGGGTATGGGTAGTGCTGAGTAATGACATCCAGAGCATGACTAATGCATCTGAGTGTTATTAAAGGTGCTGCTAATAGGGTCAGTCGTGCTGCAATAGTACTTTATGACCCAGTGAGGAAAGCAATGTCAAACTACCTCACTCCTCATCTTGCCTAGTACGCCTCATTTTGGTGCCGCCATTGGTTTTTGAGGTTTCCTTATAACCGCATAACCTTTGGTGGTGCTATTTGAGGATCCAATTAGCCTCTGGGCTGATGACCTAACAGACACAGACATGAAGATAAAGCCGGAATTCAATAGGACAAATCGGGGCAAATATTCTTTTATACGAAGGGGAGTTAGCGATTGGAATAACTTACAGGGGAGATGATCAATAAATTTCCTATTTCGTTGAAATCCTTTAAGAAAACGTTAGGAAATCAACAGATGGGGAATCTGCCACATGGGCCACTGCCCTAAATGTAGATCAGTAGTGATTGTTTAAAAAATACTTTACTGCCATATAGATTTTTAAAACTGACTTCATTTTAAACAATACTTAACGTTTCTCCTTTCTTATTGGCTACCGTTATTTTGTCATTATTTTTGCGTGTCTTTTTGCTCCTAACTGAATTGCCGGGCTGAGTAGCTCATACGATAGAGCTCTGGCATTCTGACTCCCAAGTTAACATGTTCGATCCTGGCTCAATCCGGTGGTAATTGATGGTGCTCAAATACGCCAGCTTTGTGTCGCTAGACATATTGGCACGTAAATGAACTCTTACGGGACAAACTTCCAGCTCTTCGGAGTCTCCAGAAAAGCGTACAAGTATTTATTGGTACGTAAAACCAATAGCACTATTAATACCGGTACCGATTTCGTACCTCTGATTATTCGAACTAGCGTTCCTTGTCTTTAGACCTCTCCAGACCCAGTGCCTCAGGACTCAATGCCTCAGTGCCGCAGTGGGTTAGTTGGTTTTACAATTTGCTTTACGCTGCGCTGATAGAGATAGGTTTTATGGCGAGAATGGGACAGGAAATGCCTAGGAGTGGGAAGGAAGCAGCTGCAGCCTTAATTACGGTAGAGTCCCAGCATTTTCCTGGTGTGACATTTTGAAACCACGTAAAACCATCTTCTCGGCTGCCGACAGTGGGATTCGAACCCACTATCTCCCCGATGGAAGCTCACAGCTGCGCACCCCTACCCTCACGGTCAACTCGCCCGGTAGTTTAGTTATCATCCCTCTGTCCCCAAGATATTAGGTTCGATCCTATCTGAGATTGGTAGCACATGACGTTGTTTAAATGTAACTACTCAATGTCCTTGTCTTTGTGCACGTTATATTCCAGACACCCAGGAGAGACTTCAAATCCATAGTAACTGAAAGCACGTTAAAAACAAAGAACATTTGATGATGCTCTTAGTACATAATACAGTAAGGCGAATCGCCCTTCATTCAGGCAACCCAATCCGTTTTACGGATTTGGAAAAAATAGTGGTTAGTCAAGGAACGGGGAAGTAAGCGGTTATGACCTTCAGAGAGGATTATTAAGGAACAGAAAAGCATTTCGAGAATGATCTATGGTAGAAATTGAATTAGCATTTTTTACTGTTGTTTGGATAGTTACGCGAAGCCTACTTTTAAATATATTGAACTATCGTGGCTGACGTGTGTTTCTTTGATATTCAGTAATGTGAGGTATTTTGCAAGGTAAATGTGTCCTCTACCCAACATTTCAGGATAGAAGATGTAAGGATGTTTGCATGGGAACGATCCTTCTCTCTAGATTTCCAACCAACTTAGAAAAACTCTCAGAATAAAATACCGAGCCATTGGCATATTTTAAAATTCGTTAGACGTCAAAGACTCATAAAATTATGATGATTAATTATGGTTAAATTTCGGCACGTTATATCGTCTAAATTTCGAAGTATTTCAGCTTGCTCTTCATAATTTAATACAGGAGTAAGAACTGAAGAAATCGTTTTGAACTCAAACATTCTGGATCATAATATACAACACAAGAATATATCTTTCATGTACAATAGTACATGTATATGTATTTTACCGTATTTTGCCAAAAATCCTTGATTACCAAAAATGCAAAAAATGGCGCACTTTCCAAAAAAAAATTTCAAAAAGGAGCTGCCCCTCTCTTTAAATAGTTGTTTTAACACGAATAACCACTTTGCACCAATTCTTACTATTCATACGTTACGTATGGGCACACCATATATTTACTGTAGGAATAGACGTAGACACACGGGCCTATTTCACATCCGGCTACATATTATATTAGTAATTCTAAGTCACCTTGATAAATAATATTAAATACTGCAAATATATTTACTATTTAAGTTCATAAATCTATAACCACAAAAATTCACATGTAAAACATATAAAAAGTAAACAATTAAGCAAGAATAAAACTTTCTAAATTCATTATTAAACAATGGATCAAATAATTATATTACTAATTATAACATATTTAAGTATTTATAAATATAGTTATATTATTTATACAATGAAAATGTATTGTTTTATTTTGAACTCTTTCCCCAGTCTATTTATTTGGCTCTGTCTTATAGCAATACAGTGAATATAATGTACAAATGGCCTCTACCAAGTATTTTGTCACACCGAATGATACTAGTTTAGAAATTTGCTTTGAAGTTGAAATGGGTAAAATTAATAAATGAGTAAAGAATACCCATCATTGGCAGTTATTAAATGGGGATAATGTTTCCCCTTGCAGTAATTGATTTTCCAAATGTCACATTTCTTACGAAGTTTTAAAACATAGTAGATATTATAAAATGTTACGTTTTCAGATGGGAACAATAATTTAATTTCTTCGATCGCACATGTTAGTCCCTTTCGTTCACGAAATTACCAGCGTTTATCCCCGGTGTGGCAATGGACTGTTCAGTTGTACTGTCATACGTGTCTCAGACGCTGGCAGCTAGTGCGCTGCTAAAACACAACTGCAAGCCTCCTATGCTGGTCAATGCCGTGACGGAGCACTAGGGGAAGTATGTACCTCCATTTCTCTAAATGTATTTAAGGTTTTATATCAAACATTTTCTTAGGAGGAAACCATAATTTAATTACATCGACTGTAAATGTTAAAAAATTGTCGAAGACTTTAGGCCCCTTCAGTTGTAAATTACCAGAGTTTTCCCGCATTTCCCAGGTTAAATGGTTAGAGTATCTGGCCTCAGTTTCGAATCGTGGTTTTGTCTAACTTTCTACAACTTGACATACGGAGCTACAAAGCGATTGACTGTTCATCATGAGTCTCACTGAGGAGCTATCAGACGGGAAAGACAGCAGCAGTGACTATCGTGCAAGGACTAATTGATATAATAAAGATCATTCTTACGTTTCAAATGATAACAGGGCGTTGAAAGTTTGTCCTGCAGGTGTTAATTATTATGTCGATTGTTGATTCAACGAGCAAAACAACGGGATTATTCACCGCGGAATTTCGCTAACTTGATTGAAGTGGATGGCTGTAACTCTGAAACAAATATTTCGATGTGATGAGTGTGTGATATATTCTCCTTTATATATAGCCTATATGTAGCAAATGCTGCAACAGATTTCAAATCCTCCTGCCGGGGAATAAGTGTACCGAGATGGAAACGTCAATAATATGGTAAAACTTGAAAACTAATTGTAACAATTTGAAGTTGCTGGATATTTGCTATATATAGCAAGGACTAATTGATATAATAAAGATCATTCTTACGTTGCAATTCATCATTACACTTCTGTTGGTGGTACTCTTTTAATTTCATTAAGGAATTTGACACATTCCATGTTTAATTAATGTTCATTGTAGTCTACATCTTATAAACGTAAATTATATATCTTATTAAGAAAAGCACCATCTGAGCATTTACTCATAACAGAAATGAGAAACCACTGTAGAGCATTTCGTGGATAGTCTACAGTGTGACTCAAACGCACCAGCATACTGAATCAATATACATAGTTCAGTGAGATCAGGGCTTGTACACAGACAACTATTTTGGTCTGTGTGTGAGCAGTGTGGATATGATGGGGCACAATTTCTTCTAAAAGTATCACGCATGGAGCAGTCTCTGGAATTTGCTCCAGAGTAGTATGTTTATTCAGTTCCCATTGACCGATCGAGCATGCATAGCAACATTAAGTTGGAAAAAGTGATTTATCATCATTTAGTGAAATCAGGTAAAACAGCAAGAACCATGTAAAATGTATTAAAATGAAAGTAATAAAGACATTAATTTATTGCCGAAAAATGGAATGTCTAACGTTAAGCGTTGAAAAAAATTAGTAGGTACATTACAATCAGCCTACGGCATAAGTACTAGTTATAATGCGAACTTATTGTAATTGAAGTCTGTAAATACTAAAATAACGCATACATTACACTTCGTGAAAAGCTACCATACGAAAAGTCAACGTAGAATTTGTATATTAAGATACTGCTATTGCAGCGTAAAATATGTTCATCAAAACAACGAGATTTATTCAGAAAATAAAGCAAATTGTACCTTTATGTGATACCGTGACCGTAACCATGAAACCCTCAGTTTTACGTGGTTTTAGAACCACCGGACATTACTTTTCATTACAAAAATCAACATATATTGGCCGAAATTCGAACCGTGGAAGCCTTGGTGAGTAGCCAATGACTTTAAATCAGGCGTAATTAAGGTGTATACCATCGTCCTTGAAGTTGCACAGGTGGCATGATTTTACACTTGTAGCTAACACGTTTCCTTTAAATTAGAATGTGTATCATCGTGCTATAAGTAGGACTGTTATAAAGTAGAGCTAATTTCCATAGTGCTGAAATACGCATTTTTTTTGCTAGTTGCTTTACGTCGCACCGACACACATAGATCTTATGGCGACGATGGGATAGGAAAGGCCTAGGAGTGGGAAGGAAGGGCCGTGGCCTTAATTAAGGTACAGCCCCAGCATTTGCCTGGTGTGAAAATGGGAAACCACGGAAAACCATTTTCAGGGCTGCCGACAGTGGGGTTCGAACCTACTATCTCCCGAATACTGGATACTGGCCGCACTTAAGCGACTGCAGCTATCGAGCTCGGTGATTTCTATTTGAAGCCCTTCTCCAAGAGTCTTCAAAAACTTCAGAATACATAATACGCTGATTATAATGAGTTTGGGAATTAAAACTCAGTAAATACTATAATAGCTCTTCAATTGCGTGGTTCGGTGGATAGTAGGTTCGCACCCCACTGTCAGCAGCCCTGAAGATGTTTCTCCGTGATTTGCCATTCTCACACCAAGCAAACACTGGGGCTGTGCGTTAATTAAGGCCACGGCTGCTTCCTTCTCACTCCTAGGACTTTCCTATTCGTTCGTCGCCAAAAGAGCTTTCTGTTTCGGTGCGACGTAAAACACATTGTAGAAAATTACGTGGTTGTGCTTCGATTTTCGACGATGTATGTGAAATATGTCATTAATGTGAAAAATCGGGCCTCAGTGAATGAACTGCATGTAATAATAGTGTTCTGTAGATATAATATAATTATTAATTATGACACAGGTACAGAAGACAGTTTGACTCTGAAATCCAACAGTATTAAGATACTGCGTTTAATTAAACATTTTCTACTTATCCAGATTATTGCCCGAGAAGAAGTCTAACTACCAAGCGTGACGGATTAAATTTCAAAGACACAGATAATTATGATGCCCCTTCACTATTGTTATTTCGTCTCGGTGTTTTCCAAATTCGTACGTTCCTCGTCGCCAGATGTTTCATTCCAGGCTTATGTCTATGTCTTACACCTGTCGTATGTTACGCAAACACGTTATGTGAACCGCTTAGTCTGATGGTTCGGTCAGCTTCCGCTTCGAACGCTAGCGTTGTGCCACGTCCTAGGGGCCATCTGGTGGTGAATGAACGCACCATTTCTACTTCTACTTCTATTATAACGTTCGAAATTCAAAAGTGCCATCGTTTAAGAAGCCTTTCTCGTGGACAGTCGAGAATTCGTTCGAGAACGCTGAGCACAGTTTTCTGCGAAACGTTAAGAATTTCACATTATTTTCTTGACACGGCAAAAGCCCAAAAGCCTATACAATATCATGTCTATAAGTACGGGCCGTGAAAGCAATAATGGCAATATTATGATGGTGATGATGTTGATGCTGCTGATGATGATAATGATGCTACAAATAGTGATATCAATAGAGGCCAGACTGCCAAAATATTGTCCACAAAAAGAGTTCTCTAGCGTGCAGCAAACTCACCAGCATAGGTTTTCACATTTAAGCAACCTTAAATACGAACTGACAGCGACAAAATTCAATTCTACGTCATATATTTCCACATTTAATTTAACTGACATAAAGAATAATGTTTTCATGCGAAGTATAGTGGTGTTATACAGGATCTTGTTCAGAAATATAAACTGATTAGCGAATCACAGAGAACTGCAATGCATTTATAATAGTGTTCTAGCACGAGGTACTTCTATTCATGTGTTCGCACCTCTTCTCCTGCGATGGCAGTGCACGTTCTCCAATGTAATGCAATGAGTGTGAAATAACTTCCTTCGTTGGTAATTCCATACATCTCAAACCTTTTCAGCGGGTATTTGAATGTACTGTTTCGCCAATCTGACTCGTAAATCTTTTCTTTATATGCATATTCCGTGTTCTTGCCCTATTGCTGTTTGAACCAACGTTGCGAAACTTTGTCCTCAAGAGAAATGTAGTATATTAATACCGGTATGTAATATTTCTTTCCAGTGATCACAAACCTATAAAAAATGCTTCTACTTTACTCCTTCGCGGCGGTGTTCACCATTGTCCAGGGAGTACAATTCACATTCGTGAATAATCATCCTTCAACCATTTGGGTGGGATCTCTCGGAAATGCTGGAAAACAACCTGTCAATGGAGGTGGCTGGGAAATGGCACCCGGATCACAGGTACAGAAACGCTCAGTTGACTGGTAATGTAGAATTAAACTTGTTCTATATAATTATTTATATTTTCACATTCTCCAGATAAGTCTTGATGTAGATGCATCCTGGGCTGGTCGCTTCTGGGCACGCACAGGCTGTAATTTCGACGGCAGCGGGCGCGGACACTGCGATACTGGAGACTGTGGTAATGTCCTCAAGTGTAACGGGGCCGGTGGTGTTCCTCCAGTCACACTGGCAGAGATAACACTGGGAGGCTGGGGAGGAAATGATTTCTACGACATCAGCAACGTTGATGGCTTCAACATTCCGGTTACGGTGAGTATATTTCTCTTTATGTTGCGGATGCTAATGATACTAAAACTAAAGATCTTTAAAAACAAGCATGTAGATAAGTTACACGCTGTTCTTGACTTGGACATATAAACAAGGAACGACTAATCGAGGAAGCCCGACAAATTATTTTATACAGGCGTGTCAAATCAATAGTATTCAGGAAATATCTCGATGCGCATTCGGGTCTTGCCGCAGAGATCTTGCACTCGGGAGATGGTAGCATTCTTAGGAAGGAGCCCTTTCCCATCCGAATACCTTCGAAGCGTTAGTGCGACGTTAAGCCACTATCAATAACAAAATCTCTAAGGTAAATATCAGGGACTATCCTTTCAATTTCCCTCCTTATCGCAATGAGTTCGTGTTCCATAACTGACAGAAATGACATCTATACCTACCCAGGAGAGAAATATTTTCTTTACGTCTCTGGTAGACGTTATCAGAAGTTTTAATACACCATTAAAACAAAATTTAAACTAGTCCAACAAAAACAGTTGCCAAAGATAAAATAATGATTCAGAAGTTCATTGTGATATTTCCATTGTGTTTCTCCTAAACGCCTTCTTCATTTCACTGTGTGTACTGCTAAATTTTGAAAATAAAAACTTATGGAATACACCAGTACTAATATTACTGTTATTTCAATTGGCTCCCTTTCATAACAGGTTTCGACAGTCACACAATACATAACTTTCTACGAGAAATCCTTTTCTTCGTTAATATAATTGGCAGGATGGAGAAGGGACAAGATACACGTACAAAATCCCTTATGCTCACGTTTTGAAAGTACAGACGAGGTTTTATGTAAAAGGTTAGTTTCTGTAATCCCTCTTATACCGTTTTTGACACATATTGCAATCAAATGTTTGGTATTCCGGAAAGCTAAAGAAGACAAATGCATAAAGACCTTTCTTGTTTTTTTTTTGTTTTGCTAGTGGCTTTGCGTCGCTACAACACAGATTGGTCTTATGGCGACGATGGGATAGGAAAGACCTAGGAGTTGAAAGGAAGCAGCCATGGCCTTAATTAAGGTAAAGCCCAAGCAACTGCCTGGTGTGAAAATGGGAAAACACGGAAAACCATCTTCAGAATTGCCGACAGTGGGATACGAACCCACTATCTCCCGGATGCAAGCTCACAGCCACGCGCCCCTAACCTCACGGCCAACTCGCCCGGTAAGGCCTTTCTTAGGAAGGAGCATCGGTACAAATGAGATGTCACATACCATTATGAAATTCCACATGTACGATAATTTTTCTAAAACAGGCCAGCACTTATCTATTCACAAAGCCACTGCCAATATTTACACTTCGAGAGGGATAAATGGATAACTGGCTGTTCGCAGATCCGAGTTCTGAAACTCAGAGATGACAGTGACTGTCCTTGTTATGTTTACCCCAGAGAATTCTAGGACGGTAGCTTTGTTGAGCACCAGTCCAGTTGCTTTAAGTGAGATATCATTTAATAATTTAATGGACTGAGTGTGGAGGAGAGACCAGTGCCATCCACATGCACATTCAAAACAGCCAAATGGAGTCTGGCTCCATGGCTGAGTGGTCAGCGTCTTGGTATTCATTCCTCGGGGCCCCGGATTCGATTCCCTACGGAGTCGATGTATTTTAATCTTAAACCTTCAATACCCATGGCTTGGGGACTGGGTGTTTGTGTTGCCCGTATATTCCTGCAGCTCATATACAAGAAAAAACACACAAAACACTGCCCTCCACTACACTAACACGCGGTTTCCTACACATGACCGAAGTCACCCACCCTCAACGGAGTGTCTGCCGGACGAGGGTTCGCCAGGTTAACAAAAGCCACAGGAAATAACAAGAATTTATCACCTGACAAGAATCACCGTGGCGTCTGATGGAACCACTCAGGCTTAATTTGCCAGTCCAATCGCCTAATTCCTGTGTTCTCTGGCCTAGGAAGGCAAATGGTATGAAATTTTCCTTACACGAATTTCTCAGAATCGTTTCCTTGCAACTTGTTTACGATTTAACAAATATTTTCTGAGTTATTCAGTGTCAAGCTGAGTGGCTCAGCCGCTTGAGGGGCTGGCGTTCCGACCGCAACTTGGCAGGTACGATCCTGGCTTAGTGCGGTGGTATTTGAAGGTGCTCAAATACCTGAGCCTCGTGTCGATAGATTTAGTGACACGTAAAAGCACTTTCCGGCACTTTGGCGTCTCCAAAAACCGTCAAGAGTAGTTAGTGTGACATAAAAACAATATTATTTTATTATTAGTTGTTTAGTATGTATGGTGTAATCGAAAACGTGTTTTTACTCAGAGGAACAAAAATCCAGCCCAATGCAGTTTTCAGAACTTGTCATGAATTGCTCATTCTACTAAGTGTTCATGTAAGTTTCAGCGGTGAAAAATATTATAAAATGTCGAAATGAAGCGAATACGATTATTAATATCGTTATCGCAGCCAGATGTATATGGAGTACTAACCGCAGGTACATGACGTTTCATTTTCAAAATTTCCCTCATGCATAAGACGGAAATGGAGCCACGATTATCTCGAAAAGAAACAAGGATCGATGATACTAAATTCTAAGCCGTCGTTTCGAATGTACACAGTTCGAAAAGTTAGGGGAACATGTCTTTGAACGTATGCCATGTTCCACAAAACAATACCTCATAGCCAGGTATATTACCAACTAAACCTTTATTATTTACCGTTGAAGTATACAAAACAACATCGATGGATTCAAGTTCATTTTCGGAACACAAACCGAAATGTCCAAATAGGGGCGAAAACAAAGTGATAAAAGTCCCCGAGGGTAAAGTTTTATTACAGTTGGAGAACTTCAGTGTGGTGAACGTCCTCCACGAGCATTTATCACAGCTTGGCACCTACGTGGCATGGAACAGGCCTATTCCACACATGGTCGATGGAATTAAGGTCGAGACTCACTGCTGGCCATTCCATCTCTTGAATGTCCAGTTCTCGCAAGACAGCTCTGGTGGTTTGCGCTATATCAGTCCTGGCATTGTCGTGCGTGAGTACGAAGTTGCCAGTTGACGTGGGTACGGGCAAAAAGAAGGCGAGCTCTGCGATGTTGCTGCGTTAAACGGTGCACTCGCACAGGACGTGTGGGTCGTAAGGACACTTCTCTTAACCTGATCCTTACTGTCTGGTCAGACACCGTGACTGAAGTGACTCTTCTGAGGTCTTGTTGCAGTTCTCCTGCAGTTGCAGAACGACGCCGTAACGTACAGATGGTCAGATATCGGTCATCCTGTGGGGTTGTCATCCGTCCACGACTTTGTCCAACCCTCCTTGTGAACTGGCTTATTTCATTATAGTGAATCCACAAGCGTTGAATAACTGTCGGAAAGACATTGAGATCCACAGCAACACGACGAAAAGGCCATCCTTCCTGGATCAAAGTGACGGTCCTTGCGGCTTGAACCTCGTTAAGATGTCTGATGGGATGTGCTGGTTGACGTACAACGTGCTCAAATCACCGCAGTAGTCTCTGTACCTCACAACGACACACGGACGTACCGCCATTTACTTTGTTTTGAGGGGTCACCTGACAGTTTAATGCATGGCTACGCCTATAGGTGGAGTATAACTTCACATTGACATACCCTGAGTAGCTAAGGTCTCAGAGTATGCTGTACGATCATTGGTACCCGATCTACCAAATTAACTTTCACATACCAGACGTTACAAACATGTTCCAATAATTATTTCAACTGTGCATTATGTATAATTGCAAGCCAACGACGAGGCCATGTTGAAGCACTGGATCTCCGACATTAAGCAACACTGGGCGTGGTTACGACTTTGATAGTTAATCACTTGCTTTTTGCCAAAGGATGGTTTTGAAGGAGTTGGTCTCCCTACCAAAAGTAAAGTCTGGTTCACGATGCCTGACCAGTTCGCCCTGGCTTAGCTGAGTGCATTGACTAGGTGGTCACGCCCAGGTTTTGGTAAGGCGGTTTCAGTAACATCTCTAACTCTACATGAATGTTAATTTAAGGAAAATATCTGTAGTAAAAAGTGTTCCTACGTACATCATCCTTACTATTTCTCCTTTCTTTGTAAAAAGATTGGTACCTTGTATAAATTAAATAATAAAATGAAATTCAAACACTACAATTAAACTATTATTATCAGAAAGGGCTAAAAGGAAAAAATAAACATTCGTAACTTCAACCTTCTTGTGAAATAAAGTAATTGTTCTGTTGATGACATCAAGAAGGTAAATACCAATTCGAGTTGAAGTCACGAATAGTTTGATTTCTTGGTCGTGATTGAATTTATTACGGAACGCCTTTTCTCACTAGCTTACTCCACGGATGTATTCTGTTTGCAGTTCGTTCCAACAGACAAGTCTGGGAGCGGATATGACTGCACTGCAGCGGCTTGCACAGCCAACCTCAACACCGATTGTCCAAATGAACTTCGACTGATAGCCAATGGAGCAACAGTGGGTTGCAAAAGCGCATGTCTAGCTTTCAACACAGACCAATACTGCTGCCGAGGTAATTATGGAACTCCAGACAGGTGCAAATCTTCAGACTGGCCGCAAAACTATCCAGCATTCTTCAAGCAACGGTGTCCTCTAGCATACAGTTATGCTTATGATGACCAACAGAGCACCTTCACGTGCTCTGGCACAGGTTACAAGATAATTTTCGGTTAAATAATCACTGTATGAACATAACCAATCAATTATGTAAAGTTTTTATGATAGGTTTATGGCTTCTTTTACAAATGCCTAAGACATATCTAGGTTGTACCAAAACTAAAATTCTTCACTGAAAAAACATTCTTGTTAAATCCCAAATAAATACCTTCATTTATTATTGAAATTTTGTGACTGATGATAAATTCTTTCTAATAATCGAATCCTCTTATCAGACAGTTTGCATATACGTTTGACAGAAAAAGAGGTCAGTTTTTCCTAGTTTGGTTCAATCTAGCAAGTTTAGGAAGATTGTTGTTACAACTGAATACAGAATTGAAAACAAACCAGTGTGTTATAAATTATACAAGAGTAAAAATTGATAATATTATTAAAAGTGCATTCCAGAAAATAACTTAATTACATAGGTTAATTTTCCCCTCCTTCCTAGGCTAAGTTACTAAAAGACAAACGGAATAATACAAAGATGAATACATTTTTTGAGTGAGTGTGAAAGGTCAATTGTTAGTTTTTTTCAATTGTTAGTTTCAAGTTCTAAATAACTTGTGTACTTTACCTAGTCAACACGTTAACTACTAAAATGATATTAAGCTTATGCGTACCGATACAAGAAATTGAGAAACTCCGGCATATTTTCAAACAAGAACAAGAAAATTCCAGAACCGCTAAGAGAATGAACTTTATACGCATGAAATGGTAGCAGTACAAAACCAATAAGATCACTTGACATATAAATATTCTCAAACTTGACAGATTTATTAAAAACCAGTACATAAATTATTCAAAAGGAGTAAGGAATTGTTTCGGTAATATTTTGATATAATATACACATTTTAATTTTAACAAACTTCAGAATACAAGATTTTAACCACACCAGCATATGTAGAAATCTCACTGTAAAGCACGACAAAGATAGTGTCAGTCCTAAGTTTGGAAATTTCGGAAGGAAATGTTTTTTTTCTCATATTCCGATTGCTTAATTTACTAACTAGTATATATTTTGTAGGCTCACCATATATATCTGAAATCGGTGTCATGCAGATCTTTGCGCAATTTGAAATGAATATATCTTACGATTTTTCATTCTTTCAAAACATGAAATATAACACGTAGAACAGTATTAACACACCTCTCAAAATGAACAGTTATAATTATTGCAGGTATGTTATATTTCGTGTTTCGACAGACTGAAAAGCGATGTTAACTGAACCGACACTTAAAAAGAATGTCTTCCTCCTTTACAAAGAATTAAGTATACAATACTCTCTTCACCTACAGTGTAATATGTCACACATTTTGATGTAAAACGTGTTCGTTATAATGTAGAATTCCTGCCCCACGGAACTTCCTCTAAACTTTAACACAGGTGTGAGCTTGCATCCGGGATATAGTGGGTTCGAACCCCACTGTCGGCAGCCCTGATGATGGTTTTTCGTGCTATCCAATTTTCACACTAGGCGAATAATGGGGCTGTACCTTACCACGGCAGTTTCCTCCCCACTCCTAGGCCTTTCCTATCCCATCGTCGCCATAAGACCTTATTGTGTCCGTGCGACATAAAAAGCAAATTGTAAAAAAAGTTTTAAATTTTAACAAAGTGCGGCAGTAATCTCGATATACAGTTTCTGATCGATGAGAACATGTCTACAAAATTCACGTTCAATATTTCATTTTCCAATGTGCGCATAGCCAGAAACCTCTTCAGAATGTGGAGTTCGTCGTCATAAGGCTCATTTGTGTTGATGCAACGTAAAGCCAACTGTAAGAAAATAAAAAATGGAATTGTAGAGTACGCCAATATGTAATTGAAAAGTAATAATACGTTTCCATTGAATGTTTCCATAACCTTCCAGATTCACACGACATTTACCAAGAAATCAAACATTGGAGAGGAAGTGTTCACCTTAACACTTTTACTAGTGTGCGATCACGGAAAATACGCCTTTGTAACTTAAGCGACTGACCAAACGGCTGGCTCATACGTATATTACAGGAAAATACTCCCTATTCATGAAATAATCCCTTCAACGTGATTTGCTTCACACCATTGATAAATGCTACCTCTAAGACAAATAAGTACCTAAACTGAAGTGTTAACCGACTGAGAACTGCTAGAGATATAAAGCTCTGACAAGGCAAAGCTGGTAAATATGGTTTTAGAAACAAATTTTGTTCAGTTTCGAGGCTTAAAATCAAGACTACATCTATCCATGCCTTACGTCATAATAGAACGAATCTTCTGATGACTCACGCAGTATTATATAGGTAAATAAAATAAATTGCCTTCACCTAACCCAAAATATTTGAAAGATAAGTGTACTTACTTGGCAACGGTATTTGGTTGGAAAGTTTAACTTCAGAATAGCAAGGTATGTATTAGAACGTTCGAGGCTTAAAATCAAGACTACATCTATCCATGCCTTACGTCATAATAGAACGAATCTTCTGATGACTCACGCAGTATTATATAGGTAAATAAAATAAATTGCCTTCACCTAACCCAAAATATTTGAAAGATAAGTGTACTTACTTGGCAACTGTATTTGGGTGGAAAGTTTAACTTCAGAATAGCAAGGTATGTATTAGAACGTTATTTATGTATATGAGAAAACACTTAATTAGATTTACCAATCATACTGACGTGCCCAGAATGTCCCATGTTTGATGTAGATTGTATCTTTATGTACGATAAAAGACGTGAATGATTCAAAAAACAATTTGCAGCTTACAAATTTCGACGAAAATTTCAAGAGTGAAAGAACATATCGAGTCCATCCATCCGTCGGGGAGCTGATTTTCTTCTTACAGAATACTGTTGATCGTATCTACGAACACAGTTCATTAGCTTTGCCGCACCTTGATCCAGTTTCACTTAATGTACTACCACACATCCTAAATACTTGAAATTATCTACCTGTTTCAGGTTTCTCTTAGTTTTTCTAAATACTGACATCACTTTAGTTTTGGAAAGGCTAATTATCCTATCATAGTCTTGCACCTATTTTCAGGTTAGAGGCTAAAGGCCTTCAGCACAATCTGCCATTAAGACCATACACCAAACTGCTTACTACATTTCCATTTAACTGAATCCATCCCCGCAACTTTATACCTTTCAGTCGAAGATCCATGTGAACAATGAATAACAAAGGGGAAATATTTTAGCCATGTATAAACCCCGTAATTCCGTGAACCAAGAACTTTTTCTAAAACCAGTTCTCACCGCAGCCCAATCGTCTCCAATAATGCCTTTGATTGCTTTTAATAATCTATCTTTAAACACATAGTCCCCCAGCAATGCGAACATCTTTTCCCTCGTTGCTCTGTAATTTATTCCTTCTCTAGATCTACGAAAAATAAACATAACTGTATATTCCTCTCGTAGAATTTTTCAATTACCTGGCGCATGCTGAAAAACTGATTCTTACAGCCCGTCTTTTGTCTGAAACCATATTGGTTTTTATGCAACTTACTCCTAAGCACTGATCGCACCAAGGTGCCCGTGGACACTTTGTCCATTGTACTGAACAGTAAAATACATCGATAGTTTTTCCAATACTTCGTGTTCCCTTGCTGATAAATAGGACAATTACTGCTTTCGTCCAATCAGAAGCTACCTCACTAACATTCCAGGGTAGTCTTATTACTCTATGAAGCCATTTCATCCCTGCCTTCCGACTATATTTCACCTCTTCTAGTCTAACTTAGTCTATTCCTGCTGATTTATGACAATGGAGTTTATTTAACATCCTTTCCACTTCCTCTAGCGTAAGTTCATAGTCCTCCTCCCCATAAGATCGGTTGTTCATGTCGTCGTTATTATTTGGGTCATCAGTACAAACAATATTTTGATGCGCTTCTCCATCCCACCCTATGCTGTCCTACCTTTTCATTTCTACGTAACTACTACTTATTGGTCTACTTTAATCTGTTTGTCAAATTCATACCTTGGTCTAAAACTGCCGGTTTTACTGCCTACAATTCCCTCAAAGACCATCAGAAGAAGTCCTGGGTTATAACATGTTTCCTGTCAGTCTCTCTCTTCTTCTGGTCTAATTGCGCCAAATCATACTCGTTTCATCAATCAAATTAAGTACCTCTTCATTCGTAATTCGATCTATCCATCTGACCGTCAGCAATCTTCTGTAACACCACATTTCAAAAGCTCTTATTCTCTTTCTATCTGAGCCAGTTTTCGTCTATGTTTCACTTCAATACAATGCAACGCTCCACATGTGATTCCGTTTCCAAATTTATCTTTGATTTTCTTCTCTATACGAACATTGAACATTAGTATATACAGGGTTATTCACCTAAGATGTTACACAGAAATAACGTCAAAACCATTAAATATATCGGTATTCGGTTTTCATATTCGTAAATAATACCCAGGGGCTTGTAAAGTAATGTGCTACGTATTCTCATGGGGTGATTAATAACCGAGATATTGATACTCACTCCATATGTTTAAATGGCACGGCACAAATTCACACAGCTGGCCTGAAAGTTCAACTGCGTACAAGTAAAAACATGTAAGTATTTTGAAAATCGGACTGCTACTTTTCGAGATATCAATAAGAACAGCGTGCTCGGTTTTGCGTGTCGCGTCAGACAACGTGCGGTCCGGCAATTACAGTACATACTGACGCTCAAGCAGTTTCCTGGGTGTGATTCCAGCCAGAGAATGGATATCAGGCATATAAGCATATCTTACACATGTGATGGGTTTGCAAAGTGTGTATGACAGACGAACTCATGATAGGACTGGGGGAGGGGGGGTATAACTATTTTAAAAGGAGTAAAATAATTACTTTACCTTCAAAGGAACATAACGAAGGCTATTGTTGTTATTTCATTTCCGGGGTTTTGACAGCGTGGTCATGTATCCCCGTTCGTTTGGGCCCGAGGTACAAAGCGCACTTCGTTTTGTGCTGGGTTATTTCAGGCGAAGGGGCAGTGTTACTACCAATGGTTGATTACTTGTGTTGGGATAGGTTAGACCAGGGCCTCTCAAACGCCTAAAATCTCACGCGTGCAAATCGAGGCGCAAGAGCTCCGTGCACTGTGCATCGCTCCCGCTCGGCACGGCTCGGACCAACGCTCGTCTGTGGGCTACTAGACTAAGCTCGGCTCAACTCGGCTCAATTCGGCTCGGATATGGAGTGCTTCGCAGCAAGTGTGGAAGAGGGAGACAGCGGGAGCGAGCGAGACAGGCTTGGGGAAAGAGAGATTCAGCGCTATTGCTCCAAATCGAGGAGTGGGGGGTCTGCACTCTGGTCAACCAAGCGAAGTTGTCTTTTGCACCGTGCACAGTGCATGGACCAAGCGCATGCACCCTGAGAGGCCCTGGGTTAGACATTAGGACACAAACAGCTTGACTTAATATGTGGGTTGTTCAGAGCTGATAGTGGGGAGATGGCAACAACACTATGATTTATTTATTTTACGTGCATTAATCTTCGCGGAGCTCGAGCGCGTCTGTAGTAGCGTGCATTCGACAGAGAGCAGGTTCGAGTCCTGCCTGAAAGTAATTTTCATGGTGTCCCATGTCCAACACCAGGCAAATGCCGTATTGATATATTTAGATAGGCCAAGGCCGACGTCCTTTCAAAATCCTTCCCATTCGCATCGTTGGGGAAAGACGCCAAACTGAACGCAACCTGTTACACATGGATTTCAAAACAAAACAAAACAAAACAAAACAAAACAAAACAAAACAAAACAAAACAAAACAAAACAAAACAAAACAAAACAAAACAAAACAAAACAAAACAAAACAAAACAAAACAAAACAAAACAAAACAAAACAAAACAAAACAAAACAAAACAAAACAAAACAAAACAAAACAAAACAAAACAAAACAAAACAAAACAAAACAAAACAAAACAAAACAAAACAAAACAAAACAAAACAAAACAAAACAAAACAAAACAAAACAAAACAAAACAAAACAAACCAAACCAAACCAAACCAAACCAAACCAAACCAAACCAAACCAAACCAAACCAAACCAAACCAAACCAAACCAAACCAAACCAAACCAAACCAAACCAAACCAAACCAAACCAAACCAAACCAAACCAAACCAAACCAAACCAAACCAAACCAAACCAAACCAAAAACGAAAACTTCAATCTCCCTTCCCCCTTGTGTGATCGCCAGTCATGCAATAACTTTACACACCCAGTGTATGTTACGGTACATCACATTATATGACTGCTGTTGTCATCATCATCAACATATGGACCACCATCATCAGCATCATCATCCCAATTCCTCCTACCAACATCCACAGACAGTGAGTCATAAAATGGGCCGACTTTCTTCTTTACTTAAATATGCGACAAGAGATTGGAGATCCTTCATCTTGGCAGGTGCAATTCGAAGAGGTCCTGCATAAAGTGAGCGAATGTTCAACTCTAATCCCATTGTACAAGAGCTTCGAACGGCGCACGATTCCCAAGATCCTGAATAAGTACGCTTTACATTGACATATTTGTGTCTATGGTCAATGTTTAACATTCTTACAATTTTTATCATTATTCATGGTTTGGCCTGTTTCAAGAAATAGCGTTGAGTATCATCTTTAATATGCAGGAAGTCCTGTGAATTCATTTTACGCACCGCGAAAGGAGAAGGACATTTTCTAGCCTCAAGTATCACTTTGTCCCAGTCCTTTTGGATCTCTGCATTTGGGAGCTTTCTCTTCTTTATTTCAATTAAAGAGAAATCCTGGTCATTGGGCAGGTAACTATGCCCTCTTATTGGGAAAAGTTAAGTTACAGTCTTGAACATCTGGAAGCAATGAAGGATCATATAAAGGAAATGTACCATTACGTAGTTCTTATTTTGTCCAGTAAACCCGTCACTTAATAAAATCAACTCTTCAGGATGATCTAAATTTTTCAGGTAGTCGAATAACATCGATGTTACTTCGTTAGCACCTTTTCGTCCATCTCCTTCATGATAAGTATACATGGTCACAGTTTTGCTAGCCAGGTTATGGACATCAAAGACATTGTACCATAGCTCCCTGTTATAAAATACAGAATTAGTCTTTATGTTATGCAGAGGAAGGTTATGCATAAGGCTGCCCCAGCCTTGGCTCTCATCGCGTACATTCTCTTCCTTTGTATAAATGATACAGCTTTTATAAGGTGCACGAGTTTCTGTGTCTTGTATTCGTTTCTCGTTTCCGGTATACAAGTTGACTTAATGTTTTGCTCTAAAGAATCACATAAGGAGCAGGTGTCAGTTCTGGCATATACAAATTTGATATTAAATTCGTTAGTAAAAATTTCCAGTATGTTTTATATGGAACATTTATGTCATAGTTCATGAGGAAGAGTTCATGTATTTTACTAACTGTTAAATCTTCAGGTAAATACAGGCGATTAGTGTGATGTACGTGCTTTAAAAGACGTAATATGGTGTTCTATTTGATACGAAACTTCAGCAGGACACTTATGAGGTCTGCTGTACGCACCAGACTATCACGAATACGCCGAACTCTTCTATCGGTAATAACATGCAAACTGCTGAATGCTTTTGAACACACCGGAATATCGTTCTCATCAATGCGGACTTTATAAGAAAATGAAGCCGAGTGATCCATGGATTGTTCACCCTGTGATTTGCGTGAACGGCGTCTTGATATTGGATGGGCTTTGATGAGACCATTTAGATGAAAATCTTGTTCATCCTTACTACTCATTGCATTAAACTGAGAGAGAAGTGATTGCTTGTTGGCATCCGGAACTTTTTCAAAACATTTCAATGTACTGCACCTGGAATATAAGAGACACTCGCTATATAACCTGAATATTGTGGTTGATCATTATAAAGTAACAGCCCATTTATAATAAATAGTTGCATGTGCATCTATTTGCAAAGCAAGAATTTGGCTATATGATATATCTAATACTGAAGCAATATCGGATTAAGTAGGCTTTTTTATTAAATGCACACAACGACCTAGTCAGATTATCGTCGGTTATGTTTACCTGCAATCGTGTCCTCTCCGCCTGACGGGAATCTCTTTCCCGACATGGTTCACATGTTCTTTGCCATGTATTTTGGCATGCTTAACTACTTGTGTTTTACGTGGTAAATTCTTCTTTCGTTTACGCCAACTCACTTCATTCATATCCATAATGACTTGCTGCCTCACGATACAGAACATAACAAACTACAAATGAAATCACACAAGCGCTAGCTGCTGTTACTTGAGCACATGGTGCTGCCACCTGTGCGTGCATATATTAAACATGGACAACGGACCTTCTTACAGGAAAGGCTGTGGACTACTGCCGTTTTCACAGGATCACTATGTTTTGAGCAGCCATTTGACAATGGACTATTGACGTTGTTAAAGAACCAAATGCATGGGCTCGTGCAGATCCCTGAGGGACACCGGATGGCAGCTCTAACTAACATTACCCGATTTTAGACAACTGACATTTTTACTAAAAACCCATCACTTGGCTTCAGACACGCCCGGCTACCTTCTTTGAAAATGGAACGAAGAAATTGCCTATCCGGTGGAAAAAGTGTGGAAATTGTCGAAAAATAAGAACAATATAATATACATGTCATTTTGATAACTAAAATAGTTACACAGAAGGCTCGTTTATATTTGACTTACTCTTGTATATCCATATTCTTCTGTCTAATTTCCTTGTCCTGGACATTTTCTACACTTATTCGTCTGCAGACAGATTTCATTTTCTCTATCCTTTTTTTTTTTTGCTAGTTGCTTTACGTCGCACCGACACAGGTAAGTTTTATGGCGACGATGGGACAGGAAATGGCTAGGAGTGGGAAGGAAGCGGCCGTGGCCTTAATTAAGGTACAGCCCCAGCATTTGCCTGGTGTGAAAATGGGAAACCGCGGAAAACCATTTTCAGGGCAGCCGACAGTGGGGTTCGAACCTACTATCTCCCGAATACTGGATACTGGCCGCACTTAAGCGACTGCAGCTATCGAGCTCGGTTTTCTCTATCCTAGTCTTAGAGAAACGTAGTTCACTACATATCAGATAGTGGTCTGTATCATCAAAAATTCCCCGAAAAATCGCACAATCCTAACAGATTTCTTGAATTCATAGTCTGTTGTGATACAGTCCATCATGAATCTGGTGCCCTTACTCTCCCATGTGTAGCGGTGAGTAGCATTAAGCTTGAATGTATTCGTAAGTGCTCATATCATACTAACACAGAAGTCACTACTATGTCACTCGGTGCTGCATAAATCTTCTGAACTTCATCGTCATCTACATCCTCATATGATGAATACAGTGAGACAATTCTCGTCGTAATTCCTCCAAAAGCCAAATCTACCCTCATCCTTCGTTCATTTACGTTCCTAACAGAAACTACGTTACCTGCATTAACATTCCTGATGAAGAGTGCTACCGCGCAATACGCCTTTCCGTTTTTAACACCTGTGAATAATACTTTATAATATCTTCCTCGTTATCTCCACTTACCCGAATATCATTAACTCCCAACACCTCCATACGCTTCCTCTTTTCTGACTTAGACTCTTCCATAAGTCTCATTAATATTGATAGCTCTTTACCGAATTCCGTTTTTTCGTCAAATTGTTTCCATGGAGTCCCTCGCCTCTCAGATGGAAGTAGGACTCTGTTTCTCCCATAGGTCCGGGGCTTTCTTAAATTGTACTGAGCTTGGTAAATTCTGTGAAGCAGGATGCAATCCTTCCAAATAGTTCCAATGACGATGTTTCCTCAAACGGGCTAGCGACCATCTATGGATGGTATAGTCCTATCCTCCATAATACAAGGAGGTCCATGAATGAAAAGGATTTCTGTTCCATAGCAACTGCTATCCCGACTCTCAGGACCATTTACTAGGCCACTCAGCCGTTGCCCAAGGTTCACGAACTAGGACGTGGTAATCCACAACACCACGGCTGAAATCAGCTGTTGTGATGTTACAGAATTATACCTCCACTTCAGTCGATTACCGCTGGACTTTCTGTAGTTCATGAATATCAAATACTTTTGCAATTGTTGCCTTTAGCTGTTCTTCTGTTTGATAATTCGTATAACGTGTACTTCTAAAATACCTGATGCGCAAAAGTCCATTGAGGTCCTTGGCCTCCCTAGACAACTGATTTCTATCCAGAAGGCCTGCAGATACCTGAGTGCCACGTGTTCAATGTGAGGACATTCTGAGCCGTATCGCTTGACTTCCCCGACTGGGTCTGTGTCTGCCGTATCTCGAACCCCAACGCTCCCCAGCGAACCAAGTTCCAGCCCTCAGTCCAGTATCGATATACTTGGACTGGCCAGAAATTTAAACGAGTGCCTCCAAGTAGCAGGCAAGCAGGATATCCCAATCCTGCCGGGAATATCCCACTCCTGGAATAAGAAACAAATATCCAAACAAAGTAACACCTCACGACACGCAAAGAATTCTGGGTTGTACAGTCCTGGTCCAGCGGAACTCGCACTTTTGCAGGCGGTTCGTAAGCAACTATTACTGCACGCATCTTTAGTAAAATAAAGGCCTTGTGAAAATTTTCCTTAGTGTTCTCAAGGCAGCAACGCAAAACGCCTGGAAGAAACTAGAATTTACAGTTGAAGGTGGATGTGTGCCTCAGACGACTTCGTCTGTAAGAACACACACGTTCCATACATACAACATCACTCAAAAAGTAGAGTTTTCAATTGTTATTTCATTACAACTGTCTCTTATATTAAATATACATTTTAGATCTTTAACTGGAGATAACAGATTTAATAAAATCGGCCCCGATGATAACAATAATAACATGCTAAAAGGAGTAATATTCACTCTTCGACAACTATTGGTCTTCAAAGACACGAGGGCGCCACAATTCTGCTGTTGAAACACAATTCTCAACGCGCTAGTGAATATTTGAAGAAGAGTTTCTCACATTCAACACTCTTAAATTTATTAAGAAGGAAGTCATTCTACACTCGGGTAAAATGGAAAACGAACATCTTGACGGAAGTGAATAAGGCCTGCCATATTTCCACGGGACACTACGAGAGAGCAGTACATGCGCACACACAAGGAACTGCGTTATCAGCCGTGGAATATTGCAAGCTGCGCAACAGTTGGTCACCACCAGAGCCAGTGGCTGCCAATTTGTCGTGGCAAATCGAGCTCCGTCCGTGTCTGCAACATTGTTAGCATGCTGCGACAGCGTGTACGTGAACCTTTTATGCAATTGAGTTTGAGCGAAGGCGTATAGTGGGCCTACGGGAGAGTGGGCGGCGTTTCGCAGAATTGCGCATCACCTGAGGCGAGAGGACACCACTATGTACATCGATGCTGTCGCCAGTTGTAAGCAGAAGGTGCACATGGCCGTCGGCCAGGGTCCGGACAGCGGCGACGCACAGATGCACTCCAAGACCGTCGCCCTTTACGAAGTGACGTATTGGAGCGCACCGCGATCTCAGATCAAATTAGGTGCTCTGGGATTATCAACGAGGACAATTCGCAACCATCTCCGTGAAGTAGGGCTACGATCCTGCGTGCCATTATAGTGTCTTCTGCTCAAATCCCAACAACGTGCAGCCCTCCTCCAGTGGTGTCACTACAGGCGCTTATCGAAGGACGAATGCCGACGCGAGAACATTGAACATTGAACTATATATCCAAACCCTCATTCAACCCGTCGTGCTACCGTTCATGCACCAACAAGGCGATGTGTTTTTCTAACAGAATAATGCACGTCCACATGCATCCTGTGCCACCTAACGTGCACTTCAATGTAGACGTCAACTACCCTGGCCAGCACGATCCCCAGATCTGACCCCCATTGTGCAAGTTTGAGAACCGATGAAACGTCATTTTGTGCAATCTGCACGACCGGCAGGAAATGTCACCCACCGGGGGAAAATTGCATAGCAGGCCACTCCACGAGACAACATTGTTCACATTTACGATCGTCTCCATGGGGGAATTTCACCCTGCATTGCTGAGAAAGGAGACTATACACCGTACGAGCGTTGACATTGAGCACGCGCTGTCGACTGTACTCAGACGCGTATGGCTCTGTCGGTGTGGTCGTTTGCTGTATACGTCCGCAAGAGTGTGTCAATAAAATTTCATTTTGCTGGGTTGATGAATTTCATGGTGTTCCTTTTTTATATTCCCGCAGTGTATTTCTGTATCGAATTACTTACAAATCTTTCCAGTTTTTTCAGTCTGTGAAACACGAAATATAAAACTTAGAAGAGTACAAAATACCAATAAAGAACCTATTATTAATAGAAGGGCATGTTTCGTTCTAAAGAACATACTCAAATTCTATCAAATCACTTTCCATCATACATACATAAGTACAACATTGTTTATGTTAGGTAAACTTGTCAATGATGATATTCTAGTCATATGATGAGCATGTGTGACTCATTATATCAAGTTATAACTGTATTATTGACACTTTAGCAATTTTGAGGAAGATTTCTATACTTATCTTAAAGCCAACGCAGGCTCTGGCTTAACGTCCAACAACCCCCCCCCCCCAGCGCAACACTCTTAAGTTAATTAATTAATACTTAACATTAAACGCAATGCGTATATATGACTCGAAAATATAGAAAATAACGCTGTCAATACAAGGTTCCATCTTTTGTATAATGAGAAAAAGTTAGTGTACTTTGTGTGCAGTCGATCTTTGTCAGCCGCAGATTTCACAAACAAAGTCACTTGATACCCGATTAAAACTTTCTTATTACAAATAATTTGATGAAAATAGTGACTTGCTCCTCTCGTGTAGAGGTGACATAACTCAAAATTCGCTGCTTTCCATTCATCATTATTCATGGCGAAGGTTTAAAGAATTCATGGTGTATTTCTGCAGTTTTCTGAAGTGGTTTGTCCAGGAACCTTTTGGTAGATGTGGTTGGTGTCAGATTATAAGTTGTCATTAGGTTTTTTATAAAGGAAGATGTTTCTGCTAGCTGGTATACAAGTCGATTTAATGAACACTTTTAAATGACAACAGATTTTGCGGGGATTTGTCTCGGAACATAGGTCGTAGAAGGTGAGACTGTACTTAAGCTAAGCAACTGATCAGTCATCCCTCATACCACAACAGACATCGTACAAAGTGTTTTTGGAAAGGATTGCTAAAAGAAATTCGGACGGTAATTGGGATATGAAGAAGGCATAAAAAGAGGTCCCATTGTTATGCGTTCTTTGTCCTAGGATCTACAGATCCTCCACGTGGGGTACAGTACCTCCTTACGTTTGGAAAACTCACCTGCGTGGTTACTAGGCGGCATTTCTGCTAACGTCACACCTTTGGAAACCGCTGTATCAATCGGTTGGTTATTCTTTTGTGTTTATGATAAAGGTATTATACTGTAGTTGACATCAAGCAATATACTTGGGTACACATGGAGAACATGCATTTCGTATACGGCAAAGCCCGGACATACAGGTGAAAGGCTTAATGCTTTTGCAGGAGAGTTTATTTTCATTCATACGATGTCAGGACTATGATAGATTCAGTTCCTTAGATCGACAACGTACAGTGATGACTGCATTCCAGATAAGAAATACAAATATCGCTTTGTAGGGGTAGTCTGTTTTCGTATCGTTTTACCGTATCGTAAGTTACATGAACAGTAGATAGTTTGCGGGAATACGGGATCAAGCGTTGATTGGCGGTTTGGATGTGACGTCACAGTGTGGGAGATTTGAAAAGTGGGCGTTCTGGCTTCTGATTGGCTATTGCTGTGGTGGTGGGGTTAGTATGGGCGTGGCTTGGCTTTTGATGGGTGGAGCGATGGCTAGTTGGCTGCTGGGTGTTCGTGGGCCAACATTCTGTTTTATGGCAATATATGGAGAGAGGAAGGTGGGGCGGGGTGGTGGCTAGTTGCTTTCTGGTTGGTTGTGGACCTCTATTTTGTGAGGAGAGGAGTCTGGGTGTGGGGTGTTGACTTGTTGTTTGTCAGTTGCTATTAAGTCTTTTGATGATATGTATGGAGGGAAAACCCTTGCTGATCGAGGGTTAGGTGGCCTGTGGTTGGCTGCGGACCGCCATTTATTTCTGAGGAATTTGGGGCGAGACGAAGGCTAGTTGACCTCTCGTTGGCTGTTTTGCATGCATTAGCAGTGCAAAAGTGGACTGTGTGCTTGAGGGTACGTAGCGAATATAAGATTCAGTGTATAGCAACCATCGTGTATGGCAGCTGGGTGGCTGGAAGATCGCATGGGGGAGGGTTTTACTCTCCGTCTATCAGCGTCTGGATTAGCATATCTCCCTGCGTAAAAATTACAACAGTCAAAGCGTTTCAAAAAGCATAGTATTGACTATAACTAGTTCATATAGCCCTTTACTGTTTTAAGAAGAAGTAAAACTCTTAATACTATAGTAATAGTAATTTACAGGATTATTTCTCACACGTTGAAACTATTAAAAATATATTGAAAAATAGTCTACAGAGTAAGTACTATATTAGAACTATGGTTAAAAGTAACAGTCAGCTGGTAACAGTGAAGTAATTAAGCGACAAGACACGTACACTGATTGCGCTGGAGCCGAAAGCTAAGGGTTAATCGGCAAGCTAAGGGGCAGGACAACAATGTAGAATTCTACAACCGTTCAGCTCCGATTTTTAATTGAACCGACGGCCATCAAACAAGCAAAAAAATCCGCCACATTTTAATGAGTACATTCTTCATATACTTTCACAGAAGGTGCAACAAATGAGAAATTGATCATAGACCAAATCGACTCGTGGATAGTACAGTCAGACGAGTTAATTGGTGTTCCTATAAAACCGAAGGCAGCCACAGTTAAAGAAATGACAATTATAAATATTAGAATCCATGATCACAAATGAAAATATTTAGTAAACACTGAGGCGAGCATTAGTATGAGGTTGGTTCACAAAGAAACGAGCCGGAGGCTACTAAATGAAAATCGCTGACAGAATCGTAATGTCTGCGGAAGAAGGTGCGCTCTCTGTAAGACCGCTGAGATCCCAAACTCATCGCTTGAGGGACATTGGCGAACAGCCACGTCACGACAGAGCAAGTACGTGCACGCGTCAATCGTCCACTGCACTCAGTCGTACTGAAAACTGTGAAATCCAGAGTTCAAAAGAATTGCAAAAGGGTGTAGTGTGTTTTCTGACAGCGGGAGGAGTGCAGGTAACGGACATTCATTGAAGAATGGCACAAGTGTTCGGAGAGCACTGCATATCCTTTGCAAGGGTCAAGGCGTGGCACACGCACTTCAGGGAATGACAGGTTGTCCTATGATGCACGGTCTGGAAAGCAACACCACATTAGCGATGCCATTGTTCGACAGGTGGATGCCCTCCATATGCAAGACCGGCGAGTTACGGTAGCAGCCATTGCCCGAGAGTCGGCGAGAGCGTCGGAGGTGTTCACGCTATCATTAAGGACAGATAGAAATTTCACAAAAAATGCGCCCAATGGGTGTCTCACATTTTTCCAGCAGCACGGGAATGGGACTATCTCTTGGATATCTGCTGCTCTATGCAAAGGTAGTGTACCAGTACAATATAGCCCGACTTTATAATATACTTTAAGATTGCACCAGTTATGTCTCAGGGCTGTTTCAGGTAAATTACAGCTAGGGCTTGGTACAGGAGGAAGGATCATATCTACAAGAAAACTTGAAATTTTGTTTAAGTATGAAATTTATTCCAATAAATGCATGTTGAATTGCTTATTACCTTAGTGTAGATATGTGTCGTCATCAACATCGCCTATCAGGTAACCGGAGCTCCCAGGTCACCATGCTGAACTGGACTGGAAGTCGTTCTGCTGGCCTGCTGGCCTGCTGACCTGCTGGCCTCTCTCATTGCGATGAATTGGAGCTGGAACACCCAGGTCGGTCTGACATGGTATTGAACTCGTACCTCTGAAGTTCTAGACTGTCTCCGATGTTCTCCGACGAGGTTGCGTGGTAATCACTCGTCACTTTACTCACACGAGTGTCCACAATAGCACAGTACCCCGACAAATTTTTTGATACTTGTTTAATTTAATATTGTCGTGATATGCAGTCGAACTCTGCTAGTCACCTGTAGATAGATTTTAAATGTTCTTTAAAGATTAAGATGCGAATAACCTCGAATTTAGAAAAGAAATAAATCACAGTTCATGAAAATAAACTTATAGAAATAACGAAACTGAAGACTGTTCATAAATTATGCACAGTTCGTGGTTGCTTTCCACTAAAATATGGGCGCACTTGACAAAAAATAAATGTGCGATTGCTCAAGAGCTTATCCTACGGACACTGCTGCACCAATTATTAAACACTTTGAGGAAGGAATAATGAAAGCAATTATTATGCACAGTCCAAAATGCAGCTCGGTTTGAATAGAGTATCATTCACTTCAACCCAGAAATTGAGGAGATAAGAAAGTACTATGCGCAGTTGTACATTAACACAGTTTGAATTGATTATCGTTCAGAACTAATCACTTGTGTCGTAGCGCACGAGTATAAGTTACGTACTGTAATAGGCAATCACTTGCATTTATGGTAGTGAATTTTTTAAATTCACTTTCATGAACACTTCTATGAAAATAAGCCAAGTGAGTTATAAGGAAATTGCACAGTTAATAATAATGCAGTGGTGTGTCACTTTGCAATGCACAACGCTTGTTGAGACTAAGTTCCAAAATCGTAAAATGGTGAAAAACTAAGTTCCACAATTATAAAGACTTGTATTGAAGTTTCTACACGTACACAAATTCAAAGTTCCAGTTGACCGTCAGAACCCAAGTCCACTATAAGACTTGTCACATATTGGAGTTTCAACACGCACACATATTCAAAGTTCCACTAAACTCACAGAATCTAAGTCCACTCTAAGACTTGTCACATGTTCGCAGATAAATTGGTCAGCACTTTGACCCGACGAACATAGTAATGATGCAGCGTGGCGAGTCAGACTGGACTCCCAGCTATGACTGCAGTGATTTGGTTGGGTTGAACTCGTCTTATATACGATTTGTGCTGCTACGTCATCAGATATCATGAGTTCTATAAAGTTGGATAAATGGAGAATCCCTCGACGGATTTGCTTGAAGCTTAGAGACGTTTAAATGATCCTCTAAAAATGACGTATTTCTCTCAAGTTGATACTATCATTATTACAGGAGTTTTGAGTATTTTCAAGTCGAACATTCGGGAAGGTGTGACGTGGCTTCTAGAACACGCCAGTCCAGACCGGGCAACACGTGGCATGACCAGGCAGGTAGCCTATTTTGCTCCTGCATCCACGTCACTCGTACAACTGTAGCTGCTTCAAGCGGACTCGCTCCACCGAGCGTATACAGATTAAGCTCGTAGTAAATATCTTGCATGATGATTAAACATATTTGATCCTAAAATATACGGCATGTACCGCGCGTAACCGGTACAGTAGGGAGTGAGTTCCTGTCACGAGTTGTCGCTGAAGATAAGACAGGGTGTCATCACTTCGAGCCCGAGTTAAACAACAAAGTTTCCTGTGGAAGCATGCATGGTTGCTTCCACACAAAAAATCCAAGGCCGTCCGTACAATTGCGGGGAAGTTTATATTCATCTTCTTCTTTGACCAAACGTGCCCACTTTTTATGGACTTCCTGCAGCATGGGACAACGGTAAATGTGCAGCGATACTCACAAACCTTGACCACACTTCGCAAAGTGATGAAATTGAAACGATCAGGACAGATCACCCGCGGGATAATTCTGCTCCAAGACAATGCAAGGCTCCGTACAGCAAATGCATTGAAGGAGCTCTTTCAGACATTCAGTTACCCTCCATGCAGTCCGGACTTCTCTCCCTGTGATTATGCCATTTTCGGTGAGCAAAAATAGGCTCTGAGAGGCAAACGATTCACCTCGGACGACGACATCAAGTAATACGTTCGCACCTGGTTCACAACGCAGCCCAGGGGGTATTTTACTAGATGGCCATTTACCGCCTTTTGTCGCAGTGGGACAAGTGCCTCAACATTGCTGGGCAATTCGTTTTGAAATAACGGTACAGGTTTTCATTTTATATCTTCCGGCTCGTTTCTTTTTGAATGATCCTTATATTATCTCCCAAAGCTTTCCGATGAACTGACACATAAAATGTACTCCCTATCATTCCTGTATTAAACATCAAATTTCTAGTTTTACCACAACGCACTGCATTATACGAAATTCAGGCTTAATTGGAGCTTAACAAAGGAAATTCTCGCTTCGTCCACTATTGGCAGTCATGGCTAGAATAAAACATAATTTATGGGACTGATTACACCAGTTACTCTAATACAGTTATCGATCTGAATCGAAATCAAATCAGTTTTATTCAGGCTGAAGGTGCAGTGTTTATTATATTAAATCAGGTTCACGCCGAAGAGAGCGATGAGTATGACATTATCCAAGAAGATTGCTGTTACCCGGAATTCCTAAATGAAGAAGGAAATACTTGGGATTTAAGTGAATATTTAGAAGAGGATCAGGTAGAAGAATCGTGTGCTGTTATGAACATTGATGTTTGACCGATTTCGAAACTATGATTGAAGACAATGGGGCGAAATTTACCGGCCGAAAAAGGAACAGCTAACACAATAATTGCATCGTTATCGTAAAATATTTGAAACAAAATCTGGCAAAATCCAGAATTTCATGAACTATTTGGCTGAAAATTATTGGATACCGTTTAAAATGGGTCCTTATCCCGTGTCAGATTCTCAGGTCAAAGGGATCTTGCGAGAAATGGAAGAAAATGGATTGATATTGGAAGACTAATCTCTTTTCATAACACAAATAACATTATCCTGTAAAAAGTACACAATATTAAACAAATAATGGCATGCTTCGTTCTGCAAGATCATCATTAGATTCTATCAATTAACTCTAAACCATTTTAAACCATACGTATATATGCACAAAATGATTTATATTGCGTAAACTTGTTAATGACTGAGAGATGATTATATTACATTGCCTGACAAAAAATTGAAGCACCCATAAGGGAAGTAGGAAACGAAATGACACTTCACTTGTCGAGAGGGTTTGTAAAGATACTTCAGTCTTAAAATAATCGAGTCAAATTTACAACGAACTTGGCTGTACGGATTCATTTATCAGTATGATATTGTACCCGCTCTGTCCTGGATGAACTCACTAATTCGTTTGGACATGGTCTTATTACGTCGTTGCATCCTCTCCTGAGACAAGCTGGTCCACAGTTGTTGTAACTGGTCCTTGATATCCTGGATACTGGCACTTGGAAAACCTTCAAATTTCAGAGAAATTTTGGAGAACCTGAGCATCACAATAATCAAAATAAATTTGGAAAAAGGCAATTTCTCTCAAACGAAAGTCTTATGCTTGGATTTATCAAAGATAGGGAAGGATTTCAGCCCAACCATATTAAAATTCAAGCCGTTAAAAATTGTCCTCGTTCAGCAATGATCAATCAAAGCCGACAATTTCTCGGCATGTGTCATTCGCGGACCATAGCCCAAATTATACATAAACTGTAGTCTCTCT
Source organism: Anabrus simplex (assembly GCF_040414725.1). Taxonomy (NCBI): domain Eukaryota; kingdom Metazoa; phylum Arthropoda; class Insecta; order Orthoptera; family Tettigoniidae; genus Anabrus; species Anabrus simplex. The sequence continues at coordinate 387,007,533 of NC_090266.1, read as the reverse complement.
TCAAGACATGCTGAAATAAAGTAATAAGAGGAAACTGAACCAGTTTTGAGAGGATTCATTTCGGTATACAAAGGAACTCCAGTCTAAATGCGCCATGTTGAGATATCTAGACTTCATGTGAACGTTCATTCTTCAGGCGGATGCTTCATCAGTATCAGTACATTTCCAGAACTATCCCGACCAGCCTTATAAGGAATAATACCTATTATTCCTTACCAGAAAGCTGCGAATCTATGAGTTTAAATGCGGTACTACCGTGTTAGATATTTTAGCAATTACCCATGCTATGCTGCAGTGGAGGAAAACCATTTACGGATTACCTGTAGTCATCAAGACTGACCATAAGACTTAAACGGTTGTTCTAAGGACGGTTATAGCGAGTGATAGAGTATTACGATTATTCTTGGTCGTGCAAAGGTTCTACCTGACTATTGAACACTACATTGGAAACTCAAATATCTTAACAGATATCCTTAGCTGTAACACAAACGAAGAGGACTGAATGGTTAATTATGTTGAGGTAATACAAGAGGGCAAGAATTTCTAGGACAACTCAGTGATTTACAACGGACTCAATGCGGAGACCCGCTACCAGGGAAATAATCGATTATTATCGAGGAAGGATTCTACCTCGAGAACATCAATACGGGAAAATTCACAAGTTATCCTATGGTTACCCGTAACTTAATGGAACGCTGCTAAATGTTTCCTTCCATATAAGGTCAAGGATTTCTTTATCGTGGATATATGCGACCCAACCCAAACTCAAGCGAGGGAGTAGGTACATTTTAGTTCCTTTGCGCACCTTCAAATTCACCACTCTATTTGTTATGTAGAAAGTAAATACCAAGCTCGTCTTGAGGTGTATAAAGAAGGAGCTTCATTCCAACGATCAGGGAGCCTGATTTTCTTTTAACTGAACGTGCGTCACAATTCAATTCCGAAGAGTTCAAGAAAACCATACATCAGTTGGAGATTGAGCACATCTTTAAGCTCTATTCGACACTTTGGAGGAAATTCAACAGAAAAGGTAATGCAAGAAATTGCAACATTTTCAGGATCTACAATCTACACAAATGCATTGACGTGTTAGGTATAATAACATACTGTGTGAACAATGCTATCCATAAATCTATGGAACGGATCCTTTCTGTTCAACATTTCAACCACTCTCCTGTCTGACCGTGGCATACTGTTCTCAACTGTCCTGGTGATCCACGACCGTCTGAAGCGTCCTGAATACAGCGGATATCGGAACACTACCAACTGCAAGCAGATCGTCGCTTAAGAAGAGGAGAACTAAGAAATTCTATTGATCACTGTGGAAAGATTAATTAGTCCTCGTTAGAAAACCAGGTACAACGGATCACGTGGCAAGATACTGCGCGAAGTTCTCATATCTTTATTTTGGCCTCTTTAAAATTATCGGGTCAATTCAGAATAAGGCCTACAAAGTCTAGAAGCTGGATTGATCTAATTAATCTATTTTCAATGCGGTCAAGGTCAAAATTAATTATCCCACGAAGGAGAAATACCACTGAATATTAATTCAGTTAGTCAGATGGAGGATTTTCCGGCGATCCCATCAACACCTGAAGCAGAAAGCATAGGTTAGAACAACTTAAAACCATTTACCAGGAGTTAGTTGCAGTAAACTAAGGATTGCTGCAACGAAGAGGACAGCTACGTAAGGAACAGATCATCTGAGGACAGTTAAAGCAGATCTGTAAAGTTAAGCCTAGAAATTAGGTTTGAATAAGGAATACATATATTTTTATCCGCTGCCTGGAGGATAAATGCGCCCATTGACTGAGATTCGTAAGGGAGACGCTCAGTCAGTCTCCATGATAATTACGCATCTGCTCTCAGTGACTAGGGTTTGCATGAGAGAGACTTTCAGTCAAACTGTATGAGAGTTGAATCCACTCCAATTATCCATCATCGTTGTCTAAGTCCAGTAAGATGCCATTCAATATGAAGCAGGCATAGTATTCACCTTAATTACCTAAAAGGTTTACCTCTTCTATATGAATAAATCAAATCAAATCAAATCAAATCAAATCAAATCAAATCAAATCAAATCAAATCAAATCAAATCAAATCAAATCAAATCAAATCAAATCAAATCAAATCAAATCAAATCAAATCAAATCAAATCAAATCAAATCAAATCAAATCAAATCAAATCAAATCAAATCAAATCAAATCAAATCAAATCAAATCAAATCAAATCAAATCAAATCAAATCAAATCAAATCAAATCAAATCAAATCAAATCAAATCAAATCAAATCAAATCAAATCAAATCAAATCAAATCAAATCAAATCAAATCAAATCAAATCAAATCAAATCAAATCAAATCAAATCAAATCAAATCAAATCAAATCAAATCAAATCAAATCAAATCAAATCAAATCAAATCAAATCAAATCAAATCAAATCAAATCAAATCAAATCAAATCAAATCAAATCAAAATCTCTTTATTTGCAAATGAGGTGTCTACCTCGGTGGCAAATGGTACACTAAAATACATTATTGTCAAGCACTAGATATTAAATTAACACGAGAAGAGTATTTTCCCAAAATACAATATTATACAATTTATGCTGACAATTTTTTCTATTAAACACACAGCTCATCCTTAATAAATTTATATTGTTTACAAAATTTTACGTATAATATCTCCTGTACTACTTAAAAATATAGTAAACTTATTTACTATACTATACAACTGGTATAAGATTAAAATTCACATTGCATTTGTTTACTTATTTATTTTTTTACCCATTCTGGAACCTAAGTAGCTTAACGACCTGCTGCGTCTTAACCAGAGCCCCTTTTGCCACCACTTTTCAGAGTTCCTGAAGGGCCTTTACAGCTACCGTAGCGGTCCCAGGGCCCTCAAAGTCCCCACTGTACTTCACTCCTACAGGCAGTCCCCTACTTTGGCTGTGCAAACTCCTTAGACCAGGGGATGGAGTTAATTTATTCACACACATTTTTCATTTACATTAACCTGCACTGATCGAATGCCCTCTAACATTTCATTTATTTTCTCTGTTGCTGTTTATTCTCTTCTTGAATATCTGTACAGATTTTGGAAAAGGATCAAACACTACCCCTGGTAAACTGTTCCACTCCTTCACACTCTTCCCAATGAATGAAAATTTACCCCAATCGCTTCTGCTAAAATTCCTTCTAATTTTATATTTGTGGTCAGTCCTGCCGATATAATTATGTTCCAACTGAAGCCTCTCACGGATATCTCTCCATGCTTCTTCTCCTATATAGGCTCTATATAATCCTATAAGTCTAGTTTTCTCCCTTCTCTTACTTAAAGTTTCCCACCCTAGTTCCTTTAACATTTCTGATACACTACTCTTTCTCCTGAAATCCCCTGTTACAAATCTTGCTGCTTTCCTCTGCACACTATCTATTTCTTTTATTAGGTATTCTTGGTGAGGATCCCAAACACTGTTTGCATATTCCAATAATGGACGAACCATACTTAAGTAACTTTTCTCTTTTAATTCTTTGTTGCATCCTTTAAGTAGCCTCATTATGACATGTAACGATATGTATGCTTTCCCAAGAATGTCATCCACATGATCCTTCCAGTACAAATTACTTTCAAATCTTACACCTAAGTATTTGCATTTGCCATCTTTTGGGATAACTACCTCATCCAAAGTGTGCTCAAATTCAGTTTTAAAACTCCTGTTGCCGGGCTGAGTGGCTCAGAAGGTTAAGGCGCTGGCCTTCTGACCCCAACTTGGCAGGTTCGATCCTGGCTCAGTCCGGTGGTATTTGAAGGTGCTCAAATACGTCAGCCTCGTGTCGGTAGATTTACTGGCACGTAAAAGAACTCCTGCGGGACTAAATTCCGGCACCTCGGCGTCTCCGAAAAGATTAGTTAGTGGGACGTAAAACGAATAACATTATTAAAACTCCTGTTTGTAAATGTTGTAACAGTTGATTTGCCTCCATTAACCTTTATATTATTCTCTTCAACCCATTGCTGGATACTCTCAAGGTCACTTTGTAATTCTGAACAATCCTCAATATTATTTATTTCCCTATAAACAATTATGTCATCTGCGTATAATCTTATTTTTGATGTTATATTGTTCCCTAAATCACTTACGTATATTAAGAAAAGTAACGGACCGATTATACTACCCTGTGCAATTCCCTTCCAAACTTTCCCTTCCCGTGATACATTATTTCCTACTTTGACTTTCTGAACCCTTGAATTTAGAAATGTTTTTATCCAACGTGTAACCCTTACGTCCAATCCTATTCCCTCCAATTTCTTTAATAATATTCCATGTTCCACTCTATCAAAGGCTTTGGAAAGATCTATGGCTATGCAATCTAACTGGCCTCCTGAATACAACTGATCTGATATGTCCTGCTGAAATCCCACCAGTTGTGCCTCACGAGAAAATTTCTTTCTAAATCCATACTGGCTCCTCACGAACCAATTTTTATCATCACATATCCCTCTGATGTACTTTGATATTAAACTCTCCAGTATTTTACAAACTATACTGGTCAGGCTGATTGGTCTGTAGTTCTCTGGTTTCCTTTTATCACCCTTTCCTTTTTAAATTGGTATTATTATAGATTCCTTCCATTCCTTTGGTATTATACTATTATTTATGACGTAGTCAAAGAGAAATTTTAAATAAGGCACTATGTACCACCCCATTGTCTTTAACACCTCCCAAGTAATTTGATCACTTCCTGCTGCTTTTCCTTGCTGAAGCAATTGGATTTCTCTGAAAATATCTTCATTAGTGAATGAGAAGCTTCTTGTTTCCCTCTGTGTCTCTCCCTCTCTATCTTCTGTTTCGGTTTCCAACTCCAGACAATCATCTATTGAATCTCTGAATTCCCTACTAAATAGGTTTGCTTTCTCAGTATCTGTTAAATAGTGTTCACCCCCTTCTCCCACCATTGTAGGAATTTGGATTACTTTTTCTTTTCGATTCCTTATATATGAATACAATTTTTTCCATTTCCCTTTGTGGTCATTACCCTCTTGAATTATGCCATTCATATAATTCTCTTTTGCTTCCTTTTTCATTCTATTCAGTTCCCTCATTAGATGTTTTCTAGTTTCTCTACTCTCCCTACCCTCTTTGATTTTCCTGTTTACTATTCTACATTTTCTTTTTAATTTTCTTGTTTCCCTTGTATAATAAACAGGGTCTGAGGTCATTTTACCCTTCTTAACAGGTACAAATCTCTTCTCTCCTTCCCAAACGATTCTTTTAAATTTAGCCCAAAGTGTATCCACACTACTCCCTTCACTTATCCAACAACTGAACTGTGATTTAAGGTAAGTCCCAAATTCATCAACTTTAGTTTTTCTGTACAATTTCTTGTCTTGTGTGACCCTCTTATTAAGCCTTTCTGGTACCAGTCCTACATCCATTATTACAGCCTTATGGTCACCTATTCCTTCAATTACCTCAGTTTTATCAACAATTTCCCATGGTTTACCCAAGAATACATCTAGTAAGTTATTGAGATGAGTCGGTTCTTGTACTACTTGTGTAAATCCTCCCTCCCAAATTAACTTATTAGCCAGTTTCTGTTCATGAGCTTCACTTGCAGCTCCATTTCATTCAACTTCAGGCAAGTTTAGATCTCCCCCAATTATTACCATATCATTATTATTGTTTTTATGAGTATAATCTATTATTTTCTCAAATATTTCCATGTCTCTTTCCTCTCTTCCAGGCCTGTATGTTCCTATAATTCCCACCTCCTTCATATTATGACAAACTAATTTTATCCCTAATATTTCATACCTTTCATCGGTAAACCATTCATGTGAACAATATGTTTCCTTCACCAGAATAAACACCCCCCCTCCATTTTTATCTTCTCGGTCTCTACGATAGACTGTGTACCCTTCTGGAAATATTTCTCTATTACCCACCCCTTCTCTCAACCACGATTCCACTCCTATCACCGCATCAGTCTCATAAGATTCCATCAATGTACCAAATTTTAATTGTTTATTTACTACACTCTGACAATTTACCAAGAGCAATCTCAGACCCCCTTCCTCTCTAAAACTTGACTTTTGCAATTGGGTAACTTGGAATTCCTTACTTTCCTGAGTTTCATTTTCTCGTTGACTGAGCCAGCTTGAAGTACAGCTGGCTCTTTCTACTAGTTTTCCTGGTCAGTATTATAACTCAAGGGAGTTGCCTTTTTTACAATACATATCTTAAGATTAATAAAATCGAGAACAATATTTGCTATCTTTTTTTTAACCTGAATTGTTTAGATGAAGGCCATGCTTTGTGTAACAGTGTCTCTCGAAACTGCTGCTATCAATTACCTGTATATTTCGAAAATGTTTACAAATTTTACCCATCTCTGTATTAACTTTGTCCGCTTCAATGTTAACACACGAGTCTCTAATCAAATCATGCCTGTGGGGCACGTTCACTACAAAGATATTAGTGTGAGTCAGCTTACCTAGTGTACATTTAAGTTTAGAAATGAATTTCTTAGCGTCGTTGTGAGCTACGTCGTTCGTCCCGCCGATGATCACTACTGCATCACGACTTCCCAGATTTCTTGCTGCCTGTTCCGTGTTTTCCAGTACCTTCTTGATTGGTGCCCCAGGATAGATGACGGCCGATGCTGCAATATCTTCATTGTTCATTTTCTCCGCAATTCTCCTCGCCTGGCTCACCAAATATAAGAATGTTCGACACTTTCGCGGGTGCACTGTGTAGGATTTTAGGCCTAACTTTGCCGCTTCTCGTAACGGATTTTGCGCTATACGTTTGACTGCTTCCCATACGGATAAGTCCTTGCGTATCGCTTACTTCCCTCAGGGCTGAAAATCTACTTTTGGTGTCAACTACAAAGTTGTCCTTATTTAACTGTACACTTTTTCTCCTAGAATCTGAAGCAACTTGACACCACGTGCTAGAATTCACGGAGCCACCTGCGTTCTGAGTGTTTACTGGTACCGGTACTTTCGATTCCAGTAAACGTACCTTCTCCCTTAAAATCTCATTCTCCGCTTTTAATGCTTATAAATCCTGTTGCAATAAAGATAGAATTACAAGTATATTATCTTTACCTCCATCCTCCAGGGAATGAGACGCCAGCGATTCGTTGACCGTTGTAGGCCTAGGTTTGTTACCGCTATTCAAATTGCTCTCGCCACAGCTCACACAGGTCCAAGTATCTTCATTTTTAGCAAAACCAATACTACACATACACGCAAAATGGTACCAAATTAAACACTTTTCACACTGGATACCATTCTTCACTCGCTTCTTGTTTACACCATACTTGTTCCCGATTATTTCGCAAGAGAACCGTGAGCTATCTTCACTTACATCCTTCGCTGACGCCATCTTGGAACCTTATAAATAAATGTTATATGTGGACAAGAATCACTATCATTTATCACGTATTCAAGAAGATGTGCTTATAGTAGACACATATGTTCAACATTTGTTTGGGGTGACGCCAGCGGAAGAGAGAGTTCACGAAGGGCACAAAGTATAGCGCCAAGGACGCGTTGGTAAATTCATTGGATATAGTCATCGGGTGAACGTTAGAAGTAACATTGGGGCCACTGAAATACAAATACAGCGTTTGTAATTCGAATCTGTCATTATTTAACGCCTCGAGGAACTATGTACTTGTCACCAAAGATCTGTTAATGTTTGAGCGTCAGTGGGAAGTTCCACGTTGCCCTGTGCCTTAAATTCGGTAAGTGGAACTTAGAAAATTTTTAGCAGTGTGAAACAGAGACTTGGTCAAAATTATAGTCCTCTTTGGAATTTAAAATAATTTCGAGTTCATGAATTTCGACGTTTGGTCTTAGAAAGGTTTCCGTATCAATGTTACGACGTGATAGATCGTCGCCGAGACTTAGAAAAATTCGGGCCTTATATTAAATACTTAGGAAAGGTTGTCAGCGAACACTTGGAGAAATAGAGGACGTTCAAAATTTGTTTGGTAAATTAATAATTAATCCAAGAACATAAAAGTGATATGTTCGTCACGTTTGAATATTAATTAGTGAAATGTATTATTTCAAACAAAATATAATCCTGATGTACCAACCGACCAATGGGCATTACGTAATTAATGTGTTGTAGAGCTACAAAATTGGGTATTTCATCTGACTCAAACTCTACTTCGTTACAGCTGATCCCATTGCTGAAAGAATATTGATTTTTCTTTCTCAAGTGTCGTGTGATGATTTACTGATAAGCAGAGAGGCCCTCTACCACCTCAAGGGCAGTGTCCTGGAGCGTGAGACATTGGGTCAGGGTATACAACTGGGGTGGATGACCAGCACCTCCCCCAGGCGTCCTCACCTGCTATGCTGAACAGGGGCCTTGGTGGTTGATGGGAAGATTGGAAGGGATATACAAGGAAGATGGAAGAAAGCGGCCGTGGACGTAAGTTAGGTACCATCCCGGCATTTGCCTGGAGGAGAAGTGGGATACCACGGGAAACCACTTCCAGGATGGCTGAAGTGGGAATCGAACCTACCTCTACTCAGTTGACCTCCGGAGGCTGAGTGGACTCCGTTCCAGCACTCGTACCACTTTTCAAATTTGGTGGCAGAGCCGGGAATCGAACCCGGGCCTCCGGGGGTGGCAGCTAATCACACTAACCACTACACCACAGAAGCGGACAATTTAAAATACGTCTGCTGAAAAAATAAAATGTTGATAAGCCCCTTCCTTCCCTATACCCTTCAAATATTAGTGATGTCAGTTTAGACAGCGAGGTTAGCTTAGGATTTCAGATTATAATAGAGTAGGGTTAATAATAATAGTAATTTAAATAGAGGATTTCAGTTAGAATAAAGTATCAAATGACGGCGTAAACCCTGAACTTGAATACATGTTCATTGTCATTGGAAAATGCAAGTGTCTAAAGCTGAATGCATTTGAGACTATCGTGAGTGTCCTTGGGTCTACATTTTGCATTTTTGTTGTTGGTCATTGTTGAGATTTATTTGCATCCTCTATTGGAAATCCACGTGGGAGATTATTAATCATTCAAATGGGACATAATTTTTGTAATGTGAATCAATGGCACAACTATCCTAAGTAAGAATTAGACTTCATAGGTTAGAACAACTCCATTCTATAAACAATTGGTATTGCTAATATTTTTTAAAATTATTTTCCTACTATGTAAATATTTCTTTATTATGAAATATACATTTTAAGTTAGATCTACCTTTATTTCTGTTAACATCCTTTATTTACAAGGGAGAGAAGTTAAGTCTTAGCATATCAAGTAGTGCTAGACGCGCACGTTATTTTCTTTCTATGTAAATCTCGTGTACGAAATATTAGCGAATCATTTCAATTCAGGGATTTTTTCTATTTCATTAAACTAATTTAGTAATCAACACCACATCATTGTATTTCAAAACTCAATTTTATATCCTCTCGTATCCTATATAGTGATGTGAAGAACTGAGCGCGTCCCTGAGATGATAGAAGAGGATTCGTAAGTATCGACCGAGGAAGCCTACTACTTTCAAAATTTTCATATTTGCAGATCTAATTGCTTACTGGGATATTCATTATTAACCCAAGATTTAATTATGAAAAGCCGAGCGAGTTGGTCTCCCAATCGTTCCGTTTCCTGCATAGAAGTCGCTCACCTTTAAACTACGTGCAAAGTGCTCAGAGTCGGCTATTCGCATGCAAGCGGAGTCTTCCCAGCCTATCTACTTTCTCGACCCTGGTGTTTGTTCATTCATTTATAAAACACACAGTTCCTCTTGATAGTATTAATTAATCCACTTCTTAACACATTGAAAAATTTGAACCTTCCATGGAGAGCATCTTCAAGAAGGGGGATGATAGCCGAGTGACACTGTTGCTGGTTTATCATCAAGGCCGTCGTGGTTTGAATTCCAGCCAATAGTATGGGACTTTTTAAATGGAAAATAACGTCCAAATGATTCCGATTCCACGTAAAACTGGAGATCCCATGGCTATGGTCGCGATATTCACAACCTTGTAAAACTAGATGCCTGCTTGCTCTTGGAGCTTCGAGGCTTCGAGTTTCAGTGGACACCAACAAGGAGTCCACACCTCCCACCGCTTTTCTCACACATTCGGGTCAAGGGTGGCAACTGTGCCCACACATGTGGATTTGGCTCGGTTTTACGGATGGATGCACTTCCTGACTTCAACCCTATATACAGGGGTGTAATAACTATTGCGTACTTCTGTTGTAGTGAGTAGTGGAGTATTTTGTCTGAATATGAAGAGGATGGCGTTGTTACAAAAAACAACCAGCCCCCGGGGCCAGAAAAATTAATCACACGCAATTAAAATTCCCGACCTAGCCGGAAATCGAACGCGGAATCCTCTCAACTGACGACCATTCAGCCAAGGAGTCGGACAACAAACAATCCACATCATCGACTCAAAGTTACAATTCGACTTCGAATACAGTCTTCCCTGAATGCAGTGGGAGTTGCTACATACCGGGCGAATACGCTGCGCCTGACATCCCCTGATGCTGGATATTCCAACGAACGTCAGTGGTGTTATCGTCAATTCTCCTTTGCCATACACCAAGTCACAGTCGCCTTTAACCACTACACGCATGCTTGTTCTTGCAGCTTCGAGACTAATGCAAGAAAACTGTAGTACTGTTTCTAGACGGGTGAGGTAGCAATTGAGTCTGAGTGGGTATGCGACAGGTATGTACACAATGCATCTAACTGTCACGTGGTTGTGTACAAAGTACGTGTCAATTATAAAATTTAGATTGAATAAGAAATTAACGCCAAGAGCGATGGCATACCGTTAGAAAACGTGTGTTCTTTTGTGAAGCGGGAAGTAGTTTTACACTCAGAACGCTTTCTGATAAGTTCGCGGTAACAGTCACCGCGGTATAATAGGCTAAGTACAGAGAAGGCAGCGCGTCGTGGGAGGATGGTGTGTTCGAAACTCACTGTAGTCAAATATTTTTACTCATATCTTGAGCTTCAAGGATCAAACAAAAGGCCACATACAGAAATTGATCTATATCACTGATATTTCATACAATACCTCTTAGCAAAGAACGTATAGTAATTCAGAAGAACGAATGCATCCTCTCATGAAAAAGTCTTTGATGAGAATGATCATCGACATGTAATTAATATCTCATTTAGATACAAGCTCTGTGGATACTCACAACAAATATTATATCTTCATAGATTCAATTGTTTCCCGTAAAAGTGTAGATCCTATCTGGGAAGAATTTATACAATACCCTGCGTTTTTTTGTTTCGACCCATAAAGGATCACATAAAGCAATTTATGATTTGTTGTTATTTTTCTTGTTCTTCAAGAATTCTTTCATCAAGTCGCTATGTTTAGCTCGACGTTTGTCGGTCCATTTTCTCCTAGATCTGGTAGGTTTTTCTTCTGAAGCAACTTCCCAAGTGTAGATCTTATATTTTGCGGTCTTCGATATCTGTAGGTGTGATGCTGGCGCTATTGAGATCAGATTGGACTTGTTTGATCCAAACCGTTGTCATCTTTAATGTTTGTGAGTTCATCAATATTTTCATTCTTAGTCGGTTGTCATCTAGCCTCATAATGTGTTTATACAATTTCAATAATCGTTTACGGAAATCTGTTTCAATGTTTGAGTATTTTTCAGTGATCTTGTGCGATTGTAGACGATATCCTTCACGGATGATTTTCCTTTCAGCTTTCTTCATATTTTCGAAATCCTATTTATAATTGAGGTTTAAGGCCTCACTGGCATAGAGTATTTCAGGTTTGACGAATGTCGTGTAATCTCGATGTTTTGTGTTAATGCTCTTGCATTTTTGTTGTAAATGTTCGCGGTTTCTCCATATGCTTTCTGTATTTTGAGTTCAAGTCTTTTTGTGTTATTCATTCTGTACCTGTAGGTCCAATGATTTCATCTAAATATTGGAAATGGTTAACCTCGTGTTTTGTCCCGTATTTTGTTACAACCGTTTGTGGTTCAATGTGGTTTGTAGCCATGACAGCAGGTTTTGTGAAGGGGTTTTATGAACTAATTTTCGCAGCACATTCATTGAGGACTTCAATCTGGTGAATTGCCGTCTGCTCATCACCGAAGTGGATTGCCAAAATATCAGCAAAGGCTAAGCAAGTAACGTTGATATTATTCTGTTTTCTTCCTAACATGACAGGATTCCAGATGTTAGGACTTTTCAATTCTATTTCCCATTCTTTGATGACCTTATCAAGAGTGATGTTGAACAGCAACGGAGGAAGTCCATTACCCTGTCGGATACCGGTTTTAATGGGAATTTGACCATGGAAATTGTATCGGTTAAAGTTTGCTGGATGAGTTATTTTGGCTCCGGATCGAGATATTCGAGTATATTAAAAAGAGATTGTCGATCAATGGAGCCATAATCCTTCCGGAAGTCAACAAATGTACAGGTGATTGGGGGGTTTCGCGTGGCTCGAAGTTTCAAGGTGGATTTCAGATTGAAGATTTGGTTGACGGCTGATCTGTTTGGTCTGAAGCCACCTTGATATTTACCGATGAGGGGCTCGAGTTTTTCTTGCGTACGTTGTAAAAGACATTTGGACGAATGGAAATGCGCACTCATCCACCCACACCACAAAAAGGAGATAAATCTGACGTAAAAAACTACAGAGGAATTTCATTTGTCTTTCCGTTCTTGAGCTTTGTGATGTGGTGATGGATTTATTCTTGCACTAGTCATTTGTATTCGGGTCTTATGTGTTCTGGGACTGTGTGTATGAATCGCTCAGGTGGTTCAGGTCAATTGAGGAGGTCAGAAAAATAACGTGGAGGATTTTATAAGTGATGGGTATGATGGAAATTCCTCTGTAGTTTTTTACGTCAGATTTATCTCCTTTTGGTGGTGTGGGTGGATGAGTGCGCATTTCCATTCGTCGTGTAGTTTTTCACTTCGCCAAATATCTTGAATGATCTTGTGCTATTTCCTGTAGTGATCGTGGTCCTAAATGTTTCAATAGTTCTACGATGATTGCGTCTTTTTCTGATGTCTTTCCGTTCTTGAGCTTTGTGATGTGGTGATGGATTTATTCTTGCACTAGTCATTTGTATTCGGGTCTTATGTGTTCTGGGACTGTGTGTATGAATCGCTCAGGTGGTTCAGGTCAATTGAGGAGGTCAGAAAAATAACGTGCTAGTTCTTCACAGTTTTATTGATTAGTGAGTACTATACTTCCGTCTTGTTCCTCGAAGGTCAAATTTTGCGGTTCGTAACCTTTAACTCTGATCTCGAAAGTTTTATAAAAACTCGACTGTTGTGATTTCTGAAGACATCCTCGAATGATTGAAGTTGCCTAGTTATATAACTACATTTAGTTGACCTGATAGTTCTCTTTGCCTCTTTGCGGACGTCGAGAAAGTGTTGTAGGGTTTCTGGAGATTTGTCGCTATTGTATTTTTGAAATGCGATTCGTTGATCAATAACAAATTGATCACACTTGGAATCCCACCAGGGGTGTTTTGCTTTCTATTTAGTGAAATCAATTATTTGCCTTTTCTGATAACATTGTTACCGAGCTCGATACCTGAAATCGCTTAAGTGCGGCCAGTATCCAGTATTCGGGAGATAGTGGATTCGAATCCCACTGTCGGCAACCCTGAAGATGGTTTTCCGTAGTTTCCCATGTTCACACCAAACAAATGCTGGGGCTTTACCTTAATTAAGGCCACGGACGATTCCTTCTAAATCCTAGCCCTTTCCTGTCCCATCGTCGCTATAAGACCTATTAGTGTCGGTGCGACGTAAAGCAACTTGCAAAAAAAATAACATTGTTGCGGAAGTACGTCCAATAGTTCACTGGTCTTTTATTCCATTCTCCCGCGATTTTTGTTTCTTGAACTTTGGATGCGTCAAATTTTGGGTTGTAATGTGTTTTTTTAATGAATCCTCTTCTGCGAAATTTTATTTTGATTCTTGTAAGGTAATGATTCGAATCAATGTTTGCCCGTCGTCGGACCTGATCATCATGAATGGTTCTGTAATGGGCATGGGAGATGACAACATGATCAATCTGGTATTCACCGAGATGTTGAATGGGAGATCGCAAAGTTTTCTGTTAGTGTGCAGATTTCCAGAAATGGGCAAACATAACTTTGAGGTTAAATTGATGACAAATGTTGTAATATATGTAAAATAGTAATAATATTTCATAATCATTACAAAATGAACAAAATCAAATATGAATAAAATACAATACTTTATCGCCTCACGCTTGGGCGTGAATTGTAATCTAATTCAAAATATATGAATAAATAACTGAATAAATTAATAACATAATTAAAATTAAATAAATTAATAAAAATAATTAATCCAAAAGTCCGTAGCATGGGCGCCAGAGTTCACTAGAATGGATCCCTCGAATTTTGATAGAACATGATATATCTTTCTCTCCCAGGGCGTGTACATAATGCTGCGTACTGGTACATCTGCTTTAGGTCTTACCGAACATTCTAAAAACGACTATAGGTAGGAACTGCACCTAGGTTCATCAATAACTCCACTGATTCCAAAATAACTTACTATATTCTGAATATCATCCGTGCATGGGTACCTCATCAACACACTAAAGTATACATAAATACCCTCACAAAACACCACTGGAAGACTTCGTATTTACAACAACAACAACAACAACAACAACGAAAATAGTGGGAAACCTAAAGCGAGGACCAAGCTACCATTTGCAGTTCGTCCGTTGAAAATTCATGACAAAGCATAATACCAGCTGGCTCTCGAACACCGAACTTTCTACTTATAAATGCCCCGCATGCACAAATGATGAATGGGATATCTACCAACTGATTTTCACAGGGGAACTACTGCCAGCGGGCAGGTTACGTCAGAATACGAAGAGATAAGAAACGGAGTGTCGCTCGCAGCATGTTACTCAGCACTACTGGTCTAATGCACCCTTTGCATTAGTAAACATCGTTTTCGACCCCACAGTTCTAGGCTGATGTATGGTACAGCCGCACGATATCTGCTGTCTGCATATCGGCAATAGCTAGTGTGATCAGCAGCGGTGAATGCACAGACATTACCTTAAGCTGGACAACCTGGTCGTAGTGCAACAGAAGCTCCAAACAGACGTACGCCTTCTACACACATATTTTGTCGAACAGTATTAGTTTTTGTTCCATACAATCAACTCTTTTATCTAGTTGAATGTTTACAAGTGTATAAATTAATAAGCTATTAGATTTCATTTAGTGTATCTTTGGCGTGTTTACAAACAGTAGCGGCGGTTAGGGGGTGGGGTGAGGAGGGACAGTTGCTCCCACCCGCACTTCGTAGAGTAAATTTTACATTTTAGTCCACTTAAGCCTTAAGCCAGCTGGAACTAGGAATTATTTTAAAAAAGCTATTTGTACACGCCTTGTTGTCTTATATGCTAAATTTTTCCTTTATTGTATAGCGCTACGGCAAGTAGTGGAGATTTTGCATGTGCTGTGAGAAAGGGTAGTAGGGGTACATATTTTTTTGCCGAGGTCGTGGCCACTGAGTTATAATTCACTCGCTTGCCGCGCATTCGTCCGTCTGGCAATCTCTTTAGTGTCTGTTAGTTTCTTAGTGTGTATTCAAACACCAAATGATTTTTAATTGCATAATCATGCCGTATCGCTATGTAATTGTACCGGACGAGCTGGCCGTGGGGTTACGGGCGCTCAACTGTGAGCTTGCACTCGGGAGATAGTGGTTTCGAATCCTACTGTCGACAGCTCTGAAGATGGTTTCCCGTGGTTTCCCATTTTCATACCAGGAAAATGCTGAGGCTGTACCTTAATTAAAGCGACGGCCGCTTCCTTCCCATAAGTTCTATCTGTGTCGGTGCGACGTAAAGTCATTTGTAAAATAAAAGATATATTTAATTGTAAATTCAACGCGAGAGAATACCAACTTTACTTTCTTCTTCTTCTTCTTCTTTATTTATCTGTTTACCCTCCAGGATTGGCTTTTCCCTCAGACTCAGTGAGGGATCCCACCTCTACCACCTCAAGGGCAGTGTCCTGGAGTGTGAGACACTGGGTCGGAGGATATAACTGGGGAGGATGACCAGTGCCTCGCCCAGGCGACCTCACCTGCTATGCTGAACAGGAGCCTTGGTGGGGGATGGGAAGATTGGAGGGGTTAGACAAGGAAGAGAGAAGGAAGCGGCCGTGGCCTTAAGTTAGGTACCATCCCGGCATTTGCCTGGAGGAAAAGTGGGAAAACCACTTCCAGGATGGCTGAGGTGGGAATCGAACCCACCTCTAATCAGTTGACCTCCCGAGGCTGGGTTGACCCTGTTGCAGCCCTCGTACCACTTTTCAAATTTCGTGGCAGATCCGGGAATCGAACCCGGGCCTCCGGGGGTGGCAGCTAATCTCACTAGCCACTACACCACAGAGGCGGACACCAACTTTACTTTCACCGGACTAAATTGTTTCGTTTGTATTATGTTATTGTATATGTAAATGTCATTAAACTGCCCCGTGGATTATTCGTAACACACTGAAGAAAATGGAAATCGCAACACCCAGAAGGATTGGTGCTACATTGCTGCAATTGAACATGCAGAACGAGTGTTCGGTTGTGATTCGACAATTACACTTTCAGGTCCCTCTGACCGCAAGTTTGGACAACAATCAATACAGGATATGCCCACCATGAGCTGCAATACATTGATGAATTCGTGGAGGCATGGAGTCAATAAGGCCCTGGTCGCTTCCTGAAGAATTGTGGCCCATGATTGCTGCACTGCACGGGTCAGTTGTTCCAGAGTTGTGGGTGGCTGAGGACGGTTGGCCAGTTGTCGACACATCATGTTCCACACGTGCTCAATAGGACTGAGCTCCGGGGATCTGGCGGGCCATTCTAAGGTTGTGATGTCGTGGAGAGCTGCTCTGGAGATGCGTGCAGTGTGAACCCGGGCATTGTCCTTCTGAAACATCCCATTAGCAATATTCGCTATCATAAGGACAGCCACTGGATTGAGTACACTATCAACGAGCTCCCCAGACCATAATGCTTGGTGCTGGCCCTGTGTGCCTCTCGACGATAAGATCATGGCGGCCCCTCTCCCCGGCACGTCGGGGCACACGATTCCGGCGATCACTGCGGGCAAGACAGAAGCGCGATTCATCACTAAAGACTTCCCTATGCCATTCGTCGACCCACCTCGATCTTTCTCGACACCAGGCCAGCCTTACACGTCACTGTTGTGGGGTCAATGGAACACCTTCTGCAGGGACACGGGCTCGTAAGCCAGCTGCACGCAGGCGATTACCAACTGTTTGTTGTGTAACGTGGGGTGCTACAGCTGCTCGAATTTGCGCTGCTGTTGCATGGGGTTCCATCCGCGCCATCCGAATGATGCGGCGATCCTCTCTCACAGTTGTCCGTCGCGCTGGGCCTGTGCCAGGTCTACGAGTGTGGATACATTCATTTGACCACTGCTGCCATACACATAGTACCGTAGATGTCCGTCGACCAACACGTGCAGCGACAATCCTTAGCGATAATCCAGCCTCACACAGCCCAATTATCCGCGCCCTCTCAAAGGGTGACAGTTGTTGATAGCGTGCTCTTCTCTGTCGTCGAGGCATGTTTGAGGGGGAACACTTCACTGCACAGACTGCAAGTCAACTACGCTACACCAGAGTCCGTATACTGGAGTTGATTCCTCCGGAACAATCACGTGGGGAGACCTGTACCAACAATCCAATAGGTCTGAAACTTTGATCGTTTACACACCGACATGGCATCGTTCCATATCTTAAAAATCAACACAAACGACCAATGCCTTCATGGTGTTGCAATTTCCATTTTCTTAAGTGTAAAATTTTTCTTGAGATTTTGATTCAATGCTGTATAGTAAAATTTTCACCAGGTCTCACTAACATACTAGAGGTATTTACTTAATAACATAAAACAAAGAAATAATTTAGGAACGTTGGTATTAGCTCCCGTTGAAATACGATTACACCTGAATATTTTTTTTACAATTGGCTTTACGTCGCTCCGACATAGATAGGATTTATGGCGACGATGAGACCGGAAAGGGATACGCGTGGAAAGGAAGCGACCGTGGCATTAAATAATGTACAGCCCAAGCACTTGCCTGGTGTGAAAATGGGAAACCACGGAAAACCATCTTCAGGGCTGCTGACAGTGGGATTCGAAACTACTATCTCACGAGTGCAAGCTTAGAGCTGCACGCCCGTAACCCCACGGCCACCTCGCCTGGTATATATAAATAGAGTACGGCATGATTATGCAATTAAAATCACATAGTATTTGAATACTCAGTAAGAAAGTAACAGACACTAAAGAGACTGCCAGACTGATGAATGCGCGCGGCAAGTGGGTGAATTAAAACTCAGTGGCCACGATCTCGGCAGAAAATATGTACCCCTACTACCCTTCCTCGCAGCACATCAAACTCTCCACTACTTACCGTAGTGCTATACAAATTGGTTAGCCGCGACGATCAGCATTTTGTGCGTATTTCCGTCAATAATTATATTAATAATTAAAGAAAATAAACGAAGGAATTAGCTGATAAGATAACAAGGTTTGTACAAACAGCTATTTTAAAAAACTCCAAGTTCCAGCTGGCTAAAGTGGAATAAAATGTAACGATTACACCACAAAGTAGGGGGGAGGCGACTGTCCCTCCTCGCCCCACCCCCTAATCGCCGCTACTGTTTCTAGACTCGCCAAAGATGCAGAAAAGTAAATCTAATAACTTATTAACTTATACACGTGTAGACATTCCACTTGATGGAAGAGTTGCTTGTATGAAAGAAAAATAATTCTGTTCGGTGAAGTACGTGTGTAGAAGGCATACGTCTCTTTGGAGCTTCTGTTTCATTCCGACCAGATTGTCCAGATTAAAATAATGTCTGTATATTAGTCGCTGCTGATCACATTAGCCATTGCTGATATGCAGACTGCAAGTATATTGCGGCTGTACCATACACCAGCCTAGAATTAGGCGGTCAAAAACGATGTTTACTAATGCAAGGGGTGGATTATACCGGTAGCGCTGAGTAACATGTTGCGAGCGACACTCCGTTTCTTCTCTCTTCATATTCTGACGTAACCTGTCCGCCGGCAGTAGTTCCCCTGTGAAGAGCAGTTGGTAGACATCCCATTCATCAATTGTGCATGCGGGGCATTTATAAGTAGAAAGTATGGCGTTCGAGAGCCACCTGGTACATGTGAATGAATACCCTTCACGGTCTCTGAGTATCAACACAACTTGCATATTCTCATAATTGCACTTTTTATATCACACAGATACTGTACCTTATAATACTGTGTTCACTGACTCTAACCCTTGGTTTAAAGATACATCACTCGAGCAACACACGGTTGTTGTTTCAGAACATAAATTATGGAAAGTCTGAAATACAGCACTCCATAGCTCTCACCAACATGTAATACCAAGCCACCACAAGTGATACAATACCAAGTACCTAAGCACTCCACAGTTTGTAGAGCAACCACGTTCCACAAACATAATAATACCACGTTCCACAAAAGTTACATCTCCTCTCTTCCGCTGTTTTAATTCAAGTCTCCTCCACCAAAATTTGAAGTCCAGTCCAGTATATTTCTCGCCGTTTGATGATATGCCTATATAGACCTCAGCTTTCCCCTTCTCTCACATAATACGTCGAGACTTCTACTCATGACTAGATGACCAGAAGTTCGTGGTTGTATCAAGACCACGCCCTGAACCTCTTTCGGGTCTCAACACAACATCAACGGGATCTGGTGAGTTCCGAATCACTCATACAAAGTTTCCAAGACAATATAGCACTGTTTTCCCATCCGTTTGTACAAAACAAATTACTCATATCACATATGGATATCTTCCAGTTTAAAATATTAGGAATAAATTTGCAAATGTAATAATAATAATAATAATAATAATAATAATAATAATAATAATAATAATAATAATCCACGAACGTACCACAGTGTCGTAGCAGGCGGAGAGCTGATACTCCGACGTGAGGCGTCGCAGGTGCCGGATAGGGGGTCATCACCGGCCTGCCGGCGGACTTGAGCGAAATAAAATAGCTCTCGCGGACCAAAGACACAACAGCAACATCAAGAAATCCACTAGTGTCTGTTCTGGTATCCAGCTACTAGTGGTCTGCGTCTGTTCACTTGGTTGGTGCAGCAATGGAATATGGCTTGATCTCAACAATCAAGTCTGTAATTACCGTGATCTTTATTAAAGATCACCACAACCAACTTAAATTGAAGTAATCATGATGGAACAAAAGAAAATAAATCCGTTACCCCAGGCCCCAGTCAACGCACTGGACTTTCCTGGTGATCGGATTCTTGGGGACTAGTATTATCATGAGGAGAAGAGTCGGAGCTTCTCAAAATCTCATCGCAAACACTACATTGGCACTCTCAATGCAAACACTCTCTTCAAAAATGGAAAACTATACCAACTCAAAGACATGCTCGAAAAATTTCACATCAAAATGCTTGCCATTCAAGAGACACACTTCGTAGATGAAAACCATTTCGACACAGAAAATAGGATTTACAAAGGTAAACCTGCTGTCAGAAGAGGCACCCCATTATTTGGTACAGGATTTGCAGTACACAAATCAGTCGTGGATAAGATCATAGACTCCATATCAGAACGTATCTCCACACTCTCCTTCAAATCAGGTAATAAAGCGTACACAATTATCAATGCGCATGCACCTACAAATGACCATAACAGAAAGAGCCCACAAGAAATTGAAGACTTCTGGGGAGACATGGAAGAAGTGACCAACAACTTACCAGAAAGACGTGAAAATTTTAATGGGAGACTTCAATGCGCAATTAGGTAAGGAGAGAAAATACAGACAAATAACAGGCCCGTTCTCGGCACACATGCGCACAAATAAGAATGGGGAACATCTCATTAAATATTGTCAACATTTTTACCTCAAAAGTATGTCAACGCAATTTCAAAAGCCAAGACAAAAACTTACAGCATGGAAAGCACCCAACACAGTGTGGGTAGAATTCCAGATTGACCATGTTGCCATTACGAAGAAAAATACGCGGGAAATTTTAAATGTCAGAACGCGTAAAGGAGTCTTTGAGTCTGATCATTATTTACTACAAGTTAAGGTTAGGCCAATCCCAGGACAGAAAAAGACAGCGCAAAATAAAATAGTCACACCTGATCCGGAATATTGGAAGATGAACAGGGATAAAATCGTTGAAGAAATTCATAGGGATTCAACAGACACTTGGACAGATCTTGCGAAGGCAGTTCAGAAGGCAATGCACTGGGGAAAACTTCCTAGAAAACGAAAACATAGAGAGTGGAACATAATTTGTGATCAAGCGATTGAGAGAAGAAAACAAGCATGGGAGAAGTTCGGCAGTAACAGAACATCAGAAACATGGAAGGAATTTCACATAGTTCAGAAACAATCATCGAAGGAAATCAGAAGAGAAAAACGAGCATACGATAATAACAGGCTAAAATAAATTGAGGAAGATTTCGAGAGAAGTAATACAAAAAAATGTTACAGGACTTTCAAAGAAAATATTAAGGGCTATAAACCTCCTAGCCTCTGCTTCCGAAGAACAGATGGATCCCTGGAAACAAACACGAAAGAAAATTGTAAAATTCTCAAACATTACTTTGATAAACTCTTTAATTGCAAGAAACTCACAGAAAAACTAACATTCCAAGGAACTACATCCAACCCCGATTCTAATCCACCCACAATAGGAGAGATAGAGGAAATCATAGAACAAATTAAAAATAACAGACCAGCAGGAGAGGATGGTGTTATCGCCGAGATCAGGAAGCTCCAAGATGAAAACTTCACCAAAAAATCCATAAGTTTATAACTGAAATTTAGGTCACAGAGAAAGTGCCGGAGTAAACTAGGTGAAAGAAACATCCACTCCACTGAGACATTTATAGTACACTATTGTAAAATTAATAATATTAATAGTTGTTACCGTGATTCTGTGGCTCACAGAGGAATAGGAAACACCTGGTTTGAATGGCTGGACAGGGGATAACTTAGGTCAAACATTTACTTTAACAAAATTTGAAAATTTTATTCGTTCCCTCTGTTAAATTTCACGAGTAATTCAATGGCATCACAAGGAACAGTTGAAAGAATATTAACAACGAGCTCGCCAGCTCCAATAATGCATTGGACTTAGAAGTCCTAAATCAGGTAAAAATAAATTGGGAGAAACTCCCAGTCGTTAACTTACATACGAAGGAGCATAAATAATCCTGACCGGTAGCCGCGGTTACCCGAAGAACCATAAAGAATATAAAGGGGCACAATTACCCATACTACAAGGCCCTAAGATTAAAAAGGAAAGGTTACACACAGCAGGCCATTAACAGTATGCAAGAAGGCGAAACTCCAGCACTCCTTAGCGAACATTCTGGAAGAGACGAGAACCATCGTCCCAATGATGCAGAGGCTAACTTCATACAAAAAAGGGTGACTAAACGCGAGGGAAAATTAAAAACTCAAGACAAAATTTACAAAATTTGGAGGTTCAAAACTTTAGTCACCCAGCACAAAACTTGAAAGGGAGAGATCCCAGGGTCACCACTCGTGCTCCCTTACATTAAATGTTTTCCCAGTAGGGAATATAAGTAGAGTCCGAAGACTGCGCAGGAGGTCATACATTTCAGCCCAAAAAGAAAAGATTATATGTTAGGATATTAAGAAAACTGCTGAAACATTCCCCTCGAAGTTCCCGAAGTCACAATCACATGCTTAGGTAAATTCTGCCATTACCGTATTGAGCCGTATCCAGAAGGCCTATAAGCGACAATCATATAGATATTTGCCATATTAAATAATTTGATTGAAATAAATTTCAGTCAGGCATGGGAAAAGTAGTAGATCGCAGGATAGTTGAGACCGGAAGTCCATGGAGACATAAAGTCGCTAAATATTGCGCGATGCTTCCCTGGGACAGTGGAAAAGGCTCAGCGCTACCAAAGTTTAGCACATCTCGGCACGTGTAGAAGACGTTGGCCAAGAGGAACATTCAGCCAATTAGAACGCGTGGGTGTGGCCAATATGAAGTCGGGATCGCGCGGAATTTAAATCCCAGGTTGACCAACATGGATATCTGCGTAAAGAAGACATCGCTATAGAGGAATCGGTTCTGTTAGTTGATGGATTTTCACAGGTCGGAAAGTGTAAAATAATAAGGAATACACTATAAAAATAATCTGAGTCAGTTTTATGTCATCAGGAGTGTGTTTTGTGTTAATTTTAATTAATATAAAAGTCATTGGGAATCACAAGCACGATGATTGGTTGATTTTTTAAACATGCGGGAATCCCATAGCTACAACGGCGTTAGCCAAGCTTCTCAAGCGTCCCAAGCTTTGAGATCGTCACTGTGATTGTGGGAGCCGCCGTGGTGTGAACCTTGTTCGGTACTGCTCTGATACTTGTGCGCGAATGTTGCCACGTGGATAGATATATTACAGTGTATGGTCATTTCGACCGAGAAACAGTGCTTTTAGTTGTGAAGTTTGCTCAATTAACCGGTGCAGTGCTAATTTGCCGATTGCATTATGACGCACAGTTTTACTCTAAAGTAATAGACGGTAATTTCAGCCGTAGACTGGTGAGTGAAGAAGAGACGATGAGCTGAATTGCATTTTCGTGTCACGAAGGACTTTCGTATCGAACCGCGAGCCGCTCTAACCAACTGTGTAAAACCCTAAATGTGAGATATTAAATTTACGTGTGTTTGTTTTGTCAGATTAATGTTGGCTTAGTTCACAGCTAACAAGGGTTTATTCGGCACGTGCAAATCGAGCGGTGAAGAAGCATTTACCTGAAGTCTTCTGTGTTGCAGTGTACAGCAACTTTAATCAAGAAGATGGCACCGCCCATAGAAGAAAGAAGAGTGTTTCCATGTGTTAAAGCTGTGGTGAACATGGAGTAACGGAATACCAGGGCAAGTATGTGAGCCATTGCCAATGTCCAGGAAGTTGTCAAAAATAAGACGCATGTTTTTAAATTAAATGGCGTGTTATATGAATTATGTTTAAATACTAGTGAAGTTAGTGTAGGGATTTTTCTTTAACGTTATTTTTACCGGACGGCATGTGTTTATTTTACATTTGGGATACTGTAGATACTGATAGGAGGGGAATGCATGATTTCTATAATTTCATTTTATTTTACGATTAGTTAGACGGGATATTGAGGGAGTTGTTAGGATTTATTTTGTTTTGTGTCATTATGCTAATTAGCTTAGTATTATTCCGATATTCTTGTATGTTAGAGATAGGAGGATTAGATTGGCAAGATCATCCACTTTCCGAGTTAAACATTTGCTGCGTTGAGAGTAAATTCAATTTTTTTCATTTAGAAAGTTAGTAAGAGTTAGATTGCATGACGCATGTTATTTCAGGAGCTGTAATACGTGTGGAGCAGTATCGCAACGTTGAATGAGAAAGGAAACTTCCAATGTGGGTTGGAAAATGTTTCGTAAAATGATTTGAATGGGAATCGAACCTGGATTTATAATGAAAAAGGCTGATGAGATTGTAAGAAATATGAGGGGATTTTAATGCATGCTGATTTATGAAGTTGATTATGCAGGCCGATTGCATGCCTGATGGAGCGATAACAATGTTGTGCAGTGAGAATAGTCCTGCAATTGTATTTTGAGAGATTATTAAGAATCAGAATTGACGGGAAATTAATGCCAGACCAGTGAGTCTGATGTGTGTGTTAATTTATTATAGCATGCCTACAAGGAGTACGATTGTATGTGAATTTCCGAGCAGTTGAGGAAATACGAGCTCGCCTTACAGGTTTACTTATCAGCCGTGTTTACACAGACAGTGTGAAATGAGATGTAATTTCCGTAATACAATCTTGTCGAACAGCAACCAAGCCCTTAGTGCAGTATTGAGTTCTAATATTTCTTTTCAGCCCACTACAAGGCAGGAAAAATGTGGCAGATGAACGCACTTTCTGATGCGCAAATGCAGCAGAGGAACGCAATGTTGCCCATTGCTTTCCACTTGTTTAATAAAGTATAATATATGTTTTCTCTTACAGGATGGTGTTTTGTGCAATTTCATGTTGTTTTGATATGCTGTTTTGTTGTTTAATGGGGAAAAGCCCGAGTGCTGAGTGAATGTTGGTGGTCAATCTAGTTCTCACTAGATCCTTTTGGTGAACCGCGTTTCACGTCGAGTCAGTGTCGTATATAAGTTTCCCTTTCCTAATCCGATGTAAATATTTGTGATACTTTGCTTATATGGTATTCATTGTAAATATAGCGTAGGGAAATGACACTAGTATTTTTCATAATTCATATCATGTCTAATTGCATCTACATTTTCTTTTTATGTTCAGTTTTCTGCGACAACGCTCCGGAATTTAAATCCGTATCATTGTGATACTTCAGATCGTGTTACTCCATACGAATCAAATACGTATAAGCATACGAATACGAGTACAAATATGGACATGAATATTGGGCAATCATGGGAAATATATTTCTGAAGTTCTCAAGTATTTAATGTTGTGGTTGAACTTTCATTTTGAATTTAATTATTTGAGTAATTAACGTTTCGATGTCCATTATATTTTTAATTTAATCTCTTTGACAATTTTATAATCATTTATTATTTGAATTTCATTTATGTTAGTATGATTCGGGGTTATTTTATGAATAAACTCATCCTACCCCATATTATTGTTTCTCATTCGAGTTAAACCTCCATTATTCCTGTCACATACTTAGTTAGGTGATAAACTTCGACTTCAGACTTGCCCATCGACTTGCCCAAACTTGAGTTAGTCGGATGTTCATACAGAAATGGAGGCATCGTCCTAGAGGGTCATTACTCCTGGGTACGTTACAGTATAGCGCTGGATCTTCTTCAAGCCCGCCGCACCCTGTCTCCTGCCTTCCGTCAAGTCGCACTCTCAATATCCGGAGTAAATCAGACAAGATGGTCCTAAAGTGCCCTCGTTAAATAGTTCCATAAGGGGAAAGTTCCAGATGAAATTAAAATACAGAGCACTGATACGCTAAATTTCCATACACACCCCCGGGTTTGATTGGTTAGAGAACCTAGTTATAGGCATATGATAGGGAAGTGTTGACAACTTCAGTACATAAAGCAATCACCAGGAAAAATATTTACCAACTGCGACAATAAAAATATATCCAGCAATTACTTTGTGTTTAGTCTTCCCGATATCACTAGGAAATAGATGGAAGAGCCATCTCACTGTCGGAGAAGAAGATTTTGGAACGTTTTATTAAAATGTTTGTGTTCACTGATATAGATGGCCATAGATAAGGCGCGCAGTTTTTAAATAGCCGTCGGTGGTGTTCCCCTGGTACAATAATAACAATCATAATAAGAATAAGAATAATCATTGTACCAAGGGTACACCTTCCCCGGATATTTAAACTGCGCATCTTCTCTGAGACCACCTATGCCAACGGACTTGAAATTGTAAACTTCCAGAGATTTTGTTGTCTTCCATTAGATGGAAAGACCATCGATTTGTAACTACTTGAAAGAGTAATGTTTACTTTGGAGTTGGTAAACCTGGTTCTGAGGAGTTCTTTAATGTACCGAAATTTTCAATACTTCAGCTGGTTCCTCCTCGATTGTAATCTACCTATCAGATTCTTGGAAATAGGTTCTCTAGCCAATTAAAAACGGGGTTGCGTACAGGAATCCAGCCTATCAACAATGAGTTCTGGAAGCTTCCCCTTGTGGAACTATAAAAGCAGGGCACTTTAGGGCCATCTTGTCTAAATTGCTCCAGTACTTGGGAGTGCCACTTGACCTAGGAGGCAGGGGCGAGGCCTGCGTGAGGAAAATCCAGCGGCACAAGGTAATGGCAGAATTTACCTAGACATGTAATAGCTCCTGCGGGTAGTTTGAGAGGAATGTTTTAACCTCTGTTCTTTTATAATTTTGTAAACTGGTGGTTTCAATGTAGAATTATCGGCGAAGTCTGAGGGCTTTGGTTCTATTTTCTACTGGGAACATGTAATGAAAGGGAACAAAGAGTGATGACCCTCTGTTGTTTCCCATTCAACCTTGCTTTGAGTGACTAAAGTTTTTAAAACTTCAAAATTTCGTAAATCGTGTCTCGGCCTTAAATATTCCTCCTTTAGTCACACCTTATAATATAGGATTAGCCTCTATATCTTTGGGCCATAAGCCCACTTAGGGTTTTAACAATTTCTATAAGTAGTTCAGGTGTTTCGCCTCCTTGCCTTTTGTTCATGGCCGGTTATGTGCAACATTTCCTTTATTATTAAGACCACATTGCACGGGCAATGTTGCCCCTGTATATTAGGTGTCATTCTTAGGGTATCTACTTTTCAGTATCGGTTCCCTTTTGGAACGGTTATCAATCTTATTGTGAAGCAATCGATAAGCCCACAACGGGACCACTTTGTATGATTACTTTAATGTGAGGCCAGCCGATAGGTTGTCTGGTGGAATTTTAATGCGCCATAAGGAACTGATGCCTCTGCGAGACTAGACTATGGTATATTTGGAGCGCAGACTCATATGTAGTGTAACGGATAGGAGCAAATCCTGCTGTTGTAAAAACGATTGTGCCTGTCTGGAGCAATAATGCTCCTCCCCATGTAAACTTATTATTTGTTAAACTATCTTAAATGTTTGTACCAAATGTTCGGACTTCTAAATCCCCGATATTGTTAGAGCTGACGAGATCATTAATAACTTGTTCTGTTATTTATTATTCATTCAGATTTTCTATCCCCCCTTCCCCACAAAAGGGAAAGAAATAAAATATCCAAATTTGTTATATTAAAGGTTTCTCTAAGTAATTCCTTCTCCAGCCAATCAACTCAGGCGTTTCCTAATCCTCTGTGAGCCACGAAAACTTCGTAATAATAATAATAATAATAATAATAATAATAATAATAATAATAATAATAATAATAATAATAATCTAATAACACAATAAATGGAAGACTAGAGGTGCAGAGTTCACTCTCATCCTTCTGTACCATTTAAAGCTCTTTTAAGTGACACTGTGGTTGATAATCCTCTGACTTTGTCCGGTAAACGGTTCCATTCTCGTGTGGCAGACACAGAAAATGAGTTGTTATATGCGGCAGTTAGATGTTGAGGAATGACGAGCAGGTTTGATGTTTCAGCCCTTGTATCTCTGTCATGAATATTCGAAAAGTAATGGATATTCGAAGAAAGGTAAGATGGGGAAGATGTAGTAAAAACTCGGTGGAGGAGAGACAAAGTATAGTGGTTCCGA
Organism: Anabrus simplex; assembly: GCF_040414725.1. Lineage (NCBI taxonomy): Eukaryota > Metazoa > Arthropoda > Insecta > Orthoptera > Tettigoniidae > Anabrus > Anabrus simplex. Next base: position 386,979,154 of record NC_090266.1, on the reverse strand, counting down.
TGAACATGGAATCGCGACCTCTCTAATTCTAGGAAAGATGTTCACACATCTTAAACTGAAGCTGAAGGTCGTCAGCGTATATATGGTATTTGCAGTCTCTTAAATTCGATGAAATGCTATTTACTAAGAGCGTGAAAAGAGGATTGCCGAGTACATAGTCTGGAGAAACTCCTCTGTTCCCGAGGAAAATAGTTCATTATTACCTTTCACACAAAGTTGACGCTCGTGAAAATAGAAATGAATCCAAGCATTCGTACACAGAGAGACATGTAGAGCCTTCATTTTTAAAAGTAAAATGCCAATATCTCCAGCGTCAAAAGCTTTGCTCTAATCTAGTAGTTCCAGAACTGTGAATCGTCCTCTGTCTATTTCTCGTCGAACGTTCTCGAACATTGCGTAAAGCTGTAGTTGTACTATATCCTTGTCGGAAACTGGGCTTGAAAGGATTAAGGAGATTACGTGTTTGAAGGTACACAAACATTTTTGTACGGGTTATATAATCTAATATTTTAGATAGAACTGATAAAGTAGAGATTGGAACATAGTCTCCATCGTCCGAAGGCGTTTTACTTTTCGGAAGAGGTGGAAAATAGCCTTTACCGAGCTCGATAGCTGCAGTCGCTTAAGTACGGCCAGTATCCAGTATTCGGGAGATAGTAGGTTCGAACCCCACTGTCGACAGCCCTGAAAATGGTTTTCCGTGGTTTCCTATTTTCACACCAGGCAAATGCTGGGGCTGTACCTTAATTAAGCCCACTGCCGTTTCCTTCCCACTCCTAGCCCTTTCCTGTTCCATCGTCGCCATAAGAATATCTGTGTCGGTGCGACGTAAAGCAAGTACCAAAAAAAAATAGCTTTTCTCCAAACACAGGAATAGTTGGAGTACAGAAGAGAGGAATTGATTATATGAGTTACGGTTGGTAATATGAAATCAAGAATGAGTTTGACCATGTAATTCCCCATGTAATCAATTCCTTTCGCTTCCGTGCTTATCCTGGGTATCGCGTTTCTGACTTGCAGCATCATCACATGACTGCAACAGAATTTCTCTCTGTCAGAGTTGTGGTGTGTATCGTAATGGTTCATGAGCCTCTGCTTGACGTCAAGTGGAATGCGAAGGAATTAGCGGCAAAATACCCGATAAGAGTCCCGAGTGTACTGTAGTTTCGTGTCTATTCTTGCTCTTCTTAAGTCCACGGTTATTAATAGACTTCCACAATGTCGTCGCTGTTCTACTGTTGGGTGTAACATAAAACTGTAAGCGTGTTGCAATTTGGCATTTCTTATTTGTTGTGCTGTGTTGTTTCGTAATTTCCTATATTCTTCAAAATGTTGTAAGGTAGGGTCCTTTTTAGTATTGTCTGTTGCCTCTTATTTCATTAGTTGTCTAATTTCGTCATTTAACCATGGACAGGTTCCTTTTGATATTCTGGCTCTCCGCTTTGGGGCGTGCTTTTCATATAGTTCCGTTACTTTGCTATCAATGATGGCGGCTTTATCGTCTAAATTGTTATAAGTCGTCATCTCATAAGGGTATTTTGTCTGCGTCGTAGAAACTTTCCCCTTTATTTATATTTTTCGGTAGTCGGTAGGTAATAACTTTCTGGGAGGGTTTCGGTGGCCGGAGATTGTACGCAATGTATATTGAATCATACGCAGAGATACCAAGTGCAGAGATTTGACCAAAATTTAGAATTTGCAGGAGTTTCTGGTAACTACAAGATCTATTAGTTACTAGTGTGTGAGAATGAGACGTGTGGTGAGTTGGAGAGAGAAGATATCCTTACTACACGCTTGAAACCATGTTTGGAGTCGCGTAGTTTCGAAAGAGGTTTCGGGAATTAAGTCTGTATTAAAATCACCCTTTAACACTGTGTGAGGGTACTCTGGCAGTAGTGGGCTTCAGAAGTTTCGAAGTAGTTTGTGTTCGGATGTTTTTGAACTACTCCTGCAAGGGCTTTAATCCCGTTCGCTCTTATTTCAACAAACATATATGCCGGTTTTTCCTTGTACCTGCCTGGAGAATGACCTAACAACTTGGGTATGAGTCTGGTTATGGAATAGCCAAACCCCTCCACGGCGCTTGTGAGTGTAGTGATTTCTCAGAAGCGCTTAGCCTTCAAGATGACACGAAGAAGACGGGCTCTTATCTGTTAACCATGACTCAGACACTATAGCTGTCACCACGTGGGAAGGCCCTTGGCCGCGCAGAGAGAAAAGACGACAGTGTCTGCTTGTTGCTCATTTCCTGATTGCGATATTGCCGACCATCCATCCCTCGCCACAGCCGACCGGAGATGCGTTTCTATTTGCAAGCTATTGGATGAAGGTCACGTGATTTACCGAGGCGCACACCAGGCCTTATTCTTAAGAATAATAGCATAACTTTGGTCAGTGTTGGTGCTAGAGGGTTGCGGCAGCGAAGGATGGGAGAGGATAACTGGTCGGAGGCGACATTAGTGGGCTGTTGAAATTTACTAGGGACATCAGAGCAATTTATTTCGTCTCTCGTAACTGTTGCCAACTTGGAAGAATGAGAGTCACCAAAATGTACGAATAAACATGAGGGGCTAGGAGGAATTTAACGTTAATTGAAGTAGAAGAGTGCAGGCAACGAGACAACTGCGCCTAAAATTACCGATTATTTTAAATTAAGGTTAAACTAGGGGTTTCGTGTCTAAATTATTGAAGTATAAATTTAAAATTTTCAAAATAGTTGATAAATGAATAATAATCTATATAAATAAAATTGTAGGGGGTCCGCTGTCTGTAATTTCTTTTGTTTTGCCAATTTTTCAGATATTTATCCGTTTTAGGTCTACTCAGGACCGAATCGGTGGTTTTTAGGTTTCGTGTCTGTCTGTTTGTCTGTTTGTCTGTTCCACCATCACGTCGAAACGGCTGGATAGATCTCAACCAAACTTCATATTTAGAGTATACTCATCCCGGGGAAGGTTTCGATATGCATATCATTTTAAAATCTTTGAATACACGGGGGGTTTATAGGAAAACCAGAATGGTTTTTTCACCATCACGTCGAAACGTCTGGATAGATTTCAACCAAACTTCATATTTACAGTATACTCATCCCGGGGAAGGTTTCAATATGCATATCATTTTAAAATCTTTCAATACACGGGGTGTTTATAGGAAAGCCAGGATGGTTTTTTCACCATCACGTCGAAACGGCTGAATAGATCTCAACCAAACTTCATATTTAGAGTATACTCATCCCGGGAAAGGTTTCTATGTGCATATCATTTTAAAATATTTCAATAGATGGGGGGTTTATAGGAAAACCAGAATGGTTTTCCTCCATTTTCTCTTATACTATTGATTTTCTGTAAACTTCGTTTACCGTACGTGAAACGTCTCTTCATTATAAACAACTTTTGTTATGTTCATAATTTACCTTACTCTTCACATGACGGAGAAATTTACAATTTTCTGCTGGTACCATGCTCTGCATTGAGTGACCGACAGACCGACAACGAACCTACAGGTTACCATGGCAACGTCTCTGACTGCATGCCAGCAGGGAAGTAATGTATTGCCATTGTCCTCATCATGCCTTTAAATTCGTGGTTGTTCCTTGGGTAGAAGGCAAGAGATGTGTCAATCGGCCATTCTGCGGGATAATGGCGGAATATCGTTGGAGGTTATAACCGTCCTCGAATAGCTTCAGTAATAACACCATTAGTCATCTTATCTGTTTACCTAAGAATCCCTGCGCCTAATTTGCTCCTCTGTTACGGCTTTCTTATATCCATAACTCACACCAGCATAATTTATTGAGGGGCATAAGTAAGAGCAATACATTCACTTGGTATTTACATATTTGTCATCATCCGGCTCTCCTCAGTTATTATAATCTATTTTCCATTAATGTCAGATTTCTTAACTATTATTTTCTTCCTTAATTACTCCGTATGTATGTTGATTGTTTGTTTGATTGATTGATTGATTGATCGATTGATTGATTGATTGATTGATTGATTGATTGATTGATTGATTGATTCATTGATTGATTGATTGATTGAATCCCAGCAGAAAGGCGTAATTGTTCAATACAATCCTCCACATTCGGTTGGCCTCAGGAACGTCATACGATCTTAAAATTGGGCCAACTCCCGAGATCTCTCAAACATAAGAACACAAGTCGGATGAGAGAAGAGAGTGGTGATGGTGCTGATTTTTGTTTCAAGAGGAACTACAACTGGGCAACCATCCTATATTAACAGTAATCAGTGACAAAAATGGAAGGAATCCGACTCTTCCGAAATTAAGTTATCCGCGAAGGGCGTGGAAATGAGGCCTCGAATGTTCTAATGCCGTCGGGGTCTGCAAAGAACAAGAATAGACCACGGAAGTTCGGATAATATAGCTAAAGTGAGGAGCGTGGCATAAGTAAGTGCACCTAAGGGTCCGTGGTCGCGAGCCCACCCTGCCAAGTTAAGGACCCCTGGGGCGATTTCAGTCACCTGTTACGACAGGCAGGGAATAACCCGGTTGTATTCCTCCTCCCCCCACCCTCCCACCTTCACCACGCAACAGGCGGTTCACAGAAACGAACTACGATGCACACGCTACGCAAAGTACAGTAGGCCACTATATACACCAACAGCAATATAAGGAAAGAAATTACGTACAGATGTTACATGGAAATCTTTCCTTTATAAGAGAGACAGCTATAAACAAAGAAATAAGATACACGTGCGGTTGTGTGCTACACAGTCACGGTGCTCCTGTGGGGAAAACCAACATCTACTGCGCAACCAATCTGGGCCACCCGTGAGTCACAGGCAACAGCTACTTCGGTCAGCTTCAGCAGTCTATATCATCCATGTCGATAAGCGTAACCGAAATCAATATTGCTCCGAGCAAAAGGAACTTGACTGCTTAATGGTATTCACACTGGTGGCGCTTAGTTCTTCTCTGTATTACATTGTTACTTTCTAACTGAGATTGTTAACATATCTATGTGAGTGTTCATGTCAGTTGTTGCGTTTAAAAATATCTGAAATATTGTTTCCTGTTTCAGAAGCGTTGCGACGGTACGTTAATTTATTTCCACTTTAGAAATTTTCGGATACTCTAATTCCATTGGGAACCGCTGCATCTGAAATTCTCTTCTGGGCGGGGTTTGTGGTTGTTATTTGGAAGCATTTTGCGGCCTTTCCCTTTCTTTTGCCGATATCTTCATTCTTCGAAGTATCGGATCTCTTTCAATTTCGTTCTGATTAGTGATAAGGCAGGATTGTTGAGGAGTTGTCCTTCCTTTTGAAACAATCACCAATACGGCCGTTTCAATTCTGTTGCTGATTGCGATTTTTAACCCCTTTGTGGACTTTATCTTCCTTTTCCGATATCTTCATTCTTCGAAGTATCGCATCTCTTCATATTTCGTTCTGATTAGTGTTAACAGAAGATTGTTGCGCATTTGTACTACCTCTCGAAACAATAATCACAACTACCTCTATTTTGTTGACTATTACCCCTTAGTACTTCCTGCCTTCCCAGTTTCTGCTCTGGGAGGGGTTTCTGTTTTTGTTATTTTCGAGCTCATTGCGATTTTTAACCCCTTTGTGGACTTTATCTTCCTTTTCCGATATCTTCATTCTTCGAAGTATCGCATCTCTTCATATTTCGTTCTGATTAGTGTTAACAGAAGATTGTTCCCTTTATTTTGCCGATAACTTCATTCTTCGAAGTATCGGATCTCTTTCAGTTTTTTTCTGATTAGTGTTAATAGAGGATAGTTGCCGCGTTGTACGTCCTGTTAAAACAATAATCACCAGCACCACCGTCACCAACAGAAAATAATCACCACCACATGCACTTTGCTGCCCATTACAGAGTTACTGATTGGGTTTCGACACTTTTGTGACTGTTCCTTTGACCATGCCTGCTAGGAAGCGAATTAACATTGGACGGTCCTTATCAAAAGCTAAAAAAAGTGAAGATATTGAGGGCTTCCGAGACTGCTTCAGACCGCGAGGCCAGACTCAATGCAGACAGACTGAGGAAGAACACTCACCGTGATTCGGAGAGTGCTTCTGAGCGCGAGGCCAGGCTTAGCTCACAGAGAGCACGCCAGTCCACATCTAGGGCGTCTGAGAGTGCTTCAGACCGCGAGGCCAGACTCAGTGCAGACAGACTGAGGAAGAGCACTCACCGTGATTCGGAGAGTGCTTCTGAGCGCGAGGCCAGACTCAATGCAGACAGACTGAGGAAGATCACTCACCGTGATTCGGAGACTGCTTCTGAGCGCGAGGCCAGGCTTAGCTCACAGAGAACACGCCAGTCCACATCTAGGGCGTCTGAGAGTGCTTCAGACCGCGAGGCCAGACTCAGTGCAGACAGACTGAGGAAGAGCACTCACCGTGATTCGGAGAGTGCTTCTGAGCGCGAGGCCAGGTTTAGCTCACAGAGAACACGCCAATCCACATCTAGGGCGTCTGAGACTGCTTCAGACCGCGAAGCCAGACTCAGTGCAGACAGACTGAGGAAGAGCACTGACCGTGATTCGGAGACTGCTTCTGAGCGCGAGGCAAGACTCAGATCGCAAAGATTTAGACAGATGCGTTTAAGAGAAACAGAATCAGAGGATCAGCGGATGGCTCGAATAGCATGACAGAGAGCACCATTCCCTCATACGCGAAAACCTAACTGCGGAGGAATATTCTCAGGCGTTAACACAACGACGAAGTACCTACGCATCGTTAAACGAAATGCAAAATGTCCAGCAGGAAGAGAAAAGGCAACGTGCAGCAGAAAGACGTACATCAGAGACCACTGATGAATATCTCAGACGGTTAGATGAAGATAGAGTGAGACATGCCAATGTTAGAGAATTACATTCAACGTCAATTGAATCTAGGTGTCCTAATATGATTCCATGGCATGAAAAGCAGCGAAGTGCATATGATTATAACCCTCTTATCGACTACCATCCAAGAGCCCATATAGGGTCTTTGAGTAAAGTGTGCCCTTTCTGTAGGGCTCTCAAATGGAAGCAAGAGCCAGAGGGAATGTGCTGCTCTTCCGGAAAAATTAAATTAAATCATCTAACTCCTCTACCGGAACTTCTTATTTCTCTGTTAAATGGGACGCATACTGACTCTCGCTATTTCCTTCAGTTTGTGCGAGCCTACAACAGCGCATTCCAAATGACAAGCTTCGGAGCTACTAAAGTAGTGGAAGGAAATTTTATGCCAACATACAAAATTCAAGGAGAAGTATACCACTTAATAGGTTCACTTCTCCCTGCAAACAATGAAAATTCTAAATATCTTCAAATATATTTCATTGCAGACCACAAAGCACAGGTAGATCAAAGAACAGCAATAATACCAAATTTAAAAACCCATTTAGTTAATGATTTGCAGGGCATGTTACATGATGTGAACCCATATGTCAAGGAACTGAAGACAACTCTAGAGACAATGCCGGACGGTGACACCCACAAGATTGTGATCCACACCGACCGAGTTCCTGCTGGTGAGCACAGAGGCTGTTATAATCAGCCGACAACAAACGAGATAGCTGTCATATTGGTTGGACACGAATATGATAAGCGAGACATCGTGCTTCGGACAAGAGACCAGGGCCTGAGACGAATATCTGAAACCCACCGATCATACGACGCTCTTCAATATCCCCTGATGTTCCCTCGTGGAGATGATGGCTACCACTTCCTACTGTACCACGTAGACCCACGAACCGGAGAACTAAAGACCCCTCTCAAGAAAACATCTTCTCTTCAGTTTTATTCTTATCGTATAATGATAAGACAAGGCGAGGTAAACTACTTACATTGTTACCGTCAACTGTCCAATCAGTTCTGGGTAGACATGTATGCTAAAATAGAGACTGAAAGGTTAGTCTATATCAGAACACACCAAAGGGAATTAAGGGCTGAGAGCTACATTCACCTTAAAGACGCCCTGAGGAAGGACGAGGGTAACATGGCAGATTTGGGACGGTTAGTCATTTTACCGTCCACTTTCACTGGAGGACCCCGATATAAGCACGAGCGATCTCAAGATGCACTCTGTTATGTGCGAAAATACTCATGTCCAGATCTTTTTATTACAGCTACAACTAATCCAAAATGGGAAGAAATTGGTAATGCCGTATATAATGGTCAGTCAGCGAATGATCGTCACGACATTATTACACGTGTATTTCACATGAAATTAAAATCTCTCATGGACTTACTAACCAGAGAACAAATATTTGGGCCAACTCTTTGTTTTATGTACTCTGTTGAATGGCAAAAGCGTGGCTTGCCTCACGCCCATATATTATTATGGCTTGAGGACAAGATACGACCCGTCGATATTGATAAGGTTATTAGTGCTGAATTTCCAGATCCTGATAAAGATCCACAGCTTTTTAACATAGTTAAATGTCACATGGTCCATGGACCATGCGGATCTTTCAACGTAGGCTCACCATGCATGAAAGATGGACGATGCTCAAAACGATACCCACGAGCATTCGTCAATGAAACTGTCACAGGGAACGATGGGTACCCATCCTACAAGCGCAGGATTCCTTCTATGGGTGGCTTCACTGCACGCCTTATGATAAATGGACAGGATATGGAAGTGGATAATAGATGGATAGTGCCATAATGTCCTGTTTTGTCTAGGGTATACAAAACACACATCAATGTTGAATACTGTAGCAGTGTTAAGTCCATCAAATACATCTGTAAGTACATCAACAAAGGAAGCGATCAGGCAGTCTTAGGTTTGCAAGACAAAAATGATGAAGTGTGCCAGTATCAGAGCGGAAGGTACATATCCAGCTCAGAAGCAGTTTGGCGAATTCTTTCATTTCCTATCCATGAAAGGTATCCTCCAGTAATGCATTTAGATGTTCATCTACAAAATTTTCAAAGAATTGTCTTTACTGCAGAAACGGCTCATGACATAGTAGAAAATCCACGTAACACCACCTTAATGGCATTCTTTAACTTATGTCAGACAGATGATTTTGCTAAGACACTGTTGTATGAAGACGTTCCCTCTTACTATACGTATAACAAACAGCAAGGTACCTTTGTAAGAAGAAAGAAAGGAGTACCTGTGGTAGCATTTTCGGGCGTTAGAAAGCAGCACGTAATTAGCCGAGTGTATGCAGTCCATCCTAATAATTCCGAGTGCTTCTATTTACGCATGCTTCTGTTCACTGTCAGGGGACCAACATCCTTCACTGACCTTCGCACCGTCAATGGCATACTTCACCCTACATATCGGAGTGCATGCAAAGCCCATGGATTACTCCTGGATGACTCTCAATGGGAAGAGACACTGAAGGAGGCGATAGTTTCACAAAGCCCAGCAAAACTTCGCCGGCTTTTTGGCATATTGTTAGTCTTTTGCAGTCTCTCTGATCCGTTGGATCTGTGGAACAAATATAAGGAGAGCCTAGCAGAAGATTTCTTACGACAACTTTCCCGCTGTAACGACGGTACTGCTCATGAAATGATCGCCCATGTGGAAGACAGATGTCTTCAAGACCTCGAAGAATACGTTCTATCGATTGGCGGTCAGCCTTTGAACATTTACGGCCTTCCTTCCCCTCAGATCTTACAAACGTTAAATGGTGACTATCTCAGGGAAACAAATTACGATAAAGAAGCGTTAAGGTCTTTTGTTCTATTAAATGAACCAAAACTTACAGATGAACAGACTGTAGTATATCGGGAAATATTAAACTGTGTTAGAAATAAGGAAAGTAGAATGTTTTTCTTAGACGCTCCGGGCGGAACTGGAAAACATTCCTGATTAACTTACTGTTGTCTAAGATCAGACAGGATAGTAAGATTGCTGTAGCAGTAGCCTCTTCGGGGATCGCAGCCACTCTTTTACCCGGTGGCAAAACTGCTCACTCGATGTTTAAAGTGCCTATAGATCTTGACTGCACAGAGTCACCAATATGTAACATCACAAAACAAAGTAACATATCCAAGGTTCTGCAAGACTGCAGTCTTATAATTTGGGATGAATGCACTATGGCTCACAGAAAGTTGATTGAAGCAGTTGACCGAACGCTGCGGGACATCCGAAACGGTGATAACTTCTTTGGAGGTGTCCCTATCCTCTTTTCTGGTGATTTTCGTCAAACGTTACCGGTTGTTCCAAGAGGGAGCAGAGCAGATGAAGTGAACGCTTCATTAAGGAGATCATCACTTTGGCCAAATATCAAAAAACTGTCTCTGACACAGAATATGAGGGTACATCTAGGTGGTGATGAAAACATACATACATTCACTGAAATATTATTGTCGATTGGGAACGGCTCACTGGGAGACAGTAACGGGATCATTACTCTTTCTGATGAATTTTGTTTGTCGCTTTCTAACCTTGAAGCTCTCATTTCATCGGTGTACCCGGACGTAGAAAATATTAGGAGCAAACCCATCTCATGGCTCTGCTGCAGAGCGATCTTAACTCCAACTAATGAACAAGCGGCGTACATTAATTCGACTATCCTCACAATGTTCCACGGCGAGGAGACAGTTTATACGTCTGTCAATCAAGTAATCAACTCTGACGACGCAGTTCACTATCCTCCTGAGTTCCTGAATTCTATAACGGCTCCGGGGCTTCCATCGCACAAAATTACCTTAAAGATCGGCGCACCAATCATCCTCATGCGCAATCTCAGCCCACCTAATTTGTGCAATGGGACAAGACTTCAGGTAAACGCCCTCCACAAACATGTGATAGAGGCAACTATCATGACTGGATGCGGTGAAGGAGAGTCAGTTCTTATCCCGCGGATACCACTAATCCCAACCAACTACCCGTTTGAGTTCAAGCGTCTGCAGTTTCCAGTCAGCCTCTGCTTTGCGATGACTATTAATAAATCCCAAGGCCAGACGTTGAGTATTGCTGGACTTGACCTCAGATCACCCTGCTTTTCCCACGGGCAACTGTACGTCGCATGTTCCCGAGTCAGCAGCAGCAAGTCCCTGTTTATATGTGCACCAGAAAATAAAACACGAAATATTGTTTATCAAGAGGTTCTTCAATGACTCTGTTCTTCCTTCGCTTCAGTACGTGTACTGGTGACAAATTAAATGAAATTGATCCCATAAACGAATAGACTCCGAATTATGGGAAGATCATCAGTGTTACTTAATTGATTATCTGGAAGTAGAAATGGGGGCATGCCAACATAATGAAAACTGGCCAAATCGACACTGACTGGGAATAGGGAAGAAGACCTAACGTTAAAATGGGAATTCTCCGAATTGACTGCGATTGGCCCTAGGTAAGGGGGTCTGCCCTTAAAATGAAAACTCCCGAACTTGATTGACACTGGTGGTAGGCAAGGGGGAGTGCTATTATAATTAAAACTCCTCAACTCGATTGTGAATTGCAGTAGGTAAGGGGCTTGCTATTATAAAAATCCTTCCCAATTCGACTATGACTGGAAATAGGCAAGGAGATCGGCCGTTATAATAGCAACTTCAAACTCGACTGTGACTAGTACTGGTAAACTCTACCAGCATTGATGATGAAAACTCCCCATTTTGAATGTGACTGGTAGTAGGCAAGGGGAACTGCTACTATAATTAAAACTCCTCAACTCGATTGTGACTCGCAGTAGGCAAGCGGGACTACCATTATAACCAAACCTCGCCAATTACACTATGACTGAATATAGGAAAGAGGGCTGTGGCTACCGATAGGCAAGTGGGCCGGCCATTATAATGAAACCTGCGCAAGTCCATTGTGACAGGCAATAAGAGAAAGTATGCCTGTCATCATAACTAAAGGGTGTATTCTGCCCGAAGGCAGGTCCGAACCTCCGCAGAGGTGTGCCTGAGCCGGAGTTTACGTACGGTAGGGTGGCCAGTCCCTTTCCGCTCCTCCATTCCCTTAACCCCCACCAACAGCGCGTGGCAACCCATCCAAATCTTGACAACGTCCAATGTTGCTTAACTTCGGAGATCTCACGGGATCCGGTGCTTCAACACGGCTACGGCCGTTGGCTGTCATCATAACCAAAGCTGCTCAAATCTACTGTCTGTGACGGTAGGGAACCTTCCACCTCGTCTGTGACTGGCAATAGGCAAGAGGATCTGCCACTGTAATGAAAATACCCCACGTCGGTTGTGACTGGCAGAAGGTAAGGGGGCCTGCCAACATAATTTTAACTCCTCAACTCAATGTTTTTCGCAGTAGACAAACTGGAATAATATTACAATGAAAACTGTCCAACTTCGTTGTGACTGCCAATACGCAAGGGGGCCTGGCAATATAATCAAAACACGATAACCGGAAATAGGAAAGAAGATCTGCCGTTATCATGGGAACCCCCAAATTGACTGGGTTTGGCAGTAGCAAGGGGACCTACTTTTATAACCCACACGCCCGAACACATTTTTGATTGGTAATAGGCAAGAAGGCTTGACATTGTCATGAAAAGTCGCCAACTTGATACTAACTGGCCATAGGCAAGCGGAAATGCCATTTCAATGAAAACTTCGCAAATCAACAGTGACTGGGGATAGCAAAGACGACCTATAATGATAATGGGAACCTTGAAATTCGATTGTGACCGCCTGCCCACCAGTGGGCCTGCCATTATATTGAAGAACCCTAAATACATTTTGCTAACAGTAGACAAATGGGCCTTCTTTTCTAACCAAAACTTTCCAACTCATCTGACTGGGAATAGCAAAAATGATATACCGTAATAACGGAAACCCTCCACCTCGACTGTGACCGGCACTAAGTAAGCAACCGAGCTCGATAGCTGCAGTCGCTTAGGTGCGGCCAGTATCCAGTAATCGGGGGATAGTGGGTTCGAGCCTCACTGTCGGCAGCCCTGAAGATGGTTTTCCGTGGTTTCCCATTTTCATACCAGGCAAAAGCCGGGGCTGTACCTTAATTAAGGCCACGGCCGCTTCCTTTCACTTCCTATGCCTTTCCTATCCCTTCATCGCCATAAGACATATCTGTGTCGGTGCGACCTAAAGCAAATAGCAAAAAAATAAGTAAGCGGAACTGTCATTATAATTAAAACTCCCAACTCGACTCTGACTTCTACTCGAACTCCCCAATTGGACTAATACTGTCGGTAGACAAGTCCGCTTGCCATTATAGTTAAAACTCCCCAACTGATTATCATTGGAAAAAGGAAACAAGATATCCCATTGTAATGGGAACTCTCCAACTCGACAGCGACTGGAAGTACACACGGTGGCCTGCCATTAAAACGGAAAAACTCCATCACGTTTTTGATTGCTAACACCCAAGGCCACCTGCGATTTCATGATACTGGAAATAGGGAAGGTATTTTCATTATAATGGCACGTTCCCTTTACTACTGTCAGTCGCAGTCGAATTCGAGTGCTATCATGATGCCGTGTCATAAGAGGCGACTACAAGCCACCTCAGGGGCTGTTAAGTAGGGAGTGTAGGTTGACGATCGCGGGGCCTTAGCTGAGTCCTGACATTGCTTCTGTTTCCTTGTGCTAGGCTTCTCACTTTCATCTATCCTTTTCGACCTCCCTTGGTCAACTTTCGTTCTATTTCAACTCGCACGGTATTACGTGTGGAGGCCTTTCATTTTCACGCCCTTTGTGGCGAGGGGGGGAGTGATATATACAAATAATCGAAAATAGTGTCGAATCCATAGATTTCGGGGTCGCTGACATGAATACTGACACTTCGGATTTTTTAAAGTTCAACTTCAGCCCCCTTTGCGGTGGGGGCGTACAAATATAACCTACTATGTGGAAAAAGTACTGTGGGAGCAAGACGCCCCTAGAACCCCTCGGTAGGGGGGGGGGTGAAATATAATATATATTAATAAATTGAAGTCGCTTTGGAGCGATCTATACACACTGCAATACATATATGTAAAAATTAAGGTATAAAAACGAGACTCACCTAAGGGTCCGTGGTCGCGAGCCCACCCTGCCAAGTTAAGGGCCTACTCACTGCCTTTACAGTAATTTACGGAGGAACCCGTATACAATGTAGAGTACCGTAGCGAAGCACGGGTACATTTGCTAGTCACAAATAAGAAAGAAAGCAAATGCAATTATTTAGTTACGAAATTTTAACTAATTTTAACTAAACTATAATAGAACACATTATAATTAACTAAACTATTTTAAGATAAAATTTAACAACCTTGAAAGAATTAAAATAAATTTGGAATAACTTAGGAATGAAAGCACTCAATTATGTGCACACAGTTCAATGAATTGTTACTTTTAGTTGCTGTCTCTGTCCTTAGGAATATCACCCAGCCGGTTATTCTAAATTTACTGCCATCTGATTTCTTAATAATATCTCCAATCGAAGTCCAACAATTGCTCTGATTAATGCGGTAAATGGCAGCCTTAAGAGCTGATAATCTGGTGAAAGTGTGATCCTCGCGAATAGTTATAAGGGTACCTTTCAATTTTCACTTATTGTGAAACACTCCCTGCCTTGTCTGGTAAGATATGAATTTGACAATGATTGGCCGAGGTTTCCCTGGAGATTTAGGTCCGACTCGGTGACTCCTATCAATGTCTTGCAAATTCACATTCACGACGATCAATCTAAACAAATTTGCTGGAAGTTCGTCCGTATTTTTCCTCACGTTTCCCCGTACCCCGGAAATTCTGATGTGCTCTTCTATTGTATTGTTCCAGTGAGTCACGTCTTGCAGCAAAATATTCCCACATCTCGTGGATGTCTTTATCTCGGCTCTCGAGTTTTGCGTTTAGTTCTACCACAATGTTAGAACTAAACTGGAGAGAGTTTTCAATTTTCATTATGACGAGTTCGATCACCCGCTCCGATATGGTGGCTACCATCTTTTCAAGGAAATTACCAGAGCTGAGGCTTTTGTCAAATATCCTGGTGACTGCCTCTTCAACAGGGTTGGCACTGCTACCATTAGCGCTATTCTCGGGTCACTGCTGCAGCGTTTGCTACGGCCCATATTGTCTGAGGAAACACCGTTTAATATTGATGAACGGATCTTTACAACGTGTGATGCTTGCAGGTTTGACTCAGCACTGTATCACACGCTCGTGCATCGCTTATTACTACCTTTAGAATAACACTTTCTAATTCACTTAAACTGAGGAGCTGGTCTTACGCACGTCCGTCACACGTGAGCGTGTCCTACAAATGTATTATTGGATGGGGGGAACTGATGACTTTCACGCTCGAGTGCGCTTCAGATTATGTTTTATTTTACACAGCACATCTTGTGAATAGATTCGTTTTATATCGGTACATTTATTAACAGATGGTGCTATTATTAATAATTTTGACCGTAATGACCAGTATTCGGCTTTGTTAGCGGGGCCCCTCTGTTTCATTAGGTCTTATTCTAATATAGGAATTTTAACCTATTTTTTCTGAAGAAGAGAAGGAACATATTCTCGAAACATGCCCTAGATATAACGTAAATGTGAAATGTAAATACTTTTTTTTAATACATAATATTGACTAGGCGGATAATCCATCTCTGTATTTACTGAGTTGGTGCTGTTTCAATACATGAACGTCTTTCCGGATCTTACAATAAGCATTTCCAGATCTGTAGGAATCCATATGCTACTGCTGAACATGCAAATCAAAACAGATTATCTGACGAAACTGCGATAAGGATTGTTGAAAACTACTTGACCTGAGTATGCCTTCTACCAAATAACTTATGTGACTGGTGCTACACGACATTTCTTTAATATCATAATATTATTATTCGTTTTTACGTCCCAATTTTAAGGTTTCCTGAGAAGATGGGGTGCCGGAATTTAGTCCCACAGGAGTTCTTTTACGTGTCAGTAAATCTGCCGACGCAAGGCTGACGTATTGGAGCACCTTGAAATACCACCGGAGTGAGCCAAGACCGAACCAGCACCTCAACCGTCTGAGCTACTCACCCCGGTACATTTCTTCAGGAAAACCCGCTGTGAACCACTACATGACGTGCTTCTCGCCAGTAATACAGTGAATATGCTTTCAGGCCGATGGGGCTCTAATGTATTTCTCCGTCGTGTTGGACCAGTACTTCAATAACTCCAGAATATTAAGGTCATTTGTAAGAATAAATTAATTGGCCATCTAGATCTTTCAACTTCAGTCGTTTCAGTTTCTTGTTAATGTGTGAACTGAGAAAGAACAGAATTTATGAGATGTCATTTTAAAGTGAAATGATGGTGTAAATGATCGGTGTAATGTTCGCTCAATGCTGGATGTTTCTGTACGAGCTCGATTATCACTCTTCTGGCCAATAACCTTAATTTCCGGATGATTCGTCGGAGTTTTAAATCCTAAATCACAATCACATTTTGTTTCCTTTGCCATTAATTTACTTTTTACGTCATTCTTTGGATTGTTATTTCCCAAATACACAGTACAGATGAAAATATGACATCGGGTATTACGCACGTACGTATTTTCTTCATTCTATATTTTGCCTTTCCTACTACTTGATTGACTTCGGAACGATTATAATGATGTTTTAACCTTCATTGGAATGATCGAATATGTATAGCTCGTAAATTGTGCTTCTACCGTGTAAGAAATAAATGAAATGCGGAAATGCGGTGAATACCTACATAACATGTATGTATGGGCTAGCACTTTGTGCCAGCGTATCAGTCAAACATTGAAAGTTGATGACGCTGAGATAATTGAGATACTGACCGTTTCCAAATGGTATCAAAAATATGTACCTCATTAATGAAATCAGAAATTTCTTCTTTCAAACATTTCCTTGAAAGTAAAACAGCTGCTCAAGAGACTCACTAGCAGGAAGGTTACACTGTAATATTGCACCATTTGCGGTTGTAAGCAATGACACTGATAGTGGATGTAGGAATTGTGGCTCATGTTGTCCGTGCGGTCAGTGTCGCGCAGCTTTGAGGTTGCATCAGGGGGAATCCCACTGTCGGCAGGCCTGAAGATGGTTTTCCGTGGTTCCCCATTTTCACACCAGCAAATGCTGCAGCTGTACTTCAATTAAAGCGACGGCGCTTCCTTCCACCTCCTAGGCCTTTCCTATCCCATCGTCGCCATAAGATCTATCTGTGTCGGTGTGACGTAAAGCCACTGGCAAAAAATAGTATTACTATCATTCTAAGTTTTGTTGAAATTGGAGAAGTCGTTTTGAATTATTGTGGTAGAGTTCATTTTATTCGGACATCGTGGTTTACAGTTACGGTCGCTGATATAGTAGAAAAACGAAAACATTCACAAGCAATAAATGGCACCACCAATGTATAGTGCTAACCGGATATGAAACAGCCATTGCTATAATTCTTGTAATGCAAAGTGTAGGTGCTGTTACATTTTCGGTTGGTAACTCTGAAATAAGCGAACATTTTATCATTGTGCAATATCAAGTTTCACTATGTATGGATTAGATATACTAAGGACAGGCGGTGGAGGGCTTTAGGTGAGTGAACGCCAACAGTGTGCCAAATAATAGAAAAAGGAAAATGATAATGTTCCAGTCCATACGCTGGATAATGTTTCTTTAAAAATGTAACATGCAAGTCAAAATCTAAACTGGATGAAACAAGGCACTTAGGCATTATCATATTTGTGATTGTCAAAACTGAGGTAAAGGAGTGTTAAATGAGTAAATGTTTATAAGTAGTAATATTAAGTCCAACCTTTGTATAGGCCGCTTGGGATTCCATATGCGTTCTTTGAGAGTAATTACACATCTGTTCATCCTGAATAGTTTACCACACTGATGGAGATTTAGAAACAGTGAACGTATTTGATCAGTGCATTGACTCAATCATTTTGCGAATGACGATTAAATCTTAGTGAAATATGGATCCTATCTGCTAAAGATCCTCTTTATATCCAGAATGGGTGCTTTTCTCGCCTCCCATATGTAAACTTTACATACTTCATCGGTGGGCAATGTTTTTCCTTAGAAGCTAATACTACGCTTGCGAACGAAAAGATGCGTTGTGCTTTCATCGGTATCAACAACTTCGTGCTTTCATGGCTTCGAAGTGGGATGATATTCTCGGTACACCCAAGAAGTACAGTAAAGCCACTAGATACTCTATAAGGGATCGCGTGTTAAATGAAAGACAGTCAACTGCACGTACAGCACGAAAGTTATACAAATAATTGCTGACTTCCGGGACAGTTGAAAATATCTTCTTCAAATCCTTGTGATCCCTGTTTCTTACTTTCCACCGTTTGCTGTAATTAACTTAGACAACAGTCGCGGACCTGGAACTCATTACGTTGCCTACGTAAAACGTAAATCTAAAGTATGTTATTTCGATAGCTATGGAAACTTACCTCCTCGATTTGAGCTCATACGTTATATCGGATGCAGTGTAGACATTGTTTACAATAAAAACCGTGTGCGAAAATTCAATACAGGCATGTGCGGACGATTATATCTTATGTTCTTATATCGAAACCATACAGTAAACAAAGAGCATTAGTGTGCACGTGGTGACTAACGGTGAAAGAATGTTCGTTGCACGCGGAGAAGGACATGAAAAACCATCTACTTTAATCCACCGATCTAACTTGGTTATCAGCTATATAGTCTTGGAATAGTGTCATTTGAAAGCTACAATAAAATCTATGAGTGGCCTCCGTGGCTCAGACGGCAGCGCGTCGGCCTCGCACCGCTGGATACCGTGGTTCAAATCCCGGTCACTCCATGTGAGATTTGTGTTGGACAAAGCGGGTACTCCGCTTTTCCCTCTCATCTTTCATTCCAGCAACACTCTCCATTCTAATTTCATAGCATCTGTCAGTCATTAATTAATCACTTTGGGAGTGGCGACCCCATCGTAATAACAGCCTATATCTGCTTCATCATTACATCCATGACCCGGTCAATGACTGGAAAACAGGTTGTAGGTTTTCATTTTCAATAACATCTATGATGTGCGTGATGGCGTAAAAAGTTCTATTACGATGATTATATGCTAACGCTACCATCAGACAGTTATTCAGTAGACGATATGCATGACTACATTGAAAGTACGTTAATTGAACAGTTTAGAGAAGAGAGTTTTAGTAACAATAATTACAAGTTCTCAATTACTGTAAGAAACATCACACATAAATTGGACCATTGCGTGGATTTTCACCAAGAGACCTCATACCGAACGTACGTTACGAGTCTGATCAACTTATAACACACTTCGATGATCATTATGTGAACATTACTTGTAATAGTAATCAACAAACTTCACACGTCTTGCACGACTTTATTATTACAGAGGAACGTGGATATACTATTCGTGAGAAACCGTCAGTAGTTCATCATCCTGTGTCTGTAAAACACATTAATAGCATCACTCTTAGGCTTGTAAATAAATATAATCAGCTTATTAATTTAGATCGGCACACGCACGTAGCTTACAAACTTCATCTTAAACCAGTATGAAAAAAATCTATGGAACACGGTGTACATTCTGGAGATGACTACATGCCTGCGAACACTCAACGAGTTAACAGATGCCCATAAGCAGATTCTCCTAAATTGAGGTTATACGCTACTACAACAAAATGGAAGAAATGCTAGACATTATGAACACAGTAGAAACTCATGGAGGTGTAGTACGAAGTGAGCTTCATTCATATCAATCTTTTGCGTTTGGACTGTATAACAATGATGAAATTCGCTTTATCATTAATCAGCAAGTTGTATACACCCTACCACACGAAAGCTACATCTATATTAAAGGACGACTAGATAAGTCAGATGGAAGTGGACCAAGCACATCTCAACTAAACAATCATGGTCTTTCCTGAAGCACGATATGAAGTAAATCATGTGGAAATAGATAGATCGATAAATATTGGTATTACAAGTGCAATGAAACTCTACCCTTCTTTTAGTGTTGAAGAAAGTAATCTTTTACGGATGACAGGATGGTGTCCAAAAGCTACTAACAACTAGATGATTAATGAGGATGGAACTTTTACGGTATGTTATTATTGAAACATATCTTTGCTTCGCAGAAGACTGTAGACGTATTATAATAAACGCGAAACAAGAGCTGATTCTGATCCGTGATCGAAGTGATTACAATTCTCTTAAATAAGCAGAAACACCAGTAGACTCGAAAATTACACTTCATCGTATATTATGGAGGATTCTACATGTAACATTATCTGATCGAGAAAAACTTCGATCGCCCAAGATTGTAGAAAATGATACACCATTAGCTATACGTTTTCGAAGCTGGGAGCTGCATAAATGTCCAGTGTTACCACCTACAAACAAGCTTATCCGGGCTGTTAAAACATCCGTTATACTTACTGAAAAGGCTTTGTATATTATTCGTGGATTTTAAACTCACCGTAAATTCAACCATGAAAAAGATAGCTCACTGTTTGATCACTGTAAATGAAGAAATATTGGACCATATCTCAACGGAATTACGTATCCGTTGAAAATATATACATTAATTTTGAGAAAAATAAATTTGGTTTGTTCTATGACATGTTTTGTAAATTCAAATAATCTTATTATCAGAAAGAAGATCGTCCGGTATTTTCGCCTGAAGAATTTAAAAATAAAGCACCGATGTAGTTATAGACTGCTCTTATCATGAAGGATCTGTAAGAGAATCTCCTGTCGATATTCGTTTAGAATTTGAAACATCTGAAAACATTCCTGCTAACACAACAGCCTCTTGTCTTATTATTCATATGAGTGATGTCACTTACCTTCCGCTAACGAATATTGTTACAAGACAATAAATATGGATAGCCCTTTATCATAAACATTAGTGTGTGCTTCTACATGGTACACTATGGAACAGAAAAATTAAGAGACTACGCGGTAACAGAAAAACCTCTTAATAACAAACAACACTGTGAATGTGTATCTGTTCGCCTACTAGCGTAACTAATACGCAACATCTTCTTTATCTCACACGAGCGAGGGTATAAAGATGTTCTATAAACATAGAAACTTATATCAGATGCCAAAACATCCGATTCACTGTTTACCACCAGGATTTTCCTCTACGTACGCTGCTCCTTTCGTAGATGCTTTTCGGAAGATCCTTCCTCTTCACAGTAAGATGGCAATCGATGTAGCTTTATGCAGACCCTGTCGAAGACATTACAAGCATCGAGGAAACCATGGTTCGGGTGATTGTGATGGACCTAATATTAAGATTGTAAACTGTACATAGTGTACGGATGAACTTTCTCCCTTCATTAGAGAACCTGATTATAATTCAGAAATGAACAAAAAACATGAATGAAAGCAAAGTAACGACTACATTAACTTCCTTGTAAAACATAACATACATAGCATAATATATTTAAAAAATAATTTTATAAACAGTATACGTATTGTTTAATTTGAATGTTGCAGGGGTCACTACAATTTTGGAAGCATTTTGCAAATAATTACACAATAAATATTTCATTAAATTGTAAATGTTCTACTTATTGCATTCCCTTTGCCTCCTCACACCTATCGAATATATTTACACTAATACCATCTATAAAGGCTTGAGTTTACTAGAGAGTGACCTTGATAACAAACAAGTCTAGACGTGCATAACCATGTCGACAGATTACGTGGTGACGTGATGTCAGCATGTCAGATCCTCTCAACAGTTATTCTTTGCATGCTCGACTGCGATCGACATTAGATAGCTCTTCAATTGTATTGATAATTAATAACAAAATTATGGTTTCGTTTGATCGAATACCGTAAAAGTAGGTGTATATTTTGTTAATCACATTAGCTGATTGGCCAACGTTTAAGACTTCGGTTTAGAAAATCCCGGGTTTGTTCCCTGTTTAGATTGTAGAGGGAGATTTTATGCGTATGTGATAATTTCTTCTCTCTCGGTGACTTTCAGTTTTTATTGACAGCGACTGTGAGGCTAGGCTTGCTCTTTTACTCAATATCTACGTCTGACACGTGCTTATGCTAGTTAAACAAGAGCACGTGGTCTTGTTAGTAAACAAAACGCACGTGGAGTGTGGTTACACACTCCCTCCAAGATGATGTGTGTGAGGTTAGGCTTGTTCTGTTATTAAATTCCGCGCTTCTCACCTGTCAAACAAGAGCACGTGGTCTTAATAGTAAACAGAAAACATGTGGAGTGAAGTTGCACCCCTCCAAGATGACGTCTGTGAGGTTACGCTTGTTCTTTTATTCAAAACATCCCCGCCTTACACGTGCTTATGTTGTGCACTCTTATTTAAATTCCGCGCCTCACACCTGTCAAATAAGAGCACGTGGTCGTGTTCCAGATGAGAGGAGGGAGAGGGAAGGATATCTGACCATAAATCTGGGCCTAAGGTTGCGACTGTGTAGTTAGGCCCCTTCAAAATGGCATTTGTACGGAGGGATGGCGATCTGTCCGTATAACTGGGCCAAAAATAGCGACTGTGTAGCTAGGTTCCTCTAAAGATGGCGATGGGAGGGGACTCTATCCATGAAACAGCACCCAAGATGTCGACATTGTAGTTGGGCCGATCCAAAATGTCGTCTGTGAGGAGAGACGGGCATATGACCGTAATACTGAGCCCAAGATGGTGACTGTGTAGTTATGCCCCTGCAAAATGGTGACGAGAAGGGCATCTGTCCGTAAAACTGGGCGTTATGTAGTTAGGCCCCTCAAATGGCAATTTGCTATTTGCTTTACGTCGCACCGACACAGATAGGTGTTATGGCGACGATGGGAGAGGAAAGGCCTAGGAGTGGGAAGGAATCGGCCGCGGCCTTAATTAACGTACAGCCCCAGTATTTGCCTGGTGTGAAAATGGGAAACCACGTTAAACCGTCTTCAGGGCTGCCAACAGTGGGGTTCGAACCCACTATCTGCTGGATGAAAGCTCACAGCTGCGAGATCCTAACTGCACGGCCAACTCGCCCGGTGCATCTGTCCTTAAAACTGAGCCAAGATGGCGATTGTGTAGCTAGGCCCTCCAAACTGGTGACGGGAAGGGCATCCGTCCGTAAAATTTGGCCCAAGGTGGGGACGGTGTAGTTAGGCCTCTCCAAAATGGCAACAGGAAGGACATCTGCCCGTAAAGCTGGGCCCTGTGTAGTTAGGCCCCTACAAGATGACGTCGGGAAAGGCATTTGGCCGTAATACTAGGTTAGGTCATATGTGCCCCCTCTGGTGGGAGAATCAAAATGGCGACGGGAAGTTCATTTGACCGTAAAACTGTGCCTTGTGTAGTTAGGCCCTCCAAACTAGCGACGAGAGGGCATCTGACCGTGAAACTACGCCGGTGAAGTTAGGCTCCTCCATAAGGTTTTTCTGGCTTTCTTATGCGAATCCCCTATTGCCGTAGTAATCAAGATGGCGTCGGCACAATCTGCGAATCCCCATTGTCTTACTATACAAGATGGCTACGGGGAAGGGTATCTAACGTAAAAGTGGGATTAGGCCCCTCCAAGATGGCGATTGTTGCCGTCAGGAAGGACATTTTCCCGTAAAACTAGGCCTTGTGAGGTTAGGCTCCTCCAAGATTGCGACTGTGAAGTTAGGGTTGCTTTCTTATGTAAAATCCGCGTCGGGTATGGCAGCTGGCCGTAAAAAGAAGGTTAGGCCCCTCCATGATGGCGACTGTGAGGTTGGGCATGCTCTCTTATGCAAAATCCGTGAATGGGCATTGCACTACTATTATACTAGGGGTCAATGACCTCGGGTCACAACCCGCATCGGTACACTACTACGGGTCAATGATCTCGTGAGAAAATACTGATTCAGCAGCCATTGTTTCTGAACCACTGTTGCTACACTACTACTTTGAAAACACAAGTCGGAAACTCTAGACACGGAACATCATGAAGAAGGACAAACCATTTTAAAAAGATGGGTTCGAAAATTCCGTAGACAGTTTCCCGTTTCGACAGTACGATAAAAACGTTTCGTGCAACAACTCGTTCACAAGTGACGGACTACTGGTTCCGTAATTAGTAAGAAGAAACAGGGAACGAGAACAGTTCTCACAGAGGAGGGTTTAGAAGACATATAGGCAAGGCTGCCGTCAGGCCTCATAAGTCGCTCTGAAGAGTATCTCAGTAAAGTGGTATTTTACATTCGTCAACACGTAATGCAACAAAATGATTGCATTTGCCATGTTACTGGACTCATTCGGTCCATAACATACCGCCCACAGATGTAATTGCAAGAATAAGCTTTTGCAATTGGCTAATGAATAGTGTTCACGACAGTATCATGGATACGCACTTTATTTATTTATTTATTTATTTATTTATTTATTCTTTAGTTATTTATTTATCCTGAGCATGTATATAGCTGGTGAGAGTTCAGATTCGTTTAGTTTCTATAGGCGTAATCATGCCGCTTCTTTGAGACGACTACTTCCGTTCGCCATCACGGGCTCTGCTCTCGCTGTCTCCGCTTCTATGTGCTCCTATTCCCATGTATTCCACTACGAAGTCTTGAATTATAGTCTACTCCCTGTAGTAATGATAATACATGCTCAGACATGTTTTTTGCGCCGCGCGGATTATCCATAAGGGTAAAATTGTCCGAGCCAACATTTTCACCAGCTCGTACAAAAACACAGACCGAGCTGGATAGCTGCAGTCGCTGAAGTGTGGCCAGTATGCAGTATTCGGGAGATAGTGGGTTCGAGCCCCTAGCAAAAAACCAACATTAACATCATGATTTAAAAAAATGAAGTGTTCTCTCGTAATATTACGGAAGGAGATGAACGTTGACTGCGAGTCCAGACAGTTCTGTATATCACCTAATAATCTGATCCTCTCTACACAGAGAATCGCCTCTTCAGTGTGTGCGCAATAATCAGGGGGCCCTGGCTGATCCCAGGCACGATCGTAGAGGGAAAATTTCCTCATTTGTGGTGTCCCATAAGAGTTACTGTAATTGGAGGTGCATTTAACGTAATATATTATAACTTTCTTCTAATAACACATGGCTGAGTGTCTCAAACCAGGGAGCACTGGCACTCTGAACCCAAGCATAGCGGGTACGATCTACGATATTTTCATTCTTGGTCGAAAATGAGGGAAACTCTTGGTGGCCAAATTCAACCATTTAGATTTTTAGCGTTTGTTGTGAGGTAGTTATGTGAAGAATAAATATGGCCTAACCAGCCAAAAAAGTAACTAAATACATGTAAGCCAAAATTTATATTCAATGCCATTTTCAATTTGGGTAATATTTACCCTTCTTTAAAGAATAAAAGATAAGTCTTTAAGATGCTTTTTTATCATATTGGAATAACCAGTGACATATGTTAATTCAGTTAACAAAATGTTGCTAATATTCTCACAATTAAACTTTTTGAAATTAATGCATACCAATTACAAATATTTTACTGGGTCAAAAGACGGAAGTTGATATGCTCATTGTCATGGATGATGTTCTAAATTAATTAAAATATCACAAATTGAAAACTCATTTGTTCAGTGAATTGTAAATTACTGTAAATCTCTTCGAATAATTCTAACAAATAACACTTTAATGTGTAGATACGTGATGGAAATGGAACCTGGAAGGAGCTACCAATATTATATCCTGAGACATTTGCTGAAACGTAATTTCACCCATTTGAGAAAAGCTGGAGTTAGACCGCTTTTGCACACATATCTTAATATTAAACTCCTAACAAAAGCAATGTTCTGCAGTCAAACTAAGTCAGGTGATGCTGGAAATATTAGATTATTAAATGTAGTCTTAAAGGAATTAAATGAATATTGTTACTTGGGAAGTAGAATAACTAATGATGGCAGAAGTAAGGAGGACATAAAATTCAGTCTAGGACAAGGACTTATAAATATCTTTTTGAAGACATTCGTCTGCACTGTGGTTTTGCATGGATGTGAAATATGGACAATAACTAGCACAGAAAGAAGGAGAATAGAACCTTTTGAAATGTGGTGTTACAGAAGATAATTTTCTATTTTTTGATCTTGCTTTTACATCACACCGACACAGACAGGTCTTATGGCGACGATGGAATAGGAAAGAGCTAGGAGTGGAAAGGAAGCGTCAGTTGCCTTAATTAACGCACAGCCCGAACAATTGCCTGGTGTGAAAATGGGAAACCACGGAAAACCATTTTCAGGGTTGCCGGCAGTGAGGTAAAAAGCCACTATCTCCCGGATGCAAGTTCAGAGCTTCGCGCCCCTAACCGCATTGCCAACTCTCCCGGTTGTTATAGAAGAATGCTGGTAAGATGGGTAGATCGAACCACGAATGATGAGATACTGACTCGAATTTGTGAGATAAGGATGGCTGGGCGAAATTTGACGGGAAGAGATAGAATGATAGGACACATCTTAAGACATTCAGGACTTGTTAAGTTAGGTTTTGAGGGGAGTGTACCCTTTAATAACGGGAGGGGTAGACCAAGGCATGAATATGAAAAACAGATTAAAGTAGATGTAGGATGTAGTAATTACGTAGAATCGAAGAGGTTAGCACGGGACAAGGTGACATGGAGGGCTACCTAAAACCAGTCTATGGACTGATGACCGAAACAACAACAACAATATGGGAATTTCAAACAATTTCTTATGAGCAAATCAGAAACGTCGACTAAGGAAAGTGAAGTACTGCATAATATAATGTTGAAAGAAAGTCTATTACACCGACGTACAAGCTATCGGTTTATACATATACATGCTGAGACGTAGTTGATGTTCTGTTTCATTTTTCAAGTCCATCACTATTATTGTAACTTCCAAATGCACTGCACCTGACTGCATAGACACACACCTGTTTCAATAAGGCTCAGTGAGGTGTGACAAGCAGCTGCCACAATACGGAGATGAAAATATGCTCCTTGTGTGCAATGCAAAAGTGACGACAGTTACAGAAAACATGTGAAAAGCTGGAGACTTGCTGTCCAGAGTCACTGGGAAGCACTGATGGTGTTTCGATGTTGGCAGTAGAGTTCAGTTGGATATCTCCGTGCTCCTAAACGAATATCTAAACCATCACTTCCTGCAGACGCCCATCTAGGTTATTATTATTAACAAAGACATCGCAATTGAGAAATATCCCGGTGACAATAGTCACTTACTGTAGTGTGATAATAAAGTAAAATTAAATTCTAATTCCTCGACAACAACAAATACAAACCTACAACAACAAAAGCACAACAAGCAATTCCAAGGAAAGAAAATATTACAAGAAATACTACTAGTTTAATATTCTGTCTGGCCCCGCGGTGTAGGGGGCAACGCGTCCGCCTGTCACCCGGACGCCCCGGGTTCGATTCCCGGCCGGGTCTGGGGATTGTAAATGATTAATATCCCTGGCCTGGGGCCTGGGTGTTTGTCCCGTCCTTAACATTCCTTTCCTCACATTAAACACTTTACACTTCCGCAATTTCCAAATGCACGCAGGTTTCTAACATATGGTGCAAGTAGGGGAAAAATATATTTATAGGTCGACGCTCCGAACAAATAGCATTTTAGAAAAAGTTTAACATTCTAAATCCAGCAGAAAATAAAAAAATACAGTGTCCGTCATTTAAATATTTTACTTTACACTAGTACTAATGATCTTCTTAAATGTCTTGATACCGGAAACGAATCTATCAAAGACTGCTACAGGTAACTTATTCCAATCCCTTATGGTCCTATTTAGGAAGGAAAACTTAACCACATCAGTATGCTGGTTTCTGGCCCTAATTGTTTATGCCTGTGATCATTTCTCGATTAGTACGAGGGAGGTTCCAACCTATTCCTAATACTACTCCGTGCAGCCCTTCCCATGTAGCTCTTATAAAGACCACACAGGCGAACCCTAGTGCTTCTAGATTCAAGACTTTCCCAATTAATAGTATTTCTCCTATTCCCGTTTACGGAACGCATCGCTCTTCTTTGAACTTTTCCTAGGGAATTTATTAGACTTACCCTGTACGGATCCCAGCACGCGGATTCGAGAATCGGTCTTACCAAACAGTTATAAGCTTTACTTTTGGCACCAGAATTAGCTTTCTTGAGATTACGCATAATAAAATGTAACGATATACAGGATTCATTTACTACATTTTCCAATTGCTGACTTTTCTAATAGTAACAACTATATACTTACAAGTATCAACTTCAACACTTCTCCCTCCCCCTCCCCCCACCCAGTTCGTAATCCATCTTTGTTGTAATTTATTTTACTGAAATATAATTTCTTGCCTCTCCGCTGTGGATTTTCATTCAATTTTCACGCGCCCAATTTTCAATCGTATCTAAATCCTGCTGAAGCATAGTTCGCCCTCTTCTGTCTTTATCTCCCGGTATATGACGCAATCATCAGCAAATAGGCTCACTTGCGATTTTATAGAATCAGACATTTATCATTCATGAAATGTATGAAAAGTATTACCCCAATAACGCTACCTTGAGCCACAACAGACGTAACGTTTATTGGAGAAGATACCGTTTCTCCAACGCGCACCCTCTGAGATCTTCGATTGAGGAGTTCACGTTTCCATTTCCCCACTCTGATGTCAATGTCCGTACGCATTAATTTGGTAAAGGAACATGCCATGTGACACGAGATCAAATGCCTTAACAAAATAAATTACTACTGCATCAATCCTTGACCCATTGTCGAGCTTATCCGATATATCTTGACATACGGAACAGAGCTGGCTTTCACAGGAGAAGCCTTTCATAAAACCATGCTGCCCCTTATATATTATTCCACAAGAGTCCTCTTTTAACCTCAAATGATCTACTAATAATTGCTCCATTTGTTTGCATACGATTGACGTCAAACTTACCGGTCTGTGGTTACTCAAGTCGGTCATGTCTCCCCCATTGCGAATAGGTACTACCATGGCCGATTCCTAATCTTCTGGAACCTTCGTATGGTTCAGTGATATATTAAAGATACTTATTAAGCATTGCAGGATCGCTTCACCCCCGAGTTTAAGTGCCTCTCCCGAAATAGAATCTGGCCCACAAGATTTATTTTTTCTGAGTTTAGAAAGACCTTTGCGCAGTAATGAAGCTTTAATTTGTAAATCATTATTAGTTTTCGTAAAATTGTCCCTGAATAGCAGTGCCGACGAATTAAATACCTTTCCGTAGTGCTTATTTAATGCTTCCGCTTTATCTATATCTATTGTCGCCTTTAAATCCCCCTCCTATACAAAGAGAAGGAAATGACTTAATCTCTCCCTTCAGTCATCGTATGTATTTAAAAAACGGGTTCCAGGAATTTCGATTTTCATTTAGAATATTGTCAAGATATTTATCTTCAGCAACTTTCTTTTCTGCTAGAGAAAGCTTCACCAAACTTCTATACTCCGCTTTGCACGCATCGTTATTATTTATTCTGTTGAACGCTCTCCTAGTCTTACGTTTAAGCTTCCTAAAATTTACGGTGTAGTTCGGCGGATCTTAATTTTCCCTAATTATCTTTTTGGGAACGTATTTATTCAGTCCAGTATTTAAAATGGTTTTGAGATTCTCCCAAATGCCGTCCAACCCCATTCCCTCCTTTAACCAATTGGTATTGTACCCAGGTGGGGATGTAAACGGCGACGTGTAATAATTTATGGAGGAATAGATATTACAGATACGCCAAAGTATAAATTATTACATTAGGAAGGTTAGTCCATAGGTACTACCATGGCCGATTCCCAATCTTCTGGAACCTTTGTATTGTTCAGTGATATATTAAAGATACTTATTAAACATTGTAGGTTCGTTTCACCCCCGCAGTCGCCAGCGGGATACAGGAGAGCGTATCCACACGACGCCACCTGAAGGTGACTACCGCAGCAGCAGTCGAAACGTCTGGGAGAAGCGAGAGGAGTGGACAACGGCATAATAGCCCGGAAGATTTTCATTATATTGACACCGGCCGTGAAAGCCTTCATACTTTAATAGTCCATAAGGAGTTGAGGCATCAAATAGACTTCTATCTCCAGTGGGCTTAAGGAGTAGTAAGAAAAGACAAAAGGAGTGTAGCAATATTCCAGCTCGTATCTTTATCTTGACGGAACGAGAATGTAGTAGCTACTTACGAAACGAAGAGGGGAACTACATCGCCTCAGCGCTGATTCTGGCTAGGACTGCTGAGCGCACGTACGCACGAATTTCATGAAATGACAAGAGGGAAACACCATCGCCTGAAGCGTTACGAATGCTACCGTTGGCAAACCGATATATTAGGTCAAGATTTGAATTATCGCTTAGTCACAAGCCAATTACAAAATTTGCCTAGGAATCCTTTTCAAATACAGGCGTGCCGACGTTGAATTTTGTAAGTGCCACGCGGACCAATTTCGCCAAAAACGTTAAGTAAATGAAATGAAGCAGAGATTCGGAATGAGGGAGAATTTAGAAGCTTGACCTTATATTAAGACATGGTAAATTATACAAGTTAACCGCGGTTATCGAGAGAAATTAGTGACTCTTCTCTCTGATTGGCTGCAAGCAAGGGACGCCATCAATGGCGCGATGTTGCCTGCCAAAAATACAGGAGATAAATTCATAAATAATGCAATAACCCACGATTGAAAAGAATTAATGTTTTGCACAGAGGAGGGAGAAGGTTGGTCACAGCTATGGACCTCGACTCAAAGTCAAAAGAGATCTGCGTGTAGCCGAACGGGAGAACTGAGGTTTCTCTCTCTAACATAACCTTCCATGAACCCTGAAAATGGGTTAAACTGTCCGACTCGTTGGCTGAACGGTCAGCGTACTGGCCTTCGGTTCAGAGGGTCC
Organism: Anabrus simplex; assembly: GCF_040414725.1. Lineage (NCBI taxonomy): Eukaryota > Metazoa > Arthropoda > Insecta > Orthoptera > Tettigoniidae > Anabrus > Anabrus simplex. Next base: position 386,948,461 of record NC_090266.1, on the reverse strand, counting down.
TGGGTTCGATTCCCGGCCTGGTCGGGGATTTTAACCTTAATTGCTTAATTCTAATGGCACGGGGGCTGGGTGTATGTGTTGTCTTCATCATCAGTCATCCTCATCACGACACGCAGGTCGCCTACGGGAGTCAACTCAAAAAACCTGCACCTGGCGAGCCGAACCCCTCCTGGGATATCCCGGCTCTAAAAGCCATACGACATTTCATTTCATTTCATTTCATGGGTTAAACTAATATATAAGGAAGTCATGCAGGCCGCGTCACAACTACTCTGGAAAGTTTATTCGGGCCGTCACCACATTTATTAGTACAGTGAAGTAGTACGCGTTGCAGACTCTTAGGATCTCACCAGTACCATGAGTTCGGATACCGGAGAAAGGGTACCAGTCACAGCTAACTGGAAAATGACTAGATTTGTGTAAACAAAGACAATCGGCACAATTAACTTAGTGAAAGGTCGTCTCTGATGTAAATTTGAGTTGGGAAGTGGATTGAAAATTAAACCAACGGTGGTAGGATTGATATAAAGCATTTTCAGGAAATGATCAAATTTCACGAGAACAGTAGCGGCTGTTGGACGTAATCAGATGCCTGTAGACATTCAGATTCGGGATAATAACTGGTCAGCCTCGCGGACGTTAGCCGAGAAGTACGCAAACATTTACGGGAGTGCCGGTTCGTTGAAGTTGATACCGTTGTATCACACGTTCCTTTGTGCCGGGAAGAAATGAAGATTGTGTGTGTGTGAATTAGGCGGGCCAGCTTAGATGCCAGACATTTAGGCGGGCCGCTTTCCGGCTCGTCAAATTCATGTAAGGTAGAGGTAGGCAAAGGGACCAATGATATGTAGATAATTGTAGCAAGCACTGTTTACATTTAGCTTAGAATCTCTTAGGGTTTATTTTAGTTTAGTGCTTGATTTTTATTGTTCGTTGAGGAGCATGATTCAAAGTCATATAATCATAAATTACTGTTAGGATTGCTCCGAATTTTTTGACTGACTTACGTCAGGTTCCCATTCCTGTGTGTATTTAAAAGCATATTGTATGATTGTCCAGAGGTACAGGTTTGCCAGCGAATTTAAATTTTGGTTTACATGAATGATGTCCTGTTGGCGGAATGTAAATATCAGTGATTTATGTGTGCGGCGGAATTTCGCCAGTGGACGCCGGATGTTATAATCAGTCAAAATATCGACGTGATCTGTTGAAACGAGTTATGCTTAAGATGTGTGTAATAATAAAAATTGTGACAAAAGGCACGGGCCTGATTTATAGGGAGAGGTTAAAGTCAATTATCCAGTAACATGTGGCACGTGGAAGCCTCTAGCTTGTTGCAGTAAATATGAGTAAATAATTATTTGGTTATTTAACGCTTTTGGGATATCCGATAATAATCAAAATAATGTGTTCAGAAGCGATAGAGGCAGTGTGGTATGATGGTCACACTTGTTGAAGGCCCAGAGTGTGTTGAGCCCATTTTTGTTTTTGGAAGTCATGAGGACGGAAATCTGGCATGATAGAAATTTGAGCCGTACTGATATTGATGAAGAAATAGATTAATTCCGAGGCCCACGTCGATAGTATGATCCAGATTTCGGTGTTATGGGTGGGAAAGAATTCCTAACACCGAAAATAAATGAGAAATACAATTTGAAGAGTTCCTGAGAGGAATGTACTTCAAATGGGAAAGAAGAAATAATTTAACACTCTCAGGGACTGTATGGAGATATTCCCAGCCGCGAGGTGCCAATGGGATTTGAGATTTGTCTTGGGAGAACATGGTGTCCCCATAAATTAATTGCGGTACGAGTGAAGAAGGGTTGCAGTTCGAATACCGTTATTGTGAAAATAAGGACATCGATAGTTCATCTGGAATTTAACAGGGGTGACTCGATTCTAAAGAAGAGAAAGTAAGATTAAATCATAAAACTGACCGATCGCTTAGTGGCGAACACAGGATCGTATTCATTGCGGGATTAATAATAATAGTTAACTGCTGTGAGAATAATAATAATAATAATAATAATAATAATAATAATAATAATAATAATAATAATAATAATAATCGCGGAATAACTGACTGGCTCGAAAGAATCCGAACGATAAAAATGATCATCGTAACAACATTTTAGGATGATATCCGATGATGATGTTGATGGTGACTGGTGAAGTCAGCTTGCGGAATTAAATAATGAATGTCAAGTTATGCTAAAAATAGTAAGTTTTGATTGTATTATTGCTGACAAATCCCTACATTCCAATGCTTAATTTAGGGCCCCTTTGTCGCATTCCTTTCGTTAACCACAGCGTTTTGGGATATGAGCGCGGGATGGTATTGAATAATCCCGGGTGGGTCTCTACTCGGGGAGGTGCAGGCGATGACATAGGTTATGTGCTCGCGCCCACGTTCCCAACAGGTAAATGGTCTCGACCGTCTAGGCTGGGGTATTACCGTAGGGGTCGCTGTTTCGACCCTCAGCGATCATGGTTTCAACCACTCAAATTGACTGGTAGTAAACAAATTGTGTAATCTGTTTTTGCTTGTTCTTCTAATCTTTTTGTAAAATTAATTGGCATAGGACGGTCGATAATATTTTGTTTTGCTTTCAGTTATTTGTGAATAAATATAGGACCCCACATGCTCCTTAAGCATTTGCAAACGAAAGCGTTCCAGGTTCTTGTTCTTGTAGACACTAGTTCTACCATTGGCGTCCGAATAAAATATCCGCCCCCCTTCCCTGCGGGGAGCCTCCGGCTTCTCTCTTTTCTCTGTTTGGGTATATCTCTTGAGTTAATCTGAATGAGCCTGAATCCAATAAATATTTGCATGCCCTGTTCACTCCTGTATTACTAATTTCGTATGCCATCATTTTAACTGGAGATACAGACTCTTTAGTATTTTGTTTGTTTATTTACGCCGTATGTCGAACCTTAATCCCCACTGAGACAAAATGCTGGTTCGAACTCATACGTGAGTGGGTGTAGTATAGCACAACCACAAATAGTTTTGAAAACCAACGGAGTCTCCCCTCGCATAGCACTAAATAGTCTTAGAAATTCCTACATGCCACGTACAACAAGTTTCCCGAGGGAGATCGAGTGCCACTGCACCGTGGTCACTAATCCCCTGAATTACGTCACAAGATATAACTATGCCGTGCTGTCTGATTAGAAAAACATCTAAAAGTGGTCGTTTACGTGTGTTCTTTGTAACGACTTGGGAAAAAGCCATTATTCCACACTAATAAGTTAACTGCTTCCTCCGATAAGCCCCCCGTAATTGACCTAGCCCAGTTTAATGACGGAAGATTTAGATCACCTGCAATTATAGTTGTAATGAATGATAGCATTTGCAGATCACATGGCTTTGACAGCGCAGACAAGAGCCAATTCGTTAGAAATATCCACGCGGACCGCTGGGAATCATTTACTCGAAGCAGCACCACGGGCATGCGTTTCTCTGCCCAGACATCCACTGATGCCACAATACCGTCTGAATGAAGGTGGTAACTGTTGTCCTAAGCAGGTAAACCGATCCAAGTAATGGTATAATACATCCAAAACTTTATTAAAAAGAATCATACAGTCTGCGATCTGAGCTGGGAAGAAGGATGAAAGAAAATTTCTGAAGGCAGTAATATATTGAACCATAATGTTAATAATGAATACGGTGATATTTAATGCAAATATTATGTTGCGCAATGGAATGTTTTGATAATTGGCGCGAACCCAGGTTGGACGCAGGAACTTGGGCACGGTTCTCTACTATGGCTGTGGCATTGTATGTGTGAGACAGAAGGTGTGTTAGAGTGGGATAGAGATATGTGGAGCTTGTTTGGGGAACCACCATGCCACATTAACAAAACTTAAAGCGGCAAGAAGCAGGCTTATCACTTCGCAAGAATCCAGTGATATATACTCTCACTGAAGACTTTTAGAGGAAATAAATATATGACAATGACCTTCAGAATTTTAGGAATATTATGATGTCTCATGTCATTAATACGCTTCGAATGAGATAATTCTGCATTAGCGCGCATCACCGTGGGAAGATGTCAACTATCTGCATACCAATGTGAAGTGTGTATCCCGGGTAGTCCCTTAGCATGGCTTGGCTAGATGCTCCCTATAAATACTGGCTGATTTGGAGGGCGGTATCTCAGTCTGCAGCAAGATTTTCTCCTGTGCGTGTCGTGAGTACGTCCGTCAGTTTAATAATTGCTCCATAAACTTTGCTTAGGTCAAAGACTGTGATTACTTGAGTGCTATAGCGCTAATATTTATTCAGCAAATCGGTGATCCATAAAATTTGCAGTAACTGTTCTACCAAATGATTGTATTTAGACGCTTTACAGTGTGGTCGCGAGTGTCTAATTATCCGATCGTAGACAGAGCCTTACGCATAGACTTCATCACAAAGCAAAACGGGTAACCGCATAAATAGATAATTCATTGCGGAAGAAGTGCAAGTATAAACTAAAGCCATTAGCGTTATCCCCACTAGACTTACGTGTGTGAATCACTTGAGTATAAGGTAATGACAATTTGTTCGACAGATTAGGCTGCTGATTGCAGATCGCAGATATATTAGCCTACACACATTCGTGCGCGGTTCAGCAGCTAAATGGGAACAATTATTTTTAACTTCGCAGATCACCAGTAACTGATTTATGCCTGTGAAATTAAATGGAAGTGCCGGTAGTGCCGCGCTGTTAAATAATTGGGCATTTCATTCCAGTGAAGATCTGTACCGTCTTTCAAGAGCTGAGTAGCACGAGACTTTCCGACCGTAACCTCAAGAAGATGGCCTCATGAACGAGCCATCCCACAAGAAGATGGCCTAATGAACGAGCAATCCATAGAAATTGGACCAAGAGGATCGACCCAGCACGACAGCTTCACGATGATGGGCTAAGAAGGAATAGTCATGGCCCGAAGGCGGAAGCGAAAAGGTCCTCAGTAACGAGCTAAGTGGACAAGTGTTTTGGCATGTGTTAGGGATAGTAATGTTTTCGCAGATAGATATTTGTTTAATTATGTAGACAAGATTCAGTTAAGCCCTTTTGGCAATAGTGTGACCCAGTTAAGATACTAGTTAAGCCCTTCAGGCAGGTGTGTAAAATAGTCAAAATGTTATGTAAGCCCATCAGGCAACTTGATGATATAATCACGAATTAGAGTAAGTAAGTAAGTAAGTAAGTAAGTAAGTAAGTAAGTAAGTAAGTAAGTAAGTAAGTAAGTAAGTAAGGAAGTAAGTAAGTAAGTAAGTAAGTAAGTAAGTAAGTCAGTGAGTAAGTAAGTAATGTCCACAGGACAATTGCATGGTGTATTTGTATAGTTAGTTATAATTTACGGGAACTGTGGGAGCTACTGTAGGTGTAACTTAGGATTCTCTGTAGTGAAATATTCCAGTTATTCTTTATGCATGTTAACATAATCTGTTGTAACGTAAATGTCTTCAAAAGGAAAGTTCTGATAATCCAAGGCGGTGTCTGGGAAGATAATCAAATGTTAGTTAAATTTATGTCGGGATCTGCATGAATTATTGGCATGATTTTCAGTGATTTGGGTGAGGCTGTGTATAAGCTGTTGCAACGTCGGAAAAGTAAGATTATGTAAATTTCTGACAGTTTCTTTCACTATGCACTTGACTTGAACCTGGGACCCAAGGATGAGGTGTTGCGCCGTATGAAAGATGCGCCATAGCGTTTGTGATGAATTAGTATATGGGAGTACTATTATTTAATGATATAGACCCGAGATGTGGTCAGGCGATTGAGCCTTTTGTATTTGTGAAAGTAAATGATACCTTGTATTTGTCAAGGAATGACCGAGAGAGCCTATATGCCTGTTTTGTAAGAGCAGAAGACTAAGAGTCCTTGTCTCGTCAAGCTCGCATTAGCTGAGTGGAAACAAGGTCAAGGAGGCGTGTTTGTTTACTATTTTTTCTGGTAGAAGGGAGAGCTACTCACACCAGCCTGCAGGTCAACGACACAACCCACACCCAGCCATGGGAAATTTTCACCTTGGATGTCTGCATGTCAATTGTTTTTTTGTTCTGTTTCTGTTGTGTTTTATTCCAGATGATTAATTTGATGTCTGTTGTTGACATGCGTGTGTATGTTTATTTGTGCTGTTCATGTGTGTCAAATTGTCCTACGCTTGCCGTTAATAAGTGATGTAACACGCAAGTTACTAGGGGTGAAGAGTTCATTACTCTTATGAGTTTGTGGAACCGCGTCCACAGTAATTCTATGTTTGGTAGGTGAAAATTAGTCCTGTGTTTCTGTACAGTTGTATATAATTTTCGTGTCTAAAGGAATTTTCTAGTGTTAATTATTGATCTGCGAAGCGTTACTAGTTCTAATACTACAATTTATTTCTTCTATGCCATGGTGTTGTACACCGAGGACTTGTCCACGAACAGCTTAAAATTCAAAAGATGAAGTAACATTATGAAGACTCAATGTTTTGTATAATCAAAAACTCAACGTTTGTTTAATCAGAAAGAATTATGTTTGTTAAATATCACGAAGATTCAATGCTTTGTATATGTCATTGCCACTTCATGGCGTTTATCGCACTGGTTTTCAGTGCATTGGGTTTGTTATTCTGAGACTTCAATATTTTTATTGTGCTTTCATCCAATAAATTGATTGATTTTATGTTGTTCCTCTAGGTGTTAATATAAGGAAAGATCTTCATTGGGGTAATCACATAAATGGGATTGTAAATAAAGGGTACAGATCTCTGCACATGGTTATGAGGGTGTTTAGGGGTTGTAGTAAGGATGTAAAGGAGAGGGCATATAAGTATCTGGTAAGACCCCAACTAGAGTATGGTTCCAGTGTACGGGACCCTCACCAGGATTACCTGATTCAAGAACTGGAAAAAATCCAAAGAAAAGCAGCTCGATTTGTTCTGGGTGATTTCCGACAAAAGAGTAGCGTTACAAATATGTTGCAATGTTTGGGTTGGGAAGAACTGAGAGAAAGAAGAAGAGCTGCTCGACTAAGTGGTATGTTCCGAGCTGTCAGCGGAGAGTTGGCGTGGAATGACATTAGTAGACGAATAAGTTGGAATGGCGTTTATAAAAGTAGGAAAGATCACAATATGAAGATAAAGTTGGAATTCAAGAGGACGAACTGGGGCAAATATTCATTTATAGGAAGGGGAGTTAGGGATTGGAATAACTTACCAAGGGAGACGTTCAATAAATTTCCAATTTCTTTGAAATCATTTAGGAAAAGGCTAGGAAAGTAACAGATAGGGAATCTGCCACCTGGGCGACTGCCCTAAATGCAGATCAGTATTGATTGATATTGATATGCAAGTGCAACGCAAAATTCCTGTATATTTAGATCTATAAGATCACTTTAGTTATTAATTGGAGGCCACCTGACCATTCCCCACATTCTCCGGCTGCTAGGCGGTGCGTTCTGGACAGAAATAACAGGCAAGTTATCGAACCCCCTGTATTTATTCGACTTATCCATTCACTTACGCCCTTGTAGGGTATATTATGCCGCTTTTATTTGAGATTTACGTATTAAATTGTTTCACAATATGTTTCAGATAAACATAAGGAATACGGATGGGGAACGTTTTACTCGTCCTTTTCTCCCAGTTGTGGTAAACAGCAAATCGTGTCAAGCCTTCTTCTGCGAACGATGAGAGCAAGTTCTCCATTCATGTAAGTGAATGTAATTTGCATGTGCATTTTAGACATGGGTAGAATGTTGGCCCAGATACCTACACCCATGAACCACAGATCCAACCTCAGGTACCGTAATACTTGGTGTCATTACAACACTAAGTCACATTTATTATTAGTGAAGGAAACAATGAGCAGCAGCAGCTGTATCCGGAAGATTGTTCAACTAGTTCTGCTGTTATTCTTGCGACATAAAACTGATATATTATTCTAGTAGAATGATTCCCACGCTCCTCAAGGTCTTCTACAATGTATTTCATAATGCCACAAGCCGGCATGGTCACCGTAGCTCTGTCCGTTATATTGTGACCTTTTCCTCATACCGATTTGAAATAATAATGTTTGCTTCATGGAGAACATAATTTACATCTATAATAATTTTTGAATTACGATGGAACGACGATACGTCAATGTAATGATTTATTAAAATGAAATGATTTATTATGTAACTTGAGGAAATGAAATAATATTTCTTAATTCACGTCATGATTTATGATATAATCGCCACATGAATAATTAATTAAAGAAACTGAGTATGGAAACTTGATATTCGAAGTATGACACGACTGAAGTTGTACAAACGCGGCTATGAAGTCACTATTTTACGTTTTTGTGGTGTTTTGTGGAGTGCGTGATGAGCTTGCAATAAAAATATGGCTGCACTCCATCTTGTAGTTGCAATTTTTAGCAAGGTAGAATTATGGGGTCAATACATAACCGTTGTATATGATTCTACAACTTATCGAACAGGATCTGGTTAAAGATGGTTTGAGATATTTTAAATTTAATACCCTTGAGCTAATACTGACACCAGATGATGAGCCTCCCAATTCTCGCGTAATCCTTGATGATGTGGCTATAGAACTGCAAGAGGTTATTCATTTATACCTTGGTATGGGACGTTATAAATACGTAGATTGTTTTTATTTATGTCAAAACTATACTCGTGTGCCTAAGCAGTAGATACGTGTTACCACCAATATCATTGTGCTCTTTTGGCAAGATTAGCTCAAACTGTGACAAGTGTATGACAAGCATGTTGACACTGGTGTTGCATTCAATGACTTTAAATATCTGTGTGTTACAGGATGGTTATCACAAATACATTGATAAAGAAAGTGATGTTCATCACGGACGATGTCGCATGGGCTCTGATAATTTTATACTAATCAACACAGTGGTTACAGATTTCACGTTATCCGAAAACGTCATCATGTCAATATCGAGCAAGAGATTACGCAACGTATTACGCGTGCACGATACAATATTCGACGTAAATTTAAAGAGTTTAAAGGTATTCAAGGGATGCAAATTTGGTTTTGAAAACACAACTATGTACACCTCTAAAAGAGATGTTTAATTTTACTTCATCGTCTGAGTCTACTACAAAATCTGATACCATGCAAACACCTCAAGATAAGGAGTCGCGGGAAGAGAAGAAGCATGACGAGAAAGAAGAAGATAAGCAGGATGGTGAAGAATTATAAGAACAAGAACAAGATTCTATCGTCCATTTACCATCAGAGAAAGTTTGGTTTTTAACTACAGGCGTTTTTACAGGAACACCTACTACACCAAAACAAAATCTACCTACTTTGTCAAAGTTTATGATCACAACAGGTTCACACTTAAGGTTAAATTTTTGGTCCTTACATAAAGACTATCTTTATAGAAAAATCCGGCATAATCTACGGTATTCGATATGAAGTTGAATGTTTTCAGGTAGGTAATGCTGGTATTAGGATTTATAGCAAACGTTTTATCGTAAAAGGTGTGACCTATATACCTACCAAAGTTATCTTATAAATCATCTTCTCATGGATACTGCACCCGTCCACCTCCCGAGTCCCAGACTAGCATTTATCTCAGGGGTTTCGGTTCATTATTTTAAGTCCACGAATATATAAATATAGAGGCATAATAGAACACGGGAATGAACGGAGCAATTAAAATTAAAATGGGGAAAGCTCGATTGTAAACTTGAATTTAAGGACTCAATGATAGGACTAGGAAGTGACAGTTAACTTTAAAAGGGGTATCATCTAACTACAATAAAAAGATTGAGAATGGTTTCCTTTGAAATAATGGCTAGAAGAGCAGTTTATTACGCCATCCGACGTACGAAACTTTGATACATTTGGCAATGATATTTAAATTTTCACACACGTTACATAAACAAAACACTTGCTATACCGCAAGTGGTATCAATATGTTGCTGGGTTGCTCCTGAAAGAAAAAAATTACAAATGGGGTAAAACTTATGGATCTATTACATTTGAATCGAACCGTTGTTCAAGGATATAGCTTCCTTCTATCGGGAGCCCGAGCATAACCCATGTTACGGTCGGCTTCTCGATTTAACCAAGATGACGTACCCCGGCTATATACATTTTTCCGAGACCGGTACTCGGACTGGGTAATGTTTCTCGTGAATTACGAAAATGGGTTACACGGACAGTTCCTATCTTACGAAGTCCAGCTGATGCCATACCACCGAATTAACATTCATATTTTATTTACACATGATCTGAAATGTTACAAAGTAGCCTCAGTAGACTACTGCTACAGATGAGATAACGAGAAGCGGTGGGAAATACCGTGCCGAAGACCTCCCCTCGCATCGCCAGCGAAGTAAACAAACACACTAAGTATTACTGTAACTCGTCCCGTGCGGAAACCGTACGATAACGAGGTAACAAATGACTATAATATTTATTATTCTTATTATTCAAACTACTCGAATAGAGGGATGTTGTCACCACTTATTTAATCCACTATCGTCAGAATATTTATTTATCCACGAAATTATCATCCTTGAAATTATTATTATTATTATTATTATTATTATTATTATTATTATTATTATTATTATTATTATTATTATTATTATTATTATTATTATTACTGAATAGGTGACTCAAGATTTTATTATTATTATTAATGTCACTCAAGATTTTATTATTATTACTAAACCGGTCACTTCCGCCAAAATGCATTAAGATATCGGTCGCGTTTACAATCAACCAACGACATCATTACTATTATCATTATGACAATTATTATTAATCTGACCGCGATGATTTAACATCGTCCTTAGATTGTTACTATTATTATCGGTTGCATATTATCATCTAGATTCCCGTTTAACATCTTTATCAACGCTCATTTAATTAAGGCGGTCCAATCCTTTATCTGCAATATTTATTATTATCATCACGCCATCATGATTGTCATCACTCTCCATTACAATTATTACACTATACGATCATTTATGTGGAATCTGAACTCTCATTATCCTTAGATCCGTAGTATCCCGACGAATAGCGGTGCAGTCTATTTATTTCGTACATGCTGTCACGGGTTCGAATTCTACCCGCTACGTAACTCAGTGTTTCTCTGTGACACTGCCCGTACATTTTACACTCATTTCAATATCCTAAGTGTCTCTCGTACGGAATTTATATCCCTTTCTATATCAAGATTCCTTAATTCATTTATTTCTCACAGAATTATCACCTGAGTTATTTATTCCACTTCCGTCATCGTACGACCTTTTATTATCTGACTGCAGATTCTTTAACATTTTTCTATCTCATTTTGATCTACGCCTTAGTTCGTTCTCCACAAATAATCGTAACATTTTGAAATTATATTTACCAAAATTTGACAATCATGGTTTCGTAACATTAGTCCTACGTGTTCCGGCTACTGAATTGCAAATTTAAGACACAACATTTATTCGTAAAAAAATATTGGACCGTAATTTAAACCACACGTTCATTAACATGTACGGATTATTAGCACCGATATTAAATTTCAATATTATTAATTGATCAAATTAAATTATCACACACTTTAATTCCGAATTAAAAACGACATCCCGTCATTAAATGACTCCCGATAAACTCAACATCTTATCACTTGAATTTTATTATTACGCACTGCTCACTAAACTTCCAATATCTCTTGAATTATTATTATTATTAATATCGCTTCTCACAAATTTAACAACTTCACTTTGAAATTCTGAACACACTGATCAACAACAAAACACAGCTGGCATGACAAGGCCGGACTTTCCTTCAACGTCATTACATAACTCGTCAAAATGACTGACAGAAAAGCACAGATCGGGTCTATTAGACTATGATAACAAATTCAAATGTAAAAATATTCATGACTACAAAGAAAATATGAATGCATGCATGACTTAACGTACTACCCTATATCTACAAAATTTACATCTACAACCAACTGAATACATAAAAAGACCCGATTATTTACGTTATTATTACTAAATCCTGTCCGTGCTACAAATTTAGGATGGGATCGTTAAGCGACCCATCTTGTTACAGAAGGTAACCAAGTCTAACCAAATTATTCCCATTTTCCCAATCACGCTAACATTTCCCAAATATTATTTACATTTTGGTACTCATCTTAGTTATTGGTAATCCATTGCAGCTTAGCAGATGAGAGGCTCCTTTCGGCCCCTATCCGCCGTACTACTCGCCCATTCTTGATGGCGGAATTCCACAAGTGACTTCCTGGCACATTACCATTTCACACTAATACTTTAACTATCACACTACTTCACCATTGACAATGTTAACACTGAAAAGTTGACTTTTACAAAACAATTTAATACCCTAGATCCAAGATTTATTATATTGCACTGTTTTAAGCTTCGTCCAATTACCGCACAAAGGACATGGACACGTACGACGAGGTGTCGAATTATTGGCCCGGCCCGATTTATGTTGTCCGACGCGATACGCCCGACGCAGGTTTCCCTCTTGAAGTGTTCATGATAGCGGTTCGATCCTCCTTAGTACAGGCTATTATTTCCCTGGTACTGTTCGTCACACAGTATTCTATTCTTGCACTTAGTGCTGTGCAGTTGAATTTTATATTAGTCACTCTTGCAATGCAATTAATTAACTTTACTACGATATTTGTAACTGGCACACACTGTCCTAAGTTAACTACTTTCAGCTCACGGTTTTCGAGCGCGGTCACATTTTATAAGTACCGGCGGATGCTCGCACCAATACATGTTGAATTACTGTAAGCACGACAAGTTTGAATTCAGCTGCGGACGGTCGTTCAGCTTCGAAGTACAATTTCAAGTCAAGCGCGGACGGTATTTCCGCTCCGAAGTTTATTTTCAAGACAAGTAAGACTAGCACAACTGCTAAGACTGCTACGACTGGTAAGACTGGGTAATGAGTGTTCCATGCGCTCGTATATATTGACGAAGCTTTCCCTAGCGCATTAACTGACGTCATATCCATGATGGAGGGGGTGGATTTTTAATATCGGCACTTGCATTCCGAATTGGACGTTAAAATTTATATCAAATTACTTCGCTCCTCTAGCATATTTGCTGGATTAAATATGAACTCCTGACGATCATAGATTTAGGAGATACGGGTGGATTTAACTCCTCACATTTCGCGCCTTTGGAAGCGTCCCTTACAACGTGGTTTCCGTCCAGCCAATAACATTCAAGCTGTCTGGTTTCCAAGAAATCCAGCCTTCAATTTATTTGATTTGCCCATAATTATCGATTATTTTTCCATGCGTGACATCTAATAAGTTCATTACATTGATCCGTGTACTCACAATAATTTATTAGTGATTACTTTCGAAGTTACATTGGTGTCTCATCCCCCATCTCTTAAGATGGTATCCCTGAGTCTCCATCTAAATTTTCGTGATTGGCCTACCAGTGGTCACGTGATTTAAGTTTCAACCTGCAATAACCTAGGCTAGCGAATGTCGTTGAAACCGCTGTACTTTTCCCTTCAACCTTTCCTGGAATTCGTGACGTCGCGGAAGTTTCCGTTCGCCCAAAATATCCCAGCGCACTGCACGTGTGGCAAGCTTCCATTGTCTCAAACTACCCCCTTCTCTTTCTGACCAAGACTTATTTGTGGACTTGTATTTTTCCTGGTCGCCAAACTAATGGGCTCCCCTGCTGTGAAGCAGCTAAATTCTGTTGTGCCAGGCTAAGCCTCACGGCTCCAGTCCGTCGCGTACCCAACTTATTATTTCAACACAGCTTGTACCGAATAAGTTTTCTGTATTTCAATAAATGTACCATATATTATTTTATCAATCAAATCATGAGTGACTATGGACCTATGTCACTCGGGTTCAATACCTCACAAGAGTATTTCGTCAGATGACCTTAAGGAATATCGATCGATTATTTTTGCTACTGACGCTACTCGTCGTACAAGGAGACAGAAGCTGTAAATGCAAATAAGTGTCACAAGTATCGACATTTTATTTCTAAACTGTTACCTTCATACCAACTGTCTGCACGTGGTCTCAATATCACCTAGAAACCTTTGCTACCCTATGTAGATATACGATACTGAAATGATCCAATCCTACTCGTAGAACGTCTGCAACTCTTAAGAGCCTCTCAAGATGCTGGCAACACATGTCGTGAATCAGAAATTCTAGAAAAATAGAAGGAATTACGCTATACTGGTATGATTGTGGAGTGGCTACTCAATGCAAGACATCACCTCTAAATATAAGCATTGCACACACATTACACGAACCAGCTCGTCGCACCTACGGTCCCAGACGTGTTATCACATGTGGAAACGATGATCTATAGCAAGCTGACTTAGTAGAAATGATTCCTTATGCCTCGACCAATAAAGGGTATAAGAATATACTCGCTGGCATCGATGTGTACTCTAAGTTTGTTTTTCAGAACCCGTGTTTTCTAAAACAGCAACTCAAGTCAAAGGCGCTTTGGAACATATAGCTCAATAATCAAACGCTTTCCAGGTCTTCTTCAAACTGATCAATGTATACAATTTTACAACAACTTGTTTCCTTCTTATAAAAAGTATGTCGGCATTCATCACCATTCTACGTAAAGCGTCCTCAATGCAGGTGTTGTAAAACGCTTTAATTGCATGCTCAAAAAATTACATGACGAGAATGTGCATTTCAAGGCTCTTACCGCTTTGTTGATCTCACACCTATACTTATACCGACCTACAATGGTATACGCTCCATCGCCCATCGGAGCAAAGCCGCGTCTTTCTACCAAGAATGCAGCACTCTTAGGTGCTATTCACATTGAGATAACAACATTCCATTTTTGGAGGTGCTAGCGAGTGGTTGTCTTTTCCAAGAGCTCTGTATTATCTTAGTGATAAAGTAGTTAATACTAGTAGCAATTTAGCTAATTTTGTGTATGGGTGCGATACATTTAGTTCCAAAAATTTTGGTGTTTAGTGTTTGATTGTAGTAATTGAGATTAATGGTATTTACTTACATTTTTTATACTGAGTAATTTCGTAGGCGTTCGCCAGATTACAAGTTATAGGTTAGGATTACGTGAAAGAAGTATATTTTATTTTAAATACTATTACTTCAATAGTAGTGGGTTTGTTGATAGAATACTTACAAAGATGGAATATTATAAAGAGTTGTACCTGCCACAGCGGTTTTATTAGTGCCGGCAATAGACAGGTTATTTCAAATAGCAGTTCAACTGTTCCACCTCTCACGAAGGTACCAATTTCTTTACATAACGCGATAATGTTTTAAATTTTGTTTAAAGAAAGGATTTTTACAGAATATGCAGTATTTCACTGGCGAAGTAGTTAACAGTCGTTGTATTGTTATCGATTATCGTCGCTCTTCGTATTCGAAATGTTGCCATGTTGGTTACAGTCGTGAACAAAGTGTATAGTGTAGTGAAGAAAATATAAATAAGAACCTGCTGATTCTTTTATTTCTGTATTCCGATCATTTGAATTTCTGAGTAGGTAGTTCAAGTGTCCGCAATTTATACTTTGCATCCTCAATCTTTCAGTATTTAAGAGCAGACAGCTTTTAGGAATAAAATAAAAGGCCTTACTTTTAACTATATTTCGGTTGTATCAATTATCCAAATTGTAATTAGGAAACCTAAACGCAGTTTAGAATTAGTATCACTTACCAATTATTTACTTTTAACTCCAGTCCTTTTGTTTTAGTTAAGATGTTATAATTAGGATGACGTACACACGTGCTTATCGTACTTTCTGTATGATTGCATATCATTTTTCTAGTAGGGTAAAATCCCTCTTCTCTCAGCGCGTAGGTACTAAAAAACCGAATAAGTAGGGCCTATCAGGTAGTTTTAATTCTAGTTGTATTGTTTCATTTAACATGTTGCAATTAGTGAAAGCCTAAGTGCAGTTGAGAATTGTAGCGTATCGTTAACGGTAGTTATTTTATTAGACAATATCTTGCCTGTTATATTCGTGTGTTATTCTCGTGTACGGAAACCCCTTTCGGTATTTCAACATTTAACTAACGGCCGTTTATATTTCTATATGAGCACAGTACGATAAGTAAGTCTAATAATCTGCGTGTAATTTAGCTGTGTTGTGTGTTCCTTGAGCAGTTATTCCGAATATAAACATTTAGCAGAAATTTTGATTTCTGTTTCTGCGTAGTAAACCTAATGACCTTTTGTAATTTGGATACATTTGAACACATTTTAGAATTATTGCAGTGTACTGCTGTGTTAGATATTAGTGTACTTATTTTATTATAGTGAAATATTCGTGTAGTACGGGAATTTTTTGTAGGTAGCAAGGGAAATATACACCCGGCGGCCCCGGGTACGATTCCCGGCCGGGTCAGGGTTTTTTAATTGTAATGATTAATATCCCTGGCTTGGGGACTGGGAGTTCGGACGTCCTTAATCTTCCTTTCCTCACACACAACATTCCGCACTACCGTCATTCCAATTACACGCAGGTTCTTACAATATGGTGGCGGTAGGGGAAAAGATCCACATGGGTCGACGCCCCGAACAAATGGCATATTTTTTAAAAATAAGGGAAATATATCTCTAGAAATTTGGTTTTTACTGAAGTTTTACTTCTGAAATTAGGATAGGCCTCACTATATTTTAGAATTGTAGCGTAACTATTCTTATTAGACAGTATCTTGTTTACCTTTCCTGTTTGAATATAATAATAATAATAATAATAATAATAATAATAATAATAATAATAATAATAATAATAATAATAATAATAATAATAATAATAATAATAATAATAATAATTTATCCATAACTATACGTATTTGGTGTACTTGTACAGTCTGCCTCTTGGGCCGATGACCTTCGATGTTAGGCCCCTTTAAACAACAAGCATCATCATCATCAGCATCAGTCTGCCTCTTATTCCTAGTATTCTACAATCAGGTCACGTTTAATTAACATAACTGTAGTGTAGTTATTCTAACATTCATTTCCTGATTGTATTATCGTCGCGAAGTCTTTGTGTAGTTTATATTTTTTCTTTCGTCAGACATATAAACTGTACCCTTGCGAATGTCGAATCAGCTGTAATCTTCTCTATCATTCTGCCACGGCGCTCCGTAATAAAATATAAAATATATTGGTGCGCGATCGGTTCGGTATTCTCCTGCTCCTGCTGGTACATAAGGATACTAAGTACTACGGGTACTATCACTACTAAATGATAATGGACCAGGATAACATTTTTGCTACTTGATTTATTCAAATAGAATTTAATGAAAACCTAAAAATATTTAGTAGGCAAATAAAATCATAAAATGGACACGGACTGTAAAGTAGTCATGGATAGTTCGGTTACGCCATAAGCAAGAATTCTCCATAACCGATTAATAAAACTGAAAGTAATTATTGACACCACAGGTGTGCAATATTGACTAGGAATTGACGTAACCTAGTTACTTTTATCTACAATGACAAGTTCAATAATGGTTACATAAAATAACTCTGAGCAGTGTTTAAGTAATATTTAGTTTAATTGACAGATATAAAAATTAAAATATCCTAAAAGTAATTACATTGACTTATATGAATTGGCACTGTTCCTATAAATAATTGGGAGTTGCCTGAGAACACACCTGTGTTCGGGAGTTTGCTGCTCCCTGTTACTTTATTACTATTATTCAAATTAGCATAACATTAAATGTGGTTTATATAACAGGAATTAATTGAGGGATGTTCCGCCATTCAACACTATATATAATACATAATATTTATTAAGTGAAAACCGGTTTCGATTCTCTTGGAATCATCATCAGTTCACAGTAAATAAATAAATCGAAAGATCTTAACAACAATCAACATGAAATCTGCCTTTAATACATTTAAAATGGTTGACATTACCTATTTGACATAAAACACATTAATATTTAAAGAATGTCCTAGGATCCAGGTCACAGATAACTGCAGTGCGTTTGCACAGTGTTGAACAGAGCTTTAAGATAATGCATAAAAACTTGAAGCTGAGGAATATTGTGAGGTTCTGATTTGTTACTGTGGATGTAAAAAACGTATGTTAAAATGTTCAAATATTTGTAGTTGAATCGTCGATGGAGGATAAAAACATGCATCAAACTTGACGAACTTGTAACGTACCGATGTTAGTACAATTTGTAGTTAAAACGATTAGCTGAGGAGTTGGGGGAACATCCTTCGTTGTTTTGTAACATCTGCTTGGTTCAATTAATTGAAGGAACAAGAATCCACCTGATCGATACTTTCACTTTTATTTAGCCTTAGGCTATTTCAATAGACATTAAATTAAAAGTTCAGAACAGAAATACTTCACATAGTGCATACAAGTTCTTCAGTAATCAACAAACTTATGGAAAATTCACAAGGACTATATTTTAGTCCATCAGTGTTTTTAACATTAATATTTTTAATAATAAGTCATAGTTTAACTAACAATCGCCTTCAATGCATTCCCCCCCTCTACCCCCCCCCACATCAATTCACACACGCACTACTAACACTTGTTTTTAAGGTTTTAAGAAAATTGTGAGACTGTTTTTAGCTAATTTTACTTTTGCCAAATGTAAGCAGCTGATGATGAATGCAATGCATTCGAAACATGTTCTGAACTTTTAATTTAATGTCTATTGAAATAGCCTAAGGCTAAATAAAAGTGAAAGTATCGATCAGGTGGATTCTTGTTCCTTCAATTAATTGGATCATATAGTCGATACGGATATGAAGTGGATAGTACGTAACATCTGCTTGGTTGTTGAAACAGTCGCTATTATTGTTGTTGAAGTAAACGTTGAATGATGGTATGGCCTTGGTTGTATGACACAGTATCGTAAAAGGTGGATGTCTGAGGAAGGAGAAGAAATAAATAAATGCAAACTAATGTGTGTGTTCGGATTTAATTATTGGAAAGTGGTTTCGATAGTACTTCTTCCCTTATTCCTCGCTCTCGATAATCTGCTGCTAGAAAAGTAGGTGGTGCACTGCTCGTCTGGCTAGGCCTGGGGCTTATTGCTCCTGATATACCTCATTTACTACACTTGTCAGGCACAAAGGACAAGTTTGGTCAATCAGGTATTTACAGATTACAGTGCCAGTCTTGTTTAGCAAGCTATATCGTACAGACAGGCAGTAGCTTTAACACCAGATACAACGAACATATTTATGCAGTCAGCCATAACAGGCATTCTATCATGGGAATGCATATGCACGAATCCAATCAAAATTTTTCCGATATAGACAAGGAATTACAAATTTCTGAAATTATGGAAAAGGGACCTCCGCTCAATATTATAGAAATGTTTTATATATCGTTGGATCAACGAGTCAATTTAAATCACAATCTGAATGAATCCATCGAGAAAACAAACATATTTTATGAGGTCATCCACCCCCTTATTCTCAAGACGTATCTAGGCAGAAAAGCGCGACAACGGATCACTCCCCCACTCTCTCGCATCCCCTTCACACCACAGCCAATCTAAAACAAGTCACCACTCTCGCCCCTTTCAAAGCCAGCAATAAGCTCCATGCAGATACAGACGAGCAATGCACCTCCTACTTTTCTAGCGGCAGGTTAACGGATACTCCAGATCCCACCGGACAACCTCATCCCACAGGAAGATAAAATTGCCAGTGCACTGACCAGATTGAGATATGCCGCTGCTATACGCGAGCGCCGCCAAGGCCCTCGACGGTTTCGACAACCTCTTCAGCATCGAGATCTCTTTCTAATCTGTAAACCGGCTATTTCCAAACCCGAGCAGCGGATATATGCCAAATTATGCCTTTTATTTACAGGCCCATATCGTATTCAGACGGTTCTAAGGAACGGGGATTATCAAGTTGCTAAAATGGATGGTACCTTGGAGGGTATTTATAATGCCTCAAACTTCAAGAAGTATGTTCTGCAGTAGGAATGAAGAGAATAAAAATAAAATCCCTCGAATTTTCTTTTACCACCCCGGGAGGAATATGTATCAGGAACCGTTGTCCCACTTGGAACATGAAATCATAAAGTCCGAGATTTGTAATGGGACGGTCAGAATTTACTGTAGGTTCTCAACGGTACGGCACTCAGCTTGCAGTCCACATCAACTGTTCCACGTCACCGTTGACGCAATAGCGCATGAACAAGGCGTGACAATCTGGAAGTTCCCAGATCATTTTTTTAAATCCAAAACTATTAGAATTTTGATTTAAAAGCTACACCACCTTGTAGCCCATAGTTTAAACGTAAACATATGAAAATTTGGCGAAAATCAACCTGTGGAATTGGGAGATATTTGAGAAGCAAGAAATGCAATTTTCCACGAGGCTCAGGTGATCACCCGGTTCGTGGATATAAAGATAGAGCCACATTGATAAAGCGAGAATAGTTCCAGCTTAACACTCACAGCTGTAGCGTATGCAGGCTGGTGAGAATGAATCTATACTCGGTATTCGAACCCAGGACGGTACGCGAAGGATCGTCGAAACAGACTTTTGATTGCAGTGAATGACGTGACACTTTGAAAATGTTCGATTGCGTACGTTCTTGTAAATTTGGCGAGTGCCACAACACTCAGAATCTTTTCGACAACACAGTGATTTATGATGGCGGTAGTTACCAATTTCGTGTTTCTAACTGCAGTTTAAAACGTCAGTGATAAGTAATTACTTGAAGCTTTTCAATACTAATTATTGCGTGTGAATTAGGAACACTTCTTAGGATATTATAGACTGTTCATCTCACTAAAATAGACTGTTAATAATCGTACTTTGACGTGTACGTTTAAAGACTGTGGAAGTGTGACACATTCAGGGCAAGTGTGCGATATTAAATTACATTCTCTCTTTTTCTCTTCCACATTCGAACTCTGAAATTTACAGACCATTGTAGTCATCAAAGGACGTTATTTTCAAGTGTTAATACTCTTAAATATTACGAAACTTACAGTTCCCCTTCATGAGTAGAGACTATAATCGCGTATAGATATAAAATTACGTGAAGTGAAATTTGTTTTTGGCAACGACATTAGTGGAATATAATTTAGTTAACAAACTGTATTCCAATTGACACTACACTTAAATTTGATTTGAAGTAAGGACATTCCTAATTATTCCTACTGAATTATGCTTGCAATAGACTACAATTTTCCAGTGACACAATTTTGGAACAATTGAACTGTGCTAGGAATAAACTGTGAGATCTGAGTGATACTAATTACAGACGATAGACCTAGGTGTACTACAGACTATGATTTCTAGTGCAAAAATCTCGAAATATGCTACCAGTGATAAGATACTCCATCCGTGTGCGCTTTATTAGAACTATGCTGTGTTAAAATAGGACATTTCCGAAGTTAAAGATAGGCAGTTGGAATTTTTCGTGTCCTATCAGTATATTTTGAATACGACAAATCCTGACGCGTGCCTATTACACTTATCTAAACCTGTCGACGAGGTAAAAGAAGACCGTGGTTCGAAGAGAGACATCATATCGTGGTTCGACGAGGGATTCAAACGTGGTACCATGGTGGACATGACGATATCGGACAACAGGGAGCTCAACTTGTGGTTCGCTGAACTACATGTTCTTTAATCCAGTCCAGTGTTCCAGTAATACAAGTGATGTAGGTGCATTACAAATTTTGTAGTTTCACCATACTAACTTTTCATCAGGGGAACAGTAAAATCAGTGATTTTTGGGGTGGGTAGCAACGAGCATTATGAACTAACATCATTTGGGTCTATCACAATTACATAAAGATCAAGATTGAACTTTACAAGACGCACTTTATTTTTCACTTTCATAATTTTGCGAATCTCAGTGTTAAATTTAGGTAAACTAAAGCATAAATTCGAGTCTCGATTTCTATAAACTTAAAAACAGAATTTATGTTACAAGTGATAGAATATTTCATTTATTTCCGTTCACTAAATGAATTTTTCTCAAAAGAGACAATATTAGAAGAGTTCGTTACTTTAAGGTATAATTTATTTTCATTCATGTATAAATCTAAAGACTTAGATAAAAATTCATCATTTTGGACAAACCTATGTGCAGGATAAATGCTTTACTTTCAATAGCTTCAACTAAAGCTAGCCAGTTTCTGTGTAAAAATCGTCCTCAACTAAAATGACAAGGAATCTACATTTTGAGTTCAATGAAAGAATAAATGTTATTAAAGAATAGTAAACTATCATTTAGCATACTCTCTCTCTACTGCTTCATAAGAACCCGAAACCCCTTTGATAAACCTCATGCCTTATTGTTCCCGGTACACTACTTTATTCTCTTTGAGAAGAGTTTGTAACGTTGGACATCCTAATTCATGTAGATCGATAACTTCACATGCTGACGGTAGATAATTGTGCAGACTTTCGCAACCCTTTACAAACACTAGATCTGCTCTTGACAAAAATGAGAGTTCATGATCTTAGCCTGAAAGTGATACGAAATACATATTTCTTCCCACCACAGTCCTAGATTTTTTAATCGATTGCGTCTGCCTTTTATTTTCATTTACTTGAGGACAGTGAGGGAAAGGTGGGATGAATACTAAACTGAGAACTTTTGGTGCCCATAATACAGTAGATCCAACACAGCTATCTCTCTGAACACGAATTTGTTCCCGTTCTCTTTAAAAACTCGAAATTCGAGTATCAAGGTTCTTATCATGACGAAATAAACAGCACGAAGCTCTCTAGCACAGTATAATATTGAATACTAGCTGATGTACCCGTGCTTCGCTACGGGATTCTCAGAAAGACTGACTTGGTGATTTTCCTAACTGAATTCAATATAGGTCATTACAAAAACGTCAGTAGGAATGTAGCGATTGAAAGCAATGTTATCATATAAAATACTCGATCAAATGAAAACCCGCACACATTCTCACTTTCAACGAAAAGTACTACGGTGCCGATCTAACAGTCCAAAGTTCCAGAGCTGGAATAACCAGGTCGCAGATTGCCGTGAACACTCCTCTGTCATTATTCCGTTAAATATTCACACTACTCATTCCAATCAGTGCCTCAGAGTAGGGATTGAATAGTTCGAATGCTATGATGAACCAGTGTGTTACGTACCAGTAATATCAGAAAATGTATGAACCAGAGGAATGGCATGCTAAAGAAGAAAGTTATCTAACTCCCCAGCTACTTCCCGCCAATATACAGGCAGGCTGTCACACTCGGTACGACCAGGCGAGTTGGCCGTGTGGTTAGGGCGCTCACCTGTGAGCTTGCATCCGGGAGATAGTGGATTCGAACCCCACTGCCGACATCCCTGAAGATGGTGTTCCGTGGTTTCCCATTTTGTCACCAGTCACACCAGGCTGTACCTTAATTAAAGCCAAGGACGCTTCCTTCACACCCTTATTCCTTTCCTATCCCATCGTCGCCGTAAGACCTACCTGTGTCGGTGTGATGTAAAGCAAATTTTAATAACCTCGGTACGCTGCAGTAATCCTATCTATCGAAGATGAGTGGAAACGGAAGACAAAAAGCATATCGCAACAAACAATGGTCAATGTAATGTTATTGTTGATAAAGTTTATGAGCTTTCTATATTGCAGGACTTCACATTAGTTTTCTTTTGACTCTGTGATATTAGGGCGTCTTACAAAATTATTTATATCGTAAATTGTAGTTCCTCATTCTCAGATTTTACATAGCGATTTTCACTAAATTCTGTTTACCCATTTTCTCGTGACTCGGCGCTGATATGGACTTAGTAACAAAAATCCAAATTCATGAATATCTCTGTGATTATATGCGGTACGGTATAAGACATAAGACATAAGTGATCGGAAATTTAATAACTTCTTACATAACTACTACTAACTTACGACATAACTAAAGTTATGTTAGTTATGTAGTATTTATCGATACGACCACTAATAACATAAATAACTTATCTGAGAATTATATTTCAGGCCTTCTCCTAAACTACCATTTTACTCAGCGTGAGTAAAATAATTTATAGTCTAGATTGTAGTGGTTCATCACTCAACTTTACATATCGATTTTCATAAAATTCTCTTCAGCCGTTTTCTCGTGATGCGTTTACAGACAGACAGACAGACAGACAGACAGACAGACAGACAGACAGACAGACAGACAGACAGACAGCCAGACAGACAGACAGACAGACAGACAGACAGACAGACAGACAGACAGACAGACAGACAGACAGACAGACAGACAGACAGACAGACGGACAGACAGACAGACAGACAGACAGACAGACAGACAGACAGACAGACAGACAGACAGACATTCCGGAAAAGTAAAAAATGCATTTCCTTGTTACTGTGGACATGACCGATACAGAAATACCATTATTTACAAATTCTGAGCAATTTACAGACAGAACTCTTATTTTGTATATATAGATTTAAAATTTCCTACTCATAGCGTATTTAAAGAATTGAGTTCACGATCACTCCGTGTCAAAACAGCGTGATCATATACGTCACATGATCTTGTCTCATGCGTTGGACATGCCTGTCCCAGTAGATTAAAGTTCCGGGTGTGTTCTGAGCATACGATTTTGACCTCTTAATGATGCAAGGACTACTGTAAGCTACCACATGTCTCCAGAGTTCAAATCTGTAAGCTCTAAAGTTAAAATCAATCAATGAGTGTTCCGTTCACCAAAGAATTGCGTGAAGGTCAGCTCAAAGGATAAGTAAACGGGCTACGTGATCACCAGAAACGTTTGCTCAGAAGAAATACGTGAAAAGACATGTTACATCCCGTCACTCACTTTGAAACACGCACACACAAGATTTTCTTCAATAACATGAATGTGAGGAAGATGAGGAGGACGATAGACCACCTTGTGAGGAAGAGAAGAAGGAGTAAGTTGGAGGGGGGAGTTGGGGTGGATGCGAAGGTGGAGTTGGAGGTGGAGGCGGATGTAAAGGTGGTGGCGGAGGTAGCGGAGGTGGATGTGGAGGCGGAGGCGGAGGCAGAGATGGAGGTTGATGTGGATGTGGAAGCGGATGTGGAGATGGAAGCAGAGTAGGATTATAGACTCCCTTCCAGTAACAGAATTAGTTGAAGCCTACAACATCGAAAGCTCGAACTCAAGTTCAGAAGGCTCTAACCACTAAACTGCTTCAGCCGGTCTCGAACTAGAGCTGTCATTCATTTCGAAACACGCACACACGCATACATAAGATTTTCAACAATATGAGTGTGGTCATCGACACCCAGTCAAGGAGTCGAACTCGAACTTACGAGTTTAGCTGAGGGGCCCTGTAAGATTAGGGTTAGCTAAGGAGTCGAATTCGAAGTTACAAGTTATGAGCCCCTGAGGTAGCTCTCCCGAGTTAGTCCCATAAGATCTATGTATATGAGTCAGCTTACCTAGTAGCCCTTGCATCATTTCCCAATGTTAGTCCGATAAGACTAATAGGTAGGTCCTAAGTTACAAGTTGTGAGCCCCTGATGTGGCTCTCCAGATTTTGTCCCATCAGAGCAATGTACATCAGCCATCTTGACCAGTATCTCTTGTATTATCTCCCCAACGCTTGGCCGATAATAGCGGTAGGTCCTAAGTTGCAAATTGGGAAACCCTGAGGCAGCTCTCCAGAGTTAGTCCCATAGGAGCAATATACAACAGCCATCTTGTCCAGTAGCACTTGCGCCAGTTCCGAAAAGTTAGCATTGTAATGTTAAGCCATTAGTCGAATCCAAGCCTGTAAGTTTAAGCTTGCACACTTATGTGGTTAGCCTTGGCATCGAACTTGGGTCTGTAACTTTTGGCCCGGAGTCGAATGCAAGCCTGTGAAGTTAAGCCTGCATACGTAGCGAGCGTCAGGTTATGACGTCATGTGAAGTTCAGTATTTACTCTTAGTCAGCACATCTGGGCGGAGGAAGCCTCCTCACAAGTGCTAACGAAGGTGGAGGCGGCCTAACACGTGAGAAACCACTACTTGCTTATTCCGTGGAAAATTCAGATAGGAGCTATTGCTATGAGTGTACTTGTTTCCAGAAAGTTTGTTGGATTGTTTGGAGGTAGGCAGAACAAGCGGAAGTACTGAATAATAAATTGAATCTCAGGGTATAATAAAAATGCCACTGCCATCCGGAAAATTATTAAGAAAGCTAAATATGAATAAAAGTGGTCAAAATATCCCCATCCTTTAAAAATAAAACGAAACATTCCCAAGAAATTGCCTTATGAGAACTATTAGTTAATGTTTAACTTGTTTTTATAAATGCGACCATAGGAAAAAGATGAAATCATCTAATGCCTTGCACTAGTCACAAGTTTTCGTGTTCCGCACCGTATAAACTGAAAGGGATTTTCTTCTTTTGCCACTTTCAACATATTCTATGTGGTTAGCGGGTGTGAACTGCATAGCACATGTGGATTTGTCCCTGTCTTACTGCAGGTTGCCCTTCCTGACGCCGGCCTTATGTGGAGCTATGAAGTCACTATTTCACGTTTTTGTGGTGGTTTGTGGAGTGTTGCGTATGATGAGGCTATTATTGAGATAAATACAAACACCCAGTCCGGGAACCAGGTAAATTAACCAGACGTGGCTAAAATCCCCGATTTGGCAGGGAATCGAACCCGAGTCCCTTTGAACGGAAGGCTGCATCACCAACTACGCAGCCAAGGATTCACAATGTAAACCCGTAACAGTCTGTTGTTCTTGGTCATGAAAGCTCAATAAAAATAGATTTGTATTTTTACGTACTTGTTAATATCATAATCATAGTCACAGGCAATCCAGTTTTACCTAGAATATAAATCAAAGGGATTGATTTTCGTTTCAAAGAATGCGCATAAATGTGTCAGGATTGGAATCTTCGGCACTTTAGTGAGAATCCAGTGAAGATATCACTAGTTTATCAAACGCCCATAAACTACATTTTGAGATAAGTATTCTTATTTATCTGTTCAGTGAGAAAGATCTCAAATGGAACATCTGAACAGTTCAGGTAATGAAGCTCTGCGACGACCGCGCCTTGAACTCATGATACAGTGATATAGTACCAACACACCTACACAAACACTGATGATAACAGGTCATTTAACTCAGATCTCTCCAAAAATAGCTTGCAATCGTTTCTGCTGTCCTTAATTGATTATAACTCACCAAAATACATTTGGAATTCGATCTTGATCTTGTTGGTCGAGCGTATAATGAATTGAAGGCTCGTATTTACATAACCGTTTAGCATACAGATAATGGTCAAGAATGTTTCCTTGGCTCTTCGGAGCTCCCTAAGGATACGGCATCGTAAATTTCTTAGACACACTGGTAAAAGTGAGACAGCCGAGGGTCCTTCCTTTCAGATTGGTATGCTGAGCCGGAATGTTAATGCTTATGTTTATGTTTTTCTAGTCAGTGTTTCATCGTTATGGGGCGTATCCAGGAAACTGGCTTTGGTTACCTATTGAAAAGTTCACAACTGCAGTATATACATATTTTAATCATTTCTATTTTCATGAATTCAAACCGATGTTCTACTTAGTTTCCATCAGTATTATAATACTTATCACAATAGCGAACAATTCTGACTCTCGATTTCATAGACATGTGTGCTATGTAATGAGAACAAGATTCAGGCCGTCTGCGCAGCATAGTTGGTTAAGCGTTCGGCTTCTAAGTTGTAGGTTGTACAGTCGAAACCCTGTGGAGGAAGTGGGAATTTTAACGGCGATTTAGTACGGGAGACGCGCGTCAAAATATCCAATTCCTAGTTTAGGTACGGCTCCTTGACGGAATGGTCAACGTAGTGGTCTTCTGTTCAAAGGGCCCCGCGTTCGATTTCCGATGGGGCTCCTGATTTTACTCACGTCTGATTAATTCCCTTACCTCGGTGCTGGATATTTGTGGTTTTAACACACATCTTCATTCACGTGCAACACATCGTACTACAAATCACCATGGTGACACGCAGTGGTGAATAGATCCCTCTACATATGGCTGGCGTCAAAAATGACATACGGCCATAAAACTAGGCTAAATCCTTACAACATGCCAATCCCAAGTGATTGGGGAGAGGCAAGGAAGAATTTTAGGAACCCTTTTTAGAACCAATGTCCGGAATGCCAACTGGGAAAGACGCTACATTATTAAACCCTATACAAATATGGCAGCCTGTCCAGAATATGAGAACATGTAGTCTGCACCCTGATCATGTTTCCGGTATGGCACCACCGAAGGGGAATATACCTGCTGTATTCAACTTTACAGCTAGCAGAGTCGATTATGGGTAGCCTAGGATATGAGTGATAAACTTTTTTAAATACCTCTTATACAGGGAACTACACCTTTGTCTCTACAGTCGGAAATCCACCGTATCTCATTACATACCGACATCCTGATTGATATTATGTTACGAGGCGTTCATTGAGGCATGGAATGACTTCTTCAAAGATTAAATGTAATTTTCAGGCAAAGAAATTCTCACTACGAAACGTAGGTCAATCATAAAACAGCCGAGGAATCAAAATTAGGTGGTTTGATCTCTGTCTGTAGTGAATGTGTATGGCTATGCCTTGTGTGATTTCCCCACATTCACTATATAAAGCGCTGGAAAGTACCTTACTTTCAAATATAGGCCTACATGTATATATTGCAATCCTAAATTCAATTAACGACATGCAGATATTCTGTTATTTATTCTCTTTCAACAAAGGAAAATTCTAGAGGAAATTATAGGATCCGACTCTCCTATCCGTACTCAAAACGAGGTTAAGGAATGTGAAAGCCTTCATTTTCCACAAACCCATAGCAGACCAAACCTTACGCAGCGTTAGGTGTTCTTTTTGTTGTATGTGAGAAAAATAACTTTAAGGACGACACAAAGACCCAGTCCCCACGCCAGGGATTTTAATAATTTGCAATTAAAAGCCCCTGACCCAGCCGGGAATCGAACCCGGGGCCGCCGGGTGATAGGCGGTCGCATTGCCGAACAGGGTTAGGTGTTATTTTGCTCGGTTATCCATGGAGGGCATAATGTTAGTCCTAGTACTATACTCGCAAACCGTCGACTGTTGAAGGAAACTCATCTTTTTCGCATTGACCATTAATCTATAAAACCCAGAATGCAATCTAGTGAGAGATTTTATTGTAGACTTTCAAGAAATGCCACCGAACGTGCAAGGTAAATACTGTACTTCAAGCCTTCTTACATGCCCCTGAATTTCGTGACGTACTTTGCTAACAAGCCCGTTACTGATCTTCATTGTCAGCTCCATCTCCATCTCCATCCGATACTTGTCAAGAATACGCCCATGTACTTAACGAATTCACTAAATTCACTAAAAAATTGTATACTTTCGCCCACAACAACAGTAATTCCCAATAATCTTACGTTTGAGACTTTTAGCAGCAGCTGCAAGACATGTATCTATGTGGCTCCAATATCTGTACATAATAAACTAGGAGGAAACGGTCGTGGCCGATAATCTTAGGTAGCATCGCGACATTCCCCTCAAGTTGGAATGAGCAAAACACGAAAATGTACTTGTAACGTCGTCGGAAGTAGAATTTTTAGATATTTTTCTTCTCAATTGTCCTCGTGAAGCTGAGTGCACCACAGTCCTGCAGTGAGGCCCACCGCGCTTCATTGACAAACCCACGAACTCTGGCGGCCTAGACCATGTAGTGCCATTGTCTTCTGACGCGGCCACTTACTGGCCCACATCACTGGTCCCACACAGCACACCGCAGTCTACCGCACTGGGTGGGCTGAACAGACTACCTTGACTACTTCCTCGCAATAACGCGTGTACCGTCTATAACGAAATGTTCACTTCACACATCTATTCGGATCGCTCGCTTATACGAATTCCCGTAAGCTAATGGCATTTTTAAAGTACGCTAATCGCAGTTTGAAGTAAAACGATAGACATCTCTCTTGGACTGAAATAATAATAATAATAATAATAATAATAATAATAATAATAATAATGATAATAGAACACAAACATAAACTTTATTAGACACTCTAATATTCATATGCAATTGATATCAAGTTAACTAAAAATGAATCTAAATAACACGAAAAATATTGAAGTGGCCTTACTCGCGTTTAAATCAAAATAAAATACCAACGAAAACGACGTAAAAGAAACCTAAACACGGCTCTTAATTAGTTGATGTGCGATGTTTATTGGCCATTGATAAATGTTGGTGGAATTACTGTGAATAGAAAGAGCATCAACAATGTTTGCGTCTAGAAGAGACCACCGGGAGTTGAGAATGAAGCCCACTGAACTGAAATTTCTCTCTGAAGCTGAATTTGACGATTGGATACACAGCACTTTCTTGGCGATCTGGTGAAATTTTGGATCGCTTGGTCCATTTGTCCTCCAATAGGATGCTATATATCCTTCTATTGCACAATTTTGGTTCAAA
The DNA here is from genome assembly GCF_040414725.1 of Anabrus simplex. Lineage (NCBI taxonomy): Eukaryota > Metazoa > Arthropoda > Insecta > Orthoptera > Tettigoniidae > Anabrus > Anabrus simplex. Next base: position 386,918,048 of record NC_090266.1, on the reverse strand, counting down.
TATATATCCAGCTCATCTGCTGGAATAGGACCTTATTCATAGTTAGCCCAGTGTAACGGTTCAAATCCCGTTACAAGAGGATATCTGTATTTTTATTATTGTATGATTTTATCTGTATTTTATTATTATTATTATTATTATTATTATTATTATTGTTATTATTATTATGTCAGTATTATTATTATGTTATCTGTGATATTGTTACTATTATTGTAATTATCAGTTTTATTCAATTCGATTTTGCAATGCCTGTTGCTTGCAAGATTGTACTTAGATGTATGCATATATACGTATGTGTAGAATAACACTCAATACCTGTACAGTGAGAATTGTTGTATATATCAGAGATTGGATGTGACGTTGGTACATTGTGTAAGATTGGTGGCGATTCTGCCAAGTCATTGCCACGCCATGGCTACGTCATCGTATTTAGTTAGCACTGAGCTCACTTTCTTTGAGAAACCTAACGAGCCGGCGGCGGTTTCACAACTGTATGTAATATTTGCCGCGTTGTGGGAGTATGTCATTGCTATTTCTGGAGATTGCGTAGGTGTGTCAACCAATGGTTATAAATACGAGGATCAGCGCCTTATAGCGTCAGTCTACGGGAAGGAGAGGCCTCAGTCGGTCATAAGTCATTATTTAAACGGAAGCAGTACAGTGAACAAGTCTACTAGATGAAGAGGCCTCAGTCGGTCAGTCAACGAGTGTGAACGAGAGATGGAGAAGACTCAGTGAGCCATTAATTATTGGTCATTGAGAGAGTGAGGCCAAAGTTGGTCCGTCACTTAGTTGAAGACACGGACGCAAGGGCTTACCATGAAGTCAGAGAGGGCAACCCTGGACCTGCCAAGAGCTAATACCATATTGACTTACAAAGAAGTCAGATGATATGGAGAAGAAGCAGTCACAAGGATGTATCACCAAGTTAGGCGTGACACATCTAAAGTAAACACCAGATCAAAGGAATATGTCGTAATTACACTCAAAGTGTTGAAGGTACAGTCAAGTGAATCAGTGAGGGAAATATTTCGTATAAATAGTTAAATGTCCGGTCAAGAAGAATTCAAATTCATGCCTAGTTTCTTTCAGTTGCAATGTCATAATTTCATATTTTCATCTGTTTTATCGCAACAAGACTCACTATTTTTAGATATAATATTTAAAGAATATATATTGTTCTATCAAACGAATTCATAGTTTTATTTCATTGACAATAAAATATCTTAACCTCAATATTAATGGGGAAACCGAACGCCAATCTCCTTTTCCCAGAACTTATATGGTATGTTGTCAAAAGTAAGCTTATTACCCCACACCCTAGAGATAGTCAAGAGTCTCATTCTATTATTGCTGCACTGAGTGGCAGCTGGCGCCCTTCAAATAACGTATGTGTAAGTAAGCAGGTAACAAGAGAGTGTGAGTACAAGGTCCGACAAGTGTGTATTTTATTTAATGAATGCTAATTTTTAGATTTTCCATTTTAAATGCAGATATTTCATATTTTTCAAGTAAAATGCAGATTTATAATATTTGTAAAAGAAGTCAGACAGTTAAGAAAGTCACACCAGGAAGCAATGTTTATTCATTACCTTCGCAGATTGTGGCATAGTCGTGGAGTTTGATGACCCAGGAAGATTGGGATGTTCGTCATTAATGCATGTCTCGTTCATCATACATTTTTTTACCGAACTAGGAAAATAAAAACGTCAAAGACGTCGCTGAGTAAGTCGGCATGAAAGTGCGTCGAGTAAGGCAAAAGTATTACGAAAACAGAGGCTGTTAATAGGGGAGAGAGATGTAAGAATTGGTACGTATTGTTTCACAGCTTACGCTATTTTCGCGCAATAAATTTGGAAACAGTCAGAAACAAAGCAAATACTAAGACAGCTGATTACTGAACGCACAAATGACCCGAAGAACATATAAGTTAATACTGAAATTAGTGCATTCCGTGCTTTACAACTGGTTTAACATTACATCCTTCATTGTGAGATATCATTTTCAGATGGCGAAATGGTGCCTCAGGAACACTACCAACTTATAGTTCTTATGAATGATGAACTTTTCTTCCATGTACGATTTGACGTGACTCCACAATATTTCTATTTCAGAAACCTCCCCTGTATGAGACTCCTGAGTCAGATACTGCAGGAGCTTCATTTTCCATGATAAGACAAGGTGAAATGTGGGTGATTCATATTATTCTAATTATTTTGATGTTTCTTCGAAGTGCTGTAAAATAGGATTACTTAAATTGTGGATCAAGATCACCACATGGAACGAATTTAAATTACCTGGTATTTCAAACGGCCAAGCATAAGAATGTAGCATCGTTAAACGAGTGTTCCAGCAAGTGTCGTTGGGTTGTTGCAACGATTTTTCAAGAGCGTTTACTAGGCCACTTTGTTTGACGTAGTAACAAGTCCTTTCGCCACAGACATAAGGGCATGAATGTGAGGGGAACGAACTGATATAAGCTAGGGGCTTTACGTCGCACCGACACAGATATGTCTTATGGCGACGATGGGATAGGAAAGGCCTAGGAGTTGGAGGGAAGCGGCCGTGGCCTTAATTAAGGTACAGCCCCAGCATTTGCCTGGTGTGAAAATGGGAAACCACGGAAAACCATTTTCAGGGCTGCCGATAGTGGGATTCGAACCTACTATCTCCCGGATGCAAGCTCACAGCCGCGCGCCTCTACACGCACGGCCAACTCGCCCGGTAACTGATATAAGCATTTCTCAGCATCGTGTTGGGCATATGACAGGCGCAATTCAGTCTCGTATAATCACGCAATGCGGCGATTTTGCTGCCACCTTGGAAAGTTGTCAAATGCACGCTTTCTAGTATGGTCCCGGTGACAACAAGGACAATACGTCGTCTATGCAATTATATTTTAACATTGTCACCTGCTTTAGACACGTTTGAAAATCTGGTCGTGACCAAGACACGAGACTGGAGTTCCCATTCAACAAAATAAGAAATCCTGCATGTTACGTAATGGTGCATTTTTGCGCTAAATATCCACATATCCGTGGTGGCTGTGCATACCGTTCTACTCATACGGTCGAGTACCTCCGGCATAATTGAATCTTGTAGACGGTTAGCACCGTCTGCGATTCCGGCTCCATGGCTAAATTGTTAGTGTGCTGGCCTTTGATCACAGCGGTCCAGGGTTAGATTCCCGGCAGGGTCAGGAATTTTAACCATAATTGGTTAATTTCGCTGTCACGGGGGCTGGGTGTATGTGTCGTCTTCATTATCATTTAATCCTCATCACGACGCACAGGTCGCCTACGGGTGTCAAATCAAAAACCTGCATCTGGCGAGCCGAACTTGTCCTCGGACACTCCCGGCACTAAAAGCCATACTGTCTGCAATGTGTTGGGACACGGTTGCTTGATGAGGTATGATATCTGTTGCAGATACTTTACCATACACAGCTCCAGTGTTAACAAATGCCAAAGCGAGATCCAGAGAGCCATCACTTTCAACTCTCTCACATTACCTTAAGTCTCGAGAGTACATACCAACAAATTAGCAACAATCAAATCCTTAACAGATTTAGGAGGTTGATTTTTCTTATACGGAAGATGATTTGTTGTTAGATATGTTCAGATGAAGAGAAATGTGCGACGTATCGGTCAATCCTTTAGTATGTGCATAAAGTTCGCCGCAGATCGTACAGCACACAAAATTAACATCTTTCCCATCACCATCAACTATAGCCTTGAATACAGACCAAATGCGACTTTCAAGGTTCTGATCCGGTTCGTAAGTCTTGCATTGTACGGTTTCTACTTTTTCTCCTTTACTTCACGTTTTCTTGCCACGGCTTCTTTTCTTTTGCAACCACAGCCCGCATTCATTTCCGAAAACAGGATTGAAGGGTGAAGTCAAACTGAAAAGCACAGCAAACCTGATCGTCTCCACTCGACCATAATGCAACTCACTCCACCGATATGCCGTACACTATACACGTAGCACTACCACAGCGGTGCCAATGGTCCACCGCGTACTAACGACTTGGCACTGCCCTGCCCACTTCGTGCGATGACGTCTTGGGCTTCTTATGTTCTAGTCTTCTGAAGCCAATTGCCGTCTACTGCTGAAGCAGCCCATGGGCTGGGCCGCTGTGCAGGACTCTGGACTGCATCCCGTTGCAGATTCATAAAGCAGTCTTAAACTCGTGGAGGAGCCTGGAATCTAGATCGAAACCAAGAACGAGGAGAATTACCATGACTACACCGAGACCACGGCTGTATCTCAAAACTTCAGTCGCGGTGATGTGCTTAGAAACAAACGATTTAGCAAGAAATAAAATCTCCCACGAGTTATGCAAGGGTACCAAGTATCGATATAGGACCAGCTAATAAGTATCAGAATGGAGAGGGGAGATATGGGTGTTGAGAACAATATCCCTAGTACCAAGAACGATGATATAATTTATCAGACAGAGAGATTGTGCGTTAAGGGGTGTTGGAAAGCCACTGACACTGCCAAAATTACCAATTTTATGTACATGTGCCCTTTAAATGCAATTATAACTCTGATTTTAAGAGCATCATTAACATCTATTTTGCTGAGCGAGTGGGCCGTGCGCGTATGGGCCCGCAGCTGTGGGCTTTCATTCGGGAGATAGTGAGTTCGAACCCGACTGTCGGCAACCCTGAAGATGGTTTTCTGTGGTTTCATATTTTCACACCAGACAAATGCTGGTACTGTACCTTAATTAAGGCCACGGCCGCTTCCTTCCCACTCCCACTCCCAGCCCTTGCCTATCCCATCGTCGCTATAAGGTCGGTGCGACGTAAAGTCAATTGTAAAGAAAGAAAGAAAGCCATCTATTTTGAGTTCACAACTAGAACGACCTGACTTTTATGGAGCGAATAAATATGTTTTCTCTTAAAGGAAACGGTTGTTATATTTGCATCTAATTCAAGTAGCGTGCACATTTTTGTTGTGATAGGCCTATTAGTTCAGTAGCGTCTTCTAATTATTTCAAAGCATCTCTTGAAAATATATGGTATGTTTCTTCCATATTTTTGCTATCGGTTTAATATCGTATCATCGGTAACATTGCGTTGGGAAAGGGTTATGATTAGGAAAGAAACGACCATGCCCTTATTAAATCAATGACCTGCGGAAAGAAAGCGAATAAATCGGAAAGTACCTTCAGGGCTGCATACGGTGAGGTTCGAACTCATAATCTCCCGAACGCAACTTTAATGTTACAATGTCCAATCCATATAGCAATCTCACTCAGTAGTTTAGTTATCGATGGCATAAAAGTAAATATCTTGGGGTGGGTCGAGTTGTTGAAACAGTTTAGCCACCTGAATTCCCATCCGAGTGACTGAAGTTATATTCTCGGCGGTTCCGGGTAATATTTTACAACCGGGCGAGTTGGCCGTGCGTGTAGAGGCGCGCGGCTGTGAGCTTCCATCCGGGAGATAGTAGGTTCGAATCCCACTATCAGCAGCCCTGAAAATGGTTTTCCGTGGTTTCCCATTTTCACACCAGGCAAATGCTGGGGCTGTACCTTAATTAAGGCCACGGCCGCTTCCTTCCAACTCCTAGGCTTTTCCTATCCCATCATCGCCATAAGACCTATCTGTGTCGGTGCGACGTAAAGCCCCTAGCAAAAAAAAAATTACACTAGGACCGGCGCGTGATGATAGGAAGGGTATCCGGCTTTAAGCACGTAAATTGAGACTGGGTGCTCCACCCACAGACAATAAACATAGGACGGCAGTGTTGAAGATCATCGTGTTAACGTGTCAAAAGATACAGTCTGCGATCAAAATAATTGATCATGAATAATATCAAAATCGAACAGTAAATTACAAACCAAATAAGATTCTGAAGGCAGGCAATTGTAATCACAATGCTACAACTATAAAGTATGAAGTTTTCTCTAAGAAAAGGTTGAAACTACACTTTAAAAGTGAGCTGATTTCAGAAAATAATGCAGAGGTTTGAAAGCGAGCATGACAAAAGTGGCATAATCTTAATTGTGCATATAAAATTCGGTAAACATAAATGATGTGTTTCTGGAACAAGTTTCTTAATAAATGAAACACCATCTTAATCGGGCTGGCTTCATGGCTAAGAGGTTAGCATGGTGGCCTTTGTTCACAGGGGCTCCGGGTTCGATTCCCGGCAGAGTCGGGGATCTTAACCATAATTGTTTAATTCCGTTGGCACGGGATCTGGGTGAATGTGCCATCTTCATCATAATTTCATCCTCATCACGACGCGCAGGTCACCTACGGAAGTCAAATCAAAAGATCTGCATCTGGTGAGCCGAACTTTTCCTCGGACACTCCCGGCACTAAAAAGCCATACGCCATTTCATTGTTACCATCTTAATAAAGAAATTCTAAATTATTTTGTGGGATAAAATCTAAAATTTATTTTTAGCGTTCCCACTCCTCTGATGTTGACAATATAGGCCCTATTCAATTCTTTGGATCAAGTCAGGGGTATTTGACAATGGCCTACGCAGGAAACTGAAAACTAATAATATTCAAACATTCGAGTAGAAATTACCAGTGAGCATGAAGGGCGTTGCACTCCTCCATGACAACGTGGTCTTACGGGTCGTTGTTCACTCGGAAGTAGTTGCAGTTGTTCAGGCATTGCGCCATCTTTTTCTAATTTTCCTTTAATTTCAGAATTATGTGAACTGAAAATAGTTTGGTGTGCTTCCACTGTCAAATTGTTCTAGAAGTACATCTTCACCTCTGATCGGAGAAATGAACATATGATGAATAAATAACTTTTCTAAAGAGCATAAAATTCATTTGATTTGTTATTAAGAAAACACTCAGAATTTCTGGACAATCCGATATTTATGTTTGACATAAATTCCCCTTCTGTAAATAACCGCCACAGTCTATTCACAAACTGTAAGTACCTCGGCATGTATTGGTCCTATAACTGTGGGTGCTAATTTACGTATCGTTGTTTGGAAGGGAGACCAAATTTAATCGTTTTAAATGAGAGCTGCTATCACCATTAACATTCATCCTCACAGTTACCACTATTTAATAATGCTATTTGTTACCGTATTTTTGTGGTAGTTAGAGGTGAAAGAAAGTGCGGGGTGGTGAACAGGTCTCAAGCTACGAAAGTAAAATTAATTTAAAATTTAACAAGGTTATATTTTCTTTTCGAACTCAGAAATAACAAGAATGGCAGGTACAGAGTAGCAAGGCAACAAAGAGCAACAATAGTATTTACAGGTTTTGGGCTTCGGGCCCCGAACTTCCAATTCTCGAGCAGTTAGCCCGAATTTACATGTACATAAGGTTTAGCAAAGGGGCAGAAAACCCCAATCATGCCCAGGAGCACTTGCTCCGAATTACACAGTAATACCTCCTAGAGGCACGCAGAAACAAATTGCAAAAGAGCGATCCGCTCTCAAAGTTTTAAGCCTATCACAAGGCCACACCTAACTCTACTTTCAAGCTGTCCTCTAAGGACGTAAGCACAGGGGTAAAATACCCAACCTACTGAGGTCTATTAAGCGAAAAAAGGATAATTACATGACCTCTAAAATACCAAGTTGAGAGGAGGCGAACTGCACTCCTAATACATTTGCTTTTAAACCCTAATCTGGCTCTAGGCCACAAATGCAAGGGCTAATCCCATACTAAAGAGGTGACTTTAGAAAGAAACAAATTTACATAATGTTAAGGAAGAATAGGTTGAGAAAATAAGTTCACCTCAAAACAATATGAGTGGGAGCTCGAGAGGGTTAAGCACTCTCTATCCCAATATGTAGTTTAAAAGATAGAATAGATACAAGTTTCTTTACATTTTAAGGAAGGTTACATAATGGAAAAACTTCGGACCCACCCCGAGAGTTAAACTGCTGAGCAAGCAAGAAAAGAAGTAATTAATCGGCCATTACCTGGTTGTTGACTGCCACCGAAGAAAGAGGCGCTTCCCGCCCCCTGCTATGTACTTTACACACGAAAAGATGGAACAGAAGTGGCGCAGAGACCCTAAAATCAGCAGTTTATATACTCTCGCGGAAAGTTCGAGGCGTTTTAGGAAGGAAAACACCCGCCCACAATCTTTTATTGGTGGTTAAAGAAAACCCCTACACAAGATGAAGAAGAAACACATCATTGGTGGAAAATTAATTTAAGAAATTCGGGATTGGCTAAATTCAAAACAAGGGGAAAGAAAGGGTTAATATTGCCAACTTAAACGATGACTGAAAGAAATTTAGCAAAGAACAAACTTTTGAAATTAAATTTTCTCCAAAAAAAACCAGTTCTTTCACTCCGCACTAGGGTGCACTATTGTTGATCTTCAGTAGTGTCCTCTAGAAGAGAAAGTTCACACTTCTTACTACAAGCAAAACAAAAATACGTCGAAAATGACACAGTTCAAAAACTCCAAAATTTCCAGGTAGTGACATCTTCTGAGAAAGTAGAAAATTAATACCGTAGATAAAGTTCAGACTTCCTCCAGCAGAGGAGTTTCAACTGGCGCAAATTTTAAATAAGCGGCGTGGAGGTGTACCGCCCGGTACACTATTGTTTGAATGTTATCTCAATAGAATTTTCCCGGTCCGCCTCTGTCGTGTAGTGGTTGGAGTGATTAGCTGCCACCTCTGGAGGCCCAGGTTGGATTCCCGGCTTTGCCACGAAATTTGAAAAGTGGTACGAGGGGTGGAACGGCCTCCCGTTAGCCTCGGGAGATCAACTGAGTAGGCCATTCTCGAAGTGGTTTTCCGTGGTTTTCCGTGGTTTCCCACTTCTCCTCCAGGCAAATGCCGGGATGGTGCCTAACTGAAAGCCACGGCCAATTCCTACCATCTTCCTTGTCTATCCCTTCCAATCTTCCCATCCCCCCCCCCCCCCAACAATGCCTCTGGTCAGCATTGCGAATGATATCACCTTGGCGAGGTACTGGTCCTCTTCCCCAGATGTATCCCCAACTGAAAGGCTGACGCTCCAGAACACTGCACTTAAGGTGGTAGAGATGGGATCCCTCGCTGAATCTGAGGGAAAATCCAACCCGGGAGGGTAAACAGATTATGAAAGAAAGAAAGAAAGAAAGAAAGAAAGAAAGAAAGAAATATTTTTTTTTGCTAGTTGCTTTACGTCGCACCGACACAGATAGGTTTTATGGCGACGATGGAAGAGGGAAGGGCTAGGAGTGGGAAGGAAGCGGCCGTGGCCTTAATAAAGGTACAGCCCCAGTATTTGCCTGGTGTGAAAATGGGAAACCACGGAAAACCATTTTCAGGGCTGCCGACAGTGGGATTCGAACCTACTATCTCCCGAATACTGGATACTGGCCGCACTTAAGTGACTGCAGCTATCAAGCAGAAAGAAAGAAAGAAAGAACTTTCTCTGATCAGCTCCAAAGTAATTATAGTTAAAATAGAAAATACATCACAGTAGCTTATAAGGAAACATTTATGCTTAACAGTGTGCACGTGTGATGACTGGGTTAAGCTATGTTGAAATAAATAAAAAAACCGAAACGTAAAATTTGGGCGGTAATTCAGCTGATGGAAATCATTATAGGAAATTCAAGCTCTGAAATGTACCTGACTGCCAAATCAAACAAGGCATCAGTCCGAAAACCACGCTCTGAGGAAAGATATGTGTTTCAATCCAAATACTTTCGAAGTTCAAAGCTGTGAAATTCTGGATTTATTGGAGGTATGTTGACAGGCATACTTTCATTATTCTGGTCGAGTAGTCAAGCGTGCCTATAGAAGCTGCTTACTCGTGGTTTGCATTCTGAATTTTGATCTCTTTCCATCCATAGGTTAACTAGTGAGATTCCTGCGAATTTTCTTCTTATTTCATTCCTCTGTCTATGACGCATGTTTATGTAACTTGTAGAAGAATCACAGTTAAAGGATGGATGGTATCTGGTTGCAGTGCTCTCTCAGTTACGATTATGTACACCTCGAGCAAAACATCTGGCCCATATAGGAATGGTGATTTGGGTTGTTAGTGAAACGTCTAAAATGACTCGACCTCTCCAGTGTCACCACTCCTTCCCCTCTTGCATCCTTCAAGCTTTTCGGCTGCCCCCAAATGATGAATAAAAAGCAGACTACATTGGACTAGTTCACTTCTCCTTATGTTCTCCAGTGTTAGTAAATGTAGTCCGCCTCTCTGGTGTAGTGGTTAGTGTGATAAGCTGCCACCCCCAAAAGGCCTGGGTTCGATTCTCTGCTTTGCCACGGAATTTGAAAAGTTGTAGGAGGGCTGGAACGGTGCCCACACAGCCTCGGTAGGTAAACTGAGTAGAGGAGGGTTCGTTTCCCTCCTCAGCCATCCTTGAAGAGGTTTTCCATGGTTTCCCACTTTTCGTCCATGCAAATGCCGGGATGGTACCTAACTTAAGGCCACGGCCACTGCTTTCCCTCTTCTTTGTGTAACCCTTCCGATCTTCTCATCCTTCCATAAGGCCCCTGTTTAGCATAGCAGGTGAGGCCGCCTGGGCGAGGTACTGGTTCCCTTCCCCAGTTGTATCCCCGACCCAAAGTCTGATGCTCCAAGACAATGCCCTTGAGGCGGTAGAGGGGGATCCTTCGTTGAGACCGAGTGAAAACCAACCCTGGAGGGTAAACGGATTAAGAAAGAAAGAAAGAAAGAAAGAAAGAAAGTTAGTATACGTGTAAACTGAATTTTAAAGTTTGAAACAGCGCTGTATTAAAAAGTTTACTGGCTCATTTATTCTTCCATCTCACAGAAGTAGGGGAGACCAGGGAAAAATGATCCCACTCAGGTAAATTTATGCATATAATGCATGAAGAGCACAGTAAGTTAAAGAAAATTATACCCGAGTGGTATAGCTCACAGTTCGTTCAACGTTATGCAACGCGCATATTATAATCTAACTTAAAAATATTGAACTTGGTCACTCACTGCAATATCTGCTGTCTATAATTCGTTTGGGTAATCCTGTCAACGAAATCAACATTAATGATAAAATACGGGATGATACTAAAGGATCGTGAACATTCCGTATCACAGAAACGTCATGTAGGGTGTAAAGAGGATATAACGGTTGAATGACTAGAAGTAGTATTGACATTAACAGCGGCAAAAGACAACTCGTGATATTCAAGTCTGATGAAGGACGAATATTTTTACTTCGTTGTTAATGTTCATATTAGTGGCGTTGTTGAATACAGATCTAAATCATTATCCATTCTCATTTTGCAGATACTCTGCTATGATTGTTTTTAAGTAGCTCTTGCAAAAAGCTATTCGCGGTAAAATAAGCTATTTCCGACAGAGGTGCAGTAGGTTTATGTATGACCATTCGATTAAAGAACCAAATGTTCATCGTGACCACCTCCTTCGCTAATGCAAATCTGAGCAAGATGGAGTAGAGACATTCTTGTTTACTGCAACATATGTAATGGAATTTGCTTACAGGCTTCAGTGATGAACCGCCATAAATTATTTGGGCTCTATGGATTCTGTTCATAGACTCTTTCCTTTAAATAATCCCAGAGGAACAAATCCAGTGGGGTAAGTTCAGATGATCTAGCCGGCCATGTGACAGGACCCCATCGTCCAGGATATGTCCTATGCAAGTGGTTCCGTACTTCCATCGACCTGTGTGGATGAGCTCCATCCTGTTGGAACCACATCCTTAACCGTGTCATAAGGGGCACATCCTGCGATAAGAGTGGGAGTTATTCACGAAGAAACTGTATATAGATTATGATAGATCGTGTGAATATGGTGTCGACCCGTGAAGTTCCCTTCGAAGGAATGTGGTCCAGTTATCTTGTCACCTATTATCCCGCACTACACGTTGACGCCTCATTGTACCTGAAATTGAGTTCCCCTTATCCACATATGATTTACAACGCTCCAGTAACGGAAGTTGTAACGATTAACAGTTCCGTTTCAGTGAAATCTTGATTCGTCCCTAAGGACAATGTCTTAAGAATTCTGCATCAGCTTCAACTGTTTGCAATATCCATTGCAATTTCTATCCGTTTTTCAAAGTCATCTCCGAGAAGTTCCTGGTGTAGTTGTTGATGATAGGGGTGGAATTTATAGCGCTGCAATATGTACAGTACAGATACATAACTGATGTTCAGTTCATTTCCAATGGCCCGTGAGCTTGTATGCGGACTGTACCCAATTGCATTTTGAACAGATTCTTCGTTATTTCCAGGCGTCACAGGAGCATCCCGAATTCGCGTAATGTATGAAATGACTTCGTTGCACGCAACCTTCTTTCAAGATTTCGAAATGTATCTGCAGTTGGCAGCCTTCGTCCGGGAAATCGTTCTTGATACATGCGTCTGGCTTCTCGTGAATTCTGCCTTGCGTGCGTATTCACATAATCACCCGGTGAATACATAATGTTTGTTTCTGCGCTAATCGTACAGTTCTACAGTAGGTGCCCGCACTTTGCTGCAAAGATGACGCTGTGCTGTTTCATGTGCCTCTACGTATGAAATCCAGACCGTTGTTAGTCATTTTTTGAGTCGAACGTGCGCTGTTGCTTGTTGAACAGGTGTGTCATAATGCTGACAATAAGTGGAGTGCGCTTCATTCGTTGTAGCCGTTTGCCATATGAAAGTCGCATGGTAATATTCCTTTCTTATGTATGCTTTCTTTGTAAGGGTGGAAAATGACTTTTCAGACTTAAGGAAGTTAAACCTCAATTACGAATACCTTTACGAGTATAATATAAAATCAATTAAAAAGCTAGGCACGATACTTTGGTGATCCGACACCGAAATCAGTAACGAGAGGCATCCCTATTTGAAAACATTACGATCAGCTCAGGTTGCACATCATCTCTGATTTGGATTTCACCGAGCTCCGTCGCAACTTCTAATCATTTTTGCTCGGCCGTGTGGTTCACCACCTATAACTTAGCTTCCCACCGATACAATCAGCATATTGGGCCGACACCTAGTTGGTAGTCCATGTCATGCTGCGCGCTCCATGATATTGACCCTGCCCTTTCTGACCAGGACTTGCTTATCAAACTCCAACTGGCACAAATCCCAGCCCGGAGCGCGTCAAGGATACTGCAATACTTCGTTCCCACACGTCGGGTCCTGCTAAATCTCCATTCAGCGGACGCCGTTCCACATTTCATCGCAAACGGAATCTACTTGGACCGCCAGATCCATCGAGTGACGTTTAGTCCTTCGTACTTTGCCGAAGAAGCACCACCTCAATGGGCACCGACCCCACCATCTTCCTCTCGTTCCTCCACTACTCCCATCACCATCACCACCACTAACAACACCATCACCACTACCGTCACAACGACCACCACGCCATACATCCCTCCCTATAATTCTTTCTCTCATGACTTCTTCCCTCCCTCTCTGCCGTACCCCTGAAAAACCTCAACCCTCGTACCAGCCCACTGAGCTATCTCCGTCTACAGCTGCAGCACTGCCTTCGTCACCATCATCTACGAACGCCATCGATGCCGCAGCCTCCGCCGCAACACCTTCCACGCAGTCCTCATCGTCTTGTCACACCATGCACAGTTGTTTGATCCGCGGAGTGGATCCTGCTCTCTCAGCCCGAACGATTCTCCAGGAACTTCAAGCCACAGGCGTCCCAGTCCGTCGCATCTTTCGGATCAAGAACTCCTCCGGCCCGACGTATATCGTCTGCGTCTACTTTCCAACTGCCGAAGATGTCTAACGACTTATTGCAAATGGAGCCTACATCTATCGCCATCGTCATAAAGTTGAGCCCTCTTTCTTCCCACCTCAACCTATTCGCCAACATTTCAACCCACCATATCGCCGCCCCCGGCCAGCCCCTCCTTTTCAACCTAGTACACCCGTCTGCCCACGCCTTTCCCCACCTAGTTTCTTCCCCCAACCACCTCCAACGCTAGATGTCATCCGACTCCTCATCACTTCCCTCAACAATATCACAACAATTCTGCAACTCCTCACATTCCATCTCCACCCTGCTACATTCATTTAAACTTCACTCCTAGCGCACAACTCCTATCATTCCCATCTCCCCAGCTAAGAAGACCCACAGTTACTTCCCCATGACTTTTCACATCGCTATAGCTATCTTCTTCTCCTATCACACCTCCTAATTCTTTTCCCTTCTCCCGGCCCGAGAGAGCGTGTTACGTTCGGGCGAGGAATGAAAACTAAGAAAAGCTTGTAACTGGATTCGAACTCTGAATCCCATGATGTGATCACATGCTGGCCGTGATTACTATCATATAGTCACTTCAGGCGACAAGGAGTAGATCTCGTAACTCTGTACTTATGGAATAATGTAGACTTTCGCTTCGAAACTGATCTTGTAGGTTGTAAGTTATGAAATCGAATGTGCAGACAGGCTTATCTTGCTGCAAACACCACAGTGTGCTAAAGAATCATGTCTCTCGTAAGCCCAGATAGTTGCAAACATTCCCTACGCATGTAGTATGTACCTGTTACTTGGTTGAATGCGTCCAGCATAATGTTTCAGGTGCATTTGTCCGTAGTCGGTGCTTACGTGGCGATATTTATTACGTCTGTTTATTATAACTTCCTTAGAAAATTATAATGATACTTCAGAAAAGTCAGGTCTTCTTAAAGTATACCTAGGAGTGTATGAAATGAAAATTAAAAAAGGCACGACTCAGTAAGTGTTCGAACCCGCACTGCTCCTAATATCCTTCGCTGGTACACCTGTTATGCATAATTCCTCGCAGCTACTTCCTGCGTGAAGGTCTTACATTTGTAAACCTGTATTCACAAAGAGAGCGAAAGTTCTCGCTTCGATAGGTTACTGATGTGTTACAGAATTAAGACCCAGTTTTATGCCTTTATTGAACGCTATAACGGTAGTAATCACATGGCGTAAGGTATCACATCCGCTGTACAGCGCTTGCGTGCCATAGATTATAAAATACTGTGCAAAATACGTTTCTATCAATTTCGAAGTGTTAAGACTACACAAAATGTCGGTGAACTGACATGACTGTAATTGGTCCTAACCTATCACGTTTTCTATGATACCGCGACCGCCTTTTAAAAAAATCAAAAGTAAATGGCTTCTTGCATCAATCGGGTGTGCATTACACTACTGACAGCTGAAGGAGTGGCTGTGGTTTGTAGAGTACAGTAACATTTCGTAAAAATGACTATAGTATTGGACTCCACTCTTCATACAATGGTACAGTGTTTGTGAGATGGACCTCTCTTACAGCCTCTTGTACCGTTTTTGCATTATGCGGGGAATTTATATCGGGCTAACTGCACATAAAATAGCTGTAAGATGTTGCTCAAGGTAGAACTACGAGGCATTTAATTTCTATTAGGTTGCATATGTTCGTGGAATAATAGGGGCAACTGTACCACCCAGTATATATGTTTAGGTGCACATATTAGGTATTATTGAGAACTGTTTTGGAATATACCCATATACAAATTCAGTTCAGAGGATGATTTTGCCCCGACGTCTGGGGCAGCATGATCCCTCTTTTTCTTAGATAGTTCAATATCTTTGTATTTGCCTTAGGATTTACTAACAATTTACACTCTTTGCCGTATGTTTAGAACAGTTTATTAAATATCTGGAAATAGCAGAGGAACATAAAATTATATATGAAATGAAATAATTCAGCAATTGTCTTATCCATTTGTTTATTCATCACAAAGTGCGGAAAGAAAATGATAAAACATTGCTTTCAAGAACGCATGATATAATAAAAACAGAAGGATCACTTTAGACATTTAACTTCCTTTGGCTTAGAGGGTATCCTTTTTTGTTAGGCCTACAATTCAGCCTATCAAGACTGAAATAATAATAATCATTATCATCATCCACTCCAGCACACTGTTCATGAGCCCATTGTTTGCACATTTGACTCATAATCCAACCATCGCCACGCACAGATCGTTAAAAGTGACTGGTATGGGGAAATTTTTACCTGTCCCGAAGGACAGGTTTTGTAACTGGCAATGTTGGCGTCAATTACTCATCATGCGCTGCTTATCTGTCTGTTGTTTACAGTCATAACACCGCATGGCGTGAACTTCCCACCGAGGATGGATTGTCAAGATGGATGACATGCAGTACCTGCACGAATATACACTGACTGACAGAGCAAATGCAACACCAAGAAGGAGTGGTCAGAACTTTATGCCAATTGCAGGGTAGACTGACGTCACTGAGGTATGCTCATGATGTGAAATGCGCCGCTGTGCTGCGCACGTAGCGAACGATAAATGGGACACGGCGTTGGCGAATGACCCACTTCGTACCGTGATTTCTCAGCCGACAGTCATTGTAGAACGTGTTGTCGTGTGCCACAGGACACGTGGATAGCTAAGAATGCCAGGCCGCCGTCAACGGAGGCATTTCCAGCAGACAGACGACTTTAGGAGGGGTATGGTGATCGGGCTGAGAAGGGCAGGTTGGTCGCTTCGTCAAATCGCAGCCGTTACCCATAGGGATGTGTCCACGGTGCAGCGCCTGTGGCGAAGATGGTTGGAGCAGGGACATGTGGCACGTGCGAGGGGTCCAGGCGCAGCCCGAGTGACGTCAGCACGCGAGGATCGGCGCATCCGCCGCATCCGCCTCCAAGCGGTGGCAGCCCCGCATGCCACGTCAACCGCCATTCTTCAGCATGTGCAAGACACCCTGGCTGTTCCAATATCGACCAGAACAATTTCCCGTCGATTGGTTGAAGGAGGCCTGCACTCCCGGCGTCCGCTCAGAAGACTACCATTGACTCCACAGCATAGACGTGCACGCCTGGCATGGTGCCGGGCTAGAGCGACTTGGATGAGGGAATGGCGGAACGTCGTGTTCTCCGATGAATCACGCTTCTGTTCTGTCAGTGATAGTCACCGCAGACGAGTGTGGCGTCGGCGTGGAGAAAGGTCAAATCCGGCAGTAACTGTGGAGCGCCCTACCGCTAGACAACGCGGCATCATGGTTTGGGGCGCTATTGCGTATGATTCCACGTCACCTCTAGTGCGTATTCAAGGCACGTTAAATGCCCACCGCTACGTGCAGCATGTGCTGCGGCCGGTGGCACTCCCGAACCTTCAGGGGCTGCCCAATGCTCTGTTTCAGCAGGATAATGCACGCCCACACACTGCTCGCATCTCCCAACAGGCTCTACGAGGTGTACAGATGCTTCCGTGGCCAGCGTACTCTCCGGATCTCTCACCAATCGAACACGTGTGGGATCTCATTGGACGCCGTTTGCAAACTCTGCCCCAGCCTCGTACGGACGACCAACTGTGGCAAATGGTTGACAGAGAATGGAGAACCATCCCTCAGGACACCATCCGCACTCTTATTGACTCTGTACCTCGACGTGTTTCTGCGTGCATCGCCGCGCGCGGTGGTCCTACATCCTACTGAGTCGATGCCGTGCGCATTGTGTAACCTGCATATCGGTTTGAAATAAACATCAATTATTCGTCCGTGCCGTCTCTGTTTTTTCCCCAACTTTCATCCCTTTCGAACCACTCCTTCTTGGTGTTGCATTTGCTCTGTCAGTCAGTGTATTTGAGTTAAACTTATCATGGAAACAAAAAAAGGACCTATTGAAATGAAACCTGAAATGAGTCCGTAAAGCTCGTCATTTTAGTAACTCGACAGCCCCTCACCTCAGTTCGTAAGGTCGAGTATCCAAAAGCTTGTAGTTTTACGTGACTCTTAATCGGGTCATTACAAGCCACTATTACGTGCAATACGAACCAGCAGACGTGACATTTACCTCGAAAATCTGTGAATTTACCGTACTGTGTAATAATAATAATAGTAATAATAATAATAATAATAATAATAATAATAATAATAATAATAATAATAATAATAATAATAATAATAATAATAGTAATAATTGCCAAATCGGCAGTGCAGTTAGGGGCGCACAACTGTGAGCTTGCATCCGGGAGCCCTGATGATGGTTTTCGGTGGTTTCTCATTTTCACACCAGGCATATGCTGGGACTGTACCTTAATTGAGGCCACGGCCACTTCCTTCCCACTCGTAGGCCTTGTAAGCATAAGTACACTTGTCAGGTTTGGATGGAATTCCACAAACTGTGTCAGTGAAATGTTTCATATGTATTTTGGAGAATGAAAAACTGTTTTAACGACTCGAGTATTACACAGTTTAGAAATGGAGAGGTTGTTTAAGTTTTTGATACTATGAATCAGGGTAAGAGAGGTCCAAAAATTCCGCCACATCGAGTCTATCCAATTTAAGTGAGAATAGCGAAATGGCTAACAGGAGCGAAGATCAACCGGCAAAGATAGGTGAGGAATTGAGTAAACCGATTCAAACTCAGCATGTAGGGGTTGTTAAGGAAACGGTTCAAGGGGAAGCTTCAATGCTCGGTTTGCTCCAATTGCTATTTGATGAATTGTCCAGTAAGATGGATAGTCAGAGTAAGAAGTTAAATTCAGTGAGTGTTGAATTAAATGCTGTTAACAGTATGATTGATTGTCAGGGTAAAGTGCTGAAGATTGAATTGAGTTTTTTAAGTAATGAAATATACCGTATTAATTAAATTCAGTTAGTTCGGAACTGTCCAGTAAATTTGATAGTCAGAGTAAGGAGTTAAATTCAGTGATTATTGAACTGTGTAGTAAAATTGATAGTTTAAACAGTGCTGCGAATGGTAGAATAGATTAATTAAACCAGAAGTTTGACCGAAAAGCAGGAAAATTCAGGAAGTCAACAATAAGGTAAAAGCTCAATGCTTGGAAGTGACTGAGAAAATTGAATGGTGATTTAATGTAGTTAGGAAAGAATTTGTTGAAAACAGCAAGGAATGTGATAAGTGATAAGAGAATAAAAATAGTGAAAGTGAAGTCGAAGAACTAGATATGATTAAAACCAATCAGAATGATTTAGCGAAGGGAATGGATGAGAAGATTGAGAAATTGGAGAAAGACCTAAGTCGGTAGAAGATGACTTCAAGTCAGTTGAAGGAAATGCCAGAATGATAGTGGAAGAAGGAATTAAAGCATGCCATGTGAAATTAAGGCAAGAAATCTGTGAAATCGAAGTTGGCAAAAGTATATGTAGTAGGTACGTATCTTGTACGAAGGACTCTGAATTACCCAAGTTGAATGGTCGGAAGTTTAATCCGATGGAATTCTCGAAAACGGTGGAGAAACTGTTTTCCAAGAATCTTGACGATGGTTTGATTGAGTGGAGTATGGTTGATGAGATGTTGGATGTTGCATTTGTTGGAGAAGCGAGATCTTGGTTCCAAGTTAACAGACAGGGTATTTAGTGTTTGGAGGAATTAAGGGAGAAATTTAGTTCTAAATATTAGAGCAAAGCTATTCAGGGATGGGAAAGAGATCGCGTACTATTTGGCAAATATATACCTCACAAAGTTGTGTCTATGGCGGAGTATTTCTCGGCGCATATTCTGATCAGCCAGAATATTGAAGGTCTAGCATCGGAGGAAGATACAGTCCGCCAGATGTTGAGGCATTTTCCTGAGAAGGTCGGACTAGCTACATATATGCAGAATATCGTTACGATTAAGGAATTAGAGCAGCTTTAAAGAGGTTTAATGCTTATAATGGGCAGGGGAGGACTATGCATAATAAAGGTAGGGAGACAAGGTAATCAGCTAGGGGGAGATAGGAATAATTAGAATTTCAGTCATTCTAGGCAAGGGAATCAGGGTGGTAATTACGGAAGGAGAGTCAGACACTCTAATCAGGGAGCTAATCACCAGGAATATTGTGGCAGAAAACTAAATCAAGGGGAATCGGAAATTAGTGGGAGTACGGATCAATGATCTCCAAATCAAGTGCAGAGACGTGGTAATAGAGATCAAGCCACTTCAAGAAATTTAAGCCAAGATCGGACTTTTTAGTTGGGTCAGATAAGCAGTCCAATACCGAAATTCTTATTCGCGGGATGAAACAGGTAATGTACGGTTTAGACGTGAAGGAGGAATTATTGAATGACCAAGTGTTTTGTGATTAAAGAGATTTTGAGAATAGGAGGCGTGATGAAATTAAGGAAGGTTTGTCGTATGACTTAGCCTACTTTGTGCTAGTGGTGATGGCAATAGCCATATTACGATTGATTTTCATACGGAAGTATCTGAAATTGAAAGTGAAATTTTCGTGAAGGTGATTAAGGTTGTTTTTTGAGTAAAGAGTGTTTACGGTGTATACAGCAGAATGAGGATGTTTTTGTTGATTTAAGTGTGCGCAAGAAGATTAGGGTTAGGTCGATTATGTGTAAAAATGGTGACTTTAAGGTTAATGAACTTCTGGTAAGTGATTCGAGATTAGCAGTGTTGTTGGTATGAAGGTAGTGAAAGCAGGAGCCGGTATGGAAGGTGGTGAAGAAGACGGTTTAAGTATTGGGCATTAAGTAGTAACGATAGTGATTTCAATGTTAATTATGCTAATGATTACAGTAATAGAGTGAGCGTGAGTGAGGGAATGTGTGCTAAGTGTGGTGTGAATGAGCTTGAAGTAATTAAAGTAGGTACGTTTGATAAGTGTGAGTTAACTATGACCGTTGTTCGTGTACGGTTGTTGGAAGCAGATTGTAGGTAATATTTTGTGCTTATGTAGATACATCGGAGGGATGGTAAATTGTATGGCGATTCGGGATTTAAAGATTTTGTGACAAATAGTTGTGTGAGAGATTATTTGTGTTTGGGTCTGTTGGGAATCTTTAAGAAAAGTGAGAAAAATAATATGATCTGCAAGCGCAATATTTTTCTAAAGCAGGGGAGTTTAAAGAAATTGCAATATATACCGTATCTGTAATAGATCTGCATTATACAAATCGCATGTTGCATTTATCTTGGCGAGTCCAGCGAGGCTTGCTCGTACCTTAGGAGCTTCAGCGGAGCTGTCGACACAGCGAGAAATGTATGCGCGCGCAGGTTTCTTCTCTCCAAGGCCGGTTGCAAGCTGTCACGTTTGGAATGTGTAGTTGGAAGCTCTGGTCTGAGAGCTACAGATCTAGTGTGTTGTGTAAGTGAGTAGTGTACTGTAAGTTCCTGATCATCTATTCTGAATGATTTGACGTGCTGCAATGGGTTCCGAACCGTGCATTATTGACAGCTTGTTATCAAATCTATTTTTTCGGAGGACTATCCAAGAGAAAACAGACATTATTAAGAATGGTAGGCCCTGTCCGGCGCTGCCAGATTTAAAGACACAGCACAGGGAGAAAAACAGTGAATATGTACGTTCGTTCTCTGTATCTCAGCTATGTTGTCGATTGAAAAAGGATTGCTTGCAAAAAATAGATTACAGTCCTCTTTCTATGATGAAGTTATTGATGGTTTTGTAAAGAGAAGCCGCAGAGTAGAGTTTGTTTTCAAGTAGGAAGATCTAATAAATAGTTGCAGTTTTTCTGTGTACATAGTTTGACGTTTACTTCTTTAAATTATATAATCACTGGCTTGTCATAATTTGTTAATAATTATAAAATTTGTCTGATTGTTATTCTTTTGGCCATTCTTGTAGGTATGACGTAACCAGTTTGAATGCATGATTAAAATGTTCATGTGATTTAGCGATTTTTGGGTTTATGAATTTTATTCAATCAGAACTATGCATGTTCCACCCCACCAAATTTCACGAATGGAAGAGCAAGCCTGACTTTCATGACCAGCATTCGCCCCTGGCCTGCATTAATTATCGGTGTGTGGGAAGAGAAAACGTAGTGAGATTCCTGCGCATTTAAGGAATAGGGATTTTTTGAATGTGAACAATGTTATGAATATTCTAAATGAAAGCTTGTGGAGAAAACTTAGGACAGGATTCATAAGTTTTATGGGAATGAAGAGAGAAGAAAACGGGTTATAAGGAACAGCAGTTACAAGATATATTTGAATAATATTACGAGTATATCATTAAATGATCACATTAAAGGAAGCAAAACAACCAAATTTTAGAGTTACTGTTTAAAGTGAGCGGGATAGTCACCGGTTGTGCACAAGAAATATTAAATACAAATAAGACTATCGTCCTATTAAATCTAGAAAGTGATGAAGAACTGAACGAAAGAGGTACGCACTTTTGAAGGCTGGCCAAATTCAAAACCAATAATCTACGTTAAGGAAAAACATTGACAAAAATGCTGAAGCTAATTGAAAGTTACAAGAAAAATGTTAAGTTTAAGAAAGGAGAATTAAACGACGAAAATTTACAATACATGATTGACTTAATTAGAAGCTCTTGAAGAGGTAAATTTTATAGTACTCCTCCAGGGAGAGAAAAGTTCAAAACTTTCATTAAGAACAGTATTAAAAGCCTTCAGGCTCAAATTCAAATGACTGGTAATAAAATCGCGGTGAACAGATTATCACCAACAAGCTGACGAACCAGTCGTTAAAATTGCCCTTTCAAAGAAAGATCCATAAACACTTTCTGTTGTCGGCGAGCATGCTGGAATGTCGGCGAGTACCTCGCTGTTGAAAGCAAAGTCCAATCTGCCATTTAAAAATATCTTTGCTTTTGTGTTAACGGCCGAGAGGTTGCGTCGTGCTGACCACATGGCCCCTCGTAATCTGCAGGCCTTCGGGCTGAGCAGCGGTCGCTGGGCAGGCCAGTGCCCTTTCAAGGGCGTTAAGTGCCGTGGAGGGGGGGTTGCTTTTGTGTTAAGAGTTAAAGGTCTGCCACGCCAGTGGCAGCCGCGGTTATGTCATCTGTTGCATGACCTGTTGACGACCCAGAGCTGCAGCAAGTCCACGCATATGGGAAGCCGTTGTGGTTGACTTTGTGGCAGAGTACGGCCGAAGGAATTCGGCTGAGTGCTTGCGGCCAAGACCCGCTGATGAATGTGTGCCAGTAAGCCAGAAGCTAATCTTATGTACAGGAATAGAAAGTTCTGGAGACGGCACAGGAAATATAGCGCTGGAAATCTAACAGTTAAAGTACTAAGCAGAATAACAAAAGACTAACAAAAAATACAAAGTAATCCGAAAAAGGGTCCAGAAGGAATATTAGTGATAATATCACATCAATAATTCAAGAAAGCTTAAATAATAAATTACAAAAATAGCCAATCAAAAGATAGAGCACAGCGGAAGGATACATTATCGGTACCAATCATCGTGAAGGTTGATGACGTGAGCAGTCATGTCCAGGTGATAGTAGCCAATCAAAAATCGAGTTTTAATAGCCGCAGGGTCAGCATACCGGGCGAGAGAAGGAAACAAATAGTTTCCATTAAACCTGAGAGATGAACGCACGCCATAAGGGAACTTATAATGTACCGGTGAACAGCTACCAAAAATAGAAAACATGTTTAAGGTAAGATTAACATGAATAAATAATGAATTTAATCAAAATTGAGAGGTACCGAGATTAATATAAATTTTTCAACAGACTGCACGTATGTTCATGTGAGGCATGAACCATACTGGGGGAGGGCAGAAAAGAAATGTTAAAAAAGATATCCTTCCAGGAGTTACTAAAAAGAAAAAGATTGAACATTAATCATGAAGGATCAAGAGGAAGAGGACAAACAGAAGTAATTGGTCTAATAAAGACGCCACCACTTGTGTAGACCTTAACAACCCGAATCCTTTTGTCATGTCCAGCAAAATACTGGACAACTCTCCCAAATAGCCAAACTAGAGGAGGGCTTGGCTCACGAAAGAGAACCAAGTTGCTCTTTCTGATATTAGGTTGTTCCACCTTCCACTTACTTTTTACCTGAAGCTGTCCAAGGTATTCCGGCCGCCAGCGCCGCCAGAATTTATCACGAGCAGCTTCTACCTTTTTCCATAAAATTGGCAATGTATCATTGAGTCTCCGAAGCGACACCGGAGGAGAGGAGGTCAATGACTGACATCTCAAAAATGTGCGGGAGTAAGAGGATGGAGATCATGACGATCTTGAGATAAAGGAGTAAACGATCTGGAACTAACTATGCCCTCATTGAGATTAAGGAAATAAATGAAATTCTTCATAAGAGGATATAGATGAATTCGATATTCTCTTCAAATGCCATTTACTATGTTTGACGCAAGATTCCCAACGACCATCATGATAAGGTCCATTAGGGGGGATGAAACTCCACTTAAATCCCTTTATACCTTGTATTTACTGTTGAGGTGAATAAGAGAAATCAGCTCACTTCAGTTCTTCAGAAGCTCCGAGAAATATTCTCAAATTATCAGAAAGAACCTCTGAAGCAACACCTCTACGAGCAGTAAATCGAGCAGCTAAGAAATAAGACGTAGAGCCATTAGTTACAAGTTCAAGAAGAATAACTTCTATAACCATACAGACAAACAAGACAATATAAACCTTTCCTAGGGTCTTCGAGATAGACCTCATAGGGTTAGTTCCATAAAGAAAAGGACCCGCGTAACCAACGCCGGTGAATGCAAAAGGTCGACAAGATTGGGATCTAAAAGAAGGTTAATCACCCATAAGCTGAGACACAGGTAAAGGGTTAGCACGAAAAAATCTGACACTCTTGCTTATTACGGAGTTAACCTCGTGAATTCCATTAATAAGCCAATAATACTCTCGAATTGGGTACAACAAGGTGCGAGCAACAGGGTGCAAATTCTGATAATGAAATTGTCTTACGATCAACTTAGTGGCATGATTCTTAGAAGGCAAAGTAATAGGATGCTTTTTATCTTCCGCAAAGTAGAAGAAGAAAGTCTGTCACGTACTCTTAAAAGGTTATCATGATCGAGATAAGGGGACAAAGACGAAAGCTTGCTACTCTTGGCGAAGGGAAGACCTTTGCTAAGAGATCGAAACTCTCAAGAAAAGGTTTCCTGCTGCAACAAAAATAAGATTTTAATAGTAGCTGCTCTTAATGCAATGGCAGTTAGAAATGTTTGAGATTTCAAAGGCTGGTCTAACACAAAAAGCTTCCATCTTAAAACGTAGGCCATTACTCTCACAAGTTTATGAAATGTCCAAAATTTCTGAAGCAGTTGATAAGTTTCCATGGCAACATGTACAGCAATTACGGCCTTACGAACTTCGGTTGGCTTAGCAACCTCCAGATTGGGACGAATAGGCCATTGTGACAGGGATCGAATGAGCAAATAAGGACCATGCCAATATAATCCAAAGCTTGGTAATTGCTTGGGAATACATCTTATCGAGATGACGTCAGCAGGATTTTCACGAGTGGGGACATAATGCCACAGATCAGCAGAGGCTCGTTCCTGAATTTTTGCAACTCTATGAGCCACGAAATATTGCCAATGAGTAGTAGGCTTGGCAAAACAAGATAAAACGGTGGTATAATCGGTCCAAAATATCTTAAGGATATGCACTTTCAAAATTTGAAGCAATGTATCGGCTAAATTTACAGCAAGTAGGGCGGCACAAAGTTCTAGTCTAGGTAGAGAGAAAATTTTTAGAGGATCCACCTTGGATTTGGAAGACATGAGATTAGAGAAGGAAACAATGTAAGCACAACACCCGTATGCCCTTTCGGAACTATCAGCAAATAAATGAAGTTCTAAATTGCCTGTAGGGGGATGCTTAATTAGAACTCTAGGTATCGGAAGAGTAGAAATTTCAAGTACTTCTGCACTTAACCCATTTTTGAAGAAAAGCTGGGGTTTCAATTTCGTCCCAATCAGCTTTCAAAGACCACCATTCCTGCATAAAAAGTTTCGCGATAACTAATATCGGAGATAAATATTGCAGAGGATCAAAATATTTAGCTATTTCTGAAAGAATTTGACGCTTGGCAGTGGGAAGGTCTGACTACAATGTCACTTTATAGGTAAACTAGCAAGATACCCGTGCTTCGCTACGGTATTATATTGAAATTTATAATTGAATGCTTATTCCTTTAGATATATAATCCGCCGAAATTCGCGATCTGACTCGTTTTCCGCGAGAATCCACCAAAATTGGCGATCTGACTGGTCTTCTAATAGATTACGGCAAGTTTCCTACCATTTTTCAATCTTTCTTTCCAGCTATCGATTTCGTACTTCCCGGGCTAGGTCCAGGTATTGCACCCGGTCAGTTGGGTCCCTAAATCTTTGCCTTCTTTTCCTATAAGCATTTTTAGTATGGATCATATCCTGAAGGAGATCCGGCGTGGTGTCGTCTTGGGTGCCTTGGCGGTACTGAACCCGCGGCCGGACTGGATTCTTAGTCTTCACCCGTCCAGGACCCGTTTCCAGCGCGGTCCGCACATTTGACGACGGTCCAGAACATTATTATTATTATTATTATTATTATTATTATTATTATTATTATTATTATTTATTATTATTATTATTATTATTATTATTATTATTATTATTATTATTATTATTATTATTATTATTATTATTATTATTATTATTATTATTGTGCCCTTGCTGGCAAGATGTAGTGTTTACAGTGCACTATGTCTTCTGGTATGGGCTAGAATAAAATTGTTACCTTCATTGACCTGTCTCAGTCTTATACTTGGCTTAGACAATATGAAAGAGGCTGAGGTATGAGTGATGCTAGTAATGCCATTCTTTATGCAGCCAGTCCCTGCTATGAATGGTGTGAAAATGACGCTCATAGGGTCGGTTGGTGCACGCAGTTCAGTGGGCTTGGCAGACTGATGTGCAATAGCAACTTCTGGCTCAGTGAGGAAAGCAACGGGAAACTACCTCACTCCTCATTTCCCTAGTACCCCTCTTCAGTGACACCTAGGCCATCTATTACAGCTAATGGTGAACCTGTTGAGGATCCAACCCGCCTTCGGGCTGAATACCCAACATACACATACACATTATTATTATTATTATTATTATTATTATTATTATTATTATTATTATTATTATTATTATTATTATTAGATGTTCTGGACCCCACAGCAAGATGCAAGACCGTTACTTGGCGGTAAATTATATCTGCTGCCATTATCATTGTTGACAATGTGACCAGCACCATTGTCGCGCGTAGGCAAGTGTGCGGGATTTCTGGCGATACGAATGACATACTTCCGTGCATTATTGATCTTATTACAGAGGTGAACAATTTGACGGTCAATCGCATTCCTATCGTTTACTTCAAATGTGTTTAAATTTTTATTTATATGCCAGGAGAATCTACTGTAATCTAAGAACGTTCTCCGGAGGAAAAGATGGCTGTTGAAAACGAACCCAGGAATGGTCGGTTTATGATCAGAATAAGTACATCGAAAATCTACAGACTGTTTCCAGTCTTTCGACAGGGTCTCAAATGTAATGAATAAAGCCCCATCTAGCGGCGGCAATAGGAACTGTGCCGGCTGCCGAAGCACTCCTCTGGGGCAATGATCGATGAATGACAAATGAAATGAAATATTGGACAGTGTTGCTGGCATGAATGATGACAGGGAAAACCCGAGTATCCGGAGAAAAACCTGTCCTGCCTCCGTTTTGTCCAGCACGAATATCACATGGAGTGACCGGGATTTGAACCACGGAACCCAGTTGTGAGAGCCCGGTGCCCTGCCGCCTGAGCAACGGAGGCTCCTTATAAGTACTTTATGAACAGTAAAATCAATTGGTCTCACTTCCTTTTTCACCCCACCACCGTTAAGTTTATTTACCCCCTCCCCCAAAAAATTGAAAGAAGGAGTGTTTCTTTATGTTTAAAGGAGATTCCAAACACCAATGTTGACGTCTATTACCTTCAGTTTTGAGATATAAGTATCCCCATAAAAATATTTCACATTTCTTCACTTCCTTTCACCTTCTACCCCCCTCCCTCTAAGTGAATTTTCCGGCAAATATACTTGTTTCATTAACAGTAAAGGATCTTCTAATTGCCAATTATCACGACTCTAACTTCTTCAGTTTTTGATTTATGTGTCCTCATGAAAGCAATTTAACTCCTTTTCACTCCCGCCCCGCAAGATGGTTTCCCCCCCAAAACGCGTATTTCTTTCTTTTTAAAGGAAATCCAAATACCAATTTACACGTCTGTAACAACTTAATTTTTATTAGGTGTATGTACACTCATACAATTAAGTCAATTAATTTTTCAATTCTTTAACCCCCACACCCACTTCATTGGATTTTCCAAGAATACGTGTTCCTTTTCTTTTAAAGCAGATTCCAAATATCAAATTTCACGTCTTTAACATCTTCATTTTTGCGATATCATTAGCCTAATTAAAAGAAATCAATACCATTTTCAGGCACTTTTACCCCCCCTCCATCCATGTGGTATTTCCGAAAACTAAAAATACACGTTTCTTTATTTTTAATAGAGATAAAAATACCATTTTTCACTTCTGTAACATGTTAAGTTTTTTTAGATATACTGTAGAAATTCTCATTTTAAAATTCCACCCCTTTTTATTTCCACTTACGTGGAGTTTCCATAAACAAATCACCTATGTTTCTTTACATTTACAGGAAATTCCAAATACCCACTTTTTACGTCTGTAACATTTTACGTTTCTCATATATTCTGTAGATATAGTGTTTCGAAAAATTCACCCCAATTTTCACTCCTGTTTAACCGCCATTATTTGGATTTTCCAAAAACAAAAAATACGTGTTTCTTTACTTTTAAAGGAAATTCTAAATACCAATTTTTACATCTCTAAACTTTTACAGTTTTAATATGTAGACACACTCATTTTAAAAATTCACCCCCCTTTCCCCCTTCATTATTTGTATTTTTCAAAAACGAAAAAATACCTCTTTCTTTATTTTTAAAGTAGATACCAAATACCAATTTTCAGGTCTGTAATATCTTCAGGTTCTGAAATATAAGTAGCCTCATTAAAGGTATTCAACCCCTTTTTCACCCTTTTCCACCCTTCCCATTGCTATTTTCCGAAAACAAAAAATACATGTTTCTTTATTTTTAAAGGAGATTCTAAACACCAATTTTTACATCTATAAACTAAAAAGGTTTGAGATATAGATACTCTCATTTTAAAAATTCACCCCCTTTTTACCCCCCATTAATTGGATTTTCCAAAAACAAAAAAATACATGTTTCTTTATTTTTAAAGGAGATCCCAAACACCAATTTTCAGGTCTGTAATATCTTCAGTTTTTGAGATATAAGTATCCTCATTAAAGGCATTCAACCCATTTTTCACCCCTTTTCATCCCTCCTATTGGGATTTTCCAAAAACAAAAAATACGTGTTTATTTATTTTTAATGAAGATTCTAAATACCAATTTTTACACCTGTAAACTTTCAAAGTTTTGAGATATAGATATACTCATTTTAAAAATTCACCCCCCTCTTCACCCTCCCATTCATTGGATTTTCTAAAAACAAAAAATACGTGTTTCTTTATTTTTAAAGGAGATCAAAAGTACAAATTTTCAGGTCTGTAATTTGTTCAGTTTCGGAGATATAAGTACCGGTATCCTAATTAAAGTCCTTCAACCATTTTTTCACCCTTTTTCACCCCTCCTATTGGGATTTTCTGAAAACAAAAAAATACGTGTTTCCCTATTTTTAAAGAAGATTCTAAATACCAATTTTTACATCTGTAAACGTTTAAAGTTTTGAGATATAGATACACTCATTTTAAAATTTCAACCCCCTTTTCACCCCTTAGCGACGGAATATCAAAAAATCCTCTCTTAGCAAGAACCTACATCTTAATACGAATGTATCCTCAAAATTTCATTTCTTTATGTCCAGTAGTTTTGGCTCGGCGATGATGAATCAGTCAGTCAGTCAGTCAGTCAGTCAGTCAGTCAGTCATTCAGTCAGTCAGTCAGTCAGGACAAGTTATTTTATATATATAGATGAGTGCTTCTTAGGACACCAATATAAGACGAGAGCCTTAATAGACGTTTCATCCTTAAATCATTCCACAGAATCAAAAGCCTGATTCTCATTCTGTAAATAAATTAGAAATTCACTGTATTTAGAACAACATTTATACAAAAGAATTCCACCACTTTTAATCAATTGGACCAAACCTTCAGCGACCTTAGTAGCTTCTGACACTGAAGAGAAAGAAACTTAAAGATCGTATACATAAAACGAAGAAGTTAAAGCTTGTTTTACTTCTGGAGGAAACAAGTGACCGTCCAATTCAGCGAGGTGCTGGAGGGACTTAATAGCTAAAAAGTCAGGGTTTTTAAGCGAAAGATCTTCACTGGATTACTAGGGTCATCACGCCAAAGAATTCATTGCAAATCTCGTTGAGTAGGATCGACTAGAATCTGACGATACATTTGGTGAATGGTAGCTATCACCGCAACAGGAAACAAACGAAAATTCAGAAGATTAGTAGATAAATCAGCTTGAATTGGGGACCCGTCAAATGAATGCCATTCAGGGAAACTCCTTGAAAATCCAAAGCGGAACCATTAAGCACCACTGGAATTTTTCGTGATTTTCATTTTTGTTTCCCCAGTCCGGATGATGATTAAGGTAGACCGAATTTGAAAAGCTAGTACCTTCAGATCTCCTCCATGTGGTCCAGAGCTTCATACTCTTCCAAAAATTGAAAGTTTTGTTGTTTCAGGTGGCCATATACACAAGAAATATTTTTTAAAGAATAATCTCTAGCAATGTTAAATTCTTCTGTTGTTTTATCATGAAAAAACTATGAGATTCTGGAGTTCATTTTACACTAATGTTAATTGTTTATAAAAAATTATTTGTTGCTATTTACACTGGGGTACTTAAAGTCGTCTATCTCCTACATTTTAAAACCAAAATCCACGAACATTGAACATAACAATCTACATTACATAGGGAATGTTCCCTACCACTTTTGCTTGAATCAGTTCCAAGTAAGGGCTTTAAAGTTATATTACATTTTAATTTTCTTAAAATTATGTATAACAATATTGTTTAAAAAGTTGCTAAAGTTACATTTTTAAGGATATCATTTTATGAGTGCTAGGGGACATAGGTACATGTATTATCTTTAATTTAAAGTAAAAATCATGCAGATACCATTTCTATGACAAAAGTTAAAGCACTTTGAATTACTTCAAATATCAGAAAATGAATTAATGAGTAAATCGCATTTAAAGTTTACTGAGTATGTCTTCACTCACATGCTGTTTTTATCACATCAGAAACCTCCTGGGACTTACAAAGGTCCTTCCTTGGAAGCTGTATGGTCTTCCTTTATCTTTGTTTGGACTCTGAGGTACCTCCTCCTTGTCTTCCCTTCTGGAGTAGACTTTCTGGCACATGATGAAATATGAAGTTGGTCTGAACGTTTCACTGAGTTTACCATGTACTTGCCGGGAATTATGTTCATTCTTTTCATTCCGTGAAGCTCTATTCGTATTCCACAATTAAATTGACACACAGCATCCATTGCAGCTAGTTTGAATGTGATGAGACCAACATAGGAGGTTTTCGGAAACCACAGCCAAATGGTGCCATTGAACGACTCATCATTATTCTGTATCTTGTCATGCAGACACTTAGCAAGCATATCAGGAGCAGGCAGGTGTTGCATTCTGGTAGGATGCACATGCACTAATATGAAACAAGTAAGGAACGATATCCTACTTGACGGAAACCACTAGGAATTTAAAGAGAAAGTCAATTTAGGCTCGAAAGGAATTTTATAGATCTGCTAATACGCCGGATATGACAGCTGTCAGTCAGAACGGTCTTGACCTCTCACAGTAAATAATTTATTTCAACATGAAGTATTAATGGTATATTTATGAACCAGACATTTTCAAAAACTAGAAGAAAATACCTACAAACTGGAATAAAAATTTTAAAATGTGAAATTTCAGAAAAATTTTGTATTTGACCACCTTAAGGAAGCAGTCATTCTTGAATTATATTCGATGGCAGTAAAAACCTTAAGAGCACGAGGTTTAGTTTCAATTAAGACAGGGAGATTTCAGATGCGAGGAAGCTGGACTACAGATCTGCCCTCGGAAGTACGAGAAGTAGTTTGTTGGAAAAAGCTGTTCACAAATTTTCTCCTGGTCAGAATTGTGCGGGAGTTCTGAGGAACATTCCTCCAACTTCCAAAATTTTCCAAATTAGGTTGATCACTAACGGTGATGAAATGGCATTGGGACATGGGTTGTACCAAGTTTTTCGGAACACGTCCGGTGAGAATCCAATCCAAATTTGTTTGTCGTGCAAAGACATAAGCAAAATTCTAACCTTCTCAGATAATAGTATTTACCAGAAAATTATCAACAGTTAATGGAAGCTCTACTGGAGCACTTTAGAAAAAGGTGGGATCGGCTAACTTAACATGAGATGGATTAATCCAATTATGTGTGTTGAGGAAAAAAGAGGCATGTTATTGCCTATGACGTCAATGGCTAAGCAAATTAAATTAAATATGATATTATTCTCCATTGAAATGTTGACACAAATTCTTACAAAACTGGTGGAAGAAGTTTTACTATTATTAATGCCTGTAACGTCGACATCAGTAGGACTTTTCTTCAAAACCCAACCTTATATTAAACTTTAACCGATGAAATCATGAAATCATGGGTAGCAGCATTGTCCAACAGATATCTAACTGATTTCCATCGACGATTTGAGTCTTTCACGTTAACAACGGCTGTAGAAAACTCTAAGGGAGGAAGCCCCTTCAGTTAAAGTTCGTGCGCTGTTAGATGCAACATTACCTTAGTCTCCTCCTCTACCTCGACATTATCCTTGTAACCAACAATCTTTACATGCTGCTGACTGAATACTTCTGCCTTTTGAAGATCCTCATAAACACACTCCCCTTGTTCATAAATTATTACTGGAATGTCCTTCTTGGAACCTGTTTCTGCCTTAAAATACCTATGCATACACTTCCATTTTTCACTAAAATTTGTATGACTGCCAATTATGCTTGACATCATGTTATCCTTAGCTGCCTTCTTTGCTAGATTCAATTTTCTAGTAAGTTCCTTCAATTTCTCCTTACTTCCACAGCCATTTCTAACTCTATGTCTTTCCAGTCTGCACCTCCTTCTTAGTCTCTTTATTTCTCTATTATAATAAGGTGGTTCTTTACCATTCCTTACCAACCTTAAAGGTACAAACCTGTGTTCGCATTCCTCAAAAATTTCTTTAAACCCATCCCAGAGTCTGTTTACATTTTTATTTTCCGTTTTCCACAGATCATAGTTACTATTTAGAAACTGCCTCATGCCTGCTTTATCAGCCATATGGTACTGCCTAACAGTCCTACTTTTAAGACCTTCCTTTCTATCACATTTATTTTTAACTACCACAAAAACAGCTTCATGATCACTAATACCACCTATTACTTCAGTTTCCCTATAGAGCTCATCTGGTTTTATCAGCACCACATCCAGGATAATTTTCCCTCTGGTTGGTTCCATCACTTCCTGAATCAGCTGTTCTTCCCATATTAACTTATTTGCCATTTGTTGTCATGCTTCCTGTCGTTCGCATTTCTTTCCAATTGACATCTGGCAAATTCAGATCTCCCGCTACAATCACATTTATTTCCATGTCGTTTCCCACATAGCTGACTATCCTATCAAATAATTCCGAATCCGCGTCAGTGCTACCCTTTCCCGATCCGTACACTCCAAATATATCAAGTTGCCTATTATCTTTAGAAATGAGCCTTACACCAAGAATTTCATGTGTCTCATCTTTAACTTTTTCGTAGCTTACAAATTCTTCTTTCACCAGAATGAATACTCCCCCTCCTACCATTCCTATCCTATCTCTACGATACACCCTCCAGTGCCGTGAGAAAATTTCTGCATCCATTATATCATTTCTCAGTCATGATTCAACTCCTGTTACAATATCTGGTAAATATATATCTATTAAATTACTTAATTCTCTTCCTTTCTTTACAATACTTCTACAGTTCTACACTAACAATTTTATGTCATCCCCACTTGATTTCCAGTTCACTGTTCCCTTACAACCGCTCCCTAGGCCACTCTGTTTCCCTGAATGTACCTCCCTATTACCCTTCCAAACAAATTTCCTAACTTATACGTACCACTGCGGTTTAAGTGAAGGCCATCAGAGCGCAGATCCCTATCTCCTACCCACCCATTAGGATCTAGAAATTTCACTCCCAGTTTCCCACATACCCAATCCATAGTCTCATTTAAATCCCCAATCACCCTCCAGTCAGTATCCCTCCTACACAGTATTCCACTAATAACAATCTCCGCTTTCTTAAACTTCACACGTGCTGCATTTACCAGATCCCACACATCTCCAACTATGTTGGTACTTATATCAGCTTGCCTTACGTTGTTGGTACCAACGTGAAACACTACCACCTTCTCCTTCCCCTCTTCCCTCTCTTCTACTTTCCTCAACATCTGCCTCAACCTAATTCCTGGATAACATTCTACCCTGGTTCCCTTTCCTCCACACACTTTCCCCACGTGTATAACGATGGAATCCCCCATGACCAGAGCCTCAACCCTACCCACCTCATTTGATCCCCTCCCCTCCTGGTCAGCCCTACCTTTCCTGATAGCTGCAGCAGCTACTTCCTCCTCCCTTTTCTGCTTCCCATGACCCTGTTCCACCTGTCTTTTCCTATCCTCTACTCTACATTTCCCTTTCCTACCTTTTCCCTTCCTCCTACTTCCACACATCTCAGCAACAGTTCCCTGTCCCTCATTTTCCCTGTCGCTGAATTCTTAAGCGAGCATTACCGTACTCTTTCAATAAATCCAGGGCAATATAATAATTATTAATGGAATGAGATACAAATTCAATGAGCTTTATTGCAGAACCTCGAACAGAGGAACGAAGATAAAGGAACTTCTGAAAGTTGGGAAGTGATTCATTTCTGTTAACTAGTGAGTCAAATAGTTCAAGAAAGAATCCCATTCTTCTTTGCTTCCATAAAAATGTGGAAGTAGTATTTTGGGTAAAGAAACTTGAGGAGATACCTGGAGGTTTTAAACAAACCAAAACTACGGATAGAGTTCGATAACTCTTCCTGTTTCAAAGTTTCAGTAACTCGTTTGATGATTCGTACAGCCTGAGTGTGCCTTCAAAATTATAAGTATCCACTTCCACCAAGTCCAGTGCCTGCTCGGGAGACTGAATTTCCAGATTAGTTTGAGTTTCGTCATATAGAATGTAAGCTGCCTCATAATGCGAGCTCGAATCGGCTTGTCCTCGGGCGACATTCTGGCATCCAGAACAACTGGGGCAACTGCAGGCTGCATCGGCAACTAGTAGAATGAACTTACAAGAAAATCCTGAAACAGTTGCAAATTGAAATTCCAATAAGAAAATCTGCTGTTCGTGGGTTCCGGCACCATGGAGAAAACTTAGGAAATGGTTCATAAGTTTTACGGGAAAGAAGAGAGAAGAAAGCGGGTTATGAGGAACAGCAGTTCCAAAATTTATTTGAATAATATTACGAATATAACAATAAATGATCACATTACAGGAAGCAAAAACAACCAAATTTTACAGTTACTTTTGGAAGTTAAGTTCGTAACATTCAGCGAGATAGCCACCGGTTATGCATAAGAAATATTAAATTCAAATAAGACTATCGTCCTATTAAAGGTAGAAAGTCCAGAAGAACTGAACGAAAGAGGTACGCACTTTTGTAGGCTGGCCAATGTCAAAATCAACAATATAAGTTGGGAAAAAACATTGACAAAAATGCTGAAGCTAATTGAAAGTTACAAGAAAAATGCTAAGTTTAAGAAAGGAGAATTAAACGACGAAAATTTACAATACATGATTGACTTAATTAGAAGCTCTTGAAGAGGTAAATTTTATATTACTCCTCCAAGGAGAGAAAAGTTCAAAACTTTCATTAAGAACAGTATTAAAAGCCTTCAGGCTCAAATACAAATGACTGGTAATAAAATCGCGGTGAACAGATTATCACCAACAAGCTGACGAACCAGTCGTTAAAAATGTCCTTTCAAAGAAAGATCCATAAACACTTCCTGTTGTCGGCGAGCATGCTGGAATGTCGGCGAGTACCTCGCTGTTGAAAGCAAAGTCCAATCTGCCATTTAAAAATATCTTTGCTTTTGTGTTAACGGCCGAGAGGGTGCATCGTTTTGACCACACAGCCCCTCGTAATCTGCAGGCCTTCGGGCTGAGCAGCGGTCGCTTTACAGGCCAGTGCCCTTTCAAGGGCGTTAAGTGCCGTGGGAGGGTGGTTTGCTTTTTTGTTAAGAGTTAAAGGTCTGCCACGGTAGTGGCAGCCGCGGTTATGTCATCTGTTGCATGACCTGTTGACGACCCAGAGCTGCAGCAAGTCCACGCATATGGGAAGCCGTTGTGGTTGACTTTGTGGCAGAGTACGGCCGAAGGAATTCGGCTGAGTGCTTGCGGCCAAGACCCGCTGATGAATGTGTGCCAGTAAGCCAGAAGCTAATCTTATGTACAGGAATAGAACGTTCTGGAGACGGCGCAGGAAATATAGCGCTGGAAAACTAAGAGTTAGATTACTAAAGAGAATAACAAAAGACTAACAAAAAATACAAAGTAATCCGAAAAAAGGTCCTGAAGGAATACTAGTGATAATATCACATAAATAATTCAAGAAAGCTTAAATAATAAATTACAAAGAATATCCAATCAAAAGATAGAGAACAGCGGAAGGATACATTATCGGTACCAATCTTCGTGAAGGTTGATGACGTGAGCAGTCATGTCCAGGTGATAGTAGCCAATCAAAAATCGAGTATTAATAGCCGCAGGATCAGCGTACCAGGCGAGAAAAGAAAGCAAATAGTTTCCCTTAACTTTGTGACATGAGCGCACGCAATAAGGGAACTTATAATGTATCGGTGGAAAGCTACCAAGAGTAGAAAACACGTTTAAGATAAGATTAACATGAATAAATAATGAATTTAATCAAAAGCGAGAGGTACCGAGATGAATATAAATTTGTCAACAGACTGCACCAGTGGCGTATACTGAGGGCTACCAAGGCTACCAGTGAAGCCCAAACCTCAAACGAGAGCGCTGGAAATCTAAAGCACATTATATTGTAAGCATCTTACACATTGTTCCATTTGCAACATTGAAAGCAATGAGAAAAGACGTCGAACGTATTTCTGAGAACAAGGCTTCGGAGACTGATGATCCCGCTCCCCTCGACTCTCCTCACGCGGCATGCTGCTGTATGACTGATACGCGCGGGGACCGGCGGGGATAGGTCTGCTAGGCTTCGGTCCGTCAGATCGCCACTGCTAACTATCAACCATGCGTTAATCATCTTATATACTTCCTCATCTCATCCTTCTGACTTATTTATATAGATAACGGAGTGCTGTTATTTCAATCCCGTTTACTTCTATATCCTTGTAGGAAGACACTGCAGACCTGCTGTTTTAGGAGTAATATAGTTTTATTTTTATAGGTAGATCGGCTAAAATGAAACGCAATGCATCTGTATAGGCTTGGTCGTGACCTAATGAGGATGAAATGAATGGCGAAGACGTCATAAACACCTAGTTCCCAAGCCAGGGAAATTAACAGTATGAGGGGTTGATTCTGAAAATTGTACTGGGGCCGTCGGACCAAAGGCAAGCATTCTATCCATTTAGCCTCAAAGCTGGATTTCAATTTGCTGAAACTTAGGGTACCATCTCGATTGATCAGGTGTTGAGTATTGGCAGTGGCAGAGGCCAGAGCAGTAGCCTGTGAAGCAGCCTTGACAACACAGCAGGCTTCTCCGTTGGCTATTGGTTGCAGCTCAAAACGCTTAAGGCTTGACGTTCCCTAAACCAACTATCGAAAAGGGGTAACCTAAGTCTAGTGGTGGCCCACGTCTTGATACCAGCATACGCCAATGGACTGCACGTATGTTCATGTGAGGCATGAACCAGCTTGTATGATCCTTGTGTGACTGGATGGGATGAATATTATATTAGGTATAAGATGGATCGGATTCTAGATGTAGTCAGATTTTCCTATGGTACGTATTGCTCGTCTTTCGATGCTGATGTTAAGTTTATGTATAGTTCTTTCATTTATATCATGATCCGTTTACTGTGGACGGTAGAATAGGCAAGTGTGCTCATCAGCTTCTAACTTCTGACGATAAGGTCGTTGGGACATATAATATCTCTAGTCTTCGCAGATATAAGAGGTTGGATCTGCACCTTGGATGTAAATATTATCAATTATGAGCTGATGTTCAACAGTGAGAAGCGAATGTGTTCAAGGATGTATGAAACGATCAGAGTTGTTTATATATAACCATATTATTATTGTTTGGAGAAATTGTATATCTCTTGTGCGAATACGATGAAGTAGACGCAATATATATATATATCTTTATCACAGTAATTGAAGTGTTTTGTTCTGTCGCTCTAGGATTATTCATGTAGTTCTGTTTTGTGGAGAATCATAATAAGTGATATCATCGGTTCACCAAGGGGGCGTTATCTGATAGTACATATATCACACCCTCACAATGTATTCAGAAGTAGGAGATGTTATTGTCATTATTATTGTTACGAATAAAACTCCATCTGTCTCATTACTCTAAACACACACAATTCTAACCAGCTGTGAATGGCCACACTTACTAATTAATGTCTATTTATAAATCTATCTTCTGTATACACACCAGGGAGTTCCGGCCGGCTGGAATTACCTGGGGGACGGCTAAAATCCTTAAATCCATTTCCCAAGTCCAGTCAACTCGTTCAGCAGCTGTGTGTAGACCGATGGATTTGAACACAGTGCCAATGGCTACACAACACACGATGATTTTTCGTTGGTTCGATTCCACAGACAGTCCAGTAATTCACAGTCACATGCAGTGAACAACTAAACAACTCAACAGTATTCAACAGCAGGGCAATTCTCACAACAGCGAACATTAACACAGGTCCATTTACCTTCTCGGGCGGGCTGGGAAGTTCCCTGAGCTGGCTAATTTCTCCCCTTGCAGGTAATACTGAAGGGACTGCGACAAGCCTGACGGTCGCTTGAGCACGTAACCTCGCCCCCCTTCGAGAGATGATCGTCCCGATCAGTTAACTTCTTCAACTTCTCCCCGGTAGGGCGCCAATCGGTCCAGATGCACCACCTCGATCTTGCTTCTCGATCTCCGTTGTATGCTATAGACGACGTCATTTATCCTCTTGACAACACGGCGAGGGCATTCGCACGCCGACTGGAGTTTGGGGGACAAACCTCTCTTCCTTATGGGGTTATACAGCCATAGCAGGTCTTCTTCCTGATATCCGGTAGCGCCCGCGCATTGATCGTAACTTGCCTTCATTGGGTCACTCTCTTTTCTCAATCTCTTCCGGACAGCGGCGTGTACACCCTCTAGTTTCCTTTCTAGATTGAGGCAGTACTGGTCGGTAGGGGAAGGATGATCGTCAGGTCGACCAAACGCTCAATCCACCGGGAGGCGCAGTTCTCTGCCAGACAACGTCCATGCTAGTGTGCATCCAGTGGCCTCGTTTACTGCAGACGCTGAGATGGACAGGGAAAGGTGACGATCCCAGTCTTTCTGGTGTTCGCTGACGACTATTCGCAGGTGATTCTCAATGGTCCTATTGAATCATTCCACCATTCCGTCCAATTGGGGTGTGGTCCTGGTCCTGGTCTTCCGGATACCCAACAAATGGCACAGATTCTGGAAGACCGCTGACTCGAAGTTCCGTCCTTGATCGAAATGCAGCTCCAGTGATACGCCATATTCACTGACGAACTTGTTCACGAGGGTTTCCGCCACCGTAGTCGCCTCCTGGTTCGGAAGCGCATACGCTTCCAACCACTTCGTGAAATAATCAGTGACGGCGAGTATATAATGATTTCCTGTGTCACTGGTAGGGAACGGTTCGGCAACATCAATTGCGAAACTCTCGAGGGGCGCGCCCACGTTTTAAGTCTTCATTCGGCGCTCATATCCAGGATGATTTTATGTTCGTTCAGAAAGTCGAGTCCAGTGATTATCTCGTCCACGATGTCCACAACGAAAACCTGGTGCTTCACTGTCAGCCGCCCTACGGGGAATTCGATCACTGTCCCACCGTGGACAGGCGTCGGCTTTCCTGTTGTAGTATGCAGGCTGAGGTTCACCGGAATGGGTCGAATTCTCCACCGCTGCGCAACTGTTGGCTTCACGATGGTCCTCGTTGCAGCATTGTCAATCAGCATGCTACGCGCTATCCCGTCGACGACTCCGTCTACCATTAGGCTGTTACTATCTGATCGCAAGTTCGTTACGCGAGCGTGGGCTGCTGGAGCTTGACGACTTTGCAGAGCCAACCTTCGCCCCCCCCCCCCCCTTCAAGGCTGGCTAATAATTGTTTCCCTGACTGGTGTATTTCTCGGCCGTCGGTACGTCAGATGGAGGCTCCCGTCTTCGGCGGTCTTCGCAGTTCCTGCTTTTATGGCTCTTGGTACCATAATTCCAACAGGTGACAAGTCTTCGAGGTACCAGAAGGCTCGAGCGTTGTTCCGTTGCTTCGTTCGCTGGGTTCCACTTACCTTTATAGAACCTTCTCAAGGCTTCGAGGAAACCGGTCAGGGAATTATCGTCCTGCAACCGTGGAGTTTCGTCCACTTCTAGGCGGCGCACCTTAGTTTGTAGGCTCGGTACCTGCTTCGTGGCCTAGAACTCCAACGCGTGGCTGAGAGCGTCTCCTAGGGTCTTGTGGGGGGCGAGACGAAGAGCCTGTAGAGTATCTTTATCTCGTAATCCATCTGTGAAGGTCTGCCTACCTTGCT
Organism: Anabrus simplex; assembly: GCF_040414725.1. NCBI lineage: Eukaryota > Metazoa > Arthropoda > Insecta > Orthoptera > Tettigoniidae > Anabrus > Anabrus simplex. The sequence goes on along the minus strand of NC_090266.1, from coordinate 386,877,469 downwards.
GTTCCAGGAACTCTTCTGGTGCTGAAGGGTAGGACAGGCGAACGAGACGGACGACATCTGTCTCGAATTCCTGGACGTACTCTTCTGAGTTCTAGTTCGGAGCTGGGTCTGGTACGCCTATTATAGATGGCGATCTCCGTAACGGGCGTCCATGTGGGCTACTAGCGCGGTGTAGTTGTTCTGAGCGCCTACTTGTAATGCCTGTAGTACATTGACTGCTTCCCCTCTCAGAGCCACGACGAGGGCTGTGGCTTTGTCTCCTACACTCCGGTAGTAGCAGAACAGTCCACCCATAACTGCCGAGGTACGTACTACATGGTACCTTCCCGTCGAATGTCGGTGCCGTCAACTTGGTCGAACTCGGTATTGCAGGCTATGGCCACTCAGATAGGTCCCGTCTCGTACGTTACCGCGTAGCTTGGCGACTTCTCGCTTCAAGTCCTGGTAAATGGCGTTGAATTATTGATCGACCGTAGCAATTTTCCCGTTAACCGTCCGTATCTTTTCTTCAAGTTCGTCTTTCACTTTAGTTATATCTGCCTGTAGAAGATCCTTCATCTCGTGGTGACCCTGCTCCATCTAACTCTGTACGTTTTCTGCTTTCTTGTGGCCTTCCTCCATCTTCTCTATCGCCTTCTTTTGATTTTCTTCCATCTTCTCCTGCACTTTCCTTTGAGTTTCTTCCTTCTTCTTTTGCTTTTCCTCCATCTTCTATTGATTTTCTTCCACCTTCTCCTCCATTTTCTGTTTATTTTCTTAAATCTTCTCCTTCATCTTCTTCATCATCATGTCGAAGTGCGCATTTAACTGTGCCTCCATTTTCGTTTGGCCTCTGGTCTCAACTGGCAAACAGTTATTAACCAAAAATGGAAAAATTGTTTATATGAGTGTGCATTCACTATACACCGACATTCTAGAATGTTCACGGTGGCGGTCGAAACCTGCAGTATTTGGTCCGCTGATGTAACACACATGGGGTCTATTCTAACTTCTGACACCATGTGTTACGAATAAAATTCCGTCGGTTTCATTACTCTATTTTATTTCAGAATGATCTAATAAATGCACTACCGAGCTCGATAGCTGCAGTCGCTTAACCCTGACAGTAACACGTCTATAAATATCGCTTTAGTTACACCACACGTTTCGAAGACGTGCCACTCAAAGCCTATTATTTAAGGTTACGTTTCGGTAGGCGTTATGGTCTAGAAATAGTTCGCACCAATTGCAAGATTTATTGAATTCGATCATTTTAATTTACAAGGGAATGGAACGACTGAAAATGTACAAGAATTGTTTCAGCTAGCATATCTATATTACCATTTGATATTGAACAATGTAAAAACTTTCGTTGCAAAAATTGACTACAATAAAAAGTCTGAATTTGATATAGGCAAGCGAGGAAAAACATAACATATGAAAATAGTGTGTCCATGGTAAACGAAAATGTGAGTACATTAAAAATGAATATCCATATACAAACACTCAAAAAGGAATCGGGATTGAAACACTATCAGTACATACACAAATACAACACAGAATTTCAGAAACTGAAGCATAAGAACAGAGGGGATAACTCTCCGCTCCCTTTGAGCGCTAGACAGCGTTCATTCGCACAACACGTCAGAAAGTCGTGCAGTGTAATTGTCAGGGTTAAGTGCGGCCAGTACCCAGTATTCTGTAGATAGTAGGTTCGAACCCCACTGTCGGCAGCCCTGAAAATGGTTTTCCGTGGTTTCCCATTTTCAGACCAGGCTGTACATTAATTAAGGCCACGGCCACTTCCTTCCCACGCCTAGCCCTTTCCTGTCCCGTCGTCGCCATAAGATCTATCTGTGTCGGTGCGACGTAGCAACTAGTAAGAAAATGAACACCCACACACACACACACACGTATATAAACACACACAATTCTAACCACCTGTGAATGGCCACACTTACTATTTGCTGTCTACAACGTATTTACAAATCTCTCTTCTGTATGCACACCAGGGAGTCCCGGCCGGCTGGAATTTCCTGGGGGACGGCTAAAATCCTTAAATCCATTTCCCAAGTCCAGTCAACTCGTTCAGCAGCTGTGTGTAGACCGATGGATTTGAACACATTGCCAATGGCTACACAACACAAGATGATTGTTCGTTGGTTCGATTCCACAGACAGTCTAGTAATTCACACTCACATGCAGTGAAGAACTAAGTAACTCAAAAGTATTCAACAGCAGGACGGTAATCACAACAGCGAACATTAATACAGGTCAATTTACATTCACACTCGCGATAGCGGCTTTTCTCGCTAGCCGACGGCGATCCTCAGTCCACAGAAATACACAAGCACACTGTTCTCTCATGTAGTACACGTCTTTCGTTCTCTCGTCTCCACCTACACACTGGTCTCTCCGACCCCACAACAACTCGCTCGCACGGGCCTTGTATTTATATGTCGATGTTGGGCCACTAGAACATTCAGGGTTCGGCTGGTGATCGAACCTTCCCATCGTATCTCCCATAAATATTTTCATTTTTTTTTTAAGTTTCTTGTTTAGTTTAATACTTTAATATTATAAAAATGTAGTTACTGTTTTCATAAATCTGCATTGTATTATAAGAAGACGCTGCATAAAGGATCTTTTCAGTCTCAGTGGCATGTAAATCATGATCAATAAATTCAATTCAATTCAATTCAATAAATCGCATGGAGAAACTAGATTAAGAGAACAATTGAGGAAAGGCCGTCGTATGTCCTCGGGCGGGCTGGAAAGTTCCCCGAGCTGATTTATTCTACCCCTTTCATTTAATACCGGAGAGGTTGAGACAAGGATGACGGTCGCTTGAGCACATAACATTATTATTATTATTATTATTATTATTATTATTATTATTATTATTATTATTATTATTATTATTATTATTATTATTATTTTTTTTTCAGTTGTATATTTTGTTCATGATATGTTCAGCTAGAAGGTCTCCATATGTGATATGAGTGATTTGTTTTGTACAAACGGATGAGAAAACAGTGCTATTTTCAACTTGGAAACTTTGTATGAGTCATGTGGAACACCCCAGAGTCCGTTGATGTTGTTATTGTCTTGGGATCCGGAAGAGGTTCAGGGTGTGGTCTTGGAATGAGAAAAAGATCTTACACTCGTGATTGGATGGTCAACATGAATTTCGGCGTATCATGAAAGAGTAGGGGGAAGCTGAGATCTATATAGGCATGTGTGAAAATAGCGGAGGACTTGACTTCATACTTCGGTGGAGCAGACTGGACTTGAAACTTTTGTAGGAAGAGGAGATGTAACTTTGGTGGAACCTGGTCTGATAATGTTTGTGGAATGTGTAGTGCGATAATAACCTACAACTGTGGAGTGCTTAGGCACTTGGTATTGTATCACTTGTGGAGGCTTGGTATTATTCGTTGGAGTACTGTATCCGAGACTTTCCATAATTTATGTTCTCGAACAGTAAGCGGGTGTTGCTCGAGTTGAAGTATCTAAACGAAGCGTTAGAGACAGTGAACACAGTAATATAAGGTACAGTATCTGCGTGATATAACAAGTGTCAATAATGAGAATATGCAAGTTGTGTGGATACACAGGGAGAGTGAAGTGTATTCATCCCCATATATATGCTTTGTAATGAACATTCAACGGACTAGGTGAAATGGCACCTTGGTCCTCGCTTTTGGTTTTCCACTGTTTTTGTTGTTGTTGTTGTTGTTGTTGTTGCTGTTATTGATGTGAATATATAGTCTTCCAGTTGTAATTTTTGAGCGTATTTTTTGTATATTTTGGTGTGTTGATGAGATGCACATGCATGGATGTTATTTATAATATGGTTAGTTATTTTAGAATCAGTGTAGTTATTGATGGACCTAGTTGAAGTTCCCAACTATTTAGTCGTTTTCAGGAGGCTAGGTAAGGTCTAAAGCAGATGTACCAGTACGCAGCTTTCTGTACACGTCCTGGGGGAGAGAATTCATGCTTTATCAATATTCGAGGGATCCATTCTGTTGAACCTTGGCACTCATACTACGGACATTTCGATTCATTATTTATATTAATTAAACTTATTTTAGGAATGTATGCACTTTTATTAATATATTTTGGATTAGATTACAATTGACGCCCAAACGTGAGGCGATTATGTATTTTATTTTATTCATATTTGATCATTTTAATCTTATATCAATGGTTATGAATTATTACTGTTATTGCTATTTAAAAATATTACAGACGTGACCTCAAATGAAGACTAAAACTTGGAATTCTCCACACGATGGCACCACCAACTGAGCAGATGTTAACGATGATCGTTTTGCCCTGGGGATCATTCGGCCCTGGTCTCCCCTAAATTGTACTTACATATTACAAGCAGGCAATACAATTGTTGAGCTACATCTCATTATAAGTATTATTTAATATTTTATCCATTATAACACCAGATCGTAAAGATGAAAAGCAATGTATGCCACATTATACTGAACAAAAACTATGGATTAACACTAACAAAATAATGCAATGATTAATAATGCTCTCAATGTATTTAAAATATAGAAATGAACGTTGGAGCTGCATTTTCATTCATCTTGCACTTGCCCACGATGAGGTAATGATTCAAAAATTTCTTTAAGCATCATTGCCACGGAAGTTTTTCGACACCATCAAGTCCTGATACCTGGCATTACTGATGGGAAAGTGTTCATTAAACAGAGGATCTGGCAGCCTGAAATGATAAGGACGAAGACACAAAGATTCAGGCGTTTCTTTCTTTGGAGCAATTGTTGCAGTCAGACATGCACCATTATAACTTAGTTGGTACTGCACAAGGCTTGGACGTTGCGCGGTCACTTGCTTGGGGTGAAGAAATCAAATTTCTTGCTTAAACTGATGCTTTTTTGGAATTCTACACGTCTCCAAATGCGGTTAGTTTGAACATGCAACCTGCAGTAATGGTATCCAACAAAAACGTGTGTAAACCGTAATTTCACTGTACTCCAACCACTCCTAATAACAGCCACTTTCTCGTATTTATCACATAGTACTTTCAAATTCTAAAAAAAATAGTCCGTTGTGTTTTGAAAACGGTTTTGGTTCTTTTCTGATAATCCAACCAGAACCCAAATATACAGGTGTGCCTATTGAAATCGCGGAGACAGAAACTGCTGGAATGCCAAGGATTGTATCGTCAGGATGTTGTCCTGTTGTACCGTGCCCGCTGCCGGATCAAATTCTACGTTATGTGATATTGATGTATCATGTACTTGTAACTACGCAAAAAAATACATGTATATATATCTGAATAGAGGTTGAAGTTTATTCGCAGTTTGGCAAGTATTTTCTTGAATGTTAGCTTTCCGGGTGATGATGTTCTTCCTCGTTACTAACTTCTCATGTTTTTCGAGTCATTATGGACACCGTACGATTCAAGAAGAAGTAAATTTAGTGCACTTGAATAAGAAACAAATGCTTCTTTCAAAAATGACGTGTGCAGGTCCTTTGTCATTTTCCCCGACGAATTCCACTTTATCATTAAATTTTTAGCGTTGAACATATTTTAATCAACTCGTTTACTTATACCGGAGGACTATTATAAAATGACGAATAATTTAGGCATTAGTTTTCGCGATTTTGACACTATAGGCATGATGGTGTATGAGTGTGGATTTCTGCTCTTTGGCTGTACAACACCTCTTACTTCAGATGTGCCTTTAAACTCTCGAGTACTTCCCAATGCCATTTCATTATTAAAGCCACATCCTTTCACTTTGTATAGGCTATCCGATCTTCATTAAAGTTCTTCAGGAATAAATTGCAGTAATTTTTAAATGCCTGCATCACTTGATCATGTTCGATGTTTTCTATAACTTGTCTTTCAGTTATGTAGGTTGTGATTTTGTGACTGATTCACTATTTGATTTTCTGAATGTCACTGCATAAATTTCTGAAAGTTTACGTTATTTCCTTCATTTTATCCTTGATTGAACATCCCCAACATTTGTCTGGTGTGAAAATGGGAAACCACCGAAAACCATCTTCAGGGCTGCCCACAGTAGGGTTCGAAACCACTATCACCTGACTGCAAGCTGACAGCTACGTAGCCCATACCACTCAGCCACTCATTCGGTCTACTTATACATATGCTGTACCGGAAACACCGAGAAAGCAAGTTCGAAGTATGAGAGTTAAACTTGGCGGGAGGTGAAGAATAGGCAAGCCCGCTGAACTCGTTTGACGTTCACAGCAATGACGTGGAAGGCTCGGGCCGGCCTACTCAGCGAGCATGACCATATATGGTAATGTTCAGATCCATCTGTAAATTGTCTCTTTGAAGTTAAGATACAATTATTTTTGCACCGCCAACGTTGAGGCTATAAAAACAGCTGCAAACTATCAAATTCTTGACAAATCTACCAAGTACTTTGGATATGAGAGCCTCCGTGGCTTAGACGGCAGTGCGTCGGCCTCTCACCGCTCGATAATGTACCGGGAAATGATTGTGGGGTTTGAGCATGGGAAGGGTCTCAGGTAGGGTTCGGTGTATTTTGGAGCAGGTACAGAGACGGATAGTATCGCAGGGTGAATAATAGATGGTAATCCTATTTTTTGTAAAATTTATTAACAATATCCACAGATATATCACCCTGCAATTCCAATTGCAACTCAAATTAGTAGCTAATATTTGCCAAAAATGTAAAATAAATCATTTATGTTGTGATCTCCTTGACGTCTGTTTGCTTGAGAATATAAAAATAACTATTGCTCTCCCATAAATCATGAACAACCTACAGTCTTTCTAATTTAAATGTAAACAAAAAGTATCACTTTGCACCTGGGATCAGTTCATCATTGATGGTGCTGACCTACAGTCTTTCTAAGTTTTAAACCACAAAAATGAAGACACACTTGTCATGGAAAGTTCGATAAATTATTAAAATACTTGATCTATTGCTGTAAGTCTTTCAGTTTGATTGAATTGAAAATGAAATTAATAAAGAAAATGAAAATGACTTTAAAATGAATTTATAGTAAATATGAATTTCTCTTAAATGACGATAAAATTATGACTTGATATCCACACGAAGCACTTGTAACAGCACTGTACTGAACTAAGTTCTTTGTAAAAAGTCAGTCAGTTGTGATTACTCACTTAGAATACGAGACGATCTGTTTACAAGTGTTGGAGTTGGTGATTTGGTGTCTGAAACTTCCGCGGAGTGCGGACGAAGGCTCGAACTCAGCACCGGCGATGTTCAGTGAAGATACCACGTCTATCTCCCTCGTCGACGTCCCTCGATGGATACCATTACTGAAGAAACCATGTAAATCCCTCGTAGGAAGCGACGTTTGATGTACCAGGATCTCGTAGCACTTTTGCCAAGATTTCCGTTGTTCTTAGGGTAATGTCGGAGCACGGAAAGTTCAATTGGCACTATTGAATTCACAAATATTATGTATATTAATACTACACACGTCGTAATGCACAGTTCTATTCTTACACTGATTTTATGGTGTTGAATTAACATTCACAGTCCATGCTGCAGGAAACACAGCTCTTAATATACACAGTTCGTGGGTTTGAGATGTAACACAGTTCATAATCGTTACTAATTATGTCTGAAATACGATTGTAAAGTAGTGAACACAGTCCATAAGTACTTGAAAATGTGACTTGCAGCAGTCGCTATCACAGTCTATGAGCAAATATTATTCGCAGATTAAGGTGTTTTTATGGTTGTATTTACACCACACTAGTCTGTTCTATTTAATATTATTGTAAAAAGTCCTTAATGTTCACCGGATTTCTCACAGTGATGATCGAAATATCGAGAAATTGCACAAGGAAAATAGTTACGTTTTGCCCTGTTATGGGACGAATGTCGAGTAAATAAAGTTGCACACAGTTCAATGATATATTATCGTAAGAAAAATATGTCTTAGACTGGTTGAAGTGGTTTTAAATTATAATTTCAGTTTACCCCACGTAATGATCTAGGATATTGTCACAGTTCGGAATTATATGGAATTAGTACAGTTCACGACGTCGTAGACTAGTCAGCAAACTATTGGACACTTCAATTCTCACTTCAAATTATATCTTTTCTCTGTTAATAAATTCACAAGTATTATGTTACGATAATTCACCTTGAGAAACGTCTAGATTCTTACAGTCATCGCGGCGCGGCGGAAACTTCACGTACGGTGCGACGTTCTTGGATTATTTCAACAGCGTTCGAATACGGCCACGATTATGTCCTCGCGAGTCGCGACGGTACATACTTTCTGCACACACTGTGCACACACACTGGTTATGGCCTTGGCCCAGTGGCCTATTTATACAGGTCTGGCGAGCAGTGTTCGAAATCAGGTGATGAAGGGGAGAGTATTTCTCCCAAATTTGAAATTATCATATTTCGGAAACTACTGGACGGATTAATTTCAAATTTGCAGGGTTTTACTTACAGATTGTTAGCTACAATTCAGCGTTGGTCTCGTGTTAATCGGTCCAGGCGGTAAGAAGTTCATAAAAATAGCCGAGAAACTTCTGTAGGGGAAGTAAGCTGCAACCGGCGGTGACGTCACTTGACCTTGCTTGACTTGCGTTCCCCCTCGTGGAGTGCAGTAGGTAGGAGAACATTCTTTCACACAGCTGTTCATGCATCGGAACTGAATTGTATGCTAGAAAATAATATTTACGATTTATATGCGCCAGGGCCTATGCCTTCCTGGTACAATACCATGGTTCAGATCCCGTCACTCCATATGAGATTTGTGCTGGACAAAGCGGAGGCGGGACAGGTTTTTTTCCAGGTACTCCGGTTTTCCCTGTCATCTTTCATTCCAACAACACACTCCATTCTCATTTCATAGCATCTATCAATAATTAATGTATCACTTTGGGAGTGGCGACCCCATCGTACTAACAGCCTATATATATGCTTCATTCATTACATCCCTGACCCGGTCAGTGACTGGAAAACAGGTTGTAGGTTTTCACTTTCATTTTCAGAGGTAGATAATATCCACGTTTCGAGATGATTCATCTGTTCCAGGTATAAAAGGACGGCGATCTAGGCTACAGGGAGACAGTAATACTCCACAGTTTCTGCGATACGGGTGACGGGTGGAGCTCTACAAGTGCGGCAGACCGAAGCTATGTCCACCTGGGACTTCGTATTTCGGTGAGACGAAACTCTGACTCTCTATTGCTCTGTTCCGGTGGAACACAGTATTTTTCATCAAGTGCCATATTAAGACTTGTGTTTAATTTACAAACAGTGACGCTTTAAAGGAACATAGTCTTTTTCCAAGTGCAACTTGTGTTTTCTTCTCGTTAAATTCCGAGAGAACATAGAATTTTCAATGCCATATTTAAGCTTATAGTTTCTAATTTGTAATAATTATTCTCAGTCAGTTCTAAACATTATTGAATTGCAGTTAAACTTTAATCATTATTTATAGACATTGATGAACAGTCCTCGAATTCTCTTAAACCTCACCAATTATTTAAAGACTATTTTGAACATTCTCCGAGTGCCATTAAACATGTTTAATTTATGACAAACATGCTAATATATCCTGAACTTGCACGAACTATAAATATTACGTTCAGAGTTGTTTTCCAATCATATAAATGATGAAGGCTGTCAGGTAAGATCAGTGATAATACAAGTTAGCTTCCTAATAGAATATTTCATACTGTCGTGCCAATATCAGCGGACTTATGTCGCGAACTTGATATTGTAAATTTGTACATAATGTTCCCAAGTATCAATACGGCTGACATGCAACGTGCGATCGGTTACTCAGATCAATTGTTTTACTTTCAAGTATCAATTTTATGAACCTTTGACATGTATGATACAACGAAGTGTTTGAGTCAAAGATTCAAGTGCTAATTTCATTAACATTTGACGTATGCTACTTGTAATGAATCAATGCATTATTTATAATAAAAATTAATTTATTCGACAGTGATACAAGTGAGCTGAATACCATACGGGGGACTAGTGTGCTCGTCACGCCTCACCTCTCAGTATTCTGTTGCGAGATCGAAGCCCGCAACGCGTGCACCTAGAAATTCGAAAGCTTCCAGATCCTCCAGAAATTCGAGAAATTCTAGAACGTCGAGAACTTCGCGACAAGGACGGGCGTGGTCCCTGTCCAGACCGAGCCCAGTAATCATCCCGGAGTCCGAAGGTTCCAGCCTGCTACAGCGCATCAACTCAACGTGTGTAAAAGGTGATTTGAATTTGTTTCAAATGAACAATAAAACCAGATTTTCAAAAGAATATAAATTCAACGAACTAACATCCTTCTCTGTACCAACTCCAATGCTTACTTTCTACCCTTTAGAAATATTCCATGCTCTAGCTAGTACCAGCGACCAAGGACATTTTTCCTGGTACAATACTGGCTGGTACCTTCCTAATTTATCAAGCTTAGTAGATGTATCAATTGTTTCAAAGCATTCGTTATTCTTTTCTTGATAATTATTCCGATTCATGAAAATTGCAGTGGTCTAGGAACTTCCCCTTTATTTATAACACTCATTTTGTTGTTTCTCTTAATATATATTCCTACTTGAAATAAGTTGTTTACCAAACTATTTTTACATCTTCTTTTTGTAACGTTTTATTTAGCACCTGTGCGCGTTGAAGATTGTGAAGCTGTAAGATAGGGAGAGAATGGATTCGAACACAACTGTTGGCAACACTGAAGATGGTTTTCCGCGGTTTTCAATTTTCACACCAGGCTGTACCTTAATTAATGTCATTTCTAGCCATTTACTATCCCGTCATCGCCATAAGACCTATTTGTGTCGGTGCGACGTAAAGCAAATTATAAATAAATAAATAAATAAATAAATAAATAAATAAATAAATAAATAAATAAATAAATAAATAAATGGTACCTGACTTTCTTTATGATAACACTTTATATATTTTTTCTTAATGTAATAATTATTATTTACCGCATCATAGAATTCGTTACGACTTTCTATTTTTCTTTTTTTTCTAATTTTATTCAACTTTAACTACATTTGTACAATCCTTGGAAATCTCTCCTTGCCCAGTATACTTGTCACGTACGGGCACTCTGAGAATTGTTCTTTTTTTGTGAATAAGTAACGAGTACAAATAGGTTAAGAGCTACTCTGGAACATACATACATACGGCCTACATACAGAGACTTGGTCATTTTGGACAATTTTGTTTTCACCTCTTCTAACCCCCCGCCCTCGTACTGATAGGGCTTAACTTTTACATAAACGGCATCCGGGGTATTACTATTCTTCTCAGTGACACCAAAACCATGGATTCGGCACTAATATGAGTCATTTTCGATCATTTTTACATGCCAGCCCTCTCCAGCCCCAGCTCTACTGGTGTCATACACACGCAGTATTATTTCCGGATTGTAAGTCATTTTTGAGCCATGTTTGCGTGGGAGCTATGCTGGAACATACATAATCTCGTCCTTTTTGATGTTTAATTTTCCAACCACTCTCACCCCCATGCCGATGTGCGGGACTTGGACTTAAACTGCATCAGAAGTGTCACTATACATCTCAGCGACACAGAAAACTATGCAATCGATACTAATATCGGTCGTTTTCGATTATTTGTACATGCCACATATTTCCCTAGGGGTGGTAAGTGTGCATAAGCCACATAATATTTATTTTTTCCAGATATAAGTCACATATGTACCAAGTTTGTTTGTGAGATAGAGCATACACACATACATCCACAATCTCGGCCTATTTGGACATTTTCTTTTTCATCCCATCTCCCTCCCATGCCGTTGGGGTCTGAATTTTGACATAAGCGGCATTCGGAATGTCACTATTTATCTGTGAGGTCCAGAAACCTACCCATTCGACACCAATATCGATAGTTTTCGATAATTTTTATATCTCCTCCTCACCGCACTCTTTCTTATAGTGGTTGCTTACCTCCCACAGAATTATTTTTTCAGATAGCAAGTCTGGTTGAAAGCTATGCTAGAACAGACAGACATACATCTATAATCTTGGTCAATCACAGGATATAAAATACAGTATCTTATTGACGTTAATTAATACTGAGCTATCAATAACAACACAAACAGACACATACAAGGTGGCCGTAGGCCAATGTGCATAATTTTAAAAACATATTTATTGCAGAATTTTACACCGTTTTAACTCAATATGCCTCAGAACAAATTCCAATAGTTCACGAGATAGACAAACCTAAATCGGGTAATTTTAGACGGCTATTTATGGGATAGTCTGCCTCTGAGGTGTAATAGTTAGTGTGATTATTTGCCACCCCCGGAGGCTTGGGTTCAATTCCCAGCGCTGCCAGGAAACTTGAAATATGGTACGAGAGCTGGAACGGGGTCCACTCAGTCTCGAGAAGACAAATGAGTTGAGGGGGTTCGATTACCATCTCAGCCATCCTCTAAGTGTTTTTCCGTGGGTTCCCCACTTCTTCTCCAGGCAAATGTTGGGAAGGTACCTAACGTAAGGCCACGGCCACTTCCTTCCCTCTTCCTTGTCCATCCCTTCCAATCTTCCCATCCTCCACAAGGCCCCTGTTCAAAAGAGCAGGTGAGGCCGCCTGGGAGTGATATTGGTTCTCCTCCCCTGTTGTATCCCCCACCAAATGTCTCATGATACAGAACACTGCCTTTTAGATGGTAGACGTGGGATCTCTCGCTAAGTCTGGGGGAAGCACACCTGGTCAGTAAACTGACTAAATAAAAAGAAATTCTTCCCTTTGCGAAAGCTAATTATTTTGTCTTTCAGTAGATGAAACTCAAATACTGATAACGAACGATTTATTTGCATCTTTTCATAGAGCATCTTTGGCGACCAAGGTCTACGATAACGACTAATGTGGCGCCACTTCCGTCAAACATTTTGTTGCCTTACACACATTTTCGAATCACCCCCAGCCGTAGGACATACTAATGTAAATAAAACATATTAATTTATTTCTGTGATAGATTTTGTATATATTTGCTTTACGTTTGATCGACACCGATAGTTCTTATGCCGATTATCGTATAGGAAAAGACTAGGACTGAGAAAGGAGCGACCATGGCTGTAATTGGGGTACAACCCAAACATTTGTCTGGAATGAAAATGGAAAACCATGAAAAACCTACATGGCTGCGAACAGTGGGATTTGAATCCACTATCTACCGAATGCAATCTGACTGCTACGTTGCGAAAACCGCGTAATGAACTCTGTGAGGGAGAATGTTAGAACAAAGAAATAATGAACACACGACACATGACGATCGTATGTATGTTATGGGGAAATAAGGTCTGTAAATGTGCAACTTGTAAAGTTGTTTACTTTTGTTTTCCAACTTCAGGGCTGACTATTTCGTAAATTGTCCTCTTCTTTTCCTTCATGGCCTTTTTCCTAATTACCTGTGATCACCATTTTGTATGGACTTAGTCCAGTTTTACGGCCAGACGGTTTCCCTGACGCCGAACCTACTGTACAGTGGAGGGATGTACTTACTATTGCGTGTTTCTCCGGTGGCTTGTTGTGTAATGTGTAGTAAAGGTTTGCAAACGACCCAGCTCTTTCGCTCACGCTCATTCGAACATCATGCGGTCGGCCGTATCTCGCTCGACTTTGAGCGGGTTGGCCTGCAGCATGTGGTCTGAGGTAAGGCTGCCGATGCGCTTTTGGACAGAATCAACGAAGTTACGAGGAACGAACTTTAAAGGAGCGAGGAAAGGAGAGTGGCTGACTATAAATTTTTTGACATCATGCAAGTATTTTAACGAAACATGCATTGAATTAATGTAATTACAAACTTACTATAAACACTGTGCGATCACCTTGTCACATTATTAGACACGGAACATTAACTTGTACTGTCCTTCACATCGTCACAAACATTCATCATTATTAAATAATAACAATGTCATTTGCTTTAGGTCCCACTAACTAATTGGACCATGTTATGCATCACTAAACTAAGCGCCAAAACACCATTCTGAGATAACTGAGCTCAAAGTTTCCAGTCGATTAAAAATCCATTTATTGTTAAATTTTCTCAATTTTTTTGCAATAAGTAAGAATTATTATTTTTAAACTCTTTTGTAAAACCTCAACCTAATTACTTATCAAACAACCCTAAAAATAAATAAAATGGCGGTTAGTCTATTTACGTTTGTTGTTTGATTGTGCATTTTTCTTTTGCATCAACAGACTAAGTGACTTATAAGTTCTTTGGTTGCGTTATGCTTAACTAAACAGTGCATTAGGACTAGTCTGTAATAAAGCATAAGTAAACTACACAACGTTTCTGAAATTAACAGTTCAACAAATAAATAATCATTTCACTATATTGGACACATAATCGTAAATGAAGTTGTAAATTATATTACCTAAGATACAAATCATTTGTGAAATCTACAATTTAACGTTATGGAATTATGAAATAAGTCGGTTATTTTTGCTCTCAAGACTTTTGTAGAAATTCCTTTTCTTACCGGTAGTGTGAGGGAATAGCAATAACACACACAATTTTGCAATAAAAAGTACTTTATTCTTTACTAATTGGCACAAAACATAGTAATGTAATGTAAAACAGCTGAATAAAAATGGAAATAATAAAGCTTACAAGACAACAACAAATCCGAAATGAACCCGGACATTATGTATTTTACACTTTAAAGCTTTTTATTACCTGGCTTGAATCACAATACTGTAAAAAATGAATTATAGCGAAAGATACTTGATTAATCTTATAAACATAAACAAAACCCCTAAAATTAAAAGGTGCCATTGGAAGTCTTTTTCACTAATTAGCATGAAACACAATACTGCACAGTAACTAAACAAAATTTAAGAAAGAAACATAAATTAAATCAAAATCTGTCATTATTCACTTTCTATTTCAAAGTCAAGTTGTCCATTGAACCCATCGATACCGTCTTCAACACTATTATCGGTGAGAAGAGACCGATACATTGGTCTGGCATCTTCTGGAATCAGCGGCAGAAGAGACTTCAAGTCTTCAAGTTTAGGTTTTGAAATTGGTTTCCCTCCTGGCCACAGTTGAATTAAGTGTTCATTCAAATGAACTGGTTGCACAGAATGTCCTCTTTCCTTTCTTTTCTTTGAATACTTAATTCAACTCCAGTGTCCTGGTCAAAGTCACTCTTCATGAAAATGCTTAGACGTTTGTCTTTTCTGATTTCAAGTTCTCTCGTTTTCAGCCATTTTATTTTGGGATTTTCCATGTCAACTTTACGGTTTGTTATCTGTTTTTCCAGCATTTGTGTTCCAAAGAATTCTTTCTGTTCCATTCTGTGAACAGCCAAAGCATTCTTTCTACGACGTACTTTCATCACATTCATATAGTCATTCACAGTGTACAACTGTTATTGTAGCTTCAACGCGCACTCTATGTCTCCAAAATTGCTGTCGTAGGGCATAAAACTGTGGCCTGGGAGAACATAGCGCAAAAGTAATCTTTTCTAGCGTGGGGTGAGTTTCCAAAATCGTTCGTTCGTTTTCTTACCTGTAAAACCTCATAGTTATTAGAAATCCTTATTGCATTTGTAACAATGCGTTCGGTTCTTGCTCTGATAGCCTCCATTACTGGTACCATAATTTAGGAAATACGACAGCACAATCGTTTACCATGTAAACATGCACAGTAACAACATACTAGGTTAGTAAACACTACACAGCTGATATTGTCTGGTCTGTTGTGAACCAGTGCAGCCACCTGTTACGTTTAGCATCACTAGACCACAGACCAGTAAAAGGCGCTTGGTCTACTGTTGCATACCTAAACATTGGCTTATCGCTTTTGGTTTCGTGATGCAAAACACAAAATCAAACATAGCTAAATTTGCACTTAGATTTTTCATATATTTTAAGGCAACTGTTAATAGGACATGTACGGTGATTTTTGTCCATTTAAGTTACGTTGTTTCTCAACAGAATGCGCACAAATACTGATTTTTACAAACTTGCGCTTGGTCTAGTGATGCATAACATGGTCCAATTTTACCATCTTCGGAGACACCGAGGTGCCGGAATTTAATTCCGCAAGAGTTATTTTACGTGCGAGTAAATCTACCGACACGACGCTGACGTATTTGAGCACCTTCAAATACCAATGGACTGAGCTCGGCACCATCGTCATTGTGTTGTCTGTCTTAGCACAGAATGAATCAAGAGAGCGTCATTTACTAGATCTTGGTTAAGCGAGCTCGTTATGTCACTAACAAAGCTACCAACTGAACTAAAAATGTTCGCGTAGCTATTTCTAGCCGAGTTCAGCCCCTGTAAGTCAGACCCTTCGACGAGGGTAGACGGCATCTGCCATGTGTAGGTAACTGCGGGTTTTGTGGTGGAGGATAGTGTTATGTGTAGTGTGTGAGTTGCAGGGATGTTGGGGACAGCTCAAACACCCAGACCCCGAGCCATTGAACTTAACCAATGAAGGTTAAAATCCTCGAACCCGCCGGGAATCGAACCCGGCAACATCTGAACCGAAGGCCAGTACGCTGACCATTCAGCCAACAACTCGGATGCCAGCTGAACTGAAATTTCATTCACTTGCCGCATTGAAGACTGGAACAGGCAATATTTTCTTTCCTAGCAGAGCAAGTCTTGGATATTCTGTGCTGTTATTTCTCCACTAACTTAGGCAAGGGGATCGTCATCAGAAATATGATATACTAGCAAGATACCCGTGCTTCGCTACGGTATCATACTGAAATTTACAATTGAATGCTTATTGTTTTAGATATATAATCCGACGAAATTCGCGATCTGACTCGTTTTCTGCGAGAATCCACCAAAATTCCCGATCTGACTGGTTTCCTATTATTTTACGGCACGTTTCCTCCCATTTTTCAATCTTCCTTTCCAGCAATCGATTTCGTACTTCCCGGGCTAGGCTCAGGTATTCCTCCCGGTCAGATGGGTCCGTAAATCTTTGCCATCTTTTCCTATAATCATGTTTAATATGGATATAATCCTTCAGGAGATCCGGCGTGGTGTCATATTGGCTGCCTTGGCGGCACTGAACCCGCGGCCGGACTGCATTCTTAGTCATTACCCGTCCAGGAGCCGTTTCCAGCGCGGTCCGCACATTTGACGACGGTCCGGAATATTATTATTAGTATTATTATTATTATTATTATTACTATTATGTGTTGCTGGAATGGCTGATGACAGGGAAAACAGGAGTATCCGGAGAAAAACCTGTCCCGCCATCGTTTTGTCCAGCACGAATGTCACATGGAGTGACCGGGATTTGAACCACGGAACCCAGCTGTGAGAGGCTGGCGCGCTGCCGCCTGAGCAACGGAGGATCCTTATAAGTACACTAGCAAGATACCCGTGCTTCGCTACGGTATTATACTGAAATTTATAATTGAATGCTTATTGTTTTAGATATATAATCCGTCTAAATTCGCGATCTGACTCGTTTTCTGCGAGAATCCTCCAAAATTCCCGATCTGACTCGTTTTCTATTATTTTACAGCACGTTTCCTCCCATTTTTCAATATTCCTTTCCAACAATCGATTTCGTACTTCCCGGGCTAGGCTCAGGTATTCCTCCTGGTCAGTTGGGTCCGTAAATCTTTGCCATCTTTTCCGTTAATCATTTTTAATATGGATAAAATCCTTCAGGAGATCCGGCGTGGTGTCATATTGGGTGATTTGGCGGCACTGAACCCGCGGCCTGACTGCATTCTTAGTCATTACCCGTCCAGGAGCCGTTGCCAGCGCGGTCCGCACATTTGACGACGGTCCGGAACATTATTATTATTATTATTATTATTATTATTATTATTATTATTATTATTATTATTATTATTATAATTATCATTATGTGTTGCTGGAATGGCTGATGACAGGGAAAACCGGAGTATCCGGAGAAAAACCTATCCCGCCTCCGTTTTGTCGAGCACGAATGTCACATGGAGTGACCGGGATTTGAACCACGGAACCCAGCTTTGAGAGGCCGGAGCGGTGCCGCCTGAGCAACGGAGGATCCTTATAAGTACATTAATAACAGTAAAATCAATTGGTCTCACCTCCTTCTACACCCCACCGCCGTTAAGTTTATTTACCGCCCCCCCCCAAAAAAATTAAAAGAAGGCTTGTTTCTTTATGTTTAAGGGAGATTCCAAACACCAATGTTCTCGTCTATTACCTTCAGTTTTGAGATATAAGTATCCCCATAAAATTAATTTACTTTTTTCACTTCATTTCACACTACTCCCCCCCCCCCCCCCTAAATGAACTATCCCGAAAAAAATACTTGTTTCTTTAATAGTAAAGGATCTTCTAAATACCAATTATCACGACTCTAACTTCTTCAGTTTTTGATTTATGTGTCCTCATGAAAGGAATTCAGCTCCTTTACACTCCCGCCCACCAAGATGGTTTCCCACCCAAAATGCGTTTTTCTTTGTTTTTAAAGGAGATCCAAATACGGATTTTCACATCTGTAATAACTTTAGTTTTTATTAGATGTATGTATTCTCATACAATTAAGCCAATTAATTTTTCAATTCTTTCACACCCCCCCCCCCCCGCTTCATTGGATTTTTAGAGAATACGTGTATTTTTACTTTTAAAGCAAATTGAAAATATCAAATTTCACGTCTGTAAAATCTGCATTTTTGATATATCAGTAGCCTAATTAAAAGAATTCAACACCATTTTCAGTCACTTTTACCCTCCCCTCCACCCAGGTGATATTTCCGAAAACTAAAAATACACGTTTCTTTATGTTTAATAGAGATAAAAAATACCATTTTTCCCTTCTGTAACATGTTAAGTTTTTTAGATATACTGTAAAAATTCTCATTTCAAAATTTCACCCCTTTTGAGTTCCCCTTAAGTGGAGTTTCCAAAAACAAATCACCTATGTTTCTTTACATTTACAGGAGATTCCAAACACCCACTTTTTACGTCTGTAACATTTTACGATTCCAAGATATTCTGTAGATATAGTCTTTCAAAAAATTCACCCCAATTTGTCACTCCTGTTTAACCGCCATTAATTGGATTTTCCAAAAACTAAAAAATACGTGTTTCTTTATTTTTAAAGGAGATCCCATACACAATTTTTCAGTTCTGTAACATCTTTCGTTTCTGAGATATATGTATCCTCATTAAAGGCATTCAACCCATTTTTCCAACTTTTACACCCCTCCTATTGGGATTTACAGGAAACAAAAAATATGTGTTCCTTTATTTTTAGAGGAGATTCTAACTACCAATTTTTACATCTGTACATTTTAAAGTTTTAAGATGTAGACACACTCATTTTAAAAAATTCACCCCCCCTTTTCACCCCCAATATCTCGATTTTACAAAAACGAAAAAATATGTATTTCCTTACTTTTAAAGTAGATCTCAAATACCAATTTTCAAGTCTGTAATATCTTCAGGTTCTGAAATATAAGTAGACTCATGAAAAGCATTCGACCCCTTCTTCAACCTTTCCTTCCCTTCTTATTAGGATCTTCCGAAAACAAAATATACGTGTTTCTTTATTTTTAAAGGAGATTCTAAATACCAATTTTCACATCTATAACCTTTAAAAGTTTTGAGATATAGATACACTCATTTTAAAATATTATCCCCTTTTCACCCCCTCCCTTAATTGGATTTTCCAGAAACAAAAAATATGTGTTTCTTTATTTTTAAAGGAGATCCCAAACACCGATTTTCAGGTCTGTAATATCTTCGGTTTCTGAGATATAAGTAGCCTCATTAAAGGCATTCAACCATTTTTCCACCCCTTTTCACTCCTATTGCGATTTTCGGAAAACAAAAAAATACGTGTTTCTTTATTTTTAATGAAGATTCTAAATACCAATTTTTACATCTGCAAACTTTAAAAGTTTGGAGATATAGATTCACTCATTTTAAAAATTCACCCCCTTTTCACCCTCCCATTAATAGGATTTTTCAAAAACAAAAAAAATACGTGTTTCTTTATTTTTAAAAGCGATCAAAAGTACCAAAATTGAGGTCTGTGATATCTTCAGTTTCTGAGATATAAGTAGCGGTATCCTGAGTAAAGGCATTCAACCAGTTTTTCACCCTTTTTCACCCCTCCTATTGGGATTGTCTGAAAACAAAAAAATACGTGTTTCCTTATTTTTAAAGAAGATTCTAAATACCAATTTTCACATCTGTAAACTTTTAAAGTTTTGAGATATAGACACACTCATTTTAAAATTTCACCCCCCTTTTCACCCCCTTAGGGACGGAATATCCAAAAATCCTCTCTTAGCGTGCACCTACATTATAATATGAATATATCCCCAAAATTTCATTTCTTTATGTCCAGTAGTTTTGGCTCGGCGATGATGAATCAGTCAGTCAGTCAGGACAAGCTACTTTATATATATAGACTAGCAAGATACCCGTGCTTCGCTACGGTATTATACTGAAATTTATAGTTGAATGCTTATTGTTTTAGATATATAATCCGCGGAAATTCGCGATCTGACTCGTTTTCTGCGAGAATCCACCAAAATTCCCGATCTGACTCGTTTTCTATTATTTTACAGCACATTTCCTCCCATTTTTCAATCTTCCTTTCCAGCAATGGATTTCGTACTTCCCGGGCTAGGCTCAGGTATTCCTCCTGGTCAGTTGGGTCCGTAAATCTTTGCCATCTTTTCATTTAATCATTTTTAATATGGATAAAATCCTTCAGGAGATCCGGCGTGGTGCCATATTGGGAGCCTTGGCGGCACTGAACACGCGGCCGGACTCCATTCTTAGTCATTACCCGTCCAGGAGCCGTTACCAGCGCGGTCCGCACATTTGACGACGGAGAAAAACCTGTCCTGCCTCCGTTTTGTCCAGCACGAATGTCACATGGAGTGACCGGGATTTGAACCACGGAACCCAGCTGTGAGAGGCCGCCGCGCTGCCGCCTGAGCAACGGAGGATCCTTATAAGTACATTAATAACAGTAGAATCAATTGGTCTCACCTCTTTCTACACCCCACCGCCGTTAAGTTTATTTACCTCCACCCCCGCCCCCAAAAAGAAAATTAAAAGAAGGCTTGTTTCTTTATGTTTAAGGGAGATTCCAAACACCAATGTTCACGTCTATTACCTTCAGTTTTGAGATATAAGTATCCCCATAAAAGTAATTTACTTTTTTCACTTCATTTCACACTATCCCCCCCGTAAGTGAACTTTCGCGCAAAAAATACTTGTTTCCTTAATAGTAAAGGATCTTCTAAATACCAATTATCACGACTCTAACTTCTTATTTTTTGATTTACGTGTCCTCATGAAAGGAATTCAACTCCTTTACACTCCCGCCCTCCAAGATGATTTCCCGCCCATAACGCGTTTTTCTTTCTTTTTAAAGGAGATCCAAATACGAATTTTCACGTCTGTAACAACTTTAGTTTTTATTAGATGTATGTATTCTCATACAATTAAGCCAATTAACTTTTCAATTCTTTCAACTCCCCCACCCCGCTTCATTGGATTTTAAGAGAATACGTGTTTCTTTACTTTTAAAGCAGATTGAAAATATCAAATTTCACGTCTGTAACATCTTCACTTTTGATATATCAGTAGCCTAATTAAAAGAATTCAACACCATTTTCAGTCACTTTTACCCCTCCCCCCCTCCACCCAAGTGATATTTCCGAAAACTAAAAATACACGTTCCTTTATGTTTAATAGAGATAAAGAAATGCCTCTTTTCACTTGTGTAACATGTTAAGTTTTTTTAGATATACTGTAAAAATTCTCATTTTAAAATTTCACCCCTTTTGAGTTCCCCTTAAGTGGAGTTTCCAAAAACAAATCACCTATGTTTCTTTACATTTACAGGAGATACCAATCACCCACTTGTTACGTCTGTAATATTTTACGTTTCCAAGATATTCTGTAGATATAGTCTTTCAAAAAATTCACCCCAATTTGTCACTCCTGTTTAACCGCCATTAATTGGATTTTCCAAAAACTAAAAAATACGTGTTTCTTTATTTTTAAAGGAGATCCCATATACAAATTTTCAGTTCTGTAATATCTTTCGTTTCTGACATATACGTATCCTCATTAAAGGCATTCAACCCATTTTTCACCCTTTTACACCCCTCCTATTGGGATTTACAGGAAACAAAAAAATACGTGTTCCTTTATTTTTAGAGGAGATTCTAACTACCAATTTTTACGTCTGTAAATTTTAAAGTTTTAAGATGTAGACACACTCATTTCAAAAAATTCACCCTCGCTTTTCACCCCCCAATATTTGGATTTTCCAAAAAACGAAAAAATACGTGTTTCTTTACTTTTAAAGTAGATCCCAAATACCAATTTTCAGGCCTGTAATATCTTCAGGTTCTGAAATATAAGTAACCTCGTTAAAGACATTCAACCCATTATTCACCCTTTTACACCCTTCCTATTGGGATTTTCCGAAAACAAAAGAATACGTGTTTCTTTATTTTTAAAGGAGATTATAAATACCAACTTTTACATCTATAAACTTTAAAAGTTTTGAGATATAGATACACACATTTTAAAAAAATTACCCCCTTTTCACCCCCGCCCATTACTTGGATTTTCCAAAAACAAAAAATACTTGTTTCTTTTTTAAAGGAGATCCCAAACACCAATTCTCAGGTCTGTAATATCTTCAGGTTCTGATATATAAGTAGACTCATGAAAGGCATTCGATCCCTTCTTCAACCTTTTCCACCCTTCCTATTAGGATTTTCCGAAAACAAAATATACGAGTTTCTTTATTTTTAAAGGAAATTCTAAATACCAATTTTCACATCTATAACATTTAAAAGTTTTGAGATATAGATACACTAATTTTAAAATATTACCCCCTTTTCACCCCCTCCCTTAATTGGATTTTCCAGAAAAAAATACGTGTTTCTTTATTTTTAAAGGAGATCCCAAACACCGATTTTAAGGTCTGTAATATCTTCAGTTTCTGAGATATAAGTAGCCTCATTAAAGGCATTCAACCCTTTTTCCACCCCTTTTCACTCCTCCTATTGCGATTTTCCGAAAGCAAAAAAATACGTGTTTCTTTATTTTTAACGAAGATTCTAAATACCAGTTTTTACATCTGCAAACTTTAAAAGTTTGGAGATATAGATTCACTCATTTTAAAAATTCACCCCCTTTTCACCCTCCCATTAATTGGATTTTCCAAAAACAAAAAAATACGTGTTTCTTTATTTTTAAAAGAGATTAAAAGTACCAATTTTCAGGTCTGTAATATCTTCAGTTTCTGAGATATAAGTACCGGTATCCTGATTGAAGGCATTCAACCCATTTTTCCCCATTTTCACCCTTTTTCACCCCTCCTAATGTGGTTTTCACAAAACAAAAAAATACGTGTATCCTTGTTTTTAAGGAAGATTCTAAATACCAATTTTCACATCTGTAAACTTTCAAAGTTTTGAGATTTGGACACACTCATTTTAAAATTTCACCCCCCTTTTCACCCCCTCAGCGACGGAATATCCAAAAATCCTCTCTTAGCGAGCACCTACATCTTAATATGAATATATCCCCAAAATTTCATTTCTTTATGTCCAGTAGTTTTGGCTCGGCGATGATGAATCAGTCAGTCAGTCAGTCAGTCAGTCAGGACAAGCTACTTTATATATATAGATTAATAACAGCTAAAATCAATTGGTCTCACCTACTTCTACACCCCACCGCCGTTAAGTTTATTTACCCCCCCCCCAAATTAAAAGAATGCTTGTTTCTTTATGTTTAAGGGAGATTCCAAACACTAATGTTCACGTCTATTACCTTCAGTTTTGAGATATAAGTATCACAATAAAAATAATTTACTTTCTGCACTTCATATCACATGACTCTCCCCCCCTAAGTGAATTTTCCCGCAAAAAATGCTTGTTTCTTTAATAGTAAATGATCATCTTAAATACCAATGATCACGACTCTAACTTCTTCAGTTTTTGATTTATGTGTCCTCATGAAAGGAATTCAACTCCTTTACACTCCCGCCCTCCAAGATGGTTTCCCCACCAAAACGCGCTTTCTTTGTTTTTAAAGGAGATCCAAATACGAATTTTCACGTCTGTAACAACTTTAGTTTTTATTAGATGTATGTATTCTCATACAATTAAGCCAATTAATTTTTCAATTCTTCCCCCCCCCCTACTTCATTGGATTTTCCCAGAATACGTGTTTCTTTACTTTTAAAGCAGATTGCAAATATCAAATTTCACGTCTGTAACGTCTTCATTTTTGTGATATCAGTAGCCTAATTAAAAGAATTCAACACCATTTTCAGTCACTTTTACCACTCCCCTCCACCCAAGAGGTATTTCCGAAAACTAAAAACACACGTTTCTTTATGTTTAATAGAGATAAAAAAATACCTTCGCTTCTGTAACATGTTAAGCTTTTTTAGATATACTGTAAAAATTCTCATTTTATAATTTCACCCCTTTTGAGTTCCCCTTAAGTGGAGTTTCCAAAAACAAATCACCTATGTTTATTTACATTTACAGGAGATTCCAAACACCCACTTTTTACGTCTGTAACATTTTACGTTTCCAAGATATTCTGTAGATATAGTCTTTCAAAAAAATTCACCCCAATTTGTCACTCCTGTTTAACCGCCATTCATTCGATTTTCCAAAAACTAAGAATTACGTGTTTCTCTATTTTTAAAGGAGATCCCATATACAAATCTTCAGCTCTGCAATATCTTTCGTTTCTGATATATATGTATCCCCATTTAAGGCATTCAACCCATTTTTCACCCCTTTTACACCCCTCCTATTAGGATTTACAGGAAACAAAAAAATACGTGTTCCTTTATTTTTAGAGGAGATTCTAACTACCAATTTTTACATCTGTAAATTTTAAAGTTTTAAGATGTAGACGCACTCATTTTAAAAAATGCACCCCCCCCCATTTCACCCCCCAATATTTGGATTTTCCAAAAACGAAAAAATATACGTGTTTCTTTACTTTTAAAGTAGATCCAAAATACAAATTTTCAGGTCTGTAATATCTTCAGGTTCTGAAATATAAGTAGCCTCATTAAAGGCATTCAACCCATTTTTCACCCTTTTACACCCTTCCTATTGGGATTTTTCGAAAATAAAAGAATGCGTGTTTCTTTATTTTTAAAGGAGATTCTAAATACCAATTTTTACATCTATAAACTTTAAAAGTTTTGTATAAAGATACACTCATTTTAAAAAATCACCCCCTTTTCACCCCCCCCCCATTAATTGGATTTTCCACAAACAAAAAAATACGTGTTTCTTTATTTTTAAAGGAGATCCCAAACACCAATTTTCAGGTCTGTAATATCTTCAGGTTCTGAAATATAAGTAGCCTCATTAAAGGCATTCAACCCATTTTTCACCCCTTTTCACTCCTCCTATTGCGATTTTCCGAAAACAAAAAAATACGTGTTTCTTTATTTTTAAAGGAGATTCTAAATACCAATTTTTACATCTATAAACTGTAACAGTTTCGAGATATAGATACACTCATTTTAAAAAATCACCCCCTTTTCACCCCCCCATTAATTGGATTTTCCAAAAACAAAAAAATACGTGTTTCTTTATTTTAAAGGAGATCCCAAACACCAATTTTCAGGTCTGTAATATCTTCAGTTTCTGAAATATATGTAGCCTCATCAAAGGCTTTCGACCCCTTTTTCACCCCTTTTCACCCCTCCTATTGCGATTTTCCGAAAACAAAAAAATACGTGTTCCTTTATGTTTAATGAAGATTCTAAATACCAATTTTTACATCTGCAAACTTTAAAAGTTTGGAGATATAGATTCACTCATTTTAAAAATTCACCCCATTTTCACCCTCCCATTAATTGGATTTTTCAAAAACAAAAAAAATACGTGTTTCTTTATTTTTAAAAGAGATCAAAAGTACCAATTTTCAGGTCTGTAATATCTTCAGTTTCTGAGATGTAAGTACTGGTATACTGATTAAGGGCATTCAACCCATTTTCCCCATTTTCACCCCTTTTCACCCCTCCTATTGGGATTTTCTGAAAACAAAAAAAATACGTGTTTCCTTATTTTTAAAGAAGATTCTAAATACCAATTTTTACATCTGTTTAGATATAGACACAGTCATTTGAAAATTTCACCCCTCTTTTCACCCCCTTAGCGAAGGAATATCCAAAAATCCTCTCTTAGCGAGCACCTACATCTTAATGTGAATATATCCTCAAAATTTCATTTCGTTACGTCTAGTAGTTTTGGCTCTGCGATGATGAATCAGTCAGTCAGTCAGTCAGTCAGTCAGTCAGTCAGTCAGGACAAGTTATTTTATATATATAGATTAATAATACATTTGTTGTAGTAAGAATATCGGCAACGTTTATTCGTCCATAGTTTGCGTCAATATTAACTCGTTCCTGACATATATCTAGGAACTATTCCCGAAACAATCGTAAAGGGACGGAGATTTGGTGAACGCATTTTGATGTACTTCTCTGTAATGTATTGTTTGACATCATGTGATACTGTATTCGGCTGAACTTTACACATATGTGCTTCCATATGTGAAGTCGTAAATGCAAACGTCATTAAGGAAGTACATGCATGTTGACCATTCGCAGTTGTTACTGGTAAGAAGTATTCCTACATTTCCCTCTTCACCGTTTCTTAATTTAGTAATCCATATTGCTTCCTCTCAAGTTTTTCTTTCTCCCCGTCTTTGGACTCCCATTCCATGTCCGCAACGAATGTCGTAGTGACCGCGAATGTGAATCAGTCGGACCGAATGTGGTGCGTATGCTCGGACTATCGAGCGCCAAGCGGTCGGACAGGTCACGCGCTCACTAGCGGAGCAGGACGTAACTACACGGCTATATGTTTGCAGACCTTAACTGTGTAGTATGTCAGTGAAGGTGTGTATTAAGACGAACACAAACACGCAGGTCCCGAGATAGAGGAATTTTTTTTTACAAGCTGCTTTACGTCGCACCGACACAGATAGGTCTTATGGCGACGATGGGATAGGAAGGGGCTAGGAGTGGGAAGGAAGCGTCCGTGGTCTTAACAAAGGTACAGCCCCAGCATTTGCCTGGGGTGAAAATGGGAAACAATGGAAAACCGTCTTCAGGGCTGCCGACAGTGGGATTCGAACCCACTACCTCCCGATTACTGGATACTGGCCGTACTTAAGCGACTGCAGCTATCGAGCTCGGTCGAGGAATTAACCAGAAAAAGTTAGTATCCACGACTCGGTCGGAAATCGAACCCGGTACCCTCTGACCTGAAGGCTAGAATTCTGACCATTCAACCAAGGAGCCGGACTGACTGACTATAACAATGTTTGTAGCAAGGTATGCTGAGTTAAATCGCTATACAATTCGACAAGGAATATATCTTTAAATTGATACATATTAAGTCACGACTACCCCGTATATATATGCAGAATATCAAATAGACTGTAGCATTCAAAATAATGTTTATCGAACACTAATTTCTCCGCGGATTACTGCGTGGTCATGAGAAAGTTTGTATATGATCCTCTTCAAATGCATGTCTATACACGAAAATTTGAGCTTGTAGTTAACTACTGTAGGCTACATATCACAGGCAAGTGCATGCACATGGGAATGAGAAGGTGATCTGACGTATTAATTGAGGAGCGCGACTTTCTGGTTCGGCTGTACGCGTCTGTGACATGGACACACACCTACACCGCCATTTAACGCAATAATTGGCTCGCAACTCTGTAGCGAGCAGCAATGTATCACTGTGTCGCGATTAGAACTAACAAGAAGGCTGCACCGTGGCCGAGCCGAGACGAGCGCAGGCTCACACCAGATTTATATCAGGGAATAAATCTCTGGGTACTCCACTGCCAGCAGAAAGAAGTACGTTGAAACCAGCCATGCCCTCCAGTGCTATTTTTTGCTATTTGTTTTACATCGCACCGACACAAACAGGTCTTATGGCGACGATCCAGTGCTATTCACGCCATTTGATTATTCATACAATGTACACGGAGAAACACTACCGCACAGTTAATTAGTCCCTTGTATTCAGAAAGAAAATATTTTCGTGGACATGCAATTTCTACCAAGTAATTAAATTAGAAAGAATCAGTTATTACGGGAACATTTAAGCGCTTAAAACCTGTACAGCAGTGTGGTATGAGGAGGAACCTAGAGTGGCTTCAAATGGGACCTCGACGGCTATCCAGAGAAAGAGCCTTTACGACGCTCTGTCCAGACGAATGGGAGAATATTTAATGAAACACTGTGAACAGCAACTTATCAGACGCACGAATCTCAGGTAACATTTTATCAGAACTAAAGCTATCAATCGTGAAATGCCTGTTATTTTTCTTTCATAAGTGCATTATTACCATTAGCGTTGAAATATATATACAGATGTTTACGCACAATAAAGCAATGTCTTAACCTGCTCGGGCTCGAGGTTGATTAGCTGGGTAATCTAAAAATCATCCCTTTGTTTTAGCCATGAACAGAAATATTTACCCAATGTTGAGACGATCCTGGGAAATAAATGACTTATTGAAATATTGTTGTGACTCAAGTCACAAATAAAATAAAATATAGTAGTTGCTGATAATAATAATAATAATAATAATAATAATAATAATAATAATAATAATAATAATAGTCCGCCTCTGTGGTGTAGTGGTTAGCGTGATTAGCTGCCATCACCGGTGTCCCGGGTTCGATTCCCGGCTCTGCCAGAAATTTGAAAAGTGTTACGAGTGTTGGAACCGGGTCCACTTAGCCTCAGGAGGTCAACTGAGAAGGGGAGGGTTCGATTCCCACCTCAGCCATCCTCGAAGTGATTTTCTGTGGTATCCCACTTTTCCTCCAGGCAAATGCTTGGATGTTACCTAACTTAAGGCCACGGCCGGTTCCTTCCCTCTTCCTTGTCTGTCCCTTCCAATCTTCCCATCCTCCCACAAGGCCCCTGTTCATCATAGCAGGTGAGGTTACCTGTGCGGGATGCTGGTCTTCCTTCCTAGTTGTATCCCCGACCCAATGTCTCACGCTCCAGGACACTGCCCTTGAGGCGGTAGAGGTGGGATCCCTCGCTGAGTCCGAGGGAAAACCAACCCTGGAGGGTAAAGGAAATAAGAAAGAAATAACAATAGTAATAATAATAATAATAATAATAATAATAGAAAAGTGTACGTAGGTGAATTGGCTACGCAGTTTGGTCAAGTAACTGTGAGCTTGTCTTGTGGAGATAGTGGATTCGAACTCCACTGTCGCCAGCCCTGAAGTTAGTTTCTCCGTGGTTTCCCATTTTCACAGCAGGTTGTACCTCAGTTCCTTCCCAGTCCTAGATTTATACTATCGTGCCGTAGCCATAGACCGGTCTGTGTCGTGTGACGCGAATCTAATACACTTACTGACAGAGCAAATGCAACACTAAGAAGGAGTGGTTCGAAAGGGACGAAAGTTGGGGAAAAAACAGAAACGACACGGACGAATAATTGATGTTTATTTCAAACCGATATGCAGGTTACACAATGCGCACGGCATCGACTCATTAGGATGTAGGACCACCGCGAGCGGCGATGCACGCAGAAACACGTCGAGGTACAGAGTCAATAAGAGTGCGGATGGTGTACTGAGGGATGGTTCTCCATTCTCTGTCAACCATTTGCCACAGTTGGTCGTCCGTACGAGGCTGGGGCAGAGTTTGCAAACGGCGTCCAATGAGATCCCACACGTGTTCGATTGGTGAGAGATCCGGAGAGTACGCTGGCCACGGAAGCATCTGTACACCTCGTAGAGCCTGTTGGGAGATGCGAGCAGTGTGTGGGCGGGCATTATCCTGCTGAAACAGAGCATTGGGCAGCCCCTGAAGGTACGGGAGTGCCACCGGCCGCAGCACATGCTGCACGTAGCGGTGGGCATTTAACGTGCCTTGAATACGCACTAGAGGTGACGTGGAATCATACACAACAGCTCCCCAAACCATGATGCCGCGTTGTCTAGCGGTAGGGCGCTCCACAGTTACTGCCGGATTTGACCTTTCTCCACGCCGACGCCACACTCGTCTGCGGTGACTATCACTGACAGAACAGAAGCGTGACTCATCGGAGAACACGACGTTCCGCCATTCCCTCATCCAAGTCGCTCTAGCCCGGCATCATGCCAGGCGAGCACGTCAATGCTGTGGAGTCAATGGTCGTCTTCTGAGCGGACGCCGGGAGTGCAGGCCTCCTTCAACCAATCGACGGGAAATTGTTCTGGTCGATATTGGAACACATGCTGAAGAATGGCGGTTGACGTGGCGTGCGGGGCTGCCACCGCTTGGCGGCGGATGCGCCGATCCTCGCGTGCTGACGTCACTCGGGCTGCGCCTGGACCCCTCGCACGTGCCACATGTCCCTGCGCCAACCATCTTCGCCACAGGCGCTGCACCGTGGACACATCCCTATGGGTATCGGCTGCGATTTGACGAAGCGACCAACCTGCCCTTCTCAGCCCGATCACCATACCCCTCGTAAAGTCGTCTGTCTGCTGGAAATGCCTCCGTTGACGGCGGCCTGGCATTCTTAGCTATATACGTGTCCTGTGGCACACGACAACACGTTCTACAATGACTGTCGGCTGAGAAATCACGGTACGAAGTGGGCCATTCGCCAACGCCGTGTCCCATTTATCGTTCGCTACGTGCGCAGCACAGCGGCGCATTTCACATCATGAGCATACCTCAGTGACATCAGTCTACCCTGCAATTGGCATAAAGTTCTGACCACTCCTTCTTGGTGTTGCATTTGCTCTGTCAGTCAGTGTATATAAAAGTACTCTGTAGAGAATTAGCGCTTTTAATTCTTACAAAACTTATTTTTTTAAGTTGAAAGGTACATAAAACAAATATAGGTACTTTTTTGCTAGGGGCTTTACGTCGCACCGACACAGATAGGTCTTATGGCGACGATGGGATAGGAAAGGCCTAGGAGTTGGAAGGAAGCGGCCGTGGCCTTAATTAAGGTACAGCCCCAGCATTTGCCTGGTGTGAAAATGGGAAACCACGGACAACCATCTTCAGGGCTGCCGATAGTGGGATTCGAACCTACTATCTCCCGGATGCAAGCTCACAGCCGCGCGCCTCTACGCGCACGGCCAACTCGCCCGGTAATATAGGTACTAGGTGAAACATCCGCCTTTATTTCTTCGGATTTATAAAACCCGTAGATTATAATATAACATGAAAATATCTTCCTTGTCGTCCGTCAATAAGTTCTTATGTAGGTAACCGGCTTGAAAGTGCGTATTCAATGTTGACAAACCTGCAGTAATAATGAAGGAATGAATGAATGAATGAATGAGTGAAGGAAGGAATGAATGAATGAATGAATGAATGAATGAATGAATGAATGAATGAATGAATGAATGAATGAATGAATCAATCAATCAATCAATCAATCAATCAATCAATCAATCAATCAATCAATCAATCAATCAATCAATCAAGCATGATCTGCATTTTAGGGCAGTCGCCCAGGTGGCAGATTCGTTATCTGTTGTTTTCCTAGCCTTTTCTTAAATGATTGCAAATAAATTGGAAATTTATTGAACATTTTCCTTGGTAAGTTATTGCAATCCCTAACTCTTCTTCCTATAAACGAATATTTGCCCTAATTTGTTCTCTTGAATTCCAACTTTGTCTTCATATTGTGATCTTTCCTACTTTTAAAGACACCACTCAAATTTATTGGTCTACTCATGTCCTTCCACGCCATCTCTCCACTGACAGCTCGGAACATACCACTTAATCGAGCAGCTCGTCTCCTTTCTCCCAAGTCTTCCCAGCCCAAACTTTGCAACCCTGGAGGGTAAACGAAATAAGTACAGTAATGAAGAATGGACGCACAGAACTGTGCTACGCATATAAAAGAAACGCTCCGTGTTGATCAGACACTGGGTTGGCACTGAAATATTACTATATAAGAACAGCTGTAGCAGGCTTCCCCATAGCAGCGGTGGTTAACGGCCAACGGTATGTTTGCGAGTACGGAGGTACAAATCACGGTGCTGGCAGCCTTCTTTTAAAAATGCAATTGTTCTAGTTCGATGTGAGCCACATTCGATGTAAATTGCTATTTTTGCTCTTTACAATTTGCTTTAGGTCTCACCGACACAGAGAGGTCTTAAGGCGAAGATGGGACAGGAATGAGCTAGGAATCAGAAGACACTGACCGTGGCTCCGATTAAGGAACAACTTGTCCGGTGTGAAAATGGAAAACCGCGGCGAACCATCTTCAGGGCTGCTGACAGTGGGGTTCGAAACAGCTATCTTAGGAATCCAAGCTGTACGCTACTATGTTTTACATGGTTGATACACATTGAAAGGGCTGTTTATAGCGAAACCTGAAATTACAGCCGGAGCTGCGATAGGATTGTGGATGACGTCCGATTCGACGACCAATAGTTAGCTAATTAATGAAGTAAATACTCAAAATGGCAGTCGTGATCTCAATTCCGTTCTTACAGCAATCCAATGGAATTCATGTAAAAAGCAAACGAAAGCTATTTGCGTAGAAACCATGCAAGCCCTCGGATAAGTACAAGACTCTAGGTGGAATAGAGTGATTGCCCTATGCTCGGTAGTAGTGGGAGATTACGAGTCCGAAAACAAATTTGAGTTGGTGGATGTCCAGGATATTTCTGGCAGGAGGCCCTGTTTTTTTAGTTCCTAAATCGAAATTTGCATTTGTGCCTGACCCGAATTGTTTGGCTGTAAGCCTTGTTTTCTTGTGTTTTTTTTGAGTTTCTGCCATGATGGTGTGCGTTGGCAGTTGCATACCCGCAGGCGTTGGTTTTTGGACAGATGTTCGTAGCTTTACGCCTGGATGCCCTTCTCAATTTGTGTTTTGAGTTTCCGCCATGATAGTGTGCGTTGGCGTTTGCATACAAACAAACGATGGCGCTTGCATACCCGGCAGGCGTTGGTTGTGAGATAGATTAATCGTCGTTTTACGCCTGGATGCCCTTCCCATTTTTAAGTTTCCGCCACGGTGGTGTGTGCTGGCGGTTGCATACCCGTCAGGCGTTGGCGGTTGGCTCCTGCGTGTGCGAGATGGCGGCTAGACGGGAAGTGGTTTTCGGTGGATGGTCTCCAGCTTGGGTGCTAGGCCACTAAGATGGCGGCAGTATGCAGATGTTACTATGATGGGAATGGCTTTGTCATGATAGCCAACGGTTAAAAACGAAAACTGTGACCAACTGTTGTATGACAAATACTCGATAAAAAGTGTATTACAGAGCGCGCTTCTGTTACAAGAGGTATATGTATGTAACGAATAAGTTACCGCGAGAGAGTGTTTGAGAAGATATTGTGAGTGGTGGATGTGTGTGTGAAAGCGGCTACGAGTCTAAATTTAGAAAACAACGGCGAGAACATTAATTGTACATGTACAAGTTTTAAGGTGAATGGGAACACGTTTATACTGATGGAAGTGACTGGTATGGACTGTTCGACGTTGTGGTGGCCGAGTATTATTGGCGTTTCTTTCGAACCACCCTATCCGATGCATATGAGGTCGGAAGAAGATTGAAGACTAACGACATTGTTATGGGAACATCTAGGACTCAGATGGAAAGACGGAGATATTCCCTATAAGATTGCGTCTATGATTATGAAGGCCTATTTTGTTGGTGCTCATGTAATATTTGTAAAATGCGGTGAGAAAAAGGAATGGTTGCGTCCTTATGTAGATGTAGATGGGAATCAACATCTATATCATCTCATGGCCAAGCAGGCATCCAATTTGTAGTGATGAGACAAAGTCTCTTAGTGCATTGGCACTGCCGGTGGCTCCAGTTAGCCTACGCAGTGGCCTCCACGGTATGCACTAGCCAGCGTATTGGTAGGTGTGCTAGGTACCAACTGATGAGCCCACCCTAGCACACGAGGGCGAAACGCTGGCAACCAAGAATGAGTTAGCTGGAAAATTTATAATGTCCAATAACGGACCATTCATATTTTTATTATAAATTTACTCATTCAGGACAAATATTTCTGATTCCCTATGGGAATCAACATCTATATCATCTGATGGCCAAGCAGGCATCCAATTTGTAGTGATGAGACAAAGTCTCTTAGTGCATTGGCACTGCCGGTGCCTCCAGTTAGTCTACGCAGTGGCCTCCACGGTATGCACTAGCCAGCGTATTGGTAGGTGTGCTAGGTACCAACTGATGAGCCCACTCTAGCACACGAGGGCGAAACGCTCTCAACCAAGAATCAGTTAGCTGGAAAATTTATAATGTCCAATAACGGACCATTTATATTGGTATTATAAATTTACTCATTCAGGACAAATATTTCTGATTCCCTATGGGAATCAACATCTATATCATCTGATGGCCAAGCAGGCATCCAATTTGTAGTGATGAGACAAAGTCTCTTAGTGCATTGGCACTGCCGGTGCCTCCAGTTAGCCTACGCAGTGGCCTCCACGGTATGCACTAGCCAGCGTATTGGTAGGTGTGCTAGGTACCAACTGATGAGCCCACCCTAGCACACGAGGGCGAAACGCTGGCAACCAAGAATGAGTTAGCTGGAAAATTTATAATGTCCAATAACGGACCATTTATATTGGTATTACGTCCTTATGTACCTACATCTTGTTAGCCAGTTGATTTACATGATTTGGGATGCACTTTGCTATAACCGGTTGGTCAAGACAGCTACGGTAATAAAAAGGTCATTACTACATGTATGGAAGTTATTCGAATGGCTGTGTTACGATGCATGCCGGGAATATAAGTGAAACGTTTAAAATACAGTGTGGAGTGCAACACAAATTATTGAGGAAGAAAGTGTTGTTGTGTAAAGACGAGGTTTTGCTTGTGTGAGAACGAAAGAATCATGTGTGCGACATTTTTGTCGGGGGTTTCGAGAGCATGGAGATTAGTGATACTGAGAAAGCTATACTGAAATTCTTTGCATGCAAGGAAAAGCTCCGTCGATTTACAGATGAGGAGTTAAAGTGTTTACCGAAGCATTTCTTGTGTACGTAGCTGCTAATGCAGTAAAGGACATTTGGGACCACGAAGCGCACGAGTGGAAATAAGATCGCTTACTTTCGGAACTACAGCCCTGCACTCAACATCAACACCATCATGAAGTAACAACGGTCAAGTAGCCTTCCATGAGACAATGTCGTACTTGTAAGCTTATCAGACTTTACCACAGTGGTAATAAAAGCGAGTGTAAAGACTGTGTGACATCATACCATAGTTGCGAAGCGAAAGAGGACATCAAGGCGACGTGTAGTGAGGGGACTTTGCTGGTCGTGGAATAATGGATACAGTGATTGAAAGAATTCCTTTTGAACTGCATTTACCAAAATATAAGTACTGTGGGCCTGGTACAAATCTCGAAATCCGGTTGATACGAGGTGATCCAGGCATTCATGCTTTATAGATAGCCTGCAAACATAATGATTTAGCCTATCGTGAAAGTGAACGTGACAACAACCCGTAACTGCATCGTGCTGCCGACCAAGAAATGATGAGAAAAGCACTGCAACTTACGGCATCGAAGAGCGCCTATGCTTTAGAAAAAATAATGGCTTTATTGGTAGCGGATGAAATGAAGGGAAAGCTGACGCAAGGTGCTGGAATAAAACATGGACTTAAGAAAAGAAAAAAGCCATAGACTTACCCGATGGTGTGGTTCTATTTCTTTTGTGTGACATTGTTAACATATTTTAAAACTAGCAAGATTCCCGTGTTTCGCTACAGTATTATAATGAAATTAATAATTGAATGCTTAACGTTTTATATATAATCCGACGAAATTCGCGATCTAACTCGTTTTCTGAGAGAATCTACCAACATTGGTGATCTGACTCGTTTTCTGAGAGATTACGGCAAATTTCCTCCCATTATTCAAGTTTTGTTTCCAGCAATCAATTTCGTACTTCCCGGGCTAGGTCCAGGAATTCCACCCGGTCAGTTGGGTCCCTAAATCTTTGCCATCTTTTCCTATAAGCATTTTAATATGGATCAAATCCTTGAGGAGATACGGCGTGCTGTCGTCTTGGGCGCCTTGGCGGTACCTAACCCTCCGGTGGATTGCAATCGTAGTCATTACCCGGCGAGGACCCGTTTCCTGAGCGGTCCGCACATTTTGACGCTAGGGATAAAAATACCTTTTTTCACTTCGGTAACATGTTCAGTTTTTGAGATATACTGTACAAATGCTCATTTTTAAATTTCACCCTCTTTTAATTCCCCTTAAGTGGAGTTTCCGAAAACAAATCACCTATGTTTCTTTACTTTTACAGGAGATTCCAAATACTAATTTTACGTCTGTAACATTTTACGTTTCAGAGATATACTGCAGATATAAGGATCCTCATTAAAGGCATTCAAACCCTTTTTCAGCCCTTTTCACCCCTCATATTGGGAATTTCCGGAAACAAAGTAATACTTGTTTAGCTATTTTCACATGAGATACCAAATACCAATTTTCAGGTGTGCAATATCTTCCGCTTATGAGATTTAAGTATCCTCATTTAGGGCATTCAACCCCCTTTTCACCCTTTTCACCCCTCCTATTGGGATTTTCCGAAATAATACGTACTTCTTTATTTATGAAGGGGATTCTAAATACCTTTTTTTACATATGTTCACTTTAAAAGTTTTGATACAAATATATATATATATACACTCATTTTAAAAATTCACTTTCCCCAATTAATTGGAACTTCCAAAAACAAAAAATGTGTTTCTTTATTTTAAAGGAGATCCCAAATATCAATTTTAACGTCTGTAATATCTTCTGTTTCTCAGATATAAGTATCTTCATTAATGGCATTCAAACCTTTTTTCTTCCTTTTTCACCCTTCCTTTTTGGATTTTCCGAAAACAAAAAATAAGAATTTCTTTATATTTAAATACCAATTTTTACGTCTGTAAACTTTAAAAGCTTTGAGATGTAGATACACTCATTTTAAAAATTCACCCCCTTTTCACCCCCCATTAATTGGAATTTCCTAAAAGTATATGTTTCTTTGTTTTCGAAGGAGATAAAAATACCAATTTTCTGGTATGTAATATATTCAGTTTCTGAGATATAAGTATCCTTATTAAATGCATTCAACCCATTTTAACCCCTTTTCACCCCTCCTATTGGGATTTTCCGAAGACAAAATAATATGTGTTTCATTATTTTTTTTTTTTTGCTAGTTGCTTTACGTCGCACCGACTCAGATAGGTCTTATGGCGACGATGGGACAGGATAGGGCTAGGAGTTGGAAGGAATCGGCCGTGGCCTTAATTAAGGTACAGCCCCAGCATTTGCCTGGTGTGAAAATGGGAAACCACGGAAAACCATTTTCAGGGCTGCCGATAGTGGGGTTCGAACCTACTATCTCCCGAATACTGGATACTGGCCGCAATTAAGCGACTGCAGCTATCGAGCTCGGTTCATTATTTTTAAAGGCGTTTCTAAATACCAATTTTTACATCTGTAAACTTTCAAAGTTTTGAGATATAGATACACACATTTTTAAAATTCACCCCCCTTTTCACCATCCCGTTAATTGGATTTTCTAAAAACAAAAAGATGCATGTTTCTTTATTTTTAATGGAGATCCCAAATACCAGTTTTTAGGTCTGTAATATCTTCAGTTTCTGAGATATATGTATTATCATTAAAGGCATTCAATCCCTGTTTCACACTTTTTAACCCCTTCTATTTTGATTTTCCGAAAACAAATAATACGTGTTTCCTTATTTGTAAAGAAGATTCGAAATACCAATTTTTACATCTGTGAACTTTTAAGTTTTGAGATATAGATACACTCATTTTAAAATTTCACCCCCTACATGTTAATATTAATGTATTCGCAAAATTTTATTTCTTTATGTCGAGTAGTTTTAATTCGGTGATGGTGAATCTTTCAGTAGGTAAGGTAAGGGTTATTCTGCCCGAAGGAGGTCCGAACCTCCGCAAAGGTGTTCCTGAGCCGGCGTTTACGTGTGGTAGGGTGGCCAGTTCCTTTCCGCTCCTCCATTCCCTTACCCCCACCAACAGCGTGTGGCAACCCATCCAACTCCTGACCACGCCCAACGTTGCTTAACTTCGGAGATCTCACGAGATCCGGCGTTTCAACAGGGCTACGGCCGTTGGCAATCATTCGGTCAGGACATGTTATTTTACACTGACTGACAGAGCAAATGCAACACCAAGAAGGAGTGGTCAGAACTTTATGCCAATTGCAGGGTAGACTGACGTCACTGAGGTATGCTCATGATGTGAAATGCGCCGCTGTGCTGCGCACGTAGCGAACGATAAATGGGACACGGCGTTGGCGAATGGCCCACTTCGTACCGTGATTTCTCAGCCGACAGTCATTGTAGAACGTGTTGTCGTGTGCCACAGGACACGTATATAGCTAAGAATGCCAGGCCGCCGTCAACGGAGGCATTTCCAGCAGACAGACGACTTTACGAGGGGTATGGTGATCGGGCTGAGAAGGGCAGGTTGGTCGCTTCGTCAAATCGCAGCCGATACCCATAGGGATGTGTCCACGGTGCAGCGCCTGTGGCGAAGATGGTTGGCGCAGGGACATGTTGCACGTGCGAGGGGTCCAGGCGCAGCCCGAGTGACGTCAGCACGCGAGGATCGTCGCATCCGCCGCCAAGCGGTGGCAGCCCCGCACGCCACGTCAATCGCCATTCTTCAGCATGTGCAAGACACCCTGGCTGTTCCAATATCGACCAGAACAATTTCCCGTCGATTGGTTGAAGGAGGCCTGCACTCCCGGCGTCCGCTCAGAAGACTACCATTGACTCCACAGCATAGACGTGCACGCCTGGCATGGTGCCGGGCTAGAGCAACTTGGATGAGGGAATGGCGGAACGTCGTGTTCTCCGATGAGTCACGCTTCTGTTCTGTCAGTGATAGTCACCGCAGACGAGTGTGGCGTCGGCGTGGAGAAAGGTCAAATCCGGCAGTAACTGTGGAGCGCCCTACCGCTAGACAACGCGGCATCATGGTTTGGGGCGCTATTGCGTATGATTCCACGTCACCTCTAGTGCGTATTCAAGGCACGTTAAATGCCCACCGCTACGTGCAGCATGTGCTGCGGCCGGTGGCACTCCCGTACCTTCAGGGGCTGCCCAATGCTCTGTTTCAGCAGGATAATGCCCGCCCACACACTGCTCGCATCTCCCAACAGGCTCTACGAGGTGTACAGATGCTTCCGTGGCCAGCGTACTCTCCGGATCTCTCACCAATCCAACACGTGTGGGATCTCATTGGACGCCGTTTGCAAACTCTGCCCCAGCCTCGTACGGACGACCAACTGTGGCAAATGGTTGACAGAGAATGGAGAACCATCCCTCTGGACACCATCCGCACTCTTATTGACTCTGTACCTCGACGTGTTTCTGCGTGCATCGCCGCTCGCGGTGGTCCTACATCCTACTGAGTCGATGACGTGCGCATTGTGTAACCTGCATATCGGTTTGAAATAAACATCAATTATTCGTCCGTGCCGTCTCTGTTTTTTCCCCAACTTTCATCCCTTTCGAACCACTCCTTCTTGGTGTTGCATTTGCTCTGTCAGTCAGTGTATATATGTATATATCTAGATGTATAAAGTAAAAAAATGACTTCAGTTAAATATTTGTGTTTTATTTTGAAACTAGTTTAAATAAGACAGGATTGCTGATAAATAGATTGGGACGGGAAAATGTAGGGTAGATAATGTGAACACAGTATATATACACTACTGTCAAAACGTTAAGCATAATCACTAAACGAGGCCATACCGCCTGATAGGAATGTCAGACGGATTGCTGAACAAGCAGAAGCTGACTCACACGCTATATGTCACACAACTTGTCCAAAACACAATGTCAGAAAGGTTCTGATGGCTAAGGTACACGTTTGACAACAACTAACAAAATTTGGCAAAGTCTTCCACAAACAATATGCAGCTAATAGGGTGTATGTTTGCCCCTAACGGCCACACATGCTTCACAGCGACGTGGCATGCTCTTTATCGGATGATCCAAGAGCTCTTGTGGCAGTCGATCCAATTCCTCCGAAAGGGCAATGCGATGTTTTTGGAGGGTCCTTTGTGGAGGCTGACGGGATTCAATTCGCCTCCCCAATGCATTCCAGGCATCTTCTACAGGATTCAGATCCGCAGACCTCGTTGGCCAGTCCATGCGATGAATGTCTTCCCCACCCAGAAATTCACCCGCCAGAGCAGCACGGTGCGATCGGGCATTATCGTCCATTAAAAGGAAGTGTGTACCAACTGCACCATTGAAGAGTCGAACATGTGGTCTCAGTACCCCATCCCTGTATCTCCGAGCGTTAACAGTGTTCCTCGGACCACCCATGCAGATGTGCACGTCCGTAAAGCCATTCAACATGATGCCGCTCCAAACCACGACGCCACCATCACCATACTGGTCCCGTTCTACGATGTTCCTGTGGTTGTACCGGCTACCCGTTTCTCTCCGGATTAATGTGCGATGGGAATCGTTCTGCAAACTGAAAAGGTATTCATCTGTGAAGACCACATGCCTCCCTTCATTCATGGTCCAGTTTCGATGTTGTCCGCTCCACAGTAAACGGGCCCGTCTCTGTGCTGGAGTGAGCGGGATGCACACGTCTAGACGTCGGGCAAACAGCCCTGCTGTTCTGCGCCTCCGGTACACAAAATTGCCGGGAAACGGCAACCCATGAGACGGCTGCAAGCTCCGCCGACAGTTGTCTTGCAGGTGCACTCCGAATTCGTCGGGCGGTTAAGGTCAGATGCCGGTCCTGCTGTGGGTTGGTTACCCTTGGTCTACCTGGTACTGGCCTACGACTAACATCTGCTGTGTCTCGAAATCGTCTCCAGAGCCTGGAAATGACACTTTGTGGTTCATTGAAGGATACGGCAACTTCAGTCTGTGTCTGGCCTGCTTCCAGGCGGCCGAGTATTCTACCCTGTAAAACGGGGTCCCAATGGCTTCGTTGTGCCATTATGTTGTCACGTTCACCACGAGGCTACACTTCGCACACTATAACAGGGCAAACACGACTGAGGGAATATGGGGCGCAGGTACTGGCTGTGTTTACCTTTCGGTTACGCCGCTAATCAAAACAGGGGACACTCCTTTCCTACACAGAGCGAATACATACGGTTGGTAGGTGCATATGTCGTGCGACTTGAGCTCTATTTCCTGCTGCCCTGATTACTCGTTACTTATGCTTAACTTTTGGACACTAGTGTACTTATCATGTACTTAAGTATAGAGATTTCAATGTTCAGTATGTATAAAACGATTTACAGACAAAAATAAACATTTCATATGTACCTTTGTTTATGTGCTTGGAAAATAAAAATAGCTATCAAAATGTACAAAGCATGTGAATGTTAGGAGCTACTTGTTATAGCCCCATGGTTAACTAGTGAGACCGTCAGCGGACCGCTGCCGTTTACCATCCAACATACTAAGAGAATGTTTTACTTGTTCTACAAGGAACACTTTATTGGAACAGGCTAGTATTGGCATCTAAGTACGTTGAGTAGCGGTACCTTTATATAAAACCACGAGGTAGTCATCAACGGGTAATGTTTTTTTACCACGTTTGACTGCACTTCTTTTGCTTTAGCCGTTTCTTTATGCTGTTTTGTTCCATGAGCATATTTTTTTGGTGCAAAGCCTACGAACTCAATAATGATATCAACACCACATTCATCGTTCATGAGGCCATTGACTTTTTATTGAGAGATGGAATCTGATAAATATTATCTGATGTGTAGGAAGATGTATCAATTTGGCCTGAGTGCTTGCGCATAACATCATACATGTCGCAGTTAGAAATTAAATAGATAAAGGAATCAGTATCCATGTAGAGCAAGGAAATGTTTCCAAAGTGTGCTTCAGCAAAACCATAGTGAAATTTATACATGACTAATTTGGAAAAATTAAGAATACTAATGCCTAAGTAGATGAGTTTATTGTACATGATTTCTACCTTGCTCATCTCTATAGTTAAAAGATCATTTGCAATAACCCGTATAGGTTTCAAACTTTGCTTGGATATGTACTTTCGAATTCTCCATCCACCTTCCCGTGTGTTAAGCAAGTGTATGTTTCTATATTTTCGCACATTTCCATAGATTTACCATAGATACAATTATTCATGAGTTTAAATAAATTAGTTTCGAAATTGCTAGTATCACGTTGTCGGTTGTAGGTGTTTAAATCTATGTGAGGTTTGAACCAAGACCACTGTTTGAATGTTACTATCCGATGGATTTTATGTAACAGCAGACCGTACATGAGACATTGGACTCGATTTTGAATGTGTAACACATACCATTCTTTCGGATATAGTGTTCCTAACAATTTACTATGTTTTGATGTTGTGAAGGAGGAACTTTTGACTCATCACAAAACGGCAAGTCAGCCTGAGCATCATGAAGGGTAGTAGGAGAGTCCAGATTACTTCCAAAATATAACCCTGTTCATAATCACTGGCTGTTTTGTAGATATCAAAGTGAGCCACATCTTTTTCTGACGGCCAGCGAAAATCTTTATAAGGGAGAGACTGACTCATATTATGCCCATATGAATTATTTACATCATAGTAGGCAAGAAAAGACGCTGGATTTTTAAGATCATAACTTTCCATGTAGACGTTATTAGCTTTGGCATGTCATTAATGGAGCGAAAAAAAGTTCCCTCTTACGCTCTTTTCCAAAAACAATAGCATGTCTACATCAGTGAAGAGATCTAATTCAACTCCAGTCATCCGTAACATAGCGTCAACGATAATGCAGGGCTTGTAAAATAATGGACAGGGTCGTGATATTACATAGATAAACACGTGTTTCGAAATTTTTCGAAAAAACGGTGAGTGAGAGGACATCTATTTTCAGATATATATATGCATAGCCACCCAGTGACATTATATCAAACATTTCCCACACACGACTGACATGCTGGTAGTCCTCGTTTGATATTGTGGTGTGATTCAAAATGGAAAATAATTTACACTGGTGTTTTCTAAAACTTCCCATTTACTAACAAAGTCACAGGGGAAAACCCCTTTTCAGATACATAGCTGAAACTGCTCTGGGTTAGGAAAATACTGCTTTGTGTAGATGAGGTCATTAGCATGGAGACCGTTTACAAGTGCACCGAGAGGAATGGCCATAAACTTGTAAGAATCTAGGAACTGAATGCATACTTTTCCTCTCCAATACGAGAAAGAAATAAAACGTTCATGGTTTTGTGGTAGAAGAGAGAATATTCTCGTATCAATGTTAGCAAACTCATGAATAATAAAGTGACTGTCATAGCCTGGAAGGTTATGAAAGAAACAGGGGATGAAGTTGGGTGCACGAAACTGCAGGTTACACACCTGATGGGATGCTCATAGAAAATGTCCTGAGAAATGACAGTGATTTCTTACTTTAACATCTGTAGGCATAAATGTTTTTTCACAAAAGTGACAGACGGTTGCAAGGTTGAAGTTATGCAAACCAACTTCGGTAAACACCATAGGTGTTGGTGTGTGTAAATAGGTTTCAATATGCCGTGCTAATGTTTCAAACTCATTAAGTAGCCATGCTGTGCAATTAGGTCCACGAAAATTTCGAAAATACGATTGCTTACTATCAAAAGAACAAACAACGTGATAGACATCACAAAACGAAATGTGATGTTGCACTGCATCAGTATACGAAAAAGATGGGTCTAGTGCACATCGCTGGATTGGAGTATTAAAGCATTCAAAATCAGCATAGACGACATATGGAACGGGAATATGCTTGTGAATGTTAACAAAGTTCATAGATGACTTTTCAGCTTCTGGAAGAACAAGTTTTACCACGAGATGTGTAGCAAAATTATCGGTGTGTTTGTCTACTTCTGACTGACTGCTCATATAGTTTAAACACCGATCACACACAAACTTCTTACTTTTATTTGCAGAAAGTTGTGAACCTATAACTTTTGAAAGGTTGGTAATTAAACAATAGTGGTTCACATCGTTCTTGGAGAGTTATAACAGGTGAATATGAAAACGCTTCTGTTCATTTGTTGCATACAAAGGGCCTCCAACAGTATTTCCTTTAATCCCGTAAACCATAAAAGAAAATTCTGGATTGTTTTTCTCAGAAAGAATATCTGTCATTTTCATGGGAAGAGTTATACCAGTATAATTAAGAGTTTCTCGTAATCCGTTAAAAGTAGCTTTTTACTGTTCTGGACGGTGCTTATTTATACGAACTGATTGAAAGACGGCAGCTATTCACTATAGTAAGCAAAATATATATGTTGTGAATGTTTACTATTGAACCACGCTTGCTAATATGAACAGGCAATGGAATATAACTTGATCCGATATTGAGTGGATCATACCTACAAATGGTGATATATAAAAATTGATGTTCTCAAGGCAAGTCCACTCGATTCCTCTTGAAATTTATCAAATTTAGCAAGCAATGCTTCCAGAATATGCGTGGAATACCATTCATAAATATTATGAGAACGAAAAAGTGCAGTCAATTTGGTATTCAGATAAGTATCGTGAACCTCGGCAATCTCTTTATAATACACAAGGTACAAGCTAATTCACCATTTACTTTCAGAGCCGTTTGATGGGATAAGTATTCATTTAATTTCGAAAAGCCACAGGGAATCATGAAGTTAAACATAATCTGGGATCTAACTGGTGTGTTGGATTCGTGATACGTCCAGTACACACGCGTGTGTTGAAAGAGGTGCGAATAGTCTCGCAGGTAGTTGTCGGCATGATTAACTGTACGTAAAACTAATCCAAAATAAGCAGTCGTCAAGTTCATAATAAAAAAGGAACAAAAATAACTACGTTTGAAAAATATATGTAGCAAATGTTATACTGAACATAGTTAACTGTATGTTAAAATAATAAAGAAGTA
Organism: Anabrus simplex; assembly: GCF_040414725.1. Taxonomy (NCBI): domain Eukaryota; kingdom Metazoa; phylum Arthropoda; class Insecta; order Orthoptera; family Tettigoniidae; genus Anabrus; species Anabrus simplex. The sequence goes on along the minus strand of NC_090266.1, from coordinate 386,832,515 downwards.
ACCAATTACCAAATGTATAACAATAACAAGGATAAATATAGCTTCCTAAGATATATACAACAAATATTATATCTAGTTTTATACTAATTTACAGCATAAAATTATATTTTCAGTTTTACAACATATATTTCCATGAATTTGTCATATACTTACTACACATATGTATGTTGAAACAAATAAAAAAGTTTTCTCATGTAGACGTTGTGCCCCCATGTAGGAAAAGGGTAGGCAGATAATTCCCAGCGGCTCAATTTCTTCTCAGGGTATCCATCTCTCAAGTAAAATCTGAAGATTTTACATTAGGTCTCGCTTAACGTGAGTTCGAAGAGAATGCCGGTTCACCGAGGATGTAATATCAAATAATTAATTCACCTGACTAAAGTACCAATGATGTACGTCCTTGATAAATTCAAATCAGGCATCAACCCAGTCAATTACTTTCTTGGCTTACCAACTAGCTTATCAACTACGTAAAAGGGAAAGAATTCATCACACACAAATTCTAGAAAACAATAATGATATTTATTTGAATAAAAGATTGCCCTAGGAAAAAGTAATGTGGTTTAGGTTAGTATTCGCGTTGTTACTATGTACAGATAATAATTCAGAGTCACCGGTGGCTCGTAGAAAAGAAAAATAAATGCAATGTTAAGCTATTTACACCAATTCCGAAATGAAGTCAAAAATGAATATCACTGGAACCATACTCAAGTTGAGGTCTCACCAGAGACAAATATGCTCTCTCCTTTTCATCCTTACTACAACCCCTAAATACTCTCATGACCATGTGCAGAGATCTGTACCCTTTATTTACAATCATATTTATGTGATTACCCCAATGAAGATCTTTCCTTATATTAATACCTAGGTATTTACAATGATCCCCAAAGGGAACTTTCACCCCATCAACGCAGTAATTAAAACTGAGAGGACTTTTCCTATTTGTGAAACTCACAACCTGACTTTTATCCCCGTTTATCATCATACCATTGCCTACCGTCCATCTCACAACATTATCGAGGTCATTTTGCAGTTGCTCACAATCCTGTAATTTATTTATTACTCTGTACAGAATAACATCATCTGCGAAAAGCCTTATCTCTGATTCCACTTCTTTACACATTTCATTGATATATATAAGAAAACATAAAGGTCCTAAAATACTGCCTTGAGGAATTCCCCTCCTAATTTTTACAGGGACAGTTAAAGCTTCACCTACCCTAATTCTCTGAGTTCTATTTACTAGAAACAGAGCCACCAATTCAGTCACTCTTTTGTCAAGTCCAACTGCACTCATTTTTTCCAGAAGTCTCCCATGATCTACCCTATCAAATGCCTTAGAGGGACCTCAGCCTAGCATCACAAATAACTTGAATATTTAATGAAAACCACCCATGACGATTCCTATAAACTTCTGCGTTATCGCCCCCAGGAGATATTATAGGTATGTGGGTGCAACCTATAGCGCCTATAACACCAGGGAAGTGTTTTGCATCAAAAAAATCACGCATGGTTTTCCTCACGTCAATTTGTTCGGAAGGCATTTTGATGAACTGGTGTTTCAGTGCAGCTATAAGATTAGATACGCGATGAATGTCTCTACAGACTGTCTCTGCATCTACATGCAGTAAATTACCAACGACTAACTGAAAACTTCCCGTGGAAAAGAATCTCAGAGTTAGTAACAACATGTGCATTGGAGACAAAGGTTTGTTTCTCTGGGTAGGTTTAACTAGATTATCACGCAACCTGAGTTCTAGCCGTTGCACGGTATCTTTTCGCAAGCGATACCTCAGTTTAAATTTCTTATCACTTAATTCTTCCATTGGATTTCCTCTTTCACAGAAGACACGGGGAGCCCGACGAAATTCATCATTTCCATCATCGGAAGTTATATCAGAGTAATCAGACATCTGTAAAATACGAACGAGATAAGATAATAGCGTACGCAATTTATCGAGGTTATGTTATAAAATTATTACATCAATCAATCATCATCAATCAAGTTTTATCCTACTGATTTTCTTTTTGTGATATAAATTGAACCCATGGCCTTTGTGCCCTAAGAATTTTAAGTATGAAAAGTTACTACATTTCTGAACATTTCTTGATATCACGGGAGTGACACGTGGCGAGGGGGTAGCTACTTTCGGTCCCACGCTCTGGGATACGTGACGTCATCCGCACGTGTCGTACGTGGAAGGATACAGAAGAAATTTTGAGACTGCTAAGCCATTTCGGTGGATTATTTCAGAAGGGCGCGCGTGTGAAGCGTCCCCACGCGAAGTCGACAGAAATGTTGTGCCTATCAAATGAGGTCATCTAACCAGTTAAATTAATAAATATAAATTTTAAATGTTCAGGATCACTACTGCTAGTGAGTTAACAAATACATGGTTACATCCAAAACTCTTTTAAATACGGTTCATTTAATTCAGAAACATTACGCAAATTTTCTTGGCGGCGAAGGGAAAATGCCTGGAGAGAGGGGTAATGGCAATAAATAGACTATAGAAGAGACGCCATGATGAAACCCCTGCATTGTGTTATTGAATCTTGCGCGTAAGAGTTAGACTGTTCTGCAAATCAAGCGACAAAGTAGACTAAGTCCGACGAACAGATTTTGGCCGATGTGGCTGGGGTCTTGAATCCAAATGGATTTTGTTTGAGCAAAGGTAGTCTTTTAAAAAGGACGGTCAAGATATTGCCGAAGAAATATAAAACTGTAAAATATTTTTGTGTTGTAAAAAGTAATTCGTGTGCGGGCAGTAACTACCATCAGTCGAGTGCGATCAACTGAGACACGTTTGAAGGGTATTTCTTTTTTTATGTTTTATTTCCAGGAAAATATATAAATATTATGATATACAGCCAGAAATGTAAAATGGCTAGATAAAGCGACAGAAGGTCACTGGTGATCCGAAGGATGGAATCCGACGTCGATTTAAGGTAGGTGCCTTGCCATCTTACCACCTACTATATCTTGTTTTGTGATGTCAAACTTATGTGCATTTGAAATGGGTCACCCCTATGTTTTTGGCGAATGTCAAAATATGACGAAAGGTGATTTCTTTTACTTCCTGCTTGGATAAATTTAAAATATTGTGAGTGCCGTGTGACATGTAAATGTTATTAGAGTCGGCTTCGAAGTGATATCACTCCCAGAGTAGATCGTCAATTTCCGTGAATTTATTGCCTATACTTCGTGATGTTAATTGAGATAATTTTATCTGACGTAAAATTTTTCTGTTTTAATTTTGACGTAAATAATGTAAGAAATCCATGATTACCCATTTTCAATCGAGTGGAAATGCGCTGTCGGGTTGTGAATATAGAGTGGTGAATTTTGTCACGGAATCAAACGTTATTCTATGTCCATTTAAACTGTGTCTGGCTGACAATAAAAAATATTGTAGAATTTTGACAGTCATTTTGTGAAATCCAGTTTTGGAAAATACGAGATCATTATGCGAAGTGTTCATTATTAATGTATTTGTACGTATTATGCGTCGTGGATTCCAAGTATTTTTATTCCAGTCTTGTTTGTCAGTGAGAGCCGTCGATTGGAGACGAGAGTTCAGAGTTGTCGTATGAGTTGATATGGGATTTGTGAATCAGGTGATTGGAAGCCTATAAATGTTCAGGGATATGTATAAGCCCGAGGAAGATTTTGTGTAATGTTTGGGATGGAAAGTAGAATGCGAGAATCCATGCCGGTATTAATTTGCGACGTGTACAATTAAAGTAGGGAATTTTGAAGTATAATCTATGTGCACTTTGCTAGTCAGAAATATCGTATTTGTTTAATTGTCGGCGAAGTTTAAAGGTTTCATTCTGAGAGGCCAGTCAGGCAGGACGAACAGATGCTTCATATCACAGCAGAGCGAGGGTCACGTCTCAATGCCGTCAGCTGATAGGAGTTCGCAGCTCGAATAACGGAACGTGCAGAGTGGGTTACGCATTGACACGAGATCGCATTTCTTGGCGGTAGATATCAATAATTACGGAATCTAGTTGAAATTTCCATCCGGGAATAACGTGTATGTTATTAGATACTGTAAGTTTGTTTAATTGAGACTGTAATGTACATTTGAGACCACGAACTTAGAGTATAATGAGCGAAGTTAGCCAATTTCAGGGTTATCCAAAATATAGAGCGATGGTGATGATGATTGTTTCGTTTGTGAGGGGCGCACAAAGCTTCACGGAAATGATATGACAAAGATATGACATCGTAATCGGTTAACATTGTACGGCGAGTTACTTATGGTGTTGTACTTAATTATCAGGGTTATCCAAGTAGTAATAATGGTTAGTATTAAATTAAATTAAAGTGTGATGTCACGAAACAAGATAAATACTGGAAATAAGTGATGTAATTTTTTTTCCAGCTACCGACGATATACATCCAACATGATTAAAAATGAATTACGTCAAGACTTATGTAGGGACTTGTGAAAGAAACCATTCGTCCGCGGAGATAGAATTTGTTGTACATTAAGATTTCATTAAATCATTTAAATTCATTTAATTATTAAATTCAGTGGAAACGTATTTTGAAATAACTTTAAATCAAGCGAATGACTTAAAGATGCATTCTGGAAGTCTTAGTTAATTTTTCTGGGGAATATATAAATGTTAACGTAACGATTAAGGGGACATATCCGAAGGTAATGTATTTTACTGCCACAAAGTATTGTGAGCATTGTTGTTGTTGCATTATTTGACTTTGATTGACGGAGCAGTAAATGTGCTGGGGTTAGTAAAATGGAAACCTTGGTCATCAACCGATGTAACTTAATTGTGTTTAGCTTTCAGCTTAGAAACTCGGATGGTCATGGGTTCATCAACCTCAGTGACTTAGAGTAGGGCCATATGCCACCGTAGCATCATTTTTCCTTGCGGTCATCATCCACAATGACATTAAAGTAACGTAGAAGTTTACATGTCGGTCCATGACATAGTCGTACGTCACATCGATTCAATTAAGGGTCCATGCCCTATAACCACTGTGTACCACACACCGATTGGACTGCCTTAATTATACCCAGAGTCCAGAGTTCGTGTTACGAGGACTGGACCATAAAGAATCACTATGATGCCACATGTAGTCTCACATGGAAGGCGAATCTAAGGATTTCCAGACTTCCTTTTCTTTAATTAATAATGGTTTCTAGTAAGGATGCCCATCAGGCAGTTATGTCAAAGGCTCACACCAGTGTTCTGACCTTCTGTGCCAAATGATTGTGGTGTCCAGTGGACACGATTGTATTCCAAAGATACCGATGATAAAATGATTAACTCTTCAGAGATTACTTGAATAAATAGGAATGTTTTTAAACAGACCTTTCATTTGAGTAAAGAGATTATAATTACTGAACCCTACCTTTACCTCAGCAAGTGACGAAGAACCCGATACGACCCAAGAGACAGATCTCATGAACTTTTGCTGATAGGTAAGGAAGGTAGGTATTTTTCAGTGTGGACCAAAGAGTTCAAAATATTAAAATGTCTTGTTTCACAAGAATGTGTATGCACTTCTAGATCAGTTTCGGGTTATAAATTGTTTCCTCTGTTAATACAACCATGTTGTACACCCTTTGTGTTACGTTTTGAGTAAAACACAAAAGCATACGAAACTCTAGCTTTTATATTTTTCAAGGCTTTTCGTTTTTATTTATCTGTATACTTTTGTGTTATAAATAATGTGTATACAATTTTATTGTTAAAGTCAGAGATATACTGTATTTTATTCTTTTGTTTATGAAACAGCGCACAATTCCATATATAGTTTTATTAACTAGCAAAGATCTTCAGTTAGTATGAAGATTAATAAGCAGCAGCTCACACTGACAGTCACTAACCTTTTTTCCTGTCTGCCCTCTAAATCGAGTACCGAACGTCGTCACGGTCCGCTCTTTCCATCTACTATTCGCTGCATCATTGCAGGCTGCTCAGGATGTGGAAATACGAATATTCTATTAACGCTAATCACCTCTCTAAATGGGGTGCGGTTTCAGTACATTTACATTTTTTCCAAGTCGCTGTATCAACCCTTGTATGTATTTCTCGAGAGGGTAATGGTGGACGTTTCTTATGTTAACATTGGTTATTTTCCATTTCACACTATTGAAGAGGTAATTTCTCCAGACTTTGTGCGACCTGATTCTCTTATGATTTTTGACGATATTGCTACAGAATAGCAAGAAAAGCAAGCTATTATACAAGCCCACTTAAGCATGGAATGACATAATTATTTTGATTGTTTTATGTATGTCAAACCTATTCTCGTATACTCAAGCAGTTGATTCGTGACAATGCCAACATGACCGTTCTCTTTCGACAAAACGAACGCAACCTGCGACTTGTGTGTCATGATCTTGTGAACACCGATGTGACTTTTAATGACTTTAAACGTCTGTGTGCCAAGTGTTGGTCATTACAACAACATAACATTTTAGTTATTGATAAAGATGGCGATGAAATGAAATGTCGTATGGCGTTTAGTGCCGGGATACCCCAGAACGGACTCGGCTCACCAGGTGGAGATTTTCTATTTGACTCCCGTAGGCGACCTGCGCGTCGTGATGAGGAAGAAATGATGATGAAGACAACACATACACCCAGCCCCAGTGCCATTGGAATTAACCAATTAAGGTTAAAATCCCCGACCCGGCCGAGAATCGAGCCCGGTACCCTCTGAACCGAAGGCCAGTACGCTGACCGTTCAGCCAACGAGTCGGACAAGATGGCGATATTAAACATGGACGGCTACCGCATAGGTTTTGATCACTTTATATGTACTTAAGGCCTATTTTTAGGTTTAAAGAACTCACTCTGTGACATTGGAAAGAGCTAGCAAGCAGGTGACACAACAAATCATACGTGCACAAAACAACATCCGGCGTAAATTTAAAGAGCTGAAACGCATCCAAGCAGACACGGATTTCCTTTTAAAAACACAACTTGGTGCACCACTGCAAGGGCTCCTTCAATCTACATCATCGTATAAGCCAACTACAAATTTGGTTACTACACAAACATACTACGTTAAAACTATGCAAGGTAAAGAAGAAGACGAGGATGATGATGTCTTCACACCACTGAAACGGGTAAAGCGGGTTCAGTTTTAACCTACAGATGTTATTGTAGAAACAATTACTACATCAAAACAACGACAAAAGTCTTTGTCTTATACGCGACTGAAACAGGTAAAGCAGGTAGTATTTTTGGCAACAGAAACACCTACTCAACAACATCAGCACTCTTTGTCCGAGGTCATGTATACACCAGAGTACCATGCACAGTTAAATCAGTTTCTTAAAGGTACCTACGGTCCACTTACCTCCCCCTGCTTAGAGAAGATCTTTACTAGAGAAACTGACACTACTTATGGCATTCGTCACGAAGAAGAATGTTTTCGCCTTGGTAATGCAGATATCAAAATGATGACTGCAGTCTAGTCGTAAAAATGTCACTGACAAACCTACCAAGGGTCTCCTCGACCGCCTGTTTTCACGAATAACTGACATAGAGAACATATCCAATGTAGGTCTTCAGAAATATAAATCTATTCTTAGTGCTATAGAAGCCTTCCGACGTAACTACGAGCCTTCAGAAGCTGTATATGCTAATAAGAGCTTCAAATATCGTGAACTTTCTTCTAAGCTATTATCTACACGTCATATGTCAGCACGTGGTTACCATGTTACTTACAAGCCTCTGTTACCCTATACAGATGTAACGTACTGGAACGATCCTAACCAACCTGTAAGCCTACTGCAATTGTTAAAAGCCTCACAATAAGCTGGTCATGTAAGACATCAAGCAGAGATACTAGAAATAGAAGATGAATTACGTCATGCAGGTATTATCGTGTAGTGGCTCCTCGAAGCAAGACACCTTCACGGGTAAAAATATCGATTGCCCACGCAATGCATAAACCTGCACTTACCGCCGTAGACGAGTAATCACACGTGGGAAAGATGAACTCTGGCAATCTGATCTTCTTGAAGTGATTTCTTACGCTGATAATAAAAACGGCTACAAGTATGTGATTACTGTTCTTGATGCGTATTCTAAGTATGTTTTTGCTGAACCAGTTCGTTCAAAGACTACCTCTCTAGTAACAGAAGCATTCAAATGTATTATCCAGAGGGGAAAGCGTCATCCCTATCTTCCTCAAACAGGTCAGGGTAAGGACCCTTACAACCAGGTGTTATCTTCCTATCTCAAAACGCTTGGGATTCATCATTATTATACCTACATTAATCTTAATCTCTTTAATCGCACACTCAAAACACTCATGTGGCGAGAATTTACAGATCGAAGTTCTTATCGTTGGATTGAACTTCTACCTAAACTTGTCTCTACTTACAACGATACATTTCATCGCACTATTGGCATAAAACACCGCTTAATATAAAGGATACAGCACGCGTAGATGCTATTCATGACGTGATTAAAACAGCCGTTCCTCAACGTCATCGCTTTCGAAAAAGTGATTTTGTCCGTATCAGCAAACACAAGTCTATCTTCGATAAGGTATACACACCGAACTGGAGTACCGAAGTTTTTCTGATCAACAAGGTTAAGCTTACATACCCTGTGAATTATTTACTACATGATCTTTCAGGACAGCCTATCGAGGGAGGATTCTACACAGCAGAGCTGCAAAAGACCAAGTATCGTAACCACTATTTAGTGGAGCGTGTTCTTCGTCGCCGTGGTAATAAAATCTATGTTAAATAGCTTGGTTTCAATAATACCTTCAATTCTTGGATTAATTCAGAAGATGTTGTATAGCTTAAACGTTTCGACAGAGAAATAGTCTAACTATATAGCATTTTATTTCTATGACTTTCATATCAGTCAAAACATGACTCTTTCGGTCGAACACAACACTCTGGAAAAAGAGCAATACAATCTCAGCATGTAGATGATCCACGTCAAGGTATCGACCCAGCCAATAAACGCTATCTCTATACCTCGGCTATCCATCGCACTGAAGACGGACATTATGGCTTCAAGAAGAAACGATTAACGAACATACAAGACTCAATAAACCCTTCTGATGCCACTTCTAAGAAATATGTATTTTTATCGTTTTAGACGAATAAAAAGAGAGTATGATGCACAAACTAAACGAATCACGAACGTAGCTGATCCTGTATATCCTCAAGACGTATGTACAAAAGCATATCTATAGCAAATGCCGTAGTAACAACAAAAGGCAATAACTATGACTGGAAAGAACGTCAAACTAAACGATTGGCTGCTCCAACCGGAGATAATGACGAAAGCACTAACAAGTATGTAAATTAAAAAGTAGTCAAGGTAATGAATATTGTGCCAACTCTAAATAGAGATTGATACACTGCTCATGATCAAAATATTACAAATCTTGCTGAGCCAGTAGAAGATCACGATGCGTGTAATAAACGGTTCGTTATTGCTGAAAGTATGAAACAATGGACTATTGAAGAAAACGTATTACAAATGAAACAGCGAAGAAGAAAACACAAGTTGCTGACCTTCTGAACTCTCACGATGTGGCAACAAAACGCTTTATCGATAACAGGTTATTTAAGTGTATTAAGTCATTACCTTCCATTTCTAATGTGCAGCTAACAAACAAGCCACTCACTGACCGAACAGCACAGTTACATGTATTACCCTCTGGTCACACGTCATTTCGCTGTTAGTATGATGCTTCTATTCGCATACTAGAGTATACACCAGACCTTATACATTTAGATATTAAACACAATAATAAAGGGTTTCCACGGATAGACGGCGCAGTTAAAACAGGTGATACGCTAACATTCCATCTCACGCTATCGGAAGAGGAGAAGAGTGAAGGAAAAACAATGAATAATTTCCCTCTGTACATTGTGTTAGAGTATTCTGCGGTTAGATTCAACCATCAGTAAGGAAAGTGGTGTTGACGAAAGAAGTTTTGTGCAGGATGGTAAAGAAACGTTATCCTGACGTTGTGAAGGAGAAAACAAAGTAAGTAGGATGGCAAGGAACTGTAAAAGTAGCACGAAAAGCTTTTCGAGGAGAAAAAGTTCATCGGATAGGAATTACTAAGGCACAGCGAGCAGCAAAAGCACGAGTCAATTCTAGAAGTAAAGTGTTGTTTCGCAAGCGTGCGCGGATTATTCCCGTACCAAAACGTGGAGGATTCTTGCCCGTATTATTTACCGGGCTAGCTGCCCTTGGTTCCCACCTCGGTAGAGCTAGTGCTGTAGCAAGAATAGTTAAAGCTGTAGAAGATGCAAAGCAGCAGTTGAAAAAGTATGAACGTCACAATAACACCATGAAGGCTATTGAATTGCGTGCTAAACGAGTGCACATGAAGCTGACGCCGCACAAAAAAGTACCGGGCATATACATGTCACCACAAAATGCCTACTGAATGTACTGCCACGGCGAGCCCTGGCCCATAAAGAAGTGACTAAGCATACGTGTACTTCCGCGGTATGTTTACGTTGCTAACGTCCAACGTGTTCAACATGTATTGTATTTCGATAGTTACGGAAACTTACCTCCTCCATCAGAGCTCGTACGCTACTTCGGAAGCAGTGCAGTTATTGTTTACAATACAAACCGTGTACAAGAATTTAATACGTGCATGTGTGGTCGATTATGTTTAAAGCTCCTATATGAAACTCAAACATCGGACCAAGTGCATCAGTGATTACGTGATGTCCGGCGTTGCAGGAACGTTTACCGTACACAGAAAAGGACCTGAAGTCACCGTCTACTTCAACCTGCTGACTGAACTTGGACAACGGTCTTATTGTCTTGGACTAGTATCGTTTGAAGGTTGTAATAAAATACACAACGTGCGGGAAGGAGCAAACAAATTCTATTATGATGAATACGTGCTGACCCTTCCACAGTGTACGTATTCCGTAGACGGCATTTATGGATATATTGAAAACGAAATAATTCAGCAGTTTAGTCTCGAGGGCTTTATCACAAAAAGTACAAGTTCTCCCTTCCCTCAAGCAACGTGACTCATTATCGAATCCTCATTCAAAATCGACTTTAAAACACAACCTGACTCGACTGGACAATTGCTCGGATTTTCTCCAAGAGAACTAGCACCGAACGTACGTTACAAGTCTGATCGCCCTACAACACTCTTAGACGACCATCACGTGACTATCACCTGTAATATTATTACAGAGTTGTACAGCAATCAACAGCCATCCCACACCCTGCACGACTTTATTACTGAAAAAGAAGGTGATTATAGCATACGTGAAACTATATAGACTGTGCTCTATCACTCTGTGACTGTAACACACATCAGTGACATTACCCTTCGGGTTGTGAATAAAAGCAATCACCTTGTTCGTTTAGACCCTCACACGCACGTCACGTACAAACGTCATCTCAAGTCAGCAGGAAACATACTTACACATCTCAATACAAATGACAGTGTCTATCGAACGACCGTCATACTTGTTCACAACGACTCATTCTGTTAACATGTGCTAATCAACACGTGTTAATAAATCTAGGTTATATCTTACAGCACCATGGAAAACATTCTGGACCTCGTAAGCTCCGTAGAAGCACAAGAGGACATAAATAGAAGTGAGCTTCATTCCTATAAACCTTTCACGTTTGGATTAAACAACAACGATTACATTTGCATCGTCATTCAGTGGCAAGATGTTTACACCCTACCCCCTGAAAGTTACATTTACATTGAATGACAGGTAGTAAAAAGTCATGGGCCTAGTGGTAGCCCCTCAACCCTAAATAATAATGCACTTGATTTCCTTTTATTTAAGTGCATTATCAAACTATTAATATTCAAATTGATGCTACAAAAATGTAGGCATTTCAAGTGCCATCAAACAGTATTTATCGTACGGAAGTGAATAAAGTAAACCTTTACGCATCGCTGGATGGTGTCCAGCAGCTAATAATAATTGGATGCTCAATACCGGTTGATCTTTTACTGGAATGTTGCCATTAAAACACATTCTGGGATTCGCTGAAGATCATAAGCGAATGGTATTCAATGCTAAGCAAGAACTCATTTTATTCGCGATCGCAGTGATTGCAATGTGCTAAAAGCTGCAGAAACACCAGTGGATGCAAAAAAAATCGTACAACGTATTTTATGGCGTGTGCCGCAACTATTTCTATCAGATAGAGCAAAATTGCGAATTCTCAAGATTGTTGAAAATGATACGGCAATACCGATACGTTTTCGAAGCTGGGAACTTCATATGAGTATCCAGTTCTACCAACTACAGATAAACACAGTTGGCCTGTGTACCGGAGGTATACCTGCCCCGTACATTTAAATGAAGCGTACTGGGGAATGACATCTAAAATCGAAAACTCGCAACAACTAGCGCAAGAAGTTTGGACTTTTCTCTACAGATGTCGCTACTATAAAACTTATGTTATGCCCTCTGATGTGACGAGGAGCTATTACAATTATAAAGTAATTTTGTATTTTAAGATTTACTAAACTGAATTGGTTCTTTGTTTTTGGTGTGTTAAAGTTTACAACACTTCTATCTTTTCCCGCCAACTTAAGATGTTGGCCAATTGAAAATTTTGTATATATATTTTCCAGCCAACCAACATTGCCTGGTATTTATTTAATTATCCAGTGAGAATTGGGGGTGTGTCGGGCTTTATCTCAGAATTATCTGGAATTTTCCTCTAGGGTATAAAAGCTGGCACATTTTCGGGGCAGGTTGTCTTATTCATCACTCCAGTCTACTGCGCGTGTTTGCAAAGGAGGTGGGGGCGCCTCGTCCATCTTCGAGAAGTCAACCAGCTCAAGGTAATGGCAGATCCAGTCTAAAATCTGATAGTCTTTGTAATATAACTAGAGAGGAAGGTTTCCAATAAAAAATAATGTAACCTTAATTTTATAAAAAGATAAATCTCAAACTTTAAATGTAAATTTCAAACAATCCTAAGGAACTTAACTGAAATCAGAGAATAGAGACTGAGCTACCCTCTCGTGTTCCCTATCAACTTGATTTTGAGGTGACTGTGATATTGTAACCGTTTTCCGTTTTAGTCACCTGTGTAAATTCGGGCCATAAACCCAAATAGGGTTTTGAGCTTTTCATTTCAATTTTCAGGGAGCGCAAGTGTCTGCCTCCTCACTATTTTGATTTTTGGGCGAATAACTTTAACTTATTGTTTTTCATAAAGGCCCTGCACCTTCTTTCACCTCTGTGATCCACTCAAACACGGTAATAGTCTGAAAAAACATCTCGCTTTACAGAAAGACCTCCTTACATCGTATTCGGTTTTCAAACAAATCGTAAACTAGTACACGCTGCTGATGCCTCATAGTTAGATCGGTGTAAACTGAGAAATTTTAGACTTTATCTGAACGGGATTATGTATCCTTATAAGAACATGGAACTAAATTTTGAAAAAATAATTTCGGGCCCCTATACGCTATGTTCTGCAGTTTTCAGTTCTCGTATTATCAGAAAGAAAATCATCCCTTGTTTTCTCAAGAAGAGTTTAAATCAATAGCACCTTTGGTTGGATAGAATCCTCGTATTTAGAAGAAGCTATGAAACAAACACCAGTAGACATTCGTCTCGAATTTGAAACAGTAGACAACATTCCTGCAAACGGCTATCACTTATTACACTTTATCCATTGTAGTAACACGGTTGTAAATGAGTATGCATAGACAATGCAGATCTCAGTCTTTGAAGAGACATGAATTGCTCCGATTATACGGCCATGGTAGAAGACAGTCAAAGTTTCAGTAACACAGCACGTCTACCTACCGACCCGTCTTGCACATGTGAGTGTGAGGCATGCTTCTTTGAACAAGCGAACAAGACATTAGGAGTGAGGCTATTGATGTTTTTTAAAAACGTAAGTTTTTTGCGGTATATGCCAAAGCATTTAATACCCTGTATACCATCTAGTTTTGTGGCAAACTATGCCTCTAACGATGTAGAATATCCATAGAACCTGCTACCACTTCACCTTAAAATGGCACCAGAAGTTGCTGCTTGTCGACGTTGTAATCAACATTACAATTGGAGAGGTAAAGACGGCTTCGAAGATTGGGATGGACCAAACCCTATGATCAAAGACTCTTCACAATGTACCTCACAGTAATGTAATCTATTCATGTTGTGTATATCTATGGTTATTTTTCAATAAAAAATTGCATTGAATGATCTACCAGAATTATTGTTTTGTTATAGTCCTTCTACTAACAGCAGTCACATCTCGAGCTGCTTAACATTTGAAACGTCTCACTTCTTTTATTTTAAGTTAAATTTGAGACTTACCTCATTTTAGCGTTAGAAACTTTACAAGCATGTCGTTCTCATTCTCTCTGCCAACTAAATACCATTTAATATTAAGCACAATATTTTGCGTCAAGGAAACAAGGAAAAGTTTCTTATCATAGCATTACTATTCAGGGCAATGTAGAAAAGATACTAATAAAAGTGAACAAAGCAGGTGGTAATCTAAGTATTGTTTGGTATTACTAATTTGCATTTCCTGTACGTGACAACATGTGACAAGAAATTAGAGTTTGTGTCCAATACTATTTCTTGACATTAGCATAATTGTCAAGCAGTTATCAATCATTTGCATAACCAAGAAAAAGCAGATAAAAATCTCCTTATATTATGCTAATCGTTGCACGTTAGTACTAACTCAATAATAATATGTGCCAAAGAATACTTTTCCAGCGTTTTCAAGTATAACAGAAAATAAAATAGAATGAACTAATAATGATAAAATAAAATAATCCATCACAATAATTTTCACACGTACAAACAGAAAAAAATCCGTGTGTAAAATACGTATGCAACACCCAACGTACACCACCATGCCGGAAACTAAAAAAAAAAAAAAAAAAGAAACTGGGTAAAGCATCCAGGCGTAAAACTACGATTCAACGATCTCAAAACCAATGCCTGCCGGGAATGAAACCGCCAACGCCTGCCGGGTATGGAACCAACAACGCACACCACCATGGCGGAAACTCAAAAAACAAACTGGGAAGGGCATCCAGGCATAAAATTACGTTTCACCTATCTCAAAACCAACGCCTGCCGAGTATGAAACCACCAACGCACACCACCATGGCGGAAACTCTAAAAACCACCAAAAAAACGGGGCATCCCACCAAAAATTTCGGGGACAGGCACAAATTCAAATTTGGATTTGGGGAAAATAAAAAATAGGCGTCCAGCCAGAAAAAGCCTGTTCAGCCGCAAACTCAAATTTGCTTTCGGACCCTTAATCTCTCACTACTCTCGGTCACCTTTGCCTTATTCTCTGATCCAGGCTTAGTCCGGTGGTATTTGAAGGTGTTCGTATACGCCAGCATCGTGTCGGTATATTTGTCGTCACCTAAAATAACTCCTGCTGACAAAACAACATTCGGATATCTCCAATAACCATGAAAAATTGTATTCAGTGGGTCGTACACCCAATAACATTATTAAGTATTCAGTGCTTGTGCATATTATGTAACCCAGAATGATTCTTAACATGGTGTGGAATAGTATATAAAGTACCACAAGAATCCTGGAGCAACAACAATAGCACGTTTTCACCACTTAGATAGCTGTTCAAATGGCGTATGGCTTTTAATGCCGGGAGTGTCCGAGGACAAGTTCGGCTCGCCAGGTGCAGGTCTTTTGATTTGACACCTGTAGGCGACCTACACGTCGTAATGAGGATGAAATGATGATGAAGACGACACATACACCCAATCCCCGTGCCAGCGAAAGCAACCAATGATGGTTAAAATTCCCGACCCTGCCGGGAATCGAATCCGGGACCCCTGTGACCAATGGCCAGCACGCTAACCATTTAGCCATGGAGCCGGACGCGATAGCTGTTTATAAGTAGCGTCTGGCATCAAGTATTGTTTTCTCCATACGTATTATGATAACAATACAACAACAGCCGTAATAAAAATCAGAATGCTTAAAACACGGCGGATATCTACAAGTTCTAACGAAACTCGGGCAAAAACTACGAAGTTGCACATTATGAGTTTGGAACCGCGGTGGTCAGTAAAAGAGCACTTACCGGGCGAGTTGGCCGTGCGCGTAGAGGCACGCGGCTGTGAGCTTGCATCCGGGAGATAGTAGGTTCGAATCCCACTATCGGCAGCCCTGAAAATGGTTTTCCGTGGTTTCCCATTTTCACACCAGGCAAATGCTGGGACTGTACCTTCATTAAGGCCACGGCCGCTTCCTTCCAACTCCTAAGCCTATCGTCGCCATAAGACCTATCTGTGTCGGTGCGACGTAAAGCCAATAACCAAAAAGAGCACTTCTCACGAGTACACCGGGAGGGACTACGACAGTTGCATATTTTCATCTCTTAAAGTAGCAGGTTGTAAATGACACCTAGCAACAAGCAGATATTTTCGTTTACGTGGAGTGTTAATATTAATGGTACCAAAACAAAAAAAATATCCGTTAATATTAGCTTATCGGAAAAACTGTACATTATGAAGTTAGTGTATAACTTACTAGCCACAGTATTATGATAAATGTCCAAGAACAGTATTTCCTAATAGCTTGCTACAAAGTTAGCACTATTAACGAAATCAAGCTTGGATATCATGTACTACCGGGCGAGTTGGCCTTGCGGTTACGGGCGCGCAGCTGTGAACTTGCATCCGGGAGATAGTGGGTTCGAACTCTACTGTCGGCGGCCCTGAAGATTGTTTTCCGTCTTTTCCCATTTTCACACCAGGCAAATGCTGGGGCTGTACCTTAATTAAGGCCACGGTCGTTTCTTTTCCGTTCTTAGCTCTTTCCTGTCGCATCGTCGTCATATGACCTATATGTGGTCGTTCGACGTAAAGCAAATTGTAAAAAAACATCATGTACTGTAAATATATATTCTCAGTAGCGAAATAATGCCCAGTTAACCAGAGGTAAAATGTATAAAGGCCTATACAATAAACATAATCCAAGGGTAGAAAGGAAATGGAAGTGCGGGCTGGGATCAAGGTGGTAGAGGTCTGGGGTGGATGGTACAAAAAAGTAAATATGATATAAAATATATCTTCGTACGTGCTCATTCACAAGGAGGGTGCGAAGAGGG
This sequence comes from Anabrus simplex, assembly GCF_040414725.1. Classification (NCBI taxonomy): domain Eukaryota; kingdom Metazoa; phylum Arthropoda; class Insecta; order Orthoptera; family Tettigoniidae; genus Anabrus; species Anabrus simplex. Next base: position 386,815,406 of record NC_090266.1, on the reverse strand, counting down.
AAGAACAATTCCCTAGAGCAGAGGTGCTCAACAGGGCGCACGTTGAGACTAGCACAGTGCGGCTGGGCTGGCGTGACGTAAATGGGGGCAGCTTACGACACAGTAAAGAGAGAGAGAGAGAGAGAGAGAGAGAGAGAGAGAGAGAGAGAGAGAGAGAGAGAGAGAGAGAGAGAACACACTTTGCAGGGAAGGGACGGAGCATTGGCGTTCGATTTTGATTATGGAGCTCTCCTCCACTACGCAGCGAAGTGCTAACTAGGAAACATAATTTAAAATAAAACTATACTCGCAAACAAAGTAACCCTGACCTTTTCAAGATATTCCTGTTTTATTTATACTGCGCTCAGTACAAACAGTCAGTTTTATGCTCTTTATTCATTCAAAGAAAACTGACACGTAAAAATTTTTGTGTTACAATCTACAAAGGTACAGGGTTCAAGCGTACAAGCTACGATTTAATGTTCCTTGGATGGAAATGACAATATTTCCATTTTTAAAAATAAGTAAAATTCCCGTAATTCTTTAAGAAAAATGTAGTATAAATATACATGCAACAATGATTTTGCACAGTACTGTAGTGTTGTGTGACTTTCCCTGTCCATTGAATTCCTGGAAATTGTCTTTAAAATTTTCTGCCTCCATTTCAAACTCGGGTATCGCATCAGTAATCGAGAGTGACTTGGAGAACTTCGTCCAACCTTCACGGTCTGTGGCATAGCCACAACATCACTGCGGTTGAAGAGCATACGCGGCACCCATTGCCTGCCAGCCCCCACACTTACAGTGCTGGGCGCCCGCGGTACGTAATACCAAGTGTGAGCACGTCTGCCCTAGAGCAAAGATTGGGGATGTTTCCAATGTCAATAACTATACTCTAAAATAAATATATGTTGACAACATAACCTCAACAACGTTTAAGTCGAAATCGAAACAGGAGATATATAATTATAACCAATAATCTCTTACAATAAGTAGTTGTAAATAGAAAATAGGCGATCTGTTAACGCTCATAAAGTTTCAATTTTAAGTGATTTAGACTTCCCAACCGTGATTTTACAGGCAAAACAGCTATAATATAACTTACGAAATGTACTTAGAAAAGACCAGGGGCAAATGACATTGATAAAAGAGGAATATCAAACGAACAAGAAATAGCTACAAATGTGAAAAAGGGTCCAAAGGGACAAAGAGATGTTAGTAAAGTTCTTTTTCGTTGAAATAAACGTAATCTTAGTCAGATAATAATTCAGGAAACCGGAAGTTCATTTCAAAGTTAGGTTAAGCAGTAGAGTAATTTCATGGACATGACCATCAAGGGACATAATGTACAACACTTAGTACGAAATTAAACTCCATTTTGAAATAAAGGGCGAGGCACTCTATTCCAAGGGAAATGAAACAACATCCCCGTGGGAATAAAAATAGTTATAGAAATGTTCATACCTCGAGATTGCGTCTTACCGAGGAAAGTTGATGTAGGTACACCAACATAGTAACACTCATACAATATGTTAGGCACTTAAAATAGAGCATCTCTCTCTCCAACAGGCCAAGGAATCTTCTCCAGTGAACACTCGGCTCGAGGCCGAATAAACAGTCTTTGGAGAGAGGAGGCGTGGCCTACAGAAAACACACACACACATGCGCAAAGGCGAGGAGGAATACACTATGAGCCGAATGAACACCGTTGAATAATTGTAGTGACATCACTGAAGCTTCGAAGAACGCATCAGCTGAATAGTGATGCATGAGTAGCCGTAGAGAGAAGAAGTAAGGCAGTGCAGAAGAAAAATGGGCAGATGAAGGCAGAATTTGTCGTCGATGAGTACAGTTCATTTCAGTACTGATCGCCTTGAATGTAATGGTAATGACGATGACATTTGTTCCAGTATTAATTTGTGTATATGAAATAGTGTTTGTGCAATAATTATTTGTTGTCGATTCATTCTCTAAAGAAGTAATTTGTTATTAAAATATTCAAAATGATACCCGACAATTATAATTCACTTATAACAATTATATGCAGCCATATGTGGTGGATAGCAGTACGGAACGGATAGTCAGAGAGGAGGCTCCGGCAGTGAGCGCTGACGTCTACGGGCTCGCTGAAATCGTGACTGATGTTTTTACGATCAATCGGTGCGGAGACCTCTGCCGTCACACGACCGCACAGTTACCGTGGTCTTTCTTTAATGCAATAGCGCGACTTTGGAAAGCAACTAATTAACCTCACTTCGTTCTCTGTTACTAATTATATTAGTAAAACTGTTCATGCATGCTAGATCTCCCTCGATTAAAGCCCTCACTCGATAAGAGCAAGCAGCAACTGCTGTGTATAGAAAACTGGGTGATATTGCAGTAGGAGATAGTAAAACATTACAAACAGCACAGTTCATGAGTCAGTACTCCATAACCCAAGTGAACGCCCGTTTTTTGAGAGAAAGGTTAGAAGAGGTCGAGAGTTAATTAAGACAGATCAGACTGGAAAGATTATCCAAACTCAGCTAGAGGGCCTAGATTACAAGTTATGAGACTCTGAAGAAATGCCAGTTGCGCGCTGACGACAGCTTGTCCGTTAGCTAGTAGACTACCATCCTAATGCATTATATATGTACTACTTCAGCCGAGGATCGAACTAGAGCCTCTTCCAGTAACATAATTACCTGAATCCTACAAGAATCGAACCATAAAAGCTTGAGGTCAGAAAGCCCACACTACTTAGTCGGGATAGAACCCTTGAACTCGAGATCAGAAGGCGTTAATAACTGAAGAAAACTACTTCAGCTGGGATCGAACCCTTGGACTGGAGTCTGTGAGGTTAGGGTAAGCGTTTTAGTTTAACGTTAGCCGGAGATTCGACATTGAACCTGTGGGATCAGCCGTGGGATTGGAAACCGAGCCAGTGAGGTCAGTGTAATTTAATTAAGTTAAGGTTAGCCAGGCAATTGAACTTAAGCCTGCGAGGTAAGTGACCCTGTGAGGTTAAGTTAGGTTTCGTGTTGACGACATGTGATGTGTTAGCTTAGCACTGTTGGCATCAGAACTTCGATGCGGCGGAGAATCTCGTTTCTAAGTTTGAGGTGGTGGCGGCAGAACTGCCCCAAAACTACTACTAGCATACATTACTCGAAAGCAGTTAAACAACTGGGCTGACGACCTAGATATTTTAGGCAACTACTGAACTGTCCAGAAAGAACTGCGGGAAAAGTCGGCCTCCAGATATCTTTTGCGTAAAGGCAAACCTGAAACAAACAAGCTACAAAAATCATGAAGACAAAATATGGTAAAATTGGACGAGTATCGCAACTGAAATATCTTTGTGAAACACTTCAGGAATATGCAACGTAACGGAAGCTAACGGCATTAAATGCCAAAAGATTCAAACTCCATATGGACTAATCCAAAGTAACTACAACCAAAATGTATCTCCATTAAACCAGAATTTCTTTATGAATCAGAAACACTAATTATCAACAGGGAATCAGACATTGGAAACACTGAGAGAAAGGACCACAAAATCATAAGAAAAATTATAGATCCAAAACTCGCATACGGACAATACCGATTCAGAGGCAAACATGAAATCAAACAACACACAAATATTCACAGTGGCATTAGAAATCGTAGATTAAGATTCTACGGTCAAATTAAATGAATGAAACCAGACAAGAATAAATCCAGAATACACGCAATGAAATGGATTAGCGAAATCAAAACACATCTGAAACAGACAGGAATTACACCAATAGATGTCCAAATCCGGGTAATCTGCAGATCCAAAATTGACAAACGGCAAGTTGACCATGAGGAAGAAGCAAAGAGGAAGACTGGAACAACCAGGTCTGAAGACCGAAAGAAAGCCCACAGTAAAATAATTAAAGAAATATGGACACAAAGGAAGGCAAATGTTCGTCTCCAAGTACTTTATCTAGTTCTAATGAGCTTATTCGTAAACAGATAAATAAATGAATAAATAAATAAATACACAAATAAATAAATAATAAAGAGGAAGAGATGCCTGAAAATCTTTCGTACTGCCGGAAAATTGACCTTGGAAGGGTTTCTTTAACATGCCACTAAATATAATGACACGGATATCTCACAATTAAGTAATTTAAATACCAACCGATTGCGCCGGAATTCTATCCCCCATTCTAGGACGCAGAAGGCGAATACCTAACCATAGCAACCAAACATTTTTCAAACCGTAGACTTCATGCCGCGGACCAGAAAGGCTCCAGGAGGCGGGTTAAAGGATTTCACTTTTAGTGACTTCGGCGTAGATAGAGTGATAAGACCTATTCCCGGCCACCTCTGCTCCTGGATTTAGCAGATACACATTCCTGTTGTAGTTTTGTGAAGCTCTATCCCATGTGCTTCTTCATTATTTGAAGTCTCGTTTCATCTTTCTGACGGGGAATTGAATCCACGTCCTTCTAAGAGAACCCAACACGTATTTTACCGCCTCGGCTAGTATTCTGCTATACACACATCTACAATGAGATATTTTCGTTCGACTATACACGGGTCTAGCGAAGAATAAGTAGAGCCTTACATCAGTTCCACCCATAAATCACTTCAGCCCGAAGAAAATACGACAGAGGTTATATATATACTGTACATATTGCAAGTGTCCTTTATTTGTCCTTCGAGTACAATGCTTGGTATTTTAAACAGTTGTTTTGCCATGTCTCGTAAGATTTATTCCAAGCAGCATCTTTTCAAAATCACAATATTCTTACAGAGAATAGTCGCCATGTTGCTGATACTAGTGATATACTTTGTAAGTGAGTGTACACATTCCTTCGTTAAATTGCACTTCTAGCGCAGTTTCTGACTGTCTTTTCAGTAGGACAAGAGATACAATGTGGAACGGTGTTTGTCTACAACGTTGTTTGCATTACATACCAAGAATTCTCCGCCAGATGCATTGCTCAATGATGTATTCCTCGGTGACTTACAGCTAAAATATGTGTCTGATGAAGCAGGATGCTCCGTACTGAAAACATACAGAACACTGGTAATACATAGTACAACTCAGAATATTTGTTTTTCTCTTCTCCGAGCTAAGTAAACGTATTAAACCAAGATGATTTATTTTAAACACAATACTCACTGAAGGGTAGTTATATTTTCCCGTATCGGGGAAAATAGTAGGCTAATAATAAGTTTCCGCGTAGAGCATAAAACGAAACTAATTTTAAAGATGTGTGGGCGTGGGGTGGGTTCTGTTCACTTTAATGTCACATGAACGGGAAGAAACGGGATTGAGAAGTTATAAAGGTATTCGTGGGGAGGAGAGGTACGTTCAATCACCCACCAGAGAGTCCATATTTTATAAATAAACATGACACTATGACCGAAGGATCCCTGCTTTAATAAAAATAAATCATTGCAACGGTGGAGAACGATGGAATCTTGCAATATCCATAGCTGTGGGATTTGAAGCGACTTTGAACAAAGGAAACTGACGCAGTCAAATGCTTTAATATAGTAACGAATTACGAGGGTAGCATGACAACAAACTCTAGTATTGTGGCTATTGCTTAGGAGCAGTAGTTTCCAAAATTTTCCAGCTGGAATCCCTCCCTCCTTGCAAGCTTTGAAAATCCCATGCCCCATTTTTCCAATATCATAATTATTATTTTTAAATATATTTGAAATAATGTAGACTAAATGAGAGGATTTAAGAATTCATAATACAGTAGGCCTAACTAATTTTAACAAAAACCAAGGTGTGAGACCGGAACAAAAAGGTAAATTGAAGTGTAGAAAAATATCGTACGTCAACCAAGTGTCACTATCAAGCAACTGTTTGAGATCCAAAGCGTTGGCTTATTTCACAAGAACAGATGACAGCACTGGTAAGGATCGCAAGTTTCAATGTCGCATGTAGACTACTGTTGCTCGAAAACGAATGAGCGCTTAGTATTGTAAAAGTTCCTCGCAGTACACTTTTCTCAGAAACAACTAAACATTCATAGGTACAATATTTTTTGTGGGTATCCATAGGCGTTGTATCTACATGGGAGGTGAATTATATTTTGGTACTAATTCAATTTAAGTGTGATAAAGTATTAAATGTGACAGGATCATACAATACCATGCCCTCATTCATTTTCTGAGCAACTATAAATTATATATACAGCACATTAATTTCTCTATTTGTCAATTGGCCTGTTTCTTTCTTCTAAATTTTATATTTTTTCTCTTAGTAATTTAACTGCGCCCCTTTGTAAATATATAACCCCAGTGGACAGGGTGGCGTTCGGGGGAGGGGGTGGCACGTCCCCAGTTTGGGAACCACTGTTTAAGAGGAACTCAAAGCAGATTCCGGGACCGAACTCCTTCTCACAGCGTTACAGAGGCATTCCGTAATAGAGTTTTGAAGTTTCTCTCCGAGGCACATTTAGTGGGCACACACCGGCCACCTATCAGCATAGCAGCATTGACTATCACGTCTGGCGTCTCGATGGAATGGCGTATGGCTTTTAGTGCCGGGAGTGTCCGAGGACAAGTTCGGCTCGCCAGGTGCAGGTCTTTTGATTTGACCCCCGTAGGCGACTTGCGCATCGTGATGAGGATGAAATGATGATGAAGACGACACATACACCCAGGCACCGTTCCAGTGAAATTAACCATTTATAGTTAAAAATCCCGACCCTTCTGTGAATCGAACCCGGGACCCCTGTGACCAAAGGCCAGCACCCTAACCATTTAGCCATGGAGCCGGGCCACGTCTCGATTAATATAGGAGACATTTTCCGGGCTTGTGAGCCGTATTAGAAATGGGATTTCTGCTCCCAACGTTTCACCGAAAACTGTCACAATGCTGATCTTTAGATCGAACAGACCCTTGCAAATACCTGGCTCAGTTTCAGAAGAAACGTAGGGAACCAGAAATACACTACGACCACAGCCTACAAGCCTTAAAAATGCCTTCCATATTCATCGCAACCATCCATTTGTATGCATAGTTAACGTCAGGGTAATACGTCATTCCGTCTCATGCAGCATTTGACCTACAGGTGGTAAATAAAGTAATTCGCTTACCAATAAAAGGAGTCTGCACAAACAGGTTGCTTGGAGAAAGTTAACTTGTAGAAAGTTCCCAGAAATGCTTCATAGGAATAAAAGTGATGGCCTAAACTTATTTCTGCTTCGCTGCTACATCTGTATGTCTTCACCTAAAATAAGGTATGACCTAAAGTGTTATTCAAAGGTATTCCAGAGTGCAACACGGGAAACATGGCACACTCTAGCGAGAACAGGGAAACGGCTTTGTATTCTTCAAACCCCCCCGTGTGATTATCATTGCACTAAAGAAGAGGCAATGCGTCGTCAGATGTCGGAATGCGTCGCTATTTTGTCGCCTGTTGTACCACTAAAGAGGAACCAAAAATAATGAAGCGGGACAAATGAAACACAAAAGGAAGTTCTGTACCAGCTTATTGGAAGATAAACATCGGGAGTTGTTTCTGTGTTTTCATACTAACCGATTATCGGTCCCTTGGATAGCGAGATCTATGTAGATGGAATGACTGCATTCGTTAGTGCACATGGCAAACTTGTTAGTGAGAAGAGCGTCTGGTTGGAACAATAATTTACTAACGTGATGTGCAATCTGCATATGCCCATTACCGCACACGCGGTGTTACAGTAGTTGCATGGCAAATATGGCTTGCCTTGCAGTTTCACTCTATAGATCAGGATTTGAATTGCAGGGACCTTGGTGTGAATACTGTGACCATAACACTGAGTTATTACGATCGCTCAACACATAATAATAATAATAATAATAATAATAATAATAATAATAATAATAATAATAATAATAATAATAATAATAATAATAATACCGGGCGAGTTGGCCGTCCGCGTAGAGGCGCGCGGCTGTGAGCTTGCATCCGGGAGATAGTAGGTTCGAATCCCACTATCGGCAGCCCTGAAGATGGTTTTCCGTGGTTTCCCATTTTCACACCAGGCAAATGCTGGGGCTGTACCTTAATTAAGGCCACGGCCGCTTCCTTCCAACTCCTAGGTCTTTCCTATCCCATCGTCGCCATAAGACCTATCTGTGTCGGTGCGACGTAAAGCAACTAGCAAAAAAAAATAATAATAATAATAATAATCATCATCATCGTCATCTGTTTACCCTCCAGGTTCGGTTTTTCCCTCGGACTCAGCGAGAGATCCCACCTCCACCGCCTCAAGGGCAGTGTCCTGGAGCTTCAGACTCGTGGTCGGGGGATACAACTGGGAAGAATGACCAGTACCTCGCCCAGGCGGCCTCACCTGCTATGCTGAACAGGGGCCTTGTGGAGGGATGGGAAGATTGGAAGGGATAGGCAAGGAAGAGGGAAGGAAGCGGCCGTGGCCTTAAGTTAGGTACCATCCCGGCATTCGCCTGGAGGAGAAGTGGGAAACTACGGAAAACCACTTCCAGGATGGCTGAGGTGGGAATCGAACCCACCTCTACTCAGTTGACCTCCCGAGGCTGAGTGGACGCCGTTCCAGCCCTCGTACCACTTTTCAAATTTCGTGGCAGAGCCGGGAATCGAACCCGGGCCTCCGGGGGTGGCAGCTAATCACGCTAACCACTACACCACAGACGCGGGCCTAAATAATAATAATAATAATAATAATAATAATAATAATAATAATAATAATAATAAAAGAAGAAGAATACCGGTTGGTACTCCTATACGCCGCACATTTGAATTTTCCGCCTTAAAGTACTCCTCTACAGCTGAAACTCTGAACTTTGAAACTGAATTAATTCAACCGTTTATCAGAAGATGTCACTGTGTTAATTTCGAATTGTTTTTGTTTACTATTACCAAGAAGTGTGGACATTCTCTCACAGATGTCTCTACCAAAAAACTATGATCATGCACCCTGGTGCGAAGTGATGGAACTTTTCTTGAAGATATTTTCTACTCATAAGTTTTCCTATAACTAAATTTCGTTCTTTCATTTGTGGGTTGGCAATATAAATCTTTTCTTTCCGCCAGTTTTGAAGTTAGCCAATCAATAATTTCTGTCATTAATTTTCAGCCAATGGTATCTTTCTTCCTTAATTTTTGATGTGTAAATTTTAGTTATCCAATAAAGGACTGTGGGTGTGTCTTAATCATTCATGAAAGGTCTCGAATCTTCCCTGAGAGTATAAAAACTGCTGATTTTCCTGGCTCTCGGCCACTCGTACAACATCTAGGTTAGTGTATGGAAGTATAGCAGGAGGCGGGAAGCGCCTCTTTCATCCGCCAGCAGCTCTTCTACAAGGTAATGGCCTTTTAACTTCTTTAATTCTTGCTTGCTCAGCAGTTTAGCCCTCAAGGAAGGTCCGAAACTTTTTCAATGTAACCTACCTTTCGAAAAATGTAACTTAGTGCCGGCTTATGTAAAAGTTTCTTATTACTTTAACTGTAAATCGGGGATAGAGAGTGCTTTACCCTCTCGATTTCCTCTTCACCTTGAGTTTAGGTGACTACGTTTTCATAACCGATTTTCTTCTTTTTCCTAATGTATTAAAAATTTCTTATACGAGTCACCTCCCTAGCTTGGGAATAGCCCCTGTATCATCGGCCTAGTGCCCCTTAGGTTTTATAAGGTTTCATGTAGGAGCGCAAGCAACGCCTCCATTCATATTGGTATTTTGGGCCATTTAATTAACCTATTATTTTTCTTTTAAGGCTCTGTAGGCTGGGTACGAGATATCCCTGTTCAATTCTTATAAGTTGTGCCTCGATGGCAAGTTACTGTAAAGTCTAGTATTGCCTTTAATAGGCTTGAAAGTTTGAGAGCGGGTCAGCTCTTTCTGGTATTTTGAAAGGTGCCTCTAGGAGGCTTGACATTACTAGGTGGGAGCAAGTTCTCCATGGAATTAGGGGTTTTCTGCCCTGTGGTAATTCGTGGTTGTGAGCTGAGAGCTCAAGGATTGTAAAATTGGGGCTCGTAGCCCAGGATTTGTAAAGACCCCTTAACTTGTGTTTTCGCTTGTAAAATTATTATTGTACCTGAATTTTCATTGTTATTTCACCTAGTGAAAATTTGTTAAATCTTGTTGTCTATTGAAAATATAACCTTTATTTAAATTTTAATTCATCTTTCGGACTTGTACTTAGACCCATTCCAGTCAGCACTTTCTTTCACCTCTGCTGTTCCACAGATACCACCTCGGAATAATAATAATAATAATAATAATAATAATAATAATAATAATAATAATAATAATAATAATAATAATAATAATAATAATAATAATAATAATAATAATCATAATAATAATAATAATGATAATAATAATAATAATAGGAAGTGCCTGGGTTGAACGGCTAGCCAAGGGATTCCTTGGAGCAACTTTTTGTAAAACAAATTTCAAAAAAAATACTTCTTTCCTTTCTTAAAGTTGAGAGATAGAAATTTAATGGTATAACAAAGAACAGTTGAAAATATTAACACCAAGCTTGCCAGCTCTAACAATGCCTTTAGCTTGGAAGTCCTGAATCAGGTACAAAGTAATTATTTAGTTTATTTTCCGGGTTGAACCGTGTTGTTGTTGTCTGTACATCACGTACGTGACCTCGAAATGACGATTCCATAGCATCCGGCATCGTCCGTGACTCCTCCTGTAATATGTAACTTCCTACCAATGATTACGAACGCTACGTGAAACATAAATGACTACTTAGCAGGAAATATTAAGTTACGCATTACATTATATGACACTAAAATCATGTCCAATTACATCACAATCCGCATTTCTGAGTGATATCATTAAGTATCGAGGATCTTCCAACCACAATTAAATATGCATATACAAAAATTTAGCCTCATAACCGCATCACTGATTATCGTATACAACCACTATTCACACGATCTACATCAATATCCATCGGGAAAATATCATTTTGAAAATCAACTATCCACCCTTAAATGCTTGACTGAAACACAAGAAAATATCATACACATTGTCCTTTCATTCATATTGACGATCCTATCTTCAACATTTCTAATTTTTTACATGCGCCTCAGGCTCAATCCTAATCCATTGTCGACAGTATACAAGCATATTCATCTCCGAAGAAGACTCTTTCATTTAAAATACGCGTGAAAACCACCATAATCAATGCGGTAAACATAAATATTTTTCTAGCGAAGACTCGCCAATACGAAATATGTACGCAATAAATGGTCCGTTGGAAAATCAATTTACGAAGACGATATCTCATAAATATAATGGACATATTTGAGCAAAATTCCTGCATAGCACTCACAATTGCGTGTAAAACCACCTTGGTGGACAGTCGAGATTTTTTTCTGATGACCCAGAGCACAGTTCTCTGCGAAACGTAAAGAATTTCACCTTATTTTCTTGACACGGCTTAAGCCCAAAAGCCTATACAGTATCAACTCCTGAAGTGGTCCCACGAGGCTGAGTGAATCCCGAACCTGCCTTCAGTACTTCAGTTTGGTAATCGACCTCGGAGCCTTGGGACAGAAAGCCGACTCATTGGCTGAATAGTCAGTGTTCAGAGGGTCCCGACTCTTCTATTCCCGGCCGCATCGGGGAGGTCCCGGGTTCTATTCCCGGCCGGGTCGGGGATTTTCATCGCTTCTGATTAATTCATCTGGCTCGGAAATTGGGTGTTTGTGTCCGTCCCAACACAGTCCTCTTCATATTCAGACAACATACCACACTACCAACCATCACAAAAACACGCAATCGTGATTACATCCCTCCATATAGGGTTGGCGTCAGGAACGGCATCCGGCCGTGAAATAGGGCCAAATCCACATTTGCGACGCAGTTTAGCACCTGCGACCCCACAGGTGTGGGGTAAAAAGCGGTAGGAAAAAAATAAGAAGAAGAAGAAGAAGCCTTGGGACAGAAAGAATGCACGTCGCCCCAACACCACGGAACTGGCCAATAATAATAATAATAATAATAATAATAATAATAATAATAATAATAATAATAATAATAATACGTGTTTTACAACCTTTCGATTTCCACCGGTATTAAGAGACGTCCGAATGGAGGAATTTTGCCCTGGTAAAAAGCCCATTATATGCCAGAAAATCTACTGACATTGGGCAAACAAACACTGCCTGACAAAGAAACTGAAGCACCGAGAAGGGGAGCAAGAAACGAAATGGAACTTCGCGTGCTTTTTTTTTTTACAGTTGACTTTAAGTCGCACCGATACATGTAGGTCTTATTGCGAAGAAAGGGATAGGGCTTGGAAGGAAGCGGTCGTGGCCTTAATTAAAGTACAGCCCCAGCATTTGTCTGGTGTGAAAATGTGAAACTACGGAAAATCATCTTCAGGGATGCACACAATGGGTTCGAACTCACTATCTCCCTGATGCAAGCTCACAGCCGCGCGCCCCTAATCGCACGGCCAACTCGTCCGGTACTTCACGTGTTGAGCGGGTATGCGATGTTATTTCAATGATTACAAAATCGAGTAAAATTTGCATAGAACTTGATAGTTCGAGCCCACTTACATTATGACGTTGTACCCCCTCTGGTATGGACGTATGCAGTGGTTCTGTTAGGTAGGGTGTCATAAAGCCGTTGTATCCTCTCGTGAGGCAAGCTGGCATATAACTGTTGTAAGTGGTCCTTGATATTCTGGATACTGGCACTGGGTCCGAGTTCATGTACAAGCTGGTCCTATACATGTGCTATTAGGGACAGATGTGGATATCTTGCTGGCCACGGGAGGCCTTCAACATCACGCAGACAGTTCATAGAAACACGTGCCGTGTGTGGACGAGCATTGTCCTGTTGAAAAATGACACCAGAATACTGTCGCATGAGAGGTAACACATGAGGACGCAGGATGTCCATGACGTACTATTATGCCGTCTGAGTTCCCTCAATCACTACCAGCCGTGACGTGAAGTTGTACTCGATCGCTCCCCACACCATAACGCCAGGAGTAACACCGCTGTGCCTCTCCAAAACATTGGCAGTATGGGTTCTCTCGTCTATGTAGCCGCCATTTTCGCAGACAATGGTCATCCGATGTGGGTAAGAACCGCGATTCGTCGCTGAACACTATGCGATGCCATTCATCAGCTGTCCTTGCTTCCAGGTCACGGCACCACTCCAAACGCAGCCGTTTGTATTGTCGTGTTAACGGCAGCCTACGCTTGGGACAGTAGTTACCCAGTCTGGCAGCTCCAATTCCCCGACCAATGGTGCCGGATGACTCAGAATGTTGCAGGGAGTCCATTACTTGTTCTTGAATGGCAGGTGCAAAGGTTACGATGTGCTTGGTGCACAATACGGCGATTCTACCATTTGGTGGTCAGACGAGGTAGACCGGACACTTGACGACGTGTATGCCTGTCCTCACATTCCCAGAAAGTCCACCATCGGACCACTATCGCATCCGAATGTCCCAGAAATTTGGATATTGCACGATTCGACCAGCCGGCCAAATGGAGACCCACAATGCAGCCCCTTTCTAACTCTGCCAGGTGCTGATACCTCTGTCTCACACGAGTACGAGACACCTCCGTGTCCTTCACAGTGATCACACAACATTTGACGCAAGTTACGTCCCTTATATTGAACCATTCAGTTCATGGACCAATAGTAGAGATTTTGGTATTAGATATGGGGATTACCTGAGACCACCAAGGAAGTCATTGTCGTATAGTTTATTCCATAAAAGATTCCAGAAGAAGCGTTCTCGTGGGAAGAGAGCTAGAGCGTCATTATGAAAATCTCCAGAGCCTCATTAAAGGGAGTTATGTCCCAAGCCAAGCCTCTTAATGAAGATTGGGGACGCTTCCCGGATCCCGGCAAACTAACTTTCGGAGGGAAGAAGGAATTAAATTAATATCTTTGGTTACGAAAGAGATGCATTGGATCTGATACAAGAATTGCAACCTGCATAATTTGTGCTTAATTTTGATATGCAATATGGCTGTAATCATAAATGCATTCGTTAAGTAGGGTAATTGACGTGCTTCGTGCGGGAAAACTTCGAGTCACGGGCGCGCGTATCCTACACGCGATCAAGCGGCGTGGCTACGCCAACCTGATTATAAATGCAAGGCCGCCTGGCACATCAGCCTCATTCTCTGACCGTAAGGCTGCTTGAACGAAGTCGTCATGCTGCGAGTCGGCACCTAGAACAACGTTTTATCTTCGAGCTGCACATACAACTAGTACTACTGAATCTGCAAGGAAGTAAGTAATTAAACTGCATATTCAGCTGAATTCTTGATATTACCTGTGTTGATCTGCTGTGATGAGATGAGGTACTGCCTATAATAGACTGATGAACTAGTAGCTTCATATTTCTGTGAGGTCAAGTTGTAACTGACGTAATTCTAGAATAAATGTAGGCTCAGGGTAGTTCTGATACCACGACATGTTGTCCGAGTGAAAGAACAAAATAACAGTGTTACTAAGAGTGATGAAGAAACTATAGTGTACCAGGTTTAAAATTTAGAACAAGACTTGGTCAATATAACGTGTGAGGCACGATATTAGTGGAAACAGGCATCGAGTCTGGACAGTCTGTAATAAGTAAATTTGTTTTCAGTTACCTCTGCATCAAGCCAGTACGAGCTTCTACATCATCATTGCGAGGAAGCCACAACGGGAGCTGAAGCCGGCACGACATCGGGAATCTATCCAGGAACGTGGGGCGTACCTGGTCAGCGCGACGTCGAAGGGGACATCTTCCAACCATCTAAGGAGCTGCAAGAAGGATTCACGCAAGATAGAATGGCTCCAGTCGTTCACCAGTATCTGCTGCAAACGTCGCAGTTTGTCATGATGTGGTAAATTCAGTGGTCCACAGGAAGGGCCGCTCCGTCATGTCATCAATCATATAAGGTCAGAGCTTTCCAATTCTGTTTCAAGCATGTCATTTAAATTTAGATAGGAACAGGGGGCCGTCAGCCAACAGGTTAGTTTATGGTAGGAAAATTCTTGGTAATAAAGAGCTAGGCCTCAAGCTCGAACCCCGTACATTAGGGTAGATGATAGTTTATATATTCCTTGTTGGTGTGATTATATTTTATTTCGATAGTATTAGATTAGTGTACGTGTAATCTTCATGGGTCAGGTCGAACTCCCTTGGTCATGTTAGGTAAGTCTGACAGGCAGGCACTGTTTATTGTGTAGCGTTTAGGCATATGTCTCTGCAGACGTAGGTTGTGTAGTTGAGATCAGGATTTACCCCGTAACTCACCTAGCTTTACTGACAGGGTGAGCAAGTCCGTATGTTTGAGATGTGGGCATTATGCATGTAGCTGACTGTATGAATTGATATGAGAGAGCCCCAGCACAGTTTGAGAGTGTATTGGATGCATTTAAGATGCCGTATTATGGCTATGTGACTATAGCGTACTGAATTGTGCCTTTGTATTATCAAGGATGAGCCCATGGGAGGCGGAAATAAGATTTGTTGTATTGCTGGTGATATTGAGATGAGGGCGTGTAGCCCATGTGTATTTAAGAGAGCGCTTTTAGCAGCCAGATTATGTGAGGTACTTTGAAAGGCGAAGTTTCTTAGCACTCAGCTACAAGTCAGTCAGCTGAGCTTATAAATTGTGTGAACTGCTGCCTGTCGAGTGCACTTTTGGTGAGGGTTATTGTGCCTGACGTCACAGTCTTGAAACTCGGTTATATTGCTGTCTGCAGCTTGTCGAGTGTGTAGTGGGGAAAGGACGACCTTGATGTTTTGACGCAGGGAGAGATTTTAATTCTGTTTGTTCTGCTTTATTTGAACGCTTGCCCGTTTGATGTTGACCCCTGGACAAGTTGGTTGTGTTCCTTTTTATATTGTTTGTATATGAATATTCAACGCCTTGCTCTTCATGGGACCAGGGATCGATACCGGATCAGATCACTGTACATTATGTGTTTATATTTGTTTGCACCGGGGTTCGATGGTACGAGGCATAGTAAAATTTTATGGAAATTACTGTTAGATGTGTATTTCAGCAGATATCCATTTTCTCTTTATTTCATTACTTACACAATTGTATCATGCTTGTTACAGCAAAGCTGTTTCGTGAAGGCAGTGAACTGGTAGTCATCAGCTCAACCTTATCTTTACCCCAGTCACATTTGAAAGCTCTTATATTTGTAAATAGTATTTTTATGTAATAAATCCCTGATTGTAAAACTTTGAATGCAGCGATGTTTCCTATTAGATATTTTTTGGTAGGATTTTCTCTTACCCTGCATCATGTCGTATCCACCTAAGTTATCTTTTATGCCCTCATTTTATACCCAGATCCCCTGATTCATGTTCTACTGAGCTGCGGATTGTGGATACGCCTGTAAGGTAAGACATGTGCCGTACATACATCTTTTCTTGGATGTATGGGTCACTATGATGTTCTTGGTTCGAATTCGGCATTAGCCTGACCGGAATCAAAAACATTATAGGGCACAATATAACCTACCAGGGCTGGTAATAGCACTAAACACGAACAAAACTAAATCACTTCGGTGGCCGTTCTACCTATCATAGAGAATTCAAACTCTATCATTTATGTACCTGGCGATAGTGTGTACATGCATGAAGTTACTTTGACATCAGACACTTTCTTCTGGGTGCTTCGATTCTTTTATCAGACAATGTAATATGCAAATTAATGACTCACAGAAAATAACCAGGCCTACCTAGATACTGAACAAAGATGGTATACTGTAATGAGTAATATGAAAAATAACCGCAAATATCAATGACAGTGCGAGTTCAACATTTTGTGTCCAATGATTTCTCTGTCATCGGCTCATTCTTATCCTTATTGCTTTTACTGTCGTTCTCGTTTCTTATTCAGAAACGCAATTATCACTTAGCTGAAATTAGTCTGTAAACACGTAGAGAAATATGTCTGGCCAAATTTTGGATCTATTCACCCCAACTTGGTTCCTTGGTGTTTACACAGCACAGTAAGTCTCTGTTAACAGAGTCGGAGAGAGCAATAGACGAGCGATAATGCAGTATATACGTCCGCGGGTGTTGTTTCTTAATAAGTAAATAAACTCGTATCGTCATCCAGAGGCGGTGCAGTTCTTTTCAGCATACCCCCAATGGAGGTGAGCTGCATGTGCCGTTTTAAGCACATACCAGTCTTCCTGCCAGTCTTAAATTTCTGACAGTACCGGGAATCTAACCCAGGCCCACAAGGAGGGCAGCTAAAAACACTAACCTTTACGCTACGGAAGCTGACTCTTTGTTAATGAAACGTCATCCATCATGACGTCACATGTTGAAGTTAACATGTTAAGACTGAACATCTCAGCCAGTTACTTGACCTTTTTCTTATAGGAAATATCAGTCGGTATTAAACGGTTTGAGCTTGCACGAACTGGGAGACGAAAGGTTTATTTTAAACACTCTAACCTCATGGCTAAGCTTATCTGCGGTTTGCTAAATAAATAAGGGTGGAGAAAAGTGAGGAACCACTTCCCTATCAACAAATATGAAACACACCGGCATATTGTGACATTTTAGGTCTACTGTGATCGGCTGTGAATTTTATAAGACCGGACTGTACCCCAGGTGTCTCGCGCGGAGTGTCGACAGGGAAATGCAAAGGGGTGAATTTTTTTGTTTATCTTTTGTGTAACCTGCTGAAGAGTGAAAGACAACGTTATTATCACAAGAGAAGACGAGACATTTTTTTGATACAGCTGAACCTTTCACCCCCGACAAGTATTACATTTAAAGTCTTTCGTCATATTACCACGCCAGATCCGACATCCTAATAGTCACTCTCCAACGAGTATGCATAAAAAACCGTGATACCACACTTCAGGAAGGCACGAATAGTAATAATTGAAAATTAAGTTAATTATGGAATTAATTATATAATTATTTAACAAGAAATTAACGGACATCTCAATTACACGCCGAGGAATTCAGGACGTCAATTGAATCATGAGGTGTGGCGTCAGAGCTCGGAACATAGGTGGCGAGCTGGTACTAGAATATTCTCATTCATTCTCTCACGTTTGTTTTCGCTCTTGTTCTCTGCTGGCTACGTGATTGCTCGGGAAGTTACTACATAGGAAAGTCTCCTACAGGCCTGGACACAGCTGTTATTCGCTCTACGAGGGGAGCAGTGTTATTTCAGCGCAGCTTTAACAGATCATTTCAACATCTTAACAGACGTCAATAGTGTTAGAAAAGAAGGCACGTATCATCCTTTGCTAATTGTGAAACCACGAGTTCGATGCATTTGTGTTAATATTTTTGTGTGCAAGTTTCAGTGTACTGCAAGTAATACGAGTTCGATACCGGCCAAGGAAATGGAGGCCTGCAGTGTGAAGTTCGTGTGCCTTGGAGACATCGCTTGGATCATGATGCAGCACTAAAACCCAGAACCTATGCCAACGGCGTCCTAATGCCTTGAATCATGCCTAGAAGAACACCATGGTCATCAAGACATCCAAGTTAAGTCGACATTTCATTTATACCGGGTATTATCTGTTCTATGTAGCTGTAACATGTAGTTAACTTTCTTCTTGAAGGGATTATTAATTATACAGTAGTTCGAGTAGCTTTTTAGTATCTTTATCATGTTATTTTCTTGCATTATTCGACGTTGGATTTGCAGTTTCACTTACTACGTGATATTAAGGTGCATGATGACAGGGTGTCAACATCATCGGCCATGCGGGTTTCAAATAGTTATGTCATCGGACATGTATCTGATTTAAATATCAGCCATCTACTAACCTTTAAGGAATTTTACATTTCTATTCGATTACTATGATATTGAGGATTGTGTACGCGTGATATTTTCATTCTTCGAAATGTATTTCTCTTATATTTTGCCCAAAAGTGTTTGCTATATTTTACACGAGGCAACAGGCTCATCTGACATATTAACGCTGTGCTAACGATACGGATAGCTTTCTTTGAATCGAATTTCATACTTTTTAAGGAAGGATAGTGTCTTATTACTATATTTATATGTGGTTCAAGTCATTTATGTGAATTTTCCCGTAATATTTTGAACGGATGTTGCGAGTTATTTTCGCCATTTTTACCTCTCACATTGTGCCATGTGGTGAATTATGGCATGAATTATGCTGATTTTATGTGCTATTCGAAGGCGAATCTTCACGTCTCTATGGATAGAGGCACATTTAATATATTTTGCGATGTTGCGTGCATTGATGAACGGAGATTTTGGAATAATTTATCGTCATTTGACGTATGTGCGAGTTGTTGTTTGTGAGAGAATTATAGGCGATAGCGTCTTCATTAAATAATGCACCACGAGGTAAACCACATGTCTTCCTACAAAATAAAATTGAGTGTATGAGATAGTTATTTGTCATACTGGATGAGCGTCATCACCAATAATATTAAATCGAAGTTGTATAATACTATTCACTTCCTCAATATATGCTAAATGTTGGCAACGTCCTGAGTTCGATGCCGTTTGGCGATATTTTTCAGTCATCATTACCTAGATTGTTTGTATCAGGTGGACTAGTTACAGGTGCGGATCATTATTTACAGGAGTCTGCCCTTCCCAGGAGATGAATGGACAACGTGTGGACAGGTGTATATTTGTAAATAATGCTCTTAGTTGTAGTTAGTTGCAATTGTTTTTCCTTGGTGGGTGATGGTAATGGGAGATCATTTCGTACATTTTTATGTTGTTATTCCACAGGTTGTGCAATATCGATTTATGTGTGTAACCATCGTTGTTCCGAATTTCGGCATTGTATCAGGATTATGACACATGGTTAAGGATTTAATTTAAATTAATTTTTTTCTTTCTCTCATTTTCTTGCCTACTTTGCCACGTAATATCACGTGTATTATGTTACGCTGAGCAGATAATCATTGAAAAGTCGATTTAAATTGGAAAAGTAATAAAATTAAAAAGTGAAATTAAGCGACAAAAGTAATTTGTTTAAACTTTTTTTTTGTATTTTCATTTTTTTTTGCTCGATCATATAACTTTCATATTTAAAATCTTGTTCCAGATTTTCCAGCATGAATTGACATGCGTGCGAGCATCATTTTCTAGAAAAATCAGATAACATTCAAAGTAATATTCGGAAAAAATGTGACATGGACAAAACAATTTTGTCAGAATGAAATAGAATTCATTAACATGTACCATCCCATTTGTTTCAATTTTTGAATGTACAGCAAGAGTTGATATAAAATTAAAATTTTAGCGATCATTTCACATAATCATCATTCTGAGAAGGAAGGAATTATTATTATTTTTGGAATAAATCATCCACCATTTATTTGGATTTCGATGGTTCATTATTTACGAATATCTGCCCATCTCCTTGATCCACACCATTTTTCTTATGGAACATGTCAATCCCTTACTGAGCACCCCTGAGATGGTCGCGTGCCTCCAAATGCTAGTCGTGGCTTAAACGGGCAGAATATGTACAAAATGGTCCGCCTCTTTGGTGAAGTGGTTAGTGTGATAAGCCACTTATGGTATCATAAAGCCGTTAAATATATACGTATATTAAGAGAAAATTAAAGACGGTTACGTAGCCAGAAGATAAGGGCGTGCTCGGTTCATCCGGAGGACGTGGGATCAGTTCACAGTTAGTAAGTAGAAAACTTCATAAATGAGTCTTCCACTTCTGGAGACGTTGATGGTCCTGTTGTTCATTCGGCATACGCACTCTATCCCACTTAGTGCCAAGATTGCTGATAAATGGAAGCCTTTATATTTCACTCCTCTAGGCACCTTCATCTCCTGTACGAAGATGGGTTTGTTTTGTGCAGTTAAACATGCTTTCACCCTGTAGATGTTCACACGAGTAGACGTATACACTGCATTGCAACACCAAGAAGGACGTGAGCCATCGAGATTTACTGGACAGAATAACCATCACACAAGGGGCATATGATAACTCTTTACTCATGCTACTTCAATGCATGCCCGAAGTTCATGAGTCGTGTCCTCGACTGTCCTGCAACAGGCCAGTCATCGTACGATCATGGATCGCACGTTTTCGGTGGGCGAGAGAACCGGTGAACGCACAGGCCAAAAAAGTTATGTGACTCATTCATGATTCATCGGACGACGTGTGCTAAGGGAAAACAACATACTCCAATACCACCACGATGGACCGCTTGCTGGTCAATATACCAGCGATGCGGAGTAGACGCGACCGAGTCTGGATATCCATAAATGCAAGTTCCGGGCCCGTATTACGATGGCCAGGCGTGCGCCACTCTGCCACCAGACAAGGATGTGATTATCGTGGTGCTGCAACCAGAAGCAGGATTCATTGAAGAAGACGGCATGCCTCCAGATGTCTGCCCCACGCTTGCTGGTGCGACGGGGCTGTTGGCTTCCTTCACGTCGCTCAACGACTCCCTATTCAATTCAGTATACTTCACTCTATTGTAGTTGAATTTCTTCTAACTTGTGGACCAATTTCACGGTACGTTAATCTACTGCTCCGATCGGCAATGATTCTTCCGTGGTCGATGACGGAAACCTATCCGTACGGTTGTCGTGCTCTTCGACGCAGCGTGCTAACAGCGTCTGTGAATACGAACAGCGGAGAAACACAATGCTACTACCTCTCAGTAACTCTCCGGCATCCTTTTACTGTATATTCTGATTGTCAGTGTAGCAATTGGGCACTAGCAACACCACTTGGCTAAACGATATTTTTTTTGCTAGTTGCTTTACGTCGCACCTACACAGATAGGTCTTATGGCGACGATGGGACAGGGAAGGGCTAGGAGTGGGAAGGAAGCGCCCGTGGCCTTAATTGAGGTACGGCCCCAGCATTTGCCTGGTGTAAAAATGGGAAACCAGGGAAAACCATCTTCAGGGCTGTCGACAGTGGTGTTCGAACCTACTATCTCCCGGATGCAAGCTCACAGCTGCGCGCCCGTAAGCGCAAGGCCAACTCGCCCGGTAGTAAATGATGTCCAAGCTTGATTTCGTTGATAGTGCTAACTTGGTAGCAAGCTATTTGGAGAAACTGTTCTTGGACATTTATCATAATACTGTGGCTAGTAAGTTATACACTAACTTCATAATGTACAGTTTTTCCGATAAGCTAATATTAATATGTGTCCAGCTCTGTGGCTACAAAAACACATTGAACTCGTCATTTCTTTCTTTCTTTCTTTCTTTCCTTCTTTCTTTCTTTCTTTCTTTCTTTCTTTCTTTCTTTCTTTCTTTCTTACTTTTATATATCATCTCGGCTTGTTCTCAAGTAAGCATTCATTTGAGAGCCATTACTTCTTATTATTCATTATTTGGCTATATATTCAGCTTAATTCAATATTTCCCAACAACCATAATTATTATAAACTTTTATCATTCCAACATTTCAAACATGTCACAAGCTACACCTTCCCATATCATACCACAGCATCTCAAATCCGTTCTATTAATTTACAGGGAAGACTGCATTCTTAAAGGTTATTTAATTCTTCTCGCATATCTATATAATTCACATAATACCTCGGTTTGGGACATCTTCAATGATCATCTATTATCATACGGGATTTATAAATACCTGAATCACCTTGAAGCAAACATATAGTTTATAGTCAAACTACTATGAAAATCTTTACCAGATGGTAACATTACGAAGAAGTTATAAATTTAGCTAAATCGCTATTCTTCTCAAAATATGTGCTTCATATACACTAAGAATTTATGGGATCTATATAATTCATGCAAATAAGCCTGCTAAATATCAATGATTATTCTTAAATCACTTGAAAACCTTAATTAAAATAATAAATAATCCTTTCCCAGTCACACGCGTATTGTGTTCCCTACATTTAGTATTGTTGTTAATTATAACATTCAAATATTTACAAAAATAAAAATTACTACTGACATGAAAACCTCGTGGTTTAATGTATTCAAATTAGGTGTACTTATCAAATGCTGAGTATGGTTTGCCATCATCTCGAGGTACACCTTAAATTTTTACTCTGTCATGATGAGTGTTCTTCTCTCTGATAGTCCTGGGTTCCTCTTCATCCTACCACGATCGATGTCTCGAACTGTGGTCTTCTTACCTGAGTCTCTGGACGTTCCCTGTAGAAATGACTGCAGGCACTTAGGAGCGATTCTTGTAGGCTCCAGATCTCGGGGTTCGACGACCATTCACGAACATACAGGCAAAATGGGAACTCAGTTAGTAAACACTGTTTATGTACTTTCAAAGGTATCTACTGGTGATAAGATCCACTAATAACTTTAAATAGATTAATGCTTATAGTGGCAAGTTTGTAGAAATCACTGTTCATTTCCCCATTAATCACACACTCTATCACCACGAGTGTCCATGGAGTATGCAAACGCTAATTTTATCAGGAACAATTCTTTAATTTTACTGAACGTCACTCACTCTTAAAATGCTTTAGATCAGTCACTATTAATTACTGAACGTAATTAGCTGTCTCGCAACCTCTAAACAACCTGACGCGTTTGCCCTTTCACTGATGATTGCATCATGAGCCGCAACTGACTGTCGTTAATATTTAAAATATAAAATTTTGAGATAATACTGTACATCATCTTGTACCACACGGCTTATTTCGCGATATTTTACATCGCACTGATGTGTTTTTCTTCCTAGACACAACGCTTCATACACTGATAACCAAATTCACTCCTAACGTGTGAGTACTGCGGCTACACAAATGACAATGGGATACTGTATCTAGGTCCCGGTTCTACTTATAGCATCCGGACAAAATGGTCTGGGGGGAGGTAAATCACGCTCCTGCTCAAAATGAAGGTCCGGTAATCGGAATCTTTCAGCGACGTGAAAACAATCAAATTGTAGCTCGTGGGTCCTACTTTCTACTGATCTCATATAAACCTGAAACAATCAGTGGATCATTCACAATCTCAAAAGCGTCCTTTTAGAAATTCACGCGTCATAGTTCATCATGCAAGACCCCACTTTTTCCACACGTTGTCAGATTTCAGCAGTCATCTTTAATCTGCGTACTACTGTATGACAGGCGTCATTACCGATTCACTATTCAAGTATTGCATTTATATGCATCAACAATTAGCATTAAATACATCGGTTCGAATGAGACCTGACTCATAAATTTCCAAAAAATATTTAGGTGAAGGTGTTCTTCTCCTTCCTCTTTTTAGTAAATTATGGTGAAGTGGCACCAATGAATGCGGTGTTGAATTAGTAGAGGACACTTATATCTCAGGGGTTAACACACCTTTATTCAGCTCACTCTCCGACAACCTTCATTTCCACGCGTAGCGTCATCTCTCCTTCTCGCTCACTCGAAAAGAGAGCGCGATTTCAAGTTTCAGCGGTACTGCGCTATCCTTTTCTCGTTACAGTGCAGAAAACTGCTCCCTTCGGGCTGGGATATCGCAAATCACATCCCGGTTCGGCATGTAGACTGCTAATTACTACATTATATGTCACAGAATGTTGCGGAAAACGGCATATATAATTGACTAGACCTTCTAACATGCCTATGGCATGGTGATGAACGATCACAGTATATACACAATAAATTAAATACACTAATGCAAGCGATAATTAATTAATACATAGCGAAATCAGACTATAGAATTGAATCAAACAATAATAAAAATAATTACAATAATAATATTATTATTATTATTAATAATAATACAAATAACGATAATAGTAGTACAAGTATAATAATAATAATAATAACAATAATAATAATAATAATAATAATAATAATAATAATAATAATAATAATAATAATAATAATAATAATAATAATAATAATAATAATAATACAGATGAATGCTTGGAACGGGAACCGTTACAGCATCAACAAAAAAGAAGAATGTTTACAATACAGGTGACAAAAAAGGGACATTAGATGTGCACTAATTCTAAGACTTCTATTTCACTTCTTAGCTTATTTGAACGTGAATTTATATTGTTGAAAAAAGAAAGAAAGAAAGAAAGAAAGAAAGGAATACAGAAAAACCTGTAAATTATCATATTTTATTTCAAGTAACAACGCTGGATGATTCACTTGACCCGTGAAAATTCAATTTCCGTGACCGGACACTCCACGGATTATAATACCATGTAGGATAGAAAGTCATTGAATGGACCCTGAATGGAATCGAGGCAGCCTCTAGTTATACTCAAAAGGATCATTACCTGAATAAAAGAATTGATTTAATAAGTTAAATCTACAAGGCATGGTGCTGAAAAGTTCGACAGCAATAATTATTGTGAAACTCAATAAAAAACACCTCAACATGCTGTGTCATAATCTGACATTATGAAAAATATGTAACGTTAACACTGTTTAAAATAAGAATTTATCCGAAAATTTCCACTGTACCCCAATTTAATAATGAAATCTGCAATGGATTTTTAAGTTAATTCAACCCAACGTTGACGATCAATGAAATGAATTAAGTAACGCAACCGCCTATGAATGGCACTATAAATAGGAATTAAGTGTTGATTACCACCATCAACGGCAAAAGAGAGTCGAACTGGATTTGACAGTCACTGCGGTAAAAAAGAAATATAACTGCATATAATAATCATTACCATCACTATGGTAAAAACAAAAATCACCGTTAAAATACACCGAAGTAATGGTCTCTCCGTTCACATGGATGTTGAATAATCGATAGGCAACTGCAAAACAAAAATAAACTTAACATCTAATTACAGAAATGAAAACCATCAACTTTGAATTGTGGAATAGTGATTGAACTGCACATTGTTAGCTGGGCCTTCATGGGATATCGTCTAAATCTGATTAGATACTGCAGTATATTTTTTTACAAGTTGTTTACGTCGCACCGACCCTGGTAGGTCTTAAGGCGACGATGGGACAGGAAAGAGGGAAGGAAAGTGACCGTGGCCTTAATTAAGGTACAGCCCACCATTTGCCTGGTGTGAAAATGGGAAACCACGGAAAACAACCTTCAGGGCTTCCGACAATGGTGTTCGAAACCACCATATTTCCAATGCACGCAGATAGCTACGTCACACAAACTACGCGGTCACTTGCACGGTAGTGCAGGACTGAATCTCGAAATTATGTCATAGTCGACTCTATAAAGCGTACCAGCCTGACCAGCACTGACCTATTCACTGTCACAAGTAACACACTACCCTTAACATTCCATTCCATATAAATACCAATTAATAAATCCATCTCATTTATATACTACAAAAAGCATCCTGGTCAGTAGTATAATAAGCGGGTTCTGCCGCACCTCCGCCGCCTCCTCCGCCGCCACCGCCGCCCGCGGGAAATTTGAATTTTGGCGGGAAATTTGAATTTTGGCGGGAGATTTGAATTTGTAAACAAAGCCACGTGCTTTTTGACAGCTGTCATCGACAACAACGCATCGCTAACCTCACTGCTGCCATCTTGACGGGCCTAAACCTCACTAGTGCCAACTTAACCTAACTAGCGTGAGGTAAACAAAGCCACGTGTTTTTTGACAGCCACGTGCTTTTTGACAGACAACAACGCATCGCTAACCTCAGTACTGCCATCTTGACGGGCCTAAACCTCAGTAGTGCCAACTTAACCTCACTAGCATGAGGTAAACAAAGCCACGTGCTTTTTGACAGCCACGTGCTTTTTGACAGATTTGTAAACAAAGCCACGTGCTTTTTGACAGACAACAACGCATCGCTAACCTCAGTACTGCCATCTTGACGGGCCTAAACCTTAGTGGTACCAACTTAACCTAACTAGCATGAGGTAAACAAAGCCACGTGTTTTTTTGACAGCCACGTGCTTTTTTGACAGCTGTCATCCGCCATCTTTAAACCACAAAGCACTGTGCTGCCTTCTTTAGATGTAAATTCGTCACCTGTCATCGGCAGTGCTGCCATCTTGACGGGTCTAAACCTTAGTGCTACCAACTTAACCTAACTAGCGCGAGGTAAACAAAGCCACGTGTTTTTTTGACAGCTGTCATCCGCCACTACTGCCATCTTACATCGCTTACCTCGCTGCTGTACTCTATGTGGTGGCGGTTAATTCGAACAAGTTTAATCACGCATCGGGCAAGCTAGAGTAAACACGTGCTGTTGTGATGACGTCATTGTGCATGTTTAAACCAGTTCGTTGACTAAAAGCTTTAGTCTTCGAGAAACAGTGATAGAGTGTAGAGTGCAAACATGACGAAAACATTAATAGTTGATGTGCAAGGCTTTAAAGTAAACGGAAACAAATTTGTGTTTAAAGAGGTGGCTGTGTTAGATTGCAGTGTGTTGTGGGCTCCAAAACTTGTTAGTTTAGTATTTAGTCCACCGTTCCCTTACTGTTTGCAAACAGATGAAGGTAAAAAGCAGACTCAGTGGATTGAAAACAATTTAGGTTTGAAGTGGGAAGATAAAGGAATACCTTATCGTTTTCTACCTTTAATGATGAATGCACATTTGTCAAGAGCAGATCTTGTTCTTTTAAAGGGTTGTGAAAAGAAAGAATGGTTGCGTGATTTTCTACCATCATCATGTGAAGTTATCGACATGCATGAATTGGGGTGCCCATCATTTAAAACTCTTCCGAAAGAGCATAGCAGAGAAACAAGTAAACAGTCTTTACAATATGTAGGTATGCTCTTTGATTGGTTGTGTCGCAGTGCATGCCGGGAAGTGAACAACATATGTAAAGTGCAGTGTCGAAATAACCTTAGTGTAAAAGAAACATTTGTAGAGTAAAGACATCATGTCATTTCTAACAGATACTAAGTGTAACGCAGTTGAAAAGGCGATCGTAAAGTTTTATGCATGCAAAAAGAAACTAAACACTTTTACTGAAGAAGAGTTAAATGCTTTACCAAAGGCATTTTTGGTTAATGTAGCTGCGAATGCTGTAAAGAAGATTTGGGAAAAGGTGCCTCGTGAGTGGACTCAAGATCCCGTTTTGTCAGAGCTTCAAACGTGTAGTTTACATCATGAACACGTGAGTTTAGCTAGAAGACCTTCTGTGAGACAGTGCCGTACATGTCAACTAATTAAACTGTATCACGGACCTAAAACTAACGAGTTGTCTTCGCTTATAAACACTTATCATGGCTGTGGAGAGAGTAAACAAGGAAAAGGTGAAGAAACGTGCTGGGAGAAAGATGAGGAAGCATGTTGGGCGTGGACTCATCAATAGAGTGATTGATCTTCTTTTCTTCGTGCTTCATCTCCCCTGCGGCCCTAGAACACATTCGCCTGATACGTAGTTACATGCTGCCTGCGTGTCGTGTAGCTGTTAAAATCTGCTTCGTAAAGTTATGCTGTGTGTGTGTGTGTGTTATTACCTAGTGCTTTAGCTGCTCAGAAGAATATAGCAGCACTTGTCGTTGTTGGTGCAATAAAACGAAAACTGAGTGTCAAAGACCGTAACATAAACAAAGGATAAAAATGTATGTATATAGTCTAAAATAAATATGAATTGTCAAAACATATTACAGGTGTTGTTTAATCCTACAGCATGTCCTAGTGACTTAGAAGAAAGGAAACGTAGAGGATTAAAAGAAAACACACATAAGATTTAAAGTACATCCTCTTTATTAATCCATGAATTAAAGCTGTTATTAAAACCAAGCCATTTAACATACAGTTTATTACCACGACGTCGAATAACACGTTCAACTAAATAGTGATCAGGATATTTTGTTTTCTGCAGTTCTTCGATGTAGAATCCTCCTTCAATAGGCTGTCCTCTGAGATCGCGAAGTAAATACGTAACTGGATTAGTAAGCTTAACACTTCTGATTTGAAAAATTTCAGTGCTCCAGTTAGGTGTGTATCCTTTTGCAAAGATAGACTTGTGTTTGCTGATGCGAACGAAATCACCTTCTTTAAAGCGATGGCGACGTGGATCAGCTGTTTTGATTACAAGATGAATAGCATCTAGACGAGGTGTATTCTTTGTAACAAGACGTGGCTTTGTTCCGATAGTGCGATGAGGTGTATCGTTGTAGGTAGATAAAAGTCTAGGTAGCAGATCAATCCAACGATATGAACCTTGCGCTGTAAATTCTCGCCACATCATTGTTTTGAGTGTACGATTAAAGCGTTCTATAACACTTGCCTTGAGATTGCTGAACGTAGAGTAGTGTTGAATGCCAAGTAACTTGAGGTAAGAAGAAAAATCCTTGTTGTAAAACTCTTTACCTTGATCAGTTTGAAGAAGCCTTGGACAGCGTTTCGATTCTTTAACAATATGTTTAAATGCTTCTTTAACTTGAGCTGCTGTTTTAGAACGCACGGGTTGTGCAAAAGCAAACTTTGAGTACACATCGATAACAGTAAGTAGATACTTATAGCCCTTATTACTAGAAGCATATGGAATCATTTCTACTAAGTCTGCTTGCCAGAGATCATCTTTTCCTCGTGTAATCACGCGTCTGCGACAGTAGGTGCGACGTTCTGGTTTATGTAACTCATGTGCGATGTTTACCTTTACAGGTGAGATCTTCTCTTGACGAGCCATTACAAAATAATACCGGCATAACGTAGTTCTCTTTCAATTTCTAGAATTTCTGATCCGTGACCAGTGTGACCAGCCTCTTGCGATGCTCTTAAAAGTTGTAATCGTTCAACGAGTAAGTTTGGGTCATTCCAGTATCTTACATCCACATACGGCAACAAAGGCTTGTAGATAACGTCTAGACTACGTGCAGTCGGAAACAGCTTAGAAATAAACTCACGATACTTGTAACTCTTATTCGCATTTACAGGTTCTGTTCTCTTGTAATTACGTCGTGTTGCATCAGTAGCAAAAAGTATTGCTTTATACTTTTTAAGATCATCTTGTAAAATTATATCCTTGTCAGGTATTCGTGAGAAAAGAAGTTCTAAGAGTCCTTTCGTAGGTTTATAGGTAACACCTTTTACAATGAGTTTGTTGCTATTAATCTTAACATTTGAATTTCCTATCCGGAAACAGTCATCTTCGTAGCGAATACCATAGGTAGTGTCAGTTTGTCCTGTAAAAAGTTTTTCTATATAAGGTGCAAAGAGAGATCCATAGGTATCTTGAATAAAAGTTCTAAACTGATTGCGATACTCTGGTGTAATCATCACCTCAGACAAAGATGGTAGATTTTGCGTCGATGTAGTAGGTGTTTCTGGAATAACATCTGTAGTTAAAAACTCAACACGCTTAGATGGTGATGCATCATTAAGTTCTTCTTCTTCTTCTTCCTTATCTTCCTCTTCTTGATCTACATCCTGCTTCTTCTCTTCCGTATCTTCTTCATGCTTTTCTTCTTCATGCTTCTCTTTATGATATGATGTTTGCATAGAAGCAAAACTTGAAGTAGACTGCGGTAATGAAGTAGAATTAAAAATTTCTTTGAGTGGTGTACTTAGTTGTGTTTTTAAAAATAAATCCGTGTCTGCTTGAATACGTTTAAGCTCTTTAAATTTCCGTCGAATATTGTTTCGAGCTTGGATGATATGTTTTGTGATCTCCTTGCTAGATGTTAACATGATGGTGGTTTTTAATCAAGTAGTTACTGTAATTCTGTGTTAATGCATATAAAATGATCGAAACCCATGCGATATCGTCCATGCTGTACATCACTTTCTTTATCAATAACTAAAAAGCTGTAACGGTGTAATGACCAACATTTAGCACACATACGTTTAAAGTCATCGAATGTCATATCAGTGTTAACATGATCGTTATACACATGTCGCATGTTGCGCTCATCTTGACGAAAAAGCACAATAACATTTGCGTTGTCGCGTATCAACTGCTTGGGCACACGAGAATAGGTTTGGCACAAATAGATGCAATCAACATATTTATGTCGACCCATACTAAAGAATACACGAATAACGTTTTGCTGTTCTGTTGCGACATCATCAAAGATCATTAGAGAATTAGGAAGCACATCGTCTGGTGATGGTACTTGCTCATGTGAATTAAATTTAAAATATCTTATTCCATCTTTAACTAGATCGTGCATTACAGTTTGTAGAATAGTATATAGCGGCTGATAGAGTGACTTTGCGAAAACGTAAATATTCTCGAAGCGTACACCATTTACAGAAGTAATAAGTGTGAGTAAAAGATTTGTTTTACCGCATCCCGACGGACCTGATATAATACATCGAACAGTAAAAGGAAACAACGTTCCATGACGTTTTCTTGTAGTTGTACTAGAACTAGGTAAGAGATGTGGTACAATGTCGGTAACAGGTAGCGTGTCTTGCTGCTTTATAATCTTCATGATAACTGAATCATAAAGTACGTAATAGTAATATATATATTAAACGAAACAAGAGGCAACGGTTAGTTTATGATTTGCTATTGACTAGTAAAGTCGTGTCCAGCATGGTGAAACAACGATATCCAAACGACATGAAGAAGAAGAAGAAGAAAGTAAAAACTGTTGGATGGAAAGATGTTATAAAGGCTGCGCAAAAAGCTATTCGAGGGGAATACAATCCTCGTGTAGCTATTACTAAGGCGTTACGCGCAGCAAGAGCGAGAATTTCTCCAAAGTGCAGAGCAATATTTAGTAAACGTGCGCGAATTATTCCTGTACCAAAACGAGGAGGATTTCTTCCTGCGCTGTTTGCTGGCTTAGCAGCTTTAGGGTCATTGCTAGGTGGTGCTAGTGCTGTAGCGAGAACTGTCAAAGCTGTAGAAGAAGCGAAACAACAGTTGAAAGAGAGTGAACGTCATAACAAGACGATGGAGGCAACTGCGTTACGAGGCAAAGGTGTGAACATGAAGCTAGTGCCATACAAGAAAGGGCTTGGTATCTACATTTCTCCAAAAAACGTCTACTGAATGCACTGCCATATCGAGCTCTAACGCATGATGAAGTTTTTACGTTTGCTAAACAACTAGGAATTCATTATTTTCGAGGAGTGTATATGCGCGATCAACTACCAGCACGTCCACGTGAACGTGAAGGTGCCGTAATTAACTTGGACGACAGTCGTGGACCTGGAACTCATTACGTTGCTTATGTAAAACGTAAATCTAAAGTATGGTATTTTGATAGCTATGGAGATTTACCTCCTCCTTTTGAGCTCATACGTTATTTCGGAAGCAGTGCAGACATTGTTTACAATAAAAACCGTGTGCAAAACTTTAATACACGCATGTGCGGACGATTATGTCTTATGTTCTTATATCAAACCCAGACAGTAGAGAAAGTGTATTAGTGTCTGCGTGATGACGAACAGTGAAAGAACGTTTGCTGTACGTGGAGAAGGACCTGAAACAACCATCTATTTTAATCCGCCAATCGAACTTAGTTATATGCCGCATAGTCTTGGACTAGTATCGTTTGAAAGCTACAATAAAATCTATAATGTGCGTGATGGTTTAAACAAGTTCTATTACGATGAGTATGTGCTAACACTACCCTCAGGTAGTTATACAGTAGATGATATTCACGACTATATTAAAAGTACGTTAATTGATCAGTTTGGGGAAGATAGTTTTAGTAATCATAATTACAAGTTCTCAATCACTATAAGCAACATTACGCATAAATGTGTTATTGAATCATCATTTAAGATTGACTTCAAATCACAACCTGATTCGATTGGACCACTGCTTGGATTTTCATCGAGGGAGCTCCTACCGAACGTACGTTACGAGTCTGATCAACCTATAAAACTCTTCGATGATTATAATGTGAACATTACTTGTAATATTATTACAGACTTGAATAGTAATCTACAACCTTCGCACGTCCTGCACGACTTTATTGTTACAGAGGAACGTGGATATACTATTTGTGAGAAACCAGCAGTAGTTCTTTATCATCCTGTGTCTGTAAAACACATTAGCAACATTACTCTTAGACTTGTAAATAAACATAATCAGCTTATTCATTTAGATCAGCACGCGTACGTAGCTTACAAACTACATCTTAAACCAGTATGAAAACCATCTATAAAACACGGTGTACATTCCGAAGACATACTACATGTGTGCAGAGACTCATCGAGTTAACAGATACCCATAAGCAGATACTCCAAGATTTAGGATATACACTACTACAACAGAATGGAAGAAATGCTAGACATTACGAATACAGCAGAAAGTCGTGAAGGTGTAGTACGAAGAGAGCTTCATTCCTATCAACCTTTTACGTTTGGATTAAATAACAATGATGAAATTCATTTTATTATTAATCAACAAGATGTTTACACCTTACCGCACGAAAGCTACCTCTATATTGAAGGACGATTAGAAAAGTCTGATGGAAGTGGACCAAGCACTTCACAACTAAACAACCATGCTCTAGCTTTTCTCTTTTCTGAAGCGCGATATGAAGTAAATAATGTTGAAATAGATCGAACGAAGAATGTTGGTATTACAAGCGCAATGAAACTCTACCCTTCTTTCTGTGATGAAGAAAGTAATCTTTTGCGGATGGCTGGATGGTGTCCAAAATCTACTAACTACTGGATGATTAATGAGGATGGAACTTTTACGGGTATGTTATCACTGAAACATATTTTTGGATTCGCAGAAGACTTTACACGTATTATAATCAACGTAAAACAAGAGCTTATTCTAATCCGTGATCGAAGTGATTACAATTCTCTTAAAGCAGTAGAAACACCTGTAGAATCGAAAATAACACTGCATCGTATACTGTGGCGGATCCCACATGTAACCTTATCTGATCGTGAAAAACTTCGATTGCTCAAGATTGTAGAAAATGATACACCATTACCTATACGTTTTAGAAGTTGGGAGCTGCATGAATATCCTGTGTTACCACCTACAAACAAGCATAGCTGGGCTGTTAAAACATCACGTTTTACTGAGAAGCCCTTGTACATTATTTTTGGATTTCAAACTAATCGTAAATTCAATCACGAAAAAGATAGCTCACTGTTTGATCACTGCAAATTAAGACACGTTAGACTATATCTCAATGGAATTACGTATCCCTACGAAAACATCGACATTAACTTTGAGAAAAATAAGTTTGGGATGCTCTATAACATGTTTTGTAAATTTCAATCATCGTATTATCAGAAAGAAGATCGTCCGCTATTTACACCTCAAGAATTTAAAAATAAAGCACCGATTGTAGTTATAGACTTCTCTTATCATGAAGAATCTATAAAAGAATCTCCAGTTGATATTCGTTTAGAATTTGAAACATCTGAAAACATTCCTGCTAACACAGCAGCCTATTGTCTTATTATTCATATGAGTGATGTTACTTACCATCCGCTAACGAATATTGTTACGAGACTATAAATAAGAATAGATCTTTATCATTTTCATTAGTGTGTGCTTCGACATCGTACGCTATGGAACAAAACTGTAAATGTGCATGCTGTTTGCATGCTCATACGCAACATCTTATTTATGTTTCACGAGTGAGTGAGGCTATTAAGATGTTCTATAAACGTAGATCGTCGATGCCGAAACATCTTATTCAATACTTACCACCAGGATTTTTATATACGTACGCTGCCTCTTACGTACATAATTTTTGGGACATCCTTCCTCTACACAGTAAGATGTCAATCGAAGTAGCTTTATGCAGAACTTGTGAACGACATTACAAGCATCGAGGAGAAAATGGTGATGATGATTGGGATGGACCAAATCCGAGGATTGAACACTGTACACAGTGTATGAATGAACTTTCTCTAGTACTTCATGATGATGATGATGATTCCGAAAAGGAATAACAGCAAGGTAAGAAGTACATGATCTTCTCTGTAAAGCATAACATACTTAGTATAATATATTTCTAAATGCTTTGTTTAATTTGAATGTTGCAGGAGGCATTTCAGAAGCATACGTTGTTAAGAAGCACACCAACCTTGTCAGCAGCAAAAAAACGAACACTGTTGTAGTACATTTGTAAATAAATATTTGATCGCATTCAAAAATGTTGTACTTATTGCACTGCTTTACTCCGACTTACTCTTAAGAAAAACGATCAGGTCTAAACATGCACAATGACGTCATCACAACAGCACGTGCTTACTCTAGCTTTCCCGATGCATGTTTAAACTTGTTCGAATTTACCGCTACCACATTCCTTTACATCGACTTACTCTTAAGAAAACGGACAAGTCTAAACATGCACAATGACGTCATCACAACAGCACGTGCTTACTCTAGCTTGCCCGATGCGTGATTAAACTTGTTCGAATTAACCGCCACCACATACAGTACATCAGCGAGGTAAGCGATGTAAGATGGCAGTAGCTAAAGATGGCAGCACTGTTCTCTCTGGATTAAAGATGGCTGCCTGTCAAAAAGATTTTTTCAAATTATCCGCCACCACATAGAGTGCAGCACTGAGGTTTGCGATGCAAGATGGCGGGTGACAGCTTGTCAAATAGATTTTTTGTTTCAAAGGTAAGTAGCTAAAGAGGGCAGCACTAAGGTTAGCAATGCAAGATGGTGGATGACAGCTGTGACGTAAAATATTACCCGCAAGATAGCACCACGATGCCCTTTTCATTAAAGATGGCAGCTTGTTAAATAGAATTTTTCAAATTAACCGCCTCAAAGGTAAGTAGCTAAAGAGGGCAGCACTGTTCTCTCTGGATTAAAGATGGCAGCTTGTTAAATAGAATTTTTCAAATTAACCGCCTCAAAGGTAAGTAGCTAAAGAGGGCAGCACTGTTCTCTCTGGATTAAAGATGGCTGCTTGTCGAAAAGAATTTTTCAAATTAACCACCTCAAAGGTAAGTAGCTAAAGAGGGCAGCACTGTTCTCTCTGGATTAAAGATGGCTGCTTGTCGAAAATAATTTTTTCAAATTATCCGCCACCACAAAGAGGGCAGCACGGTGCTCTTTTGATTAAAGATGGTGGATGACAGCTGAAGAGCGAGTAGAATTTGTTTCCAAATAAGAGCACGTAGAATTTGCCGCCACCACATAGAGCGCAGCACTGTTCTCTCTAGATTAAAGATGGCGGATGACAGAAAAGCGCATAGGTTTGTAAAGCACGTAGAATTTGCCGCTACTACATAGAGTGCAGCACTGTTCTCTCTTGATTAAAGATGGCGGATGACAGCTGTCAGAAAAGCACATGGGTTTGTAAAGCACGTGGAATTTACCGCCACCACATAGAGTGCAGCACTGTTCTCTCTGGATTAAAGATGGCGGATGACAGAAAAGCACATAGGTTTGTAAAGCACATGGAATTTACCGCCACCACATAGAGTGCAGCACTGTTCTCTCTGGATTAAAGATGGCGGATGACAGCTGACGAAATTGCACGCATGATAGCAGCACAGTGCTCTATTGATTAAAGATGGCGGATGACAGCTGTCAAAAAAGCACGTGGCTTTGTTTCCCAACAAGAGCACATAGAATTTTTCAAATTGCCGCCACCACATTTCAAAGGTATCTAGCTAAAGATTACAGCACTGTGCTCTGTTGATTAAAGATGGTGGATGACGGCTGTCAAAAAAGCGCGTGAGTTTGTTTCCAAACAAGAGCATGTAGAATTCTTCTATTTGCCGCCACCACATAGATGGCAGCACGGTGCTCTCTTGATTAAAGATGACTGCTGTCATGTGGAATTGCCTGCCACCACATTTCAAAGGTAACTAGCTAAAGAGGGCAGCACTGAGGTTTGCGATGCAAGATGGCTGCTGTCAAAAAGCATTTTTCAAATTATCCGCCACCACATTTCAAAGGTAAGTAGCTAAAGAGGGCAGCACTGTGCTCTATAGATTAAAGATGGCGGATGACAGCTGTCAAAAAAACCCGTGGCTTTGTTTACCTCGCGCTAGTTAGGTTAAGTTGGTAGCACTAAGGTTTAGACCCGTCAAGATGACAGCACTGCCGATGACAGGTGACGAATTTACATCTAAAGAGGGCAGCACAGTGCTTTGTGGTTTAAAGATGGCGGATGACAGCTGTCAAAAAAGCACGTGGCTGTCAAAAAAACACGTGGCTTTGTTTACCTCATGCTAGTTAGGTTAAGTTGGTACCACTAAGGTTTAGGCCCGTCAAGATGGCAGTACTGAGGTTAGCGATGCGTTGTTGTCTGTCAAAAAGCACGTGGCTTTGTTTACAAATCTGTCAAAAAGCACGTGGCAGTCAAAAAGCACGTGGCTTTGTTTACCTCATGCTAGTTAGGTTAAGTTGGCACTACTGAGGTTTAGGCCCGTCAAGATGGCAGTACTGAGGTTAGCGATGCGTTGTTGTCTGTCAAAAAGCACGTGGCTGTCAAAAAACACGTGGCTTTGTTTACCTCACGCTAGTTAGGTTAAGTTGGCACTAGTGAGGTCTAGGCCCGTCAAGATGGCAGCAGTGAGGTTAGCGATGCGTTGTTGTCGATGACAGCTGTCAAAAAGCACGTGGCTTTGTTTACAAATTCAAATCTCCCGCCAAAATTCAAATTTCCCGCCAAAATTCAAATTTCCCGCGGGCGGCGGCGGCGGAGGAGGCGGCGGAGGTGCGGCAGAACCCGCTTATTATACTACTCTGGTCCTATCGTGGATCTTAATAACTCAAGTGAAACGTGGATCACTTAATGAAAACTTCAACTTAAATCGCACATCATAATTAATTCTTATTTACAACACACGAGGTACCGTCTACGTCTTACCGTGGATCCCGTTAACCGTGGAACAGAACTAAGTTCGAAGACATCCGTTTCCAGGGAATAAATCTTTAACATTCACCATGAGCTCGTCCATTGCGTATCTTAAACAAACCTAAGTTTGGGGATCCTAAATACCTCTATGTTCACGGTTTCTACTGAAACTTTACTAATAATTGTTTTCGAAACCCATACTTTGAAATAACAATCTGTTTGATGGCAGTCTCAAATGTATCGCCCTCATAACGGTACTGCGGACATGTTATATGTGACACCTGACTTGGAACCGCTATCGGAAGTAGTAAATTATACGTGAAGATTATTTTAAAACAAACCCGAGTTCTGCAATAACAATCGCAATGATTTTATTCATATACGCTTCAGAACATCCAATTCTTTGAGATCATTCTAGACTTCGAAAGCTTTAATTGAAGTGGTCTGGTGTCCCACTGACCCAATTCAATTTCGGATGGAATCCGAACCACAGCCATCCTTCCACATAGCATTTCAAGCATTTTCGTATATCCACGGGGTATTCCAGTTTTCCTCTGATACAATTTCAACAACCAATTTTACCTCAGGGGCCTTATCATCGCACTTCCTGGATAATTATTTGAATATTACTCTGCCTGACTTCTTTTCATGGTTGGATTTCTCAAAATAATTCAGCCCTATCGACCTCCAAATATTCACCATTTGAACTCAAATTATTCCGTTTAAAATATTACAATGAACTGGGTACCTTCCAAAATTGTATTTGAATCTCTTGACTTGTTACATCATCACAAATCCCTCGCATTTTATGGGGTAAAGTACAGAGGTTAATAGTATAGAAACATCAAAATTCAACTAACACAAAAATTTCTACCGCAACGTTGTTCTCTAATTAAATCAGGGCATACCGGCAATTTATCTTTAAAACTCATTTTTGAACATTATTATTATTAGACACGGAATTTTACCCAAGACACCGAGATCGATGGCTGCAGTCGCTGAAGTGCGGCCAGTATCCAGTATTCGGGGGATAGTGGGTTCGAACCCCACTGTCGGCAGCCCTGAAGATGGCTTTCCGTGGTTTCCCATTTTCACACCAGGCAAATGCTGGGGCTGTGCCTTAATTAAGGCCACGGCTGCTTCCTTCCAACTACTAGCCCTTTCCTGTCCCATTGTCGCCAAAAGACCTGTCTATGTCGGTGCGACGTAAATCAAGTTGTAAAAAAAGGAAAAAGTCACGATTTTTTTTTGCAAGCTGCTTTACGTCGCTTCGACACAGATAGGTCTTATGGCAACGATGGTATAGGAAAGGGCTAGGAGTGGGAATTAAGCGTCCGTGGCCTTAATTGATGTACAGCCCCTGCGTTTTTCTGGTGTGAAAATGGGAAAACACGGAAAACCATCTTCAGGGCTGCCGACAGTGCGGTTCGAACCCACTATCTCCCGAATACTGGATACTGGCCGCACTTAAGCGCTGCGGCTATAGAACTCGGTGGGCACGAGATTTTACGATATTCATATTGCATTTGATGATTATTAACCAGGTTCAAACCCACAAGCATGAAATAGTCATGGGTCTCAGTTCCTTGAAGCTTATAAAGTGTCGCGATTTGACGCGAATACGCTAGGGAAAAGTTGGGCTATATATGCTAACTTTGCCATCTGACTGGTTTTCAGAACCTTTTTTCAGGTCGACACGGTCCAGAAATCAATCAACCAATCAACCAATACTGATCTACATTTAGGGCAGTCGCCCAGGGGCAGATTCCATACCTGTTGTTTTCCTGGTCTTTTCTTAAATGGTTGCAAAGGAATTAGAAATTTATTGAACATCTCCTTTGGTAAGTAATTCCAATCCCTAACTCCCCTTCCTATAAACGAATATTTGCACCAATTTTTCCTCTTGAATTCGAGCTTTATCTTCATAGTGTAATTTTTCCTACTTTTAAAGAAACCACTCAAACGTACTCGTCTACTGATGTCATTCCACGCCATATCTCCACTGATAGCTCGGAACATACCACACAGTCGAGCAGCTCGTCTCCTTTCTTCCCAGTCTTCCCAGTCCAATCTTTGCAACATTTTTGTAACACTACTCTTTTGTCTCAAACCAACCAGAAGAAATCGAGCTGCTTTTCTTTGGATTTGTTCCAGTTCTTGAATCAAGTAATCCTGGTTAGGGTCCCATACACTGGAACCATTCTTTAGTTGGGGTCTTACTAGAGAGATTTATGCCCTCTTTTTTGCATCCTTACTACAACCACTAAATAACCTAATAACCATATGCAGAAATCTGTACCATTTATTTACAATCATATTTATGTGATTACCCCAATGAAGATCTTTCCTGATATTAACACGTAGCTACTTACAATGATTCCCAAAAGGAACTTTCACCCCATCAATGCATTAATTAAAACCAAGAGGACGTTTCCTATTTCGGACATCACCAATTTCCTGGTCTCACAATTTTGCCTCGACTCTAAAAGGTCCCAAATGGCTAAGAGTCACTTCAATGAAATTTCCCTCACTCTTTTTTGATTTAATGCTTGTAACAATCTTCTTTGCGTGATTCCCTCGGTCCAATCTAGACTTAACCCCCTTGTAATTAAAACAATTTGTTGCCTTGGCATTAGATATGAATTATATTTGATGACACACTGTTCATTTCACTTCTTATAATTTTTTAACTCGTCAGATTAACTTTTACAACATTTCCGGGCATATTCGCCGCCTTGAGAGAACTCAAGGATTTGGAGCAGCTCTCTCCGAGGAGACTGTAATATCACCTTCTTTCTCACCTAGCGGATGTCAAACGAAGGCGGAATGGATCTTAACGATCGACTGGCAACACATTGTTTGTCGAGTTCTGACGTTAATGGACTCTCTATTTCAGTGCCGCGTAGTCCTTAGTGATTAAGAATAATGGCTTCAATACTGACCAATGAAATACCTCGACAGTCGTTACAGTTCTTCCTGGTGCAATTAATGCTTTCGTCCAAAAACACACGTTGCGTTACCTTATTACTATATAAAGCCATTTCATCCCTGCCTCCCCAATACATTTCACCATTTCAGGTCTAATTTCATCCATTTCTGCTGCGTACTTTCTCCACCATCATTGTCCTTCTTCCCATGATCTTTATAGTTCACGACGTCACCAGAATGATTCACATTAACGTTGAGAAGATTTTCAAAATATTCGTTACACCTGTCCGGTGACCCTATAGGATCTCTTATGAGTTCACATGATTTACCCAAAACGCTGTTTTATTTTCCCCTCCCTTTCTAAGATTTTTTATTACTGTTCAGAAAGGTTTCCCTGCCGCTTGGCCTATCCTTTCCATGTTATTACATATTCCGGCGATTTCTTCTTGGATTAAAAATTATTTCTTTTGCTCTGTTTCCTTCAGCTTCGTACAATTCCCTGACTGCATCAGTCTTTTATTGGAGCCATTTCTGATACGCCTTATTTTTAACTTTACAGGCTGACCTCAATTAACTAACCCACACAGATATTCGCTTTTTATTATCTTTACAAACAATTCTTCCCAGGCTTCCCTGTAAACCACCCATTCCCTTTCCATATCCTGAACATCATTACTGTCCACTGTATGGAATTTTTTTACTGATATCCACGTACTTCTGTCTCATTTCCTCATCCAGGAGATTTTCTACACATGTTCGCCTGCAGAGAGATTTCACTTTCTCTATCCTAGGTATGCAGATACTTAGTTCACTACAGATCAAATAATGGTCTGCATCTTCAAAACGTCCCCGGAATTCCCGCGCATTCCTAACAGATTTTCTGAATTCAAAATCGGTTTTAATATAGTCTATTTTGGATCTGGTTCCCCTACCCTACCATGAGTAGCAGTGAATAGACATATGATTGAAGAATATATTCGTAACTGCGAATCCCATACTAGCACAGAAGTCACGTAAATGCTTCTCAATCCTACTAGCTTCCACAGGCTATCTTCCCCACAATTACCCGTCACCTTTTCGTATCCTTAAATTTTATTTCCAATTCTCGCCTTTAAATAACCCATTAGCACTATCCTATTCTTGCTGATGACCCTGACTACGACGTCAATCATTGCTTCATGGCACTTTTCAACTTCAACAGCACCTGCACCCTCACATGTTCAATACACTGAGACAAGTCTCGTCTTAATTCCTCCAACAACCAAATCTACCCTCATCATTCGCTCATTTAAAGTGCCTAACAGAAACCATGTTGCGTGCAATAGTAAGTTATTCCTGATGAATAGTGCTATCTCACACTCTGCCCTTCCATTTTAACACCTGTTAAGACCAATTTATGATCTCCTATCTCTTCCCCGTTATCTTCCCTTACCCGAATAATATTAACTCCTGAGACATCTAGGCGCATCCACTTTGCTGACTCAGCCAGTTCCACTTTCTTTCTTCCATAAGCCCCATTAATGTTAATAACCCCATCGAATTCCATTTCGTTCGCCAAGTTCGCCAACCAAGGAGTCCGTCTCCTGTCAAATGGAAGTGGCACTCCGTTGCCCCAATAGGCCCGAGGCTTGCTTAAATCATTCTGAGCTCGGTAAACGTTCTGTGATGCTGGATGCTACCTTACTTACACGTATTCCCAGTGAGAATCTATTCATCGACGGGTTGGGGACGAACTTTGGGTAGTATAGTCCTAGTCACCTGAGCACAAGGAGGGCCATGATTCAAAATATGTCTGAGATGACTACTCCCATTCCACAGCAGCTGGTATCCCGACTCGGAGGCCACTCACTAGGCCACTGAGCCGTTGCCCATGGTTCACGAACTAGGACGCGACTACAGTAACCCACACCACATACCATGAGATGTTAGATTACTTTTTCTTTTGCCTTGCCATTCTTCTGGATCATACATATTCTGATAACTACTGGTATTTGACACACTCCATCCATGCTATGGAGACACGGATAGGAATGGGGGACGTTATACGAATGGAAGCACTATGAATAGAACACAGCAGAGGGGTCTTCACCGCTGTCTGTGGCCAGGTCATTCCAATGGCATCGGTGAATGGCAAGAAAACATTCTGATCTTATACGCAAATGGATCCTATGACGAATAATAACGGAAATATTTTTTATTTAATCAATGCGTCCTCCCGATTCTAATGTTAATCTTACAATCTGTGCCACTTTTGGTTTGCTTTCTCCGTTTACCTCAACTGCCTACATGGAAGATTTTTTGAAGATAGGTATGATAGCTAGTCGTGGATAATTACGGAAGATATTTCGATGGATTGCCATATTGTAGAAAAGGGTTAATTAATGTGTGAAGATAATTCCCTGTTTCATCACATCAGCATACGAAAAATCACAAAATCATTCTACCTTGTTCAGTAGTTAGAACATTTTATTGTTCCTAATCGTAAGAACTGGATGTTATTGGGAACACATATTTGTACATACTAGTCTTTTTAGGGGAAGGAGAAACAGGAAAACACCGTTCGCCTTTGTGTCTAACCTACAAAATATGCACGGCACCAAGCGTGACAAACTCTCACCATGGCACTGTCCGGCTCCATGGCTAAGTGGTTAGCGTGCTGGCCTTTGGCCACAGGAGTCCCGGGTTCGATTCCCGGCAGGGTCTGGAATTTTAACCTTAACTGGTTAATTCCTATGGCACGGGGGCTGGTTGTATGTGTCGTCTTCATCACTATTTCATCCTCATCACGACGTGCAGTTCGCCTACGGGCGTCAAATCAAAAGACCTGCACCTGGCGAGCCGAACATGTCCTCGGACACTCCCGGCACTAAGAGCCATACGCCATTTCATTTACCATGGCACTGATGGTCACAGACATCCAGCCTGGGAGAGTTTGCCTTTGAAGCGCTCCATGTAACGTGTGGTGTAAATCGAGAACATGAAGACGTTTTGGGTATTCACTATGTATCAGTTCAATTCTTCGGCACCAGATGGCAATCATATCTCTTCTGACATATCTTACGGAAATCTGATGGATTTAGATTTTTGAGAGAAAGTACAAATTATATAATAAGGAGCATAGCTCATTTCTAATTTTCTGTACTTTAACGGCAACATCGACAGAGTAGACGTCATGCCACTGATACTCTATGGTATAAAACACTTCCAAGTCGTATCTTCCAACAGATTTCAGTTTTGAATTCCAATTTAATTCGATTCTTTTAAGTACTTGTTCCTCCTTTTCTCCCTAATATTTCTCTTATCCTCACAATTATCTTGCATTATTGAGGTGTCCTTATCTTAGGCTGAATGATCTACATAGTGGCCTTCTGTTCGGAGGCCCGGGGTTCGATTCCCAGCCGGGTCGGAGATTTCAATCTTAAAGGGTTTATTCCCCTGGCTTGGGGATTGGTTATTTGTACTGTCCCCAACATCCCTGCAACTCACACACCACACACAACATTATTATCGACCACAATAGCATAACGTTTCCGATACACTGAAGATGACGCCCACCCTCGTCGGAGGGTATGCCTTACAGAGCTGCACCAGGGTAGCAATAGCCACATGGAATTA
Source organism: Anabrus simplex (assembly GCF_040414725.1). Taxonomy (NCBI): domain Eukaryota; kingdom Metazoa; phylum Arthropoda; class Insecta; order Orthoptera; family Tettigoniidae; genus Anabrus; species Anabrus simplex. The sequence goes on along the minus strand of NC_090266.1, from coordinate 386,771,324 downwards.
TTATTATTATTATTATTATTATTATTATTATTATTATTATTATTATTAAATAGGGCTGGTCTGACAGTAATTATAACCAATAAATAATTTCGTGTGGCTATTTCTATCTGGGTGCAGCCCTTGTAAGGCAGACCCTCCGATGAGGGTGGGCGGTTTCTGCTATGTGTAAGTATTGTGGTGGAGGATAGTGTTAAGTGATTACAACTGATTTTATACTAGAAAATTTAAGTAGAAGGTTACTTCAGATTCTTCACTTATTCAGTTCTAGAAGTACTGTAAAATGTATTGTTAATTTTGTGAGAAAAGTTTTAAAATACTTCAAAACCGGTTTGCTCCTTAAAACTTTCTCTATTTAATGGTTCCAAGTTACATTTTATTGTTAAGGTCCTCAGTTCACTCTTGACTTCTCGTTCAGTAAGGAAAATAATTAGGTACACTAAGAGAAACTTTGCTTTATTCGAGTTTGATTAATTTCTTTCACCACTGCTGATTCTTAATTAAATTGGAATAAGATATATAATGGTTCAACCTTTTAGATACAAGAAGAATTAGAAATGTAATATTACATTCCTAGTTGATTACAAGCGGTACCGGTTTCGACTACTGTTCCGGGTCATCATAAGCCGATCACTTAAAATATAAAGAACAATGCACAGGAAAACTTTAGATGATGTATAAATCTTTCACCAGTTGCAGTTCATGAAGCACTATAACACTGCTGATTGTTGCCAGTGACATACATCTTGTAGGGGCTTCTGATTTATAGTCCAGTAGTTTCTTTACGGAAACTGTGGAGAGCGCCCGGAAAATTGACTCAGTTTCCTTTACCGGCTGCACGAGAGGTCAACGTCCCTTTAACAGTGTAGGAGAGGGAAAGTGCGACGAGCGTCGCAGAGCGTTGGGCAAGCAACGAAGCTTGGCGGCCGTCACGGTGCTGGTTACGAGAGCAATCTGCGCTAGCGATATGGCGCAACTCTCAGCTTTTTACTTTTACTATCAGCACTGAACGTAGCCAAGGAATGCTGTGGACTGCTGGCTGATAATACGCTGTGTGCTGGCGTGCTTAATAATGCTACTAATTTAGAGGTGGAAGATTACCCGTAATTAAAAACTGCTCTTTGAACTTCATAATCACTACTTAGCACACAGGAGAGAATTGTGTAAAGTGAAACATTGGGTTATGGGGAAATTATCAGCATTTTCGAACATTTTTTACCAGTTTTAAGAAAATCATTGTTTACCAAAGATACCCTTCACTATTCAAATACATCTTTCCTGGCTCTTATAAAGTATCATCTATGTGACATCGTCTGGTTTCGACACGAAAAAACGCCATCAAAATTCTCTATGAATTTGAACCAATCAGATAATTTTCCATTCAAAGATCGAAGTACAGTATAAGCAAGTCACATGCACAATCTCCAGTCGATATGGTAGATATATTAAGACATTCCAGCCAACTACGTGCAATCGACTGTGGGCAATCTCAAACCTCAACGGCATTTGTCTGGAGATGAAGTACGAAACCACGGAAAATCATTTGACGATGGCCAATGGGGGATTTGAACCCACCTGTCTCCTGAGTACACAGCTAGCAACCATACCTGGCCGTGCCGCGACGCTCTGAGCTAGTCTGTGTAGTTGTCCAATTGGGTGGTCGTACACCACAAATATTCGTGACATTAAAACGATCATCTTATAGCCCACTTTGGACATTCTTTTGTATATTTCCGTGTACATTTGACTATTACCCATTTCCATTGTCGATGGTATGTGACACTTTGAGCATTTACTTTGTATTCCCGAATTTGTTATACAAAATATATTCTTTCTTTCTTAACCTGTTTACCGCCCTGGGTTGGTTTTCCCCTCAAAAAACCTCTACCACCTCAATGGCAGTGTTCTATAGCGGGAGAATTTGGGTCAGGGGATTCAACTGGGGAGGTGGACCAGCACCTCGGCCAGGCGGCCTCACCTGCTATCTTGTACAGGGGCCTTGTAGCGGCATGGAAAGATTGGAACGGGATTGAAAAAGAAGAGGGAAGGAAGAGCCCGTAACCTTAAGGTAGGTAACATCCCGGCGTTTGCCGGAGGAGAAGTGGGAAACCACGGAAAACCCCTTAGAGGATAGCTGAGATGGGAATCGAACGGCCCTCCAAACAGTTATCCTCCCGAGGCTGGGTGTACCCCGTTGCAGCCCTCGTACCCCTCTTCAAATTTCGTGGCAGAGCCGCGAGTCGAACCCAGGCTTCCGGTGGTGGAAGCTAATCATAGTAACCACTACACCACAGAGGCGGACACAAAGTATGTTAGAAAATTTAATTACTCGGTAATCACCCAGAACGAATGAGTCTAGAGAGTAATGATGCTATCGGTTTTACGACCAACCAAGTACCTATATGGTACAGAAAACGCCGAGTGGTTGGAATTTTGTCCGCATTATTTTGTTTACGTACCGGAAAGTCTATTGACACCGCCTGGCGTATTTGAGCATCTTCAAACATCACCAGAATGGAGAGGGATCAAACTTGCCAACTAGGGCTCAGAAACCCAGCGGTCTGCCATCCAAGCCACTCATCGCGGCAGAACAGAGTCATATTATTTTCCTCATCTCTCTGCTGTCCTGCTTTGGATATTATTTTCTTGCAGAATTATAATTACTTTAAACGTGTACATGTTTATGGCTCTTGTACAATTTTATAGTTGCATGTGAGCCTTTCGAACACTGGTTTGAAGAAGGCAATTATAAGTCGATCAACGAAATACTGTATGTCGATGCGTCGATGAATGCTTAAAAATGTTAAAATGATTACCAACTTTAGTACAGTAGCAATCAGACGCAAGGGTAGAAAGTCAGTCGATTAGATTATGAACTTCGCAAGAAAAAATTGAAGTTAATGCAGAACCTCAACGTGTGTGTTTTTGTATAATAAGTGATACTATTGCTTAAAGTTTAACATCTCTTTGTCCATCCCCGAGGCTAACCGGTTAGGATGTTGGTCTTTGGTCCAACGGCGTCCCGGCATGGATTCCCGGCCGGGTCGGGGATTTTACCCTCATTGAGTATTTCCTCTGGCTCCAGTACTGCGTATTTTTGCCGTATTCAACATGACATTTCATCCTAGGTAGGGCCCCATATTCACAAACGCATAGGTCACCCATGGTCGTCAATTCGAAAAATCTGCATCACACCTCTCCGGAAGCCATACGTCATTATTTTAAGGTCTGTTTAAAATTTGGCATTCGTCAGTAGATGCAGAGTGGGTCTCCGCCCACAAGTGGCCACGGCTTTTTCGTGGTCCGACAGCTCTGCACTCTGACCGGCCAACCGAGCAGAGGAGGGGTGGCCACGGGTATACCGTGGCTGTACGCTTCTATTCGGGAGACGGTTAAGGGCTGGACCTCATGGGTGGTCCCCACCGTCAGCTGTCCTGAGAATGGTTTTCCGTGGTTTCCCATTCTTCTGCACTAAGGCGAATGCCGGGACAGTTCCTAGTACAGGCCACGGCCGCCAACCCCCTCATCTTCTCCGAGCATCTCCTTCGCCGTAACAAATCTCCCGGCCTGAGGGACGGCGTTACGGTCTGAGAGGCCCGCCTCCCCCTTCAAGGGAGGAATGGAAACATTTTAGTATTAGCAGTAGTTTGAGGTCCACAGGGATGAGAATTTTCTAGAATGTTTCCTTGAAAGTGATTGTTTAACGTTCTATTGAGTCAATTCCCACAGTGCTTGCGGTTAAATAAGAAAATTGGTAAACGCACAGAACTGGAACTGTGAAATCAAAATACGAAAGTTTAGCCAAATGTGTTATTTAGTCGACCTGAGGTATAACTTCTGTGTGAACTGTCTTCCATTAATTCCATACTCCATACTCGAATACTCTCTCGCTGGAATGAAAATCCACAGCCTGTTTCCATTTCGACCGGGTCACAAATGGAATGAATGAATCCCCATCTAGCGGCAAGGATAGGAACTGTGCCGGCTGCCAAAACTCGTTTTACTCCTATGCGGAATGAATTAATGACTGACAGTTGAAATGAGACACTGGGCGAGTAGGCGGTGCGGTTAGGGGCGCGCAGCTGTGAACTTGCATCCGGGAGATACTGGGTTGGGACCCCACTGTGCGAAGCCCTGAAGACGGTTTTCCGTGGTTTTTCTTTTGCACATCAGGTTGTACCTTAATTAAGGCCACGGCTGCTTCCTTCCCACTCCTAGCCGTTTCCTATCCCATCGTCGCCATAAGACCTATCTGTGTCAGTGCGACGTAAAACCAATAACAATGAAATGAAATGATATAGGAGAGTGTTGCTGGAATGAAAGATGACAGGGAAAGACGGAATACCAGAACAAAATCTTCTGCAATGAAAATTGGGGACCTTATAGCCTGAATTTTATCTAAACCTTGAGTACACCTGCTGTGATTACATCAGCAGTCACGTAAAACTACAAGCTTGCTTGCTGCTCATTCTTCGAATAACCAAATATTTCTCCTTCCTGACTCCATATACCACGCTGCAACAAACCCAAATGTGAAAATATACTGTACATAGGAATTCCACTAACCACCACCTAACCAAGACAAGAGGTCCACCATGCAGCTAGAAACCAATACCTGAAATAAGAATGGGACAGCGAAATAAAAATGTGCTGACAACATCAAGGCAAAAAGGCAGTGGTTATGTTGATCAGTGTCCAATAGGAAACTCGCAGCCAGTGATGATGAATAATAATAATTACCGAGCTCGATAGCTGCAGTCGCTTAAGTGCGGCCAGTATCCAGTATTCGGGAGATAGTGGGTTCAAACCCCACTACCGGCAGCCCATTTTCACGCCAGGCAAATGCTGGGGCTGAACCTTAGTTAAGGCCACGGCCGCTTCCTCCCACTCCTAGCCCTTTCCTGTCCCATCGTCGCCATAAGACCTATCTGTGTCGGTGCGACGTAAAGCAACTTGCAATAATAATAATAATAATAATAATAATAATAATAATAATAATAATAATAATAATAATAATAATAATAAAAGTAATGAAAAGCAATTTTCACCACGAACCATATGACAATTCACCGATCCATATACGTAGGATTCAAATGACCTGCAAGTAAGTTTTGTCCTGCAGTGTTAGTAAGTCTATCAAAATAAAGTTGTGCTGATAGAATTCGTTTAATTTACTCCCAAGATGTACGACACGATCAAGTACGTATAAATTATTCCTGCGGATATTAGCATCGAATATTGTGTTATGTGACGGATTTTCCCTTCCACTTGCACATGAGTATGGTGTCACGGCACATTCTTGAGTAAATGTGCGCTCGCTTATTACGACGTCGTACTTGGTTATTGTGGCTAGACCAGGGCCTCTCAAACGCCCAAACTCTCACGCGTGCAGAGCGAGGTGCATAGGCTCTGTGCACTGTGCATCGGTACGCTTCGCCTCAACTCGGCTTGACTCGGATGGTGTAGTGTGCTGAGAGCGACGAAGCGTTTGGTGGTAGACGACGTGTTTATCAGTGAAATAGATAAGCGCACGACAACAACATAATAATGGAGCAACCTGTTTCGAAGAAAGCAAAGACTTCTGAAAGTCCATTTCAATCGAACTGGGAACTTTCGTATTTTTTTTTGTTTGTTTGTCGTGACGATAACGCCAAATGCTTAATCTGTGGGACGATAATTACGTGCGTAAGAAAATCGTCTATTGAAAGACACTACAACAGACTACATTCGGAAAATTATTGTGAAATCATAGGAGACGTCAGAGAGAAAGAATTAAGGAAGTTGAAACAGCTTGAAGAAGAGCATTCTATATCCACAAATGAGGTTTGTTCCAGTACTGTAGCATTTTCATTTTGGTTACGGGTTCTGCATTTTTTTAAAATTATGTTTAAATTCCTCTCAAACATGTATGTGTATTTCTAATTCACATTAAAATTTTTTTTAATAACACTGGTAACCTTGTCCCATACAACTATGCGTCTCCGCTCACCACACGTAAACATTTCGCAGTGGGGGAGAAACAGCAGTGAAGGTCAGGAACGCGGAGACAGGCCGAACGGGGAGACAGGTGTAGGGAGAGAGGAGTGGGGGGTCTGCACTCTGGTCAACCAAGCGAAGTCGTCTTTTGCACCGTGCACAGTGCATGCACCACGCGCATGCACCCTGAGAGGCCCTGGGCTAGACAATGGAGCGATGTGAGCACCACTGCTCAATGTTGGTAGTCCTCTACCTGAACATTCCACAATTTGTACTGGTGGTGAGAATGAAACAATGCTTAATTTACTTTGCACCCAGCAGCGGCCAGCAATAACCCAGGGTAATATGTCGTCTGACATGTACAAATGGATGGCAATAGCGTTGTTTATAGCGCGCGTACCAATCGTTGTACTTGTACGTCCTCTTTCTGCATTAAATAAGTATTGTTTTACATTTGAAGAGGATAACATGAAGATAGAAGGTAAACACATTACGTAGGTTGGACCAATAAGTTAAAGATAACGGACAATTACCTGCACTGGCGAAGCCTATTCGCAACTTGCACGTAAGCAGAAGGTTGTAAACTATGTCTTCTGGGAATCCTTTCTACATATGAACATTGATCGGTCCTTTCATTATCATCAGTTTTATATGATCCACGCAATTTATCTGTTGGCTCACCCATTATACATTGGTAAATAAGATAACAAACGGGAAATCGGAAATGAAGAGATCGGATGATAGGGAACTCAATTGTCATCATCAACAAACGTGGAAACTGTTACCAACTACGAGTTGGCAGATTTGTTGTTACTCGACTCTAATAACGCTTAACAACACTGTTGAAAACGTTATTTGCAAAGATCACCATATATTTGTGTATGAGACTGAAAGAGAAACGGATCCGTGCAGGCGATTATTCATGATAGGCTATGCTTCGAACATGTTTTCATAGGTGTGTCTCGTACAATTTAACACAAGTACTGAAAAACATATTAGCCGATACTTGTCTGCATGTCGTGAAATGCTACAAAGCTTGGGGAAAGACATTGTTGGATGGATAGTTCCTGGTTCAACTATCACCGCCCTGAAATCAAGAGAAATGGACATCACCATCCATCCCCGTCTCGGCGCAAGGCAGTCTCGCGGCCATGTATAAGAGAAGTTATTTTGACTGTTAATTTGAGTTAGGAATGGGGTCATTCTTTGGTGTGGGGAAACGTCCTAGACTTTGTACGAAAGGCATTTGTCTGCACCACGAGAATGCTTCTTCACACGCTGATACTGAGTCTGTCTAAACCATTGTTGATTTACACGAGGAAGTTTTCGCACAACCTTCATACTTTCCCAAAATAGTCCTCTCTATTGACTACTGGACCTTCTAACCCACGAACGAGGCTCCTCATGGGATACCCTTCGCATATGATGAAGGCCATTAGTAGGCCCCTGTTTTAGACAGCAACTTAACGATTTTTCTCCAAAAACATCGATATGCTAGAGGAACCTTCAGGGAAATGTATTGTTGGACAAGGTGGTTGTGTCAAAATTCAACACCGAAGAAGGGACAATGTTCAAATGATATAACTTATACATCTTTCAGACTATCGGAAATGAAATATAACACTTAAAACACTAAAACGTACCTGTAAAAGGTTAGGAACTGTAAGCAGAATAACATGTTTCGTTCTGCAAGAACATTCTCATACTTTATAAAATCACTTTCAGACATGCGTATATAAAGTGTGTATCATAACAAATGGCCCACCGGGCGAGTTAGCCGTGCGGTTAAGGCCGCGCAGCTATGAGCTTTGTGGGTTCTAATTACACTGTCGGCAGCCCTGAAGATGGTTTTCCGTGATTTACCATTTTGACACCAGCTAAATGCTGGGGCTGTACCTTAATTCAGGCCACGGCCACTTCCTTCCAACTCCTATCCCTTTCCTATCGCAGAGTCGCCATAAGACGTATCTGTTGTATACGAGAAGCACGATATACAAAACACAATATAAAAGCTTATTTGTTTGCAGTCTTTCATACAAATACACAAAATGAAGGGAATTCCGACTTGTTCTTATAATGTTGAACACGCTAGATTATAACATAAGTAAGTTGACGGTTTGTCGAAGAAATATATACATATGTAAAATTGCAATTCTACATGTACAACGAGTTCAATCTTGACGAGATAGGGTACCCAAAGGAGTGAAAATTGGCGATAGCAGATGACTATCTGAAGTTGAGAAGTTTGAATGGAACTTGTTGCAAAGTTCTTGTTAGCAGAATGCTAGGCAGGTGTATGCAAGTTACAAAGGAGGCGATTATCTTGAGGCGTAGTTGTCCTGAGGTGAAACCTCCCGATCAGAATTCAGTCCACCTGTTCAGTCCACATTTTCAAGAGGGATGCCTCCGTGTCTGACATACGGTGTAGCCTGATCGCTGGACACAGCTGACTGCCTGGAGCGGTGAAAACGTCGCTCCAGTACATACACACTGGCTGACGTCACACAACATACGTTAGCGCACTGCTTTCCGCACACTCGTAGCGTCGATTAGGTGCTATGCACGAGCAGGTTGCGGAGCTCCCAGGCGTAGGACAGTACAATACCGTCCCCTCCTAATTGCGCCGGTACTGCGTGAAATGGCGACGGCGCTGGCGGTGGCAGCTATGCTGGGCTGGAGAGTTGGCCGTGTTGGTTGAGGTGTTCGTAGCCTGGTCTGGGCGGTAGAGCGTAGAGTCATCCTGAAAAGAACCCATCGTGATTAAATGGTCCAGAGCTCTTTCTGCGATGGATTTTTAGGGGAGACAAGGGAATCAACATCGGGAGATGGACGATAGCGGAGGCGGATCTGGTCCTGGTGGCGGCAGATGCGTTTCTCGCCGCTTTGGATGTCGTAGAGACGATGTCTCAAGGTACGGCAGATTACACCAGGGATCCAGGGAGGTTTGGACATGAAAGTCCGGACATATACCTTGTCGGCTGCGTTGAACTTCTGTTGCGAGCGATGCCGCTGGGCAGGAAGAGGCTACAACAAAGGAAACAATGTTCGATGAAGGCGTTCATGTAGCTTGTGAGCTGGAGTGAGTTTATCTGTACCAGGCATAGTGCCATGTCTTCCGAGTAATTGTAATAATGCTTGGTCCCTGGCTAAACCTGTAGATACGGTTTTCTTCATGTTTTTCTTGAAAGTCTGGACAAAACGTTCAGCTTCACCATTTGATTGTGGATGAAAAGGAGGTGCCAAGATGTGCCGAATGCCATTATTGGTGCAAAAGTCCTGGAATTCAGTGGCAGTAAATTGAGGTCCATTGTCGGAAATTAAGACATGAGGTAAACCTTCAGTAGTGAAAATCTTCTGAAGTGCTCGAATAGTAGCTTCCGTAGTTGTAGATGGCATTTCCACGACATAAGGAAAAGTAGATAGTGAGTCTATCACGACGAGCCACATAGAGTTGAGAAAAGGTCCTGCAAAGTCTATGTGTACACGTTCACATGGAGAACTAGCCGGGGCCATGGAGCAGGTTCAGACGTAGGTGCTTTCTGATGTGTTGGACATGGTTCACAGTGGCGGACAAGCTTCTCGATGTCAGCGTCCATACCAGGCCAATAACAGTGTTGCTTGGTGCGTGATATTTCCCAACGACCTCCATGTAACAGGCTGAGAATTTGCTTGCGAAGGCTAAGTGGGATGACCACTCGGAGTAGTGTGCCTGTTTCTAGTAGGATTACTCAGGCGCGGACTGTGAGACGATGCTGAAGACGATGATAAGGTGCAAGGCTGGTAGGAAGTTAATGCTGAAGCGGCCAACCATTGCGGATATAAGTACGAATTGTAGCTAGTGTACTATCCTTATCAGTTGCTTTGGCGATGCAAGTGGCGTCAATAGGAAAACTAGAGACCGTTTCTTCAAGTTTGATGTCTAAATGAAGACATTCAGATTCTTGAGTATCAAAAGTGGTATCAGGACCGGCAGGTAGGCGAGAGAGAGCATCAGCATTACAATGCTGGGATGTGCTACGATATGCAATCTGATAGGAGTAGTTAGAGAGAAATTCTGACCATCTCTGAAGTTTCCGGAGAGAATGTTCAGGGATCTTATTACCAGGATGGAATAAGTGAACAAGAGGCTTGTGAACCGTGATGATAACGAAATGGTTACCCTACAGATATTCATTGAAGCGGCGAATGCCAAAGATAATAGCTAAGGCTTCTTTCTCTATCTGAGAGTTGTGACGTTGGTGTTCGTTGAGTGTCTTGGAAGCGAAGGCTATAGGACGTTCTTGTCCGTGGCGATCCTTCTGGGAGAGAGCTGCGCCGAGTCCATAATCAGATGCGTCTGTGGCTAGGGTGAATAGCTGACCGGGCTGAAAATGAGTAAGCTTGACAGCTTGGACAAGGACTTTTTTGATGATCAGTCAGGCATGCTGACGGTGCTGAGACCAATGAAATTTAGCACCTTTCTTGCGTAAGGCATTCAGAGGAGCTGCTACCGAAGCAACGTGGGGGATTAACTTGCTGTATTAGTTAGCTTTTCCGATGAAGGATTGCATTTGCTTGATATTCTGCGGGGCGGCAATGTGGATAATGGCAGAGACGTTCCGTCCGCTGGGCCGGATGTCCTGTTTATCAATTATATGTCCCAGGTGTTGAACTTGGTGTTGAAAGAAGGTGCACGTAGCAAGATTAGCACGCAGGCCATTTTCTTTCAATTTTGTGAGAAGCAGCGCAGCTTATTCAGATGAAATGAAATGTCGTATGGCTTTTAGTGCCGGGATATCTCAGGACGAGTTCGGCTCGCCAGGTGCAGGTCTTTCTATTCGACTCCCTTAGGCGACCTGCGTGTCGTGATGAGGATGAAATGATGATGAAGACAACACAAACTCCCAGACCCCGTGCCGTAGGAATTAACCAATTAAGGTTAAAATCCCCGACTCGGCCGGGAATCGAACCCGGGACCCTCTGAACCGAAGGCCAGTACGCTGGCCGTTCAGCCAACGAGTCGGCAGCTTATTCAGATGACCTTGATGAACTTTTCCCTTGATAATAATGTCATCAAGGTAATTAGAAAAACCGGGAATGGAGGCTGTAAGTTGCTCTAAATACGGTATCGCTGGAAAATCGCAGTGGAGGAAGATACACCGAAAGGTAGGCAGGGGAGATGTAGAAGACCAACAGGGGTATTCAGTGTGAGGCACTGTTTAGATTCTTCATCTAAGAGTAGCTGGAGATAACCTTCTTTCAGATCCACTTTAGAGGAGAACTTTCCACCGGCTAAACGGTGAAATAAGTCTTCAGGACGGGGAATCGGGAAAATGTCTGTTTCAGTTTGAGAGTTGATTGTAGAGCGAAAATCACCACAAATGCGGATATTTTCAATTGTCTTATTGATTACGACGAGCGGTGTAGCCCATTTACTGGAGTTAAGTGGAGCTACAATACCGGCTGCTAGCCATCTCTGTAGTTCGTGCGTAAATTGAGCCTGAAATACAAGTTGGACTGAACGTGCCTTAAAAATGAGGCTTGGCTCCTGATTTAAGCTGGATATGAGCTGTGTATCCTTTGGCTGTGCCTAGGGTGGAGTCTAAAACTTCCAGAATTTGCTCTAGTAGATTAGTGACATCAGAGGTAGGTTGCAATGCAGAAAAGACATTGACGTTGTTATGTATCTGAAATCCGAATAGGTTGAAGAGATCCCTGGCTAGAATGTTGGATGCAGTGTAGTTGATGACAACCAGTATGGTAACTACTTTCTGAATGTCCTTACAACTTGCGGGAACAGTGATTTTGCCTTTAATGTCAATTTTCTTCTTGTTAAAAGTAACAAGCTGGTCATCAGCGGGAGAGAAGGATGGCGATCTTAAGCTGTGATAGGTAGCAAGATTTGATAATGGAGACGAGCGATTCAGTGTTCAATTGAAAATCAGTCGAGTGATCGGGAAAGTGATCGGAATGATGATCTTGCTAGAATTGCTTGTAGGTAGAATTAGGTTGATTTGATCACCTTCCATGTCCTGTCGTGTCTTCTGAGTAGTTTTCTTCGTAGGAGGAGGACGTTCAGGGCGGGACTTACTCTGACAGACAGTCTTGATATGTCCGTTTTTATGGTAGCGATCACAGGTTGACTTGAAGAAGTGGCAGTCAGTGCGTTCGTGTTGCTTAAAACATCCTCTGCAGGAAGGCAGGAGCTGAGGAGCTTGCTTAGGGATGCGTGTCCTCAGAGAAGACCGAGAATGAATCAGGCGGGAGTGCTTCGAAATGAGCGAGCTGACTTGGCGGTTCGAAGGAGCAGAATGCTTGCTGGTCGTATGAGATACCTGAGCTACTTTATATTTGTTACCTATCGCAGCTGCAGTCTTAGTAGTAATTTCGTAGACTGTGGCAACACGCTGTATTTCTTCTAAGAAGGATTGCTGCTTTTGACAGCGTCGAAACGAATTTTGTCTTGTGGCGTATGCAGAATGACCATGTCCCGAACGAGTGAATCAGTATAGGGCGTGACACAACCATCTTTAGAACAGATGAATTTGCAGCTCTTGGCGAGACCACGTTATCCATTCTGTGTGAGTCTGGTGCGGTTTCATTACGCACTGAAAATTTTTTATACCGAGCTGCTACAATGTGCGGATCCTTAGAATAGTGCTTATTGAGTCGAGATAGGAGATGAGCGAAAGGAACTTCCGATATCTGTTCTTCTGGGCTTAATTTCGACAGTAATTCGCAGGTTTCTTTTCCCACTGAACTGAGGAAGAGAGCTCGTTGGCGCTTTTCGTCTGTAATTGCATAACAGATGAAGTGATGTTGTAAGCAAGCAAAATATACAGACCACTCCTCTTTATCTGGGTCAAAGGAAGCAAATGCAGGAACGGCATTGGTCTGTTGGGACGTAGAAAGAGCCTGAAGGTCCGTAATTAATGCTGATTGCTGTTGCTGCATAAATTGTTGTTGCTGCTGTTGTAACGCCTGGAGTATAGCTGCTAATTGTTCTGTATTCGCTATGCTTGCGTGTAAGATGTATGACACAGGTGGCACGACTTGTCAAGCTAGAACGAGCTGTGCGAAGGCGAGCTGGAAGCGTGACCTTCACGGGCGCAGGGGAAGTGCCTATGCGGAGAATGAACTAACGGTAGAAAAAATGCTGTGTGTCCGTGACGTGAAATGTTGTCTGACGTTCGATGCCCAAAGCTGGCTGTTAGACTGGGTGCACACACTTGGAATAGAATCTTGAAATTGTACGATCGGAATATATGTCACTGCACAAATGTGGAAGTGTTGGCGATGTAATGTCCTAGTGCGCTGAACGAACATAATGTGGTACCGTGGCGATAATGTTGCTTGTTCTCAGCAGAATGTTGTTAGTGATGGTGTTCCTAATTTTTCTCGTCGCCATATTGTTGTGTTGTACATATACGAGAAGCACGATATACAAAACACAGCATAAAAGTTTATTTGTTTGCAGTCTTTCATACAAATACACAAAATGAAGAGAATTCAGACTTGCTTCTTACAATGTTGAACACGCTAGTTAATAACATAAGTAAGTTGACGGTTTGTCGAAAAATATATACATATGTACAATTTGAATTCTACATGTACAATGAGATCTATCTTGACGAGATAGGGTGCACAAAGGAGTGAAAGTTGGCCATAGCAGATGGCTATCTTAAGTTGAGAAGTTTGAATGAAACTTGGTGCAAAGTTCTTGTTAGCAGAATGCTATGCAGGTGTATGCATGTTACAAGGGAGGCGGGTATCCTGAGGCGTAGTTGTCCTGAGATGAAACCTCCCGATCAGAATTCAGTCCACCTGTTCAGTCCACATTTTCAAGACGGATGCCTCCGTGTCTGACATACGGTGTAGCCTGATCGCTGGACACAGCTGACTGCCTTGAGCGGTAAAAACGTCGCTCCAATATATACACGCTGGCTGACGTCACACAACATACGTCAGCGCACTGCTGTCCACACACTCGTACAGTAGAGTAGGTCTCATGCGCGAACGGGTTGCGGAGCTCCCAGGCGGAGGACACTAAAACAATATCTGTGACGTGAAGCCACTAGCAAAAAGATAATAATAATAAATAGCGCAAATTTAAACAGCTGTAAGTATATGATACTAGAAGCACAAAGTCTTAGTAAATGGTGCAGTTGTTTACAATGAACAAGAAAATAATCTTACTTAGTATGATACAGTCACGATGATTGTGCAGTGTTCTTACTCGTAGTTAAAGGAAGTGTTCAAAGCGTCGCCCTTCTTCCCGAACGCAGGCCTCTATTGTTTTCTTGTTCATTTAAAACAATTGCACTTCTACCAAAATATCTAATAACTTTTCTTAATGTTGTATTGCTATCTTTTCCTAACTAGGATGACGTCTACGCACAATCATGTCGGTGGTGGCTGGTAACTACAAATTCTGAATTATCTCGCAAGCGGCTCGTTTGCGGACCCGAGTTTACTAAGATATGTTTACTTCTACTATCGTGTACTTACAGGTGTTTCAATTTCCGATATGATTATGGCACATCCTATATGTGCAATATTGTTTACGTTGCGTAAACGTATCAGTGATCGTGAATTGGTGATATTATGAAAAAGTGAGATAAATTAAGAATGATGAAACCCGTTGTTCCAACAAACGTCGCCACGTAGCACTTCCTCCTCTTTTCGCGGAACAGAGTCCTCCCCTTCGAACCCCTGCAGACAAGTAGGTTAGCAAGACACAACCGAAGCAAGAGACCTGCAGCCAGTCCAGCAGTTGTCGCTAAAAGTAACGGGAAGGAAACTAATTTAAGGTAAATGCAGAAAACTTTGCCGAAACTCAGTAATGGACTCTACATACTTAATTTATGTCACTTGTTCCTAATATCACCAATTCACAGGTATGGGCAAGTTACGCAACGTGAACAATATTGCACATAATATATACGCATGGTTAAAAGTGATTTAATTGAATCTGAGGATGTTCTTGCAGAACGAAACATGTCATTCTGCTTATAATTGTTATTTTATTACAGGTATGTTTTAGTGTTCTAAGAGTTATATTTCGTGTTTCGACAGACTGAAAACTTGTAAGTTATATTAACTGAGTCGACACTGAAAAAGAATACCTTCCTTGTTAAAAAATGTTGAAATGTGACTAACGTTAGTACAAATTTTTGTTATACAGAAAACCCGGATGGTGTACAGAATGTGTGTTTGCTAGAGTATGGTCAAACTGTCAACATCCTGTTATTGTCCAGAAGGAAAACATATCAGTGTTTTCCTTTATGCTTTATATCATACACATGACGAGTTTAAGCACATATAACGGGCAGTAGGAAAGTTTTGTAATACGCAAAAACGGTTGGCTGGATACCCCTGTTAAAGTGAGGGATGAAAAGAGGGGTGAAAACCGGCCTCGAAGACAGCAAGGCGCGACCTTCACACCAGTTGTTACCAAGCAGTGGGATTGAAAGCAAGCTAAGGTGTCAGTGTGGTCCAAAGGTGAATATCGCGTGACTGTGGGAAAGTCAAGGTCAGTGAAGAAAAGGATGATTGCAGTGTTCTTCACTAAACGGGATATCCTGACTCGGGTGGTGCTAGAAACACAAAGGAAAGTTACTGCGAAGTGGTACAATGAGCCTTGTCTGCCTCAGGTCATCTAGGCTCTCAAGCAGCTCCGTCCACTGTCACGGCTAAAGACTTGGCTCTTGCATCACGACAATGCTCCAGCACATCTTGCTAATGTAACCATGGATTTTCTTGCCAGATCAGGGTTTACTGTGCTTGACCACCCTCCATACAGTCCTGATCTTGTCCCATGTGACTTCGCACTCTTCCCAGAAGTGAAGATGAAGCTGAAAGGGCGGCGTTTTGCATCCGACGAGGAGCTTCTGGCAGCATGGGATCAAGAGTGTGAAAACGTAACCGAAGAAAAGTGGCAGAGTTGGTTCAGTGACTGGTTTCAACGTATGAAGAAGTGTATTGTGTGTGGTTGAAATTACTTTAAAAAAATATAAAGCGATCACTCACATTGCAAAACTTAACTAGTGCCCTTTGTACGTACTCACTGGACAATGGTACTGGTGTCTGTGTCTATGACACAGAGAGAGTGTTTGTAAACATAAAATTACACAACCAGTTCCTGTGCTTGTTGTAATTCATTCTAATACTTCGACCTTCATCCAGGTATGTCGTGTCTGTCAAAGCAGTTCGCTTACCCTAGTGACTGGAGCGACTCGCAGCATACTGAATAAAGTCACTGCACTGCCGCGCGTGTTCTTACATATTGCATTACCTTACATAAAAGTATTGTGCTGTACAACGTACCGTCACAGTACGTACAGTATTTCAGAAGAATTATAAATGATTTTAAACGTATCCCGTAAGGCTGTGGTATAACGTTCCCTCTCGCCCTGTATATTAGGCATATTTGCATTTTCATTTTTTTGGGAGGGGTTTTACGTCGCACCGACACAGATAGGTCCTGTGGCGACGATGGGATAGGCCTAGGAGTTGGAAGGAAGCGGCCATGGCCTTAATTAAGGTACAGCCCCAGCATTTGCCTGGTGAGAAAATGGGAAACCACGGAAAACCATATTTTCACTTTCAGGGAAGAAGTAAGTTCAAGTATAAACTCTCCTTACACATCTCTCTTTATAGGTTAACGTCGTTGTAACGTAGCAAAATATAGGCGAACTAAGGTTATTTCATTCATAAAGTTAATGTAACAATCGTGAAAGCAATGGAAATTATTGCAGCTACGAACATATAGCGATTATCACACGAGGCTGTTGGTAATGAACGGAAACATATTAACTTAAATTAAAATACGTCGGGTGAACTTTGTATTTAACCTGTCTCAGACTCACCATTGGCTTTGACAATATGAAAGTGACAAAGGTATGAACGCAGCCAGTCCCAGTTATGAATGGTGTAAACATTTCGCATATAGGGTCAGTGGACTTGGCAGACTAATATGTAATGGCAGCTTTCGGCTTGGAGAGGAAATCAACGGGAATATATCTCACTCTTCATTGATGCCTAGGCCATCTATGACAGCTGATGGTGGAACTGTTCGGAATCCGACCAGCATTCAGGCTGACTACACAACATTCGTACAACCTTTGAAACTGACCCACATCTGAGGAGTCATGGTGTAAAGAGAATGGTACGTTACTTGGAAGACTTATGAATTCTGCTGCAGGCAAGAAAAGCAGGAGGAGCTATACGGCATGGTCATACTCTGAATTTAATGATTTTGAAATCGGACGCTGGAAAAGGAAAAAAAGAACACTGAGCTAGTAATGATGTCGATTATGCTAATCATACTAATAATGTTAATAATCATCATCATCATCATCAACATCGTCATCGTCATCACCATCATAGAATATCACAATAAAGACCGTCTCCGCTGCTGAAAGAAGATCTTTTATGGTGATGCTACGTGGACAACTTCGGCGATAATTTTGACGTTCCATTCTCTCCAGAGAAGGGAAAATATTTGCTAGGAAAGATGACACCTCACAGATAGTACCCATACGGAGCATAGAGGACATCTTAAAATTAGAATCGGCGTAACTAGGTTATGTTATTCTTAGTTTAATGACATGAATTATCTAAAGATGAATATTATAGGTAACTTAGATGATTCAGAGATTCAGTTAAATGATCTAGAAGAACTAAAACAGAAAATTCATAGCACACGTATTCTGTATGTTAATGCTCAAAGTCTTCGTAAAAAGTGGCTAGAACTGTGCACTCTAATAAAACAAACTCATGCGCCTGATATTATAATAATTGTGGAAACATGGCTATATCCTGGAGAAGAGAAATATTTTATGCTAAATAACTATAACAGTTATTTTTGCTCTAGAAATTATAATAGGGGAGGTGGAATTCTTATCTATATTAAATCAGAGCACCAAGCCAAAGAATTATTGTCAATTAACTGTATAGAAAAACCATACAACATACTATTAATAGAAATCAGTGGGTTTCAAAGGGAAATACTTACCTTAGCTTGCTATAACCCACATTATAAATTCGGAAAGTCCTTTCTAAGTGAACTTGAAGAATTATGGAACAAGAATAGTAGGCACTTTTGTGTTACAATTGGGGATTTTTTTTGGATCATATTTATATTAATGCACCCTGTAAAAAAATTGTGTATAATGTTTACAGTGACTTCAGTGATCACAATATACTGGTCTGTGATCTTCACATCCCAGTAAGAGATAGTAGTAGTATTTTTAAATATTCCACCACAACACACACCCTAAAATAGACATTAAAAGCGCCAGGAAACTTTTATCTAAAAATCCTTTGATACTTGATGCTAATGACAACTGTGAAACTACTGTTAATAAGTTAACTAATCTCTTAGCAGAAGCCAGCATATCCAGTTTTAAGAAAATAACTGAATCAAGGCATAAAAACTCAGGATGTCCATGGACGACTCCTGAACTCCTCAACCTCATAAATTATAAAAATAAAATCTATGGGAAAATCAAGAGACAGCATTATAGGTTGGGAAGGGGATGCCAGTATGTTTCAGAATATCCAATAGATGAATATAAAATACTCTGTAATAAGGTCACTAAACTCAAAAGAGAAGCTGAAAATTCTTATTACCGTAACAGGTTAGCTTCTAGTAAAAATCCATGGAAATTAGTTAACGAGATACTTCAAACAACAAATAGCAACAATAGAGATATTCAACTAAAAATTAATAATAATATAATCACCAACCCCTGTGATATTTCAACAACATTAAATAAATATTTTACTAGTATTGGTGAGGATCTAGCTGTTAATTTGCCTACAACCAATACCAGTAATCCATATAGTTATCGCACAGCTCCAGGAAATTCTTTATTCTTGTACCCAACTGACAATGAAGAAGTAGCAAGTATGATAAAAGAACTAAAACATTCCAGTAGTTGCGATTGTTATGGTTTAAGCAACACAATTCTCAAACAGTTATCAACCGAAATAGTTCCATACATCACTGCATTTATTAACAAATCGTTAGCTGAAGGTACAGTTCCTACATTGTTAAAAATTGCCAAAGTTATACCAATCCATAAAGGCTTAGATAAATTAGACATAAACAACTACAGACCAATCTCTATCGTGCCCATTTTAGCCAAAATATTAGAAAAAATTGTTAAAATAAGATTATTGAAATTCCTTCTTAAGAATAATTACTTTTAAAAATATCAATATGGCTTTATTCCAAATTCCAGCACATACAATGCTATTGAGGATATTATCATTAAACTGCAGGAAGCTCTTGATTCACAAAAATTAGCTTCTGGGTTATTTATAGACTTAAGAAAAACCTTTGACACAGTTGATCACGAGATCATGATCAGAAAACTGGAAGACGCAGGAGTAAGAGGTGTAGCGTTGAACTGGTTTATGGATTATCTCAGTGATCGATCACAATTCGTCTCATATAAAAATGCTAAAAGTTTATGTCTTCCCATATCAATTGGAATTCCTCAGGGATCAGTACTGGGTCCAATTTTATTTCTAATATTTGTAAATGATATAGGATCCCTAAAATTACAAGGACAATTATCTCTTTTTGCAGATGATACAAATATTTTCAATGTTGGTACCTCTGCTAAAGAACTTGAGGTAAAAATGCAGTATGACATTAGATTACTACAAACTTGGCTTTCAAACAATAGACTATCCATTAATCTTAGCAAGACCAACTACATGATTTTTCACAAGCCTGCATGCGCAACTCCTCTTGATATTACATTAACATTCTTCGATCATCCTTTACCAAGAGTACAATTTACTAAATTTCTAGGTTTAAAAATAGATGAAATGCTTGACTGGAACGAGCAAGTTAAAACTATATGCAAAAAAATAACTCCAGCAATTGGAGTGCTTCACAGACTAAGATATAAATTCAACCATAAGTTTTAAAAATCTATTTATCAGGCTCTCATTGAAAGTCACCTGACTTATATGATTCATGTTTGGGGATGTTGCAATAAGGAACTCTTTGAGAAAGTTGCCATTTTACAAAAAAGAGCACTAAAAATACTTTTTAATTTACCACCCTTAACACCTACAGATTATTTGTTTAAGAAATGCAGACTTCTACCACTCCACATGTTACGTGATAGAGGTTCAGCTATGATGGTATATAAAATTAAGCATAAATTGGTTCATACAAACACTATCTGTATTACAAATTCTGACATACACTCATATAACACTCGAGGAGCAAGAGAGTCCATACCGAATTTGTAAAAACTAGTAAGTATGGTTGTAACTCCTTATGGCAGGCACTACTCTGCGAAGGTGTACAATGCTCTTCCAAAACATATACAACAGGCAACAACAATTTCAAAATTTAAACAAAAAATAAATAATCAATGGACAAAAGAAAATGAGCAGTAAATCTTTCAACCAAGTAATGTACAGGGGTATTATATATTGTATTTATATTTGTGAGACTGTAACGTATTTAGAAATAAGCTATTATTGTATTGTCAATGTTACGGAGTTTTTCCGTGGTAGGTAGAGGTGAAAGAAGGTGCGGGTGTGAATAGGTCTCCAGCTACGAAAGCAAAATTAATTTAAAATTTAACAAGGTTATATTTTCTTTTCAAAAACAAGAAATAACAAGCATGGCAGGTACAAAGTAGCAAGTCAAAAAGGGTAGTTACAATATTTACAGGAATTGGGCTTCGCGCCCTGATTTTACACAGCTTGGGCAATCAGCTCAGTTTTACCCCAAACACGAGTTTTAACAGAGGGGCAGAAAACCCCATTCATACCTAGGAGCCCTTGCTCCAAATTACACAGAAAAGCCTCCACGAGGCATACAACACTTAATTTTCAAAAGAGCCACTCGCTCTCAAAATTTAAGCCTCTCCCAGGCCACACCAAACTCCACCTTCAAGTTGTCCTCACTGGACATAGACACAGGGGTACAATACCCAACCTACTGAGGTCTATTAAATGAAAAGGGGCAATTACATGACCTCTAAAATAACAATTTGAGAGGAGGCAATCTGCACTCCTAATACACTTGTTTTTAAAAAAAACCTAATCTGGCTCTAGGCCACTAATGCAAGGGCTAATCCCATACTACCGAGGTGACTTTAGAAAAGAGCAATTTGTTTTACATTAACGAAGAATAGGTTGAGAAAATAAGTTCACCTCAAAACAATAAGAGTGGGAGCTCGAGAGGGTTAGCACTCTCTATCCCAGAAGGTAGCTTAAAAGAGAATAGAAGAAAGATTGTTACATTTTAGGAAAAGGTTACATGGTGGAACGCTTCGCACCCGCCCCGAGAGTTAAACTGCTGAGCTAGCAAAGAAAGAATTTATTAATCGGCCATTACCTTATTGATGACCGCTGCTGAAGAAAGAGGCGCTTCCCGCCTCCTGCTATGTACTTAATACACTGAAAGATGGAACAGAAGTGGCCCGGAGACCCTAAAATCAGCAGTTTATATCCTCTCGCGGAAGGTTCTAGGCGTTAGGGGAATGAAAACACCCTCCCACAAACTTTTTATTGGCTCGGGTACAGAAACATATCCAAGTTGGGGGAAGATACATCGGATTGGTCGGAAATTACTAAAAGAAATTCGGGATTGGATAAATCTAAAACAAGGGGGAAAAGAGGGGTATACAGCCAACTTAAACAATAACAGAAAGAAATTTAGCAAGAAACAAACATTTGAAATAAAAATTTCTCCAACAAAATAGTTCTTTGACTCCGCACTAGGGTGCACTATTGTTGATCTTCAGTAGTGTCCTCTAGAAGAGAAAGTTCACACTTCTTACTTCAAGCGAAACAAAAACACATCAAAAATGACACAGTTCAAAAACTCAAAATTTTCCACGTGGTGACATCTTCTGAGAAGGTAAAGAATTAATAGCGTAGATAAAGTTCAGACTTCCTCCAGCAGAGGAGTTTCAACAGGCGCACATTTTAAATTAGCGGAGTGGAGGTGTACCTCCCGGTACAGTCAATATTTTGTAACTCTGCCAATATTTAATCTTGTATTGCGCCATAAGAGCCTCGGCTCAGGTGCCCTTTCTTGAGTAAATAAAAAAAAAATGTTGCGACCGTCGTCAGTGTTACGACCAGCGCTGTTAGTAGCAATATCAAGAGCTCTATGTCTAGCACGAAATAAATAGAAAACTAGAAAAACGTTCTGTTTAAAGAAAGCATGAATCCCCTTACTGGGATTAAGCCCACGAGATTTGGAACAATAAGCTAACTAATACCCACTCATCTACAGTCCTAAACACCTGGAAAAGATAAAATTCAACATAACATAACTTTCTGTTTGCTGGTATTTTACGATCGCATTAACACATACAGGGTTTAGACAAAATGAAGATGGCAAACAGCTCAGACTGGGATCGTAACAGCAGTAGCCTCAATTAATACTCAGTCCCTGCATTTGCACATGAAAAAGGAAAATTGTGGAGAAATCTTTTAAACCACCGCATAATAATAATAATAATAATAATAATAATAATAATAATAATAATAATAATAATAATAATAATAATAATAATAATAACACTTTAAGTCCCAGTCCTCAGAGTCGTGAAGTTCTGCAGTGTTATTAAACCTACGTACGTGAGTGTCGTGCATTTACGCTCCGTCGAATGTCAAATGCGTCCTTGAGTATAGAGGGTCCACTAAATAACAAGTTAACAATTTTACGGCTGTGTAGGTCACAGTGCTACTTTTAAATCGATCCTCTTCCGACATATTTTCCTGTCCTCTCTTTGCAGTCGGTTACCATAATTACGTACTGAAAATCGGTAATTACTTAGAACTATGGAGATTGAATTTTCAGTACCACATTACCTCCATCATCCGCTTGCTTGTTGTTTTAAGAGGCCTAACAGCGAAGGTCATCGGCCCCCTCCATCAGCCGTTATTTCATGTAGTTTACACTGATTACTCGCGATACCGATGTTCAGTTCTGGACTGAATAGGTGAAAGAAGATCTGAAATCTACGAAGGACTTGTTCCTTCAGGGAAATATCTCTGGACACAGAGGTATCGTTCCACGCTACGAGGCCCTGCTCTCCTACGGTAGCTCAAAGCTTAGTATTTTTCGAATGCAATCCCAATTTGTGCTGCGTTATATGTACTCTATTCTAAGCTTCTGCATCACTTCTATTCAGAAGGAAATATAACGAGATGTCTTCTTCCGATTTTGTTGAATTGCTGGTATGTTGTAGGGCGCAGGTTCTCACACTGGGCAGGCTGGCGATGAGCGTATGCTGTTCAACCACAGTGACGTTGTGGTTACGTCACAGGCCGTGAAATTTGTGTGAAGTTCCCCCAGTCACTCTCGATCGTTGCGGCGATACCCGAGTTTGAAATGGAGGTAGAATATAATGAAAGAAAGGGGGCATAAAACCATGTCATTTTCAATTTACGCTGTAAGAAAACCGAGCGAGTTGGCCGTGTGGTTAGGGACGCTCAGCTGTGACATTGCATCCGGGAGATAGTGGGTTCCGACCTCCCTGTCGGCAAACCTAAAGATGATTTTCCGTGGTTTCCGTGGCTGTACCTTAATTAAGGCCACGGCCGCTTCCTTCGCATGCCTACGCCTCTCCTATCCCATCGTCGCCGTAAGAGCTATCTGTGCCGGTACGACATAAAATAAATAGCAAAAAGGAAACTTTGTAAGAAATAAGTTAATTTATTTATGTTCATTGCAGTTTATGTATTTTGACCGGATAGAATAACGAGTTACGCCTACAACCTCAAGTATTGTGTAATATACGTAAAGAATTACAATTTTCACTATTAATAGGGAACATGCATGATCCGGGGTTTTAATTAAAAATATGCTAATCTGATACAAAATTACATGCAGAATTCAAAAATGTGATCAGAATGTACAAATAATAACTCCAAACATGATAAAAATCTACGAAAATGTCATGTCACGCAAGTACGCGATCTCATTGGCCTGACGTCATCGTACAGGTTGACTGAATTAGCAGACGAAATAACACGTAGTGTGCTGTGAGAAGCAGGATACACTTCGCGTATTTCTACTTTACGTTAGTGTCTAGTATGGTTAGATTCGAGGTCTATACATTGGATAATAATCTGAGTGGTATATTTTAGACTTAAAATGAATCCTGCGCAGACAGTGAGGCAGAAAACTTATAAATGGTGTAGAGTTCCGACGTGCAATAGCACATCGCATACCATCCCAAACAAATTGTTTATAAACGTTCCAAAGACGCTAAAACTAGGGAGAAATGGATTTTGGCGAGCTGGAGAAATGCCGGTGATATATCGGAAAAGTCTACAGTTTATTTTTTTGAAGATTTTAACGTAAGATGAATTTGTTTGAATTTTCAAATAACTTTTCCATGTCAGCTGTTCTAGTGGTAAAACTTTAAATTTTAATGTATGATGCTTTATTTAAATGCTTCAATTACATCTTGGAATATGAAAGTAATAAATGGTGCATTAAATAATGCTGATTATTAAAGTATTCTCCAAACCTAACCTATGTTTTGGGTGATCCATGTCAAGATAATAAATCAAAGGGGTTATGAACCATTTTGACAGCTCTAATTCTACCAATATATCTTGGCATGGGACAGTTATGTATGTCTTTATTGAAGAGCTTAATTGGTAAAAACAAAGGGTAAAAATACCGCGCGAGTTGGCCGTGCGGTTAGGAGTGCGCAGCTGCGAGCTCGCATCCGGGAGATAGTGGGTTTTGAACCCCACTGCCGGCAGCCCTGAAGATGGTTTTCCGTGGTTTCCCCATTTTCACACCAGGCAAATGCTGAGGCTGTACCTAAGGCCACGGAAGCTTTGTTCCCATTCCTAGGCCTTTCCTGTCCCATCGTCGCCATTATGTGACGGTGTGACGTAAAGCAAACAGAAAAAATTAAAGTCACAGCACCCAAAGACATTCCTGTATTGAGCGACTAAAATGTCACCAGGACACTTTTCTTTCCTGATATGCTCAGCTTGTTAAAAGCCAAATGTAATTAATGTTACTGGCTTCACGCCCCGCTAACTACTTCTACGATTTTCGGAGACGCCGATGTGCAGGAATTTAGTCCTGCAGGAGTTATTTTTACGTGCCAGTAAATCTACCGACACGAGGCTGACGTATTTGAGCACCTTCAACTACCACCGGACTGAACCAGGATCGAACCTGCCAACTTGGGGTCAGAAGGCCAGCACCTCAACAGTCTGAACCACTCAGCCCGACTTGTGAAAACTAGATGAAGTCATATTTACCTTTATCATGTTTAACTTTTTCCCTCCACAAAGATATTTAATTCTCTTTCAAGGGCCCCGGTAGTGGGTAGGCCAGTTGTCCCAACCATAAATATATATTTTTTGGGGAATGATAGATTATAGCCCTATAGTACTATGATCTTTCTTTCTTTCCTTCTTTCTTAATCAGTTTATCCTTCAGGGTTGGTTTTCTCTCGGACTCAGCGAGGGATTTCACCTCTACCACTTCAAGGGCAGTGTCCTGGAACGTGAGACTTTGAGTATGGTGATGAAACTGATGAGGAGGGCCATTACAGTACCTCGCCCAGGCGGCCTCACCTGTTATGCTCAACAGGGGCCTTGTTGGAGGATGGGAGGATCGGAAGGGATAGACAAGGAAGAGGGAAGGAAACGGCCGTGGCCTTAGGTGCCTGGAGGAGAAGTAGGAAAATACGAAAAACCACTTCGAGGATGGCTGAGGTGGGATTTGAAACCCTTCTACTCAGTTGACCTCCCGAGGCTGAGTAGACCCCGTTCCAGCCCTCGTACTATTTGTTTTCAACTTTCATGGCAGAGCCGGGAATCGAAACCGGGCCTCCGGGAGTGGCACACATTAACCACTACACCACAGAAGCGGACTAGTACTACAATGCTACCTATATGTTTATGTTAGTGCTGAAATCCGATTTCTTACTTTACTAATGCTGAAAGCCCGAAAATGTAATGTTATTCTTTAATAGGGGAATCAGTCTAGAAGGAAATGTTGAAAGTGATGTGATATCTATCCAGGTTCAGTAGTTATCCTAATACTATGGGTTACAGTACATTGCACGTATATAAAAGATGCCACTTACAAACTTGTTTTTTATCCGCGAAATTCTGCGGCCACAAAAGTCACTATTTTTCAAGAATGACGACATCTACACATGATAGATTGTCTGATTGTGCTGTTTTGAACCTTCTTTCTGTCATTTTGAAGTTATTCGCGATCATGAATAATAAACAATCGGCTTTTGGCAACGGCTGATGCATAACGGCTGGTTGAGCTCCATGCGGTACTGGATCGTGACGTCACAGCGCGCCGCTTACGTCAGAGGCCGTTTCACTCGCCTTGCGGAAAGGCACTATTAAATATTTTTTAATGGTAGAAAACAAGGCAACATACCACAATGTAATACGTTTACATACTATTTCATTGGTGTACTTTTCAAAAAAAATATTTTTGAAAATGATGCATGTTCCCAATTGTTAAGAGGTGCTTTAGAAACATTTGTAATATGAATAAGCGGTGGCTTGTGGTTGATTGGGTTTTAATTACCTGATAAACTAACCAGCAATCCATTCATGCTTACCGGAAATAACGTCTGTTAGGTTATTTATTTGAAGCCATACTGTATATCTACTTGGTAGATTCATTTACGTTATTGTTGTACTTTAATCTTTGATAGTAAATATCTAACGTCCTCACTTGCGAAGAAACTCCCTCGATATTTAGAGGCTATTATCACTGGACGCCTGGGAATTTTTAAATAGGCCTACCATTTTCAGAAATTCAGTGAACAGGGAAAGTCGCATAATATTAAAACGCTGTGCAAAATCAAGCAGTAAACTTGTTGCATTTGCAAAACCAGCTATGTGCATAAAATTACGAAAATGAGTTTATGGTGTCCCATGTTGCTTTATGATACTGGCTTCTATTTTAGCTATGGTGAACGGTTGAAAACCTGCTTCATACATGGCTTGTACAGACCCAAAACCTGCTAAATCCACAGGCCAGTGTTTACGTTTACAAAACCTGTTATATGTCTATTAACTAACATGGCTGTCCGTCGAGTAGAATTACAAAACCTGCTATTTTTCTTTCCATAAGAACATTATTGCACTCCTTTTTGTCAATGAAAATAATGATAAAACGCTTATTTCTATTGTAGATATTTGAGTGAGCTCTACTGCATAGTGTAGAGATATGGCTGTGAAATTCTGCTTGCAATTGTTTCCCTTGATCGCGAATTTCTGTGAGTTCATTATTGTGGATGCAGCCTAGAAATTGACGGAATCGTAACCTGTCTAGAAGATGTTCCTGCTAAGGATTGGAAAGCATATTCAGATGGCATACTTTAAAAGCATGAGCAATGGCATTTCCATTTTCAGAAAGCAAAGAGATGAAGAGTCACAAGAATATAAGCAATAAATCTCTCCTAGTTCGAGGAGAACCCTTTTACAATTTTGATGTTAGTGAAGCAAAAATTTGTGCGGGAAAGGGAAGAATTTTATGATTGCTCATATCCCTGATATCCCAAGGGGTGTTGATATGAAATCGGCTAAGATCAAGGATATTAAGAGACTTCTTATTATTCACTTTGGGGAAGCATGAGGCAGTAATCCACATTTGGAATTCTACGTCGATGTCTTTCCAGAACAGAACCCTGATACTCAAAGTTTGATTGAAGGTCCAGATGATGATCATCGTGATGACACTTTCAACTTTGAATTAATTTGAACTGATGAAACAGACATAACCTAAACCCCTTATTTGGTTGTAGTTTGATAGTATATTAACACACACAGAACTATTCTAAACTGTGTACGTCCTTTACGTTCTAATATACTCCATTCTACTCAATATGTTCTTCATTACGTGTGTATGCATTCTATGTTGTGACGTACTCAATACATAATTCCATGCATCAAAAGTGTCTGATTAAACTCCACCACTACAATAATGTATCTGGTTTTCCAAACCAGGGTGAAGTCAATATGGCTGCCATTGGCGTTGAAAAACCTGCTATGTGAACAACACAGTTGCAAAACCTGATATATGCAAACGAAATATAATAATAACAACATGTTCTCTACACATCAGATATTTCATAACTTTGGTACACATATTATAGCCATGTTTACCTATAGTTTATAAAAACAATCAGCCCTCTACCACATTTCTCTTTCGTTTCATTTGTTTTCGCTCGTTTCTCACAAATTGCTTATCATGCACATAGCTGGTTTTGTAAATTTCTACTTAAATACATCACGTTTTGCTGAATGAATAACAGGAAGTTTTCTTTTAAAAAAATGCCGTCATTCCCATGTAAGGAATTGTAAATCGTATCTTGGAGGCTTAAACCAGGTATATTTGTTAATTTTAACACAAAAATTATAACGTGTCAGTTTTCTTTGAATGTAGCCTATAAATACAAAGAATATAAACTGACTGTTTATATCGAGTGCAATACAAATCAAACCGGAATACCTTGTAATGGTCGGTATTCTTGCGGTCAATGCGTCATATTTAATACCGTACTCCAGTCAACATTTCGCTGAGTAGTGGAGAAGAGCTTCGTAGTCACAATCGACAGTCATTGCTCGACTTTCCTGCAAAGTGTGTTCTCTCTCACGCTTCACTGTGACGTATGTTGCTACGTAAGCTGCCCGCATTTTCGTCCAGCTAGCCGGCCGCACTGGGCTAGTCTCAACGGGCGCCCAGCTGAGCATCTCTGTTGTAGGGGATAAAACTAATATGTGCGTAATTTTCCCTGCGAAGAAACGTATTTAAGCGGTGAAATCTTCTGTAGAGTAGGGTATTTAGTCCTATTAGAGTATTTTACCAGGTGATCCTACAGCCCTGTACTATCTACTTATAAAGTGTCCCGCTTGCACTAATGATGAATGGGATGCCTAGTCACTAGTTTCCAAAAGAGCGGTACAACGTGCTATATTTCGGGTGTGAAACAAATAAGTCATTTTCCTCCACACCATGGTGCATTTGGTTGGTTTACTGGTAAAACTTCAATAAGTGACATTAGAGATAAGCGGATGTTTTCCAAGCCATAATTGAATCAGAAATGCCGTTGGTGATTTCTTCTAAACAAATGGTATAGTGCCTACCTATGCACTTGGCGACCTCTTTATTAGACAAAGAAAACAATTTTGATCTGAAATCGTATATAACTCAAATCTAGCCAAAAGTTCACTTGGTGACTTTTGCCTCTAAACCAACAGTTTTTAAACATGCCAAAGATGCAAGTTGCTTTACGTCGCGCCGACACAGATAGGTCATATGGGACGATGGGAGGAAAAAGGCCTAGGAATGGGAAAGAGGCGGCCGTGGCCTTAATTAAGGTACAGCCCCAGTATTTACCTGCTGTGAAAATGTAAAACCACGTACTGTAAATTCATCTTCAGGGCTGCCGACAGTGAGGTTCGAACCCACTATCTCCCGGATGCGAGTTCACAGCTGCACGCTCCTAACCCCACGGCCAACTCGCCCGGTCGCCAAAGATGCAGAAAAGTATATGTTAACAACTCATTCACTTATACACGCACCGACATTCCATTCTACCAAAAAGTTGCTTGTATGTGGTATGTGCCTGAATGACCCATTAGCTCGTAGTTAAAACTGTGTTGGGCGAAATAGTATATACTACTACTAAAATGTTTTCATTTCTCCACTGAAGGGGGGACGCGGGCCTCTTAGACGGTGACGCCGTCTCTCAGGCCGGGAGATTTGTTACAGTGAAGGAGATGCACCCAGAAGGTGAGGGGTTTGGCGGCCGTGGCCTATACTATGAACTGTCCCGGTATTCGCCCTAGTGCAGGAGAATGGAAAACCACGGAAAACAATTCCCAGGATAGCCAACGGTTGGGGCAAGCCGTGAGGTCTAGCCATGTCTTCTCTCTCGAATGCAGAGGCGTGAAGCAAGGGTAGAACCGTGGCCAGCCCTCCTCTGCTCGGTTGGCCAGTCAGAGTCCAGAGCTGTTGGACCACGGACCAATCGTGGCCACTTTTGGGCCAAGAACCACTCTAGATCTACCGACCACGTACCAATCAATCAATCAATCAATCAATCAATCAATCAATCAATCAATCAATCAATCAATCAATCAATCAATCAATCAATCAATCAATCAATCAATCAATCAATCAATCAATCAATCAATCAATCAATCAATCAATCAATCAATACTGATCTGCATTTAGGGCAGTCGCCCAGGTGGCAGATTCCCTATCTGTTCTTTTCCTAGCATTTTCTTAAATGATTTCAAACAAGTTGGAAATTTAGTGAACATCTCCCTTTGTAAGTTATTCCAATCCTTAACTCCCCTTCCTATAAATGAATATTTGTCCCAATTTGTCCTCTTGAATTCCAACTTCATCTTCATATTGCGATCTTTCCTATTTTTAAAGACGCCACTAAAACTTATTCGTCTACTAATGTCATTACGTCACCTCTCCGCTGACAGCTCGGAACATACCACTCAGTCGAGCAGCTCGTCTTCTTTCTCCCGATTATTTCCAGCCGAAACATTGCAACATTATTGTAACGCTACTCTTTTGTCGGAAATCGCCCAGAACAAATCGAGCTGCTTTTCTTTGGATTTTTTCCAGTTCTTGAATCAAGTAAACCTGGTTAGGGTCCCATACACTGGAACCATACTCTGGTTGGTGTCTTACCAGAGACTTATATGCCCTCCTCTTTACTTCCTTATCACAACCCCTAAACTCCCTCATAACCATGTGCAAAGATCCGTACCCTTTATTTACAATCCCATTTATGTGATTACCCCATTGAATATCTTTCCTTATTTAACACCTAGATACTTACAGTGATCCCCAAAAGGAGCTTTCACCCCATCAACGCAGTAATTAAAACTGAGAGAATTTTTCCTACTTGTGAAACTCACAACCTGACTTTCAACTCTGTTTATCATCATACCATTGCCTGCTGTCCATCTCACAACATCATCGAGGTCATGTTGCAGTTTCTCACAATATTGTAACATATTTATTACTCTATATAGAATAACATCATCCGCAAAAAGCCTTACCGCTGATTCCACTTCTTTACTCATATCATTTATATATATAAGAAAATATAAGGGTCCAATAACACTGCCTTGAGGAATTCTCCTCTTAATTATTACAGGGTCAGATAAAACTTCGCCTACTCTAATTTTCTGAGATTTGTTTTCTAGAAATATAGCCACCCATTCAGTCACTCTTTTGTCTAGTCCAATTGCACACATCTTTGCCAATAGTCTCCCATCAAATGCTTTAGATAGGTCAATCGCGATACAGTCCATTTCACCTCCTGAATCCAAGATATCTGCTATATCATGCTGCAATCCTGCAAGTAGAGGTTCAGTGAAATAACCTTTCCTAAAATCGAACTGCCTTCTGTGGAACGAGTTATTCATTTAGCAAACATGTCTAATATAATCAGAAAGAATGCCTTCCCAAAGCTTACATGCAATGCATGTCGAACTTACTGGCCTGTAATTTTCAATTTTATGACTATCACCTTTTCCTTTATACACAGGGTATACTATAGCAACTCTCCATTCATTTGGTATAGCTCCTTCAACCAAACAATGATCAAATAAGTATTTCAGATATGGTACTATATCCCAACACATTGTCTTTAGTATATCCCCAGAAATCTTATCATTCCAGCCGCACTTCTAGTTTTCAACTTTTGTATTTTATTGTAAATGTCATTGTTATCATATGTAAATTTTTATACTTATTTAGCCTTAGTCTCTTCCTCTATCTGGACATTATCCTTGTAACCAACAATCTTTACATACTGCTGACTGAATACTTCTGCCTTTTGAAGATCCTCCCATACACACTCCCCTTGTTCATAAATTATTCCTGGAATGTCCTTATTGGAACCTGTTTCTGCCTTTAAGTATCTATACATACACTTCCATTTATCACTAAAATTTGTATAACTGCCAATTATGCTTGCCATCATGTTAGCTGTCTTCTTTGCTAGATTCAATTTCCTAGTAAGTTCCTTCAATTTATCCTTACTTCCACAGCCATTTCTGACTATTTCTTTCAAAACTGCACCTTTTTTCTTAGTCTCTTTATTTCTCTATTATAATAAGGCGGGTCTATACCATTCCTTACCTCCTTTAACGGTACAAACCTGTTTTCACGTTCCTCAACAATTGCTTTAAACCCATCCCAGAGTCTGTTTACATTTTTATTTTACCGTTTTTCAGGGATCATAGTTACTTTTTGAAAACTGACTCATGCCTACTTTATCAAGTATATGGTACTGCGTAATCTTCCTACTTTTAAGACCTTCCTTTCCAACACATTTCTTTTTAACTACGACAAAAACAGCTTTATAGAAGGCAGGCGGCTATTTGGAAACTCCTGCGCATACCATCTGCGAGTTTCGGGAACATTTCGATCACAGTCTCCATAGTTTAAAAAATATGCCTATATATCCGTTGTTGCTGGACATATCATCCAATGTCGATTTGTTGACTGCCATTATAGTGTTATTGTACCAAATACCAGTTCGAAAACGAAGATTAATAACGCAAGGTGACGCAATTCACAGGCATAGCTGAGGAACGTGCAGCGAACGGCCGTTCGGTTATTATCTCCCCGTATTCTGACGTCACATACCTTCAGACTATAATGCCCCTGTGAAAGCAGCGAACGGCCGTTCCGTTATTATCTCTCCGTATTCTGACGTCACATACTTTCAGGCTGTAATACCCCTGTGAAAATCAGTTATTAGATATCCCATTTATCATTAGTGCTTGCGCTACACTAATAAGTAGCAAGTACGGCACTGAGGGCCATGTGGTGTAATTTCACAATGTAAACTGCAGTTAGATTTGAAAGTAGTCCACGCTAAAATATTTCATTTGATGAGTAATCAAAAGTATACTTTATCCGTCGTTCCCCAATAAATTTGTGGGGTAATTGTCCCATGATTTTTAGACTAGTCCTCAAATTCTTTTAGTTTCACAAAATTAAACTGAAAAAAAATTGTGTGTTTTAAAACAGGTCCAAATGAATTTTACGTGTTTTTATTTGCATTACATTAACTGAGTTGAAGGAATATTTAGCCGTTCCTTCGTTTTAAGTTTTAAGTCACTGAATTGTATGAAAACAAATACTTCGAACAACTACAACATGAACATATTCAGAAGAAAGTAATAACTAAGAAGTCAGGAAAAATTGCATTATGTAAGACCCAATGCTACACGAGAAGTGCAATGTTTTCAATACAACATTTCGGCCGTAAATTGATTACCAAGCCTCCCTCTATATATACCATATAACAGGCAAAGTTACGTTCGGAATCCGAAGTGCTCTCAAACTTTCGGTTGTCAAAATTATTTCAACCTTGAACATTTTGTACTGCAGCCAGGCCCCTTACCACCTAAATCATTTTGCAGAACAGAGCAGTAATAAGAGAAAGGTAATATGTCACATAACTTTCTAGTCTGAATTCATCTTGAATGATATAGCCAGAAATAACAGCTATTAATTCTTCTAGTTTTCAAAATTTGAATTATGCATTGACATTTTTCTCAAAAATTTTGACTGGTTTATGCAAAGGATGACTAAGGGGTTTAATCTTATTTTTCAGACGTAATATCTGCGGGAACTCGCATGAAATGTGGAGAGAAATTGCAAAGCTAGGTATGTTTTTCATCCTCTGAGGTCTACATTATATCAATCTTTCTGTTCCTCTATGCCAGTAGGGAAAAGTTTATGGAACCCCAGATGTCCCAGCTTAACCTGATTTCGCTCTTTTCCTTTTTCTCTGCTGTCTGCCGCCCATTATCTCATCATAACACACACAAATTGCCCTCTAGAAGCAGAGACAAAAGTGAAGAAGTTGAGAGGTCTCGTTCCTTCGCGAACTTTTCATGTGTAAATCACCAAGTCTGTTGAAACTTCAGCAAGACTTATGAGGTCAATTTGTGTGTCTGGAACATTAGCACTAGCAGACGGAACACAATACATCAGAGTGTTGCACCGAGCCAGTCTACCTCGCGCCTGCATCCCTCTACCTCCCGCTACACTCACTTATCTTCCTCTTGTTGAAGCAGGGGAGCACTTATTGAATGTATGCAGTACAATGTGCTGATAAATTTCGTTCCTCTCAAGTGGAAGTAGGTCAGTTGAGAGCAGCTCGGTGTCAACTAATTTTACTTTATATAATCAAATCATTTTAATTTCACAATACGTAGTGGCAGTGGTAGAGATTAGTGAATTATAAATATATCACAACAATGTTTGTGCTCGTAGTCACATATTTAATACTCTTCCAATAGTAATAAAGTATTTGAAATATCGGCAAGTTCTCACAAACCGTCTCGTCTTAAACTTCTCCCTGCAGTATGAAGAGTGCTACGAGATCTCCTATACATGTTACCAGGTACCAAACTGAAAAAAATGTTTATTTAACAAAATATGTCCAGGTCCTTAGTAGTGTCCGAGAATGGGTAAAATCATGTATGTAAATCATTTGCTCCTAATTCTGAAATTACTCTCGAAAACTTTATTTGTAACTGGAAAGAGCTCATTTATAAGACCATCTTAGAACCTGTAAATTATAAAACACACACAGAGTTGAATGTTTCAAGCTTGTTCTGGACATCAACCAAGAACCCTTTAATCATTGCTGCCAGTCAACCCGAATTATTTAAAATCGATGTAATTAAGTTACACCGCAAACTTGTGACGATAGATCACATCTACTGCAAGTGCTAGTTTGAGTCGAATATCGAAGGAGTACCATATATATATCGGTGGGAAAGACAATGCAGCACCATGACTGTATGCCACTATTCATGATTCAGCCTCGAGGTAACATAACACGATTAACGACAGATAACAAACCACGCAATATACGCCATTTACTGGAGATATTTAGCGGCATACCTATATACAGTGAACCCACTTGGGTAGCCACATAATCTTGTATTCTGGTATGTAGATGATCGTACACGTGACAAATATCATCCTACCGTATATTGTTCGAAGCTTCTTGCATTTATTGACGTAATTGTGCAAGGTTAATTGCTAGCCGTACAGACTGGGTCAGGCCTCAAATATGTTCAGTCTCAGGGAGGTATGTGGATCTTGCTGGCCTGGGCAGTTATCAAACACCATGAAGAGCACGCCGCGTATTAACAGTAGTATGTGGACGAGCATTATCATGCTGAAAGAGTACATTACATTTCTGCTGCAGAAATGACAGAACCAACATAAAATGTGAACAGGCATTGTAGTTTAATGTACAGTTCTGCATGATGCCAACATTTAGGCCCGTATGATGGAGGCGGTGGCATTCTGGAAGATGAAGCTCACTAGGTCGACGTCACTCACGTAAATGGTCACCACTGGCTTGAAGGCAGAACCTTCTCTAATCACTAAACAAAACAGAGTGCCTTTCTATTCTCCAGGTGATCTTTGCCAACACCACAGGAGACGTTGTATAACGGTATCGTGACAAAAGAGGAAGCCTGGCCAATGGCACACGTGCTTGTGGTTCTGCTGCAAGTAGACGCTTTCCAAAGGTAGGTGAACGCATTCCCTTTGATCTCTGCTGTGAATGGGTTACGGCCTGCCAATATTGCCCTAAAAAGACGCTGATCTTGACGTACGTCTGTATTAAGCAGTCATTCCGAACCCGGTGTACGAATGCAGATCTGTTCAACTTGCCACCGTTGATAACATCACCGCACTACGGATAAATCGTGACCAACGTGTGCAGCAGTGCGTCGATATGTCCATTTCAAATCGAGAAGTACCACGATGTGACCCATCAGACGGCTGTAATTGCACAGAAGGGGCATGTAACCGTCTTCGAACCATGGCTATTGCTTAATAATTGCCACACGCGAAAACAACATTCAGTAATTCAGGTTTGCACTATACCGGCTGGACATGGCAAGACGAAGTGAATGACCATGCCGTCTGCAGCCTGACGTCACTAAAGCGTTCGTCAATTTAACTACAGTACTCCAGCATGCAACTGCTGTACCCACGTGCAATTCGTACATTACTCTCCATGTTGTTATATTTCTTTTTTCAGAAGCGTATTCTATATAATTTTACAGAATAGCACACAAGGCTCTGTTTTTTCAATTTGCTGTACGTCGCACCGACATAGATACTGTAGATCTTATGTCGACGAGGGGATAGGACAGGCTTACGGATGGGAAGGAATCTACAGTGGCCTTAATTAATGTACAACTTTAGCATTTTCCTGGAGTGAAAATGGGAAACCATGGAAAAACATCTTCAGGACTGCCGACAGTGGGGTTCGAATCCACTATTTCCCTAATGCAATCTGGTAGGTACGTGACCCAAACCACGCAGCCACTTGCTCAGTATCAGCCTTTTGCGAGAATAATTCACGAAAATACGCAACTCATCAAACACTGTTAATCGTTAAGGTCGATATTACTCTGCTTGCTGCCCACATGTCTGCAACATGAAACGAGCCAATTGCAGAGGAAAAACGACTGTATGCAATCTTCTTCTGAAAATGAAAGGATCATCCCACAATCATACTGTTTATAAAGTGTTGTTACATTGCAAGTAATGATAGGAAGATCAAGTTAGTAGTCTGTTGTGGTATAACATAAATTGAATGTTGTAAAATATTAATCAGAGGTGTGACACGGAAACTAGATGTCGCTGTCAATGGAACAGCCGTAAGTTGTGTGTGCGTGGGGGTACCATCACTGGGGACGAATCGGCCAGGTACCAGTAAGTTATTTGAAATCTGAAAATGGGTTCACGGTTCGAATTCTGCTGTATACAGATATCTTTAAAGGTATTCACAGTTTCATTGTACCTGTTTGCGTCAGGGTATCTCCTCTGAAACGGCGACAAAGTGTTATGTTAAGCATGCATGCTGCAAGAACTCCACAGGTATTGAATATGGTCACATCACAAATGTTATTCATTCACTAGTGCATTTTTCCTAATGTTAACTTGCGGCATATTCCAGTGAATACTCATCTATGCAATTACATGACAGAAGTTATTACAGCAGCAACACCTGTATCTTAAGTGATTTCTTGAAAGAAAAAAACCGACAATCAGTATGCAATTCTGCTTTACGTCGCACCGACACAGATTGGTCTTATGGCAACGATGGGATTGGAAAGGCCTAGGAGTAGGAAAGAAGCAGCCGTGGCTATTAAGGTACAGCTCCAGCATTTGCCTGGTGTGAAAATGAGAAAATACGGAAAATTACTTTCAGTTATGCGACACGGATCACGTAGCTAACATTGTTCTATAACCGATAGGCATAAAGTAAATTTAGACATGACGATACGTTATTATTATTATTATTATTATTATTATTATTATTATTATTATTATTATTATTATTATTATTATTATTATTATTATTATTATTATTATTACGGGCTTTCCATGGAGTAGAAAGAGGTGAAAGAAGGTGCTGGTATAAATGGGTCTAACTACAATATCAAAAGTGAATTTAAAGCTTTAATTAAAGGTTATATTACTTTTAGAATCTCAAACATAACAAGCAATCTTTTCAGGTACTGGTAATCAGGTACAAAATAGCAATAGAGATACAAAATAGACCCCAAGGATAGGTAGTTTACAAATTTTGAGCTTCAGGTTCCAGATTTACAAGTTACGCAAATGTTGCGCTAGCCTGATAAGGAGAGATATCTCCCAATACACAGTGTGCACGAGCACTTGGCTCCAAAAGTAACAATGTACGGCCTTCCAAAGGCACCCCTCAATATTACAGTATACGTAGAACATTATCCCATTTCTAACAGCCCACTTAAGGCAACATTACACAAAACCTTACGATCTCTGCCTCTCTCGGCCCAATTTACAATTTCAAATTTGTTTTACACAGGGGTATCTATTGCCCAACATACTGGGCCTTCGTGGAAAAAAGAATAGGTTAAATTAATAGCCCGAACACAAACTGAATGGAGGCGTACACTTGCGCTCCTAGATAATGAAGTATAAAATCCTAATGGGGCTCTCAGTCCGATGATACAGGGGCTAATCCCAAGCTACTGAGGTGACTCGAATGAAGGTTAATTTAATGCATCCACGATTGATAGTTAAAGACTTTATGAAATTTTACATTAGCCGAAAGAAAATTTACATTTTAGAAAAGGTTCGTTACATAGTTAGAAATTCTAACCTTCCCCCGGGATAAGTTTGCGGAGGCAGCTAGCAAGATAGAATATTGGTGGCCATTATCTGGGCTGTTGTACTGCCTGCCGAAGAATGAGGTGCCCCGCCTCCCGTCATAACACACACACTTCGAAGGGCGACGATCAATGAGACAAGGTAGCCAGAAAAGCCTCAGCTTACATACCCGAGAGTATTCTGGACTAAATCCGGACCCACCCTTTCATTTTTATTTGCCGAATCGAAAGTTACACCCAAAAATCAACAAGAGGCCTGTGATAGGCTGAAAAATAATTACAGAAAAAATTGATTGGCCAGACAGCAAAGCTGGCGGGAAGAGTAGGAAGTGTTTCAACCCTTTACATACATAAAAAATTGAAAGTTAATTTCCTAGAGAAAACCTCTAAACACAAAATTTCTTTCAATAACAAGTTATTCCACTTTGCACCAGAGTGCGTGATCTCAGTTTTTGTAGAGACATCTATGAAGAAAGCTCTAAACTTCTTGATGTACACCAAAACAAAACAAAACAAAATAAAATAAATCCCATCAGTTTAGGAAACTTAGAAATGACAAACTTCTCAGTTATTCAGTAGTGACATCTTCTGATTAATGTCCCAACTTCATGCAGTGGGAGTTCCACGTTTAGTTTGATAGATAGAGTTCTTTAAGGCGCTTCTTTTGAATGAACGGAGTTGAGGCGTACCTCTGGGTACAGACATCCCCCTCAAAAGGTCCTTCCTTGGGGTGACGCAGAATAAATTTGACAGAAGGAGGTTTGCACATAGAAATATTTATGGATTTTTTTTCTGAAAGTCCGTTTTTAACAAATAAATTTGGAAAACCAGATTTGATGTCTTTTGGCCGTCGCAGAATTCTTGGATATGCCAATTGAGTTTGACGGCAAGACCGGCCGCCGCTGCCGGTACCCAGGTGAGGTCACCCGGACCCCCAAGTACCCTCAGATACACCTCTCCCGCTACTATGAGAGGGGTAGTCGTGGTGATTGTCGCCGCAGATTAGATTAGGTGTACATTAGCAATCTCCAGATGAGTTGGCGGTAGAGTTAACGCACCTCAGCCCTTTCCGGAAGGATGTAGCTCCAGCGCGCCGTCCAGAAGTGGTCTTCACTAGAGTGGAGTGGGCCCATTCCCCACACCGGTATCGCTCGCTAGACCATGACCTGATCTCAGACCTTTAAATTGGTAGGCCTTCGTCCAGTATCATATCTTTCTCTAACCTTTTCATGGGAAGCTTTAAGATTGTCTTTAGCCTTCTTCTATAGATCTCTAAGATCATCTGGTAATATTTCATTAAGTGACCAAAGATTAGAGAGCGGCGTGTTAGGTACAAACCTAAACATGAGAGATGCAGGAGTGAACTTGTGTGATTCATGAACCGCCGAATTTAAAGCAAAATCCAACCAATGCAGGGAAGTATCCTCCTGGAATGATCATCATGATGAAACGCAATTAACGCAGAACGGAGATTACGATTGACACGCTCAGCCAGAGACGGTTGAGGGTAATAAGCTGAAGAAGTTACGTGTGAGACAGACAGGTCAAAACAGATGTTGTGGAATAAGTTAGATGTGAATGTCTTAGCATTATCAGAAACTATATATTAACAGGTGCCAAAATAAACAAATATGGTATTCACACAGGAAATAGAAGACTGAGCGGTTGCCGGCTTAGTCGGAAATAACCAGGAAAATATAGTGAAACTATCTACACACACCAGAATAAATTTATTTCCGTTCCCCTTGGATTGTGGGAAAGGTCCGACGTAGTCTACATATAGACGTTCCATCGGGCGAGACGCTTAATGAGATGACAATAGCCATAGCTTAGTGGACAAGGTAGTTTTACTAAGCAAGCAAGATCTACAAGCCTTTACCATTTCTCTAATTTCACCGTCCATACCTTTCCAAATGAACATCTCTTGGATCTTTTCCTGAGTTTTGAAGATGCCTAATTGCCCCCATAATGGTGTCTCATGATAGTACTTGAAGATCATAGGCATAAGCACAGCTGGAACTACTACTTTCATCTTTTGATCGTGCCTCGAAAGGCAACACAAAACCCCGTTTCTCAACACATAAGGGACGCATGTTCCCCAGAAGAAAGGGTTTCCATTATAGGAGCCAGCACAGGATCTTCACGTTGATATTTCTCAATATCCCGAAATAACATAGAGGCGTCAGTTAGAATGGCATTAATGCCCGAAGGTATGGGCATGGGAAGAGAAGAACTATATTCCTTTTCAGTGGTCTCCACTTCATGAGAAAACATGCGGCTTAGTCCATCCGCAACAACATTTTCAGATCTTCTGATATGCCTCACATCAAATTGGAACGCAGAAATCCTGATGGCCCAGCGGGCTATACGACCATTACGATGAGCACTAGCTGATACCAAACTTAACGCTTGGTTATCTGTTTCTTGGTCGAATTTGTCATGTTCCAGATATAGACGGAACTTCTCTAATGCAAACGAAACTGCCAAACCCTCAAGTTCATAGATGGAATGTTTGTCCCCTTGAGCCGATAAGGTCCTAGAAGCATAGGCGATAGGTCGCCTTCCGACTTTCGTTTCCTGCAGAAGGACAGCAGCAACCGCCGATGACGAGGCGTCAGTTTGGTCGATGAATTTCTTCGAGAAATCTGGCATAGCAAATACAGGGGTGTTACAAAGAGCTAATTTCAGATCTTCAAAAGCGGCTTGCTGAGACGGCCCCCATTCAAATTTGACACCTTTTCTACGTAGTAAGTTCAAGGGCGCCCCTCTGTTGGCGAAGTTAGGTATAAATTTCCTAAAGAAATTCACTACACCTATAAACCTGGCAATGCTTTTGATGTCTTTAGGAGATTTGAAATCACGGATGGCCTGTGTCCTGGAATGATCGATGGAAACACCATCGGGAGACACAATAAGCCATAGGAACGAAATACAGTAGAGGGTTTAGCAAAAGCTACTTTAGATAACTTCACAGTCAACCCAGCCTTACGAAGGCGATTAAGTACTTCCATTAGATGATCTAGGTGTTCTTCAAAGGTCTCAGAAAATCCAACGACATCATCAAGGTAGTGAAACAAGTATTCAAATTTAAGTCCGAGAAGACCCTATCTAGCAATCTAGATGCCCCCGTAGGGAGCGCGAAAGCCACGTGCTTGTACTCAGACAAGTTCCAGGCCGTGGCAAAAGCAGTTAGATGTTTCCATTATTCAGCTAGAGGGATCTGGTTGTACGCCTGATTAATGTCAAGAATGATAAAGAACTTAGCTTTCCGAAACCACGATAAACAAGAGTGAAGGTCATGAAGGGGCACAGATTGTAACACAACCTTACGGTTTAAAGCCCTATAATCAATCGCATGCCTGAAGCCACCTCGGGGTTTCTGCACAAGAAAAATGTGCGATGAATACGCCGACATAGAAGGTCGAATTATACCATCCTTCAACATTTCATCGATGATTTCCTTAAGAGCCTTCATTTTCGGTGGAGACATCTATAAGGCGGAAACCTAACTGGAATCGAATCTGTAACCTCAATCTTGTATTCGATAAGGTCAGTAACACAAAGAGTATCATAAAATACATCAGGAAAAGACTGACACAATTTACGAATGCATTCAGCCTGCTCCTCAGGTAGATGTCTAAGATCTAACAACATCTCATCCTGGGTAGGCGAAGCAGATGAACATGACGCAGAATTACACTTTAAAAGAGGAATCTTACAATTATTACCAAAGTTGAAGGTACACGACTTGCTCTGAATGTCGAGCACCAAACTCGTAGAAGACATGAAATCAGCCCCCAATATTACAGGGTAAGACAAGTGTTTAGCCACAAAGAATTTTATTCTCCAGGTGAATTTAGAAATACGAATTTTAGCAAAGATGAAACCTAAAATTTTTAATGGAGAAGAGTTAGCCGAAACGAATTTGACAGAAGACAAACAATAATGAAGAAACTTACCAACATTTTTTAATTTAGGATACCATTCAAACGAAATAATGGAAATCACACTCCCTCAATCTAATAGAGCAGTGATAGGTTCACCGTTCACTTCGATTTTAAGGAATGGCACAAATGCTGGTGGGTCCGCCGCAATTCTGAGGCATTCTTTGGGGCCTTCAAAAGATAAATTAGAATAAACGTTATTCTAAGGATTCTTTAAGTTTGGCAAT
The DNA here is from genome assembly GCF_040414725.1 of Anabrus simplex. Taxonomy (NCBI): domain Eukaryota; kingdom Metazoa; phylum Arthropoda; class Insecta; order Orthoptera; family Tettigoniidae; genus Anabrus; species Anabrus simplex. The sequence continues at coordinate 386,728,963 of NC_090266.1, read as the reverse complement.
ATCTGCCACAACCGTGCCTCCAGATTGGACATTCCTAACGTGTAACTCATAGATCAATTCCTCCTTTTACTGGGTTCAACAGGGGCTGAGCCTCGGGAAGTTGAACATGCCGACTCATCATTATTCAGAAAGAAATGTGGAATTCGTCTAGGATGATCAGACACACTTTCCAAAGGGGCAGAACTTTGTTGAGTTGCCACAGATTTCCTATTTTCAGTAGGTTTACTAGGATCTTCCCCGGTTGCAAAGATCATCGAAGGGACTTGGTCGATTTTGGGAGCCGCTGCCCCAGTCAACAATTGAATAACTCCATTTGACATTTCCGACAGATGTTCGACCAAATTGCTAGCCTCCTTATCAGGGTCCTCTTTCAACTTTACAGACAATAGTTTTCTGGCCCTGTTGTAAAAATGCAACAGTCTAGCCTGTACTCTCTTAAGCCGGTTAGCTGATGGATCGCTTAATTACAAACAATTCACTACAGATGCTAGCTTGGTGGTATTGTCAGTGATAGTGGATAGAGCCTCATGAATTTCTTTTTCCCCCAAAATTGGGATACAAATAGGCAATTCTAAGGATTCTTTAAGTTTGGCAATATCTGCCACAACCGTGCCCTCCAGATTGGACATCCCTAACATGTAACTCATAGATCAATTCCTCCTTGCGCAAGTACCGAGGAGCGAGGACTTCGCGAGGACCAGATATGTTGACGGAATAGTTAATAATTTCAAAAAAATCCCAGCGACCGAGAAAATTCTTAGAATTCCAAACAGATTCTACTTTTATCCGCCGAAAGGGCTTAATCTAGACCCATTAAACCACTCTATGCTACCACTTGTTACGGGCCTTCCGTGGAGCAGAAAGAGGTGAAAGAAGGTGCTGCTATGAATTCGTCTAACAGCAATATCAACAATTAATTACAAATTTAAATAAGGGTTATATTTCGTTTAGAATCTCAACCTAAACAAACAATCTTTTCAGGTACTGGTAATCAGGTACAAAATAGCAATAGAGATACAAAATAGACCCCAAGGATAGGTAGTTTACAAATTTTGAGCTTCAGGTTCCAGATTTACAAGTTTCGCAAATGTTGCGCTAGCCAGATAAGGAGAGATATCTCCCAATACACAGTGTGCACGAGCACTTGGCTCCAACAGTAACAATGTACGGCCTTCCAAAGGCACCTCTCAATATTGCAGTAAATTTAGAAAAGAGCTTACATGCTCCCCAACATTAACCCATTTCTAACAGTCCACTTAAGGCAACATTACACAAAACCTTACGATCTCTGCCTCTCTCGGCCCAATTTACAATTTAAAATGTATTTTACACAGGGGTATCTATTACCCAACATACTGGGACTTCGTGGAAAAGGAACAGGTTAAATTAATGGCCCGAACACAAACTGAATGGAGACGTACACTTGCGCTCCTAGATAATGAAATATAAAATCCTAACGGGGCTCTCGGCCCGATGGTACAGGGGCTAAACCCAAGCTACTGAGGTGACTCGAATGAAGGTTAATTTAATGCATTACCGGAAAGGAAATCAGTTACAAAATCGTAGTCACCTCAAACTAAGTTGAAGGGGAACTCGAGAGGGTAACGCACTCTCTATCCCCGTTTTACAGTTAAAAATTTTATGAAATTTCACATTTGCCGAAAGAAAATTTACATTTTAGTAAAGGTTGGTTACATAGTTAGAAATTCGAAACTTCCCCTCGGATAAGTTTGCGGAGGCAGCTGGAAAGGTAGAATATTGGTGGCCATTATCTGGGCTGTTGTACTGCCTGCCGAAGAATGAGTTGCTCCGCCTCCCGTTTAACATACACACTCAGAAAGACGACGATCAATGAGACAAAGTAGCCAGTAAAGCCGCAGCTTGTATACCCGAGGGGATTGTTCGAGGGGATTGTGAACTAAATCTGGACCCATCCTCTCATTTTTATTTGCCGAATCAAAAGTTACACCCAAAAATCAACAAGAAGCCTGTGATAGGCTGAAAAATAATTACAGAAAAGTTGATTGTCCAGACAGCAAATCTGGCGGGAAGAGAAGGAAGTGTTGCAACCCTTGACATATATATATATATATATATATATAAATGAAAGTTAATTTTCTAGAGAAAACCTATAAACACAAAATGTATTTCAATAACAAATTATTCCACTTTGCACCAGAGTTCGTGACCTCAGTTTTGTAGAGACATCTACGGAGAAAAGTTCAAAACTTTTTGATGTACACCAAAACAAAACAAAATAAATTCCATCAGTTTAGGAAACTTAGAGGTGACACACTTTTCAGTTACTCAGTAGTGACATCTTCTGATTAATGTCTCAACTTCATGCAGTGGGAGTTTCACGTTTTGTTCGATAGATAGTGTTCTGTAAGGCGCTTCTTTTGAATGTACGGAGTTGAGGTGTACTTCCGGGTACAGTTATTATTATTATTATTATTATTATTATTATTATTATTATTATTATTATTATTATTATTATTATTATTATTATTTTCTGGCTCCTTGCCTGAATTGGTAGCGTACTCGCCTTCAGTTCAGGGAGTTGCGGGTTTGATGTGGATGTTTACTGTGTATTATTAATTCCTCCGTCTCAGGGACTGTGGTTTTTGGTTAATCTCCACGACTCTTCATCTACACACAAAATACAACACTACCAACCACTACGAAAACGCGCCGGATTGGGGTCAAGTTCGTCAATAGATTTACAAGCACAACAATTATATTTTCTTAAAAGTCGTGATTATAGTCCTGGACGGTGTGTTAAATCCTTTTACCCAACGAATCAGTTGCGCTATTCGGGCTTTGTAACTGTTAGCTTTCTTTTAGTAGATAGTGGGTTCAAACCGCACTGTCAGTGGCCTTGAAAACCTTTTTCTGTGGCATCCTATGTTCACACCCGGAAAATGTTTGGGCTGTACCTTAATTAAGATCACGTTCGCTTCCTTCCCAGTCTTAGTCTTCTCCGATACCATTGTCGCCCTACCCCTCGTCGGAGTTGGTGCGACGAAAAATAACCCTTTGGACAAGTGCGATGTTGAATTAACTACACTATCACACCTAGCGGCGAAGTTAATGGTAATGAAAACCTTCACCTTGAGACCCCTATGACTTTGCTTTGTTTTATGGTAATGGAAACCTTCTAGACTTTGCTTTGTTTCCTTGATATAATAGCAGTATTATTGGTTTTACGTTTCACTTAGAATTTTTACAATTTTCGGAGACGCCGAGTTGCCGGAATTCTGTTTCTTAGGAGTTCTATTACATGCACCTTCAAATATCACTGGACAAAGCCCGATTCGAACCTGCCAAATTGGAGTCAGAAGGCTACTGCTATACCGCCTGAGGTAGATTCTTTGATGTAAGTTGTTTGTAATTTTCCTATAACATTTTAGGCTTAATAATTTAATGTGTTACAATTTCGTGCTACTATATTAATTCAGCCAGGTATTCGAATTGCCCTCAGATTAAAAATCTGCATTTTTTTACCTTACTTAGTACACAGAAAGACGATGCTTTTTTCTTGCTAGTTGCTTTACGTCGCACCGATACAGATAGGGTTCGAACCCACTATCTCCCTAATGCGAGCTCACAGCTGCGCGCTTATAACTGCACGGCCAACTCGCCCGGTAGAAAGAAGATGTATGGAATAATATATTGAATGATACGAAAACGTGTGAACATGTTCTTAGGTGTAAAATAACCATACTTTATAAAATACACATTTGCTTACCAGCAGAAACCGATTACCTCGATGATAGGCCTCTTATATTAGGCGTAAGTCATCATCATCATCATCATCATCATCATCATCATCTTAACTTACCAGGTGTATGTAATGTACTTATGCTCCACAGGATGAACTGACTTTTCATCAAATATTTCATAATGAATGAATGAATCAATCAATCAATCAATCAATCAATCAATCAATCAATCAATCAATCAATCAATCAATCAATCAATCAATCAATCAATCAATCAATCAATCACCACTGATGTGCACTTAGGGGCCAATTACCTAGCTGCTAGGTCCCTTTAAACAACAAATATCATCCCAATCATCATCTGATCTGCACTTAGGGCAGTCACTCAGGTGGCAGATTTCCTATCAGTTGTTTACCTAGCCTTATCTTAAATGATTTCAAGGGACTTGGAAATTTATTGAACATCTTCCTTGATAAATTATTCCAATCCTTAAATCTGCTTCCTATCTACAAATATTTGCTCCAATTCTTCCTCTTGAATTCCAACTTTATCATCATTCTATGGCAGTTCTTACTTTTAAAAGTTGCACTCAAGGTTATTCGTCTACCAAAGTCATTGCACGGCATCTCTCCCCATAAGACCTCGGGACATACCGCTTAGTCGGGCAGCTCGCCCCTTCCTTCCAAGCCTTTCCAGCCCGAAGTTGGTGACGTTTTCCTAACACTACCCTTTTTTCGGAAATCACCCAGAACTAATCGTGCTGCTTTTCTTTGGATTTTTCCATTTCTTGAATCAAATATTCCTGGTGAGGGTCCCATACACGGGAGTTATATTCTAATTGGAATCATATCAGAAAACATATGTAGGCCCTACTTATATATATGTATATGTATATGTATATGTATATGTATATGTATATGTATATGTATATGTATATGTATATGTATATGTATATGTATATGTATATGTATATTGAACCCTTGGGCCACTATGAAGGATACCTACCTTCCTTACCTATTAGCAATTTTCATGAGATCTGTCTCTTGGGTCGTTTCCGGTTCTTAGTCACTTGCTGAGGTAAAAGGCAATGTTCAGTAATCTTAACCTATCTACTTGAACGAAAGGTCTATTCATAAAATATTTGTATTTTATTTAGGAAAAATTTACTGAAGAAAACAATGATTAAATCTCCATATATAATCTTGTCCACTTGACACCACAATAATTTAGCAGAAAGGAGCGGAATACTGGTTGAGCCTTTGACTCAACTGCCTGATGGGCGTTCTTACTAGAAACCATTGTCTCATATTTAATAGAGAAAAGAAAGTCTGGAGATCCTAAAATTCGGCTTCCATGTGAGACTACATGTACCATCATAATGATTCTTTATGATCCATCCCTCGTAACACGAATTCTGGATTCTGGGTATAATTAAGGCAGTCCAATCGGTGTGCGCCACACAGTAGTTGTACGGCATGGACCCTTAATTGAATCGATGTGGCATGCGACTATGTCATGGACCGACATCTAAACATGTAAGTTATTTTAAAGCCATTGTGAATGATGACCGCAAGAAAATGATGCTACAATGGCATATGGCCGTAATCCAAGTCACTGAGGTTGATGACCCCATGACCATCCAAGTTTCTAAGCTGAAGGCTAAACACAATTAACTTACATCGGTTGATGACCAAAGTTTCCACTTTACTAACCCCAGCACATTAAATGTTCAATCAAAGTCAAATAATACAACAACAACAACGCTCACAATACTTTATGGCAGAAAATCAATTACCATCGGATATATCCGCTTAATCGTTACGTTAACATTTGAATTTTCCCAGAAAAGTAAGCTAAGATTTCCGGAATGCATCTTCAAGTCATTCACTTGGTTTAAAGTTATTTCACGAATACAGTTTCTACTGAATTTAATAATTAAATGATTCAATGAACTTTAATAAACAACAAATTCTATCTCCGCGGACGAATGGTTTCTTTCGCAAGTCCCTGCTCAAATTCTGACGTAATTAATTTTAATTCGTTTGATGTTTATCATCTCTTGTTATCGTAGTACTGGAAAAAAATTACATCATTTATTTCCAGTATTATATCTCGTTTCATGACATCACACTTTAAATCTAATCTAATACTGGCCATTATTTGCACTTGGAGAACCCTAATAATTAAGTACAAATCATAAGTAACTCGCCCTAAAATGTAAGCCGATTACGATGTCATATCTCGTCATAACATTCCATAAAGCTTTGTACATCCCTCAAAATATATCAATCATCACTACCATCACTCTATATCTTGGACAACCCTGAAATTGGCTTACCTCGCTCATTATACTCTAACTTCGTGGTATCAAATATACATTACGATCTCAATTAAACATATTCACAGTATCTAATAATCTGCACGTTACTCCCGGATGAAATTTTCAACTATTACACGCAATTAATGACCTCCGTTGCCAAGAAAAGCAATCTCATTTTAACACGTAGCGAGCAGCGCAACCCCGTTATTCGACTGCCCCTCTCTCGATCAGCTGGCGGCATTAGAAACAAACGACCCTCTCTCACAGCCTTGATATGGAACACATGTCTTTCGTCACGCTTGGCTGGCCTCTAAGAATGAAACCTTCGACTTCGCAAATGGAAGTAAAATACGATATTCCTGATCAAATACATATGCACATAGATTTTATTTTTAAATGTCCTACAATAATTGTACACGTCGCAAATTAATACCTGCGTGGATTCTCTCGCTCTCTTCCATCTCAAGCATTATACAAAATCTTCCTCGGGCTCACACAAAGTCCCGGCATCTTCTACATGCTTCCATTCACCTGATTCACAAATCCTATCTCAACTCATACGACAAATCTAACCTCTTGTCTCAAACTCGACAACCCTCACTGACAAAAGAACTGGAATAATAATACTTAGAATCCACGACGCATAATTACTCACAAATACTTTAATAATGAACAACTTCGCATAAAACGATCTCGTATTTAAAACTGGATTTTTACAAAAATGACTGACAAACTTTACTGTTATTTATTGTAACTCACACACAGTTTAAACAGACATAGAATAGTATTACACTTCGTGACAAATATCCACCGATCTGCATTACTCAACACTACAGCGCGCTTCCACCTGATTGAAAATGGGTAACCGCGGATCTCTGCACCAATTCCATCAAAATTCAAACAAAAATGTTTACGTCGAATAAACATCTTCATTTGACTTCACAAAATATAGGCAATAAATTCACGGAAATAACGATCTACTATGGACGTGATATCACTTCGAAACCCTCACTAATAACATTTTACAACATGTTACACGGCACTCGCATTACCTTAAAAATTTATCAGAGCAGAAAATAAAACAAATGACCTTTCGTCCTATTTCTGACATTCACAAAAGCATATGGGTGACCAACTGCGTCATAAATACCCATCACAAGTACATTTAAGTTTGACATCAAGAAACAAGATATAGTAGGCAGTAAGATGGTATTTTCACCTACCTTCATTGTACGTCAGCTTCAATTTTTGACTTACCAGTATCCATTCTATATTTATTTCTTCATTGTTACACTTACGGTTTTCGATTTTGTATGAGTCATTTTCCTGAAAAATAAAGCATAAAAAAGAAATGCCCTTCACTTGGTGTTTAGTTGATCGAACTCGACTGTTTGTATTTGTTGCCCGCACACGAATTACTTCTCTTTAAAACACAATATTATAAATTTGAGAAAAACTACTTCGGTATCTTGACCGTCTTTTATCAGATTACTTCTGCTCTGAACAACTATCTCCACATGGAGTCAAGACCCAGCTACATCGGCAGAATCTAGGTTTGTAGTACTTAGTCTACTTTTTGACGAACGAGTTACTGAACAGTTCAACCCTCTCTCTCACGCTTCAATGATACAAATGCAGGGGTTTCAATATGGCGTCCCTTCTCATTTTGTAGGCACTATCCCCTCTCTCCAGGCACTTCTCCCTTGCCGCCAAGAAATTTGCATATTTTTTCCGAATTACTGGAACTGTATTTAAAAGAGTTTTTGCTGTAACCACGTACTTGCTACCTAGGTAGCGGCAGTGTTCATGAACATTTAAAATTTATTCTTACCAAATTTTCTGGTTAAATGACCTCATTTGATAGGCAATATTTTCTGTCGACTAAGCGTGGGTAAAATAGACACGCGCGTCTCTTCTGAAATAATCCGCAGAAATGGCTTTGCAATCTCAAATCCGTCTTACTAAGGACCAAATGTCTTATGGATAAATACAGTACCCTCATTATACTGCGTTCACTACTAATTATTTTATTTAAATATATTTATTCAAGATAAATTTTCTTCTGTATCCATCCACTGTGGACACGTGCGGATGACGTCACATCTCATAGCGTGGGACGGAAGGTAGCCACCCCCATTTGCCACGTGTCGCCTCTGAGATATATCAAAATTCGAGCTTCGATTACAATTGACATTAGGCCTCCTATAATAATTTATACTTAAAATTCTTAGGGCACAAAGGTCATGGGTTCAATATGTATATGTATATGTATATGTATATGTATATGTATATGTATATGTATATCCCATATATACTGAAACCCCAAAATTCCCTTGTAACCATACGAAGAGGTCTGTAACCTTTATATACAATCCCTTTTATGTGATCACCCCAGTAGAAATCTTCCCTTACAAGCACACCTGGGTGCTTACAATGATCTCCGTGAGGAACTTTCACTTCATCAACACTATAATCAAAACTTAGAGGACTCTTATTCTTAGTGAAACTTAAAACCTAACTTTTCATTCATACCTATGTTTGCTGTCCATCTCACATTGTCGAGGTCTTTTGCAGTTGCTCACAATACTGTAACTTACTTTTCACTGTATACAGTGTAACATCATCCGCAGAAAAGACTTTTGAATTGGTTATGTAATCATTTCGTTGCAAGCTAGCAATTGGGAGCCGATGGGTTCGCGCCTCATTTTCAATAGATCTGAATTTTGATTTTGCGAGGTTTCCCCAGTTTTGTAGAAAGTAATCGGTGGAACTGTATCTCAGGCTGGTATAATTCTATCAAAGAAATTTGTCAAATAAGTTTGTAAAATATATGACAGTGGACTGGAGTATATTATATAAAATACCCTTTTATATAATTTTGTCTGATAAACGTTATGAGCATCATGTTATCTTTTACACAAGAGTTGACTTGTTAAATCCAAAATGGCGGATCCTAAATCAATTGGAATATTGCTACAACAAAACCGGTTATTTTCCAGCATGAAGTGAAGGAAATATTGTTCAACACAAGACACCAGGATTATAAAAATAGGAATTTAAGACAGCAAGTGCATTTAAATATAGCGGAAGCGATAAACACTATACAGAGAGGATGCACAGTTTCGGACGTGAAATATGAATTGAATTGATTACGTAGCCAGTAGTTGGCTGAAAATATGAAACTGAATATTATGTTTACATTATGAATTATATTCCTTTATTTTCTTGTTCTTTTTCTTTCCTTCATCTGTTTACACTCCAGGGTCGGTTTTCTTTCGGATTCAGCTAAGGATAAAACCTCTACCACCTCAAGGGTAGTGTCCTGGAGCGTGAGACATTGGGTCGCGGATACAACTGGGGAGGATGACCAATACCTCGCCCAGGCAGCCTCACCTGCTGTGCTGAACAGGAGCCTTTTTGAGGCGGAGGGGGGGGGGAGATTAGAAGGGATAGACAAGGAAGAGAGAAGAAAGCGTCCATGACCTTAAATTAGGTACCATTCCGGGATTTGCCTGGAGGAGAAGTGGGAAATCACGGAAAAGCACTTTGAGGATAGGTGAGGTGGGAATCGAACGGCCCTCCAATCACTTGTCCTCCCGAGGCTGAGTGTACCCTTGCAGTCCTCGTACCACTTTTCAAATTTCGTGGCAGAGCCGGGATTCGAACCCGGACCTGCGGGGGTGGCAGCTAATCACACTAACCACTACCCCACAGAGGCGGACAATTATATTTCTTCCATTCAGTAAATGTTGATTATTACAAGCAACTTATTTTATCAATCACGAACACCTACAATGGGCCGAAAAGTGTGATGGAGCTCTCAAAAAGAGGTCTCAAGCATGCGATCCATGGAATGAGACAGTAATAACTGAATAACTCCTGGTCCAACGTAAAGTGACCACTAAAACGGTCCATAAACAAAACGTACGTATGAAAAACACATCTTGAGACGACTGAAGCAACGTTGAAGGATAATAACACTCGTGAATTTTCCGTATTTTCACAACCGAATTTCCGGTTAACCAGCCCCCCCCCTCGTTATATTGCTAGGACGAGATCAGCAATCTCATCCTGATTGACCACGACAATTTTGAACTGTTAGCTTAGTATTTTGAGTCTTTCTTCAACTTCCCACCTCCAGCATTAAAATTATGATTTCTGGTTCATTCTTCATATAATCCAATTCTCTTTCTCCTGATCGAGCAGTTATCGTTGGAATCAACGATTCCTTCACAAAAAATCAGACATCAGGCGAATATTACATCATTTTTGAATTTCTGAAAGTGGCTGGTCGAAATATTGTTGCCAAATGGAAGAACCCTTTAATGATATGTGGAGATCGTTAACTGTATATAATGAGTGTCAACCGGTTTCTACACATCTTCTCCGTAAAAAGCAATAAAATAGGCGTGAATAATGACAGATATATCTCTCTTTTTTCAGTTGCATATGAAAACCTCTCAAAAGCACTTCGGGTCACCATTGAACCTATTGTTGATCCGCAGTCTGCTGAATATTAAGTCGGGTTCCTTAAGACCTTCTGCAGCGAGAACATCTTTTCACTAAATAATGTAATCACAATTTTACATTTGTTGATTTCAAAAAAGCCTATGACTCTCTCGACCAATCACTATTCTAGGTATATTCAAGTGGGTGGGCATGGACAACAAGACTCGTTCCATCGTCAAATAAACACTTAACATTAACTATTCACAGCTCTTTTGAAATTAAAACTAGCGTTCCATTCCATTCTATCCAACTGCACCCTGGAAGAGATCCGTGATTGAAGAAACAGACAATTCAGTGATGGTATTCGACTGACTACTGGATCCAAAGCAGTGAATATCGACTGACTTGCTTTTGCAGATGATGTAATTTTAATACGGGATGACCTCAGTAACGTCGAATTTCAGGCTGAAACATTAAAGGAAGTAGATGAAGCCATAAGTCTCCAGATTCGTTCATAATAGCAACCAATTTCTCGATACCAAACATGGTAAAATAAATCGTTATATTAATTTTTATGCACCTTGGATATACCATTTCCTTTCACACAATAGAGGAACAAGCTATGAAATATCGAGTCCAACGCAGCTTTGCAGCTTTCTAAACACAGTTAACAGTCCGGGTTAGTTTCTGGCAGACCATGCAATGTTCGTACATTACAGGGATATTCTAAGGTACTTGGCCCACAACTTACCACGGTGAGATAGGATCCAGAAAAAAAAAGAGCACATTCCTACAAAAGTCAAAATTGTGTGGGCGAATATCTCCTGAAATCAAATGCAGAGTTGTAATGTAAATTAGAAAAGCTCTTTGTTTCTATGAGGAAGCGCCGTCTCATGTTTCGCGGCCATCTCTTTTGAATGCCAGAATATTTTGCGAAATTCTTGATCTTGTAATGATTTGGAAAGTAGCACTTAATGGGTAACGGCAGTGAAGGTGGATATGACTGGTGCCTCAGAGGTAGTGTTTCATGAAAGAAGTCATTTCAGTACCCGGATACACGAGATACAGGATTTTTCGGAAAGGATAAGGAGAAGAACTGGTACAAAGTAGTCTCAAGATCAAAGAACTGCTTTCTTCACCAAGATGAAGGAATGCTGGAAATCCAAAAACTGACAATGGCAAATCATGGTCCTAAGTGGTCAAAACGATGTGTAAATAATAATAATAATAATAATAATAATAATAATAATAATAATAATAATAATAATAATAATAATAATAATAAGCAGAAGAAGAAGAAGAATGTCAGCAGGATGGGGACATTATGGAAAACAAATTTACAAATAAAATTTTTTTGCTTGAGCATAAAAGTAATATAGATATTATATCACGTGTTGATCGAACTGACATTAATATTCTAATATGAACAACTTGATTTGAAAAATTTTGTTGAAGGGAAACAATGATTTACTCAGAATGTTTAGTGAAAGATAACTGACGTAAAATATGTAGTGTTCAAAAGTAGACTATGCATGTGATTCGCTGAAAAATGGTAAGCAAATACGCTATAGGCCAATAGCTGAATGAATACTTGACACTAGCTGACTTTTCACAACTAAATAGGGCCGATGACCTTTGATGTTAGGCCCCTTAAAACAACAAGCATCATCATCATTACCACAGCTAAATACGGAGGAACTGATACGAAAAATTGTCAATTGAAGCTTGCAAGTACGAAAATTTTCTTTGGAAATTTAGTGAAAAGTCATAAACGCAAATATATTCTAGGAAATATTGACCTGAGAAGGACGGGGCTTACCGCCTTGCAGCATAGATATACTAGGTCAGTTTATGAAGTATTCCAATAGGATACGAATACTAACCTTCGTCTATTTAAAATAATTTTCGTCGTTATGAATGTTCGAGACCTTTGGGATAATATGCTACGATGTAGGCTACATAAGGTTCAATAGTTGCGTATTGTCCATCATAAGCTGGTCTGATGTAAATACACTACCCATGAATCTAGGTGGCATGACTGATTTGAAATTGTCTGACAATAATCCAAACGTAAAAGGATTAAGAGTATACAAGGAAGAATTTTCGTTTCCCTTGTTTTAAAGTGTAACACTACCATATGTTAGAAATATTTATTTGTCTGTTACACTTTATAATGTGTCTTCACTTATGCCCGCCTCTTATTAAATAGGTACTTACCGACATGTTCACGGGCTTCAAAACATGGGATACGAAGTCAAAATCGTGCTATTAAAGCCCATATTACAAGACTTTCCGTACCATCTTGTGAATAATTTCTCCACATTCACGTCACCAATGCCGTTACACTATGATAACGCAGGGTATCGAAAACATCATCCTCTGCGAACCATGTGACCTTGCCGCGGTGGGGAGGCTTGCGTGTCCCAGTGATGCAGATAGCCGAGCCGCATGTGCAACCATATCGGATGGGTATCTGTTGAGAGACCAGACTAACGAATGGTTCATCGAAAGGGGGGTAGCAGCCTTTCGGTAGTTGCAAGGGCGGCAGTCTAGATGATTGACTGATACGGCCTTGTAATAATACTCAACATGGCTTAGCTGTGTTGATACTGCTACACGGCTGAAATCAACGGGAAACTACAGCCGTAACTACCTCCCGAGGACATGCAGCTCTCTCTGTATGAATGGTGTATTGATGATGGCTTCCTCCCGGGTAAAATATTCCGGAAGTAAACTAGTCCCCCATTCGGATCTCCGGGTGGGGACTACACGAGAGGGGGCGATCATTAGGAAGATAGATACTGACATTCTGCGAGTCGGAGCGTGGAATGTTAGAAGTTTGAATCGTTGTGGTAGGTTAAAGAATCTGAAAACGGAGATGGATAGGCTAAAGTTAGATGTAGTTGGTAAGTACGTTGGCAGGAAGAACAAGATTTTTGGTCAGGTGACTACCGAATTATCAACAGAAAATCAAACAGGGGAAATGTAGGAGTTGGTTTAATAATGAATAAGAAAATAGAGCAGCGGGTAAGCTACTACGACCAGCATAGTGAAAGAATTATTGTCGTCAAGATAGACACCAAACCAATGCCCACCACAATAGTGCAGGTTTATATGCCTACTAGTTCAGCGGATGATGAAGAAATAGAAAGAATATATGAGGAGATAGAAGATTTAATACAATATGTAAAAGGTGACGAGAATCTAATTGTGAAGGGAGACTGGGATGCAGTGGTAGGCCAAGGAAGAGAAGGTAGTACAGTAGGAGAATTTGGATTGGGACAAAGGAATGAAAGAGGAAGACGGCTACTTGAATTCTGCACTGATCATAATTTAGTCCTTGCCAATGCGTGGTTCAAACACCACAAACGGCGGCTGTATACGTGGACGAGACCTGGAGACACTGGAAGGTATCAAATAGACTTCAGTATGATTAGGCAGAGATTCAGAAACCAGGTGTTGGATTGCAAAACTTTCCGAGGAGCAGACGTGGACTCTGACCACAACTTGTTGGTCATGAAATGCCATCTGAAGTTGAAGAAATTGAAGAAAGGAAAGATTGCAAAAAGATGGGATCTAGACAAGTTGAAAGAAAAGTGTGTGAGGGATTGTTGCAAGGAACGTGTTGCACAAGGACTAAATGAAAAGGCTGAAGGAAACACTGTGGAGGAGGAGTGGAGAGTCATGAAAAATGAAGTCAGTAGGGCTGCTGAAGAAATGTTAGGAAGGAAGAAAAGATCAACTAAGAATCAGTGGATAACTCAGGAGATACTAGACCTGATTGATGAACGACGAAAATACAAGAATGCTAGAAATGAAGAGTGCAGAAAAGAATACAGGCGATTAAAGAATCAAGTGGATAGAAAGTGCAAGGTAGCTAAGGAAGACTGGCTGAAGGAGAAGTGCAAGGATGTCGAAGGCTGTATGGTCCTCGGAAAGGTAGATGCTGCATACAGGAAAATCAAGGAAACCTTTGGAGAAAGGAAATCTAGGCGTATGAATATTAAGAGCTCAGATGGAAAGCCACTTCTAGGGAAAGAAGACAAAGCAGAAAGATGGCAGGAGCATATCCAACAGTTGTATCAAGGTAAAGATGTAGATAATTTGGTTCTGGAACATGAAGAGGCTGTTGGTGCTGATGAAATGGGGGACCCAATTTTGAGGTCAGAGTTTGACAGAGCTGTGAGTGACCTAAATAGGAACAAGGCACCTGGAATTGATGACATTCCCTCTGAATTACTGACTGCCTTAGGAGAAACCAGCATGGCAAGGTTATTTCATTTAGTGTGCAAGATGTATGAGACAGGAGAAGTCCCATCCGATTTTCGGCAGAATGTTGTTATACTTATTCCCAAGAAAGCCGGTGCTGACAGGTGTGAAAACTACCGCACCAGTAGTTTAGTATCTGATGCCTGAAAAATTTTAACCCGTATTATTTACAGAAGAATGGATAGGTAGGTTGAAGCTGAGTTGGGAGAAGATCAATTTGGCTTCAGAATAAATGTAGGAACACGTGAAGCAATCCTGACTTTACGTCTGATCTTAGAGGATCGAATCAAGAAGGACAAGCCCACGTACATGGCATTCGTAGATCTAGAAAAGGCATTCGATAATGTTGATTGGACCAAGCTATTTATGATTTTCAAGATGATAGGGATCAGACACCGAGAACGAAGAATTCTCTACAATCTGTATAAAAATCAGTCTGCAGTGATAAGAATCGAGGGCTTTGAAAAAGAAGCAGCAATCCAGAAAGGAGTGAGGCAAGGCTACACTTTGTCCCCTCTCCTTTTCGATGTTTACATAGAACAGGCAGTAAAGGAAATCAAAGAGAAATTTGGAAAGGGAATCTCAGTCCAAGGAGACGAAATCAAAACCTTAAGATTTGCCGATGATATTGTTATTTTATCTAAGACTGCAGAAGATCTCGAGAAGTTGCTGAATGGTATGGATTAAGTCTTGGGTAAGGGGTACCAGATGAATATAAATAAGTCCAAAACAAAAGTAATGGAGTGCAGTCGAATGAAGGCAGGTGATGTAGGAAACATTAGATTAGGAAATGAAGTCTTAAAGGAAGTAGATGAATATTGTTACTTGGGTAGTAAAATAACTAACGATGGCAGAAGTAAGCAGGACATAAAATGCAGACTAGCACAAGCAAGAAAGATCTCTCTTAAGAAAAGAAATTTGCTCACTTCAAACATTGATATCGGAATCAGAAAGATGTTTTTGAAGACTTTCGTGTGGAGCGTGGCATTGTATGGAAGTGAAACATGGACGATAACTAGCTCAGAAAAAAAGAGAATAGAAGCTTTTGAAATGTGGTGTTACAGAATAATGTTGAAGGTGAGATGGATAGATCGAATCACGAATGAAGAGATACTGAATCGAATTGGTGAGAGGAGATCGATTTGGCTAAATTTGACGGGAAGAAGAGATAGAATGATAGGACACATCTTAAGACACCCAGGACTTGTTCAGTTGGTTCTTGAGGGAAGTGTAGGTGGTAAGAACGCTAGGGGTAGACCAAGGTATGAATATGACAAGCAGATTAGAGCAGATGTAGGATGCAATACTTACGTAGAAATGAAAATGTTAGCACAGGATAGGGTGGCATGGAGAGCTGCATCAAACGAGTCTATGGACTGATGACTCAAACAACACAACATCGAAAACGTTAAACACGTTAAATTATGTACAGTGTTCCCCATGATGGAGCAAAAACTAACATGAAGTGAGTTAGACAAAGTGTCAGACAGACGATCGTGAGACGTGCTGACCACGAAGAAAGTAGAATTCCTGGCACGCAATGACTACTTTTCACTGTATTTAATAACGGGGTGTCCTGTGTCAGTTTATTTACTGACAGGTACGAGAATAGTCTAACGTATGAACTTATCTTAATGATGTTAAACTTGCATAGACTTGACAAATTATTGCGAACATGTTAATTGGAAGGATCGAGAAACAGCCAGTCTCAGATACCTGAAAGTGCGCCCAGTCAAAATCCAAAAATTCAGGCTAAAATATAAAATTTGACTTGAAAGATATGCATATGGATTTTCTGGAGAAAAGTACTTTAATAGCGGGCTATTTGTTTCTGAAAGGGAATTTAACAAGAATCCTCCGTACATTCAACTATAATCAAATTAGCACTAGGAAAAGAACTAAAATATTATGAGGATCATATCTAAGATGTAACTGCATTGTCTAAGGTAAAACGACCAGTATGTAAAGTACTTCCAATTTACTAGTTAATAAGTAGAGCGATAATAGAAAATTGCGAAGGAATTAAATTCAATATTCACTTATTAATTTGTAAATAAATGTTATTTGATCTCATTAATTAAAATATTTGTTTTATAGTAGCTGAACGGTAAGATTTTCTTTCGGAAAGGTGGAAATTTGTTGCCAGAAGTGACAGATATTTTGGAACTGTCCCTTGCATTCCATGTACAGCCTGATAAACAAAGCCACGCGTTCAGATACTTACCAGAGGATTTGTTCATTGGTCCCATTGTCTTTGTGGTCAAAGGAAAGTTTCTGGGAGAATACCAGATGCAATAGTTATCGGATTTTCTTCAGTTCATGCAGCACAGATCAATAAAATGTCGAAATTTAATTAATACACCCCATATAGGCCATTAGATCAGAAGGTGGAATTTAACCCTCACCTATCCTCCTATTGTATGGAACCCCAGATGGAAAGTGTAAACACATCTCATGAAGTGAAAAAAGTACAGAAGTATTCCTTAGCGCCTTGCTGTTCAAATGAACCTGATACTGACACGATAAAACGAATTTCCTCTTAATGTTATTTAGAGTAGCCTGGGTATCCAAAGGGTGAATCGTCTTCTCCTTGGCATTTTACCAATTACATGGCGTCGGCTCTATGACCGGATTAAGTCCAGTTTTACTTCCAGATGTCTTACCTGACGACAACCTTATGTGGAGCGACTTATTCAATATTGCGTGTTTCTGTGGTGGTATGTAGTATAATGTGTTGTATGTATATGAAGATGTGTATTAAGATGAGTACGAACACCCAGCGTCCCAGCTAGAATAATAAATCAGACGAGGATAATTTCCCGGGCAGGCAGAGAATCGAACCCGGGGCTCTCTGAACCGAAGACTAGTACGATGACCAAGATATCCAAAGGATGGATGATGTCATGACATGTCTGTAAAAACTGATAAATGGTAACTTATTGTAGAGCTGACAGAATTATTGTCTGTTTTTAGATATCCAGTTTGGACGCCAAGGAGCCTAATTTGTTGGCAACGATAATCTTCCGTTACAGGCTCACACGACTGTTGTCAGTAATACTCAATATTTATTCTGGCGTGGACCTCAGCAATTTATTAACAGTTGATAAACATGCAATTAATACCAAAAATTACAGACATTGCTTTCACGGCAGAAGATCTTAAAATCTCGGGTATAAAACCAGCTTTTGGGTGGTTAGGCCGTATGCGTTTGCGGAGTTTCGCTCAGACGTGTCGTTGCGCTAATCGGTTGGTTAGGCACGCCCGTCCAAGACGCACACACGGCCTAACTACCACAAAAGGTGGTTCTATTCCCGAGATTTCAAGATGCAGTTAAGAAGGTGACATGGACACGGAGAAAGAACTCTAGGATATAAATGTTGAGATAATATTCACCTTCTAGAGGTAGGAAAGCAGGGGGTGTGGTACAGAAGAGGGTAGTATCATAGCAACGCAAAGGTAGCAAAGTAAAACTACCACCATGCAGGCCATGAAGGCTCGTACAGGAATCAGAGGTTAAAGGCTACCGGTACCACTATCCACAGCCTTTGCACTAAGTGGGATGTCGACCAGCATTACCCCTCAGAAAGTAACCTGGTACTCATTTCTAGTGGAGGCTAAATGGATCTCAGTGTCATGGGCCTCGTCAGAAATCATAATAATAACTTCTGAGCTTATACCGCAAACTGTTAAGCTATGGAGATGGACTTTTCAGAAGCCGAAATATCGTCTCTGTACAATATTTCAGTTTCCGGATTGGGAATCGAACCTGCATCCACTCGGATGAAATGAAGGTGCTTTGACAACCTCGTCTTGGCAGCCACCGCAGATAGCTTCCAGAATTCTTTTAGAGGACCACTTAGCTGTGATGATTGCTTGCTTTGATTGATTGATTGATTGATTGATTGATTGATTGATTGATTGATTGATTGATTGATTGATTTAAGTTGTTTTGGTAATGATTATTAAATGATAACGCTTTGCAATATTTATAACTAGCCGTTGAATCCACGTCTTAGGGATAATGAGCCTCCCCTTACTCGGAAGCCCCGTGTTTGATTTCCATCCGCGTCGGTTCTTTTTATCTGGATCTGAGGGATAGTTCGTATTCTACTCAGCCTGCTTGAGAGCAATTTTGGCCCAATCTGGCGGTGAAATATTGGCTTTGGTCTAGAAAGGTGAGATTAACGGCCGAGAGGGGTCGCCACGCTGGCCTCACGTCACCTCATAACCTACTTTCCGTTGGACTGAGCTGTGGTTGCTCCGTAGCCCAAGCTCATAAGGCTGTTATGGCATGGGGTTTGGGATTTTAGCTGTTGCGTACTGGTCGTTGGCGGATTAGTTTTTCTTTCTCCAGCAGTAACACTGTCTAGCAGACAGAAGTGGCAGCAGGAAGATAAAGCGCAATTCAACAAACAGTGTAGTGTAGTGTAGTGTTGGTAAGTTTTGGAGGCTTGGACGAGTATAGCCCATCACATTTTGTGTTCTTTCGGCTCTGCGATATGAGAGCATTTTCGCCTGGGCTTTTAGCATATCTTATAAAACCTTTTTTAACCATTCTTCGAGTGGTCGTCCCTTCACGTTTTCCTTCTCATTTCCACAGTTATGTCAGGCATCTCACTGACCAATAGGGGCTAAAAGCCATGTAGTCTTGCAGCTTATGAGAACCAACACATCAACCGCTACCATCACCAGTTAGTTCCTTAAGGGCCCCCGGAAGGGGTGAAATCGATTTATTATTTTTTTAAAGTTGTATACACCTGTGTCTTTCTTCTTTCCAATACTTTTTTGTTTCAGACCTCTGCGACGTTTGAAAGGGTGTTAATTTTTATATTATCTGGAGTGTTGCAGACGTCGGGCATGACATGTCCTCGAACTGATGTGACATAACATTACTTTCCATTTGTCACTGGTGATTCGGATACCCAAGAGAGAATTTATGGGTATAAAAACACTGCATTTTGGTGTTTATGATGCCGTGGCAACATACAATGAAGGCAATATCTCGAAGTGCGAAGTTCTACAAAGGCTATGTATGCCTCCAGGACACAGCACTGTCAAACAGATGTCAATTATAGATAAGGAAAGAAAAAGGAAAGCAGATGCAGCAGAAAGGGAACTGGTGAAGCTTGGAAGACAGAAGAAAAGAAGTGTAATAAAAGATTACAAGATGAGATAGAAGAGAACCCAGATGATCCACTGTATGGAGGTGGAATGCATTAAAAACTTCGAGGTTCGTTTCCTGAAAAGTAGTCTTTTGTATCTAAGTAACATTTACTAGCTTGCCATTGAAAGTACATTAACCAAACTTGTAGGTGGTACGTAACTAATCATTCTACGTATTTTAACAGGAGATTTTGAAAATCAAAGGTACAATTTCTGAATTATGGAACAAAATGTCTCGTTGTAAAAACCTAAAATTTTAATGTTCACTTAAAAACATATATTACAAAACAGAAGATATTGAAATATGATGTCGTCCATCTACGTGCGAAGGTCGAATAAATATGCCTATACTAGAAACTGTCCCACCTCAGTGCAGGAGAATGGAAAACCACGGAAAACCATTCTCAGGACAGCCGACGGTTGGGGCCATACATGAGGTCCAGCTCTGTCCCGTTTCCCGAATGCAGAGGGGTTGAGACACGGTATAGCCGTTGCCACCCCTCCTCTGCTCGGTTGGCCGGTCAGAGTGCAGAGCTGTTGGATCACGGACCAGCCACGGCCACTTATGAGCCAAGACACACTCTGCATCTAGCGACCTCACTGCACTCCTCACTCTAAATGTTAGCTAAGATTTAGTGCTCTTCGCATACTGGAGGTGGTTCGTCCGTAACCAATCAGTAAGGCAGGACCGTGTGAAAAATATGACTGGCCTAAAAACAATGTCGTTTACGAGCCTAGCTACCACGATTCCATATCTCCAGTATCAACACGAGTGTCCCATTCTTTCATGGTATTGGAATTCCCATTTCCCCTTGTGTATGATATTTGTTCTTTAGACATATTAAAGAGAATCAATAAGCCTATTTCTATTCCCAGAAAATGTAATAAGAGCGAACGACCGAGAAATTATAGTTTGCAATATTTTGTGTTGTATGGTTACTTGGTACAGGTATTATTAACGGAGAAATTTGAAATTTTCTGTTTTGGACCCTTTAAGATTGCTACTCCACTTATACTAATCAAATAATACATAGCCTAATGCACAACCCCACTATTCTTGTACTTAAAAACTAAGTTTTGAGAAATTCCGATAAGCCGTATTCCCCGCGTTGTCGTATCAAGCAAAACAACAGATAAAAAGAAAAAAAAATTAACTGAACCTCAGTAGAGGAGTTGTGGTGATTCAAAATAGTGAGAGTCAGCACTTTCCCTGCTGGGTCAGCACCGAGGTCATTGACCCCTAGTAGTGTACCTAGGCCGGTTCCGACTCCGCGGTCATTAACACGAGGTCATTGATCCCTAGTATAGAAGTAGGGCAATAACGATTCTGCATAAGAGAGCGAGCCTAACTTCACAGTCGCCATCTTGAGGGGCCTAACCTCACTTTAAAGGCTAGTTGCCCTTCCCGTCGCCTAAGAGAGCGAGCCTAACCTCACTTCCGCCATCATGAAGGGGCTAACCTTAGTTTCACGGCAAGATGCCCTTCCAGACGCCAATTGCACAAGATGGCGGCTAAACATGGCTTCTTATGGTGAAAGATGCCGGTCATGGGCGCTTGCGCAAGATGGCGGCTGCTCTTATGAGACGGCCTAGGGATGCTTGTGCAAGATGGCGGCTATACACTGCTCCTTATGGAGAAACATGCCGGCCATAGGCGCTTGCGCAAGATGGCGGCTATACACGGCTCCCTATAGAGAAAGATGCCGGCCAGGGGCGATTGTACAAGATAGCGGCTATACATGGGCTCTTATGGAGAAAGATGACAGCCATGGGCGCTTGCGCCAGATGGTGGCTGTACATGGACTCTTATGGAGAAAGATGCCGGCCGTGGGATGATTGCACACATTGCGGCTATATATGGGATCTTATGGAGAAAGATGCCGGTCATGGGCGCTTGCGCAAGATGGCAGCTGCTGTTATGAGACGGCCTACGGATGCTTGCGCAAGATGGCGGCTATACATAGGCTCTTATAGAGAAAGATGCTGACTATGGGCGATTACGCAAGATGGCGGCTATACACAGGCTCTTATAGACAAAGATGACGGCTATAGAAAGATTGCACGAGATGGCGGCTATACATGGGCTCTGATGGAGAAACATGCCGGCCATGGGCGATTACCTAAAATGGCGGCTATGCATGGGCTCTTATGGGGAAAGGTGACAGCCGTGAGCGCTTGCGCAAGATGGCGGCCATACACAGGCTTAAACGGAGAAAGCTAGCTTAGAGGCTACTGCGTAAGATGGAGGCTAAACATAGGTTCTTATGAGACGGCCTAGGGGCGCTTGCGCCAAGACGGCGGCTATACATAGCCTCTTATGAGACGGCCTAGGGGCGCTTGCGCAAGATGGCGGATATAGGGGCGCTTTCGCAAGATGGCAACTGCTCTTATGAGATGGCTTATGGGCTGCTTGCGCAAGACGGCGTCTGCTCCTATGAGACGGCTTCTGTGCTGCTAGCGCAAGATGGCGGCTATACACAGCTCCTTATGAGACGGCCTAGGGGCGCTCGCGCAAGATGGCGCCTAAACACGGCTTCTTATGGTGAATGGTGCCGGTCATGGGCGCTTGCGCAAGATGGCGGCTGTTCTTCTGAGACGGCCTAGGGATGCTTACTCAAGATGGCCGCTATACACGGCTCCTCATGGAGAAAGATGGCGGCAATGGGCGATTGCACAAGACGGCGGCTGTACATGGTCTCTTATATCACGGCTATGGGCGCTTACGCAAGATGGTGGCTATACATAGGCTCTTCCCAGTCGGCTTAGGGGTGCTGGCGTAAGATATCGGATGCTCTTATGAGTCAGCCTAGGGGCGCTTGAGCAAGATACCAGCTATACATGGGCTCTTATGGAGATAGATGCCAACTATGGTCGATTGTGCAAGATGGTGGCTATACATAGGCTATTATAGAGAAAGATGACGGTTATGGAAGATTGCACGAGATGGCGGCTATACATGGCCTCTTATGAGAGCGTCTAGTGCTATAAGAAATACGTAGCTTACATTTAAGCCCTTAGCAATTGAAGAAACTGTCAGATAAACATGTAAATTGTAATTTCGGTTCGGATATCCACTACTTGAATCTGTTGGCATGGGTTATAAGAATGTAGCTCATGCGGAGGGTGAAATAAACAGTTGGCGTAGCGCTATAAGGAATACATTGCTTACATTTAAGCCCCAAGCAGTCGAACAAATTATCGCATAAACATGTAAAATGAAATATCGGTTCAGAAACATATTATTTCAATCTGTTGCTATAAGTTATAGGCTTGTGGCTTATGCAGGAGTGACATTAAACGGAACGCCTAGTGCTGTAAGAAATACGTTGGTTACATTTAAGCTCCTAGCAGTCGAGCAAATTATCGGATAAACAGGTAACTTGAAATTTCGGTTCGGAAATATACTATTTAAATCTGTTAACATGGGTTATAAGCATGTAGCTCATGCTGAAAGTGAATTTAAACAGAACGCCCAGTGCTATAAGAAGTACGTTGGTTACATTTAAGCCCCTAACTGCCGAACAAATTACCGCGTAAACATGTAACTTGAAATTTCCGTTCGTAAGTACACTATTTGAATCTGTTGCCGTGGCTTATAAGCATGTAGCTCATGCGGAAAGTGATATACAACAGTTCCCGTAGTGCTATAAAAATACATTGCTTACATTTAAGCCCCTAGCAGTAGAACAAATTATCGTACAAACATGTAACATGAAATATCGGTTCGGAAACATATTATTTCAGTCTGTTGGCATAGGTTATAAGCTTGTAGCTCATGCAGGAGCGAAATTAAACAGAAAGTCTAGTGCTATAAGAAATACATTGGTTACATTTAAGCCCCTAGCAGTCGAACAAATTGTCGGGTAAACATCTAACTAGAAATTTTGGTTCGGAAATATACTATTTGAATCTGTTGGCATGGGTTATAAGCATGTAGCTCAGGTAGAAGGTGAAATAAACTGTTCGCGTAGCACTATAAGAAATACATTGCTTACATTTAAGCCACAGCCGCCCTCCTCCTCCTCCTCCTCCGACGGGACGTAAGAGGGCAAGAGAAAACATGTTGACTATTGAACAGAAAAACGTATTACACAATAGTTACTGTGGTATATGCTTTTATTCGACAAGAAAATTCACAATTAGCACACACTAGAATTGATTGTACAACATGACGAAACATGTTTACAATTAGTGATTAGAACGTAAAAAAATTATGACGCCAAAAATTGTGAGATTTGAAATCTGCATTATACGATTAATTTCTCTGTTGATACAAAAGCACTTCTATGCAATCAGCGTGCACACATAGAATTGCAAATGTTGTATATCTCTATCCGACGTACTTCTTCTTAATCACTGCAGATAAAATGATTTTACTACTTAGCAGCGGATACTATAAAAGATCTTTGGCCTAAGGAGGTGGGTTTTTACGGGAATCGAACACATGCAACAGAAAAAGAATGTTTTGATTCCGAACTCTGATTTTGTTACGATAGAAAAAACATCGATTCAAACCCCGTTCTCTTATCGCAAACAACATAGAGAAAGAAATGAATTATGGGATTCGTACTTAGATCCCACGGGGAGAGGTAAATTGAGAGAGGCGGGAGGGCTGTCAAAAAAGCACGTGACAAAGTACGAGGCTTTGTTTACATACAAGAGCACGTGGTCTTGACGTCACAGTCACGTGGTATGCTGCGTCAGCACAAGAAGTTCAAAATCCACGCCCATGTCGTTAGAACTTGTCAAAAAGCATGTAGATTTTAAATTTCGTGCGCCAACGTCGTTAAGATGACAGCTGCTATCTTAGCATGTCCTACCTATGTGCACTAACTTAACGACGAAGAGCGCGGAATTTAAAACACAGTATACGTGCCTTTTGACATGTTCTAACGACAGGTGACAGCTGTCATCTTAACGGGTCCTAACCTCACATTTAAGGACAATAGAGCATCGCTAACCTCATTGCTGCCATCTTCACGGCGCTAAATATCATTGCTGCCACCTTATGTACGTAGTGGCCCGGAATTTAAAATCCACGTGCATTCTTTGACACCTGTTAAGCTAACAGCTGTCATCTTTAACCACTTGGGCGTGGAATTTGAAACAACACAACATCGCTAACCTCACTGGTGCCATCTTGACGGGGGTAAATCTCACTCTAGCCATTTTATGCATGTTGTGGCGGGCAATTCAAAATTTACGTAATCGTAACTCGGTACAATATTCCTCTGTAAGCCACGACATGCAGTCGACTCACATTGCTGTGTCATTAGTAATTTAACGCTTATTTCCGGTCGCGAACCAGCCAGCTCGCTGCATGCAAAT
Source organism: Anabrus simplex (assembly GCF_040414725.1). Classification (NCBI taxonomy): domain Eukaryota; kingdom Metazoa; phylum Arthropoda; class Insecta; order Orthoptera; family Tettigoniidae; genus Anabrus; species Anabrus simplex. The sequence goes on along the minus strand of NC_090266.1, from coordinate 386,703,711 downwards.
ATTTACTTTGAATGTACTGTGTGTTAAATGCAGATCTGTTCTTTTCCCTTTCAGTATGCAAGTATTGTTAATCTCAGGTAAGTGTGTGCTTTTTTCTACGCTGCAGTGTTAATAATTTACACGTCAACGCCTTCGAAAACCGGATGCATCTTTTGCATGCGTGTGTAGTTTAACGATGCAGAGTAATAGCAGGCAGTGATTATTATTTTACCGTTTATTCACATGCTACTGCATGCAGCTTTCAACTTGGAGCGGGAAGGTTTGAACCGCACTCTGAAGATGCGTTTCCGTAATTTCTCATTTTCGCACCAGACAAATAATAGGATTTGTATCTTACCTATAATCAATTTTAGAATGTAAGGTTGGTGACGTGTTAGCCTCCGAATCGTAAGATAGTCGGTTCAAACTGTAATATTAATCGTGGTAGTGGTGATTATTGTTTTAAGAGAAACGTAACGTTTAATTCTGTGTTTCGTAGATCGATTTTAAACATTGTGTGTTCTAGACATCTATTGTAAGTGTCTATATAGGTCCTACTATGTGGCTGGCTGTTCGATTCCGTGTAGCATATAGCTTGTGCGCGCTAATCACATCAATAGTGGTAGTAGTGATTATTGTTTTATAAGGAGGTACATCAATCCTCTATTTCTATCTGTCCGATGACTTGGAGTTACCTTTCTGTGAATGATTACAGCGTTATAGTTGCACAATTAAGTGATCACCTGTTCGACTCTCGGGACTATAAGAAGATGGTAAGTATAGGCTGTTGTGATGTTCTTAAATTCTAATATGAATATCGACAGAAAATATAGTTGCAGGAAATCGTATTGTCTTGCGGTATTTTGTCTGCATAGTAGTAGTGATTGGAGCCTCCGTGGCTCAGACGGCAGCGCGTCGGCCTCTCACCGCTGGATACCGTGGTTCAAATCCCGGTCACTTCATGTGAGATTTGTGCTGGACAAAGCGGAGGCGGGACAGGTTATTCTCCGGGTACTCCGGTTTTCACTGTCATCTTTCATTCCAGCAACACTCTCCATTCGCATTTCATAGCATCTATCACTCATTAATAAAATCACTTTGGGAGTGGCGACCCCATCGTACTAATAGCCTATATATGATTCATTCATTTCATTCCTGACCCAGTCAATGACTGGAAAACAGGTTGTAGGTTTTCATTTTCAGTAGTAGTGATTATTGATTTAAGAGGAAGTACTTCAATTTCTCTCCCGCCCCCTGGGATCTAAGTTCGAATTTTATAATTTTTCTTTCTCTATGGGGTTAGAGATAAGAGAACAGGGTTTTAATCAATGTTTTTTTCTGTTGTAACAAAATCAGAGTTTGGAATCTATACATATATTTTTCTGTTGTATGTGTTCGAATCCCGCAAAATTCCATCTCCTTAGGCTAAATATTTTTCATAGTATCCCCTGCTAAGTAGTAAAATCATTTTATCTGCAGTTACTAAGAAGAAGTACGTCGGATAGAGATACACAACATTTGCAATTCTATGTGTGCGCGCTGATTGCATAGACGTGCGTTTGTATCAACAGAGAGATTAATCATATAACGCAGATTTCAAATCTCAAAGTTCTTTTGCGTTAAATTTTTCTGTTCTAATCACTAATTTTAAACTGTTTTCGTTTGTTCTACAATCAGAATCAGTTGTAGTGTGTGCTAATTGTAACTTGCCTTGTCGAATAAAATCATATAGCAGAGTGACTAATGTGTTATGAGTTTTTTCTGTTCAATAGTCAACATGCTTTCTCTTGCCTCTTACGTCCCGTCGGAGGAGGAGGAGGAGGAGGCTATAAGAGCCTATGTATCGCCAAGAGAAGGAGCCCTTTTGCCCTTTTGCCCTTTTGCCTTTTGCTATATGGATGCGGAGGAGGAGGGGAAGGAGGAGGGGGAGGAGGAGAAGGCTATAAGAGCCTATGTATAACCAAGAAGAGGAACAATTTTGCCCTTTTTCCTTTTGCTATACGGATGAGGAGGTTGAGGGCTGTTGTGTCCCGTGCCCTTGTACCCCTTTGCTGTACGAATAAAGAGGAGGAGGAGGAGGAGGAGGCGGAGGGCGGCTGTGGCTTAAATATTAGCAATGCATTTCTTATAGTGCTACTTGAACTGTTTATTTCACCTCTTGCCTGAGCTACATGCTTATAACCCATGCCAACAGATTCAAATTGCATATTTCCGAACCGAAATTTCAAGTTACATGTTTATCCGATAATTTGTTTAACTGCTAGGAGCTTAACTGTAACCAATGTATTTCTTATGGCACTAGGCATTCTGTTTCTGTTTCGCTCCTGCATGACCTACAAGCTTATAACCTATGCCAACAAATAGAAATGTTATGTTTCCGAACTTATATTTCATGTTACATGTTTGTACGATAATTTGTTCGACTGCTAGTGGCTTAAAGGTAAGCAATGTATTTCTTATAGCACTAGGCGTTCTGTTTAATTTCACTTCCCGCATGAGCTACATGCTTATAACCGATGAAAACAGATTCAAATAGGTAGTATATTTCCGAACCAAAATTACAATTTGCATGTTTATTCGATAATTTGTTCGACTGACTGGGGCTTTAATGTAACTAATGTATTTCTTATAGCACTAGACGTTCTGTTTAATTTCATTTTCCGCATGACCTACATGCTTATAACCGATGCCAACAGATTCAAATAGGTAGTATACTTCCGAACCAAAATTTCAAGTTACATGTTTATCCGAGAATTTGTTCAACTGCTAAGGGCTTAAATAAAACCAATGTATTTCTTATGGCATTAGCCACCATCTCGTGCAATCGTCCGTAGCCATCATCTTTGTCTATAAGAGCCTATGTATAGCCGCCATCTTGCAAAATCGCCCATAAACGGCATCTTTCTCTATAAGAGTCCATGCATAGCTGTCATCTTGCGGAAGCACCCCTAGGCTGCCTCATGAGACCAGCCGCTATCATACGCCAGCGCCCCTAAGCCGCCTGAGAAGAGTCAATTTATAGCCGCCTTTTTTCGCAAGCACCCATGGCCGACATCTTTCTCCATAAGGTCATCTTTCTCCATAAGAGCCCATGTATAGCCGCCATCTTGTACAATCGCCCATGGCCGGTATCTTTCTCCATAAGAAGCAGTGTATAGCCGACATCTTCCGCAAGCAGCCCTTGAGCCGTCTCATAAGAGCAGCCGCCATCTTGCGCAAGCAGTCAATAAGCCATCTTATAAGAGCAGCCACCATCTCGCGCAAGCGCCCCTAGGCCGTCTCATAAGAACATCCGCTATCCTGCGCAAGCGCCCCTAGGCCGTCTCATATGAGGCTATGTATAGCCGCCATTTTGCTCAGTAGCCTCTAAGCTAGCTTCCTCCATATAAGCTTGTGTATAGCCGCCATCTTGCGAAAGCACCCACGGGCGTCATCTTTCTCCATAAGAGCCCATGTATAGCCAACTTGTTGTGCAACCACCCATGCCGGCATCTTTCTCCATGAGAGCCTATGTATGGCCACCATCTTGTGCAATCGCCCATGGCCGCCATCTTATTCAATTGCCCATGGTCGTCATCTTTCTCTGTAAGAAGCCGTGTATGGCCACCTTCTTGCGCAAGCGCCCCTGGGCCGTCTCATATGTGCAGCTGCCATCCTGCGCAAGCGCCCATGGCCATCATCTTTCTCCATAAGAAGCCGTGTACAGCCGCCATTTTGCGCAAGCGCCGGTAGGCCATCTCATAAGTGCAGCCCCCATGTTGCGCAAGCGCCCATGGCCGGGATCTTTCTCCATAAAGAGCCGTGTACAGCCGCCATCTTGCGCAAGCGCCCCTAGGTCGTCTCATAAGGAGCTGTGTATAGCCGCGATATTGTGCAATTGGCGTCGGGAATGGCATTTCGCCGTAAAACTAAGGATAGCCGCTTCAAGGTGACGGATGTGAGGTTAGGCTCGCTCTAGCAGGAGTCGGGAAAGGCAACTAGCCCTTAAAGTGAGGTTAGGCCCCTCAAGATGGCGACTGTGAGTTTAGGCTCCTCTCTTATGCAAAATCCGCAAATCGTCATTGCCCTACTACTATACTTGGGTTCAATGACCTCTGGTTAATGACTGCGGAGTCGGAAGCGGTCTAGGTACACTACTAGGGGTCAATGACCTCGTTACTGACGCAGCAGGAAAAGTGCTGACTCACATATTTAGAATCACAACAGCTCCTCTACTAACTTCGCTTTAGCTTTTGAATGCCTGATTCGAAAATAAAGCGTGGAATGGGGTATGTATTTTAACTGTACAAAAAAAAAAAAAAAAAGATCTTATGTTTATACGTAACAAGTGTTCTCGAACTGTTGGTTGCTTTCAGAGAGGCCGAGATGTCGGGATTTGTTCACTTACTTACCAGTAAATCTATCAATAATGGCTTTTATATTATATTTCCATTAAATAACCTGTGTTGAATAATATCTCTTTTCTTGACATATCTCTTTGCTTAACATTCTTCCCAGGAAATTTTAGATGAAATTATGAGGAAAACCGGGAGAATGTTGGTTTAAGAATAACAACTTCAGAGACGTTTTGCTCCATAGTTACCGTATATTAAAGTAAGAGCTCATTGCTATGCTCCTGGGTCCAGCAAATTTTCTTTGATAATAATGTCACACTGAAGCTTGCAGCGGGATATGCAGTCTTACTACATCATTCTGCATTCTTTATTGCGAGCTCTAAATAACAGGTTTATCCCCGGCGCCAATTTTGTTGTAAATGTCTTTGCGTTACTTCTTTTGGATGTGAACCCGACTGTGTCCTACTTCCGAAGGAGAACAGAAGTAATTAAGAGGCGGCCGGAGCTGGAACGGCCGGCCACCAGCTGAGTAGTTGTTGTAACATGGGTCAAAAGTTTGTAAGAGTTTTTATAAGGAAACGGAACAAGGTAAAATTATTTTGTTTTTATAGCGCACGGTAGTCTGTGATACACTTTTCATTAGTGCAAAAACATTTCAAAAAGAAATGCAAATATAGTTACAAAATGGTAATTAAAATAACCAATCTCCATATGAAATTGAACTCTGAACCGCGGTTTTCCTAAACTTGTTTTAAGTCAAGATGGTATTGAAATTGGAAGCAAACTATACCGTAGCGAAATTTATATTTTTCTCTAAGGGGCTACTTTAACATACTTCAAAATTAGGGTTTCTTTATATATTTAATCGTGATTTTAATAAAGCTCTGCTTATTGACCTCCGAGTGTCGGCCGAATTCTAGTGCTGGTAGTTCAGGCAGTTTCCGTCAGATGCCGCAGCGCCTTGTCCTTGAAGAGGGATGATGACAGATTAGCTCTTACCCACGCAGGGATGTGGTGAGCGAGATCTTCAGCTGCTATCAGTCGCTTCCTCACCCTTGCTTCATAACAAGCGGCAGTGGACACGCTGACTACTTTGTTGCTCGCTAGTTGTGGTATGACCTTACAATAGCACGTTATATTTTGTCGTGTTTTATTATGCCGTATCTTTTTACCGAGTGCAATGGAATGGCAAAATGCTTGATTTGTAATAAGACATTAAACTTTATTAAAAATGTTAACACTGTGCGAGCTGGCCGTGCGGTTAGAGGCGCGCGGCTGTGAGCTTGCATCCCGGAGATAGTGGGTTCGAATCCCACTGTCGTCAGCCCTGAAGATGGTTTTACGTGGTTTCCCATTTTCACACCAGGCAAATGCTGGGGCTGTACCTTAGTTAAGGCCGCGGCCGCCTCCTTCCAACTCATAGGCCTTTCCTATCCCATCGTCTCCATAAGACATACCTGTGTCGGTGCGACGTAAAACCACTAGCAAAAAAAATAACATTCATCGACATTATTCTTTAAAACACGCCGAAGAATATGACAAATATATTGGTGAAGAACACCATGAAATTGCGAATGAACTTAAAACAGCTGCCTTATCTGAGGTAGGTGTTATCCGACTTTATTGAATTGTCTTTGTTATATTAGTGACGCAATGATGTTTACTATTCAAACTAAGACAATTAACTTATTTTTATTCGTAATTGTAGGTCGGAGGTAAATAGGTCGGAGGTGAATCGTCAGTTCGAATAAGCTACAACATATCTCACTAAAAGAATGGCTAAATGGCGTATCGTTACAGAAAGAGATGTAGTAATGGTTGAGAATCCGCATACTGAAACTATTTTAAGGTTTAGTAGAATAAGAATAAATTGCTATAAATATACGTTGTTCCTCTTTCAGTTGTAGCCTATTACAATATGGGCAGTGGCGCTTCTAGGTACTTAATACCCGAGCTCGATAGCTGCAGTCGCTAAAGTGCGGCCAGTATCCAGTATTCGGGAGATAACAGGTTCGAACCCCACTGTCGGCAGCCCTGAAGATGGTTTTCAGTGGTTTCCCATTTTTACACCAAGCAAATGCTGGGACTGTAACTTAATTGAATCGATTATTTCAGAAACAAGTCAAGCGCCAAATCTGTCATTTTTGGGAAAATGAAAGAAACTGTCTAGCATCAGACAATATGTTACGGTAAGCAGGCCCCGATTTACAAATGGGCGGACTGGGCATTTGCCCAGGGCGCCAGTTTTTGAGGGTCGGCGGCTGGCGGATCGAGTAATTATGGCCTGCGTGAATTACGTCTTAAATTCATTACACTCAGATTACTTTTACATTCCACAAATTATTCCAATTATTTTATTAGACTATATAAAACACTTTAAACTATTCTAACTTTAAAACCTGAATTTAATCTATATATTTAAATTTTATGAAGAAAACGTGTCTTATTTCTAAAATTATTTACTTACATACAAATTATCAAACTGAACCAACGGCTTTTTAAATAACAATAAAAACAGCCTCATTCTTATTTGTCTGTTATCTTTATTTGGCTTGATAACTTTAATTACGAGAATTAACTGTATTTGCATAATGTGCTGTTTAAAAACTCACAATCTTGAAAACTGCAATATTTAATTATTTTTTAGAACGAGCAGAGGGGCGGGCGGCTAAATATTGTTTGCCCAGGGCGCTAACTACTTGAAATCGGGGCCTGACGGTAGGGGTTTTAATATTTTAGCTTGAAAGTATTATATCTCTTAATAATTTCTATCTAAGGAAAAATATGTTGTGCTTATTAACTTTGCCGTAAAAAAAACCGGAACTAATTTCCACTTAACTGGTTTCTGAAATAAACGAGTGTTGCAAACAAATTTTTATGGGATGGTTCTTGAATTTTGAAGGGATTTTGTCATAAACCCCATATTTGTTAAAAAAAACATATTTCAATAGGTTTAGACTGTATTGCTGATACAAAAGGGTGAAATCAGCAATGCCTGCTCATCATGACAGGAGGTAATCAATCCGCATAAACAAACTCCACAGCACATTCTGTCTCTGTAGTAGGCCATTGTAAAATGCTGTCATAAAAGTATTCATATTCCATGAGATAAGGTTTTAAGGCATTTAGTTCACGTATCTTCTTGATATTGAAGGGCACCTAAAACAAACAATAACAAAGAATAATGTAGGGCTCAGACCAGGTACTTCCTTGTCTGCGTAAGAAATATAACCTTCTCCTTTTATCCTTGCATTCCGAATAATATTACGCGTGTGAGTTTGTTTGTCTACCACTCCTCGTTTTCTTTTTAGATACAGGTTCGTCTTCTGATTTATTTTTGCTACAGTAGTGGCTTTACGTCGCACCGACACAGATAGGTCTTATGGCGACGACGGGATAGGAAAGGCCTAGGAGTTGGAAGGAAGCGTCCGTGGCCGTAATTAAGTTACAGTCCCAGCATTTTCTTGGTGTGAAAATGGGAAACCACGGAAAATCATCTTCAGGGCTGCCGACAGTGGGATTCGAACCCGCTTCTGATTTTTCAGACATATCACTTCTTCTTCTTAATCTGTTTACCCTCCAGGGTCGGTTTCTCCCTCGGACTCAGCGAGGGATCCTACCTCTACCGCCTCAAGGGCAGTGTCCCGGAGTTTCAGACTTTGGGTCGGGGGATACAACTGGGAAGAATGACCAGTACCTCGCCCAGGCGGCCTCACCTGCTATGCTAAACAGGGGTCTTGTGGAGGGATGGGAAGATTGGATGGGTCAGGCAAGGAAGAGAGAAGGAAGCGGTCGTGGCCTTAAGTTAGGTACCATCCCGGCATTTGCCTGGAGGAGAAGTGGGAAACCACGGAAAACCACTTCTAGGATGACTGAGGTTATAATTGAACCCACCTCTACTCAGTTGACCTCTCGAGGCTGAGTGGACCCCGTTCCAGCCCTCGTACCACTTTTTCAAATTTCGTGGCAGAGCCGGGAATCGAACCCGGACCTCTGGGGGTGGCAGCTAATCACACTAACCACTACACCACAGAGGCGAGATATATTACTAGAATATAAAAAAAACTGCACTGAACAAAAGAAGCACTTTTTGAATCAGTTGTTCACAAAACTAGGAACATGCGATTCCAGAAACACAACAATGACAACAAAAACAGATGAACAGCTGGTTATTCTGGATTCAGAACAGCAGCGCCAACCGGAAAGGTACCAGCTGTTTATCGCAGAAACCAACCAAGCGGTGTCACTTAACTGGTTTCTGAACTAAATACGAAATTCAACGTAATGCCTGACTATTATAGGACGACGTTTCTTGACTGGTTTCAGCACCAAAATGTGCGTATAACTCATTTTTCCATTTTTTGGCACTTGACTGCTTTCTGAAATAATCGATTCAATTAAGGCCACGGCCGCTTCCTTCCCACTCCTAGCCCTTTCCTGCCCCATCGTCGTCATAAGACCTATCTGTGTCTGTGCGACGTAAAGCAACTAGCAAAAAAAAAAGAGATGTCACTTGAAGAAGAAGGATATATGAAAGTGAGGAGCCCGGCACAAGTAAGTGGAAATAAAGCTAGGACTCAGCTAAGGGCACCGTGGTCGCCAACCCAGACTCCCAAGTTCAGAGCCTATGGGGCCCGCTTTAGTCGCCTCTTACGACAGGCAGGGATACTGTGGGTGTTATTCTACTACCCCCACCTACAGAGGGAAGTTGCAGTGCCCCTCAGCTGTTGCGTTCTTTACCAGCACCGTTTCCGAGTTTCATAACGGGTAGGTATACAAAACCGTCGTTTACAGTCCTTGTATTTCTTGGAAATTGGGTTATCCAACGTAACTGGAATAACTCACAGGTCAGATAGGTCATTCCGGTGAGCAGCGTTGCTATTGGCTAAAGCGCCTGACGTCACCGAGAGCGAGAATGAAGTGGTATATTTTTGAGCTTAGTAGTTACTCTAATTACACTCCACTCAAGTCATGAAATACAGAACTAATGGATATTTAGATGCTGTAACATTTATTATTTAAAACTTATACGAAAACATACGACTTCAAATCCGTCTTTGTAAAGACAAAGAGACTCTCACAACGGCTCGGGAACGCAGGCCTTCTGCCCCTTGGCAAGTTCGATCCTGGCTCAGGGCGGTGGTATTGGAAGGTCAAGACGTTAAAGAACTCTTGCGGGACAACATTCCGGCACCTCTGTGTCTCCGAAAACAAGTTATTTGATCGAATTCAAATTTAGCACAATATGCAATGGGATGTTTTATACATTGTTTATATATTTCAGAACTGCTTGTTTCCAAGAGGAAAAAACTGTTATAAATTTGTAAGGCTCTTTCTTTTACTCACGGTTGTTGGAAAATTCCGTTCTTGGTCGCGTTACAATATTTATCGTATGTCCAAAGTATCACTGTGTGACTAAAAAATTCGTAAATGAATTAACTTTTGTTATATCAGTTTGTATTTTCATTGGATAGAATTATATTATGTTTCACTGACTGGCCGGTACAGGGAAAGACGTGAGGCGGGGACGGGATTGATGCTCTACATTTTATCATCGGAAACAGTGTCCGGCGTGCTGGCCTTTGGTCACAGGGGTCCCGGGTTCGATTCCCGGCAGGGTTGGTAATTTTAACCATAATTGGTTAATTTCTCTGGCATGGGGGTTGGGTGTATGTGTCGTCTCCATCATCATTTCAACCTCATCACGACGCGCAGGTCGCCTACGGGTGTCAAATCAAAAGACCTTCATCTGGTGAGCCGAACTTGTCTTCGGACACTCCCGGCACTAAAAGCCATACGCCATTTCATTTATATTTGTCGGAAACAGTACCTTATTTTGACTGTTTTGTTCAGCACTAACCCATGCTCAATAATTTCCTGGAATGTTTCGCATTCCGTACAAATGTGAACACCATCAGCTCCGTGCAAGTACTGTATCACAACAAATACTTTAATACACCAATACCGGACAGCTGTATCTCAACAACATTGAGTGGAGTGCGAACAGCGATGGTGGTGACATCTAGCGTGTTGGTGTGAACTGCATACTTGTCTATGCTACAGCTGAGCGGAATGCACCACACTCATTGGAAATATTTTAGTTAAAATAATTGAGTAATCACAATAATTAAGAATGAAATTTTAAAATATGAAATTCCTCCTTCATAAACCTCCAAACGAGCATTATGTTAGCCGTGCCTTTCGCTGTCTTAAAAATTATAAAGCAGAATCTGTTTGAGGATCCACCCAGCCTCTGGGGAAATACTTAATAACTACACTCTCCTCTTCTTTCTAACCTTTTCTCAATTACCTAGCGCAGGATGTTGTATGGACTTAGCCTAGTTTTCCGGCCGGATGCCTTTCATAACAGCAATCATATGTGGAGGGTTATATACCGTACTCACTAGTGTTTTTGTGGTTGTTTTTTGCATGATGTGTTATATATACTTGAAGATGCGTATGAATACGAACACAAACCCGTAGCCCTCGATCTACAGGAATTAACAGACGCGATTAAAATCTCCGACTTAGCCGGGAATCGTACCAGGGCCCTCTGAACCGAAGGTCAGTACGCTGACCATTCCGTGGTGGTGATTATTTTAAAAGGAAGTACAACTGGCCAGCCATCCTCTATTAACACTAATCAGAAGGGAAATGGGCCAGCCCCGTGGTGTAGAGGTAGCGTGCCTGCCTCTTACCCGGAGGCTCCGGGTTCGATTTCCGGCCAGGTCAGGGATTTTTTCCTGGACCTGAGGGCTGGTTCGAAGTCCACTCAGCCTACATGATTAGAACTGAGGAGCTATCTGACGGTGAGATAGCGGCCCCGGTCTAGAAAGCCAAGAATAACGGCCGAGAGGATTCGTCGTGCTGACCACACGACACCTCGTAATCTGCAGGCCTTCGGGCTGAGCAACGGTCGCTTGGTAGGCCAAGGCCCTTCAAGGGCTGTAGTGCCAAGGGGTTTGGTTTTAGAAGGGAAATGGAAGAAGTCCAACACTCCAAAGAATGATGGTATCATAAATGGGGAGGGGGGGCACGAAGAGCTAATCAATCAGCCAAAGAGCCAACGGGGACAGATAACCTAACAACATCCATAATTTATTAAGATTTTGGGAAAGAGAAGAAGCTGTAATTTAGAAACAGTAGTTTGGTCCATTATTTTGACTTCTTTCTTCTTATTCTTCTTCTTCTTCTTCTTCTTCGGTACGGCCAATCTTTCCGAACTCTACAGAGCAACTCAACCTCACGCTGACATCTCGCTTTTGCTGTTCTTTGAATTTTCTGTTTTACCTCTGAAGACAAAAATACATAATATATATAACACATATTGGGGTTACGCGAGTGAACTACGATGTTCATGACAAGGATGAAGGGTCCAGAATTTCCTAAAGTCTCTTTCACAAATTAATGCATGAAGAATTACCATACACACGTTTTAAATTAATTGGACTGGTGCTCAAGCCTATGCCAATAATGCACTGAAATAATTTTCTTACGCCGGGCTGAGTGGCTCAGACGGTTGATGCGATGGCCTTCTGATCCAATTTGGCAGGTTCGATCCTGGCTCAGTCCGGTGGTATTTGAAGGTGCTCAAATACGCCAGCCTCGTGTAGGTAGATTTACTGGCATGTAAAAGAATTCCTGCGGGATTATATTCCGGCACCTCGGCGTCTCCGAAAACCGTAAAAGTACTTAGTGGGACGTAAAGAAAATTATTATTATTTTCTTACAGTAAAAGAAAAGGTGACTGGATTCGAAACTCATGGCTTTGAATTTTCAATTTCAAAACTATCACGATAACCATTACGCTACAGACCCGCAAGTTTTCGATTGTGAAATTTATGGCACTGTTTAACAATATGGACCCTCAAGCTTGAGTATACTGGAGTTGCATATTTGTTAATATTATTGGTTTTACGTCCTACTAACATTTCAGTAGGGTATTTGATTGAATTTCTTAATATAAGGGGCATAGAATGTAACCAATGTAACCTCAACACAGATGGAAGGTCATTACTTTTTGTAATACTTGCGGTCCTTATCATTTCCCACGCCCGTTATCTTGCTGGGTAATTTGTTCAGCGCATAACATTTTTCTTGGAATATAACTGCAATGTAAGATTATTTAGTGACAAACACTGATACATTATAAACAACACGGCAGTGCGCCAAGAATCATGCAGATGGCAATATGTTTTTGAAGAGTTGGTCACACCAAGCCATGCAGGTAGCAGCACTATCGGCTTTCTCGCTGAAAACAGCAAGCTGTCCGGTATTATCATATTAAAGTATTTGATCACAACTTCCTGGTGACAGACTATGTTACGCTGGAGGGTGAGAGGGGAATCGCTCGTTCGGCCTTGGCCTTTCGTACTGCCATCTATGCACCCGCGATGTAACTATCAGTGGAGTTAGTTGTCGACATCAACGAGACTAGTGGCGATATTTTGAAATAAAATGTGAATCTAGAACTGACTCCGGCCGCCTCTTAGCAAAGTACGGCGATTAGAGTTGGAACTTATTAACAATCAATCAATCAATCAATCAATCAATCAATCAATCAATCAATCAATCAATCAATCAATCAATCAATCAATCAATCAATCAATCACCACTGAACTTCCTGTAGGACAGTCGCCCAAGTGGCAGGTTTCCTATCAGCTGTTCTTTACCTAGTCTCTTATTAAATAATTTCAAAGAATTTGGAAATGTATTGAACAACTCCCTTGGTAGATTATTCCAGTCCCTAACTCCTCTTCCTACAAACGAATATTTTCTCCAAATTGTCCTCTTAAATTTCAGTATCATCTTCATATTTTTATCCTCCTTACTTGTGAAAACAACACTGAAATATATTTATTTCAGGCCATCTCTCCACTGATGGGTCGGAACATAGCGCTAAGTCGAGCAGCTCGTCCCTTTTCTGCCAAGTCTTCCCAGCCCAAACTTTACAACCATTCTCTAATGCCCCTCTTTTTGTCGGAAATCACCAAGAGCAAATCGACCTGCTTTTATTTGTATTTTTTTCCATTTCTCGAATCAGATAATCCTGGTGCGGATCCCATACGCTGGGACAATACTCTAGTTCTGGTCTTACCAGAGACTTAAACGGTCTCTCCTTTACATCCTTACTACAAACCATAAATACCCTCATAAACATATCAAGCCACTTTATGTGATTACCCCAAAGAAGAACCTTCCTTATATTAACAACTTGTTAATTACAATGATCCCCATGAAGAACGTTCATCCCGTCAACACAGTAATTAAAACTGAGATAACTTTTTCTCTTTGAGAAACTCACAACCTGAATCTTTATCCCGTTAACCATCATCCCATTTTCTCCTGTCCATATGGCAACATTTTCGAGGTATTTTTGCGGTCACTCACAATCTTGTATCTCATTTATTAATCTATATGACATAAGGTTATTCACAAAAACCCTTTTCTCTGATGCCAATTTGTCAAATACGACCCCCATAGTGCTTGGATGTGATTTTTCTTGTATGATTTTATTTTTTCCACATTAATGATCACTCAGTAACACAAAAAGGGCATTCCGGAATGTACACTGTTAAAAAAAATTGGGGAACATGTTTTGTAACGTCTGGTATGTGAACGTTAATTTAGTAGATGGGGTTCCAATGGTCGTACAGCATACCTTGAGACCTTACCTACTCAAGGTATGTCAAATCGAAGTTATACTACATCTGTAGATGTAGTCATGCATTAAACTGTTAGGTGACCCCTCAAAACAAAGTGAATAGCGGTGTTTCCGTGTGTCGTTGTGAGGTACACAGACTACTGCGGTCGGTTGAGCACGTTGTACGTAAACCAGCACATCCCATGAGACATCGTAACGAGGTTCAAGTTGTAAGGGCCGTTACTTTGATCTAGGAAGGATGGACTTTTCTTCGTGTTGCTTTGGATCTCAGTGTCTCTCCGTCAGTTATTCAACGCCTGTGGAATTGCTACATCGAGACAGGCCAGTTCACAAGGAGGGTTGGACAAGGTCGTGGACGCATGACAACCCCACAGGATGACCGATATCTGACCATCTGTGCGTTGCGGCGTCTTTCAGCAAGTGCCAGAGAAATGCAACAAGACCTCACGAGGGCCAATGGAGTCACGGTGTCTGACCAGACAGTAGGGAACGGGTGAGAAGTGTCCTTACGACCCAGATGCAGCAACATTGCGCAGCTTGCCTTCTGTTTGCCCACACCCACCTCAACTGGTAACTTCGCCAATGGAGGCTTGTGTTGTTCACAGACGAGTTCAGATTTCCCCTGACTCTGTGATGGACGTCAACATGTATGGAGATGCTGTGGTGAGCAGTGCATGCCAAATGTTGTCCAGGAAGGCGACCGATTCGGACAAGGTTTTGTGATGGCGTGGGGTGGCATCAGTACTGATGGCCGTACGGATCTTCTTGTCGTCCGTGGTAATCTTACCGTTGCAGGGTACATCGGGCAGATACTGCTACAGCATGTTTTGGTTGCTGCATACGGTCTTGGCCCTGAATTAGTACCCGTGCACGACAATACCAGGGCTCATGTATCGCGCATCACCAGAGCTGTCTTGCGAGAACTGGACATTCAAGAGATGGAATGGCCTTAATCCCATCGAGCATGTATGGGATAGGCTTGACATAAGTGTTCGTGGGCGTCCTGTTCCACCACAGACTCTCCAAGACCTCGAACAGGCTCTCATTGAAGAGTGGGACCTAATACCGCAACGTGATCTCCGTCGACCTATACGGAGCATGCCCCGCAGGTGCCAAGCTCTGATAAATGCTCGTGGAGGACATACGCCATACTGATATTCTCCATCTGTGATAAAAATGCACCCTGGAGGACTGTTATAACTTTGTTTACGCCAACATTTTGACTTTTCTGCATGTGTTCTGAAAATGAACGCGAATCCATCGATGTTCTTTTGTGTACATCAACGGTAAATAATAAATGTTTGGCTGATAATATACCTGGATATGAGGTATTGTTTTGTGGAGCATGACATACGTTCAAAAACATGTTTTCCTAATTTTTTGAACTGTGTAGTTAATTATTTTTAAGAAAAGGTAGCAAGCTTGTAGGCTTTGGAAAGTAGTGCATAAAAGCTGTTTAGAGATTAATGGAAGACAGAGTTTTGAAATTAATTCCAGTTAGAATACAATTCTAACGTATCATTTTTATTATCATGTTGGAATAGAGACGAATTATCGATAAAGGTATGTCTAAGTGCTTTGGAAGTGATATTTAGGCGCGGTTATGTCGATAAACGTCAAACTGAATATTGGGGTCGACAACGACCCTTGCTGTAAATACTACACTCAATTATTTTTGAAATTTATTTGTATTTGAAATAAATTACTCTTAAATGAATTGATAGTAACAAAACATGTATTTTGTAATTATTTCTAACCATGGCCTAAATTGAGTTAACCAAATCATTTAAATTTGAGGAAATATACAGGTCCAATTATACTGCCTTAAGGAATTCTCCTCTTAAAGATTACAGGATCAGATAATGCATCACCTACTATAATTCTGGGAGTTATATTTTGTAGAAATATAGCCTCCCATTTTGTCAGTGTTTTGTCTAGTCCAAAATTTCACTCATTTCTGTCACTAGTCTCCCGTGATCTGCCCTATCATGAGCCTTGAATAGGTCAATAGCGATACAGTCCGTTTGACCTCCTGAATTTAAAATAACTGCTATATCTTGTTGGAATCCTAGTTGAGCTTCAGTGCAATAAATGCTTCCTAAACCCTGCCTTCTATCAAACCAGTTAGTAATTTCGCGAACATGTCTTGTCATGTAACCTGAAAGAAAGCTTTTCCAAAGCTTACATGCAACATGTGTCTAGCTGACTGGCCTATAATTATCGTATTTATATTTATCAATCTTTTATTCATTTGGCACAGGCCTTTCTTGCAAACAGTAAACAAATACGTATTTCTGATATGGTACTGTATCTCATCCTAATGCGTTTAGTATACCTGTGGTGCCGATGGCTTAGTGCAATAATATTCCATATCCACTCATGGCCAGTTTTTTTTAATGCCATATTTTGAAGTCACTCAAACATCTCTGACTTATGCACAAGTATTATACGTCCAAATATTAGTGAACGTACTTATTTCCAAGATGCAAATACTGCATGTGCTGATGTTTCATCCAAAAAATCTACTACAAGAAGGTGGGGGACAACGGGGTGTCCCACTGGGTTTTTGTGACAAAGTTGCTAGGCACATGTCTGAATTCAGGTGGAGCAAAAGACACGATAGACCGTCAATTCAATACAATTTTATTTACAAGTGGGCGATGATAATTACAGTGACGTGAATATGTAAATACACTAAAAAACCGATTAACTGATTTTATCCTTAGTGCTGTTAAGTTATTATTTATTGTGAACTAAGTTTTCTAGTCTGCCTGCTGTCATTTCTTGATGGATACAGGCATTTCGCATCCATCTCTTGGCACAGGCCAGAGTAAAGTGTAGCTTCCACCGAAGTCCCAGGCAACATCCATGTGCTGGGGTATGGCTAGTGCTGAGTAATGACATTAAGAGCATGACTAGTGCATCTGAGTTTTATGAAAGGTGGTGCTCATAGGGTCAGTCGTGCTGCGATAGTACTTTCTGACCCAGTGAGGAAAGCAATGGTAAACTACCTCCCTCCTCATCTTGCCTAGTACGCTTCATTTTGGTGCTGCCATTGGTTTTTGGGGTTTCCTTATAACCGCATAACCTTTGGTGGTGTTATTTGATGATCCAACCAGCCTCTGGGCTGATGACTTAACAGACAGACAACTTATCTGGCTGATCACCTAGCAGAACAGATGGCTAATTATACCCAGAGCATATGTTTCAATACATTTGGTAACTTACAAAATTTCGTAAATCATATACCATCTGCCCTGATTACACTAAGTCTACCGCAATGATACCGTTATGCCAAGCATAATATTCTCTATTCAGTGATACCCTTATCATGAGTCGAAATTTGCATACAGAAGTCAAAATGAGAAAATTAAGATATTCGCATATTTTAAGTCCTGCGTAATTTGTTCCTATGAGTTGTAGGGAAAACATTAGGGTACCGTCAACTTGTGCTTAGGGAGGTTTTTATAATGGCACCCGACAAACGGGTGTTGGAATTCATATCTTGACGGTTAGATCACCAATTTGCATTGTTACCTGCAAATAAAATGTTTTTGTTGCTGTTATTAAGTCGCTGAGTGCCTTAGTTACTTATGTTTCTTGATTATTGTATTAGTAAATCTGTTTATTTGCCCACAAATTGACACCAGAATTGCTTAGATTAGATGAGCCTTTCACTCGCTTTAGCGGTTCGAATCGTACTGAACCATTTGAAATCCTCGCGGTGCATTTCCCTGCACAGTCTGATGACGACCGTACGATAAGATTTTCTATGACTCATGTAATAAAAGGATCGACCTATGCAGAGGTATTTTTACATATTCTTGAAGAGTGATTGCCACGGTGTCGAGAAGAACAAAATATCACTACACTCACATTCCGAACACGAAAGGCTGAGTTATAAAACGTTGTCACATCAAAACCACCGGCGAATATATTGTTCTTATTCAAATGGCCTGTACTAAGCCTTTGTCCTGCAATGTGTAGCAAGTGGCTAAGATATGAAAAGTATTGTCCAGTCACAATTCATTTCAAAGGTGATCTCAGCCCTCCCAAATTTAAGGGAATAGATATCATCCGAAAATGAAAAGGAGAAAATGATTTCATGGGACACTGTGAATGTCGTCCAAAAATATTCAGAGGAACTAACTATATTTGAGCCAAGAATAATGACTTACTCAACACTGGAGTCGTCCCATCTGAATACAGGCACTTTGTTGAAGATGTCCCTACTGTTAAGAAGTCAAGGGGTCTTGTACACGGCGTGGTTAGTGATGAGGAATAGGCGATTGTTTTTGAAATATTGTTGATATAGTAATTCATAAATGAGCACTGATTATTCAACTTAATTTACTTAATTACTCATATCTTGTGACGATATTAAGAACATACAAAGAATTTAATTATAAATGATGAAAAACATTGAAAAATCGGTTCCTGTTAGACCTACAACAACGATTGGGCCTCGAAGTTCTCTTATGCATGTTTAGTGCCAAATATGATATATCCCGAAGTTTAATTAAAATACGATGGTTAATTCCTGTACTGATGCACAGAATGGTTATACAGCTGTGTAAACAAAGTTAAAAGGAATTGATCTATAGATCAGAAGCATTGGCTACAGTTATAGTATTCGTAATAAGTTACTGCAACTCCAGAGATTTTCAGTTTGAGTTTAATCTAAACCATGACTTTTGACATACATTGTGCCAAATGGACGCAACGCCCTTATATCAAGATGGAGCCGGCCACTGAGATCACTAAATGAAATACTCGCGCACTAAGCCATCGATGTATCATGTGTTGGAAAGCTGATGAGTAAAGATAAATCACTTTTCATACAAATATTTAAACGTTTACAAAATCGTTAACTATTTCTGTGAAATTCCATGATAATTTAGAGTCAAATGGAACCACAAATATGAGTGAAACTCAGAACTGACCTTTTTTTCAGTGTTGTGCTTTTAATTTTGTAAATGTTACGATCTTTCTAAGTAGAATTATTTAATAGTGAAAAGTAATCTTTGTAGATATGGTTTGGACAGCATTTTTTGCTCTGCTCGATGACTAGCCTAGCAGTTGATCTTCATATCGTTGTGGTCATATTGTTTCCGTCCTGAATCACTTGTAGCCATGTTTGAATTATACCTCCTGACATATTATTCCGATATGCCCTGTCGTGAGATTATAATATCGAAACTTAATAATTATAAACCAATCATTTAAACTAAGCAATTTAAGTGAGATTTCAGTGTTACTTTATATTACACAAATAACTTGAATGGATTTGGTCATGTTACCTCGTATGAAATGTAATCGGTTAGCTCACCTTAATTTACATTTTCCCTTAATAAGATTAATGATACTCGTAATTTGATAATGAAAATCTAGTGTCTGTTGAGCCATATTAATAAGATATGATAAATTATTTCATTTGACTAGTTTAACACTTCCTTACGACGCTCAACCTATGTTAGAATGTATGCTCAAATTTTATTCTGCTCTGTTATGTTTGAATTCTATTAAGGTATTGGAAGATAAATTAAGGTCGTCGAGCCTATTAATTTATTGGAGCGGAGATATTTTGGGAACACAGATTAGCAAGAAGCAGTATTTGAATATTTGAATATAATGCGATTTGTTGTACGTACGTAGTTTTGTACATGCACTGAATAAGGCTAGGATGTTGTAGGAAATAATACCCACCAATGTTAGGATAATTTCAGGAATGTTGACACTTTAATTGAGATCACGATCATTTACACCCATTGTGCACCCTCCATGACGAGAAATCCATCCCCAACACGAGGCATGGATGACGGTGGTCCCCTCGGAAGGTCAGTTGAGAAGAGGGAGTTCGATTCACACCTCAGCCGTCCTCGAAGTGGTTTTCCGTAGTTTCCCACTTCTTCTCCAGGCGATTGTTAAGATGGTACCTAAATTGAAGCCACGGCTGCTTCCTCTATCGCTTCCAATCTTCTCATCCCCCACAGCATACCAGGTGAGGCCGCCTGGGCGAGGATCTTGTTCTCCTCCCCAGTTTCATCCCCGACCAAACCTCACGCTCCAGGACACTTTACCTTGATGTGGTGACGGTGGGATACTTCGCCGATCCCGCGAGGAAAGACGAACATGGACGTTAAACAGATGATGACAAAATGAATGAAACGCTCCTGGTTACTCTGCGTTCAGACCCGCTTTCACCTGTACCTATACCTTTTTCATTTTGATTTCCTACACGGGAAGGCATCTTTTATGAAGAATTCAATTATATGAAGTATCATATACCCTAATAAGAATGTTACATAAAATAAAGTAGACTATTGCTACCTAAACATCGACTGCGGACAAGCGGATTGTAAATGCCACTCTCAACATTATGCTGGATTCATTCAACCAAGTAATAGGTACATACTCTAGCATAAGAAATGGTAACTCTCTGGGCTTAAGGGAGTCATGATTTTCAGCTCATTGCAGTGTTTGCAGGAAGGCAGACCTGTCTGCCCTTTCGAGTTCAGGACTTGTAAAGTCTAAAATCAGTTTCGAAGATTTTTTTTTTTTTGCTAGGGGCTTTACGTCGCACCGACACAGATAGGTCTTATGGCGACGATGGGACAGGGAAGGGCTAGGAGTGGGAAGGAAGCGGCCGTGGCCTTAATTAAGGTACAGCCCCAGCATTTGCCTGGTGTGAAAATGGGAAACCACGGAAAACCATTTTCAGGGCTGCCGATAGTGGGATTCGAACCTACTATCTCCCGGATGCAAGCTCACAGCCGCGCGCCTCTACACGCACGGCCAACTCGCCCGGTAGTTTCGAAGATGTAGCTGAGAACATGCCTTAAACAGAGATTTACGGGACGTACTATTTGTCGCTTGAAGTGGCTACATGATACTAGGCGCAGCTGTTATGTGGTTTCCTCCCGGATTCAGAGTGTGAGTCTTCTTTCGAAATTCTTAATTTTATTTTTAAACTATACTCGTTTAGGCATTCGTAATAAAGGTCTAATCTCCTTAAGTCCCAAATGTCATTTTTCATCCTTACAAAGGAAGCGTACGTAAGAAAGGAAGAATACCTTGCGACTAGCATGTGATAAACGGCTACGACGAACGAAGCGCACTGCTCACATTGTATACTTTATGACTAGGGACAGGAATGTCATGTTCTTATAATCCTTGTATATATATGCATTTATGCATTGAGAACTGTTACAATATGCACATAAATATGCCACTATAAAAAGTACTAACATATCATATTGGCATAAAAAGTAAGGCAATTTTATATGATCTCTCTGTGAATAAACATACTATGTAAACCATGTAAATTATTTAAATTGTAAAAACATCTATAATATTGAAGAGTTAGGGTACCTTTTCATTAAATCCCAATAATTAATGGTACTCATATTTTTAATTCTCCACATCCTCAAGTTCTTTTCTACTGCAGTTTACGACAACCACCAAATGTTCTGAATTTTTCCGTAGTTAGCCTCCTCCTATTGGTTCTTAAGATATTCTTATAGCGTAAAGAACTTGTCTACACCTGAAAGGAACTTAGGGGTGCGTATACGAAAGCTGCAATTTAATCTGGGTTTAGTGTTAATTCACTACAATTTCTACAATCTCACGCATTTGATTATAACCTGTGTTTTTTGAAATAACATTAGGCACTTTTTCCTTCACTACATTGCTAACTCTTCCATGTATCGAATTTAATTTAGAGACAGTGGTTTTGAAGTTCATTAGCGACTGGCACTGCGTAATACTGTCGGTTTGCAAAGAAGTAATAGCGGAAGGAAGATGAGGGAAATGCGCAGATATGTAGGAAAGGTTACTTACTACTTCTTCATTCTTCATTATAACAAGAGCAATTTTAATTTAATAACAATAATTTGGATCAAATGTATTCACTATATTCCCAAATGTATCCAAATGTTCGGTGTAATATAGACCGCTTAAGCTTGCTCTGGCGGAAATGTAACATTCGGTGCTACAGCTTTAAATACTTGTTTTCTCTATTTTAAAAATACTGTATTTACAGAAGATATCAGCTTATGTAGAGGCAGAACATGTCCATGAATTGTTTCTGCATCCCGATGTTACTCATAGGCTAGACAAGTCAAATATATCATATTTGGAAACATAATTTTAACAGCATAGGCAGCTTTGATCATGTAGGTCGCATCTTCGTTCAGAAAGAGTAATACACGTTCGTACCGAATACCATCTGGCCATAGCAAGTTCATACAGTGAACACTAAATTTGGAAACTGAAGATCTACTTGTAACTTCAATTCGTTCTATCGCAAGGAGAAATGGGGTGGTTGGTTGATTTTTATGGAGAAATCTAACTGTAAATTTCTCCATAGACAGTCCTTCCCTGTCTTGTTTTTGTCCATTAACACCCACACAAGCTGTTCTCTAATATTTTCAATTGTAGGATCATATCGAAGGGTAGGTTGGTCCGGCACTTTACACTTTGTGTACTGCAGAATGAATTTTCGGAGTATCGGGTTGGTGGATTTCGACAGTGGAATGTCTGCCGCTAAAAGTGTTTTTCAAAAATCTAAGAACTGTGAAATGTTACGATTTGAAAATTCACCCAATAATTTTTGCACAGGGACCCTTTTCGAGAATTTACGTTCAATATTTTCTTTGTGTTCATTAGTATTCGAATGTTGCTTGTCATAACAAACTGTTTCCTCGCACGCTCAGCGGTACAAAATTGTACTCTCTGTAGTTAACAAATTTGCTTCAAACTCGCGTTGAAACCCCTTTACCCTAGCTTTGTTGCTTATTTCTGCTTTCGGCATGGTTGACAAATACAAGGTCTTCACCATATACATGCACCGAACCACTGAAATGAATGACCTGAAGTTTCAACTCGATAACAATTTTAGATCTGCAGGATATTTCGGAGTTTAATTTTTAAACGGTTAACTATTGACTATTTTCCTTTGAGTAAATTAGTAGGTTGAATCTTTATAAATATTAAGAAATATTAAGCAATAAAAATAAAATTTAACTCCTTAACAGTCACCAATGTGACGTGAGCTAATGATTGCGTTGCGTGTTAGTTTTTATCAGTATTACCAAGTTTCAAGACTGGCTCGAGGGAACATATTATTTGAAAATATAGTATTTTTAAATCAACTATGAAGATAAAATAAAAGTAAAATTTACAAATTACTATTTTACAAATTTACAATTTACGCGTAAAAGAAGCAAATATGCAGCATAATTATGTGAAGTGCTGAAATATTATGCTTATTAACATAACAGGCGAAATATGCAACACAAAATCTTGTCTAAAGGATAGGTAATTTAGTACATAACTCCCACACTTCCTGACAGAAGAGATATGCATTTTCACACGCAAATTTCTTAACAGGTATTCTCTTTAGTGACTAATCCAGATTTCACAACAATGGAACTGTTATTCGTCACGACTTCCATTAGTGGAGGTGTTGAAAATGCTAACAGGATTTCAGGTACAATGGGGCTTCAACTTGATAGGTGACACGTTAATTGAGTCGTATTTCTTCGAAGAAAACCTAACGTGGTCATGCTACATACAATTTCTTCTAGAAAACGTCCCGCTCTTATTGGAGGACATGGCTCTTACGACACGGTTAAGAATGTGATTCCAGAAGGACACGACATATCCGGGACGGTGGATTGGACGAGGCGGTTCTCTCACATGGCCGGCTATATCTCCTGACCTTACTCCACCAGATGTTTACCTCTGGAGGTATTTAAAGGAAGGAGTCTATGCACAGGCGCTGGAGAGCCCAACTCATTTACAGCGGCTCATAAATGATACCTGCAGGCAGGTTTCATCACATATTTGGCAGAGTGAAAGACTGCCTCTCTTCCGCCGTCCTCAGATTTGCATTCATGAAGAAGGTGATCGTTTCGAACATTTTCTCATTAATCAAATGGCCATACATAAGCCCGTACCTCCGTCGATTATAGCTTACTCTACTGCAAATAGCTCTTTTAAGGGCCACTTAAAACAAATATAGCAGAGACCCGTAATATCAAAGTAATCATGATAGAGTTTCGTCTTCATCAGCGTGACTCACACGACCATTAACAACGAAATAAAAACATTCCTACATCGGATTCGAGCTTTTGACTAAGGACCATCTGTTTCCTCCTCAAACTTAAAGTACACTCGGCTATTACGAACTGTTAATTAAATTAATGGCTTGTGGCCTCCGAAGGGACTTGGTGCAGGTTTTTAGAATTGACGCCGTATGGACGACCTGCGCGTCTATGAGGACGGGGCCCACCTATGATTAATTCTAATGATGAAAGCGGCACACGCACATCCAGCCCCCGATCCATCGGAATTAACAAATAAATGTTAAAATACCCGACCCGGACAGGAATCAAGCCCAGGAACCCCTGGATCAACGGACAAGCACGCTCTTATATCGATATATTTTGCTACTTGCTTAACGTCACAATAACACATCGAAGGTTTCGGTGACGGGAAAATGGGGAAGGGCTAGGACTGAGAAGGCAGCGACCGTGGCGTTTATTAAGGTACAGCACCAGCATTTGCCTGGTGTGAAAATGGGAAGCCACAGAAAGCCATTTTCAGGGCTGCCGATGATGGGACTCGAACCCACAATCTCCCGAACGGAAGCTCACAGCTGCGCGACCCTAACCGCACGGCCAACTCGCTCAGCTACTTTCAGTCATTCAGATATCGTATTCACCGTACAAGACGTTTTCGTGATATATGATTTTAATGATTCTATACCATTATTCGAAATTTTATAATTAATGCTGAGTTGGTTGACACGAATAAACGGGTAATTGTACAGAGCGTAACAAGACCAGGCATTGTTATGAGTGGCCAAGGTCAAGTAATTAGGTTTGATTATAATCTACGGGGTTACATAAAATTGAGTGAATGCGCGTAGCTGCGTCACCCGGTATATACAGTATATTAAAGGTATGTTACTTAATTATCTAATTAGTTTTTGCTTCAAGACATCGTTTGAGTAGTCATAAAATTATTTACGGTATATCTGTTTTGAGACATAATTGCATGGATATATCGGGATTTTGAAGTTCGTAAACATTCCAATTCTAGTTCAATCAATCAATCAATCAATCAATCAATCAATCAATCAATCAATCAATCAATCAATCAATCAATCAATCAATCAATCAATCAATCAATCAATCAATCAATCAATCAATCAATCAATCAATCAATCAATCAATCAATCAATCAATCAATCAATCAATCAATCAATCAATCAATCACTATTGATCTGCATTTAGGGCGGTCGCCCAGCTGGCAGATTCCCTATCTGCTGTTTTCCCAGCCTTTTCTTAAAATATTGCAAAGAAATAGGAAATTTATTGTACATCTCCCTTGGTAAGTTATTCCAATCCCTAACTCCCCTTTCTATAAGCGAATATTTGCCCCAATTTGTCCTCTTGAATTCCAACTTTATCTTCATATTGTGATCTTTCCTACTTTTAAAGACACCACTCAAACTTATTCGTCTACTGATGTCATTCCACGCCAACTCTCCACTGACAGCTCGGAACATACCAGTTAGTCGAGCAGCTCTTCTCCTTTCTCCCAAGTCTTCCCAGCCTAAACTTTGCAAATTTTTGTAACGCTACTCTTTTGTCGGAAATCACAGAGAACAAATCGAGCTGATTTTCTTTTGATTTTTTCCAGTTCTTGAATCAAGTAATCCTGGTGAGGGTCCCATGCACTGGAATCCTACTCTAGTTGGGGTCTTACCAGAGACTTATAGGCCCCCTCCTTTTCATCCTTACTACAAACCCAAACCCTAAATACCCTTATAACCATGTGCAGAGATCTGTACCCTTTATTTACAATCATATTTATGCGATTAACCCAATGAAGATCTATCCTTATATTAATACCTAGGTACTTACAATGATCCCCAAAAGGAACTTTCACCCCATCAACGCAGTAATTAAAACTGAGAGGACTTTTCGTATTTATGCAACTCACAACCTGACTTTTAACACCGTTTATCATCATACCATTGCCTGCTGTCCATCTCACAACATTAACGAGGTCATTTTGCAGTTGCTCACAATCTTGTAACTGATTTATCACTCTGTACAGAATAACATCATCTGCAAAGAACCTTATCTCTGATTCCACTTCTTTACACATATCATTGATATATATATAAAATATAAAGGTCTAATAATACTGCCTTGAGGAATTCCCCTCTTAGTTATTACAGGGATAGAAGCTTCGCTTACTCTAATTCTCTGAGTTCCATTTTCTAGAAAATTAGCCACCCATTTAGTCACTCTTTTGTCAAGTCCAATTGCACTCAGTTTTGCCAGTAGTCTCCCATGATCTACCCTATCAAACGCCTTAGATAGATCAATCGCGATAGAGTACAATTGACCTCCTGAATCCAGGATATCTGCTATATCTTGCTGGAATCCTACAAGTTGAGCTTCAGTGGAATAACATTTCCTAAACCCAAGTTACGCAAACCGCGGGTGGGCACATCTAAAAAATACGTCTGGACGTAAACAACGGTTACGAGCACGGAGTTCATAATAAAATACTGTCATTTACCAACCATTCAGACAAAATAAAGATGTCACCTGCAGTTGTACTGGAAATGTCAGTGAATACTAACGGCCTAAACAACCCACTCCATTGATTACAAAACCAACCTACATAAACACAATAATAACCTGACATTTCCACTGTATCGTGAAATGACGCGCTACAGTATTTTGAGGCCTCCGCATACAATATGTTTTATTCTATTAACAGACGTGTCAAAGTCCACAATTTGTAGATCGCTCTAGGACATAAGGCGCTGATGAAATAACTCGCCTCCGTTGAAACCTTTTTCCATATTCTTTATTAATCTAAATTACTGCTCAGATATGAGCTTTAAAACAGGTGACACTTCATACTTCAACTCTTTAAACACCATTGTGATTTTGCTATAAGCACTTCACTGACTGAACAGATTTCAAGGTTGTTTATTTCCACAGATTTCCCAAAAAGCTTTGATCTCAGCTACGTTCATGTCTTTGTAATGTGCTAGAAATCGTCCCAGTTTTTGTATTCCTGTGTGAAAAGTACAAAACGGCAAACATCACCGTAAAGAGTCTGTCATGTTTAAGAATACCCTGCCAACATACACCGAAAATCGGTAGTGGTTTTGGGACATTCCAGCGGCCTATTTTCCCGCCAGCGACCTCCTCATAGATATGCTCACTTAGACAGCTAGCTTAACCTCACCTGATGTTATAACCTAACGCCGAGCCCCGTGTTATACATGTCTAACTCAGAATTCCACTATTTACTCGGTTTCGCCAAGGAGGCCTAGCTTTAATTCTAGGTTAAGGTAGGAGTTAAGTTAACCCCTCTTTTCACCTGGGTTAAACTGTTAATTCACCGGGCGAGTTGGCCGTGCAGTTAGGAGCGCGCAGCTGTGAGCTCGCATCCGGGAGATAGTGGGTTCGAATCCCACTGTCGGCGTCGCTGAAGATGTTTTACCGTGGTTTTCCCATTTTCACACCAGGCAAATGCTGGGAGTGTACCTTAATTAAGGCCACGGCCGCTTCCTTCCCATTCCTAGGCCTTTCCAGTCCCATCGTCGCCATAAGACCTATCTGTGTCGTGGCGACATAAAGCAACTAGCAAAAACTGTCAACTCGAGGCTGAAAGCAAAATGGCCGCCGTAAATGATGCGTTTGATGCAGAGTTTCTATATTCAGATACGCCAAACTGTGTTCCTAACACAAATGGACCAATAATGCGGGGGAATTACTTTCAAAAACTATGTGGCAAACAATTTCCGAACACTGTCAAAAACCGTTATCAGTAAAGTCGTTGATGAATTTCGCGAGAGGTTAGAAATACAAGTGATTGCATTATATGTTTCACATAATGGTCGGACACAAATGCTGCGGTCAATAGAATGGTCTCTAACATATTTGCAGCTATAGCCTCAATGAGAGCAAGATATATAAAATTCCCCGTAGTCGAAGAATGCTCGCACGTAACTTACGATTTTTATCAAATGACTACGAAGGTTCCCTTGCTTCGCTACGGTATTATACTGAAATTTATAATTGAATGCTTATTGTTTTAGAGATATAATCAGCCGAAATTCGCGATCCAACTCGTTTCCTGCGAGAATCCGCCAAAATTCGCGATCTGACTTGTTTTCTAATAGATTACGCCAAGCTTCCTCCCATTTTTCATTCTTTCTTTCCAGCAATCGATTTCGTACTTCCCGGGCTAGGTCCAGGTATTCCACCCGGTCGGTTGGGTCCCTAAATCTTTGCCATCTTTTCCTATAAGCATTTTTAATATGGATCAATTCCTTCAGGTGATCCGACGTGGTGTCTTCTTGGGTGCCTTGGCGGTACTGAACCCGCGCCCGGACTGCGTTCTTAGTCATTACCCGTCCAGGACCTGTTTCCAGCGCGGTCCGCACATTCGACGACGGTCCAGAGCATTATTATTATTATTATTATTATTATTATTATTATTATTATTATTATTATTATTATTATTATTATTAGATAGTCTGGACCCCACAGCAAGATATAAGAACGCTACTGGGCGGTAAATTACATCTGCTGCCATTGTCATTGTTGACAATGTGACCAGCACCATTGTCGAGCGTAGGCAAGTGTGCGGGATTTCTGACGATACGAATGACATACTTCCGTGCGTTATTGACCTTATTATAGAGGTGAACAATTAGACAGTCAATCTCAATCCTATCGTTTATTTCAAACGTGTTTAAATTTTTATTTATATGCCAGGAGAATCTACTGTAATCTAAGAACGTTCTCCGAAGGAAAAGATGGCTGTTGAAAACGAACCCAGGAAAGATTAAAAATGTCGGTTTATGTTCAAAATAAGTACATCGAAAATCTACAGCCTGTTTCCAGTCAGTCGACAGGGTCAGGAATGGAGTGAATAAAGCCTCATCTAGCGGCGACAATAGGAATAGTGCCGGCTGGCGAAGCACTCCTTTGGGTCAATGATCGATGAATGACAAATGAAATGAAATATTGGACAGTGTTGCTGGAATGAATGATGGCAGGGAAAACCGGAGTATCCGGAGAAAAACCTGTCCCGCCTCCGTTTTGTCCAGCACGAATGTCACATGGAGTGCCCGGGATTTGAACCACGGAACCCAGCTGTGAGAGGCCGGCGCGCTGCCGCCTGAGCAAACGAAGGCTCCTTATAAGTACATTATGAACAGTAAAATCAATTGGTCTCACCTCCTTCTACACCGCACCGCTGTTAAGTTTATTTACGCCACCCCCCTACCGAATTTTTTAAAAAAAGGCGGGTTTCTTTATGTTTAAAGGAGATTCCAAACACCAATGTTCACGTCTATTACATTCAGTTTTGAGATATAAGTATCCTCATAAAAAATGCACTTTTTTCACTTCCTTTCACACCCCCCCCCCTATGTGAATTTTCCGGCAAAAAATACTTGTTTCTTTAATAGTAAAGGATCTTCTAAATACCAATTTTTACTACTCTACTTTCTTCAGTTTTTTAGTTATGTATCCTCATGAAAGGAATTCAACTCCTTTCCTCTCCCGCCCCACAAGATGTTTTCCCCCCCAAAACGCGTTTTTCTTTGTTTTTAAAGGAGATCCAAATACCAATTTTCACGTCTGTAACATCTTTAGATTTTATTAACTGTATGTATTCTCATACAATTAAGTCAATTAATTTTTCAATTCTCTCTCACACACACACCCCCTCCCACTTCAACGAATTTTCCGAGAATACGTGTTTCTTTACTTTTAAAGCAGATTCCAAATATCAAATTTCACGTTTGTAGCATCTTCATTTTTGAGATATCAGAAGCCTAATTAAAAGAATTCGACACAATTTTCAGTCACTTTCACCCCCCTCCACTTAAGTGGTATTTCCGAAAACTAAAAATACACGTTTCTTGATTTTTAATACAGATAAAAAATACCATTTTACTTCTGTAACATGTTAAGTGTTTTGATATAATCTGTAGAAATTCTCATTTTGAAATGTCACCCCTTTTTAGTTCCCCTTAAGCGGAGTTTCCAAAAACAAATCTCCTATGTTACTTTACATTTACAGGAGATTCCACATACCCACTTTTTTAAGGTCTGTAACATTTTACGTTTCTCAGATATTCTGTAGATATAGTCTTTCAAAAAATTCACCCCAATTTGTTACACCTGTTTAACTGCCATTAATTGGATTTTCCAAAAACAAAAAATACGTGTTTCTTTATTTTTAAAGGAGATCCCATATACAAATTTTCAGTTCTGTAATATCTTCAGTTTCTGAGATTTACGTATCCTCATTAAAGGTATACAACCCATTATTCACCCTTTTACACCCCTCCTATTGGGATTTACAGAAAACAAAATATACGTGTTCCTTTATTTTTAAAGGAGATTCAAAATACCAATTTTTACATGTATAAACTTTAAAAGTTTTGAGATATAGATACTCATTTTAAAAATTCACCCCCTTTTCACCCCCCATTAATTGGAATTTCCAAATACAAAAAAATACGTGTTTTTTTTAAAGGAGATCCCAAACACTAATTTTCAAGTCTGTAATATCTTCAGGTTATGAAATATAAGTAGCCTCATTAAAGGCATTCAACCCCTTTTTCACCCTTTTCCACCCTTCCTATTGGGATTTTCCGAACATACGTGTTTCTTTATTTTTAAAGGACATTCTAAATACCAATTTTTACATCTATAAACTTTAAATGTTTTGAGATACAGATACACTCATTTTAAAAATTCACCCCCTTTTCACCCCCCCCCCCATTAATTGGATATTCCAAAATCAACAAAATACATGTTTCCTTATTTTTAAAGGAGATTCCAAACACCAATTTTCAGGTCTGTATTATCTTAATTTTCTGAGATGTAAGTATCCTCATTAAAGGCATTCAATCCATTTTTCACCCCTTTTCACCACTCCTATTGGGATTTTCCGAAAACAAAAAATACGCGTTTCTTTATTTTTAATGAAGATTCTAACTACCAATTTTTACATCTGTAAACTTTAAAAGTTTTGAGATATAGACGCACTCATTTTATAAATTCACCCCCCTTTTCACCCTCCCATTAATTGGATTTTCCAAGAACAAGAAATGCGCGTTTCTTCATTTTTAAAAGAGATCAAAACTACCAATTTTCAGGTTTGTAATATTTTCAGTTTCTGAAATATAAGTACCGGTATCCAGATTAAAGGCATTCAACCCCCTTTTCACCCCTTTTTCATCCCTCCTATTGGGATTTTCTGAAAACAAAAAATGCGTGCTTCCTTAAAGAAGATTCTAAATACCAATTTTTACATGTAGAAACTTTAAAAGTTTTGAGATATAGATATTCATTTTAAAAATTCACCCCCTTTTCATCCCTCCATTAATTGGATTTTCCCAAAACAAAAAAATACGTGTGTTTCTTTATTTTTAAAGAGATCCCAAACACCAATTTTCAGGTCTGTAATAACTTCAGGTTATGAAATATAAGTAGCCTCATTAAAGGCATTCAACCCCTTTTTCACCCTTCTCCAGCATTCCTACTGGGATTTTCCGAAAACAAAAAATACGTGTTTCTTTATTTTTAAAGGACATTTTAAATACCAATTTTTACATCTATAAACTTTAAAAGTTTTGAGATATAGATACACTCATTTTAAAAATTAACCCCCATTTCACCACCCCCCATTAATTGGAATTTCCAAAAACAACAAAATACGTGTTTCTTTATTTTTAAAGGAGATCCCAAACATCAATTTTCAGGTCTGTAATATCTTCAGTTTCTGAGATATAAGTATCCTCATTAAAGGCATTCAACCCATTTTTCATCCCTTTTCACCACTCCTATTGGGATTTTCCAAAAACAAAAAATTGCGTGTTTCTTTAATTTTAAAAGAGATCAAAAGTACCAATTTTCAGGTCTGTAATATCTTCAGTTTCTGAGGTATAAGTACCGGTATCCTGATTAAAGGCATTCACCGAGCTCGATAGCTGAAGTCGCTTAAGTGCGGCCAGTATCCAGTATTCGGGAGATAGTAGGTTCGAACCCCACTGTCGGCAGCCCTGAAAATGGTTTTCAGTGGTTTCCCATTTTCACACCAGGCAAATGTTGGGGCTGTACCTTAATTAAGGCCACGGACCTTCCTTCCCACTCCTAGCCCTTTCCCGTCCCATAGTCACCATAAGACCTATCTGTGTCGGTGCGACGTCAAACGACTAGCAAAAAAAAATTAAAGGCATTCAACACTTTTTCACCGTTTTTCACCCCTCCTATTGGGATTTTCTGAAAACCAAAGAATACGTTTTTCCTTATTTTTAAAGAAGATTCTAAATACCAACTTTTACATCTGTAAACTTTCAAAGTTTTGAGATATAGATACGCTCATTTTAAAATTTCACCCCCGTAGCGACGGAATATCCAAAAATCCTCTCTTAGCGAGCACCTGCATCTTAATATGAATATATCCCCAAAATTTCATTTTTTTTAATGTCCAGTAGTTTTGGCTCGGCGATGATGAATCAGTCAGTCAGTCAGTCAGTCAGTCAGTCAGTCAGTCAGTCAGTCAGGACAAGTTATTTTTTTATATATAGATTTTACTTCCTAGTGTTTTGGGTGCGATGGATTGCACCCATGTCAAAAACCAATGCTCTTGAGCCAACAAAGGTGAAATACTGTAAATCGGAGCTGTAATGTTTATTTTTCTGTCAATTGTCAAGTAATCAGTGATGCCAACCACCAAATTCGTGATATAGTTGCAAAATGGCCCGTATCGGTAAACTATAGTACTATTTTAACAAACTCTCATGTTATAGCGCAGTTCGATATAGGAATGTTCAATGTACGGATACTGCTTGGGGATAGTGCGTAACCACAAAGGAAGTATTTGTTAACACATTTTCTAAAGTCTGAAGCTAGAACACTGCACAACTACAATGTAGCTCACGTCACGACACGAAACCGCGTGGAAAAATGATTGGAGTTCGGGAAAGAAGATTTCCAGCTCTGAGCTTGGGCTTTGCGAACGAAACTACATGCTACCTTGACAGTAATAATGGCAAAGGCGGTGTTACACAATATTGCTGTAGAGGCCCGAGATCAACTTCTCCCACACAACTTCAGTTTGAATCAGTATGTCACAGAAAGAACAAGGAACACGAATGTTCGAAATTAGAACGGCATGATTCTCCATACTGATAACGTCGGCACAGCAGTGGCATGTAGCAATGAAACGGCACAACAACACTTCAATAGTTGTAAGTACAGGACTTACGAAAAATATGCTGTGCATTAAGAATGTACTTTGAAACTAACCTGTACAGTATATACTTTTGTGTATGTTACTGATAATGTGAGGAAGGTCTGCCATCTTTCGAAAAACAGCTCTAGGCACAGAGGAGCTAATATACTTTATCAGGAACCTAATAGCAATATTCACAATCTACAACATTTCAAAAATAACATTAGTAACATGAATAATCTAGTTATTAGGTGTTTAGTAAATCCAAGAGTCCATATAACTAACTGATGACGATGATCGTATCCACAGATTTTCAAATGTTAAAAGTGCTCCAGTATGAAGCACCCACTGACTGTAATGAAGTCTTCAATTTGAGTTTCCACAGGGCAGTGTGGACAGTGAAATAGATGCTCAAGATCCTGAATAGCTCCACAGTTGCAAGCGGCATTCTGTGTATAATCTCATCCTTTGAGTGTAACGTTGGTTATAGGCATTCCACTTCTTATCCCATTCAGGGTCATCCAGACATGCCAAGATTACCAAGAATGTGCTGGAGTTCCTTCTATTGGCCGATTCCAGTCGGATAGTGTGCTGCCAGTATTGATTATTAAGATAATATTTGGTGTTACTAATAGAGCTCCTCCGTGATGTGAGGCGCTGTTTTAAGACTTCATGATCATAGAGAGGATGATGGTTGCTCACCTCTTGTTTGAGTTTCTCAGTTTCAACTGCTACTTGCCGTCGGATTAAAGGTGAAGCTATGCTACAAGTATGGTGTAGCTTTTCGACGTTTGTTGGATTGAGGAAGTCAGAAATTGCACAGTAAGTGTCGGTCAAAGCAATATTTACTTTCATGGAATGAACAGAGTTGATACAAACTAGACAAACATACAAAGCTGTAGAGAAAGAAAGTGTCAGGGCCGTACTTCATACATTTACTGGGTGTGCTCCCCAGCTTGATCGCGTTAACATGCGTAGTATATTATTCCTGGCTCTGACCTTCATACTGACAGGAGGAAAATATACTCTAAACGTAAGAGCCAGATCAATCTGAACTCCAAGATATTTGACAACAGGGCTGAACTCAAGCTGCTTTCCTTCCCAACTGATGTTAAGTTCGTTATTACCAGCATGATTACGTAGATGGAAGTGTGTAACCTGTGTTTTCCTAGGATTTGGCTTAAGTTAGTCGTCCCTTTAATTTTAATATTAACTGTCAGCGTTCCAGTCATGATGAAATCAAATTCACCCTACTCTCTAGCTCAATACCTTATCGGCTAAGTAAATGTTCTTACTCATAGTTTATTTGAAGACGTGATAGGGAGAGAAGGCCTGATAGCGAACAACACTAAACATGCATGACCGTGCCTACGTGATCACGGATTGTCAATAGTGGGGTGTCCTTAGTATGTTACATGTTCTGCCCCGCCATTTTGTCTCATGCTTCAGACATAGCTGTCTCAGTAGATTGAAGTTTTGAGTGTGTTTTGAACACAAGGAGACGACCTCCAGGTCACGAAAAAACGACTGTAGGCTATTAGTATTTTCTAGAGTTCAAATGTATGAGCTCGAAATTTAAGATCAGAAAGTGAGCGTTCTATTCACCAAAAGCATAGAGCCACGCGTGAAGGTCATGTGATCACTGCAAGAGTTCGCTCTGACCGTTAACAAACACGTAAACAGGCAAGTCACAAACGTCACTCACTCTGAAACACACATAATTTCTGCAATAATACGAGTGCGAGGAGGAGGTTAGAGCCGCTCCCTGTATCAGAATTAGCTGAAGCCTACAATAATCGAACCCTTGAACTCAAGCTCAGGAAGCGATAACCACTAAACTACTTCAGCCGTTGTCGAGCTGCAGCTTGTTCCGTTAAGGTTAGCCAAAAAGTTGAAGTCGAGTCTGCGAGGTCATCCGGAGCCTGTGAGGTGAGGAACTTCAGCCCAGCCGAGGATTGAGCTAGAGCTTCTTCCAGTAACACAATTATCTGAAGCCTACAAGATTCGAACCCTTGCAAAGCATGCAACTCACTTTTTTACTGTGTTTTTCCTATTACATTACAAAAATATTCAAGCAGACCAGCTCTCTCGAGATTAAAGCCTTCTCCCGATAAGGGTCCGTGTATACGACAGGAGACCAGTGAGTTCGAACCTTCAATAATGCCAACAGGCTGAGCCACGGTCGAAGTTAACTAGAACTCAAAAAGCCAGAGCTTCATCATCTAAGATATTCAGCCAAGTAGTAGAATATAGTTCATGAGTGAGAAATCCTAACCCCAGATGAATGCCAATTTTTCCGGAGAGAGGTTAGAAGAGTACGAGAGTAAACTAAGAGAGGTAGGACCATAAAGTTTAGCCAAATTCAGCTAGATGTTATTGGTTAGATTTGGGGATCGCTGATGTCGCTCTCCAGAATTAGCCCAATAAGAGCAATGTATTACCATTAGCCCTTGCGCCAGCTCCGTAGAGTTAGTCCGACAAGTCAATTAGGTACTAAGTTGCAAGTTGTGAACCCCTTAGGTGGCTCTCACTAGTTAGCCCCATAAGAATAATGTATAGTAGCCAACTTTCCCAAAAGCCCTGCGTCATCCCCTCAGTGTTAGTCCCATTAGAGGAATATTTAGCAGCCTTCTTTCCCAGTAGGACATTCATATTAAGCCTGGGGTCGAATCCAAGCTTGCAAGGTTAGGCTTACACTCTTTTCCGATTAGCCCGAGTGTATACAACGAGGCTGTGAGGTTAGTGATCCTGTGAAGTTACGTGATGTCGTTGGCTCTGAGGTTAAGTTTGCACTCTTGTAAGTTTAGCTCGGGAGTCGAACTTGTCTCTGACTTTAGGGTTAGCCAAGGAGTCGAATGTAAGCCTGCGAGGTTAAGCTTGCACTCTTATGCACTTAACCCTTGTGTCGAAATTGTGTCTGTGAAGTTAGTGACTCTGTGAACATAAGCTTACCCTCTTAGTCTGCGTTAGGTTAAAACGTCATGTCAGGTTAAGTTAGCACTCTTAGTCAGCACATCTTTAAGGAGGAGGTACCTCTTAGGCGCTGGTGGAGGAGGAGGCCACTGATCTGTCCCAACACTACTACTAATCATCAGTTCTCTCTATGTATTGAGAGAATGAGGGAAAGCTGAGCAACTTTCAAACAAGGCACAAATAGGAATTATGCTCAAAAAATCGGAAAACTTTCTCAGCGATCAGGAAAGTTGGAGGAAGAATGAGATATCGGATTGCACTTAAATCGGTAGAATGGTTCGTCTGCGTTAATATCTTTTATCCATTTCAATAAAGCGTTCGTCAGCAGTGGCCAACTGTTCTCGGTGGTTATCACGTGTAATTGACTGGTGAGTTATTTTTCTTCCTCTAACTCATCCCCATTCTCGTTTTTTAGTACGGCAGCTAACTCTGTCTCCTCGTTATGCATTCAATCAACTTCAAACTTACTAAAAAGAAACGTCTTCTATTTAAGCCAACCACCCCTAATCCCAATTACGTTTAATCGGTCTTACACAATTTCCTTATAGACGATATTATTTTCATCCTCATGTACACAGTATGAGTAAGTCAGTGCGACGTTTTTCCAGGATCCTTTCGGCCACCTACCTTCAAGTTCACTTCATCCCTGTGTGATATTATTATCATTCCCGCGTTTTCACTAAAATGACGGTAACTCATAAGCCATTCAACGAAGTTAAAGGATTATAGATTCTCACGAGACAAATGCATTTTCGCGGTGTTTAAGATGATTCACCCGCCACTTTTGCCCAACAACGACCATAACATCTGGTAATAAATCAATAATATTTTCCCTTTAAGACGACCAGAAAACTGAAAAACGATATACGGTGCGGTATTGTACATTCCTGCACATCCCCACATGTTTTATTGTCGGAATGTCTGATTCTGTTTGTTACTAGACAGCTGCGAGTGGGAGGTGCGCTTAAGAGAAAAATGGGTGTTCACTGGAAGAGCACATTTCTGTAATAAAGGAAGATCTCAATGTGATAGGGCAAGCGAGTATACCTACGTAAGTGCGAAAAAAGTCATATACAAACATTTATTACAAATCGTAATCGTTTCTTGAAGGAATAGGAAGGAAATGCGAATAAAGACATTAAACTATACGAAGAAGTGAACAATGCTGTTTTCGAGTTGTTTATTCAAACCCGTGATAAGGTTTGTAAATGGATCAATGTTGGAGGAGAAAAGCCCTATAATTTGCTTCCGATCCAGGTATAGTTTGCCATTTTCTCCTTAAGTAACAGATTGTTGGATAGATTTTAACTCAGACACAAAATCATCTTACGAATAATTA
Organism: Anabrus simplex; assembly: GCF_040414725.1. Classification (NCBI taxonomy): domain Eukaryota; kingdom Metazoa; phylum Arthropoda; class Insecta; order Orthoptera; family Tettigoniidae; genus Anabrus; species Anabrus simplex. The sequence continues at coordinate 386,666,123 of NC_090266.1, read as the reverse complement.
GCAGAATATTCCGATGTAGTAGTAATAGCAGTTTGATATTTCCTTCAATACCACCCTTCTGAGGACCAATGTTTGGTTATTTATCATCTGGTCGACTTAAAGACGATATTAAATCTTACATCGTACAGGAGTAATTTTGAATTCATGGTGATAGGTCTCATACGATTTCCTTATAGACGATATTATTTTCCTCCTGGTGTACACTGTATGAGTACCTCTGTGCGACGTTTATCCAGGATCCTTTTGGCCACCTGCCTTCTACCTAACGTAATACCCATGCGATATTTTAACCATTCCCTCGTTTTCACTAAAATGACGGCGACTCCTGAGTCATTAGTGCAAGTAATAATTGTATTCTTATCTTAATAATATTGAGGTGAATAAATATTTAATTTTGGTAATTATTACTTGATGTTCCTGCTCCTTGGATGAATGACTAGCATAGTGGCCTTCGTTCAGAGGGAGTCTGGTTCGATTCCCGGCCTGATCGTGGATTTTAACCGCGTTTTGTTAAATTATCTATCTCGAGGGCTGAGTGATCGTTCTAACACTCATCTTCATATACCTACAACACACGTACAGTACAACCACCACAAAAATCTGTAAGAGTCAGTACATTACTCTACATAGGGTTGGCGTCACGAAGGATAGCCGGCTGGGGTTAATGCACATTAGTGCCGACCCCAGATGCCAGAGGAAGAAAGAAAGGAAAGATTAGCCTCAAAATACTGTTTCTGATAGTTTGATTTTTTTACAGCAAACTGTAACATTATTCAGGGCTACCATTTACAGGTAGGTATAAACCGTCTGGAATTTTTTGTAGATCATTTTATGCTCAAAAATTAATCCTCGCGTAGGGGCCTACTTAAGATCTGTTCCTGACAGCATAGGCAGCGTAGCGCTTGGATGGGCAAATTCTTTTTGACTTCAATTACTAAAATCGTTCATGCTCAGCTCGCTTTTTGCCATAGATTACAATTTCATAACAGTTCTCGCAACAGGCTGCATTAATTTTCCTTTGCTTATGAAGAAAATCCACCGGCAAAACGCCCGCGGAGTCCCAGAAAACAGTTACAAGCACCTTTCCAGCAGATGGGCTTGTTTTGGCCTTGACCGGACTGGCTTCGTCTCTTCGCCATCACTCCACGTTTGCTCGCTTTGCCTCTGCGGTGTAATGATGCAACCACGATTCATCACAAGTCACAATATGATGCAAGAAATCCTCTCGTTCCTCGAAGCGACGTAGGAGTCTCTGAGGAACTTCTTGGCGTAAAGTTTCTTGTTCCTGGCTGAGGAGATGTAGAACCCACCTGGCAGACAATTTTCTGAAATGGAGCTCATCACGGAAGGTGGTTTCAGCACTTCCGTAACTTATTCCTATGAGTAAAACAATGTGCGAAATCTGTATTTCCCGATATTCACCAATAATGTCACGAATGGCAACAATTTTGGCTGCAGTATTGCTTGTTCCCTGACTCCTTTTAATGAGGTTCTTATTCCACAGCTTCTCTTCCTGCCAGAAATTTTTTAGCCCACTCATACACTCGAGTCTGCGAAAGTGTTTATTCCCCAAACTGTGCATGGACACGTCTAAAAATTTCGGAAGGTTTGGTTCCCCCTTTTGCGAGAAATTTGATAATGATGCCTTATGCAACAGATGTGTGCACCTCTTGCACACTCATGGCGTACTGAAGCAGCCGAGCTCTCCATCGTCGATCGCGCACGCAAACCCCTTTACCAAAACACCCTCACCAACATCCTGGTAAAACCCTGCCTCGGAATTATTACTAACAGCAGCGGTACATTCAAATTCCCATTTATATTTGATCCGCATTCGTAGTCTAGTTTTTCATCAGTTAGTATCTTGCTGGTTCATTGTCGTTATAAATTTGATATGTAATGAGGAAATTAGCGTGGCTTATTATCACAGCAATATTAAAGATAAATTAGTACCAAAGTTTGGATAGAGAGCAGACATTATCATAGAATTTAAGAAATGTTTTGAAGGGAGATCATGTGAACTTGTTAAGATAGGAATGAAGATAGCGACTGAAAATAACCAAGCACATATGGCAATAAATCTAATAGAAAATACCGTATTGTTAGGAGGATATAAGATGCATATATAGGGGACAAGAATACAAAGAAATGAAGAATGCAGAAAGAAAAAGACTGAAGTAATGACAGCACTAGAAATATACTAGAAACCAGGAGGGCTTGAATCAAGAATTGCGTTCTGGAGTAAAATCAAAGAGTATAAAGAATTATTGGTAATCACGAATGAATCGTGGCAGAAGAAACAAATTGATGACGTATATATTGAACCCATGACCTTTGTGCCCTAAGAACATTATGCATAAATTAACAATTAAACTAAAAGTTGGATTCTTGATAGCATGGATTTGACACGTAACGGGGAGGGGGGGTGATTACCTTCGGTCCCACGCTCTGGGGTACGTGACGTCAGCCACACGTGTCGACGGCGGAAGAATCTCAAATCATTTTTGTGAACTATTTCAAAGCGCGTGTACATGGCGTGACCCAAGCCAAGTCAAAAAAATATAGTGTCTATCAAAGGGGATCAATCATCTCACAAATCGAATCCGTATACATTTTAAATGTCCATGAACACTACCGCCAGAAATGTAGCAAGCATGTAGTCACTTTCAAAACTCTTGAAATTACAGTTTAGTTAAGTCAGAAAATTTATAGAAATTTTCTTGGCGGCAAAGGGAGATATCCGAAGAGAGGGGGTAACTGCTATAAATATGAAGGGACGCCATGACGAAGTCTCCTTCTCCGGCATTTGTGATACAAAGCGGACGAAAAATTGTTGAGCTGCTCTGCGAAATCAAACCAACGAAAGTAGACTGAGTTCAACTGCAGATTTCAGCCATTGTGGCTAGGTCTTGTCTCCATGAGGAGATAGTTTTCTTGAGTGAAATAATTGTACCAGATAGGACGGTCAAAGTACTGAATAAATTCTAATGTGATTAAGTAATTCGTGTGCGGAAATAATTATAGTCCATCGTGTGCGCTCAGCAAACAAGTGAAGGGTATTTTTTTTAATGCTTTATTCCAGTAAACCTGAAGAAACATAATGATCTGTACAGCCATGAATGTAAAAATGGCTAAATAAAATGCCAGGGTCGCAGGTGAGCCCTATGACGAACAATGGTGTGACTACATGAGGTAGGTGACTTTCCATCTTACTACCTCTTATATCTTGTCTCATGATCTCTAAAAGTGTATTTGAATGGGGATATACGACGCAGTGGTCACCCCTACTAAGCTTTGTAAATGTGAGAATACGATTAAAGAGTCATTTGTTTCATTTTCCACTTGGAAAATTTTTGAAGTCTTGCGAGTGCCGTATAATGTTTTAAAAAGTTATTGAATAGGGTTTCGAAGTGATATCACGTTCAATGTAGATCGTCATCCGTGTGAGTGTACTGCCTATATTTTGTGATGCCAAAATTAAGATGTTCAGTCGACGTAAAAATTTTCTGTCTGCAATTTGACGTTAATAAGGTAGGAATCCATGGTTACTCATTTTCAATCGAGTGGAAGCACGCTGTCGGGTGAGAACCTAGGGTGATGAATTTGGTCACGGAGAGAAACGTTTTTCTAGGCCCATTTTAAACTGTGTCTGACTGACAATAAAAGATCTAGTAGAATGTTTCAGTCATTTTCTCGTAAAAATCAAGTTATTAAATGCGATATCATTTATGCGAAGTTATTCATGAGTAATGCATTGTGCGATATTAGACGTCGAGATTTCTAGTAAGGATTTTATTCCAGTTCTTTGTCGATGATAATTGTGGAGCTGGGAAACAGAGGTTAGTTTGGTTGATATGAGAGTTGTGAATCAGGTTGGACCTGTCATTGAAGCCGGGACATGGAAGCCCGAGGAATGTTTTATATGAGTTGAGATGAGATGTGCGAATCAGGTTAGAGTCCTGTCATTGAAGCCGGGACACGATAGCCCGAAGTATATTTTATAATGTTGGGAATGGAAAGAAATACATAGAAATCCATAGCAGTGAATTTGCGATGCGTAAAATTAGTGTGGGCATCTTGAAGCATAATCTGTGCATTTTGTTGGTTAGAATATCGTATTTGTTTAATTATGTCGGCAGAGTTTAAAGAGAGCATTTTGAGAAGCCAGTCAACTGGAACAAACCAGGTGTTTCATGTTACTGCCAAGCGAACTTGGGGACGAGAGGCCTCAGCTGTGATAACGGGACAGGCGTGGAATTGAGATTGTACTGTATTCTCGGCCGGGGAAAACGTTAAATTCCTGGATTTAGTTGAAATTCATAGCCGGTAATGATCTGAGCATTTTGAAATACTGTAAAATTTGTTTAATTGGGGACGTAATGAACATTTGAAATCACGAACTTTGAGTATAAGGAACAGAGTAACCAAATTCAGGGTTGTCCAAGATATAGAGCGATGGTCGTGATGATTGGTTTGTCTGTGAGGGGTGTGCAAAATTCATAAATGGTATGACGAGATATGACATCGTAATTATATGGCGAGTTGTTTGGTTTGTACGTAGATTCATAGGATATCCAAGTGTTAATAACGGTTAGGACTAGATTAGATTTTAAAGTGTGAAATCATGAGACAAGATGTATAACTGGACATGAATTATGTAACAATTCTTTTCCAGCCAGACAAACATCACAAGATTGAATTTACATCACAGCTGCGTAGGAATTTGTGAAGAAACCAGAGTCCGCGGAGATAAAATTTGTTGTTCGTTAACATTTCGTAAAATCATTTAAATTTATTAAATTATTAAATCCAGTGAAACCGCATTTTGAAATAACTTTAATCAAGCGAATAACTTGGAGATGCATTCTGGAAATTTTAGTTTGTTTTTCTGGGGGAATATTTAAATATAAAGTAACGATTAAGGGGACATATCCGAAGAAAATGGATTTTACTGCTACAAAGTTTGTGAGCATTGCTATTGCTGTAATTATTGAACTTTGATTGATTGAGCAGTGAATGTGCTGGGGATAGTAAAGTGGAAACTTTGGTCATCAACCGATGTAACTTAATTGTGTTTAGCCTTCAGCCTAGAAACTTGGATGGTCAGGGGGTCATCAACCTCAGTGACTTGGATTAGGGCCATATGCCATTGTAGCATCATTTCCTTGCGGTCATCATCCACAATGACTTTAAAGTAACTTTGAAGATTAGATGTCGGTCCATGACATAGACGCAGGTCGCATCGATTCAATTAAGGGTCCATGCCGTAGAACAGGGCTGTCCAACGTTCGTTTCTACGCGAGCACATTCACATGATAACTAAGGGTATGCGGGCGCCAGGTACGATTCCACTAATTCGACTACTGTTATCGGTACTACAACGACTAAATAATAATAATAATAATAATAATAATAATAATAATAATAATAATAATAATAATAATGATAATAATAATAAATCTAGAATTAAAAATTATATGAAAGTATATTTACTCACATAATTAATGTGAAATCTGGCACTGCATGCTCGCTGCAAGTTGAGGAATGTCTAGTGTGTAACTGGAACAGCCTGTTGTTAAGTCAGTCAGGCAGGATCGGTATTTGTTTATTATGTTCATAGTCGAAAACGCGACTTCACGAAGATATGTTGAACCAAAACAAGATTGCATCTTCAGAGCAACACTGAGCGTAATGGGATATTTTTTACCGCCCACCAGAGTCCAGAAATTGCCACATGTTGCGTAGAAGGATTTCAAAGAAAGGTCTGACTGAAGGCTTAAAATTTCCATTTCTAATTCTTCAGGATTATAATTTTCGAATATTTCACACACCCTCCTTCCAAGCTCACAAATGTCAACAGAAGCGAAGAGATTATTGACAAACATGATCACTGGTTCAAGCACTGAAAACTGGCTAAATCTGCTACCAAATTCGGACCCAAGAATTTCAAGATGTTTCGCAAGAGATGAAACATAACGCTTGCGGCCATTTACTGTATCTGCCATAGATTTCAAATTTGGAAAATGTGAAAGGGAATTTCTATTTAAATTGACAATCCATACCTTAAGTTTATTTTCAAATGCATTGGCAATACTTATCATACATGAAATATTATGATCTTTTCCTTGCAATTCGAGATTTAACTCATTTAATTTTGAGGTGATGTCTGCCAAGAATGCTAATTCGATTAGCCAAGATATATCATCAATTTCGTGATAATATTTCCCTGGAGATGATTTCATAAAGTCTCGTATCTCATCCAACAGGCAGCAAAACCGTTCGAGTGTTTTCCCCATACAAAGCCAACTTACGTCTGCATGAAGGATGACGTCACCATACTCCGAATCTGACATACTTAAAATATTTCTGAACAATAGATGACGAGTAGACGACGATCTTATATCATTCACGACATGAGTTACAATTTTCATGACATGATCGAACTTTAAAACCTTTGCACATAAAGCTTCTTGGTGAATAATACAATGATAAGAAATAAATTTTGGAAATGATTCATCCTTAGGGCAAAGGAAAAAGAAATCCATTATTTCTACCAGTCATAGACGGTGCCCCATCTGTTGTTATAGCGATAAGCTTTGACAATGGTTAGTTACTCTCTCTGGTGAATTTAACGAAAGCATTAAATATGTCTTCTCCCCTAGTACGTCCATGAAGTGGCAATAGCTTGACAAATTCTTCCTTCACTGTAAAATCATTAAAAACCATTCTAGCAAATACACACAACTCAGCAGTGTCAGATATATCAGCACTTTCATCAAACTGGAGCGAAAAATGTTCACACGATTTCAAATCCTGATGTAATTGAGATTCCATATTATTAGAAATCTGTTCAACCCGCCTAGCAACAGTTTGGTGAGACAACTGAAGTCCTTTGATTGAAGATATCAATTCAGATTTATCTTTGTGAGATTCGAACAGAGATTCAGCGGCATTTAGCATAGCTTCTTTCACTACTTCCCCATCACTGAAAGCTTTTTTCCTTTTGGTTAGGACGTAACAAACTTATTAAGAAGCTATTGTCACGTTACACGTTTGCTGAACTGGCTTCTTAAACGCACATTGTTGCAATGCTAATTTAGATTTTAGGTCTTTCACTTTGTGTTTTCTTATTTCAGAATTAACAGGAAACTCACTGTCAAATTTCATGTGATTAGTCAAAAAATGTCGCTGTAAATTACTTCTTTTAGGAGTAGACATGCTAGCATTACACAATAAACACACAGACTTTCCTTTGTTTTCAATAAAGCAATACTGGTCCTTCCATTCACTGTTGAAGTTATAATTTCTTTGCATTTTAGCCATGTTCAGAAGAGTTATGTTTAATGAAATATAACTGATTATAAGGTGAATAATTTAAAGTTTAAATAGTAATGAAGAAAAGCACACGAAACATATTGAATGTACAACTTATCACAACACAAGGCACTCAAAACGTATTCAATAAGCCCTGCATAAGCTCACAAGTAATACTGAATATTCGCCTGAAAGCTACCAACTGGGAACATTCCAATTGCAAGACTTTCATAAATCGTTTGTTCATTGTTAACGGCACAGCTTTGTTGGGATTAAAGTTACTTTGTGGGCAAATTGGGTGTCCCATTGTCGTCCTGGTGAAACTCTGTCATGGTAGGTGGTTTATGGCATTGCAATCAAGTGAATCATAAGGAAGCGGTTCTGTTTGGCAGAATAAATATGCGGCTATATTTGGCTCCGTGATTAGAGTTGGCCTTATACCTGGCGCTAACCCCCACACAGTGGGAGTTTTGTGGAGTATTTCCCTTTGTCGCAACTACTTACATGTCGAATAGCTCTCTTGCTGAACTTTTCTTCTATCTCTTCACTAATTGCGGACACGAGTCAGTTAGGCCTAGATCACATTTATGGCTTACTCAAAGCTCTTTCTGTATTTGGAGGTACGGATATAACTAATTTCCTGACTTTGAGGACGTTATTTTTAAGAGAAAAGTAAGAATATTTATTGAAATGCAAAAGTATTGTTTTCAAATATTAAGTAAAATTTAATTTGGAAATTAATTGCGAAGGGCGCCATAAAAGGGCACCTCGGGCGCCATGGCGCCCGCGGGCGCCGCGTTGGACAGGGCTGCCGTAGAACCACTGTGTGGCACACACCGATTGGACGGCCTTAATTATACCCAGAGTCCAGAGTTCGTGTTACGAGGGCTGGACCATAACGAATCACTATGATGGTACATGTGGTCTCACATGGAAGCCGAATTTAAGGATTTCCAGACTTTCCTTTCTTAAATGATTAATATTTGAGACAATGGTTTCTAGTATGAATGCCCGTCAGGCAGTTACGTTAAAGTCTCACACCAGTGTTCTGACGTTTATGTAAAAATGATTGTGGTGTCCAGTGGACACAGTTGACTTCCATGATACCATTGACATATCAGATTGCTTCAGAATTTTCCTGAATAAATAGGAATCTTTAAAATAGACCTTTCATTCCAGTAGATGGATTAGAATTACTGAACCCTACCATTACCTCAGCAAGTGACGAAGGACCCGATACGACCCAAGAGACAGATCTCATGAACTTTGCTGATAGGTAAGAAAGGTAGGCATCCTTCAAAATGGACCAAAGCGTTCAATATATATTCTAAGAATAAAGATATTTTGAAAGTGTGATGTAGATTATGCCGGCCCCGTGGTGTAGGGGTAGCGTGCTTGACTCTTACCCGGATTCTTACCTGGACCTGTGGGCTGGTTCGAGGTCCACTCAGCATACGTGATTAGAATTGAGGAGGTATCTGACGGTAAGATAGCGGCTCCGGTCTAGAAAGCCAAGAATAACGGCCGAGAGGATTCGTCATGCTGACCACACGACACCTCGTAATCTGCAGGCCTTCGGGCTGAGCAGCGGTCGCTTGGTAGGCCAAGGCCCTTCAAGTGCTGTAGTGCCATGGGGTTTGGTTTGGTTTGGTTTGGTTTGGTTTGGTTTGGTTTGGTTTGGTTTGGTTTGGTTTGGTTTGGTTTGGTTTGGTTTGGTTTGGTTTGGTTTGGTTTGGTTTGGTTTGGTTTGGTTTGGTTTGGATGTAGAATATATCAAATCTGTAGAGCTATGAAACTATAGCACAGGTAAATATAAGCCATGGAGAATCGAACGAAGAATTAAATAAACTCTTAAATGGTGAGGATAGTTGTAGACAGAATGTAGAATAGATGGGGGTTTCGAAGGAACTTCAGTTTATGCTGCCTAATTTGGATAAGGAAATTTCAGTCGATGAAGTAAAAGAATTAATAGAGAGGGGTCGGAAGAGACATCAGGAGTAATTTCAGGTAACAACAATTAATTTTGAAAGGAAATAGATAAGAATTACTTTATCCTAGCAAGTATAGTTAACATATATGACAAGATTTTCGATGGAGCGAGTTTCCCAAAAATATGCCAAGAAGGAATCATCTGGCCTATACATAAGGAACGTGGTGAAATATCAAATCCAAGGAACTCTAGAGAGATAGCGTTGTCAGAATTTTTAAGCAAGTTATGTACAGGAATATTGGCGAAACGATTAAATGGGCAGAGCGTTTATGCTATTCATCCCATAATTTCCTTAATGCGCTTACGTTGAGAAGCCAGCCTTTAATACAGGTTGGAATAGTTTGATAGTTGTTAAGGAATAGCAAATTGTGTAAATATTCTAAAATTCTTGTGGAAATTTCGGGTGGGGAGAAGGAATTTTAAGTGAAGTTCTAAATACTTCAGAGTTATTGAACTGATGTGAATATAATAAATCTAAAAGGCTGTCAAACTTCTCAAGGAAAATGGCTGTCTTAGCAATACAGGTAGAAATTCGTGCAAAGCACAACCACATTGCTGAGAATGTTGTTGGAAAATGAAATGTCGTATGGCTTTTAGTGCCGGGACCCTCTGAACCGAAGGCAGTACGCTGACCGTTCAGCCAACGAGTCGGACAGAATTTTGTGCAAACCTAAGATTTCGTTTCATTGTTTATATTATGAAACTTTTTAATATGGTCAAAGAAATTCTGTAAAGCTTCCAATATGTGACAATCGATCACTATAAAAATAAAGAAATAAAACAATGTTTCCCCTTACGTCAGTGGTACGAATTATATGGCGTTAATATTCTGCGTTACACTCTCATGGGACACTCATATGGTTACAGAACTCGACTGAGGAGAAAAATAACAACAGAAAATGTGTCTGTTAGCTCATTCCTCGGAACTGGCTGAAACCCGCGCCGCCGCGTCGGAGTTTGAAGGAAGAGGCAGAGCAACTCACTCTGCTACCTCGCCTTCTCTGCGTTGTAAATATTCAGTGTTATCTTTCAAGATAGAAATACTGAGTTGCATGATATTCCGTATCGAGTTCGGAATTATTAACGGCATCAAGCGAATTATGATGCTCCTGATAATGAAGTGTTAAGGATATCCAAAGATCTCTTTCAGAACATTATTGCAGGAGGGATTCTCATAATTCCGAATTAAATTTTTTAGAAGTGTGTTCTGACATATGCAGATACTACTGTGAAATCATTTTATGACAATAAAAGTATCGAAGACGATTGCTCTAGTATTTGATGACTCTATCTATCAATCCAAGGGTGTCTGATAACCATTAAAGGACAGGTTCTGACGTCCAGCCTGGAAAAATTCACTGCGCTTAACACTGCAGACCCCCCAGTTTGCATTTAGCACTCAATACGTGTCCAATTTATTAATTTCCTGATAACTTATTAACATGCCAGGGCTCTATGAGCCGTACAAGTGACAATTTGATTTCGTTTTCTAGCTCGCAACACCCTACCGTGTAGGTAACAGCATATCGAATTTCTCTCTGAAAAACGCCAGCTGTCTGGTATTGTCGTAATAAAATACTTGGTAGTACACATAAAGGTATGCATCGATATTTTGGTTTAACTTACCATTTATCAAAGAATCTGGAAGTCCATTGGATAACAAATTGATCGGATTGAATTCACTTTGCCGACACTAAATGTTTTACCAGAGATATGTTACATGCCCACAACGTACGACATAGAGTGCCTGCATGAATTTTTCTGCCCTTCAAATGTCCGATCACTTTCAATGTATTCAAGTACATCTTGGGATCTTGGGATTGGGTCATTGATACTCTACCTCTGATCAGTAAACTTTCTTATGGCAATATGCACTATTATTATTGAACATTTTCTAAGAAAATCTCATTCTTGTTTTTAAAATGATACGGCTTGCGTTCCTGTAACGGGCCGTATATTTCCATGGATACCACTATCAGTTTAAACAGTGCATGCACATTTCATGATTCTATTTTAACCCAGTTATAGGCTCTGTAATATTAAAACGGTCAGATGGATTGCTGGCTGGTTGGACGCGAGGACGAATGGACTGTCATTGTTGAAACGTTATTCATATTGGCAAAGGAGAGATTCATTGGTAGATATTAGAGTATTTAAAGAACAATACATTTAATTCATTAATGATAATGAATACAGCGTTTTGTATTCAATTGCACGTTTAGTCAAGTTACTTACATCATGGTGCAAACTCACTTATGTAGTGAGGTTATGTAAATTGTCCCTTCTGCCCATTGACTGGTTGGATCTTCAAGAGCTTCACCTTCAGCTCTTAAGATTTAGTCTGGCTGTAATTGAAAATTAAGTATGAAGTAGATTCTCGTTGCTCTCTTCATCAAGACAAATTACGCTTTTACACATAATTCTGACAATCTCACCGAATCGCTCACATAAACCGACCCTATGAACAACACCTTAATATCGTTTATTACGGGCATTGGCTGCGTAAGCATTGGTATTATTAGGATCAATCATACCTCAGTCAGTTCCATATTGTCAAAGCCAAAATATCCGACTCGTTGGCTGAACGGTCAGCGTACTGGCCTTCGGTTCAGAGGGTCCCTGGTTCGGTTCCCGGCCGGGTCGGGGATTTTATCCTTAATTGGTTAATTCCAACGGCACGGGGGATGGGTGTATGTGTTGTCTTCACCATCATTTCATCCTCATCACGACGCGCAGGTCGCCTACGGGAATCAAATAGAAAGACCTGCACCTGGCGAGCCGAACCCGTCCTGGGATATCCCGGCACTAAAAGCCATACGACATTTCATTTCAAAGCCAAAATTAAGAATAAGAAGGATCGATAAAAGTAACAAACTTGTTCTTGCTTTTACCAGAAGACACGTGTGCTAGCCTTAGAACAAGAGTTAGTAACAAACCCACGGTTATTCCTGCACTCTTTCTGAAAAATCACTCATTTAACGGGACAACACTTACGCTGAATACAGTACTATCAATATCGAATCATGATAAGTTGTAATTAGCAGTTAAAGACCTCGTAAAAAATGTTGGCAGCTGGTATGTGCTGGATGCAAGATAAATCGCCGGTTTTGTTCAACAAACTCTCTTCACAATCAACGCCTGTGAACGTCTGCGTATAGGAGTGCGATAAGACCCTTCAAAGCGCTGTGCAAAATAGAAGGTAGCCGCGATATACAATGTTACATGACATATGTGAAGAAATGGCTCGTACGCGTGGGCCATGAAAGTCACCCAACCCCTTTCGGAGTTGTCATGAGAGAAAGTGGTAATGGTATAATGGTGAAGTAGCAAGACGGTCTATAAATAATAATGCAGTTGTGCTTGTAAAGGAATTGTCGATATGCATGTTGTTAGTCTAGAGTGCAGGTACAGCGCTCATAATCCATAGTTTAAATACGTACCTAAGTGACAACCAGTATTTCATTCAAACACCATAAGGGGAAATTTAACAAAAGTCTTTGTTTCAGTGAATGCGTATGGGCCTGATTTAGAATAATTGTAAGATTAAGATGTTGTTATTAAGGTCACCAGTCCATAGACTGGTTTGATGCAGCCCTATATGCAAGCCTATCCTGTTTTAATATCTTTATTTCTATGTAACTACTAAATCCAACATCCACTCTGATCTGTTTGTCATATTCATGTCTTGGTTCTTACCGCTTTCACTTCCCTTAAACGTTAGCTGAACAAGTCTTGGGTGGCTGAAATGTGTCCTAATATTATAACATTCTTCTGGTCGAATTCGGCCAAATCATTCTCCTCTCACAAATACCGTCCAGTATCTCTTCATTCTTGACTCGATATACTCATCTCACCTTCAGCATTTTTATGTACCGAGGTCGATAGCTGCAGTCGCTTAAGTGCGGCCAGTATCCAGTATTCGGGAGATCGTGGGTTCGAACCCCACTGTCGGCAGCCCTGAAGATGGTTTTCCGTGGTTTCCCATTTTCACACCAGGCAAATGCTGGGGCTGTACCTTAATCAAGGCCACGGCCGCTTCCTTCCCACTCCTAGCCCCTTCCTTTCTCATCGTCGCCATAAGACCTATCCGTGTCGGTGCGACGTAAAGCAAATAATAACAATAATAACAACATTTTTATGTGACACCACATTTCGAAAGCTTCTATTCTCTTTCTTTCTGAGCTGGTTATTGTTCATGTTTCACTTGCATACAATGCCACGCTCCAGACGAGAGTCTTCAAAAACATCTTCCTAATTCCTATATCAATGTTCGAAGTGTGCTCATTTCTTTCGTTAAGAAAGGCCCTCCTAGGCTGTGCTAGTCCACATTTTATGTCCTCTTTACTTCTGTCATCGTCAATTACTCTGCTACCCAAGTAACAATGTTCATCTACTTCTTTCAAGACTTTATTTCCTAATCTAACATATCCAGCATCACCTCACTTTGTTCGATAGCACTTCAGTGATTCTGTTTTGAATTAATTTACTTTCACCTTGTACTCCTTCTCCAAGGCTATGTTCATACCAATCCGCATTTTTTCCAGATCTTCTGCAGACTCAGGTGAAATAAATATATATTCGGCAAACCTCAGTCTTAATCTCAGCGGTCTGAGTGGCTCTCACTGTTGAAGTGCTGGCCTTCTGAACCCAACTTGGCAGGTTCGACCTTGGCTCAGTCCGGTAGTATTTGAAGGTGCTAAAATACGACAGCCTCGTGTTGGTAGATTTACGGGCACGTAAAAGAGCTTCTGCGGGACCAAATTCAATCACCTCGGCTCTCCGAAAACCGTAAAATTAGTTAGTGGGACGTAACACCAATGATATTATTATTAGTTTTAATCTCTTCTCCTCGGATTGTGCCAACAGCCGTAGCCATGTTGAAACATCGGATAACTCCGGCTCAGGCACACCTCTGCGGAGGTTCGGGCCTGCCTTCGGGCAGAATACACCCTTACCTCAGATTATGATTCGCTTTCCAAATTCCTCTTTTATTTTCTTTACCGTCTGTTCTACATTAACTTTGAAAAGTATACAGAACAAACTGTAGTATTTTCTCTTTCCTGTTTGGTTTGCTATTCTTTAAATAGCACTCGATTATTATCACTGTAGGCTGATTATATTGTACAGATTGTAGATAACCCTTCTTTCTCAGCATCTGATCGCGATCACCTTCAGAATCTCGAATAGCTTAGTCGAATCGATATTATCGTATGCCTTTTCTAGATCTATGAATGCCATGTACTTGAGCTTGTCTTCTTATTTCAATCCCCGAAGGTCTGATGAAAAGTCAGGATAGCTTTGCGTGTTCCTACATTTCTACCTGAACAATTGTAAACAAAAAGGAAAAAAGAGAAACCATCACCAAAACAAACTTGGACAAAACTACAGAAACGGGATCTACTTAATAAAATCCAAACAAGAAGTACGTTCAAAGGTAAAGAAGATCACGGACACAATGCGCAAATGCAGCGCTCGCTTCTACGGTCACCTACGACGGATGAACGACTCTCGGTGGGTAAAACGCAACTCCGATCCATGATTCTCGATGTAGGAGCACACAGTAATGATATAGAAATATTCTTATTTGTAGTCTTGTAACGATATTCGATGGTGGATGATTAGTTACATCAGTCATGTGAATAATCAGACAATAGGCTGTAGCGTTATCTGGAATATTTTCAGATGTTTCAAATTCTAGATGAATATCGACAGGAGAATCGTTTATAGTCTCTTCCTGATAAGAGGAATGTATAGCTACAATCGGTGTTTTATTTATAAATTCGGCCGATTTTCTTTCTAGGAATACGATGAAATGTCGTATGGCTTTCAGTGCCGGGATATCCCAGGAGGGGTTCGGCTCGCCATAATGCAGGTCTTTCTATTTGACGCCCGTAGGCGACCTGGGCGTCGTGATGAGGATGAAATGATGATGAAGACAACACATACATACAGCCCCCGTGCCGTAGGAATTAACCAATTAAGGTTAAAATCCCCGACCCGGCTGGGAATCGAACCCAGGACCCTCTGAACCGAAGGCCAGTACGCTGACCGTTCAGCCAACGAGTCGGACTAGGAATACGATGATTGACATTTGCGAAACATGCCATGAAGTAAGCCTAACAACTTTTCCTAGAAATTATATTTTCATGGGTATAAGTAGTTCCTTTGAGATATAGTCTATTATTTCTTCATTTGCAATATTATAACTAAGATCTACCTTTTTCATGGTTGAATTTACGATTTGTTTGTAATCCAAAAAGAGTGTACAAAGGTTTTTCGCCGAAACGCAATGTTTTTACAGCCCAGCTACGCTTGTTTGGAATTTGTAAAACAGGATACTCATGCAGCTCTCAACTTCGACAACTTATGGTTAATGGTGTAAAAGTTTTCTACAACCTTACACAATCTAAGTTTTTTCTCGGTTAGATAATGTCACATGCGGAGTCGTCCACAAGATCCGTTGAAGCGTGATATTCCAGTCTACAGGTGTTGCTGCTGCTTCAAGAGCATTGTGATCTCTTCGATCGCGGATTAGAATTAGTTCCTGTTTTGCACTGAATATGATTCATTAATTTTCTTCAGCGAAGCCTTCTTTATTAATGAATATTTTGGTTCAGTAGAACAATCTTCCTTGATGTAATTTAATTATTAAAGTAACTTCATTTGTTTTTGTCTGGTTGTGACACAACATATTGCGATCAATTAATTTCATCGAGATAACAGAATTGCTGACGTGGATTTTTGGAGCACCATGCGTTGTAAAGGAACAAGTTTACTTGTGATATATATTCAGTAATTTACAGATTGATCGATTCCTGTATTACCAGAGGTTGTTTCGATACAATTAAGGGTCCATTCGGTGGCTGATGATATCCTACGGGGTATTTTATAATCGGTGGATTACCTCAGTTAAGAAAAATTCTGAGTCCGGTCACGGAAACTGAATCTTCACGGAATAAGTTAATCAACCAACGGCGTTATTTGTATTACGTTAGTGATTTTCAGGTTTTCTTTTTCCAGTATTTGTGATTTTCATTCCTATTAATGGCAAGTTACGTTAATTAAATTAATAATAATAATAATAATAATAATAATAATAATAATAATAATAATAATAATAATAATAATAATAACAATAATAATAGTATTATGAAATCTTCATATTAACCTACCTTTATGGATAAAAACCTCTGTCATCTGTTTCGTTAATGCCAACCTTCTTTAATTGTATTGATGCTTCACATCTAGTAAGGTCAGTTATTTCTGAGACAATAAATCCATCTTAGGCCACTTCTTGAGTTTCCTTTTTTTTGCTAGTTGCTTTACGTCGCACCGACACAGATAGGTCTTATGGCGACGATGGGAAGGGAAGGGCTAGGAGTGTGAAGGAAGCGGCCGTGGCCTTAATTAGGTCCAGCCCCAGCATTTGCCTAGTGTGAAAATGGGAAACAACGGAAAACCATTTTCAGGGCTGCCGACAGTGGGGTTCGAACCTATACTGGAATACTGGATACTGGCCGCACTTAAGCGACTGCAGCTATCGAGCTCGGTCTTGAGTTTTATATCGAATAATTATTAGATTTCCTTATGCCACCCACAGATCTATGTCAACAAGTGACCCACGAATCCTTAACCCCTGAGACAGAAGAATCTACAATCATAAGAGCTAGAGGTAAGCGTTGACGATCGGCAGTCAAGGGTGCAGTACATTTGTTCATCACCTGATATCACCTTTCAATAGGAGGAATGATTATTTTGTTGTATTTTATTTTAAACATTAATCTCTATCACCATCTGTCTGATAATGGTATTTTAAAGAGGCCAATCATTTTAGGTATATCGCATGACATACTTCATGTTTCCAAGCTCTTTTCTTAACGTACACCATGCAGAGGATAAATAGGACCGGAACATAACGGTGGCGTGAATGATGCTCCTGTTAATTGACCCTATACTGGAATAATCAAAAATAGAATCACTGATTTCCAGACGACTCTTCATCGCAGAAGGGAGAACATAACAACCTTAAATTGCTCTGTATCCATTGTGATCTCGATTTTATTGGGGCAATAACTTACAATTTAAAATTCATTTCTCGGTTTATAGTAAAACGTAAATAAACTCTATCCTATCTGATTCTAGAGAATCGGGAACACTTCCAGCTGGAATATCAGCACAAAAGAAGCCATTCTCTTCTTAAAGTGGAAGCATCCATTAAACTGCCAGAGTTCGTTCCCTTGCCACAATATCTAGCGAATGCACGCATTTCATGGACTTTTTCTGGAAGAATATTGCTCAGTGTTTTGCTCTGTTATGAGTATTTCTCTCATGTTTTATGACTGCTTGTACAATTTCGTCCAGATATGCTGTTATACATTTTCTTTGCATGATCGGACAATTTACCGCTTGAAATATGGAATTATTTTTGTGATGGCACAGTCTCAATTTGGAGCCTTTGCTATGTTTGTAATTAACGATAGGGGCATTGCGCATTGTTCCACTTCCTCACATCGGAGTGCTCGAAGGTTCCAGAACTCTTCTCTTGATGCATTGGAGCAGTGTACCCGAGAATTGCAGTAGATTACTTGTTCACATTCCTGGGGGCTGGGTTTCGTGCGTTAAACAAGTTAGCGGGAACAGTGTCAGAACCGCGACTGCAGGTCTGAATACATCGCGTGGGTGTTACGTGGATATTAGAAACAAGTGAAACCGTAGAATTCATATCCAGAATTGTAAATTTGCCTCGGTATTTCTTTTGCAAATGTTATCAAAACACACCATTTCAATTCGATTACATCTTCTAGAGTTTTTTGGCACATCCACCTACGCAGACTAGGCGAAACCTGTAGACGTACTTACTGTGTTCGGACGCCTCGGGTTTCTTATCTTGTATGCAGAATCACTTATGCTCAGATTCGGATATTTTGGTATTATTTGACTCATTTTTGTTCATTTTTTCTTGTTATCATTTGTGATATGTTTAAATTATGATATCGATATATTCCGGAAATTTCCACGAAGTCCTATTATTTCACAAATTTCCTCGGAACAAATAAAGTTGTTTCCTCACAAATATTTTTACAGATATAAATGTAACTCGTGTAAACAATACGAATGACACATTGTAATACGGGCTCTCATGTCGTGATCCCTACGTATTCTAATTTTTCCACACGATTCGAGCTCCGATCTCACTACAAGATGGTTGATACGCGCACCACTCTTTATTGTGCTATCTAATCTTGAAAGCTATTTGGGTGCACTGGTTGAATCTTCCTCGTTTCAAGAGACCATCTTTATAGTTTTGTCAGTTTTTATAGTCTTGAATTTATTGAAGGAAGGCTGGGATGTGCACTTTTGGGACTCGTGTACTTTTACCCCTGGACTCAGCAATGAAACGAAACAATATACCTATTATACGTCAAAAAATTTTCAGAATGAGCCATAAATATGTTTAATGAATGTTACTAACTAGCCGACACAGGTAGGCATATTGGTGACGAAGGGATAGGAAAGGGCTATGAGTGGGAAGGAATCGACTATGCCATGAATAAAGGTACAATGGACAATATCATCCGAGAAGCAAGTAAAATGCATGCCAATAAATCACTTATAATCCATCAAGACATCCAAAGGATCGCTTCAACCCGACTGAAATCCAGACACCCTCCCCTGCTGCTTGCTCAAAAACTGATGAAGGAAAATCACTGTAGACTGTGAACTTGGAATGAAGAATGGACTGTTAAGGACCCCGACGAATAGAGATCGATCTTTGACCCTACGCAGCCCCCGTCCGGGTTTCATCTCCCGCGGAGTGTATGGGTCCCACTAAACAGAGTGCGCACTGGGCATGGAAGAAGCGGCTCTGCGATGCATTCTTGGTGCTTGCGACCCTCTCCAAGCTGTGACTGTGGTGAAGAACTCCAGACAATGCGACATCACCTTCAGATTCCCACATGGAGCCTTCCGCGGAACTACCGACGACCTCCTGACAGCTTCAACGACAGCAGGCCGATCACGTTTCCTACCAGGTGGGAAACTACTAGAACACTGCAGCGCACACCAGTCATACACATATAGAATTTAAACCAGCTATAAATAAATGCAACTGAGTGTTCTGAGCCAACATACATAAAAGAACTAAGAATCAAGGACCTTTCTAAGATACACTAATATTCGGGAGATAGTGGGTTCGAACCCCACTGTCGGCAGCCCTGAAGATGGGTTTTCGTAGTTTCCCATTTTCACACCAGACAAACGTGGGGATGTACCTTAATTATGGCCACGGAAGTTTCTTTCTCACTCCTAGCCCTTTCGTGTCCCATCGTCGCCATAAGATCTATCTATGTCGGTGCGACGTAAAGCAACTTGTAAAAAATTAAAAAAATACACTAAAGTTAGAAGTTGAGCAATAACGTTTTTTTCCACAGGGTATGTACAAGAAACAATCGTGAAGAAATGATTGTCACTGCAGTGTGGTTGGCCTATGCATATAGAGTATGAGCCAATTAGAAAGTACATCGCTCCTTACTGTGTTAATTTTCAACCGGTATCTAGTGAAAATGCCTTGTGTTCATGTGAGATAGCTATATTGGCACATCTGCGACTTCGACGAAGGTCACATTTTCGGCAAGAGAGACCATAACCCGTCCTCAAGGTCATTCGTTGATGTAGAGGGCACAGCGCATTTGTCGTAGCCAGAATCTGTAGGGCATTCCCTACAGATTCGAAGATGGGTTGTTATACACGAAGAGAACGATCTGGATCACATGGAGAAAAGTTTGTGATCCGAGGAGGATGGCCTTGGCCGGAAGTGCAGCACCAACGCTGTTAGGGCAACAGTGACTCACTGTTACGCCCTATAATGAACAATGATATCTATTTCCTTTTATTGCAAGGTGAGGGCTGACCAAATTATTTTCTCCAACGTTGTGTATGCAACCAACTTCCAAACCTCGGATTACAGCAAAATATTACAGATGATGTAGTTTGACCTAAACTATTTTAGATCCGACCGATTCAATGGTAAAGAAACATAAGTGGACCACAAAATAATTGTAATGATGATGATGATGATGATGATGATGGCAACGACGACGACGACGATTGCTGTTTTAAGGGCCCAAATATCAAGTTCATTGGCCCTGCCTGTATGATATCTGACGTTGCTGACTATCCTCCAGATGATATGACAATTCGAGGAAAATATCCTGAAATTTGTGGATGTTGTCGATATTTTACGCGAGTCTCTAGATGATCTGGAGCAGTGCAGCAGGTACAGTTTATGCTGGCGATCACATGGCGATGTCTGAATGTAAAACATTACTCTCTTCCAAATGTTTCTACTGCATAACGAGATAAAGGACGAAAATCCAGCATTTGGTATGTTTAAGATATGCTGTTTAAAAATTTACTAATGGGCAGTGACAATGACCAGAGTAATCTAGAAATTATAATCAGAATGCAATCCAGATAAGTGGCGGCATAATTTACTTCTCCGAGTTCCACCAATCTCATCCTTTAGTGTAGATTTATATGTATACACAGAATATACTGTATAATCCCGTGCAGTTCCATATTAGTCGAAATTTACGAGTTTATGGCTTTTATTACTTTCAAGGTATAAATGTCATAGTTTTAACTACAAAATCCATTGAATGGAGAATTCTAAGTCGGTTCTAAGAGGTTATATTTATGTGCAGGGGATATTGTGTTCATAATGTTTGGGAACTACGTGGAATTTGTATATACAAATGACCATCATATGTTACCGTTACTTTATTGACTCTGGGAAGTGGGGAAACTACGTGGTAATAATGATCATGTTCTTTAACAGTCTGTGAGGAACTTAAGTAGGAGCTAATGAAGGCTACGGAGAAAGACATCGGTAACGAGCATCCCGATATTTATGTAAAAAACCTGCAGGCTGTTAGTCGTTATTCCCTCCTTGAGGTCACTTCTCTGCTCCTTCATCACTATGTACAGTTCCTCGTAATCACCTGTTGACCAGTATTTTTTTTCTTTTTGTTTTCTTTAACAATTGGCTTTACGCTGAACCGACACAGATAGGTCTTAGAGCGACAATGGGACATGAAAGGCTTCGGAGTGGAAAGGAAGCGGCCGTGCCCTTAGTTAAGGTACAGCCCCAGGATTTGCCTGGTGTGAAAATGGGAAACCACGGAAAATCATCTTCAGGGCTGCCGACAGTGGGGTTAGAACCCACCATCTCCCGGATGCAATGACCAGTGTGTCTCACATCGTGCTCTTCATTTAGTATTATGGATGATTCTTGCGGTCACCTGCCATTTCAGGCAGATAAGTAAACATATATATATAGGTCGATTCCATGCAGATCTAAGGTTCGAATCCCATCACTAACATACAGTATCCAGGTGGCGTTTCTCTTCACAAATATTTCTACACTTTCGTCGGTTTAATTGGAAGTCTCATCATCACATTTTTAAAATCTATTTTCATGTACAGAAAACATGCTGTACGATAGCAGAGTAATATGTTAATTCCTAAAGAGAATAATTACCAGAATATAGGCCTATTATATAAAACAAAATTTACCGACACCGTAGTATCGTCAATATAAAATGTTGGATAAAAGACCTGTTATCCTTTCGTAAATCGTTCTATTTCTCAAGGATATCATGTCAATTTAGTTTTCTAATCAACGATCTGCTTTTTCAAACATTAACAGAACCCGCCATTACCATTCGTATACTTGACACAGGAGCAAACACGCAGACTCAACACAAGCACGTCAGTCTTCCACGTGTGTTCTTAAGGGCACACTCTTTACAGGGCACACTCTTTACACTGTGAAACTATATGAACACGCACAATGTCAGAGTATCAATAAACAGTTAAAATTCAAATACAGTATACTTTTCAAATCTCTTCATTCCAAAGTTTATATTGAATAGGTGGTAAAGGAAAACAGAGAAGAATTTACAAAAGTAATCGAAAACCAAGGAAAGATAAGCTAAACTCTGAAATGTGAGGATGATGCTGATATTTTATCTGAGTCTCTAGTTGATCTGGAGCAGTGCAGCAGGTACAGTTTATGCTGGCGACCACATGGTCTGAATGTAAAACATCAGTCTATTACAAACGATTCAGTCAAAAAAATTCAATCATATATTAACGAGATACAGGACTAAAATGCACCATTTGATATATTTAAGATATGCTGTTTTAAAAAGTAATATGTAAAATAACATTAAAAATAAAAATCGTAAACCACATACCCTGTTGTGCGTTAAACTGCAACACATAAATAAATGTTATCGACTCTGTTTCATAGCTAGAATCATTAATCCTAAAACAAGGAAGAAATCAAAACATATGATATTGAGTGCGTGAAACCGAAACACGTACCTATGATTCACGCAGTGTCAAATTCCACTCACTGCCTTATTAAAACTTGCGGGGTGAGAGAATTGACATCCAGTCTGGAAGCGTACAGACGACACGAGGATGTGATAGCGACTGTGAGAGAAATAAATTACTGCCTAAAATTTCTAAAATTCACTCTGTCTTTACCGCGAGTTATGCGCCCCGTACCGCAGAGGAAGTTTATGTTCGCATGGACTAAGGCCGATTTTCCTCAAATGAGAGATCTCCTTTCGTTGTATCCCTGGAATTTAATCGAAGACTCCCCATCCGTCGATGAGGCGTTAACCCTTTTCTACGACCTCCTTCGCGCTGTAATAAAAGACACTGTACCGTCCAGGATAGTTAACACCCGAGAGTACCCATGCTGGCACGACTCTGAAGTAATAGATAAATTAAAAGAAAAGGAGAGGGCAAGAAGGAAGTTAAAAAATGGGCCATAATAGCGATTATGTGAAATTTTCGACCATACGCGGTGACTTTAAGCATCTTCAGCTCAAAAAGTACAGAAACTACATAACTTCGACGGAATCGAAATTAGTTGCCAACCCGAAGTGTTTCTGGAATTTTGTAAACAAAAAACTGAGGTCATCTCGCCTGCCATATACTATGCTTCAGGACGGGAAAGAATTACAGGACAAGAGGAGCATCTTGGACAGTTTTGCTGATAACTTTGAAAAGTATCACTCACCTTCCGCAAAGTGTAATCTATCCCCTTCGTCCGTGTGTGATATAGGCCTAACTTCAATAGTGTCCTCTCCAGCAGAGGTATCTTCAATTCTTGCATGTTTGGATATCTCCAAATCATGTGGTCCAGATGACGTACCCGCAAAATTTTGAAAGAATGTTCATCTGAGCTAGGTAGGTCACTCAGAATCATATGAAATATGTCATTCTCGTCAGGGAATTTCCCGTGTGAGTGGAAGGTTACGTCATACCAGTGTTCAAGAAAGGAGACAAAATGGTGTTTGATAACTAGCAGGCCTGTTGTGTTATTGTCCCTGATTTCAAAGGTGGCAGAGAAGATCGTGTACAAGAGGTTGCACAGTTCAGTTTCACAGTATATTAATATAGCGCAGCAACGTTTTGTACATAAACGCTCTACCGTGTCCAATATGGCGGTGTACATCAATTTCATTTCAGAATCTCTGGATAGGAGGCAACAAGTGGATGTTGTTTACACCGACTTCTCCAAAGCCTTTGATTCAGTTCAACATGATTCATCTCTCATCAAAATGTCAACATATGGAATAGGAGGAAGTGCCTTGAAGTGGATTAGAAGCTATCTCACTAATAGGGTTTGCATAGT
Organism: Anabrus simplex; assembly: GCF_040414725.1. Classification (NCBI taxonomy): domain Eukaryota; kingdom Metazoa; phylum Arthropoda; class Insecta; order Orthoptera; family Tettigoniidae; genus Anabrus; species Anabrus simplex. The sequence continues at coordinate 386,642,109 of NC_090266.1, read as the reverse complement.
TAAAGCTGATGGCATTATGTCAAAGCTGTACCACCCGCCTTCAGGTGTCCCCCAAGGCTCTTTATTGGGCCCTCATTTCTTTGTCATATTCATAAATGGTATAACATAATTTATACACCACAGTAATTGCCTTCTCTATGCTGACGATCTAAATATCCTTAAGGTGATCAATAGTGAGTTGGACTGTAAGTTGCTACAGACTGACTTAAACCTCCTAAGTGTCTGGTGTAAAAAGTGGCTGCTTGGTTTGAATACTTCAAAATGCAATGCAATTACATTTTCACGTAAGTTAGAACCGGTCAATTTCCCTTACCATTTTTGCAGTTTCCAAATAGCTCGTGTGAATGAAATAAATGGTCTCGGTGTGACGCTTTCAAACTGTTACGGTCTTTCCTTCGAGAAACATTTAGACAGTATTTCTAGGAAAGGGTTTAAATTACTTGGCTTTCTGAAAAGAAACTGTGCCGAATTTGTTTCTCCTAAAACTTTAATAACTTTGAATTGCACTCTAATCAGGTTATCGTTAGAATACTGTTGTGAGGTGTGGCCACCCTCTCAGCAGTATTTAATACAAAACTTGGAAAGAGTCCAAATAAGGTTCAAGAAATGAATCAGCTACAAGGGTTTGGGTATTTCTCTCTCTTCGTCCAATTACGAATCTTTTTGTGAGACTATTAGCATGAGGACATTGCACTCACGCCGCAGATGTGCCAATGCCCTCTTTCTTTATAAGTGTCCGACGAATAGAGCGGATTGCTCAACATTATTGGAGCTGATTCCATTACATGTTCCCCGTCGTAATACTAGGCAAAGGTATATTTTTCATCTGCCTAAATTAAGAACCGTGGCTCGGGCTAACTCATGGCTTCCGAGGGCACTAATATCACTGGATGGGGTGGGTGAATCAGCGGACCTTTTTCACTCACCCCCGTCTAAAATCTGACGTGCCCTAATGATCTCATGAATGTAAGGCCCTATCTGTAAAATATGTATTCTTAAATATGTAAATGTTACTAGATGTAATTTAATAAGGTCAATAATTTATGGAGATTTACTTTTATTTATTTATTTATTTATTTATTTATTTATTTATTTATTGTGTTGTAAATATGCATATATAAAGGTCTCTATATTAATTTTGAACTTGGTTATCAGTTTAGGAAATTAGTGTTATTTATTTAAGGTGTATTTGTTGTATATTATGTTTTATTGAATCATCTTTAATTGGGAAAATAACCTGTTGATGATAAATAAATGTATCTATCTATCTAAGTACTCGAGCACGAGCTTGACCGAGAAGAAGGAGACATTAACATACTGATTTCTTGTATATTTAACATGCAGCAATTTATTTACACTTTGGCAAGGAAAGCGGTGCATTTCTATGCTTTTTAAATAAAAGAAACATTCCCTACAAATTGCCCTAAACAACACTCGTCAATTTTCTGACATAGAAAAATCATGATTAGGAAGGTAGACGGAAGTTCCATACATGTTATCAGTAATAATGAGTACCTGAGTAAGCTGTGATCTCCATGCATTTGCATAGACAATATTTTAATCTTTTCTTTGTAATAACTTAGTTATTTGTGTGTAAATATTTGATACTTTTTTCTAGTATTTATGACCTTCTACTGATATTTGATGATGTCTCGGAATGAATTAACCAATTATTATCAGAATGTTCGTGGCCAAAGAACAAAAACTGCTGTATTTCCTAAAAATCGTATATTTAGTGATTATGATGTACTCGTTTTTGGGCCAGGATATCACGGAGAGTGAGTTCTACGATGATCGCTATGTAGTGTTCAGAAATGACAGGGATCTCTTTTCATCTGGGAAGACTAGAGGTGGTGGAGTTTTAGTAGCTGTCAAAGACGGGTACAAATCCAAACTGTGTTCTAAATATAACTAGCAACGGTATGAGTAATAACTCTTTACATTCAGAATCATACTCATAAGTTATTCCCAAATGGTGTGTACATTACTCCCTCTTCTAAAATTTTGTACACGAAAGATACTTCAATTACGTTGAAAAGATATAGGGTCTTATAACATCTGACTGCCTTACTGTCGGTGATTTTAACATACCTGAAGTTATTAATGCCAGTTACAACTTTAATGAAAGATCAATGAACATTCGTCGCCTATTTCAGTTCATCTCATATCTTGGATCAACATCCCGTAACAGTATTCAAAACTGTAATTTCAGGACGTTAGATTGAGTATTAAGTAATATTCAAGTTGCACGGAAGCGTGACGAATTCATGTTGGTACCTGAAGATTTACATCACCTTGCATTTTTTAGTTTTACCACTCGTTAAAAAGGTTCCGTTGCCTCTGACAATTAATCGCGAATATCACAACTTTAAGAAGGCTGATTTTTATGGCTGTATTTTAACATACGAGACTTCGACTGGAGTTTAATGTATTCCTCCAACTCTGGCAGGTGATTTCTTTCATACATCACTGTACAACTAAAACTGTGTTGCTAAGAAGAAAGTCATTCGAAAATCTAGATACCCAGTTTGATTCACGCGTGATATTATTCAGTATATAAAATAAAGAATAAATATGGTATAAACATTAAATTTTCAAACCCTTACGATACAAGATTTAGACAGATTTGGTCGGGAATGAAAATGAAATTACATGTGTCTTATGCTGTTTATATTCATAATTTAGAAAATGGAATTAAGAATAATATTCCCCAGTTTTGGACGTATGTCAAAGAGGGGTACAAATCCAAACTGTGTTCTAAATATAACTAGCAACGGTATGAGTAATAACTCTTTACATTCAGAATAATATGAAAATGAAAACCTACAACCTGTTTTCCAGTAATTGACCGGGTCAGGGATGTAATGAATGAAACATATATAGGCTGTTATTACAATGGGGTCGCCACTCCCAAGGTGATTTATTAATGAGTGATAAATGCTATGAAATGACAATGGAGAGTGTTGCTGGAATGAATGATGACAGGAAAAACCGGAGTACCCGGAGAAAAACCTGTCCCGCCTCCGCTTTGTCCAGCACAAATCTCACATGGAGTGACCGGGATTTGAACCACGGTATCCAGCGGTGAGAGGCCGAAGCGCTGCCGTCTGAGCCACGGAGGCTCTTCAGAATCATACTCGTAAGTTATTATAAATGCTGTGTACATTACTCCCTCTTCTAAACTTTTTTTATACGAAAGATACTTCAATTACGGGAGTCAGGTTCATGTGACTACTAATTTCTTTTGAATGAAAATTATTATACACCTGGAAACATTGCAGACGGGTTTGCCGAGTTTTTCTCATCGGTGTATGTCAACACCTATTTTACTTATAACGTTGAACATCTTCCTTTGAATGAAGTTTCTGTAATTCCCAACGTCGATAAATTGAACATCAGTCATATAGCGGTAGATGAGCAGTTATTAACAAAAAGTTAAATCCTAATTAATCCAATGGACCTGATGACATTCCACCATATATAATCAAGGGCTGTGCTGACATACTGGTTGCTAAATTAACCTTCATGTTCAATATTTCTTTAAAGACATCCTGCTTCCCGGAAAAGTAGAAAATGGAAAGAATTAACTCCAATCCTAAAGGGAGGATACTCAGAGATGATAACAAACTATCGCCCTGTTTCAGTAATTAATGAGCACATACTGTATTCTACGATTTACGACCATATTGACGTAGAGCTATCACAATGTCAGCATGGCTTTATGCCCGGCAGATCTGTCATTAACTAGCTAGGTTTTACTCAAAATATTTATAATGCATTAGACACAAATAGAAGAACCGATGTAATATACATAGATCTCGAAAAGTCCTTTGATAAGGTGGACCATAACATTATTTAATATAGCTGCATCAGAATGGAGTTTCTAATCCATTACTTCGACACTTAAGTTCCTATTTAAAATTTAGACAGCAATCTGTTTGTTTAAAAAGTTAAATTTCAGATAATTTAGTTAGTCCTTTTGGTGTGCCAAAATGGTCCAATCTAGAGCCTCTCCTATTTCTCATTATGGTTAATGATTTGCTTGGAATGGTTCGTCCCTCTGATTTTGTTGTTGTTTGATGACGATGTAAAGTTATATAAGACCATATATAATGCACTGACGTGAATTATTTGCAACAGGATATTCACAATAATATATTATGGTGTGATAGGAATAAATTATTTCTAAATGTTGAGATATGTAAAATTCTGGTATTTACCAGGAAAACGCAATATTATATATTATCCGACATATTATATTGGTGAAACAACACTTGACTTGATATAATGTCTGTTAATGATTAAGGAATTATTTTCGACAAAAAATTAACTTTTCATAGACGTATTGCAAAAGTAATGAGTCTATCTAACAAGATGCTTGGTTTTATTATTAGAAATTCCAAATTATTTACTCAACTAAAAGTGATTGTTAAGTTTTATACAAGTTTAGCACGAAGCAAGTTAGAATATTAATCGGTAATCTGGGACCCCATTTATAATGACGTCACATTGAGACTCTACAAAATAAATTTCTAAGATATTTGTATCATAAAACTCTCAATGTATTTGGTCCATTTGACATTTCAACCCAGTGTTTAAGAAATTTGTTCAAATTCACGTCTTTGAAAAACAGGAGAACATTAATTTCGTTAAAGATATTGAGTAAATTTTTCAATGAAAATATTGACTGGCAAGAAGTACTTACAGTACCTTCATTCCTTTTCATGTATCACAAGTAACATCACTACAGCAAGTACTCTTTCACATCCCCAGATCTAGAAGAGTTCATCGCTCTAATTCACCACTAGTTAAAATGATATCGGTTTATAATTCAATTAGTGCACATGTTGATTTATTTGCTGATGCTAGATTGTTCAATAAGTAATTAAAGTATATTCTTTAGTAAATCATAATCATCATTAATTTCCTTTTGAGTGGAATGCTAGGTCCTCATAAGTTTTTTGTTTCTGTTCTTTTTCGAAATTGTTTAGTAATTTTCTATGGCTGACGTATGGCTTATATTATTATGTTTTTTCACTTGTACTGATAATTTTAAATTGTGTTCTAATTATTAGTTTTATTTTCCTTCTTCTTCTTCTTCTTCTTCTTCCTTCTTCTTGTTATTATTTTTGATGTATATAAAGTTTAAATTCATTATGTCATGAAAAAACCTAATTGGGCTCAGCCTGTGTGTTTTCGTATTATCAAATAAATAAATAAATAAATAAATAAATAAATAAATAAATAAATAAATAAATAAATAAATAAATAAATAAATAAATAAATAAATAAATAAATAAATAAATAAATAAATAAATAAATAAATAAATAAGTAAGAAATCAAATTATGCAAAAATGGATGTGTGAGAGAAATGTTGAATGGAAATATCTATTCAAAAGTAAGGCTAGACATATTTTATTAACAAAGACCATAGCCCAGGATGAGCAATAGAACATATGTGCTGATTGTTCTGCGCAAGATTCCGTTCAGTTTTTTGTATCAGGAAAATAATGTTCCTTTAGTTTTTCTGACCCCCATGAGGAATCAAAAATTCTCGATGTAGTGAGGAGAAAGTATTAAAAAGGAAGCAATTCAACACCTGAACACAGAGAAGTCGTTCCGGTTCATTACATTTATATTTCTCTATATTCTAAGACTGATATTTCTGTTCTTTTAATACCGGGACATAAATTTTCGTCGTAGATTTTGGTAATTATATCTTTAGAGTCCACGTGCCTCTCGTTTCTTCGATGTTACTCATCTGTATCATTCATGACCAGTTATAAATTGTGAATTATTCCTTAGTTACAATGAAAGCTTACCATCGTCTAGATTATCGTTTCTATAATTCACACAGTGACCGTATATTTTTGATGAGTTCCCTTGGCATCCATTCACAATGGATAGAGTATAGTAATACTAATATTCCTTGTTAGGTACTATTTGGAATTAATTAGCTGGTCAACTTGATGTATTTAGTTTCATAATTGTTTAATGGATAATTGCTCCAACTGGGTTACTAATCAAGAAATTCAGATTATATTCCTGGTTACGTCAAGAATTATATCATTCGTAATTTATAGCGTTGTCTAAATTCTAGCTTCCTGTGTGAATTGCCCGCGTAGCGGCGTTTGGTTCAGAGGGCTAATTCCTCTGGTTTCAGGACTGGGTGTTTGTGTTCATCTTAAAATACATCCCTTCATTTACACACAATACACTACACTACTAATCACGAGAGGAGCATGTAAGAGTGAATACATCACTCCACATAAGCTGTCTGCCTGAAGGGGCATCGGGATAGAAAACTGAGCTAACATCCACTTACGGTAGGAAAGGGATAGGTAAGAAAAAAAAGGAATAAAATCAACTCAGAACCTTGTTACGTATGACTTTTGTTTCATTACCACGTCATGCACTTCCTCGTGCACTGCACTGCCAATAATTAACGTAGTACATTTTCTATGCACGTACTCAAGCTGACTAGAAAGATGACTAAACTTGTTTCCAGTCTCAGAACTGCGTCGAAAACAATCAAGTCCACACTATTTTGTTGTGGGTAAACGAATATCCTAAGATTTTAATTAACATGCCATCAGTTTACGTATTACTGTGAGATCACGCGGTTTATTTCTCGTGGAAATTCTTTGGTTCTGATCTAAGTTAGGCTTTAAATCAAGAATCATGAATAGTTCATACGAAAATTAATTGTATTCCTGTTCTGTCTTTAGTTCATACGCTTCAACGTATGACAACAGTCAACAAATCGTCCTGTGAGACCTGCTCATCATTTAGTTTCGTCCACATTTAGAGGTCCCCATAACATCCCATCGCGTTCATATCTCTCACCAGATCGCGGGATTCAACGCTGTGTTTCCATATAGATGATGTTCACTTCCTGATAAATTCTGACTGTTCCCTTTCAATAACAAGAGGTCCCAAATTCCCTTTTATCAATTAGATACGGTGTTCTAACTATTCCCTTCCAATAAAAGGAGACCCCTATTTCACGTCTCTGACAACGTACGGTATTTTGACTGTTCCCTCTCAAAAATTCAATATCACTAGTTCTTGTCTTTCAGAAGATGCGGCAGTCTAGCTGTTCCCCCCAGTAACAGAAGCTCACCAGTTCTTGTCTCTGAAAAGATACGGTATTCCAGAAGTTTCTCTCAAAAACAGGAGATTTCTAGTTGTTGTTTACCAGAAGTTACGATATTCAGACTGCTCTCTCCGAGTAACATGAGATCCTCAGTTCTTGTATCTGGGAATATATTCATTTTTGACTGACCCTAATAGGAAGTCTGATGTCGATGTGACGGAGAGAGCAGAGAGAGCAACAAAGCTAAAATCTGCCCCTCGGTTGTTTAGCACGGTTTGTTGGGTCTCGCTGATTTGTCAATTAAGAGAGCAATCACTGCCACCACCAAGACCGTTTAACAACCCTGGCTAAGGGGTAAGGTGAATACAGAGCTCCCCTGAATAGGCATGCGGTTTTGTTTTATCCTCTCCTTTCCTTCCTTCCTTCCTTCCTTCCTTCCTTCCTTCCTTCCTTCCTTCCCTTCTTTCTTTCTTTCTTTCTTCCTTCCTTCCTTCCTTCATCTGCCCTGTCTGCTCAAATAACCCTCAGGGCACTGAAATGTAACGTCATGGGACACGAACCTGTCCTTGCCCGAGGAAGAGGCCCTTAATCTACATGTACCTTGATGGTCCTAGACCAGAAAAGAACTTTAAATGCCTTGAAGACAATTTGCTCTACGTGAAACTATATAAATATTTTAACTACTATATATGCCACAGACTTAGCCAATGGCTTAGAAATTATCGGCGATATAGTAAATTCCATATATACAACAGGATTACACTTGGGGAAAGAAACAGGGTCAACTGTTTTATAACAAACGATAAATGAGCCAACATGTGGGAGAAAAGGAGTAACTAAGTAAGTAAGTCGTCTTTATTCGTGGCGACGTTAGGGTTCAAGTCCCACTCTTACACTTAAACGCAACATTTAATAAATTATTTAAAAGAAATATAATTTTTAAACAATACAAAAAATCTTTTAGAAAAATATAGTAGTACTAATAGCAAATATGGAGATAGTAATAATAGAAATAAGTATAGAATGTACAACATAACAATATAAATGAAAATGATACAATTCATAAAACTAACAATAGTAATAATAAAAGAAGGAAAGACAGTAAAAACCTCTAACTACCAAATACGTTTCTAATTTTTTTATGAAAATATGCTCAATCACGTACTCATTCACACTTCGCTCATCATGCGGGTCAACTAGAAAATAAGATGGCATTATGGCTTTTAGTGCCGGGAGTGTCCAAGGAGAAGTTCGGCTCGCCACGTGCAGGTCTTTTGATTTGACACCCGTAGGCAACCTGCGCGTTATGATGGGAATGAAATGTGATGAAGGCGACACATACACCCAGCCCCCGTGCCAGCGAAATTAACCAATGATAGTTAAAATTCCCGACCCTGCCGGGAATCGAACTCGGGACCCCTGTAACCAAAGGCCAGCACGCTAACCATTTAGCCATGGAGCCTGAAAGTCAGCTAGAAGTATTCAGTAACTGATTTCGGCAATCCATTTTAAATCTCCTACAAGAACGGAAAACTCTAATGGTATCAGGGAGGGTATTACACAGCCTAGCTGGAGTGACTGCAAAGGAGCAGTTGTTAGCCCTGGAGTGACTGAAAGATATAGTTAAAGAGGAGCCAGATCGTGTATCGTGGTTATGATAGGAGGAGAGGTAATTAAAGTTTTAACCTACTAATCATTGTGGGGAAGTGTATTTGGCAAAAGCTATTTCTAGGTAATTTCTGAAGAAAATTCGACAGTTCTGTTCGCACTGGTGCGAAAAGGTATCATGCATGCATATGGCTAATTAGATTTTTCAAAAAATAAAGTCTTTTTTATAATGTTGATGAATTTTGAAACAATAATTTCCATTCTTACTTAACGCATTATTATTATTATTATTATTATTATTATTATTATTATTATTATTATTATTATTATTATTATTATTATTATTATTATTATTTGTAATTAAGGAGTTAATAGTCAGAATTTCCTGGTGACTGATACATTTTCCTAAACAGAAGATCTGTATGAAAGTTAATTTTATGAAGACAATATCCTGTACTCAGATCAAATCAAAAGTACGCTATATTGATATTTCGGAATTTTGTTTTGACTACACTATGATTTCACTAATGCAGGGAATATTCTGCCTCAATTCATTCTCATACCCAACTAGATTAAATGTAGTTAATCAATCGCTTCCCTGGCCGCAGAAAAGTGATTTATATATCAAGAACCTGTACGACTGACCTGTAACCTATACCCTAGTGTACCTTGGGGGTGCACAATTTTCTGATATGAGTTCCTACTTAGAAGGTGATTGCCCAGCAACAGAAACCTATAAGCTGCCATGTTTACATGTCTCAGAAGAAGCGAAATCAATGCAAGAATAATTATTTCCTGCAAATATATTCGTCATCTTTCTGGCCAACGTAAATTATTGTGATACGCTTGTGGAATACTTTATAATGCTTCGGTAGTAATTTCGTAAAGAACAGGGAACATTGTCTCGAAAACATATGTATGCTATGGAGAAAAGGGAGTTAAATACGAGTTATTTTGGAGTGTGAAGCGTTAGTTGAGAGATCTAGTAAGCATTGAGAGGATGACGACGTATTATGCTACAAGCTTTCAGCGAAATTATAGACTCGTAATTCTGGACATAATTTGAGACATCAAATAAGTACACTGACTGACAGTGACAATGCAACACCAAGGAGGAGTGGTTCAAAAGGGATGAAAGTTGGGGAAAAAACACAGACGGCACGGATGAATAATTGATGTTTATTTCAAACCGATATGCAGGTTACACAATGCGCACGGCATCGACTCAGTAGGATGTAGGACCACCGCGAGCGGCGATGCACGCAGAAACACGTCGAGGTACAGAGTCAATAAGAGTGCGGATGGTGTCCTGAGGGATGGTTCTCCATTCTCTGTCAACCATTTGCCACAGTTGGTCGTCCGTACGAGGCTGGGGCAGAGTTTGCAAACGGCGTCCAATGAGATCCCACACGTGTTCGATTGGTGAGAGATCCGGAGAGTACGCTGGCCACGGAAGCATCTGTACACCTCGTACAGTCTGTTGGGAGATGCGAGCAGTGTGTGGGCGGGCATTATCCTGCTGAAACAGAGCATTGGGCAGCCCCTGAAGGTACGGGAGTGCCACCGGCCGCAGCACATGCTGCACGTAGCGGTGGGCATTTAACGTGCCTAGAATACGCACTAGAGGTGACGTGGAATCATACGCAATAGCGCCCCAAACCATGATGCCGCGTTGTCTAGCGGTAGGGCGCTCCACAGTTACTGCCGGATTTGACCTTTCTCCACGCCGACGCCACACTCGTCTGCGGTGACTATCACTGACAGAACAGAAGCGTGACTCATCGGAGAACACGACGTTCCGCCATTCCCTCATCCAAGTCGCTCTAGCCCGGCACCATGCCAGGCGTGCACGTCTATGCTGTGGAGTCAATGGTAGTCTTCTGAGCGGACGCCGGGAGTGCAGGCCTCCTTCAACCAATCGACGGGAAATTGTTCTGGTCGATACTGGAACAGCCAGGGTGTCTTGCACATGCTGAAGAATGGCGGTTGACGTGGCGTGCGGGGCTGCCACCGCTTGGCGGCGGATGCGCCGATCCTCGCGTACTGACGTCACTCGGGCTGCGCCTGGACCCCTCGCACGTGCCACATGTCCCTGCGCCAACCATCTTCGCCACAGGCGCTGCACCGTGGACACATCCCTATGGGTATCGGCTGCGATTTGACGAAGCGACCAACCTGCCCTTCTCAGCCCGATCACCATACCCCTCGTAAAGTCGTCTGTCTGCTGGAAATGCCTCCGTTGACGGCGGCCTGGCATTCTTAGCTATACACGTGTCCTGTGGCACACGACAACACGTTCTACAATGACTGTCGGCTGAGAAATCACGGTACGAAGTGGGCCATTCGCCAACGCCGTGTCCCATTTATCGTTCGCTACGTGCGCAGCACAGGGGCGCATTTCACATCATGAGCATACCTCAGTGACGTCAGTCTACCCTGCAATTGGCATAAAGTTCTGACCACTCCTTCTTGGTGTTGCATTTGCTCTGTCAGTCAGTGTATATAGAGTATAAAAGGGTTGATCTGTAAGTCAAGTTAAAGAAGACATAGTGCTCAGTGATTGCAGAAGACGGTTCGATGGGTTAAATAACACTTCAGATTAGCCTTCTTAAAGTCAAGAACAGGTGACAGTAATTACAAACAGAATAAGTCTCGGAGCAAACTTCAGAATGAACGTGGATGATGTGTGTAAGTGGTTACACCGCTGCTTTCTCCAGTGTAATTCATTATATCTTAAATGGAATGCAACAGAACACAGCTTCGTCCAATTTTGTCAGTCTTGGTTGAACTATAAGCTCTCTACAAAACACAAAGTAAACTAGTCCACTTCTAGGTTACGTTATTCCCACGCCTCTGTCTTAACTAGCATAAAGGAAGAGAATGGCAATAACAGTTATTATTATGGTAACGACCATGAGGAGAACAGCTGGCAAAGAGTCCTCAAAGGTGCACTTGTCCTACGGGCTCACATAATGTGGAATGTAATAATCTGTTGTGCTAGAATAATTTCATAGGAGAAAGAAATCCTTTGAGCGAGAAAGTCACTATAATGAACATTTCCTTCTACAGAGAATGAAGCATGTCTACAAAAAGTGATGAGTGCGATAATGAACACGCAGTTGCTGCTATTCTTCAGTCATAACAACTAGAGTGAGTGTTTTTGAATTGTTGCAGTAACCTCGTCGTAATTTGCATTTACTGCATATCATAACGTGGTAGTTATCACGCATAATATGAAAAACAGAGCGCACATTCTCGCCACATTGTTGAACTTTGTTTTCTACTTTTCGTTCTGTCGTATAATTATGAATGGGAATTCAGTGACTTCAAAGTCATTTACGGTAGAAATAGTTTTTAGCTCGACACTGAGCTTCTAGCTTTCATTACGTTGAATAATATAAACCCAGTATATCTTTATAACAGTTCGAGATACAGTACCATTGCTATCAGTGTTATTGTTGCCATATCTATACCTGGCATTTACGTTCGCTTGACCTCGCGCTTTTTATGTTTGTTGCGAGCTTCAGAGAAGGCCTGTGTTCAGCGGGAATATTTTCGGCGCCTCAAGCATATTCGTACACAGGTAAGAATGAAAGGAATGGTAATATGAATCTTTCTTGATCTCAAAAATGAGGGAGGAAATATAATCCTACTTCTCAATAACCAACAACATATTTTCGCTAGTGGTTAAACGTCGCATTAACATATCGAAGGATTTCGGCGACGATAGGATGGGAAAGTGCTAGGATTGGAAAGGTAGGGCGACCATGGCCTTATCTAAAGTACAGCCCCAGCATCTATCTGGTGTGAAAATTATAAACCACTGAAAACCATCTTCAAGGCTGTCGACGGTGGAATTCGAACACACCACAGCTGCGCGACCCTAACCGAACGGCCAACTTGCTCGGTACAACATAGTTGAAAGTGTACTTTTAAGGAAACCACACGCTAATGAAAACTTCAACTCGAACGCAGGTTTTTGATCGCATGAATGTTCACTAGCTATGAATACGAATAAATCTGTTATCAGTTAATTTAAACAACCATTTCAGAGAAGTTTATAATTTATTTTTCTCCGATCAATGCTTCTCTTCTAGGTTTGAACTCAAGAGTATGGATTTCGAGACAGTTAATGCAGTAAATTTCTTTTCAGAATCTTCAGCTAAGGACTTGTCGTACCTCAGACCATTAGATGTGACAGCTCAAAATATTTTCCCAGTATGTATGAGTATTATCGGAGATAGTCGTGATCATGTACGTTCATATTTCCTTAGAATTTGTCTTTGTTCTCCCTCCTTATTTCAACTTATTTCAATTATTGTTATACATAAAATCATGTATCATTATTTTAGGACATTTACGTTGCTGAAAAAAATCGTTTTATACATTTGTACGTATACATTAAGGACTCTAGATAAGAAAGTACCTGTTGATTACGCAAGTATACTGAAAACGTTTCTCTCGAATAACTCCAAATATTCGTGAAATTACATTAATAGTCATATAAATGATACTCAAGGTAGAATTGTCTTTGATTCCAGAATTTTTTCGAATGAATATGTAACCAACCAACCAACCAACCAACCAACCAACCAACCAACCAACCAACCAACCAACCAACCAACCAACCAACCAACCAACCAACCAACCAACCAACCAACCAACCAACCAACCAACCAACCAACCAACCAACCAACCAACCAACCAACCAACCAACCAACCAACCAACCAACCAACCAACCAACCAACCAACCAACCAACCAACCAACCAACCAACCAACCAACCAACCAACCAACCAACCAACCAACCAACCAACCAACCAACCAACCAACCAACCAACCAACCAACCAACCAACCAACCAACCAACCAACCAACCAACCAACCAACCAACCAACCAACCAACCAACCAACCAACCAACCAACCAACCAACCAACCAACCAACCAACCAACCAACCAACCAACCAACCAACCAACCAACCAACCAACCAACCAACCAACCAACCAACCAACCAACCAACCAACCAACCAACCAACCAACCAACCAACCAACCAACCAACCAACCAACCAACCAACCAACCAACCAACCAACCAACCAACCAACCAACCAACCAACCAACCAACCAACCAACCAACCAACCAACCAACCAACCAACCAACCAACCAACCAACCAACCAACCAACCAACCAACCAACCAACCAACCAACCAACCAACCAACCAACCAACCAACCGACCGACCGACCGACCGACCGACCGACCGACCGACCGACCGACCGACCGACCGACCGACCGACCGACCGACCGACCGACCGACCGACCGACCAACCAACCAACGAACGAACTAACTAACTAACTAATATTTCATTATAATGCTAAGTGTAAAAATAAAATAATGATTAAGCCTATTGCTATCAAAGTGTGGAAGACAACAGAATATTACTTAGGTAATATACTTTCCTTTCTCCCATGGATGTTTTTGATGATTACTATGATTACTATTATTATCATTAAAACATGGTATTGTACATTCCACAACCCTGTATACGTGGATATTTAACAAAATTTTCTTGAAGTCAACGTCTAAGTATCATTGGTAGTGACTTAAACATTCAGATATGGGTGAGCGGAACTCTAACACCCCCCGGCACTAAAAGCCATGCGATGAATATATAACCTGTTTATTAAAGCACTACCTGACCGGCTGTAATAATGTTAAAAGTTTGACACTAATTAACGCATAACATATTCTAGAATAAATGAGAAAATTTGGGTAAAGTATCCGTAAATTTGTAGTACTTTCCCTAGCCGAATAAGAATGAATAATAAGGTAAGTTCTAGTCAATAAAAATGTCATTGCCTATAAACACAATGCTCTCTTCATCGGGTACTATTTATAATTATTCTAACCTTAACTTCAATAATAATAATAATAATAATAATAATAATAATAATAATAATAATAATAATAATAATAATAATAATAATAATAATAATAATAATAATAAAGAGTTGGAGCTTCTAAAAATCTCTTCGCCCCAAGAAAAAGAACTTCATAGGTATAGTAAACGTAAACACCCTTCTGAAAACTGGAAAACTCAAACAACTAATTGACATCCTGAATAAATTTGATATTCAAATTGCAGCAGTACAGGAAACGCTTTTCCAAGACGAGAACCATTTTGATTCAGAAAACTTTAGGATAAATAAGGGTAAACCGGCCATAAAATTTGGAGAGAATCTGTCGCAAATTGCAACAGTCTTTTTGATAAGAATATTAATAGCAAATACAGTGCTCAATTTTACAACCCCCTCTGAAAGGATCTCTGTGCTCACAGTCAAATCGAGTAACAAACCACATTCTTTGATTAATGCTCATGCAGCCATAAACAGTGACAATAAAGGAAATCCTAAGAAAGAGGAGGACTTCTGGGAACTCCTTGAGGAAACCATCATCATCATCCCTAAACATCAGATGATTTTAATGCACAGATTTGCGGAGAAAGAAAAAGTATTGTTGGATCGTAGGCCATCATCCAGCACATCGGAGGAAAAGTGAGAATGGTGAGCATCTAATAGATTGCTGCAAATCCTTTACTTTGCGACTCGTGTCTACATATTTCTCCAGGCCCCCACACAAGAAGAAAACATGGAAATCACCAAATCCCTTCTTATGGGAATTCCAGATCGACCCTGTAGCAGTCTCCAAACAGAACGTGTGTGAAATCCAAAACGTTGGAGTACGTAAGGGAGTGATTGATTCTGATCACTACCTAACGCAAGTCAAAGTGAAATTCCAGCCTAATAGATCCAAGCCCTAATTTCATTGATTACCAAGAGTGGATCCTGAGTACCTAAAACAAACTTCAAGTGAATTTCTTCAGGGCATAATTGAACAAGATCCCGAGGATTGGCCTGACTTGCGATATACAATTCTAACATCAGAACAGAAGTTAGGACACCATCCGAGGAAATGAAAACACAGATGGTGCAATACAGCCTGTGTTAAAGCAATTTAAGTCAGAATTAAAGCTTGGAAAAATGGAACGGACACCAGACGAATGAACGATTGGAGACATTCAAAAGACTCAGAAATTAACAGCCAAGATAATTCGCAGGGAAAAGTGCGTGGACGACAGAAAAAAACTCATACACATAGAACAGGATTTCATCAAAAACAACTGTAATAATTTCTACAAGACATTCCGTGAGAGACTGTCCAGTTATCAGCCTCCAAGCATATGTATCCGCAGATCAGATGACACACTAGAAGTAAACACCAAAGAAAACTGCAGGATCCTAGCATATTACTTCCAACACCTACTCAATTGTGACCCATCAAAGGAAAAACTGCCCTTTGAAAAACCCATCCAAACCCAGATTCACATCCACCGACACTGGAAAATATAGCAGAGGTCATTCCATCTCTTAAAAATAGCAAATCACCGGGAGAAGGTGACATCACCTCAGAGATGTTGAAACTTGGAGGAGATTAGCTTACAAGACGAATCCACGCAATTCTGAAAGAAATCTTGAAAATAGAAGCGATCCCGCAGGATTGTAAGTGCGCCTTGATTCATACTTTGCATAAAAAGCAGATCGGAATAATTACAGAGGTCTATCCATACTATTCGTTGCTTATAATGTTCTATATAAAGCCCTCCTAAACCGAGTAGAGACAATAACAGATCATTTGATTGGGGAATATCAAGCGGGTTTTAGGAAGGGACTTTCGTGTGCTGAACAGATATGGAATCTGAAATTGATTCCGAAGTTCCGCAGAAGCAACAACGCGATAGTCACCTTTGTTGATCTCAAGAAGGCTCTGTGGACAGACAGACCTTGTTCGACATGCTAGAAGAACTTCGAGTGGATAGGAAGACCAGAAAACTGATACGTTAGACCCTCACAAACACAACAACTGAGGTGACATTTTGGGGGGAATTTTCTGAACCTTTTGAAGTACACACATGTGTTCATCAAGGAGATTGACTCTATCCTACACTGTTTAACTTGGTTTTAGATAAAGTCATGACAGAGTGGGAAAAGGATATCACAGACATAACCATCGGAACTGGTGGGAACAAAATTAAAGTGAAATGCTTGGCTTTCCCCGATAACCTAGCTATCATCACTATGAACAAGGAGGAAATTAGGTACACTATCGAGACATTACACAGAATAGGATCACAGGCAGACTTTCAGATACTATTCGAGAAAACCAAGTATATGCAGAATTTGCAGCAAAAGTGCAAGAAAGGTCAAATTCAAACGGCATATGGGGCAATTTCACAGGCACCTTATTTTAAACACCTCGCAGAAATAATTCTTCCTTCGGGATTAGACAGTTTGTCCAATACAGAAAGGGCCTCAAAATTTCAGAGGGCAGATAGACTGACATGGTATCACTACAATAAAAGAGTAAAATCACGTAATGCTAAACTGAAACATTACCAGGAGTTATTCTACCGGAGCTCTATTTAAGTTAGAAACCTCAACTTTAGGAGGTCATTCTAAAATTGCAGATATTGATAAACAAGAACGTAAAATTTTTAGAAAAAAATCGTCCCCATACAAGAAAATGGAATTTGGATCAAAAGGCGAACTGCAGATCTCTATAGTTACAGAGACAGTTCCATCGGTACTGTACGGAGGAGGCGTTTTAATTTTTTTGGACACATTTTTAAGATGGATAAAAATAGACTCACAAAAAGGTTATTTAATGTAATAAATTCGGAAAACAGGAGAATAACCTGGCAGGAGGAAACAAGAGGAGACCTGAATGAATTGAACATCGGGGAAGACATCATGAAAAATCGGCAGGTCTCCAGGACCTCAGTAAATAAACAAAAATGCGTGGTCAAAACTAGCAGCAGGACTGGTAAAAAGTGGTCAGAAGAACGGAAGAGGCAACACAGTGAGTTCATGTAGAGATTTTGGAAGAATAGAAAGGCGAAATTCGTCAAACCAACGAAAAAGTTCCAACTCGCTCTGAGAATGGGCATAACGAAACGAGAATAATAAGAAAATGGAATAATAATGTTATTGTTTTTACGTCCTACTAACTACTTTTAACGGTTTTCGGCATTGCCGAGATGCCGGAATTTTATTCCAGAGGAGTTCCAATAAATCTACTGACACGAGGATGACGTATTTGAGCACCTACCATCGAACTGAGCCAGGATGGAACCTGCCAAGTTAGGGTCAGAAGGCCATCGCCTCAACCGTCTGAACCACTCTGCCCGGTACGTTAACTTTAGTTCCGAATTGTACATGACTTTTGAAATGTATTAGTATTATGTTTGGAAGGGCGTAGGTTATATTACCCGCCAGGAAGACGAAAAAGGAATCGGAATTTCCACTCAAGGAAAGGTACATAGCCCTGCGGTTCACTCAGCCTATATAAAAAAATGAGTACCAGGTTATTCCTGGGATCAAAAGCAGACAGACATACGGCCACTCTATCCCACTTAGTGCTGAGGTTACGATTAGTGGAAGCCCTTATTTTCAACTCTTCTGAAGGCCTTTATCACTTATTTTATTTTTACTATGTAGGCTGTTAGAACCGTAACATGTTTCTTACAAACGTTGTTTATGGGCTGGAACTCCACGTGAATGAAATCTGTAACATGAAGACGGCCTCTCCCTAGAGTTAGGCAGCACTTTAAGCATCTACCTGTACTGTCATCTTGTGGAGATATACTGAACTGTATATGAATATGCAATTCTGAAGCCTACCGATAGATATTACATTCCTCTTCTTGGTTGCCACCTTGGAACCTTTGCTTGAACTTTCATTCAGTAAGAAATGTTATGGTTAGGGGTGGCACCTCCTCGACTCAGATCACAGCTAAGGGTTGCTCCTGCTGATCTTTGCTTCAGCCCAGTCTGCCATTATAAAAGTGACTGCCGATTGTCTGCTAAAGTTTGCCTCGACAGTTGGATCATCGGCGAGGTTCACACCTCACTAAAGGCAGCTGGCGTGCTTGAGCAACCAGTAAGGTAGACTTCTTCACCCTAAACAATATAACTCTAGAAACAACGAGTGGTATTGGGAAGATAACAGCTTTCCCTTAGAATGTAAAGTTTAGAATTGTGCCATACCTGTTTAGGGTCTGATGCAGGAATGTTATTAACTAAATTTATTTAGGTATCATTTAGGCTTTCTACTTTCTTCAAGCAGTGAATGTAACCGAACTGACGGGCGTAATGCCCTTTTCCTTTTTCTTTTTTCTATCATTTTGTTACTAGGATTTCCAAACTGTAACCGTATCCTTCACTTCTCGGCTGTTAATATCCTTTCTTCCTAGTCACAACTTAGTATGGGGTTATACTGTTCCTCTAGGCGTCGTGTCCCTTTAGGATTTACTCATTTGTAACATCATGGGATCGCTTGGGTGGTTTCAACTACTCCTTTTCCCTGTGTTGGCCTAAATTCCAAATTTTCTTTCTGACTTTTTGAATTTAAATTTTTTTTGTCTGCACTGTAGTATGAGCTTAGCTCCTGATTACTTGAGAATTCTTCCCGTTCATGTACGCATTACCGTTGTCTTCGCTGAAGAATAAAAGTGCAAGAAGAGTTCAGTAGAATTTATGCTGGTATGTAAAATTTCGTAGGCACCCGGCTCCTGGCCAGAATGGTCAGCGTTGAGGCCTTCGGTTCAGAGGGTCTCGGGTTCGATTCCCACCTCAGCCATCCTGGAAGTGGTTTTCCGTGGTTACCCACTTCTCCTCCATCCAAATGCCGGGATGGTACCTAACCTAAGGCCACGGCCGCTTCCTTCCCTCTTCCTTGTCCATCCCTTCGAATCCTCCCATCCCTCCGCAAGGCCCTTATTCAGCATAGCAGATGAGACCGCCTGGGCGAGGTACCGACCCCGAGTCTGAAGCTCCAGGACTCTGACCTTGAAGCGGTAGAGGTGTGATCCCCCGCTGAGTCCGATGGAAAACCGACCCTTGAGGGTAAACAGATAAAGAAGAAGAAGAACTGTTTTGCTCCTGTCATCAGTATTATATGATGCCAATATAAGCGTCATTCTTTCTAGCCTTTTCCCAATTACTTGGATTTAGCACTTCATGTAGATTCAGCCTAGTATTACGACTGCGCCCGTACTGACGCCAGCCCTGTGTGGAGGGATGTGTTCGCTATTGCACGTTTCTGGTGGTGTGTGTGTATGTGTGTATGTGTGTGTGTGTGTGTGCCCGCTCTCCTCTTATGGGAGCCTGTGATGTTAGGATTACCCTCGATGGTATGGTTATGACGTTATTATAAAGTATTAACCTCTTCTAGGGCTCAAAGACCTCCAGGTCACTGACGTTGCCTGCACAAAGAAATGTTGACAGCAAAGTTACTACCGTTACCAAATAATGACAGAGATCGGTAATTTTAATACAGTATTTAGGTTTAGAATGCTATTAAACCGTTATTTGGTACATAGGTATTCCAAAATAGGATCGAAATAGTTAACCTACTCCGAAATAATGATATAAAATTACGAGCGGAAAATTACTTCCATTGGCAAGATGCTTTGCGGGAAAAAATTAACTCATAGCCGATATCCTAAATATCGGCCAGCTGGTCATATTGCCATCATCACGCAGAGAAAGGCAAATGTATCTTACGCAAGAACACATGATGCGTTGACCTACGTCAAGAAATATGGTAATCCTGATTTGTTTATTATATGCGCCTGAAATTCTAACTGGGCAGAAATTAAAGAATATGTTCCTGAAAATGAATCACCACAATCAGACATGAAAAAATAAACATCATATTTCCCTTAAAAATTTGAAAAATACTGTTTTATTTAATTATTAAAGCGAAAATATTTGGCCCATCTCGTTGCCACATGTGTACTATCAGATGGCAGAAACGTGGATTGCTTCACATCCATCTTTTCCTGAAAATGAAAATGAAAACCTACAACCTGTTTTCCAGTCGTTGACCGGGTCAGGGATGTAATGAATGAATCATATATAGGTTATTATTACGATGGGGTCGCCACTCCCAAAGTGATGTAGGCCTATATTAATGACTGATACATGGTATGAAATGATAATGGAGAGTGTTGCTGGAATGAAAGATGACAGGGAAAACCGGAGTACCCGGATAAAAACCCGTTCCGCCTCCGCTTTCTCCAGCACAAATCTCACATGGAATGACCGGGATTTGAACCACGGTATCCAGCGGCGAGAGGACGACGCGCTGCCATCTGAGCCACGGAGGCTCTTCCATCTTTTCCTATGGTTGCGTAATAAGATTAGAGCAAACAAGATAGATCGTACCGAGATCGGTAGCTGCAGTTGCTTAAGTGCGGCCAGTATCCAGCAAACGGGAGATAGTGGGTTCGAACCCCACTGTCGGCAGCCTTGAAGATGGTTTTCCGTGGTTTCCCATTTTCACACCAGGAAAATGCTGGGGCTGTACCTTAATTAAGGCCACGGCCACTTCCTTCCCATTGCTAGGCCTCTCCTATCCCATCGTCGCCATAAGACGTATCTGTGTAGGTGCGACGTAAAACAAATAGCAAAAAAGAAAGATAGATCGTGTAATTTCAGCAGAGTTACCTCTAATAAACAGACAGATCCAACATTGTATGATATTGTGTCAAAGCACACAATTGAAGGACATGTGGTGCATTAAACACAATTTTGCCTTGCATGAGTGCAAGAGGTTTCACGAAAAGGTATTAAAAATATTTCCAAAGCTGCACTGGTGGTGAAGAGTATCCCAAATACCGCATGTTGTTACCTCATGGTGGCCGAGAAACTGCAACTCTCGGGAACAATGAAGTAGACAAACGATGGCTAGTACCCTATAAACCAGTTCTCCTTAAAAATTTTGACGCGCACATCAACATTCGTCCGCCTCTGTGGTGTAGTGGGTAGTGTGATTAGCTGCCACCCCCGGAGGCCCGGGTTCGATTCCCGGCTCTGCCACGAAATTTGAAAAGTGGTACGAGGGCTGGAACGGGGTCCACTCAGCCTCGGGAGGTCAACTGAGTAGAGGTGGGTTCGATTCCCACCTCAACCATCCTGGAAGTGGTTTTCCGAGGTTTCCCACTTCTCCTCCAGGCAAATGCCGGGATGGTACCTAACTTAAGGCCACGGCTGCTTCCTTCACTCTTCCTTCTCTATACCTTCCAATCTTCCCATCCCCCACGAAGCCCCTGTTCAGGATAGCAGGTGAGGCCACCTGGGCGAGGTACTGGTCATCCTCCCCAGTTGTATCCCCCGAACCAATGTCTCACGCTCCAGGACACTGTCCTTCAGGCGGTAGAGGTGGGATCCCTCGCTGAGTCCGAGGGAAAAGCCAACCCTGGAGGGTAAGCAGATTAAGAAGAAGAGGAAAAAGAAGACGACATCAACATTCAGTTACTCGTATTTAGTTGCGTCGAATCCATTAAGTATGTGTGTTAGTACATACAGTAAATAAAGGCTCGCAGAGAGCGGTTTGCTGTACTCTGCGTTCATTGCGTGTGACGTTGGTGCGTAAATATTTTCCAGTAAAATAAAGTAGCCCACCTCGGTGGTGTAGTGGTTAGCGTGATTAGCTGCCACCGCCGGAGGTCCGGGTTCGATTCCCGGCTCTGCTACGAAATTTGAAAAGTGGTACGAGGGCTGGAACGGGGTCCACTCAGCCTCGGGAGGTCAAATGAGTAGAGGTGGGTTCGATTCCCACCTCAGCCATCCTGGAAGTGGTTTTCCGTGGTATCCCACTTCTCCTCCAGGCAAATGTCGAGATGGTACCTAACTTAAGGCCACGGCCGCTTCCTTCCCCCTTCCTTGCCTGTCCCATCCAATCTTCCCATCCCTCCACAAGGCCCCTGCTCAACATAGCAGATGAGGCCGCCTTCGCGAGGTAGTGGTCATTCTCACCAGTTGTATCCCCCGAACCAAAGTCTGAAGCTCCAGGACACTGCCCTTGAGGTGGTAGAGTTGGGATCCCTCTCTGAGTCCGAAGGAGAAACCGAACCTGGAGGGTAAACGGATTAAGAAGAAGAAGAAGAAGAAGAAAATAAAGGAAAGTGACAACGGCAACCAATAGCATTAGGAGGAATACAATAAACCGGGGCCAGCAGAAATTCATGGGTGGATTCAGCAAAGCTTAAAACTTACAGTGGATCAACTGGAAGCCATTCAACTCGACAATCTGGAAACCGCAGTCTACATCAAGTTAACCAGTACAATATTGATGGAGAAGGTTTTACTAACTACAAACGTAAAATCACAGGTACGATAATTTAATGGTTCCTTCTCTGATGTCGTTATAACATGTGCAGATATTGGTAGTAAATTGGTCAGAATAATGAACCTAACAATAGAAATGCCGAACGAGAAAATAATGTCATTTTTAGCAAGTGTGGGAAAGTAAGGGAAATTAGAAATGAAGGATGTTCTTCAACTTACATATATAACATTTACAGAGGTATCAGAGCTATGCGAATAGAACTTAAAACTGCCATACCACCAATCGTGGCCATAAAGGGATATAAAGCGCGGTTAATATATGAAGGGCAACCTAAATCTTGCTTTTACAGCAACGCTATGGATCACTTTAGACAAGATTGTCCCATAAGGTGCGGTGAGAACGACAACAAAACAGGGCCCAGATTACTCAGTGATGTAGTTGCGAACAGGGAAAGTCACAATGAGTTATTCACTGGATTAGACATGGATCCTATACCCACAAGTATACTTCACACGGAAAATCCTGCCCCAGTACAAACACAGGCTGCAGGACAACACGAATTGGACGAATCACTTACTCACTCGAATGCCTTATCCTCAACACAAGTCAGCCAGGCAGCCTCACCGAACGACATATCCACACATCAACAAATATAGCTATCAAAACAAGACGAACACGAGCAACAACAAACATCAGGTAATATTCAACACAAGAATGAAGGTTATGTCGGAATATAACTTTCTTTAATACACAACCACGAACAGGAAATTGTAAACACACCTGTCAACACTGAAGCGGAGAATATAATAAATGCTAGGACACTAGAGAAACCAGGAGAGAGGGACATAAGAATTCAACCACTGAATAAGAGCGTTATTCAAGACACTAGGACTAATAGCATGCAATGGACCGATGAGATCGAAGCGGAAACCTCAAATATTATGGAAATACAAGGGACGAGGTCAGGGAATCAAGAAAGCTTGAAGACAGATGAAACACCAACCCAAGAAGGTGCCATTTCGAAAAGCAAAACAAAAGTAAAAACACGTCGGCCCTCGAGGGAGGAAACCCAGAAGCCATACAACAGAAGAGACCCGCGGCTACAGGGGAGTAGAGTAGGAGATAGACCATGGAGTCCCTCCCTCAATACCCGTTGAATTTATTAGGAGAGGAAACATGCATATTTTCACGAGTATGCTTTTAACATACACACTCATGACACTAAAAATAATTGCATTCAAACTGCAAGTAAACAGTCGCTTCTGAAACAGATTATTCGTGACCAGGACGTAGATATAGTTATGTGGCAAGAAGTGGCAACAGATGACCTTGCTTCCATTCCTGGATACGATAAAATTATTTTTTTGTTATTGGCTTTACGTCGCACCGACACAGATAGGTCTTATGGCGACGATGGGACAGGAAAGGGCCAGGACTGGAAAGGAAGCGGCCGTGGCCTTAATTAAGGTACAGCCCCAGCATTTGCCTGGTGTGAAAATGGAAAACCACGGAAAGCCATCTTCAGGACTGCCGACAGTGGGGTTCGAACCCACTCTCTCCCGAATACTGGATACTGGCCGCACTTAAGCGACTGCTGCTATCGAACTCGGTGATAAGATTATTAATGTTAACGAGCACAAATATGGTACACCCATATACATTAAGGACACTATACCATACTCGGACACAGCACTCCTGCCGAATTCTCACGGAATGAGCATACGTATTCGGGATTTACTAATTATAAACATCTATGCCCCATCAGGCTCACAAGCAAGGACAAAAAGACGGCTGTTCTATATCACAGACTTCCTTCCACTTATTTATAGACATAGAGACAATTTGATCTTTGGAGGTAATTTTAACGCAGTATTATCACCCAAAGATCAAACAGGACAGTTAGGGGCCGATGACCTCCGATGTTAGGCCCCTTAAAACAACAAGCATCATCATCAAGCATCAAACAGGACAGTTCCAGGGACGTTCCGCGCTATATGATTTAATAAAAGGGCTACTCCTAAAATACACAAGGGATGTGAAGCAACAGAGGTCAGCCTGATATACGTATTTTTACCAAGGTGGCGCTTCTCGACTATATAGGATATATGTCAGCGGGGGTCTGAAAGACCAAGTGAGGAAAACAGATGTATGCCCAGTGGAATTTTCAAACCATTGCGCGTTTATCTGTAAGATCCGACAACCTGAGTGGGGACCAAGACGCGGACGAGGAATTTGGAGGTTAAATTTTGAAGAACATGGACTCAAAAGAAAGATTTTTCGCTGAATGGAAAAAATGGAAAACATACCTACCCCGATATACAGATACTCTTGATTGGTGGCTGTTATACGCTAAACCTCGCACGATCTGGCTATTGAAGACACACAGTGGCGAGAGCAGAAGGCAATTAAACCAAACGACAGAATGCTATTATAAATGCCTAAGACAGTTATATAAGGAGGATCCTACCAATCCTGGTACATTTAGAAGAATAAAAAAAACAAGAGCGCAGCTACTAACGATACAGCGAAGAGAAATGGAAGGTGTGAAAATTCAAGCGCAAGATCATTAAATTCTTGCAAGCGAGTCTCCTTCCAGTTACTACCTTATAAGGAATTGCAGGAAAGGACGTCAAAAATACATCCATGGCATCGCAACAACTAATGGACAAATAACGAATAAACCCTAAATCATAAAAGAAATGGCGGAAAGCCTTTTCCAGTCCTTCTATAAAGAAGAGTCGCCAAATATTATACATCACCAACACCCATTCTTTGATGGTATAAGAGGAAGAATTCAACATAGGGAACAAGAAAGTTTGACCCAAGATATTACCGTAGTAGAAATCCAGCAGGCAATAATACGAAGTGCACCGAACAAATCCCCTTGTCCCGATGGTCTAGGAAGAGCCTTTTACATGACATATTGGTCCAGCATCAGAGATAAAATTGTTGCAGCAATGAATGATGCATGTAATCCAGAAATGAAAATCGACAAGATGAAAGAAGGCCTTGTGGTCCTTCTTCCCAAGATGACAAATCCAAGTTATCTGACTTTCGGCACATAACGCTGTTAAATTTTCACTATAAACTATTAACTAAATGTGTGAAAAAGGGACTAACTGCGTTTATGAAGGACGCCACATTCGAACACCAGTCTAGTGCGATGCTAGGAAGATGTGTAATAAATTCTCTATGTATAATTCGGGATATTATAAGCGAGTCATTGGTCAACAATAAAAAGAAACTGCTAATATCACTAGATTTTGACCTCGCATTTGACAGTTTAAACCACAAATATATAATTGAAACACTAAATTCCCTTGGCTTTAACACTCGATTCACTACTCTCATAGGTAAAATTTTTAATAGAGGCTTTTCAAAGATTAACATAAATTGTTATTTAACATGGCCAATCCACATCCACAGAGGAGTTCGACAAATGTGTCCGCTGTCTATGTTGATCTTTGTTCTCCCCCTTGAACCCCCTCTTAGCCAATCTACTGCAAACATTCAGTCCTAGTAATCTAGATTTTGTCACATTTGCAGATGGCGTTACTCTAATATTAGATCAAACCATTGATATCCAGCATTTGTTCAAGGTAGTCGAGGATTACGGGAGATATTCCTGGGCTCAGCTGAACCCAAAGAAGACAAGGGCGATGTGGATTGGGAAAATGGGCAATGTCCAATGGGCACTTCCAGAGTGTGTAATATTAACAAAAGGAATTAAAATTCTGGGAATAACCTGCTTTAACAGTGTGCACAAAATTATCAAAAAGAACTGGGCCGATGCTTGGCATTCTGTAAGGGGCATATGGCATATTGCAACAGGATAGAAAAAGATCTTTCCTTTTGCAACAAAGAATAATGTTTGTGGATATGAACTGCTTAAGCAAAATATGCTACCTGAGCCAAATAATTCCCATGCCAAGGATGATTGATAAACGTATAATTTCCGTTGTTGGTCGGTTCATTTGGCAAGGATTATTAATAAGACTTGCCGGAAGTATACTCACCTTACCTAAATCCCAGAGTGGGCTGAGACTAATCGACGTTAGAGAGAAAGAAATTGTTTCCAACATTAAACTTAAAGCTGTTTCACCAAAAGGTGATCATAAATCGAAGAATTTCCTCACTAGGAGGTGCAGTCTTCAACAGTGCATTAGCCCACCAGCTTATTATGACATCCATCATCATGGACCTCACGCATGTTATCTGAGAGTTGAGTTAAGTTATATGCCAAAGGACGTCGTCACATCTCCAGATGTCTCAATGAAAAAGGTTTATAAGTCTATACTGTCTCAAGAGTATTTAGCCCCTAACATAACGAAAGCAGCTATGATAATCAACTGGAGTCGAGTATGGAGGAATATCCCCATCGCAGACTTCCAGATGCAGTAAAAGAAAGTTGGTATAAAGTAATCCATGACATTATACCGACAAACAGCAGACTTCATCACATTCGTATGATGGAGACGTATTTGTGCAACTTCTGTAAACATAAAGATACAATTCAACACAGACTTACAGCTTGTGCGCAGATTCGATCGACATGGAATAAATTTAAACAGAAGTTGAAGTGTATCATCGGACGTCCGAACACAGACATCGCATCTGAATGGGTGATCCGCCCTGTATTTAGTTTACAACCACCGCAACTGAACAGTGCTGTCGTGTTACTGATAGGTTGTTATGTCGCCTGTGAGCTGAAATCTTCTGAGCCTTAAAAATGAACTCGAAAGAATGTCAGAGATATGTGTCTATGTTTTAATGTGCATTCAGCGTCCGAAAAGGAAGAGATGGTTGGGATAATATGTAGAGTAGCTTAGCAGTATTCTGTAAGTGTGACATGCTGGAAGTGCCAAGGGTAAATAAAAATAATCAAGGTGGACTGTATAAAAGTGTAATATACGTTTGTGTGATTCATTCATTTGCTGTTTGTTAATTATTGTCAACTACAGATGGGAATTATTGTGATATTCTGGTACTTCAAATAAATCATGAACATTAGGCAAAAATAAGTTGTACAGACGGTTTCTGTTTGTGCTTTTTTCTAATTGTGTGTTCATTTGTTAAACAGTTCAAATAATTTTATGTATTAATTATTATATGTAAATGAATCAGAAAAAACAGGTTGCGCTTAGGCTACATTCAGCAATCAATCTACAAATGCGGTTCAACAATATTAATATGGAATATACTGTTTAATTGTAGCTCAGGGGAAGTGTGGTAGATTCTACTGCTCAGTGTACATGAGCGAGCACTTACAATCACTCACATTGCGGTCGATTTAGAAAATGCGCAACGCGACTATAAGTAAACCCAGTGATATTGCAGTAATCGTCATGATATGACGCTAAAAAGCATGTTCTAAAATTATGGCCTGGCACGATTTTGCAGAGACTCTTACTTACGACGAAGTTCCCAGTTATTTTACTCGAAATCTGATCAACAGAAAACTTCGGCGAAGGAAACAAGGTGTGCCGGTTGAGGGTTACAGTGACATTAAAAGGACAGAGCCGCTTGTCCGAGTGTGAGTAGTTCAACCCAATAACGGTGAATATTTTCATCTATGGATGTTACTTAATGTGGTGAAAGATCCTGCTTCTTTTCAATATTTAAGAACTGTATAAAGAATAACTTAAGACATATTTCAAAAAGCACACAGAGATAACGGGGTTGCTGGGAGATGGTTCTATCTGAGAAAACCACATTATCAGAAGCTGTACTATACAGCTCGGCAAGATCACTTGGATATTTCATCATTATGGTCTTTTTCCTAATTCCTGATCTATTGGATCTTAGGGATAATCACCAGGAAAGTATGTTAGGAGAAATATTGAACCTAAAATGGAGAATTAAACTATGACAAAAATAGGTTCGTTGAAGGGCTGACTGAAGTGAACAGAAATGCAGAATCACTTGCAAGAAATTTTTCGAAGAGTTTGGACTGCTTTCCAAGATAACAATAACTTACATTTTAACGATAATGAGTACCTCAGGGAGATGCCAAATGATCCTTTTCTGCACCTGCGAACCGTTAATAAAGAAGAACACCGTCTGACCCACGACTGGTAACGCTTTTGACACCATGATATCTAGCATTAAAAGGAAGGGAAGTAATATATTTCCTAGATGCCCATGGAGGCACAGGCAACACATTTTTTACTGATTTGCCGCTTGCCATGCTAGGTCTGGTGGTAAGGTTGCTCTTGTCATCACATCATCTGGGATTACAGGCACTCTTTTGGAAGGGAAACAACGACACATGCAGCATTTAAAAATTCGCTGAGAGTGAGCAGTAATGATGCAAGAGTATGTAATATCAAAACAAAGTAACACTGCCAATTTAATCCAAAATTATTCATTAGCAGTAGATGAGGCTACAATGCGGCACAAACTTCGGTTGAAGCTCTAGTCAGGACCATGCGTGATCTAAAGAATATGAACACAGCCAAGAGTGACTGCACACTTTTGTTCACCGCAGACTTTCGTGAAATATTACCAGTTGTTACGAGAGGAACGAAAGCTAACGAAATGGGCGCTTCTTCAAAAAAGCTTACATCTGGACTTATATAACAAAATAGGCATTGTAAACTAACATGGCAGTATTCTTACCTTCAGTACCTACAGTACCTACCTTTTACTGACATGTTAGTTAACGTCGGATCTGATCAATTGTCAAAGATTGGAGGAAAAATTACACTTCAGCATGATTTACGGTACTTCTAGTGAACAGCACTCAAGACTTAACTGATAGCATTCATCCTGAAATCCACGACCTATCTAACAAGTCGATTTCATGCTTTAAAGAAAGAGCAATATTATCGCCGACAAACTAACAAGTTTGGTAGGTAATTGACTTGGTGTGAACCACATTCCGTGCCCAGGCTCTGCTCGGTTGACTAAGTAGTTGATAGTGACGAGGCTGTTCATTTACCTCCAGAATTTCTAAAATCTATACATCCTTCCGTCATACCACAGCAAAATCTCATTTTGAAAGTTGCGGGCGCTCATTATATTGTTACGTAGTGAAGTGTTGCAGTAGTAGCCCCAGTGTACAAGGGAAAAGGTGACAAATATTAAGCGGATAATTACAGGCCAGTCAGCTTGACATGGGTTCTTTGTAAGCTTTCGGAAAGCTTTCATTCTGATTATACTAGACACGCTCGCGAAATTACTAACTGGTTTGATAGAAGGTAGTTGACGCTCAACTTGTAGGATTCCAGCAAGATATAACAGATACTATAGATTCAAGAGGTCAAAATAGACTCTATCGATATTAACCCATCCAAGACTTTTGAGAGGGTAGATTATGGAAGATTACTGACGAAAATGTGAGCAATTGGTCTAAACAAAAGAGTGGTTGAATGAGTGGCTAGATTTCTAGAAAATAGAACTCGGATAATTAGAGTAGGGTATGTGTCATCTGATCCTGTAATGATTAAGAGGGGGTGTCCGACTGCAGGAGGACCTAGGCAATGTTGTGATATGGAAAGCAGATAGTTGTATTGTTCCTATCCCGGGGATCGATAGAGTTTTTACTAGTGGCTTTACGTCGCATCGACACAGACAGGTCGTATGGCGATGCTGGGATAGGATAGGAAAGGCCTAGGAGTTGGAAGGAAGCGGCCGTGGCCTTAATTAAGGTACAGCCCCAGCATTTGCCTGGTGTGAAAATGGGGAAATAGGAAACCACGGAAAACCATCTTCAGGGCTGCCGACAGTGGGATTCAAACCCATCAACATGCACGTTTTCATTTTATTTCTGTTACAGTAAGAATATTTTCAAAACTTGGCAGAAACATAATTTAAGCAATATCGTTTTTTTTAGAGCGCGAATCTCATTTCGTACCACACAGTTGGCACAGTTGCAGTCAGAGGCTACCTCACAAATTCATTCAATCTCGATGAAAGAAAATATACGCATGTTACTTTATTGATATCCTCACTACCGTATAGCAACCAGCAACAGCACAGGAACATTGATGCTCTTTACGCGAGTAAAACAATACACAGGAATTTGTGACTTTCTCCAATTTTGTTGACAAAATTCTTTCGCATGAAGTTCATAATTTGGAGATCAGGGGTAGATTGAGGAATTCATATTCCTAATCTACTACTTATCTCTATGGATTAGGCCCTGAGCTTGACTTGGGAAACCACATTTCCATATTCGAAATGTTAAATGAAACTAGTAGAGCGCTTCAATGGGCCACATAGACATACGGGCGTTAACCCTGAAAAGATGATTGACGTGCAGCCAAAACAAAACCGCATCTATTGGTCATGTGGTTAGCGTACGACTTCCTGGCCCGTTTTACTTGGTTTTGTTTACCTTTACTGTATTTCCTATCAGACAGCTCCTTAGTTTACCTCAAGGGGCTGAGTGAATTTCGTTTCAACCCACAGGCCTGGAATAGAATCTTCAAACGACCCGGGAATACAGTACGGAGTTAACACATAAGATGCAGAGGTGGTATCCCCACATCACAGGTCTAATAAGAACTTTAAATGTATATACAGTATAAAGGCGAAGCATTCATATTTCTTACTATAAGTCGCATTGAGCAATTACGAAATAAATTAAGAAGAAAGGAAGAAAATGCCCAGTAAGTGGTTGTATGAAGGGCTATTTTGTCCCTAGGGACTAATCTTGCACTAATTCCTGTCGTAGGCTGAGAGATCCTAAAAGATATGCGCCTCTCCAGAGTTTATGGCAGCGTTTTTAATTTTCTCAACTTATTCATCAACAATCGAACCAAGTCCTGTCAGGTGAAACAAAGCACAATATCGACTGGAAATTTGAAGACTTTAAGTCCCATTAATATCACGTCATATCGCTGTGCTGTCATGCACGAAATTATCTTTTTCCCTAGAATGCAGTCTTTGCATGCTCTTGCTGTATTAGCATATTCACTAGATAGCTGTGCTTTATGCTTATCCTGTCTACCGCACAGGAAACCGTACCTCACAGCAGTCATGTCAAGGTCTTCCACCTGTTCCATCATTGGCTCAATTATTATGTGGCATACCGTGGGACGGTACTTCGTACTCTGCTCTTGAGAATGTAATTTTTATCATCATTTCTCCTTATCATTTACTGTGTTCAGTTCCACAGCTAAATCAGCCCGGATTCGATTCTCTGCTGGCCCATGGATTTTCCTGATAACATGACAAAATTTAATACTTTGAGTTCAATTAACCTACCCTATTTTCTCTATAACAAGCAGAAACATTTATAAACGATATTCATGACTCTCGGGCCCACTCAGCCTCCAAGAGAGTGAGTACCAGGAAAATTCCTGGGATCGATGTCAGTCAGACTTAGCAAACCACTCCCTTTCTAAGATTACAAAAGTGGAAGGCTTTATACTTCATTTTTCCATAGGCGGTCAACGCCAGTGCGGAGATGAATTTATTTAGTCATCTTTCAATAAATGTTAACGTTAATGAAATCCTAGGTCGGCCGATGAGTTCACTTTGAAGTGCAACGCTAAAAAAAGTCTACGATACCATAGCATCACTGCGCACGCACTTAAAAAACATTACCTTCTTTACAATAAATAATCATCTACTGCGGTATGAACTAACTTTCTACCTTAGAATATCTACTGCATGGTACGACAAAAACCTGAAATTACTTTTGAAATGGGGAATAAATTACTCTTTAGTCAATAAAATCACCAGAACCTTTTTCATGCAAGGACTATCGGATATTTTATTATGATGAGATGTAAGGGATGGTCGAACTCAATGGGCTTTGGTGACCCACTGCCACGAGTCAACTACGCCGTACTTGGTCAAGGTCTCGAGCACAGAACACACACGCATAAGCAGCAGATGAAATTCCATATTTTTCCCACATGTTAGGTAACAGCCTATCTGGCTAATTAGTACGCCAACCTGTCTCCCGACCACAACATGCCAGCAAGCCGACAAAATAACCACTGGAATGGCGTCCACTGTCCTTTTAAGATCATCAGTGTATGTTGCAGAATATTCCAATTTTATAACTGTTGCCATTTGTCCTACGATTTTTCATTTGTTTTTTCGTCAAATTGCAGTCCGGTTTGAAGTGTTGTTGATTTTGCCAATGTTTTTGTCAGGTGCTATGAGCATCGTTGTTTTCGCCCCCACATTAATAAGTTTGGTTTTATATGACGCCTGTTTAATGAGATATTATATTGTAGTATCGGTGCCACCGAGCGGATTAGCCGCGCGTGTTAACGTGCTTAAGGCTGTGGAGCGGTGCTCTACGAACACTCGAGAGACACATAGGTTGGAAACCTATCGTCGGCTATCCTGAGAGAAGCTTTCTGTTCTTTCACCTTATCACTTCCAGGCTAGAAGCCTTCGCAGTGTAACGGTTAGCACTATTTGCTCACGTCCTCGAAGGCCTGGGTTCCATTCCCGTTACTGATAGAAATTTTAGAATGGCAGGTGGACTGGTATGTGGTTACAATGATATATTCAGCTCACGTCCATTGGCGGTGTACCTGAAAACCTCGGGATGAGGACACAAGTTTACTTTACTTTACTGCCAAGCAAATTCCGGGACAGTTCGCAACGGTTCCCGATTCCTTCTATCTCCTTACCCAATTTCATTGACAATCATTCACTTCATCTCCATTAGCTCCTCAACTGACGTCAGGAAGACATGCGGCTGTAAAAAAAATGAAATGGCGTATGGCTTTCAGTGCCGGGAGTGTCCGAGGACAAGTTCGGCTCGCCAGATGCAGGTCTTTCGATTTGACTCCGGTAGGCGACCTGCGCGTCGTGATGAGGATGAAATGATGATGAAGAGGACGCATACACCAAGCCCCCGTGTCAGCGAAATTAACCGATGATGGTTAAAATTCCTGACCTTGCCGGGAATCGAACCCGGGACCCCGGTGACCAAAGGCCAGCACGCTAACCATTCAGCCATTCAGCTGGACGCGGCTGTAAAAATAATGGCATACAAATTCCTCTCACCTCATCTCCGACATCCGTATACAGAAACAGGTCTAAGCGATGGATATACTGTACATTGTAGTATCTGCGCCATTACGTTATTCTTAATGTATTCAGTATACGGTGCGTGAAAATGTCTTGAACTTTCCATATTGTGGACCCAGAAAGACACACCACAATTCGGGTAGCCGTGAAATGTCTCCGTAGTGTGCGACAGTGTTGTTCTTAGCAAGTAATTTTATCGGAATCTGCAGAGAATACGGAGGCAACGTTAAATAACGTTAACAAGGTCGGGATAATGGTCAGTGTTAAGACAAATATAACAATGAAAATTGATAGAATGTGGTCGACTGAAATCAGGCAATGTGCGAAGTATTAAGTTAGGAAATGATACATAAACGAAAGTAGGCAAATTTTTCTACTTGTTATTAAAACAACCAGTAAGCACAGAACCAAACACGATTGACAGGAATTGTATGTTAAGCTTAAGAGTTTTTTCTGAACAAGAGAAGCGGGCTCATATGAAGTGCAAATATATAGGTTGGAAGGTAGTTTCTGAAGGCATATGTGTGTATCATCACAATGCATGGAGGAGAGACTTTTATCGATTTGCTTTACGTTGCACCGACAAAGATAGGTCTTATGGCGACGATGGGGCAGGGAAGGGCTAGCAGTGGGAAGGAAGCGGCCGTGGTCTTAATTAAGGTACAGCTCCAGCAATTGCCAGATGTGAAAATGGGAAACCACGGAAAACCATCTTCTGGGCTGCCGACAGTGTGGTTCGAACTCATTTATCTCCCGAATATCGGATACTGGCCACACTTAAGCGACTGAAGCTATCGAGCTGGTTAGAGGTGAAAACTGGATTATAACTCTTCCTAAACCCTTTTAAGTATTATATTATAGATAAATGTCGAAGATAAGATGGGTATATCAAGCGATAAGTTAAGTGAGTTACCTGAGGCTAGTTTGACCACGTTCCAGTCGACGAACCAGCCCTGAATTCGATTGCATGTCGGGAATGGTACTTGGACCAATGGGGTGGAATCTATTGTGACTGTTCTCAACGTCACATATAGTATGTCATGATGCCCAGGAGATGAAATACGTCGTTTTCCGCATCATTCTGCGGTAAAAACTGTCCAAGATAAGACTTTTCCACCCGCTCCGGGATGCGATTAGCAGTATGCCAACTCGCGCGACCCAACTCTAGTTGTCGGTGATTAGCAGCGAGGCATTGCAGGAGCGCTGGTACTTGAAATTTTCTCACTCCAACCACGAGCGAGATAGAAAGAGACGCGTTATCACGTGACAGAGAATCTAGGTCACTAGCAGAGCTCAGCGAGTACATCAAACGTGAGAACTAACATTATACCGTATTTCCCTCATTCATTCACCACTGCCAACTCATCGAGTTCAATTGTTTTTCCCCTGATCATTA
This sequence comes from Anabrus simplex, assembly GCF_040414725.1. NCBI lineage: Eukaryota > Metazoa > Arthropoda > Insecta > Orthoptera > Tettigoniidae > Anabrus > Anabrus simplex. The sequence continues at coordinate 386,606,816 of NC_090266.1, read as the reverse complement.
TTATAAATGGCGAAATACTCAACGGAGAGTCAGGTGCAAACATTCATTTGAATCAGGGAATTTTACACATAATTATGAGACTGAGAATTGCTCTACATAATTGAAAGAACGGTAACTACGCCGTAACAAGGGCGCGTCTATGGTTATCAGATATTGGGTCCCAACCGTGGCAAAGAGCTCAAGGATTCCCTCAGCACTGGTCATCATTCACCGACAGAGACAAAATGACGCCTTTAAGAATGCTTGAGAATCCACGAAGCTATTTTAATAATATTCACTCAGTGAAAATGGGAATACAGGAGCTACAATATGATATCCTGTTCGTCACTCTACGTTGCGTACCGGAGCGCATTTTGAGAAGGGGTTGTGTTTTTCCCCCACTGCCATCACCAGGGCTTCTCACCTATATCGTAAGGAGCTGAGGAATGGACACCACCAGTTCATTTTCAGTTCAACGTCAGTTCGTTACCAGTTTGTCGTGATTTGTGTGTGAGTCTTTTATGAAGAAATCGCTCTTTAATGTGAGCAGTGTAATGCAGTGATTTATTAAAGTCTGTGAATGTATGTGAAAATAACCACAATCTGAGTAAACTGTTTGCGCGTACAGTGTGCCGCTAACAAGTACAGTAGGAACGGTACGAAACCGTGATGATCGCTGTCTGTATGCCGAAGAGATCGTGCATCGAGCCTCATATATGCCTAAACTAAGACGGTTCCATTAACATAAATAGGCACTTATTTAACTAAGTGCGTGGAGTGAGTGTACTCGATATGAATGTGAAATATAAGGAAAGTGAATGAACGGTTCATTGTCGGCATGATTAAGGGCAGTGCCACGTTAGATCGATCCCTAACGCAGTAGAGAGCTCGACTTACGTATAACTAAGTGCAATAGAGTATGCCTGAATTATTGTTGTGTATTACGAGAGTGCTAACACATTAGTGGCCTAACCAGTGACGTTTCTAAAGTGAAACAGTGGAGCTTCAAGACCTAGAGTAGCTGTCAATAAGAAGGATATGTAGATGAGAAAGGAATAATGTCTGGCTTCAGGGACACAACCGACATTAGGTTGGGGTGCTTATGTCATTGAGCAGATCCAACCATATATTAGATCAGTAATGTGTAATATAAACTAACGCTTCCACATGAGATAACTTCCCCTCATTTACATAAGGAGTCTACAAGAACGTCGGAGTGAGCGAGATATCTAGCTGCCTGCCGGAATTTCTCCTTGTGTAGCAGAGAGAACGAGACATCTAGCTGCCTGCCGGAATTTCGCCTGGTGTAGCAGAGATCGTCTGGAACTTCCCACGAGATCAAGCAGTCATGTTCGTGATTCAGCAGTTGGTGATCAAAGGACTTCACATCGCTGATGGCATCATGAGGGCAGAGTAAACACATGGGTGTGCCCTCCTGTAAAGCAAGTGTTCGTGGTTTGCCCGAAGGATGAGTACATTTCCAACTATTTGTAGCTTTGAAAGTCGTCTCCTATTGTAAATATAGGGTAAATTTGCATGTAGGTATAACGTACATCGCCAATATGCTATTTCAAAGGGATAATAATAATTTCATTTTATTTTTTATTTTTTTATGGAATACCTTCATCGTGGTTTGGAACAACCATATTTTACTTCCGTTTTTATAAAGGTTTTGTAATGCATGACGTAATTCTAAGGACCTCAGAATAATTAATTTTGAAGCGCTGTCGAGTAAAGAGGGCTGAAGTATTCTGTAAAAATGACTCCAGTTATCGTCTTCTCTATAGCAAATATGAGTCATAAAAGATCTCTCAATAATTGATCTTTTCACTTCACACCTGGTAGGGAGTCCTCCTAACTTGTAATTAAGGCTGCTGAAACAATGGATGGAGACATGACATTGGGGTATATATCGTTGAATTATTTAGCTCGTGAGTGCGTGATGTAATTTGGACCCGTGTGGCAGGGGTTCATCATTAAATAGCATTGTATTCGAAGTACCGAGAGGAGGAACGTAGTGGCTAGGCAGGCTGTAGCCCTAATGTATATTGTGAAGTAAAAATGTAAAGTTCCTCTGGAGTCTGTTATTACTATGCGCGAAGAGGATACCGTGCTACGAAGATGACGACTACGTCCGGATTTGGAGCCAATATTTAATGTGCTGTCATTGTGGCCAGGAAAGAAAGAAGTGAGATTTTTTTGCCGTGAAGCAAGAGCATGAGAGGACCCAGTGGCCCGCTATTTTGGAAATGGCTCGTGGGCGACTCACAACTGGGTGATTTACGAGCCCGTCAAAAGGGACGAAGTAAAGTGTTTGCTCCATCGAAAGGGAACAGAATACAAGTAGCTGGTTCATTCCTCTCGGCACAGCGATTACGTGCGTCAATTTAAATATTACCAACGTCGCATAGATTCCAATGTGCATTAAAGGAAGGATCCCTCCAGTTTCTTTCCTTAATTTCTTTCAACGTGCAGGTAATTCCAGGTTAAATATACCCTGTCTCCAGAAGATCCTGAGTTCATTCCAGGAGACAGTGAAAGCTTATATTCACTGTCACCAGCAGCAGATGACTTGTGCCATATGTGACTCATCTTGTGTGTTTGAAATGTATTTGTTCTTGCCCATCGCTTACAGGAAGTGCTATGATACTCTGTTTATGATGTTTGGGTAGTTGAGTCGCTTTATGATTGTCCACAGGTAGCAACGTCGTGTAAATAATGTCGTGTTATGTGTATTGATAAAAATACTAATGAAACGAGCGTGTGTATTATATTACATATTCAGCAATGATTAATTTAGGGAAATGTTGTGATACGCCTTTCAAAAATTTGGGAATGCATACATAAGTAACATACGTCTATTTCAGTTCATCCGATCATAGGATATCGTAACTTGATATAATTTGAATATATTAATTCGCGACAGGTAAACAGAATTATAGCAGGGTATGCCCATACTAATTAAATGTGTGCGTAAAGTGATAAGTGTAAATATCGAGTGCAAATAATTCGAGCGGAAACGCCTCTCTAAGTTTGAAATAGTGTAAATAATTCAAGAGGAAAGGCCTCTTTAAATTTGAAATAATTTAACGTCGAATGAGGTGTAGAAGGAGACCAACGAACATTCACGACGTCAAGATCACTCTAAATAATATTTGTGAAGTGCGTTGTATTGCATATCCATGTTAGTAAGATGTGTTTCACTAGTATAGTATACCGGGAACGCAGCTACGAGAGAAGTCCGAAGTATGTTTGTTGAACTTCGCGCGAGGTGGAAGGTAGGCACCCCGCCGAACGCAGTGACGTACCCAGCGAGGGACGTGGCCGCCGTAAGCCAGCTATCCGCCACCATATATGGTAATGTTCCAGCTTACCCTCAAAAGTACATTTTGCGCTATTTTATCGCTATTTCGACACTGCCATCTTAAAAACCTTTACGATGGACGTCATCTGTCAAGATTTCAAGAAAATCCGCCGAGTATCATAGGAGTTATAAGGGTAGATAATACCCGGGTTCTAGACACTTCCATGCGAACGTGTATAAAAGGAGGACCACCCGACCTACGAATTCAGTATCTGTCACTCCGCCGTATCTGTGACACGGGTGACAGGAGGAGTATAGTGTGTGTCGAACTTCTAGTTGACAGTCTTCGAAATCCATGTATTGGAACTTCGGTATTTTCTCTAAGTGTTGTGTCGGGACTTTATCATATTCTTGAAGTGCCTGATTGGGACTTTGTTATTTTCTGCGAGCATCGTGTTGGAACTTTGCCATATTGACACATTGGAACTTTGTTATTTTTCGTGTGTCGTGATTGGACTTTGATATTTTCTTAAAGTGCCATATAAGAACTTTGTTATTTTTATGAAGCGTCTCATTGGAACTTAGTTATTTTCGCCAAGTGTCGCGGTAAGACTTTATTATTTTCTTAAGGTGACATACTGGAACATTATCATCGGAACTTTATTTTCTTCGAGTGTCGTGTTGGGACTTTAATATTTTGATACATCGGAACTTTATTTTCTTCAAGTGTCGTGTTGGGACTTTAGTATTTTGACACATTGGAACTTTGTTATTTCTACACATTGGAACTTTGTTATTTTTTGAAGTGCCACATAGGGACTTAGTTATCCGACGATGATTGAAAGGACTTTGAATTTTCACGAGTGTTGTGTACCACATTGAACTCACGTTTCGAATTTATTCAAACTTGTATTTTGTGAATCAATTTCTGGAACATTGAAATTTTCCGAGCGTGTAGGATGAACTTGTGCCCTACCGACATAAATTTTCGTGTGAGCGATAAGACTTTTCCCAAGTGCCTCATTGAACTTACGTCTTGTAAAAACTGTGGAACTTAGGGGATGTTCAATATTACTTTTAATTGTGAAATATGCAATATTTCCCAAGTGCTGCACGGGGACTTGTGTTTTGATTCTTATCCTCATTAAAGACTGTGACAATTCATAATACGCATGTCGCGTTCCCAGAAAGCCTAGAACTTTCCAGTAGTTTGAGTGAATCCATAATTTATGAAGTCAGACTTTTTCTTTCAAATATCATTTTCTTTAACGGCTATTCACTTCGCCTATTGACGGTACAAGACAGTTTCCGAGTGCTATTTATTCAGTTCATTGCCAATGTGTTTTAAATCTTCAGAAACTATCTATTTAGAACTGTGGTGACTATAATCCTCTAGAACATTCCAATTTACAGTAAGCTTGCATTATGAACTTGCATTTCTACCGGTACGAAGTCAAAATCATCTTGTCCTTCGAGTGATTATTCCAGAACGTTTTGATTTAATATCTAGAGTGCAGTGACCATAATTAAAAGGTCATATCTGTTCAGACAGTGCCATGAATGTGTGGAGTGCCGTGCAGAAAACTCAAGTGTGAATTACGTCTCAAATCGAGCCCAGGAACGTGTGCCAATCTTCGAGACATTCTATAACGTCGGACATTCCAGAACCTCGAGACATTCCAGAACTCCTCATCCGAGCAGGCGTGGTCCCTGCCCAGGCGATGTCCAACGCCATCCCAGGGCTTGGAGGTACGAACCAGCCACGACACTTCCATGCTGCTGTACGAAGGTGACATGAACTTGCTTTTGATGATCAATAAACTCAATTTATCAAACGAATCTCTAAAATTGATAACAATACCCCTCTCTGTACCAACTCCAATGATAAAGCCACTCCCTAGGTTAGGAACCATGCTCGTTAATTTAATATCAAGCGCCTTAAAGTTATGAACACTTTTTACGTGTACAATAGTAAAATTGTTATACAAGATATTGTTTCTCTTCTCATTAGTAATGAACTAGTGTTCCTCTCATAATTAATATTCCCCTACTATAGAGATTATCAGAAGATTATCGCCCTATCGGACGGTCTAGTCAGACCCGAAAATGCTATACCGACTCAGCTAGCGAATCATTCTAGTAGGAGAGAGTGAGACTTCGATAACCGGGCTGAGTTCGAAGCCCATCGGAGGTACTCCATTCCAATATCATATTTATGAACCACGGTAACTTGTTTATGTACTGAAGCCTTTTAGAGGTACACTATCATGTTAATCTTTGGACCATGTTGGCTGAATACTTACATTACATGCACCCTGCTTAACTCAAGCAACACTCAAGCTAATGTGGAACGGAGACCGTAGGGCAATGGGCAGTACCATGACTTAAATTCTAATTATGAATGAAGAGACCGACATGGATGGCTTAGCAGTTGCTTAGGGTAGAAATACGGATGAACGAAGAGAAATGTGGTTAAATAGAATTCATCTCCCTTTAACTCCCGAGTTCTAATTCAATGGCCCAATGGACGATGCTCTTTTCTCGTCCGATATTGTATCTGATTGCCGGCTGGTTCTAACGATCACGGCACGTGATTCACTGAGCATACAGCTACCACAAAGTTTGAAAAATCCTTCCAGTTTCATTATACATAAGCAATCTGCTGCTGTTGTTATTGTTACTCTTGCTGCTGATTTAGTTGAGAGGCTTGTATTTGGACATTAGCACCACCTTCTTGTGTGTGAAGGAACTAGCTTATACCATGTGTCCGGTGTGAATGTGTAAAATCCGGTAGAAGACTCACTCGTGTAGCATTCTGATAATTCCGTAAATAGAACCTTGAAAATGGGAAAGGTGGGGGTCGTCATTTCCATCGTGGAGCAAACGTAACACTTCAAATATGAAAATGGTCGATACTGAATGTCAACCACTACGGTATAAGCTTTAGCATTGAAGTTTCTAGTCTGCCTGGGCCGGATTCGATTCTCTAATCTGCAGCGTATTTATGAATTGTTTGAGGGACTGGAGTAGATTGTACGCTGCCGCAGGTAACACAGTGTCATTGAGAAATAGGCTAAAATCTCAATCTCAATTATCCTAGAAGTGGTTTTGCGTAAGTGACATTTTTGAAAATTCGTGACAAGTGCATGACTGCTATGCAGGAAAGTAGTACAACTCATTTCCCATAATGTTCTGTTATTTGACAGCAGCTATTTCAACTACTTAGACAAATTAATTATCTCTTCAAAATTAAGGTGTACAGCTGAAAATCTCAGCTATTGTGTATTGTATAACTACTTGCAGTTAATTATTTGAGTGATTTCATCTGGCTTTATATTAAATTATTACTACCAAAGATTCTGATGATGGTGTTTGGAGAGTGATCGGGATTTTCCCATAGTAGTACTGGGCCAAAATTTGTCAGCAAATATCTTTATTACAGATGACTAGTTTACCGGGTTATCAAAAGCCAGCAGAAGAGTTATTGTGGTTAGAATGATTCAGAATGACTTTCAGTAAATTCAAACAATATCAGATCTCATAAAAATAACGTTCTTGGAATCAGCACATACTGTGCCCTTTTAAAGGCACCCAACTGCGGTAGTCTTCCATCTAGATATGTGTTCCGGCTGCTCCTGAAAATAATGACATTTAAAAAATACCCACCGCCGCATGTAGACTCTTCTTCCTCAGAGGTTGTACGTCCTTCGATCCCTCGGGTTGATGGGCCACACGTCGATCGCGGGTGAGGAAATGAAAGAGGGGGTAAACTAAACTATTAAATGACGGTACCCAAAGACTGAATTAAAATTTAAACAAATAAAATGGTTTATTTAACAAAATTTGCAAAATGAAATGAAAGTAAACTGGTGTAAAACGAAATAATGTGAAATGAAATTTAAAATTTAAAACATGTCGATTAAATTTTAGTGTTCTGAATTATCGAACCACTGTCTCCATGACGATGACGTGACCACATTTAAACACTGGTCAGAAATATAGTCTCATTTGAATGATAGATAGATACATAGATAGATAAGAAATGGGTGAGCCCTGTTTTTGCAGAGCTCCACACGTAGGTCTATGAAGACCCTTTATGCCCCTTGAACGGGTTTGCCTAATCCAGCCCTAGTGCTCCTATAAAGGATACCAGTGTCCGGATTTTGACATTCCTGATGTCCTCCAGGCTCACAAAGTGTGAGCCCAGGTATCGATGTCTAGTGCTTGCAAAAGCCTCGCACTGACATAACACATGCGCGGAGGTCTCCTCCTCCTTACCGCATCTTCTACACATCGGATCCTGGGTGATTTTCATGATGTGTAGGTGTCTCTGTAAGGTATTGTGGCCTGTTAACAGTCCAACTACCATTCTCATTCTGGTCCTATTCAAATTCATTAGGACCTTTTTATAGGTTTGACTAGGCCCTTTGATAAGTTAACGTGCCTGTCTTGCTATGGTTAACCTCTTCCAAATATCTAGGTGAGACTGGTTTATCCATTGAGATATTGCCAGTCTCACATTTCGGAGTGACACTCCCAGGAAGGGCTCTGGTCCTGTGAAGGAACCCATTGAGCCCTGTTTCGCTAGTTTGTCAGCTTCGTCATTTCCACTGATTCCTGTGTGCCCAGGAACCCATAATAGGGTAACTGAGCTAAGCTCACACAGCTGATCTAACATCCTTTGGCATTCCCATACCAGTTTTGATGTTGTTTTAACTGCACATAGTGCTTTTAACGCTGCCTGGCTATCACTACATATAGTGATATGTCTTCTGTGTCCAGGCATATTCCATATATTTACAGCACAGGCTAGTATTGCGTATACTTCAGCCTGGAAAACAGTAGCATATTTACCCATAGGAAGGGAGAGCCTTGTCTTAGGCCCCCAGACCCCGGCGCCTGTGCCCGCCTCCGTCCGCGAGCCATCTGTGTACCATGTACAGCCCCCAGACTTAAGACGGGCCCCAGCGTCCGCGGTCCACTCCTCCCTTGTGGGTATCACCACTGTAAATTTATAATTCAAATTAAAGCTAGGCTTCACCAGATCCCCGATCATCATTGTCATAGGGCAAGTCTGGTGAAGCCTTGTAAGAATAGAGGCATGACCTCTATTCGGGTTTTTGAAGGACCATCCTCCGAGTGACCAAAGGCAATGGGCACCCATTCCCGCTATTACCTTAACATATAAATGTAAGGGGGGAAAACCTAGGATGGCCTCCATTGCACATAATGGTGTAGTATCCAGTGCCCCTGTTATTCCTAGACACGCAAGTCTTTGGACACTGTTTAACTTGGTGCTCACAGTTTTACTCTCTGAGCCTGGCCACCAGACTATAGACGCATAGGTGATCGTGAGCCGTACAATGGAGATATAGAGCCACTGGACCACCCTAGGTCTTAGGCCCCAAGTCTTCCCGACGGCCCTGCGACAGGCCCACATACTCTTGCGAGCCTTATCCACCTTATGATCTATATGTTTCTTCCAACTCAGTCTTGCCTCAAGGATTACCCCTAGGTACTTAACCGAGGTTGTCTTAACTAATTTTTTTCCGAATAGGAAAGGCTCTGACAGTCCGTCTAGCCTCCTCCTCCTGGTAAATACCACGAGCTCCGTCTTATCGGGATTAACCGACAAGTCTGTCTCGTGACACCATCTTTCCACCCTACGTAGAGAGCTCTGTACGAGTTCGGAAACCGTACTGGGGAAATTTCCTACCGCCATCAGGCTTATGTCGTCTGCATAGCCTTGGGCGTATATTCCTCCAACATTTAACCTGGTAAGTAGTTCGTCCACTACCAGACACCATAATGTTGGTGTTAATACTCCTCCCTGTGGACACCCCCTGTCTATATTAGCTCTCAACATTACAGCGTTGAGAGTAAACAGAACTTGACGGCCCTGCAGTGAGGCCATAATCCATTTTATGAGCATACTGCTCCCTCCTCTTCTCTCTAGACTACGTTCTATGGAGCCCAAAGATGTATAGTTAAAGGCCCCTTCTATATCTAGGAATACAACCATAGCAAGTTGTTGCTGATCGAAGGCACTCTCCAGCCTAGAAACCAGCTGGTGTAGAGCCGTCTCAACCGACTTCCCTGGTTGATATGCATGTTGATGAGAATGCAGGGGAAAGTCTCTTAATACTTTCTTCCTGATATGTCTATCCACCAGTCTTTCCAAAGTCTTAAGTAGAAAAGACGTTAGACTAATGGGTCTATAATCCTTAGGTCTAGTATATGAAGACCTTCCGGGTTTAGGTATAAATACCACCTTCGCCTGACGCCACAAGGAGTACACGTACCCCATAGTGAGACAGGCTCTAAAGATTCTGACCAGGTATGGTATAAGGACCCCCGCCTCCTGAAGAAGTGCCGGGAAGATCCCATCCACACCTGGGCTTTTGTAAGGGGCAAAGGATTCTAATGCCCACTTAACCCTTCTTGGGGTAACAATCTCTGCGGCTTCCCTCCAGCCACTTTTATCGGGTCTGAAGGATCCGCTCGATTCTACCTCACTATTCGTGATTACCGAACCTGGCAAGTGGGCATCAAGCAATAAGCTCAGGGTCTCCCCCTGTGTGGATGTGTATCCACCAGAAGGAGTCTCCAGTGAGCCTAGCCTTGCCCTACTATCCAAGGTTAAAATTTTATGAAGCCTTGCCGCTTCATGTTGACTTTCAATGGAGTCACAAAATTGTCTCCAAGATTTCCTAGAAGCCTTTTTGACTTCTGACTTGTACCTTCTTTGTGATTCTTTGTAAGAATCTAGGCTTTCTTGATCCTGAAGTTCCCTATATTTATTCCAGAGCCTTCGTGTATTTCTCCTCAGGTGTTCAAGATAACTATTCCACTTGAAGCTTCCTGTTACTCTTTTTGCCTTAACAATAGGGCAGTTTAATTCATAAGAGGTAACCAGTGTCCGTCTGAGAAAACTCACACTGAGCTCCAGCTCCTCTTTGTTTTTAATTATGTTTGAGGGTCCTCCCTCCAGTCCCCTCCTCACGTCCTCCCTAAAAGATATCCAATCGGTTCGTCTAGGGTTTCTGTAAGACGGGATCTCGATGGAGCCCTCTATATAAAACACAATGTGTCTATGATCTGACAAGGAAGCCTCCAAAGAGACCTTCCAGTCTTTAAATTCCTGCATGATTCCCATGGAACCCAGGGTAAGATCTATGATCCCTTCGCTCTTATTATTAATGAAGGTAGGGGTATCATCAATATTCATGATCTCAAGATCAGTTGTACATGGAAATTTTATGAGGTGCTCTCCCCTTCGGTTTGTATTTTTACTTCCCCAAATGCTATGATGAGCATTGGCATCACATCCTACTACGAGGTTTAATCCTTGTTTCCTACAGTATATCACCAGTCTCTTGAACTCCTCCGGCGGGGGTGGAGATTCAGAGTCTCCTGGGAAGTATGCAGAACAGACAACCAAGTCTCTTGGCTGTCCGCCCTCTTCATATCTCATTAGGTCTGCTACTAGGTCTCTAGTAATGAAACCCGGTATAGCCCAAGCGTTATGATCCTTAACTAGTATACATGCTCTAGGCTTCTCCTCTGCTATTCCACTGAATAGAGTGAAACCTGCACATTTTAGTCCCATGATATGTCCCTGTCTAAGCCAGGGTTCTTGTATCAGGGCGACCGAAAACACGCCTTTATGGATACTTATATTAAGTACCCTAGAGGCCGCTATACAATGTTGTATATTTGCTTGTATGAAAGTAATCATTCTTTACTTTCATAGAATACTTTACCTTATGCGGTCTCCGGAACTTGCAGCTCCGTCTCCCGCGATGGATCCTGGGGCTTGGCTGGCCCCGGTTCCTGTCCGGGATCCAGCTCTTCGCCCCTGCTGGTCTCGGTTTTATCTGTGGTGGGGTTTGTCCTCTGCTTGTCACGCTTGCCCTCCACTAAGGTGAAGGTAGCCACATGCACCCCACAGAAGATCTTCTTCCCCACCACTTTCTCCACATCCCTGGAGTCCATGCTGACCACAAGGCGGACACCTCTCTTCTCCTCCTTGCGGTCGTAGACCCTCCAGCTGGCGGGATTTAAGCCATGGTTCTGGCGTGTCATTCTTCCCAAAAGGACGTTATTGTCCTTTGGTTGTCCTGGTATCCAGACCATGACACTCTTGTAGGAAAGGAGTTTGTCCATGCCCACAATTGTAAGCCTGGCTCCTTCCCACGGTTGTATACCTGTAACAAGACTAGAAAGCCATGCTGCAGTTTCATTGTTCTCCGCTATGATGACGGCCGCACCCCTTGACAGATAGCAGTCCAGGAACTGAGGCTTAATGGGCCCCTGCTACGGAAGCTCGTCTATCAGATTGGTGATAGCCTCTTCCACAGCTTCCACCTGTTTCTCGGATAGCTGCTGGTCAGGATATCCCACAGGTACTATGGCCATCCTGATCCCAGATTTAGCTATCCTGGCGTACTCCACCTTGGGTCTCTTGCGGGTCTGCCGATCTTCTTCTGGGGTTGCCCCCGACAGAAGTCGTTTCTCCGCTGGCATCTTGGTGGGTGGGGTCCTCTGTGCCCTAGAAGCAGAGCCCTTTTCAGGGTCCCGCCTCTTGTGCCCATTGGATCCCTCCACTGCTGTCGCTGTTGTGGTAGTAGAAGTCCCCTCAGCCCAAGGAGTTAGGCCTTCTTTGGCCTGCTCCCGGGCCTTTAAGGCCTTCTTGTATCTCCTCTTTTCCGCGCCAGAACGCTGTTTCTTCTTCTTCTTCTTCTGGACCTGCAGATTGCCCACCTCTTGAGTGAGCCCTCTAACTGTTGAAGTCGAACTGTCCGAGGGTATCTCCGAAGAGTCCCCTTCGAATGAATGATTTATAATACCTTGAAAATGTCATCTCACAATAAATTCAGTAATTAACTAATTGATTAATCCATCCAATTGACATTGACGTTAAGGTGTCTGTCAAATATTTATCTCATGGTTAAATTCATTTGGGAAGCACCCCACCCTAAAATGATAATAAAATACACTGACCATGTGTAATAATAACGAAAAGAGAGAAAAGGAAAACAACCATGAACATTGTACCTTTTCTGTTATATAATCTTTGCCACATGTTTAAACTGCTTGTGGCTGAAAACAAGGACATTTTTAATGAACTGAACACCTGAGTGCTACCACCACTCATTTAATTTGTTAAGCCTTATTTACTGGACTGTGATAGCCTGGACGCTTAAAATTACTTAAATTAATTAGGCCAAGTGCCTCAGGTTTACATCTGAAATGAAAGCGATCCCTTTATATCATTAACTTTACCTAGTTTGCCGCTGTCTGCATTTTCATTATGCACGCATATTTGTGTGGTACCAACTCTAGATGGAGGCAGATCCCATCTCATTTATGTCACTCATTTACGGCATTTGTGATACAACTGCTTATTAAAGATCGCTTCATTTGCCTAACTGAAATGTAGTGGATTCCTAAGACTTGGTGATTATTGACTGCCTTTTATATGAGCATCCCACTACTATATTTTTGACTATGAACTAATCGATGATCTCTTACCCTAACACATGAAATCTTATTTACATAAATGAACATGTCAATAGAGAAACACTGCTCCTAAGAAATACTGAAATTAAAATAATCTGACTACGCCTATTCTATTCTATTTACAGACATTAAATCAAACACAATTCACGTACCAGATTTAAAATAACAAGGTGACAAAATATATACAAAGAAATTATATCATAATAAAAATCTAGATCCCAAAAATCGCTGCCAAATAAAATTTAAACAAAATAAATATGCGCAATGAAGAAGCATAAAATGTTACCCTGATCCATGTAGCAAAAATTATGTGAATTTGATGGCAACCTTCTAACCTCAGACTAAAATGTCTGGACTCAACCTTTACGGACAATAATTATTCGCATTACATGTCATCAATGATTAGACTTGACTGTCGAAACACGCATTGATCAGTCGCTCTGTTCACAACTTATTTCGGGCTCTCGATTGCATATTTTCCGAGCATTTATTTTTCCCTGGAATCTATTTGAAGCACTACAGGCTTTCCGCCTACAACCATAACACATGGCGTCATATATTTAACACTCTCGGTTAAATAATTCATCTCTCAATTCTATTTATTCATCAATATTCTCGACGTAGTAACTCATAATACGGCCTCGCTCGTGTCCGGCGGGCGAAATAACTGTGTCGTTCACGCATCCAATTACACGACACTATTAATAACATGGTCCAAATATCACATTTTCCATTTCTCACCACAGAACATCAGGGATATTACTATTACTTTGCTCGTTACTTTGATCATCCACCGTTTCACATCTTATGAAATATCAGAGCTAACTTATCAATGGCTTCCTGTCACTGATTAAATAACTAAAATAACGAGATTTCCTCTCAAAAACACGGCTATCGAACTGTGTAACCACGTTACATAAAGAAATATATCTTCGGGTATCAACCATCGTCGCGAAATACAAATTATGAGAGCTACCGGAAACGGTCATCTGAATAATGATTACAGAACATGAAATAATAAACCTAATGCGCTAATAGCAAAAATAAACATTTAAACTAACATGGCAGCATCCACAAAATCAAAGTGTCAACAAAAATACCGCTCATTACCACAACTATTATTATTATCATCACTTTAAAATCTGCACTACACCGCATGTAAATTTCTTAGTAATATAGGATTCTTGCATGTCAAACTGACTTACATTAGAAGAAAACTGCGCAAATAACACACGCTAACACTTATTTATTATTATTATTAATATCCTAATTTTATAATTACCATCCGATCCGTGAATTATTTACAGTCCTATCTAAAATTCTAAACTACATTTTTGATCATCGACTGTTCATAGCCTTACTTGTTTACATATTATTTACATTTTGCTCATTTACCTTATTTGTGCTGGAGGCAGGTCAGATCATCCTCCGGACCCCGTCATAGTGACTTAGTATTTCATCTTCAAGCTGATGTTATCCAAGAGGTCACACACGCAAACTTGATGCATTTTTACAATATCGTTGCACACGTCCATATTTATATTAACACTCTTATTTTAACACTCCTACGAAGAATATTCAATGACACTGCATTGATCACCTGACATGAAGTCGAAAGTCTGGACTCCGCTACCTGCCTGCTGTTGCCTCTCTCTCACCCCTCTCAGATTGTTTGTGTAAAGGATTATTGGTTATTCACCTTCTCTGACCATGACGCTGGACTCAAGGTCTTACTGCGCAGCATCCCAATTATGAAAACAAAGTTTTTCTCCCTGTAACTCGCTGGACTAATTCTGCTCCCAAATATCTCACTTGCAATAACAGTTCTATGAGAGTGTGGAAAAATTACATGTAATGTTCCCAATGATGTGGAGAATTTTATAATAATCGTTCTCCAACATATGACCTTTTCCACGAAATATACCAGCTACGCGTGAAATAGGGAAAATGTTATGCAGCTGCGTGTTACGACGAGATTCAATGTTCACCTCGGTCCTAGCACCTTAAGTTCATTCATGGCAAGTGTTGAGAATATAACTACCATTGTCATTTGTTAATTTAATTGCCCGATTATATCTGCATAATCTAAAGTTGAATAAAAGTTTGTCAAAGTGTTCATTTCGGCTAAGACATTCCTCTCACACATAAATACATTACTCACTCGGATGTCAACTACTGTATAAGACACTGAAGATTCTTACAAGACTGCGAATTCTCACAAGACTGAGAATTCCGACGAGATTTCCTACGAGACTGAGATTACTGATCTTCTACAAGACTGAGGTTCACCACGAGACTGAGGTTCACCACGAGACTAAGACTGAGACTGACGTTCACCACCCTGGTGTCTTTGCTTTTGTAAACAGTCCTCCCCCACTTCGAAAATAGTCCTGTGGAAGGGATGTGGCGTAATAATCCTGCACTTGGGACCGATTTATCATGTGTCCGTAGGTTAGAATTTTAGAAAATGAGTTGAAAATCTTCCTAATTCTGGTCCGATCTATGTGTTACATTGCGTTATGAGAAACGATCACAGGTTAATTCCGACGACGGCGCGCGTCAGTGGCTCTATTTTCTTTCAGAGTATGACATCTTCCCGCCATGACGGTTCTCTTCATGGGCGATACCACTCTTCCATGAAAAGTTGAGAATTTCTTATTTAACCACTGATTAACCACACACTTGCATTGATGAATCCTTAAATATTACTTGGAAGTCAGGACACAATATTTTACAGCTACTTCGGTCACCAAATCGCGAAATACTAGCTGTAGATTCCCGCTATGACAATACATTAAAACTTCCAATTTTGTGATTGGCTGAGACGTTCGCGCTCTTGGTAGTTTGGATTCTTCCATTTTCTGCTAAGGGATGACGGGTATTATTCGTGTCTCACTCACTCTTCTGGGCCAAGTGCATTCCGACGTGCGGACTCAGGTGGGAACTGGATAGAAAGCTTTCACTTCCCGTCGGCATCATAAAACATAATTGGATGTACCACTCAGACTGGCTACATCCTGTTCGTGCTTTAAAACGTATTCTGTGGATTTATTTTCAGTCTGAACGGCGCCTGGCAGTTGCTTTGTTAGACTGCAATCTTTTCCCAGCCTACTGCTGTATTCTCATATGCGAAAAATTGAATATTTAATTTATGCATTAATTACGCACATTCGCTTATGGGTGCAATACAGTACCTATATTTTGAAAATTCCACAACATGCTGCACTCTTTCGCATGCAACTACTACACGAAAACATAAAACTCATAGATTTGTCTTGAAGAAAGTTTCTGACAAACCTCCTCGAGTTTAACTTCCTGCACGGTATGAAGCCCTTACAAAAATAAAACTTTCATAGTAAAATCATCTCATGGATATCTTTCCATTTTTACTACAAATTCACTATCATTTCTGCAAGTACTTAAAACAAGAAATAGGAAGGAACAACACAGATCAGTGAGATCTGGCAGCAACAGTATCAGTCACTTCACTGGAAGGATATTGTAACCGTTCAATACCATGCTAATAGGCATTTCATGAAGCCAAACGAGGCATATATGCCGTTTTCTGCGTCATTCTACGTCATATTTCGTACTAACAAGCATGTTATGCCCGGTCCGGGATACGAGCGGCACTGCGCTAGCTCGAAGGTGGAAGCTCTAATTGCGCGCACCGAGAGAGATAGAGTTCTCAGTACAGCGTGACCTTGAAGTTACGCTCTCTATCGTGCAAGCGAGAAGGAAGAAGAACGCTGCGCTCAACGACTGCCTATGTCAGGAGGCGGAGTTAACTTTACACGGTTCTAACTTGAGAACTGGATATTCTCACCGATTTCCATGCATACTCGTGGATACTAACCCACAAATTTCGTGCGTCAAGTAACAATAATAATAATAATAATAATAATACTAATAATAATAATAATAATAATAATGATAATAATAATAATAATTCGTTACAAGCTTCAGAAATTTACAAGTAAGGGCTAAATAAACTCAGCATAATTTACAATATTTGATAATATAAGAAGATGTATTACTTAACAAGTGCATTATTAATGACGCACATTAGACAGATTTGCGGTGGTAGGAACAATCTCTCTTTAGCGCTTATCTTGACAGAGATATAGGAGTCCCGCCTCTTCGCGCGCTGAAATCCAAGAGAAATCTTCTGAGATTACTAGAGAACCTGCCGTGCAATTTAAACGAAAGTAGATCTGTTAAAAGTAGGAATACATAAACGACCCTGAGGGACCATTACTATCGGAGCTATTTGTCATCTGTGGGCGTAACTTACCCTCTCCATAGATGGCGACCCGCATTTTCTATATAAGGACAGCAGGGCAGCCCTTAGTTACTCTTTCGTTACTCATTCATTCATTGTGATTCAGTCCTACTCAGTACCACATAGTGTGACTCAGTGTTAACGAAAGTGGTTATACAGAGGACTACTGCACGCCAGTCCAATACAGGTTCTTAATACAGTCACATTCTTCTTCTGTGAAGTGATAATTGTGGTGTGTGGATATATGAGATATTAATCTCAGTATTCGTCAAGGGAATGCAGACGATAAATGTTAGTGTCGGCTACAATGAATATATTTCTAAAGAATGGGTAATGTTCCAAAAATCGACACGACGTAGTGGGTTATTGACTACAGAGTACCAGTATATACTGCACTGTGGTTAGGGTATGTGCAGTGTAGGAGACAATTAGCCTAACCACTAAACGTTGTTAGACTACACAGGAAGTGCTCCATATATGAACAGTGATAAAGGCAATAAGTAATTTCGCTCTATAACGAAAGGGGACCGAGTAGTGACCTTCAGGGACAGAAACCGCTACATGGGTTGTCCATTTGACCCTATGAGTGGGTCTATCAATGCCATGTCATTCGAAGACACATAAACAGTGCTTCAAATAACCTATTCCCAATTTATTTGCATGTATGTGAGTGCTCGTCGAACCCAGGATTCAACGCTACAAGAACGCACCTGTGTGCCTGCGAAATTCCTGTCGAAGACAGCACAGAACTTCCAACATTAGGAGAGTGCAGATCAGGACACCATGGATTCAACCCCGAAGAAGGTGAACCTAAGACTCCCTGCTAACGAGGCGCCAGTGATGGAGAACTAAGTCCGTATAAGTGCCCTCAAATGACAGCAGGTTACAGACAGCAATGATAAGTACATTCCATGATGTTTCTAATCATGAAAATCAGAAGTGTCGCATTAATATGTAAACTTAACTTAGTAAATAGAATATTCCAGCTTGCATTGTGCCATCTGTTATAACGTGTAGGTGACGCAATATGCGTATTCCAATGGGGTAAAGTTTCTTTATTAATTTGATATTTTTTGTCTTCTGTGATTAGTGGTTAATCACAAAGTTATTCTGTGGATTTTTGCATGAAGTAATATATAAGGCCCTGTAATGTGTTATGCATTCGTAAGGGTTGAGTTAGATAATTCAGCGGACTTCAAAATCTATCAGCTGATATCGATAATCCCATTTTTCAAATATAGATTATTCAATGCGGCACAACTTTAATGGATGCATAGAGTTACTTCCCATTTCGCCTTAAGGATGCTGATGCCTGCAGAGATGAAGACTGACTCGAGGTGCGAACAAATGACCTTAAATAGCGACGCGAGTGAGTATTATGTTAACTTAAATACCTGTCGAATAGAATCATCTCAAGGTGTAAATAACGTGGATTTGAGATACACGTGTGCGAAAATGAAGGGCGAAACCGTATATGTGAAAATGTTTAGGCTGGCAGATTTAAACATAATAATAATAATAATAATAATAATAATAATAATAATAATAATAAGGAACCAATAATGATTATGGTTGAAGCATTGAGAGAAAATGGTATCTGAAGGTATCCATAAATTATCATAGCCTAGAGAATACGAGGGGATTGAACTAAGAATTACGTACGGTATTTACATTTGGGTGAAAGTGAAAGTGTTCGCCCAGCTGGCGGTAGCAGGCTGTTCTTAGAGAGAGAGAGAGAGATTTATGGCCTTCAGGACGAATTGGGATAAGAGCGGGAACGCCAGGCTCAAGTGGCTGGTCCCGTTAAGGTCTGTCAACTACTCGCAAAAATCACATAAGGAGTTCCCTCATTTTCACATTGTACTGGATATTCACGTGCCAATAATTTATCATCAACGCTGAACATTTCATGATCCGGTAGGTGAAATAATCCTCCAATTTTTGAGTTAAATAAGACCGTAGTAGGGATATTCAGATAGCACCTCGAAGTCAAGCTAGCGTGGTTCGATACCCGATCGGTATCGACGTTCTTGGTTTACACCAGAAGACCGGAAAGGGGTCACAATTTCTCAGAAAGCATTGCACTATGTGGATTACGTGTTTATGCATTTATAGGTTAATGCTTCATTTTCATATCCTGTTATATTTATGTATTATATCAGTGTATGGTGGTCGATGGTGATTTATAGGATATTAATGTCGTGTGTCCGCTATGTAAAATTTTGGAATAAATTATGACCCCGAAGAAATGCGTATATGCGATAGTGTGATGTATAATTAGTGTGATAAAGTAGACTTTATAAGTGACAAGCGACGACATGATTTTCATTATTAGGTAAATTTGCGAACTGTATTTCATAAAACTTCCCAGAAGTACGACACCATAAAATACTATTATTTATCTCACAAAAGTGCCATTCTTTTGATATAATCTTTGTGTTGTCATGTAATAATATAGTGAATACTCACGGGTATCAATATTTAGATAGTAAGACAGATTCCTAGAGATTAATAATTGAAATGTATATGTTCAGTGTTAATAGGTATATTTGGGAATACCAGAAAGAGATTCAGAAGTGACAAAGACCGATAAAGGACATTATTTTAGTGGCATTGCCCATATAAATAATTTTGTGTTTAAAATTGCTACTTAAACAATAATATCGCATTTCCCATGTGTATAGGTATTTTCTTGTGACTCTTTCAGGAATTAAAGTTATGCTTTGAATAGGGAACAGTCTAGTCTTCTTGTTCAGTTGAGTAGCGTATTCCTCTTATTATAGCACCCTACTTTCAATATATTTAGATTATGTGCCCACTTTATTTACGAACAAAACCATTGACCCGTATGCACTTGAGCGTAGCCGTTGTGCCAGTTGAAAGTAGGGAGGATGGGATTTTGATGCCCGGGTTTTACTTCCGAAGCTCCTCACCAAGAAGATTTGGATCTAACATGATATTCGTAAGATTCAAATGTATATTTAGCACCCTGTTGATCCCGGAACAGGTGCAATATGATGAAGAAAGTGAACACATCTTGATTCCGAATGTGATGAATTAGTGATAAAAGAGAAGAAGGATTGACTACTTGATACTGAAATATGTTCGTGAAAAGCGAGTTCATGTTATTGATAAATTAAATAACGTATGGAATTTAATAAAAACCTACTTTTTGTTTTATATCAAAATAAATACAATGAAGTCTTAACATTAACTGCATTCAACAATGTATATGAGTATTTGTGCATTAAAACCATCCATGATGAAGGGGTACATGAGATTGTAGGTGTTTATATCATACTTATTAGTCGTACTAAATAAGAATGAGATGAATCATCAATTTATCTAACATTATCAAAAGCCCATCACATTGACGTTACCAGATCTTTTTGTAATATCTGAAGCCGTCTCTTTTCAGTTTTGGACCAGTTAATTTATAAATGTTAGGTTCTTCGGTCTACCTGAACTAATTGTGTGTAATAAATGTAAAAACTACCTGAAAAAGGACATATGTGGTAACGGTATTATACTTGAAACCAGTAAGAGCTTTTCAATTAATTTTAACTACAGTAAGTTGTTTATTTTCCTGTAACCGAATGTATTCTTTCTCTGATAGTTTATAAATGATAAAAGAGAAGAAGGACTGACTATCTATCTATCAATCAATCAATCAATCAATCAATCAATCAATCAATCAATCAATCAATCAATCAATCAATCAATCAATCAATCAATCAATCAATCAATCAATCAATCAATCAATCAATCAATCTATACTGATCTGCATTCAGGGCAGTCGCCCAGGTGACTATTTGATAGTGAAATATTTTCCTGAAAAGCGAATTCATGTTATCAATAAATTAAGTAATGTTTTAACACATTATTTTATAATTCTAATTTAGTTTCGGCCGACTGAAGAGCGTAAAGGTTATAAATTACCAGCTGTGTAATCATGTTCTATCCATAATATAGGCCTACCTAGAATTAAGAATAATCAATACGTTTGATGCCAATTTTCTAAAATGTGTTGAATGTGGACTTGTTTTCTCCTCCCTTTCAGCCACTCAGTTACGTATCTACCTTATCATATCCATAATACATGAGGGAATCCTCTCTAACTATACATCTAAATTACATAACTGCTTACAATCACTCCTTCTTAGTCACTAGCGCAAGGTTGTTTATTTCCCTCCCGGCCAAAATTAGAGGTTTGCATTCTCGTCGGTAAGTTAACAAGGATTGCTGAAATAACTCGCTGAGTGCGTAAAGATGACTTGTATGAGTGAAATACGAATGAGTTAGCATATTAAAAACACCTTTCACTTCTTATCAGGATATACTTCAATCTTTTCTGTATATTACCTTTTTCCTATTTGCTTTACGTCGCACCGACACAGATATGTCTTATGGCGACGATAGGATAGGAAAGGTCTAGGAAGGAAGTGGCCGTGGCCTTAATTAAGGTACAGCCCCGGCATTTGCATGGTGTGAAAATGGGAAACCACGGAAAACCATCTTCAGGGCTGCCGACAGTGAGGCTCGAACCCAATATCTCCCAATCAAATCAATCAATACTGATCTGCATTTAGGGCAGTCGCCCAGGTGGCAGATTCCCTATCTGTTGTTTTCCTAGCATTTTCCTAAATGATTTCAAAGAAATTAGAAATTTATTGAACGTCTCCCTTGGTAAGTTATTCCAATCCCTAACTCCTCTTCCTATAAATGAATATTTGCCCCAGATTGTCTTCTTGAATTCCAAATTTATCTTCATATTGTGATCATTTCTACATTTATAAACGCCACTCAAACGTATTCGTCATCTAATGTCGTTCCACGCCATCTCTCCGCTGACAGCTCGGAACATACCACTTAGTCGAGCAGCTCTTCTTCTTTCTCTCACTTCTTCCCAGTCTAAACTTTGCAACATTATTGTAACACTACTCTTTTGTCGGAAATCACCCAGAACAAATCGAGCTGCTTTTCTTTGGATTTTTTTCCGTTCTTGAATCAGGTAATCCTGGTGAGGGTCCCATACACTGGAACCATACTCTAGTTGGGGTCTTACCAGAGACTTATATGCCCTCTCCTTTACATCCTTACTACAACCCCTAAACACCCTCATAACCATGTGCGGCGATCTGTACCCTTTATCTACAATCCCATTTATGTGATTACCCCAATGAAGGCCTTTCCTTATATTAACACCTAGATACTTACAATGATCCCCAAAAGGAACCTTCACCCCATGAACGCAGTAATTAAAACTGAGAGGACTTTTCCTATTTGTGAAACTCATAACCTGACTTTTAACCCCGTTTATCAACATACCATTGCCTGCCGTCCATCTCACAACATTTTCGAGGTCACGTTGCAGTTGCTCACAATCTTGTAACTTATTTATTACTCTATAGAGAATAACATCATCCGCAAAATGCCTTACCTCTGATTCCACTCCTTCACTCATTTCACTTATATACATAAGAAAACATAAAGGTCCGATAATACTGCCTTGAGGAATTCCCCTCTTAATTATTAGAGGGTCACATAAAGCTTCACCTACTCTGACCCTGTAATAATTAAGAGGGGAATTCCTCAAGGCCGCACTTAAGCGACTGCAGCTATCGAGCTCGGTTGTATTACTTTCAGTATTGTCATGCAGTACATTCCATACTTTGTGATTGATTCTTACTTCCATCTCTATTCTTTGCTGTTAGTACTACTATATTATTTTAATTTTCTCAAGAAATAAATGCTGTAATTTTAGTCGGTTTTAATTACTATTACATTATTTTATAATTTAATCCTCCCCCATGTTCTAGTACTGTGCCTTGAGGGAGACTTGCGTGTCTCGGTCATCCCAAGTGTGATGTCAGCGGGATCTTTCGATCCCGGTAAGGGCACTCAGGCTGGTAAGTTCGAGGGCGAAAGATCAAACTAAATAACAGACCACCACGATGTTGGGCAGCAACGAGATCAGTGTGACTAAAGGCTGATGAGGATAATGAACACCGAAAGGACTCAAATAAATTATTTCTAGATAGAACTGTAGTTCAGCGGAACGGCATGAACACTGTGAAAGGTTCGTTTTCAGCCCTTAAGGTGCCATCCACACCAGAAGACTAGGTTGTGGGTTAGTAATCTGCACTTCCGAAAATTTATCTTTTGAGAATCCGAGGAGGATGACAGACGGTGTGATTTCTACTGAACAAATTCTGACAAGAAAAGGAAAAGGAATAGAAAAGTGGAAAATGAAAAGGAAAATTCTTCTTGAGAACGTGACTCATGACTCGATTGACATAATCCTTGATGTAGCGATGAAATAGGATTACGAAATATTGAGGGAAAATCTTACAAAGTCGGAAGAACTAGGACAAAACTGAGAAACATAGTCGTGAACAGACACAGATGGAGGCCTTTCTCGGAAGACCTGTGTTTAGCACAGAGTTAGAACAATTAAGTAATTAAGCAAAAATGTTAATATTTTACGTTGCAAATGCAGTTGTTAATTGTTAGAGAGGGCTTAGATCCCTAATTTCACCACAGATAAAGATGTTACCTATCTCTCCATCCACCTATCTATCTATCTATCTATCTATCTATCTATCTATCTATCTATATATCTATCTATCTATCTATCTATCTATCTATCTATCTATCCACATAACACATACTATATATCATTGTAGTGACTGTTTACAGTTGACTCATTTTATTACCTAGTGATATTTGTGTTTATTTACCCTGTACGCGTACGTGTGATGGGCTGCCTGGCCGAGGCGGTAAAGGCGTGCTCGGTTCACCCGAAAGGACGTGGGTTCGAATCCCCGTCAGGAAGTCGTAAATTTAAGAAACGAGATTTCCACTTCCGGCGCTGCATATGGCCCTGAGGTTCACTCAGCCTACACCAAAAATGAGTACCAGGTTAATTCCTGGGGGCAAAGGCGGCCGGGCGTAGAGCTAACCACTCTACCCCATTACGTGCCGAGGTTAACAATGGTGGAAGCCTTTACCTTCCACTCCTCCAAGGGCCTTCATGGCCTGTACGGAGGTGACTTTGCTTTGTACGCGTACGTGTGTGTACCCTCAGTGACTAACTGTGATATTATCTTCTTCTCCTTACTTTTCTCTCCCTTATTTGCTGTTAGTACTACTGTATTATTTTAATTTTCTTATGAGATAATTACTGTAATAGTAGTGGGTTTTTTAATTACTGTTGTATTATTTTACAATTTTAATCCTCCCTCACGGTCCAGTACCGTGCCTTGAGGGAGGCTTGGGTGTCTCGGACATCATAGTGGTGATGTCAGCGGGATCTTTCGATCCCGGGAAAGCCTTCAGGCTGGTAAGGCCGAGGGCAGCACTATATGTGGATTAAGACCAGTTCCAAGGCCAGAAGCGTCTCCTAACGCCAACCGCATGTGGAGGAATGTCTTCACTATTGCGTGCTTCGACTATTACTTCGATATGAAACTGGAAGAGGTGCGCTGCTACTTGAAGTTAAATGGACGATATACTGTGGTACATTCATGGAAAGAATTTGACAATTGTGGGAGAAAATGCTAAATCCGTACAGTCTCCGAATGTCAACTTGGCGTGGGACAAAACTACTCAAATCTGATTTCCTACTTCTGTCATAAAATATTCCTTAATGTGTTCTGCTATGAAGGTAGTTGAAGTACATCGGAACAATCTTCAAGTATGTGAAGTTTAGAAGGGTACTCGAAAGTAATTTTCCAATGACCTACTCATGAAAGTGACGCATCATATTTATGATAACGAACAAAACTGCTACTTAGTTGAACTACTAAAGATAGAATGTTGGTTGATAAGTGCCCAAGGCTTCTGTGACTGACTGCCGGCTGTACTTAACATTGTTCATAATGTGCAAGGAATAAAATTACCACCAGAAATATAATGAAATAGCAGGGATATTAGAGTACCTACAACAGAAAACCATGGACTCAATTTACTAATTTATATCAGGATACAAGATGTTGTACATTATTATTATTGCTATAATAATGATAATAATAATAATAATAATAATAATAATAATAATAATAATAAAATAATAATAATAATATTTAGAAAAGAGACTAGTTATAATTACAGTCGAAAGAACAGTTGCATTTTAAAACCAGTTATAAATATAAAGACACAAATATCAAAAAGAAGAGGAAAGAAAACCAAAGGAAGCGAATTTGTTGCAAATTAATTAAATAATTTTTACTCCATTAAAATTTACCAGTGCAAATAAAGTGCCACTAAATATTTCATTTATATTTCTGATCAACACAATTTGCTGATATTGATTATGATGATTGAAATTTTAAATGGTCATCGTCCCTAACAATAAAATTGATACTCGGGCATCCAACAAGTGGCTTTATTTAAGGATAACATATAGTGTTCTATAGAGATATTAATTACAGACTTTTACGTATTCTTTAAACTAACATTTGCGTTATAACTAATGCTGTGACTATACCAGAATATTTACTTATACATGATTTTCCTAGAAAACAATAGCCTGAATGAAAAGGGCATTCCCTGTCAAGATTAGATGTTTATGTCACACATTCAACGAATGATTATGATTACTTTTCATGCTTTCAGTTAAATTTCATTGTAGTTTTGTAAAAGAAACACCTTCCTCTACCGAAGGTCATGTGTTCCACTCTGGTTGTTACCTGATCTATGACATCTGCACACGTGGATTGAGTTCCAAGTGATAATTATTGACGTACGCAGGTAGTACTGAGTAAGGAACGCCTGAAGGTCAGGTGGAAAGGCACTTTGAGGAAGCAAACTGAATGAGAGCCTGCTGTATCGCACTTATAACCACAGCTTTCATGTCGCCTATTCCCAGTCGGGACAAAATAATGGTGATTTAACATCTCCTTACTGCATAATTTCAAGATAAGCGGACTACTTCATGACTTATGTAAGGAAATGCATTCCCTTCTAATGTCTTCGAGACATTCTTCTAGGGAATAAAGGCAATGCGGTTTCTTTTAGGCTAGCATTAGAATATATTATATTCCAAGTTCACAACAAAAATTTAAAATTGACCATTACCTTTGCTAATGACGTGTTGTTCTACAAACGTAGATACATAAGATGAGTTTGTGATGACAAACGAGTAGAAGGGGGAACGAAGCGGTCGTGGCCTTACTAAGGTAGTGCTTCCATATTTGCGAAAATGGGAAACCACGGTCAGCCAATATTCAGGGCTTTGAACAGTAGTTCATATGGGAATGCAATTAGAAATAACTTTGTACAAGGAATGATTTTCCAGCACAGGAAGATGTAATTGCTATTACCCATAATACCATTCAGACGTAATTTCAAATAGTCACGTTCAATAACATTTAAGAATATATTCCTAACTAGTACTTTCAGGAATATACAAACTGAACCGTATTATATTATGAATTGTTTGCATCTGAAATCTAAATAGTTGAAAGAAATAACTTTGTCTTCCTAAATTGACAATGTTATATAACATTTTCTATCATGGTTTAATAATTAAATTTTGAAATTCTTCTCATGTAAATCTACCCGTAATCATTTTGTTTTCTTTTCCCGAATGTGCACACCAAAATCACGGCATATGAGCTTGAACACTTCCTTAATGCTGGGTAGATACAAATATGCCAGATGCATAAGAAACTGTTATTAACTTGAACTGCTTCCAGTACATTCATAAATTTTGTGTCATTATTTTTCTCTCCAGTTTTGAAAAATTTAGTTATGATTGGGCTCACTTTCACAATCCAGTTATTGTCAATGAAATATTAACATATACACATTGAAACCGTTATCTAAGGTCTGCATGTGCAGCGCAACGTTATTTAGCCTTTGCCTAGTTTCTTCCATGACAGTTCTCAAACAGATCAATATTTTGGTGGAATTTCACGTGTCTGCTGTCCATATGAAATAGAGAGAGGGAGAGAGAGAAAGAGAGAGAACGCAGGTTCCCCATTTCCTAGGAGAACGGATCGCTCCATAAGGTTCATCTCCAAGTAGGCGTAAGCACTAAAAATTCCGAATTGTTCGTGACTTTTCGTATTGTTCGTAAAAATATTGTTCAAGAAATAGAGACCATAAAGGAATATTTCGAAACACAATTACAATGATCGAATCTTAAGATTATACAAGATTTTGCCGAACCAGAATACTGTTTAAAAACAAGACATGCAAAGTGCCAACTCCGCGTCGCCTGACAACAGGTGGTCGTAAGGGCGTCTACTAAATTTTTTTACTCCATTTAAGATGAGAAAATTAATCCTAGATACGCTTCCAGAATTAAACCCATTATCCATGAAGTTAAAATTGTAAAATTAGCACCAGTGAAATGAAGTGGTTTTAAGAGCAATGTCACCTATATTTTGAATGGTGAAAATATCAAGTCAGAAAAATGCCTGGTAATCACTCGGTTTTGTAAGATTTTCGCTGCGTGGGAGGCTTCTACCATGGTTCTACGTACTGAGTTTGGGACGCTCAGTATCACTTTTGTCGCTTCGAGCAGGAAAATCTGGAATTAGACCCATTTCAACGGTGTTGGTTGGAACTTTGGAGTTCTACAGGGCTAACTGACTCTCTGGCGTATTTCATTAATAATAATGTTATTTTGCTTTACGTACCACTAAACACGTTTACGGTTTTCGGAGACGCCGAGGTGCCGGTATTTAGTCCCGCGGGAGTTCTTTTACGTGCCAATAAGTCTACCGACACGAGGCTGTCGTATTTGAGCACCTTCAAATACCACCGGACTGAGCCAGGATCGAACCTGCCAAGTTGGGGTCAGAAGGCCAGCGCCTCAACCGTCTGAGCCACTCAGCCCGGCACTCGCGTATTTTATTAAGTGTTGTCTAGACACATGTCAATTCTCGATATAATACCTTCGGACATGGAATACCCAAGCATCGTATCAAGGAAATCTCAGATAGTTTGTAGGGAAGTCTTCAAGAGACTTGGTGCGTGATAAGCATTAGTACTAAACGGTAACTTTACATCGGTGATGTGAGAATATTTCCTTGGTCGATAATTATATTTACTGTTAGTTAAGTAGGGTTAACGAATCATATTTTAGCCAGACGTATTTTGTCCCAGGTGAGACGATTGTTTTAACAGACGGGAGATTGTATCTGGGAAGTAACGCCTGGTGACCGACTGAAGAGACACTTGAAGTCCCAGCCGTTATGGAAAGAACGTACCTAAAACTTCGAGCAATGTCTATGAGAGAATTTCATCATAATACGATCTCGTAATAACGCGATTAGAGTGTAGGAAGATTGCGTTTCATTTTTAAAGTGTAAATAGGGTGAAGTGTTTAATAATACCATGGTAAATATAAAAGTAAAGGGCTACCCGTTATGAGTGTCCAGTGTATTGGTGGATATGGCGATATATATTCCTATGGGAAATCCGATGATCTGATTACCATGATGGCGAGGATACCACACCCAAGGTCTCTCTAGAATTTGGTTTTAAATTGTATATTTTTTAGTTGTAGCGTTCCGTTATGTTTTGTCGTTCTTTTTACTGAGTAGCGCCACGTTTCATATTAAAGAAGATCTCCGTTTTGAGATTAAAATCAGCATGTGGACTCGTGAAACAATTTATTTTGTAAGTGCAGGTTACAAGTTTGAGCGTATATATTGCTCAACAGTTTAATTTTGTCTTAAATTTTGTGTCCGGAGTAAATTTATATTAATAATAATCGGAAAGTATCGTGTCCTGTACGTAAATGGCGGAGTCATTATTAAAGTATGTGGTTACGGGAGACTAATGGCAAAATTGAGTGCAATTGGACTAGACAAAAGAGTGACTGAATGGGTTGCTATATTTCTAGAAAATAGATCTCAGAGAGTTAGAGTAGGAGAAGCTTTGTCTGACCCTGTAATAGTTGAGAGGGGAGTTCCTCAGGGCAGTGTTATCGGACCTTTATGTTTTCTTATATATATAAATGATATGAGTAAAGGAGTGGAATCGGAGGTAAGGCTTTTTGCGGATGATGTTATTCTCTATAGAGTGATAAATAAGTTACAAGATTGTGAGCAACTGCAACGTGACCTCGAAAATATTGTGAGATGGACAGCAGGCAATGGTATGTTGATAAACGGGGTTAAAAGTCAGGTTGTGAGTTTCACAAATAGGAAAAGTCCTCTCAGTTTTAATTACTGCGTTGAAGGGGTGAAAGTTCTTTTTGGGGATCATTGTAAGTATCTAGGTGTTAATATAAGGAAAGATCTTCACTGGGGTAATCACATAAATGGGATTGTAAATAAAGGGTACCGATCTCTGCACATGGTTATGAGGGTGTTTAGGGGTTGTAGTAAGGATGTAAAGGAGAGTGCATATAAGTCTCTGGTAAGACCCCAACTAGAGTATGGTTCCAGTGTATGGGACCCTCACCAGGATTACCTGATTCAAGAACTGGAAAAAATCCAAAGAAAAGCAGCTCGATTTGTTCTGGGTGATCTCCGACAAAAGAGTAGCGTTACAAAAATGTTGCAATGTTTGGGTTGGGAAGAATTGAGAGAAAGAAGAAGAGCTGCTCGACTAAGTGGTATGTTCCGAGCTGTCAGCGGAGAGATGGCGTGGAATGACATTAGTAGACGAATAGGTTTGAATGGCGTCTATAAAAGTAGGAAAGATCACTATATGAAGATAAAGTTGGAATTCAAGAGGACAAACTGGGGCAAATATTCATTTATAGGAAGGGGAGTTAGGGATTGGAATAACTTACCAAGGGAGATGTTCAATAAATTTCCAATTTCTTTGAAATCATTTCGGAAAAAGCTAGGAAAGCAACAGATAGGGAATCTGCCACCTGGGCGACTGCCCTAAATGCAGATCAGTATTGACTGATTGTTATTAACTTCACGTGGAATTATGAGTTTTTAAGTGTTGCATTTGGCATCAATTTTGGATGGATTTGAAGCCCAAACATATTGTGTAAGATTGTGGATTCGTATGTCATCCGATTTGGAGTAGACGGTATTAATACGTGAATGGGGAACCGGTGATTTCAGGAAAAGCTGTATTCGTTCGTGAGTGAATTCTTTGTCCATGCAGAGCGCTCAATGCCGTTTCGAAATGTTATGGGTACATGTTTGGTTTGCGATAGGCTTTAACCAAGTTTGAGCCCCCTTGTTGTGTTGTTTGTTTGTCGTGTAGTTTGGTTATCTATCCGTGAATACCCTGGATGGCACACGTGGGTTTGTTAAATCTCAGAATTGGTTTTGTAAATTTTCATCCCATCGTTCCCAATTTACGTAAGAGTACAGTTGCATGAGACTCTTCCAACGATTCTAAGTGAATCTTAGTGAAAGTTGATAATATAAATATAACTGTCTGGAAAACTTGGCATATTGATCAGGCACGCTGGGAAGAAGCATATTCTTCTGGCTATCAATGACAATTGAACTGTTTCTTGCTTCAGGAGTTTTAAGGGCTTTATAAAATGTTTTTGCTTTTTGCATATGCACCCTAAACATTGTCATGAGACCAGTTTATCATGAGGCACTCTTTACATGCGACAATTAGGCTGTTAAGTCTGATGCACTCAGATCAGGCATCCGTTGCTGTTGATTTGATGGCAATATTGAAGGATGTAACAAATACCTTTCTAAAGAAAAATCATATTTAACCGACAGATCCTTTTTATCTGTGCAATAACCTTTCCGCAACTTTGTAATGCTACTGTCGCTAGGCAGATATTGCCGTGCAGAACTTTCTCTAAAATAGTGAGAATCCACTAGTTTTAGACTGGAAATTAAGGTAATAACTAGGGAGCGGATTTTTATGTAGTTATAAATTTTTGCGTAAGTTTTAACGCAAGTTACAAAGTTCATTATTCTTATTGAGCATCTCCAAGTGTAAAAGGTCAATCTTATTTCATATAAAAACGCATATTTTCACATTTTTAATGTAAATACATATTTTAATAAAATCTATAATAAGCACATAAATCGGGAATATTTGTTAATATAATAAAATTGAAAATGCTTCTGTGTTATAAAATAATGCTTATATTTTAATTTTATGATTACGGTATTGTTTTTAACAGTGTATTTAACGTCATGTATCTGAATGTTTCGGCTCTTTATAGACTTCCCTCCAGAAGTTCTAAAACTTGCTGGTCACTGTCTACGTCGTTACATTTAGACAGCGATTTGATTTGCTGTACAAGATGTTCCCTCGCATGATGCCATTCCAACTCGCTTTTATGAGTCAGGCTGCTCGGTTTTCGTTTATAGAATATCAGCGAAAGGCAATCACGGAGAGATAAGGTGACGTAATACCGTTACGACATGGGAGACTGGGAAGAATATTGCCCCATCATTAGGTAGTAGGATTTCATCACTCCTAAGAGTAAGGTTAGCTGTTCGGGTCCATATATCATTCCCCTGATCGTGTGATTTTGTATGGATTTCTAAGAAATATTTACTTCAGTGTTCGCTGCTATTCTTTTTATTGAAACAGTGATTCACCGTAAATGCGTGTGTCGTAACCTGCAAAATAATGCCAAAGCAGAAGTCGAGTAAAAGGTCGCGGCTTCATCAATATGTAGTGGAATTTAAAAGCATTTTCACTACCGATGGAAAAGTATTATGTTGCCAACCGTGTGGTAAAACAGTAAGTGCAGATCAACCTTCTCAAGTAACCCAGCATTTGTCTGGAAATAAGCATACTGCGGCTGCTTCGCGCGTGCGTTCGCGACAATTACTAATAGCTGAACCAGCTATTTCAAATACCGGCCCATCTAAATATTCCCACTATTATTTAGATGTGTGCAGAGCATGTGTTTGCGCCGACCTTCCTCTTGGCAAAATAAATAATCCGGGACTGAGAAATTTTCTAACAAAGTACATTAATTTTAAGCCTCCAGACGAATCCACATTAAGGAAAAACTATCTCCCAAAATGTTACGTAGAAACTTTACAGAGAATTCGTACAGTACGTGATAGCGAAAAACTGTGGGTGAGCATTGGCGAAACCACTGATTCAAGTGGCAGAAAAGTAGGAAGGATTAGTTGGTGTGTTGAAGAATGACAAAACTGCTTTCGAACGTTCTTATTTGATAGCGTGTAAAGAAATGCTTGCTGCAAACGATGTCACTGTAGCTGGGTTATTCAATGAAGCCATACACTTATTTCGGTCAAAAGGTATAAAATACGACCATGTATTGCTTTTTCTTACTGATAGTGCAGCTTACACGAAAAAGGCAGTCGAAGGCCTTTCTGTGAGCTTTCTGAATATGATACACGTAACTTGCGTTGTTCATTCTCTACATAGGTTATGTGAAACTGTGCGGGCTTATTATCCTCAAGTGGATAAATTAGTGTTTAATGGCAAAAAAATTCTTCGTAAAAGCACCCTCAAGAATCGATCTGTTTAAAGAGAAAAACTCACTTCCTCCTCTGCCTATCGTTACGCGGTTGTGTACCTGGATTAGCGCTGTGTTATACAAACTATGCATACAATTTCGAAAGTTTTGCATCCGTTGTGAATGCACTAGATAACAACGACGCATCGTCAGTTGAGATTCTTCAAGAGGTACTGAAATATAGCTCTTTAAAACCGATTTGGCGTTTATATCTGCCAATCTAAGCTTCTTGCGTAAAACTATAGACATACTTGAGAAATCCGCTAACCTGTTGTCCGAAACAGTGAAGGAAGTGCGCGCTGTTGAAAATAAATTAGATTCACTCGCGGATTCGCAGGTACAGGGAGTGTTAAAGGTCAAATATCAAAATTTGTTCAGAAAAAATGGGATTTCAAACAATGTGCCGAATTTCTTATGTATTAGAGGGTGCTCATGTTGGTGAAATTGACGGCGTTATTGTTGGTGATATTCCTCTCTTTAACTATGCACGTCTGACTTCCTGTGATGTGGAGCGATCGTTTTCGCAGTATAAGGCGTTCTTTGGAGATAATCGGCATGCATTTGCGATGGACAATTTGGAGATGACCTTTCTTGTCGCAAGGCTTTTTCTACCACTGCATGACCTCCTCCTACTTTCTATGGAATGGGAAATATTATGAACAGACAGATGGTGTGGCCATGGAAAGTCCTCTCTCTCCTGTTATGGCCAATTTCTTCAAGGAAAACTTCGAAGGGAAAGCTTTGTCGTCGGTACCTTGCAAACCGAAGATCTGGTGGCGATATGTGGATGGTACGTTCGTCGTATGGACGGAAGGTGAAGACAATCTTGGTCACTTTCTGGATCACCTTAATCGCCAGCACCCTTCCATTTGTTTCACCATGGAAATGGAATCTGACGGCAAAATACCATTTTGAGACGTTCTCGTCACCAAGAAAGAGGATGGATCTATAGGACACAGCGTTTATCGTTAAGCCTGCACACACCAATAGATATCTCCACGCAGATTCTCACCATCACCCTGCCCAGAAACATGGTATCCTTACAACTGTGACTACCAGGGCCATGAGGATTTGTGAAGTGTCAGCTGTACAAGAGGAAATTAACACCTTGAGAACCACCTTTGAGAGCATCGGTTACAGCAGAGCTTTGATCTCAACGGTTCTGAAATCGACACATAATCGGACGTCTGTTGAGGAAAAAGATGTAAAAGGAACTGCTTACCTACCTTACATACATAACACGACGGATCGTATTGCTAAAATCTTACGTAGGTACCATGTACGAACTGTTTTTGGAACATCAATTAAGATTAGGCAACTCCTGCAACCAACTAAGGATAGTTTGCCTAAATTGCAACAACCTGGTATCTACAGAGTTCCCTGTACTTGTGGCAAGGTTTATATTGGGCAGACTTCGAGAACGGTATGTACTCGCATCAAAGAACATACCAGATGTATCAGACTCAACCAACCTGATAAATCAGCTGTTGCTGATCATGCCTTAACACCTGATCATGATGTGTTGTTCCAGGAAGTGGATGTTATTGCCCGTATAAAGCAATATCGCCCAAGAATTATCAGGGAGGCGGATGAAATACGTAAACACCCAGATACTTTCAACCGCGATACAGGCTACAACCTCAGTGAATCATGGCTACCTGTAAAATGTAACAAAGGCTTTTCAGTCTGTCAAACACACAGCAAATACAATGTAAATTATAACACTATAAACATACCTGTAAAAACACACTAACCTACAAAGAATGACATGTTTCGTTCTACAAGAACATCCTCAGATTCTATCAAATCACTTTAAAAACAATCTTAAATATGTACAGTATTGTTAACGTAGCATAAACTTGTCAATGATAGTGAGTTTAGTGATAACATGAAACAGTAATAACAAAGATAAAAAATATACAAGTATTAATATAATGAAAACTTACTTACTTATCTAGACTGCCGATGTTATGTCCGTTGTCACCAAATACTATTTCAGGACTGTGGTCATGGGAAGTTAGATGATTGATTCGAGTGTACTGTACAGTGGAAAGGGGAGGGAAAAGTGGGGCGGAGCGGTTGGAGCGCTGTGGAACCTTCCATCAACATTGGAGAGGGGAGAGAGGTTATTGACCTACTCCATGTTAAATGTACTTTTATGTAATATGGATGAATGCAAAATTAAAAATTTAGGTGAAAAAAGTAAAGAACGGTATTATCACTATAAATGCAATTTAATGAGTAGGTGTAGTCATGTATTATGCGAGTAGAGCGAATAGGGGGAATTATTTAAATGTGTATGCTCATTAAGGTTATTTGCATTAGTATTTTTTGCGACGTAAATTTTTATTGCTTCTTTTATATTCAAAGATTTACTTTTATTTTCGAAGTGTAAATTTTTTAGATCAGTGTTGGTGTGAACAGTCGTATATGTGCTCCCCGAAGGCTGAGTGCCGATTATATCTGATTGCGTTTTTGTGTTCTTTGTATCTTGTATGGAAATTACGTTTTGTTTGACCTATGTATGTGGCGTTGCAGTTAGGTTCTTGGCACTTGAGTTCATATATTCCTGACTTTGAAAAATGGTCCTTTTTGTTTAGGTTGCATCTGGTGATGTGTCTCTGTAGTGTGTTATTCGTTCGAAAGGCTACTTTAAAAACTTGTTTCTTGAAAATGTTAGCTACTTTGTAAGTGGTATTGTTAACATAGTTGAGAACCACGTAGTTTCCTTTGTCATGTGTAGTGCTTTCACGGCGACTTTTCTTGTGTTTATTTAACAGTTTATCTACTGTGCCTGGAGGATGGTTGTTTTCTTTCGCGATTTGTGTAATGATTTGCATCTCTTTATTGAAATCCGTTGCGCTCATTGGTATTGAAATAGCTCTATGTATCATTATATTCAGTCCTGCTATTTTGTGAGTGTATGGGTTGTTCGAGTTGTTGTCAATAGTGTGCGACGTCTGAGTGGGCTTTCTGTATACTTTGTAAGATAGGTTGTCATTATCCCTGTTGATTGTGATGTCTAAACAGTTTATTTTCTTGTTACTTTCTGGCTCCATTGTGAAGCTGATGGATTTGTGTAATGAATTTAGAGTGTTTAATAACTGGTGTGCATTAGTGATGTCATTATCATATAGGAATATGACGTCATCCACGAATCTTCTCCAATGAGAGATTCCTTTTGACAGCTGGCCAATTAAGAAGATGTTATCGAAGTTATTCAGAAAAATGTTTGCTATTATACCTGATAACGGTGAGCCCATGACTAATCCTTCTGTTTGGCAATAGATTTTGTCGTTGAAAGCAAAGCAATTTTGGTGAAGTGTTGTTCTAAGAAGGTTAATAATTTCTTTGGTTTCTTGTAGAGAGGTGTTTTCTTTAAGAAGGTTTTCGATGATATTAATGGATTCATCTATTGATATGTTGGTGTACATGTTAGTGATGTCAAAGGATATCATACGTGTGCTCTCTGTTATTTTAATTTTATTTAGTTCTGTAATTAGTTCTACGCTGTTTTTAATTGATCTGCCTTCTTTAAGTGAAATTTTCTCTTTTAGAATTAGGTTCAGTTGTTTGCTTAAATTGTAACTTGGCGCATCTTTAAAATTTACTATTGGTCTATTGGGACACGGCTCCTTGTGTATTTTGCGCAGGGCTCTTAGTGTGGGGAGTTTAGTATTTTTGATGGTGAGGCTTTCCTTTTCTTGTTTTGTGAAATTGAAGTCTGTTTCCTTGATAGCTTGCTTTATTTGGTTTAGAAATTTATTTGTAGGGTCACGTTGCAATTCTTGAATACCGTTGTTGTTGATAAATTCTATTGTTTTTTCTATGTATTCTTCTTTCTTCATTATGACTGTTTTGTTACCTTTATCCGCTTTCGTGATGATAAGGTTGTCGTTTTTAATTTTGTTCTTAATTGTTTCCAATGCCGAGTACTGAGTGGCGTAATTCTGTTGTTTGGTGGAATTTTCATGTGCGATTATTTTTAGGGCTTCGTTGGTGGCTACATGTTTTATTATTTCTCTTTGTGGAGATGGTATTTTGTCGCAAGCAATTTCTACGTCAGTGATGAGCTGTTTTATGTTGTTTTCGTTATGATGTTCCTGGCAGTTGAATTTGAGACCTTTCTCTAGCAGATTTATTTCATTGTTTGAAAAGGTAGTGTCTGATCTGTTCATTAATCTACGGTGAAAATTCGCGAGTTTGTTGTGCTTAGCGTTTTCTGGATTTTTCTGTTTAATCAATAGGTTACGTATTTTATTGTCAATGACCTTCTGTTTCCGGATTGCTTCCTTTTTAATGTAATCGTGTAAAACGTTGGAGTAGGACGTCCATTGTGTGTGGTATCAGAAGTTGCTTAGGTTTAAATGGATGCGTAGAATTTGTTTATTGATTTCCTGTTTCTTTATGTTCGCGAATTTGATTTCGTTTCTGATCCATAGTAATTGTGATTGAGATGTTGATATTTTAGCTGAAGTTGTTTTGGGTTTAGCTTTTATGGGTATGTACTTAGGAACGAGCTTTAATTCTAGACATTTCTTATTAAATGTAAGTTTTTTGTCAATGTTCATGATTTTAATTTTAAGTGATTTGAGCTTTTTGGCCTCGTAATTTGCCTGACTGGCCGAATAATTTGTTAAGAATGAAGCCATGTTTTCCAGTGTTGTCTTAGTTAAATGTAACAAAGGCTTTTCAGTCTGTCAAGTTTGACAGGTATCTGGAACCCCAAAAAATAAATAGTAATCTTGCTTATGTACTGAAGAAGTTTATAAAGTAATTCATGTAGGGAGAGATATAATTTTGGAGCAGTACACATGGTCGTAGGAGAGAGTTTTGAAAACGTACATCAACTTTGAAGCTAAGTTACGCAGGAGAAGAACAAGTTTATCCATTAAGGGTGTAATAGATTTGTTAGAAGAGTTTGTTGAGAGAATAAAACCGCCATTGCCTCACTTTTTCTAAAAGTGTAAGAAAGCAGGTTTGGAAGTGGATTCGTCATTTGTATTCTCACCAGTAACCAATTATTTGAGGTTTTTTATTTTCGAAAATAACAACCAACATTGTGAGTAGGTTGAATCAAAAGAAATAACCACCAACTTTGTAGGTCGGGTGGATCCTCAAAATAATAAGTAAATTCGTGTCCTCATACTGAGATGGTGGAACACTTTTCAAAGGCGGTGAGCTACCGTGTACCATGTTATCCACTTGCCAGCCCTCCTGTCATTCTTAAATCACTGGCAGTACCGGAAATCTAACCCGGGCGTGCGTGGACGGCAGCTAATAGTGATAACCATTACGCTACAGAGGCGGATATCCTCAAAGTGATACGTTCTCATGAATGTTGACCTCAGTAATTAATTATAATCTTTTAAAGACAGTAGTGTAACATTTATTTAGTTAAAGTCATATTTGGTTGTATACGATAGAACTTCGCCGTCCATTTTATTGGTTACGATTATTTTTAACTTAATTCTTGATGGAATGTATTGATTTCATTGTTTGTGTGGATAGGGTATATGATTTTGTTGCCAGTGTTTGGGGTTGCATCATGGAGGGTCATTTTTTACAATGTGCTTTACGTTGCACTGACACTATTCAGTTTATGCAAAATTGATTAAAGCATTAGGACTCGCACCCTCGGAATTAAACATTTTAGATACCCTTATCTCTTGTATTTCTCTTCGTATTTCCTCCATTTTGTGGATCATTCAGTTTTCCCCTGCTTTATAGGGAGATGATAGCAATATAGTTTATAAAGTGTTTGTAAAGGTGTCGTAAACAGGACTTCGGTGCGACATTATTCAAAGTTTATCGTCTTTCGTACAGTATATATTACTAGGCTTCAATGAAACCACTCTTACAAAAGAGAACACATTACGTTATCCGCATGTACAGAAGGCAGTTGCCGGTGCAACGGAACTCACAGAAGAAAGATGATATGACGGAACACGGACACTCCAGCACATGGCGGTACACTGCCGGTATCGGCAGTCAGCTAGTGGGTGAAGGGCAGTGCACAGTGGTGCTTCTGATGGGATAGCGAGTCACTGTCTCGGTCTCGCTTGAGAATGATTCGGAACAACTGACGCTCCATGTTCCGTTACAGCGGAACATAACTGTGCACCGGCACAGTGTGCCGAAACAGGGACATAGTGCCCAACCGACTCTGTACAGCAGCTGTCGGTAACTGAGTATCAACGGTGTGATGCAACGCGTGCATGTCAAGACAAGCACGCCAGCACTGCGTGTCATCCATTTGACGTTACGACAAAAAACCACCAAGTGAGCGGGCAAGTCGTTGCATGTTACCGGATCAAATTTTGCAACGGAATGATGAAACGGGGTACCGTCCACACAGATACACAACGAATATACGTTAAAGGGTTACGTAAGAATTCGGCAGCCACCATTAAGGGCACCACTTATTGGCTGGTACTTGACTAAATACTTATACTAGCTTATTTTTATCACAAGTGTACCACGATCGAAACACTTTCCTTTTGATTCATCAGTATTTTCAATATATGTTGTTTCAAATGTGCGTCCGTCCCTGGCTGATAAGTCAGGGTAGAGGGCTTCGGTTCAGAGGGTCCCGGGTAAAACTCCCGGATGGGTCAGCGATTTTTGCCGGGTCTATTTAATTCCTCCAGATCGAGACCGTGCGAGTAGTTTAGCAATGGCTCTTCTAAAACAATGGGTGCTTACGTCAGTATTTTCCACGAGGTCACGGACCCCTAGCAGTGTAACTATGCGGGTTGTGAACCACGGTCATTGACTCCTAGTATAGTAGTTGTACAATGCAGATTCGCGGATTTTGCATAAGAAACCAAGGCTAACATCACTGTCGCCATCCGCTTCATGTGCAGATGCCCCTCCCGACGCCAACAGTCGCCATATTGGAGTGGCCTAACTTCACTTTTACAGATAGACGCCCTTCGCGACACATTCTTGAGTAGTATGGCAATGGGGATTCTCGCGATGACATCTGAAGTAGTTGGGCAATGTGGATTCGCGTAAGAGAGCAAGCCTAATCTAATGAAGGGGCCCAACGTCACTTTTACGGTTAGATGCCCTTCCCGATGCCATCTCGTGCAGTAGGGCAATAGGGATTCGCGGAATTTGTCAACGCCATCTTGACTGGTAGTGCAATGGGGGATTCGCAAAAGACAGCATGCCTAACCTCATGGAGGGGCTTAGCTATGCAGGGCCTAGTTTTAGGGTCTGATGCCCTTCCTATCGCCATTTTGGAGGGGCCTAACTACACAGGGCACAATTTTACGGTCAGATGACCTTCCCATCGCTACTTTCATTCTCCCATGAGAGGGCGCACATATGGTCTAACCTAGTTTTACCGCAAGATGCCATTCTCGTCGCCATCATGGAGGGCCTAACTACACAGAGCCCAGTTTTACGGTCAGATGCCCTACCCATTGACATTTAGCAGGGCCATGACTACAGAGTCGCTATCTGCGATTTTGAAGGAGGTCAGCCCAAGGCTTTCTGTCTCCATCTGACGGACAAGAAACTGGATGCCACAGTAATATCCTTGCGTACGAGAGCAAGCTTTACCACAAAGACGAAATTTTGAAGGGGTCTACCCTCAAAGACACTATTTTGGTGTGGGGTTTGGTCCAGTGTTACTCCGCACAAGGCTTTACGTCTCCATCCGTCGGAAAAATCACGTGATGTTACAGCGTGACTGATTTTAAAAGAGGTCAGCTCATTGCATTATGTCTCCATCCGAGTGTGACGAACAAGTCTAAACATGCATAACCAACGACGAAGTGATTTTATGCTTAAGGCTTTACGCAGCCATCCGACAGACTGTCTCCAACGGGACTGAGCACGTGACATACGAATATTATTTTGTTTTAACATTCAGCGATGAAGTCGACATGTTTATGCGTGTTTAAACTTGTCCGTTATCAAGGTCACTCTCTAGTAAACTCAAGCCTTTATAGAAGATATGAGTGAGAGTTTCTTAGTCTCTGTGATACTGTGATAGAGAGTAGAGAGCTTTATTCCACAATGACAAGAACATTACTAGTTGATGTACATGGCTTCAAAGTAAAAAGCAAAAAATTCGTGTTCAAAGATGTGGCTGTGTTGGATTGCGCTGTATTGCGGGCGCCAAAACTCGTGAGGTTAGTATTTAGCCCTCCTTCCCGTACTGTTTGCAAACAGATGAAGACAAAAAGCAGACTCAATGGTTTGAAGAAAGATAGTTCTGCAATGGGAAGGAAAAGGAATACCTTATCGCTTTCTATCTTTGATTATGAACGCTCATTTGTCAAGAGCAGATATTGTTTCTTTAAAAGGTTGTGAAAAGAAGGAATGTATGCGTGAGTATCTACCGTCAACGTGTGAAATTATCGACATCTATGATTTAGGATATCCATCATTCAGAACAAGTGTGGAAACAATTAAACAGTCTTTACGACATGTGTGCATGTTCTTTGATTGGTTGTGTTGCAGTCCAAGTCGGGAGGTGAACAACATATGTAAATTGCAATGTGGGAATGACGCCAGTGTAAAAGAAACATTTGTAGAG
This sequence comes from Anabrus simplex, assembly GCF_040414725.1. Lineage (NCBI taxonomy): Eukaryota > Metazoa > Arthropoda > Insecta > Orthoptera > Tettigoniidae > Anabrus > Anabrus simplex. Next base: position 386,565,781 of record NC_090266.1, on the reverse strand, counting down.
TAAAGACATCATGTCATTTCTATCTGATACAAAGTGTAACGCAGTTGGAAAGGAAATCGTAAAGTTTTATGCAAGCAAAGAGAAACTAAACACTTTTACTGAAGATGAGTTGAATGAACTACCAAGGGACTTTTTGCTTAATGTAGCTGCGATGCTGTAAAGAAAATCTGGGTAAGGTGCCTCGTCGTTGGACTCAAGATCATGTTTTTTCAGAGCTTCAAACGTGTAGTTTGCATCATGAACAAGTGAGTTTAGCTAGGAGACCTTCAGTGAGATAGTGTCGTACTTGTCAACTCATTAAGCTTTATCACGGACATAATACTAACGAGTTGTCTTCGCTTATAGGCACCTATCATGGCTGCTAGAAGACTTAGAAAGTTGTTGCAGAGGAAGGTGTAGAAACGTGCTGCGGAAATGGTGAGGAATCATGCTGGACATGGACTCATCCATAAGGTGATTGATCTTCTTCCCTTTAAAATTCATCTTCCTAGTTGCCAGTTCTGCGGCCCTGGAACTTTACTTGACATCTGCTTGGCACGTGGTGATCCTGGTATTAACATGTTAGATGCTGCTTGCAAAGAGCACGATATTGCTTATCGACAAAACAATCCTGAACTAAGACATGCAGCTGATAAAGATCTGTATCGCAAAGCTATGCAGCGTGTGTCGTCACCTAATGCTTAAGTTGCTGAGAAGATAGCAGCACTTGTCGTCGCGGGTGCAATCAAATAAAAACTGTTACTGGGCAGTGGCATTAAACAGCGAAGACGGTAAAATAATGTATGTAGGAGAGGACATAACAGATTTATTTGAAGAAAAAGTGTATATATTCTAAAATAAATACGAATTGTAAAGCATACTGCAGGTGTTGTTTAATTTTTATATTGATCCTCCCCTATAGCATGTCCTAAATTAACTAGTAGTAATAATATTGACTTGAATGTTTAATCTTGTCTTATGACATAGAAGAAATGAGATGTAGATGTTCGAGAACAAAGAAACTCAAGTTTTAATGTACATCCTCTTTATTAATCCATGAATTGAAGTTCTTATTAAAACCAAGCCATTTGACATACAGTTTATTTCCACAACGAAGAATAACACGTTCCATTAAATAGTGATTAGGATATTTTGTTTCCTGCAGTTCTTCGATGTAGAATCCTCCTTCAATAGGCTGTGCACTAAGATCGCGAAGTAAATATGTAACTGGATTAGTAAGCATAACGCTCGTGATTTGAAAGAATTCTTTGCTCCAGTTACGGGGTATTATTTTGTAAAGATAGACTTGTGTTTGGTGATGCGAACGAAATCACTTTTTGAAAGTGATGGCGGCGCGGATCAGCCATTTTAATGACAAGATGAAAAGCACCTAAATGTGGTGTACTCTTTGTAACAAGACGTAGCTTTGTCCCGATATTTCGATGAGGAGTATCGCTGTAGGTGGACACGAGTCAAGGTAGCAGTTCAATACAACGATATGAAACATGACCTGTAAATTCTCGCCACATTATTGTATGAGTATACGATTAAAGCGTTCTACAACACCTGCCTTCAGATCGCTATACATAGAGTAGGGATGAATGCCAAGTAACATAAGGTAAGAAGAAAAATCCTTATTGTAAAACTCTTTACTTTGATCAGTTTGAAGAAGCCTTGGCCAGCGTTTCGATTGTTCAACAATATGTTTTACTGCGTCTTTGACTTGAGCTGCTGTATTAGAACGCGCAGGTTGTGCAAAAGCAAACCTAGAGTAGACAGCGATGACTGTAAGTAGATACTTATACCCCTTATTGCTAGAGGCATATGGAATCATTTCTACTAAGCCTGCTTGCCAGAGATCATCTCTTCCGCGTGTAATAACGCGTCTGCGACAGTACGTGAGACGTGTTGGTTTATATAACTCGAGCGCGATTGTTATCTTTACAGGCGAGCTCTTACCTTGACGAGCCATTACTGAATAATACCCGCATGTCATAATTCTCTTTCTATTTTTTAGAATTTCTGATTCGTGACCTGTGTGACCACCATCTTGCGGTGCTTTTAGAAGTTGTACTCGTTCACCGAGTAAGTTAGGGTCATTCAAATATCTTACGTCTACATACGGCAACAAAGGCTTGTAGATGACATTAACACAACGTGCAGTTTGTTGATGTGACGAAAACAGCTTAGAAATAAACTCTCGATACTTGTGACTCTTATTTGCATTTACAGCTTCGGTTCTCTTGTAATTACGTCGTGTTGCGCCAGTAGCAAAACTATTGCTTTATATTTTTAAGATCATAGTTTAAAATTATATCCTTGTCGGGTATTCGTGAAAAAAGAAGTTCTAAGGGACCTATAGTAGGTTTATAGGTAACAGCTTTTACGATGAGACTGTTGCTATTAATCTTAACGATTACATTACTTACCCAGAAGCAGTCGTCATCATAGCGAATACCGTAGGTTGTGTCAGTTTGTCCTATAGAAAGTTTTTCTATATAAGGAGCTAAGAGAGATCCATAGGTATTTCGAATAGAAGTCTTAAACTGAATACGGTACTCTGGCGTGATCTTAACCTCAGACAAAAAGTTAGATTTTGTGTAGAAGTATTAGGTTTTAGGTGTCTCAGCAATAACATCTGTAGTTAAAAACTTAACTCGCTTCGATGGTGTCGTATCGTTGGGTTCTTCATCCTCATCCTCTTCTTCATCCCTATCTTGCTTCTCCTCTTTATCATACTGCTTCTCTTCTTCCTTATGCTTTACTTGTTCATGCTTTTCTCCTTCTTCTTCTTCTTCTTCATTCTTTTCTTGTCCATGCTTCTCTTTATAATATGATGTTTGCATAGAAACTAAACTTGTAGTAGACTGGGGCAATGAAGTAGAATTAAACATTTCTTTCAGTAGTGTACCTAGTTGCCTTTTCAAAAATAATTCAATGTCTGCTTGAATATGTTTAAACTCTTTAAATGTCCGTCGAATATTATTTCGAGCACGGATTATACGTATTGAAACCTCTTAGCTGGTTGTTGATATGGTGGCGGTTTTTGATCATTTGGTGACTGTATGTCTGTGTTAATGCATAAAAAATCTTCAAAACGCGTGAATTATCGTCCATACTGAACATCATTATCTTTTTCAATAACTAAAAAGCCGTAACTATGTGATAATCAACATGTATCTTCCATACGTTTTAAGACATTGAATGTCATATCAGTGTTAATATGATCATCATACACATGCCGCATATTGCGTTCATCTTGCCGTAAAAGCGCAGTAGTTTTTGCGTTGACGCGTATCAACTGCTGAGGTACACGAACATAGGTATGGCATAAATAGATGCAACATATATATTAATGTCGCCCCCTACTAAGGTGTGAACGAATAACGTTTTGCTGTTCTGTTGCGACATCCTCAAAGATCATAAAAGAATTGGGAAGTCCATCATCCCGTAAGGGTAATTTCTCATGTGAATTAAATACAAAATATTTTATTCCATCTTTAACCAGATCGTGCATTACAATTTGTAGAATAGTATATAGCGGTTGATAGAGTGACTTGGCGAAAACGTAAATATACTCGAAGCGTACGCCATTTAAAGAGGAAATGAGTGTGAGTAAAAGATTTGTTTTCCCACGTCCCGATGGGCCAGATATAATACATCGAATAGTAAAGGTAAACAACGTTCCATGACGTCTTTTCGTAATTGTACAAGAACTAGGTAAGAGATATGGCAATATGTCACTAACAGCTAGAGTGTCTTGCTGCTTTATAATCTTCATGTTAACTGAATAATAAAGTAGGCAATAGTAATATATACATATCAAACGAAGCAACAGATAACTGTCAGTTCATAATTCACTCTTGAAGTAAAGTCGTGTACAGAATGGTGAAACAAGGATATCCAAATGTTATGAAGAAGAAAACTAAAACTGTTGGATGGAATGATGTTGTAAATCCTGCACAAAAGCCTTTCGTGGATAATACAATCCGCGTGTAGCTATTACTACAGCACTACGCGTAGCAAGAGCGAAAATTTCTCCAAAGTGCAGAGCAATGTTTCTTAAACGTGCACGAATTATTCCTGTATCAAAAGGAGGAGACTTTCATCGTGCGTTGTTTGCTGGACCAGCAGCTTTAGGGTCATTGCTGGGTGGTGCTAATGCTGTTGCAAGAACTGTTACATCTGTAGAAGAAGTGAAGCAACAGTTGAAAGAGTGTGAACGTCATAACAAGACAATGGAAGCAATTTCATTACGAGGCAAGGGTGTACACGTGAGGCTAGCTCCATACAAAAATGGGCTTGGTATCTATATATCTCCAAAAACGTCTACTGAATGCACACTGCCACATCGAGCTCTAACGCAGGATGAAGATTTAACGTTTGCTACACAACTAGGAATTCGTTATTTTCGAGGTGTGTATTTGCGCGATAAACTAACATCTGAAGTATGGTATTTCGAAAGCTATGGAGACTTACGTCCTCCATTTGAGCCCATACGTTATTTCGGAAGCAGTGCAGACAATGTTTACAATAAAAACCGTGTGCTAAAATTCAATACCCACACGTGCGGGCTAATATGCCTTAAGTTCTTACATAAAACCCAGACAGTAGACAAAGAGCAACAGTGTGCACGTGATGCCTAACTATAAAAGAACGTTCGCTGTACGCGGAGAAGGTCCTGAAACAACCGCCTACTTTAATCCACCGATCGAACTCGGTCAAAAGCTACACAGTTTGAGACTTGTGTCGTTTGAAAGCTACAATAAAATCTAAAACGTGCGTGATGGCGTAAACAAGTTCTGTTACGATTAGTATGTGCTAACGCAACCACCAGGTAGTTATTTAGTAGACGATATTCATGACTTCATTGACAGGACGTTCTATGAACAGTTTAGAGAAGAGAGTTTTAGTAATCATAATTAAAAGTTCTCAGTTACTGTAAGCAACATCACACGCAAATGTGTTATTGAGTCATCATTTAAAATTGATTTCAAATCACAACCCGATTCGATTGGTCCATTGCTGGTATTTTCACCAAGAGAGCTCATACCGAACGTACGTTACGAGTCTGATCAACCTATAACACTCTTCGAAGATCATCGTGAAAACATTACTTGTAATATTATTACAGACTTGAATACTAATCAACAAATTTCACACGTCCTGCATGACTTTATTATTACAGAGGAATGTAGTTGTACTATTAGTGAGAAACCTTCAGTTGTTCCTTATTATCCTGTGTCTGTAAAGCACATTAGTATCATCACTCTTAGGCTTGTGAATAAACATAATCAGCTTATCAATTTAGATCGGAAAACGTACATAGCTTACAAAGCTAATCTTAAACCAGTTTTTTTTTTAAATCTTTGAAGCACGGTGTACATTCCGGAGACATACTACGTGTTTGCGAAGACTCAACGAGTTAACAGATACCCATAAACGGATACTCCAAGATTTATGTTGTACGCTACTATAGTAAAATGGAAGAAATTCTTGACATTATGAACACAGTAGAAACTTACGTATGTGTAGTACGAAGTGAGCTTAATTCTTATCATCCTTTTACGTTTGTACTCAATAACAATGATGAAATTCGCTTTATCATTAACCAGCAAGATTTATACAACCTACCATACGAAAGCTATCTCCATATTGAAGGACGACTGGATAAGTCCGATGGAAGTGTACCAAGCACTTCTCAACTAAGCAAACATGCTCTATCTTTTATATTTTCTGAAGTGCGATATGAAGTAAATAATGTGGAAATAGGTAGATCGAAGAATTTTGGTACTACAAGTGCAATGAAACTCTACCCTTATTTTATTGCTGAAGAAAGTAATCGTTTACGGATGGCAGGATGGTGTCCAAAAGCTACTAACAAGTGGATGATTAATCATGACGCAACTTTTACAGATTTGTTACCATAGAAGCATATTATTGGTTTCGCAGAAGATTTAGACGAATTAAAATCAACGCAAAACAAGAGCTAATTTTGATCCGTGCTCGATTTGATTACAATTCTGTTAAATCAGCAGAAACACCTGTAGACTCGAAATTTATACTTCATCGTATGTTGTGGATGATTCCACGAAGAACATTATCTGATAGAGAAAAACTTCGATTGTCCAAGGTTGTAGAAAATAATACACCATTACCTATAAATTTTCGAAGCTGGGAGCTGCAAGAATCTCCAGTGTTAAAACCTACAAACAAGCATAGCTGGTCTGTTAGAACGTTGCGTTTTACTGAAAAGCTTTTGTATATTATTTTTGGATTTCAAACCCATCGTAAATTCAACCATGAAAAGACAGCTCACAGTCTGATCACTGTGAATTATGAAATATTAGACTATGTCTCAACGGAATTACGTAAACGAAAACATGGACATTAATTTTGAGAAAAGTAAATTTGTTTTGTTCTATGGCATGTTTTGTAAATTCCAACCATCGTATTATTAGAAAGAAGATCGTCCGCTATTTTGCCTGAAGAATTTAAAAATAAGCACCGATTGTAATTATAGACCGCTCTTGTCATGAAGAATCTATAAAAGAATTTCCTGTCAACATTCGCTTAGTATTTCAATCATCTGAAGATATTCCTGATAACACAACAGCCTCTTGTCTTATTATTCAAAAGAGTGATGTTTCTTACCATCCACTAAGGAATGTTTTACAAGACTATAAATAAGTATAGTCCTTTATCATAAACGTCAGCGTGTGCTTCTACTTCGTACAGTATGGGACAGAAAGAAGAAAACGGCTACACGGTTACAGACAATCTTCTGCATAACAAACAAAACTGCGAATCTGCATGCTGTTCGCTTGCTAATACGCAACATCTTATTTATCTCACTCAAGTAAATGAGGCTAGTAAGATGTTCTATAAACATAGAACCTTTTATCAGATGCCAAACATTTGATTCAATCTTTACCACCAGGCCTTTTATCTACATACACTGCTCATTTCGTAGATGCTTTTTGGGATATCCTTCGTCTCCTCAGTAAGATGTGAATCGATGTAGCTTTATGCAGACCCTGACAACGTCATTACAAGCATCTAGATAAAAACGGTTCGGATGATTTGGATGGACCTAATTCGAAGATTGAAAACTGTACACAGTGTATGGATGACCTTATTCCCTTCAATACAGTACATGATTATGATTCAGAAAGGAAGAAAACACGAAAAACAACCAGGTAAGAAATGCATTAACTTCTTTGTAAAGGCATAATATACATGGCATAATATATTTTAAAAAACTTAATTTCATAAACAATACATGTTTTGTTTAATTTGAATGTTGCACAGGGCATTATAATTTTGGATCCATGCTACCTCTTCGCAGTAAGCTGTCAAGGAGTACAGCAAACTTGTTGGCAGCATAACCAAGACTGTTGTATAACCAGTAGTAGTTTGTTTAATTTTGTAAATAATTATAAAATAAATACTTCATTAAATTTAAAATATTCTACATACTGCATTCCCTTTGCCCCTTTGCCTCCTTACATCTATCGAAAGTAATCACACTCACACCACCTATAAAGTCACGAGTTTACTAGAGAGTAACCTTGATAACTAACAAGTCTAAACTTCCATAACCATGTCGACCTCATCGCTGCATGTTAAAACAGTATGATCTTAGTATGGCATGTGCTCAGTCCCGTCGCAGACAGTCTGTCGGATGGGGGCGTAAAGCCTTAACCATGAGATCACGTCGTCTTGGTTATTCATGTTTAGACTTGTACGCCACTGTCGGATGGAGACGTAATGCAATGAGCTGACCTCTTTTGAAATCACTCGCGTTATAACGTCACGTTATTTGTCTGTCGGATGGAGACGTAAAGCCTTAAGCAGGGTAAAACTGGGCCAGACCCCAGGAGAGGCTCCCTTCAAAATTGCCTCTGTGTGGTTAATCTTGCTCTCGTACACATGGATACGACTGTGACATCAGGTTGCTTGTCCGTCGGATGGAGACATAAAGCCATAAGCAGACTACTGGGTAACACAGGTGCACAACTAAGTAGTCTGTCGGATGGAGACAGAAAGCCTTAAGCTGACCTCTTTTAAAATCACAGATAGCGACTGTGTAGTTATGCCCCTCCAAAATCACAACGGGAAGGGCATCTGGCCGTAAAACTGGGCCCTGGGTAGTTATGCCCTCCAAGATGGCGACAGGTAGGCTATCTGACTGTAAAACTGGTCCCCGTTTAGTTAGGCTCCTCCAAGGTGGCGACGAAAATGGCATCTTGCCGTAAAAATAGGTTATGCCATATGTGCCCCCTCTAGTGGGAGAATCAAAACGGCGACGGGAAGGTTATCAGACCGTAAAACTGTGCCCTGTGTAGTTAGGCCCCTCCAAGATGGCGACGAGAATTCCATCTTGCCGTAAAACGAGGTTACACCATATGTGCTCCCTCCAGTGGGAGAATCAAAATGGCGACGAGAAGGGCATCTGACCGTAAAACTAGGCCCTGTGTTGTTAGGCCCTTCCATGTGTTTAGGCATGCTCTCTTATGCGAATTTCCCATTGTCCTACTACTCAAATTGGCTGCGGCAAATTCCGAGAATCCCTATTGCCCTACTACACAAGATGGCTTCGGGTAGATCATCTAATCGTGAAAGTGAGGTTAGGCCCCTCCATGAGGTTAGGCTTGCTCTCTTATGCAAATCCGCATTGCTCTACTACTCAAGATGGCGCCGCGGGTATCCCTATTGCCTTACTACACAAGGTGGCGTCGGGAATGGCATCTGGCCATAAAAGTGAGGTTAGTCCCCTCCAAGATGGCGATTGTCAGGTTATACTTGCTCTTTCATGCAAAAATCCGCGTCGGGAAGAGCAACTGTTCGTAAAAGCGAGATTAGGACCCTCAGGATGGCGATTCTGAGGTTGGGCTTGCTCTCTTAAGCAAAATCCGCGAATCGGCATTGTACAACTAATATACTAGGGGCCAATGACCGCGGTTCACAACCGTCATAGCTTCACTACTAGGGCTCACTGACCTCGTTGGAAAATGCTGACGCAGCACCCATTGTTTTAGAATTTACATTACTATGCTGCTCGGGTAGCCGTGTTAGTACATGATTCTTGATTCATATACACTACACTACACCACCAGCCCCCAAAGAAACAGGTAACATTTGAATACATTGCTCCGTATAGAGTAGGTACCACAAAGGGCTCCGGCCACAACCACAGTCCCACAAGGGTATGACATAATGAGACAGGGAAAAGAGAAGAAACGAGGACAAGAAGGAAGTTTTTAAAGTGAATAGAATTGTTTATAATCGAATTATTTCGCGACTAAAATTACTATTGACCGTAGAAAATAACAATTAATTTCTAATGATTAGTTTTGTATCTCACCAGCTCAGTTCATTGCACTCTGTAATCCCTACAGTTATCCTACGTTGTATCTGAAAAACAATGAAAATATTTAGTGGGGTGAATAACCTATAGCAGTATTCTTGTCGTATTCTTATCTTATATTTTCCGGTAATCAATTATCATTCGATTAGTACTGATAGAAAAATCACACACTTGAATACGTTAACAGCGTAATTAAAATAAAGCCTTCTCATACAGATCATGAGGGTCTTTGGATGAGTGGAAGGTAAATATTTCTACTAATCGTAACCGAGGCGCAAATAAGGAACATCCTTAACTTCGAAAGCTCTGAACGGCATGAAGACAGAAGATAAATAATTCATCTAAGAAAAAAGTGCTCCGTAACTTTTCCATGCAAAATTAGGCAGTTGTCTGCTAGCAGCATTAGACGGTGGCATTTTGTGTCTGCACTACGAAGTATATCTGCAGTACGAGTGCGTCTCTTGGTGTGTTCCTATGAATATTGTCAATATATTAGAGACAATGCTGAATATGGAAACGCAATTAGAGTCGATCTCCAGCTCGCGAATATTCATGATAATTCCAAAATGTAAGGAGGACTGAGCGAGTGTGTGCACGGTTTTTGTGACGTAGCTGTTAGCTTGCATTATAAGTTAGTGGGCTCGAACCGCACTTTCCGCAGCCCTGAATGTAGATACCAAACGCGGATCCTGGACCATCAACCACATTCTTCAATATTTCATATTTTTTCGTATTTTTCAATAGAATTTTATATCTTTTCCCAAAAATCACCTTTTTTAGTAAACGATATCAAAAATTAATATTTCTATAAAAGTAAAATCTCAAAAATAAAAATATGGGAAATAATAAAAAATCATTGTTTTGTTGAATATTGTATGTTATTAAAATTTAAATATAATTGTATTATTGGTAATAAATATCCAATGGAGAGCAACTTGTTGCTTCTCCGTGCTATTTATCGAATATCCCCGTGTCTCAATGATTTAAATGTTATTATACTATATTTTTATAATATATGTTAAGCTTAGTAAATTATTACAAAATCTCATGGAGCTGCGACTTAATTATTATTATTATTGCATACTAATGTACATAGATGAATTAAAAGGACAATTCGCATCTATATAGTTACTCTTTGCTATAGTCCACGATCGATCTTTCTCGTTTAGGACACATGGTTATATGGTATCTGTCACAGTGGTTATTACACAATGCACATACACATTCATTGTTTGGTTCATGAAACCTTTTGTTTTTACAAATTTTATGGTGAAAACCATGCACTGCCAATCTTGTAATTACATTTCTAAGTTCTTGATTTTCTTTTACCCATCTCCTGTCGATCATTGCATCTGTGCTATAGAAGTCCAGAGGGATTTCTTCGCGCTTCTTCTCTCTTGTCTGCATCAGTTTTGTCGCTTGCTCAGTAGATGGCAGGGATAGTTTGTAACGTAAGTCCTCGATGTAGAATGTTTCTCTTGCCAATTCGTAAACAAGCCTGGAAGGTGTTGTTCTTGCCACTCCAAGTGCTCTTTTCAGATATCGGGCTTTTACTTTCTCCATTGAGTTTAGGTCTGAAAAAGATAGGTTTTCCCATATCAATTCTAATCCGTAGGTCAGCATTGGCGATATTTTAGCATTAAATAAGATCATAGCCGTCTGGAGGGATAGACTGGTTATGTTCTTTATGTCATATATTCCTCTTATAGCAGCTGTTATTCTTTCCTTTACGTGTATCCTGAATGAATTGCGTGTTGTTTGTAGGGTGATTCCTAGATATTTATAGTAGTTTACTGTCTGCAGTTCCTTCCCTCCTAAAGTCATTTTATCCTCTGTTGCTAATCTTCCACCTTTCCGGAACACCATGTATTTTGTTTTGTTACTATTTATACTGAAGTCATTTTCTTCTGCCCAGTTATGTAAGTCATTTAGTGCTTCTTGTAATTCAAGTCTGTTTGAGGAACCTATGACCATGTCGTCTGCATACATATATAAAGATAATGAATTCGATTTTTTTAAGATCTTCACGATATCTGCGGTGGCGATATTGAATAGGGTGGGGCTGATGGGATCCCCCTGTAGAACCCCATTTGTCTGCAGGATCTCTCTTGAAGTTGTTATTCCGTCCTTTATTTGTATTCTGTTGTAGGTCAGTATATTTCTTATGGCTGTTGTAACTACATTTCCTCCGTTTGTCATGGATTCCATTTTTGCTACGAGTTTGGTCCTATTCAACAAATCAAAGGCTTTTGTGTAGTCGATAAAGACGGTTCTGAATTTGCCTTTTGGATGTCTCAGCGCTTGGTCAATGTCATTAAGAAGATTACATACGGCCTGTAAGGTGGACCTTCCTTCTCTAAAGCCAAATTGTTGGTCTGGAATCAATGGATCTATTGTCTCCGTGAGACGTTTGTTGAGTAACTTTGTATAGATTTTAAATATGTTATTTTCAAGTGCTATACCACGGTAAGAATTCGGATTATTTGTATCCCCTGATCCCTTGTATAGGACTTTGATTGTCGACTTTCTCCAGCTATCTGGAATTTCTCCTGAGCTGAGGCATTTATTGAATAACTCTGTCCATATTTCAATTAACACTCCTGTTGATTCCTTTAACATCTCATTATAAATACCGTCTGGTCCTGCTGCCTTTTTGTTTTTTGTGTTTTTGATTATTGTTTCAACCTCTTCTGTTGTAATTTGGGAGGTCTTTTCCTCCTCATTCGGTGTCCTACTATCATGTGATTTGTTTGTCTGTCTTTTATTTAAAATTCGAGAGAAGTGGCATTCCCAACTTTCCATTTGGATTTCATCTGATGTTCTGGTGACCTTTCTTCTAAGTGCTATGTAGGGGTCCTTGCGTGCTTCATCTGCTTCTCTTAGTGCTTCTTTTTCTATAAATTGTGATTTCTTGCTTTTCAAGAGCATCTTGTATTCCTTTCTCTTCCTAGCATATTCCTCTAGGTCATCTTTTACATTTTTGAGTCTTGCTTTGTGTAGGGCATCTAACGTTTTTCTTCGGTGTTGGTAGCACTCAGTGTCAAACCATGGTTTCGATTTCCTTATTTTGGCTGGTACCGTTGCTGCAATTATAGCATCTTGAATGGTAGTCATGGTGAGATTGATATCATTGTCTTTTAGGTGTCGCTTCGCGCTTTCTATAGCTTGTGTATTGTTTTGTAGTATTTCTAAGTTTATTTTCCTTGTTGTTTTATGTGAGTCAGGAAGTGTCTTTTCATCTATGTTTCTTACTAGTAGAAATCTGGTATGTATGGGGATATGTTTAGTGAGAGGTGTGTTTAAGGTATTCCATTTCCTTTTTTGGTTTTTAACTATGATCTTCTTTCCTCTATAAAAAACTAAGTCTATTGTGCTTGTTCCATTGTACGCTATATAGGTTATATCTTCGGCCTTATTGATGAGTTTAAAACCTTCCTCCTGTAGAATATTCAGTATAGTTGTTGTTTTGTTATTTGGTTTGTCAATTCTGCAGTTGAAATCTCCTGCAATAATTACGTTTTCTTCTGTTCTCACTTGTGATATAGCCCCTAATACCTGCTCCGCTGTATCTTCTATTGACGTGCCATATGTAATATACATCCCCACTACTGTAATGTCCGTGGATTTTACGATTGTCATGTTTTCTTCCTTTACTATCTCTTTAATTTTTCCTATGGTGTGTTTGAACATAAGGGATACACCTCCCTCCGGTCTGCCTAAAGCTTTTGGTTTAGCATAAGAGTGTGCTGTGTAGTATCCTGTGATGCCAAAAGGCTCCGTCAAAAAAGTTTCTGTAGCTATTATTACATCTTGTCCTATCCAAATATAATCTGGTGCTGTATTTACAATACTCTTTAACCCTTCCACATTCCAAAGTAGTATATCCAATGTCTTGCCTGTCGTCTTCTGGAATTCTCTCGGAGTCTCGTCTTTATTGCTTACGAAATCGATAAGTGCGGTAGGTTACTCCATTTGGCCAGAATTCTGGGTCAAAGACTATTTCCCGTTCTTCCATAGGTATGCCTATTTTAAACGCTTTGTTTGATCCTCGTGTGGGTAATTGTTCGCATTCGATTACTTTAGAGATGCCGTTGTTTGAGAGATGTTCTTTCAGATCTTCTTCTGTGATGTCATCCTTCAGTCTTCCCACGTACACCCATGCTGTCCTGGGTGCTGCTCTTAGTTTTCCTTTTTCTTTGCCTCCTGTGCCTTGTTGGGGGAGTCTTCTTGGTGATTCATATTGTCTTGTATCTCTTCTAGGAGAGGATAACCTGTGTTGGGCTGTTGCTGTAGGTTTTCCGAACTCAATCATACTCCTAGCATTTTCCGTGTTGTTGTTGGTATTCTTATGTTTTGTCCATTCTTCCTCCTTGTTGGTAATAGATGTTCTTTGCTTTAATCCCTCTGGGTCCTGTACTGGTTTATTCGAGACTTTTCCTAGTCCTGAAGCTAATATTTCTGCTTGTTGAAGTTGTGTTTCCAAGATAAGTGTCATTTTTTTCATCAACTCTTCACTCACTACTTCTAGTTTCTTTTTGATGTCGTCACATGTTTGTTTGTTTTCGAGTGTGGCTTGCCTGGCTTCATTGTTCTCTTGTATAGCAGAATTGAGCCCGTAGTTTTTTAGACGATGCCTACACGACCCGCACATCCACATGAGGGATCCATTATTTGATGATAGGGCCTTGAATTCCGTTACATTGACTGACGTGCATTTTCTGTGAAACCAGAGATTACATACTCCGTCGCAGCCAATAACACTATCTTCATTTGAGAATGCTGTATCGCATTTTGCACATTTGTTTTCTCTTTGATTGTCTCCCATTGTCTGCTTGATCTTTACAAACTCAAGAGGGCTGTGTCTTTGAAGCCTAACCCAATATAAGGAGCGCACCCAGTTCTCGTCACAAAGTAAGATGGCTTCCCTTTCAAAACTGAACTGTGTGATGTTAATATTCAACTAATATTTACTATACCACACTTTTATTCTTGTGAATAACACTTCCTCGAATTAAAATTCACTCTAGGAATTGAACTGGACACTAATAACTTCACCAAAACACTACAGCACTGAGTTTATAAGGTTTCAACACGCACCAATTGACAACCACCGCCGTCTCGATCGACTTAAACAAACTCAATATTATGCATGAAATGATCTTCATTTTGGTTTTCCCACGATGGATCATTTTCAAACTGATAAGATTTTCTATTTTATCCTCATCTTCTAAAAAGATTTTTGTACATCTATGTGGCAGTATTATTTTCAATTCGTTGTCTAGCAATAACGTTATCTTTGACCGCATTTAGTTTCTATAATTTCAGCATTTGAAATATTGTAAATTTTATTTTTTCAAATCTGTTCATTTATTAAACGTTGTAGAACCATTTCCTTCTTTTAAATTATTAAGTCCTTGTTTTAGATTTTCAAAATTTTGGTGGTTCGTTTTGATAAAATCCTATTCTTTATTTTTAGATGGTAATATATCAATTCCATTTTCTAATATACATATTTTATCATTATATAGGTACGAAAATCACCTTGCTATGCTTTCTGCTACCATACTTCAGCTACCCCTATTTTTGCAGGTTAATAAAAAGATTTAGTATATTTCTAAAGCACACAAGTTAATCAAAATACCTAACAAATAAATTTCAAGCTACGTTTTTCTCCCTAATAAATGGAAGCCGAATATCGAATGTCTGCTACCACAAATAAATAATCTATAAGAGAACTTCTTGGTAAGAAAACAAAAGCAACCAACTTAAGATTTGGATTATGGTTACTAAGAGAAAATTTAAATAACTGGAATCTTATTGTAAATATTGGAGATATTAATTACACAATTGGAGAACAAAAATTACAAGAATTTAATAAATTTACAGTACCCTTTTGCGATAATATTATGGTGGTAAAAACAACAGATTTCATACATTGCGATGCAGAAATGAAAAAATAATAAATTTCTTGTAAAAAAAGGAAGCATGCGGTGGTTTTAATGGTATTTTAAGATCTAGATTTTTAACATTTAATTTAGCAGGACATGGAGTTAAAGCAAAAGTTCCTTATTTATTAGATTCTAATGTACAAACAATTAAACGTTTTAAACAAATGGCTAACAGATATATAGAAATTATTAAGCAAAATACTCAAATCCAATGGATATAACACGAGATTTTATAGAAATTTTTAACAAAAAGGAAATTATTAAATATTTAACAAATAATAAATATTTCGTTTGATTTGCGCGTGGCTTCATGCGGCTCGCGTACTTCTAGTACACACATCAGGGCTTCTCCTCTTCATTTCACCATACTTCCTGTCTCTGTTTATCACATATTTAACTTCACAAGCTGCCAGGATATTTTAGTTTAATTTGTACGTGATTATAAGTATCTTACTCACATTTTTTAATCACTTCTTCAGGATTTCAAGCTTCCTCCGCAGTGTCAGTATTTTGGTACTACTGGTACCATACCAATTACTCATTTGGGCGCTGCCTTGGTTCTCTCTCTGCCGAATTGAAAATTCCAGTGCTCTCTATGATGCATCATTCGCCAATCCTTTACACGTGTACCTCTGATGACATAATTTAGCCTGCCGAATTTCCACATACATCCTGCTTCAATACGAATTATTCTTTTCTATACTTTTTTCTTGTAACATCTTATTAATATGCCAATGAGATGAACCCAATTGGGTTCAGTTAGTTGTTTTTATTTGTACAAATTCTTAGATATTTATATCTTTAGAAGTGGTAGAAAGCGAACTACTGGGTTTAGAAAAACATGTTTCTCCAGATTTTATAAAACGTGTTTGTTTTACAGAAATGATATTCTCTGTCTCTTCGAAAATGTTTATATAGTTAATAGGCAACAAGTTGAAACAATATCCAGATAAAACAATTTTAACTACTTTTCTCTTTCCTCTTTATTGTCTGTTCCAATCTTTATTTGTGTTCTTTTTTTTGCTAGGGGCTTTACGTCGCACCGACACAGATAGGTCTTATGGCGACGATGGGATAGGAAAGGCCTAGGAGTTGGAAGGAAGCGGCCGTGGCCTTATTGAGGTACAGCCCCAGCATTTGCCTGGGTGAAAATGGGAAACCACGGAAAACCATCTTCAGGGCTGCCTATAGTGGGATTCGAACCTACTATCTCCCGGATGCAAGCTCACAGCCGCGCGCCTCTACGCGCACGGCCAACACTCCCGGTTTATTTGTGTTCCTGTTAGTTTTTTGGTATTGTTGTTGCCCCATATATCATACAGTAACAGTTCTTTAAACACAAGACCACAACTGTTTTGTAACGAATTTGTCAATTTTTTCTACATTTTAGCTATTGGAACCTTATAAAATGGTTCGTTTTGGAAATAGTTGCTATTATTCCTTATTAATTCTAAACAATTTGTTAATGGATCGAATCTTTTTTCTCCTTGGAAATTTTCGTTCGTATAACTATAAATTGTTGCTTCTAATCTGGTTATTCCATTCACTTTACCTAATGGGGAAGAAAATGTTCCTCTTAATCATTTATCTGGACTTGTTAATTAGCAAATAAATTTATGACATATTTTAACTCTGGAATTACAATTTATCCATGTTAAGCAGTCTATTGCTACAAAATTATTATTATGAACTACTACATGATATTCTTCTTTATGATCTCCTTGTTTACGAAAAGTAAAATTATTTGTCAAAATAATTAATCATTTCTTCTTTGTTAAAAATTCCTGCAAAATCTTGTGTTACATCTAATAGATAAATAATGATCTTGTTTAGGTTGTTTTAAAATATATGGTAATGCTTTTATTAGTATATCTAGTTTAATACCTGCTAATTCTACTTTATAAGGAATAATAACTGGATTCGGGTATTTTTGCTTAATAATTTCTATACCTTTGTTCATAATTTAACACCTGTAATTTTTTGTACATTGGAATCTAATAAATAAGCAATTTTTACTATAACTCCATGTCCTGCTAAATGAAATTTAGAAAGTCTAGATCTTGAAATACTATTAAAACCACCGCATGCTTCCTTTTTTACAAGAAATTTATTATTTATCATATCTCCATTGCAATCTTAAAACCTGTTATTTTTACAGCCATAATGTTATGGCAAATGGGTTCTGTAATTAGTTTAAATTCTTGTAATTTGTGTTCTCCACTTGTGTAATTAATATCTCAAATATTTGTAATAAGATTCGAGTTATTTAAATTTTCTCTTAGTAACCAAAATCCAAATCTTTCGTTGGTTGGTTTTGTATTTTTCCAAGAAGTTATGTTATAGAGAATTTATTTGCGGTAGCAGACATTCTGCTTTCGGCATCCATTTATTACAGAGAAAAAAGTAGCTTGAAATTTATTAGTTAGAAACTATGATTAACTTGTGTGCATTAGAAATATACTAAAACATTTTATTAACCAGCAAAAATAGAGGTAGCTGAAATATGGTAGCGGAAAGCATAGCAAGGTGCTTTCTTTTTTACTTATATGATTTTTATTATTCCTTAGATTTTTATTTTATTTTTGTGATTTTTTAATTTTATAAAAATATTAACTTTTGATATATTTTATTAAAACGGCTGTTTTTTGTGTTCGTTTTGCGATTTTTACTTTACTTTCTTCAATTTTATTGAAATATCAACTTTTATATTGAACCCTAATATATTTCACTAAAAAAGTTTTTTTGGGGGAAAAGGCATAAAATTCTAATAAAAATCCGCAAAATTATGAAATATTGAAAAATGTGGTTGATGGTCCAGGATCCGCGTTTTGTATCTACTCCTGAAGATTGTTTTCCATGTTACCCATTTTACACCAGGAAAATGCTGGGACTATACCTTAATCTAGGCCGCCGTCGATTCCTTCTCACCGCTAGTCTCGTCTTGTCCTATCGTCGCCATAAAATTTATCTGTGTCGTTGCGACGCACAGCAAGTTGTAATAATCTGTGCACACTTGTGAAATATGTACAGAATGTATCAAAATTTTACCAAGAAAAATATACGGGCTGCTCATTGTGTTTTATAAATATGATGGCGTAATCATATTATCCGAGAATTTTTTTTGTTTCGGAAAAGTGATGTTACAGTTACTTCCGTGCACTCCGTTCAAATTGATGAAATCTCCGTATTTGCTCTGCCAGAGCTTAAGCAACTGCCCGCCGCAGCGCTTCAGTGGAGGGAAGGGAAGTGAAGGGAGGATGAGATGTTTATTAGACGAAGACAGAGCTGGGCTGAGTAGCTAGAATGGTAGAGCGCTGGCCTCCTGAGCCCAACATGACAGGTTCGACCCTAGCTCAGTTCGGTGGTATTTGAAGGTAATCAAATATGTCAGCCTAGCGTTGGTAGATTTACTGGCACTTTAATGAACTCCTGCGGGACGAAATCCCGGCACCTCGGCGTTTCCCCAAATCATAATTTTTCATCTTATCACTCATGCGTTATTTAAGGTTTTGTTGTTCGTATGTGCTAGTTGTTTAATTCATAATATGAAGGATTCTCAAGATATTCGATTTGCGGGGAATACTTGTACACAAATGCATTTCACGGCTGTATGTTTTAACATTTCTTTTGTTTTTTTGCTAGTGGTTTTACGTTGCACCGACACAGATAGGTCTTAGGGCGACGATGGGACAGGAAAAGCCTAGGAGTTGGAAGGAAGCGGCCGTGGCCTTAATTAAGGTACAGCCCCAGCATTTGCCTGGTGTGAAAATGGGAACCCACTATCTCCCGGATGCAAGCTCACAGCCGCGCGCCCTTTACCGCACGGTCAACTCGCCCGGTTTTAACATTTCTAACCTCGCGTTGTGTGGGATGCTATTTTTGGCTGGCTTCTATTCTAAGGATTTGATTTTGGAAATTGTAGGGGTGTCCTACATTAACATATTTTGTTTTTGTTTATAGTTTTTCTCTACGGATCTCTCAGTGTGCTTTTCATTGCGATTGGCTTATTATTTAATAACGAGTGAGTTAATTCTAATTTTTTTTTGCTATTGGCTTTACGTCGCACCGACACAGATATGCTTTATGGCGACGATGGGACAGGAAATAGCTAGGACTGGGAAGGAAGCGGCCATGGCCTTAATTAAGGTACAACCCCAGCATTTGCCTGGTGTGATAATGGGAAACCACGGAAAACCATCTTCAGGGATGCCGACAGTGGGGTTCGAACCTACTATCCCCCGAATACTGGATACTGGCCGCACTTAAGAGACTGCAGCTATCGAGCTCGGTCTAATTCGTTTTCATCATTTAAATGTTGATGGGTGGAGTATGTTGAATACTATATTACTGTTGTTGATGATGGCACTTTTAAGGGGATGCACGTTGATCCTTTCCAGCTCTTGCGATAATTTGCTTGCCTGGTGAGCTAAAATTATTAGCCTTGGCGGTAAGTATATTGGGCGGATGTTTAGGATAAGAAATTTCTAAATTTCTTTGTCTCATAATTGGATATGATTAAGTATATTGATATTATCCAGTTTTATTAGGAACTATATGATTCATACTTTTTATTAGCACGTACGGGGTGACATATTTACCTTTGTTTCTTGGGAAGCGAATTTATACATAACAACCAATGTATGTATTTATGTTCAGTCCGTCAGCGCTAACGCTGGTGGGATCCTCAACAGCTCTGCCATCAGCTGTCATAGATGGCCTAGGTGTCACTGAAGAGGCGTACTAAGGAAATGAAATGTGAGATAGTTCCCCGTTGCTTTCCTCACTAACAACCACTAAGATCATTAATGTTAGATAGTGCTCTCTGCGAATGCATAAGTTTTCTCGTTCGTATCAAGCAGGACTCTCCTATTCTCTCACGGACAATATCCACAGTCAGTTTATTAAGTGGCCGTTATACACACACAGTACAATAGTACACAGTAAGAAAGAGTAATTTATCAATCAAAGAATGCACCCGACCGTTACCTCTTGTTTGTTGGTCTGAATAACTTCCTTTATTACTTACATGCGTGATGTTGCAACGCTGTTACCCCACGATCGTGCGTTCATTACTCACTTTGTAAATGGAATTAAATACTGAAAAAAGAAACAATACGTCCAATGGTTTTATTGCAGTAAATTTTAAATATACCCCCCTTTAACTTCGATCCACAGTTCACAGCGGCATGGAAGTGAACTTTGGATTCTTTTGAGGATGTGTGGTGTGTAACAAACGACCTGAAATGCTGCCTGAATCTTGGTGCAAGTCCATCTTCATTTTCTACGGAGGTTGAATACACTAAAGTCTTCACGTAACCCTAAAAGAAAACTCTCCACGAGAGTTAAATCGGCCGACCGCGGAGGTAATTTAATTTGCCCACCACGGTCTACCCATCTCCCTGGATAATGATCATTTAAGCGCTGCGTGACATGCGAGTGAAATGCGCTGGAGTGCCCTCATGACACAGACATATTCGAATACCCAGAGGAACTTCTTCTAATAGTCCAGGAAGTGATTCAACCAAGAAACAGTAAAGGCGAGGAGGAAGGACATACGACGCAAGTAAATAGTCACCCACAATGCAGGACCAAACACTAAAACGATGATTTTATTTATTTATTTTTTTGCTAGTGGTTCAACGTCGCACTAAGACATCGAAGGTATTCAGAGACGCAAGGATGGGAAAGTGCTAGGATTGGGATGGTAGCGGCCATGGTCTTAATTTAGGTGCAGCTCCAGTATTTGCTGGGTATGAATATAGGAAACCCCGGAAAACTATCATCATCGTACGCTTAAGTCTAAGCCTTGACGCTGCAACCATTCTCCTCTCAATTCTGCCGTTCTTTTCACTTCCTTACAGTTATTACATCCTTTCATGTTTCTCTCATCCTCGGAGTATATCTTCCTTGGTCTTCCTCTTCCTTCCTTTCCTAGTATTTTTCCTCCAAAGGCGTTTACTAGGAAGTCATTACGTCTCAGGATTTGACCCACAAGTTTTATCTTCCTTCTTTCCATATCCTTTATCTGTCCCCGTTCTTCATTGGTTTCCTTTGTCTTTTTTCAGCCCAGGATGTCCTCGTAATTTTTCTCCAAATCCACATCTCAGTTGATTCCTATGAATCTCTTTCCTTTTTCCCAATAGCCTAGCTCACACAACCGTGTACACTCCAAAGAAATGATTTTACAAAAGCCTTTCCTGTTTTTAAAATTGTATGGGTATTTCTTAAAACACTTCTTTTATTCTGAAAAGACTTTTAGCTCGATCTATTCTTCGTTTGACTTCCTTGGTGCGTCTATAGTCTTCAGTGATAATCCTTCCTAAGTAACAGAAATGTTGCACTTGTTCTATTTTGGAATGTCCCATTCTTACGCTTGTATTAACTTTCCTCGCATCTTTGCTCACAACTAAAATTTTGGTTTTCTTACTATCGATTTTAAGCTTGTAATGTTCCAATGTATCACACACAACAGTCAACATTCTATTTGATTCGGTCTCAAAGTCTGTTATTATGTAAAAGTCATCAGCAAATCTAATACAGTGGATTCTTTCTTCCATATGACTTTATTCCTTTAGATCTTTCCTTTAATAAAACACGCATTGTTTCTTCAATAAACAAATTGAAAACGTATAGTGAGAACGGACAACCCTGTCTCACTCCTTCCTTAATTCTTGCCATTCTTTTACACACATTCATCAATATATTTGTACACTGGTTCTTGTAAATTTTCCAGATGAACCTCCTATCTTTCTATTAAATTTCTACTTTCTTCATACATTTAAACAATAGTTCCCAGTTTATCATGTAAAAAGTATTATACAAGTCAATAAATGCTATAAGCACCCTTCTGTTCGTTTCTAACCTTCTTTCCTGTATCATTCTTAATGAAAGGATTGCTTCTCTCGTTTCTAAAACCAAACTGATCATCATGTATGTATGAATGCTGCTCTATCTTGAATTTTATCCTGTTCTTTATTACCTATATTTGAGAGTACTTTAGAGGCAAGGGATACGATTGACATCGTTCTATAAACAGTACATTCCATAGCATTTCACACTTTTTGGGACAGTGATTGTTCTCCTTTTACTAAAGTCGTCTGGGATCTCTCCTGTTTCGTAACACAATGCAATTACATTAAGAAGATAATCCTTTTTGAACAGGCATTTTTCAAAGCTCTGCAGTTATATTATCAGTACTTGCCGCCTCTCTCTCTCTCTCTCTCTCTCTCTCTCTTTTAAGCTTGACAGGCCTTTCTCAAATTCCTGTCTGGTTATTGGAGGACCCATTTTGTCATTGTCCTCATCTGTTATTTCTTCCAGTACTTAATTTATATCTCTGATTTCTTTATCACAGTACAATTCTTCCATATATTCTCTCCAACGTACATATATTTCCTAATTATCCAACGGTAGGTTTCCATCCTTGTCCATCAGCAAAGTGGATTTTGTTTTAGGTTTGTACTGCAGGCATTTAATTTATTATATCCCTGATCGTGTCTTGCATTTCTCGTATCATTTTTAATTTCTTCAGCTACTTCTTCTGCCCACTTTTCTTTCTCCCCTCTACATGTACTTGTGGTCTGATTTTTATTTTTTAAATTTATTTTCTTTCCTCAGTTTATTCCTCAGTTATATAAGATGTAATATCTCATCTGTCATCCAGTGTTTTCTTGGCCCCAGTTTCCTCTAACATAAAACCTCATTTATGTGCTCACTACTGTCACTTGAGTATATTTCTTCCACTCGAAAATTACGATTTCTGGAGTATGCCACGCATTCTCTCGTAAATGTAGCTTCATCCTTGAAACGAAGTATGGAATATTTCTGCAGCTGTTTAAGATCCACCCTGGAAAGGTTAGCTGTTGTGCGTAAGGGTGCTTCCATGCCATACACGCCGTCATATGAGAAGTGCCAACATTCAACACGGCAGATCTCGTACTGGTTGATGAATTAACATTTATTTCTTCTGAAGCAGCTTCTTAAAACTCTGTGTACCATATCGATGGTCGTCTACCAGTGTCAAAGTTCTGAGGCACTGTGTCGCCTGTCAATGGACATAAAATCTCACTGGTGGCCATTAGGGTGCGTACGCCATAAATCCGTGCGGCTTCTCCCGTATTGCCATTTTCTGCCATATAAGCTAGAAGAATATCAACCATTACATCTTTGGTTTAACAAAACGGAGCCACTATAACCAACTACTGCCGCAAAATTTGTAGCCATCGTGTGCAGGAAAAACAAAGTGGCCTACTGGGGATGGGAAGCGACTGGGCGAAACGAACGATAAACTTGTGCACTCCCACCGAGCATTACCTCTGACTCGGTCTATCATGAACCCCACTTCCCCTCCTTTCTCTTCTCTCCTATGAAGCATAGCAGCGGGCAGCAGCTTTTACAATGCTACATAATATACAGCGAGCTCGTCAATTTGAATCCCTCGCCCGGAAGTAACAATGTGACCTCATTTTCTCGATCCAAAAATGTTCTCCTCCAATCCGATTGCGCAATCGTTCTTTACATAACAGCAAGAGCATTCCTGAATTTTTGTCGGTATAAATAAGGAGGACAACACAGAAATGTATGACTTTACGCTGGATAGAGGGATTTTGAAGGACAGGAAGAGCCTGCACATGAAGATTGCTGCTCAAGCAGCACAAGGCATTAATATCCAGAGCAACAGGAACAATCAAGTGAAAGTGAATACGAACTACCTCCTTCCAAAACGTCGAGATCCAATGTCTTCGATCCTTTTGGACAGCATACTGGATAATATTTATGAAGACTATTACAATCGTGGCTTTCTCTCCCATAGAAAACTAATGTGGCACTCTAAGTGCATTTGGAGTACGTCTAATTACAAGTTAATTTTGAATTATTTGATTAGCAAACGACGACAAGGAGCTCACTTCAAAGCAAACAGACTCAATATTATGAACATTAAAAGAGCATGTCATGCCGCTATTTGATAGAACAAGTGTGTAAGGATCTACAGTTCAATATTGACATCTGCAAATGTGGGTTCAATAAGTGTCTAAAATTGTTGGCACAGAATTTTGTAGAAGTGAAAAGATTTATAACAGGGGGGAGTGTGGGAAAATTACGTGTTGGAACAGTGACCAAAGTAACTTTCATTATGAATACTGTCTTCGATGTCAACATTATCTCGCAGATGAGGAAAAAAACAGCTTGTGCGCTGCAGTCTCTATATACCACTACACACAGTTATACAATCGATGTGACTTCGTCAAAGTGTGACAGATTAGCTAACAACCTGTATATTTGTTTTCAAGAGACACAAGGCTATTTCGGCATAAATACACTACCTGAGAAAAAATTTAAGCACCCAGAAGGATTGGTCCAATATTATCCCATTTCGGTATACATGCATACCATTGATGTGTGAGTAAATGATTAGATTTACAATGATCTGTAATGTGTAGAACACCTGTCAGAGTGCATTTGTGATTGCGTCGTTCTGTTGTTGATAACTTGTTACCAGCCAACTGCTGTGATTCAGACAGTTCAGCAAGACGTACACATAGGACTACTTACAGTACAAGGCACCCACGATGCCTCGCAGACGAGTTAGACAGCCTATCCGCCAACTGTCAGCATTTCAGAGAGGACGCATTTTGGGGCTGCATGAGGCTGGATGGTCGTATCATGCAATTGCCATTTATGTGTTCTATTCAGATGTCACAGTGGCCCGATGTTAGACTCAATGGGTACATGAGGGCACCCAATCAACTTCTTGAAGGTTCGTGTCCACCCCAAGGGAGTACCGTCGTATGATGAGCCAAACAGTGCGGGATCCCATAACTTCGGCACCCGTAATCCGCGAACATGTACCGGAGACCCTAAAACATCCTGTGAGTTCCCGCATAGCGTCTCAAAGACTGGAATCCACCGGATTGGGGTCCTAGAGCCCCATGAGACGGTTGCTATTGACACCAGAACACCAACGCCTTCGTTTGGAGTGGTGCCTTTCCGGGAGGCATGGACGGAGGACGACTGGCGTCGCATCATGTTCAGTGATGAGTACCACTTCTCCATAACCTCCGAAGACCATCGTGTGCGGGTTTGGCGGCGTCGAGGACAGACACACAGGCGTAATCCCTGGTATCATGGTGTGTGAGGCCATATGTTATGCGTTCAGGTCGCCTCGAATAGTGCGTCGGCAGACTTTGACGGCACACCGATACGTCACAGATATTTTGTGTCCGCGCATCGTTCCTATTATTGCACAGCACCCTGAGACAGTGTCTCACCAAGATAATGCACGTCCACACATGGTATGTGTGTTTATGGACTGCCCAGAGCATGCTGAAGTACTCCCCTGGCCAGCAATATCCCCGAACCTCTCCATCATTGAACACGTATGGGATGCCATTTAAACGGGACTCCGTCCCAGTACCAGCCTACGGGATCTGGAGGGACAGCTGCAACAACTGTGGACGAACTTGTCTCAGGAGAGGATCCAAAGGCTGTTTGACACCATTCCGGACCCCATAAGGGCATGAATTTCGGCGGGGTTACGACACCCTACTGATCTGGCACCAATATTCTACGTGTATTTGCCAACGAACTTGTCCCTTTCATCCCATATTGTAATCAGTTCAATAAAGGCACATGGTCTTTCAGCATATGTAGTTTCATTCACTTTCAACCACTCCTTCTGGGTGCTTAACATTTTTTTCCCAGGCAGTGTATTTCAAAGGATGTTGAAGCCATATGTCCACAAAACATTAATGTGGAGGTAAACACGAGTGGAGGAATGACGAAAGAGCATATGCAACGTTTCCTAACTGCAGTACTTTGTGAACATGCAAGTGAAAAAAATAACACTACTGATTGATTCCTCGCCAGGTCATATGAATAAAACCATTATAAATTCATATTCTCCAAACAAGGATATTTACGATTTTTCCACGGAAATAACAAAATACTGCTAAAATCACGATGTGTAATTAATCGAAGATTTCCGACGACACAAAGATGAGAAAGGGCTAGGACTGGGAGGGTAGTGGCCGTGGTTTAATTGAGGTACGTCTCCAGCATTTGCCGCGTGTGAATGAGAAGGACCGTTGAGTTTGTAAGACTTCAATATGAGAAACCATAATTAGAGTATATCTAATAACGAGTTAATTTTGAATTATGTGGCATTCCGCCATTAGAATTCACTCTGATATACAAACAATTTTCTGCACCAAAGTACAACTCTATGTTGAAATATGATTAGCAAAAGGCCGGTTATGACATTCAAACACCCATACCAACTTTTGAAAATGTAACTAGTGTGATTTTCGGTACTGGAATGCTAGAATGGGAAAGTAATCTTGAATGTAAAAATGTAGCTGTGGTGCGATGTGCATTTTTTCCCTTCCACTTTGCTTTAATCACTGCTTTAAAATCCACCATCTGTATTTCGAAGATTAATAGCAGCATTATCAAGCCAAGAGAACAAATGTGTTGTTTTTCTACGCATCGTATTACTATAAACCGAGGTTTTTTGACACTGTTAATGGAAAGTGAAACTATATTCACGGTATAGAATTATGTGTATTTTTCCTAATATTATATTGATATTATGTTTCCTTGAATTACCGAATTTCTTCTCTTGTTTTTATTTGGGTCATCATTCCATACACTGGTTAAATACAGCTCTCCATGCCACCCTATCGTGTGCTGAACTCTCCATTCTTACGTAACCACTACATCTGACATCGACTGTAACTCTTTGTCACGTTCATGCCCTGGCTTACCAACTACACTTCCTTCAAAACCCAACGGAACATCTCATCATTCTACCTCTTCTTCGGATCACATTTCGCCAAATCGTCCTCCTCTCAACAACTCGATTCAGTATCCATACATGAATCTATATACTCATCTCAACTTCAGCATTCCTCTGTAATATCACATATCAACAGCCTCTATTCTATTTCTTTCTGAGCTAGTTCTTGTCCATATTACACCCCATACAATGCCGCAGTCCAGACGAAAGTCTTCAAAACATATTTCTAATTCGTATATCAATGTCGCAAGTGAGCAAACTTATTTTCGTAAGAAAGGCCTTCCTTGCTTGTGGTAGTCTGCATGTTATATGCTCCATACTTGTGTCATTGTTAGTTTTTTTTGCTAGTTGCTTTCCGTCGCACCGATACAGATAGGCTTTATGGCAACGCGTTCGTTATTTAGCTACCCAAGTAACAATATTCATGTACTTCCTTTGACACTTCATTTCCTGCACCACCTGGCATCGTTAATATTGCACTCCATTACTTTTGTTTTGGATTTACCAACTTCAACCTCGTGCTCCTTCTCCAAGTCCAACAATTTCTCCAGATCTTCTGCAGGCTCACTGTATAACAAAATAATCTGAAAATCTCAGTTTTGATTTCCTCTCCTCATATTGTGATTACCTTCCCATATTTCTCTTTGATAATATTTAAAGCTATATGAACATTGAACAGGAAAAGAGACAAGCTGCAGCATTGCCTAACTCCTTACTGGATTGCTGCTTCGTTTTCAGACCTTACGATTCTTATAACTGCAGATTGATTTTTGTAGAGATTGTAGATAATCCACCTTTCTCGGCATTAGATTCTGATCACCTTCATATTCTTAAATAGCTTCGTAAATCAATATTACCGAATGACTATTCTAGATCTATGCTCGTGGGCTTGTTCTTGTTAATTCTATCCTCTATGATCTGCAGTTATAAGAATCGAAACGTCTGAATAAGAAGCAGCGATCCAGTAAGAAGAAAAGTCAGGATTGCTTCAGCATTCCTGATCTTCTTCCAACTGTATCCCAATACGTTTTCTCATTCTTCTGTAAATAATAGCAGCTAACATTTTGCAGGCGTGAGATACTAAACTAATGGTGCGTTAGTTTTCACACGTGTCAGCAGTTGCTTTCTTGTGAATTTGAAGAACAACATTATGTCCAAAATCCTCTGGCACTCCTCCTATATCATACGTCTTACACACTAAAAGCAATAACCTCCATATGCCGGCTTCTACTAAGGCAGTCAGCAATTCTGATGGCATGTCATAATTTCCAGGTGACTTGTACCTGTTTAAGTCTCTCAAGGCTCTGTAGAATTCTGACCTCAAGAATGGGATCTCCTATTTCATCAGCATCAACAGCCTTTTATTGTTCCTGAACATTAAGGTCTACTTCTTTCCTTTACCACAGTTGTTGAATACATTCCTGCCACATTTCTGCCTAGAAGTTGTTTTCCAACTGAGCTATTAATTTTCATACACCTAGTTTTCCTTTACCCAAAGCTTTCCTTGATTTTCATATATACAGCCTGTTCCCTTCCTACAACCATAATAATGTTCAACATCCTTGCGCTACTCCTTCACCCATTCTCCTTTAGATGTCCTGCACTTTCTGTCGACTTTATTCTTTGTACTATTTCCTGCCTTCCTCATATTTTCATACTTGATTGATTCTTGCTTGATCTTTTCTTTATTCCTAGCTTTTCTTCGGCATTCCTAATGATCTCATTATTCAAAACTGTCTACTCTGCACCTATTGTGTTCCTTTCAGCCTTTTCATTTAGTCCTTGTACAATATGCTCCTTGAAACAATCCCTCACTCTATTTTATATCAACTTCTTTAGATCCCATCTCCTTGCATTCCTTCCTTTCTTCAAACACTTCAACTTTACACTGCATTTCATGACCGCCAAGTTGTGTTCAGAGTCCACGTCTGTTCCTGCTTTCAATCCACCATCTGGTTTCTGAATGTCTTCATAATCATAATGAATTCCGTTTGATGACTTCCAGAATCTCCAGGTCTTGGCCCCGTACACAACCGTCTCTTGTGGTGTTTGAACCAAGCATTGGCAAGGACTACATCATACAGTATTATGACCGGTGCAGAATTCTACCAGCCGAATTCCTTCATTCCTTTGTCCCAGTCAAATTCTCCTACTACATTTCCTTCTCTTCCTTGGCCCACCACTACATTCCAACCTGCCATCACAATGTTATTCTCATCTCCTTTTATATATTGTATTACGTATTCTATTTATTGATGTATTCTTCCGATTTCTTCATCACTCGCTGAAGTAGTAAGCATACAGACCTGCACTATTGTAGTTGTTATTGGCTTAGTGTCTATTCTGACAACAATAATCCGTTCAATATGCTGGTCATAGTAGCTTATCCGCTGCCCTAGTTACGTATTCATCAGTAAATCAGTTCCTGCATTTCCCCTGTTTGATTTTGTGTTGATAATTCTGTAGTCGCTTGACCAAAATCTCTGCTCTTCCCGCCAACGTACTTCACTTATGTTAATTACTCTATCTTCAGATTATCCATTTCCCTTTTCAGATTCTCTAAGTTACCAAAGGATTAAAACTTCAAGCATTCCACGATTCGACTCGCAGAATATCGGAATTTATCTTCCTGATGATTGCCACCTCTCGAGTAGTCCCCGTCCGGAGATTCAAAAGGGAGACTATTTTACTTAAAAATATTTTACTCGGGATGAAGCCATCATCAATACATCATTCACTGGTACAGAGAGAACTGCATGTCCTTGGGAGTTAGTTACGACTGTAATTTCCCATTGTTTTCAGCCATGAAGCAGATTCAACACAGCTAAGCTATGCTATATATTTATTTATTTATTTATTTATTTATTTATTTATTTATTTATTTATTTATTTATTTATTTATTTATTTATTTATTTATTTATTTATTTATCGAATGGCTTTTAGTGTCGGGAGTGTCCGAGGACAGGTTCGGGTCGCCTGGTGCAGATCATTCAATTCGACGACCATAGGTGACCTGTGACTCTGGATTTGGGTTGATTATTATAATAGGTTAGAGAGAGGATGAAACTCGGTCAGCACATAGCCTACTTCTGTCGAAGAGCACCAAGCGGTCCGTTCAAGTCTTAACATATCCATCCGACGGACGAATCCCCATGGACTACGTCATACGCTCTCACTCCATATGAATACTGCGGAGAGGTTTGGAACTGAATCCAGGCTTTTGACAAGTGATCTATTGATGGGAAATATTGTATACCAGTGCCTCTCCTACGTTGACGAACAACATCCTGATCATGAACATTTTTCCACTAGCGAGACTTGAGCAGGATTGTAAAAGATTATTACAAGGCCATATCGGTCAATCAGACGTCCTTGCCAATTCCAAAAGGCTGTTGTACTCTTTTCGATGAACCACATGGTTCATGGTCACATGGTTCACAGAGGAGGGTCTTTAGGACTTCAATAGATGATTACTGAGATGTCTCTAGAGGCGGAATGCACCGTTTTACATGAGAATGTCTTAGGTCGCTGTTACTGTTATGAACAACCTTAATTCTAAACATGTTTTCGTGGAGTTCAGAGAGTTCGAGGACAAGTATGTCCATTGTCAGTGGGATAGAAATGTTAGCCTTTTGCCTCTGAAGAATTACACTAACCTGGCACTCATTTCTCGTGAGAGGACCTTACACACTCTCCAATTTGTCGGACGAACTGTCAGACTAACCCGATAAATGTTTTAGTCTGTAGGCCTGTTGTGCGACCACAAGTGTCCTCGAGTGAATTAATTACTCTGCGAATGTAAATATGTGAATAATGTAATCTACATATATATATAATATATATAATAACGTGTCCTGACTGACCCGCTAAGGGAATATTTTTGGATATTCCGTCGTTAAGGGGGTGAAAAGGGGAGTGAAATTTTAAAATGAGTGTATCTATATCTCAAAACTTTAAAAGTTTACAGATGTAAAAATTGGTACTTAGAATCTCCTTTAAAAATAAAGAAACACGTAATTTTATGTTTTCGGAAAATCCCAATAGGAGGGGTGAACAAGGGTGAAAAAATGGTTGAATGCCTTTAATGAGGATACTTATATCGCAGAAACAGAAGATAGTACAGACCTGAAAATTTGTATTTGGGATCGCCTTTAAAAATAAAGAAACATGTACCGTATTTTCTTTGTTTTTGGAAAATACAATAAATGCGAGGGTGAAAATGGGGGTGAATTTTTAAAATGAGTGTATCTATACCTCAAAACTTTGAAAGTTTACAGATGTAAAAATTGGTATTTAGAATATCCATTAAGAATAAAGAAATACGTATTTTCGTTTTCGGAATATCCCAATAGGAGGGATGAAAAGGGGTGAAAGAGGTTGGTTGCCTTTAATGAGGATACTTATATCTCAGGAACTGAAGATATTACATACCTGAAAATTGGTATTTGGGGTCTCCTTTAAAAATAAAAGAACTCGTAGTCTTTGTTTTCGGAAAATTACAATAGGAAAGGCAAAAAGGGTGAAAAAGTGGTTGAATGCTTTTAATGAGGATACTTATATCTCAGAAACAGAAGATATTACAGACCTGATTATCCGTATTTGGGATATCTTTTGATAATAAAGAAACACTTATTTTTTGTTTTTGGAAAATTCAATTAATGGGGGTTACACAGGAATGACAAATTGGGGGGAAATTTTAGAAAGACTATATCTACAGTATATCTCAGAAACGTAAAATGTTACAGACGTAAAAATTGATATTTGGAATCTCCTGTAAAAGTAAAGAAACATAGGTGATTTGTCTTTGGAAACTCTACTTAAGGGCAACTAAAAAGGGAGTGAAATTTTAAAATGAGCATTTCTACCGTATATCTAAACAAATTAACATGTTATCGAAGTGAAGAATAGTATTTTTATCTCTATTAAAAGTAAAGAAACATGCATTTTTTGTTTTCTGAAAAACCACTTTGGTTGAGGGGTAAAAGTGACTGAAAATGGGGTTGAATTCTTTTAATTAGGATACCGATATCTCAAATGTTGAAGATGTTACAGATGTGAAATTTTGTATTTGGAATCTCCTATAAAAATAAAGAAACACTTTTTTCTTGTTTTCGGTAATCCACCTAAAAAGGCGGGGAGAAATTGAAAAATTATTTGAAATATTTGTATGAGGATACCATTATCTCAAAAACGAAAGATTTTGCAGACGTGAAAATTGGTATTTG
Organism: Anabrus simplex; assembly: GCF_040414725.1. Taxonomy (NCBI): domain Eukaryota; kingdom Metazoa; phylum Arthropoda; class Insecta; order Orthoptera; family Tettigoniidae; genus Anabrus; species Anabrus simplex. The sequence goes on along the minus strand of NC_090266.1, from coordinate 386,533,464 downwards.
GAACCTGCTTTAAAATTTAAGAAACACGTAATCTCGGATAATCCAATGAAGCGGAGTGTAGGGGGTGGTGAAAGAATTGAAAAAATAATTGAATTACTTGTATGAGAATACTTACACCTAATAAAACTAAAGTTGTTACAGACGTGAAAATTGGTATTTTTATCTCCTTTAAAAACAAAGAAAAATGCGTTTTGGGGGGGAAATCATCTTGGGGGGCGGGGATGGAAAGGAGTTGAATTCCTTTTATGAGGACACATATCTCAAAAACTGAAGATGTTAGAAACATGATAATTGGTATTTAGAATATCTTTCAATATTAAAGAAACAAGTAATTTTGCCGGAAAATTCACTTGGCGGGGGTGGGGAGTGTGAAAGGAAGCGAACAAAAGTGATTTTTTTAAAAATGGGGATACTAATATCTCAGAACTGAAGGTAACAGGCGTGAACATTGGTATTTGAAATCTCCTTTAAACATAAAGAAACACGCCTTCCTTTTTTTGGGGGGGGGAGTAAATCAACTTAACGGCGGTGGGGTGAATAAGGAGTTGAGAGCAATTGATTTTCCTGTTCATTATGTACTTATTCAAGAGCCATCTTTTCCTTTGGAGAACATAAAGTTAGATTACGGTAGATTCTTCTGATATAAAAGTAAAAATTTAAACACATTTGAAATAAACGATAGGAATGACATTGACCGTGCAATTGTTCACCTCTATAATAACGTCAATAATGCACGGAAGTATATCATTCGTGTCTTCAGAAATCTCGCGCACTTGCCTACGCACGATGATGGTATTTGTCACATTGTCAGCAATGACAATGACAGCAGATATAATTTACCGCCAAGCAGCGGCCTTGCATCTTGCTGTGGGGTCCAGAACATCAATAATAATAATAATAATAATAATAATAATAATAATAATAATAATAATAATAATAATAATAATAATAATAATAATAATGTTCTGGACCGTCGTGGAAATGTGCGGACCGAGAAGGAAACGGGTCCTGGCCTGGTAATGACAACGATTGAAGTCCGGCCGCGGGTTCAGTACCACCAAGGCACCCAAGACGACACCACGCCTGATCTCCTCAAGGATTTGATCCATATTAAATGCTTATAGGAAAAGATGGCAAAGATATAGGGATCCAACTGACCGGGTGGAATAGCCCGCTAAGTACGAAATCGATTGCTGGAAAGAAATATTGAAAAATGGGAGGAAATTTGCCTTAATCTCTCAAAAAACGAGTCAGATAACAAATTTTGCGGATTCTCCCAGAAAACGTGTCAGATCGCGAATTTAGGCGGATTATATATAAAACGTTAAACATTCAATTATACATTTCATTATAATACCGTAGCGAAGCACGGGTATCTTGCCTGTTATTGTATATACTAGCTTAGCAGGCCTTTGAAGCAAGTAATGTACATGGGGCTTGCAGTTTTTCACTTGACCATGCATATAATATGTATGATTTGTGGTAAATAAATAAGTAAATAAATAATAATAAAATAATAACAATAATAATAATCGACGGTCTGGCAGGTTTGACCAAACGGCCGACAATTTGATGCTCCATTTCCTGTTTGAAAGCGGCAATTGATGCTCTGTTTCCGGTATAAGAAAGGTATATCTTGAAGACATCATTTGCGCGCTCAGTACATACTGTACCTTTGGATCTGTTTTCTTGACGTCTTACAATGGCATCGCAAGCTGACGAGGAAAGTTAGAGTAATGTACAGTATATTGTACTATTGCAATGTTATAAAGAAAACAGGTTGACCATGGCCTGCAAACAGTACGCTAGTAAGTACTGTAGGATTGAGGCATACAGTATAAAACTTTATTAGAAATGTTTAGAAAAGATATAACCAAATGCATCACTTGATACACTAAAAACAAAATTGGAAAATATACAAACTGCATATAAGTGAGAATTAAGTAAGGTGGTTCAGGAACTATTTACTGTAATACCTGTTATTCGTACTAAGCATGGTGTGTTTTAACGCTACTCTAGTATTTTTATTTTTAATTGTTTTTCTTAGGGGCTTTACGTCGCACCGACACAGATAGGTCTTATGGCGACGATGGGATAGGAACGGCCTAGGATTTGGAAGGAAGCGGCCTTGGCCATAATTAAGGTACAGCCCCAGCATTTGCCTGGTGTGAAAATGAGAAACCACGGAAAACCATCTTCAGGGCTGCCAACAGTGGGATTCGAACCCACGATCTCCCGGATGCAAGCTCACAGTCGCGCGCCTCTACGCGCACGGCCAACTCGCCCGGTTTTTTATATTTAAGTACACTGACTGACAGAGCAAATGCAACACCAAGAAGGAGTGGTCAGAACTTTATGCCAATTGCAGGGTAGACTGACGTCACTGAGGTATGCTCATGATGTGAAATGCGCCGCTGTGCTGCGCACGTAGCGAACGATAAATGGGACACGGCGTTGGCGATGGCCCACTTCGTACCGTGATTTCTCAGCCGACAGTCATTGTAGAACGTGTTGTCGTGTGCCACAGGACACGTGTATAGCTAAGAATGCCAGGCCGCCGTCAACGGAGGCATTTCCAGCAGACAGACGACTTTACGAGGGGTATGGTGATCGGGCTGAGAAGGGCAGGTTGGTCGCATCGTCAAATCGCAGCCGATACCCATAGGGATGTGTCCACGGTGCAGCGCATGTGGCGAAGATGGTTGGCGCAGGGACATGTGGCACGTGCGAGGGGTCCAGGCGCAGCCCGAGTGACGTCAGCACGCGAGGATCGGCGCATCCGCCGCCAAGCGGTGGCAGCCCCGCACGCCACGTCAACCGCCATTCTTCAGCATGTGCAAGACACCCTGGCTGTTCCAATATCGACCAGAACAATTTCCCGTCGATTGGTTGAAGGAGGCCTGCACTCCCGGCGTCCGCTCAGAAGACTACCATTGACTCCACAGCATAGACGTGCACGCCTGGCATGGTGCCGGGCTAGAGCGACTTGGATGAGGGAATGGCGGAACGTCGTGTTCTCCGATGAGTCACGCTTCTGTTCTGTCAGTGATAGTCACCGCAGACGAGTGTGGCGTCGGCGTGGAGAAAGGTCAAATCCGGCAGTAACTGTGGAGCGCCCTACCGCTAGACAACGCGGCATCATGGTTTGGGGCGCTATTGCGTATGATTCCACGTCACCTCTAATGCGTATTCAAGGCACGTTAAATGCCCACCGCTACGTGCAGCATGTGCTGCGGCCGGTGGCACTCCAGTACCTTCAGGGGCTTCCCAATGCTCTGTTTCAGCAGGATAATGCCCGCCCACACACTGCTCGCATCTCCCAACAGGCTCTACGAGGTGTACAGATGCTTCCGTGGCCAGCGTACTCTCCGGATCTCTCACCAATCGAACACGTGTGGGATCTCATTGGACGCCGTTCGCAAACTCTGCCCCAGCCTCGTACGGACGACCAACTGTGGTAAATGGTTGACAGAGAATGGAGAACCATCCCTCAGGACACCATCCGCACTCTTATTGACTCTGTACCTCGACGTGTTTCTGCGTGCATCGCCGCTCGCGGTGGTCCTACATCCTACTGAGTCGATGCCGTGCGCATTGTGTAACCTGCATATCGGTTTGAAATAAACATCAATTATTCATCCGTGCCGTCTCTGTATTTTCCCCAACTTTCATCCCTTTCGAACCACTCCTCCTTGGTGTTGCATTGTCACTGTCAGTCAGTGTATAATATAATGCCATTACTGGTGAAGAACTGAACAGAAAAACGCACGAGCCCAGAAAATTTACCGTCCGACATTATGGTACTTCTCCCAGTTAACGATTTTGGACAAAAAGGAAAGTAACAAGAGCTTTTACCAAATTGTGAAATTCAGTGAACATTCTTCATTCATTCTTAAAAAATTACGAAAATCATTAGAATCTAACTATGAATAAACGTGCTGGTGAATTTTTGTATACATTTTCCTTTTCCTTCTTGATTTATTAGTTTGGATAAAATTAATTACTGTTAACGCAGTTCCAATTCTCAGAAATTTAGACATTTGTACCATTTCGCTCCGTTCCAAGATCACGACGGTAGTCTACTGACAAATTGGGCGTTTCATTCTGGCAACACGGTGCCTCGCATTCGACTGATTGTATACGCATGCACAGAAACGTTCCCGACATAAACAATCAACACTGCCCCACTCCAGTACTGAAAAGGTGTGCTGAAGGCATTGTGTGTGTATTGCTATACATCTATCACTGTGCCCTTTTCAGTCACAATAGTCTTGTAGTAGGTTGTCTACCAGCAGCAAAGCGTTAAGCAAGGAGGTGTATAGGCGCCATGCTTTGTTTATATCAGGACACCATTTCTGTGCGTGCGTGTACAAACTGTCAGCCCGAACAGTTGGAAAGTGTGTAAGAGCCTATAGGCTGAGTGGATCCCAGGGCCATGTACCTCTCCAGGCCAGTAATTGAATACCTGCCGGCAAAAACATTGTAATCCTCAAAATGCAATTTATTTAGGAGAGAAGAAAAACAAATAAACAAACGAATTGTTTGTGAATGCTTATTCTGCCATTGACAGTTAGTTTAAACGAGCGAATGTACCCGTGCTTCGCTACGGTATTCTACAATGTATTCGAATATCGAAGTAAATAGTGTACATGCAGTAAATAAGATTGTTTTAAAATTGCATGTCTCTTAGCGTTATCCGAGAAAGAGCATAGGGAGGTCCCCGTACGTTGTTTCCAATGTAAAGTGTTTGTTACGGATTTGTGATATAACGGCAGGCTCACTTGCCTACTGCCATTCACAATCGAGTTGGGAAGTTTACATTATAATTGCAGGCCCCATTGCCTACTACGCGGACAGAATCGATTTGGGGAGTTTTCGTTAAAATGACAGCCCCACTTTCCTACTTCCAGACAGATTACAGTTGAGGAGTTTCTATTATAATGGCAGGCAATTACCCTACTATCACTCGAAATTGAGTTGTGCAGTTATCATTATAATGCCAGGCCCATTTTCCTACTACCAGCCAGCTTACTGCCAGTCACACCAAGTTGGTGAGTTTCCATCAAAATAGCAGGCCACTATGCCTAATGCCAGTCACATTTTAGATAAGGATATTTCTTTATAATGGCGGGCACCCTTGCCTACTGCCAAACACAATCGGGTAGGGAAGTTTTGAACAAAACTGCATGCTCACTTGCCTTCTGCAAGTCAAATCGAGAAGAGAACTATTCATTACAATTGTAGGCCTTCTTTACTAATGACAGTTACATAGGAGTTGGAGAAGGAACCCTTTCCTACTGCTAGTCAAAGTCGGTGTGGGGAGTACTGATTACAATAGCAGACCCACCATTTCTCGATCGCTAAAAATCGACATCAGTGAATATATATAGATCGACATACGAAAGTATATGCGTGTTAACAATATTGAAGACCTTCATTTACAGATTAACTGCTACTAAACGTACGTCATATCGACAAAGGATTATACCATAAGACACGCCGGATTTAGTGGCCTAAATGGCTGGTCCTATGATATGTCATCTATTCTTGGGTCAGACTGAGTTAGAAACGTGGAACAGGGTAAAGGTTTTGTAAGATTATCTCACATTACATTACATTTCGGATAATTATGTGACAGCTACATACATAGCATTTGGCTCACATATGGCTACTGGGTGGGCCAATTTTCGTGAAGAGTTTGATGATTCTGTATTTTATCTAAGTAACTGAAAGTATGAATTATGCATGTGAAAAATCCAAATTGACTTAACATCGATTAATAGAGAAAAATCAAACGTAAAAGGGATACAGATACGGCAAAAAGTCATAAGACCAAGGTTGTAGATCATTCCAAATTGAACGGAGATTGTGCAATCCGTTATGTGATAGGAATTTCCGAAGGTCTGCACCATCATTAAAATTGCCTGTATATTTCGATATTCTTCGGGGATAAAAAGTGACAAATTTAATGATCTAGGATGTTTTCCGTTCGTTACAGGCTAAAACGTATAATTTTGTCAAATTTCAATTATTTTCTTTTTCTTCTGGCAGATTATGCCGCAATGTGGATTTTGGGCGAGGCGGGTAAAAATTAGGACTTTCAGGAAACTAAACCAAAAATAGTGGAGATGGTCATTATTACCCCTTAAACGGAAAGCTGTATGAAACTTTCGCCAAAATAGTCAGTGTAGAGGCACACAGTCGTTACGATTTGATTTACATAGATAAGGAATCTGCTCCATGTAAAACACCGTTTGGGCTATGTCCGCTGGACTTAACCTGCAAAAGTGACCATTCATGATATCTCCCTTATTAATCCTCCGGACGAAAAAATGCACATGAAAAAAGGTTTAGAGGTGAAATTCCATCACGTTTGGTCGATTTCCAGTCAGGTTGGTCTTGTTCTGTATATATTATGAAGAGTAAAATCACCTTTTGTGTTCCCTATAAACCGCCAGTCCATTCCGAAACATGAATTGTTATTTACGTTTAAAACCTACCTTTGGACAGGTGGGTTCTAAATATAAATTTTGGTTCGAATGTCTTCAGTAGTTTTCAAGTTGTAAGGAATACGCTTTACACGCACCCGCTCGTGAGTCAAGTCCGATGGGACTTGTACAGAAAAACGGTCCGTTAATGATATATCCCTTATTAATCCTCGTATCGAAATGATGCACATGAGAAAAAAAGTTTAGAAATTAATTTCTACCAAAGTAGGTAGATTTCTATTAAGTTTGGTTGTGTATATTTTGTGGAAGTGCAAAATCACTGTTTCGGTTTCGTATAAACCCCCAGTCAGTTCAGGGATTTAGAAACAATATTTGCCCTAAAACCTATCAAGGACAGGTGTATTCTAAATATGAGTCTTGGTGGAAATACATCCAGTAGTTTGTAGCACTCGCGTACATACGGCGTAATTAAGGAAGAAAAATAATACAGTTAAGAAAGTTGATAGTAATAGAAAATGCATTATAACTGAGGACAGCCGGATAACGACAAATATGTAAATGCCAAGTGAATGTATTGGAAAATCAAAAGCCCCTCAATAAATTAAGCTGGTGTGAGTTAAGGATATAATAAAGCGGTAACGGAGGAGAAATTTAGGCGCAGTGATTCTTAGGTAAACAGATAAGGAGATGACTAATGGTGTTATTAGTTAATCTATTCGAGGGCGGTTGTAAACTCCAACGATATTCAGCCAATATCCCGCAGATAGGCCGATTGACGCCTCTCTTGCCTTCTACTCAAGGAACAACCACGAATTTAAAAGCATGATGAGGAAAATGGCAATACGTTATTTCCCTGCTGGCGTGCAGTCAGAGACCTTGCCATGGTAACCTGTAGGTTCGTTGTCGGTCTGTCGGTCACTCAATGCAGAGCATGATACCAGCGGAAAATTGTAAATTTCTCCGTCATGTGAAGAGTAAGGTAAATTATGAACGAAACGAAAGTTGTTTATAATGAAGAGACGTTTCACGTACGGTAAACTAAGTTTACAGAAAATCAATAGTAAAAGAGGTACAAACGTCTATTCAAAGATTTTAAAATAATATGCATATCGAAACCTTCCCCGGGATGAGTGTACTATAAATATGAAGTTTGGTTGAGATCTATCCAGCCGTTTCGAAGTGATGGTGGAAAAACCTTTCAGGTTTTCCTATGAACCCCCGTCTATTCAAAGATTTTAAAATAATATGCATATCAAAACCTTCCCCGGGATGAGTGTACTCTAAATATGAAGTTTTGTTGTGATCTATCCAGCCGTTTCGACGTGATGGTGGAAAAACCATTCTGGTTTTCCTATAAACCCCCCGTGTATTCAAGATTTTAAAATGAAATGCATATCGAAACCTTCCCCGGGATGAGTATACTCTAAATATGAAGTTTGGTTGAGATCTATCTAGCCGTTTCGACGTGATGGTGGAAAAACCATTCTGGTTTTCCTATAAACCCTGCATGTATTCAAAGATTTTAAAACGATATGCATATCGAAACCTTCCCCGGGATGAGTATACTCTAAATATGAAGTTTGGTTGAGATCTATCCGGCCGTTTCGACGTGATGGTGGAACAGGCAAACAGACAGGCAGACAGACAAACAGACACGAAACGTAAAAACCACAGATTCGGTCTTGAGTTGACCTAAAACGGATAAATATCTGAAAAATTGGCAAAACAAAAGAAATTACAGACAGCGGACCCCCTACAATTTTATTTATATAGATGAGGTCACTAGTCTATATAAATAAAATTGTATCTATATAAATAAAATTGTAGGGGGTCCGCTGTCTGTAATTTCTTTTGTTTTGCCAATTTTTCAGATATTTATCCGTTTTAGGTCAACTCAAGACCGAATCGGTGGTTTTTACGTTTCGTGTCTGTTTGTCTGTTCGTCTGTCTGTCTGTTCCACCATCACGTCGAAACGGCTGGATAGATCTCAACCAAACTTCATATTTAGAGTATACTCATCCCGGGGAAGCTTCCGATATGCATATCATGTTAAAATATTTCAATACACGGGGAGTTTATAGGAAAACCAGAATGGTTTTTCCACCTTCACGTCGAAACGGCTGGATAGATTTCAACCAAACGTCATACTTAGAGTACACTCATTCCGGGGAAGGTTTCGATATGCATATCATTTTAAAATCTTTGAATAGACGTGGGGTTTATAGGAGAACCTGAATGGTTTTTCCACCCTCACGTCGAAACGGCTGGATAGATCTCAACCAAACTTCATATTTAGAGTATACTCATCCCGGGGAAGGTTTCGATATGCATATTATTTTAAAACCTTTGAATAGACCGGGGGTTTATACGAAAACCAGAATGGTTTTTCCACCATCACTTCGAAACGGCTGGATAGATCTCAACCAAACTTCATATTTAGAGTATACTCATCCCGGGGAAGGTTTCGATATGCATATCATTTTAAAATCTTTGAATAGACGGGGGTTTATAGGAAAACCAGAATGTGTGGTTTTCCTCCATTTTCTCTTATACTATTGATTTTCTGTAAACTTCGTTTACCGTACGTTAAACGGCTCTTCATTATAAACAACTTTCGTTTTGTTCATAATTTACCTTACTCTTCACATGACGGAGAAATTTACAATTTTCCGCTGGTATCATGCTCTGCATTGAGTGACCGACAGACCGACAACGAACCTACAGGTTACCATGGCAACGTCTCTGACTGCATGCCAGCAGGGAAGTAACGTATTGCCATTTTCCTCATCACGCTATTAAATTCGTGGTTGTTCCTTGGGTAGAAGGCAAGAGAGGCGTCAATCGGCCTATCTGCGGGATATTGGCGGAATATCGTTGGATGTTATAACCGCCCTCGAATAGATTATGTAATAACACCATTAGTCATCTTCTTATTATTTGTTTAACTAAGAATCACTGGACCTAAATTTCTCTCCTATTACCGCTTTATTATATCCATAACTCACACTAGCATAATTTTTTGAGGGGCATTTGATTTTCCAATACATTCACTTGGCATTTACATATTTCTCGTTATCCGACTGTCCTCAGTTATAATGCATTTTCTATTACTTTCAACTTTCTTAACTGTATTATTTTCTTCCTTAATTACGCCGTATGTACGCGAGTGCTACAAACTACTGGATGTATTTCCACCAAGACTCATATTTAGAATACACCTGTCCTTGATAGGTTTTAGGGCAAATATTGTTTCTAAATCCCTGAACTGACTGGGGGTTTATACGAAACCGAAACAGTGATTTTGCACTTCCACAAAATATACACAACCAAACTTAAAAGAAATCTACCTACTTTGGTGGAAATTAATTTCTAAACTTTTTTTCTCATGTGCATCATTTCGATACGAGGATTAATAAGGGAGATATCATTAACGGACCGTTTTTCTGTACAAGTCCCATCGGACTTGACTCACGAGCGGGTGCGTGTAAAGCGTATTCCTTGCAACTTGAAAACTACTCAAGACATTCGAACCAAAATTTATATTTAGAACCCACCTGTCCAAAGGTAGGTTTTAAACGTAAATAACAATTCATGTTTCGGAATGGACTGGCGGTTTATAGGGAACACAAAAGGTGATTTTACTCTTCATAATATATACAGAACAAGACCAACCTGACTGGAAATCGACCAAACGTGATGGAATTTCACCTCTAAACCTTTTTTCATGTGCATTTTTTCGTCCGGAGGATTAATAAGGGAGATATCATGAATGGTCACTTTTGCAGGTTAAGTCCAGCGGACATAGCCCAAACGGTGTTTTACATGGAGCAGATTCCTTATCTATGTAAATCAAATCGTAACGACTGTGTGCCTCTACACTGACTATTTTGGCGAAATTTTCATACAGCTTTCCGTTTAAGGGGTAATAATGACCATCTCCATAATTTTTGGTTTAGTTTCCTGAAAGTCCTAATTTTTACCCGCCTCGCCCAAAATCCACATTGCGGCATAATCTGCCAGAAGAAAAAGAAAATAATTGGAATTTGACAAAATTATACGTTTTAGCCTGTAACGAACGGAAAACATCCTAGATCATTAAATTTTTCACTTTTTATCCCCGAAGAATATCGAAATATACAGGCAATTTTAATGATGGTGCAGACCTTCGGAAATTCCTATCACATAACGGATTGCACAATCTCCGTTCAATTTGGAATGATCTACAACCTTGGTCTTATGACTTTTTGCCTCATCTGTAACCCTTTTACGTTTGATTTTTCTCTATTAATCGATGTTAAGTCAATTTGGACTTTTCACATGCATAATTCATACTTTCAATTACTTAGATGAAATACAGAATCATCAAACTCTTCACGAAAATTGGCCCACCCAGTAGCCATATGTGAGCCAAATGCTATGTATGTAGCTGTCACATAATTATCCGAAAAGTAATGTAATGTGAGATAATCTTACAAATTCTTTACCCTGTTCCACGTTTTAAACTCAGTCTGACCCAAGAATAGACGACATATCATAGGACCAGCCATTTAGGCCACTAAATCCGGCGTGTCTTATGGTATAATCCTTTGTCGATATGACGTACGTTTAGTAGCAGTTAATCTGTAAATGAAGGTCTTCAATATTGTAAATACGCATATGCTTTCGTATGTCGGTTTGTGTATATTCACTGATGTCGATCGAGAAATGGTGGGTCTGCTATTGTAATCAGTACTCCCCACACCGACTTTGACTAGCAGTAGGAAAGGGTTCCTTCTCCAACTCCTGTGTAACTGTCATTAGTAAGGAAGGCCTACAATTGTAATGAATAGTTCCCTTCTCGATTTGACTTGCAGAATGCAAGTGAGCATGCAGTTTTGTTTAAAACTCCCCTACCCGATTGTGTTTGGCTGTAGACAAGGGTTCCCGCCATTATAAAGAAATGTCCTCATCTAAAATGTGACTGGCATTAGGCATAGTGGCCTGCTATTTTGATGGAAATTCACCAACTTGGTGTGACTGGCAGTAAGCTGGCTGGCAGTAGGAAAATGGGCCTGGCATTATAATGATAACTGCACAACTCAATTTCGAGTGATAGTAGGGTAATTGCCTGCCATTATAATAGAAACTCCTCAACTGTTATCGGTCTAGACGTAGGAAAGGGGGCTGCCATTTTATCGAAAACTCCCCAAATCGATTCTGTCCGCGTAGTAGGCAATGGGGCCTGCAATTATAATGTAAATTTCCCAACTCGATTTTGAATGGCAGTAGGCAAGTGAGCCTGCCGTTATATCACAAATCCATAACACTTTACATTGGAAACAACGTACGGGGACCTCCCCATGCTCTTTCTCGGATAACGCTGAGAGACATGCAATTTTAAAACAATCTTATTTACTGCTTGTGCACTATTTACTTCGATATTCGAATACAATGTAGAATACTGTAGCGAAGCAGGGGTACATTCGCTAGTGCATAATAATTTTGACAATGTGCGACTTTAAAATCAAGATATAAGAGAATATCGTTGGACGTCCGTGCAAAAATGTTGTAACTGTAACGGAAATGGCACATTTTTGCGGGTTACAACTTTTACATACATACATACGTACATTATCGTTATAGACTGTTATGCCTTTCAGCGTTCAGTCCTGCAAGCCTCTGAGAATTTACTAAACGTCGCCACAATCCTCGATTTGCAACTAGTGTTGTGGTCTCATTTAGTTCTATACCTCTTATCTTTAAATCGTTAGAAACTGAGTCTAACCATTGTCGTCTTGATCTACCTCTACTTCTCTTACCCTCCATAGCAGAGTCCATTATTTTCCTAGGTAACCTATCCTCCTCCATTCGCTTCATATGTCCCCACCACCGAAGCCGGTTTATGCATACAGCTTCATCCATCGAGTTCATTCCTAAATTAGCCTTTATCTCCTCATTCCGAGCACCCTCTTGCCATTGTTCCCACCTGTTTGTACCAACAATCATTCTTGCTGCTTTCATGTCTGTTACTTCTAACTTATGCATAAGATATCCTGAGTCCACCCAGCTTTCGCTCCCGTAAAGCAAAGTTGGTCTGAAAACAGACCGATGTAAAGATAGTTTCGTCTGGGAGCTGACTTCCTTCTTACAGAATACTGTTGATCGCAACTGCGAGCTCACTGCATTAGCTTTACTACACCTTGATTCAATCTCACTTACTATATTACCATCCTGGGAGAACACACAACCTATATACTTGAAATTATCGACCTGTTCTAGCTTTGTATCACCAATCTGACATTCAATTCAGTTTACAACGTTTATACTATTGAAAATATTTATGGCTTTTAATATGATTTATTGTTTTATTCTGTATAAAAATAATGAAACATAAACCACGCTTCTAATTTGCAGTACCCATTGTTAGAGTTTCCCATTGTTTAACAGAATTCACTGAACACCAGCAATATTGTATTGTTGCGAGAATGTTTTACACTGATGAATAAACATTACATTGCCACTTCACTTTGTCTGTAGGTTCTCATAAAAACCTCGATATTTTTCACGAATGTATCGACACATATCTAGCAGATTTGCTTTATTTTTCGCAGGTACAGGCGATACCTCATTTGATGAATACAATGAGCAATCTGTAAAGAGAGCGAGACATATTTATATGCATTTACAGTATATATACTGTAATACATTATATACTTATATAATACAGTCGAGAATAAAAAATCTGATTATGCATTAAAATACAAGACATATGAATCTCCCATTAAACACGTTGACTTTTTTACATTGGCTTACAACGTTTTTGCACCCGCCTGTTCAGGAAGGATTTTCCCAGGCACTGATTTGTTATTGTGGGCCAAATATAGTTGCCCCGAATTCCGCTTGTGTTTCGTTTCATTTCCCTTCCATTTACTATACTTAATTTTGCGTTTTCTTCCCCTGGTTATATCGTTGCACACACTCGGACTTAGCGACACACGACTTTGCTCCTCCATTGATACAATATTTCTGCACCCGCACGACCCGTGGCGAAATTTAAACAAAAGAAAAAAGGCGCTTAACGTAGATGCTTGCCAACATAAATTCCCACATGCCTCACTCTGACCGCATACATCCTTTATGCACGGAAACCCAGCATTCTAGAAAAGTGAGGGTTACAAAAGATTTTGCCGGCAGGTATTCAATTCATAATATGAGTACCCGGTACATGGACTGATCATAACAAGTTATGCTACTTATTTAACTTAACACGAACAGCCAACGCGACCAAGGTGTCGGCGTGTTGTCTCGAACGATTTAGTTAATATACTGGCAGCCGAAGACTCGGAATTTCGAATTTAAGCACCCTCAAATGTCATTGATATCAGTTACTTTCGCTAGTCATATTTAAATTACAAATACATATGTGATTTAGTTATTTGACAGTTATTTATGTTTAATCGCATAGCTTTTAATATGATTTATAGTTTTTATTCTGTATAAAAATAATGAAACCTAATCCACTTTTCTAATTTGCAGTACCCGTTGTTAGAGTTTCCCATTGTTTAATAGAATTCACTGAACACCAGCAATAGTGTATTGTTGTGAGAATATTCGTCTTCACTGGCAAAGCTTAGCTCAGCTTTTGTGATCAAATGAAATACCTATAATTTATACTTTAATCCTATAATCAAGGTCTCCTGAATATTATACCAACCCAGGACAATTTGGCATCCGAATTGGAATGATTACCAAATGAGCAATTTTTGACTCGTGCTGGGCAACGCTGGAAATATGAATTCGAAGTAAACCGCGCTGTATGTCCGTAGTTGCTCTCTGATTATGACGGGTGATCAGGAAGTGGTATACGGAGTAATTAACTGAGTTGACCACGTCAAAAATTCGTGAACCGTTCAAGAAAACGAAATCCATTTTTTCGCTTTTTTATTGAAGCCAAGTTTGTCAATATACTCTGAGGTAATGGTACTTTGTTCTTTAAATAGAAATACACAGTTTTCTACACATACAGTGGGCCTAAACTCACAAACGTTACAATTTCAGCACCGTAATTATTTTGAAAATCGGACAGCTACTTGTCGAGAAAATGTATTCAAACTTGCTTCATTAATCGACTCGGGAGTGCCCTGTTCAATTCCCGCTATGCATGAAACATGACCTAGCTGTTGGCATACAGAGGTGCTTCACCTTCTCCTGGTATGTAGATACTCGCTCTACTATGCTTACAAATGCACTGTTCTTAAAATGTACGATTTAACACTTTTCATATCGTCGTAAGTAACAGGTAAAGAAAAAGCAGATATGCGACGGGCTTCGTTTTCCTATCCAATTTTCCTTACTCAACCCTTGTTCTTTTCTGACCCCGATGGTAGTAGATTTGCGAAGCCTAGGGAGTCTTATAATATTCACGGCCTTTGTAGCCGTTCTCTCTACTTTGTTCATTCTTCGAATAATCGAACTACTTGTTTTTGTCCCTTATGATTAGTGTTGAGAAGGGGCGATTGCCAAGTTATACTGCTTGTACTTCTTCAAATAATACTCACTTCCGGAACCTCCATTACATTAAAACTTTCAAACAAGGTCTTTCTTTGTTTTTGTTTATTAATGTTTCTCTTTCCTTCTCTGCAATTTTCTCACAATTTGATGAGGATCTGTAGCGATTTGTGTCACGCATGTCGATTTTTCACAGTTTTATGGTGCCTTTGCTGGTGGGACCTAGTGTTTACAGTGCACTAGGTCTTCTGGTATAGGCTAGAGCAATTTTGTTACTTTCATTAATCTGTCTCTGTCTTATACTTGGCTTTGACAATATGAAAGTGACTGAGGTATGAGCGATGATAGTAATGGCATTCCTTATGCAGCCAGTCCCTGCTATGAATGGTGTGAAACTGTTGCTCATAGGGTCGGTTGGTGCATGCATTTCAGTGGGCTTGGCAGACTGATATGTAATAGCAAGTTCTGGCTCAGTGAGGAAAGCAACGGGAAACTACCTCACTCCTCATTTCCCTAGTACGCCTCTTCAGTGATGCCTAGGCCATCTATGACAGCTGATGGTGGAGCTGTTGAGGATCCAACCAGCCTTCGGGCTGATGACTAAACATACATACATACATGGGGAAATGTCCTTCGTGACGTCAGTCATGTGTGGTTTTAATTTTTCCTAGTGTTAACATTAACTCAGGTGGGATTTTGGTGACGGTGGGTTAGATAATATGCCCGGGAAGGCAGCGATCATGGTCTTAATTAAAGCGGAAATGATGTGAAAATGGTAAACAACGGAGAGCCATCTTCAGGACTGCCAACCGGACGAGTTGGCCGTGCGGTTAGGGGCGCGCAGTTGTGAGATCACATCCGGGAGATAGTGGGTTAGATCCCCACTGTCGGCAGCCCTGAAGATGGTTTTCCGTGGTTTCCTATGTTCACACTAGGCAAATGCTGGGGCTGCATCTTAATTAAGGCCACGGCCGCTTCTTTCCCATTCCTATCCGATCGTCGCCATAAGACCTATTTGTGTCGCTGCGACGTAAAGCAAATAGCAGGACTGCCGACAGTGGGGTTCGAACCTGTCAACTGCCGAGCGCAAGCTAACAGCTAAGCGGTCCACACCGCGCAACTGGTTCGTTCGGTTCTATGTTGTTAAATGTCATGTAAAGATAATAATATAGTCTCATAGAACCCGTTTTATATCCATTTTTAATTTATCTGTTACCTACGGCGATATTAAAATTGTTAAATCGTGCATTTTATCATATTGTATTTATTAGTAAAGTAGGGAGAATGCCTATCTGCCAGGAGAAGGTAAAGCAACTCCGTATGTGAACTGCTAGCTCAAGCTTCATACGTAGGGCGAATCGAACAGGGCAGTCCCCAGCTGGCTAATGAAGCACGTTGGAATACATCACATTTTCTTGAGAAGTATTTGTCCGATTTTCAAAATAATCACGGCGTTTAATTTGTAATGTTTGTAAGTTTATGGCTATATGTATAAAACAGTATAGTTCAATTTAAGAAAAATATTAGTACCATTATCTCAGAAGATACTGACGGCATGTAAAGTACTGTAAGTCCGATTATGAGCCCCTTGGTACCATTGCTAAAAGTGAAAACAAAATGTCGATATCTTGAACGGTTCACATTTTATTTGAGGTGGACGACTTAGCTGAATAACCCTGTATAAGCTATAGTTTAGCACTGAATTTTAATTACAGAATAACTTACTTCTTTTATAACTATCTTACACAACTTGTGATAAAATAATGATTCGTGGAATACAGCTACGGCTAAATGGAGGATTTTTCATAGTATAATGTACTATAAACCGCTACAACCCACATTTTCAGGCTATGATGAAAATTGTTCTAGAAGTTGTTAGTTCGTCAGATGCAGAATATTTCTGGCTGCATGCTTAATGACGAACCAAGTCTCAGCCTTACTGCGACGAGAGCCAACAGTTTAACAACGTCTGGCAGCGAGCCTGAAGTGCATATTGAATTGGTAATTTGGAATTTATATTTGCAGTCGTATGTATGCTGCATAGCCCGCCTGTTTGGGAGCCCGGTGCCGGTGTATATTCCTGGAATTGTTGCTTCGAGCAAGTCTTAATTCTGATCAGACTTGCTGGCTTTTTTGTTTTGAGGCCCTGTTCAAAAACTACAGAATTAAACTCTTAACAAAACGGGATAAAATGAAAGTAACCTATCACACGCTTGAAATGTAATTCTATTAACTAATATTTGGGGAAAGGATTATAGTCATAATCTTCTTTTTACTCAACGATAGAGTGTGAGTCAAACTCATCTTGAAGGACGATGCTGTATCCGAATGATACACATACCAAAGAAATCATGCTTCCATCCAAGAATTTTTGAAGTTGAGGACTCCTCCTTCAAAGTGTATCCACCATTATCGTAGTTCAAATATACCTCAAACTGATTTCGGATCAGAGGATAAATTCTCATCTACCCTCTGCCAAGGGGAGCCTCTCATATGATCGAGAGTGTATTCAATATGCCATGTACTGAAATACTCATGAAATGTAACAGACGAATCTGGTGATTCCAGAGAAGACCTGTCCCGCATCCACTTTAATTAGTAAAAATCTCAGGTGCTTTCATCATTTGAACCCATGACCTTTGTGCCCTAAGAACATTATGCATAAATTAACAATTAAACTAAAAGTTGTATTCTTGATAGCATGGATTTGACACGTGACGAGGGGGTGATTACCTTCGGTCCCACGCTCTGGGGTACGTGACGTCAGCCACACGTGTCGACGGCGGAAGAATCTCAAGTCATTTTTGTGAACTATTTCAAAGCGCGTGTACATGGCGTGACCCAAGCCAAGTCAAAAAATATAGTGTCTATCAAAGGGGGTCAATCATCTCACAAATCGAACCCGTAAAAATTTTAAATGTCCATGAACACTACCGCCAGAAATGTAGCAAGCATGTAGTCACTTTCAAAACCCTTGAAATTACAGTTTAGTTAAGTCAGAAAATTTATGGAAATTTTCTTGTCGGCAAAGGGAGATATCCGAAGAGAGGGGGTAACTGCTATAAATATGAAGGGACGCCATGACGAAGTCTCCTTCTCCGGCATTTGTGATACAAAGCGGACGAAAAATTGTTGAGCTGCTCTGTGAAATCAAACAACAAAAGTAGACTGAGTTCAACTGCAGATTTCAGCCATTGTGGCTAGGTCTTGACTCCATGAGGAGATAGTTTTCTTGAGTGAAATAATTGTACCAGATAGGACGGTCAAAGTACTGAATAAATTCTAATGTGATTAAGTAATTCGTGTGCGGAAATAATTAGAGTCCATCGTGTGCGCTCAGCAAACAAGTGAAGGGTATTTTCTTTTTTTATGCTTTATTCCAGGAAACCTGAAGAAATATAAAAATGGTTTGTAAAGCCATGAATGTAAAAATGGCTAAATAAAATGCCAGGGTCGCAGGTGAGCCCTATGACGAAAAATGGTGTGACTACATGAGGTAGGTGACTTTCCATCTTACTACCTCTTATATCTTGTCTCATGATCTCTAAGAGTGTATTTGAATGGGGATATACGACGCAGTGGTTACCCCTACTAATTTTTGTAAATGTGAGAGTACGACTAAAAGAGTCATTTGTTTTATTTCCCAATTGGATAAATTTTTGAAGTCTTGCGAGTGCCGTATAATGTTGTAAAAGTTATTGAATAGGGTTTCGAAGTGATATCACGTCCAATGTAGATCGTCATCCGTGTGAGTGTACTGCCTATATTTTGTGATGTCAAATTAAGATGTTCATTCGAGGTAAAATTTTTCTGTCTGCAATTTGACGTTAATAATAATAATCCATGGTTACTCATTTTCAATCGAGTGGAAGCGCGCTGTCGGGTGAGAATCTAGGGAGATGAATTTGGTCACGGAGAGAAACGTTTTTCTAGGCCCATTTTGAACTGCGTCTGACTGACAATAAAGGATCTAGTAGAATGTTTCAGTCATTTTCTCGTAAAAATCAAGTTATTAAATACGATATCCTTTATGCGAAGTTATTCATGATTAATGCATTGTGCGATATTAGACGTCGAGATTTCTAGTGAGGATTTTATTCCAGTTATATGTCGATGATAATTGTGGAGCTGGGAAACAGAGGTTAGTTTTGTTGATATGAGATTTGTGAATCAGGTTGGACCTGTCATTGAAGCCGGGACATGGAAGCCCGAGGAATGTTTTATATGAGTTGAGATGAGATGTGCGAATCAGGTCAGAGCCCTGTCATTGAATGTTGGGAATGGAAAGAAATACATAGAAATCCATAGCAGTGTTAATTTGCGACGCGTATAGTTAGTGTGGGCATCTTGAAGCATAATCTGTGCATTTTGTTGGATAGAATATCGTATTTGTTTAATTATGTCGGCAGAGTTTAAAAGATGAGCATTTTGAGAAGCCAGTCAACTGGAATAAACCAGGTGTTTCATGTTACTGCCAAGCGAACTTGGGGACGAGAGGCCTCAGCTGTGATAACGGGACAGGCGTGGAATTGAGATTGTACTGTATTCTCGGCCGGGGAAAACGTTAAAATGCTGGATTTCGTTGAAATTCATAGCCGGTAATGATATGAGCATTGTGAAATACTGTAAAATTTGTTTAATTGGGGACGTAATGAACATTTGAAATCACGAACTTTGAGTATAAGGAACAGAGTAACCAAATTCAGGGTTGTCCAAAATATAGAGCGATGGTTGTGATGATCGGTTTGTCTGTGAGGGGTGTGCAAAATTCATAAATGGTATGACGAGAGATGACATCGTAATTATATGGCGAGTTGTTTGGTTTGTACGTAGATTATTAGGATATCCAAGTGTTAATAACGGTTAGGATTAGATTCGATTTTAAAAGTATGAGATCAGGAGACAAGATATATAACTGGACATGAATTATGTAACAATTCTTTTCGAGCCAGATAAACATCACAAGATTGAATTTACATCACAGCAATGTAGGAATTTGTGAAGAAACCAGAGTCCGCGGAGATAAAATTTACTGTTCTTTAACATTTCGATAAATCATTTAAATTTATTTAATTATTAAATTCAGTGAGACCGCATTTTGAAATAACTTTAATCAAGCGAATAACTTGGAGATGCATTCTGGAAATTTTAGTTTGTTTTCTGGGGAATATTAAAATGTAAAGTAACGATTAAGGGGACATATCCGAAGGAAATGGATTTTACTGCCACAAAGTTTGTGAGCATTGCTATTGTTGTAATTATTGAACTTTGATTGATTGAGCAGTGAATGTGCTGGGGATAGTAAAGTGGAAACTTTGGTCATCAACCGATGTAACTTAATTGTGTTTAGCCTTCAGCCTAGAAACTTGGAGGGTCAGGGGTTCATCAACCTCAGTGACTTAGATTAGGGCCATATGCCATTGTAGCCTCATTTCCTTGCGGTCATCATCCACAATGACTTTAAAGTAACTTAGAAGATTAGATGTCGGTCCATGACATAGACGCAGGTCACATCGATTCAATTAAGGGTCCATGCCGTAGAACCACTGTGTGGCACACACCAATTGGACTGCCTTAATTATACCCAGAGTCCAGAGTTCGTGTTACGAGGGCTGGACCATAACGAATCACTATGATGGTACATGTGGTCTCACATGGAAGCCGAATTTATGGATTTCCAAACTTTCCTTTCTTAAATGATTAATAATTGAGACAATGGTTTCTAGTAAGAATGCCATCAGGCAGTTACGTTAAAGTCTCACACCAGTGTTCTGACCTTTATGTAAAATGATTGTGGTGTCCAGTGGACACAATTGACTTCTATGACACCGTTGACATATCAGATTGCTTCAGAATTTTCCTGAATAAATAGGAATCTTTTAAATAGACCTTTCATTCCAGTAGAGAGATTAGAAATACTGAACCCTACCTTTACCTCAGCAAGTGACGAAGAACCCGATACGACCCAAGAGACAGATCTCAAGAACTTTGCTGATAGGTAAGAAAGGTAGGTATCCCTCAATATGGACCAAAGGGTTCAGTATCCACCATTATCGTAGTTCAAATATACCTCAAACTGATTTCGGATCAGAGGATAAATTCTCATCTACCCTCTGCCAAGGGGAGCCTCTCATATGATCGCGAGTGTATTAAATATGCCATGTACTGAAATACTCATGAAATGTAACAGACGAATCTGGTGATTCCACAGAAGACCTGTCCCGCTTCCACTTTAATTAGTATAAATCTCAGGTGCTTTCATCAAGGTTTGAACCAAGGAGGCAACAAATAATGTTTAACGTCTAAACACTTGAGTCAAAGGTAAAACAATATTCAAATATTATACATTACCATAATGACTTGAGTTAGTATCATTTTCAATTTCTGTTTTGCGATTCATAATTTCCTCAGTTTTTGACTGTTCTGCCTTCGGTCGTTGAACCTCAAAGTTATGTAAGTCTATGCACTGGAAACCGTACCAATAGTCGGAAAGACCCATATCTTATTTTTCGAGAAATTCGATAAACACAATATTCTGAGCAATTTGAAAAATAAATCATGGTGATAACCCATGAAATGACTTTGGCATGCATATTTAAATTTTGTGCACACGTGAAACTTATTTGTAGAAAATGTCATAGGTATATTCAGCGATCTTTTTGCAATTTTTCCATCCTCTTCCTATGTACTGACTACAATGCTGCCGCGTTTACGACGTAGGTAGTTTAAAAATCAAACTGACAGTTCTACTTCACCAACGAAATCGTTGTCGCCCTTCGTCAATCATTCTTATCACCACTGTGTAATGGACATCAGCATTGAAGTAACATTACATAAGTTACCTTTTACTCAGGTCAAACTCAGTGGGCTAGCAATAATTTTAAGGTAGGAACCATGGTTCACCTGAGAATGGAACAAGCTAAACGAGTCGTGAGAACTACAGGAATAAAAATACATTTGTAGTGCACTCTTCAAGGATATGAACACTTCATACAAAGGTAAGAACGGCAATGAAGATCAATATTTAAAACTAGCGAATGTACCCGTGCTTCGCTACGGTATTCTAC
This sequence comes from Anabrus simplex, assembly GCF_040414725.1. Taxonomy (NCBI): domain Eukaryota; kingdom Metazoa; phylum Arthropoda; class Insecta; order Orthoptera; family Tettigoniidae; genus Anabrus; species Anabrus simplex. The sequence goes on along the minus strand of NC_090266.1, from coordinate 386,511,460 downwards.
ATTGTATTCGAATATCGAAGTAAATAGTGTACATGCAGTAAATAGGATTATTTTAAAATTGCATGTCTCTTAGCGTTATCCGAGAAAGAGCATGGGAAGGTCCCAGTACGTTGTTTCCAATGTAAAGTGTTTGTTCCGGATTTGTGATATAACGGCAGGCTCACTTGCCTACTGGCATTCAAAATCGAGTTGGGAAGTTTACATTATAATTGCAGGCCCCATTGCCTACTACGCGGACAGAATCTATTTGGGGAGTTTTCGTTAAAATGGCAGCCCCCTCCTTTCCTACTTCCAGACAGATTACAGCTGAGGATTTTCTATTATAATGGCAGGCAATTACCCTACTATCACTCGAAATTGAGTTGAGCAGTTATTATTATAATGCCAGGCCCATTTTCCTACTGCCAGCCAGCTTACTGCCAGTCACACCAAGTTGGTGAGTTTCCATCAAAATAGCAGGCCACTATGCCTAATGCCGGTCACATTTTAGATGAGGACATTTCTTTATAATGGCGGGCACCCTTGCCTACTGCCAAACACAATCGGGTAGGGGAGTTTTAAACAAAACTGCATGCTAACTTGCTTTCTGCAAGTCAAATCGAGAAGTGAACTATTCATTACAATTGTAGGCCTTCCTTACTAATGACAGTTACACAGGAGTCGGAGAAGGAACCCTTTCCTACTGCCAGTCAAAGTCGGTGTTGGGAGTACTGATTACAATAGCAGACCCACCCTTTCTCGATCGCTACAAATCGACATCAGTGAATATATATAGATCGACATACGAAAGTATATGCGTGTTAAAAATATTGAAGACCTTCATTTACAGATTAACTGCTACTAAACGTACGTCATATCGACAAAGGATTATACCATAAGACACGCCGGATTTAGTGGCCTAAATGCCTGGTCCTATGATATGTCATCTATTCTTGGGTAAGATTGAGTTAGAAACGTGGAACAGGGTAAAGTTTTTGTAAGATTATCTCACATTACATTACTTTTCGGATAATTATGTGACAGCTACATACATAGCATTTGGCTCACATATAGCTACTGGGTGGGCCAATTTTCGTGAAGAGTTTGATGATTCTGTATTTCATATAAGTAACTGAAAGTATGAATTATGCATGTGAAAATTCCAAATTGACTTAACATCGATTAATAGAGTAAAATCAAACGTAAAAGGGATACAGATACGGCAAAAAGTCATAAGACCAAGGTTGTAGATCATTCCAAATTGAACGAATATTGTGCAATCCGTTATGTGATAGGAATTTCCGAAGGTCTGCACCATCATTAAAATTGCCTGCATATTTCTATATTCTTCGCGGATAAAAAGTGACAAATTTAATGATCTAGGATGTTTTCCGTTCGTTACAGGCTAAAACGTATAATTTTGTAAAATTTCAATTATCTTCTTTTTCTTCTGGCAGATTATGCCGCAATCTGGATTTTGTGCGAGGCGGGTAAAAATTAGGACTTTCTGGAAACTAAACCAAAAATTATGGAGATGGTCATTATTACCCCTTAAACGGAAAGCTGTATGAAAATTTCGCCAAAATAGTCAGTGTAGAGGCACACAGTCGTTACGATTTGATTTATATAGATAAGGAATCTGCTCCATGTAAAACACCTTTTGGGCTATGTCCGCTGGACTTAACCTGCAAAACTGACCATTCATGATATCTCCCTTATTAATCCTCCTTACGAAAAAATGCACAGGAAGAAAAAGTTTTAGAGGTGGAATTCCATCACGTTTGGTCGATTTCCAGTCAGGTTGGTCTCGTTCTGTATGCATTGTGGAAGAGTAAAATCACCATATCGGTTCCCTATAATCCGCCAGTCCATTCCGGAACATGAAATATTATTTACGTTTAAAACCTACCTTTGGACAGGTGGATGCTAAATATAAATTTTGGTTCGAATGTCTTCAGTAGTTTTCAAGTTGTAAGGAATACGCTTTACACGCACCCGCTCGTGAGTTAAGTCCGATGGGACTTGTACAGAAAAACGGTCCGTTAATGATGTCTCCCTTATTAATCCTCGTATCGAAATGATGCACATGAGAAAAAAAGTTTAGAAATTAATTTCCACCAAAGTAGGTAGATTTCTTTTAAGTTTGGTTGTGTATATTTTGTGGAAGTGCAAAATCACTGTTTCGGTTTCGTATAAACCCCCAGTCAGTTCAGGGATTTAGAAACAATATTTGCCCTAAAACCTATCAAGGACAGGTGTATTCTAAATATGAGTCTTGGTGGAAATACATCCAGTAGTTTGTAGCACTCGCGTACATACGGCGTAATTAAGGAAGAAAATAATACAGTTAAGAAAGTTGAAAGTAATAGAAAATGCATTATAACTGAGGACAGCCGGATAACGAGAAATATGTAAATGCCAAGTGAATGTATTGGAAAATCAAATGCCCCTCAATAAATTATGGTAGTGTGAGTTATGGATATAATAAAGCGGTAACAGAGGAGAAATTTAGGTCCAGTGATTCCTAGGTAAACAAATAATAAGAAGATGACTAATGGTGTTATTACTTAATCTATTCGAGGGCGGTTATAATATCCAACGATATTCCGCCAATATCCCGCAGATAGGCCGATTGACGCCTCTCTTGCCTTCTACCCAAGGAACAACCACGAATTTAAAAGCATGATGAGGAAAATGGCAATACGTTACTTCCCTGCCGGCATGCAGTCAGAGACGTTGCCATGGTAACCTGTAGGTTAGTTGTCGGTCTGTCGGTCACTCAATGCAGAGCATGATACCAGCGGAAAATTGTAAATTTCTCCGTCATGTGAAGAGTAAGGTAAATTGTGAACATAACGAAAGTTGTTTATAATGAAGAGACGTTTCACGTACGGTAAACGAAGTTTACAGAAAATCAATAGTATAAGAGAAAATGGGGGAAAACCATTCTGGCTTTCCTATAAACCCCCCCTCTATTCAATGATTTTAAAATGATATGCATATTGAAACTTTCCCCGGTATGAGTATACTCTAAATATGAAGTTGGTTGAGATCTATTCAGCCGTTTCGACGTGATTGTGGAAAAGCCATTCTGGTTTTCCTATAAACCCCCCGTCTGTTCAAAGATTTTAAAATGATATGCATATCAAAACCTTCCCCGGGATGAGTATACTCTAAATATGATGTTTGGTTGAGATCTATCCAGCCGTTTCGACGTGATGGCGGAAAAACCATTCTGGTTTTCCTATAAACCCACGTGTATTCAAAGATTTTAACATGATATGTATATCGAAACCTTCCCCGGAATGAGTATACTCTAAATATGAAGTTTGGTTGAGATCTATCCAGCCGTTTCGACGTGATGGTGGAAAAACCATTCTGGTTTTCCTATAAACCCCCCGTGTATTCAATGATTTTAAAATGATATGCATATCGAAACCTTCCCCGGGATGAGTATACTCTAAATATGAAGTTTGGTTGAGATCTATCCAGCCGTTCCGACGTGATGGTGGAACAGACAAACAGACAAACAGACAGACAAACAAACAGACACGAAACGTAAAAACCACCGATTCGGTCTTGAGTTGACCTAAAACGGATAAATATCTGAAAAATTGGCAAAACAAAAGAAATTACAGACAGCGGACCCCCTACAATTTTATTTATATAGATATGAAATGACCTGCAGGGTAGACATATTCTTTCAGCTCTCCACAATACTATTTACAATTACCTCGTTGCTGTAATAAATTTATAGCTGAAAAGTGAGAGTTTTGGAGTGGAAATTAACGTTCCAGTTGTTCAAATTCAATGTAAAACAATAGATCCTTTGACTTGTGATTTAAGATAAAAGGTCACGTGGAACTACAACTTTGCTTCTCTATGGCTCGTTATACTATATACCCCAAAGATATTTTATTAGGAAATGTTTCACGACAGTATGTTAGAGAGTTTCCTTTTAGCACAGGGGGGCTAATAATCCCGTTAACTTTTCTCCCTTTAAAACAATCACCACCAGCTGCATTTCAAAAATCGATCATCCATATACCCTGCTGATTATGTTCCACAGATTAAACAGCAATTACTACACACTTGGAACGAGATTTCGATCAACGAAAACGAGGACATTATCATCCAGCCACATCCGCCAGTTACACCATGGCTCTCTAAACGGAACACAAATTTATTTTTGTCGCACCGACACAGACAAAGTGCGTCTTATCGCATCTTTGGGGTAGGAAATGCCTAGGAGTGAGAAGGAATCGATCGTGGCCGTGATTAACGTACAGCATTTGACTGGTGTGAAAATGGTAAACCACAGAAAACCACCTTTAGGGCTGCCAACAATGAAGTTCGAACCCACTATCTTCCGAATTCAAGCTGGCAGCTACGTAACCCGAACCGCGTAGCCACTCGTTCGGTACTAGAGAATTTGTCAGCTCACTGATACATGTGCAACTCAACCTTGGATCTTTCAAAATCCATTTATTTACGATTGCACCACGATCTCTCCATATTGCACTTGCCAGTTATTGGGCAGCCTCCATTGAGTCAAACAAACTACATCACTGATGCTTGTTGTTCAAAGGAGGCTAACACAGGAGAAAGGGGTAGTGTTTCACGTTGGTACTAACAACGTAAGGAAAGAAGGTATAAGAACCAACATATTTGGGGATGTGGGGATCTGGTAAATGCAGCACGGGTGAGGTTTAAGGACGCAGAGATTGTTATCAGTGGAATACTGTGTAGGATGGATACTCACTGGAAGGTGGTTGGCGATTTAAATGAGACTATGAAGTTGGTATGTGAGAAACTGGGAGTGATATTTCTAGATCCTAATAGGTGGGTAGGAGATAGGGATCTGCGCTCACATGGTCATCACTTAAACCGCAGTTGTACGTTCAGGGACACGAGGTGATCTAGGGTGCGGTGATAAGTATACACAGATCTGAAAGTCAAGTAGAGATGACATAAACATGTTAGTGTTGAACTGTATAAGTATTGTAAAGAAAGGAAGAGAATTAAGTAATTTAATAGATATATACATACCAGATATTGTAATACGACTTGAATCATGGCTGAGAAATTATATAAATGGTGCAGACATTTTCTTACGGAACTGGAGTGTGTATCGTAGAGCTAGTATAGAAATGGTGGAAGGAGGAGTATTCATTCTGCTGAAAGAAGAATTTATAAGCTGCGAAAAAGTTAAAGATGACAAACATGAAATTGTAGGTGCAAGGCTCATTTCTAAAATAATCGGCAACTTTATGTCTTTGGAGTATACATACCGGAAAATTGTAGCGTTGACACTGATTCAGAATTATTTTATAAGATAACCAGCTATTTGGGAAACGACATGGTAACGAATGTGATTGCGACGGGAGATAACGATTTACCAAATGTCAATTGGGAAGGTAATGCGAACGACAGGAAACGTGACCTACAAATGGTAAATAAGTTAATATGAGAAGGACAGCTGATTAAGAAAGTGATGGAACCAACTGGAGGGAAGGATATTCTGGACGTGGTGCTGGTAAAACCAGACGAGCTATATAGAGAAACGAAACTAAGGGACTGTATTAGTGATCACGGGTCTGCTTTTGTCGTAGTTAAAATTTAAATGTGATAGAACGTACAATCTTAAAAGTAGGACTCTTGGGCAGTACCATATGGCTGATAAATCAGGCATGAGGGATTTGTAAAAAAGTAAATATGATCGGTGGAAAACGGTAAATAAAATTTAAACAGATATTGGGATGGGTTTAAAGCAATTTTTAGGAATGTGTAAACAGATTTGTATCCTTAAAGATGGTAAGCAATGGTAAAGACCCACTATAACAGGGAAGTAAATAGACCAAGAAGGAGGTGCAGGCTGGAAAGAAAATAGAGTTAGAAATGGCTGTCGAAGTAAGGATAAATTGAAGGAACTTACAAAGGAAATTGAATCTAGCAAAGATGTCAGCTAAGGATAACATGATGGCAAGCATAATTGGAAATCATACAAATTTTAGTAAAAAATGGAAGGGATGTATAGGTACTTTGAGGCTGAAACAGGTTCCAAGAAGGAAAATCCGGGAATCGTTAATGAACAAGGGTGTGTGTGTGTGTGTGTGTGTGTGTGTGTGTGTGTGTGTGTGTGTGTGTGTGTGTGTGTGTGTGTGTGTGTGTGTGTGTGTGTGTGTGTGTGTGTGAAGACCTTCAAAAGGTAGACGTATTACCAGTATGTAAAGAATGTTCGTTATAGGGATAATGTCCAGATAGAGGAGGTGACTAATACTAAAGCAGTATTAAAATTTACCTATGATAACAATGACATTTTCAACAAAATACAAAAGTTGAAAACATTAAAAGCGGTTGGAATTGATAAGATTTATGTGGATATGATGTACCGGTAACGGCGGTACAGACTAAGTCCCCGTTATGAAAATCTTAAACTTACGTGTTATGCTCCGGGCCGCTTACGAAGAACTGACTATGCAGCGAATAACAGCTGCGCGCGTGTGACGTAGTGAGCGGGTGACGTCACAGCATGCCTCGCTGCACTACGAAGCCTGGATTGATGTAGAATATTCTACGAGTTTCGGATCAAATATAAATACGTGCTGCTTCGCTCAGCAGATCAGTGTCAGTGAGTGTGAGTGTGTTGCAGCATGTTATAGTGAGCAGCAGTGCGCTGCAGAATGTGATAGTAGTTTGTGGCCGGGATTTCTATAAGCACATTAGACTGTAGTATTCGCACCGTCAGTTCGCGGGTGCGGTAATCGAGCGTGAAGCCGCTGCTAAGTTTCAAGTTCGTGGACTTTAATATAGTCATGCTGAATGTGGACTTATTCAGATTTCCTTATATTGTGACAACCTTTTACTCCGATAGGACGTGAGGTGAATTGTGTATCGTCTGGACATTATTTATTGACTGTTACTCTATACGAGTGTCCAAGACCCGCAAACATTTTCGGGTGTTCGAAATTTAAATTTAATGGACTTGAATCTGATTGCTCCTTGCCGAGGACTCGATACTTTAAGTTATAAACTGTGTTTAATCCAAATTTAATTTACCAATCCGTAAACTGTGATCATGAACTGTGAACTGTGTAGGTGTGAACAGCGCATCTCTATTTTAATGAACAGTGCATTTCCATTCTAATGAACAGTGTACATTTAGTTTATGGACAGTCAAACCAAGGACTGTCAGTACTCAGTTAATTTCGTCTTTTGGTTTCAACACGTGAACGAGTTTGATTCACGAGCGGAACATCTTTATTTCATTTAAATTGAACAGTGCTTCAATGAACTTACTTCACGTTGTAATAGGTGCAACAAACTTTCAGTAACTTTAAATCAGTTCCGAGTGGACTTTATTTTGTGAATGTTTCTTTCACTTGACACGTGATAAAGTTAAGTGACATTTCACCGAGACATTTGTGTTTGGACTTTGTTGAAAGCATTTATAAACACTCTATCATCTGTGCAGAAGCAGCCTTTACACTAACTCGCCCCAGAGCTGAACGATGTTCATTCATGTTCACCATTTACAAGGACTACCTCGACGCCATGGATCTTCAAAGCACCGAATAGATCTTCTAGAACTTCCATCGGGGGACGAATGGTGGTTCGCTGCTATGGAGAATGGAGCTGCCGGAATCCAAGGACATCGCCAGCCATAGGACGAGGAACTTTTTCGACTGTATACGCTGTACAGAGGTGATATTGATCTCAATTTTTTAATAAACTCTGAAACAAAGTTTTTAAGATTTCTTTTAAACAAACCCTCTCCCTCTGTATGCACTTCAGCGACTGGTACACGCCCTGCGTCTCATCTCTACCAAAGTACCAAATTTACTGTTACAGAGGAGAGGGGTAGAAATTGGCGCCCAACGTGGGGCTCGATTTTGGAGTGCAGTAAAATTAGAAATTAGCGCTTCAGCAATATCAGAACTTAATTATGAGTGCAGTAGACATTAAATTGACACTTAACCATTCTAAGCTCAATTTTGAAGTACTAGTAATAATTAAGAAGTGCAGTGATAGACAAAATCGCACTAAATCGTGTGACTTAGTAATTTAATTCAGATACATTTCCAGTGCTTTATGTGGAATAACTATTAATATTACAGTGAACTTTCTAACAAGATTTAACTTCTCACTAATAAGAAGTGTTATCAATGATATGGGATCATTTTTGTGTGTTAAATGTCTTGGAAATTTTTCTTTTGAGAATGTTTGAATGACTTTGGACATGAACTTTTAACCATTGGACAATAATGGTGATATCTGAATTCTTTTCAAGTGATTTATGATTTTCTTGTTGCTTGGTTTAAATACATTGCCATCAAAATGGAAAATATTTTAGCTGCTATTGAAGCTCTTAAGATTAGCTTAAATGAACGTATCGCCAAATCGCATGCTCAAGTAGGTGCTGATTTACAAGCTCGTATTACTGAGGCCAATGCTGCAACCGCTCAAGTAGGTGCTGATTTACAAGCTCGTATTACTGCGATTAACACTCGTATTGATGAGGCCAATGCTGCAACTGCTCAATTAGGCGCTGATTTACAAGCCCGAATTAACGAGGCCAATGCCGTAACTGCTCAATTAGGTACCACTTTAGAATCTCGTATTAATGAGACCAGTACCGCAACTACAGCCAACTTAGAAAGTCGTATCACACAAGTAACTAAAGTAATTAATACCAAGTTTACCGAAGTTAATGCTAATTTGGAAAATAGGCTTACTAAAGCTGGTTCTGAGATTGAAAAACGATTCTCAGAAACTAATGCGAAGATTAATTCTAAGTTTACAGAAATAAACGAACGCCTCACCCGTGACTTAGAAACAGTAAAACAGGACCTTAAACTACAAATAGTTGAAGACTTAAAAGCTTCTTTTCCTACCTCACATCAATTGATTAAGGAAGTTGAAAGCTTAAAGGCAGAATTTAAAGAATCTCATGGTCAGTTATCACAGGCACAAGCAAAAATAGCCTCTATTCAGGATAACATCCATGAATCTTTTAAGACTAACTTTCAGAAAATAAGTAATGAGGTCAATTTACTTAAAACAAGGCAGGAGGAAACAGATAAGCATGTAAAAAACCAATTAGATAGCGCACATACTCAAATCATTCGCATAGGCCGCGATGTAAATGAAGTGAAGCAGGACCTCGAAAAGGAAGTCCAGAGTGTGGAAAACTCCATCCGTGGGCAAGTTAAGACTATCAAGGTCGAATTGCAAGGAAAAATAGAGACGATTGATAATAGAATCTCTCAGGTGGAGAAGGAGGTGTCTACACACCAGTGTCAAGGGTCTAGTGGAGATACTTCTAGCATTCCCACAGTTTTAAAATTATCAGATGATAAACCTACAAAATTTTCCGGAAAAGAAGAGTACACAGCGAAAGAATTCCTTCTCAATATTGAAGAGTACTTTCAAGAGAATAAAGTACGATCCGATCATCAATTGAGGATAGCTTCTAGATTATTGGAAGGGAAAGCACTAAATTGGTACACAGCATTTAAATTTAACATTAAAACCTATGATGAGTTCAAGGAAGCCTTGTTGAAGAGGTTTTGGAATTCGGAAATTCAACATTTGATTAAGCTACAGTTGTACTCTAGGAGATACAACACAGCTATTAATTCTTCACGATATTCTGATTTTCTCATTTCCCAATTAAAGAAGATGCAATTCTTTGATCCTCCTTTGCCAGAACAGGAGTTAATACAGGTAGTAACTTTACAATTTCCGGCGCATGTACAAGAAATTCTTGTGGCAGCCAATGTTCAAGACCTAGAACAACTTGATGATTTATTAAGGAAACTTGACACTGCCCATACACAAAATCTACCTAGGGTTACTAAGACGAAAGAGGTTGCAACTAACCATGTCGAAGTTAATAACCCGCCGAGATCGAATCCCGAACCCCGTGAGGAAGTAGAACCAAGGAGAGATCCGTTATCTCATTTCCGACGATTTAGGAGACGTCCATACGGGCAAAGTACGCCTTATAGACGTAATCAAACATGGAAGAAACCTACCGAGTCACTTACTCGAGATGGAGATTCGCCGAGAGCCGAGATCGAAAGAAGATGGAGAGAAACTCGCGAATATATCCAGAATCGAAACCGGGATGAAGGATTACCTGGCGCTACCTCTTTAGAATATCAAGAGCATGCCAGAAGACAGAACACGACGCCTGCGACCAACCTTGAATCGACAGGCGCAATTAAAAAAAAAACTTCGACAACACAACAATAAGATTGCCTGAAAACCGTAGTGGAGGGGAAATAATTTGTGTCACTAATATTCATTACTGGTACTTGGATGACACAGATCTCTTGTATGAAGATCCCACTCCTACAATACCGAAGGTCCAGCGAAGTCTTCCAGTTATTAATATTACTTTGGATACCCTTTATGTAACTGCCTTAATCGATTCTGGAGCTCAAGCTTCATTAATGTCTGAGAGGTTAATTGAAATGTTGAAGGGAGGAGAAGACATGTTATTGATACCAGTCGCACAGATTAAAATTAAAGGGATAGTACCGGACAAGCATATCAAATGTAAATTTCAAGCTTTTGTTACATTTGACATTGAAGGTGTCCAGTTCGAGCATATATTCCTAGTTATTTCGCCAATGAAATTCAACGTCATCCTAGGGTCAGATTTCCTAGCCAAGTATGGGGGAATCATTGATTATCCTGCCAACGTCATACGATTTTTTGATATCGATTCTGTAGAGTTGCAGCTGGTAGACTGTAATAATCTGAAGTGTCAAGGTCTGGGTACCCCATTCATAGAAGCCGGAGGCAAGATGAGCGATGCTTTGCCTGCCGATGAAATAGATTGCGAAGAGGGTAGACCCGATTAAGAGGGACCCGTCGAGGGCCAGGAAGTGCCCATTTTTGAGGATATATTCGACGAAGGTCGTGATCACTTCATATTTCTCACCAGTGCGGCTGAAAGCCCAGAGTTCGATTCCCGCGTGGCAGAAGCAACTCGACAAATATTTGAGAAATTCCCTGAAGTTTTTGATGACAAACCCGGCGTTATTAGAGATTTTGAATACCAATTGAACGTCAAGGATACCTCTCCTTATAAAAAACGGCCCTATCCAGTTCCTGAGAAGTACCGAGAGGAAGCTAGGACTGTGATAAAGGAAATGGAAAATAATGGTATCATTTCTAAATGTGTCACTCCGTATCTAAATCCCTTGGCTATTGTAAAAAAAAAACGAATGGCAGTCTGCGTTTCGACAACCACTTAGGGTCAATGATTATGTTTTGATAAGAAAACCAGCTGTTTCACATCCCGAACTTCGCATTTATGCAAAGTTTTGCCCGCTTTATGTAGGACCATATAGGATTGCAGAGGTTCTCGAGAACGGGGCATACAAAATTAATAAACTGGATGGAAGCATCGAGGGCATTTACAATGCAGCCAACCTAAAGAAATATTTCAGGAGAGAATATCATTAAAAGAAAATCCTATCGAATTTTCTTTTCCCCAGGAGGAGGGGGAGATGTACCGGTAACGGCGGTACAGACTAAGTCCCCGTTATGAAAATCTTAAACTTACGTGTTATGCTCCGGGCCGCTTACGAAGAACTGACTATGCAGCGAATAACAGCTGCGCGCGTGTGACGTAGTGAGCGGGTGACGTCACAGCATGCCTCGCTGCACTACGAAGCCTGGATTGATGTAGAATGTTCTACGAGTTTCGGATCAAATATAAATACGTGCTGCTTCGCTCAGCAGATCAGTGTCAGTGAGTGTGAGTGTGTTGCAGCATGTTATAGTGAGCAGCAGTGCGCTGCAGAATGTGATAGTAGTTTGTGGCCGGGATTTCTATAAGCACATTAGACTGTAGTATTCGCACCGTCAGTTCGCGGGTGCGGTAATCGAGCGTGAAGCCGCTGCTAAGTTTCAAGTTCGTGGACTTTAATATAGTCATGCTGAATGTGGACTTATTCAGATTTCCTTATATTGTGACAACCTTTTACTCCGATAGGACGTGAGGTGAATTGTGTATCGTCTGGACATTATTTATTGACTGTTACTCTATACGAGTGTCCAAGACCCGCAAACATTTTCGGGTGTTCGAAATTTAAATTTAATGGACTTGAATCTGATTGCTCCTTGCCGAGGACTCGATACTTTAAGTTATAAACTGTGTTTAATCCAAATTTAATTTACCAATCCGTAAACTGTGATCATGAACTGTGAACTGTGTAGGTGTGAACAGCGCATCTCTATTTTAATGAACAGTGCATTTCCATTCTAATGAACAGTGTACATTTAGTTTATGGACAGTCAAACCAAGGACTGTCAGTACTCAGTTAATTTCGTCTTTTGGTTTCAACACGTGAACGAGTTTGATTCACGAGCGGAACATCTTTATTTCATTTAAATTGAACAGTGCTTCAATGAACTTACTTCACGTTGTAATAGGTGCAACAAACTTTCAGTAACTTTAAATCAGTTCCGAGTGGACTTTATTTTGTGAATGTTTCTTTCACTTGACACGTGATAAAGTTAAGTGACATTTCACCGAGACATTTGTGTTTGGACTTTGTTGAAAGCATTTATAAACACTCTATCATCTGTGCAGAAGCAGCCTTTACACTAACTCGCCCCAGAGCTGAACGATGTTCATTCATGTTCACCATTTACAAGGACTACCTCGACGCCATGGATCTTCAAAGCACCGAATAGATCTTCTAGAACTTCCATCGGGGGACGAATGGTGGTTCGCTGCTATGGAGAATGGAGCTGCCGGAATCCAAGGACATCGCCAGCCATAGGACGAGGAACTTTTTCGACTGTATACGCTGTACAGAGGTGATATTGATCTCAATTTTTTAATAAACTCTGAAACAAAGTTTTTAAGATTTCTTTTAAACAAACCCTCTCCCTCTGTATGCACTTCAGCGACTGGTACACGCCCTGCGTCTCATCTCTACCAAAGTACCAAATTTACTGTTACAATACTAAAAGCAATTGGTTGGGATGTAGTACCATATCTGAAGTATTTATTTCATTACTAGCAAGATAACCGTGCTTCGCTACGGTCTTAAACTGAAAGTTATTATTCAATGTTTTACATCTTGGAGAGTCCACTGTCAGCTGAGCCTGAAATATATGCCCTCATTTCGTACATCAAACTGTTTTAGGGAAATTATTATTTATTTTCTGATCTAAAACTCATTCGAGCACCATACGGAATAATTTGAATGTTTAAACCCTATCTTATATGACATCTAGGATGTAAAAGCGACCAACCTGTGAAATTTGATTTTGTACGTCGAACAGTAACGGAGGAAGGAATACTTCTTAAGGCGTGAATGTTTTGAAATATATTAACATTCAGTATATAGAAGACAACCCTTCATAAAATAAAGTTATATTCGTGCCTGAAACGGTTTCGGAAGAATGGATATTATGTTTTTGGTAGTCAACCACCGTCTAAACCCCTTAGGGGAGAAGTATTTAGAAGTATACGATATTCTACACCTAGGACATAAAAGAAGATCCCCCACAGGGCGAGTTGGCCGTGCGGTTAGAGGCACGTGGCTATGAGCTTGCATCCGGGAGATAGTGGGTTCGAATCCCAAGGCTGGCAGCCCTGGAGATGATTTTCCGAGGTTTCCGATTTCCACACCAGGCAAATGCTGGGGCTGTACCTTAATTAAGGCCAAGGCCGCTTCCTGCAAACTCCTAGGACTTTCCTATCCCATCGTCGCCATAAGACCTATCTGTGTCGGTGCGACGTAAAGACACTAGCAAAAACATAAGACCCTTCTCGTAAAATTACAACTTTGTACGCCAAACGGTTTTGGAGGGATGAATAATTTCGTTTACGGAGCTAACCTCATTTAACATATTAGGGTTGGAACGTAAAATAAAAATTTCCTATTTCACACCTAACATTTAAGATATATACCTCTATTTTGAATTTTGTCTTCATACGTTAAAACGTTTCGGATAAAGGAATCGGATCTTCACCACAATTCAACTCTCTGAGCGGTTACATATGTTTCAAACCTTCTGTTATTTAGCACCTAGGACCTTTAGTTGAGCTACAGGCATTAGTAAGACGGTGCCTTTCCCCAAACAATCTATAAGTTTGTCCGAAATAAGCGAAGCTTGCGCATCAGAGTCAACCAAAGTCATCACATTAAGGTTTCCGACTCTTATATATATGACAGGTAGTAATCTCTTAATTATGGGCCTATTCTGATGTTCGTCTTAAAATAATAATTCAGAATCATCAATGTGCCAGTATTGTACTTCTGTAAAACAAATAACTTAATGATTGTCCCCTTCTTCGTTTTCAGGCAATCTCCAATTTAGTTGATCTGAGTTTTTTTAATAGCGCCGGTCGTTCTGAGGTCTTTGTCAATCTCTTCTTGAATTCTCACATGATTTTGGTGTTCCAATGATGTGGCTCCTAAGTCCTCATTAGTTCTGTTCCTGTCTCGAATATATTCTCTGGTTTCTTTCCATCTATTTTCAAGATCTTCCCTCCGAGCACTTCTGGCTTCTTCGGAAGTTATCTCCGGTTTTCTCCCCGGTGGTCTCGTTCTGTACGTAGGCTGTAGCTGGTCCGCTTGCCTTTGGAATTTCCTAAACCTGGAAGGAGTACGTGAATTATTTACAATGTTTTCCCTCGGTGTTGTTTCTTGATCCGTGGTCTTCACCTCGGCTGAATTACTGGATACCCCTTTAAGTTTCATATTCTTTGGAGTTGACTGTGTATTAGCCGTATCTAGTCGTCTTAATATAGCATCCAAATGTTCAAGAGTTTGGATGTTTGCTGCCACTAAGAATTCCTGTACATGGGACTGAAACGAAGTGTCATTATTTGGATAAGTTCTGGGACCTATAATGGAGGATCCAGATATTGCATCTTCTTCAACTGCATCAAACAATAATCTGAGTATCTAGATGTATTCACTGATGTATTGTATTTCCGCGAATACAACTGCATTTTCACGAGATGTTGTGTCTCTGTGTCCCCAAAACAATTTAATAATGCCTTTTTAAAATCATCATATGCCTTGAAACTGTTCTTAAAGGCTGGCTTATGCAGCCAGTCCCTGCCTTCCAGCAATTTAGATATTGTGCTTAATTGCCTATCTTGTCCTATGCGATTTTCTTGAAAGAAATCCTCAACATTTTGAAGATATTCCCTAGCAGTATACTCATTTCTACCCGAAAACTTAGTTGGTTTGTCGTCTTGAATTTTAATGAGTGTCGTGGTGTTAACTAACTCTCTAGATGTACCTGAACTTGAAAAAAGTGATGAGTTTTCTCTTAACTTAAACGAAGAGACTTCTTCTGCAAGGGTATCTACTTTTATTTGAAATGAGTTATCAAGAGTTTTAATTTCAGATTGTAAATCAGTTTTCAGAGCTTGAACATCCTTACAAAAGGCGGTGAGTTGTGTGTGTGTGTGCTATCCATTTGAGTCGTGAAACGCTTGTCCATTTCGACTTGTTTGGATTTCATAAGTCCCACTTCAGTATTGACTTTACTGACATCCGATTTGAATGAGTCCCTAAGTCTCCACTGGATTTGTGCCATTTTTATTTGAGCCTGCGAAATGTGTCCATGAGACTCTTGGAATTCGGCTCGAAGTGCTTATAACTCCTCAGAAAGGGTTGAACATTTTTGACATATTGACCAAATGATTGAATAACTTGACCTTTAATTTCTACCTTCAATGTTTCAAAGGCCTTTGCTGGCATGATGTAGTGTTTACAGTGCACTATGTCTTCTGGCATGGGCTAAAATAAAATTGTTACTTCCATTGACCTGTCTCAGTCTTATACTTGGCTTTGACAATATGAAAGTGGCTGAGGTATGAGCGACGCTAGTAATGCCATTCCTTATGCAGCCAGTCCCTGCTATGAATGGTGTAAAATGTCTCTCATACGGTCGTTTGGTGCAGGCATTTCAGTGGGCTTGGCAGACTGATGTGCAATAGCTACTTCTGGCTCAGTTAGGAAAGCAACGGCAAACTACCTCACTCCTCATTTCCCTAGTACGACTCTTCAGTGACACCTAGGCCATCTATGACAGCTAATGGTGAACCTGTTGAGGATTCAACCAGCCTTCGGGCTGAATATCCAACATACATACAATGTTTCAAGATTCTCTACGAACTGAGTTTTTATTTCTCCTAACTCGGATTCGACTTTGTCACTGGAATTCTTGAGCTTCTTTTCTAAATTAGCATTTGCCTCACGAAATTTTTGTTTGAGATTAGCAGTTCATTCAGCAAATCGGTTATGAAAGGATTTATCTGCCTCTGGAAATCTTTTTTCTAAAGAAGCTTGTGCTTCATCAAACCTTGAGTTAAGTTTATTAGCTAACTCTTGCATTTTATTATGAGTAGTTTTTAACAGTGGACCTAGTTGTTTCTTAGCCTGATCAACCCTAGTACTCAATTCATTGATTTGAGTATTTGATTGAGCACTTGATTGATCTATTTCTGTACTTAATTACGTGATTTGAGTACTTGATTGGGCATTTGACTCCTGGATTTGCTGCCACTATATTGTCCATGATGACAAATGTTTATTATGAACTTAAAAATCAATTGTGTATTCTGGGGATCAAAATTGCAATTGACTGTGCATAATCTGACAATGTAAAGCTTAAGTATAACTTAATTCAATATCCTGTTATTTTTCGTGCTATAATATCCAGCACAGTTCCTTTCGAGTGGTGGTATATCTCCCTTCGAGGCCCCTTAAGTTGACCACCATTAATACCTTCTCTCCCCTCTGTACCATGAAAAGTTGATTTTCAAGAGCATGAGGTCTTTCTAGGTGTGCCTAGTCCTTAGGAGATGGTACAGAGAGGGAGGATCGCAAGACGAAATAATAGATATTTTTTGCTAGTTGCTTTACGTCGCACCGACACTGATAGGTCTTATGGCGATGATGGGACAGGAAAGGGCTAGGAGTGGGAAGGAAGTGGCCGTGGCCTTAAATTAAGGTACAGCCCCAGCATTTGCCTGGTGTGAAAATAGGAAATCATGGAAAACCATTTTGAGGGCTGCCGACAGTGGGGTTCGAACCTACTATCTCCCGAATAATGGATACTGGCCGCACTTAAGCGACTGCAGCTATCGAGCTCGGTAATAATAGATATTGTATCGTTCTTTCCTTTATTCAATCTCTGGAGGTTCACCCTATTATATCGACGAATCATAGATATTTACGAGAAAATAGATCCCAATTTCAACAACAGAATACCGAAAAATTAAGTTGATCAAGTAAAATGCAACTGAATAATGTCCTTTAGAGTCAGTTATGATTATCATAACTTTCATGGCATAAATTAATAATAAAGCATTTTGTAAGTAAATAAGAAATCCTAAAGTATTTTCTATTGGCACTGGTGTTTTCAGGTTACGCTTTCCGCATAAACAAAATAGAGTAAATTTGGTAATTCCGCCTTGTAAACACATCAAGTTCAAATATGAAACACTTGAAATTAAATCTGATCTTCTTGTATAAAGTTCTGAGTACTGTCCTATTTTTTGTAAACTATTGTACACTTTACGTAAATATTGTAAACTGAGAGTGTATGATACACTTCCACTATGAATGAAGCACTCAATTGATATTTATAAACTTCCAATAAGTGAGAAAATACGACATTACGAGAGCACACAGTTTTTGAAGCCCTGCCTTTACTTTCAGAGTTGCAAAGCGTTAATTTTCCAAGCTTATGAAATGTTAAATAAGTGAGCTTTTAATGTTCTTTGTCCGTAATGACGCTGTTTATAAAAGTTCTGTTAAAAGTTATAATTATGTTTTTGAATGGGAAAAAAGCACTGATATCACCTGACCTACGCCTTCTTGTTGACCTCGAACAGTTGAATACTGCTCTGCAAGGAGCAATCTGGAACTCAGCCATCAGCAAACACCACGATGTTCCATAGTACCACGTCCCTGGAACTGTCCCTCGTAGTACCAAGTCCACGTTGATCTGCATCAAATCTCCGTAGTCTCGCGTCAGGATTTCTCATGTTAATAAAAGACTGGCTTTAACACGAGAAAGTCCAACTGACTAGGTTGAAAATGTGCACCATTTGATTTTGCACTGCTAGAACTGATTATCACTGTCTCATAAATAATCACCATTCACTGGATGAGAAATACGTCGGAGCACTGTCTATTATCGTAAATCACGATAATGAGAAAATACACTTCCCTGCACAGTTCATCTCGACGCTTACTGCACACTGTTCGTATTGTCAAAAATAACCTTCATTCGAAGCACAGTTTATCATGGCTCACTTTCACAGCAAAGAAATAAATAAATGGCTCTCTCTCTCGTAATATCTCGTAATGTACCTTCTTACTATAACAGTTCTACAAGTATTCGTGCATGAATTCTATACTTTACAATATCACTGAATTACGAAGTTCATTATACAGTCCATCCACACGGGTTGTTTTAAATGGTACAGTCTGTTATGACGATACGCGAACAGTCTTTCCGCACAAATTAAAGTGTTCTAGGCTTTAATAACACTCAAAATAGTCAGCGTGTTGCAACCTACACTCATGATATTCAAAGTTGAAACAGTCCAAGACCATTACAATATAAAGTAGCCGTGCTAACCTCAAGTTTGTTATGGTTATTCACACGAAAATTAAGATATTTGTCAAGTTCAAATATTGGTGAAATATTATAAGTCTTATGACTCCGATGTTGTACAAACGTTAATTTACAATGTTGGAATGTCTGACGAATTGCAAGTCCAACAATTTATAAGTTAATCACTGGTATTTACAGAGACTAAATGTCAACTTGCCGTCGAAATTATATAAGTATTAGGATGTCCGGCAGTATGAATACTGAGTTCGACTCGTCGCGTGCAGCATGACATGCGAGCCAGCTGTGAAGAATGCGAACTGAATTGCTACGGTATGATCCGCTGTTTATACTCCGTACGACCCAAGGTTGATTGCCATGTCACTGGGGGAAGTGTGATTACTTTCTCGCTTATATTTCTTGAATGCCGTGATGGATTTTATTGAAATTAGCATATGTTTACGTTCAGAACATGAACTACACGATGATGTATGCCTCATTTCCGTATCTCTATCGGCTAAAAAGTTAGAAATTTTCTTTCCAGTACATTCCAGAGAGAGAGGCGTACAACATGTGGCCGTGACGTCACCCGCAAGTTCATTGCTCGTGACGTGTCCAGCTCGCCACGAGGAGTTTCGTATCGCGCTCGTACAAGATGTCGGCCATACGAACACATATTATTGCCGTCCCTTTTCCAAATATTCCGGCAATTATAAAGTAATGTACCGGGCTGGAACAGTTCATGGTACAATGTATTGTACATACACTCATTTTAAAATATTTACTCTCGTTGACACTCCTGTTTACTCCTTCTTACGTAGATTTTCCAAAAACAAAAAATAAGTGTTCCTTTATTTTTAAAGAATATTCCAAATACCAATTTTCAAGTCTGTAACATTTTCAGTTTTTGAGATATAAGTATCTTCGTAACAGGAAGTCAACCCGTTTTTCACCTTTTTTCACCCGCCTAAAGAGGATTTTTCGAAAACAAAAACAAAAAATGGTTTCGTTATTTGTAAAGGAGATTCCAAATACCAATTTTCAGGTCATTAAACTGTTGAGTTTTTGAGATACAGATACACTTATTTTAAAATTCACACCCCCTTTTCAGCCCCTTAGTGACGGAGTATCCATAAATCCTCCCTTAATGAGCACCTACAATGTAATATTAGAATATTCCCAAAATGTTATTTCTTTATGTCTAGTAGTTTTGGATTGGCGATGATGAGTCAGTCAGTCAGTCAATCAGTCAGTCAGTCAGTCAGTCAGTCAGTCAGTCAGTCAGTCAGTCAGTCAGTCAGTCAGTCAGGACATATTATTTTATATATACATATATACTAGCAAGATACCCCTGCTTCGTTACGGTACTGTACTGAAATTGATAATTGAATGCTTAACGTTTTATATATAATCCGACGTAATTCGCGATCTAACTCGTTTTCTGAGAGAATCCGCGAAAATTCGCGATCTGACTCGTTTTCTTAGAGATTACGCCAAATTTCCTCCCATTTTTCAATCTTTCTTTCCAGCAATCGATTTCTTAATTCCAGGGCTAGGTGCAGGTACTCCACCCGGTCATTTGGGTCCCTAAATCTTTGCCGTCTTTTCAAATAAGCATTTTTAATAAGGATCAAATCCTTGAGGAGATCAGGATTGGTGTCGTCTTAGGTGCTTTGGCGATACTGAACCCGCGGCCGGACTGCATTCGTAGTCATTACCCGTCCAGGACACGTTTCCAGCTCGGTCCGCACATTTTCACGACGGTCCAGAACATTATTGTTATTATTATTATTATTATTATTATTATTATTATTATTATTATTATTATTATTATTATATAGAGCTGGACAATTGCACGTTCAATCTTATTCCTATCGTTTATTTCAAATGTGTTTAAATTTTTATTTATATGCAAGGAGAATCTACTGTAATCTAAGAACGTTCTCCAGAGGAAAAGATAGCTCTTGAAAAAGAACCCAAGAAGGATAAAGAAATGATCGTTTATGATCAGAATAAGTACATTGAAAATCCACAGCCTGTTTCCAGGCATTTGACTGGGTCAGGAGTGGAATGAATAAAGCCCCCATCTAGCGGCGAGGATAGGAATTGTGCCAGCTGCGGAAGCCTGTCGCACTCCTCTGGGGCAATGATTAATGAATGACAAATGAAATGATATTGGAGAGTGTTGCCGGAATGAATGATGACAGGGAAAACCGGAGTACCAGGGGAAAACCTCTACCGCCTCCGCTTTGTCCAGCACAAAACTCACCTGGAGTCATCGGGTTTTGAACCACGGAATCCAGCGGTGGGAAGCCGGAGCGCTGCCGCCTGAGCCACGGAGTCTCCTTTTAAGTACATTAAGAACAGTAAAATCAATTGGTCTACGTCTTTTTCAAACACCACCGTTAAGTTTATCCCCCCCCTCCCCAAAAGGCGTTTTCCTTTATGTTTAAAGGAGATTCCAAATACCAATGTTCACGTCTGTTACCTTCAGTTTTGAGATATAAGTATCCCCATAAACACAATTCACATTTTTCACTTCCTTTCACATTTCTCCCCCCTTAAGTGAATTTTCCGGCGAAAAATACTTGTTTCTTTAATAGTAAAGGATCTTCGAAATACCAATTATCACAACTCTAACTTCTTCAGTTTTTGAGATATGTGTCCTCATGAAGGGAATTCAACTCCTTTTCACTCCCGCCCCCAAGGTGATTCCCCCCCACCAAGACGTCTTTTTAATTGTTTTTAAAGGAGATCCAAATTCCACGTCTGTAACAATATTAGTTTTTATTAGACGTAAGTATCCCCATACAATAAATTTAATTAATTTTGCAATTGTTTCATTTGCCGCCCCCCCCCCCTCTTCATTGGATTTACCGAGAATACGCGTTTCCTTACTTTTAAAGCAGGTTCCAAATACCAAATTTCACGCCTGTAACATCTTCAGTTTTGAGATATCAGTATCCTAATTAAAAGAATTCAACCCCATTTTCCGTCACTTTTACCCCCACCCACCCGCCCATCCAAGTTTTTTGCGAAAACTAAGAATACACATTTCTTTGTTTTTAATACAGATAAAAAATACCTTTTTTCTCTTCTGTTACATGTTAAGTTTTTGAGATATACTGTAGAAATCCTCACTTTAAAATTTCATCCCCTTTTTAGTTCCCCTTAAGTGGAGTTTCCAAAAACAAATGACCTATGTTTCTTCACTCTTACAGGAGATTCCAAATACCAATGCTTACGTCTATAGCATTTTACGTTTCTGAAATATACAGTAGATATACAGCAGTCTTTCTAAAATTAACCCCAAATTGTCACAAAACAAAAAAATACATGTTTATTTAATTTTAAAGGAGATTCTAAATACCAAATTTTACATGTGTAAACTTTTAAAGTTTTGAGATATAGATACACTCATTTTAGAAATTCACTTCCCTCTTCACTCCCATTAATTGGATTTTACAAAAAAATAATACGTTATTCTGTACTTCTAAATGAGATCAAATATGCCAATTTTCAGGTCTGTAATTTCTTCAGTTTTTGAGATATAAGTATCCCCATTAAAGGCATTCAACCGATTATTCACCCGTTTTCATCCATCCCATTGGAATTTTCAGAAAACAAAGAAAATACGTCGTTCCTTATTTTTAAAGGAGATTCTAAATACCAATTTTTACATCTGTAAACTTTTAAACTTTTGAGATATACACTGACTGACAGGGAAAATGCAACACCAAGAAGGAGTGGTTCGAAAGGGATGACAGTTGGGGAAAAACAGAGACGGCACGGACGAATAATTGATGTTTATTTCAAACCGATATGCAGGTTACACAATGCGCACGGCATCGACTCAGTAGGATGTAGGACCACCGCGAGCGGCGATGCACGCAGAAACACGTCGAGGTACAGAGTCAATAAGAGTGCGGATGGTGTCCTGAGGGATGGTTCTCCATTCTCTGTCAACCATTTGCCACAGTTGGTCGTCCGTACGAGGCTGGGGCAGAGTTTGCAAACGGCGTCCAATGAGATCCCACACGTGTTCGATTGGTGAGAGATCCGGAGAGTACGCTGGCCACGGAAGCATCTGTACACCTCGTAGAGCCTGTTGGCAGATGCGAGCAGTGTGTGGGCGGGCATTATCCTGCTGAAACAGAGCATTGGGCAGCCCCTGAAGGTACGGGAGTGCCACCGGCCGCAGCACATGCTGCACGTAGCGGTGGGCATTTAACGTGCCTTGAATACGCACTAGGGGTGACGTGGAATCATACGCAATAGCGCCCCAAACCATGATGCCGCGTTGTCTAGCGGTAGGGCGCTCCACAGTTACTGCCGGATTTGACCTTTCTCCACGCCGACGCCACACTCGTCTGCGGTGACTATCACTGACAGAACAGAAGCGTGACTCATCGGAGAACACGACATTCCGCCATTCCCTCATCCAAGTCGCTCTAGCCCGGCACCATGCCAGGCGTGCACGTCTATGCTGTGGAGTCAATGGTAGTCTTCTGAGCGGACGCCGGGAGTGCAGGCCTCCTTCAACCAATCGACGGGAAATTGTTCTGGTCGATATTGAAACAGCCAGGGTGTCTTGCACATGCTGAAGAATGGCGGTTGACGTGGCGTGCGGGGCTGCCACCGCTTGGCGGCGGATGCGGCGGATGCGCCGATCCTCGCGTGCTGACGTCACTCGGGCTGCGCCTGGACCCCTCGCACGTGCCACATGTCCCTGCGCCAACCATCTTCGCCACAGGCGCTGCACCGTGGACACATCCCTATGGGTATCGGCTGCGATTTGACGAAGCGACCAACCTGCCCTTCTCAGCCCGATCACCATACCCCTCGTAAAGTCGTCTGTCTGCTGGAAATGCCTCCGTTGACGGCGGCCTGGCATTCTTAGCTATACACGTGTCCTGTGGCACACGACAACACGTTCTACAATGACTGTCGGCTGAGAAATCACGGTACGAAGTGGGCCATTCGCCAACGCCGTGTCCCATTTATCGTTCGCTACGTGCGCAGCACAGCGGCGCATTTCACATCATGAGCATACCTCAGTGACGTCAGTTACCCTGCAATTGGCATAAAGTTCTGACCACTCCTTCTTGGTGTTGCATTTGCTCTGTCAGTCAGTGTAGATACACTCATTTTAAAAATTCACCCCACTTTACACACCCCATTAACTGGATTTTCCAAAAACAAAGAATACATGTTTCTTTATTTTTAAAGGAGGTCCAAAGTAACAATTTTAAGGTCTGAGATATAAGTATCTTCATTAAAGCCAATCAACCACTTTTTCACCCTTTTTCACCCCTCCTACTGGGATTTTCCCAAAACAAAGAAAGGTTTTCCTTATTTTTAAAGGAGATTCTAAATACCAATTTTTTACATCTGTAAACTTTTAAAGTTTCGAGATATTGATACACTCATTTTAAAATTTCATCCCCCTTTTTACCACCTTAGCGAAGGAATATCCAAGAATCCTCCCTTAGTGAGCACCTACATTGTGCTATAAATATATCGTATACATTTCATTTCATTATGTGCAGTAGTTTTGGCTCGGCGGTGATGAATCTGTCAGTCAGTCAGTCAGTCAGTCAGGACATGTTATTTTATATGTATAGATATAGACTAGCAACCCGTGGCTTCGCTCGCGTGGATTTCGTAATGTGGTCAAGGTAATCATTCCTCGGCATTGTACTAAGACAATATCTGAGAATTCCTAAAGTATAAAATCTCACCCAAAAATTGCGTTTCATTTACCCCAGAAATTCTTTTTAAACCATGTTTGTGGTATTACCTTTTGGGGCTAAAGCGACCATGTGACATAGAACTGTACTTATTAGAAACAATCTTCTCTCAAGTCGAATAAATAATTACATAAATACACCCTCATATTCTCACGCCTGTAACATCTTCACTTTTTGAGATATACATAAGTATCCCCATAAAAAGAATTCAACCCCTTGATCAGTCCTTCCCCCAACCCCGCCCCCATTTAAGTGTATTTCCGAAAACAAAAATACATGTTTCTTTATTTTGAAAGGAGATTCCAAAAACCTATTTTTACGTCTGTAACATATTTAGTTTTTAAGATATAATTATCCACATAAAAATAATTCAACTATTTTCCACTTCTTTCCCCCCCCCCCCCGTTAAGTGCCTTCTCCGAAAACAAAAAGGTACATATTCCTGCATTTTTAAAAGACTTTCCAAATAGCAGGTTTCTTGTCTCTAACATGTTAAGCTTTTGACATATGATATAGACATACCGGTACCTATTTTAAAAATTCACCCGCTTTTCAAATTACTTTCAGCCCCTTAACTGTATTTTCCGAAATAAAAAAAATACATATTTCATTATTTTTAAAGGACATTCCAAATACCAGTTTTCATGTTTGTACGTCTGCAAACCTTCACTTTTTTAGATAAATGTATACTCATAAAATACATCAACTACTTCTTCTTCACTTCTTTCCAACCCTCTCCCTCCTTAAGTGGGCTTTCCAAAAACAAAATAAATACGTGTTTCTTTATTATGAAAATAAATTCAAAATACCATCTTTCACGTCTGTAACAGCTTCAGGTTTTAAGATAGAGTATCCTCATAAACATATTTCAACTCCTTATATAATTATTTTCAACCCCACACCCCTTACATAGATTTTCTGAAAAAGAAAACAAATTCGTCTTTCTTTATTTTTAGAGGTGATTCCTAATACTAATTTTCACGTCCGTAATATCTTCAGTTTTTGAGACATAAGTGTCCTCATAAACGTAATTCCACTCCTTTTCACCCCCACCCCGCTTCCTACACATTAAGCTGATTTCCCGCTCCCCAAAAGTGCGTGTTTCTTTATTTTTAAAGGAGATTCCAAATAACAATTTTCACGTACTTAACATCTTTAGTTTTTGAGATATAAGTATCCTCATAGAAAGAATTCAAATCCTTTTTACCCCACCCCGTTAAATTGATATCCCCCTCCTAAAGTGCGTGTTCCTTTATTTTTAAAGGAGATTCCAAATACTAATTTTCACGTGTGTAACATCTTTAGTTTTTGATATATAAGTATCCTCATACAAAGAATTCAACTACTGTAATTTTTCAATTAAATCACCCCCCTTAAGTGTATTTTCCAAAGACAAAAGATTATGTGTTTCTTTACTTTGAAGTAAAATTCCAAATACAAATTTTCATGTCTGTAACATCTTCAGTTTTTGAGATATAATTATCCTTATGAAAATAAGTCAACTCCTTTTTCAGTCCACCCCGCTCGTTAAGTTGGTTTAACCCCACCCAAAAAATGCGTGTTTCTTGTTTTTAAAGAGATTCCAAATACCAATTTCCACGTCTATAACCTTCAGTTTTGAGATATAAGTTTCTACGGAAAAAGAATTCAATTTTTTAACTTCCTTTCACACTCCCCACTTAAGCGAATTTTCCAACAATAAACAGTACAATTTTCTTTAAATGTGCTTCCAAATACGAAGATCACGACTGTAACTTCATCAGTTCCTGAGATATATCTATCCTCGTAAAAGGGAATTCATCTCCGTTTCTTTCCCGCCCCTCCCAAGTTTATTCCCCACACCAAGAAAATGCCTGTTCCTTTATTCTTAAAGGATATTCCAAATACCAGTTTTCACGTTTGTAACATCTTTAGATTCTTTGGTATATATATTCAATACAAATCATTCAGCTTGTTTTTCAATCCTCTCAACCCCCTCCCCCCCCCCGTTAAGTGCTTTTCCGAAGATAAAAGAATATGTGTTTCCTTATTTTTAAAGGAGATTCCAAATACAAATTTTCACGTCTGAAACATGCTAAGTTATTGAGATATACGGTAGATATGCTCATTCTAAAAATTCACCCTCTTTTTCAGTTCCCATTGGATTTTCTGAAAAAATATTTATGTTTCTTTAGTTTTACAGGAAATTCCAATGACTCGTTTTCAAATATGTAATATTTTACTTGTCTGAGATAATTTTCAGATATAGTCTTTTTTTTTAATTCACCCCGCTTGTCACTCCTGTTCACTCGCTATTCATCGGATTATCCAAAAAAAAAAGAATGTATTTCTTTATTTTGAAAGGAGATTCCAAATTCAAATTTTTATGTCTGTAACACCTTCAGTTTTCGAGATATAAGTCTCCTCATAAAAGGTGTTCAACCACTTTTCCCCCATTTTCACCCCCATCAATGGGATTTTCCGAAAATAAAAAAGGACGTGTACCTTTACTTTTAAAGGAGATTCCAAATACCAATTTTTACGTTTGTAAACTGTTAAGTTTTTGAGATATAGATATCCACATTTTAAAAATTCACCCCCCTTTCACCCCCATTGATTGGGCTCTCCAAAAAACAAAAATACGAGTCTCTTTATTTTTAAAGGCGATTCCAAATACGAATTTTCAGGTCTTTAAATTTACCCTCCCCCCCTCTTTTCCTCCTCTTAGTGATGGAATATCCAAAAATCCTCCCTCAGCGAGCACCTCCATTGTAATATGAATGTATCCCCAAATTTTCATTCCTATATATCCAGTAGTTTTGGCTCGGCGATGATGAATCTGCCAGTCAGTGAGGACAATTTATTTTATATATATAGATTGTTTGCATGAAGGAGCTATACCAAATGAACAGAGAGTTGTTATCTTACCCCTTGCGTATAAACGAAAGAAAATAAAACTGAAAAATACAGGCCGGTGAGTTTGACATGCATTGCATGTAAGCTTTGGGAAATAATTATTCCTGATTATATTAGACATGTTTGCAAAATTAAAAACTGGTTCGCTAGAAGGCAGTTCCGGTTTAGGAAAGGTTATTCTAATGAAGCTCAGCTTGCAGGATTTCAGCAAGGTATAGCAGATATCTTGAATTCAGGAGGTTAAAGGGTCTGTATTGCGATTGACCTGTCTTACGCATTTGATAGGGTGGATCATGGGAGACTACTGGCAAAAGTTAGTGCTATTGGGCTAGACAAACGGGTGACTGAATGGGTGGCCATATTTCTAGAAAATATATCTCAGGGAATTCAATTAGGGGGACCTTTATCTGACCCTAGAATAATTAAGGCGGAAACCTTTATGGTTTTATATATATATACTAGCTGATGTACCCGTGCATCGCTACGGGATTCTCAGAAAGACTGTCGTTATGGTTTTCCTTACTGAAGTCAGCTTAGGCCGTTACAAAAACGTCAGTAGGAATGTAGCGATTAAAAGAAATGTTACCATATAGGCCTAAAATACTCGATCAAATTAAAAACCGCACATTTTCTCACTTTTAGCGAGCAGTACTACGGTGTCTATCTAACAGCCCAAAGTTCCAGTGCTGGAATGATCAGACCGCAGACAGCCGTGAACACACCTCTGCCATTATTCCGTTAAACATGCACACTGCTCATTCCAGTCAGTGCCTCAGAGTAGGGATTGAATAGTTCGCATGCTATTATGAACCAGTTTGTTACGTACCAGTAGTATCAGAAAATTTATGAACCATGGAATGGAATGCTAAAGAAGACGGTTATATAACTCCCCAGCTACTTCCCGCCAATATCCAGTCAGGCTGTTATATTCGGTACGACCGGGCGAGTTGGCCGCGTGGTTAGGTGCGCTGCTGTGAGCTTGTATCCGGCAGGTAGTGGGTTCGAACCCCACTGTCGACAGCCCTGAAGGTGGTTTTCCGTTGTGTCCCAATTTCACACCAGACAAATGCTGGGGTGTACCGTAATTAAGACCACGGCCGCTTCCTTCCCACACCTAGCCCTTTCCTATACCATCGTCGCCGTAAGACCTATCTGTGTCGGTGCGACGTAAAGCAAATTAAGAAAAAAAGTATTCTGTGTACAGCAGTAATCGTATCTATCGGAGATGAGGGGCAACGGAGACACAAAGCACATCACAACAAACAATGGTCAATGTAACGTTATTGTTGATCAATGTTATCAGCTTTCTGTATTGTAGGCCTTCACATTTAGTTTTCTTTCGACTCTGTGATATTAGGATGTCTTACAAAATTATTTATAGCGTAGACTGTAGTTCCTTATTTCCCGACTTTGCATACCGATTTTCTTCTTCTTTCTTCGATGTTGGCCTTCTAAGGACCAAGGAAAGTAACCATGTGCATTAATCTTATTCCTTCTTTTCTTGACTTCCAATAGTTCTTCATCCTTTCACTTTGCTGTTTCCTCCTCTCTTGCGCCCAGATATTATTACCTTTCCTCTTTTCCTTCTCCTGGAAACCATTGAAATTTCGTATCAATCTTCTGAAAGTTGTTTTGTCTTGTATTATATACAGATTTTCATTAAATTCTGTTTACCCATTTTCTCGTGACTCGACGCTGGTATGGACTTAGCAACAAAAATACAAATTCATGAATATCTCTTTTATCATAGCCGGTACGGTAAAAGGGTATAAGACATAAATAACCGGAAATTTAATGCTATATAACATTAGTCGAGAGGACCACTAATAACACAAATAAGTATTTGAGACTTAAATTTTATTCCTGCCTCTAAACTACCATTTCACTCAGCGTTAGTAACATTATTTATAGCGTAGATTGTTGGGACTTATTCTCCGACTTTTCAAACCGATTTTCATTAAGATAGGACCTCTAATAACATAAATATTTGAGAAATAATTTTTTTTTGCTAGTGGCTTTACGTCGCACCGACACAGATAGGTCTTATGGCGACGATGGGACAGGGAAAGGCTAGGAGTGGGAAGGAAGCGGCCGTGGCCTTAATTAAGGTACAGCCCCAGCATTTGCCTGGTGTGAAAATGGGAAACCACGGAAAACCATTTTCAGGGCTGCCGACAGTGGGGTTCGAACCTACTATCTCCCGAATACTGGATACTGGCCGCACTTAAGCGACTGCAGCTATCGAGCTCGGTAAAGAAATAAATTTTAGGCCTTCCCCTAGACTACCATTTCTCTCAGCGTGACTATGATTATTTATAGTCCAGATTGTAGCAACTTATTACTGGACATTACATACCAGTTTTCATTAAGATACGACCACTAATAACACAAATATTTGAGAATTAAATTTTAGTCCTTCCTCTAAACAACCATTTCTTTCAGCGTGAATAAGATTATTTATAGCCTAGATTGTAGCAAATTATTCTCGGACTTTACATACCATTTCTCATTAAAATAGGATCCCTAATGACATAACCATTTGAGAATTAAATTTTCGGCCTTCCTCTAAACTACCATTTTTCTCAGCGTGACTAAGACTATTTATGGCCTAGTTTGTAGAGGCCTATTCCCGGACTTTACATACCGATTTTCATTAAATTCTCTTCAGCCGTTTTTTCGTGATTCGTGTACATACATGCATACATACATACATACATACATACATACAGACAGACAGACAGACAGACAGACAGACAGACAGACAGACAGACAGAAATTACGGAAAATTAGAAAGTATATTTCCTTGTTACTATGGACATGACCGGTACAGAAATGCCCTCCTTTTTAATTTCTGAGCATGTACAGACAAAACTCTTATTTTATATATGTAGATAAATGATATGAGTAAAGGAGTGGAATCACAGATAAGGAATCTTGCGGATGATGTTTTTCTGTATAGAGTAATAAATAAGTTACAAGTTTGAGATCAAAGGCAGGATGGCCTCAGTAACATTGTGAGGTGGACAGCAGGCAATGGGGTTAAAAGTCCGGTAGTGATTTTAAAAATAGGAAGAGTCCTCTCAATTTTAATTACTGCATTGATGGGGTGAATGTTCCTTATGGAAATCATTGTATGTACCTAGGTGATCTTCATTGAGGTAATCGCATAAATGGGATTGCAAATAATGTGCACAGATCTCTGCTTATGCTTATGAGGGTGTTTATTGGTTGTACTAAGGATGTAAAGAGAGGGCATATAAGTCTCTGATGAGACCCCAAATAGAGTAGGTTTCCAGTGTATGGGATGCTCACTACTGTAGGATTACTTGATTCAAGAACTTGAAAAATTCCAGAGAAAAGCAGCTCGATGTAATCTGGATGATTTCCGACAAAAGACTAGCGCTACAAATAATTTGCAAAGTTTGGGCTGGGAAGTCTTGGGAGATAGGAGACTAGCTGCTCGACTAAGTGGTATGTTCCGAGCTGTCAGTGGAGAGATGGCGTGGAATGACATCAGTAGGCGAATAAGTTTGAGTGGTGTTTTTAAAGTAGAAAATATCGAGTATCAGGATGAAATTGGAATTCAAGAGGAAAATCTGGGGCAAATATCGTATATAGGAAGGGGAGTTAGCGATTGGAATAACTTACCAAGTCAGATGTTCAATAAATTTCCCATTTCGTTAAAATAATCTATCAAAAGGCTAGGAAAACAACAGATAGGGAATCTGCCACCTGGGCGACTGCCCTAAATGCAGATCACTAGTGATTGATGATGGCTGACATTTCAAACATCCACATGCATTGGTTCGGATTGGAGCCGTGGCCATCTCGGTAAGAAACCAGTAATGATATCACTCGGCTATTACCCCCGTCCTCCCCCAGTAAATAATAGGGTATTTCATATAGAAATACAACACGCAGGATAGTCATTAAATGACACAGTGCACCAGGTCCGAACCACTCAATTGTGAATTTTCGGCCCTATTATGGACCTTGCAACACACATATTTTCTTCATGAATTTTAATGAAAATGGAATTTGATGCAGCTGTTTTGAAACGATGAAGGATGTTACTTTACCATCGATAATACCAGAGAGTGATACATATAATCCCTTAGTTCTCAAGAGATTCAAGGGTGAGCTGAAAAACGCCCCTCACAACCCATAACAGTCGAGAAATTGCAATGAATATAATAGCTAATAGTGAGCCATTTGGAGACGAATGAGGCTATCATGGAACAACGGTCAATTGTACTTAAAACTTAGGGGATTATAAGAACAGTTGTAGCCGGCCGTCGTTCACTTCTGAGGAAGTGGTGTAAAGTCTTCTGAAAAAAAAAAGAAAACCCGTCTCATTCCATACGACATAAACATGGCATCTATCCTGGGCTGCGAGAACATCAATCTAAATCACGAATTGCTTGAAGTTTTCGTTGAAATGGACTTATCCAGACAGCTCTCTGATTCTAGCTTTCCCACTTTCAAGAGTTGTTTCATTTACAACCAAGTGAAATGGTCGATACAACGTTACATAGGACCTTGCCTTAGAGCATAGCAAGAGCACGAGAATTAGCTATTCACTAGACCAGACGAGCGTGGCGCCAGTACTGAATGTGAATGAGGTGGATGTACAGTCATTAGCGGCGATTGGGAATTAGAAGTGAGGAGGGGGGGTGGCAAACATATGTACAGACAACAAAACGTATCCGAGTTTGTGGGTTATTGTTTGCGGGGGGGGGGAGTTGCATCAAAACTAGGAAACAAAAGCTAAAAAATGATAGAATTTCGACAGAGAGGCAAAGGTTGGGCAGTTGACAGTTTACCAACTTATCATCATCATCATCATCATCATCATCATCATCATCATCATCATCATCATTTCCCTCTATCCAGCTGTAGCCGGGTAGGGGCAAATATGGCCCCTCTCCACTTTCTACGGTCGTTCCACCACTCCTCCTCCAACACTGTGTCCCAGTCCAGGTTTCTTTCTATAATGCTGCGTTGGATGGTATCCTTCCATCTCAATCGTGGTCGTCCACGGCCTCTCCTTCCTTGGATTTGCATTTCCATCACCTTTTTTGGCATTCTATCGTCGCTCATTCGCTTTATGTGCCCAAACCATCTTAGTCGGCTCTTCTCCATTCTATCATTCATTTTTTCCACTCCAGTTTCTTCCCGGATTTTCTCATTCCTTATTTTGTCTCTTCTACTCTTCTGTATCATACTCCTCAAGAATTTCATTTCGTCTGCCTGTATTCGACTCTCATCCTTCTTTGTCATTGTCCAAGTTTCTGCTCCGTAAGTTGTTATGGGTACGTAATACATCTTGTACATAGTATCCTTTGCTTCCATTGGCACATCTTTGTCCCATAACATATTTCTTACACTATGATAGAAACAACTTCCAGCTTGAATCCTTTTACTAATCTCAGCATCCAGTCGAGCATTCTCCATTAATTCACTCCCCAGGTATTTAAACGTTTCCACTACTTCCAGGGGCTTGTCTGCAAGTCTAATTTGACCTTTCCCTTCTTTCTCCCCTCTAGTCATAACACGAGTTTTACTCTTTTCTACACTTATTTTCAATCCACATTCTTCAATCTTCCCATTCACCACATTCCACTGTTCTTGAACCTTCCTGTCGTCTTCTCCCCAAATCACAATACCATCTGCAAATAACAGCATGTTCATTTCTCTTCCTCCATATGCTGCTTTTGCTGTTCTCATGATGTCATCCATTACTATTTTAAACAGGATTGGTGATAGAACACTTCCCTGTCTCAGCCCACTAGTTATTTTGAACCAACTTGTCCTGCCAACTTGTGTTTGCACGCAACTACAACATTCCTTATACAATGCCATGATCATTTTTATTAATCCCTGTCCAATTCCTTTTTGCACCAGACTGTCCCAAACTTTCGTCCTAGGGACACTGTCATATGCCTTTTCAATATTAATGAATGTCATCACCATATCATTCCCGTACTCCCAATGCTTTTCCATTAGTTGTCTCATAATGAAAATGGGTTCTATTGTTGACCTTCCACTTCTGAAACCAAACTGATTTTCCTGTATCTGCTTCTCAACCCTCAACCTTATTCTACTTTCCAGTATTCTTTCCATTATCTTAGCAACATGGGATATTAGAGTAATTCCCCTGTAGTTCTTCAAAACTTTCTTATCACCTTTCTTGAAAATTGGGATGATTATTCCTTTTTGTCAATCCTCAGGCACCTTCTTATTCTCCCAGACATTCCTGAGAACCCGATATGTCCACTGCAGGCCTACAGCTCCAGCTGCCTTTATCATCTCCACTGAAATTTCATCTATTCCAGCAGTTTTTCCATTCTTCATCTTTCTTACTGCCATTTCAATTCCATTCATTGTAATTTCTTTATCCATTTCTTCGTCAACTAATTGCCTTTCCTGGTCGTCCATTGAATGACTGTCATCCGTTCTTATGTTCAGCAGCTTCTGAAAATACTCTCTCCATCTATTTCTTATTTCTTCTGGCTTTGTTAAAATTATGCCACCTTCATCCTTCACAAATCTGGTGTTTACTTGATCTCTCTTTTTGTTTCTTAAGATACCATACAGTAATTTCTTGCTGCCCTGCGTATCATCTCTCAATGTATGTGTGAATAAGGCCCAGCTTTTCCTCTTTTCTTCCTCCACTACTTTCCTGGCCAAATTCTTTGCCTCCACATATTTTCTTCTACTTTCTTCATTCTTAGATGTTTTCCATGCTTTCCATGCAATTTTTTTTCCTTCACTTTAATCTTTACCCTATCATTCCACCAGTGTGTTTCATTGTCTTTCACATTTCCTGATGTTCTACCACACACCTTTTCTGCACATCCAACCAGTGCTTCCTTAAATCTTTTCCATTCCTCTTCAACATTCCCCACCTCTGTCCTGGGTACCAAGGGTATTATTTCCCTTTGAAATTCTTCTTGTATGCTTTTCTCCTTCAACTTCCATACTTTAATTCTTTTCTCTCTTCTTAATTGGAGTTTTTCAATCTTTTCAACTTTCAATTTTCCTATCACAACACTATGATCTCCACCAAAGGCTTCTTCAGGCATGGCTGTTACATCTACAAGGTTCTTCCGGTGTTCTTTCTCTATGATTATATAAACAATCATGGTCTTTGTTCGTCTGTCTCCCCAGCCATACCTTGTAATCTTCTGACTGTTCTTCTTCCTAAACCAGGTGTTTCCAACAATCATTTGATTCCTCATGCAAAAATCCACCAACAACTCGCCTTCTGGATTTACATTTCCATATCCAAACGGCCCTACAACATCTTCCTTTCCTTGTCTTTTCATTCCAACTTGTGCATTTAGATCTCCCATCAATAGTACTTCCTTATCTTCTATCTGTCTCTCCACTTCCTCTAAGAAGTCCTCTAGATGTTCATCTATGCAACCAATTTGTGGGGCATACAACTGAAATAGATTTACCAACTTATGTGCGGTAATAATATTTTTTCTTGAGATGTTGATTGAATACTATACAATAAAATTTTCACCAAAGGAACGATATCCGACATGTATTACAACTGATTAGCCGTTACGAACGACATTTTGTGCGTATTTTTGCAAATAATTTTGTTAACAATTAAATAGAATAAAGGAAAGAATTAGCTGTTAAGGAATCAGGCCTTGTACAAATTGCTTTTTTAAAAATAATTCTTAATTTTACCCCGCTAAAATGGAATAAAAATGTAATGTTTTCGCCACAAAGTAGGGGGGGGGGGGCAAATACCCCCCTCGCCACCCTTATTCACCGCTATTGGATGTACTCATGAGAGACTGTTTCTAGGGAAGAAACTAGGTGATCATTCATTGTCAGATTGTTCAGAACACAGAAAGTAACAAAACCGTCGGCAGATATGGGGCAATTCGCGGAATGTACTCATTTCATATCATATTACAAACTTAATATGACAACAACCCGCTGAGGTTCTCTGCTTAGATTTCGTTTGTCTGGTAATTTGTTTCAATTAAAGCTTGGATGATATCTACTATGTCATAAACACGCAGAAAGGAAGCAACAAAAAGACTTCACTCATATCTGCAAGCAACAGAACCACCACCGCACGTCACGGCTCAGCCATATGGTTCATAAAATGAGTAATATTAAACACAGGCAACCGAGCTTTAGTTTTTACAGTAAGACCACATTAAAAGTGGCGAGTCCTTGTACCAAGCCGACCAAACGTTGTGGCTGTTCTGCGTGCTTCTGCTACATACATTGTACCACAAAATCAGTTCTAACGTTATGGTTATTTGCAACATTCTTCATTATGCTTTGTTACAAAACATATTGCGACGTTTCTTTAGTTACTGATTGATTTATTGAAATACAAGGAGGCATATATATAAACGAAATTGTGTACCTTCTTTAGCATAAATATCAACGCCATTTTCAAGTGCAATATTCAAATAATGCATTGCAATTTCCCTTTTTGAATTAGAAAGTGTGAGATAAAATCTTCAACTAAGACACATTCTACTGAAAGGATACCCAAATTTCGCATTTCAAACTCACACCTTTAATTTGTAATTGAATTCATGACTGCCGGGGAGCAGGTACTGTTGAGTCGAACTTGCGTTCTAGATGAATTTTTTTAAACTATTGTAGAATTCAAACGATGGGGATAAATATTTACGAAAACAAAAAACACTTTTCATACCTGAACATAAGAATTATATACAAGGTTAACGTTGTTCTTAAAGGCAGAAGAAGAAGAAGAAGAAGAAGAAGAAGAAGAAGAAGAAGAAGAGGAAGTCGTAGTAGAAGGAGAAGAATGTTTCCACTTTTAACATTTCTAAATCTAAGCAAAAATACAAATTCATGAATATCTCTTTTATCATAGCCGGTACGGTAAAAGGGTATAAGACATAAATAACCGGAAATTTAATGCTATATAACATTAGTCGAGAGGACCACTAATAACACAAATAAGTATTTGAGACTTAAATTTTATTCCTACCTCTAAACTACCATTTCACTCAGCGTTAGTAACATTATTTATAGCCTAGATTGTTGGGACTTATTCTCCGACTTTTCAAACCGATTTTCATTAAGATAGGACCTCTAATAACAAAAATATTTGAGAAATAATTTTTTTTTGCTAGTGGCTTTACGTCGCACCGACACAGATAGGTCTTATGGCGACGATGGGACAGGGAAGAGCTAGGAGTTGGAAGGAAGCGGCCTGGGCCTTAATTAAGGTACAGCCCCAGCATTTGCTTGGTGTTAAAATGGGAAACCACGGAAGACCTTCTTCAGGGCTGCGGGGGTTCGAACCTACTATCTCCCGAATACTGGATATTGGCCGCACTTAAGCGACTGCAGCTATCGAGCTCGGTGTTTTCCTTTTTACTGGTGAAAATTTTTCACTTTAAAGTCCGATCCTTACCGATCATTGTCTATGACTCAAGAAATAAATGCCCAGAAACCGATCCTCGCCATGACTGAAGGGTAAGAGAGCAGGAGTCCGCTGCTAACTACGGAAAGTGCGCATGGTCTGATCGCGGTGGACTGTGTACATGCCTCGAGCTCCCCTGATTAGTTACAATTTATCCATTCGACGGGCAGAGTGGCTCAGATGGTTGAGGCGCTGGCCTTCTGACCCCAACTTCGCAGGTTCGATCCTGGCTCAGTCCGGTGGTACTTGAAGGTGCTAAAATACGTCAGCCTCGTTTCGATAGATTTACTGGCACATAAAAGAACTCCTGCGGGACTAAATTCCGGTACCTTGGCGTCTCCGAAAAATGTTAGTGGGACGTAAAGCAAAATAAGAGTGTTATTATCCTTTATCCATTCGGTGAGGTGTTGAGCACTGGCAGTGGCTTGCCCTGAGCTCTACTTTGGACCAGCAGCACAATCACCCTCTTGCAACTCTTCAACCTCCCAAACTTTCCCTCGCTTTGCGGAGCTTCATGCCATCAGATTGTAATGGGGCTCTAGCAATAGGCTGACCTAGTGGCACCGTCAGTTAGCCGTTGGACTTCTGCTCTCATGAATGTGGTTTCTGTCCCGATTAAGCCCGCTCATATATGATAATGTTTAAACAATGTGAGTCCATATCTTTGACTTCCTAGACGTGGAAGTTCTCGTAAAGTACTGAGCAAGTCTGCTTCGTGTTTTTGATCATTTAACTGTCAGCTTGAATTCGGGAGATACTGGGTTCGAACCACACTGTCAGCAACACTGAAGATGGTTTTCCGTGGTTTCCCACTTCCACACCACGAACATTTTTACACTACACCTTCATTAAAGCCACGGTCTCTTCCTTCACGGTCCTAGTCCTTACCTACTCATTCGTCGCCATAAAACCTATCTGCGTCGCTGTGGCATTAAACAAATTGAAAATGAAAATTTCCGGACGTACTGGGTATTTTAAAATAGTTCGTAATTAAATGAACACTGATTTCTTCTTTTTCTGCTTATTATTATTATTATTATTATTATTATTATTATTATTATTATTATTATTATTATTATTATTATTTCACGAAGCCCCTTACTGCTTTACCATAGAGTGACGGAAGTATATATTTCTGACACGAATACACTGCTTGTCGCCGGCCAGTCTTTGGTCTTCGCACTAGTTAGAATATCAAAGCGATGTACTTGAAAATGCAATGGATGCGTTGATATTACCTAATGAAAACCTTGAGTTTCGTACATTGCCATTATATATTCATTTTCATTTTCCTTTTTTTTTTTTTTTTGCTAGTTGCTTAAAGTTTGGCCACGCAATAATAGGAAAGTATTAGGATTGGGAAGTTAACGACCATGGCTTTAATTAATATACAACTCTCACATTTTCTTGGTATGAAACTGGGAACCACAGAAAACCATCACTATGTAATAATCGTGGTCGCCACGACATTTACATAATTTGATTGCCCAGCCGAATTAATTGTATATATATATGTATCATGTATCATATGTAATTTTATTCATTATTAACGTCCATCATCATCATTTATGTAATTGTACGTAAGAACGAGATATAATTTTTAATTGTAATATATTAGAATATTCCGTGGTAATGTCAAAACAGGTCTTGGGCTAACAGGCTACTTGGTGTTTCGCAATAGTCCAGGAAGGTTAATTTTGGATGGTTCTTGGAAACGTACGCAACAGCAAGAGGAAGCTACCTAATTTCGTTGTTGCGACGCTAAATTACCCCATATCACGTGCTCCTATCAGGGGGGCTTTTTCTGTCAAGGACAGACACTTCATCTATATATCGAGAGGGTAGTGACGTATATCGGCTCTCACTGGAACGAGATGTCATGTGACACCAAGGGAGGAAGTGGAAACCTGAAGAGGATTTATATAGATCTACACGGCGTGGTGAAGGGTATTCTTCTTCATTCTGTATTCTGCATTCTGCATCCAGCTTTCTTGAGTCTCCATTCTCAGGTAGTCCACGGGCTTTTAGAGTCACTCTGCTTTCTGAGTGCATCGCTTACGATGTGCTTGTACTCAACATTTCTTATTGGCTCTGTGAGACTTACGCAGATTATTTAGAAAGACAAGTTCGTATAATATAGACGGACTGGATGTTTTCCGTTCTCTCTATTCAATTAATTCCGATGTGGAATTTCACATTGTAAGGCTGGTACTATGTTTTGGTAATTTCATTTTTTTTAAATAAAACTTTTTTTCTTTTTACGTAGTTAAATAATTGACTTTTTAATAGGTTCCCTATGTTTTCCCACATGGTATTTAATGGTTAGTATCCCTATACCTCATGACCGAGATAGTCTCATTAAATTATGTTTAGTACTTTTTATATCTAAATTCGGTTTCAAATTACATTTAATTTCGAAGCCAGGCGTCCAGCGTGTAATTGTTTTTAATTATCTATATCGGGTGTTTGATCCGTTACAACTATACCTGTTGGTGGTGAGATTCGAGCCCACCATTTCCTCAACGTTATCTTACAACTACACGACCCGTTCCGTAAATATTATCTTATCCCCTTGGCCATTCACCATAGACATTACAGAGTGATCAAATTTCACTTTACGTCATTTTATCCGGTAACCTATTTTATCTTCAGGAAAATGTTTCTGCGTTGACCGAGCAAGTGGCTGTGCGATTTGAGACACGTAGATATCAACTTCCATTCGGGAGATTGTGGCTTCGATCCCCATGGTCGGCAGCACTGCGGATGGTTTCCCGTATCTTCCCATTTTCACACCAGGCAAAAGCTAGACTTGTACCTTAAATAAGGCCACGGTCGCTACGTTCCAACTCCTAGCCCATCGTCGAAATAAAACCTATCTGTGTCGGTGCGACGTAAAGCAAATTGTAAAAAATCCAGTATTGTGCCTTTCAAATACGCAATTTGTAATTCTCTTTTTGTACCTAGCACTCGTATCACAAAACTCTTGTTTCATCTCAACCATCATCATTTATCGTTTTCATTCCCCACCCAAAGGGCGGGGCGGGCCGCTTAGATCGTAACGCGATCGCTCGGGCCGAGAGAGGTGAGGATAACTTAGAGATGGGATAAATGAAAAAGGTGGGTAAGCTATTTGACAGACTGGAGTAGGATGGGCTACGCTGCTGGTAATGAAAATGATGGGCATTAGGCGTGAAGTTTAAGGAAGATGGGAAAAGTGGAGATGTGAGGATTTATACAGGAGTTCAGAGATGAGAGTTGCGAGAGGGGATAAGGTGGTGTAGTGTAGAAGCTATGTGGGAAAGGACAGTCGTGAGTTGTCGTAGATGGTCTAGGATAGGTGGGGGGAATGAGATATGATCAAAGGGGGTAAGTGGACGGACGTGTTGTGTACGGTGAAAAGGAGGATGATCGAGCCGGGTGTGACGACGAGATGTGGATGGAGAATTTCGAGCGTGGGGAAGGGAACGAGAAGGTTCGAGAGTATGGCGACGGCCGTAGAGATTGACACCATGGGAGACGAGGTGGTCAACTGCTGCTGCGCTGGTGAGCTGGAGACGTATTAGATAGGTGGGGCCGTGAGTGTTAAAGATGCGAAACGCCCTCCAGATGGGTATGCCATGACGACGGAGTTGATGGTGAACTTCCGCTAGCGAGATGAGGGGGTCGACGCCGCGAACGACGCAACTGAACAGTGCGGGTGGAGCTGATGTCGATGGCGTTGGGCGGTCGGCGGCTGCTGCAGGTGCGGTTGAAGATGGTGGTAACACTGTTGATGGCGGTAACGAAGGTTGACTGGCTGCTGCTGGTGCGACCGAAGATGGTGGTGACATAGTAGATGCCGATAAAGATGGGGTTGGCGTAGACAGGCGGTAGATGCGATGGGGGTCGGGGAGGATTGACGTGGAAAGGAAGGTTGACATAACAAGCGATGGATGGGACTATGTAGTAGTAGTGAGAGAACAGGACGCTATGGTGGTGGTGACAGAGGTTGTAGGCATGGTGGGCGGAGGTATGAGGACGGCTGACGTCCAACGAGGAGTCGGCCTATATGCTTACTGGTTCGGCGCGAGCGGATAATAAAGGCGTGTAGCCACCCGGCCGATGAAAAAGAACAGAAGAGTCTTCTGCGACGAGTTGTGTATAGTCCACTTGAGAGACGTCGATGAAAGACGATTGTCTGATCATGGTCTACCATTTCATTTCCGATAGAAAGTGCCAGCACCTTGTTACTTTCGGAAGAATGCATTTGCCGAATGGACTCTGGCCTAGCTCAAGATCTGAACTCGGAATCCAGACAACTCTAAATTTGGTGCCGTGCCAATCAGTCCAAAATCTATGTGACTATCGATTTCAGGCGTCTGAGAGGTTCGTCACAGCCAGTCGCGGTATCATTCCGCCAATATCCTTTCTGCAGTGTTTCCAGCAGTTTCGCTTACTATACATAGAGGACAGCAGCGGCTATTTTGCGGGGGATGTATGTATGTGAATATCTTGTAATATCACATTCCACAAAGTTATTGACAGCTGCGTACATTCGTCATGTCAGCACCGGAAACTACACTTCGTTAGCTTAACATAAGAAGTCTTCTTGAGGTGATTTTTCAAATAAAATTGAACTATCTATAGTAAACAGAGAAGGTCTCAATGGTATTACCCCTTTCATAGGATCTCATATTAAACCTGTTACGAGTATTAATATTCTTATTTTATTATACAGAACAGTTGGCTCGGCCTTGGCCCGGAACAGCAAATACTTGCAAAAAGTAGCTGCTGCAGTCGCCTGCGACAAGGAAGCACGCATCCAGCACACGTATCCGTTTCAGGCATTTGCTCGATCGTGCAGCGTAAGGTTTGTAAAATACAGTCCCTTTCAGTGATGCGCTTCATCGGGCAGTGTATGATTTTTACAAGTTTCTTAAAATTGAGCGAGTGTGTAAATCATCACTAAGTAGCGTGGCGAATAATCAGATATATTGCAATGACAACTGAAAATTCGCGCTTTAAAAGCGAGTTTTTACGTTCACGCATGCGAAAACCGACTGGTGTCGAATGGTTTGTTGGTGATATTCCCTGATTTTCCAGAAAGTGTTAGGCTTCTTGTTAATAACCTAAGAGCTACGGTATTGCTAAACAAATACTAGCCCGAAGCGGACAGTTCCGACCAAGTCAAGAATTGATGAAATCGGTGCATATTCTGCACACTCTGAAAATAAATTTATATGACGTGTTGAAAAGAAAGGTGCACAAGGAATGTGATGCACAAACGTGGGGCTTGATTTACAGTGAGTGAGTGTTTAAGTCACGTTGTACGTCATAACGGATGCGATGCAGCATTCATGTAGCGAATATCGCGTATGAATTCCTACGTCATGGGGATAAAAAAGAGTGAATTCTTTTATCAGGTTTCATAACAGATTGTTGATGGCTTTTTGATCCACATTTGATAACTGTCTCTGATGAGGCTTGGTTTCATTCGCATGGTCACGTTGCTTCGCACACCAGTGGATACTGGGGCAGAGATAATCCCCGATTAATTCACGAAGTCCCATTACATGGTGAAAACGCAAGTGTAGTGTGTTGTAATTGCAAGCCGAATAAGAGGGCGAATCTTCTTTTAATGATACAATAACTGGACACAGATACCGTACAAACAAACTCGCACCGTAATTGTAACTGTTCTCCGGTGATAAGAGAAACACCGGGTATTTCCAGAATGATTCTGCTACAGTCCATACTGAACCCTTCGTTCAGAGTCATCAAAAGGGACCCCTAAACTTACAAGCCACTACAGTGCAATTAAAGTTAACACAATTCAATAACAATAAAACTAATTTTTCTGAGGTCTTCCTTTTATAAATATTTAGTTAAAATTCTCTCAGCTGTTTCATTAATGTCAATTTATTTTTATTCGATGCCTCACATCTATTGAACTCAGTATTAATATTTTTGTATAATAAATCCGTTATAACATACATCTTGAATATTATTCCAAGTAATAATTAGATTAACTTATGCCACCCGCCGATTCATATCATCAAGTGACTGAAGAACCCGGAACTCCCGAGAAGAGAAGAATCTATATTTACATGAGGTAGACGCAGATGTTGACAATCGGTAAGCACGGGTGCATAAAGAATGTGACGCACAAAGGTGGGGCTTGATTCACATTAAGTGGGAGTTTAAGTCACGTTGGACGTAATAACGAATGTGATGCAGCAATGTGGGGCTTAAGGCACATTTAGTTGCAATTTAAGTCATGTTAAGTGGAAACATAAGTTATAAGAAAACTCTTAATTTTGAGGCTTAAATCACATTTAGTGAAAATGAAGTCACGTTGAAAGATCACAGACAAAGATGAACAATGTGAGGACTTAGGTCAAATTAAGAAAGCCGAGAGGAAGAGGCATATGGTAGTCAATGAAGCTGTGTACATGCGAATGGTTAAGTCGCAGCAAAGGATATAATACGGGATAGAATGAAAGGAAATATATTTATAATTGGTTTACAAAAGTTTATTTATGTTAAGACTTACAAGAGCTCATGTGAAAGGCGTGATTAAATGATG
The DNA here is from genome assembly GCF_040414725.1 of Anabrus simplex. Classification (NCBI taxonomy): domain Eukaryota; kingdom Metazoa; phylum Arthropoda; class Insecta; order Orthoptera; family Tettigoniidae; genus Anabrus; species Anabrus simplex. The sequence goes on along the minus strand of NC_090266.1, from coordinate 386,468,220 downwards.
TATTTTGAAAATTATGTCCAGAATGTATTACTGTGATAGATTAATGAATTGATAATATTAGACAGATGAATTTAATTGTCAAAATTTAGTATGAGGCCTTCAGACATTTTTAAATGTATCATATCGCCAGTAAGCATTTTCAGTAACGTCATGTAGTAAAGTAGGTTTAACTAATTTGGTTAGGGTTTAGAAAATCGATATGAAGTGGTGATCTTTCCAAGTTGAGCATTTCGCCGATGCGCTCAAGTTTCCATCATAGAAATGGAAGGTAAGGAGGAGGGGATTACTCTGAAACAGTTGTTGCAAGAAATAGTTGATATGAAAGAGGAGATGACACAGTTGAATGTTAGTAATTACCTAGAAAATGAAAGAGGAGGTGACATAGTTGAATGTTAGTAATAAGGACAGTATGAGTGCAGGGAGGCAAGTATAAAGTTAATGAAAAACGAGGTAAATTTTATTGACGATTTTAATAAATCAATGGAGAGTGTTAGGGTCGATATGAACAAATCTAGTGAGAATCTTAAACTTGACTTTTATAAACGATTACAGGAAAATCAGACAGATGTTACGGCTAAGATATATAAATCAAATAAAGAGTTAAGAGAGTATTTCGATAAACAGTTTGCTGAGGTTCACTCTAAGTTACATGTAGACATTGATCAACGATTAGGCGAGAACCTTAAGATGGATCAACACTTGTGTAGCAAACAGGATGAAATGAAAAAGGAGTTAGACCAACATTTGATAGCTAGTCAAGAGGCACATAGACTATTACGCGAGAACGAAGTAGGGATTACAAGTGATTTAAGTAAATAACTAGAGGAGATACGTATGTCGATGTCTAATGGATAGGGAAAGACCATGGAAATCATTCATGAGCAGAGGGAATGTCTGTCAATTGACATTAAAGCGTTAGATTCTAAGATGGAGAGTATGTGCGGAGAGTTTGAATGTTCAGTGGTTCATTATGTGGAAACTATTGAGAAAAAGGATACTTAAGGGTAATAGAAATACATTGAATAGTCTGAAAATATATCAGGACGACATAGGCAAGAATGTTAAGAAAATGCAGAAGGAGATGATAGAATTGAAGAGTTATTTGGGGATACCAGGCAGGAAGTGTCAGGAAAAGCTCAGGGGACGCAAAATAGGATCGTTTCAACAGAAGACAAACTATATGAGATAAATGGGATGCATAATGACAAAAAGGTCGGTTTCATCAAGAGTGAGGTTGAAGATAAAAAACGGAAATTCAACAGTTGGGTATCCAGTTTTGCAGGGATGAAAGCCCAGCTAGAATATCAGCAACAGTCCCTGATTTCAATATTAGCAACCAGACGCCGAAAAATTCGTATGTACACAGTAATGTTCATGGGCATAATGAAAATGTTACCAGATGTCAAGGACCTGATCAATATGATCAGTTTGCACGAGCACCATCCTAAAAAGGTCGATGGTAGTCCTAGTTTAACACCGAAGTGATTTTTGAAACGATTAAGGGAGTACATTAAGGAGGCGAAGATTGCAGAAGAGTGGGAGTGGCGGAACGCTATTTGGAAGGTGCACCGTTGCAGTGGTTTAATGGGTTCAGATACCACTTCCATACATTCGAAAAATTCACTAAAGCATTTTTGGACAAACTAGGGAGCACGGTAGTGCAACAGAATTTGCGATTAGAATTCTATTCCCGTGGGTATACGACCATTGGTCCTACGAGGCACGTCGAATATTTTACCGTCCAATTGGTAAGGATGCGCGCACTTGAACCCCTAACATCACAACAGGAGCTTATTCAGAAACAACTGCCTCATGAAGTTCAGAGAATGTTAATTGCGTCGAAAGCAGATACCCCAATCCAAGCAGAAATTAATCTGAGACAACTAGATCATACCAACAATCAGATCGTAACGGGTGGGGGATCTCATGTACATCACGTTAACGTAATTGATAGCGTTCTAGGGAATAACGAAGAGGGTCGAAGTAACCCAAATCAGTGTAGGCCACGGCCTCAGGTTCATCAATCTGATTTCCGAAGGAATTTGGAACCACCACGTCATAGAGATGATGTCTGGGAGCTTCCTAGGAATAATATGTAGAAGAGAAGGAAAAACCAACACTGGCGAGGTTATGAAGGCCATGGTGGATATAGTAGATTTTATAAGAGAAACATCTGTGATAATGGGCAGGACCAGAGAAACAATAGGCAGCCTTATTCTCGATATAGACCAGGGAATAGATATCGGGATGGAGCTCAATATACAAACGAGCTCAGAAAACGGAGGGAGGATAAGGCGAAATGGAAGAATGCCATACAACACCAAAACACAAATACAATTTGCGATTGGGCTGAATGTTTGGCCTATCAGCAAACAACCGGCAGAGGCATGATTCGGGTATGAATCTGAATCCTTCAGCTAGCAGGTTTGACGGTAGCAGGAATTTACCAGCTAGTAAACAAACATAAACGCCAATTTCGCAGTCCCAATGATGAAAGAATCTATATGTATTTGCTGAGAGATGAACGCTGACAACTGCGAAAGGGAAACCGAGAGTTGGAGAGGAAAATGCGAACTTATGGTTTCATGGCTTGAAATGGAGAATTTTGTTCATGTAATTTCAGTACCATGAAAATCCTTCATGTTACAAGAGGATTACGAACCCATCATTCAAAGTCATCAAAAGGGAACCCTAAACTTACTAGCCATCATAGCCGCGAGATACGTTAATTGGAAGGGAGCATCCATTTTTGCATTATTAATTGAGGATAAGATGATTATCCACATGTAAATTAAAACTTGGATTGGCACAGTTGAACGCCTAAGAAATTGGAAGGAATTATCCTGTTATCAATTCTCTTCTGGCCAAATATGAAAAGATTGTGTTAGGCCGTGGGAAGTTTCTGACCGATCCGAATCCACACGCGTATGTCGTCATAGTGGAAGAAAATTATTTATCCAACCCACACTTCAGCTTTTTTGACCTTTTAGAGGCAAATTAAAGTAATGGAATCAGAAAATCCTTAATCCTTGAATTCATCATTACAGATACTAATAACAGAAATGGGACCCACCGGACGACAAAGTTGGCAAATGTTACGCAATATATTTCGTCACTCCTCGCGCCAAAACTGGGTGTATAAAGGGACCGGCAGAAGAGTAGCCATTCATTCTACTGCCAGCGGTTTACGAGTTAGGATCTGGGATCTTCTATGATCCAAAATAATCGTGCGGAAGTGAAAAGTGCATATCGAGTACTGGTGAAGGTAGTGAGACTAATCCAGTCTGTTTTTCACGCAACAAAGGAGAAAATTATGAAGTGTACAATTAAACGTATGTTCGGAGGTGCCAAGTAAAATAAGAAAAGTGACAAACATATAAAATTGCAACACAGAAGAAAATTTGTTGTTTCTGTTGTAAAAATACATATTAGTAAGTTGTAAAATACAAGTGTGAATTATTAGTGTGATAAAAAGTGAGAAGAGAATTTGTGATATGTTGTCCATGTGTGGTGATATGACGGGGTAAGTGTCATAAGCACAGGCGAACTGCCTCGTCGCCTGATGACGTCCACCGTTCAACAAAGAAGGTTTGTGACATGAATTGTACTATTTAAGTGTATTCTGCGTCATTATGTTTCATAAAATAATGGTCGAAATTTCAGGCCAGCATCTTGATGTTCCTTTTTTTGTTTGCGTAAATAATTGAGCTCTTTGTGGAGCAAGATGGTGCTCGTGTGGTTATTGGCAGAAATATTGTGGGCGATGTCCGATGTCTGAATCTCAGATTTTCAGTCAATTGTTGTAAATATTATTCGTGACGTTATCTAGTAAAGATCCGTGGCTTTGTTGTAAGAGAATTTATATGTTGAGATATTATTGGTAAAAATAAATCGTATAAAATCATTTCGAGTTTTGGGAATGTTTTTCTTTTTATCAAAATCCGTTCAACATTTTATAACGTAAAATTGTTGTAGGGATTAGCGTCATGTTAGGCCCCTTTAAACAACAAGCATCATCAACAAGGGAGTAGCATCGTGCCTTTTTTCTATGGGACGAACATGACATAAGACATGAGATTATAAGTAATATGTGAAGTTAATACAGGACATGCGAAACTATCTGAGGTCGATTAGTTATGTTGAAGCCAATGGAGTCGAATGTGAAGAAAGCGAATCGCTGGAATGTATATGATAAAATAGGTAGAGTGGAATTTATGTGTTGATTATTCAGGCAGCGTGGATAAGAATGCCCCTGATATGATTTTTAAGTCCGGGAAGTAATGCCCCGTGGAAATATGCAGTGCGATGCCAGTGATTATCGGTTCGGATTCGGACCGAAAAGGTTTTTTGACTCGAGAGAGAATTGTAACTAACACTAGGCGATCACAGATATTTAGATGTCACAAAATGTATTGGGAGAACGATTCCACCACCAGGCTAATGAGAGAAATATGGGTTGTTTCAAGGAATTCTTATCGTATTAATATTATCGCAGACAGGTCAGCAAGAGCAGGTGTTAAGGTTAGTGGTTCACTTAGCAAGAGAAGTGAGATGACAGTCTGGATTCTGAAATAAAATGTTATTCTGTGAGCTTGTTGGAGATAGACACGAAATTAATATTAAATTTTTGCATTATATAAATATGGCAATGTTACTTTGGGATTTAAATAAGAGTAAAGGATGTTCGAGCTACGACATTTGTTGAAGACAATAGCATAGACTGGGAAGAAGAAATGTTTTGTTTGTTGATATTGGAATAATTATTTGGATTTCGTTAGTTATCGAATGGGTCCGATTCTCATTTGGTTTCGTGGATTCGTTAAATTCGTTGTGAGGTTTAATTTTGTATAATTTTTTTAGTGTTCGTGTCACTGCGTACGACAGTGAGTGTGGCTTTGACTCACGTGTGATTATTGAACATGGTTAGGTGATAGCCGACCACACCGACCACACGGAATAATTTGTTGTAAATACTACTTAGAATAATGCAGGGTTAAGATATATAATGGCGCAGGAATGATTTATAATGTCATTATTCCATATTTTATGAATTGCAATGAATTAACATCCAGCGCTGGAGAGATCGCTAGTTTACAATGTTAGTTTATTTTTATGATAGTTGTCACCAAATCAGATATCCTGTTCAGTCTGCAATGATTAGCGTTCATTTTATTTTCAGTGTTAATCACTATCCAAGTCAACTCAGTCTGCAGTGATCAGCACTTTGTTTTATGGATGATTGTCAGTCAAATTAGGCATCCGGTTCAGTCTGCAATGATCAGTGTTCAGTTTATTTGCAGTGTTAATCATTGTCCAAGTCAGATAGTCAACTCAGTCTGCACTGATCCGTAGTTAGTTCGTTTTCATGTATGATCGTTAGTCAAATTAGACATTCTTTTCACTCTGCAATGATAAGTCTACTCCTGCCGACTGTCTAGGTAAGACTGCAATGATAAGTGCTTAGTTGTTTTAGCGACATTCATAAGTTCAACTGAATTTGTCAGATGAAAATGTAAACATTCCAAATATCCTAGTTTCAAGAAAACTAGAAACAGACTGTCTAGCTTGTGAACTAATTATTTCATACAAATAGTTGCAATTACAAAGTTATTTAATACCCTCAAGGCTATCATTTTGCGTCATAAAAAAACTTCTGAACGCTCGCTCCATTATGAATAAAATTGATCAAAAGTAGTAGGAAAGTTTTCCTTTTTTCATCTGAACACAAATTGAAAACATATATTGAATTAAAATTCACTGGATTTGGTTTATTTTTCTCTATTTATGTATAATGTAACATTAAATCACAAACAAAGGACTTAATTTAAACTCATATCTACCAAAAAGTTATGGAAAGTTACAATCATTTGCATACACAAGAAGTTTTCTACTGTGCTGAAAGAAAAGGTCTATCCACTGTCCTCATCATCTTCAACAGTGTTTTCAGTAGGCCACGTTAAAATGCTTCCATAGAATTCTTTGTACTGATCAGGTATGCATTGATTTATTTTTGAAATATCTTGTAATTTCTGCACTTTGATAGGAACTCGTTCTGTGTAGGCCATCTGCGTCGGTAACTCAAAGTTTCCCAATTTTAAGTGTTTGAACACATGACAGTTGAGATCATCAAAGAACTCACTTGCAAAAACATACCCGTTATCTTCCCCTTTACAAATGAAATGCTTGTAATTGCTAATTTCAAGAGATTCGTTTGGTGTGCCTAAGCTCTTTGCAGTTTTCTTGAAAAATATTGGCCACCACTTTTTATAATCTATTATATCTTCCGTTCTTACTTTTTTCACTTGAAACAAGGGTTGTTTCTATTTTGCGGAAATTATTAAATCACAATATTGCTCAGGTGAATATATCCTGTCATGGTGAAGAATTACTCGTTTGATGGTTCAAAAGTCACATGGGAGGAAGCTGTGAATCTACCAGAAACAGATAGGCCCATTATAAATCTAATGTAAGGTTCCGGTTTTGGCCTGGGCATGCATTACTGAATATGTTCAGCTCCTTTACTTGGGGTGGAATATCATTTACAATGTAATCGTTCAAAAACGAACAAATTTCGTTAGGTCCTTTCTTAGCTTCACCTTCATGGTAAGTATAAAATACTGCCTTATTATCCCCCAAGCTATGCACACAGAAGACAAATTGCTATAGTTTACGGAGGTAAAACATTTCCTGAACCTGGTAGATACGGTAGAGGTAGGTTCTGCATAAAGTCAAACACTTTTCCAGAGACGTCACCCTAATTTTACACATTTCTGTGACAGCTTCGATTTTCTTGTCAAATTTACCGGCTCTCCTCTTGTGCACTAATAGTTCAGCCACTGCAGCTCGTATAGCAATATCGTTCAATGAGGAAGATTTTGTTTTTGAATTTAAAGCCTCGCATGTTGAACAAACATTTACTTGCGGTCGCCCTAAACGGTAACTATAATTTTCTTGAGAGTACTGAAGGAAATACTTATAAGTAATCACTTCTTCTAGTTCTGGATATTTTGAAATCAATAAATTATGAAGAAATTTACAGTTCAGACCGGCTTCTAAGTAACTAACAGAAGTAGTACCATAGTGGCTAACTCTTTTGGGAAAAGAGTCTATGTGAGAATAAACTTTGATAAGCACATCTAGTGAAATTTTATTATGTTTCTCATGCCTCCCTCGCATATCATCAGGTGGGGCACCTTTGGCTAAAAGTGATGCTAATCTAAAAAGAGCTTTGCTACTTATAGCATGTAATGTTAGGAAATCATTACGACTTACCTCAAGCCGCTCAGTGTTCTTGATGGTATGATATTTAAATGAGAATGCAAACTGCTTTGACTCTGATGTAGTAGTCCTATGCCTACTGGCATTGTGACAGTCAATCAAACCCATTATGTATGTGTCTCTCTCATTCTTAGGTCTACCGCTGTAAAGAGTACTAACTATTTGCTACTTTTCCTCATCATCAAACATTGTAGTGCACTGCTTTTTGCACTTACAGTCTGGTCCACTTGTCTTCTTCTCTACTAACTTGCCTTTTGTCGTTACAAATTCTTCACCTCTCAATCTTGCTTCTTTCATTACCTTTGTCATATTGCCGCTAACTCTTCGTTTCTTTATTGGACTTTCACCCTCTGATTCAGACATTTTAAAAAGTGAAATTCTAATGAACAGAAAACTCTAATAACCTTACATCACAGCGAGTTGACTGCATAAAGTTCAAAACACATAACCTCAAAGCAACAGAATAGAGAAACAACACTCTAGTTAGTTGTAGCAGAAAGGAACAACAGACAGCGCTCCAAGTGCGTGACCATGTAACCACTTCAGGTGAAGAAAGAACACATTTCGGGAATCTTATCTTACTTCAACTGACCAGGAACTTTCCATCGCTTGCAATCTCATTGAAATAAGTGGAATATTTTCCTTCTTCGTAGATATTACTGCATCTTAGCACATTGCACAAAATGGCTATCTCAGTCCATGACCCATTCAATTAGATGATTAGCACAGTTTGCAAGGACCAGTGGTTAGTTTATTCCAGTGAGAGTAACATTTTGAGGATAATCATTACACGAACAGTTTAGTCTGTAATAATTGTGCGTTAGCTGACTTGTATTGAAGTTGATTACTGATATTAAATGTTTAAGATAAAATGTAATTCTGTTGATGATAGTACGGATCAAAGTTTTTGAGTCGCACATATCTCCATTGGTCATGATGATGGTTGTGTTTAGTGAACTCAACAACAAATCTTCCTTTTATATGAGTGAAATGTTTCACCTTGTTTCGTACCACAGTAGTGGTCATGATTATTGTAATGAACTATGTTTTCCACGTTTTGATGAAGACCATTTGTTTAATATAAATTCGCGTAAGTTGCTATTGATAACCTGGTGATGTTTATTATGACACCGTCCATTACGTTACTCTTTTAATTTTTTGTTGCTATCATTCATAAATGGTCGGATTAAAATAATTTAATAATTATTCAGTGAAGCGGTAAGATTAATTTTCGGATTTACGTGCTTATTGGTTTATTCATTTTGAATTAGCCTATTATAAACTAACATAACTTGAAAGTTATTTGTGTGTTCACATAAATGTATACTCAGGTTTTTATTTTATTTTATAAGTATTGTAGTTCAGTGGAACAGTACTCTATGTAATTTAAAAATGTATTATTAAAGTAACTTTATTTTTGGGGTCTGGTTGTGACACAACATGGTGCGTTCATGTATTTTTACAGAGAAATCAGGGGTTCATAACATTGAATTTTGGAGCACCATACCTTGCCAAGGAGCAAGTTAAACTGTACAGTTAATTCCTTTTCAAGGTGTAATTAATCGGTTCGGTTCGGAGGTTGTTTCAGTTTGATTAAAGGTCCATTCTGTGGCTGATGGTATCCTACATGGTATTTTATTATCGGTGGATAACCTTAGTTAAAAGAAAAATTCGAAGGTTGGTTGCGGAAACTGAATCTTCACGGGCCAAGTGAATCGACCAACGGCGTTACTTGTAAACCAATAGTAATATTCAGGTTTTTCTCTTATCATTTTTATTTGTTCTTGAATTCTATTTCGGCAAAGGCAGTTTATGTTAACTCAAAACAAAAAACTATTTTCTGAGCTCTTCACTTTATCCACATTTAGGTCAAATTTCTGTCAGCAGTTTCATTAATGTCATTTTTTATTCGATGCCTCACATCTGTTGAACTTAGTATTAATTATTTTATATAATAAATCCATTATAGCCCACTCCTTGATTATTATTTCAAATAATAATTATATTCCCTCATGCCACCCGCCGTTTCATGTCAACAAGTGACTGAAGAACGTGAGACCCCTGATAACAGAAGACATTACATTTACAAGAGCTAGAGGCAGATGTTGACAATCGGTAAGCAATGGTGCAATACTTCCGAAGATTCCATAGACGACATAAAAATGTTTTTCGTGGTGGGGTAATTTGTAAAGAATTATGGCTACCTCATTTGCCATATCAGACCGTGTGTGACATTTACTTGTGGAGAATTCAACAAGTTTATAGGAATACCTTCCACTCTATAGAGGAAGAGCAGGGCAATATTCCGGCAGAAATTTGGAGTATCACCGAAGAAGAACTCATGGGTGTGGAAAGTAATGTTATCAAGAGAAGTCAGGAATGTGTGACTGCAGATGGAATTCACTTTCTATATCACGTATATAAAAATTACTATACAGAAACTGAATACTGAGCATGCAATCAATAGACTGAGTGGGCAGTTACACATCGATAATCCGCACTTACGGACACGGCATGAATGTGCTGCTTCGGCCCACGGCCGATGTAACCACTCTGTAAACGTGTGTAAAAATTTTGGTTATTTTAATGGTGGTAAGTATCTTAATTTCTTCAGACACTTAAAAATAAATAGGATAGACTTGACTAAATCCGTAGTATTGATGCAAAATTCGAAGTATGGGGCAAATTACAATGATTATAAAATTAATATTTTTAGCCAGGAAAGTCTGTTAGTAGTGTATTTTGTGGGTCCGGCGGCCTCCGCCTCCGCTGGCCTCTGGAAGGGGGCCTCCTCCATCGGGTTACGTCGCAGCGTGGGTGGTTTGAAATGAGGATTGCTGGTTAAGAGTGTACCCTTAAACTAACATGACGTTATGCTGGCTACGTATTCAGGCTTAACCTTACAGACCTCGGGCTCGACTCGAGGCTTAACTTTAGAAGGGCGATAACTTTACAAACCCAACTTCGATTCTCGAGTGCAAGTTTAACCTAACATTCAACGTTATTATAGACAAGAGTGCAAAGTTAAGGCAGCAGGCTCAGGTTCGTCTCCAGCTTAACCTCATGGGGGAGTTAAATTCGATCCCAGGCTTAACTAAACTAGACAAGATTGCGGTTATATCTTGTTCTTATGAGACCTGGTCCAGGACAACTTCAGGGCTTTGGAACTGAGCTTGGAATATTGAACAATATGGCAGCTAGACATTGTACTAATGGAACAAGGGTGATGGTGTAATGCTTAACACTTATAGGGGCTTAACGTTGGAAGGCTACTTCACGGATTCGGAGCTGAACTTGGAATTTTGAACAAGATGGCGGCTATACCTAGGACCTAAGAAAGGTCCCATTCGAGGAGGGGTGAGCCAACTAGAAGGTGACTCCTCCTCTCTGACCAGGGCGGCTACACAGAGTGTTCAATGGGGCTTAGGAGGTGGTTAAGGCTTAACACATATACTTTACGCACGATGGCGTAACGTTGGAAGGCAGTCTGAGAAATTCAGTGCTGAACTTGGAAATTTGAACGAGATGGCGACTACACATTAACACTAGTGGGACTAGGTAGATGATGCAAGGCTTAATTATGCATATGCATAGCTTATATAGAAATAACGTTAGAAGGCAACCACAGTGTCTTGGAGTTGAGCGAACGCGTTAAGGTCTAACTGGCTAAAGGGCACTCAAAGGCTTAAGGGCACTTAATGGCTAAAGGGAACTAAAGTAGAAAAGGTCTAAGGCGCACTAAGGGGCAAAAGAGCTAAAGGGCACAAAAGAGCAGAAGGGCTAAACGACTAAAGGCCTAAATAGCTAAAGGGCAAAGGGGATAATGAGCTAAAGGGATGAAGGACACTAAAGAGCTGAAGGACACAAGGACTAAAAGACGCGTCTGGAACACTCAGTTTCTGATTTTAACTTTCGAGCTTTTAGTTTTGAAATTTAGAAACTTATGGTAGCCGACAGTATTTTTACACCACTTACAGATTAAAACTTCGTGTTCAGATCTGAAAAAACTGTCCGCGCTAAAACTGCAAGTTGGCTCTGGTTATGTGACTCATGAACTATCTTAAGCTATTAGCTTCGTTCCGTTCATGCAAGTGAATCTGGAACTGGTAACAGATATTCACATGGTACACCTCATAAAATCATTTACAGGTGATACGGTTGAGTGAAGCATGGTAGGTGCTATACTGTGCTATACTTCAAAGCTGATCGTTTCATATTTAGCTCAGAGCTCACACTGTCGATGCTATCAAATTCAAAATACGGTACAAACATCTCTCGATCTTCTGATTTTGGAAACGGTCTAGCTGGGGGTAAGCTTTTTGAAAACTTCACGATTATCAGAAATGTCTCCAACACTCAAATTTTGATTTGAACATTTCGTCCTGGTAGATTTGAAAGATAGAGACTTTTAACTGCCTATTGCATTGTTTACAGCACTTACTAGGGGAACCCGCCAACTGCAACAACCCGATTTGCCAGAAACTTTGCTTAGTGAAAGGGCGACCGAAATAAACGGACACGTGTTTCGGTTTATCCGTTGACACTTGATCGTTGTGGAAAAAATGACGGTTGAAGCACTATACTTCCTCATTATCACTGCTTCCCAACTCTCTCTACTGTGTATTAGAATCAGCAGCATGTCGGAGGCAATGTCGCTTTTGTTGATCACCACGCGGGAGTGGGGCTGCTTGGACCCTCGAAGTCAATAATGTATCTACCCATTCCGCCTTCATACGGTCTGCCAACTGTTGGTCTCTCCAGTAGTCCACCACTCGCGGTCATCAAGCATGAGTGATCCTGGGGGACTGCTGAGGGTTCTGCCCTGACCGATGGGCTCCTTCATGGAGACTGTGAGGTTAGGTTAGGAATGATATGTTGGGGTGGGCTGTGACATCATGATGACGTTAGTGGTCATTGACCATATTGAACCGATTGAGTTAGCACAAATTTAAGGTCGCGTAGCTCTGAGCTTGCATTCGGGAGATTTGATAGTATCTAATGAAGTTCCGTTAAGAACGAAATACGTCATTCTGCTTTTATTTAACGGTTCCTTTTTCTGGTATAATATGTAAGTAATAGAAGTAGTGTATTTTGGATGGTCCGACGGCCTACACCTCCGCTGGCCACTGGCAGGAGGCATCCTCAGCTGGGTGTGCTGGCTAAGAGTGCATCCTGAACTTTACGCATGCTATGTGTTCAGGCTTAACCGTACAGGCCCCAGGCTTAACCGTATAAGGACATTAACTTTACAGATCCAAGTTCGATGCCGAAAAGTGGAACCTTAACCTAACAGCCAAGAGACAAGAGTGCAAGCTTAACCTAAAAGGCACAGATTCCTTTCAACGCTTAACCTCACATGAGCGATAACGATACAGACTCAAGTTTGTGATTCGATCCCAGACTTAACCAAAATTTACAACAGAAAAAACATGCGAGTCGAAATTCTGGCACTACGATGTCATGAAACGATGCCTTCTAACATCAATTTCGAAGGTTCAATCCTAGCTCTGTTCAAAGTGCTCAAATACGTTAGCCCTGTAAACTTACGTGAAAAACTCCTGCGGGACAAAGTTTCAACGTTCACGTCCTGAACAACTATCTTTGCGAACTCACACTGGATGTAATAGTGTTTTAGGGGAGGTCTAGAATTTAATTCTTGATTGTTAGTAGCGCCTCTATCGAACTTCCTCCTCCTACTTCTCCATGCAAAAAAAGTAGCGTGCACATACAGGGTCTCTCATAAACAGACGGTGTTTGTACTCTGCGCTACGGCAGCTGCAGTGTGGAAGGCGTGCGCAGCCTTCCCGTGTTCAATCTGAAAAGCATGAGTCGAAAGTCTGAATCTCAGCTGTTAACATTGGTAGACAGTTATCATTGCAACACAGCATTTCGTAAGTAAAACTTCTTGTTTCATGTTAATGGTCGTGAACAGTCTTAACTCTAACTATTAGTGTGCAGAAAATAGCAAAGGTGTTTATGAAGTCCCACATTATGATGGGAAGATGGGTGTTGGGTGTGCTGTTAGTGCAAGACGAATAATTGGGCCTATTCTTTCGAGACGACATTAAATGCAGAGGAGTACCAAGATAACATTTTGATGCCGTTCTTCCACCCGGTAACGGAAGAAGAAAAGTCTCGTGGGTGGTTTAATCAAGATTCAGCCCCTGCTCACTCAGCAGAAATTTCACTTCTTACAAGTGTTTGAAGACTGAGTGATCAGTGCTGGTTTATTTACCCCTCGCTCTCCAGATCTAACAATGTGTGATTTTTTACTTGTGAGGTAAATTGAAAGAAAAAGTGTTTCGAAGAAACCTTCACGCATTGGAGGAAATATTACGAATGAAATCAGAAGTATTACAATGGCAGAACACACTCGCGTCAGCCAGAATGTGGTAATCAGACACAATGCCTACATAACCCAGGAAGGACAACATTTCAAGCATATTTTATAAGGTAAGGTTTAAAATAAGCAGGGCGGCCGCGCACGGCGTAAGTTCGGCTGAGGCAGATGTCGCAGAGCAGAGTACAAACCCCGTGCGTTCGGTCTGAGTTTATATGAGAGACCCTGATATAGACTTCTCCTTATAGATCTAATAGCAGTGCACAGGCGCAGCTTTCTCGTCCTCGTCCACGTCCTCCTCAGCGAGCGTCAAGAAACATGTGCACGGACACGTCACGAGCTGTCAATGTAGAACGTACTCTGTGCTTAGTTGTCAAATAAAAATAAAGTGCACTCTCATGTAAAATGTGAACTGCACTTTATCAGCTATCCTACCAACTTTCTCAGTGGTTAACATTCAAAACGCGTACAATAATACTGTAATAATGTTTTTGGCTTGAAGTCCCACTAACCACTTTTACGGTTTTCGGAGACGCCAAGTGCTCTTTTACGTGCCAGTAAATCTACCGACACGAGACTATCGTATTTGAGCACTTTCAAATGCCACCGGACTGAGCCAGGATCGAACCTCCCAAGTTGCGGTCAGAAAGCCAGCGCCTCAATTGTCTGAGCCAGCTAGTCAGTCCAAGAAACTTGCCAAGCGTTCAAACGTTGCCTCAGTGCGCATGCAAGTCTCCATCAGCACGTGCTCTGTCATATTCAGAAAACGTGCGCGAGCGCTGTTTCAAATCATACAGAACTCATTCTGTCAACATTCAAATTACGCGTTCCTTGTTCCAAACCATATCGCCAACTTGAGACACCAAACGCCATCTCTCTGCTGTCAGATATGCAAAACAGGTACTGAAATGCACAAGTTTGTCAGATGTATTGTTCTTACCGTTAGTGGCGACCCTTATACTTCCTCGATTAAGCTTCCTTGCATACTGCCACACCCTCTCTATCGATGGTCTAATGAACGCTTAATGCGTATGCTGCCCTCTCTAGGAACAAACTAATGAACATTGTCCGTCATCTGTCAAGAGAAATGGACTCTATTTCGCCTCCATACCGATATCTTGGATTGCTAGCGCACTCTATATTCATCTTAAGACAAACGTGCTGCCATCTGCCAACAAACTAATGAATTTTTCCCCCACCACATTCTCATACCGCCATCTTCAATTACTAGCGCATCTATACCCCGTCGACCTCCTCATATCCCTCATTCCCTGCCTCACATTAGAACATAAAATGCATGAGACCCCCGAAAACCCGGCATTCTATCTCCGGATAGAACGCCGACCGCTGTTCTCTCCAGCGATCCACCGCCCTTGGGCATCAAGCCTGAGGAGGAGGACAGCGAAGGTGACCAATAAAGTTTTTGGTGGACCAATGGATGGTCCAGTGGGTGATCCCATTCCCTCCCCCCCCCCCAACAATTTTGGTGGTCCAAGAGACAGTCCATGGAGAGAACCAGTCACTAATCTGACCGATGGCCTCCTCCGTGGAGCCTGTGAGTTTAGGTTAGGACTGTTAGA
Source organism: Anabrus simplex (assembly GCF_040414725.1). Taxonomy (NCBI): domain Eukaryota; kingdom Metazoa; phylum Arthropoda; class Insecta; order Orthoptera; family Tettigoniidae; genus Anabrus; species Anabrus simplex. Next base: position 386,453,022 of record NC_090266.1, on the reverse strand, counting down.
CTACGACGTCATGACATTGTGGCGTCATGATGATTTCAGGGGTAACTGAACTTGCTGACGCTGCACCAATGAAAAATACTTACTCAGCAATATTCAAATGGTAAGCCTCGGCTCAGAAGCGGCCTTACCCTACTACTCACAGACTACAAGTACGGTACGCCATTATAACAGTAAGAATTTTCTACTGCGTGGTCATTGAAAGATAGTATTGATTTACTGACTTAATACCACTACTGTCCGGCTCTGTGGTGTAGTGGTTACTGTAATTAGCTGCCACCCCCGGAGGCCCTGTTTTGATTCCGACTGTGCCACGAATTTTAAAAAGTATTAGGAGAGCTGGAACGGGGTCTACTCAGCCTCGGGAGGTCAACGGATCAGAAGGGGTTCGATTACCACCTCAGTCATACTCGAAGTGGTTCCCCGTGGTTTCCCACTCCTTCTCCAGCAAATGCCGGGATGATGCCTATCTAAGCCACAACCGCTTCCTTCCCTCTTCCTTTTCTATCCCTTCCGACCTTCACATCCACCCACAAGGCCCCTGTTCAGCATAGCAGGTGAGGCCGCCTGGGTGAGGTTTTGGTCCTCCTTCCATTTTTATCCCTCGACCCGAAGTCTCACTCTTCCGAACACTGCCCTTGAGGCGATAGAGGTGGGATCCCTCAATGAATCCGAGAGAAGAACCAACCCTGGATGATAAACGAATTAAGAAAGGAGATAAAAATTATATCATTACTAATGTGTTACTGAGGTTATACCTTGATGCCTGTTTACGAAATATGGTGCCAGACAAGGGGAATATTTTGAATGGCTGCGTTCTGCGTATGTCATTTTTTAACTTCACAAGAATGGCAAAGAAACTTCATTTCCTTCAAACCAGATGCAGAGTAAAAAGAATGAAGAAAGCCGTTTCAGTTCTTACTTTCTTATCTACTCTTCCGTCTTTTTCATGTTCTTCTTAATGTTATTGCTATTTTTATTTTGGATTCCTTTGAGGTTTAAGGATATCGCTAGTCGCTTACGGAGTGTACAATTGCGTCTGGCGCCTGGATGGTAACCTGTGCCCAGGAAGTGTCAGCCGTAATGCATGTAATTGTAATTATCTTGGTGTAAGATAGGGATAAACACAACAGGGCTTTCTGTAAATTACTATCCCTGCATGCACCGAGAGTATGTGAAGAAACCCTACGGTAACACTCCGGTAAATTTAGTTGCTGTAGCACGTTGCCGAACTGTACAATGTTAAGATCATAACTTCATGGAAGTGAGTAAGAAATGAGTTTTAATTTCAAATATAATATTTTATCGAAATGGCAATCAAAATCTGTCGTTAACATTGTTTTTATGTTTACAACTCTGGTTGTTAATGAGCGTGTCCGTCAAGTTTATGGAACGAATGGAGAGCGGGTTAAAAGAAGATGGTCTTCCACCACACTTATCAGTAATATTTACGTTCCCACCTGGGAACTTTTGTGTTTGGAACGCTTAGCATTTGACTTCTGAAGGTTACTTCACTGAAGATGTATAAGCTACTTTATGAGTTTATAGACCGAGTTTGATTATTTAATTAACTCCTCTTCTTTCCTTTCAATGTAATTCCTACGTATAATGAGGAACGTTCTCCAGTCGGCTGGTGCATGAACTGGGCAGGAGTAGTAGGGCTGGGCGGGTTTTAAAACAATGTGAGCTGAATCAGCATTTCTTTTATTGACCCCTGCCAAGGCCAGTGACCCCATAATGTCACTGCCACGTGACCGTGACGTCAAGGCCACGTGCTATTGTTTACAAACCAGGCCACGTGCCCGTGACAGACCCTTACCTCACGTGGGCGCGGCTAACCTCACCGCTGCCATCTTGACAGCTCCTAACCTTACTTAACGCAGCTAAATTCAGTGCTGCTATCTTGACAGGTCCTAACCTTACTTTTGTGGCCACATGAGCACGAAATTTCAACAGGTGAACGTGGCTAACCTGACAGCCGTCATCTTGACAGGTCCTATCCAAGTGCACTTCTTTGGCGCTGAATTTGAAGAAGAGAACGTGGCTAACCGGACAGCCGTCATCTTGACAGGTCCAAACTACGTGCAATTATTAGGCGTGGATTTTGATGAAGTGCGCGTGGCTAACCTCACAGCCGTTATCTTAACAGGTCCTCACAACGTGCACTTGTTTGGCGGGGATTTTGAACAAGTGCTCGTGGCCAACCTTACTGCTGTCATCTTGACAGGTCCTAACCACGTGCATTTATTGGCGAGGATTTTGAATAAGTGTGTAAGGCTAGCCTCACTGCTGCCATCTTGTCAGGTCCTAACAACGTGCTTGTGTTCGGTGCGGAATTTTGAACGACCCTAACCACACAGCTGTTGTCTAGACGGGACTTAAACACGTGCTTTTTGACAGGTGGAATTCTGAAAAATAGAAGGATCTTAACCTCACAACTGTTATCTTGACGGGACTTAGCCAAGTCGACTGTTGTCTAACCTAGGTTTAGGGCTAGATGCCCTTCCCAACGCCATCCTGCTAGATCACCTTCTCGATACCATCTTAGAGGGGCCTAACCTCACAAGGTCCTAGATGCCCTTCCCGACACAATCTTAGAGGGGCCTAACCTCAGAGGACTCTAGTTTCAAGGCTAGCTTCCCTTCTCGACATGCCCCCTCTCGACTAGTGTCGGCTACTGAATGCATGATTCGAAGCAGTGTATCGATTCATTCAAGTGTCCGAGTGAAACGATTCACAGGAATGGCGAGCTCACGGCACACGATTCAGCTTACTCCCAGCGGACAGTGCTGAGTGGCGCACTCACTGGACGTTGACGGGGAGCCGAGCTTCCACTACAGCGAGACAGTGAATCATGGCACATCGAAAGAATCGTGAACGAGCACGGCTCAGTGAGACAAGATACACACGGCTCCTCATCGGCACACTGGACACTGGCGGAGAGCCGTGCTTCCGCTGCAGCGAGACATACAGTGAGCCATGTCACACCGAAAGATTCGTGAACGAGCACGGCTCAATTTGACACAAGATACACACGGCTCCCCATCGGCACACTGGACACTGGCGGAGAGCCGAGCTTCCGCTGCAGCGAGACATACAGTGAGCCATGGCACACCGAAAGATTCGTGAACGAGCACGGCTCAGTTTAACACAAGATACACACAGCTCCTTATCGGCACACTGGACACTGGCGGTGAGTCGAACTTCCTCTGATGCAATACATACAGAGCCATGGTACATTGAAAGAATCGTATGCTATAATGGACTCTCGATCTCAGCCCATTTGAAAATAATATCCAATAGCATTCACTGTCCTCTTCTTACAAGGAGGTTTAAATAATAGATGGATTTATTTGCAGTGTTAAAAAGGTAGTCAAAACATAATTCTGAAGTAGCTAGTAAGTAGGTAGGCTATTAGGTTATACTATTTATTAGTTTAATGAATCTTAGTATTATAACTTAGTTGGCATTTGACAATTAATTAAACTCGACTCTAGCCTGCTCTATGACTACCACTCAAAAGTACCTGTTTTATATTGGGAAGAACGGTTCAGTATTCTCTCAGTTCATATGTCACATCGTTGCAGAAGACTTCAGTCATATGTGCACAGTAAGTGAGCCGACTGACACAATAACTTAACCAAGAGTATGTTGAATCAGAAAACCAGCGGGCTACTGTACATCTCGGGTAGCCCATACAAAATATGACGATTTAAAAAATCCTCACCTGATAGAAAAATAAACATTTCCAAAAATGACTGAGCGAGTTGGACGTGCGGTTAGTATCGCGGAGCTATGCGCTTGCATTCGGAGGATGGTGGGTTCGAATACCACCGTCGGCAGCCATTAAGATGGTTTTCCGTATTTTCCCATTTTCACACCAGGAAATGCTGCGACTGTACCTTAATGAAATCCATGGCTGCTACCTTCCTAATCCTAGACCTTTCCCATCCTGCGTCGCCGAAAACCTTCGAAGTATTAGAGTGACTAGCATTTTTTCCAAGAAAGAGTTCATAGTATGAAGACTAGATGGCAGCAGCTAGCACTGAATGCTGTTGCTGCTGTCTTACCAGTACATACTACAGAGATGCAGTAGGAGCGGTGACTAATGTACCGTGAATCGGATCACTGAATCGGTTCAGTAACGTGAATGGAATCAAATGAACTGGTTCAGTAAAATGAATCTAATGTCCCATCACTACTCCCGACACCATTTAGAGGGTGTCTAACCTCAGAGGACTCTAGTTTTAAGGCTAGCTGCCCTTCTCGACATAACCCTTTCTGACACCATCCTCCAGAGGTCTAAATTTAGAGGACCCTAGTTTTAAGGCTAGATGCCCTTCTAGACATACCCCTTCCCGATTCTATCTTGGAGGGGCCTAGGGACCCTATCTTTAAGGCTAGCTGCCCTTCTCGACATGAGCCCTTCCTGGCCCCATCTTGGAGAGGAGGACCCTAGTTTTAAGACTAGCTGACTTTTTTGACATGCCCCTTCCCGACACCATCGTAGAGGGGGCCTAACCTCAGAGGACCCTAGTTCTAAGGCTTGTTGCCCTTCTCGACATGCCCCCTTCCCCTCACCATCTTAGAAGGGCCTAACCTCTACATTCCGACAGACAAATAACTATGAACACCCTCCACCTTCTCGAAAACGCATCTGTGTTATGGTGAGGTCTGCTTAAGGCCTTACATCTCCATCCGGCAGATAGATGTCCATCCTTATCGTCTGGTGCTAATAGATAAAGTAACGCCTCCTACCCCCTCCTCCTCCTCCTCCGGATGCCCTTTATTGCGCAGGGAAGTTGATTAGGTAAAATGAATAATGAAATGAACAATAATGTACATCTACTTTTAAGGTTTTCAAACAAAACGACAATCATAATTTTTATATTAATACATATTGTACCGTACCCAGGGGTAAATACCCTCTAGGACGATGCCTCCATTCCTGTATGAACATCCGACTAACTCAGGGTTGGGCAGAGTGTGGGTTGGTTGTCGATTGGGTCAGGATAAAAAGTCGAAGTTCTACACTAAAATAGCAATCAATAACAGGAAATGGAGGTATAACACGAATGAGAAACAATCATAGGGGGTAAGATGGATTTATTAATAAATATCCCCGATCAAATCACACGAAAATAAATTGAATCAAGAAAAATAAAAATTTTGTAAAAGAAAAATAAACTCAAAGTGTAAAAATAATTCGAAATTAGAAACGTTAATTGAATAATTGTACAAATTTGACATTAAAAGAAAAACAAGTTCAACAAAGAACATTAATATATATCAAGGCTGAACTTCTTCTATTAGTCCAATGTTTAAGTTGTATGGCAACAAGTGTACGCAAACACTGCCATATGGTATTTCCGTATGGAGTTTCACACTATCGCATCCCAACGATACGGTTTCAAAACTAAGTTACTCCCGAGAGTCGTCAAACTATTTCCGTAAAATAAAAGTTACATAATAAGAAAAATTACGACGGAAAGAAAAATAATTAAGACGCACCGGACGCTATGTAAGGTATGCAAAATACTAGGGGCAAATCCTACACTATATTTACAGCAATACAAATATTCAAACTAAACATATATATACATCGGATTTCGAGTAAAGTCTTAAATGCTACACTGCTTCTAATGTGAATCCCGGTTCACTACAAAAGATCTAGACAGAACTAGATAAACCAACAATACTTCAGCACTCGGGCTGTTCCTTTTAAAAACAACGAGACAAGGTATACAATCATAAATAATAATGTAGAACCATCCTGTAAGAGAAAAACATATAAATAATCCTTGATATCATGAAGAAAGCAATGGGCAACATTGCCTCCTTCTGCTGCGTTTGAGCGCTCAACAGCGCGGTCATCCGTCATGTACTTCCGGGTAGATTACGAGCTGTAAAGAAATATAGAACTCCACTACGCTAAAGATTGGATTTTGTCTCCCGTGGCCGCCGCAAGTAAATACTGTCTCTTTCACACATGCCGATAACACAGGCCAGGAATCTGCTTGCCATGAGATAACGCCCATCATCAACTACACGGAAACTCCCGTATATTCATTGCTTCTTAGCATGCTTGGGCCATTTAACAACATCAGACTCAATAGTCTGGAATTAACACTGTCCATTCTGATCACAATATACACTCAGAAGACACTAAGCAGGCACACACATCTGCATAATACTCTATCTTGTCAGGCATACCATCAGCCTGCACCAATACATTATAATTCAGCATGCAATTATTATCTCATTATTCCTCATGAATCCCACTGGCCTTTCCACATAATGAGACGCAGTTCAAGTCCTTGGCAGACCATCAGGCAAACAGAATCCAACTTAACTTCAAAGATCTTAATTTTACAACGACGTTCTGCAGCTCATTCTGGCAGCTTCTGTAAAACCATGCATCATGCAAAATAGCTATACCTGTCTCTCTGAATAACCGAAATAAAATGAATTGATACGTGTTTGACGTAATATAAAATGAACCTGTCGATCTAGCCCTTCTAGCCTATATACAAGGAAAACTCGGAATATCCTACGCTAAGTACTATATTTACAACAATAACTGATCCTATCAATCCCTCATTTTCCCAAACATCTACTCATAAAGCAAAATGAAAATAAATAAAAAACATGCATTAATCTCGTATCCGAATCTATCATAGTAACAAAGTTAAACAAACACATGCCGTCAGGCTTACTTTATATGAAAATAAAAATTCTATCTACACTGCCCTAGTACCTTAACATAACTTACATATCATGCCGTAGATAATACATGCGTCTTACTTTACATTCTACGTGACTCTCGGGAAACCAGGATAGCAGCTTACATCCCCACTACTTATTGGTTTACTCCATGTTAATCACAGCATTAACATGTGGGAATGCACTTCCTTCCTCTACAGGCGTATCCATCATCTTGCTGGAAAATAATTCACTGGAACACAGAAGACTATTATTGATAATCTCTTCGCTGCTTAATGCTGCGAGCCGCAATACCCTTTCTTTTACCAGATCAGCTAACACACTGATTCACATATATATAACACACTTCACTTAAAGGGTAAAAATACAGTTTTTAAAGCAGCCCACGGTTCGGTACGGAAGTTCCACGCGAATACGCGCCCGTCGCGAAATAGTGAAACAATAGCACGTTTCCACTACACTTGTTACTCAGCGGTCACTAAACACCGTCTTTATCAATAGAAAGTAAACTCTGCCAAAATTGTACTATTTCATTTGCTCAAGCACAGTAAATATTGCGACTGTACAATTTGAAGTATCAATGAAACTCAGTTACTATTACAGGAATGATACCACGTTAATCACGATCACCAGCCACAGAGTTAATACATCCGCACTGCTCAAATTTCAACTACGGAATACAGAGTTAGTACGACCGTACTGCTCAAATCTTTACTACGGACTGACGCTCTCCAGAGCTAAGGGTTACTGAGGAGGCTTCGGTGACGCCAATAATGTTGGGGTTCCCGGGTGTCTGAACCAACCACCAATCAGAAAGTTCGTCATGTATGATGACATAATACTTATTGTAATATATTTACAAAACACAGCTCAAACACTAGCAAATCTCTTCCACCAATTTTTATAATATATTTCCAAATATATCTGACTTCAGAAACTGTGGAAAACCGATCTCTTTCAGAAACTGACTTTATCCACAAAGCACGTTGGTCATCCTGGAATTAATATTTGGCGCGGTATAGCCTCCCGGTTTGCCAAATCCCTAAGTTCCCATTGGCTGAAATATCTTGCTTGGTCAGCATCTAATACACGTGTCGATCCTTGCCAACGCTTGGGTACGCTATCCTTTCTCACGGTCATACAGAAATATGAAGCAATATCCAGCGAACCACTGTCTTGCTCAACATCCGGTATCAGCTACCTTAGGATACGATGCTTTCACATATTAGACTGTAACTTTTCTGAATAAATTTCACATGTTTGGTCAAATAATATTCCAGTTATTATAATGGGCCGGTAGGATACGGCTCAATATGAAGAGCTATTTAATATCGATCACCGATCTAGATTTCAAAGAATAACGGAGAAGATGATCAGACAAAATAATTTTAATAAATTTTCTTTACATGTTAACTATATATCAACCACACCGATTATCCCGTTTTTTCTGCAGATATACTTACATTATTCTTATGATATTAAACTCGTAATCATAGTGTAGAGTACCGTCGCCATCTTGCTCCAGGCTTTACGTCACCATCCGACGACGTCATAGCGTGACCTTCTTCTCCTTATCACAAGCAATCAATACAGGTTTAATTCTGTTACTCCAGACCGGAAATGCATTTTGCTGGGCCTTCTACTAAATGCAAGACAGCAACACGCATGCAGGTACAGCACACTTTGACTTACCTACTGTACCGATTCCATACAGTACTCAGAATTATATAAAAATAATTATCACATTTGCGTCGCAGTGTTATTGAAAAATGTAAAAATCATTAAAAAATTAACAATTTGAGTAACTGTTGTACTGTTAATCGATTCTGACACAATTCAATTTCCATTACCTTTTAGTATTCCTGGCCTACCCTAGAGAATCAAACCCGAGACCTAACCGGGGTCGCTATCTTACTATCTGTTAATAAATCTATAGCTAAGTAGTTACTAGACCTTGCAAATATTGTCTACCTCTTACCTTGTAGCCCCGGGTTCGTATCCCCGGCGAGGTCAGGAATTTTGACCTCGACCTGACGGCTGATTTAACGTTAAAATTCGTTATTTAATTGAAAATGAAATATGATGTGAACTATTTCCAATAGTTTGCTATGATATATGAAAGTTACACACTAAAACGTAAAAATTCTTACTAGCACCTGATGGACTTACTATCTCTAAATGAGTTTTTCTTCGGTATATTCTTATCTGGTAAAAGCACTAATTCTGGTAACATCATGATTAAATTGTATATTCAATAAATCATTGAAAACACTTACACTTTTACCAATATTCAAATAATCATGTGCTTAAGCCACAGCATCCTCTGCCAACCAATACAGTTGTTTTATATTTTTCTACAAAACATGAAAAAATTTAACACTGTAACACATACGTTCAGACTAAAACCATGCACAGGTTTCCTTGAAATCACTGATTACAGGTATTTTCAACTTTATTCGTACTGCTAATGGATTACCGGCAAATAATTTCAATGCTTCTTTCAAAATAACCTCAAAATTTGGTTCATTAAACATAAAAATTCGTTTGTTGTATGCGTTATTTAATATAAATGAATTATGCTGTGAAGCACTTCCGACAGTTCAATATGGTATACAAAAGTTACTCACTGAAATGAAGAAGTAATTCTTACCAGGACTTTAAAGAGTTTTTCTTCCGTATAGTCTTATCAATTAAAGACACTGAATTATGTTAAAATTATGATTAAATTATACATTGAATAAATCATCAATAACATTTTCACTTTCATCAATATTCAAATAATAATCATGTCCTTAACCCACAGCATCCTCTGTCAGCCAATATGGTTGTTCTGTATTTTTTCTACAAAAATATAAAAAAAATTGACTGTATAACACACAAGTCCAGACTGAAAAAAAAAATGCACAGCTTTTCTGTAAACACTGTTCACTGGTATTTGCAAATTTAAACTGAGACTGTAACCACTCCCTACTAGACACAACACACCCCGGTGGAACGTGAAATTGTTTCTTTAAGAAATATAAGGTACTCTGGCACTTCCAATCGTTGGTGTTAAAATACACTGTAGGAAGGGTGTTGGACTCTTGACCGTGAACGAACTGTCTCCTTTTCTTCAATGAACCCGTTCGGTACTACTAGGAGGTGCTGAAGAGCCTGCCAGCAGTAAGGATTCAACGTGCTGTCCACACGACACTTCGTAATCTGCACGCCTTCGGGCTGAGCAGCGGTCGCTTGGTAGGCTAAGACCCTTCGGTGCTGTAAGACATACACCATTCCAAATTGAAGGACATTCTTGACCTCGCAAATACAATACTGTTATTATCATGATTATCATTATCATCAATATTAACCCGCGATGTCCGGCCCCATAACTAAATGGTTAGTGTGGTTGCCTTTGGTTACAGGGGAACCGGATTCGATTCCAGCCTGGCTCGGTAATTTTAACTATCATTGGTTAAATTCGCTGGCACGGGGGCTGGGTGTATGTGTCGTCTTCATCATCATTTCATCCTCATCACGACGCGCAGGTGGCCTACGGGAGTCAAATCAAAAGACCTGCATCTGGCGAGCTGAACATGTCCTTGGACACTCCCGGCACTAAAAGCCATACGCCATTTAAATTCTTTTTTCAAGCCGCGATCACTCGCGCATCGGCAAGTCACGCAATCACTCGCGTTGTTAGGTGGAACCTAACATCTGTATTTCTCTTATATAATCATTAATTTCGTATGTTTCTTTTAGCTTTTATTTTAATGTTTTATTGTGTACTGATAATTTGAACATGTTTTATTATTTTTATTGAATACGACATACCGTTAAACTTAAACGTTACATTTATTTCAAATGAAATAGCACCAACTGATAAAAGTAGCCTATAAACGTATCAGCTTTTTCTACTAATTCACAAATACAATTTGGAATATTAATGAAGTCTACAGAATATTTGTTTACGACCCAAAAGAAAGATTACTTTATCCTACGGTATTAATGTTATTTTCAGCATTTTCACACAAGCAACACAGAATTATTCCCAGGAAAACTCATGTCGTCAAACGCAATTTTCATCTAACATCCAGCTAATAATTTGCAGTCTTTGCCAGTTATAACAATAAATATCAATCAAACTTTAGAAAATCACACACACGTGTTCACTCGCGCTGTTAGGTCTCCCATAACGCTGCTCACTAGTTACACACACACGACCGCCAGGGCTGTGAGATAGCAACTAACACAACGCATGACGCGCTCCTTCCCCCACTCTTTTCTCCTCTCCGAAATATCACAGCTCCTACAGAAATACATCATGGCGTGCTCAAAGGACCGATTGAGGCATTTTCAAACGGACATCGATTCAAAGCTAAGGACAAACGAATTGTAGCAAAATTTGTAAAAATGTCAGATTGAACCTCATAGTCTGAGACCCCGGGCTCGATTCCCGGTGATGTCAGGGATTTTTATCTAAGGGCTGGTTCGAGGTCCACTCAACCTACGTGTTTACAATTGAGGAACTACATGACTGCAAGATAGCGTCCCCGGTCTAGAAAACCAAGAATAACAGCCGTGAGGTTTCGTCGTGCCGACTACACGACACCTCGTACTCTGCGAGCCTTCGGGCTGAGCAGCGGTCGCTTGGTAGGCCAAGGCCCTTCGGCGCTGTAGGCCACGAAATTGAAAGACATTTTAGACCTCGCAAATATAATAGTGTTATTATTATTATTATTATTATTATTATTATTATTATTATTATTATTATTATTATTACTATTGTTCCGAGGTATCTGTGGAACAGCAGAGGTGAAAGAAGGTGCGGGGGTGAACGGGCCTCAAAATACGAAATTAACGTTAAGATAAAATTTAACAAGGTTATATTTTCTTTTTTAAAATCAAGAAATAACAAGCATGGCAGGTACAGAGTAGCAAGGCAACAAAGTACAATTACAGTATTTACAGGATTTGGGCTTCGAGCCCCGAACTCACAATTCTTGAGCAATTAGCCCAGTTTTACCCCAAAACAAGTTTCAACAGAGGGGCAGAAAAACCCATTCATGCCCAGGAGCACTTGCTCCCAATTACACAGTAAAGCCTCCTCGAGGCACGCAGAAAACAAAATTTTCAAGAAAGAGCAACTCGCTCTCAAAATTTAAGCCTGTCAAAGGCCACACCAAATTCCACCTTCAAGCTGTCCTCTAAGGACATAAACACAGGGGTAAAATACCCAACCTACTGAGGCCTATTAAGTGAGAAAAGGGTAATTACATGGCCTCTAAAATACCAATTTGAGAGGACGCGATCTGCACTCCTAATACATTTGTTTAAAACCTATTTGGCACTAGGTCGTTAATGCAAGGGCTAATCCCATACTAAAGAGGTGACTTATAGAAGGAACAATTTACATTACGTTAAGGAAGAAAAAGTTGAGAAAATAAGTTCACCTCAATGCAATATGAGTGGGAGCTCGAGAGGTTTAAGCACTCTCTATCCCAATAAGTATTTAACACAGAAAGAATTGACACCGAGTGTCTTTACATTTTTAAAGGAAGGTTACATGGAAAAGGTTTCGGACCCGCCCCGAGAGTTAAACTGCTGAGCTAGCATGCAAAGAAGTTATTAAAAGGCCATTACCTTGTGGATGAACTGCTGCTCGAAGAAAGAGGCGCTTCCCGCCCCCTGCTACGTACTTTACACACTGAAAGATGTTACTGAAGTGGCCCGGAGACCCGAAAATCAGCAGTTTATATACTCTCGCGGAAAGTTCGAGGCGTTTCAGGAATGAGAACACCCTCCCACAAAAACTTTATTGGCTAGGGTTAAGCAACCTATCCCCTTTGGAGAAGATACACCTGATTGGTCAGAAATTAATTAAAGAAATTCGGGATTGGCTAAATTCAAAACAAGGGGAAAGAAAGGGTTATACAGCCAACTTAAACAATAACAGAAAGAAATTTAACAAGGAACAAACTTTTGAAATAAAAATTTCTCCAAAAAACAGTTCTTTCACTTCGCACTAGGGTGCACCATTGTAGTTCTTCAGTAGTGTCCTCTAGAAGAGAAAGTTCACACTTCTTACTACAGGTAAAACAAAAATACATCGAAAACGACCCAGTTCAGAAACTTCAAAATTTCCAAGTAGTGACATCTTTTGAGAAACTTGAAAATTAACACCTTAGATGAAGTTCAGACTTCCTCCAGTAGGGGAGTTTCAACAGGCGCAAAGTTTGAATTAGCGACGTGGAGGTGTACCGCCCGGTACAGACCTCCCCCCCCCCCCCGCCAAAAGTCCCTCCAAGGGGTAACACAGAAGAACATAAACTTTTATTTCAACACTAGCAAGATACCCGTGCTTTGCTACGGTATTGTACTGAAATTTAGAATTGAATGTTTATTGCTTTATATATAATCCGCCGAAATTCGCGATCTGACTCGTTTTCTGAGAGAATCCGCCAAAATTCGTGATCTGACTCGTTTTCTAATAGATTACGGCAAGTTTCCTCCCATTTTTCAATCTTTATTTCCAGCAATCGATTTCGTACTTTCCTGGCTAGGTCCAGGTATTCCACCTGGTCAATTGGGTCCCTAAATCATTGCCACCTTTTCCTATAAGCATTTTTAATATGGATCAAATCCTTCAGGAGATCCAGCGTGGTGTCGTCTTGGGAGCCTTGACGATACTGAACTCGCGGCCGGACTGCATTCTTAGTCATTACCCGTCCAGGACCCGTTTCCAGCGCGGTCCCCACATTTGACGACGGTCCAGAAAAAACCTGTCCCGCCTCCGTTTTTTCCAGCACGAATGTCACATGGAGAGACCGGGATTTGAACCACGGAACCCAGCTGTAAGAGGCCGGTGCGCTGCCGCCTGAGCAACGGAGGCTCCTTATAAATACATTATGAACAGTACCTCCTTTTACACCCTACCGCCGTTAAGTTTATTTACCCCCTCCCAAAAAACTAAAAGGAGGCGTGTTTCTTTATGTTTAAAGGAGATTCCAAACACCATTGTTCACGTCTATTCCCTTCAGTTTTGAAATTAAAATAATTCACGTTTTTTCACTTTCACACTCCTCCACCCCCACCCCCATCCCAAGTGAATTTTCGGCAAAAAATACTTCTTTCTTTAATAGTAAAGGATCTTCTAAATACCAATTATCACGACTGTGACTTCTTCAGTTTTTTGATTTATGTGTCCTCATGAAAGGAATTCAAATCCTTTTCAATCCCGCCCCCAAGATATACCCCCCCTCAAAGGGGCTTTTCTTTGTTTTTAAAGGAGATCCAAATACCAATTTTCACGTCTGTAGGCCCTAACGACTTTAGTTTTTATTAGCTGTAAGTATTCTCAAACAATTAAGTCAATTAATTTTTCATTTCTTTCAACCCCCCCCCCCGCATTCATTGGATTTTCCGAGAATACGTGTTTCTTTACTTTCAAAGCAGATTCCAAATATCAAATTTCACGTCTGTAACATCTTCAGTTTTGAGATAATAGTGGCCTAATTAAAAGAATCCAACACCATTTTCAGTCACTTTTAACACCCCCTCTCCACCCAAGTGGTATTTCCGAAAACTAAAAGTACACGTTTCTCTACTTTTAATAGAGATAAAAAATACCATTTTTCATGTCTGTAACATGTTAAGTTTCTTGAGATATACTGTATACATTCTAAATTTAAAATTTCACCCCCTTTTTAGTTTCCCTTAAGAAGAGTTTCCAAGAACAAATCACCTATGTTTCTTTACATTTACAGAAGATTCCAAATACCACTTTTTACGTGTGTAACATTCTACGCTTCTCTGATATTCTGTAGATATAGCCTTTCAAAAAATTCACCCCAATATGTCAATCCTGTTTAACATCCAGTAATTGGATTTTCAAAAAAAAAATTACAAATACGTGTTCCTTTATTTTTAAAGGAGATTCTAAATATCAATTTTTACATGTGCAAACTTTTAAAGTTTTGAGATATAGATACACTCATTTTAAAAATCCCCCCTTTTTCAGGCCCCCCCACTATTTGGACTCCCCAAAAGCAAAAAAGTATGGTTCTTTATTTTTAAAGGAGGTCCCAAATACAAATTTTCAGTTCAGTAATATCTTCAGTTTCTGAGGTTTAAATATCCTCATTAAAGGCATTCAACCCCTTTTTCACCCCTCCTATTGGGATTTTCCGAAAACAAAAAATGCATATTTCTTTATTTTTAAAGGAATTTCAAAATACCAATTTTTACATCTGTATACTTTTAAAATTTTAAGATGTAGATATACTCATTTTTAAAATTCACCCCCCCCCCATTTCACACCATTTTTTGGATTTTCCAAAAACGAAACAATACGTGTTTCCTTATTTTTAAAGTAGATCGCAAATACCAATTTTCAGGTCTGTAATATCTTCAGGTTCTGAAATATAATTAGCCTCATTAAAGGCATTCAACACATTTTCACCCTTTTCCACCCTTCCTATTGGCATTTTCTGAAAACAAAAATATACGTGTTTCTTTATTTTTAAAGGAGATTCTAATACCAATTTTTACATCTATAAACTTTAAAGGTTTTGTGATATAGACACACTCAATTTAAAAAATCACCCCCTCTTAACCCCCCAGTTAACTGGATTTTCCAAAAACAAAAAATACGTGTGTTTCTTTACTTTTATTGGAGAACCAATTCACCAATTTTCAGGTCTGTAATATCTTCAGTTTCTGAGATATAAGTGTCCTCATTAAATGCATTCAACTCCTTTTTCACCCATTTCCACCCCTCCTATTTCGATTTTCCGAAAACAAAAAATACGTGTTTCTTAATTTTTAATGAAGATTGTAAATACCAATTTTTACATCAGTAAACTTTCAAAGTTTTGAGATATAGATACACTCATTTTAAAAATTAACCCCCCCCTTTTCACCTTCCCATTAATTGGATTTTCCGAAAACAAAAAATACGTGTTTCTTTATTTTTAAAAGAGATCAGAAGTACCAATTTTCAGATCTGTAAGGTCTTCAGTTTCTGAGATATAAGTACCGGTATCCTCATTAAAGGTATTGAACCCATTTTTCGCCCTTTTTCACCCGTCCTATTGGGATTTTCTGAAAACAAAAAAATACGTGTTCCCTTATTTTTAAAGAAGATTCTATATACCAATTTTTACATTTGTAAACTTTTAAAGTTTTCAGATAAGGTCCAAGCTATGATGTTGATATGGAGATTAATTGCAGAAGTATTTACCAACAAATTTTCTTAAAATGATTGGATCCAGTTTCAAAATTCTTGTATTAACTGTTGAAGTAATGTCTTTATGTTTGTAGAAGTTGAATTCAGACGGAAACTTTTAGTTTTTTAAAATTGAGGAAAAATTTTCTAAGTCCACCAGATATTGCAGTAAAATCCAAAACAAAGGTAGTAATGTTGAACTGGAATGTCCATATAGCTGGATATGTACTTTAAACGTTGATAAGTTTGACGGCCAGACCAGCCGCCGCTGCTTGAGTTCAGAGGAGGCCGCTCGGACCCCTCAAGTACCCTGAGATACCGCTCGCCCGCACTATGAGAGGAGTAGTGGAGTTGAAGCACGCCGCGCCCGCGGCGAACATGCAGGTCGCGGGCCAGTTACAGGTTGTGCGCCGCACATCAGCCTTGGCCGGGAGGAGGACTCCGGCTCGCCGTACACAGGTTGGCCTCACTGGGGAAGGGCGGGCCTATACCCTGCCTCAGGAGCGGTACGGCGCCGCGCTGCTGCGGGGGCACTGAAACATTAAAGCTAGGCGGCAGAATTTTGTTGGACCATCATCAATTTTTGAGGGCACAGGCTTTGTGGAGAGGTTGAGGGGCCAGCGGCGTGAAGATATTCATGGCATATATAAGCCACTGTGTGTTATGTTAGCAGGAGACGGGAGCGTGGTAATGGCCATGGTAAGGACAGGATGGCAGTTTAACTGATCGGGGGAGGTTTACAATGAATAATTACACACAAAGGAAACAGATTCCAAGAGCAGAAGGCCTTAAAAGTGAAACCCCTCAAAAAAACATTAACCTTCTTATTTCTTTCCAAATTATATGAAGCAAGTTAACACAGAAATTACACCGGTTTCACCTGTGACAGGTGAACCCTAAATATCCTCTCGGTGGCTGGATTACTTAACAATAAGGTAACGGGAGTAAGGAAATCGAGAATGATACACGGCCCATGAAATCTGGGGGCAAGCTTGCCCGCGGGAACAAAATTCTTGACCATCACCTGGTCACCTACCTTCAAATGGGTGGGTCTCCGTCCACGATCATATCTTTCCCTAACCTTTTCATGAGACACTTTAAGGTTGGCTTTAGCCTTCTTCCAAAGATCTTTAATGTTATCTGGGTCTATTGTCTCAGGTAGAATGTCACTCAGAGACCAGAGGTTAGAGAGCGGCGTGTTGGGAACAAACTTGAACATCAAAGAGGCTGGAGTAAATTTATGAGATTCATGAACCGCCGAATTCAAAGCAAAAGCTAACCAATGCAGGGACGTGTCCCACCTAGAATGATCTTCATGATGATAGGCAATAAGCGCGGACCTGAGATTACGATTAACCCGTTCAGCCAGAGATGGTTGAGGGTAATAAGCAGAAGTTGTCACATGAGAGATGGACAGGTCGAAGCAGAATTTACGAAATAAATTAGATGTGAAAGCCTTAGCATTATCAGACACAATATATTGACACGGACCAAAAGAAGCAAAGATAGAATTTAGACAAGTAATGGTGGACTGAGCGGTAGCCAGCTTAGTCGGAAATAACCAGGAAAATCTTGTAAAACCATCTACACATACAGAAATGAACTTGTTGGCATTTCCCTTTGACTGGGGGAAGGGTCCTACATAATCAATATACAGGCGTTCCATAGGGCGCGACGCTTGGTGAGACGACAACAGGCCTACCTTGGTGGACATGGTTGGTTTACTAAGCAAGCAGGATTTACAAGCTTTTACTAGTTCACGGATTTCACCGTCCATACCTTTCCAGATGAACCTTTCACGAATCTTTTCACGAGTTTTAAAGATTCCAAGATGCCCCCCTTAATGGGGTCTCATGATAGTACTTGAAGATCATAGGTACAAGAACAGCTGGAACGACAACCTTCATTATCTTGTCATGCCTCGAAGGGCAACATAAAACACCATTCCTCAGTACATAAGGGACGACATGTTCCCCAGAAGAAAGGGTTTCCATTATCGGAGCCAGCGTCCGATTTTCACGTTGGTATTTCTCGATATCCCTAAAGAGCATGGGAGCATCTGTTAAGATGGCATTAACATCAGATAGTGTGGACTCGGGAGGTGATGAACTATCGACCGGTTCATGGGTCTCGACGTCGTTGGAAAACATACGGCTGAGTCCATCAGCAACAACATTTTCGGTACCTCTGATATGCCTGACATCGAATTGGAAGGCAGAAATACGAATGGCCCAACGGGCTATACGACCAGTACGACGCGGCCTACCTAAGACCCAGCTTAAGGCTTGATTATCTGTCTCCAGGTCGAATTTGACATGTTCCTGATAGAGACGGAACTTTTCTAAGGCAAATAAGACTGCCAAACCTTCGAGCTCATAGATAGAATACATGGCTTCTTGAGCCGATAGAGTCCTAGATGCATAGGCGATGGGTCACCTCCCTAGTTCAGTCTCTTGAAGAAGGACTGCAGCTACCGCCGACGACGACGCGTCGGTTTGGACGATGAATTTCTTCGAGAAATCAGGCATAGCAAGGACAGGGGCATTACAGAGAGCTAATTTAAGATCTTCAAAAGCGGCTTGTTGAGAAGGTCCCCACTCAAATTTGATGCCTTTCCTACGAAGAAGGTTTAAGGGCGCCGCTCTATTAGCGAAGTTAGGAATAAACTTCCTGAAGAAATTCACCATACCAATGAACCTGGCGATACCTTTGATGTCCTTGGGAGGTTTAAATTCACGGATGGCCTGTGTTCTAGAATGATCGACTCCAACACCATCAGGTGACACAATATGCCCTAGGAATGACATGGAGGGTTTAGCAAAGGCAACATTGGACAACTTAACAGTTAACCCAGCCTTACGAAGGCGATTGAGAACTTCTCGCAGATGATCTAGATGTTCTTCAAAGGTCTCCGAAAATACGACGACATCATCCAGGTAGTGATACAAGTACTCAAATTTGATGTCGGAGAAGACCCTATCTAGCAGTCTAGTGAGTACAGCTGCTCCCGTGGGGAGCCCGAAAGGCACGCGGTTGTATTCATACAAATTCCAATCCGTGGCAAACGCTGTAAGATGTTTAGACTCTTTGGCTAGGGGAATTTGATTGTAGGCCTGATTCAGGTCCAAGATAGTAAAGAACTTGGCCTTACGAAACCATGAAAAGCAAGAATGAATCTCGGGAAGGGGCACAGATTGTAACACCACCTTCCGATTGAGAGCCCTATAATCAATGACAGGCATGAAGCCCCCTTGGGGTTTCGGGACTAGAAAAATAGGTGAAGAATATGCCGACTTAGAGGGCCGAATAATACCATCCTTCAACATTTGATCAATGATTTCTTTCAGAGCCTTCATTTTAGGTGGAGATAGCCTATAAGGTGGAAAACGGACCGGAATCGAATCCGTGACCTCAATTTTGTATTCAATAAGGTCAGTAACACCAAGAGTATCAGAGAACACCTCTGGAAACGACTGACACAATTTACGAATACTATCAGCCTGCTCCTCAGGTAGATGTCTAAGGTCTAATAACATCTCATCCTGGGTCGGCGAAATAGAGGAGCATGATACAGAATTACATTTCAATAATGGGATTTTACAATTAGACGCAAATTTGAAAGTGCACGACCTACTCTGAAGATCGAGCACAAGACCAGTGTGAGAAATGAAGTCAGCTCCCAATATAATGGGGCAAGACAAGTGCTTGGCCACAACCAATTTAATTTTCCAAGTAAATTTAAAAATACGAATTTTGACATTTGCAGAACCTAGAATTTCTAATGGAGATGAATTAGACGAAACATATTGGACCGAAGACGAACAATAGTCAGGAAGCTTACAAACAGATTTCAATTTTGAATACCATTCAGCCGAAATAATAGAACAAACACTGCCTGAATCTAATAGAGCTGTTATAGGCTCATTATTTAACTCAATTTTGAGAAAAGGTACGGGTGCGTGGGTATCCGCCGCAATCCTAAGACATTCTTTGGGGCATTCAAAAGATGAATTTGAGGACTGAATTTTCCCTGAATTTACGACCTGTTTACCAGGGGCTGAGCCTCGGGAAGAGGGACTAGTCGACTCAGCCGAAGCTACTAGTCATTTTTTATTATTGGGTTTGGTGGAATTTGCACCAGAAGTTGAGCAGGAGGGGGTGCTATTTGAATTTGGGCAATTCTTGGCAATATGTGAGAAAGCCCCACATTTAAAACAACCTTGTGATGAACCAGCTCCATTATTTGCCCTACTAAATTTGACCAATGGACATTTATTGCGAAGATGGTCAGGCGACCCCTCAAGCATAACATTTACGGGGTGTGACTGGTCGGCGAGGTGGAGGCCGAGGATTACTAAAAGAAGGAGGGGGTTCTTTCGCTACACGCAAGGAATCGGCGTATCTAACTCCTTCCGCTGAGACGGCCAATGCTTCAAGTTCAGAGAAGGTTTGCGGGCACGCCGCGAAACACAAATATGACCTATAGGATGGTGAAATGCCTTCCACAATAGCTTGTACAATCTGATCCTCAGGGAAGTGAAGAGCAAACACCCTAGTATACAACTTAATATCTTGGATGAAATCTGCCAAGTTTTCATCCAAGCGCTGTACACGATAATAGTACTTCTGAATAAGGGAGGACCTTGCCCTAGCCGGGATGAAGTTAGCTAGCAAGTGGGCGTGGAAGTCTTCAATAGATGATTGCTCGGCAATGGCTCTTACTATTTTGTCTGAGAGAATACCAATTGCATAGGGATAGACGATTTGCAAAATCTGACATGGAGAAAGAGAAAACACAAGGGCATGATCCTGAAATTCAACTAAAAACCTTAAGAAAGAAATAACTTCACTGGTAGTGTTAACAGAAAACTTAGATATACCTCTGAGAAACATTGCTAATGGATGAGGCAAGCTGCTGAACCCAGGTGACATAGTAGGTAAAGGTTTAAGTGGCAAAGATGTCAATTCAGAACGTACATTATTCAACGAGGTTCGGCGTTCAGACTCGTTGTCCAATGGGGCAGAGGTTGTTTGAGCTGCAACGGTTTTCCTATTGACGTTTCCCTTAGGAGGCTCTTCCTCGCTACCTACATTCACCGTGACGGGTTGATCAGTTTTGGGAGGAACTTCCCCAGTTAACAATTGGGTAACCTTACTGCACAATTCAGAAAGGTTTTCAAGAACCATACTAGCTTCCTTCCTCTGAACGTCATTCAACTTCAGAGACAACAGATCGTTAACTCTATTTGAAAAATGAAATAGCCTGGCTTGCACACGCTTAATTTGATTAGGCGAAGGATCATTTTCTTCAAAAAAACTAACTACAGATGCTAGCTCAGTAGTATTGTCGGTGAACGTGGAAAGAGAGTCGTCAATTTCTTTCTCTCCCAAAGTGGGGATGGAAATGGGTAAATCAAGGGACTCTCGAAGCTTGTTTGTGTCTACCGCAACCGTGCCTCCAGATTGCACATTTCTGATAGTTAATTCATAGATCAACTCCTCCTTGCGCAAATAGTTAAGATGGAGAACATCGCGAGGGCCGGGCATGATGACAGCACAATTTTTAAAAAGGAAAAAGTAAAAATTCCAGCAAGTGAGAAAATAGTTAGAGTTGTAATCAAAGCAATGTTTAGCCGTCAAAAGGGGCTAAATTGAGACCCATTCAACCACGCTCTGCTACCACTTGTTCCGAGGTATCTGTGAAACAGCAGAGGTGAAAGAAGGTGCGGGGGTGAACGGGCCTCAAAATACGAAATTAACGTTAAGATAAAATTTAACAAGGTTATATTTTCTTTTTTAAAATCAAGAAATAACAAGCATGGCAGGTACAGAGTAGCAAGGCAACAAAGTACAATTACAGTATTTACAGGATTTGGTCTTCGAGCCCCGAACTCACAATTCTTGAGCAATTAGCCCAGTTTTACCCCAAAACAAGTTTCAACAGAGGGGCAGAAAACTCCATTCATGCCCAGGAGCACTTGCTCCCAATTACAGAGTAAAGCCTCCTCGAGGCACGCAGAAAACAAAATTTTCAAGAAAGAGCAACTCGCTCTCAAAATTTAAGCCTGTCAAAGGCCACACCAAATTCCACCTTCAAGCTGTCCTCTAAGGACATAAACACAGGGGTAAAATACCCAACCTACTGAGGCCTATTAAGTGAGAAAAGTTTAATTACATGGCCTCTAAAATACCAATTTGAGAGGACGCGATCTGCACTCCTAATACATTTGTTTAAAACCTATTTGGCACTAGGCCGTTAATGCAAGGGCTAATCCCATACTAAATAGGTGACTTATAGAAGGAACAATTTACATTACGTTAAGGAAGAAAAAGTTGAGAAAATAAGTTCACCTCAATGCAATATGAGTGGGAGCTCGAGAGGGTTAAGCACTCTCTATCCCAATATGTAGTTTAAAAGATAGAATAGATACTAAGTGTCTTTACATTTTAGGGAAAAGTTACATGGTGGAAAAGCTTCGGACCTGCCCCGAGAGTTAAACTGCTGAGCTAACAAGAAAAGAACTTATTAAACGGCCATTACCCTGTGGATGAACCGCTGCCCGAAGAAAGAGGCGCTTCCCGCCCCCTGTTACGTACTTTACACACTGAAAGATGTTACTGAAGTGGCCCGGAGACCCGAAAATCAGCAGTTTATATACTCTCGCGGAAAGTTCGAGGCGTTTCAGGAATGAGAACACCCTCCCACAAAAACTTTATTGGCTAGGGTTAAGCAACCTATCCCCTTTGGAGAAGATACACCTGATTGGTCAGAAATTAATTAAAGAAATTCGGAATTGGCTAAATTCAAAACAAGGGGAAAGAAAGGGTTATACAGCCAACTTAAACAATAACAGAAAGAAATTTAACAAGGAACAAACTTTTGAAATAAAAATTTCTCCAAAAAACAGTTCTTTTACTTCGCACTAGGGTGCACCATTGTAGTTCTTCAGTATTGTCCTCTAGAAGAGAAAGTTCACACTTCTTACTACAGGAAAAACAAAAATACATCGAAAACGACCCAGTTCAGAAATTTCAAAATTTCCAAGTAGTGACATCTTTTGAGAAACTTGAAAATTAACACCTTAGATAAAGTTCAGACTTCCTCCAGTAGGGGAGTTTCAACAGGCGCAAAGTTTGAATTAGCGACGTGGAGGTGTACCGCCCGGTACAATTATTATTATTAATTTTGCATGCCTCTTAGCAGCAGACCCGGGATTCGATTACCGGCGAGGTTAGGGATTTTGCGAATCGACCCTCGAGACCTCTAGGTAATAATCTCAACCCCCATACACTACACGGCCGGTGCTACATTTTCTTATGTCATATCTGATTAATGTTATAATTCCCTTCTACTGTACATTAGAGAATGTTACACGGCGAACAAGCAGCTGTCTGTAGGTTTGCGCTGTTTCTACAGAAATTTGAAACTTCCTACTTCCTGTTGTGGACAGCAAAGAGACACGCGCAAGCAATGCAGACACATACATTCATTTGATAAGAAAACACACACACAAGACTACCTCAATGCAGAGATGGCATTCATCATTTCAAATCATTAATAAATCCACTTTTTTAAATGTAAGTATATATTATGCTACTATAAGGTAAGTACGAAAAAACGATCGATGTGTTTATATAGAATTAAAACACGTACATAAAAGCTGTGAAAATGTGTCTATTTTTCCGTTCATATATTCACTACGTTAGAAGATGGTGTTACGTAGTCCAATGCGTGTGCTAAGTAATTTGTTTAATATCTGTAGTTTTTATTAATATTCGTACCGTAAATAGGAGAAAATCCATCTCTGTAACACAATACGATGTAGAAAAACCGTAGAATTATTTTTATTGCACATGGATGTGCCTGTTGTGAATAATTGCAACACACCCAGTCGCAAGCTGCTTAAGTAAAAAGCTTTTTATTGTCTAGGCAACACAGAAGAGACATACACAAATCAGTAAGGTAGTTTCCAGTTGTTTATTTCAAAGAGAGTTCAAAGTTCTGTGATAGAGAATTTTTTATTCAAGCTCAGTAGCTATGTAATTGTGTAGTCGAAAGAGATTTTATCCTTATTAGAGAGAGGGAACGTAGGTAGGTCCCTTGCCTTTTACAGAAATACCTCCCCCAGCATTTGCATGGTAACATCGCTGATCATTTTACCGAGGAGACTGAACGATACCGTCGGGATGCTGTGTTATACAGTCCCAGCATTTACTTGGTATTTAGTATAGGGTAGTTTGCGGGGCCGGATTCCATTCCTAGGCTCACAGACCTCCTTTCAATTATTACAGTGTTGTGGTTGTATAACAAAGTAAGATAGTAATCATATGTTCGACTCCCAGGCTGGACAGGGATAATATTGTTAAAATTGCATTCAGTTAGGTTAAACCTCCCCAACATTTGCATAGTATCATCGCCGATCATTTTACCGAGGAGACGGAACAACAATATATCGGGCGGCTGTGTCATACAGTCCCAGCATTTGCTTTGTATTTACTAAGGGCTAGTTCGCAAAGGCCGGGTTCGACTCCTAGCCACACAGCCCTCCTGTCAATTATTACAGCGTTGTGGTTGCACAACTAAGATAGTATTCACGTGTTCGATTCCCAGTCAGGACCAGGTGTAATATTGTTAAAATCGCATTCTGTTATGTTATGAAAGTGCAATAATTGTTTAACTGACTAATTCTTACTGTGGCAGAAGATGCTACTTCAACTATCCTTATTTATTATCTTGTAACAATATTCGTTGTAAGATGGTAAATATCAACAAAAAGTAAATAATAAGACAATAGGCTGTTGTGATAACCGGAATATTTTCAGACGTTGTAAATTCTAAACGAATATCTATAGAAGAATCTTTTATAGATTTATTATAATGAGAGCAGGCTATAACTACAATGAGTGCTGTATTTCTAAAATTTTTAGGCAACAGTAGCGGACGATTCATATTTTTTTGCTAGGGGCTTTACGTCGCACCGACGCAGATAGGTCTTATGGCGACGATGGGATAGGAAAGGCCTAGGAGTTGGAAAGAAGCGGCCGTGGTCTTAATTAAGGTACAGTCCCAGCATTTGCCTGGTGTGAAAATGGGAAACCACGGAAAACCATATTCAGAGCTGCCGATAATGGGATTCGAACCTACCATCACCCGGATGCAAGCTCACAGCCGCGCGCCTCTACGCGCACGGCCAACTCGCCCGGTACGATTCATATCATTATTATTACTTTTTTTGCTATTTGTTTTACGTCGCACCGACACAAATAGGTCTTGTGGCGACGATGGGACAGGGAAGGGCTAGGAGTGGGAAGGAAGCGGCCGTGGCCTTAATTAAGGTACAGCCCCAGCATTTGCCTGGTGTGAAAATGGGAAACCACGGAAAACCACTTTCAGGGCTGCCGACAGTGGGGTTCGAACCTACTATCTCCCGCATATTATTATTATTATTATTATTATTATTATTATTATTATTATTATTATTATTATTATTATTATTATTATTATTATTAATATTATTATTATTATTAATATCCTTGTACGAATAATACGAATACGATTATACGAACCAAGACTACCAAGCAAAATACTGGGGTTGTACCTTTCAATCACCTATGTCGTCAGCCATGATAAAAGATTCAAGTGGTTTCCTATTTTTACACCGGATAAATACTAGTTTTATTCACTAAGTAGTGTCAACATTATAATAGACAATAAGCATGTTTAGTGTTCAAATCCATAAGCTCGAAATGTTGCAATCAAAAATTCAGTTTTCTAATTATCGAAAACCTGATGAAAGAGGTGACTGAAAGGGTGCCGCTTGAGTAGAGGTCCGAGGTATTCAGCGTAACAGAAACATTTTTGTGACTATGCTCGATTTATAGCCAGATTAGTGATTTTATGCGGTTTCTCCCTGCCTGTCGTAAGTAGTGACTAAAAGGGTAAAATCATTTTATAAACAAGGTAAGTTAACAACAGACAATACATGAATATATTTCCGGTTACTTCCCCCCCCCTCTACCCACGCAGCAAAAACAGGATTGAATTAGTTTTTGCGACGAGAAGTCCAGTGCAGCCCAAGCCATTCAGCGTAACAGAGTAAGTATATACCATTTTGTATGTGTTATGATTAAATTTTAAGAAATCTTCTCCGCAGCGAGATGGCGCTGTTCATAGTTATTTGTTTGTCGTATGGGGACGTAAAGACTTGTGCTAACCTCACAATGCTATTCGATAGAAAGAGGGGTATGTGTTACTACCCTCTCACTTATAACATGTTATTTATTATATCTATTAGCTCCAGATGATAAGGTGGGGCATCTATCTGTTGGATGGAGATAAAAAGCCTTGGGCAGACGTCACGATAACACAGATGCTTTTTCGAAAAGGTGCAGTAGTGTTAATAGTTATTTGTCTGTCGGATGGTAGAGGTAAGGCCCCTCTAAGATGGTATCGGGAAGGGGGCGTGTCGAGAAATGCAGCTAGCCTTAAAGTAGCGTCCTTAAGCCGCTCCAAGATGGTACCGGGAAGGAGCGTGTCGAGAAGGGCAGATAGCCTTAAAACTAGGGTCCTTAGGCCCCTCCAAGGTAGTGTTGGGAAGTGGTATGTCAAGAAGGGCAGCTAGCCTTAAAATTACGGTCCTTAGGCGCCTCCAAGGTGGTGTCAGAAAGGGGTATGTCGAAAAGCGCAGCTAGCCTTAAAACTAGAGTCCTATGAGGTTAGGCCCCTTCTAAGATGTTGTCGGGAAGGGGCATGTCGATTAGGGCAGCTAGCCTTAAAACTAGGATCCTCTGAGGTTAGGTCCCTCTAAAATGGTGTCGGGAAAGGGGAATGACGGTAAGGGCAGCTAGCCTTAAAACTAGAGTCCTCTGAGGTTAGCCCCCTCCAAGATAGTGTCGGGAAGGGCATGACGAGAGGGGTAGCTAGCCTTAAAACTAGAGTCCTCTGAGGTTAGGCCTTGCGAATATTATGTCGGGAAGGGCACCTAGGAGCCTTTGAGGTTACGTCCTTCAAAGATGGTGTCGAGAAGGGAATCTGGCAAGGCGGCGTTGGTAAGGGCACATAGCCGTAAAACTAGGTTACGCCCCCCAGTCGACGTGGCTAAGTCCCGTCAAGATGACAGTTGTGCGGTTAGGATCGTTCTCTTTTTCAAAATTCCACCTGTCAAAAGCACGTGACTAAGTCCCGTCAAGAAAACAGCTGTGTCGTTAGGGTCGTTCAAAATTCCGCACCGAACACAAGCACGTGGTTAGGACCTGACAAGATGGCAGCAGTGAGGTTAGCCTTGCACATTTATTCAAAATCCTCGCCAAACAAGTGCACGTGGTTAGGACCTGTCAAGATGACAGCAATTAGGTTAGCCACGCGCAATTATTCAAAATCCTCGCCAAACAAGTGCACGTGGTTAGGACTTGTCAAGATGACAGCTGTCAGGTTAGCCACGTTCACTTTTTCAATTTCCACGCCCACGTAGCCAAAAAAGTAAGGTTAGGACCTGTCAAGATAGCAGTATTGCGGTTACCCACGTTTACTTGTTCACAGAAAAGTAAGTTTAGAACCTGTCAAGATGGCAACATTGAGTTTAGCCGCGTCCACGTGCTCAAAAAGAGTGAGGTTGTGGTCTGTCAAGATGACAGCTGCCATCTTGACAGCTGCCACGAGCACGTGGTCTTTTTTGTAAATAATAGCACGTGGCCGTGACGTCACGGCCACTTGACCGTGACGTAATGGGGTCTGTGATCTTGGCAGGGGTTAATGACCTAATGCCCATTGTTCTAGAACCCGCCCAGGCTTACTACTGACAGGGTAATACTAAAAATGTTCTTAATATTTATTTATCATAAATATAGTAAGTACGTTTTAATAGTTGTTGTTGCTGTTGTTTTTTATATCGCCAGTCCATATATTGGTTTAATGAAGCACATTGTGCCATCTTCTCCCGTGCTAACATTTTTATTTCTACTCAACTACTACATCCTACATGTAGTCATCTCCTTTTGTCATATTCATACCTCGATCTATCACTACCTTTCTCACCCCGCCATAAATTCCTTAAGAACTGTGTAACTGATCAATTCCTGGGTGTATCGAGATATAGAAATGTGTCATATCAATCTAGCTCCCCTTTTGGTTCAGTTTTGCCAAATCGTTCTCCATACGCTACTCGAGTCATTACTACATTTATAATCCGGTCTACCCATCTCATCTTCAACATTATTCTGTAACGCCACATTTCAGAAACATACATTCTATTTCTTTCTGCTCCAATGATTGTCAATGTTTTACTTCCAAGCCATCAAAAAAATTATTTCTGTTACAAATATATATATACTAGCTGATGTACCCGTGCCTCCCTACAGAATTCTAGTGTACCCGTTGTGAGCAAGATTATATGAAATTACATAGCTCTTAACGTTACCCATGGGCGCCCGCAGGATATTTTCCGGGGGGGCGGGGGCGCACATCAACAATTTTCTTGAATATAAAAACCAATATAACGTCTGCAACAGAAATTTTTGGTTATAACACATGCTATAGAGCGTTCCAACCTTAAAATGCAGTGCACCTGTAACGTGATAATTCCGTCTCTTTCCTGTCAGTAAGTTCAGTTTATGAAATAATCTAGTATGATATTAGACAATTGAACATCAGCCATTTTAGAATTACAGGGAAGAGCAAGCCCCCCCTTCCGCCCCCTTTCCCACCCTCCCTGCAGGCGCCCATGACGTTACCCTAGAAACGCGCCGGGGAAGTCACCAAACATCTTTTCTCACATGAGGACTGAGTTAGGGAATTTTCACTGTAATAGTAGACCCGCTTGCATACCATCAGTCACAATCAAGTTGGGGAGTTTCATTATAATGGTATACACTCACTCTCCACCTGCCTTTTTACATCCTCAGAAAGACTGTCCTAGTGATTTTCCCAACCGAAATGAACATACATTACAATGATGTCAGTAGGAATGGCGCGATTGAAAGCAATGCTTCCATATGAAATACTCGATCAAATGAAACACCACACATTTTGTCACTTTTAAAGAACAGGACTACACTGCCGATCTAACAGTCCAAAATTCCACAGCTGGAGGGACCAAGCCGCAGACTGCCGTGATTCGTGAACCCATTAGTCTTTCTTCGGTGGGATAGGGTCGAATAGTGGAGAATCCCGGGGCAAAAACTATGCCCTTTTACTAATCTGTTTCCGAGGAGTACCCGATGAGTCGGAAAATCTCAATGTTATGCGCTTTCGATATTGTAGACCTTCACATTTAGTTTTCTTCCGACTCTGAAATATCACTCATCTTAGTCGGTACGGTAAAACTGAATAAAACATAAATGATCGGAAATTGTATTCTCTTTAACTTATGTTATGTAGTGCTTTTCGATAAAACCAAAAACAAAGGTATTTTAAAATTTAATTTTAGTTGCCTTCTCCTAAACTACAATTTCATCCAGGGTGAATAAAATTGTTTATAGCTTAGACTGTAGTATTTTATTCCCCGAATGTATATACCGATATGGACTTAGCAACAAAAGTACAAATTCATCAATATCTGTGTTATCATAGCCGGTACGGTAAAAATGTATAAGACATACATGGTCGGAAATTTAATTCTATACAACTATGGTTATGTAGTATTTATCGATACGACCAATAATAATATAAATATTTGAGGATTAAATTTTAGGCCTTTCCTTAAACTGCTTTCATTCAGCGTGAATAAAATGATTTATTGCCTAGAATGTAGTGGCTCATTCTCCGACATTGCATGCCAGTTTTCATTAGATAGGATCACTAATAACATAAATATTTGAAAATTAAATGTTAGGCCTTCCCCTAAACTACCATTTTACTCAGCGTGAATAAAATTATTTATAGCCTAGATTGTAGTGACTTATTTTCCGACATTGCATGCCAATTTTTATTAAGATAGGATCACTAATAAAATAAATATTTGAAAATTAAATTTTAGGCCTTCCCCTAAACTACCATTCGTATCAGCGTAAATAAAATTATTTATGGCTTACATTGTAGCGACTTATTCCCCGGCTTTGCATACCGTTTTTAATTAAATTCTCTTTAGCCGTTTTCTAGTGATGCGTGTACATACATACAGACTGACAGAGACAGACAGACAGAAATTACGAAAAAGTAAAAAGTGCATTTCCTTGTTACTGTGGACATGGCCGATACAAAAATACCATTCTTTTCAAATTCTGAGAAATGTATAGAAAAAACTCTTATTTTTTATAAATTGATGTCCGAAGTTGACGGTAGTTTCATTTGAAGTGAACAGCGCTTGTACAGTGGGTCACAGTGAAATTAGTATACTTGGTAGAGACGATATTTTGTTGGAGAGGCATATATGTTTTAAAGGCCGATTAAAGGTAAATAGAGCTAGGAATTTTTGTTGCGAAAGTTTGGTTAGAAGGGTGCTATAATTTAGTTTAAAAAAGTGCATAAAAGGTGCACATTTTGTAGGTACATATTCATAAAAACACCATGAAAACAAGTTTTACATCATATATGGCAAAATTATCTCGTGGTATCATGTGTTAAAAACCGGCCAGAATAAACGTGTTTTCTTACAGGAGCATTAAAATCTAAATAGCCGCAGCAACATGAATGTTACCCTTTAAAAAATACATCATAGAAGTCAAATGAATAAAGATGTGAATGTAATGTCTTTTGAATTTCGTTTCTAAATGATTTGTGCGTATAAATCTTGTACTCATCCTAATTTTTAATCTAAATATTGCCCAAGTTTCCTAAACCATTCCAGTGCCTTTCCTGCCTTACAAACGGGCACACGCAAAAGTCTCCTAGGACGTAAACCCTTATAAATTATGACACCGCATATGGCCTTACATCATCATAATATTTTGGCGGGTAATATCAACAGTGACAGTTTTTCTTTGTAAATATTCGACACTAATATTAGTCTAATCTCATAAAATACTCACCCCACAAATAATTGAAAAAAATATTCTGTACTCCCAGAAGGTAAATCATGATTTGAACCAGCATTGCTTCCTCATATTTGCAGTCCATTAGAAAGTAGGCAGGTCCGAACCTCCGCAGAGGTGTTCTTGAGCCGGAGTTTACGTGCGGTAGGGTGGCCAGTTCCTTTCCGGTCCTCCATTCCCTTACCCCCCACCAACAGCGCGTGGCAACCCATCCAACTCCTGACCACGGCCAATGTTGCTTAACTTCGGAGATCTCACGGGATCCGGTGTTTCAACACGGCTACGGCCGTTGGCCATTACAAAGTAAATCCCGACATTAGTACCAGTAAAATTTATTTGTAACCCTGTCCCTCGTTATTCACACAATATTTCTTCACGTTTTCTGAACCTCTACTAGAATGTTTTCTATCTCCACTCATTTCTAACGTACCTGTACTCCAATTTTGAATTATTTTAAACCTTGCTACACTTCTCCGCGATAAGTAGTTGACATGACGAAAACTCGAACATAAATAATCTCTGACTGGAATACGATGTTTATAAACTAGGTCAGGTTATGAAATACGCACAGGAAGGACTCGACTAAATGCTCAAAAATTACTGAGTCATTAGAATGAAACGTGGTTTCACGAGACCCTTCAATATTTCCGTCAACACACTTCTAATGACCGCGCGTGTGACCAGCGCTTAGGAGCGTTCAGCATGGCAGGCGACTCATGAAAGGCATTGGGTTGAAAATATGTATAAGAAAGTCCCTGAATGCAATATTATAAAATATTACACGTCCATAAAACTGTTAAAACAGATAACATTTCACACTTCAATGTTATTTTCAGTGAGGCTGCATCTCCGGTCACTAAGTAAATACTTTTACGTAGAAAAAAGAACGTTCTGCGTCAACAGATACATGTGGTACACATTTTATTTGCAGTCGATAATTTAAACCACTGTTCGTTGCCATATATTCAGCATCAGGGTTTTCGGCTAAGCTCTTTTCTAGTACCTAATTTGCAGTACAATCTAGTGTTTCCTTCACATTCATCAGAACAGTACATTGTTCCTCGTTCTGAGTACACTGCTTCTCCAGTTTCGTAATGGCAGGTGTCAGGAAAGAGTAAGCATGCACAGTGAAAAGTTTATCTTGCAACTTTTGTTTACATGCTAGTTCACTTGTCACAGCTGAGGAATCATTTGGTATAACATCTAAGAAATCACATATAACCTTAACATGGTTACAAATAAGCATCGCAGCGTTTACCCAAGTACCCAATGTAGTAAGAATTGGGGAATTTTGGGAGAGGATGTCCTGAATAGGTTGACCATTTTAATAAACTTAATTGTTTTAAGATAATATGCTATCTTCAATTCGGACCACCATGAAGTTCATTACATG
This sequence comes from Anabrus simplex, assembly GCF_040414725.1. NCBI lineage: Eukaryota > Metazoa > Arthropoda > Insecta > Orthoptera > Tettigoniidae > Anabrus > Anabrus simplex. The sequence continues at coordinate 386,420,737 of NC_090266.1, read as the reverse complement.
TAATCGTACGTCTGTATCCTAACAGGAGCCCTTAGACAGAAATGTATTTGCATATTTGTATTTTAATCCTTTAGTTCTTAACAAACGCGACGCAATGCGTGTGAAATGCAGGTCACGTGCTTTAATTTACACTACATTACGTTCAAGTTGGCAAATGCCAATAACATGTAAGACGTTTGGTCAGTAAGTACGTATCAGCAACACTCGATCATACTGTATTCCTTCAGGCCACAATACATAACATGCATCATTGAAACTTTTCATCACACTGGAATTGTTTATTTTATTCAGAATTTTTTTTAACAGCATGTATCTCACTTGCTGCCCATTTAAGGGTGCTACTGAAATGTCTAAAACATCACTGGTTTCATTTAGTGGAAAACATACTCGATTTCCAGCTATTACTTGCCTGATTTGTTGTAGTTTTTCTTCGTGCAGAGGCTGAAGATACGATTTCCGTAAGGTGCTTTCATCTTCAACAGATTGTTTTTGCAAGTTGCTTTACGTCGCACCGACACAGATGGGTTTTATGGCGACGATGGGAAGGGAAGGGGCTAGGAATGGGAAGGAAGCGGCAGTGGCAGTAAATAATGTACAGCCCCGGCATTTGCCTGGTATGAAAATGCGAAACCATGGAGAACCTTCTTCAGGGCTGCCGACAGTGGGGTTCGAACCCACTATCTCCCGAATACTGGACACTGGCCGCACTTAAGTGACTGCAGCTATCGAGCTCGGTCTTCAACGGACTTTGGAAAGCTTGGAAAGAGAAATACCACACACCACAAATGTCTTAGCTGATCCAGTGATTTTTTTAATTTGAAGAAGTCATTGTCTCACCAATGAATTGTTATCGAATTCCACCTTCAATATATTGTACTTCTTTATTCTTCACATGTTTTGTGCAGACTCTATACTGTGTAACACGGTTACGTTGGTGTTTCTCATCGATTGTTATTGATATATCGCAATCATTACAACTCAGAACAGATCCCTCACTCCGAATACCGTCTCCTGTAAATTGCTAAGCAATATTGTGATTTTCCAGGTATTCACACTCAATTTTGGCATACTAATTCTGGCAACACAGGAAAATGGCAGACGCCACACGCAGTCAAACCATATTCTGAAAAATCGTCTGCCTAATGCTAACAAGGACAATAAGCTGTTCAACTATCACTCACCAAGTTCATAAAGAGATCTCGAATATTGCAGAATCGGGAGCGTGCGATCCTAGCGGCGAATTGAGGAACTATGATTCACAGACGAAATCCTCTCCGTTTGCCGGCCTTGATAGTAACGTTCGTTTCTTTCTTTACGAATAAAATTTAGCTAAAACCCAAAAAGTATCAAAAAGTGGAAAAAGGTGCAGACATTAAGAAAAGGTGCAAAAAAGTGCTTGTATTGAGAAAAGGTTCGGCTCCATGGCTAGATGGATAGCGTGGTGGCCTTTCGTCCAGATGGCCCCGGGTTGGATTCCCGGCCGGGTTCCGGGTAAGGGATTTTAACCTTCATTGTTTAATTCCAACGGCTCGGGGGCTGGGTGTGACTTCAACATTAGAATTCATCATAGCTAGGGTCCCATCCTCACAGACCCAGATCTTGTTTGATAATGTCAGAGGAGGTATTTCAGTTGCAGATAGCACCTTATGTTCCCGATTTGATGATGTTGTGAATGATTGAGAAGGGCCATTAAGACAAGTACGTCTTCCTATTTTCAATGTTTCACCCTGATCACACTGATGCCATTCAATTTTGACTTTTCAAAATTATTCTCTTTACTTCACTGATACCACCTATGGTTTTCCATGCCTTTCAGAGTTCTTTATAATCATTCGAACTTCCAGTATTAGGCAGTTATCTCTGTACTTGCCCAAAGACGCTGTTTGATACTGGTGATTTAACAAATTTCATTTTGTAGTTCTCTTTTAGATTTCTTTTTTTTCTGTTCAGACGATATTTTCACTCCTCCTCTCAAGCAGTAACTGTCCGACTTCTTGGCTGAATGCTCAGCGTTAAGACCTTCGTTTCAGAGGATACCGTGTTCGATTTCCTACCGTGTCGGGGATTTTAATCGCGTCCGATTAATTCGTCTTTCTCGGGGCTGTTTATGTTTTTCCCAACACTTTCCTCTTCATATTCATACAGCATACTACACTATCAACCACCACAGAAACACGCAATGTTGCTTACATCCTCCATAAATGGTCGGCGTCAGGAAGGGTATCCGGCATGAAACAGAGCCATATCCACATATGTGTGATACAGTTCGCACCTGTGACTCTACAGGTGTGGGAAAAGCGGCAAAAGGTGTAGAAGATGATGACAGAACGCAATACACACACAAAACAGTACAGGACACTGATTCTGTGCTCTCAGTTTTATTCTTTAACTAGCTGATGTACCCGTGCTTCGCTACGGGATTCTCAGAAAGACTGTCTTGGTGGTTTTCCTAACTTAATCCAACATATGTCATTACAAAAACGTCAGTAGGAATGTAGCGATTGAAAGCAATGTTATCATATAAAATACTCGATCAAATGAAACACCGCAAACTTTCTCACTTTCAACGAACAGTACTACGGTGCCGATCTAAGAGTCCGAAGTTCCAGAGCTGGAATAACCAGGTCGCAGACTGCCGTGAACACTCCTCTGTAATTATTCCGTTAAACATGCACACTACTCATTCCAATCAGTGCCTCCGAGTAGGGATTGAATAGCTCGAATACTATGATGAACCAATGTGTTACGAACCAGATATATCAGAAAATGTATGAACCAGAGGAATGGCATGCTACTTCCCGCCAATATACAGGCAGGCTGTTTCAGTCGGTACGACCAGGCGAGTTGGCCGTGTGGTTAGGGGCGCGCAGCTGTGAGATTGATATATATAGATTTATCTATAAGACCACTAATGACATAAATAACTTATTTGAGAATTACATTTCAGGCCTTCCCCTAAACTACCATTTCACTCAGCGTGAATAAAATAATTTATAGCCTAGATTGTAGTGGATCATCACCCGACATTACATGACGAATTTCATTAAATTCTCTTCAGCCGTTTCCTCTTGATGCGTGTACATACATACATATAGACGGACAGAAATTATGGAAAAGTAAAAAAAACATTTTCTTGCTACTGTGAACATGACCGATACAGAAATACCATTATTTTCAAATTATAAGCAATGTACAGACAAAACTCTTATTTTATATACAGGGTGAAGCGAAATTCGCGCACTCAGGCGTCGCAGCGCGACTGCTCACATGCCAGCAATAAAAAAATGTCTCTCACAAAAGTTCGTCCTTCGAGTATATCCGGCAGAAAAAGGGCGTTGAAGAGTGGCAATCTGGCAACACTGTAACCACATGTAGGGTAACTACCTCTGTCAGCACGTATTCTTTCTGCTGTACAGGTGGTGCAGTGGTTACAGTTTTGGGTTAGCATTCAGGAGGTCGAGGGTTCGATCCTGGGTTGAAGCGTATTTTTTTTATTTCATAAATGTAGTCCAGGTGGTATGGTATCTGGCAACTTAATCGTCAACAGCCATTGCAGCGGGTCCTCTAGAAACCCTTTGCACTTACATACTACGATCCTACAAATGGACGAACAATCGTTTCCCTTGGTCAGCTTTGAAAGACGTCCTTTCCACGTCGTGAACGTGAATTTATTCGCACAAATTCATATACTAAATGCGAAACCTGTTTTCTTTCTACCGTCCTCCAACGATCTCATAGATTAGTAGCAACTGTTATTCTTGCCTCGTTCAAGTCCATTGTATTTCGTAAGGGCTTACGTTACCAGTAGGCCTAGCAAGGTATTTGTTGTGTTCATCATCATCATCATCATCATCTGTTTACCCTCCAGGTTCGGTTTTTCCCTCGGACTTAGCGAGGGATCCCACCTCTACCGCCTCAAGGGCAGTGTCCTGGAGCTTCAGACTCTTGGTCGGGGATACAACTGGGGAGTATGACCAGTACCTCGCCCAGGCGGCCTCAGCTGCTATGCTGAACATGGGCCTTGTGGAGGGATGGGAAGATTGGAAGGGATAGGCAAGGAAGAGGGAAGGAAGCGGCCGTGGCCTTAAGTTAGGTACCATCCCGGCATTCGCCTGGAGGAGAAGTGGGAAACCACGGAAAACCACTTCCAGGATGGCTGAGGTGGGAATCGAACCCACCTCTACTCAGTTGACCTCCCGAGGCTGAATGGACCCCGTTCCAGCCCTCGTACCACTTTTCAAATTTCGTGGCAGAGCCGGGAATCGAACCCGGACCTCCGGGGGTGGCAGCTAATCACGCTAACCACTACACCACAGAGGCGGACTTGTTGTGTTCAGCGTTACAAAATTTTGTAAATGTAGGATACATGAGACCTAAGGTACGGTGTCTTACTGTATTACAGTATATAATGTCCGATGGAAATTAGTAAACAAAAAATTGCGCCTTAACCCAGGATCGAACCCTCTACCAACTGCATGCCAACCCAAAACCCTATCCAATGCACCAACTGCTCAGCACGGTTGTATGAAGCTGATAGAGGTACTTACCGTACATGTGGTTACATTGTTGCCAGATTGCCACTATTCAACGTCCTTTCTCTGCCTGATATACTCGCAGGACGAACTTTTGTGAAAGACATTTTTTTATTGCTGGCATGTAGGGAGTCGCACTGCGACGCCCGAGTGCGGGAATTTCGCTTCACTCTGTATATAGATTACATTTCAGGCCTTCCCCTAAACTACCATTTCACTCAGTGTGAATAACATTATTGATAGTCTAGATTATAGCGACCTATTCCCCGACTTTGCATACTAATTTTCGTGAAGATAAGACCACTAATACAATAAATATTTGACAATTAAATTTTAGGCCTTCCCCTAAACTACCATTATTCTCAGCGTGTATAGCCTATATTGTGGCGACTTATTTCCCATCTTTGTCTACCGATTTTCATTAAGACACGACCACTAATAACATAAATATTTGAGAATTAAATTTCAGGCCTTCCCTAAACTACAATTTCGCTCAGCGCGATTAAAATAATATATAGCCTAGATAGTAGCGGTTCAACACCCTACTGTACATTCCGATTTTCATTAAATTCTCTTCAGCCGTTTTCTCGTGATGCGTCTACAGACAGACAGACAGACAGACAGACAGACAGACAGACATTACGGAAAAGTAAAAAATGCATTTTCTTGTTACTGTGAACATGAACGATACAGAAACGCCATTCTTTTCAAATTCTGAGCAATGTACAAACTCTTATTTTATATATAGATTACATTTCAGGCCTTCCCCTAAACTACCATTTCACTCAATGTGAATAACATTATTGATAGCCTAGATTATAGCGACCTATTCCCCGACTTCGCACACCAATTTTCGTGAAGATACGACCACTTATACAATAAATATTTGACAATTAAATTTTAGGCCTACCCCTAAACTACCATGTTTCTCAGCGTGTACAGCCTATATTGTAGCGATTTATTTCACATGTTTGTCTACCGATTTTCATTAAGACACGACCACTAATAACATAAATATTTGAGAATTAAATTTCAGGCTTCCCCTAAACTACCATTTCACTCAGCGTGATTAAAATAATTTATAGCCTAGATTATAGCGGTTCATCACCCGACTTTACATTCCGATTTTCATTAAATTCTCTTCAACCGTTTTCTCGTGATGCGTGTACATACATACATACAGACAGACAGACAGAAATTACGGAAATGTCAAAAATGCATTTTCTTGTTATTGTGAACATGACCGATACAAAAATAGCATTCATTTCAAATTCTGAGCAATGTACAGACAAAACTCTTATTTTTAATATAATTTCGTGTGGCTATTACTAGCCGAGTGCAGCCCTCCGATGAGGGTGGGCGGCATCTGCCATGTGTAGGGAACTGCGTGTTTTTGTGGTGGAGGATAGTGTTATGTGTGGTGTGTGAGTTGCAGTGCTGTTGGGGACAGCACAAACACCCAGCCCCCGGGCCACTGGAATTAACCAATGAAAGTTAAAATCCCCGACCCGGCCGGGAATCGAACCCGGGACCCTGTGAACCGAAGGCCAGTACGCTGACCGTTCAGCCAACGAGTCGGACAAACTCGTGTCCTCATCCTGAGGTTGTGCAGCTCTTTTCAGGCACACCCCCGTTGGAGGTGAGCTGCATGTACCATTTTAACCACATACCAGCCCTCCTGCCATTTTTAAATTCCTGGCAGTACCGGGAATCGAACCCGGGCCCCCGAGGACGGCAGCTAACAACACTAACCGTTACGCTACGGAGGCGGACACTCTTATTTTATATATATAGATAATAAATAATTTGCTGAAACAATGTCAAACGATGTAAAAAGGCCACAATAGAGAATAGTGTTTAGAACTTTTGCAAGCAAAGAAATAAACTACTGCAAGAGCCATTACAAGTTAAAGTGAAGTAAAATGAAGTGTCATTGGTTGACATTCTAGGTTCTGATTCGGTCACTCGTGTGGACAATATTCGATTTGTTTTTACCGATGGAGAACAAAAGAAACATAATGCGAGGAAGATAGTTTCATCATACGAGCAGTGGATTGATTTCAAATAAAGAGGCATTCCACATTAAGTTCCCCAAAAGTCACCAAGGAAGCAGAAGCACCTTGAAGAAGAAGACCTGTCTCGAAACTGTCAGGAGAGTTCTTCGTACAGAAGACTCCCAGGGTCCAGTAGCGAGGAACAAACCGTACATCATAATGATCAACGAACGTCTTGGGTTCCAGTTTAACGCGTAATCGCTCGGTAAATGTTTTGGTTACTGGAAATCAGTAGTATTGGTGGATGAATGTAAGTTCAAATCTGTAGTTCAACGAAGGCATCTGAGACCAACAGTGAAAAACGGCGGTGAGTCCCTCATTGTGTAGGGGTGCACAGGAGCTGAATTTCCTGTACGGCAATAAGGACTAGGATATGGCTTTCGCATTCTAAGAATGAGCCTGAAATGAAGCTCAGATGTGTTCCGTGCAAGGCACTGTTTGTCATTTTACTAGGATAGTTGATCCCAAACGTAAGGTTCAGCAAGGTACGCATTTGATTGTCCTCATGCATATCTAACGAGAAATATTTTAACAACGTCCGACAAAATTCAACCCCTCTATTTTTGAAGTTAGTCCGTTTGATGCCAGATAGACTTAAGACGGTGAGAAAGACTGGTGGTGGTCACACAGGGTAATGATGCAGCCACATGTGCCTCGAAGGTAGATTACTTACAGACTGTGATGTCTAAAGCCTATGTATTAAAGTTTTGTAAGTTCATGTGATGTTTCGTGAGCGGTACACTACTGACTTTACGACGTTTTTTGTTAATTCCTTTTTGCAAATGCAATGAACCCTTATACGCGAAAAATTAATTAGTACATCAATAAATGCGAATGGATAGGTGCACTACTTTCCCTGTGAGACACTGTACGTTCTCTAGGACCTAGGAGATAAATAGACTCGGACATGACAGTATAAACAGAACAGTGAGAGAGCTAGTTATGAGTGATAAGTTTCTGTATTAAACTATTTAAGATACCGGCACCAGTGACACAAATTGCGAGTAAATTCCAGAAAAGTAGGAATATTCATGACACGCATGAGAAGTGATATTAGTATAAAATATGGGTTATGGGTTATATTTTCTTATCTTTCTAATCCGTCTGCACGGAACTCGATATTTCGCTTAAAGGAGCTATTGACCACAGTGACATGATCTGTTCGTGAAATCGAAACGTCAAAACTGAAATACAACTCGCCCAAGTAGTGTCAGTTCAGAAGACTTGCATTTCGGCTTCTAAGACCCTGGGATACAATTAACATTATTACTAGTAATATTAGTTTTATGTCCCACTAATTACTTTGTGGTTTTCAGAGATACCGAGGTACCGGCATTTTGACCCACAGGAGTTAATTTATTTGCTGGTAAATACACCGAGATGAGACTGGCGTATTTGACAACCTTGAAATACTATCGCCCTCAGCTGTGATCGTGGGCTTGTCCTGGGCTGCTAAAGCCAGCACCTACCGCCTGAAACTCTCAGGTTGGTCATAATTACTACTTGGGGTAAGTAGGGAAGTTGCAGAGGAGGTCAGAGAAGAATGTTGCCTGAACATTGTGTGATATGAAAATAGACCACCTTTCTCCTCCCGAGGAATCAAGCTCGTACTCATTTGTTTTTGTCAGATGAGTGAACGTCAGGGTTATGTACTTTTACAAACATGGAAATCTCATTTCTGATATTCTTTCACTTCCTGTCGGGGAATCTAACCCATGTCGTTCGGATACCCAGTGGAAGGAGTCGTAGAATTTAGTTATTATATGAATGAAATGTCAGCTATTATTAGTTCTTAACAGTCCGGCTCCATGGCTAAGTGGTTAGCGTGCTCGCCTTTGGTCACAGGGGTCCCGGGTTCGATTTCCGGCAGAGTCGTGAATTTTAGCCATAACTGGTTAATTTCGCCGGCACGGGGGCTGTTTGTATGTGTTGTCTTCATCATCAGGTCATACCCATCAGGACGCGCAGGTTGCCTACGGGAGTCAAATCAAAAAGGACCTGTACCTGGCGAGCCGAACATGTCCTCGGACACTCGCGGCACTAAAAGCCATACGCCATTTCATTTTTAATGGGTCGATTTTACTGTCCCTACTTGAAGTATTTTAATTTTCCCTTCATTAGTAAGTTAATGATTTTACATGTTCTCTCCTACATCTCAAGTTTCTCATCAGAACGCTGAATACACGAACGAACAGGCTAAAACATTTTAGGGCTGAGTAGCTCAGAGAATAGAGAGCAGGCCTTCTGAGCTCAATTTGGTGGGTGCGATCCCGGCTCAGTCCGCTGGTATTTGAATATGCTCAAATAGATTAGACTCGTGCCAGTAGATTTACCGGCACGTCAAAGAAATCCTGCAAGAAAACATTCCGGAATCTCAGCGTCTCCGCGAACCGTAAAAGTGGTTAGCGAGAAGTAAAAAGAATGACGTTATTATTTACTATTTCAAAAGTTACAGTATTTGCCAAATCGATGAGCTTGAAAGTCGTGATACTTGTCTTTTCGCACTTTCACCCATTCCGGCGTAGACTTAAACAATCTTGTTGAAGAAACAGAAGTTTCTTGTGATGGATCTGAAGAGGAGGGATCAGATTTCGGAGTATATTTCATTATTAACATGATTAAAAACAACGAAGTGTTGTTTTATTGTTGAATTTGGTTCTAGAGAGAATGCAGTGTAGCCTAAAGCCCAGATGAAGAGTTTTCCCTGAGTACTGAGTGTCGATCGACAGAATGTAATCAACCGAGCAAGTTGGCCGTGCGCTTACGGCACGCAGATGTGACCTTGCTTTAGGGAGCTACTGGGTTCGAACGCCACTTCGGCAGCCCTGAAGATGGTTTATCGTGGATTCCCAATTACACACCAGGCAAATGCTGCAGCGGTACCTTAATTAATACAACGGCCGCTTCGTTCCAGCTCCTAGCCCTTTCCTCTCCCATCGTCGCCATAAGACCTCTCTGTGTCTGTGTGACGTAGAGAAACTTGGAGAAAAAAGATATGAATATAATTTATCCACTGTAGTTTTTAAATTATTAGTGATTTTCATTATACTGATAGGAGAAAAGTGTAATATTGTACCAGTGTATTTTATTATGACACTATATTCACATTTTTATATTTTCTTGTTGTTTAAATAAGTAGAATATTTGATGTTCTCACCGGAAGATCCAAAACTCGTTTTATCAAAAATACAAAATCAATTTATTGAAAATCTTTTAATTAGATTTATAACTTCTCATAGGACGACACTGGCTAAAGTTTTGAATGCGTGGTGATAAAAATAAGTAAGTGAGACTTATATTACAAGAATTACAGGTTTTTTACTTTAACCGAAAAATCTTTTATGGTGGACAAGCCGAATTATGGAACGGACCGTTTCAAATAAAAAGTATAGTGTTGAGACACAATAGATAGATCAGATTATAAAGGCTATTTTTTTGCTATTTGTTTTACGTCGCACCAAAACAGATAGGTCTTACGGCGACGATGGGATAGGAACGGCCTAGGAATGGGAAGGAAGCGGCCGTGGCCTTAATTAAGGTACAGCCCCAGCATTTGCATGGTGTGAAAATGGGAAACCACGGAAAACCATCTTCAGGGCTGCCGACAGTGGGATTCGAACCCACTATCTCCCGGATGCTAGCTCACAGCCGCGCGCCTCTAACCGCACGGCCAACTCGCCCGGTAGATTATAAAGGAAAATCTTCCGAATCAAACTGGTGGAGTAATTTGACCAGAAGAAGAGATAGATTTATAGAACACATTCTGAGACACCCGATGTTGATCAGATTTTTGAGGGAAATGAAGGAGATAACAATAAATGGGGGAGTATAAAACGTGAATATAGCAAATAGATTAGAATGGACGTAGAAAGTAGAATTTTCATATAGATGAAGAGGTAAGCACGGACAGAGTGGAATGGAGAATACCGTAGGAAATATTATTATTATTATTATTATTATTATTATTATTATTATTATTATTATTATTATTATTATTATTATTATTATTATTATATTCTGACCCTTATATGAAAAGCGACGCCATTGTGAAACGTTTGATCACTTTTACTATGAAGATGTTGCGAGAAATTATTCACCATCTCAGTAGTTCATAGAGTTGACTAGATAAAGGATTTTACCAATTTGTAAGATACCACAATGTATATTTCTAAGCTAATTTATTTGTCCTATAATTGGTGTTTATTAAGCTTGTAAAACGTCTACATTGTCGATGGCAACGTTTTTATGGCAGTATGTTTTTACTGGATTGGAAGACAGAAAATAACAAGCAAGAAAATACTACTACTTTTCCTAGAAATTGTCTTACATAATGCAATTACTACTCAGAATTCATATTGCTACAGGTACCTAGAACTGATTTTCAAACAACCCAATAATCATGTTGTAGTGATAACAGATTATTGACCATTACAGCGAATGTTGAAAAGTTGGAACAACAAAACTACACATACTGTCTGATGACCCATTTGCTCATTAGTAGCAAGAGGCCCAGAGGCTGGAAGGCAATACATTTCAGAATAACGTAACGTAAGTGTTCTGCATGCAGTATAATTTTTATGACACCCAGTCTCTAGTTACCAACCAAACACCTCTTCAAGAAATAAAAATTATAAAACCAATGATACGAAAAAATGTGTATGTAGCAATTTACATACTCCTGGAAGTGTTTCCAGCTGCCAATAAGGACCACGCAACAAAATCTACCCTGTGATGCTCAATTCGACTATTAAGACACAATGTGTTAATGTATTGCCTAACTGATGCGTTGTTAAGATCTGGAAGAATTTTCAAAAATCATTGTTTATGCTAGTAGTGGAAATGTAGGGCATCGGCCACACCCACTTCCTCACGCTCCTCCTCACGGCCTCCACTGTGGATAACCTGCTTCTCACGGCCTCAACTGTGGATAACCTGTTTCTGACCGCCTCCACTGTGGATACCAGCTTCTCACCGCCACAGCTGAGGAGGGCCTGTACTACGTGTGCAGGCTTTACCTCACGCTGACCAGGCGTTAACCTAAACTAACCCACACGCTGCCTAAGTCTGCAGGATTAACTTCACGCCGACGAGGCGTTAACCTAATCTAACCTAACCTAACCCCCACGCTGCCTAAGAGTACGAGCTCAACCTCACACTGACCAAGCGATAACATAACCTAATCTATCACATTCTAACTCACACGCTGGCTAAGAGTACTGGCCATAACGTAACAATCTTCCTAACGGAGCAGGTTTAACGTCACTCACATCACACGTTAACTTCACATGGCCAAGAATACAAGCTTAACGTCTAGCTGACAACGTGTGACCTAATACGTATGCGTTGCGTATATCTGGAGGTTGACCTCAGGGATTCGGATCTGAGCTTGATGTCACGCTGACCACACGTGCAGGCTCCATTCACCAACTTTTAAACTGATGGTCCTAGGAAACTGGGTTTTAGCTTAAAATTTATCAATCATTATCTCCTTTATATACATATCACCACACCCCCGACAGTTTCTTAAGAAAATTTCCGGGTAGAAATTAATCTAACGTTAAGAACGTTTAGGATGATACTCTAAATGACGTTTAGATTTTTTTTAAATAGGTTGAGGTGGAAACAGTCGCTAAATTAGAAATTCAATATCTTCTATGCTGATGGCCCTAGAAAACTGATTTTTAGCTTAAAATTTATCAGAAATTATCCTCTAACCCATGAGGTATATTAACTCACCCTCAACTGCTTCCTTTCACAGTTTAGGGGTAAAAATGACTTCGAACGTAAAAACGTTTTGTTTGATACGTTATGTGACGTTTAGAGTAAAAAGTACATTAGTGATAAAATATTCCTTGATTAAAAAATCATTATCTCCACAACCAGTCGGCATAGGAAGCTACTTGTGAGCTAAATGAGTTTCATTGTACTTTTGCAAAACGTTTCTGCTCTTTATATATATATTTGGAAATATGTTGCGAAGAGGCGCTTAGAAACTACTCAATATTATGTTTATAGGTTAGTAGGGTATTTTAGAGAGTTCTGCTACAACCACCACCACCCGCTCCCCGGCAGAGGCCTCCAACTCATGGAATGTGCTGACTAAGACTGCATGCTTAACCTCACATGGCCTTACTTGGCGGGCGATTTGTAAAGTACAGCGGTTGGCTAAGAGTACAAACTTAACCTCACATGATGTTATACCGGCTACGTGTTCAGGCTTAACTTTACAGACAACGAGTTCCACCCTAGGCTTATGGGCGTTAACTTTACAGACCCAAGTTTGATGCCAAGAAGTGCAAGTCTGACCCAACTGCTAACGTGATTATAGTCAAGAGTGTACGCTTAACCTAGCAGCTGCGGATTCGACTCCAAGCTTAACCTCACAGTCTCTGGATTCAACTGTAGGTTTATGGGCGTTAGATTTACAGACCCTAATTCGATATCCAAGAATGCCACCTTAACCTAACTGCCACCGTGATAATAGACGATAGTACTAGCTCAACCTAACAGACACACATTTGAGGCAAGCTTAACCTTACCAGGGCGCTACAGTCTCAAGTTTCAGATTCGATCCAATGCTTAACCTAACTAGAAAAGATGAGACACGGCCCAGGGGCTTTTGGAGCTGAACATGAAACAATATGTCGGATACACTTGAGACTAGGGAGATGGTGTAAGGCTTAATACATCTACTTTATTCATAAGGGGGCGTAATGTTGCAAGACACCCTCAGGAGCTTGGAGCTGAACTTGCCACAAGATGGTGGCATTGGGATAGGGAGTTGGTGTTAGGTTTAATATATATGTTTTATTCATAGGGGGCGTATTACTGGGAAGCATCCTTGAGGCTCGAAGCTAAGAAACTGTGGATTCCAATACGCTAGCGCGCGAACAGGTGCGTGACGCGCTATTGGTTTTTAGTGTTTGCAACACTGAATTTTTGATTTTAACACTTCGTGCTTATAGATTTGAACTCTAGAGTGTTTTAATTGCCTACTGTAATGTTGACATCACTTAGAGATTAAAATGTTGCGTTCACAACAGCAAAAATTTTCGCAGTACACACTTGACCGGGATTGGAACCAAGGGCTCTTCCCTTTGGACTGCTGAGTATCATGCTAAGTAAATAACTGTGCGTTAAATTCAAAACACCCAACATTCGAGCTACAAGTCATCGCCGACCTGACTAGGAATCGACCCCGTGACTCTTCTACGTGAGCAAACATCAAGCATAACTGTACGTTAAAAGCTTTAGCGCCATAAGAAATTAACAAAAAATCACCGACTGAATATGGTTCCGAACCTGGATCTTGCTGGATATACACACAGCTCATGTGCTATTTCTTAATTCGAAACACCTAACGTTTGAGATGCGGGTAATCCCTACCCCCGACTAGCATTCGAACCTGGAGCTTACTTGGAGCTTAAGTTAAGTGTATAAGAGAAAAAAATCGATGTCAAGCTTTCCTTTCCCCTGAAGGCTAAATGTGGACTGTTAGTACGGAGTGAGGATGCGGAAAAAGTCAAGTCGTGACAGGAAATGCATTTCAGCAAAAAAGTTGACTGCATGAGCAAGTTGATTATTCTTGCAAGTACTTACTGAGACATGAAATAACAAGTTCATTGTTTTATCATTTAGCTTAGTTAGCACATATCAGCAAAAAATTGACTGCAGATGCCAGTTGATAAGACTTGGAAGTATTTGCTGGGACATGAAATACCAAGTTGATTGTTTTTCGCATTTAGCCTAGCAGGCACGTATCAGCAAAAAAGAAAAAAACTGCACGAGCAAGTCGACTAGCTTCGGAAGTAACTTATTTGCTGAGACAGGGAATACAAAGTTAATTGTTTCCACAAATTCGCGACTTAGGTACAATCACGCACCCTAATAATAATTTAGAGGACCCAACTTATTTTCGTTCTGAATACTCAATATGTACATGCACAATATTAAAAAAATAATGTGGTGCCGGAATTTAGCTCCGCAGGATTTCGCGTGTTATCAGAATTCCACAATAAAGATTAAAATTTGCGACCTACACTTCAAGTTCGATACCTAGGCTAACTGCAGACCTAAGGTTACGCTGACCATGCGTTAGCTTAACTTAAACTCCCAGGCCCTAGAACTGAACTTGGAACAAGATGGCGGCTATATGGGTTAATACGTATTCCTTTAGACTTCATGTTCGATACACTGGGTTAAATGCAGGGCTAACGTTACGCTGACCACGCGTTACTTCCCAGGACTTGGATTTGGACTTGGAACAAGGTAGCGGCTGTGAGGCTTAATACATATGCTTTCACTTCAAGTTCGCTACCCGGGCTAAATGCATTCCTGACGGTACTCTGACCAGGTGTAACTTAACTTCCCAAGACTGGAGCTGCACTTGGAACAAGATGACGGCTATAATGCTTAATACGTACACTTTCAGACTTCAAGTTCGATACGCGGTCAACTGCAGGCCAAACGTAACGCTGACCACTTGTTCCTCCAAGATCCTGGAACTGGACTTGGAACAAGATGGTGGCTATGAGGCCTAATATGTATGATTTTAGACTTCAAGTACGATATCCGGGCTAACTGCAGGCCTAACGTTACGCTGACCACGCGATAACTTAACTTAACCTCCCATTACTTTGAGCTGAACTTGGAAGAAGATGGCGGCTATAAGGTTTAATATGTAAGCTTTCAGACTTCAAGTTCGACACTCGGACTAACTGCAGGCTTAACGTTACACTGACCATGTGTTACCTCCCAGGTCTTGCAGCTGAACTTTGGAACAAGATGACTGCTACAAGGTTTAATACGTATGCTTTTAGACTTCAAGTCCGATACCTGAGACAATTGCAGGACTAACGTTACGCTGACTACGCGTTAACCTAACTTAACCTCCTAGGACTTGGAGCTGAACTTGGAACAAGATGGCGGCTATGAGGCTTAATATGTATGCTTTTAGATGTCAAGTTCGACACACAGGCTAACTGCAGTCTAACGTTTCGCTGTCAACCCGTTACCTCCCAGAACATGGAGTTAAACTTTGGAACAAGATGGTGGTTATAAGGGATTAATACAAATGCTTTCAGACTTTAAGCTCGATACACGGGCTAACTGAAGGCTTAACTTTACGCTGACCACGCATCACCTGACTTAAACTCCCAGAACTTGGAGCTAAATTTGGAACAAGAAGGCAGCTCTAAGGCTTAATACGAATATAGAAGGCTAACGCAGGGGCTAATTAGCAAGTTGGCCGCTATACCAGGGCTCTTATGGGACTAACTCCAAGCAATTGCAGTTACACCCCATATCGAGGTGTGAGTCAACCCAGGTGGCTCGATTTTTCCACAAATATATCATCATATTATCCGTATTTACCATAATTGCTAGACTATCAGCCATGAAAGCTTACCATCAGAAATATGTTTTACCCTTTTGCCGTCATCATACCATCAATACAAAGGTGCCATTCGAATTATCAACCTTTACTTTGATATTTCTATCAAAACAGATCGACTATTTCTTTCATAAACTTCAAGGCTATCAGCCTTCAAATTGCCAAAATGTTAACTTCTAAACAATTCCAACTATACCCTATATCAAGGTGTCAATCGCCGCAGGAGGCTCGATTTCATCAGAAACATATCAACATATTGCTAATATGAACCATAACGATATGGCTATCAGCCTTCAAAGTGCCGAAAAGTTAACTTCTAAACAATTGCAGCTATACCCTATATCAAGGTGTTAATCGATGGAAAAATATGGCCGCACGGGGCTCTTAACTTCACATGACCTTACGCTGGCTCTTTTTCCAGGCTTAACATTTCTGACCTCTGGTTCGAACCTACGATTCCTATTCGGGTCGACGATTTTAAATTTCTTATAGCTCGAACATTGGGAGGTTCTTGATTTAATTTACGCCTTCAATGCGCAGTCATTTACTTAGCCTGATACTCAGCCATCCGAAGGGAAGAGAACTGGCTTCCGTTCCCATTCGTGTGTAGCCGAAATATTTTTTTCGGTTCTAAACACAATGTTTTATTCTCTAAGTGATGTCAACATAAAGTAGACAATTGAAAGTCTTTAGAGTTCTGATCTATAAGCTGGAAATGTTACAATCAAAAATTCAGAGTTTCAAACACCAAAAAGTAATAGCGCGTTACGCATCAGCTCAAATGCTAGCATCTTGGACTCTGCAGCCGCTCAGCTTGAAGAACTTGAAGTAGCTTTCTAAATTTAAATCCCTATCAATGAAGCACATGTATGAAGCCTTACACCATCTCCCTAGTCCTATCAGTACTATGTGCAGCCGCTATGAAGCGTTGAATAAAGCACAAATATTAAACTTTACACAATGTTCCTAGTCCCGTGTTACCACCTTGTTCCAAGTTCAGCTCTAAGCCCCAGACCATAACCTCTTTCTTCTAGGTTTATGAGGCGGAGGGGGATAAGGAGGAGGAAGTCTCTACTTCAAATCTCATATACCTAAATATACTCCTCCTCATAATCCTAGTAGCGCATGACAACCTATTCCTTCTCCTCATAGACTCATAGACTTCCTCCTCGTAACAGGAAGATGGATCCTCCTTGTAGAGCTAGTAGCATAAAACTTGTTCCTCCTCCTCAGCCACCTTCTCCACCACCTCCTCCTCCACATAAACCCAGTAGCGTATGACAACCTGTTCCTCCTCAAGGCTCCCAGTGCCCTTCCCTTTGGATGGCTGAGTATCATGCTGAGTAAATGACTGCGCATTGAAAGCGTGCGTTAAATTAAAGAGCACCCAAAGTTCGAGCAATAAGAAACTTAAAAATCGTCGATCCGAATAGGAATCGTAGGGTCGAAACCGAGGTCTGTAACGTCAAGCCTGGACTAAGAGACAGCCTAAGGTAATGTGAGGTTAACATTCCCGTGCACCATCTTATTCCATCGCTTGGCACATTGATTTAGAGTATTGCTGTAGAAGTTGAATGCTAATAGCTTTACCGTTATGGTTCATATGAGCAATATATTCATATATTTCTGATGAAATCGAACCTGCTGCATCGATTGACACCTTGATATAGGGTCTACCTGCCATTGGTTAGAAGTTAACATTTTGGCAATTTGAAGGCCTTGCCGTTACCGTTCATATGAGCAATATCTTGATACATCTTTGATGAAATCGTGCCTCCTGCGTCGATTGAAACCTTGATATAGAATGTAGCTGCAATTCTTTAGAAGTTAACATATTGGCACTGTGAAGGCCGATAGCCTTACCGTTATGGTTCATATAGACAATATGTTGACACATTTCTGATGAAATCGAGACCCCCGAGTCAATTGACAACTTGATATTTGGTGTAGCTGAAATTTTATACAATTTTTATTGAAGGCTGATAGCCTCGCCGTTATGGTTCATATAGGCAATATGTAGGCATATTTCTGATGAAACCAAGCTTCCTGCGTCGATTGGAACCTTGATATATGGTGCAGCTGCAATTGTTTCGAAGTTAAACTTTTGACACTCTGAAGGCTGATAGCCTTGAAGTTTATGAAAAATAGTGAATCTGTTTCGATAGAAAAATCAAAGTAAGGGTTAATCTTTCGAATTTGATGAACTGATGATGGGAAAAAGGTAAAAATATTTCTGATCGTAAAATTTCATGGCTGATAGACTTGATGTTATGGTTCATAGGGGTAATATGTTGATATATTTCTGATGAAATCGAGCCTCGTGCGTTGACTGACATCTTGGTATGGGGTGTAGCTACAATTGTACGGAGTTAGTGCCATACGAGCCGTTATAGAGCGGCCATATTTCGCATTAGCCCCTGCGTCAGCCTTCTATTATTATGTTACGCCCCTATGAATAAAATATACGTATTAAGCCTTATAGCCGCCATTTTGTTTCAAAGTTCAGCTCTAAGTCGTAGCAGGTAACGCGTGGTCAGCGTAACGTTTGGCATGCAGTTAACCCGAATGTCGAATTTGAGGTCTAAAAGCATTCGTATTAATCCTCTTAGCAGCAATCGTGTTCCAAAGTCAGCTGTAAGTCCTGGGAGGTAACGCGTGGACAGCGTAACGTTAGGCCTGCAGTTAGCACGGGTATCGAACCTGAAGCCTAAAGCATACGTATTAAGCCTTATAGCCGCTTTCTTGTTCCAAGTTCAACTCCAAGTCCTGGGAGGTATCGCGTGTTCAGCGTAACGTTAGGCCTGCGTTTAGCCCGTGGTGTCGAACTTGAAGTTTAAAAGCATACGTACTAAGATATATAGCCTCCACCGTGTTCCATGTTCAGCTCTAAGCCCTGGGAGGTTAAGTTAGGTTTACGCGTGGTCGACGTAACGTTAGGCTTGCAGTTAGGCCGGGTATCGAACTTGAAGGGTAGGTCGGAGATTTTATTCCCTGTTAGGGAATTCTGATAATACGCGAAATCCTGCTTAGCCAAATTCCGGCACCACATTACTTTTTCTTATTGTTCATAGATATATTGTGTATTCAGTACGAAAATAAGTTGGGTCCCCTAAATTATTATTAGGGGGCGAAACACATTCAACTTGATATTTCATGTCTCAGCCAATACTTCCAAGTCTAATTAACTGGCACGTACAGTCAAATGTTTGCTGATATGTGCATACTAAGCTAAATGATGAAACAATGAACTTGTTATTTCATGTCTCAGTAAGTACTTCCAAGAATAATCAACTTGCTCATGCAGAAACATTTTTGCTGAAGTGCAATTCCTGTCAGAATTGACTACTGCCGCATTCTCACTCCGTGCTAAAAGTCCACATTTACCCTTCAGGGGAAATGAAAACTTGACATCGATTTCTTCTCTTACACACTTAAGCTCTTTACTTCTAAGTCCAAGTAAGCTCCAGGTTCGAATCCTCTTCGTGGGTGGGGATTTCCCGCAGCTCAAACGTTAGGCATTTGAAATTAAAGAAAAGCACATGAGCTGTGTGTATATCCAAGTGAGCTCCAGGCTTGAACCCAATTCGGTCGGTGATAATTTGTTAATTTTTTG
Source organism: Anabrus simplex (assembly GCF_040414725.1). Taxonomy (NCBI): domain Eukaryota; kingdom Metazoa; phylum Arthropoda; class Insecta; order Orthoptera; family Tettigoniidae; genus Anabrus; species Anabrus simplex. The sequence goes on along the minus strand of NC_090266.1, from coordinate 386,401,147 downwards.
TGGCGCTAAAGCTTTAAACGTACAGCCACGCTTTGTTGGTGCCCACATGGAAGACTCACGGGTTCGATTGCCAGTCAGGTCGGTGATTTCTTGTATTTCGAAGGTTGGGTGTTTTGAATGTAAAGCACCATTATTTACTTGGCATGATACTCAGCAGACCGAAGGGAGGTGCCCTGGGTTCCAATCCCTGTCATGTGTGTACTGCGAATATTGTTTCGGTTCTGAACGCCAAACTTTAATAGCTAAGTGATGTCAACATTGCAGTAGGCAATTAAAAGTGTCTAGAGTTCAAATCTATAAGCACAAAATCTTAAAACAAGGAAATTCAATGTTCCAAACACTAAAAACCAATAGCGCAACACGCATCAGTTCACACGCTAGCGTATTTGACTCCACAGTTGCTTAGCTTCGGGCCTCAAGGATGCTTCCCAATAATACGCCCTCCTATGAATAAGGGATATGTATTGAACCTAACACCAACTACTACGGGTACCTTGCAACATTACGCCCCCTTATGAATAAAGTACATATAATAAGCCTTACACCATCTCCCTATTCCCATATGTAGCCGCCATCTTTTTTCACTTTCAGCTCCAAAAGCCCTAGGACCATGTCTCATCTTGTCTGGTTAAGTTAAGCCTGAGATCGAAACTCAAACTTGAGACTCTAGCGCCCTGGTATGGTTATGCATGGCGTAAAATGCGTGCCTGTTAGGTTGAGCTAGTACTCTTGTCCATAATCACGGTGGCAGTTAGGTTAAGCTGGCATTCTTGGGTATCAAACTTGGGTCTGTAAATCTAACGCCCATAAGCTTAGGGTTGAATCCAGGACCTGTGAGGTTAAGCTTAGATTCAAATCCGTGCCTGTTAAGTTAAGCTTACACTCTTCACTATAATCACGTTAGCAGCTGGGTCCAGCTTGCATTTTTTGACATCAAACTTGGGTCTGTAAAGTTAACGCCCTGAAGCCTAGTGTCGAACCCGTGGCCTTAACACCTAGCCAGTGGAACATCATGTGAGTTTGAGGGTAAACTCTTAGCCAAACGACTTACTTTTCAAATCGCCCGCCAAGTAAGGTCATGTGAGGTTAAGCATGCAGTCTTATTCAGCATATTGCATGCGGTGGAAGCCTCTCCCGGGTAGCCGGGTGTTGGTGATGGCGGCATAACTTTCCAAATTACCCACCTTAGGTTATATTTTGCCTACTCCTTTACGACTAGCTCAAGGTCAATTCTTGTGTGGTTTAGCTAATTTGGAGGATGAAGCGAAGGAGGAGGCGGAGGAGGTGGTGGTGGACGTAAAGGTTGCGTCGGAAGTGGAGTTTACACTAAAACGTTAATCTACAGCTCTTTTGGACAAGATGGCGGAGCAGATCCGGTGTCAGCTACTCAGTGATCACGTGGATATTGTTATACATGTTGACACATTCGGCACTGACTCACTGAGGGTTTCTTTAATACACTTACTTGTTGATTATGTAGACTAAATATTTGATGTTCCGACAGAACAAGGTCTTCCGTCCACTCACGAGGTACTTTCTCCCAGATGTTATTCACAGCTTTCGCAGCTACATTAACTAGAAATGCCTTTGACCATGCCTTCAACTCTTCTTCAGAAGAATATTGGTAGAGAGATAGCCTAAAAGACTGACAAAATGAACCCATTGTATTGTACTGTGTTTTGTTGCATGAACCGTGGGCTTGTTATTCTTAATTCGATCCTCTAAGGTCAGATTCAGGATTACGTCACGTGTTGCTACATTTCTTCCGAAGGCAAACCGATCTTCTCCCATCTCAGCTTCAACGTGTCTTTCCAGTGTCTTGTAAATAATAGGCCTACATGTTTAAATTTTGCAAGCACGAGATACCAAACTAATAGTTTTCACACTTGTCAGCACCTGCTTTCTTGGGATTATGTAGGGCAACATTCTGTCAAAAATCGTGTGACATTTCTCCTGTATTATATATCTTATAAACTAAACGGAATAAGCTCACAATGCCGGTTTCTCCTAAGGCAGTCAGTAATCCAAGGGTATCGCATCAACTCCAGTTGCCTTGTTCCTATTTATGTCACTTAAGGTCTGTCTAATTCTAGCCTAAAAACTGGCTCAGCCAATTCATCAGCAACAACAGACTTTTCTTGTTCTAGAAAATAATCACATACTTTAACCTTTGGTACAACTGTTGAATATGTTTCATCACATTGGTCCTTCTCTAGAAGGCCTGTTCCATCTGAGCTCTTAATATTCATACAACTTGTTTTCTTGTTTTCCTTCCCTCAAAGGTTTCCTTTATTTTCCTATATGCATCATCTACCTTCCAACCATACAACTTCCTTGAATTACCCTTTGATCTGTCCTGCAATTTCTATCTACATTCTTCTGTTGCCTGTATTAATTGTTGCCCTTCTCATTTGCAGCATGCTTGTACATTTGTCGATTGTAAGTCAGGTCTAGCATCTTCTGAGTTTTCCAGTGATTTTTTACTTGACACTACCTATATTCTTAAACTACCTTCAGCAGCCCTACTGATCTCATCCTTGAGGACTCTCCACTCTTCTTCTATTGTGATTCTTTCGGGCTTGTATTTAGTCCTCGTGCAACACGTTCATTGAAACAATCCCTCGCTGCATATTAGTTCAGGCTTTCCAGACTCCATATAATTGTATGTCTTCCTTTCCTCAATTTCTTCTACCTTAGGTGGCATTTCAACCTAGTTGTGATCGGATTCAACGTATACCCTCCTCGGCAGGTCTTGCAATCCAACACCTGGTTTCTTAATCTCTTCCTAATCATGATGAAGTATATTTGTTACCTTCTATTTTATCCAGTTCGCTCCGCATATACAGCCGTCGTTTGTGGTTGTTGAACTAAATATTAGAAAAGATTAAATTACGATCGGTGCAGAATTCTACTTTATCTGCAGACTTTCACTGTATCCAGTCTCCCACCACAATTAGATTATCACCTCTTTATATTGTACACTGTTTACAAAATTTTCTATCTCTTCAGGTATTCTTTCGATTTTTTCGTTTCCACTCAATTAGTAGGCATATAGCTGCACTATTTTGGTAAGTGTTGGCTTGGTGTCCATCTTCACAACAAAAAATGCTTGCAATAAGCATATCCAGTTTTTCCACCTGGACTCAGCTAGCGGCGTACTTTAGTTTGGTATTTGTTTATAAATATATCTGCATTGTGGATAATTGCATCTTCCTAAAGTCATCTTCTCCTACATCCACATAATCTTATTTAAATTTGGTACAGCTTACGTATATAAATTTCGGACGAATTTTTTATTAATGGACATTTTAAGAACAGGCTACAAGAGAACAAACAAACCGTTATTTTACCTTACAGTAGAGTTGAACAAGTATTACGATGCCAATATGTCTTTCAAATTCTGATGACATTTTGTGTTGATCTAAGAATTAGGAGATATTCCAATACCATTCATAACCGTGCGTGATTTAACGCTTTAGTGAGCGGACTTGGGAGTCAAATTTCAGATATTCGATTTCAAATAACTCTATTTCATTTACTGATCTGAAATGTGTATATCCCATGAATCCACTCAGCCACTCAATCCAGAACGAGCACCGTATTTCTCATGGTTCCTGAGGAATAAAATCTGTAAAGAAGTATTATTTGAGGAGTATAACATTAGTTCAGTATTTAGTTAACAAAGATTTCTTTGTACCACACTCCTAATTTTCATACCTATTTCTTCATAAACTTCAAGTAATGGCATTCTGAGTTCTTGGCATCATATCAGAATTACACGTTATTGTTTGGGGGACAATAATATTTTTAGATGAATTATCGGCAAAGTACTTTTCCTGTAATAATTTAAGGCTTATGATTTCTCCTTAATGAATTACCAGCCATCACGTAAAAGTTCTTTTCATGAATTCATGATAAAATGTTCACCAAACCGATCTTTCTTTTGGTGTTAATGAGCTCCAGTACTGGACTGGTTAGATTTCAGGAAGTTGAGCGTATATTTTAAGAAATAAATGAAGGACACTGAGTAAGAAAACCTTTTGACTGTAACAGTGCCTCTGAATCCTTCGTTATATTTATGTATACTTAATTTCTTTTATAGGGGAATAGTATTAGAGAAGATCGTAGGTGATAAATATTAGATAAAATGAAATGTCATATTGACCATCTTCCAGCTATTGTGAATATAATTATTATAACATTACATGAAAAAAAATGGTAGAGTCAAAATATGAAAGATATATTCACATTTAAACGTTAAGCTCGGGAGAAAGTGAAGTAGCTAGAACAAAGTGAATGGCAATTTAATTAAGATACAGGAAATAAATGCAAGACTGCAGGACTAATATCAATGGGGAAATTGAATGATATAGACTATTGAATTTTGTACCCCTAACACTAAATACCTTTAATGAATGTTTTGTATCAATTGTGAAAGATACAACAAACCTCTATCAAAAAGGAAGAAAATCATTTTTGAACATGTTTCTAATTGTCCGTATTCTATACACAGCTGATTATGCCTGAATAGTTCTTACAGTAAGTTTCAAAATAGAGTAATTTAAACAGTAAAGACTATTAAAAATTTAATTTGAAAGCATATTATAAATATAATACCACTACATTTAAGTCACCTCATCAACTGGATGCTTACTAGACGGAACTTTCTAGACAGTTACAGTCACGACTCTAGTCAGTAGGAAGGATGATAGAATGAACCCCAATAATTACTTGTACATTTACATTGTTCCAATCACCTCGCAGATAGCAATAGACCATTGCATCTAATACAATTGTCGGTTTAGAGAAGTACATTAATAAATAACATACTGTATTCTGATTCTTCATATTTTGCTATTTTTTACGTCACACCGATACAGATAAGTCTTATGGTGACGATGGGATAGGAAAGGCCTAGGAATGGGAAGGAAGCGGCTGTGGCCATCATTAAGATACAGCCCCAGGATTTGCCTTGTGTTAAAATGGAAAACCGCGGAAACCATCTCCAACGCTGCCGACAGTGGGGTTTGAACCCACTTTCTCCCGGATGCAAGTTCACAGTTTCGCTCTCCTAACCGCACGGCCAACTCGCCCGGTATTGTTCTGAATTCAAGTATGCAGCAAGTTACCCTCACATATGGAGAGTATGTACTCAAAAAGGAGCGTACTTTTGAACGGTTTTAACTTATACTGTGGAGGAAAATGAATGCTCAGTTGCACCCATCGGATGAGTCTGATTGGCAACATTTTAAAAATTGGATTTGTTAATAAATAGTAATAGCCAGCGTTCTTAAACAAAGGGACAGCATTGGAAATTTCTGGTAGCTAGCTCGTGAGAATGAAGCCTTGATAAGAACCCACGCTTCGTTCTCTGCTAAAAATAAATTATTGGGACACCTGTTATTACATCATCTTTTGGAACTGCGTAGTTAGAGTGGAAAAGTACTGGCAGGAGTGACTGAGATGGAGAATCATGGTTTTTGATACCCGAATCCCCTTATTCTGGAATGAACTCGTCCGTATAGATGAACAGTGGAGTCTGTGCTCCAATCAGATTGCTGCATTTAAATAATTTCAAATTAGCGCGACTGAATGACAGGTGGCTTGTAATTAATCCCTGTCAGTATTTAAGGAAGATTATATTAAGAGGAGATGTCAGTAATTATTATAGTAATTCTGAACTAACTTATTGGTTTGTGGCAAATGGATTGGAATATTGTGTATCCAGATGTTTGTTATCACCGGCAGTGGGAACCCCTTGCCAGCGTGAAGAGTGGTTTATCAGCGCGGCAGAAGATATAGTCCAGCCAACGCCTACTGTATTGTAAAAGAAGTTACGAACAATTTTAGAGTCACGATGCATCATGGTAGTAACAAGAATTGATGCAATTTGTGTGTATAAAACATTTCATGTTTTTGATAACTTGGTTGTGGAGCTACCCAGCATTCCTTTGGTTGGGATTTTTAGTGGCAAGAATTAGTGTTCCTACGCCGATTAGTGCGCCCAACATCCCCCGAGTAGTGGCTTCTCACTAGTCAGTCATCATTAAGAGTCTTGTGGCGGACAGACGTGTCTTAACTTTGCTCCGTATTTGAGTACAAAGGTATAGGAAATACGCTTTATAAACAGTAGTTGGGTTGTTAAGGTATTTAAAAACACCCAAGTGAGTGGAGTATCAAATTGACAGATTTTACGAGTGTTCAGTCCATGCAGGGCGAAGACGAAACTTTGAATTATGCAGTAAATTGCATCTGAGGTGAAGCAGCTTGAGTATGTAGCCTGCAGAATAACGCAGACAGTTTAATATATGTGTAAGCCGTAAGTAGTGGAGAACAATTGGCCTGCCACAGCGGGGCTGTTAATGTGTTTGAAACATTTGAGCGGAGGAAATACTCTCCCTTTCTATAAGTATTTAGGTCGTGTGGGGGTGGACACTTTCTCTCACGGCTAGGTCTTTACAAAGGAAAACGTTTGAGCCTGTGCAAGATTTTGCTACGTGAGAAGCAGTAGTGTGTTAAAGCAGAGTACTTAAAATCCGACCTAAGTTCCAAATATCTGAGTACTGCGTATGTGTGTATATATGTATTGTAGTGTAATGTTTAGTTTTAAAACAAGTTATTGTGTTTAAAATTATGAGTGGGAAATAAACGTGTGCAAAGTGTCAAGAGAGTGGAAAGTAGTAATATAAGCCAATGCCGGATACATCAAGAATGGTCAAGGATATTAACATGTTGGTCATGAATCTGTAAGACAACATGGCTGCCTTTAGTCCTGGCGATCCCGAAGTGCCCTCAATGTGAGTACACAATCTCATGTTTGATTTAAAATCTAAAGCTTTCCTTTGATAATGGTATCTTTATTTAGACGGGTATGCGAGTGACGATGATGTAACTATAAACCCGGGTACACAGCCAGAAAATTAGGATAATTCTGTTTATGAATAGTGTAAATATTATTATTATCATTATCATCAGTCGTGCGTGTAATATTTTGTTCTGTATTGACCAAGTTATATTTTTGAGGCAATTATAACGAGTGATTCGCCTATATCTGCACTATTATTATTATTATCAGTAGCATTGTCAGTATTGCATTTAGGCGGAATTTTATTTGTTTCATGCAAGCACAGTTATCGTGGGGGAGTAGTGATGAAGTCAATTAATGATAATCAAACATATATATATATATATATATATATATATATATATATATATATATATATATATATTCAATAGTCACTGTCGAGAATTCTGTTGGACGACAGTAACACTGATACATCCACATGTTGGTTGCTATGGCAAGTAACGCGGTTAGACAGTTGAGTGAACAATGTTAAATAAAAGGATTTATTTTTTTTGGCTCAGGTAAAATCAAGGTGTTGTCAAATAATAAGAGCGATATTGAGCGACGGTAATTTATTTGAGATGTTTGAAGGTCCGTAGTTGAGAGTATATGGTAACACATGGGGTTATTTACCTGAAGATAATTATGGAGAACAAAGAGTATGGTGAACAGATTCTCAATAAAAAATGGAAATATAAGTATCAGCATGATAGCTGAGAGGTAATAGAATTCGTGCAGAATAAGAAATGATGATGACGTCGTAAATGAATAAATGTGAGGAAACAAATAAGCCAGTTAAAGAAGGTATACGAGTTAGAAGGACAAGATGATACATATAAATGGTTTAGCCGTGTCACAATATCGTTCTATTTAGAGAAAGTTATAGTACGCATTTAAATGATATTTCAAAGTTAGGTTGGTAACATGGATCACGCAACTGGGCTGGTGTGGATGCTTGCCAGTAGGAACTATTTTATTGGTTTTAACAGATGATTATTATTATTATTAATATTAATTTATTACTTTATTTGCCTCGTATCAGTCATTATTTAGGTACATTCTTTTATTGTCTGTGCATTGTCTATGCATTTTATTCTGAAGAAACCACAGTAACATTTGCAATGGGTCATGGCTACATTTCAGCGAATTATAATATGTTGAGACGCTGAAATAAGTCAAAAGTGTGGTGTGTGCTGATGACAGAGTTCATCTATGTATATATTAGTGGAATTTTAAGTATTAGGTTAGGATTTCTGGCTGCGTTACCTCGCTTGGTGTACATATTAGCATAAGTTAGTGTGTGTTTCTTTAAAGTAGGAGAGTTTGTCTTTTCCAGATTAATTTTACGATATCTAAGTAGTGGTCACTCGCATATATGAAAGCAAAGCTTTAGATTTTTGTATGCAACAACAACCAAGGTCCATTATGTGAGACAAAGTTACTGAATTCTCAGGTTAAAGCAAGTATTGTTTATTGCACCTGGAAGGAAGATATTGTAATTATGGGAACTCAGTAACAGTTTTGATAAGAGAAATATTATTATTATTATTAATATTGGTGAACTCTATTATGAGAATTTCATAGTTATGCCTTTACACAGTGGATTAGGTATTTCATTAAATTATGGCAAACATGGTTTTATAGATAAAGAAAACCCAATATGCACTGTTAAGTAAGATTCTATTCAAATGGTGTTACTCATGGCAAATGAATGTTCTAAGATAACTGACGTAAACATACTATAATTTATCAGGATGGTGGATCAAGAGTACCGTAATTACAGGTCATGTTAAGATATTATTATTTATTATTATTATTATTATTATTATTATTATTATTATTATTAATATTAATATTGAATATTATTATTTAACATTTTACCAATGCAATTCACAAGCAATTAGGGAGTCTTGATGAATACCATATTAATCACTTGTGTCAGTCAATTGTGGATTTATTAATTAATTAAATAATTTACATTTTATATTTTTTATTATTCAATTTATCTACGATTTGGTTAACAACAGTATTGGATTTTGGTAGGCGATTATAAATTCTTTAGGACTTTTCTTTATGATATCCAACATAGAAGTAACATTCATTAAGTGATATTATTATTCTCGTTTCAATTATTATTATTATTATTATTATTGTTATTACAATATTATTATTATTATCATTTCGATGCAGTGTAAATTCATTAATATCACTATATTGGAGGATTTGAGTCACAAGACAAGGATTTCCAGTGATCAGTTAGGCAATTAACTATGTAATCAATAAAATTTGAGTACAATCAAATTAGTAAAATTAATTAATTGTTATATTATGGCAACTTTTGGTATGTTTGTTTGCAAACTTATTTCACATATCTGAGAGATTAGTAGGGACATTTCTAGGTTTTGATCTACGCAAAAAAATCGTCGTATTATTTCAATTATTATTATTATTATTATTATTATTATTATTATTATTACTATTGTATTACATTTTAGGTTGGTTTTCCACACTTCAGATATGTATTTGGGATACACTGTGGAGACTTTCCTGTATTCTTTTAATTGGTTTACAAATGTGATTCAGTGATATCAAAACAATTTTATTAATTAGTTAATATCGATATTTTATTTATTTTTTATATCTACATAAAACAATTTTATCTATTATAAATATATTTTACTGATGGCAAGTAGTTTTTTTGATGAATAACTTGATTTGGCTATACAAAAATTTATTCATATAAATATTATTATTATTATGATTATTATTATTGTTATCATCACTAAATGTTCTCATGAGTATATTGTTATTCAATTGATCCACCCGGTTTATAAATAACATTATCCTAATAAATATGTAGAGTTACACCGACATTATATAATTGGATGAACAAATATGGGAAACATCATTTAAAAAAAAATTTATGGAAAATTACAAATATTATACTTTAGGGATTAATGAGGTAGTCATGTGTGTCATTAATGAGAGTTCTAGCTGTACAGTCTCATATGATAATAATGTAACATTAACAAGTCTATATTTACATTTTATAAAATTTATTTACTTTTCTCCTTTTGATTTATCAATAAAATTTTATACACATATTTAAACTCAAATCAGTCTGAGTCATAAATTATTGTAGTCAATAGTTTACCGAATGCACTATCCCTATGCATCCTGATTCGACGACAGGGACTGATCGCGCCTGAGAAGAGGACCTCACCACCTTCGGTAAGTATATTTTTTTAGGGCAGCCGAGGCAACATTGACATCTAATCTACACCGAAGGAGCTCTGCAAGGGTGCATAGGTAATCAGTAATGAGTTATAAAATGTCACCCAACGCTGGGGCTTGACTGTCGTCTATAAGGGAATGGTAAGTCAACGTTAGGATTATTTAAATGACCAGACTGAAACTTAGAACATTCATTGAACTTGCAGTAAAATGAACACTGTGTAAAAGGCGAAATTTCATATATGTGATACATATTGAATATATGTTATTAATGTTTATTTATGTAAAACATGGGACATTTGTTGTTGTTGTATATAGCACGTAAGGTCACCTAGGCATAGAGGCAGACTTTTATGCATAATGGTTATAACACAGGAGCAGTGGGAGCAGCTAGTTACGAGCATTAATATGCTCAACACCAAGGTAGAAACTGTACAGAGTGAGATGAAGGAAGGACAGGATGAAATTACTAAAAACTTAGAAAATAGTCAAACAGTACTCAAGGACGAAATTACTAAGAACTTAACAGAAAGTCTAGAAAATAGTCAAACAGTACTCAAGGACGAAATTACTAAGAACTTAACAGAAAGTCTAGAAAATAGTCAAACAGTACTCAAGGACGAAATTACTAGGAACTTAGCGGAAAACTTAGAGAATAGTCAGGCAGTGCTTAAAGATGAAATCACTAGGAACGTAACTGAAAGTTTTTCCCAGAAACTAGAGGATACGCGGGCTATGTTGGAGACACTCGATGATAAAATTGTTAGTAGTCAGGGCGAACTGAGAAAGGAATTCCTAGATAACCAAGAAAAGTTAGTAAAGCTCTGCGAGACTAATAGGGCACACACTAAGCAGGAATTGCATAGTTTAGCCGCTGCACATAAGTAATTAATTAAGCAGATAGGCGATGTAAGCATATCATTTACAAAAAGTTTGCAAGAAACCAAAGAAGAATTGCAAGCTCAGTGTGAAAAGATGTCACAAAAGATCGTTATGATCGAAGATAGGGTCAACCAGGTGGAAACGGAGACACGTGATAACCTTACGGCGGTTAGCGCTAAAATGCAGGAAACCATGGAAAGGTTGGACCAGGGATTCAAAACGGTCGAGGCCAACCGGGTAGCAGACCAGGAAAGGGTGACACAACAATTCGCTGACATGAAAGAAGACATAGTTGAATGGCAGGTGGACATGAATAATAAATGGGAACAGTTAGATAAAGGCTTGATCTCTAGTGAAGAAGGGGTTAGAGAAGAGGTGAAAGAAGTCCTAAATAAGGAAATACACCAGTTGCAAGTACAAAGTGACAACTTAGCAACATTAATAAAATTTGTGACAGAGGAGCAAAGCGAAATTAAGAAACAGCTGGCTCAAACCACGACATCACAGGTAGTGACAGATGCTAATCCGTTCCGGGATTTGTTGATTAACAAGGAATCCAATACTCCATTAACTTCAGTTGGAGGTGGACAGACAGTTGCTGCACCGGCAAGTCTCATAAATGTGCTTAAGATTACCGATGAACAACCGAGAAAATTTAACGGGAGTGGGTCGTTAACTCCAAAAATGTTTCTGAAAGATCTTAAGGCCTACTTTAGGGAAATGCAGGTACCTGAAGAAAAGAGGTTGAGAATTGCAGAAAGATACCTCGAGGGCTCTCCTAAAACATGGTTTATTGGTTTCCGATTTTTATTTGAAACTTTCGAAGATTTTGAAAAGGCATTTCTGAATCGGTATTGGGGAAGCGACGCTCAACAGAATTTAAGGCTTGAGTTATATTCCAGAAAATACAATTCCAGTATGCCTACGAGATATAGTGATTACTTTTTGAACCAGCTGGTCAAGATGAAAGAGCTAGATAATCCTCCTTGTCAACAAGAGTTGGTTCAAGCCATAGTAAAGCAGTTTCCTCCAGATGTACAAAGGATGATGATTACCGCCAAAGCACAGAGTCCTGAGGAAGCGGAAGGAATTTTGCGACAGCTGGACAACACTGTAAATATGAGCACTCCGAGGCAAGCCAAGGCCACAGAGCACAGGGCATTTGTAGTTGACACGGTGAAGGCAAATGATAAACAAGATGAAAAGGGACGTGTCACTGGTACAATTTCAAGACGACTACCGAATGAGAGGAATACACCAAGTGGTCGGGAATTTTATGAACATCGGCAGTATCAACAGAACTACAATTATCCCAGGTCATATTCGAGAAGATACTGGAACAAGGAGCAAAATAGATACCAAAATAGGAATAGAAGTCAGCCATATCAACGGTACAGTCGAAGAGGAACGTGGAGTGATCATCCATCGCAGAGATCAGGCTACAGGAATCCAGAATATCGCAATTATGAGAAGAAAAGGTATGTGCAGGAACTGCGGGAGCAACAGCAACAGCAAGAGCAACAGAAGTGGAAGCAAGCGTTGGATAGACAAGACTTAAATCCCGATCTCACTGGAGCAGAGAGTATAGAATTTCAGCGAGCAAGGGAGCAGGATGGTCGACGCCAACAATCACTTAATCCAATGGCTCAAGCTTACCCACCTGGGGGTAACAGTCAAGAAAAAAAAAACGTCAAATTTGAATTGCTAAATGCATCTAAATGGAAGGATACTGGCTTAGTGGATGAAAATGCAAGTGAATGGGTGGTAGCACAAGTAGACTCTTGGGTTGTTGAACCATCAGATCTGCTAGAGGATCCAATTAAAAGGGAAGCAACACAAGTTAGGAAACTACCTGTTATTAATGTTCGAATACATGGCACACAGGCAAGGGCATTGGCTGACACCGGCGCCACGATTAGCATTATTTCTAGAACATTATTTGAGGATTTGAAAGAAAGGCACAACCTACCAGAAATACCTGTATCGGCTGTAAAAATTAGAGGAATTGTGCCGGACAAAACTACAACTTGCAAGTCACAAACACTTTTAGATATACAGATTGGAAATTCATCCTTTTCACATCCGTTTGTCATCATGTCGCGGATGAATTACAATGTCATCCTGGGAGCAGACTTCTTAAGGGAAACTAATGCTGTAGTAGATTTGGCACGGAACACTATTAAATTTCGCAAAATAGATGGCAACGAATGTATACAAATGAGTCAAGAGGTCGGAAGGAATGAGGAAATTAACTGTGTAGATCAGGCTGACGTGGAACTTGTAGAGATAGAGCATGTTTTGGATCATGAGGAAATTTTTCAGGATATTTTTAATAGTGAGATTCAATCGGAACTAGAAGAATTAATTGATGTCAAGGTGGCTGAGTTTAGTGGTACGAAGGAACAAAAACAACAGCTGAGGGATATGCTGATAAAGTATCAAGAAGTTTTCGATTCAAAGGTTGGGAAAATTCCGAATTTTGCCTACGCTCTCAATGTAACAGATTGGCGTCCGTACAAGAGAAAGCCATACCCGATTCCCGAAAAACATTATCAGGAAGTAAAAAGGATTATAAGGGAAATGGAAGAAAATGGGATTATAGCTAAAAGAGTTACACCTTTTGTAAACAATTTAGTCACAGTTGTCAAACCAGATGGGTCGCTGCGCATTTGCTTGGATGCACGACAAGTAAATGAAAAACTCATTCCAGAAAATGATAAAGCGCCTCCAATTAAGGATATCATCCGTCGTTTCAAGGGGATGAACATGTTTACGGGGGTAGACCTGACCTCTTCTTTTCATCACATCCAATTAGAGGAGAAGTCAAAATTACTAACTGGCTTTATATTTGACCAGCATACGTACACCTTTGAACGTCTACCCTTTGGCCTGAAGAATAGCAGCGCAGCATTGATAAGAGCCTTGGACAGGAACCTGACTGACGCTGTCAAGGAATTTACAACCAGGTTTATCGATGACATCATTATCCCAAGCACATCATTCGAGGAAAATTTGCGACGAGTCAGTCTATTGTTCCAAAATTTAATTGATACGGGATTTAAGGTCAATTTAAAGAAATCTCATTTTTGCCAAACCGAAATACTTTTCCTAGGGCATATCATAGATGGCGTAGGAATCCGACCCAACCCACTAAAATTAGAGGCCATCAATAACTTTCAGAGGCCCAGGAAGATTAAGCACATCAGGCAATTCTTGGGTATGTGCCAATTCTTTGCGGACCACTGTCCTAATTATACTGAGGTGGTGGCTCCATTGCAAGAATTGTTGCACAAGAATAACAAATGGCGATGGACGGATGTAACGGAGATGTCTTTCCAGCGAACAAAGGAGTTGCTTTCCAGAAGTATCAAGTTATCTTATCCAGACTTTGAGTTGCCATTTGTACTGCAAACGGATGCTTCCAATGTTGGAATTGGTGCGGTATTATTTCAAGAAGAAGAGCACCCACCAAATGCCAAAAGATATATTTCATTTTACAGTAGAAAGTTGAGGAAACATGAAGTCAACTATAGCACCACAGAATTGGAAATGTTGGCCATAGTTCAAGCGCTGCAACATTGGCAGAAGATAGTATATGGTTTCCCAGTAAAGATCAGGACCGATCATAAGGCGCTCACATTTATGTTAAAAACGGCTGTTTCTAGTCAACGAGTCTCACGATGGTCTCTATATGTGCAGCAGTTTAATTTCACAATAGAACACTGTCCTGGTAAAGAGAACATCATTGCAGATATTCTCAGCAGAAACCCTAATGAAGAAGAGGAGCAAGCAAATTATGTTGACCTCGTTCAGGAAGACCAAGAAGTTTTGCTTCATTTGAGTCAATTAGCTCGCTATCAACAGGCAGATGCTACTTTGAGTAGATTAATTGACTTTCTCCAGGGAAGAATTCAACAAGGGGATCCTAACTATATAGAAATTCAGAAAGAGGCCGAGGAATACCTAATTGTAAATAATCTTTTGGTCAGATATTTGGACAAGGATCATACAAAATTAAGGGTGGTAATTCCATCTCAACTCCAGGAAGAGATCATTTGGCACGTTCACCGGATTACAGGGCATGGAGGAATTGACAAAGTAGTGGCTACCATTCAAGAGAACTTTATTTGGAAAAACCTTAGAAAATCTGTAAGAGAAGCAATTATTACCTGCGACATTTGCCAAAGGGTTAAGGCAAATTCATACCTTATTAGGCAAATGCCTATTCCGTTGTTGCCAAGTAAGCCCAAGGAGTTGTACGCAATGGATATTTTTGGTCCAATTCCGAAGTCCACTAGGGGAAACAGGTTTATCTTGGTGACGATGGACGTATTTTCAAAATTTACCACCTTATTTCCCATGCAAAAGGCAAACACTAAACTTGTTGTAAGATGCCTCACTCGGAGTATAATTCCTGGTATGGGAAAACCGGAAAGTTTACTAACTGACCATGGGCCTCAATTTACAGCAGCTCAATTTAAAGCGATTCTGCAGGAGCTAGATATTAAGCATGTTATGAGTTCTATTAGAAATCCTCAGAGTAACTCCTCAGAGAGGGTTATGAAGGTTATTTCGAAATTTTGTAGGATTTATATCCCTAATGAGCATGCCAAATGGATGAAACTTTTGCCAGTGATTACTGATTGCATCAATAACACAATCCATGAAGCAACAGGATCTATACCATCAGTGGTTCATTTAAATCAATATCCCGCTAGACCTTGGCACGCTGTCGTGGATAGCCCAGTGGATGCACAACCTGCACCAGAAATAAGAATACGAGAGGTAGCCGAACATCTGCAACAACAAGCACAGCGTCGCTTGAGGAGAGTTCAGGGAAGAAGATTTCATCGTCCGCTGAGAGTGGGAGAACTTGTATTGGTCCGACGTCCAGCTACTTCAGTACCTGCAGCTAGATACTACGCTAAATTCGCACCACTTTACATAGGCCCATATCGTGTCACTCAAACCTTTAACAACAATGCGTACAAGATAACAGATCTGGACGGGAACAACGAAGTCATTTTCAATGCTTCAAATTTGAAACTCTATAGACAGCCACGACACGAGGTTCCACCACAAGTTAACATCGTCGAACAGTGGGGAAAATCATCAGAAGAAGATGACGTCTGTTCCGAGAAGGAAGAAGAAGATGGGGAGGACACGGAGCCGTCATCAGATGAGGAGGCGACATCCCTTGTTTCCGAGGAGGAAGACGACACCATTTCGGCCCAACGCCAGGGAGAAGAGAGAAGAGAATGCTGCCCAGTATGTCTGCAAGAACGAGTGGAATTGAGGAAAGTTTTACTAACTATAGCAGAACAGTTAATAGAGGAACAGAGACGCCTTCTTCAAGAGAATCAAGAGCTCCGGAGTAACTTGCTTAAGTCAAATAGAGCATAAAATAGTACAGACTCACGGATGGTTGCAAGTGATGCACACAAGTTACATTATCAATATGGAGGTGAAAAAAAAAATTTCTTGATACTCTCAAAAATTTTATTTAAAGTGGGAGAGTGTTGCACCCATCGGATGAGTCTGATTGGCAACATTTTAAAAATTGGATTTGTTAATAAATAGTAATAGCCAGCGTTCTTAAACAAAGGGACAGCATTGGAAATTTCTGGTAGCTAGCTCGTGAGAATGAAGCCTTGATAAGAACCCACGCTTCGTTCTCTGCTAAAAATAAATTATTGGGACACCTGTTATTACATCATCTTTTGGAACTGCGTAGTTAGAGTGGAAAAGTACTGGCAGGAGTGACTGAGATGGAGAATCATGGTTTTTGATACCCGAATCCCCTTATTCTGGAATGAACTCGTCCGTATAGATGAACAGTGGAGTCTGTGCTCCAATCAGATTGCTGCATTTAAATAATTTCAAATTAGCGCGACTGAATGACAGGTGGCTTGTAATTAATCCCTGTCAGTATTTAAGGAAGATTATATTAAGAGGAGATGTCAGTAATTATTATAGTAATTCTGAACTAACTTATTGGTTTGTGGCAAATGGATTGGAATATTGTGTATCCAGATGTTTGTTATCACCGGCAGTGGGAACCCCTTGCCAGCGTGAAGAGTGGTTTATCAGCGCGGCAGAAGATATAGTCCAGCCAACGCCTACTGTATTGTAAAAGAAGTTACGAACAATTTTAGAGTCACGATGCATCATGGTAGTAACAAGAATTGATGCAATTTGTGTGTATAAAACATTTCATGTTTTTGATAACTTGGTTGTGGAGCTACCCAGCATTCCTTTGGTTGGGATTTTTAGTGGCAAGAATTAGTGTTCCTACGCCGATTAGTGCGCCCAACATCCCCCGAGTAGTGGCTTCTCACTAGTCAGTCATCATTAAGAGTCTTGTGGCGGACAGACGTGTCTTAACTTTGCTCCGTATTTGAGTACAAAGGTATAGGAAATACGCTTTATAAACAGTAGTTGGGTTGTTAAGGTATTTAAAAACACCCAAGTGAGTGGAGTATCAAATTGACAGATTTTACGAGTGTTCAGTCCATGCAGGGCGAAGACGAAACTTTGAATTATGCAGTAAATTGCATCTGAGGTGAAGCAGCTTGAGTATGTAGCCTGCAGAATAACGCAGACAGTTTAATATATGTGTAAGCCGTAAGTAGTGGAGAACAATTGGCCTGCCACAGCGGGGCTGTTAATGTGTTTGAAACATTTGAGCGGAGGAAATACTCTCCCTTTCTATAAGTATTTAGGTCGTGTGGGGGTGGACACTTTCTCTCACGGCTAGGTCTTTACAAAGGAAAACGTTTGAGCCTGTGCAAGATTTTGCTACGTGAGAAGCAGTAGTGTGTTAAAGCAGAGTACTTAAAATCCGACCTAAGTTCCAAATATCTGAGTACTGCGTATGTGTGTGTATATATGTATTGTAGTGTAATGTTTAGTTTTAAAACAAGTTATTGTGTTTAAAATTATGAGTGGGAAATAAACGTGTGCAAAGTGTCAAGAGAGTGGAAAGTAGTAATATAAGCCAATGCCGGATACATCAAGAATGGTCAAGGATATTAACATGTTGGTCATGAATCTGCAAGACAACATGGCTGCCTTTAGTCCTGGCGATCCCGAAGTGCCCTCAATGTGAGTACACAATCTCATGTTTGATTTAAAATCTAAAGCTTTCCTTTGATAATGGTATCTTTATTTAGACGGGTATGCGAGTGACGATGATGTAACTATAAACCCGGGTACACAGCCAGAAAATTAGGATAATTCTGTTTATGAATAGTGTAAATATTATTATTATCATTATCATCAGTCGTGCGTGTAATATTTTGTTCTGTATTGACCAAGTTATATTTTTGAGGCAATTATAACGAGTGATTCGCCTATATCTGCACTATTATTATTATTATCAGTAGCATTGTCAGTATTGCATTTAGGCGGAATTTTATTTGTTTCATGCAAGCACAGTTATCGTGGGGGAGTAGTGATGAAGTCAATTAATGATAATCAAACATATATATATATATATATATATATATATATATATTCAATAGTCACTGTCGAGAATTCTGTTGGACGACAGTAACACTGATACATCCACATGTTGGTTGCTATGGCAAGTAACGCGGTTAGACAGTTGAGTGAACAATGTTAAATAAAAGGATTTATTTTTTTTGGCTCAGGTAAAATCAAGGTGTTGTCAAATAATAAGAGCGATATTGAGCGACGGTAATTTATTTGAGATGTTTGAAGGTCCGTAGTTGAGAGTATATGGTAACACATGGGGTTATTTACCTGAAGATAATTATGGAGAACAAAGAGTATGGTGAACAGATTCTCAATAAAAAATGGAAATATAAGTATCAGCATGATAGCTGAGAGGTAATAGAATTCGTGCAGAATAAGAAATGATGATGACGTCGTAAATGAATAAATGTGAGGAAACAAATCAGCCAGTTAAAGAAGGTATACGAGTTAGAAGGACAAGATGATACATATAAATGGTTTAGCCGTGTCACAATATCGTTCTATTTAGAGAAAGTTATAGTACGCATTTAAATGATATTTCAAAGTTAGGTTGGTAACATGGATCACGCAACTGGGCTGGTGTGGATGCTTGCCAGTAGGAACTATTTTATTGGTTTTAACAGATGATTATTATTATTATTAATATTAATTTATTACTTTATTTGCCTCGTATCAGTCATTATTTAGGTACATTCTTTTATTGTCTGTGCATTGTCTATGCATTTTATTCTGAAGAAACCACAGTAACATTTGCAATGGGTCATGGCTACATTTCAGCGAATTATAATATGTTGAGACGCTGAAATAAGTCAAAAGTGTGGTGTGTGCTGATGACAGAGTTCATCTATGTATATATTAGTGGAATTTTAAGTATTAGGTTAGGATTTCTGGCTGCGTTACCTCGCTTGGTGTACATATTAGCATAAGTTAGTGTGTGTTTCTTTAAAGTAGGAGAGTTTGTCTTTTCCAGATTAATTTTACGATATCTAAGTAGTGGTCACTCGCATATATGAAAGCAAAGCTTTAGATTTTTGTATGCAACAACAACCAAGGTCCATTATGTGAGACAAAGTTACTGAATTCTCAGGTTAAAGCAAGTATTGTTTATTGCACCTGGAAGGAAGATATTGTAATTATGGGAACTCAGTAACAGTTTTGATAAGAGAAATATTATTATTATTATTAATATTGGTGAACTCTATTATGAGAATTTCATAGTTATGCCTTTACACAGTGGATTAGGTATTTCATTAAATTATGGCAAACATGGTTTTATAGATAAAGAAAACCCAATATGCACTGTTAAGTAAGATTCTATTCAAATGGTGTTACTCATGGCAAATGAATGTTCTAAGATAACTGACGTAAACATACTATAATTTATCAGGATGGTGGATCAAGAGTACCGTAATTACAGGTCATGTTAAGATATTATTATTTATTATTATTATTATTATTATTATTATTATTATTATTATTATTATTAATATTAATATTGAATATTATTATTTAACATTTTACCAATGCAATTCACAAGCAATTAGGGAGTCTTGATGAATACCATATTAATCACTTGTGTCAGTCAATTGTGGATTTATTAATTAATTAAATAATTTACATTTTATATTTTTTATTATTCAATTTATCTACGATTTGGTTAACAACAGTATTGGATTTTGGTAGGCGATTATAAATTCTTTAGGACTTTTCTTTATGATATCCAACATAGAAGTAACATTCATTAAGTGATATTATTATTCTCGTTTCAATTATTATTATTATTATTATTATTGTTATTACAATATTATTATTATTATCATTTCGATGCAGTGTAAATTCATTAATATCACTATATTGGAGGATTTGAGTCACAAGACAAGGATTTCCAGTGATCAGTTAGGCAATTAACTATGTAATCAATAAAATTTGAGTACAATCAAATTAGTAAAATTAATTAATTGTTATATTATGGCAACTTTTGGTATGTTTGTTTGCAAACTTATTTCACATATCTGAGAGATTAGTAGGGACATTTCTAGGTTTTGATCTACGCAAAAAAATCGTCGTATTATTTCAATTATTATTATTATTATTATTATTATTATTATTATTATTATTACTATTGTATTACATTTTAGGTTGGTTTTCCACACTTCAGATATGTATTTGGGATACACTGTGGAGACTTTCCTGTATTCTTTTAATTGGTTTACAAATGTGATTCAGTGATATCAAAACAATTTTATTAATTAGTTAATATCGATATTTTATTTATTTTTTATATCTACATAAAACAATTTTATCTATTATAAATATATTTTACTGATGGCAAGTAGTTTTTTTGATGAATAACTTGATTTGGCTATACAAAAATTTATTCATATAAATATTATTATTATTATGATTATTATTATTGTTATCATCACTAAATGTTCTCATGAGTATATTGTTATTCAATTGATCCACCCGGTTTATAAATAACATTATCCTAATAAATATGTAGAGTTACACCGACATTATATAATTGGATGAACAAATATGGGAAACATCATTTAAAAAAAAATTTATGGAAAATTACAAATATTATACTTTAGGGATTAATGAGGTAGTCATGTGTGTCATTAATGAGAGTTCTAGCTGTACAGTCTCATATGATAATAATGTAACATTAACAAGTCTATATTTACATTTTATAAAATTTATTTACTTTTCTCCTTTTGATTTATCAATAAAATTTTATACACATATTTAAACTCAAATCAGTCTGAGTCATAAATTATTGTAGTCAATAGTTTACCGAATGCACTATCCCTATGCATCCTGATTCGACGACAGGGACTGATCGCGCCTGAGAAGAGGACCTCACCACCTTCGGTAAGTATATTTTTTTAGGGCAGCCGAGGCAACATTGACATCTAATCTACACCGAAGGAGCTCTGCAAGGGTGCATAGGTAATCAGTAATGAGTTATAAAATGTCACCCAACGCTGGGGCTTGACTGTCGTCTATAAGGGAATGGTAAGTCAACGTTAGGATTATTTAAATGACCAGACTGAAACTTAGAACATTCATTGAACTTGCAGTAAAATGAACACTGTGTAAAAGGCGAAATTTCATATATGTGATACATATTGAATATATGTTATTAATGTTTATTTATGTAAAACATGGGACATTTGTTGTTGTTGTATATAGCACGTAAGGTCACCTAGGCATAGAGGCAGACTTTTATGCATAATGGTTATAACACAGGAGCAGTGGGAGCAGCTAGTTACGAGCATTAATATGCTCAACACCAAGGTAGAAACTGTACAGAGTGAGATGAAGGAAGGACAGGATGAAATTACTAAAAACTTAGAAAATAGTCAAACAGTACTCAAGGACGAAATTACTAAGAACTTAACAGAAAGTCTAGAAAATAGTCAAACAGTACTCAAGGACGAAATTACTAAGAACTTAACAGAAAGTCTAGAAAATAGTCAAACAGTACTCAAGGACGAAATTACTAGGAACTTAGCGGAAAACTTAGAGAATAGTCAGGCAGTGCTTAAAGATGAAATCACTAGGAACGTAACTGAAAGTTTTTCCCAGAAACTAGAGGATACGCGGGCTATGTTGGAGACACTCGATGATAAAATTGTTAGTAGTCAGGGCGAACTGAGAAAGGAATTCCTAGATAACCAAGAAAAGTTAGTAAAGCTCTGCGAGACTAATAGGGCACACACTAAGCAGGAATTGCATAGTTTAGCCGCTGCACATAAGTAATTAATTAAGCAGATAGGCGATGTAAGCATATCATTTACAAAAAGTTTGCAAGAAACCAAAGAAGAATTGCAAGCTCAGTGTGAAAAGATGTCACAAAAGATCGTTATGATCGAAGATAGGGTCAACCAGGTGGAAACGGAGACACGTGATAACCTTACGGCGGTTAGCGCTAAAATGCAGGAAACCATGGAAAGGTTGGACCAGGGATTCAAAACGGTCGAGGCCAACCGGGTAGCAGACCAGGAAAGGGTGACACAACAATTCGCTGACATGAAAGAAGACATAGTTGAATGGCAGGTGGACATGAATAATAAATGGGAACAGTTAGATAAAGGCTTGATCTCTAGTGAAGAAGGGGTTAGAGAAGAGGTGAAAGAAGTCCTAAATAAGGAAATACACCAGTTGCAAGTACAAAGTGACAACTTAGCAACATTAATAAAATTTGTGACAGAGGAGCAAAGCGAAATTAAGAAACAGCTGGCTCAAACCACGACATCACAGGTAGTGACAGATGCTAATCCGTTCCGGGATTTGTTGATTAACAAGGAATCCAATACTCCATTAACTTCAGTTGGAGGTGGACAGACAGTTGCTGCACCGGCAAGTCTCATAAATGTGCTTAAGATTACCGATGAACAACCGAGAAAATTTAACGGGAGTGGGTCGTTAACTCCAAAAATGTTTCTGAAAGATCTTAAGGCCTACTTTAGGGAAATGCAGGTACCTGAAGAAAAGAGGTTGAGAATTGCAGAAAGATACCTCGAGGGCTCTCCTAAAACATGGTTTATTGGTTTCCGATTTTTATTTGAAACTTTCGAAGATTTTGAAAAGGCATTTCTGAATCGGTATTGGGGAAGCGACGCTCAACAGAATTTAAGGCTTGAGTTATATTCCAGAAAATACAATTCCAGTATGCCTACGAGATATAGTGATTACTTTTTGAACCAGCTGGTCAAGATGAAAGAGCTAGATAATCCTCCTTGTCAACAAGAGTTGGTTCAAGCCATAGTAAAGCAGTTTCCTCCAGATGTACAAAGGATGATGATTACCGCCAAAGCACAGAGTCCTGAGGAAGCGGAAGGAATTTTGCGACAGCTGGACAACACTGTAAATATGAGCACTCCGAGGCAAGCCAAGGCCACAGAGCACAGGGCATTTGTAGTTGACACGGTGAAGGCAAATGATAAACAAGATGAAAAGGGACGTGTCACTGGTACAATTTCAAGACGACTACCGAATGAGAGGAATACACCAAGTGGTCGGGAATTTTATGAACATCGGCAGTATCAACAGAACTACAATTATCCCAGGTCATATTCGAGAAGATACTGGAACAAGGAGCAAAATAGATACCAAAATAGGAATAGAAGTCAGCCATATCAACGGTACAGTCGAAGAGGAACGTGGAGTGATCATCCATCGCAGAGATCAGGCTACAGGAATCCAGAATATCGCAATTATGAGAAGAAAAGGTATGTGCAGGAACTGCGGGAGCAACAGCAACAGCAAGAGCAACAGAAGTGGAAGCAAGCGTTGGATAGACAAGACTTAAATCCCGATCTCACTGGAGCAGAGAGTATAGAATTTCAGCGAGCAAGGGAGCAGGATGGTCGACGCCAACAATCACTTAATCCAATGGCTCAAGCTTACCCACCTGGGGGTAACAGTCAAGAAAAAAAAACCGTCAAATTTGAATTGCTAAATGCATCTAAATGGAAGGATACTGGCTTAGTGGATGAAAATGCAAGTGAATGGGTGGTAGCACAAGTAGACTCTTGGGTTGTTGAACCATCAGATCTGCTAGAGGATCCAATTAAAAGGGAAGCAACACAAGTTAGGAAACTACCTGTTATTAATGTTCGAATACATGGCACACAGGCAAGGGCATTGGCTGACACCGGCGCCACGATTAGCATTATTTCTAGAACATTATTTGAGGATTTGAAAGAAAGGCACAACCTACCAGAAATACCTGTATCGGCTGTAAAAATTAGAGGAATTGTGCCGGACAAAACTACAACTTGCAAGTCACAAACACTTTTAGATATACAGATTGGAAATTCATCCTTTTCACATCCGTTTGTCATCATGTCGCGGATGAATTACAATGTCATCCTGGGAGCAGACTTCTTAAGGGAAACTAATGCTGTAGTAGATTTGGCACGGAACACTATTAAATTTCGCAAAATAGATGGCAACGAATGTATACAAATGAGTCAAGAGGTCGGAAGGAATGAGGAAATTAACTGTGTAGATCAGGCTGACGTGGAACTTGTAGAGATAGAGCATGTTTTGGATCATGAGGAAATTTTTCAGGATATTTTTAATAGTGAGATTCAATCGGAACTAGAAGAATTAATTGATGTCAAGGTGGCTGAGTTTAGTGGTACGAAGGAACAAAAACAACAGCTGAGGGATATGCTGATAAAGTATCAAGAAGTTTTCGATTCAAAGGTTGGGAAAATTCCGAATTTTGCCTACGCTCTCAATGTAACAGATTGGCGTCCGTACAAGAGAAAGCCATACCCGATTCCCGAAAAACATTATCAGGAAGTAAAAAGGATTATAAGGGAAATGGAAGAAAATGGGATTATAGCTAAAAGAGTTACACCTTTTGTAAACAATTTAGTCACAGTTGTCAAACCAGATGGGTCGCTGCGCATTTGCTTGGATGCACGACAAGTAAATGAAAAACTCATTCCAGAAAATGATAAAGCGCCTCCAATTAAGGATATCATCCGTCGTTTCAAGGGGATGAACATGTTTACGGGGGTAGACCTGACCTCTTCTTTTCATCACATCCAATTAGAGGAGAAGTCAAAATTACTAACTGGCTTTATATTTGACCAGCATACGTACACCTTTGAACGTCTACCCTTTGGCCTGAAGAATAGCAGCGCAGCATTGATAAGAGCCTTGGACAGGAACCTGACTGACGCTGTCAAGGAATTTACAACCAGGTTTATCGATGACATCATTATCCCAAGCACATCATTCGAGGAAAATTTGCGACGAGTCAGTCTATTGTTCCAAAATTTAATTGATACGGGATTTAAGGTCAATTTAAAGAAATCTCATTTTTGCCAAACCGAAATACTTTTCCTAGGGCATATCATAGATGGCGTAGGAATCCGACCCAACCCACTAAAATTAGAGGCCATCAATAACTTTCAGAGGCCCAGGAAGATTAAGCACATCAGGCAATTCTTGGGTATGTGCCAATTCTTTGCGGACCACTGTCCTAATTATACTGAGGTGGTGGCTCCATTGCAAGAATTGTTGCACAAGAATAACAAATGGCGATGGACGGATGTAACGGAGATGTCTTTCCAGCGAACAAAGGAGTTGCTTTCCAGAAGTATCAAGTTATCTTATCCAGACTTTGAGTTGCCATTTGTACTGCAAACGGATGCTTCCAATGTTGGAATTGGTGCGGTATTATTTCAAGAAGAAGAGCACCCACCAAATGCCAAAAGATATATTTCATTTTACAGTAGAAAGTTGAGGAAACATGAAGTCAACTATAGCACCACAGAATTGGAAATGTTGGCCATAGTTCAAGCGCTGCAACATTGGCAGAAGATAGTATATGGTTTCCCAGTAAAGATCAGGACCGATCATAAGGCGCTCACATTTATGTTAAAAACGGCTGTTTCTAGTCAACGAGTCTCACGATGGTCTCTATATGTGCAGCAGTTTAATTTCACAATAGAACACTGTCCTGGTAAAGAGAACATCATTGCAGATATTCTCAGCAGAAACCCTAATGAAGAAGAGGAGCAAGCAAATTATGTTGACCTCGTTCAGGAAGACCAAGAAGTTTTGCTTCATTTGAGTCAATTAGCTCGCTATCAACAGGCAGATGCTACTTTGAGTAGATTAATTGACTTTCTCCAGGGAAGAATTCAACAAGGGGATCCTAACTATATAGAAATTCAGAAAGAGGCCGAGGAATACCTAATTGTAAATAATCTTTTGGTCAGATATTTGGACAAGGATCATACAAAATTAAGGGTGGTAATTCCATCTCAACTCCAGGAAGAGATCATTTGGCACGTTCACCGGATTACAGGGCATGGAGGAATTGACAAAGTAGTGGCTACCATTCAAGAGAACTTTATTTGGAAAAACCTTAGAAAATCTGTAAGAGAAGCAATTATTACCTGCGACATTTGCCAAAGGGTTAAGGCAAATTCATACCTTATTAGGCAAATGCCTATTCCGTTGTTGCCAAGTAAGCCCAAGGAGTTGTACGCAATGGATATTTTTGGTCCAATTCCGAAGTCCACTAGGGGAAACAGGTTTATCTTGGTGACGATGGACGTATTTTCAAAATTTACCACCTTATTTCCCATGCAAAAGGCAAACACTAAACTTGTTGTAAGATGCCTCACTCGGAGTATAATTCCTGGTATGGGAAAACCGGAAAGTTTACTAACTGACCATGGGCCTCAATTTACAGCAGCTCAATTTAAAGCGATTCTGCAGGAGCTAGATATTAAGCATGTTATGAGTTCTATTAGAAATCCTCAGAGTAACTCCTCAGAGAGGGTTATGAAGGTTATTTCGAAATTTTGTAGGATTTATATCCCTAATGAGCATGCCAAATGGATGAAACTTTTGCCAGTGATTACTGATTGCATCAATAACACAATCCATGAAGCAACAGGATCTATACCATCAGTGGTTCATTTAAATCAATATCCCGCTAGACCTTGGCACGCTGTCGTGGATAGCCCAGTGGATGCACAACCTGCACCAGAAATAAGAATACGAGAGGTAGCCGAACATCTGCAACAACAAGCACAGCGTCGCTTGAGGAGAGTTCAGGGAAGAAGATTTCATCGTCCGCTGAGAGTGGGAGAACTTGTATTGGTCCGACGTCCAGCTACTTCAGTACCTGCAGCTAGATACTACGCTAAATTCGCACCACTTTACATAGGCCCATATCGTGTCACTCAAACCTTTAACAACAATGCGTACAAGATAACAGATCTGGACGGGAACAACGAAGTCATTTTCAATGCTTCAAATTTGAAACTCTATAGACAGCCACGACACGAGGTTCCACCACAAGTTAACATCGTCGAACAGTGGGGAAAATCATCAGAAGAAGATGACGTCTGTTCCGAGAAGGAAGAAGAAGATGGGGAGGACACGGAGCCGTCATCAGATGAGGAGGCGACATCCCTTGTTTCCGAGGAGGAAGACGACACCATTTCGGCCCAACGCCAGGGAGAAGAGAGAAGAGAATGCTGCCCAGTATGTCTGCAAGAACGAGTGGAATTGAGGAAAGTTTTACTAACTATAGCAGAACAGTTAATAGAGGAACAGAGACGCCTTCTTCAAGAGAATCAAGAGCTCCGGAGTAACTTGCTTAAGTCAAATAGAGCATAAAATAGTACAGACTCACGGATGGTTGCAAGTGATGCACACAAGTTACATTATCAATATGGAGGTGAAAAAAAAAATTTCTTGATACTCTCAAAAATTTTATTTAAAGTGGGAGAGTGTTGCACCCATCGGATGAGTCTGATTGGCAACATTTTAAAAATTGGATTTGTTAATAAATAGTAATAGCCAGCGTTCTTAAACAAAGGGACAGCATTGGAAATTTCTGGTAGCTAGCTCGTGAGAATGAAGCCTTGATAAGAACCCACGCTTCGTTCTCTGCTAAAAATAAATTATTGGGACACCTGTTATTACATCATCTTTTGGAACTGCGTAGTTAGAGTGGAAAAGTACTGGCAGGAGTGACTGAGATGGAGAATCATGGTTTTTGATACCCGAATCCCCTTATTCTGGAATGAACTCGTCCGTATAGATGAACAGTGGAGTCTGTGCTCCAATCAGATTGCTGCATTTAAATAATTTCAAATTAGCGCGACTGAATGACAGGTGGCTTGTAATTAATC
Organism: Anabrus simplex; assembly: GCF_040414725.1. NCBI lineage: Eukaryota > Metazoa > Arthropoda > Insecta > Orthoptera > Tettigoniidae > Anabrus > Anabrus simplex. Next base: position 386,373,010 of record NC_090266.1, on the reverse strand, counting down.
CCTGTCAGTATTTAAGGAAGATTATATTAAGAGGAGATGTCAGTAATTATTATAGTAATTCTGAACTAACTTATTGGTTTGTGGCAAATGGATTGGAATATTGTGTATCCAGATGTTTGTTATCACCGGCAGTGGGAACCCCTTGCCAGCGTGAAGAGTGGTTTATCAGCGCGGCAGAAGATATAGTCCAGCCAACGCCTACTGTATTGTAAAAGAAGTTACGAACAATTTTAGAGTCACGATGCATCATGGTAGTAACAAGAATTGATGCAATTTGTGTGTATAAAACATTTCATGTTTTTGATAACTTGGTTGTGGAGCTACCCAGCATTCCTTTGGTTGGGATTTTTAGTGGCAAGAATTAGTGTTCCTACGCCGATTAGTGCGCCCAACATCCCCCGAGTAGTGGCTTCTCACTAGTCAGTCATCATTAAGAGTCTTGTGGCGGACAGACGTGTCTTAACTTTGCTCCGTATTTGAGTACAAAGGTATAGGAAATACGCTTTATAAACAGTAGTTGGGTTGTTAAGGTATTTAAAAACACCCAAGTGAGTGGAGTATCAAATTGACAGATTTTACGAGTGTTCAGTCCATGCAGGGCGAAGACGAAACTTTGAATTATGCAGTAAATTGCATCTGAGGTGAAGCAGCTTGAGTATGTAGCCTGCAGAATAACGCAGACAGTTTAATATATGTGTAAGCCGTAAGTAGTGGAGAACAATTGGCCTGCCACAGCGGGGCTGTTAATGTGTTTGAAACATTTGAGCGGAGGAAATACTCTCCCTTTCTATAAGTATTTAGGTCGTGTGGGGGTGGACACTTTCTCTCACGGCTAGGTCTTTACAAAGGAAAACGTTTGAGCCTGTGCAAGATTTTGCTACGTGAGAAGCAGTAGTGTGTTAAAGCAGAGTACTTAAAATCCGACCTAAGTTCCAAATATCTGAGTACTGCGTATGTGTGTATATATGTATTGTAGTGTAATGTTTAGTTTTAAAACAAGTTATTGTGTTTAAAATTATGAGTGGGAAATAAACGTGTGCAAAGTGTCAAGAGAGTGGAAAGTAGTAATATAAGCCAATGCCGGATACATCAAGAATGGTCAAGGATATTAACATGTTGGTCATGAATCTGTAAGACAACATGGCTGCCTTTAGTCCTGGCGATCCCGAAGTGCCCTCAATGTGAGTACACAATCTCATGTTTGATTTAAAATCTAAAGCTTTCCTTTGATAATGGTATCTTTATTTAGACGGGTATGCGAGTGACGATGATGTAACTATAAACCCGGGTACACAGCCAGAAAATTAGGATAATTCTGTTTATGAATAGTGTAAATATTATTATTATCATTATCATCAGTCGTGCGTGTAATATTTTGTTCTGTATTGACCAAGTTATATTTTTGAGGCAATTATAACGAGTGATTCGCCTATATCTGCACTATTATTATTATTATCAGTAGCATTGTCAGTATTGCATTTAGGCGGAATTTTATTTGTTTCACGCAAGCACAGTTATCGTGGGGGAGTAGTGATGAAGTCAATTAATGATAATCAAACATATATATATATATATATATATATATATATATATATATATATATATATATATTCAATAGTCACTGTCGAGAATTCTGTTGGACGACAGTAACACTGATACATCCACATGTTGGTTGCTATGGCAAGTAACGCGGTTAGACAGTTGAGTGAACAATGTTAAATAAAAGGATTTATTTTTTTTGGCTCAGGTAAAATCAAGGTGTTGTCAAATAATAAGAGCGATATTGAGCGACGGTAATTTATTTGAGATGTTTGAAGGTCCGTAGTTGAGAGTATATGGTAACACATGGGGTTATTTACCTGAAGATAATTATGGAGAACAAAGAGTATGGTGAACAGATTCTCAATAAAAAATGGAAATATAAGTATCAGCATGATAGCTGAGAGGTAATAGAATTCGTGCAGAATAAGAAATGATGATGACGTCGTAAATGAATAAATGTGAGGAAACAAATAAGCCAGTTAAAGAAGGTATACGAGTTAGAAGGACAAGATGATACATATAAATGGTTTAGCCGTGTCACAATATCGTTCTATTTAGAGAAAGTTATAGTACGCATTTAAATGATATTTCAAAGTTAGGTTGGTAACATGGATCACGCAACTGGGCTGGTGTGGATGCTTGCCAGTAGGAACTATTTTATTGGTTTTAACAGATGATTATTATTATTATTAATATTAATTTATTACTTTATTTGCCTCGTATCAGTCATTATTTAGGTACATTCTTTTATTGTCTGTGCATTGTCTATGCATTTTATTCTGAAGAAACCACAGTAACATTTGCAATGGGTCATGGCTACATTTCAGCGAATTATAATATGTTGAGACGCTGAAATAAGTCAAAAGTGTGGTGTGTGCTGATGACAGAGTTCATCTATGTATATATTAGTGGAATTTTAAGTATTAGGTTAGGATTTCTGGCTGCGTTACCTCGCTTGGTGTACATATTAGCATAAGTTAGTGTGTGTTTCTTTAAAGTAGGAGAGTTTGTCTTTTCCAGATTAATTTTACGATATCTAAGTAGTGGTCACTCGCATATATGAAAGCAAAGCTTTAGATTTTTGTATGCAACAACAACCAAGGTCCATTATGTGAGACAAAGTTACTGAATTCTCAGGTTAAAGCAAGTATTGTTTATTGCACCTGGAAGGAAGATATTGTAATTATGGGAACTCAGTAACAGTTTTGATAAGAGAAATATTATTATTATTATTAATATTGGTGAACTCTATTATGAGAATTTCATAGTTATGCCTTTACACAGTGGATTAGGTATTTCATTAAATTATGGCAAACATGGTTTTATAGATAAAGAAAACCCAATATGCACTGTTAAGTAAGATTCTATTCAAATGGTGTTACTCATGGCAAATGAATGTTCTAAGATAACTGACGTAAACATACTATAATTTATCAGGATGGTGGATCAAGAGTACCGTAATTACAGGTCATGTTAAGATATTATTATTTATTATTATTATTATTATTATTATTATTATTATTATTATTATTATTATTATTATTATTATTATTAATATTAATATTGAATATTATTATTTAACATTTTACCAATGCAATTCACAAGCAATTAGGGAGTCTTGATGAATACCATATTAATCACTTGTGTCAGTCAATTGTGGATTTATTAATTAATTAAATAATTTACATTTTATATTTTTTATTATTCAATTTATCTACGATTTGGTTAACAACAGTATTGGATTTTGGTAGGCGATTATAAATTCTTTAGGACTTTTCTTTATGATATCCAACATAGAAGTAACATTCATTAAGTGATATTATTATTCTCGTTTCAATTATTATTATTATTATTATTGTTATTACAATATTATTATTTTTATCATTTCGATGCAGTGTAAATTCATTAATATCACTATATTGGAGGATTTGAGTCACAAGACAAGGATTTCCAGTGATCAGTTAGGCAATTAATTATGTAATCAATAAAATTTGAGTACAATCAAATTAGTAAAATTAATTAATTGTTATATTATGGCAACTTTTGGTATGTTTGTTTGCAAACTTATTTCACATATCTGAGAGATTAGTAGGGACATTTCTAGGTTTTGATCTACGCAAAAAAATCGTCGTATTATTTCAATTATTATTATTATTATTATTATTATGATTATTATTATTATTATTATTATTACTATTGTATTACATTTTAGGTTGGTTTTCCACACTTCAGATATGTATTTGGGATACACTGTGGAGACTTTCCTGTATTCTTTTAATTGGTTTACACATGTGATTCAGTGATATCAAAACAATTTTATTAATTAGTTAATATCGATATTTTATTTATTTTTTATATCTACATAAAACAATTTTATCTATTATAAATATATTTTACTGATGGCAAGTAGTTTTTTTGATGAATAACTTGATTTGGCTATACAAAAATTTATTCATATAAATATTATTATTATTATGATTATTATTATTGTTATCATCACTAAATGTTCTCATGAGTATATTGTTATTCAATTGATCCACCTGGTTTATAAATAACATTATCCTAATAAATATGTAGTGTTACACCGACATTATATAATTGGATGAACAAATATGGGAAACATCATTTAAAAAAAATTTTATTGAAAATTACAAATATTATACTTTAGGGATTAATGAGGTAGTCATGTGTGTCATTAATGAGAGTTCTAGCTGTACAGTCTCATATGATAATAATGTAACATTAACAAGTCTATATTTACATTTTATAAAATTTATTTACTTTTCTCCTTTTGATTTATCAATAAAATTTTATACACATATTTAAACTCAAATCAGTCTGAGTCATAAATTATTGTAGTCAATAGTTTACCGAATGCACTATCCCTATGCATCCTGATTCGACGACAGGGACTGATCGCGCCTGAGAAGAGGACCTCACCACCTTCGGTAAGTATATTTTTTTAGGGCAGCCGAGGCAACATTGACATCTAATCTACACCGAAGGAGCTCTGCAAGGGTGCACAGTATCTTCCTGACCTGAAGCCGAAATTATTTACGTATATTGGTATATCATTTTTCGAGGAACATGAAACAAATTAGTAACATTATAAACTGGTGTAAAAATGTGACGGTTGTCTAGCCGAAGTGATAAAGTGTAATTCGTTACGTTAAGATGTGGCTCAGTTTCCTGTCAGGGTATCTAGGAATTTATGGGCGACAGCTCCACTTTCGGTAAGCCACAGTGTTGTGTGTTAACTCAGCCTACACTAGAAATTTACAAAATTGTGGTACGTATAGTTCATTAAGGGCCTTTTCTTGCAAAAACAGCCAATGCCCAGCCAGATGATATTTCGGGGGTACTTGCTCAGAATGACTACATCCTCAGCCGTATTGCTTGGCATTGGTTGCCAGGTCAACTTTCTAGCCCTCAGTCCAGTATTACACTCCTTGGATTTCCCGGGGGTTTTGAGTTAATACGCAGACTCACAATCCGTAGAACACAGGTCAAGCACATCACAAATGAGACCAGATAATTGATGGGTAAAGGCAGCTGTGTTACCGCTAATCATCTTTGTACCGAGGTGAAGAAAAGTGGGAGCCTTTACTTTCTGGGGGTTTTCGTGACCGGTACGGAGGTGGATTCGCTTTTTTTATAGCACCAACAATGTGAGTGAAGGGTTGAGCGTTGCGTAGTTAATAAGTTGTATGCAGTGACCTGCAACAGATTGAGTGCAACGTATCGTCCTCCCTCCACGAATGCACTGAGAAGACGGACCGTGATTATCGTGAGAGTTACGGAATGTTTCCGGTGAATAACGAAGTCACGTAGATAACGGGCGCTTGTGTCAGAAAAGAGCGATCGGGGTTGGTTGAACGTTCCTCCCGTAGTAGTTCATAAACTAACCAGTAGGCCGGTACTAGTTAAGCGTCAAAGTGAACATTGATGACCAGAGCTGGGATTTCTATGTAAATACATATTTGTTTTTTATTAGCTACAGTGAAAATATTGTCATTTCTTTACGAATTAGGATATTTGGACTGATTTCAAACATATGTTTCGATATTTCTCCATATTTCTAGTTTCACTGCATATTTTTATATATTTGAGGAAATCTTTCATATATTTATAAAATTTAACGTTTTGTTTTAAATAACTTCTCTATTTTATGGTTTCAAAACTATTCTTCCCAGAAAATAATTTAAAATATATTTTAATTACATCAGTATACAAAGCTGGTTTCTGGTACAATATCTCTGTTTTTCTCTATACACACAATTTCCTTCCCTGCTGGCTTCCATACTGTGATCCATATTTTTAAAATGTTAAACTCTTTCTCTGTGACTTAACTTCCATTTAAATTCTTATTTTGTGACTTTCATGTTTAAGCAATTTATTTTTAATTGTACTCTTAGTATGAGTATTAAATTTGATAAAATGTCAATATTCTTCACATAATTTTTTGCCTATTTTAATAACCAATTGATTCTATATTACACTCCATATTTTGAAACATTTTAGCCCATATGTATGTACATATTAAGCCATTGTTTTCACATATAAAATCCTAGCCCTGTTGATGACTGTACAGTACTGTCGACCTTTAGCAGTAGCTTGGACACTGTTTCTGCTGATGGAAAGGGGATGCAAGACACAATTTAAAAATTAAGTGCTGAAAATAAAAATTAAATCATGAGACTTGATAGTAGTAGAAAAAAGAAAAGAAAAAGGGACAAAGCAGTTACGTTCTGCTCCGACTGAATTCGGAGAAGTAAGAGATAAAAATGCTTTAAAATACACAAGAAATGTGTAGTGTCTCTCATATAACCCAATTAATGTTTTAAGAAGACAGCTTGGCCCTCCATTTATGTAACGCAAATGTATTCTCTATTGAGCTTCAGTACGAATAAAGTTCATGTAACGCAGATGAAATCATTTTTCGAGTAGCTTGCTTTGAAGTAGTAAGTGCTGCGGATATAAGACCATTCAATATTTTCAATAGCCCACAACTCACAAGCTCAATTCAGAATGCTATTGATTTTGGAGCAACATGCGGTATCGTTTATGCTGTTGACTTTTTAAATGACCTCAGAAGAACACCACGGGCAGTAAGGCCCGATATGTCATTATTAGGGAGGAAATAATGCCAAGAATATTTAAAATGGCAGGAAAAGGAGTTCTAGCATCTACTACTGATTTGTGGGCAGAAAATTACTTTTAAAACCTTTTAATTGTATTCTGGAGGTTCTTTATAAAAATACACTGTATAACAAAAAAAAAATACGCACCACGAAGGAATTGTCCGATGGCGATAAAATCGGCGCATGTGAGGAACAGACATAGAAAAACAAACGATCAAATGTGCAGAACAATCGAATGATTTATTGCAGAGTTAGAGCGTTACACAGTGAGGACGTCAATAAGATGTTGGTCCACCCCTGGTCTGGATGGAATCTGTCACTCGACGTGGCATAGAGTGAATAAGTTCCCGGATGATGTCCTGCCAAATGGTCTCCAACAGTTGGGCTAAATCGGCGAAATTCCGGGCTGTTCGCAATCGCCTTCCCATGACGTCCCAAAAGTGCTCTATGGGAAAGAGGACCGGCGACCGAGCTGGACAAGGAAGGATATCGCAAGCTTGAAGACAGTTCATAACTACACGTTCCGTGTGCGGCCGGGCTTTATCATGTTGGAAAGTAAAGCCTGTGTGTCGCTGAAGGAACGGTAACACAACCGGCCGTAGAATGTCGTCAACATACAGCTGTGATGTCAGTGTGCCAAGAATGACTACCAGAGGGGTCCGGCTATCTGAGGAGATGGCACCTCAACCATCACCCCCTGTTGTGGGGCTGTGTGGCGTGCGATTGTCCAGGCAGGATAGCCACGCTGACCTGGACGTCTCCAAACACGTCTGCGCTGGTCGTCATGGCACCGTTGGAAACGGGACTCGTCACTAAAGACTATACGTCCCCAGTCAGCGCAGTTCCACGTTGCTCGAGCGCGGCACCACTGTAATTTGGCTTGACGGTGAAGAGGCGTGAGTGGTAATCGGCGTAACGGGTGGCACGGGCGCAAATTTCTCTCGCTGCGGCGTCTGTTGATGTTAATGGTGGACACAAATGTGCGGGTCACACTTTGGATCGTTGAAAACGACGACTCCGGTGCTGTGACAGCTGTTCTGACAATCGCTCTGTCTGCCCGTGCTGTTGTGGCCTTCGGTTGACCACTGCCGTTCTGACGCTGATGTCTGCCGTTGCTGACCCACGTTTACCAACATCGTCTGATCGCCGCATAACTTTGACCCAAATGTCCAGCGAGAGCTCGATTCGAACAACCAGGTTCTTTCAATACGATCGCACGACCTCTTTCAAACTCTGACATCTCCTCGTAATGAGCTCGAATCCTTCGGCGTGGCATTCTTACGGCCGACGTTAAGATAGCGCAGTCGAATGCAACAGCATACGCTTCAGAATCGCGTCTTATATACACCTGATGCATGCGCAGTTCGGATGCGCGGGAGCTCCCGCTATTCATTCATTGGACACGAAACTTTAATCATTTGCATGTTCGGTCCGACTGTCTTTGCATACATAATTTCCTTACAATCGGATAACGCCTGTCCGGTGCGTCGCTTTTTTGTTATAGTGTGTCATTTTATAAAAGAAGTATATTTTCGGCTGTATCCATGAAATTGCATTAATAAAAATACAAGGATAGCAGTAGCATTCGAATAAAAGGAAAATACGGTCATTATTTAGATTTTCTTCATATCGCACCGATAGAGAGAGGTCATATGGCGACGATGGGATACGAAATGGTTAGGAATAGGGAGAAAGGGACCGTGGCCTTGATTAATTCCCAGCATTTACCTGGTGAGAAAATGGGAAATCAAGGAAAACCACGTTCAGCACTAACGCAGTGGGGTTCGAGCCCACTATCACCCGAATACAAGCTGATAGATATGTGAAAACCGTGCAGCCAGTCCTTAGGTAACTGCGGTTAATCAGCTTGGAGGCGCGACGAGACGCTTCGCAAAGAATAACATCAAACAATACTGACGTTAGAAAGTCCATATTGATTTTAAAGCACATTATAATGAAAACCTACAACCTGTTATCCAGTCTTTGACCGGGTCAGGGAGGTAATGAATGAACCATATATAGGCTATTATTACAATTGGGTGGCCAGGGTGATTATTAATGACTGATAATGAAATGATAATGGAGAGTGTTGCTTGAATGAAAGATGCCAGGGAAAGCCGGAGTACCCGGAGAAAAACCCGTTCCGCTTCCGCTTTGTCCAGCACAAATCTCACATGGAGGGACTGCGATTTGGTCCACGGTATCCAGCGGTGAGAGGCCGACGCGCTGCCGTCTGAGCCACGGAGGCTTCCTTTAAAGCACATAATAGCTTGAATTGAAAATAAACATACTTGAATAAATTAATACATAAATATATAGAGTACATCAATACATTTCACGCTCAGCTACTTCTGTTACCTTGTATTGCACGTACATACACGTCACACCACTATTTCAGAACAGACTGTATTTGTTGTACAGCTTACACGTATCAAAGGGTTTGAAAGCAAGCGCTCCCTTAGACCGAGCAGCGATCGGTGGTGCTATGCCGGGCGATGCCGATCGAGCGAAGGCCACATCCGAACGCGAGCGATTAGTAGGGCCCGGATGTTTATGCAGTAATAGGTTAGAATGCAAACCTACTGAAGCGAGTAATAAGTAAGAGTCTACCCGCACGATGGTAATGCTGTTAGGTTTGCATAAACATTAGTGGTTCGGCCCATTAGAACCACTAGAATTTATGTTACTCCCACCAGCTTTACGTTATTGCGGGCTAGTCGACATTTCCTACTAACAAAATTATTTAGTAACAAAATTACTTAGTAGGAAATGTCGACTAGCCCGCTCTAACTTAATGTAGTAGGAGTAACATAAATTCTAGAGTGTCTAATAGGCCGAACCCCTACTGTTTATGCAAACCTCATAGCACTACCGTTGTGCGGGTAGACTCTACTTATTACTCGCTTCAGTTAGTTTGCATTCTAACCTACAGTATTACTGCATAAACATCCGGGCCCTAGCGATTACACACGGAGAGAGTTCGGGATAAACTATCTCCAGTATCTTTGTGCATCGCTCTCTTGCAGATCTCTAGTTGTATGTATAGTAGAATGATTCATGTTATAATACGTTTATTTTAAATAAATGCTTTTTTCTATTACAACTGCGACTTGAATATTGGCAATAAATCAGCTATACAGTATGAACCAACAAGATATGAAGCTGGTTATAACAGATGTGTTAAACTCCCCCAGAACGAATAGAAACCTAGCGAGAGAGTTTGCCGCACTGTTAGGATCGCGTAGCTGAGAGCTTGCATTCGGGAGTTGGGGGTTCGAATTCCACCATTTGCAGCAATAAAGATCGTTTTATACGATTTCATATTTTCACATCAGGCAAATGCTGGGGCTGTACCTTAATTGAAGCCATGGCTGACGCTATCCTAATCCAAGCACTTTCCCATCCTCACGTCACCGAAAAGCTCGGATGTGTTATGAACCCGTTACCTAAGGTTTGCCTGTACAGAGTACCGTTACCTGAGTATTTGAAAATGATGTAACACCTTCTCTATATTTTCTTACATCATCATTCCCAGACCGGTCAAACCTTGGTCGAATGCCACTTGTCTACTGCCTGAGTGAGAGAGAGAACATGAATTTCCCAACTCATTGGGGAAACGGATCAAACCACAAAGTATCTCAAGGAGGCACAAGAATTTGTGAATAGCAAGTGATGTTTCGTGTTGTTCAAGAACTATTTCTGAGGATGTAAAGAAATTTAAGGCATATTTAGAACCACAATAATTATTAGAATTTTCCTGGGCTAAAATTTATTTTTAAGAACAAGACCTGTATAATGTGCCCACTCAGCAGATTCATACAGCAGGTAGTCGCAGGGCCAGATGCACAGCGCTTCTGTTCAAGACGCTTCTGGAATTTCGCCCAGTGTCTATGAAGTGAAAGTTATATACAGATTTGGACAAACGTACTCATACCCCTACCCATCCAATATGAAATGCCTTATTGCTGGACTAATACGTAGTACAGCTCAAAATTACAAACCCAAACGTATAACTTGTACAGCAGTGGTCATTACAAAGCATAAAATAAACTGGAAGTAAATAACAGTACATAAAAAAGCAACAAATGCGTACTCCATGATACTACTTGTCTGGACATAAGTATTCATACCTAACGTGTAAAAATAGGGTTTGAACGAGTAAAGAGGAACCTGTGTTGTTCCGTGGCATTAGTTGTGTAGTAGGTGCAGACAGAGACAGAATGATCAGCTGGTCAGAGATGGTACTAGTCCAATGGCGAGGAAAACTAGGTAAACGTCTGCTGAAGGGAGACGATTTATTCTACGCCCTCACCACCAAGGAAAATCGTATTCCGAGATCGGAAACATCATTGGAAGAAGTAAACCAACTGTACAAAGCATCATACAAAGGTTAAAAGGACAGGATGTTCTTATAAGCAAGAAAAGAAGTGGACGTCCGAAGAAACTGAACGCACGAGAAGAAAGGTCCATAGTAACCACAATTAAAAACAACCACACACTACATCTTCGGCAATAGCAGCTGGTATAATATTTCCATCATGAAGTGTCACACAAAACAGTAAGTAGGGTCCTTCATCGTGCTGGGTATCGATCTAGGGTCCCAAGAAAAAACCGCACATAACGAAAGTGAATCGAAGGAAGAGACAACAATTTGCAAAATAATATGTGGCGAAAAATAATGCGTTTTGGTCGAGAGAGATGTTTACAGATGAGAGTAAATTTAATATTTTCCGAAGTGATGGACGCATTTTAGTTTGGAGACTCCCTAACACAGAGTTCGATGAGCAGAACCTCTTTACCACTGTGAAGCGCGGAGGGGTTGGGGTTATGGTGTGTTGCTCAATGGCCGCTTCAGGTGTCGGGGAGTTGGTATTTATCGAGGGGACTATGGACAGATTTCTATATTTGAGCATCCTGAAAGAAAACTTTCGCAAAAGCGCCGAAAAGCTCGGGATTGCTAATGAGTTTTACTTCCAACACGACAATGACCCCAAACATACGCCGGAAATTGTTCGTTTGTGGGTACTCTACAACACGCCGCACACATTATAAAACCTAACCAATCGCCGAATACCAACGCCATCGAACATCTATGGAGTGAATTGGAGTCCAGACTATGAAAACACCACATGACAAGTAAAGCACACTTGAATCAGTTACTAAAACAAGAATGGGGGAACATTTCATCTGAACTAACACGGAAACTGGTATTCTCAATGCCTAGCAGGTTAAAATAAATAGTAGATAGGAAAGACAACCAAACGCGCTATTGATCGAGTTGGTAAGATCTGTTTCTTCATTGAGTTGTGAACTCTTCTGGGATTCGGTATGAATACTTATGTCCAGACAAGTAGTGTCATGGAGTACGAATGTGTTGCTTTGTTGTGCACTGTTATTTACTTCCAGTTTATTTTGTGCTTTCGAATGTACACTGCTGTACAAGGTATACGTTAGGGTTTCTGATTTTCACCTGTACTCCGTATTGGTCCAGCAATAAATCATTTTGTTTTGGATGGGTTGGGTCATGAATACTTTTGTCCATTACGGTAATTAGTACCAGAGCAATGGCACTAATTCTAGGAACTACATCAGACAAATTTGAGTGGAAAAATTCTCCAAGGTAGCAAAAATGCTTGGTAACCTCAGGGTCACGCGGGGTCTATTGGCGCTAAGAATTGTGCCTATTTATGATAAAGCGTGCGAGACTCATTATTCATTGTATTGTAGTCTCGCGGACGAAATCTGCGACACTCAACATCGCGTTCTGACGTTATGCGCCGGGAAATCTATATTTGGAAGTTATACTAAGAGTATTTGTCTGAAATTATGGAGTAATATTGAGCGATTTAGAACTCTATTAATTTACGGAGGAGTGTTCGAAATTGTAAAATTTCTAGAGGAGAGAACGTCAGACTTCGACTCATGTATTCAAGGAACTCATATAATTTATAGGTAGGCTTTCTGCAGGGGACGTGTTGTACAGTTAGTACTGAACCTGTAACTTTCGTCAATGAGGAATAACATTCCTGCGGTTGACAGATTCAGCGTTAGCGAAGCAGAGTAAACAAGCCCCATTTTAGCCAGAGATATCTTGCGTTAGGCAAGACAGTGTTTTAAAAGAGGGGATACTATTGTCTGAAAATTATCGCCTTTACGATTGACTATACGAGGCAATTGATAATCCCAGTCGCTACGTAAAGGGCGCACTTAAGCTTGCAGGTGCCCGTAGGAGAATTTCATTATAATCCAAGTTCGCTTATCCTGTGATTTCGAGCGTTGTAAGAAGTATTTTATGTTCAAAGGGTAAATAATATGAAGTGCTTAGTGTACTGTGTTTATTAAATATTATATTAAATGTGAAGATGACAGTAGTGTATACACATCAAGCGTATCCAGTGAACTGGTGGATATGGAATAATAAAATCCTAAGAGAAAGCCGGTTTGCTTATTACCACGATGGCGAGGAACCACAACCACACTTTTGTCTAAAGTGTGATTTAACATGTATTTTTTTTGGTTATAGCGTTCCGTCACTTTTTGTTTCCATTTCCGCTGATTAATGATACATTGCATTATTACGCTCAAGAAAATGGAAATTGCAACACCATGAAGGCATTGGTCATTTGTGTTGATTTTCAAGATATGGAACGATGCCATGTAGGTATGTAAACGATCAAAGTTTCAGACCCATTGGATTGTTGCTACAGGTCTCCCTACGTGATTGGTCGCGGAGGAATCAACTCCAGTATACGGACTCTGGTGGAGTGTAGTTGACTTGCAGTCTGTGCAGTGAAGTGTTCCCCGTCAAACATGCCTCGACGACAGAGAAGAGCACGCTATCAACAACTGTCGCCGTTTGAGAGGGCTCGGATTATTGGGCTGTGTGAGGCTGGATTATCGCTAAGGACTGTCGCTGCACGTGTTGGCCGACAGGCATTTACGGTACAACGTGTATGGCAGCAGTGATCAAATGAAGGTACCCACACTCGTGGACCTGGCACAGGCCCAGCTCGACAGACAACTGTGAGAGAGGATCGCCGCATCATTCGGATGGCCCGGATGGAACCCCATGCAACAGCAGCGCAAATTTGAGCAGCTGTGGCACCCCACGTTACACAACAAACAGTTGGTAATCGCCTGCGTGCAGCTCGCTTACGAGCGCGTGTCCCTGCAGAAGGTGTTCCATTGACCCCACAACAGCGACGTGTAAGGCTGGCCTGGTGTAGAGAAAGATCGACGTGGGTCGACGAATGGCATGGGGTCGTCTTTATTGATGAATCGCGCCCGCAGTGATCGCCGAAATCGTGTGCGCCGACGTACAGGGAGAGGGGCCGCCCAGATCTTACTGTCGAGAGGCACACAGGGCCAACACCAAGCATTATGTTCTGGAGAGCTATTGGCTTTAATGTGAAATCACAATTAGTGCTTGCTGAGGGCACTGTGACTGCTTGACCGTACGTTGATAGGGTACTCAATCCAGTGGTTGTCCCTATGATGGCGAACATTGCTAATGGGATGTTTCAGCAGGACAATGCCCGGGTTCACAGTGCACGCATCTCCAGAGAAGCTCTCCACGATATCACAACCATAGAATGGCCCGCCAGATCCCTGGACCTCAGCCCTATTGAGCATGTGTGGGACATGATGGGTCGACAACTGGCCAACCGTCCTTAGACACCCACAACTCTGGAACAACTGACCCGTGCAGTGCAGCAAGCACGGGTCACAATTCCTCAGGAAGCAATCCAGGGCCTTATTGACTCCATGCCTCGACGAATTCATCAATGTATTGCAGCTCGTGTGGGCACATCCTGTATTGATTGTTGTTCAAACGTGCGGTCAGAGGGACCTGAAAGCGTAATCATCGAATCACAACTAAACACTCGTCCTGCATGTTCAATTGCAGCAATGTAGCACCACTCCTTCTGGGTGTTGCAATTTCCATTTTCTTCAGTGTATATTAAAGTAGATTTCCGTTTTGAAAATTAATACAGGATGTGGGTATGTGAAATAATCTATTTTACCAGTGCGGATGGCACGTTTGCGCGGTATAGTGTCCTACAATTTTATTCGTTTTGTTTCAGGGATTGTGTCCGGAGTAAAATTCAAGATTAATATCAAATTAGCAATATCATATTGTGTCCCATGAATAAGGAAGTCATTTTAAAAGTAAATGTTTATTAACTTCATGTGGAATTCAGAGTTGTGAAATGTTGTATTTGGCAAACATATTTGGGATAGATTTGAGACCCAAGTCTTAAGTACTGAAGTTGGAATTCTGTATGCAATCAGATTTGAAGCAGGCAGTATTATTACGTATTTGGAGATCCATTAATTTCAGACAGAGTTGTATTTGTTCCAGCGAGTGGAATTTTGTCCAGATAGACGTGAAGAACCCCTGTATGTATATTTGTATGTGTATACGATTTTTTGGACATGGTCTAGCCAAGTTTGAGCCCCTTCTCCGTGTTATATGTGTCGTGTAGTTTGGAGCTGTACCGTGGATTACCCTGGATGCCACACGTGGATCTTTTTAGATGCCTGAAGTTGCTTTATGAGTTTCGTACGCTTCGTTCCAAATTTATCTAAGTCCGTAGGTCCATGAGACGTTTCCAACGATGCTAAGTGAAGCTTAGTGAAGCTTAGGCTTAGCTTAGGCTTCTATGATTTTAGTTTGAAGAGTAGATAAGAATATCTTGTTGTATGCATTTCAAGTCAAGTTTATCCATGCTAACAACTTCATGCTGAGCTCAGTATTTTCGTTTGGGAATGTCGTAGGTTGATGCTTGCGTTGTATTAAAAGAGTAACTTTAGTGTTCATGAGAGATTAGGATATATTTGCCTGCGGAGTTGTGAAGTCTTCGTTTAAAATACAGTATTTGACTTTCTTACCATTAACATCTCAGTCCGGATGTTGATATTTTCATAAGAAACAACCGACGTTGAAGATATGCTGAACCCTCGTTAGTAACTACCAACGTTGTATGTCGGTTAGATCTTCATAACTGACTCGTGATGAGCATGAATTTCGGTGTTCATAGACCAAGATCATTGATTAATTCCAGTGGTGCAACTTTCATTTAGTTGGATTTCGGTCTAATGTATTTGGACGTTATAGCCTACAAAATAGGACTGTGCCGATCGCTTGACATAATCGTGATTATGTGTTTATGTTCTTATTTTGGGATTTATTTATTTAAGGGTTTGTTTAGATGATATGTGTGACTATTGTTGCTAGTGTTCCGAATTAGATATCGGAGTATAGTTTTCTGGCATACGCAGGTCACTGAGGTTTGGAAACTGATTCAGCTGGGGTACAATTTTAGAATTAGTACTGCTTAACCTAGTCTGACATATGTATTTCTCTTCCCACGAAATCCCATGTAATAGTGATGGGTTTTGATCACTAGTAGAGGGTTATTGGTTTTTATTGTCGTATGTCTTGCTTATTGTAATTTTAAATGGAAGTCGATCTTGGCAAGTTTTATGCGTGCACTTCATTTTTGAATGTTGCGGTATGCGTTTTGAGTGTGGTTGGACTCAGTGAGAGTAAAGCACATTTGTTTAATAATATGTTATTTTGATGGTGCATATACTTTTGGTGTAACTGAACACTAAGACGTACAAAGTTATAAATACGTATTTTATTTTCACAGCAGAAGCTCATGTCCATCTGTGAATGAATTGTGTAATACTTATTTGAGTCCAAAACAAATTATTTTTATTCAATTAATTTCGAATGCTTAGTTTTGAGCATATTTCTTCAAATTTGACTATTCATGTAATGAACCTGAAGATTAATTATTAATATTAATAACTCATTTAAAATGTGAAAATTTGAGAGTAGTTCTGGATTTTAGATGTCATTAAAGTGTTCGTTTCGAACATATGTTTTCTTGGTGCTGATTTTAAGCAATTTTGCTGCCATGGTCATGATTCCAATTTTTTACTGCATGTGATGCAATTATCATTCTTGTTTGGATTTATTTGCCTTCAATTATTTTAAACTGAACTTTAGAGCATTAGGCTCAAATGAGAAGCACAGTTCAATTAATCAAAAACTCACCCCCATGCTATGCAAAAGCCCAAATCAAAACACATCTAATATGACAGTGGAAGAACCTCTGAACATCAAGTACAAAAGGGCCTGTGACATGAGAATTATATTCTCCCGACATATATAGCCAACTCCAGTGCAAATTTAGTGCCGGATTTTAATATCACTTAGTTTCTCTACGGCCACGGAAAGTTTAAGTACTACTTTGAGCAATTCAAAATTAACATTGCAGGCGATTACTTGTGCTTTTGTGGACCTTCACAAACAGTGAACCATTTACTGTTTGACTACGTCATGTTTAGAAGGAAAAATTCGAACCTGAGTGTCACTTAAAAAATTGTAATGTGGAACTTTCAAAGCCGTTATACCATCTGTTTAGGAAATTCTGCTGCTACAAACAGTTCATTAAGTTCATTCACAACATCTTCAATAATTTAGTTTCCTAATTTGGTGTCAAAGACCAATAACTAAATAACTGATCAAAACTACAATCCTAATATACTCATGTACAATAGAGTTCAAACTGTTAGGATATTCAATAAATACTTCTTACTCTATCGATCAGAAGACGATATGACTACAACGAGCAGCTACAACCCCTTGAGGTTAACAATACTTCATGAGTTGATGCTCATGAGTTAGAGGTCCTGATATCGTCAACGGTAAAGGTACAGTTAGGCGACGTTAAACCACTAGCATAAAATTAAAACAAATTAAATAACTCACCAGATAGATTTCACAAGGACACATACTAGAGTTCTCTTCTAGTCGCACTAACACACCGAATGTTTTCGGTTACGCAAGGATGAGAAGGTAGCGGCCCCGACAATAATTGCCTGGTGTGAAAACGGGAATCCAGAGAAAACCATCTTCATGGCTGCCGACGGTAGGATTCGACCCACTATCTCCCGAATGCAAGCTTACAGCTATGCGACCCTAACCGGTATACTAAAGTCAGATATAACAAAAACCCGTATGATTGCCCACCGTAGGCCTGTTTTTGTAAAGTTGTCTATCATGACTGCTGTGAACGCATATATTTATAGTACACTTTTTCAGTTATATGAGGAAACTTAAAATATCAAACTGAGAGCTGATGTTCAGTAAACCGGGCGAGTTGGCCGTGCGCGTAGAGGCGCGCGGCTGTGAGCTTGCATCCGGGAGATAGTAGGTTCGAATCCCACTATTGACAGCCCTGAAGATGGTTTTCCGTGGTTTCCCATTTTCACACCAGGCAAATGCTGGGGCTGTACCTTAATTAAGGCCACGGCCGCTTCCTTCCAACTCCTAGGCCTTTCCTATCCCATCGTCGCCATAAGACCTATCTGTGTCGGTGCGACGTAAAGCCCTTAGCGATGTTCAGTAATATAATACAAGATAATAGAATCAGGTCGATAGGCAACAAAGTACAGATTCATACCATTTCATTAATCAGTTATAAATGTTTGATAAATAGCCTTCATGTCTAAGCAAACTACTCTTTTATATGTTCATACGTAAGAAGAGAAAGTGGTTATATCCTCTTTACTCAGTGCAGGAATGCTTTCAAATTAATTACTTTGTCATGCATTTATATTGCATATCACACGTAACGTGCCAAATCACTGAATAGTACGGAAAATCAGATTTGAGTAGCGTTTTTAAAACACAACAATAAATAGCAGAAATATTGCTTGTACCTGTTTACGCCCTCAATTGTTTGAACTGGAAATATGGATCAGCCATGCTTTATTCTCACTTCCGAGATGATGTCTTCCGAGCCCAGCAAGTGGTATCTCGTGTCAAGAGAATGAACATTTCTTAGCGGAGGAACGAGCATGTGAAAGAAATACGAGATGGGCTGACAATCCTCGGCGGCAGTTCATTTAACAAAGAGTGGGGCTAAATATAGAGGCAGTAAAATGTACCGATCTGGAAGTGAGGTTCGTGCGAAGAGGACAGGGACCCGGAAGATGGGCGGGAATAAACACTGATCGGCGGCTGAGGCCAGCCAAACCAATTTAGCACACGCGCCACGGCCTTGCTAAGGTCGTTTACATTGAGAGTAGCTCACGCACTCCAGGCTACCGCCTTCATTAGAGGTGGAAATAGTCTCAATTACAGGATGCCATCATCTAAATGTTACCGCATATTGAAATTGACTTTCAACGTATTACCTGTATTTTCATGAAAAAGGTGTCTTTTACAACACTCAGTTGAACGCTTACAATACGATAGGGTGACGGGAGTATTCTAAACAGAGGAGGCATGCTTAGATTGTGAAGTCTTAAGGAAAGGATCAAGGTAGAGTGCTTTGATGAAGAGTGCGGTTATGTATAATTTGAGAATCATATTTCTAAGCGATTAGCCCCATTAGAGTAATAAATTTACAGTTTTTGGGAAATACTGTAGAGTTACGTTAACATGATACTACTACTCTCAGGGACCGGGCTTAGGTTAATGGCGCCTTGGCACCCCACCACCCAATACCACCACCGCCCCCAGAATTTGAGGTGGTGGTGTATGCACATACAGTATATAAAACCTCTAAAAAACAACCTTTTGAGTCAAAACGATACCTATTCTAACCATTATGAAAATATAAACACCCAGTTTGAACGACTCATTTTTTACTGAATACCATTAATTACATATTATTTCAATAGCCGAAAACAACAAACTGCCATACACTTTCAGAGTAATTAAGAAAAGCTAGGCTATAGATTTTTCCCAGAATTCAGCTTAGCAAATCTATTAAATTTACTTAATTATGTATCATTAAAATAGCCGAAAGAAACAAACAAAGTGTTAGTAACGCATCTTGAATATATTTCAGAAACAAGAACCGTTTAAATGTTCGGTATCATCCAAGCTTTCACCTCACAAAATGTTTCAATGATTTATGAAAATTTGCTTTTAAGGTGGTCTCTCTCGCAGTACCCAAGTAGTCAATTATATGCTGAAGCAAATATATTTAATGTAAAACAGCTCTATGCCCTTGAAATATACAAATATATTAACAAAAACAAAAATATAATTGAGAACATTAAACATGAATATTCAACACGCAGTAAGATGAACCACCGTTGTATGTTATACAAACCCAAACTTAGCATAACAAAGCGCAATTTCTTGTACTTCATTCCAAAATTCTTTAATGTCCTTCCCGGTTCTTTACAAACTACTTTATTAGGTCAGAAAATGAGTCTGAAGTGTCTTAAATCCTTTGTCAGGGATAATAAAACTGTTATGGAAGAAATAACTAAATGAGAATATCACGTCACCATATCCAATTTCTATTCAATGCTCCACCATGTGCTGTTGATCATATCCGTCATTCACTCATACCCATACTCGTATTTCAGGCATCATTTAAAATATATTTCTCACTATGTAATTAATATTCTAAATTACCACACACAAGGTTTCACCTTACGTGGTATTTTACTGATATCTACTCGACTCTGATGAGGTTGGTGTGATTTTGTATAATAATAATAATAATAATAATAATAATAATAATAATAATAATAATAATAATAATAATAATAATAATAATAATAATAATTTATTTAATGTGTGTAAGAGATAGTTAGTAGTTCAATTTATTTTAAGTATTAATATGTTGATAATATGTCCTACTACTTCTGTAATATATGTGGTTTAGTTATAAGATTAATATTTCTCAAGTAATAATGTTATTAGAAGAGTTATGTATATATAAAACAGAGTCCTGTAAATATGTAAACGACATGATGAATGAATAAATACTACTACTACTACTACTACATTTCGTCTGAAAGTGTGGGCATTTCCACATTCTTCACTCTTGTCAGTATAGATAATCTTCTTTGAGCAGTGCAGTTTGTGCTTGGTAAGGTGAGAAGGATCCTTCAAGCTAATACCAAGTTAGGAAATGTGATACCCATGTTGTTCTGTTAAATGTATGTGAATATACGTGGTATGCGTCGCAACTGTTCCAAATCAGTATAAGTCTTGAAGTGCAACATTCGTTAGGAAAATCCCCTTTAAGGTCTTCATCATAAAAATGAGACAACTTTGTAGCTCCTTCATTGGAAGTTTCTGAAAACAGGAGTTTCAATACTTCAAATCGATCCAGCAAAGCATAGTGCGATTTTCTCCCTCTGCCAAGTTTGCTAATAGGAATCAATTGTTGTAGAGCGCACGTCAACCCTGAAAGCTGTTCATTCATTAAAGTCTCCTTTAAATAGAACGCCAGAGTTTTATTTGCAAATACTTTCGGTCTTCTAATTCTGTCGTAGAAGGATGCCTTGCCCTCTAAAATGCCCATACCAATTTTTTCACACATGTGAAACTCTTCCCTTTCAACCAAATTTTCAATGTTTGTAGCTGTTTGATTGGTACCTGCTACAGGAAAAAGGGTGTGCTTTTACAGGTTGTTGTTTAATTTATCAAGACGTTCCAAAATATCTTTCAAACATATTATAAGGGAATGGTGTGGAGATTTTGGAATTTCAATTCGAAGCCTTCACTGACCAACCCGGAAGCAGGCTTAACACATGGGTCTTGAGATATCTCTTTAGGGCGAACTTGTATTTATCTCTGTCGTTTTACTAGTGCTTTTACTGCAACCACTCTTGCAGACCAACGTGTAACAGACAAAAATATGACTACTGGAGTTTTGTTTTCTCTCGAGATACGTCTTCAAAAAACTACAATCTATATGTAGATACCGAGGGAAAGTTGTCGAGTTCTTGTACAAAAGTGAAGAATATCACTACATCTGTACAACACTCGGCAGGTGTATAACCTACAAGATTAAGCGAGTGAGCAAGCATATGACACATAGTCTGCAAATTGATTGTGTGCCTTAATTCTGGTCTGAAGTCCTGTGTAGGCGACTGACATTTTCGATGCGTTATCATAGCTTTGCACCCTGCAGGTCTTAATTTCTAAACACAGATCTCTCATACACTTCAATACTTCTCCTTCTAGTTGGTTCGATGAATGGGGAACCTTCGGTAGATGTTTAAATGCGCGTTTTTTAAGTTTACGTCTATCAAAAATATGTGTCGAAGCACTACTGCTAATTGTTGCCTGTGGGAGCAGTCTGGAGTCAAATCGACAATGAGGGAGTAGTACTTGGCATCTTCTACTTCTGTTATAATCCGACTCGTTGGCTGAATGGTCAGCGTACTGGCCTTCGGTTCAAAGGGCCCCGGGTTCGATTTCCAGCCGGGTCGGGGATTTTAACCTTCATTGGTTAATTCCAATGGCCCGGGGCCCGGGGGCTGGGTGTTTGTGCTGTTCCCAACATCCCTGCAACTCACACACCACACATAACACTATCCTCCACCACAATAACACGCAGTTACCTACACATGGCAGATGCCACCCACCCTGATCGGAGGGTTGCCGCCCACCCTCATCGGAGGGTCTGCCATACAAGGGCTGCACTCGGCTAGAAATATTCACACGAAATTTAAAAAAAAACTTCTGTTATAATTATCTCTAGAACACAGCTTGCCATATCGTGAATTAATTCGTCACAGGATTGGGCTGATAAGTAAGACTCCTCGCCTGAAACTTTATTAGCATATTTCGAAATATGGTGTGAAGGAAAAGATCATATTCACTAATTAATTCCAGATATCCCAGATATAGGCCGTTTGATGTAGATCCAATACGTATATTGTCTCCCTGAAAAGGCAAGCCTCGTGCTGAAAGAAATTCTTAATAACACAGTTCGCCAGTGTATTACCTCTCCTGATTAGATAGAGAGGTTTCTATTCTCATAGACATTTTTGTCTTGTTATGTAAGTTAGAATATTACACCTGTGGTCAGGCGACTCTCCGTGTTGTTTGATCAACTCAGTGCCGTGTTCCCAATTATTAAACCGGAAGACAATTGTTCTTTTAAATATTTTATTCAAATAAGCAACACGGAACAAACAGATACCTTCCCTGTAGTCTGGGAGTAGGCTAGAGATATAGGCCGTTTGTGGTAGACTTTGTTTTTCATATTTTGTAATATTTAGTTATTTACAAATGTTTCCCTGTTCATGTGTGTGCCTTTAAATAAATTAGTTGACAAAGTGCATTTTACTTAATTTTTGTACATGCATCCTGGACACTGAAAAATCCGCATTTGCGTCTTGTTTGGGAGAATTTTCTAAAATACTCTCAACAATATGATGGCGTAGCGCTTCGTTACTGCTGTCAGATAAATCTGACTATTGCTCATTCACATCAGTTACTGGATAAATAGGCTCGCCATTAACATCTGCAGTATTATTAATGAAAATTTTAACTGGTCTATTTGAGCTTACATCATCATGGTCCTCCTTATCGTGCTTTAAATGATCGACTAGGTCTACTTGATTTCTACTAGTGGATGATGGTTCTTCTTCATCCAAGCAGTCAGTGTCTGAGCTTGTACTCGGCTGAGTTGCAAAGATGTCCATAACAGAGTCCGTAGAAATGGAGATTGTAAAGCTATCTCCGTAAAGTCAATTTAGGGGTGAAAGGTTTTAAAAGTTTTGCTTCATCGTGTTGCCTTTTCAAAGCACGTTGACTGTTCTCAGCAACAGATAGTTAGTTTTTTACTTATTTTGTGATTTAACGACACCAAAATCCTTAGTAACGAAGAATATTTTGGAAATATTTACATAAAATATTCTTTAAATAATTTCATAATATTTATAATAATAATAATAATAATAATAATAATAATAATAATAATAATAATAATAATAATAATAATAATAATAATAATGTTATTTGCTTTACGTCTCACTAACTACCCTTTTACGGTTTTCGGAGACGCCGAGGTGCCGCAATTTTGTCCCGCAGGAGTTCTTTTACGTGCCAGTAAATCTACCGGCACGAGGCTGACGTATCTGAGCACATTCAAATACCACCGGACTGAGCCAGGATCGAACCTGCCAAGTTGGGGTCAGAAGGCCAGCGCCTCAACCGCCTGAGCCACTCAGCCCGGCCATAATATTTATAAAATAGTAATGTTTAAGTAAGAAAATATTTCTTGCTTATAGTGATATCTCAGCACAAACTGCTAAACACAAACGAAGTTTAGGCGTTTGTACACTGAAGTTA
The DNA here is from genome assembly GCF_040414725.1 of Anabrus simplex. Classification (NCBI taxonomy): domain Eukaryota; kingdom Metazoa; phylum Arthropoda; class Insecta; order Orthoptera; family Tettigoniidae; genus Anabrus; species Anabrus simplex. The sequence goes on along the minus strand of NC_090266.1, from coordinate 386,349,196 downwards.
AAAGAACATATCACAGGTCAGTTTTTTTTAGATTGCATTTTAGAACACAAGCAAATCTGCTAATAGCATGTCACGTTATAGACGGATTTTAATTCTTATTTGCAAATAAGGTAAATACCATTATACGGTACATAAAAAAACGTACACAAATACTAAGCACAGTCCAGTTCAGTTCGTCGATCACGATCTCAAAGCAAATCGCTGAGCCGAAAGCTTGGCCTTGACTGATGGGCGCGAAAGCCGACAGTACAGTGGCGCGTCTTGCACGTGGATACAAAACAAGTGTTGTGAGCGGAAGTGGGGGAGGGGAAGTAAGAAAAGGGCACTGATCGCATTCCAAAGGAGTTTACTTCATTCCTAGATGGTAGTGGTGCTGGTGGCGATTATTGTATTAAGCGGAAATACAACCGAGCAACCATCATTTACATTACTAGAATTTTGACAACGACGTTCAGCTCTCTTGCAACAAATAAGCTGTTCGAAACGAATGAATCAACAACTCCTGCGTCATTTCTGACAACAAACGTTTGATAAACAGCAGGAATTAACAAAAAAATCATATTTTAAAATCAAAACACCAATTACTATATTTATTTTCTTAACACGTATATAACTTATATATATATTACGTGCTTGTGCGCCCTTTTACGAGGCACCCTGGGCATATGCCCAATCTGCCCATTGAAAGCTCGGGGACTGACTGTTCCAATGACATCGTATGTCATGGATTTATGCGATATACTTATCTTCTTCTTCTTAATCTGTTTACCCTCCAGGGTCGGTTTTTCCCTCGGACTCAGCAAGAGATCCCACCTCTGCCCCCGCAAGGGCAGTGTCCTCGAGCTTCAGACTTTGGGTCGGGGATACAACTGGGTAGAATGACCAGTACCTCGCCCAGGCGGCCTCACCTGGTATGCTGAACAGGGGCCTTGTGGAGGGATGGGAAGATTGGATGGGACAGGCAAGGGAGAGGGAAGGAAGCGACCGTGGCCTTAAGTTAGGTACCATCCCGGCATTTGCCTGGAGGAGAAATGGGAAACCACGGAAAACCACTTCTAGGATGGCTGAGGTGGGAATCGAACTCACCTCTACTCAGTTGACCTCCCGAAGCTGAGTGGACCCCGTTCCAGCCCTCGTACCACTTTTCAAATTTCGAGGGAGAGCCGGGAATCAAACCCGGACCTCTGGAGGTGGCAGCTAATCACACTAACCACAACACCACAGAGGCGGACCGATATACTTATTCATCATGAAAACAATGTTATACAGTATTTCGTAATGTTCCCTTCTACATATATACTGAACCCGTGGTGGAAGAGAGGTCATCATCTCATAAACAGTTTCATTTTTTATGGTCAGTACTCTGTATACTCTTAGTATGCCGCTCCATATTTTGCTTCTGTTAATGCTCCAAAGCGTCAAACTTTTGCTTGTATATTCCGACTTGGATCATCCAATCGACGACGGCGGGAGAGTTATTGAAAGGTGCAGGATTCTCAGTTTCATTATATTAGCAATTATATATTTTGTACATCTATAGGCATACAAACTTTAACCTCTATTTTTGACATAATTGACTATTCATTATATGAAGTGCCGAAGTGTGCATAAAGGTTTGGTGACCAGGTAACAACATTACAAGCTTTCCTCGTGGCGTGGTTACGCTGTTATTCGCACCTGAAAAAGGATTGCACTATACGGTAAATTTGGCAAATTGTAAAATCCCCACGATCGAAGAGTTAAAACTACCCTACGCCTCGTCTAGGAGTAGCTCCAGGAACAAGGAAAATGTGAAAGTATGTCTCATCTCGTTAGTTTGATTGATCTTTAGGGCCCTTTCACACGGTCCACTTGCTTTCCACGCCACACCACTCCACTCCACCAGAGGTGTGGTAAAAGGCCGGTAGCGTTCACACGAGACTTTTCGTGTGGCGCAACCTCCGTCCACTCTCGTCAACAGCAGGCTGCTGTCAACCGGTCTGCGGGCCCTTTCACACGATCCACTGCTTGCCACGCCACACCACTCCACTCCACCAGAGGTGTAGTACAAGGCCGGTAGCGTTCACACGACACTCTTCGTGTGGCGCAACCTCCGTCCACTCTCGTCAACAGCAGGCTGCTGTCAACCGGCCTGCGGGCCCTTTCACACGATCCACTGCTTGCCACACCACACCACTCCACTCCACCAGAGGTGTGGTACAAGGCCGGTAGCGTTCACACGAAACTCTTCGTGTGGCGCAACCTCTGTCCACTCTCGTCAACAGCAGGCTGCTGTCAACCGGCCTGAAGTGTCTTCCACTCTGGCCGACCGGAAACTCACTAAATCAGATTAGGTCGTTCAGACGGTCAACTTTGTGTGCGCCACAAGTTCGAAGTTTTTGTTTCAAAATCTCGGTTCCATTCATAGATACTGAAAAGTTAATAATAGAAATACAAAATCACCCTTGTCTGTGGGATTAACGAACAACAGACTATTAAAAAAATATTAAAGGCTTCAAATGTGGAATGAAGTTTCCCATGAAGCGATTCCACTTTTTGCCGAACTGGACAACTCCAAAGAGATAGAAGTTGATAACTACAGTAATGGGCTATATGTATAGCCTATGTGTTATATGTTAACAATTTATTCGATATTACAATACCATGGGTCATTGAAAAATAATTAATCAAGGATTTTAGCAGTCTTTATTTCAAAAGAACTGCTTTAAATTAAATTACATAATAACATTTTCTTATTCGGACCGAGCACGATAGCTGCAGTCGCTTAAGTGCGGCCGTTATCCAGTATTCGGAAGATAATGGGTTTGAACCCAACTGTCGGCAGCCCTGAAGACAGTTTTCCGTGGTTTCCCATTTTCACACCAGGCAAATGCTGGGGCTGTACCTTAATTAAAGCCGCTTCCTTCCCACTCATAGTCCTTTCCTGTCCCATCGTCGCCATAAAAACTATCTGTGGCGGTGCGACGTACAGCAACTCGTAACAAAAAATCTTATTCGTGGGAACTACCGGTGTTTTATTTACAGAAGTTAGGTGTAGGTAGCAAGGCCATATTTGTACTGTAGCTCACTAAATCAGTCCTTCAAACGGTCAACATTGTGTGCGTCACAAGTTCGAAGTTTTGGTTTCAAAATATCGGCGGAATACATTTTGCTTGCTTCAAGGATTGACAACAATTCAAACAAATTCTCACTTATACGAAAGAAGTGGTATGGAGGATGCATACGTCAACGCAAGGTCACTTAAATGGACTTGGAGAGGGCACGTGGCCAGGATGCATCCACACTTTGTCAGTGAGGTAAATTCCGGAATTCTTCTCTCCGTTTTCCGTTCACACACATAGATAATGATCTGTCTTTTTGTGAGAGTCTAAGTCTGGCTGACATATAGAAGATGTGGAAAATGATGCAGCTTTCCAAAATTTCAAACCTTTTCTGAATGTATATATATTTATTCAAGGAGTGTCTTTATGGCTCCAGAATTTATCCCAGGCAAGTCGTATTCTTCTTTGAAGTTCCTTGTCCATTTTTCCTTTCAGCCTAACTGCCTCAGATAAATATATTCTTTGCAGAACTCTACTGGAGTGCTATCCACTACAACAGTTGACTGAGTGGTGTTGGTCATGACTCCAGTCTTCGAAAGGTTCAATTGTAAATTAATTTCCTTACTTCTTTCAAACAACTCCACTATAATTTTTTGAATTTCTCCTGCAGATTTAGCAAATAACACGATTTCGTCTGCAGATATGAGACTGGCCAACTTTATTCGGTTAATGTTGATCACCCATCCTTTCCTGTTTCAATTAATTTCCTGAATACCATCTCTAGGGTGCATGTGAAGAGTTTTCGGAGATTTTGTCCGCTTGTCGGATCCCTTCCTTTGTTCTGAAGATTTCTCTTTCGATTTCTGTCCTCATTTTCGTATTGCAGTTCGTATACATTTTGACAACCTATATTACACGTTTTTGGTGTATGGCAATAGCATTATATGAATCCAAGACTCTAATGTGTTCCACAGAGCCAAACGCTTCCTTTTAGTTTATAAATGCCATGTAAAAATTCAAGTTGATTCCTGAAATTTTTCAATTGCCATGTTTATTGCTCGTAAGTGGCCTACAGCTCCACGTAGAAAATTTCTAAAAGTATAGAAAATTGCGTAACACAAACACTTAGACCATCAGGGATGCTAAGGTACACCATACACATGGCATCCAAAAAATAACAATTCTGTGAATGTATTGAGAATTCTTCGCAACATTGGTTTGACACAAAATAAAACCGACAGAAATGCAATCCATGAAGTAAAATCAGAAAGCTACGGGATGTGATGGAATAAATTTGGCATTAAAAGTCTCCCAACAATAACGCAAAGAATAAATGCTTCATTTATGACAGAAATCTTTCCCAACATATGGAAAATTGCCATTATACGACCGATAAAAACGGTCCAACAAAACCCGAAAACTTTCGACCAATTTACATACTTCCTTGTCTAAGTATAATATTAGGAAAAGTCGTTCACAACCGGATAACTAATTAACTTAACAAACACAAACTGTTCGACAAATATCAATCACGATTTACACCTAACGAAAACACCACCAGCACTACTACAGGTTACAAATGACATTCAACTAGAAATTCACAACGGACATACGACTATCCTTGTACTTTTAGACCTAAGTAAAGCATTTTACTGTGTGGACGGGGAAATAATAATTAAGCTACAAGTCAAATATTTTATTCAATCACACTGATGTGGGTGCACTCGTATTTTATCGGGCGGCAGCAGTGCGTGCCAGTGGATACGAAAGTACCATTCTGGCAACAAATTGAATTTGGCATAGTTCAGGGGAGTTTTCTAGCGCCACTACTGTTTTAATGTACTTAAATGACCTACCAGAGCATATAAAAACTTGTAAATACCATTTATGACATTCAACTGTATATACATACATGCCCGAAAGACACCCAACTAGACGTTAACAAACTAAACTATAACCTAGAAAATACAAAAAACAGGTCTAAAATAATTCTCGTAAAGTAAATCCATTCAAAGAGCAAGAAATCACAATAGGATCCTAAAATAATCATACCGAACTGAAAAATGTTAACATTCCTCCAATTCTATTCCACGCAACACCAATAAAACTAAACCAAACTGTAAATAACCCTGGCCTCATTTTTATAAGTACTTAAACTGGACAGAGGATACCAGGAAACTTTGCCGACGAGTGTTATTTTCCTTAAAATCCCTTGAAATTTTACGGAATCTCCTTGCACTAAATACGAGGAAGTCACTATTGCAGGGGTTAATTCTACCTATCTTCGATTATGGTGGCTTAATGTGGAAACAATCTAAACACCACACTTAACTCTAAACTTCAGCTGGCTTATAATACACACGTCCGTTTTGTATTAAAAATGCCCAGGTATTGACATACATCACCCTGTCTTAAACACCTGTCCTGGTTATATTTTGCAGAGAGAATAAACCTTTACCACCTGGCTTGTATACAACATCCTCTATACAGACACACCGAGTTACCTGAGAACGGATCTTAAATACTTGCCATCCCCAAACAGTATACCTACATGATCAGAATCCTCCTCCTTGTTGAGTAACGGCAGCTCATGAATACCTGCAACCATACGCTTCTGGAATTTATTTCCGGCTGGTAATTAGAGTCGTGCATAGTAGAAATGTATTTATAAAGAGATGTTTCAAATGGTACATAGACTAAAGAAATTAGTATATAATGTATTGTTTCCTTAAGTAACTCTCAGAATTTCACCTTTCGTTTATAAATATGACTTAAGTTTAATATCATAATCAATTATATGTAGTTAGGAAAATTAAGACTGTTTAGTTTGTACAATTTAGCATGTATAAAATGGTTTGGCATAACAGCAGGCTTCATGGCCTGAGTCAAGCCACAAAAAATAAGTCAATAAATAACTAAATAATTATGCTTCAACCCTAGTCCAGCGTTCCCATTCGAAAGTCTAGCAGGTCACTCAGAAAGGTACGACGAAATTCAAGCAATACTAACGGAAAATAATTTACATATACTTTGCATCTCTGAAACCTGGCTGACTCCTAGCATTCCTTCCCCCATGGTTGATATCGATCGATATGATCTAATTCGTTTCGATCGGACATATGGAAGGCGTGGAGGCGGGACAACAATTTACTGTAGAAATGATCTAAAGAGCCCAGTGATACGTACATATTCCCAGCGTGTACGAACACGGCCGGAATTCATGTTCGTTGAAGTAAATATCAACAGACAAAAGGTGATGTTTTCTGTCATATACAAACCGCCTGGTGTAACAGACATGACCGAATTCGAAACGCATTTACTATACTTCCAGGCTATTTATGAACACGTAATCATTATGGGTGACTTTAACTGTAACCTACTTAATACCACTCATGACAGTAATCGATTTGTAGATTTGTTTACCACTTGTAACATGACTGATCTCCCGCTACAACCTACGAAACACGTGTATGCAACAAACCGTTCATCACACACACTCATAGATCTCATTATAAAGAACAACCCAGGTAAAGTAATAACCTATGGGCAAATCCCTGTACCGTCCATTTCAACCCACGACCTTGTATATTTATCGTATTCCCTCAAAGTACCTAAATACAAACCCAAGTACAAAACTGTCAGAAATACGAAGGACATAAACTTGGATTACCTGAATTATGACGCTAATCAACTACCGTGGGACGATATACGGAGTCTAAATGGTACCGACGCTAAAGTTAACTTGTTTAATACTATGGGAAAGAACTTATAATGACAGACATGCCCCTAAACGTAGAATAAAAGTTTCTCGCCCTTCTTGTCCGTGGCTAGATGATGAAACCAATAGAATCATGGCCCACCGTGACTCGTTATTTCGACATTATAAACAAACCCTAGATGACACAGACTTCGAATCTTACCGCATCTTAAGAAATCGCACAAAGCAGTTAATCAGAAATAAAAAAATGTACTGAACCATCCTGTTCATTGAGACAATTGGATTAATTTTAGTATTGGATATTGGAATCACACGAGGCCACCCACGAAGCCAGTGTCTTACAGTATATGTCATAAAGGAGTCCAGAAGAAGCGTTCTTGTGTGAAGTGAGCGCGAGCGTCATTATGAGAAATCTCCAGAACTCATTAAAAGGAGTTATGTCCCAAGCCAAGCCTCTTGATGAAGATTGGGGACGCTTCCCAGATCCCGGCAAAACTTATATTAAGAGGGAAGAAAGAATTAAATTAATATCTTTGGTTACGGAAGAGTTGCATTGGATTTGAGACAAGAATTGCAACCTGTATAATTTCTGCTTTATTTTGATATGCATTAGGGCTGCATTCATTAATGCATTCGCTAATTAGAGCTCATGATATAATTAATGCGGGAAAACTTCCCGGGCGCGCTAAGATTGCACACAACCAAGCGGCTTGATGACGCTATCCGGGATTATAAAATGAGGCCGCCGGGCATATCAGAGTCATTCTTGGACCAAAAGGCTGCTTGAACGAGTCGTCATACTGCGTGTTGGTACTGAGAACAACGCTTGTCTTCGAGCTACACCTACTACCCGTACTGCTATTTCTGCGAGGAAGTAAGTAATCAACTTGAATATTCAGCTGAATTTAAGATTTTACCTGTGAGAATATGTTATGGAGAGATGAGGTACTGCTTATAAAAGACTAATGAACTAGTAGCTTCATATTTCTATGAGGTCTAGGTATTACTGACGAAAGGCTAGAATTAAGATTGGCTCAGGTTAGGAATTCTGAAACTATATGTTGTCTGTGTGATAGGGTGAAAGAACAGTGACTGAGAGGAGTGAAGAAACTATGGTGTACCAGGTTAAAACTCTGAACGAGACTTGGTTAATGTGACGTGTGAGACACGATAGTAGTGGAGACCGGCATCGAGTTTGGACAGTCTGTAATATATGAATTTATTTTCAGTTACCCCAGCATCAAGTCAGAACGAGTGTTTGACATCACCATTGCAAGGAAGCCACAACCAGGAGCTGAAGCCAACACGACAACGGGCATCGATCCAGGAACGTTGGGAGCACCTGATCAGCGCAACGTCGAAGGGGACACCTTCCAACTACAGAGGGAGCTGTACGAATACGCAACACAAGAAAGAATGTCTCCAAGTGGTCAACAGTATCTGATGCCAGCCCCGCAGTCTATCATGAGGTGGTAGATTCAGTGGTCCACAGGGATGGCCGCTCCGTAATGTCATCGATAACATAAGGTCAGAGCTTTCCAATTCTGTTTCAAGCATGTCATTTAAATTTAGATAGGAATATGGGGGCCGTCAGTCAGATTAGTTATGGTAGGACAATTTTCCTTGTAATTTAGAGCTAGGCCTCAAGCTCGAACCCCGTACATTAAGGTAGATGTTATTTGTAGAGTCCTTGTTAGCGTGTTCATATTTCACTTTGCTTGTGTTATTTTAATGTATGTGTGATTTTATGGGTCTGATCGAACTCCTGTGGTCATAGGAGGTTAGTCTTACAGATAGGTTTTTTTTATATCGCATTTAGGCATTTGTTTCTGCAGACGTAGATGTGTATAGTTGTGACCAAGACGTAACCAGTAATTCACCCAGATTCACTAATAGAGCGAGCGAGTCCGGATATTTGAGAGATATGAGCCCATGAGAGGCAGAAATAAGATTTGCGATTGATATGAGAAAGCCCAGCGCAGTTGAGAGTATGTATTGGAGAGGCCTAGTATGGCCATGTGTTTATCGCATATTGATTTGTGTCTTTGTTGTATCAAGGTTGAGCCCATGGGAGGCGGAAATAAGATGAGTTATATCGCTGGGGATATTGAGATGAGGGCAGATCGCCCAGGTGTATTTAAAAAAGTACTTTTTAGCAGCCAGGTTACGTGAGGTATTTTGAGAGGCGAGATGTTTTTCTGGCAGTCAGCTGAGCCCATCAATTATGTGGACTGTCGCTGGTGAAGTGGTTACAGGGGTGAGGGTGCTGCGCCGGACGTCACAGTCTTGAGAATTGGTTATTGTCGTCTGCAGTTTGTCAAGTGTGCCAGGGGGGAAGAAACGACCTTCATGTTTTGAAAGCAGGGAGAGATCTTTTTATGTCCTATTTGTTCTAAGTTAATTTTTAACACTGGCCTGTTCGATATTGACACCCGTGTATATGTTGGGTGTGTCCTTTTTATTTTGTTTGCATAGGTATCTTTGACGCCTTACTCGTCATGGGACTAGGGTTCGTGACCGAGTCAGGTCATTGTACATTTTGCGGTGATTTTTGTTTGCACCGGGGTTCGACGGCGCGAGGCATTGTAAATTTTATGGGAATAACTGTTTATGAGTAGTTAAGCGAATATCCATCTTTCTAAACTTCGTTACTTACACTATGGTAACATGCTTGTTGCAGCACAACGGTTTTCGTGAAGGCAGTGAACTGGTTGTCATCGGCTCAGCGTTATTTTACCCTATCATAATGAATAGCTCTATCCTTTGTAAATAATTCAATTTTATGTAATAAATCCCTATTTGTTAAACTTTGAATGCAGCGATGTTTTCTGTTAGATTTAGCGAATTCTTACCTGAGTAGGCACATGTCCTAGTGTTTTATCTTTATGTTGCCCCGTTATCCCCATGTTATCCCTGAGAAGAGCGCTTATCCGGCTGAGTGAAGAGGACTGTGTTCAGGTAAGACTATGTGCACCAGCTCACGTCTGTGAGAGTTCTTTCACTACTGTACTCTGGGTTCGAGACCGGCTTTCGCCTGGCCGGAAATTTAGAGTCCAGTAGGGCACAGTACATATTTCCAGAATTTAGCTAACAACATAGATTCTAATCGTGCTTGGGACCAACTTAGAGCTCTGGAAATAGGAAGACATCAACAGAGACAGACAACTCCTGACATTCCACTTGACGAACTGAACGATTACTTTAGTTGAAGAAATATTCAACCTACACCAATTAACTGCACCGACTCGCCGCCCTCCCCTCCAACCAATCCACCATTCACCTTTCACAGTGTCACAGAAAATCAGGTCAAAAAGGCGCTGTACTCGATTAAATCAAAGGCCACAGGGGTAGATGATATCCCTATTAGTTTTACACATAACGTTATGGGTGCTGTCCTGCCCATACCGACGCACGTACTGAACTACTGCTTACTTAACGGAACATTCCCAACTGTCTGGAAAACAGCCAATATTATACCGGTATCTAAGAGGTTAGACCCACAATCACCCTCTGACTATCGTCCGGTGTCCATACTCCCTGCGCTTTCTAAAGCCTTTGAACGTTTAGTGTACGAACAAGTTGTGGAGTACCTAAATAAAAATGCTCTCTTGGACCCTTTGCAATCTGGATTTAAGAAGTGGTCACAGTACCGCGACAACACTTTTGAAGGTTACTGAAGACATTAGAAATGCTATGGACAAACGACTGCTCACTGTACTTATCCTTCTTGACTTCGGTAGCGCCTTTGACACTATGAATTTTCACACTATGATGAAGAAAATGGAACTGCTATATTTTGACCTGGCTGCGCTTACGTTCTTTAGTTCCTATTTGAGTAACCGTCAACAGCGTGTAACAGTAAACGACAAGGCCTCTAAATGGAAAATGAAACCTAGTGGTGCCCCACAGGGCAGTATTCTGGGGCCCTTACTTTTCTGTATTTATATCAATGACGTACCATCTGTGACAGGAAATAACACACACCACCTCTATGCTGACGATCTTCAAATTTATCGACACTGCAAGACTTCAGACTTAGTTGAAACAATACAAGTTATTAACAATGACCTCCGACGACTAACTATGTATGCACAACGAAATTCTCTTATACGTAGCTACACAAAATCTCAGCCAATCATAATTGGATCACGAAAATTACTGAACAGCTCAAACAATGTTGCAATCCCGCCTATCCTACTGAATGGTAACATTATTCCCTACAGTAAAACAGTTAAAAATCTGGGCGTTATTACGAATGAAACACTTGATTGGTCTGATCACACGAAAAAAAAATCTGTAAAAGGATTTTTGGAGCGCTTCACGGCAAAGGGATATATTTCCATTTGAGCTAAAGGCCAAACTAATACAGACACTGGTTCTCCCTATTCTTGATTATTGTGACGTTGTTCTAGTTGATATGACGAGAGAAGAAACACTTACACTTCAACGAGCACTGAATTCCTGCCTGCGATTTATTTACAATATCGGGTACGATGTTCATATCACCCCATACTTTAAGGCTCTCTCATGGCTGAAGCCTGATAAACGTCGTCAGCTATACATTTTAACGATGGTGTTTAGACTATTAGCTGAAAGTCAGCCACTGTGTATTTCTTCTAAATTCACCTTTTTATCATCATTTCACAACATAAATACACGTTCCAGATCCTCTCTTTCTATTCCAGTGCACCGCAAAAATAAAATTAATGGATCGTTTGTAGTGACCGGCGCCAGATTATGAAATTCATTGCCAGCTCAGGTCAAAGAAACTACCTCTTTACAAAAATTTAAGGTCACCTGCCGAGACTACCTGCTGAGTACAGCTGAGTGAATGATTGAAGTATGAATGTTTGCGCGCCTGAGGAATAGTCATTATTAAGAGTTTTTAATATTAATTATTTTTAGTATTAACTTAGTAATTTATTTAAATTTATTCTCAGTTCTATTAATTTTTGTAGTTTCACTATTTTAAGTATCTCAGTATTTGATTAGTGTGTGGTTATGTGGAAGAGATAGCCTTGAGCACTAACTTCGCCACTGAAAAAAGGCATTAATAAATAAATAAATAAATAAATAAATAAATAAATAAATAAATAAATAAATAAATAAAAGAAATTTGTTTGAACAAATATTATTCAACATCTAAGAAATAATCTGTATGTCGTAGTGAAATTAAGACTGTATCTCCCGGGTCAGGAGAAAAGTAATGATTGTATAGAACTGCCCCAAATTGCCAGGAGCTTATCTGCACACGGCCCTGCCACCAGCTGGTTCATGTACGGCTGTATCGGATTCTCGTCGTCATGTCATACACCGGTCCACACGCTAGCTACCGGGCAGGTGATTTTGGTACCAGTAGGTACCACCCTGAAGATTTCTGGGTAGCCAACATTGAGTTAGGAAATATTCCTCATAATTATCTGCGTTGGCTGAATCCATATGGAGTGAATTTGGCCTTAATAGGTATACGTGGCGAAAGGGGTTTAAAATATCACAATTATTATGACACTCAACGTACAATCTTCAAGTGTCTCGTTATACTTGTTGGTTAAGACATGCAGAATGAGATGAAACTATACGTCTACATTATACTGCCCTATAGAATATGACACAGCACTTGTGAAGACATTGAATCACGCCTAGGGAAATATGTTGCGTGTCGTAATATATGAAGTCTGCAAAGTACTCAAACCCAACGTAATTCTAACCTGCAGGAAAATAAATTGCATCTTTAACATGGGCAGAGTAAAATGTGCACTGTATAGGAAACAAGATGCCATGTTAAGGATCCATTTAAATCTGTGCGGATATATCGAACATGTACTGTGAAAAGAGACTATCTTAATCCGTATGAGAGGTCATTGTAGTAGAGAACGCTTACAATATAAGCTTGATAAGGTAATAAAGGACGCCCTAGACAGGAGGCAAGAGTGAGAGTTGATAGTAGAATGTGTCCTTGGTTCAAAGTACGCTATAATTTCTCTTAACATGCACCTCTGAACAGGGGACAGCTCCATGTAATGGGCAGTTTTCAAACTCTCGGCAGACGCACATGGAGGTATCTGATGGAGTTATCTATATAAATATAAAATTACTTGTTCTGACTGACTGAATGATTCATCATCGCCGAGCTAAAACTACTGGACATAAAGAAATTAAATTTCGGGGATGCATTCATATTAACGTATAGGTGCTCGCTAAGGGAGGATTTTTGGATATTCCGTCGCTAAAGGGGTGAAACGGGGGTGACATTTTAAAATTGGGATATCTATACTTCAAAAAGTAAAAAGCTTACATACGTAAAACTTGGTATTTGGAATCTAATTTAAAAATAAAGAAACACGCATTTTTTGTTTTCGGAAAAATCCCATTAAGTGGGGAGAAAGAGGGGGATAAGTGTTGAACACCTTTTATGAAGGGACTTATATATCAAAAAGTGAAGATGTTACAGATATGAAAATTGCTATTTGGGATCTTCTTTGAAAATAAAGAAATACGTATTTTTTTGGATAGTCCGATGAATAGGGGGTGAACAGGAGTGAAAAACGTGGTGAATTTTTAAAAGACTATATCTGAAAATTATCTCAGACACGTAACATATTACAGATTTAAAAATTGGTATTTGGAATCTCCTTTAAAAATAAAGAAAGACGCATTTTTGGGTGGGGGAAACCAACTTAACGGGTGGGGGTGGAGTGAAAAAGGAGTTGCATTCTTTTCACTGAAGATGTTTGTTACGATCGCCGAATATACGACGTGTATTCCCCACCTTGCCTGCTGCTGTTTTCTTCGATCTTGTCCTGCTGCTTCTCGCATTCCACTACTCCGCTCACCTGTGCTCTGGCTGCGCCATTCATCACGTGACTGACGTCATCCTCTCTACGCTTCGCCTTCTCCGTTGTCTTGCGCTGCGTGCTTACCTTGGACACGTGCTGATATCCTTCTCGAACTTGCTGGCTTATACCCTCCTCACTTTTCCAGATCTTTCTACACCACTATATATTCCCACTCCGCTGCTCCACAATTTGAGTCTGCTTTCGTCTCGGAGTGGTGGAGCACCAAAATAACCGTGCTACTTTGTATTATGTCAATTCCATATGGATTGTATATCTTCAAACAATTTGGTGCGCAAGATTTATCATTACTTGGACATTAATTTTTCATCTGGGCCACCTGGCTGCTGAACTTCTTTTCCGCCGACTTAATACTTTGTATTTTATAAGCTCATATGAAAGACTGCACTTCTACACGAACTGCGCTACGGACAATATAAAAATTTTTGTAATCACCTTAGATGTCTTCGAAGACGCATGCTATTTGTAAATTCTGTTCTCGTAACATAGTAATACCCGGTGAAGAAAATCCTTTCCCCGTTCTGATCCTTATCCCACTTCACTTTCCCCTTCCTTTCGTACTTCTTTTCTTTCAGGTTTGGCTCCCACTTTTCTTATTCTGATTCTGTATATATTCATTGTACGCTTGTATTTGTTCAATAGGCTTTTCTTACATGCATTTCGGAAATTCTATTTGTAAATGTGGCACATTTTTCTAATTTTCTCAAGTTTTACATATTTATTTTTCACCACTTGTTAAAATTTGTCTTCGATTTATTTATCTTGTTACTATGTTTGATTGTTAACTATATTCTATCCATATTGTTAATTTTTGGCTTTCCTCTTGGCCTAGCTCCTTCTTACTGCGCGTTTCCACGGTTTAATCATTTATTATTATTATTATTATTATTATTATTATTATTATTATTATTATCCGAGCCTCCCTTTTCTATGACCCCTTTGCTTAAGCTCTATACTATATTATATCACATCGGTTGATACTATTTGTTTTATCGCACGCTACCCCCTCTTTTTTATGTTACAGACATGAAAATTTGTATTTGGAATTTTCTTTCGAAGTATAGGAACACGTAATCTTTTTTCTTTGGAAAATCCAGTTAAGGGGGTGAATAAATTCAAAATTAGTTGATACTTTGTATGAGGATACTTATATCACAAAAACTAAAGATGTTACAGACATGAAAATTAGTATTTGGAATCTCCTTTAAAAATAAAGGAACACGCATTTGGGGGAGGGATCAACTTGGGGGTGGAGGCTGTGAAAAAGGAGTTTAATTCCTTTCTGTGAGGATACATATGTCTCAAAACTGATGATGTTACAGTCGTGATAATTGTCATTTTGGAGCTCCGTTATAAATAAAAAAACAATTTTTTTGGTTTCGGAGGGTGAAAAATTAATTCTTTTTACGGTGAAACTTATATCTCAAAAACTTAAGGTTACACACGTGAAGATTTGTATTTGGAATCACCTAAAAATAAAGAAGCACGCATTTTTTAGAAGGGGGAAATCAACTTAACAGGCTGGGTGAGAAAGGAGGTGAATTCTTTTTATGAAGATACTTAAACTCAAAAACTGAATATGTTAGAGACATGAACATTTGTATTTCGAATCTCCTTTCAAAGTAAAGAAACACTTGTTATTTTATCTTCGAAAAATCCACTTGGGGGGTGAATAAATTGAAAAATTTGTTGAATTATTTTTTGAGGAAACTTATATCTCAAAAACTACAAATTTTAAATATATGAATGTCGGCATTCGGAATATACTTTAAAAATAAAGAAACCTACACCTTTGAAGAGGGGGGGAATCAACTTAACGTGTATGAAGAGGGGGTGAAAATGGAGTTGAATTACTTTTATGAGGATACTTATATCTCAACAACAGAAGATGTTACAGACGTGAAGATTAGTATTTGCAATTTAATTTAACAATAAAGCAACACGTATTTTTGTTTTCGGAAAATACACTTAGATGGGGTTGGGGGAAGGACTGATCAAGGGGTTGAATTCTTTTTATGGGGAGACTTATGTATATCTCAAAAACTGAAGATATTACAGATTTTGGAATTAGTTGTGATAATACATATATCACACCCTCGCACTATATGTAGAAGTGAGAAATATTATTGTCAGTATTCGATTTGTTATTACTATTATTATTATTATTATTATCTGTATTCCAGTTGTATATTTTGTCATTAATGTTTGTAAGCTGGGAGGTCTCCCTATGTGGTGTGAGTAATTTGTTTGGTACAACGGCTGGGAAAACAATGCTATATTGAACTCGGGATGGACTTGTTGTTGTACTCGGAAAGTTCTATGACTCATGTGAAACACCCCAGAGTGTGTTATTGTATCGGGACAGTGGAAGAAGTTCAGGGTGTGGTCTTGACAAGAGGATCTACCTTGATTGGCTGGCCGGGATCAATCATGGCGTATCATGTGAGAGTAAGGGGTATGCTGATGTCTATTTAGCATGTGATCAAACAGCGGGAACCAGACACACTGTACGGGAATGAAGTAGTGCGGACACACGATACGGGAGTGAAACTAGATATACTGTACTGGAGTGACACTGCTACAATGGACTGGACTTCAAACGCTCAAGGAACGTAGCCTTTTTATGTTTGTGAAAAGTGACTGACATACAAGTTAATGTTGTATCACTTTGTGGCGGCCTGGTATTACATGTTGCTGAAAGCTGGGAGGTGCCGTATCTCAGACTTTCCATAACTTATGTTCAGGAATGACAAGCGTGTGTTGCTCAAATGTATAATCTTTACAACAAGTGTTAAAGTCAGTGAACACAGTATTCTGAGGTACAGTATCTGTGTGATATTATAAGTGCCGATTATGAGAATCGGCAAGTCGTGTTGATACAGAGACAGTGAAGGGTTGTTATCTACATGTATGTACGTTGTTCAACGGACTAATCACAAATGGTGGCTTAGTTCTCGCTTTTGTTTTCCCACTGTTTTCTTTGTTGTGGTTGTGAATATGGAGTCTCCCAGTAACATTTTGTTTGTGTATTATAAGTGTATTTTGGTGTGTTGATGAGGTGCTCATGCACGGATTTTATTGAGAATATAGTTAGATATATTATAATCAGTGGAGTTATTTAAGAACCTAGGTGCAGTTCCTACCTATTTAGTCGTTTTCAGAAGGTTAGGTAAGGCCTGTAGCAAATGTACCAGTACGCAGCATTATGTACACGCCATGGGAGATAAAGAATTATCATGCTCTATCTAAATTCGAGGGATCCATTCTGGTGAACTCTGTCGCCCATACTACGGACATTTCGATTAATTATTTTTATTAAGTTTTGAGTTGTTTTATTTATTAATACATTTTTATTTATGATATTTTATTATTATTTATTGGTATTTATTTATCAAACAGTTACAACTGGCTGCCCAACGTGGAGTTGAAAGATTGGTACATCTGTTAGGCGTTTAAGCGTAGGTGCACTTGTCATGTGTGGTTAGAATTCTGCAAACTATATCAGTGAAGTATTTTATATGTGCGTGATATGCATGTTGGACTATGAAGAAATGCTGTAGCGAGACGAGTATCATAAAATTTAGAAATAGAGGGGTTGTTAAAATTGCTGGTACTAAGAATGAGGATAAGAGAAGTCAAAGGAATTCCACCACATTGGGTCCATCGAATTAAAGTGAGAGTAGCGAAATGGCTGATAGTAGGAAAGTTCAATTGGCAGCGATAAGTGAGGAATCGAGTACCCCGTCTCAGACTCAAAATGCAGGGAATCAAGGCGAGGCTTCAACACTCAGTATGCTTAAATCGCCACTTGATAGTCAGAGTAAAGGGTTGAAGAGGGAATTGAATTCTTTAAGTAATGAATTAAACAGTAAGTGTGATGAATTATCCAGTAAAATTGATAGTCAGAGGCTTGAACTGTCCAGTAAAATCGATGATAATAATAATAATGTTGAATTGTCCAGTAAGATTGATAGTCGGTGTAAAGAGTTGAAGAGTGAATTGAGTTTTAAGTAATGAAATATACAGTATTAATAGTGAATTAAATTCATTTAGTACTGAACTGTCCAGTAAGAGTGAGAATCAGAGTAAGGAGTTAAATTCAGTGAGTGTTGAATTGTATAGTAAAATTGATAGTTTAAGCAGTGCTGTGAATGGTAGGCTAGATGAATTAATCCAGAAGTTTGACCATCAAAGCAGGGAAATTCAGGAAGTCAACAATAATTTAGAAGCTCAGTGCTTGGAATTGACTGAGAAAATTGAATGGCGATTTAATGTAGTTAGGAAGGAATTTGTTGAAAACAGCAAGGAATCTGATAAGAGAATAAAATAGTGGAAGATAAAGTCGAAGAAATAGATAGAATTTAAATCAGGCAGAATGATTTTGCGAAGCGAATAGTTGAAAAGACTGAGAAATTGGAGAAAACCTCAAATCAGTAGAAGGAAATGCCAGAATGGCAGTTGAAGAAGGAATTAAAGCATACCATGTGAAGTTAAGGCAGGAGATCAGTCAAATCCAAGTAGGTAGCAGTATATGTAGTAGTGAGAGGTTTCTAAGTCGCTGACTAATTTTACAAATATTATAAAACTGCATTTAACTTAAGAAATCTGAATATCTGCATTTATAATGGAAAATATGAAAATTAACATTCATTAAATAAAATACACAATCGTCGAACCCTGGACTCACACTTACTTCTTACCTGCTCACTTACACATACGTTATTTGAAGGGCGCCAGCTACCACTCAGTGCAGCAATAATAGAATGAGAATCTTGACTATCTCTAGGCTGCGGGGTGATAAGCTTACTTTTGACTACATACCATATAAGTTCTGGGAAAAGGAGACTGGCGTTCGGTTTCCCCATTAATTTTGAGGTTAAGATATTTTACTGTCATTGAAATAAATCTATGAATTCGTTTGATAGAACAAAATATATTCTTTAAATAATATATAAAAATTAGTGAGTCTTGTTGCGATAAAACAGATGAGAATATGAAATTATCACATTGCAACTGAAAGAAACTAGGCATGAATTTGAATTCTTCTTGACCGGACATTTAACAATTTATACGAAATATTTTCCTCACTGATTCACTTGACTGTACCTTCAACACTTTGAATGTAATTACGACCTAATCCTTTGATCTGGTGTTTACTGTACATGTGTCACGCCTAACTTGGTGATACGTACTTGTGACTACTTCTTCTCCATATCATCTGACTTCTTTGTAAGTCAATATGGTATTACCTCATTGCAGGTGGTATCCCTCTCTGACTCCATGGTAAGCCCTTGCATCCGTGTCTTCAACTAAGTAACCGACCAACTTTGTTCTCACTCTCTCTATGACCAATAATTAATGGCTCACTGAGTCTCCTCCATCTCTCGTTCATACTCGTTGACTGACCGACTGAGGCCTCTTCAGCTCGTAGACTTCTTCACTGTTCAGCTTCCGTTTAACTAATGGCTGTTCACTTATCCATTTTGGCTTCTTCACTGTACTGCTTCCGTTTAAATAATGACTGACGCTACAATATGCAGCGACCTTATATAGACTTTGGTTGACGCATCTACGTAATCTGCAGAAATAAGTGTGATGTACTCCTACCGCGCGGCAAATATTACATACAGTTGTGAAACCGTCGCCGGCTCGCTAGGTTTCTCAAAGAAAGTGAGCTCAGTGCTAACTAAATACGATGACGTAGCCATGACGTGGCGATAACTTGACAGAAATGTCAGCACTATTGCACAATGTAACGATGCCATATCCAACATCAGATATATAACAATTTTCACTGTACATGTATTGAATGTTATTCTACACATACGTATGTATACATACATCTAAGTACAATCCTGCAAGCGACAAGCATTGCAAAATTGAATTGAATAAGAATGATAATTACAACAATAATAATATCACAGATAAAATAATAATAATAATAATAATGACATAATAATAATAATACAGATAAAATAATAAAATAATAAAAATACAGATATCATCTTACAACGGGATTTGAACCGTTACAGTAGGTACGTACCTTGTACGAAGGACTCTGGATTACTCAAGTTTAATCCGATGGAATTCTTGAAAACGGTGGAGAAACAGTTCTCCAAGAAACTTGACGATGGTTTGATTGAGTGGAGTATGATTGATGAGATGTTGGATGTTGCATTTCTTGGAGAAGCGAGATTATGGTTTCAAGTTTATAGACAAGGTATTTCGAGTTTGGAGGAATTTAGGGAGAAATTTATTTCTTAATTTTGGAGTGAAGCCATTCAGGGAAGGGAAAGGGATGGCGTGCTATTTGGCAAATATCGACCTCAGGAAGGTGTGTCTATGACGGAGTATTTCTTGGCGCACGTTCTGATCAGGCAGAACATTGAAGGTCTAGCATCGGAGAGAGATACAGTCCGCCAGATTTTGAGGCATTTTCCTGGGGAGGTCGGATTAGCTGCATGTATGCAGAATATTGTTACGATTAAGGAATTAGAGCAGCTGTTAGAGAGGTATGATGCTTTAGGAGGGCACGGGAAGACTACGCAAAGTGAAGGTAGAAATTACGGGGATATTGGGAGACAAGGTAATCAGCTAGCGGGAGATAGGAATAATCAGAATTTCAGTCATTCTAGGCAAGGGAATCAGGATGGTAATTCCGGAAGGGGAAGCAATCATTCTAATCAGGGAGTTCATCACCAGGAATATTTTGACAGAAGACCTAATTAAGGGGAATCAGAAAGTAGGGGGCGTACGGATCAAAGACCTCCAGATCAAGTGCAGAGATGATAATAGTGAACAGTCCACGTCAAGTAATTTAAACCGGAATCGGACTTCTTAGTTGGGTCAGATAGGCAGTCCGATACCGAAATTCCTATTCACGTGATGAAACAGGTAAGTTATCATTTAGACGTGAAAGAAGAATTATTGAATGACCAAGTGTTTTGTGATTAGGATGAATCTGAGGCTATCATGATCACACCTGTGATTGAAGTTGAGATTTGGGAGAGCAAGATCAAGGCTTTATTAGATTCAGGTAGTGAGAAGTCTTGTATTAATCGCAAGTTTTATGATAATGCTAGGAGGAAAGGACATATTATAGAGGAAATTCCTGTTGGTAACACGTTTATCCTGTCTGCTGTAGGCAGTAATTCATATAGAATTAAGAGTCAATTGGCTGTTCCAGTTAAGATAGGCAATGAGAGTGTCTATCAGTTATGTTTATTAGTGCCTAATTTAGTATATCCGGTGATTTTGGGGCTGACTGGTTGGGTAGTCAAGGGGCTAAGTTAGATTATGATAGTGTGACGGTTCGATTCTTTTGGGGTAGTTCTCGTGATTTCATGAAATTGGAGTACAAGATCGATGAGGGAATTTTTGTTCATGAGTTGAGTTGTATCCAGGTGGCTTACGATGTTGAAGTAAATTAAGTTTTGTGATAGTGAGTCACAGATAAATCTGTCACATGTCTGTGGAGACTAGTCTGGGAGACCAGTTCCTCGAGGCTGTGGACAGAACGAATTTAGTACAGGAGCAGAAGGATTGCTTATTTTCTTTGTTAGTAGAGTATAGCGACGTTTTTAGTGGTAAGAGTGGAAAAACTCACCTTTATCAACATAAGTTTGACAACTCTGATCGCTCGAGTTTTGTGGGACCGCGGTTCCCTATCCCACATGTTCATGCCAGAGCTGTAGATGAGGTTATATCGAAAATGTTGGAGGATGAGATCATTGAACCTTCAATTACTCAATATGTAAACCCTTTAGTGGTTGTAGCCAAGAAGGATGGGAGTGTTCGTGTGTGCTTGGATGCGAGACACATGAACAAACATATTGCACCCGATCAACAATGACCTGAGACTACCGAAGACCTGATCCAACGTTTCTATGGTAGAAAATGGCTCACGACGGTAGATTTAAGCTCTAGTTTCTGGCAAGTTCCCTTAAGGAAGGAAGATCGGCAATTCATCGCATTTCTTTATAAGAATAAGTCATTTCAGTTCACATGCGTCCCTTTTGCCACAAAAACATCGTCTGCCGCATTTATCAGGGCATTAGACATGGTGTTGGGACATGAAACGGAGGATTTCACCACCAGCTATATTAATGACCTGGTCATTGCGTCACATACATTCGAGGAACACATGAGACACTTCGGGATTGGTTTTTGTAAGTTGAGGGATGGGGGTTCACCTTGAAATTGAATAAATCTACATTTTGTGCACTACACATAACATTTCTAGGTCACACTATCACGCAGCAGGGTGTAACTTCGGAACAGACGAAATTAAAACACATTTTAAACACCAGGACACCACGTAACGTCAGACAACTTCATTCCTTTTTGGGAGTTTGCAATTATTTTATGTATTCACTTCTTGTAGAGCCATTTAGGGAACTCCTTAACAGTAATGCTAGGTGGAATTGGGGTCCAGAGCATGATACAGCTTTCTCACAACTTAAGTTAGGTTTTCGAGAAGCTGTCATGCTAAAATATCCTAGATCAGACCGTGCCTACTTAGTTATAACTGATGCTAGCGATAAGGGGATTTCGGGGGTGTTATTTCAGGAGGATGATGAGAGTGACCTGGGGAATGTGTCTCTAGCTAGTAGGGGACTTAGTTTAGCTGAGAGGAGGTATACCGTTACCGAATTAGAGTTGCTTGCCATTTTGTACTCCTTGGGTATATTTAGAACGTATGTGCTAGGAAATAAATTTAAGATTATGACGGATCACAATGCTCTGATTTTTATGCAGACGTGTAAGTCAACATCTAATCGTATGTCCCGTTGGATTCTTGCCTTACAAGAGTACATATCTCATGTGGAATGGGAAAACAATATCTTAACAGATTTCTTGAGTAGAAACCCTCAGGTATCTCGTGAAGTCATTGTCGTCGAACAGTCAGGAGGCATTTTAGTATGTACTGCAAAATTTTATGATCGTAAGGAGGAGAAGTTACGTTTGCGTAAGACTAATGTGGAACAGAGGAAGGAGGTTCACTTCATTCAGATAATTGGTGAATTGGAGGCTAGTGAGCCTGACACTCAGATTCAGAAAGGTAACACGTGGTACCGATTACAAGGTGATTTACTGGCTAAGAAGTGTTATACCGATGTGTGATGTGTGATAGTTCCCAAGTCTTTGATAGAAGAAATTGTTTGGTTTTATCACAAGGATTTCGTACATTTCGGTCCGGACAAGTTTTTATGTGCTCTTCAGTACAATTTCATCTGGAAGAACGCGGGAAGGGACGTTAGGAAATTCTAACGACTTGTGACTTGTGTCAGCGCTGCAAGCATTCCAAAAAGGCATTTAGAGGGTCCTCGACAGGTAGTTTTGACGCAGGCCCCTGGAGCGCTTGTATGCTTTGATCTGTAGGGGCCGTTAGTGTCGTATTAGATGCCTTCAGCAAAAACGTCAAGTAGTATCTCCTGAGAAAAGCCACGGGGAGAGGGTGCGTCATTCAGATCATTGACAAGTATGTGCCTGAGTTTGGAAAGCCACTCAGGATACCATCAGACCATGGATCACAATTTTCCTCAAAAATGTGGAGAACCAAATTGGCGGAAATAGGGATCCAACATATTTATTCGTCGATACGATATCCGCAAGGGAAAATGTCTGAAACAGTCATGAGAGAACTCGGTAGGATGTTTAGGTCGTATGTGAGCGAGAAACACAGCTCATGGTTTAATCGCCCGGACGATATTGAGCGGTGGTTTAACGTCACTAAGCACGACAGCACTGGACAATCTCCGATTGAGGTTCAATTAGGTAGGAAGCCTACCAACGAACTCGCTAGAATACTAGATTTAGCTAGAGGAGAGGCGGTACCGAGGGATATCTGCATCCAGCTGGCTAGCGATAATTAAATTAAGGCAGGTAATAGGAGAATTCGCCAGCAAAAGGGGAAAGTACAGGACGTGTTTGAGGTGGGTGACAAAGTGCTTCTCAGAGTTCCTCATTTGTCGAATTCCGATCAGAAAACTATGCATAAGTTTTTCAATTTTATCAGGGTCCATATACTGTGGACAGTAGAATAGGCAAGTGTGCTTATAGGCTCCTAAGCGCTGACAACAAGGTCCTTGGGACATTCAATATCTATAGTCTTCGCAGATATAAGGGATAGGATCTGCACCTTTGATGTTTATATTATCAATTTTGAATTAAGTGTACAGTAGTAAGAAGGTATTGCATTCATGGACATATGCAACAATAAGTGATGTTTGTACATTGCCATATTATTATTATTATTATTGTTTGGACAAATTGTATTTCACGTGTGTGAATACAATGCAGTAGTCGCAATGTATATATCATTATTACAGTAATTGAAGTGTTCAGTTATATCATTTATGAAGTTCTGTTTTATGGTGAATCATAATATGTGATATCATGGATTCACCAAGGGGGCGTTATGTGATAGTACATATATCACACCCTCGCACTATATGTAGAAGTGAGAAATATTATTGTCAGTATTCGAATTATTATTATTATTATTATTATTATTATTATTATTATTATTATTATTATTATTATTATTATTATTATTATTATTATCTGTATTTCAGTTGTATATTTTGTCATTAATGTTTGTAAGCTGGGAGGTCTCCGTATGTAGTGCGAGTAATTTGTTTTGTACAAAGGCTGGTAAAACATTGCTATATTGAACTCGGGAACTTTGTTTGACTCATGTGTATATCCCTGTGTTTAATGAGATGGACTTGTTGTACTCGGAAAGTTCTATGACTCATGTGAAACACCCCAGAGTGTGATATTGTATCGGGACAGTGGAAGAAGTTCAGGGTGTGGTCTTGACAAGAGGATCTACCATGATTGGCTGGCCAGGATCAATTTTGGCGTATCATGTGAGAGTAAGGGGAATGCTGATGTCTATTTAGCATGTGATCAAACGACGGGAAGCAGACACACTGTACGGGAATGAAGTAGTGCGGACACACGATACAGGAGTGAAACTAGATATACTGTACTGGAGTGACACTGCTACAATGGACTGGACTTCAAACGTTCGTGGAACGTAGTCTTTTTATGTTTGTGAAAAGTAACTGACATACAAGTAAATATTGTTGCGGCCTGGTATTGCATGTTGCTGAAAGCTGGGAGGAGCTATATCTCAGACTTTCCATATTTTATGTTCAGGAACGACAAGCGTGTGTTGCTCAAATGTATATATCTTTAAATAAATGTTAAAGTCAGTGAACACAGTATTCTGAGGTACAGTATCTGTGTGATATTATAAGTGCCGATTATGAGAATTGGCAAGTCGTGTTGATACAGAGACAGTGAAGGGTTGTTATCTACATGTATGTACATTGCTCAACGGACTAATCACAAATGGTTGCTTAGTTCTCGCTTTTGTTTTCCCACTGTTTTCTTTGTTGTGGTTGTGAATACGGAGTCTCCCAGTAATATTTTGTTTGTGTATTATAAGTGTATTTTAGTGTGTTGACGAGGTGCACATGCACGGATTTTATTGAGAATATAGTTAGATATATTATAATCAGTGGAGTTATTGATGAACCTAGGTGCAGTTCCTACCTATATAGTCATTTTCAGAAGGTTAGGTAAGGCCTGTAGCAAATGTACCAGTACGCAGCATTATGTACACGCCCTGGGAGATAAAGAATTATCATGCTCTATCTAAATTCAAGGGATAAATTCTGGTAAACTCTGGCGCCCATATTACGAACATTTCGATTAATTATTTTTATTAAGTTTTTGTGTAATTTCATTTATTTGTATATTTTATTTATGATATTTTATTATTATTTATTGGTATTTGGAATCTCATTTAGAAATAAAGGAACATGTATTTATTTTTTCGACTTGAGAGAAGACTGTTTCTCACATGTACAATTCTATGTCGCATGGTCGTCTTAGCCCCAAAAGGTAATACCACAAACATGGTTTACAAGAAGTTCTGGGATAAATGAAACTCAGTTTTCGGGTAAGTTTTTCTCCTTTAGGAATTTTCAGATAATGTCTTAGTACAATGCCAAGGAACAATTACTTTGATCAAATTACGAAATCCACGCGAGCTAAGCCACGGGTAATTGCTAGTTGATTATAAAGGGTGGTGGAAGTAAACATTTTACTTTAGTATTTTTTCAAATTCCGAATTGTGAATAGAGCGATAGGACACTTTTACCAATCCTGAAATTTGGAATGATACTGTTATGTGCCAGCCCCGTGGTAGCCCCTTTCGGTACTTCTAGAAAGGGGCTGGGGTCTCAGACGACCTGGGATCTCCCAGACGGCTTGTGGGGTGGGGCCGGCCTTTACGTGTGTAGCCTATCAGAGAACAACTTCTCGAGTCGTGAGTTTCTTGGTGATTCAAAGGGAATGTTCTGCCTCTAGTGATATCGCAAAATGTCTGGGTCAAATCACGCGAGCTATAAAAATGGACGCTAGCCGCGGACAGTCAGTCAGTGTCAGACGACTCGGAGTCAGTGCTGAACTCGGGATCAGTTTTGGACTCCGCGGTGAAATCAGTGAGAGACTCAGTGCGTTAATGTTCGGTGGCTGGGCTGAGGGCGACAGAGGTGTTGGCTCTCGCTAGTCTTCCACCGACGTTTGAACCAGGCGTTGTGGTATTGGTGTCAGAGAGTCTCGTGAGTCAGGTGGAGATGACATAACGGAAGAATGGACTGTGTGTTCGTGTAATTCGGTGGACTAAGGTTCGCCGTGAGCCAGCGAGGAAACCCGCTATCGTGTGTGCTAGGATATATGGACCTCTGTTAATGCTCGCTGTTGTGAGTATCGTCCTGCTGCTGAATAATGTTGAGCTGTTTAGTTGTTCGCTGTATGTGACTTTGTGAATTACTCTGGACAATCTGTGGAGTTGAACCAACGAACAGGCGT
Organism: Anabrus simplex; assembly: GCF_040414725.1. Classification (NCBI taxonomy): domain Eukaryota; kingdom Metazoa; phylum Arthropoda; class Insecta; order Orthoptera; family Tettigoniidae; genus Anabrus; species Anabrus simplex. The sequence goes on along the minus strand of NC_090266.1, from coordinate 386,322,695 downwards.
CGTGTGTCGAGTGACCCGTAGCCCTGTGTTCTGATCCAGCTGTCTACACACAGCTTCTGCGTAATGTGGCTGCACTTAGGAAATGTGAAAGTAAGGGTTAACAACCGGTATTTTAAATACAGAAGATGCACCTCACCTCATTAAACTTTATAATAAACCTAATAATTTACTTCACCGCATTAAACTTTGTAATAAACCTATCACTCAATTACTTTCATATCAGTAGACTATCCCGTGTGGAATTTGAGAGTTACGTTCCTGCAGGTTGATTGTATTGATGTTTCAGTGCATATATCTTGAATTCCCTTGCACTTTTGCTTTACGGGAATTTTCTCAAGTACCGGGCGAGTAGGCCGTACGGTTAGAGTCGCGCAGCTGTGAACTCGCATCCGGGAGATAGTGAGTTCGAATCCCACAGTCGGCAGTTCTGAAGATGGTTCTCCGTGGTTTACCATTTTCACACCAGGCAAATGCTGGGGATGTATCCTTAATTCGGCCACGGCTGCTTCCCTCCCACTCCTAGGCCTTTTCTATCCCATCGTCGCCATAAGACCTATCTATGTCGGTGCGACGTAAAGCACATAGCAAAGAAAACATTTCTCAAATGTATTTGATTCACTGTTGAACTTCGTTACTCCTGATTGGTCACCTGCTAGTATGAGAATAGTCCCCTTTCTGTTGGGGATCTTGCATTTGCAGGTACGTTTGCTCCGCTACGTCTCTGATCATCTAATCCTGCGTAAAATTAGCTTATGTTAAGGATCTACGCTGTGTTCACGGGGTGTAGTTATTTTCCTTCTCTGGGATTTAGGCTCTCCCCTTTAATACAGTGTGCTCCTCAGCGGTTCCATTGTCTAGTTAATTTATATTTATGTGTATTTGCTTTATGGTTATTTTCTCTTTGAAGAATTTGGTACACTTTGGTCGAGGAGGTATTATTTCTATTTATTACCTTGTATCAACCTGATTAACCCCAGTTTAATTCCTTAAATACAAGTATTCTTCTGTTCTGATGTCTTTTTTTCTAATAACCTCGTCCCAAACTAAATCCTTTTCTTCCTTCCTGCTACATTTTTTTATTTTCACGAAGACTTTATTATCACACTACTGTAGATAGATTTTCGGTGACACTACATGAGAAAAGCGTACACCTAGGAAGGTATGTATCCGTATGTTTATATGCATGTATGTATGTATGTATGTATGTACGTATGTGTGTGTAATTAATAATATCATGGTATTGATTTTACGTACCACTAACAATTTTTGACAGTTTTTGGGGACACCGAGGCGGAAATTGTTCCCGCAGTAGTTCTTCTATGTGACAGTACATCTACCGACTCGAGACTGACGTATGTGAGCAGCTTCAAATAACACGGAGAAGAGCCAAGATCGAACCTGCCAAGCTGAGGTCAGAAGGCCAGGGACTCAACCGTCTGAGCCACTCGCCCGTCTGTAGTATTTATTTATTATGAAAGTATGCATGTATTATATTTCCAAATAGGTAAAAATAACGTTTAAAATAGAGGCGTGGAAAGTAGAAATTAGTCCTTAGAAATTTAGTGGAATCTAACACTATGACGAATGATTCGTTTATGATTGGATAGTAAAAGGAAGATTAAGAGAAGTTTAAATCTCTTTCTTTTTTATATAGAAACACATTGGTTGTAGTTTTTCACATGCTGGCGTTTGTTGATCACCATAGTTTATAAGTTAGTATCAAATTTATTATATTTTGTCTAACGCGGTCTATGATCCTATTCACTTACAATGTTTGACTTACATTGCGTGAAAGGCATGTGTGCATTACACCTTGCATTTAATCGAGTTAGTCCTTATAACAACTCCTAGGATAATACGATAATACGAAATGTTTTATGTCGGAGTGTCTGGAATACCCGTTTTTTTTTATTCGGTGGAAATGAAATAAATTTTCGGTGTCTGCTGAAAGGTTTAAGGTTCTTCATTCTTGGTGTTCTTTAGACAACGGTGAACGATTCACAAGTGAAGACGACTCAATACAATTACTTGACAGCACTGTGAGGTAAATAGTTTCGAAAAATATAATAAAATCGTTCTTCATATTAAAAGTTACTTCTCAAAGTGTTCTCCGTTTTGTTTTTCATGACTTCAGTCTATATTTCTGGTTACTTTAAATTCCCACCCACTTAATACTGGATTATGTTGCCAGTGAAGGAATTACACGTGAATATTTTTACAGCTCTCTAAACATAATAGCAGACGAAGTGAGATTTATTTGCTATTGTGAAGAAAGTATGTTGCTCCTGATTGTTATTTAGCACAATAATTTTGTTTACAACTAAAGGAAAAAAGAAAGTGAATTTTTTACATACATGACAATAAGTGCAACCTGAGTTGATTTTTGATTGTTTAAAGTGACCAAGTGATTTCACGTTATTGCTTACTTCAGTGCAATAAAATCAGTCATGGTTTTGTTCAGTATCACTGCCATCACTCTCTGTTAATCACATATTTCAACATGCAACTTACCAAATGTATATAATTACGCTTTTATTATAAGAAACTACCCAACAGAAGTGAGTTTAAAACGCAATGACGGAAAAATAAGAAAACAATTATGGTGTGAATTCGTGCATTGCCATCAAAAACTATAGAAGTAAGCTTAAATTACATTTTCCCCTTAATTTTATTTTTAGACACTCTGAGGCTGCGATGCATATTTAGTTCCACGAAAACTCTTATACTGACATCCATACATTTACCTGAGAGCAAGAAACACACTACTAACACACTCAGAAAGAGAAATTGGCCATCTTAGACCGGAAGTTCAGCTCCGTATCTCATTACTCGGGCTACACGAAAACTTGATAGACCTTCGTGATAGATCAGGAATATGTACGCATTAAAATTAATTTTTCTTTGGTCAACTTAGTGCATAAGTACAACTGGAAGGTGACAGTAAGAACGGTCACCCATTGAAATTACCAATAGAAGTTTTATTGGACGTATTGAATCCTTTCATTTTCAAAGTGCAATAAACATTCCACACAACATTTCTTGTCCTTAACAAGTTCGGAATGGAGTGCCAAGAAGCGTTTACACGTGAACACTCCAGGGCAGCGTCAAGACATATGCCGCCATGCACCTGAGAGTCTCGGAATTGCGAGGCTAATAACCCACTAATTGCATGAAACCTCTTGTATTTGTCAATGCCTTCTTTCAACAGTGTCATACGGCCTTGTTTTGTGACTGTCATGTCATTAAAGCATCGCTATGTTAGCTGTATAATTACAGCATTTAAAAAACAAGATTTTGTCATGCCAGTTCCATGAACCCCTATAGGTATAGGCAACCTAACGCACCGATCAGTATAATTGGCTGCCTTCAAATAAGGAACTCTAGCAGATGGCCAAGAAGTACAGTATGAAAAGCAGCGAGTGTGAGACGCGGGTTATGCGCATATTTCTAGGAAACAAGATATATTTTAGGCTTGAATATCATAGGAAAGTAATCTGAATGAAACATAATACATGAGCATGATATGTTGAAGTTACTAATTCTCTTTGCACATAAAAAGGAAAGGTGTATCTTGATATACAGATGCTATCAGTCGAGAAAAAGAAATAATTCGACTCCCTCCTTTGACCTAGTAATTTTTAATTATTAAGACGAGCAGTTGACAGGCGGTAATAATGGTGCGTAAAGCGCCTGTACTTCAGATAATTTTGCATATCGCCCCCTCTGGCAAACCAACGAAGTTCCAACTAGTGAATTTATCGGAAGAGCAGAAACAAGTTGCGATTACTCTTGTAAATCTATTTTTATATCGTTGTGGTTTGTTTTAAATGTTAGTCATGCAGAAATAGCTGCACATGCGAGAATTTGACAGAGGATGGATCTTACATTAAATAAGAGTGTTTGCTGAGCTCGATAGCTGCATTCGCTTAAGTGCGGCTAGTATCCAGTATTCGGGAATAGTGGGTTCAAACCCCACTGTCGACAGCCCTGAAGATGGTTTTCCGTGGTTTCCCATTTTCGCAACAGGCAAATGCTGGGGCTTTGCCTTAATTAAGGGCACGGCCGCTTCCTTCCCACTCCTAGACCTTTCCTGTCCCATCGTCGCCATAAGACCTATCTCTGTCGGCGCGACGTGAAGCAACTTGTAAAAAAATACGAGTGTTTGCCCATAAATTATGGTAAATATATTTTCCTCACATTTACACAGTGCTACCATTGAATAGTCGTAGGTACTGTAAAGCATATTACTCATAGTACATGGTCATAGTACGACGTGTGGTATGGCCTTTCGTTGGACAGGTACCACGCACAGGGTGATGGGACAGTGGTAGTGATTCAGACACCATGCAGATCGAATGGAAGGAGGCAAGAAGATGGGAAGACGCAAGAACAGCGTTCGTACACCAGACTGGCAATTCTCACGAGTTACAATGCCAAGGAATACCATAGATAGCTTGAGGAATCCGTAGGGAATAATGCCCTTCCATACCAAAAAGTTAAGAGATTAGCAGCAGCATGTCAGCATCGACGTGAAACAAGCAGCGAGGTGGAACGGTCCGGAAGACCTGTTAGTGTCCGGAGTGATGTGTCACGTGGGGTAATGTATGTGCATGTATGCGGACAGAAGATGGACAGTACTTGAGTTACAAGTCGAAACAGGCATTGAAAAATAGACCATCCACATAATGACATAGAGACAACTTCAGCGCTAGGGGTGGGAATTCCTGAAACACCCACCAGATTTAATGGACCTCCCTCCCTGAGATTTTGACGTCATTCTGGAAGTGGAAGAACCATTGCTTACGAGCTGTTTTGGGACACGAAATTTCATTGCCAACGCAGTGAAACACGAGTTTGCAAAATTCAATCATGGTAGGGCTACTGGTGTACGAAGACTCCCGCATCGTAGGCAACGTGTTGTGGACAGACTAGGGGAATACTCTGATCGTTTACCCTAATGGTAACTGTACTCTCGGAGAACGAACAGTTTCATCGCTCTTCGGCATTATTCATGCATTGCACAGCAACTTCGCTCCCTACTTACAGCAGTATATTTCCATTTGATTGGCAAATATCGCATTCAGGCGAGAAAAATGTTTCCATCATTTATCCCTCAATCCTGGACCTGGACCTTAACTGCAGAACACCAGATTCGCTGATTTGTCATTTTCACTGGTTTTCCAGAGGGAAACGAGGTATATCATTAACTGTCTACTGATCTTAAAATTTGGAAGCACCAGATCACGTCCTTTTATGAAACTCTGAAGACAAAATTAAATAGTTCGTACCTTGGACACGGGCATAAACGATAAAATGAAATGGCTTATGGTTTTTAGTGCCTGGAGTGTCCGAGGACAAGTTCGGCTCGCCAGATGCAGGTCTTTTGATTTGACGTCCGTAAGCGACCTGCGCATCGTGATGAGGATGCATTGATGATGAAGACGTCACATACACCCAGCCCTCGTGCCAGCGAAATTAAAAAATTGGTTATAATTTTCGACTCTGGCGTGAATCGAACCCGGGACCCCTGTGACCAAAGACCAGCACGCTAACCATTCAGACATGGAGCCGGATGACATAATCGATAATTTTTCTGAGTACAAGTTTCACGATTTTCGTTAAAGCTGTCACCTCTCTTAATGGCTCGAGAAGCAAACCGGGTCTAATTCAATATAACATTAGTTACAAGTCAAGAGACATCTCAATAATATTCGTTATCAGACATCAAGATAATAATAATAATAATAATAATAATAATAATAATAATAATAATAATAATAACAGTACATTAAAAGGGAATTGTATTGTATGTTGGGTTTGGGTTGCAAAGGAGCATAAACAGTTAGTCCCCGAACCATATGAACTAATCATCCGCGGTTAATATCTCACAGCCCGGCCGGGGGTCGAACTTGAGATCAGTCGGGTCAAAGACCAGCTCGCTACAATGAGCCACGTTGCTGGATAGACACAAAAGTATACGAGGTTGATTGTAAAGTATATCCTTGGCCATTTAACTTCACACTTCTCAGTAATGCCGTTTTTTTGCTATGGGCTTTACGTCGCACCGACACAGATAGGTCTTATGGCGACGATGGGATAGGAAAGGCCTAGGAGTTGGAAGGAAGCGGCCGTGGCCTTAATTAAGGTACAGCCCCAGCATTTGCCTGGTGTGAAAATGGGAAACCACGGAAAAACATTTTCAGGGCTGCCGATAGTGGGATTCGAACCTACTATCTCCCGGATGCAAGCTCACAGCCGCGCGCCTCGACGCGCACGGCTAACTCGCCCGGTGTAATACCGTTTATAAAGGAAATACCATGGATAGTAGCTAATCTGGTTAGATGAAGGAAAAGACCACAATACTATGTAAATACATAAAATATTGAAAATAAATAAATAAATAAATAAATACAATTAATTAGCGTTATACTTGGAATTATAGTAGCTGTTTTAACAGTAAAAAAATAGTTATTTGACCTTGTGTCATAACTCAAGGGCACCTTGAAACACAGGTTTAGAGGTCTATTTGTAGGTTCGTATCTACGAAGCTATTTTTTGTTTCAAGACTACCAATTTTGATCACTTTTTAACATCATCTACAGCAAAATGCATGCATAATATCAACTATCTATCTCCCTTAGTTCATCAACAGGAATGCAAGGAGCTAATATCATCTTTGATATTTCAAATTTCCGACACATTTTTACTGAACACACTGAGAACTTTATGAATAATCATATTTTCTGTACAAAGTAATAACATTAATCCCTACACCAATGATTTAAAAGTGTATCCAGAAGGTGCTTTTTCCTATTAAAATACTTTTCCTCTCAGAAATTTAGAAGTGATTAGTGCAGTAATATTTATATTTTAGAGATATATATATACACTTTCAGAGTTTTTCTCGTATGATTTTAGCAATCCTAGAGGTATTCTGAGTTTTGTTGCTCTGTCACTTATGGTTCCAGAGAAAAGTATACCTAAGGAACTGTCACTGTTAACTGACAGATGTGGGGGAGTAGCAGTGATATTGCCAGATTTAATTACCCATTTAATACACAATTTTGTTGCAGGAACATGCGTATCAGGAAAGTGACATATTTTAAATTTAATGACGCCTTTAAGTGGATCATACCTACTATTCGAACATTTCGTGTAATATACAATCTCTCTCTCTCTCTTGAGAAAGAATTATACTCTCATTTCTTCATTAGTTGAGAGGAATATACGAAACCTACTTGTTCAAAAGAACACTTCTCCTGGAAAATTGTACCAGACGTCTCACAGACGACCGAAGGTCTAGCACCTGGGTCTCTGAGAAAGCGATGGAATGTTAGGCATTGACTATTATTACCGACTACTGGTTTTATCTACCGATATTTGCGCTTTACTTTAATTTTCTCTTCAATGTCCCTTTTATTACGGATATTGATTTCTGTAACTATTCAGTACAATAGAATACGTTTTAACAACCGAGAACTGGATAAAATATGCAGAGCGAAGGAACCGTCCCTTCACACTTATGGATCTAGTCCACCGGTTATATTTTGTATTGTAATTCCGAAAGATGTAAAATCTTACTCATAATTGTTATTTTACTGCCGGTCCGACTCGTTGGCTGAATGGTCAGCGTACTGGCCTTCAGTTCGGAGGGCCCCGGGTTCGATTCTCAGCCGAGTCGGGGATTTTAATCGCTTCTGATTAAATCTCCTGAATTGGGGACTGCATGTTTGTGTCCGTCCCAACACTCTCCTCTTCATATTAACACAGCACACTACACTACCAACCACCAGAGAAACACGCAATAGTGATTACATCCTTCATGTAGAGTTGGCGTCAGGAAGGGCATCTGGCTGTAAAATAGGGTCAAATCCACATGTTCGACACAGTTCGCACCCGCGAACCCACAGGCGTGGGAAAAGCGGTAGGAAAAGACGAAAGAAGAAGATTGTTATTTTACTATCGACTGGTGTGAATTGTAAATTGAAGTGGAAAATTACGTCAAACGGATGATACAATTCGTGCAGATTTTCCTAGGGAGGGATTCTCCATAAAGTCTCCAACAATACAGTGAAAATTCGTTACTTGAAGATGATATTCATCCTGATTAGACTAACCTTGAAAACACTGAAGTTAGGATTGCAAATGCTTTACTAAACTTTATCTGGAATACATTCCTTAGACAGAAGCTCTGAATGTTAATGAGTGTGTCATGGCACATGTTCATCCTTCAGTATTTTACATTAAAGTATTACTGCCATGCCTTGAGGACGGCAATAGTGGGTGAACTAGTGGTGAAAGTAGTCAGAATTCTTCATCAGAAATCGCAAAATATTTGGAGTGGAATTTCTCTCAAGTCTCGAATATATGAATTGGATTCAAGTTTAGCATTCAATATCATTCACGTTCATGTAATATATGAGGTAATTGTTGTGTAATTAATTTGCATCTATAAAAGTTAAACATAAAGGAATGGGAATATTTTTTTATTCCGTAAGTACACTAAATCGTATGCATGCTTTAGCTGGGAGCGCATACGTGACACCGTATGTTTAAAGAGAATGGGGATCTGAAGTATATTCAACATCAATTAAAATTACTTGGAATGAAGCCATGCTTCATTTGATGAGACGTACTGTCTAAGGGAGGAGATAATTCATCCTTTGAGTTTAGAAACATCAAGGTGTGCCGGTGCGTGGAAAAAACCTAACGTGATTACAGAGTACTACAAGGTTACAAGGATTACCTTGTCCTGTGGCATGAAGCCTTCAGTTCTAGTCCCGTGGCTGGCCGTCACTTTTTACAGACCAGTTGAAGGACTATTTACCGGTCTGGTGCACGGATCGCAAAAGAACGTCTTGAAATGATTACTGCAAGTTTCTTGGAACTGTTCCACAGGCAAGCATGCGTGTATGTCTCCAAGTGTAGCCTCATGTCTGAACGGGATGTAGGAGATTGCTTTATTTTCCATTGCTTTGCTCCTTACTAGACATCAGTGAAGGAAATGACGCAAACAATTACGAAATTAAACTTAAACAACTTGATCTCTATGAGGACTCTAAACTCAAATATTGATTGACAGAATATACTATTGTTGCACTGACTGCTAATATGTCTTTCGAAATCTACCTCCAAAAGGAGATTATTTTTCGGTTCTAATTAAATATTATTCTATAGTTCATTGAGCTCCACGATTTATTTTCTGATATTTATAGATGATATTATTTTGTACAAACCTTCGTCTTAAGAGTCATTTCTCGCACAGAAAATAGAATGAACTTGATAATTTTAAATCAAACTGACCTCTGTACAGTACAAAGTCCTTATTTCATGGCTAGAATGCAGAATAAAATCCCTGAAATGAAAAATGCATAATACGAATGGTTTGTCAACCACATAAGCGGAAATAATGACAATGGTAATTTATAATGCTACTACTATATCATATAGTCATCACTTTCTGAATAAAATAAGTAAGCTTATCTGATGCCTTCATTTCATAGGTTCATAGCATTTGATTCCAAATATCTGCACGAATTTTATTAAACAAACATGTATTTGGAGTACCTTTTGTGAAATATCTTAACACGTTAAATTGTCAGATATCAATAAATCTAAATCAATCTCCGAATAAGCATGTCACCCAACCGTAAACTGTCATAAATCCAAATACCGCCTAGAGAATATCTCCGTCCATGGATTGATAATTGGTGCGTGAGAGACAATCCCTAAATTCCTCGTATTACTCTGAGGTTCTCTTGGACTCATCCGGACACGAATTCACATCATCACTATCGCCACAATTCAGATACTCGGCAAACATTTATATAGCATTGACGTACATTATATCATACTATATTTCCTCATTTATATATAAACCTTGTCTTCTTTATCTTTTCAATCTGAGACATTCCATCAATTTCACTAATGACTTTCAAAGACATACAATATTTTGTTCTCACTATACTTCTTCCTTGCGGCAGTGTCCTCAAGGGATACATTGTCTTAATAATAAATAACGAATTTTGACATTCAAAGCTAAGTTAAGGCTCCACTCCTGCATACTTCACACATTACAAATGCAAGTCCGATGCATTAAAAATTACAAGTCGTTAAGCAGTGAGTTGGTTGTAACTGAACATGAGAAGCAGGTAGTTTCTCCCTAGATTTTTCACTTAGTTCTCGAGGCAATTCGATTTTTGGATTCGCTACAATGGCCGATCATAACATTTTAATAGGCGCGTGGCCTCCGGAGAGGCCTGGTGCAGGTCTTTCGAGTTGACGCCGTGTTTATAGTTCCTTTGAGGATGGGGCCCTACCTAGGCTGATTTCTAATGCTTAAGACAAAACACACACCCAGGCCCCGAGCCATCGAAATTAACCAATTAAGGTTAAAATCACCGAACCTGCCGGGAATCGAACCCCGGGATCCCCTGGACCAAACGCCAGCATGCTAACCATTTAGCCATCGAAACGGGCAAAGTAAACTCATGTCCTCATCCCGAGGTAGTGCAGCTCTGTTTAGGCACACCCCCAATGGAGGTGAGCTGCATGTACAATTACAACCACATACCAGCACTTCAGCCATTCTTAAATTTCTCGCAGAACACAAGAACCTCGTTTATCCGGCCCTCATTAATCCGGATCTCCGGTTTATCCGGATCGAAAATAATTAAACATTTATTTTTTCTTGTACAGTATTTCTTTTACGGCGTCGACTCTTCTTAAATGTCTTTTCCGCCAAGGATAGTTAACGACAAGAATTTGAAGTAATTCGGCCACGGTCTATCTATGGTATCGTCCCGGCGTTCGTCTGGAAATGAGAATGGGAAACCGTGGAAAATCATTCCCAGGATGGCAGAGGTGGGATTCGAACCCACGCTCTTCTGAATGCAACGCACTATTAATTCACTGATGGCGAATTCGGAAAAGTAACCAGTGCTCCAACAAAAGAAACAATGACTCATGGAGAGGCAAAAATGCAGCTGGACAAACCGATGATCTATTTAGAATCCTTGACAGAAACCACACCGGCAGAACTGTTGTTAGTAAAACGTCTTGCTGTGCGAAAACGCTCTTTAAATGTAAAACAGAAAAAAATCGCACAATATGTTAGTGCATAAAACAGAATCACAAATGTACGAAAAGTGTTCTGATATTTTTTGTACAATTGAAAAAAGGTATTACTGTACGACTTGTGTTAATAGATTATATAACACGTAGGTACTGTATTTGTTTTTTTGTGTTTTCGGATTATCCGGATTTTCGATAATCCGCATCGGTTCCGGTCCCACTTAATCCGGATAAACGAGGTTCTTGTGCACCGGGAATCGAACTCGGGCCCTCGAGGACGTCAGCTAATAACACTAACCGTTACGCTACGGAGGAGGATTTAACAGGCTTATAATTTATATATAAGGTTGCCAGAAACAACGTGAACTGTGTATACGAGCGTTAGAGGGTTCGTCATGCTAATAAATAATTTTAAAAATAATTCGATACCTTGCGCAGTTGTCATGTTTTCAGCTGTTGAATTTAGCTGGTCTGATCGATTCGCGGTCGAATTAAAATGGGGCTTGCGAGGTGATGTTGCTGAATCTGCATGTACCTTACGAGTGGCCTGAGATCCATGCTGAGAAGTCAGCATCAAACACACAGTGTGTTTAAGCAAATGTCACCACTTGGCGCCATCCTGTCAGCTGGGAGGTCCGTGTTCAAATTCCTGCCCTGGCGAAGTTTTTCTTCGTTTGGTGCTCGCAAGCCCGTCTAAAGCTAGGTGCAATATTAACAATATCGTCCCGCAAAGCCCATTTGAATTCGCCCGCAAAGCGATGATTGGCTAGCTTCAACAGCTGTAAGGCATAAGCCTCATTTTAATTCGACCACCCTGTATGTTGAATGAGTATACTATATCACAACCAACTTTGCATTCTGGAAATCTGTTTGGAATGTATGAATATGTATAGATGTTGATTCCCATAGGGAATCTGAAATATTTGTTCCGAAAGAGTAAATTTATAATACCAATATAAATGGTCCGTTATTGGACATTATAAATTTTGCAGCTAACTCATTCCTGGTTGCCAGCGTTTCGCCCCCGTGTGCTAGGCTGGGCTCATCAGTTGGTACCTAGCGCTAGCTGTAAAATGTTTAATGTCCAATAACGGACCATTTATATTGGTATTATGTACGGATATTCCAGAGATTCTTTTTTATCATACAGACCACTATCCGATCTGCTTCCGATCTGCTCTGAATTAAGTATCTCTAGGCCTAGGAAAGAAATAGTAAAAGCTTTTTGTAGAATAAGGGCAGAAAATTTCCAGAACGAGGATACTGTATTATATAGAAGTACATGGATATGATTAAATGAAAGTTCAAAACAATAGACAGTAAGCAGATCCAGAATATACAAAGAGAATGGGTGGCTTACAGGGATGCTGTAGTGGAAACAGGAAGTCAATGCCTGCGAATAACGTGCGTAAAGATCGGAAAGAGCGAAAATCTTGGTGGAAGGATGAAGTGAGGCAAGCTTGTAAACGTAAAAGAAAGGCTGAAAAGAAATGGCTAAAAACAATGACTCATGCAAACAGGGAATTTTACGTAAATGAAGGGAACAGAGCAAAACAAATATTTTCTGAACCCAAGAAGAATTCGTGGGAAGATTTCAGTAATAATCTGGAGAGGCTAGGTCAAGCAGCAGGGAAAACGTTCTGGACAGCAATAAAAAGTCTTGGAAAGAGAGAGACGAAAAAGGAAATGAACGGCGTTTTGCGTAAATCAGATGAACTCTTAAAGATATCCCAGGAAATCGCTAGGCAAACGGAAGGAATATTTTGAAAACTTGTTCATCGTAAAAGGACATCCTTCCGGTGAATCGCGAAAAATACCGCTCATGGTAGAAGGACAATGAAGTCGGCGAAATTAATTTTGAAGAAGTGGAAAGTATGGTAAATAAACTCCATTTGAATAAACTAGGAGAAATAAAATTAGCCTGCAATGGGGAATTATAGTGGGGAGTTAGATCTGAAAGGGCTTCATAGAGTAATGAGCATGGAATATTAATCAGGTACCTTCTGATTGGACGAAGGCAGTGATTTCACCTATCTATGGCAAGGGAACAGGAAGTATTACTACTATCGAGGTATCTCATTTATCATTATACCAGGCCAACCGTTTAATGGGATTTTGAATGCGAGGTTGCGATGAGTGGGCGAGAGGAAGTTGGATGGAAACCAGTGAGGTTTCAGGCCAAAAAGAGACTGTCAAGATCAGATTTTCTGTATGCACCAGGTAGCTGAAGAATTCTATTATACGAACAGACAGTTTTATGTTTCGTATATCTTGACAATACGTGTGACAGATTACCGAGGAAAAGATGTTATCCGTACTGGAGGACTGCGGGGTTAAGGGTACATTATTAAGAGCAGTCAAAGGCATTTACTGTATGTTGACAATTGGGCTGCAGTGAGAATTGATAGTAGACGGAGTTCTTGGTTCAAGGTAGTTACAGGGATTAAGCATGACTGTAACATTTCGCCTTTGCTGTTCATGGTTTACATGGATTATCTACTGAAAGGTATAAAGTGACAGGGAGGAATTCATTTAGGTGAAAATGTAGTAAGCAGTTTGACATATGCCAACGACTGGGTCTTAGTGGCAGATTGTCCCGAAAACCTGCAGTGTAAGATCATGGAACTTGAAAATAGGTGCAATGAGTATGGTACGAACATTAACCTTTCCAAGACTAAATTGATTTACAGTAGATAAGAAATCCAAGAGGTCTGAATATCCGATTGGGGATGCAACACTGTAAGATGTAGACAATTTCATGTACTTTTGATGTGTGTTCTCCCAGTATGGTGGTATAGTAAATGATATTGAATCAAGGTGCTGCAAAGCTAATGCAGCGAGTTCGCAGTTGCGATCGACAGTATTCTGTAAGAAGGAAATCAGCTCCTGGACGAAACTAAATTTACACCGGTCTGTTATAGGATCATCTTTGCTTTACGGGAGTGACAGCTGGTTGGAGTCTTATTCATAAGTTAGAATTGACACACGTGAAAGTAGCAAGAATGATCGCTGTTACAAACAGGTGGGAACAAAGTCAGAAGGATACTCAGAATAAAGATGAGAGGTGTTGAACTAAACAGGCAGTGAGAGCTTGTTACAAATGGAGGATTGTGGCGACATTTACTACATTGACAGCGACTTGAAGAATGAAGTTGAAAGGCACAACAGTCTATAATGAAGAAGAATTATATTATAATTGTTATGGTGGTCCTGAAATTATGGGCAAAGATACGGCAGGGCCATATGTCGAGGCAAATAAATTACCACATAAAGGGAAAACAATGATGAATTTTCAAACTCAGAGTTTCGTTTTCTTCTCAATACAGCTAGTTCTTTTCATCTTCCTCCATAGCCACATTTCCACTGCCTCTAGTCGTTTCATGTCCTGCTTCAAGAGAGTCCATCCTTCACAGCCATATAGCAGCACACTCCAAATGAATGTTTTGATAAACAATTTTTTTGTTCATTATCTAAGGATATTCATTAAGAGCTGCTTCTTCACCTCAAAGGCTTTCTTACACAGGGAAATTACTCTTTTTATTTCCACAGTGGATCTGTTGTCATCGGTAATAACTGATCCGAAGTAGCAGAACTTGTGCACCTGTTGTATTAAAATATTTCCAATTCTGAGATGTGCCTCTGGCTTCATTTTAGATTTCCTTACAAACATAACATTAGTTTTACTTACATTAATGTTAAGTTGGAAATCTTTTAAGACGGATGTTAATTTGTTGAGCATGATCTGCATGTACTTCTCATTGTCAGCCAGAAGTGCAATATCGTTGGCAAATCTAATACAGTGTACAGTTGTTCGATTTATCTTAATGCCAGCTGTTTTTAATTCAAAAATTTTCATGGCCTCTACAATGTACAGATTGAATAGAAATGGCGATAAGGAACACCCCTGTCTTACTGCTTTCCTTATCTTCACCTTGCAAACTTTTTCATTACTTTCGATGTTAATTCTTTGATTGTTTTAGAGGTTTATTTTTTTTCTGTCTTTCCAGTCCAAATGAATATCCTTCATAATTTTGAACAGTCATTTCCACTGAACATTGTCAAAAGCTTTTCCCAGGTCTAGAAAACCTATATATGTATTTCTATTAAGCTCTAGTCTTCTCTCCAAGATGGTTTCAACTCTCAACTGCATGAATTATTTTTCGTTTTCATTGGGTGAAGAAAATTTCAACATTTTATGTTCAACATACGTTCAGTGTTTTAGATGTACCAGCAATTCTTAACTGGGGCTAATAGCTTAACACTCGTATGTGATGTGGATTACCATAGTGGAATATATATACGACTTTTCACGATTTCACGTTAAGCTTTTAACTTTCAAAGACCGAAAATTACTACCTGCTGGCCATGGGAACGTACTGCAAGGCACAAGTACACCTTGCACGACCGTAGCGTATTAACGAACTTATTCTATTCAACACTGTTTCCCTAGAGTCTTAAACTTAAGCCAAGTTTTCATGTGATAACTTATGACTTTCCTATTTACACTACAGCTCCAAGTGTCTTCGTTTAATTTTTACGTTTTGTTACATATGACAGAACTTGCATAGCGAAGCTCTTTGTAAATTATTGTAGTGAGTGCTGGAGCCACGTCAGATTTATGCAGCGTATCTCAATGTCAAAAGGTGTGGTGATATTGCACACTTGCTGGGTCCTTTTCCCATGCTGCTCAGTCGGGGAGATTGAATACTTACAGACTCTTATAGATCTCAAGTGTTTGGTTACAATTGTATCTTGATGAGTTCATGAGAAGGAAAATTAAGATAAAATCTACTTTAGAAGAAAACTGTCCTGATTTCTACTTTAAAAATTAATTACCTCTAAAGGTTAACGGCCGGAAAATGTGAAAAGTAAAGAAAAGAAAGATAATCCTCCAAATGTTGATGAAACAAAGCAAATTGGTGGGTACTTACTATTGTACTAATGATTTTAGGTGATATGATTCACTTGCAACCTGTTGCTTTCTGCTCCTCCATCCTATACAAGTTCAAAATTGTGAAGGCTCAGGAATTATGGCTTCGTTTCATAGAGATTTTCGGCTATTTCAACCCTCATTGCGTTGTAATTACGTTAATGAATTTATGTTACAATTTATATGACATTGCGGAATTGCGACAACAACAAAATCTAATTGTGTTAACATCAAAATTACCAGGAAATGTGTAAAACTGGTTGTCTCTTAGACAGTGTTAGTAGTCATGAATCTGCCAAAATACTATTTAAGTCAATAGCTGTCATTGCTGCGTACCTAACACATACTTTGCACAATAGCAAATTTCATCATGTGATCTCACATTACACTGACATAGACACGAATGATGACATGAAACCAGCAACAACCCACAAAACATAAAATATTCATACTCTCAGTGAAAACAACACATCAGAAACTGAAAATGAAAACAAAACCCGCCTTGACCTGAAAAATAAATCATCATCATCATCATCATCTGTTTACCCTCCAGGTTCGGTTTTTCCCTCGGACATAGCGAGGGATCCCACCTCTACCGCCTCAAGGGCAGTGTCCTGGAGCTTCAGACTCATGGCCGGGGGATACAACTGGGGAGTATGACCAGAACCTCGCCCAGGCGGCCTCACCTGCTATGCTGAACAGGGGCCTTGTGGAGGAATGGGAAGATTGGAAGGGATAGGCAAGGAAGAGGGAAGGAAGCGGCCGTGGCCTTAAATTAGGTACCATCCCGGCATTCGCCTGGAGGAGAAGTGGGAAACCACGGAAAACCACTTCCAGGATGGCTGAGGTGGGAATCGAACCCGCCTCTACTCAGTTGAGCTCGCGAGGCTGAGTGGACCCCGTTCCAGCCCTCGTACCACATTTCAAATTTCGTGGCAGAGCCGGGCCTCCGGGGGTGGCAGCTAATCACGCTAACCACTACACCACAGAGGCGGACGAAAAATAAATACAACCAACAAATACCCTACTGTGGTCGTCAAACCAACTTATAAATAAATACCTGGAGTTCAAGTAAGCTTAATACCTTCTAGCTGTGGTTCATGAAGCCTACTCTAAATGTTACATGATCGTTACAAGAATCGAACGAAATAAAGGTATTGTAACGTGTTTGAGGTGTAAATAAATGAATACAAAAACTGGTAGTGTTCTACTTCTAGGAATGGTTGATTCAGTAGCGTAGCCAGGATTTCAGTTTGGGGGGGGGCATTCATCCAGAATTTTATTTTGATAGGTGTCCAAACTTCCATAGTTAAGGTGGTGTAGAAAACCGAAAAAGGAAATGAGTGTCCTTGGATCCAAGTAAGAGCGGTGGATTCGCGCGGATTCCGGAAGCTAATAGTAATTTTCTTCTTCTTCTGCTTCTTCTTCCCCCGCTTTTCCCACATCTTTGGGGTCTCGGGTGCGAGCTGTGTCGCACATGTGGTTTTGGCTGTGTTTTACGGCCGGATGTCCTTCCCGACGCCAACCCTATATAGAGAGATGTAATCTGTGTTGTGTGTTTCTTTGGTGGTTGGTAGTGAAGTATGTTGTCTGAATATGAATATGTTTGGACAAACACCCAGTCCCCAGCCAGAAGAATTAATCAGACGTGATTAAAATCCCCGACCCAGCCTGGAATCCAACCCGGGACCGTCTGAACCGAAGGCCTCAACACTGATCATTCAGCCAATGAGTCGGACTCCGGAAGCTAATATGAATGTACATTATATATAAAATGCTCAATAAAAGTACACTCGTTAATACTCCTGGGGTGTCTGGACTCCTTGGACGACAACCCCCCTCCCCCCGTCCCGGTACGTAAGAGTTTAGATCCACAGTCACCCTCTGATTATCGTCCTATTTAATTCTATAGTATTCTATAGTAAAGTAATTCCGACTATGATAAAGACAATGGAACTGCTAAATTTCGACCTGGCTGCGCTTAAGATTTTTAGTTCTTATTTGAGCAACCGTCAACAGCGTGTAACAGTAAACGACAAGGCCTCTAAATGGGAAATGAAACTTAGTGTTGACCCACAGGGCAGTATTCTACGGCCCCTAATTTCCTGTATTTATATCAATGACATACCATCTGTGACAGGAAATATGACCTCTGTGCTGACGATCTTCAAATATATCGACACTGCAAGACAAGATGTTAACAGGTACCTCCGACGACTCATTGTATATGCACAACGAAGCTCTCTTATACTAAACTGCAAAAAACTCAGACAATTTAATTGGATCCCAAAAATTACGGAGCTGCTCGAAGAATGTCACATTCCCGCCTAACCTACTGAATGGTAACATTATTCCTTAGAGTAAAACGGTTAAAAATCCCGGCGTAATGATAAATGAAACAGTTTATTGATCTGATCACACGAAAAAATACGTAAAAATATTTTCGGAGTTCTTCACCCTCTTAAACGACAGAGGGATGTATTTCCATTTGAGCTACAGGCCAAACAAGTATAGACACTTATTCTCCCTATTCTTGATTACTGTGAAGTTGTTTTAGTTGACATGGCGAAAGAAGAAACACTTAAACTTCAACGAGCACTGAATTCCTGCCTGCGATTTATATACAATATCGGGTACGATATTCATATCACCTCATACTATCAGGCTGTCTCATGCCTGAAGTCTGATAAACGTCGGCAGCTACACACTTTACGATGGTGATCAGAGTGGTAGCTGAAAGTCAACAACTGTATATTTCTTCTAAATTCATCTTTCTATTCCACTGCAACGCACAAATAAAATTAAGAGATCATTTGTGATGACTGTCGCCAGATTATGGAATTCCCTGCCAGTTCAGGTCAGAGAAACTAGCTTTCTTAATCACAATTTAAGGCCACCTGCCGCGACTCGCTACTGAGGACAGCTGACTGAATGGTTGAAGTATGAATGTGTGCGTTCCTGAGGATTACCTATTTTTAAGAGTTTTTAATATTAATTAGTTCTAATAATAATTTAGTAAGTATTTTATTTAAATTTATTTTCAATTCTATTAATTTATGTAGTTTTAACTATTTTAAGTATCTCAGTCTTTTAAGATTCTGATTAGTATGTGGTTAAATGTACGAGAGGGCCTGGAGCCCTAACTTCGCCACTGAACTGAAGGCACTAATAAATAAATAAATAAATAAATAAATAAATAAATAAATAAATAATATAAAGCGTATGGGTATTGATATTTTGTTAGTTCGTAAAGAAAAACACACGTTACAACATATGCTATCTAGAGTTTACCTTGTCCTATTAGTTTCCAACGCGGTTAGGGCCACGCAGTTGTGAGCTTGCATCCGGAAGATAGTGGATTCGAACCCCACTCTCGGCAGCCCTGAAAATGGTTTTCCGTGGTTCCCATTTTCACACCAAGCAAATGCTGAGGCTATACCTTAATTAAGGCCACGGCCGCTTCCTTCCCACTCCTAAGCTTTTCCTATCCCTCTGTCGCCATAAGACCTATCTGTGTCGGTGCGACGTAAAGTAAATTGTTAATTACTTTTCCACGCAAGCCTGGGTTTGAGAATATAGTAATACAAAGTTAGAGTTTTGTGACGCTAATATTCGTATGTATAATTTTTATTAACGTGCCAGAAACCAACGACACTGAGCTGTTGCCATTTCAACACCGTTTTAAGGGTTACCGATCCAAGCCGGGATTTGAACCTGCGAACTCAGACTCAGAAGGACAGTGACTCAACCAACTGAGCCACATGAAAAGGAGGCGTTTGTGATTATTGTTATAAATAGATGCAGTTAGTATTTTTATAAAGGTTTTATGAGGAGCATTTATTAAGGCGTAGATGTTCTTACTGTCCTAAATGCACGAAGCCGGAGAGAAGAACTAGTTGGCAGTTAAGGAGCCTTGCAGGGGTGTCCCTTCCTTCTCTGTTCACTTTTCCAAACCAAACTCCATGACGTAACAGCGCCGAAGCGCCATCGCCTACCAAGCGACGGCTGTTCAGCCCGGAGGCCTGCAGATTACGAGGTGTCGTGTGGTCAGCACGACGAATCCTCTCCGGCGTTATTCCTGGCTTTCTAGACCGGCGCCGCCATCTCACCGTCAGATAGCTCCTCAGTTATAAACACGTGGGCTGAGTGTACCTTGAACCAGCCCTCAGATCCAGGTAAAAGTCCCTGACCTGGCCGGGAATCGAATCCGGGGCCTCCGGTAAGAGACAGGCACGATACCCCTACACCGTGGGGCCGGCTGGTTACTTTTAGGTCTCCTTATTTTCGAATTTGACTTCAGGCATCCTGCATTCGATTCCCGGCACTAACAGAGTTATGAAAGGCATGGGATGGGGAGGATACAGCCTGGTTTTTGGGTGCAGTAGAGTTTTCCTTGAGTCCCCCGTAATCGAAATATCTACGGCCTTGGAAGGTAGTCATCTTCACGGGGTGTTGTACCAAAGTGGTTCCTTTTTTAAGAAGACAAATTAAATGAAGATTCTACTTCCTCATAAACGAAGAACGATATTATGAATTTTACGAACAGTTTCAATAATGCAGCCGGTATATGTTAAGAGTACAGAAGCTATGATTGTACATGGTAACAATCAAAACCAACAATATCTACTGAAGATCCGTCACCGCACTCGGTAGGACCGGCTTTCTTTTCATATCCACAGGGCGAGTTGGCCGTGCGGTTAGGGGCGCACAGCTGTGTGCTTGCATCCGGGAGATAGTGGGTTCAAACACCACTCTCGGCAGCCCTAAAGATGGTTTTCTGTGGTTTCCCATTTTCACACCAGGCAAATGCTGGGGCTGTACCTTAATTAAGGCCAAGGCCGCTTCTTCCCACTCTCAGCCCTTTCCTTTCCCATCGTCGCCATAAGACCTACGGTGCGACGTAAAGCAAATTCTAAATAAAAATTTTAAAAAAAATCACAACCCCTTCCAAGGAAACGTTGTAACCACACTACTGACCTGGACCCACTGAGATCATTTTGTGGGTACGCCACTGCATGCACTCACCGTTTAAGGTGCAAGGTAAGTCCGAAGAATGGTTGGATACTCAAAATACACGACCATAAATGATGGGGTTCTGGCTCAAAAGTATAAGGAAAGGTAAGGGACAGGATCTGGTGTTTTAAGTAGAATCCGTATCAATAGAACGTGACTTCTCATCTTAAAAATGTTTCATGTATCGACTGCGATTCAAGCCTGGGCCGTCCTGATGAGAAGATAGAACCATTGGAACTGAGTTATCACGCCCGCCAATTACAAAATATTACCCGCACTCTTGAAGGTGCCATTTGAGGTTCCAATCAGTCCCCGGGCATTTGACAAAATATATAGGCCTACCTATCGAACTTAGGCACGCATCCGCGATGGTCTTGCTACTGTAAGAATAAAACAAAAACTTTTTCATAACTTACCGAGGATGCACATAGTGTTAGCTTCTCAGTGACAAAACGGCCCCTCTTCAAAAAAGTTACTTATATGGCACAAGATGAGGAACTAATGTGCAGCTCACAATCCTGTCACAGTCTTCCCAACGCTGCAACTTAACTACAGCACATCTCTAAACCACGGTACAACCCGAGGATCCCTAGGACATTGTTGTTTCCTGGAACCGATATGTAAAAGCTGACACGATGTTGTGAGCTTGCAACTGTTTCTGGATGTGGCCCCCGTTATCTCGGTGGTCACGTTCCGGCCCCGACTGATTAATCCCTTGCTAATTGCCCCTTTCTTCATGTCTTGACATTTGTCAACACACGTTTAGATTTCCAATACTGAGGCCTCTACAGGGAAATATTCCCGCGCATCACAATCCTAAGTGTCTTCCCTTCATTCAAGCAGTACAAATATGGAGAATTATGTATGGCTCTATTGAGCCCTGCTAGTAGTTTCTTGTCGCAACGTTAATTTAACATTTTGGCGTACGTTTTTAAGTTGTTCGTACCGTACGTAAAACAACGGCTGATCCTCGCTATAGTTTCAGGAAATATTTTGGGGGCCCTGCCTCCTGGCCCCCTCCCTTGGCTACGCCAGTCGGCTAATTAATTACTAACACACATAAAGATACTGAGATCACAGGTTAAACTCCTAGTTCAGGAGACACATTTACACAGTCTGCGTTCTCTTTCCTAGTTCTCATCTTCCATTCGCAATAATACACGCAGACCCCGGTCACTAACACTACAGATTCACCCAGTCACACAGTTACTACGTAGCCGCTGTCACAGTTCCCAGTTCGTAGCCTACACATATCAGTCTGGTAGTTCAGGAAAGTATCCGCTGTTCACACACTCCGGTCACAACCCCATGCCGACATTCCAGTCTTCTTTCCCACACTGTACAAGAAGCACGACTTCTGCTCACAGCAGCTGGCCTCAGAGACACGACTCACGACGACAGGTGAACAGAATGAGTCCACAGACGGACACTCGAACAGACTTGTACAATGCAGTTCTCCTTCACTCACGCTGAACTGAAATGTGCAGGTTGCTCCTGCCTTCTATACACCTGCGCCAACGTTCGAGATATGTCTGCCATTCAAACCCCGTAGTTATCTCCAGATATGGAAATCTCTCGGCTCGCGACCCACTCATTTCTCCACCCCTTGTGCCACACCAAGTTGCATTTATGTTATACCTTCCGACATTTTTCTTTATCGATGTCATAGAATTGTCTGACTGTTTGATAATCTCAAACTTGTCGTGTAGTTCATCCCGATTAGAAGGATGGCACCTCTTATTATGAAAGATCGCCGAAGCATTCCTTTATTACTATTCTTTGATTCTTTTACACACTGAGAGAGGCAAAATGGCTTGTATAAAAATATGGAGGCATTGGGCTATGCGATGATTCAAATTGTTTAACTGGTGTTTTAAAAAGACTCATTATTTACCCAGTATAACTCTATGTTTGAGTCAATGTATATGACTAAATAGAATCTACGGATTCTATTCCTCATGGTTTCAGGTATTTATCTCATTTTCCTTTTCTTGGGTTGCCATAGTTATGCTGGTCTTGTATGCTGAAAGATCCCTGTTCTGTAGATTATTCTTTAATTATATATTTGCTGCAGAATTCTTCAGTGTCTTTCATTTTATTCACGTCTGCTAGTTATGTATTAATCCCTAAGTAGGGACTGAAGTTAACACTGATCCATTTGGTCTGTTGGGATGACGAGTTTGTTTGTGATTTTGGTTGGAGACCTTTCATTATTCTCTTCGGCTTCGATGTCTGGCTTCAGCTTATATTCTGTTAAAATGGTTTAACGCATTTCATGTTCGCCTTTCCGGGCAATATGAATATGTTATGTTGCGTGTGTGTTGTGGTTTGGTTATGACGTTGATTGGGTGAGCCTGACCTATATTGCAGCGACCCAAATTTTTAATCTTTGTTTTCAGACCAAGCTCACGAGCCTTAGATTTACACTTGTCATGCTGTTACGAGTCTTATCGTAACGTGTCTTGATACTATACTATTTATTCTACCATGCATATTTGGTCTGTGCGTGTGTGCGTGTGTGTGTGTGTGTGTGTGTGTGTGGGTTGGTGTTGTGTGATTGCTAGATCTATGTTAATTTTCAGTATCTTAGGGATTTTGCCTTATTATTAATGTTTATTCGTTTTATCTTACTATGATCCTTGGCTGTATCTGGCTATTTATTCGCCAATTTTCTGGATTTTTCTCTCAATCTATATATATAAAATAACTTGTCCTGACTGACTGACTGACTGACTGACTGACTGACTGACTGACTGACTCATCACCACCAAGCCTAAACTACTGGATATAAAGGATTGAAATTTTGCTGCACGTTACAATGTAGGTGCTCGCTAAGGGAGGATTTTTGGATATTCCTTCGCTAAGGGGGTAAATAGGGGGTGAATAATCAAAATGAGTGTATCTATATTTCGAAAACTGAACTCTTTAAAGTCATGAAAATTGGTATTGGGAATCTCCTTTAGAAATAAAGTAAGATGCATTTCTTGTTTTCGGGAAATCCAATTAATGGACGGGGTGTGAAAAGGGGGTGAATTTTTAAAATGAGTGTAATTATATCTCAAAAGTTTTAATGTTCACAGATGTAAACATTGGTATTTAGAATCTCCTTTAAAAATAAACAACCACGATTTTTTTGTTTTCGGAAAATCCCAATAGGAAGTGTGAAAAAGAGGTTGAATGCCTTTAATGAGGATACTTATATCTCAGAAAGAGAAGATATTACAGACCTGAAAATTGGTATTTGGGATCCCCTTTGAAAACGAAACAGGTATTATTTTGTTTGGGGAAAATCCAATTAATGGGGGTTAAACAGGAGTGACAATCTCAGTGACTGAGTGACTATAATCTCACAGACGTAAAATGTTACGGACGTAAAATTCGTATTTGGAATCTCCCGTAAAAGTAAAGAAACATAGATGATTTGCTTTTGGAAACTCCACTTAAGGGGAACTAAAAAGTGGGTAAAATTTTAAAATTAGCATTTCTACAGTATATCTCAAAAATTTAACATGTTACGAAGTGAAAAATAGTATTTTTATCTCTATTAAAAGTAAAGAAACATTTATTTTTGGTTTTCTGAAAAACCACTTGGGTGGAAGGGTAAAATTGACTGAAAATGGGGTTGAATTCCTTTAATTTGCATACTGAAATCTCAAAAGCTGAAGATGTTACAGACGTGAAATTTGGTATTTGGAATTTCATTTAAAAATAAAGGAATACGTATTTTTTTTCGGAAATCCACCTAAAGGGGGGAGGGAAATTGAAAATTTGTTGAATTATTTGTATGAGGATACTATTTTCTCAAAACCGAAAGATTTTGCAGACGTGAAAATTGGTATTTGGAATCTGCTTTTAAATTAAAGAAACACGTATTCTCGGAAAATCGAATGAAGAAGGGAGGGGGATGTGAAAGAATTGAAAAAAATAATTGAATTTGTTGTATGAGGTACTTACATCTAATAAAGACTAAAGTTGTTACAGACGTGAAAATTGGTATTAGGATCTCCTTTAAAAACAAAAAAAAGTGTTTTGGGAGAAATCATCTTGGGGGTTGGGGGTGAAAAGGAGTTGAATTTCTTTTATAAGGACACATATCTAAAAATGAAGATGTTAGAGTCGTGATAATTGGTATTTAGAAGATCCTTTACTATTAAAGAGAGAAGTATTTTTAACGGGAAATTCCCTTAAGGTTAGGGAGTGTGAAAGGAAGTTCCAAAAAGTGAATTCCTTTTATGGGGTTACCTATATCTCAGAATTGAAGGTAACAGACGTGAACATTGGTATTTGGAATCTCCTTCAACCATAAGGAAACACGCCTTCTTTTGTTTGGGGGTGGGGGTAAGTCAAGTTAAAAGTGGTGGTGTGAAAAAGGAGTTGAGACCAATTGATTTTACTGTTCATAATGTACTTATTCTGATGATAGAGTGATCATTTCTAATCTTTCCTGGGTTCGTTTCCAAGAAACATATTTTCTTTGGAGAATATAAGTTAGATTACAGTAGATTCTCCTGGCATACAAATAAAAATTTGAACATATTTGAAATAAACGATAGGAATGAAATTGACCGTGCAAATGTTCATTTCTATAATAAGGTCAATAATGCACGGAAATATATCATTCGTGTCGCCAGAAATCTCGCGCACGTGTCTACGCGCGCCAATGGTGCTGGTCACATTGTCAGCAATGACAATGGCAGCAGATGTAATTTACCGCCAAGTAGCGTTTTTTCATCTTGCTGTGGGTTCCAGACCATCAATAATAATAATAATAATAATAATAATAATAATAATAATAATAATAATAATAATAATAATAATAATAATAATAATAATAGTAATAATAATAATGCTCTGGGCTGTCTTCAAAATGTGCGGACCGCTCAGGAAACGGGTCCTCGCCGGATAATGTCTACGATTGCAGTCCACCCGCGGGTTCAGTACCGCATCTTGCTAGTTCCATTTATTTCATTTAAGATATGGTTCTTTACTTTCATAACTATGGAAACTCCTTTAATCTCCTTGTGTTGCTTGCTTATTCATTTTCTGCCAGGTTTGCTTCTCTGACGTTTGATTTCTGGGAGCTACAGTCTCCTTGGAGATTGTTGGGATCGGTGTTTCTTTAAAAATGAAATGATTTTTAAGCCTTGTCTTATCTGATGCGATGATTGTATTCTTTTTGTGTGAAGGTTGTTTCTTTCACCTGTTATTAACGTCTTGCCCTTAGAAAAGAAATGCTTGACGTCGAATCTTAATTATCTGTGTCAAGAAAAGATAACTTAATTGAATACAATTGTGTCACTTTTCGCCATGATTCTTTTGCGTCTGTATAAAAGTTCATGGGATTGAATTTTGTGACTCAAAAGGACTCGATTGTGATTACGATACCTTAAACGACCCGCTCCCCTTTGTACCTCCCTATTTTGCTTTTGTGTCCACATTTTAATCTATTTGCCTAGTTTATGTTAATAAACTTTATTCTACTTTTCTTATCATTCTGTTTTGGGTACTTGCCTTTTTTACTCCATTTCTCTAGTTTAAGTGACGCGAATTCAGCTCCTTGCTGTTTCTAGCCTGTTTCAACCGGCCCATGAAATTTAGGTAGCTGGGTGAGTAGATAGCAGTTACGATGGACCCTAGAGACCTCAGCGACGAAACAGCCAATGACGGCACTTGGAGCGGTGTTTGACCAATGACCAGAGGCCCTTTCCCCCGATGCTCTGGCCGGTGACGTTACACGTTTTACGAGCGCTGGCCCGCCAGGTCGGAGGTTGAAATGGTGGAGGTAGAGGCCATGCACGCTGCAATATTACTGACTCCTGCAGAAAACGGGATGGTAGGGAATCATCCATGACACTTATGTTTAAATAGAATAAGACAGGGCCTCTCAAACGCCCAAAATCTCACGCGTGCAAACAGCGGCGCAGACTTCCTGTGCACAGTACGTCGATCCTCCCCGGCTCGGTTCGGACCAACGCTTCATCTCTGGGCTACTCGACTAAGCTCGGCTCAACTCGGCTTAAGTCGGCTCGTATGTGGAGCGCTACGGAGCAAGTGAGGAAGAGGGAGACAGGAGGAGCGAGCGAGACAGGCGTGGGGAAAGAGGGACACAGCGCTATTGCTCCAAATCGTAATAAATAATGTTAATATTGCTGTTTGGTTTACGTCCTACTAACTATTTCTACGGTTTTCAGACGCCGAAGTGCCGGAATTTAGTCCCGGAGGAGGTTTCATACGTGCCAGTAAATCTACCGACACGAGGCTGACGTATTTGAGCACCTTCAGGTACCACCGGACTGAGCCAGGATCGAACCTGTCAAGTTGGGGTCAGAACGCCAGCGCCTCAACCGCCTGAGCCACTCAGCCCGGCTGCTCCAAATCGAGGAGTGAGGGTCTGCACTCTGGTCAACCAAGCGAAGTAGTCTTTTGCACAGTGCACAGTGCATGCACCAGGCGCATGCACCCTGAGAGGGCCTGGAATAAGATCAGCAATGGCTTTCTACAACAAATGGCATAACTATAAATCTGGTGAACAACACTTCTGGTTAGATGAAGTAACTTCATCAATAACTTTCTGCATCAAACAGCGAAACTAGAAATTTGATCCACGACACCGCTGGTTAAACACACAATTGTAAGATTATCAACGACCTGTTATACCGGTAGAAATTGCTTTGACAGGTTGCTCTAATTTTTATAGCATTTCACCATGCCCCCTTGTTCCGATTCACCAATATTGCAGAGCAATTACAGTTACTTCATGACGAATTTAACTGCAGTTATAGGCGAATAATGAACTCTAAAAGACAATATCTAACTTGGGGGTTAATTTCCGACGAGCATGGAATTCTATCATACCTATCAATATCACAATGAATATAGGATATATACCATACCTATCAGTACCACAAATGAACATAGGACTTGTACAATGCCTAGAAATATCCCAGAAAACACTGAAGCTCTCAGTGGGCCGACCTAATTCTAATTGACAGGGAATACACTTGGTGCCGCCCTGCAACTAACAAATTCAGTAAATGGAAATTGATATGTATTAGGGCTGATCTGTTTCATATAGAAAGATTGGAAATTTTAATTGGTTAAATTTTGATACGTTTATATCATCTTTTGTTCAATAAATGTATATTAGAGTCAGACAGTTAGTTACAGTTATTTATGGTAGCTTTGTTAGCATGTTCCTACCGTTCATTTATACGTTTGCATGGAGTATTAGGTAAGGCCCAGTCAACAGTGTAAAAGTTTTCCAGCTTTCATGAATCCGACCTGAGAGGAATCTTTTATGCTCTGCCATTAATTATTATTATCATTATTAATATTCTATATTTAGGGATTCTATGTTGGCTTCTGATGCCATTTACCTGCACTTTTGGCAAATTATAAATTATTATACATTATTACTATTATTACTGTTATTATCATAATATACGCGAATAAGCCCATTAGGATTACGCAAAGTACTTAAGAGGCATGTATTTGCCTTCCTTTGTGCCCATTTTTCATTCATTATCTTTCTGTGGGCTTCCTTTCTGTCTTCAGACCAGGTTGTTACAGTCATCTTTGCTCTTCCCTCTTGGTCAACTTGCAATTTGTGAATTTTGGATTTGAAAATGACCCTGTTTTGGACATCTGCTGGTGTAATTCCTGCCTGTTTAAAATCGATTTTGATTTCACCAATCACTTCAATTGTGTCTGTTTTGGCTCTACTCATTTTTTCGTAGAATTCAGCTGTTTGTTTAAGTCAGTCTGGATGCATACTTAATACGTCCATAGAATGTCCTGCAATTTCTATGTCAGTGTGAATGTTTCTGTATTATTTGAATTCCTGTCTGCCTCTGAGTCGGTACTGTCCGTCGGCGAATTTTAGGCCTAGAATTTTTCCTATGATTTTGCCTTCCTTTTTCTCGATATTTTCAATGTCTGCTTTCCTGTTCAAAATGAGCGTTTCTGCTCCATAAAGGCATTCTGGTTTAATTACTGTATTGTAATTCCTTAGTTTCGTGTGCTTGGAGATGAATTTGTTGTTGTAGATATTTTGAGTTAGTCGGTATGCAGTTTCTATCTTTTGGCATCTAATTTCGTAGGTTTTTATTTCGAGTCCAATTTCCTGAATTGTTTCACCAAGATACTTAAATTGTGATACTCGTTTAACTTTGTCATATTTTGTCCCCATGAATTTTGGTGTTTGTTTGTTGCAGGTCATGTATTCTGTCTTTTCACAAGTTACCTGAAGGCCGACATTTTCTGCAATTTCTTTCAGGAGCTCAATCTGATTTTGCACTCCTGAAATGTCTCGGGTTAAGTTTGCTAGGTTGTCTGAAAATGCTAGGCAGTCTATACCTAATATTCCTCTGCACAAAATGATTGGTTGGTAAACTTCGAGGACTTATTTATGTTTTCGCCATTATTGCATCACTTTTCGAAAGACGCAGTTGAAGAGTAAAGATGAGAGTCCGTCTCCATCTCTTAGTCTTACTCCCGTTTTCATTTGAAAGGGATCTGAGGATTTCCCCATGAATTTAATCTTGGACATCGTGTCTGTCAGAGCCTGTTTAATGATTGCAAGTGTTTTCATGTTTAAATCTCGCTCTTTCAATATTTGCAAGAGTGATTCCTGATCAACTGAATCATGGTCTTCTTTTTTGAAATTATCAAATGTGCAGAAAAATTTTTGCTACTAATTCTCTGATGTCTTAGGATTATCTTCAGGTTCAAAATTTGCTATGGACACTATCGACCTGGTCTGAATCCTGCCTGAAATTCTCCGCTTTGTGGTTCTAATTGGTGTTGCGCTCTATCTAGAAGACACTGGGATAGAATTGTGTATGCAACTGATATAAGTGAGATTCTTCTGTAGTGTTTTACATCTGTTCTGTCTCCCTTCTTGTGTAGCGGGTGAATTAATGTACCTTTTTGCATTCTTCTAGGATTTGTTCTGTTTGCCAAATGTCTTGCATGATGTTTGTGATTCCTTTTATGATGCTTGGGCCTGCTGATTTGAGGAATTCACCCGATGCTTTATTGTAATGAAGTCTTTTGAGATATCTCACGATTTTTTCTTAATCTTTTGGTGATGAATTTGGATTAGTATTTTCATATTCTTGCGGTGAAAATCTTTGTGTTGGTTCTGGATGTTTCAGTAGTCCTTTAAATATCTTGTGAGTTCCTCGCAGTTTTCTTGGTTGTTCATTGCCAATTGTCCATTTTCTTTCTTGAAGCAGAGACTTTGGTGTTAATATCCTGTAAGCTTAGTTTTGAAGTTCTTATAGAAGATTTTTTGCCTCCTTTATGTCTAATTCGTTTGTGATAAATGGCTGGATCCTAGTGGTGTCCAATTTTGGGATTGGTGGTTCTTTCTTTTTTGTTTGTGAACCTCTGAGGTTTCAACTGTAGCTTGATTCTTGTCCGAGTCTATATTTCCACCCCTTCTGACTTGAACATTCATAATTTCCCTGTGATTTGGATAAGAGATTGCAACATGGTCAATTTGGAATTCGCCGATTAGTGTGTTCGGTGATCTCCATGTCATTGTTTTGATGGTATCATTTGAAGTGCGTAGACATTATTTTAATGTTTAATATCCTGCAGAGTTCGACTAATCTTTGTCCATTTTGGGTTGATCCATTTATGCGCTGGGAGTTTTCCAGTTGGTTTTCTTTCTTTGCCTAATTGTGCATTGAAATCGCCTAGAAGGATTTTGGCGTGGTTTGGAGGATTTTGGATACTATTTGTTAGTGTTTACATTTTGTGGTCTGTTTTACTGTCCTCATCGATTGACATGTGTGCATTAATTAGCGTGTGTCTTTTATTTGCACAGTTTACTGTGATTGCCATTAGTCTATCGTTTACAGCCTTCACATTTGTTCTTGAATTGAGTATGATTTTCTTGACTGCAAAAGTGACTCATGAAGAGTTATTGAGAATTCGTTTGTCCGTTTTAGTTTTGATGAAACTGCAGCTCCCGAAATCCATTGTGTTTTCGTCAGTAAGTCTTGTTTCTTGAAGTGCCAGTATCGGTACTTCTTGTCCGTTTAGTGTTTGCTGTAGTCCATACAACTTTCCTGCCCGTATACTCGTATACTCAATTTATGTTTAGTGTTCCGAAAAGGTTTTGCTGTTTGGGCGAATTTGGATATAGGTCTCCGACTCCCTCTGTGTGCGTGTCCGTCCAGACTACCCAGAATCGAACAGTCTGGTTGTACTGTTTTCGACAACAGTGGACTGGTTACCACATGGGGTAAATTTTGATTTCAGCCACTTCTCATGTTACGGTACTTAACATCACATGTTTGGACCAAGGTCCAGATTTTAGGACTGGAGTGGTTAGTTCCAGAGCTTGAATTTCCAGCCGCACCTCTGGTGATCAGATGCTGACCACTTTGCCACTTGCTGCAAGTCAGACGCGAAGTGCCGAGTTGGTTCTTACGTTCTATCTGGCGTTAATATATGTCCTCTTCTGCCCTCAAAGACGTTGACCATTTTTCCATTTACCTCGGTTTATCCGCGGGTGATAATTTCCTGCTATCTACAGGAACCTTCCCTATCAGCCGTTGGGACCGCCGTGTCGGTGGCGTGCCAGATGCGACCGTGCCGCATGCGACCCGTGCCACCAGCGACCGCATAGTCTGTAACCGTGCCGGATTCGACCGGCGTTGACAAGCAAATTGTCATTTGATCATCTGATAAGCTTTCTCATCACCCAAGATAACGTAAGCTAAATCAGAACCAGAAAAAGTTAGAAAAATGGCCAAAAATTGAGAACACTACTTACGGGGTAGAGAATGAAATTGTCTTTGTTCTGTTCAACTACTAAACTACAAACTGTGCACAGCATTAACGTACACTGAATTAGCCATCGGTAAACACAACCTATACAGCTCTTTACGGAGAACAATTCGAACGATTGCATGAAAGGCTCACAGATAAAAAGGAAAGAGTACATTTCTTACGGAAGTTTAAATAAAACATACATTACTTCTCACACACACACATACAGAGTATCTAAACCAAATTCAAGAACTCGTTGGAATATGTCAGTGTAATATATAATTTGGAATGCTATAAATCGAGGTATTCCTTCACCAAAGAAAACATAGATTGGTCATAAATAGGCATAACGCAAGAGATATTTCAAGGACAAATTCCTAAAAATTTAGGGGAAATATACAACCAGGTAATCTTCTGCTAAATACTAGAATAACACATGTTCGGTTACATTTTATCAAGGATTATTTGTTTTACAGTTGACTGATCTGTAAGTACAGCTCTTGGGTATCATCAGGACCAGTCCCTGGATTTTCGGGAAACAGATATGACAGAGCAGCATCTTCAGTTGCTTTTCAAGAACTTTCCTGTAAAGTACCAGTACGGAGTGCAATGCCATTTCAACAAGTCCTATAAGCAGCTACTGCCCCTACTTTATGTAACGTTTCTGGGAGAAACTCTTCTTACAACACGAAATATGCAGATGCATTTACGCGTTTTCCTAAAATATCTCCATATATGGAGCTGCGTTTCCATGTCTAGGAGAAGGTACCAAGCAGGTTAGGTCAGTGCGTTGCAGCACGACTAGTTACAGCTACTTCGATAGGCTGCTGGGATCGAAAAGCCCGTTGGCTCTCCTCGAAAAGGGTTTCTCGTGGATTCCCATTTTCATCTTCAGGAAAATGCCATGATGGCACCTTCCTCCAATTTCTAGCCCGTGCAATTACACTCACAGGCAACACCCTAAGACAGCATACATCCTCGGACACTCCTGGCACTAAAAGCCAGATGCTAAAACATAAAATATTACACAATCAGTGAGGAGTGTTGTAACAGATATAGGCCCTACAGAGAATAGCTAACATTGGAAACGCCATGCCCATGCGTGAAGCTGGTGGGTCTAAGCCTGATCTTGGTACAGAGCCCCCAGCAGTAATACTCACCAAATCGCGGCAGTGGTAGGTGTGGACCTTCCTACAAACATAACTGGAAGACCGGCAACATCAGTATCATTTTCAGTGTGTTCAGCACTATTGGAAAGAAATTATGCACCGCAGAAAGTCTTCTGTGAACTGGTCCATTCTCAATCCTAAGACTTCATGAATCATATTTTGTTCACAAATGAGATCTCGTTTACGAGGAATAGCAGCTTCAGTTTTGACAACACGCATGTAGTCGCAGAACAAGCCCCATGCTATGAGACGTTCCCACCACCAGATACGGTTTTCCCACCATTGTTTGGATAGGGATTTTTGGGGAGCATTATTAGAGGATCTGTGATATTACGTCATAGAATGGTTAGCGTATCTTATCTACAGTTTCTCGAAGGCACTCTACTACTACTACTACTACTACTACTACTACTACTACTACTACTACTACTAGAGGATGTTCCACTCCATACGCGGCGGTATCTGTGGTTGCAACATGAAGGAGCACCCCCGCACTTTACCAACGCAGTGTGCTGTCACCTGGACGCCGCCTATCAGCAGTGATGGATTGGCCGACAAGAAATCCCGATCAAAAACCCTTAGATTATTTCTTTTGGGTGTTCATGATATCTAAGGTTTATCGCACAGAAGTGGAAACTCTGCAAGTGTCCCGGGAATATGTCTTGGAAGCTGCTCAGGACATCAGTCAAAACAACGAGGTACTGAGGCGGGTTCAAGAGAATTTTCTCCGAAGGTGCCGAGCATGTATTACCGCCTATGGTGTTTTCGAACACTGCTGTAACAATGAAAATAATTTCCCCATGGCCAATCTGGTCAAGTGTAGTATTCTCTAAAAGGTACATAAACGCTTTGTCGTTGTTGTAATGTTTTTCTAGAGTTTTACGTGACTTTAATTTTTGTGAACATAAGCCACAGGACCTCCATTTTTATGTAGAATCCGACCCACGGGACGTGGCATTTCATTTCGTAAATCCCACACGTATTGGCCGGGAACCAAATCAGGACTGCCTTGGTGAGAAGCGAGCAGTGATGCCACTGGGCTCGTTTCTATTACTCCCCACTTTATCCGGTTCTTACTGCGGGTCAGGGTTTGAGCACATTTGGCAGAATTTTACACCTGGATGTTTTTCTTGACGCTAAGCATTACAGGAGAAATGCTATGTTTTAATGTGGTGGTGGTGGTTATTATCAGAGAGAAGAAATGGGAGGCACCCGACACTGCGAAAAATGAAAATATCAGCGATAGAAAGACAAGGGCCACGAAGGGCGTGAAAGTGGAAGACTCCCTAAGCCTAGAAAGTCGTAATACCGCCGGGGCCGGAAAAGAACTAGAGTTGACCAAGGGGGATGGGATAGATGAAAGTGAGGAGCCTGGTACAGGTAAGTGGGAGCAGTGCCAGGACTCAACTCAGTGCCCCGTGGTCGCCAACCCACGCTCCCAAGTTGAGAGCCTCTTACTACAGAGGGATGTAGAGTTAGAAAACTTTGTTCTTTAGCATGGCATTCCTCTGGTTCGACGAATGTCTGATACTACTGGTACTTAACGCACTGGTTTATCATAGTATTCCGCGCATTTGATCCCTACTCTGAGGCGCTGATTGGAATAAGTAGTGTGCACACTTAAAGGAATAATGGCAGAGGAGTGTTCACGGCCGTCTGAGGCCTGATCGACAGCACAACACTGTTCGTTAAAATGAGAAAATATGCGGTTTTCTATTTGATTGTGTATTTCATATGATAATATTGATTGTAATCATGACATTCCTACTGACTTCATTGTAAAGACCTAAGATGATTTCAGTTGGGAAACCACAAAGACAGCCTTTCTGAGGATGTAAAAAGGCAGGTGGTGAGTGATTGTCTGCCTTTATCATCAAACTGCCCAACTCGACAGACTGGCAGTAGGAAGTGGGCCTGCCATCATAATGAAAACTCCACAAGTTCTTTGTGACTGATAGTAGACAAGTGGACCTGGCATTATAATTTCCTAACCCAGTCTTTACATGACAAAGGACGTATGGTGAATTTACCGTCGCTTTTCTGGGTAATTTTAAGAACTATGAAATTTAATATAATCTTACAAGGTGTAGAGTAATTAATCTAGAATTCTGAATACAATGTAGGATTCCGTAGCGAAGCACGGGCACATCAGCTAGCCATATCTAAATTTTTTCAGAATCTAATTCCGCTGTACCGGGGACTCCGAAATTAAAGTTGAAACCCTTTCAGAAAACAATCGATAAAGTTTGGTAACAAAACACACGTATAGCGTTACGAAAATGTTGCAAATCTTGGGCTGGGAAGACTTCGAAATAAGAAGACGAGCTGCTCGACTAAGCGGGATGTTCCGAGCTGTCAATGGAGAGATGGCGTAGAATGGCATTAGTAGACGAATAAGTTTGAGTGGTGTTTTTAAAAGTAGGAAATATTACCATATGAAGATAAGGTCTGAATTAAAGACGACAAATTGGGACAAATATTCGTTTTAGGACGAGAAGTTAGGGATTGGAATAATTTACCAATGGAGATGTTCAATAAATTTCCTAATTCTCTTAAATTATTTATGGCTTAGGCCTACGTACTTATCGTGTCCTATTAGTGCCGGGAGTGTCGAGGACGTGTTCGGCTCGCCTGGTGCAGGTCTTTCTACCTGACTCCCGTGGACGGCCTGCGCTTCTGGATGTGAGATTATGATAATGAGGTAGGGAGATGGTGAAACCCGGTGTCGGCACGTAGCCTCCTCCTCTCGAATAACACCAAAGGGTATGTTCAAAGCTTTACGTCGCCATCCGAGGGACGAATCTCCATCAACAGCATCATATTCCCTCACTCCATTTGAACAATGCGAAGAGGTTTGGATTTGAATCCAGGCTTTTGGCACGCAATCTAGTGATTACAAATTGTAAACCACCAACTTTCCTACCCTGCCTGCCTACATACTGATGGTGATTTTTTTTTCATCCGGGCTAAGTGGTTCAGACGGTTGAGGTGCTGGTCTTCCGGCTCCAACTTGGCAGGTTCGATCCTGGCTCAGTCTGGTTGATGTTTGAAGGTGCTCAAATACGTCAGCTTCGTGTCGGTGGATTTACTGGCACGTAAAATAACTCCTGCGGTACTAAATTCTGGCACACCTCGGCGTCCTCTTAAACCATAAACACAGTTACTGGGACGTAAAGCTAGCAACATTATTATAATTATTTTTTCGTCCAGCGGCACTCGAGCCGGCTAACCACGGCGTCAGACCTTTATTTTATAAA
Organism: Anabrus simplex; assembly: GCF_040414725.1. Taxonomy (NCBI): domain Eukaryota; kingdom Metazoa; phylum Arthropoda; class Insecta; order Orthoptera; family Tettigoniidae; genus Anabrus; species Anabrus simplex. The sequence goes on along the minus strand of NC_090266.1, from coordinate 386,286,471 downwards.
AGACTAAGTTAGTAATTGATAAGCAATCTGCCACTTGGTGACAGCCCTAAATGCAGATCAGTTGTGATTGATAGGTCGCATGCGACACGATGCTTAACTACTCGGTTGCTATTGGCACGATAATTCCGGGTCGCATCCGGCACGGTCGCTTCTGGCACGTAACCGCCGTGTCCGGATTGAGGGCCCCCACCCTACTGTCTCACGCGGAGTTATGCCTAGATCTTTCTCAATTCAGAGCTAAACCCGACGCAAGCTAACAAGGCAAGGATTATTGTTATTATTATTTTCAATGTTATTACATTGGAAGTTACCAAGTGATAATAACAGTCAGTTGTACAAGAATTAATATCATTATTCTTCTTCTTGCGTTCCGGCCTTCTAAGGACCACGTTACAATTTCAATTGTTCCTCCTTAGTTGTTCTTTCCTTTTCTTCCAGTATTCTTTCATTGTTTCACTGTGTTTCTTTTTCCTGTCTTCAGTCCACTTTGTGCCTGTTTTCTTTTCCTTCCTCCCTTGGAATCCTTCCATTTGTAAGACTTTCTTCCTAAAAATCTTTCTTTCCAATAATTCTTCTTCTCGTATGTTGTTCCTTTCCAGGTCTTTCTTGACTTCTTGAATCCAGGTGGTAGTTGATTTATTTTCCCAAAGGTACTCGAAGATTCGTTTAGTTAGTCTATTGCCATCCATTCTGTAAATGTGTCCAAGAAATAGCAATCTCCTTTTTCTTATTGTTTCTGATATGTTTTCTACATTCTGGTAAATTTCATTGTTACTTCTTAATTTCCAAAACTCTGCAATTCTTGGAGGACCTAATATTTTCCTTATAATTCTTCTTTCTAATATTTCTAATTTATCAAGCTTGTAGTTCAGTGCTAGACATTCGCTGGCATAAAGGCATTCTGGTTTCACTACTGTGTTGTAGTGCTTTATTTTAAGTTTTCTTGATAAGCAATTTTTGTTGTAAGTATTCTTAGTTATACCGTATGCTCTTTCCATCTTTTGTATCCTCTCCTCCACAGCAGATTTTTCTAAACCATTTTCTTGAATTGTCTCACCCAAATATTTGAATTTCTTTACCTTTTCTATTCGACCAATATCCGTTGCTAAAAACTTTGGGGCACTTTTTATATTCGTCAAAAATTTTGTTTTCCCGGCAGAGATTCTCAAGCCTGTCATGTTGGCTGTCTTTTCAAGGAGATTGACTTGCATTGCTGCATCTGTAAGGCTTTCTGAAAGTATGGCAAAGTCATCTGCAAATGCTAGGCAATTTATTGCAACACCTTTGTTCTTCTTCCCCAGCATGAGTGGCAATATCATTATTATTAATATCAATTTTATGAAGTTAAAATTGATGCCCAATAGCGAGACTAATACATTTCTATTAAACTTGTAAAATTACAATTTTGCCACAGCAGTGGGGCATGTTTAGTCTTAAGTTACAATGTAAAGTGTCAGTTCCACTTCTTCACTGAAGTTTGAATCGAATTAAATAAAAACCGAACTGTATTCCGTCATTTTAAATTTACCTCACACGTTAACTCAAGTTTGATGAGAATAGAACATTAGCATTCGACCTGGTCTCGTGAACAAAGCACAACCATTAGATTATTTTCGTGAAACACCAATACAAAGATAAGACAATATTGATTTATTCTTGGAACATTGTGTTACTTCTCTTCTCCAACAGGTGTGGTATTCGGTGAACGCTGTGTTTTATTGTTTTTCTCTTTGCAAAGTCGAAGCGTCTGCTCTGATTGAAATGTCTCGTAGGTTTTGGAGTTTTCTTTCTGAAAACTCAATGAGTGCGAGGTCTGTATTTTTAATCTCCAGACTTGGCACAGCTCACAGAGTGCACTCTACTCCCTTCTCGACCTGCACTTTAGAAAGTACTTTACCCATTACTTTGCATATAAATGGACGCAATTTAACTTCTTTTCTTCCCATCTCAAAGTCTTATTATTTCTTGGCTTACAATAGCGTCTAGGGTCTAATGAAGCCGTGAAAGTATTAGTAGAAGTTCATGACCTCCAGCCATGTCTCGGCACATTAATTAAATAATTATGAAATTTTATTTTAGCTTTTTCACTCATACATTTTCAAGAAGCACTGTTCACAATACGTCCCAGTTATTGACTTCCAGTACAATTGCTCCGAATAAGTTAAAGTTCGTTGGTACGCTAAGGAACGGGAGATTGCTTGAATTTAGTGAACTCGTCTTTATATTCCAGAAGTATGAAGATGTATATCGATCAACTAAATATTTTACAAAATTCGAGATTGCTATATATAGAGCATGGATATTCATTTATATACAAAATATTACGCTAATAATAATAATAATAATAATAATAATAATAATAATAGCCTACGTCAAATACTCGTTGTCTCTGCCGTAGTGAAATCAAGATCGACTGCATAGCGCAGTTGCTTGAGATGCTCGCCATCTATATTCAAGGCTGTGGGATCTAATTATGGGCACATTGATAAGAGTGATACAAAACTAGATATTTTCCGTGGTTTCCCATTTTTTCACACGCAAATGTTGCGACTGTACATTGATCAAAGCCACGGTCGATTCCATCCTACACCTAGCCCTTTCTGTCCCATCGTCAGCACAAGACCTATCTGTGTCGATGTGCCATAAAGCAAATTGTAAAAAATAAAAGTAGTAGTAGTAGTAGTAGTAGTAGTAGTAGTAGTAGTATTTATTCATTCATCATGTCGTTTACATATTTACAGGATTCTGTTTTATATATACATAACTCTTCTAATAACATTATTACTTGAGAAATATTAATCTTATAACTAAACCACATATATTACAGAGCAAACATAAGTTAATATCTCTAGCAACTGAACGGACGTTCAATGTTATTATTATTATTATTATTATTATTATTATTATTATTATTATTATTATTATTACCGACTCGTTGGCTGAATGGTTAGCGTACTGGCCTTCGGTTCAGAGGGTCCCGGGTTCGATTCCCGGCTGGATCGGTGATTTTAATCTTCATTGGTTAATTCCAATGGCCCAGGGGCTTGTGTTCGTGCGAGGATGGTTGCCTAGTTGTACTTCCTCTTAAAACAATAATCACCACCACCACTTGTGTTTGTGCTGTAACCAACATCCTTGCAACTCACACACCACACATAGCACTATCCCCACCACAATAACACGCAGTTACCTACACATGGCAGATCGCCCGTCCTCATCGGAGGGTCCGCCTTACAAGGGCTGCACTCGGCTAGAAATAGCCACACAAAATTTCTTTTTATTATTATTACTATTATTATTATTATTATTATTATTATTATTATTGAGTTGAGTCCTCAGTGTAGGCTTTGGTAGCTGTTAGTTTGCCTTCATGTAACGGTGGACTCGAACCCAATCGTTCACAGACTTTAAGGTCTACTTTCCGTGGTTTACCATTTACATTACAGGCAAATGCTGGGCCTATACCTTATGTAGGACCTCGTCCACTATCATTATAGTCCTACCTCCGCCCAATCTCACCGTCGATGGTTGTTACGGTGCCGAACAAGAAAATTATTATTATTATTATTATTATTATTATTATTATTATTATTATTATTATTATTATTATTATTATTATTATTATTATTATTATTATTAAAGGTTTCGATGTAACTGATTAATCGAAGTGATTAACCGATTAAACTAAAATCCGACTAACCGATCAATGTGCTTTAGTCGATTAATCGAACCGAACTCTGGGAAATAACTGTTTTGCGTGGCACAAAACCTATTATTATTATTATTATTATTATTATTATTATTATTATTATTATTATTATTATTATTATTATTATTATTATTATTATTATTATTATTATTATTATTATTTGTCATTTGTTGTGCTAGCCTCACTATTGTATGATTGAAATGTGATTAAAGTAATCTGATGTCCCTATCTATCTTTCATAAATGCAAAAGTAACAATGCCTCCTTAATTGCTTTCTTATAAATCGAGGGGTATTATGACCATTGCATGCAAACTATTAGAGATGGAGTATCGGACAGACTAATTTAGTATATCTGCAGACCTTTACAAAAACCAGCCAGGTGGCATAATGGGTAGAGTTGTGGAACGTAGCTGAAGGGACTGTCAATAAGGATATTCCAGGAATTTGAAGGTATTGTGCAAATGGACCGATACCATCATCATCATCATCATCTGTTTACCCTCCAGGTTCGGCTTTTCCCTCGCACTCAGCGAGGGATCCCACCTCTACCACCTCAAGGGCAGTGTCCTGGAGCTTCAGACTCTTGGTCGGGGGATACAACTGGGGAGTATGACCAGTACCTCGCCCAGGCGGCCTCACCTGCTATGGTGAACAGGGGCCTTGTAGGGGGATGGGGAAGATTGGAAGGGATAGGCAAGGAATAGGGAAGGAAGCGGCCGTGGCCTTAAGTTAGGTACCATCCCGGCATTTGCCTGGAGGAGAAGTGGGAGACCACGGAAAACCACTTCCAGGATGGCTGAGGAGGGAATCGAAACCACCTCTACTCAATTGACCTCCCGAGGCTGAGTGGACCCCGTTTCAGCCCTCGTACCACTTTTCAAATTTCGTGTCAGAGCCGGGAATCGAACCCGGACCTCCGGGGGTAGCAGCTAATCACGCTAACCACTACACCACAGAGGCGGCTGGACCGATACCAATTGATAGAAAGACACAGTTGAGGAAGTGACAACTTATCCTCAGTTCGTGCGTGGTTATTATTCAGAAGATAGTGAGTAAGTTATGTATTCACATTCGGTGTTTTTGAACTTCAGTTACAAATAACTAATGGCTTATGAACCGATACGAGAAATCTTAGTGAAAGTTTCGTATTTAAACTAAACACTTGTGGTAAGGTGACAGAAAAGAAAACAGTGTTTTGTAAGAAAAGCGGAAAATCGTTCCGAAAGTACAAGTAGTCTTCAATATCAGCTTATAATACATTCATCTTATCCAAAGTGTACCAGCATCTATCAATGTCACTACTAGTTCACCTTCTCAGTCTACTTTGGGGCACCGAATAGTGAAGCCTGTGAAATGACAAACTAGTGAAGTGTATTGTGCAGGATAGTAGTTCAATCAATAGTGTCTATGATTGTGGCTTCGAAGAGATTTTACGGGAAGCTCTCAGTTCTCACACTTACCATCTTCTCTTTAGAGATACAGTAACAAAAATAATTGACAAATTGTATGACGTAGAAAGACCAAAATTATTAATGGCCCTATGCACTGAAACAAACAGAATTTGTCAGTGTAACGGGGTTTCTTGGTCTTCCATATCTAATTGTAGCTGTTTGGAGGTTATATATCACTAGATTGATTCAAATTGCAAGTTAAACATGTTACAGGAAACCACACTGGCGCAGCGCATAAGAATTTGAACATTTTCTTTGCGAATGTGGGTTGTAAGATAAAGTTTTCACAGTTTTCTTTAATAATGCAAGAAATATCGTTCTAGGAGTTGAAAGAGCGAAGTACGACAATTTTCGGTGAGCAGCACTCATTCCACAATTTTAAATAAAGCTATCAAGGATGCTTCTCTTGAAACATTACTTCCAAAGTGCAGAAAAATAGTAGGACACTTTACACCCAGCCCTAATCTATAAAATCAGCTAAGCTTAAGGAGAAAGTCCTTGATGCATGTCAATTAAAACAGGGCTTAGTTTCTCCATGGAATAGCGCATTTTTCCTGCCCGAGAGCCTTATGAAAGTTAAAAGGGGTATTTGAGACGTCCTATGGACCCACTCTTTTAATATCTGACCTCAAATAACAATTGAACGGGAGATGATAGAAAAATGAGTGTGTGTCCTAAGCCATGTTCAGAACTATCAGACCTCCTTGGTAGTAGCAAATATGTGACAGGTAGTGTTGTGTTGCGTGCCGGAACATATTTACTAACATTTATTAAACACAATGTGTACATGAGAGTTGTATATTACAGGAAATGTTTATCATCTGCGTAAAATGTCAGCGAGTTTGTCCTTGCTATGCAATCGTGTAGATGATACTGTTCAGAGCGTTGTCCACAGAGAGTGAAGGAACATCGAGGTGACCCCTGGTGAAATACTCGTTAGATGCAGATTCTGAAATGAAATCCACGCGCTGTCATTCTCGTATAGACGTGTCGCAGTGGGAAGTTAGGGGCCCTCCATTCATCTGTGCTCATGGCCAGCGTGTGATGGAAGTTTTGGTCTATTGTGTTAGCTTTTTCTTTCCTTTCCCTTATATGTGTTTTGTATGCTGGGGTTAGCGTCACATTGTTCTTTATTGCTACCTCCCTGACGAAGAAGTCTGTGTCTGATAGTAGATAAACGAGTCTGGTCCTTGTCGTTTGAGATAACCGAAGGGCCCTCCGTGGATAGGTTGATTTCACGGCCTCCAGCCTTCATAGACTAGCGGGAGTAAGGTGGATCCAAATTTTGGTGATTACGTAACAGGCTATAGGGGCCATCTTAATGTAAAATAGTTTTAGAGCTGTGTCAAGTGATAGCTTTCCAATGTTCTTTATGTCGAAATGGCTTTAGTTGCTGCGGTGCATCTTTCTCCTGTATGTTTCGTGAATGCTTTCCCTGTGACTTGAAGGGTTAGTCTTACTTATTTATAAGAGTTTACCAACTCTATGTTGTCGTTTCCACCGTGGAAGTTTTCTAGTTTGGAGATACTGCCTCCTCTGTTGAATTTCATGATTATTGTTTTATTGGTGTTTATCACTAATTCATTTTCTTGTGACCACTTACAGAGCTTAGTCACTCCTACGTGCAGGGCAGATCTGCTTTTCGAAAGAAGAATCATATCGTCTGCGTAAAGGATCATTGATACTTCATCTGATGCAACTTCTCTGACTACGTCATGGGTTAGGTTATTAAATAACATCGGGCTAAGAGGGTCTCCTTGGAGAACCCCGTTTGTTTGGAGTATGGGCTTAGATTGACTTACCCTATCGGTGATTCATAGCAAATATTAATAATGGCGTATGGCGTTTAGTGCCGGGAGTGTCCGAGGACGTGTTCGGCTCGCCAGGTGCAGGTCTTTCGATCTGACATCCTTAGGCGACCTGCACGTCATGATGAGGATGAAATGATGATGAAGACGACACCCAGTCCCCGTGCCAGAGAAATTAACCAATGATGGTAAAAATTCCCGACCCTGCCGGGAATCGAACTTAGGGTGTAGCATCCTTCATCAAACCAAGGTTTGCTTATTCTCTTTGGCAGATTCTCTCTGGTTGATCTAATGATGGATTCCTCGAGCATCTCTAATGCTCTGTCTATATTTCCAGTCTTTTGGATTCTAATAAGTCTATGAAGAAGTTGATCTGGATCGGTATGTGCTTCTTATTATTTGGCTTTGTTTCTTTTCCTCTATAAAATATTAAGTCTATCATACTGGAACCGTCGTGAGTAACATAGGTTGGTAGTACCTCCTTTCTGGCTAGAGAGAATCCTTCTTCCTCAAGAATTTCGAAGACCGCGAGAGATTTCCTGTCGGGTTTGTCTTTGCGACAGTTAAAGTCACCGGCTAATATTAGGGGGATGGATGTATCAACAATGTGGAGGGCGTGTAAGATAGATTCTATGACGGCCTCGGGTGTAGCTGTGGGTTTCATGTACATACCGATGACTGCTAATTGTTTGAGTATAAAGATCACAGTGTTCTCTTCGATATGTTTGCTAATTAGTTGACCAAGGGATGGCTTATGAAAGCATGATACTCTACCAGCGGGTCTCCGCTCGTGTTCTGCTTCTGCTAATGCATGCACAGAGTAGTAACCGTTGATGTCCACTGATTGCAGAAGGAAAGTTTTTGAGACTATTAATAGGTCATTAGGGATCTTAGTCCTTCAACATTCCAGAGAAGTTGTTTCAGCTCGGTATTGACGAAACCGAAAGAGCCGGAATGTTACATCCTTTGGCTAGAAGTCGGTACTGAATAATAGTTTCCTTATACCTGACGGGTACTGTAACTTTGAAGGCTTTGTTTTTTACTTTTCGTGTCTAGTAGTTCACATTCCGTTATATTTGCAATGCCGATTTCATTGAGATATTGCGTGATGTCATTTGCTACGGGTTGTTGGTTTAGGCATCCGAGATAGACCCATACGTTTCATTCTGCTGCCTTCAAATTACCCGATGTTGCCGTTCCTGTTGGAATGGTTGGGGTCTTCTTATTCGTGGCTGATAATTTGGGGCTTGTGTATCTGTCGGAATTCTAATGGGCCTTTTCTACGCCCTATTACTGTTGTCCAGGGGATTACCTTATTGTGTTCCTTGTTCTGTTGGCTTGTTCCTTGACCTTCAAGTTCAGACTCACTGGATGTTAGACTGCCTGAAGTACCAGTGTCTGTCTTGCCGGGTTGTTTGCTTGCTTGCTTGGTTATTTTTTGTTGACCTGGGTGCGTGATAACTGGAATATTGTGTATTATTTCAAGGTTTTGTTCTTTTTGTTCTTGGTTCATCAAAGTTCTCGGGATAGTGTGTTTTACTCATTGTTTTGGCGTGTGTGAAATTCTTGTCAATTTCACTTGCCATGACTTTCTGTAGCTTTTCTACCAGTCTATTTTCTATATCTTGCTTTAGGTTGTTGATGGTTACTTCCATAGCTTTGGCGAGTCTCATTAGAAGTTCCTCATCTTTCTCCATTTTCCGCAGTTTTGGTTTGCAATTTTCACAGAGCCAAGAGAGTTTCCTGTTTATTCTGTTAAGCGTGTCGAACACTCCTTGTGTTAGGCCTGCGCACTTCCCATGTACCCCTACTCCACAACCGTCACATTCGATGCCACTACAATCAGTCGGGAACTCCTTCCTGCAGCTTCCGCAGGACTCCACTGGCTCCCTCTGTACCACTATTTCCGGCATTGTAGGCGGAAATTGGTATCCAACTGATCGTGGTATTACAGTTCTTTTGTTGAGTCTTCTTAATATGCCTCTCTTTTGAGAGGCATTTAACGTAATGAAATTATCTTTACGTTGCTCCGATGTCGATCCTGGGTACATAGCTAGATTTAAAATGACCCTTGTTGAAGATTTGATGGTTAGCGTAAATGATTGGTGTAATTAGAAGACATACGAGGATGGTGCTGCTTCCGATCCTAGATTTAAATATTTTACATTTATTGCAAAAAAGGACCAGGAATCCGTGTGGAAAACAATTCTGGACAGAAAGGTGGACGGAGTACAAATTCCAGTAAAACCACGCAGCAAGAAGAGGAAACTGAATTTTGAACCCGTCAAAGACGAACAGGTCATGCCATTTCTTTTTTTTGAGTTCGGCACCAACTGTGATGAAGATCGCAGTCGACAAGTCATTGGTATATGGTGTACATTTTCTTCGCTGCTTTATATAAATATGAAATGGATTTGAAATTGAAAAATATTAACATTTTCATGAAATATTCATTAAATAAAATACTCATATTTATATAAAGCAGTGAAGAAAATGTTCAAATTGGTGCCCAACGTTGGGCGCCACTTTGTGCATTTTTTCACTACTTTCTATAAATATGAAATTGAATTATAATAAAAAATTGTTAACATCATAAAATATTCATGAAATATTCATTAAATAATATACTCAATCATCGGACCTTGCACTCACACTTGGTTCTTACCTGATTACTTACACATACAATATTTGATGGGTGCCAGCCATAACTCAATGCAGTAATAATATAATTAGAGTCTTGAATATCTCTGGGGTGTGAGATAATAAGCTTACTTAGACAACATACCATATAAGTTGTGGGAAAAGGATATTGGCGTTCGGTTTCCCCATTAAATTTGAGGTCACCTAATTCTACCTGCAAAATAAGCTTCGGCAGTATGTAGATCGAGAACTACCTGAAGAACAAGTCGGTTTCCGCAAAGGCAGAGGAACCAGAGATCAAATTGCTAATATTCGCTGGATTATGCATAAAGCAAGTGAATTCCAGAATGACCTATACGTATGCTTTATTGACCATGCTCAAGCCTTTGACTGTGTTGACCACAATAAATTGTGGCAAGTACTCAAGACTATGGGAGTACCAGATCATCTTATTTGCCTTATGAGAAATCTCTACTCTGATCAGAAAGCTATGGTGAGAACCCTATATGGAACAACTGAATGGGTCAAGATTGAGAAAGGTGTACGTCAAGGCTGCATATTGTCACCTTATTTATTCAACTTATATGCAGAGTATGTGCTGAGGAATGCCAAATTAGATTAAGCAGAAACTGGAGCTAAAACTGGTAAGAGGCATATAAATAACCTTAGATACGCTGATGACGCCACCCTGTTGGCAGAAAGTGAAGAACAACTTAAGTATCTACTAATGAAAGTGAAAGAAGAAAGTGCAAAAGCTGGACTAAGGTTGAATTTCAAGAAAACAAAGATCATGGCAACTAAACCTATCACCTCCTGAAACAATGGAGGTTGTTCCTTGTTTCATCTACATGGGCTCCAAAATAACTGCTGACGGTGATTGCTGCCATGAAATTAAGAGAAGCTTGCTCCTTAGGAGGAAGGTAATGGCCAACATTGATAACATTTTCAAGAGTAGAGACGTAACTTTAAGAACGAAGATTCGTATAGTGAAGGCTATGGTCTTCCCAGTAGCAATGTACGAAAGCGAGACCTGGACAGTAAGAAAGGCTGAGCGTCGAAGAATATACGCATTTGAACTATGATGTTGGAGAAAACCCCTTAGAGTTCCGTGGACTGCGAAGAGATCTAATAAGTCCATATTACAGGAAATCAACCCAGGCTGTTCACTGGAAGGTCAAATACTCAGACAAAATCTAAAGTACTTCGGTCATATGAGAAAACATGATTCACCGGAAAAGACCTTAATGCTGGGGAAGACTGATGATGAGATGAGGGCTACAACTGATGAGGTGGATTGATGGCATCAAGAAAGCCACGACTCTCAATTTAGAAAGACTTCGGTAAATAGTATACAACAGGAAGAAATGGCGCACTTTGGTCTATGGAGTCGCGGAGAGTCGAAAGCGACTAAACGGCTAACAACAACAACAATTCTACCATTGAAATAAAATGAAAAATTTGATAGGAAAATATATTCTTTAAATTATTTCAAAAATAGTAAGACTTGCTGCGATGAAGCAGATGAGAATATAAAAGTAAGACATTACAACAGAAGGAAACTGGGCATTGATTTGAAATCCTCTTGACCGGACATTTAAAATTTGTACAAGAAATTTATCCCCCAAAGTTCACTTGACTGTACCTTCAACTCTTTGAGTGTAGTTACGACGTATTCCTTTGAGTTGATGTCTGCTATAGGTGTGTCAAGCCTAATATGGTGATTATCCTTTTTGTTTCACAGACGAGATAAAGCGTGGCTTGAAATTAGATTCACACTCCGAACATTTAATCCATATGGTGACTGGTGACTAAGTATCCATGTTACTGCTGCTTCTCCATCCAGATGACTGACTACTATCATCTCAGTAGTACTCCGTATAGCAAGGCTCGGTATCCCACTGATTTCATGGCAAGTTTCTCAGTTCATATGACTTCGTGGCAAGTCTCTCTGTTCAATTCCTTCATCCAAGTGACTCCTCACTACCATCTCACTGCAAAACTCCTTGGCGAGCCACTCCTTCCATACGACTGACTGACCAACTGTGGCCTCACTCTCCCAATGACTAACTCTATAAAACGCTGGTCCTAGTATTTATAGCCTTTACGTAACACACCTATGCAATCGCCAAAAATAAGTATGATGTTACTCCCCACGGCTACAAATGTTACATGCTATGGTGAAATTGCCTGGGGCGGCTGTAGGTGCTCCCAAAAATTAGCTCATCGCTAAATGCACACAATGCCAGAGCGTTGACTCGGCAGTTACGCTAGCAGTATTACACAATGTTGCAATGTCAGACGTTATTTCACACAATACACCTACATCTGATATGATACAGCAACTCTCACTGTACATGTCTTTAATGTTAATCTACACACACATATATACGTAATAAGTTAACTACAATCACCCAAGCAACAATCATTGAATTGAATTGGAAAGTAATATTAGTTACAATAATAGTAATAATAATACAGACATAATAATAATAATAATAATAATAATAATAATAATAATAATAATAATAATAATAATAATACATAAATCATCTTGTAACGGGATTTGAACAGTTACAACGGTAACTAGAAGATGACTTCGCAGACCTTCTGCAATGGTGAAAAATACATTCAGTACTGCTTCTAAATTTCGCATGTATAACGAAAACATTGCTTTCAATTCCAGCTGTTTAAGTTCTCTGTGAAAGTGTGTTCAGTGATGCTGGAGATATTGTTACTAAGAGAAGGCCGGCCCTTAGTTCTGAACATATCTGAAGTCTGGGAGCAAAGAGGTGTAACTGACTGCAAGTCAACTCCACAGGTTCAAAACTTTGTACCGTATCCTTGAAACATTAATATTGAGATATATTAAAATATTAATTAATTATTAATTTAAAATATTAATTTACTTTCATGCCATCAGTACAATAAAAATTTAAAATGTAAAAATGTCTTCTTTATAGCATATCCAATTCTAAAATATATTATGCCAGGCGTTTATCTCGAACTTATACTGTGTGAACCCCATTAAAATACGATTAATCGACCGCTTAATCAATTAAATGCATTCTGTTAACAGATCAAATCTATTAATGGATCGACAGTTCTCATTATTATTATTATCATTATTATTCACACTCTGTAAGAGTGTTATATTCTGTATCCCAAGGTAGTGGGCTCAAATCCACCATTGGTAGTCAAACTTTTGAAGAGTTAAAGAAAACCCACTCAGCATTTCATACAGTACGATTTATGCCTTTAAAAGATCCTTGGTGACAGTCCATACTTATTCGACAAAAATTTCTTAAAACTAAGAAACAAGTCGCTCAAATATAGTTCTGGTTTCACTGTCATCTAGGAAAGTAATTTGGACTTCGGAATCGCCATTGAACAGTCTAAATGACGTCATTTAAAATGCACTATTACTATACTTGGATATAACGATATTAAACGGACGTGTTAAATTGTGTCGTTATGAACGAGTATTGTTGTAGCAGAGATTTACGTTATCAGTCGAGTAAGGTGGAAAATGATACAGACAAAATTAATTCGGCTTGTTTACATTATACAGTCGCTAAAAAAAGAGAGTGAGAGCATGATACTGTGTAAGTTCCTGGCAGGTACACATTTCCTAGAAACAATTGATCCTCAAGGATTTAACCTACATGGGAGATTAATATTATATTTTGGTAACAATAAAATTTAATTCTGATAATTTATCAGACTTGAACATACAATATCATGCGTTGATTATTTGAGTGACTATATACCGGGTGGTACAGCTGCCCCTATTTTTTCCCGAATATATGCAACCAGCTAGGACGTAAATGCCTCTTAGTCCCATCTTGCGCAACACCTTACAGCAATGGTATGTGCAGTTAACCCGATGTAGACTTCTCCGCACAATGGAAAAACGGTACAAGAGGCAGTAAGTGAGGTCCATCTCAAAAACCCTGTACCATTTTATGTAGAGCGGTGTCCAATACTCTACTAATTTTTACGAAATGTTACTATACTGTACAAACCATAAACACGCCTATAGCTGTCGGTAGAGAATTGCGCACCTGATTGGTCCAAGAGGCCATTTTCTTTTGATAGAAAGGGCGGTCGTGGTATAATAGAAAACGTGATAGGGTAAGACCAATTACAGACATGTCAATGCACCACCATACATTACCCCCCGTTCGGGATGCTCCAGTGACGTCTGGACATAACGACGAAGCTGTTCAAAATGCAATTGCATACAAACCGCACACAAGCACACGGGCCATAGGAAATGAACTGAACATCAGTCATGTACTGTATCTGTACTGCGAATATTGCACCGCCATAAATTCCACCCTTTCCATCAACAGCTGCACCAGGAACTTCACGGAGATGACTTTCCAAAAAGGATAGAATTTTCGCAATGGATATTACAAAGAGTTGAAGCTGATGCGAATTTCTTAATGGACATTCTCTTTAGTGATGAATCCAGATTTCACAAGAACGGAACTGTTAATCGTCACAACTTCCATTACTGGAGCGTTGAAAATCCTCACTGGATCAGGGGAGCTCGATTTCAGGTACAATGGGGCGTCAACGTGTGGTGCGGGATACTAGGTGACAAGATAATTGGACCATATTTCTTCGAAGGAAACCTCACGGGACGACGCTATCTAGAGTTTCTTCGTGAGTACCTCCCACTCTTATTGGAGGATGTGCCCCTTATGACACGGTTACGGATGTGGTTCCAGCAGGATGGAGCTCCCCCACACTGGTCGTTGGCAGTACGGAACCACTTGCATAGGACATATCCTGGACGATGGATTTGACGAGGGGGTCCGGTCACATGGCCGGCTAGATCACCTGACCTTACTCCACTCGACTTTTTCCTCTGGGGTTATTTAAAGGAAAGAGTCTATGAGCAGGAGCCTGAGAGCCCGTATCATTTACGGCGGCTCATCACGGAAGCCTGCAGGCAGATTCCACCACATATGTTGCAGCAAGCAAGAATGTCTCTCCTCCACCGTGCTCAGATGCGCATTAACGAAGCAGGTGGTCATTTTGAACATTTGCTTCATTAATCGAATGGCCATGCATAAGCCCATCGCACCGCTGTTGGTACAATCTCACTTTATTGCAAATAGCTCTTTTAAGAGCTCCTTAAAAAACAAACATAGCTGAGTACCTGCAATATGAGAATTGATCATGATTTAGATTTGTCGTCAACAACACGACTCTCACGAACATCAACAACGCAATAAAAATATTCGTCGTACACAGGACTCGAACCGCCTACTAACGAACACCGGTACTCTCCTCTAACTTTTAGCAAGCTCGGCTATCACGGGTTGCTGTTTACTGCTGTTGTGTTGCTGCTACTTCTAGTCATTCACCAATAATATTCTCTGTACAGGACGTTTCTGCAACACATCATTTTCACGATTCTTTACCATCAATCGGTATTTTATCATTAATGCTGATTTGCTTGACACGAATAAACGAATTATGGAAAGCGTTGTAAGAGCAGACATTGTAGTGAGTAGTCAAGGTCAATATTTTTAGGTTCGACTATAATCTGCGGGTTGCATAAAACTGCGTGAATAGGGGCAGCTGTACCACCCGGTATATATTTACATTTAAGCATGATATTAAAGCGCAAAACTGAAGTACGTACGACATAAAATACTTTACCAAATTTCATAAAAGTTTCTTAGGTTGCACGGTTAAAAGTACTACTGCAGTAGTCTCCAAGATTCCTCACTTAGATATCATAATGAGTAATTATTGTATATCTTCAGTGTGAGGACTGTAAGAGTACTAGACCTAGCGCTGATTAGCTATTGGGCGTGTGATGTCACCCTGCAGACGATTTGAAAAGTGGGCGGCTGGCTTCGTGTTCAAGCTTAACCTTACAGGCTTGGATACGGGTCTATTTGCACTTATTTCTCGAAAGTTAGTTCCCTTTTATCTTGTTTTTCGTGATTATAGCACCACGTGTTGTTTTTTTAAGCTGGACGATTCTTTGAATGGTTTTATATATTTTGGCTGCTGCAACTATGTGCAATATTATCGCGTGATTCACTTTTTACCATCCTGTTTGAAATGAATACAGATGTGTCGTGAATTGTTGTTACGACTGATTTGAACCTCCAGTGTGCTCGCCTGTGTCCTTTTCCCCTTCATCTCCCCTTTCCCCCCTTCCCCTTCCCCGCCCTTCTCCACCTTTCTCTTCTTGGGGCCATCGGTTATTACGCTTATGCTTTGCCTGATAGTGCCAGGTTTTGGTTTTAGAATACGTTTGGTCCTGGTCCTCCTACTTTCGTATAATCTTCGAACTCTTTTCGCATGCTTTTGCTCATTTCTTAATTTAGCTTCTCTACATTTATCTGCTAACTGTATTTTTACGTTCTTATATCGTTCCATAGCCTTTCTTGCTCTCATTCTGTTCCTGGTTTCTATTAGGTTTGGAATTTCTTCTTTGGTTTCCATGTTATTCTTAGTAAAAGTTTTTCCTTCCTTGTACTTCTATGGCAGCGCGTGTTAATACGCTACGGCTACGGAGCCAAGATCTGCATTTGGGAAACGCGTGGGTTCGAATTCCGCCGTCAGCTCTCTTGAGAATGGTTTTCTGAGGCTTCCCATTTTCGGTTCCTGGCAAATGCCAGAAGAGTTCACATTCATAGGCCACAGCAAGTTCCTCCCATCTCTCTACCCAATTTCATTTAGATCATCAATTTCAACTTCATTGTCTCCTCGACTGATTTTCGCGTCAGGAATGGCATTCGGCCGTAAAAGCATGCAATATAAACTTCATCTCATCCCTGAGCCCATATCATGAAACAGTACTGATGGGTAAACATACATTTCTTGTACTTCGCTAGAAATAAATAAATAAATATATATATATATATATATATATTATTTCATATTTTTACTTACTGCCATCACTTATTTTCTCCCCTTCTTCTTGGTACTTTGTTTGGACTTTCCTTAAACAGCTTGTTCACTTTTTTAATCCTTCAAGGCTTCTGCATTCCATCTTTTGTTCAAATTTCTTTTCATTCTGTTAACTTTAAGATAGCACAATTCTAAGACTAATTCGTGATCATTATCTGTGTGAGTGTCTGAGTAGCTATGACTAGACAAAATATGATCTCTAAACTCTCTTTTACTTTTACTGTAACACAGTCAATCTGGAATCTCATCTCTCTTTCGTGTGTCTCCCAAACGTATGGCCATCTTAAAGGTAATTTGAACAGAGTTGCTCACAGAATTCATTTGTGTCTCCAAAATAGAACTTTCCTGCTACTTTAATATTCATTTGAGAACCTACTATTCCATTAATTCATATAAGAACTATACGATCTTAATGTACGGTATGTTTGAGGATTGCACTTCTAGTATCTGTTTGTGTAGTGCGTTAGATCTGTTAGCTTTGTAGAAATTATCCTAAACTAAACCAGGTCCATGACACATACTTTAAAGTCCATTAAGGATCTTGGCATGCTGAGACGCCTACTGCGAAAGAGATGGCCTGCAGATACTGGAGTGACACTTCGTCAGCGCGACGATACCATGAGCTTTATTACCTGCATGTCTAAATCGATTCTACTGCCTTTCATATCAGACAGCTTCTCAGATGGTCTTACGAGGCCGATTTAACACCATTCCAGCCCCAGTCTAAAGTTAATCTTCTTTAACTGACAGATATCTAACCCAGTATACCCGAGTAAGAGGCAGATGCGCTAACCCTGTACCATGGGGCTGGCTGCAATGCAAAACAGTCTTTATTATTAAATTTAGAAATCAGGCTATATCCAAACCTTGCCCCCATGTCTATACTTTATTTGTGAACTAGCACGATACACGTGCTTCGCTACTGTTTTAAAATGAACGTTATTACGTATTTTGAGTTTTACAGTTTGGAGAGTCCACTGTCAGCTGAACCTGTAAAATAAGCCCTCTGTTCGTACGTCAAACCGTCAGTCGAACCCTATACGGAAGAATTTGAATGAATGTTTTAAATCCTATCTTATTTAACATCTAGGATGTAAAAGCGACAAACCTGTGAAATTTTGATTTTATACGTCGAACAGTAATGGAGGAATGAATACTTATTTAAGTAGTGTATGTTTATAAATATTTATTAACATCTAGGATATAAAAGATATAGAAAATTAGGTTCGAGCCTGAAACGGTTTAGGAATAATGGATATTGTGTTTCTGAGAGTCAACCTTCATCTAAAACCCTTAGGTGAGAAATATTTTTAAGTATACGATATTTCATACACAGGACATAGAAGACCTTTCTCGTAAAATTATAACATTGTACGTCTAACGGTTTTGGAGGGATGAATAATTTCGTTCACGGAGCTAACCTCATTTAACACTTTAAGGGTGGAGCGACAAAAAATATTTCCTATTTCACACCTGGGATTTAAAATATCACCGCTATTTGGAATTTCGTCTTGGTACGTTAAACCGTTTCGGAGGAAGGAATGAATATATTTGTTTTCGGATCTTAACCCCCATTTAACTCCTTGAGCAATTCAATTTGTTTCAAATCTTCTGTTCTATTATTAACACCTAGGATATCATTTGAAACTTTTATTAATAATTCAAACGGTTTCATATAAATGCATAATTTTGTCACCATTCCTTACTCCCGCCCGGTCAAAATCCCTTAGGGGTGTATTGTTTTAAGTCCACTTCTCATTTGTATCCTCATAAACAGAATTGAACTCCTTTACGCCCCCTTAAGTTGATTCCACCCACATCCACCGCCACAAAATACGTGTGTCATTTTAATAAAGGAGATTCCAAATACCAATTTTATCGTCCGTAACATCATTCGTTTTCGAGATGTAAGTGTCCTCAAACAAACAACTCAACTAACTTTTGTATTCATTTATCACCCCTCCCTTAATTAAATTGTTCGTAAAGAAAGGAATACGTGTTTCTTTATTTTTAAAGGAGATTCCAAATACAAATTTTCATGTCTGTAACATCTTAAGTTTTTGTGAATATAAGTATCATCATAAATAGAATTCAACCAATCATTCAGTTCTTTTTACAACCCTCACCCCTTAAATGTTTTCCGAAACAAGAAATACGCGTTACTTTATTTTTAAAATAGATTAAAAATACCAATTTTCACGTCTGAAATATGTTAAGTTTTTGATATGTACTGTAGACAATGCTCAGTTTTAAAATTCACCCCCTTTAAAAATTCCCCTTAAGTGCATTTTCATAAAACAAATTGTGCATGTTTCTTTACTTCTACAGGAGATTCCAAATACCGATTTTCATGTATGTAACATCTTCAGTATTTGATACATATGTATCCTCATAAAAATAATTCAACACTTTCTTCGCTTCTTTTTACCCAGCCCACCCCATTAAAGAAGAAACCAAATACAAATAGTCATGTCTTGAACATCTTCAGTTTTGAGATATAAATAAGTATCCTCATAAGAAGAATTTTATGTCTTTTACAGTCCTTGTTACAACCCCCTTAAGTGAATTTTCCGGAAACAAACAATACTTTTTCTTCATTTTTAAAGGGGCTTCCCAATATCAATTTTCAAGTCTGCAATATCTTCAGTTTTTGAGATACGAGTATCATAATAAAAATAATGGAACCCCCTTTTTCATTCATTTTTACTCCCCGAGCTGTTTTTCCAAAAATGTTTACGTATTAATTTATTTTTAAAAGAGATTAAAAATACTAGTTTTCACGAATGTAATATGTTAAGTTTTTGAAATATACTGTAAATATGCTCGTTTTGAAAATTCACCCACCGAGCTCGATAGCTGTGGTCGCTTAAGTGCGGCCAGTATCCAGTATTCTGGTGATAGCGGGTTCGAACCCCACTGTCGGCAGCCCTGAAGATGGTTTTCCGTGGTTTCCCATTTCCCCCTTTACACTTCCCCTTAAGTGGATTTTCGGAAAGCAAACTAAGCGTGTTCCTCTACTGTTACAGGGGATTCCAAATACTAACTTTAACGTCTGTAACATGTTGCGTTTTTGAAATATTTTGTAGATATACATTTTTTTTAAATTCATCCCCTTTGTCACTCCTGTCACCCCCTCTTAAGTGGATTTTCCCAAAAAAAGGATCTGACTGTAACATATTCAATTTTGAGATGTAAGTATCCTGATAAAAGTATTTAATCACTTTCCACCAGTTTTCACCTCTCTTAAAAGGATGTTCCGAAAACAAAAGCTATGTTTTCTTATTTTTAAAGAAGATTCTAAATACCAATTTTCACGTCTTTAAACCTTTGGTTTTTTGAGGTATAGATAAGCTCATTTTATAAATTCACCCCCCTTTCACCCCTTAGCCACGGAATATCAAAAAATACTCCCTTAGCGAACATCTACATTGTAATGTAAATGTATCCTCGAAATGTCATTTCTTTCTATCCAGTAGTTTTGGCTCGGCGATGATGAATCAGTCAGTCGGTCAGTCAGTCAGTCAGTCAGTCAGTCAGGACACATTTAGTCCCTTGAGGGATCTCTGCCTGTGTCCATCATTAGCTCTTAGATCTGTTCGAGAGCAAGGAGAGCTGCACACTAAGAAAATTAATGGAACCAAACATCTAAAACAACCACTACCGTAAAATATATTTTAGGTTAGGCTTAAATCTAAACTTAAGAACTAGTTGAATCCACGTAAGAGGTTAATATGGCATTTCGAATCTGTACAGATCCAGATTCTTATTAAATAGTGATAACTAGAGCACGGATTCTTATATTTCAACCTATTTATCTCTTGCTATTTAATTCACAAATTTCAAGATATATATTTGTTTCGGACTTATTGAGGCAAAATTTCTGAATTTCATTGAACCGAAATGAAGGGTTTCAAATTAATAATATTATTTTCTCATTGAAACCAATCGTAAAATTATTTTCACCACTACTATAAGCAGTAGGGTGGTTATATTCATGTTACTATCATTCAGTGCGGCTCATCCCGTGCCTCCCACTATACATGTGACATCTGATAACACCTTGATGCAGCTGACAGAAAGTCAGGAGGAGCGTAGCCTCCAGTCGTCCACAGCGAATACAGTAGGCAGAATGCATGGTGAATGTTTGCTGCAATATTTTTCTAACTTATTGAAAAAATGGACTGCTACAGATTGAAACTTTATTACTGTTGGTGGAGTAGTCTTATGCCAGGCATGCTCCAAGCGAGTAAGTTTCCCCGTAACTAACGTAAAAACTGAACTGAGGTGCCCTAGCACGCCTACTGAATTGTACTTAAGATTTGTATCTTTTATTTCAGGTTAAGTCTGAACAGAAATCCGTTCTTGAGAAGCGTAAATCTGCAGCTTCACACATTGCTAGTGCAGCTAGGAGAAGTGAGTCCAGCAGTAACAGTAAAAGAGCACTTATTTCTTCCACAATTGCCAATCCTGAAGATAAATTTAACTTTCGCTTATTCCAGGTGCTGGTATCTGTAGTTGCGCTATGGAAGGTGCTAACCAACCCGACCACGAAAATATTCTTAGCTGACATCAGTGGCCGCAATATACACAAGGAATCCTGTTCAAGGAAGAATTATTTGATTCCTGTTCTCCAGAAGACACTAGATAAAATAAGAAAAGATATAGGCAACCACTGTATTAGGTATTCTGTCGATGAAACTTCCGACAGTTTTGGTCGCTTCATTGTACATATGGTAGTATGTAGGCTGGACACAAATAAACCAGGTAATCCTTATCTAATGGAAAATTAACAACCGCACAATAGCGTGCAGAGTGAGGGATGCTTTACGCATATTGTGGCCAGCAGAAACTCAGGACTGCAGTTCCCTTTTGTAGTTGACAGGGGACGTTCTACAGTCCTTCTACCCGAGTATGCTACACGTTACATGCTTGGCCCACGGCCTGGATCCCTTGCGGAAGAGATTAGAAGACCTTCGATGACTTGAACAAAGTGTTATCTTCGGTCAAGAAGGTTTTCTTAAAAACCCCAACAGTTGTTGAAAGAGAAGCTACCGGCAATCCCAATTCAACCTGAGCCAAAACTTACCCGCAGAAGAAATTGGCTGTCTGCTACCATTTACAATGCTGAGCACCTAAAATACATTACAAATGTCATAAACGATTTGGATGAAACAGAAGCTTTCTCCATCGCCAAGGCCAAGAAATCGCTCAAATGTCCCACTCGTCTGACTTCCCTTGCGTACCGGAAGCTATTCCCCGGTTGGAAAGAAATGAAACGCTGCCGCTTAAAGGTGCTCTGGGTATCAATGGCAATGAAATACCTGAACCAGTGCGAGTTGCAGGTTCTTTGAAGCTGCAGTGTTGTTTTGAGGCAAAAAAAAAGCACGATTATTCGTCCAAAATTCTTCTTCAACTGTGGTTATCGAAATGAAAGGCGAAATATGAGGAAGAACTCTGTACAACAGGGGCAGCCCAGCCGAGGTGGTTAAGGCCTGCTCCGTTCACCAGGAAGGACATGGGTTCGATTCCCCGTCAGTAAATAAAAAATTATAAACGAGATTTCAACTTGAGAGTCATCTGACACTCACTTAGCCTGCACTGAAAATTAGTAGCAGATTAATTCCCAGGGAGCAAAGGCAGCCGAGGTTACTGATTGTGGAAGCATTTACCTTCCTACTCCTCCAAGGGCCTTCATGACCTTATGGGAATCGGTTTGCTTGCTTGCTTGCTTGCTATCCCTGTAGAACATTATTTGGAGACATTCACTGGAGACTGTTACTCAAATAACAACGTCAGTTTTCTATAATCCCTTCAATTGCTGTAGATTTTAACAGTCACTGGGCGGGGGGGGTGTTAATTTTGTCTAGCAGGATTTCTTTAACACGCTGAGAACCAGCGACACGTCGGTGTTGGATTTTAACACCCTCAGAGACTACGGACTCCGGGAGGGATAGAACCATTTATCCTGGGAACATGCGGACAACGACTAACACTAATAAATAAGATACTCTGTTATTCCGTGTGTGCTAAATCAGGAGTATGTAATTGTGCAATTGTATGAATATTTTCTGTTAAGATCATTGTGTTGTAAAGTAGCTACATGTCGCATGTTCCGAAATAATACGTAAAAATACTTTCCCTTGTACATTTCGTTTTCTTACCAGAAAATTACAACAAACCCATGGTGCAACAGTTCATTACGACGCCTGCTGCTCAGTCGGCTGGCCTGCAAATATTGCAATGTCATGTGGTAAGTAAGATGGCATCCTCAGCCGTACTCCTCGGCTTTCGATACGGGGTCCGCTGAGTCCCGTATACGAAAGTTCCTTAGCTGTTCTCAGCAGTGAGTGAACACCACTCCAGCCGTCAGTACGGAAATACTACTTCCAATCATGAATAGTCGAAAACTTTGGATCCCCAAAATTATTTTCTCACCGGGCGAGTTGGCCGTGCGGTTAGGGCCGCCCAGCTGTGAGCTTGCAATCCGGGAGATAGTGAGTTCGAACCCCACTGTCAACAGTCCTGAAGATGGTTTTCCTTGGTTTCCCATTTTCACACCAGGCAAATGATGGGGCTGTACCGTAATTGTAAAGTCCACGGCCACTTCCTTCCCACTCATCATAAGACCCATCTGTGTCGGTGCGACGTAAAGCAAATTTCATTATTTTCTTGGGAAAGTCTTTCTTGCTTTGGCTAGTCTGTAGTATATGTTCTCTCCATCGTTAATTCTTCTACTACTCAAGTAAAAATATGCATGTACTTCCTTGAAGACTTAATTTTCTGTTGGTTCCTATATCAGCTAACTTCGTCCGATTTCGTTTCAATAATTACATTATTTGTTCATTTTAATTTTTCCCAAAACTGTCTCCATACCATTCAGCAATTTCTCCAGCTCTTCTGCGTACTCAGATAAGATAATAAACCAATTAAATAAACATAATATTAATAAAAATGATACTAATTATAAAATGTGTTCATTAGTATATTCATTTCGAAATACTGTGCAAGAAAATCGTACAAGTACTTCATTTTTCGGTGTTTCTGATGAAACCTGCACGATGTATGGGCTCTAAAAGTTACTTTTCAGCCCCTTCTATTCATACTCATCATACAATGTTCACAAATCAAAATTTTATTTCAATGCAGGTATGATGAATAAGCTGTATTTAAATTACTGTGCATTTCTGACGTACTACGAACTCAGGAACGGTGGAAGACAAGCAGTTCAGGGGAGGATATTCTCTTAATGGAAAATCAGCTTTAAATGCAGTTGTGAAGATTTTTAAATTACGTTTAACTATAATATAAATGTATTTATTCACTTGGATTCCGGTAGTCTCCAGAAGAGGCACGATGAGAAAAAGTCGGTTCCAACCAGTGTCCGGAAGAAAAGCTACAAACATGCCATGCATGTGTATCATAAAATTTGATACGTTTTAAAATATAATAATAATAATAATAATAATAATAATAATAATAATAATAATAATAATAATAATAATAACGTCCCGGGCATGACGTTAGGATGAGCGGGTAGAGGTTCAGAGCACTCTCTTACCTTTGGGGTAGGAAACTGCTCCTAAAGGCGGAAGAGCCACTAGATGGCCAACGGCATAGGATAATAATAAATCCAGTAGCGTCTGTTCATCTATTTGGTGCGGCAACTGATCAGCGTCTGTACTCCGAGTCGGAGTGGCTGCCTCAGAAAACCTTCAGGAACTCACCCATCTGACTGTACTCTGATCCCTCGGGATCAACCCAGTTGCTTGAGAACAAGCACATCATGAATCGTGCAAGTTAGAACAACATTACTCCAGGTGGTAACCAGTCCACTCGTCAAATGAAAACGAAGGCGGCAACCGGCCACTCGGATCCTGGAGGAGCCGGGCTTACAGGAAAGAGAGAGTCGGAGCTCTCTGGCAAACTTCCCACTAGAACGCCCTTCTATATCGGCACGCTAAACATAAACACACTACTGCAAGTAGCCAAACTTCACAGATTAACATCAGAATTAGATCAGCAAAAAAAAACAGCTACTTGCCGTACAAGAGACCAGACTCACTGAGTCGGAGACATCAGAATATGGTAACAACCGCATTTTCAAGAGCAAACCTACACGAACAGTACGAAAAGCCACACCAATGTTAGACATGGCCTTTTTCGTACAAAAAAAAAATCGTGAACTCCGTAGAAGAGGTCACACCCGTAAACAACAGACTAATGACATTGCGATTTCGCTGTGCAAATCGCCACTGTATCTTTGTAAATGCCCACGCACCCACCAACGACTGCAAAGATCAGAAACAAACAGAAAATTTCGTGAACGAACTTGAAACCATCCTCATCAAAATACCTGAAAAATACACAATCATTCTCTCGGTGATTTCAACGGTAAAATTGGTGAAGAAAAGTGCTACAGAAAAAAAAAGCAGGAATATTATCAGCACACGAAAAGACCAATAAAACCGGCAAACGCCTCATCGAGCTCTGTCAACAACACGACCTGAAAATCATGTTAACATCCCTACAGAAAAACCTCAATAAGCTCTTCACATGGGAATCACCCAACACCTGCTGCGGCAAACGCTAGATCGATCATGTCGCCATCTCCTTCCCAGCACAAACAAAAATACACAACGTCCAAATCCGGAGAGGAGCCAACATTGACTCGGACCATAATCTAATGAGAATCAAAGTGAAATTTACCCCAAAACGCTTCTACCTGAAATCCAATGCAAACAAAATAATTGGACACAACACAAGTAAAAACATAAAATCTCAGGGAAACGTGGGAAAAATTCCCAGCCAAAACTTCCAACGAATTCCACGACAAAATAATGAAGAGTGCATCAGAGCATATCCCACTACAGGAAAAGAGCAGACACCCGTTTTGGAACACCGAATGTGACCAAGTCATATTGAATAGAAAAAACGCATACCAGAAGTTCATCAGCAACCGTACACCTGAAAACGAAGAAAAATTCTGCGATGTCCGCAGACAGACCTCTAAACTCACCAGACAAACCAAGAGGAAATACCTGGAGGACCAACTGAAGTCGGACGAACAGGACTTCCGCAAGTACAACACCAGAGATTTTTACAGCGTCTTCCGCAACAGATTAAATGTGTACACGCCCAAGAACCTCTGCTTCAGACAACAAAACGGAAAATTGGCACTCACAGATGACGAAAACACCAAGGAACTCGCGAGATACTTCGAGTCACTACTCAACTGGCCAGAACCAACAGAAAGGTTTCCACATAAACCCCACCCGAAACCAAACCCAGACTCATCCCCACCTACATATGAGGAAATACACCGGCACATACAACGGCTGAAAAACAACAAGGCATCCGGAGAGGACGGCATCGTAGCAGAGCTTCTTAAATATCTAGGAAAGAATTCTCTCCAAAAACTCACACAAATCATACAAGAAATTTGGACAACGGGGAACACTACCAGAAAATTGCACAAACGCCCTCCACCTTCCCCTTCAAAAAAGGGTGACCGAACAGATGTGAACAATTAGAGGGGAATTTCCCTGGTGCAAGTCGCATACAAAATTCTCTCCGCAGCCCTTCTCCAAAGAACACAGGAACAACTAGAACCACTCACAGGCGAATACCAAGCGGGCTTCAGGCCCCACAAATCCTGTGCAGAACAGATACTCAATCTGAAAACCATCTTGAAACTACGACACACAAGAAAACAACCCACATCTACACCTTCGTGGACTTCCAGAAAGCATACGATTCCATTGACCAGAAATTCCTCTTCCAAACACTGAGTGAATACGGACTGGACAGCAAGACTAAAAAAATCATCAGACTAACTCTCACCAACACAACCTCCCAAGTAACATTCATGGGAAATACATATGAAAAATTTCAGATAAAAACCGGTGTCCGACATGCAGATGGACTTTCCCCACTATTCTTTAACATAGCCCTGGACAAAATCATGAGAGAATGGCAACAAGCTCTAAAAACTCAAGGAAATTCGCAACCATTAAGTATGACAAGAAAACATGTTAAAAATCTCCTGTCTCGCTTTCACAGATGATCTCGCGATCCTCGCAACAAACGAACAACAGGCAATCAGCCAAATCGAAACCCTCAAGAAATGCTCAGAAAACTTCGGCCTACAAATCTCCTTCTCAAAAACCAAGGTTATGTGCAACCACTGAAGCCTCCAGAATCTGAACACGAAATTCGGCATAATCGAAAAAGTAACTGAGTTCCGATATCTCGGAGAAATTGTAGTACCAACAGAAAAAGAACAGAAGGTCCTCGAGGTCCGCATCCAGAAAATGAAGAGAGCTCTCGGCCGAACCCAAAACATTTACAACAAAAAATGCCTTTCAACCTTCACCAAAATTCGACAGTACAGCATTGTGATCAAACCTGAAATACTACATGCGAATGAAACACTGGATCTCCACAGAAAAATAGTACTCGAAGACATCCTGAAAGAGGAACGTCAAATCATCAGAAAAATTCTCGGCCCAATACTGACTGACGAAGGATACCGACTGCAATCTCGTACAAAAACCGAGGAGCTCTTAAACCTTGCGGCCGACATTAGAAAAAGACGCCTGGAATTTTAGGGACACATCAAATGCCTTCCAGAAAACAGACTGACAAGAATCTTACTTGAGGCAACAGAAAACATCAAAACAAATAGGTGGACAACGGAAATCCGCCAGATCTGGAAAAATCAGGAATCAAAGTGGCCGACATCGCTGACCGAACCTGCTACAGAACGAAAATAAGCAAGTGGGAAGTAGAGTCAGAGAGAAACCACAAGAAGAAGACAGGAGCTAAGTGGACAGAAGAACGAAGAACCACGATGAGAGAAAAATTGAAGGCTGCCTGGCAAAGAAGAAAATGCACAACTTCTAAGTGATCTTTGCGTGACCAGTTTTCTGGTCTTTTCCGCATCTAATAATAATAATAATAATAATAATAATAATAATAATAATAATCATAATACCGGGCGAGTTGGCCGGGCGGTTAGGGGCGCGCGACTGTGAGTTTGTATCCGGGAGATAGTGGGTTCGAACCCCACTGTCGGTAGCCCTGAAGATGGATTTCCGTGCTTTCCCATTTTCGCCCAATGCAAATGCTGGGGCTGTACCTTAATGAAGGCCACGGCCGCTTCCTTCCCACTCCCAGGCCTTTCATATCCCATCGTCACCATAAGACTTATCTGTGTCGGAGCGACGTAAAGCAAATAGCAATAATAATAATAATAATAATAATAATAATAATAATAATAATAATAATAATATTAATAATAATAACCATGGCATAACCATGAGCTGTATACTCATGTCCAGAAGATCTCTGATGACATGCCGAGAAGGGAAATTGCATTTTATGGCCACTTGCTAAGACTGAAATCCACGCGATTATCGAACCGGATCTTTTACTATTTTAAAGATAAGAAGACCCAGCCAACTTGGTTCAAGGAGGTGGAAAGGGACCTACAGGAGATCGGGGATCACTATTGAAGATTAGATGAATGAAACCCACTCAGGAGGAAACTAAAAGACCACCAGGGTTTTCAAAATGGCCAAAGTTGAAGACTGGAAAGACGTGGACAGAGGAAAGAAAACAGCAACACCGCAACGTTTGAAGGAGCACTAGGCAGAGATCAATGCCCAGAGAAGACAGGTGAAATAACGTGGTCCTTAGAAGGCCGATACGAACAAAGAATAGCGAGTTAAGTGGCTCGGACGGTAGGGCACTGGCCTTCTGGGCCGAGGTTAGCGGGTTCGATCCCGACTCAATACGGTTGTATTTGAAGGTGTCTGTACAAGAAATCGCGGTATCTGGACATCTTCGACAACCGCAAAAGTAATTAGTGTGTCTTAAAATCAACAACGTTATTATGATAGTTGTTTTATTATTATGATTAGTATTACTGTTGAATAATAATAATAATAATAATAATAATATAATACATTATAAACGTCCATAAATTTTTGATTGCCTTAGGGGAGGTTGAAGTGCTGAAATTTTGCCCAGAAAAGATTCCTTAACATACCAGTTAATCTACTGATGCAGATATCTCGCCTTTAAGATATTTGAAATACCAATCAATAATGAGCTCAGGTTTAGGATGAGTTGCTCTTTATGTAGGTCTGCTAGGTAGAATATGAATATGTTCATGTGTATGTGATCTTATAACGTATGTGAAGCATGTGAATATAGACTAATTATTTCTTTACTGGACAACTTACTATGTACTGTTGTAGACTCGTTCAAACTAACTTTCTTACCGAATCATATTGTTCGAATAGAATGCTACAATGTTAGCACTTTTAACCGAAAGCAGTTGTTGTTAGGTGAAAAGGTTTCCACACCTGTCAGATTAAAAGAGCTTTATTTAACATGCTAGGCTTGCATGCGGTAGGCTTTCCTGGAAGAGGTAAACCACGTAAAGTGGAGTGACGGCTCCCTTGCGCCAACGGAGGAGTTTAATGGATTGCATTACAGTCGTGTGTTTTCAAGTAACGCTATCGAATTGTAATTACGTTGAAAACTTTATAATTACTGAGAAACAAGGGAAATTTTAAGCTTAAATTCTTACTAACCGACAGATGGCCGTGTTGTTCATTCCAAGAAATAATGGTGCCGAATGAGAGGTAAGCTCTACCACCCTTCAGCTTCCCGGAAATCCAGACCGTAGCGTTAAACTATGGAAATTTAAAATCTCGTTTTCTCTCTAAGTTTAAATTCTTTCGTGGCACTGGCTCTTAAAGAGGAACGTAAGAGATGTTTTGAAGGCGAGCACTCGTCGTCTTTCCCCAGGAAATCCAGTATTTTATTCAAGTATTATTTAAAGGGACTGTGAGCGTGCAGTAAATCTTCTCTCTGCATATAAGGATAATATTTCATAACATGCTGACCCACATCTCAAGGGGGCTGCTTTAATACGAATTGAATTGGGATTTGTGTTCTTCACAGCTTCCCTTTAACCGTCTACTATTATTTACAAGATTTACGAACTAAATTTCTCATGTGGCTTCCCGTAACTGCTACATTCAACCAGAAATCTAATTCTACATAATCTTCTTTCACAGAATAACGACGACATCGAACAATTTCGAGAAATCCAAGTTATTCAGAATCCAACTTTTCAGTCTTAATGAGAATTTCAAAAGTATTGTGTACTTCTAACATACATAGCCCTGCATGCTAATTCTGTTTGTTCAACGTTCCTTAAAACGCTCCAGATGACATTTACGACCAACAAGTTGTGGTTAGAGTCCACGTCCGGTCCTAGGAAGGCCTTGCAACCCAACACCTGCTTTCTGATTTTCTATCTAATTATAATTAAGTCGTATAAAAATGATATGAATGAATAACTTTATTCATAGAAAATGCAGTTTGCATATTATCTTATACTATATAGAGTTACAGGACTGTGAGCGACTGAAAAAACACCTCGGCAATG
The DNA here is from genome assembly GCF_040414725.1 of Anabrus simplex. Classification (NCBI taxonomy): domain Eukaryota; kingdom Metazoa; phylum Arthropoda; class Insecta; order Orthoptera; family Tettigoniidae; genus Anabrus; species Anabrus simplex. Next base: position 386,256,461 of record NC_090266.1, on the reverse strand, counting down.
TTGTGAGATGGACAGCAGGCAATGGTATGATGGTAAACGGGATAAAAAGTCAGGTTGTAAGTTTTTTTTTGTTATTGGCTATGCATCGCACTGACACAGATAGGTCTTATGGCGACGATGGGAGAGGAAAGGGCTAGGACTGGGAAGGAAGCGTCCGTGGCCTTAATTAAGGTACATCCCCAGCATTTTCCTGGTGTAAAAATGGGAAACTACGTTAAACCATCTTCAGGATTGCCGACAGTGGGGTTCGAACCCACTATCTGCCGAATACTGGATACTGGCGGCACTTAAGCGACCGCAGCTATCTAGCTCGGTGGTTCTAATTTCCACCAAGGGGAAAAGACCTCTCAGTTTCAATTACTGCATTGATGGAGTGAATGTACCTCACTGGGCTCACCATAAGTACATAGGATTTAATATAAATAAAGAGCTTCAGTGAGAAAATCGGATAAACGAGGTTGCAAATAAAGGTTGCGGATCTCTTCAAATGGTTATAAGAATATTCCGACCGGGCGAGTTGGCCGTGTGGTTAGAGGCGCGTGGCTATGACCTTGCATCCGGGAGATAGTAGGTTCGAATCCCACCGTCGGCAGCCCTGAAGATGGTTTTCCGTGGTTTACCATTTTCACTTCAGCAAGTACTGTGGCTGTACCTTAATTAAGGCCACGGCCGCTTCCTTCCAACTCCTAGGCCTTTCCTATCCCATCGTCGCCATAACACCTATCTGTGTTGGTACGACGTAAAGCCACAAGCAAAAAAAATGAGTATTTAGGGGTTGTAGTAAGGATTTCAAGAGAGGGCATATACGTCTCAGGTGAGACCACAATAAAAGTATTGTTACGAATAAAACACCGTCTCGTTTATCGCTGTAATTTATTTCCGGATGACCCAATAAGTGCGCAGACACACACCCTCATATACACACACACAACTACATTCATGCATGAATGACCACACTCACTAACTGCTGTCTTTTTACAAGTTTTTACAAGTCTCTGTCCTCTTCACAACAGGTAGTCCGGCTCTTTGACATTATCTGGGAGATGGTAATCCTGACTGACATGCCTCTCACTTTCCCTCGTGCAAGCTCAGCTACACGCAACGACCTTTGAAGCCAGTTTCGAACACACGTGTTCTAGCCACCACAACACACGACGCGCTATTCCTTGATTCGAGTCAGCAGAAAGTCTAGTTGTTCATACAGTTAAACACGGTGAATTTCTTAACACTGACAACTAAACAGCACCAGCTCAACTGTGCTAACTAGCATAACAATACTGATCACAACAAGGACAGTTAAACACTGCTCCAGTTCTACTCACGACGGCTGTTCAACACGCTAACACCACGATGGTAGAAAGTCTACGGTAATACACACAGTACTCCAATGCAGTACTCACTTTAGGCCTACTGCGCACCGTACGCGACGATAATCTGACTCTGGCGGGCACATATGATAACCAGCACTATTGCCGTCAAGCTCCAATAACTCACTCCACGTCGGTACACGTACAGTACTCCAAGGCAGTACACACACAGCAATGCGCTCAGATACTTTTAAGTGAGGGCGGGACACTGGTGGCAACCAAAATTGTTGTTGTTCCAGTCGGACGACTAAACTCCAGCACTGACTACGGTGTATCCACCACACACTCGACTCTCCAACACTACAACAATACTTCGTTCGCGGCGGCCTTGTAGTTTTATCTCGTTAATGAATTACTAGAATATTCAGGACTCGGCTAGAGACCGAAAATTTCCGTTTCGTGACCCAGAAAATAGAGGGTAAAAATCAAATGAAAAGAACAATACAGGGAAGGATCTGTCGTGCCTTCAGGCTGGGAGCTTCTAGTTAACTCACTAACCCCTTCCAGGAAGTACCGAAGGGGCTGGGACAGGGCAGGCACGTAACAGTATGGTTTCAGTTCATGGGATCCACACCAGGATTAGGCCTACTTGATAAGAAAAATGGAAAATATCCAAAGAAAATCAGCACGATTTGTTCTGGATGTCTTCCGACAAAAGAGTAGTTTTGGGCTGGAAAGACTTGGGATTAAGGAGACGAGATGCTCGATTAAACGGGATGTTCCGAGCTATCAGTGGAGAGATGGCGTGGAATGACATTATTCAGACGAATAACCTTGAGTGGAGTTTATAAACGTAGGAAGGATACTAGTATGCATATTAAGTTGGAATTCAAGAGGACAAATTTGGACAAATATTTATTTGTAGGAAGAATTAGGAATTATAATAATTTACCAAGGGATATATTCGATACATTTTAAGCTCTTTGAAATCATTTAAAAAAAGACTTGGATAACAATTGACAGGGAATCTGCCCTTGGGCGACAGCCCTAAGTGCAAATCAGTGGTGATTGATTGATTGATTGATTGATTGATTGATTGATTGATAGATTGATTGATTGATTGATTGATTGATTGATTGATTGATTGATTGATTGATTGATTGATTGATTGATTGATTGATTGATTGATTGATTGATTGATTGATTGATTGATTGATTGATTGATTGAAAGTTCGGGGAAATTGTGGGCTACGGAAGTGCCTCAGTATGTTGCCGTCAGACCGTGGCCGTATGTGCCGTGTATGAATGGGCATTGTACTGTATTGTTGGAAAATTGCATGAGATTGCTGCCCCAAGGGGAATAACATCTTAGCACACAGAGTGTTCTCAACGTACCGTTGTGTCGTTAGGGTCACCGGAATCACTGCAAGAGTTGATCTGAAGTCATATCATGTGGCAAACTAAACTAAGATGTGAGAAATAATGGTGTGTCTGTCCACATTGGCAGGGTGTTTTCTCTGCACTCGGCACCACCATACTTCCACACTGTGGTAACCCATGGTTACGCAGTACTGAGATTCATGGCTTGATATGATGCCATATAACTCCTCATCGGCTCATGGCTCTATGTTCTGTATGTTACGGCCCTACTCCTGGCGCAGCCATATACCCTCTGGTTTTAACGACAGTATACTTAGAGAACGGTGGTCCCGTAGTCCGACTGATTCCAGTCGTTGAGACATGGTGTGGGTTGACACGGATTGTTTTGAAGAGCCCATTGACCATCTCCGAATGCCAGACCCAGATGTCACTGGCACCCGTCTTGCTTGGCACACAATATGTAAATTCTCCCTTGGTCGGCCCTGCATTGGTCGAGCGGAAATTTTACGACGCGTGTGTGAGTGTCCTTAGGTATCCACTTCTTTCAAAACTGGGACCTTGTTACATCAGATTGTACTACATCTCCTATCAAAATACGTCAAATGTTGGTAATGCTATCTAATGCATCTACGAGACATACTCTACATTCGGTGACCTTGCCGCACATATTTTGTAACACTAACATTATGATCATGGTGACCAATGTGCTTTTATGACCGTTCCAGACTTTACATATCATTGCATCTCTGACAATTTAAACATCCATCAGTCGTAGGCACTTATAATAAATTACGTCCAAAGTGAACCATTCATTCGAGGGGATTGACTTCTTCAGTGAGTGTATTTCTAGAGTGTCATTTCTTGTTGGTTCTTGGCCAAGAATCAAACAAGCACGGTCTAAAATAGTAGATATTTTTGAAGGAGCATGAACCATTGCCTTGAAGTCAAGGAGGATATTTTGTAAACTAGGTGATTTAGACAATACCTAGTCTAAATTTTGCCGAACTAAAGCATTATATAGTAATGGTTCATAACTTCTCTAACAAAATTAACCATCTCCTCCGAAGGGCGTTGCCGTCGATGTTTGTCCCCTTAAAAATCAATGCCGGAGTGTTGAATGCCGAAGGGAGATGGACCGAGCTGCAATACAATGTTACACTACTGACGTTACGTTACTTACAATTTGTGACAGATCGTGTTTAATAGATACTGTATATTCCCAAAAGTTTTATGTTACCCCCACCACGTAGACAGTAAACAAAGTTAAGACCTGCTTGATTCTTATAATATAATTTTTATAATATAACTTATTTCATGAAACACTAGCTCGGCGGAAACATCCAACACAGCCTCTCAGTCAAATGCGGCGTTACCACCCGACACTGCCTTTAGTGCACTGCAGGTTAACTCAACCGGACCATTTCCTTATTCGTGGCCTATTCCTTATTACATGGTGTCGGCGATACATTTGCCCCGGTTGTACTGCCGGATGACCTTCCTGCCACCAAGCCTATGCAGTTGAATAAATTCACTATAGAGTGTTTCTATGGTGGTTGGTAATGTGGTGTGTTATGTATAGATGAGGAGGTGCGTATATTAAACCTAAATCAAACACTCTGCTCCCGAGCCAGATGAATTAACCATATGCGGCTAAAATCACCAAGCCGGCCGGAAACTGAAGCCGGCACTCTCTGATCCGAAAGTAATTCCACTGATCATTCATCCTAGAAGCCGGATTTCTGTACATACCATAAGTGAAATGTAGGTTAATTTAATAACTACTACTCCTTTCATCCTTCCAGGTTTTTACATATTTAGTTTCAAGGTTTACCTTAAGTGGGGGGTTCGTATTAAATCATTTACGTTTTAGTTAGTATATTCATAAAAACATACTTCTCTACTTGATTTTACAGTCCTTGGAACACGAAGTAAGTCTTCGGTACTTGTAATAGATAAAACTCCACTTAACATATTTTTATATTAAAATATTCCCTGCACATTACAATTTTGACTTTTTAGTGTCGTTGTTATGAAAATATGTTACATGCTCAAAAGGTGAAATAATTTTACTTCTACATCTGGAGCCGATTGGAAAATAATGGATAATAATCATCACCTACCATCGAATCCAAGATAATTAAGTCTGCATGATATGAGCGCATCACTCATAGTTACGAATTGTGGAATAGAAATATATGAGATAAAGTCCGACGTTGCACTTGGCTCCAAATAAAAATCAGCAGTAACATAAATGAACAAAATGTTCAGTTACACAGAGTTAACATTTTATTCTAACGAATTTACCCAGTTAACATAGTTTGAGAGGGGATCTTCTATTGGAATGCAGTTACATCTCAGGCAGTCAAATAAATATAATAGTACAGTAATACACAGACAGTACAGTAATGTTGTTCTCGGTTGCGTAATCCCCATCCACCATTCGACATGCCTCTATGAACAAATCGAAAATAATTTACCCAGTTAACATAGTTTGAGAACGAATGCACGAGGCTGGATGGTCGTATGGCCACTTGACCAGACTGTTAGGCCGAACTGGGTCCAGTGGAAGTGTGAGGGCACGATTACTCGGCGACCGGCCTCAGTACACTTTCGGCTGACCAACAGAAGAGACGATCGTTGGATCCTCCGAGGAGCACGTTCAGATAAAGCGTTTCGTCACCCCTGCGATCCAGAGATTGACCGAGACGGAGAAATCGTCCCTGTGTCGGCCTGAACCATTTCCAAGCCTGGAATACCGTCTCGCGGAGCACATTACGTGTCCTGCCAGTGACACCCACCCACCCAACTACCGTCGCCTCCGTTTGCTGTAGTGCCAGGAACGAGAGACCTGAAACTAGGTAGTTTTTAGTGCTCTTCGTGCTATGACAACCGCAGTGCTCGCGTCTCCTTCCTGCGCTTGCTATGACACGGCACACTACGCACACTGCTGGCGCGACGGTCGTAAACGACATACGGTCACTCCTAGTAGTGATGAAGGGATCAATAGGATCAATAACGGCACAGTGATATGTGCAGGGAATCCTTCTGCCACATGTGTTAATGCTCATGGGAGGGCTTCTAAGCGGTCATTTCCAGCAGTATAATGCTCGGCCCCACACAACAAGGGTGTCAGAGGAATGCCTCCACGTGTCACTGCTGTGGCCGGCCCGATCCCCAGATTTGCCACCAGTCGAACCTGGGAAACCAAATTAAGCAGCGTAGGACTTTACAAGATCCAGAGAACATTTGCAGCAAATATGGACAAATAAGCCGCAGGATACCACTTGAAACGTGTACGCCTGCATGCCCACCCGCATTGCTGTTTGTTTTACGTGGCACCGACACAGATAGGTCTTATGGCGACTATAGGACAGGTAAGGCCTAGGTATGGGGAGAAATTGACTGTGGCCTTAATTAAGGTACAGCCCCAGCATTTGCCTGGTGTGAAAATGGGAAACCACGAAAACCATCTTCAGGGCTGCCGACAGTGGGGTTCGAACTCACTATCTCCCGGATGAGAGCTCACAGCTGCGCGCTCCTAACCGCACGGCCAACTCGCCCGATGACCCGCATTGCAGCCGATATCCAAGCTAGAGGTGGTCCAATAGGGTACTAGTGCATCAATTGTTCAAATATTGCAATCAATTACGTACTGAGAGAAAAGGCCGCTACGGCTATGGAGTCAAGCTGTTTCGGTGACGCATGGTTCGGACCCCACCGCTGGCTTTATTGCGGCTGTTTTTCTGTGGTTTTCTCATTTTCACATCCATTCAAATGCAGGAACAATTCGTATTCATAACCCAAAGCCGATTCTTTCCACCTCTTTTCCCAGTATTTCATTGGCCTTCATTCATTCCATCCTCATTAGATCATCAAATGATGTTGCGTCAGGAAGGGCATCCAGTCAGAGCATAATGTCCGTGGTTTACAGAGGAGTAAGAAGGTACCGAGGTGAATGGGTGGACAGAGAAAAGATCAAAGTGTATGTTAAACCAATAAAGTTTTAAATTTTATTCCTGTTCCTTTTTTCTTTGATTTTAAAATGTCTTTCTTTCTTAATCTGCTTACCCTCCAGGGTTGGTTTTTCCCTCGGACTCAGCGAGGGATCCCACCTCTACCGCCTCAAGGGCAGTGTCCTGGAGCTTCAGACTTTGGGTCGGGGGATGGAGCTGAAGAGGAGGATAATTACCTCGCCCAGGTGGCCTCACCTGCTATGCTGAACAGGAGCCTTGGTGGGGGATGGGAAGATTGGAAGGTATAGACAAGGAAAAGGGAAGGAAGCGGCCGTGTCCTTAAGTTAGGTACCATCCCGGCATTTGCCTAGAGGAGAAGTGGGAAACCACGGAAATCCACTTCCAGGATGGCTGAGATGGGAATCGAACCCACCTCTCCTCAGTTGACATCCCGAGGCTGAGTCGACCCCGTTCCAGCCCTCGTTCCACTTTTCAAATTTCGTGGCAGAGCCGGGAATCGAACTCGGGCCTCCGTGGGTGGCAGCTAATCACACTAACCACTACACTAGAGAGGCGGTCTGATTTTAAAATTTGATAGATAATATGAATAGACAGCAACAAATAACAGTTAAATGGAATAACGATGAGCTCGACAGCTCTGATAACAACAATGGTTCAAATGTCAAAAATCAGGTACAATGGAGAAGATGTTCGATACAACAGTTTAAAAATGAATGAGCATGGTAGCTCTAAATGCACATTATTCAAACATTAATACAATCCAGCCTCCTCGAGGCACCAATTTCTTATCCAATTTCACACTAGGTAAACTTCGAAAATTCTCTTCACTGTCATTTCAGCTCGACACATCCGTCTATAAATAATGAGAATTTAATGGGGGCAATGAGTGCCCATTCTAAATGGCCCAGAAATACAAAAGGGAAAGTTTAGGACGATCGGCCAGAAACATAATGCTAAGAGCCAAAACACTTACACTCATTTTGAAATACACTTGAAATCCTACATGGGCTTATGGGAAGTTTCAGAGGCTAAGCCTATACTACAGAGGAGTGACTAGATGCGAAATATCAAGTTCTAAATTAGTGTTAAAAATTTAGAGTTTTAGGAAATCATAGTCACCCCTATACCAATTTGAATGGGAATTATTAGAGGGAGAACACTCTCTAACCCCTAAGTTACATATTTCCCAGAAAAGGATTTGAACAAAGTCCTTATATTTGCCTGAAAATTTACATATAAAATGAGATATTAAACTACAATTTTACATTACGAAAGAAGTTTGAAACATGTTCCTCAAATTATCTGCCTGGAGCTATCACATATTAAAAGATGTCTGCCATTACCTTGAGCTGTTGGGCCTCCTGACTACGCCGTACACACGCTTAGACTGGAGCGATGAAGGTGACAATACGGCCCTAAAGCGCCCGTCTTCTACATTAACTCAGAGGGGAAATTTCCAGAACACTCTTGAGCTAGGCAGAATGCCTGTACACACCCCCAATTTAAATGGCTACAATATTATATACAAAAATTTCTGATTGGTCCATAAGACAAGGAAGAAGGAAGCCGTAGAAGTGCTGACAACCTCAGCACATAAAAAACAAACCTCAAACACTTAAGGTTTACCAACTTAGACAATTGTAAATTCCCTTAGAAAAATTAATTTTCTGTCCTCCCGCCAGAAGGGGGTATATGGGCCCGCAGTAGAGAAATCTCAAGATTAAAAGTCCAAATATCTTCAGACACATAGTTCAGGGTTCACCGCACAGATGGCTTTCTAGAAGGCGCGCAGTTCAAATGGACGGAGAAGTTATTTTGCTCAATTATAGTAATCAATTACGTACCGAAAAGAGTGGCCGCTCGTGTTGACGCGCTACAGCTATGGAGTCAAGCAGTGCATTTCGGTGACGCGTTGGTTGGAACCCCACCTTTGGCTTTATTAAGACATTCTCATTTTCACAGCCAGTCAAATGTACGGAAAGTTCCTACTCATAAGCCACAGTCGATTTTTTCCACCTCTTTTCCCAGTATTTCATTTGTCATCATTTATTCCATCCTCATTGGATCCCCAACTGATGTTGCGTCAGGAAGGGCATTCAGACGTAACAATAAGTAATCTAAATGTATCTCACGTCATCCCCGTCACGTATCGAGAAACTGGACTAATGTGTAGGCAAACATTGTAATCATTTACATATATCAACGTTACAACCATCCACATCAGGTTTCATGTAATTCTCACAATTCCTCCTTGCTGTGAGATATCTGTTTTGTCAGTGGTGCTTGGTTTTAGGAAGCCAACGTACCTCTAGACCAAATACTTCTAAACCTTTGCTGGGAAGATTAACATCCCTTTTAATCACTTTGTATAGTTCGGACGTCGATAGTCGACAACATACTCGGTTTTATTGAAGACTACCTATCAACGATTACTTCTTAGTTATTTCATATCCAACTCTTTTTGATTTTGAAGTCCAGTTTTTCATATTAAATGGGAACAAACAACGTATGTTCAAATTACGCCACCATTTTTTGTTATTATTATTATTATTATATAATTATCGTCTTGTAAATGGTTTTTAAAATTATTCTAGGGTTTTCTAATGAGCTTTTACTGGGCTGGCTAGATTTCTTTTAAATTTCCGTTGTCATTTTCGTTTACGTGAATATATTACATTCAGCTACAGTATATTCGTAGTATTATTATTATTGCTGTTGTTTATTGGATGAAATTTATGTTAATGGTTTGACTGAGCAAAGTATGAATTGAATTAAAGTGTACTTCGTACGAAATTATATTTATTGACTAGCAAGATACCCGCGTTTCGCTAAGGTATTATATTGAAATGTATAATTGAATGCTTAAGGTTTTATATACAATCCGCCGAAATTCGCGATCTGACTCGTTTTCTGAGAGATTCCACCAAAATTCGTGATCTGACTCGTTTTTTGAGAGATTAGGCAAAGTTCCTTCCATTTTTCAATCTTTCATTCCAGCAATCGATTTCGTACTTCCCGGTCTAGGTCGAGGTATTCCACCCGGTCAGTTGGGTCCCTAAATCTTTGCAGTCTTTTCCTATAAGCATTTTTAGTATGGATCAAATCCTTGAGGAGATCCGGCCAGGTGTCGTCTTGGATGCCTTGGCGGTACTGAACCCGCAGTCGAACTGCATTCGTAGTCATCACCCGGACAGGACCCGTTTCCAGGGCGGTCCGCACACCTGGACAACAGTCCAGGACGTTATTATTATTATTATTATTATTATTATTATTATTATTATTATTATTATTATTATTATTATTATTATTATTATTATTATTATTATTATTATTATTATTGGTGTTTTGGACCACACAACAAGAAGCAAGACCGCTTCTTGGCGGTAAATTACATCTACTGCCATTGTTATTGCTGACAATGTGACCAGCAGCTATGTTGCGCGTGGGCAAGTGCGCGGTATTTCTGATGATACCTATGATATACTTCCGTGGCTTATTGAACTTACTATAGAGGTGAACAATTGCACGGTCAATAGCATTCCTATCGTTTATTTCAAAGTTGTTTCAATTTTTATTTATATGCCAGGAGAATCTACTGTAATCTAACTTTATGTTCTCCAAAAGAAAAGATGCGTCTTGAAAACGAATCCAGGAAAGATTAAAAATGATCAGTTTATGATCATAATAAGTGCATTATGAACAGTAAAATCAACTGGTCTCAACTCCTTTTTCTCTCGACCACCGTTAATTTGATTTACCCCCCCCCCCCAACGGAAAAGAAGGCGTGGTTCCGTATGTTTAAAGGGGATTTCAAATACCAATGTTCACGTTTGTTACCTTCAGTTCTGAGATATAAGAATCCCCATAAAAAGAAATAACTTTTTTCACTTCCTTTCACACCCCCTTAAATGAATTTTCCGGCAAAAAGTACTTGTTTATGTAATAGTAGAGGATCTTTTAATTACCAATTACCACGACTCTAACATTTTCAGTTTTTGAAATATGTTTCCTCATAAAAGGAATTCAACTCTTTTTCACACCCGCCCCAAGATGATTTCCCCCCCTCCCCACCAGAAATGCGTTTTCTTTGTTTTTAAAAGAGATCCAAATAACAATTTCCACGTCTGTAAAACTTTAGTTTCTATTAGATGTAAGTATCCTCATAAAATTAATTCAATTAATTTTTCAATTTTTTTACCCCCCACCCCTTCATTGGATTGTCAGAGAATACGTGTTTCTTTACTTTTAAAGCAGATTCCAAATACCAATTTTCATGTCTGCAAAATCTTTCGTTTTTAAGATAACAGTACATTAATACAAATATTCAAGTAATTTTCCACTTCCCCACCCCCCTTCATTTAGGCGGATTTCCGAAAACAACAAAATCATATATTCTTTATTTTGAAAGCAGCTTCCAAATAACAAATTTCACTTCTGTAACATCTTCAGTTTTTGAGATTAATTAATTAATTTCGTGTGGCTATTTCTAGCCGAGTGCAGACCTTGTAAGGCAGACCCTCCAATGAGGGTGGGCGGCACCTGCCATATGTAGGTAACTGCGTGTTACTGTGGTGGAGGATAGTGTTATGTGTGGTGTGTGAGTTGCAGGGATGTTGGGGACAACACAAACACCCAGCCCCCGGGCCATTGCAATTAACCAATGAAGGTTTAAATCCCCGACCGGGCCGGGAATAGAACCCGGGACCCTCTGAACCGAAGGCCAGTACGCTGACCATTCAGCCAACGAGTCGGACAGTTTTTGAGATATCAGTATCCTAATTAAAAGAATTCAGCCCATTTTTAGTCACTTTTACCACTCCACCAAGTGGTTTTTCAGAAAACAAAAAAATGCATGTTTCTTTATTTGTAATAGAGATAAAAAATATTATTTTTCAGTTTGGTAACATGTTAAGTTGTTGAGATATCCTGTAGAAATGCTCGTTTTAATATTTCACCCCCTTTTCAGATCCCCTTAAGTGGAGTTTCCAAAAAAAATCACCTATGTCTATTTACTTTATAGGAGATTCCAAATACCTATTTTCACGTCTGTAACATTTTGTTTCTGAGATATGCTGTAGATATAGTCTTTCTAAAAATTCAACCCAATTTGTCACTCCTGTTTAACCCAAATTAATTGGATTTTCCAAAAACAAAAAATACGTGTTTCTTTATTTCCAAGGAGATCCCAAATACCAGTTTTCAGGTCTGTAATGTCTCCAGTTTCTGAGATATAATTATCCTCACATAAGGCATTCAACCCCTTTTTCACTCTTTATCAGCCCTCCTATTGGCGTTTTCTGAAAACAAAAAATATAAGTTTTTTATTTTAAAAGGGATTTTTGAATACCAAGTTTTACATCTGTAAACTTTAAAACTTTTGAGATATAGATACACTCATTTTAAAAATTCACCCCCCCCCCCGTTTCACTCCACATTAATTGGATTTTCCAAAACAAAAATACGTATTTCTTTATTTTAAAGGATATCCTAAATATCAATTTTCTGGTGTGTAATATCTTCAGTTTCTGAGATATAAGTATCCTCATTTGAGGCATTCAACCCCTTTTTCACCCTTTGTCACCCCTAATATTGGGGTTTTCCGAAAACAAGAAATGTATGTTTTTTTATTTAAAGGGGGCTCTAAATACCAATGTTTACATCTGTAAACTTTAAAAGTTTTGAGATATAGATACACTCATTTTAAAAATTCACCCCCACCCCGTTTCACCCCGCATTAATTGGATTTTCCAAAACAAAAAATTGTGTATTTCTTTATTTTAAAGGATATCCTAAATACCAATTTTCAGGTCTGTAATATTTTCAGTTTCTGAGATACAATTATCCTCATTAAAGGATTCAACCCACTTTTCACCATTTTTCACCTTTCCTATTGGGATATTCCGAAAACAAAGAATATACGTGTTTCTTTATTTTTAAAGGAGATTCTAAATACCAATTTTTAGGTCTATAAACTTTTAAAGTTTTGAGATATAGATACACTCATTTTAAAAATTCACCTCTTTTCACCCTCCCATTAATTAGATTATCCATAAACCAAAAAAATGTGTTTGTTTATTTTTTAAGGAGATCACAATTACCAAATTTCAGGTCTGTAATATCTTCTGTTTCTGAGATATAACTATCCTCATTAAAGACAGTCAACCCATTTTTCACCCTTTTTCACCCTTCCTATTGGGATTTTCCGAAACAAAAAAAACGTTTTCCCTATTTTTCGAGGAGATTCTAAATACCAATTTTTATATCTGTGAACTTTCAAAGTTTAGAGGTACGGATACACTCATTTTAAAAATTCACCCCCCTTTTTACTCCCTTAGCGACGGAATATCCGAAAATCCTCCCTTAGCGAGCACCTACATTTTAATATAAATGTATCCTCAAAATGTCATTTCTTTATGTCCGGTAGTTTTGGCTCGGCGATGATGAATCAGTCAGTCAGTCAGTCAGTCAGTCAATCAGTCAGTCAGTCAGTCAGTCAGGACATGTTATTTTATATATATAGATAAAAGATAATGATAAATAAAAACGTCTGAAGTGGCCAACACGCTGCATAAATTCAGAGAATTTACTGCAGATAAGAATATCCTAACCCATATTCCAGACCATTAAATCAGAGTAACATCTTATGGGATTCATTAAAGGCTATTGCAAAAAGTGTTGAACGTTGTTCATATATTAAGTAGTGTGAATTGGGGTGATATTTTTAAATGTGTGTGCTCATTGAAGTTGGCTTGGTTAGCATTTTTACAATGTTAATTTCGATACCTTCTTTAATATTTATTGATTTGCTTTTATTTATAATCTGTAAAATTTTTACCTGTGTTGATGTCTTTGAAGTGGCGTGAGTTGTCATTTGTTTGTTCGCCGAAAGCTGAATGTCTGTTGTATTAAACTGCGCTTTTGTTTTCTTTGTATCTGGTGTGTAAATTAATCTGGCCGATGTACATTTCATTACAATTTGGTTCTTTGAATTTGAGTTCATACATTCCTGATTTAGGAAAATGGCCTTTTTTATTTAGATTATATTTACCAAATTGTTTTTGTTATTTGTTGTTTGTTCTGAATGATATTTTAAATCCTTCCTTTTCGAACACGTTAGGTATTATGTACGCGTTTTTATTCACGAAATTAAGAACCATACTTTTATCGTTTACGTGTAGGGGTGTGTTCATGTTTTTCCGTCGTTTTCTTAACAGCTGGTCTACTGTGTTAAGGACATGGTTGTTTTCTACCGCGGTTTGTTTTATTATTTCTTTTTCAAAACTGGTTTGGCACATTGGCTCTGTGTTTAGTCCTAGTTATTTATGTGAGGTTGTGTGATTGGAATCGTTGTTTATTGTGTGTGATATCTGAGTACGTTTCATACCTATCTTGTTAGACAGTTTATCGTTACTCCCACAGATCGTGATGTCCAAACTGTTGATCCTTCCATTTGTTTCTGATCCATTGCGAACTCGATTTCATTTTGCGAAGAGACTAGTGTGTGTAATAATTGTTCTATATTTGTGACGTCATTATCATACACGCATATAACGTCATCCACGTAGTTCCTCCAGTGAATTATTCCTTTCGAGCGTTGGTCGGTTAAGAGATTGTTCTCACTGCTATTTAAGAATATGATCTATATTATTCTCGATGATGGTGAACCCTTGGATAAACATTCTTTTTGTGAACATACTTTGTTGTTAAACATGAACGTGATTTGGTTTAAGGTCGTTTGTAACAGACTGATTATTTCTTCTGTTTCTTGTGATGAATTGCTTTTTCAGATTCTTTTCTATAAGTTTAACCGACTCCTCTATTGATATGTTAGTGTACAATTTGGTTATGTCAAGATATGTTTTTCCGTTGATATCTTAATAGCCGGTCTACCGTGTTGGGGAGACGGTTGTTTTCTACCGCAGTTTGTTTTATTATTTGGATTTCGTTTTCAAAATCGGTTTGGCTCATTGGATCTGTGTTTAGTCCTGCTATTTTATATGAGGATAGGTGATGGTAATGGTTGTGATTTCCGTTATTTTTAGTTTATTTTATTCTTTCGTTAGTTCTAATGGGGTTTTAAACGACCTATCTTCTTTAATTATTATTTTTTTATTTTAAAATTGTGTTGAGAAAATAGTTTACATTATTACTCGGTGCTTTTTTTTATTTACTATTAGCCTGATTGGGCATATGTGTTTGTACATTTTGGGGAGTGCTCTTAGTGTTGGTATTTTGGGGTTCCTGACTACAAGTTTCCTTCTTCTTTCTTCGTGAATATTATATCTGTTTTTAATGATTATTTTATGTTGCATTTAATGTATTCGTTGGTTTTCGTTGATCTCTTGTATTCCGTTGATACTGATGAATTCGTTAGTTTTTTGTATGTATGTATGTATGTATGTGTGTGTGTTCAGTCCTCAGCCCGAAGGCTGGTTGGATCCTAAACAGCTTCACCATTAGCTGTCATAGGTGGCCTAGGCATAGCTGAAGAGGTGTACTAGGGAAATGAGGAGCGAGGTAGTTTCATGTTGCTTTCCTACTTCAGCCAGAATTTGCTATTACATATCAGTGTGCCAAGTCTACTGAAATGCATCACCAACAGACCCCACGAGCAACATTTTTACACCATTCATAGCAGGGTCTGGCTGTGTAAGGATCTGCATCAAGAGCATCGCTCGTACCTCAGCCACTTTCACATTGTCAAATCCAAGGGTAATGCTAAGACAGATCATTGAATGTAACAAAATTGTTCTACCCACACCAGAATGCATAGTGTACTGTAAACACTAGGTCTCACAAGCAAAGGCATATTGATGTATTCGTCTTTTAACATTATGACCGTTGCATTCCCTTTATCCTCTTTTGTTACTGTTAGATTATCGATCTTTCTTTCGCTTTTATTGCTTTTTTGTAACGAGCATTGACTTTTCAAATTTGATTGGTTTCTTGAGTTTTCTAGTTTGATTATTCATAGTGCTTTGCTCGTTGTCAAGATTTTAAATATTCCTCTATGTCGTGTGGTTATGTTGTCACATGCATTTTCGACGTCTGCGATTAGTTCTTTTATTTTGTCATTCGCGTGACTTTCTTGGCAATTAAATGTTTTTCAAATCAAAGAACAAACCTGTTAGAATAATGTCTGAAAATTAATTGACAAGAACGTCACATGGATGACAACATAAAACAATCATGAACGTTGTAATTGAAGGCCACAATATAACCACACGACATACAGAAATAATAACAAAACATGACAGTCAATAAAGCACTAAGAATAAAAGACTGGAAAAATCAGCAATACAACCAAATTTTAAAAAACAAACCTCGTTACTCAAAAGCATTAACAGAAAAATAAAGAGCGATAAACTCGTATTCACGAAAGTGGATAAGGGGAACACAACAATCATAATAAAAATGATGAATGCGTGCGAAAACAAATTCATCAGTAGCAACGGACTACAAGAGATCAAACGCAAGACAACAAATAAATTTCAAAGCCACATAAATCTAGTGTTCAAAAAAGATTTAATCCTCACCAAAGACGAAAAGGGAAAGTTTTTAATCATGAACCCCAAAATCAAAACACTATGAGCAGGAGTCAAAATCATAGAAAAGCATCTGAAGGAAAGCAATTCAACACAAGAAACAGAATAAATAATCATTCAGTTAAAGAACGAAATAAACGAAAACACGTTCATGTTTAACAACAAAATATATTCGCAAAGAAAAATGATCAGGCATTATCGGGAATAATAGCGAACGGGTCGATGAACTCGTAGATGTTAGGCCACTTTAAACAATAAGCATCATCATCTATAATAGCGAACATATTCTTAAATAGCATGAGAACAATTTTTAACCGACCAATGCGCCAAAAGAATAATACACTCTAGAAGATATATGGATGACATAATATGCGTGTGTGATAATGACGTCACAAACGCAGCACACTTTCTAGACACACTAAACTCTTCACACAATGCAAAGAAGTTCATAAACGAATCGGAAACAAGTGGGAGGTCAAATTTTTGGACATCGAAGTAAAGATTAACACTTACAAGATATACTTGAAACATACTCAAACATCACTCAAAATAAACAACGATTCCAATCACCCAGCCTCATACAGATTAGTAGGGATGAACGCGATGATACATAATATGCCAATACATACCAATATATACCAATATATCCAGTATACCAATGAAACAAACCGATCTTAGCAACGAAGTACAAAAATAAAACAAATCGCTGTAGAAAACCGCCATTTTCCTAACACAGTAGACATTATATTAATAAAACAACGGGAAACATAAAAAATTCCCACCCGAAAACGATGAATATGTGGCACAAAATAGGTAACGTGTTCAAAACTGAAGATTTAAAATAGCATACAGAACGACAAACACAAATTGGTATATGTAGTCTAAATACAAATAGACTATTTTTTCTAAATCAGTAATTTATGAAGTCAAATGCCAACAACCAAATTGTAATGCCGCATACATCAGCCAGACGAAACGTTATTTGCACACCACATACAAAGAACACAAAGACTCAATTAGATGCAACTAGCACTTAGCATTCGGCGAACACATAGAAGGTGACTCACACCGCTTTACGGATATCACAGAGACAACAATTTTACACATTGCGAATAAAAGCAAACCATTGAATATTAAGGAAGGTATAAAAATTTACATTGGAAAAGTGCTATCCAGGCTAACCTCAATGATCACTTACATTAACATATTTACTGCTTTCGAACTACAAAATTTACTAAAAACATTTCACAGTTATTGCATTAGAACTTAATGAATTCCTCATAAAATCACTCTGACTGAAGGTCTGGAATGTGGGTTAAGATATTATAATCCCAAATACGCAATAATAATAATAATAATAATAATAATAATAATAATAATAATAATAATAATAATAATAATAATAATAATAATAATAATAATAATAATAATAATAATAATAATAATAATTAAATAGTGAATATATTGCACGAAAGACGTTTAGGTAAACGAAAGTCACACA
Source organism: Anabrus simplex (assembly GCF_040414725.1). Lineage (NCBI taxonomy): Eukaryota > Metazoa > Arthropoda > Insecta > Orthoptera > Tettigoniidae > Anabrus > Anabrus simplex. Next base: position 386,238,754 of record NC_090266.1, on the reverse strand, counting down.
AAGGAAAATTAGACGAAAACCAGCCAGCCCAATAAAATCTTCACTTCTATCTTGACTATTTACTGTACATATATAGTCGTAGAATCCATTAAACTTGCATACATTTAAATGTTAACGAAGATAATTTAGCTTCACAATACCCTTTAGTAAAGTCCACTTCACTCATATCAACGTAGTCCGGCTCCATGGCTGAATGGTTAGCGTATTGGCCTTTGGTACAAGGTGTCCCGGGTTCGATTCCCGGCTGGGTTGGGGATCTTAACCTTCATAGGTTAATTCCGATGGTTCTGGAACAGAGTGTAAGTCTATGTGCCGTCTTCAGCGTTAGAATTCATCATTGGTAGGGCCTCATTTTTATAGACGCGCAGGTCACCCATCAGGCGTCAACTCCAAATACCTGCACCAGGCCTCTCTGGAGGCCACACGCCATTATTATTATCATTATTATTATCATTATTATTATTATTATTATTATTTTTACATGAACGTAAGATTCCATTACAAACTCTATTATTATTATTATTATTATTATTATTATTATTATTATTATTATTATTATTATTATTATTATGATTATTATTATTATCATAAGACTTAGCGTCAATATCTTCGTCGTAGACTAATAAAATATCCCTTTATTATATTTCGAAGACTCTGTCTAGCACACTGAATTACGCACATTATGAAGAATTACGTCATATTCAACACTACACATTATGAAGAAATGCTTCCCATTTTAGTAAGCACTATGTTACACAATCTCACTCTAATTATTACCTACTCGTGAACTAATATTTGTATGTATCTTGAAGAATACCTAACACGAATGCACTAACATACGAGTATCATCGGAGCCTTAAGGATTGCGAGACCAAAACTCATTAAACGCGTGAGGAACTCGACCATTCATTCCGAAATACACACGTACGCTGTGACATATTGGTCGGTGAATTTAGAAGATTGTTTACTCAAATGGAATCATTAGAAAGTATAACTTGTCTACAAATAGAGGAATCCATTACTTTTAATATCTTCCGTAAGAATTAAGATGACTCTGTAGCAATCGAAATTATAAATGAATTATGCTGTATATCCGGAAGATCCCACTATATCTTTCATATCTTTAAATCACATAACGTTACTCACAGGTTCTGACTGTTCTATAACATACTAAATCTGCATCAGCAAAGTGAAACTACAAAAAGGAAAGGTTACATAGTATAAATCTACACACCAAAATTATGGACTTATCCTATCTGATCGCACTCCCCGTCCGTCATGTGGTGTTGGTGTCAGCGAGGATCACCTCAAATGCCGGAACACTCCCCATTTACTCTGTTATTATGTTCGATTATTGGTTCATGCGCAATGACAGCCGGTTTTCGTCTGATGACCATTGAATCTTCGAGAGTGTATTAGACATATTACATCCCACACACGACCTATAACTGTATCACTAGACAACAATACTTCGAACACAAGTTCAAGGTAGTTCTACAGCCACTGAATTATTATCACTTCGTATATCACTTCACGAACATTGAAGAAATCAAATGGAACTCCAGTCTTCACGACAATACTTTCGAGATGTACTCTTCTCTTTCATCGCAAGACTGACGTTCCGAAAAAATGGTAAATGACGAGTCCAACTAGACCAATTTCTCCATAGTTCGCTTACATCTGTCTCGGTCGACATCAACCGAAAGAGTACCAACGTCCGTATGATAATCAGCGTGTTGTTCATGTGTCCCATGATAACATTGGTGTTCGTCTAGATCTTGAAACCTGTTTTTGGGACGATGCAGCGAACATAACTTCTTATCACGACTTTTATTAAAGACTGAAATGTTAGAATCACAATACTTTCTTTGTCTCACCAGATAAAAGCTTTGGAGTTGAATTAATCTGCTTTACTTCTTCACTTCAACTTAAGTCTGCAAGCGACGTCTCATACTCGGTTTTAATACAAAAATCGTGCGGAAACTGACATCTAACAATTTCATTCTTTCCCAAAAATGCCAAGTATTCCAGTATATTATATTTACAATTATGAACTATTCATCCCTATTATAACGTCCCGTAGAAAGATGATGATTTTTTTACATAGCGCAATAATAATAATTTTCTAAGTAGATTGTACTGCAACTTCGAAGACTTCATTCGATTAATTGATTATGAATTCCACGTGATCTAATTTTAACACTACCGTATGTCCCCTACGTTCTTGGACTTAAAATAGGAGAGTGTACATACATATTTTACATTACTATAAAATATTGGAGATAGCAAGTGCAAACATTATATAAGAAGAAAACGAAAATTAGTCGATGGTATAATAAAATAATAATATGAATAATAGAAAAGAATTATTGGTATTCTTGAATTAAGGAATTAATTAGAGCATAATCTATATGTAAAAAATAACATGTCTTCACTGACTGACTGACTGACTGACTGACTGACTTACAGATTCATCACCGCCGAGCCAAACCTACTGGACATAAAGAAATGAAATTTCGGGAATACATTTATACTGGAGTGTAAGTGCTCACTAAGGGAGGATATTTGGATATATTCGGTGCTAAGGGGGTGAAAAGGGGGTTAATTTTTAAAAGGAGGACATCTATCTCTCAACAACTTAATAGTTTACAGACGTAAACATTTATATTAGGAATCCTCTTTAAAAATAAAGAAGCACGTATTTTTGTTTTCGGAAAATCCTATTAAAAGGGGTGAAAAATGGGGGAAAACGGGTTGAACACCTTTTATGAGAAGACTTATATCTCAAAAACTGAGACTTGAAAATTGGTATTTGGAATCTCCTTTGAAAATAAGGAAAGGCTTATTTTTGTGTTTTTTGGATAATCCGATGTATAGGGGTTAACAGGAGTGACAAACGGGGTGAATTTTTAAAGAGACAATATCTGCAAATTCTCTCAGACAGATCTGAAAACTGGTATTTGGAATTTCCTGTAAAAGAAAGGAAACATTTTTTTGGAATATCCACTTAAAGGGAACTAAAAAAGGTGGGTGGATTTTTACAATTAGCATATCTACATTATATCTCAAAAACTTAACATGTTGCAGACGTGAAAACTGGTATTTGGAACAGTGGCAGTTTCTGGTATAGCGAAATGGAGCAATGCACCTCCAGTTTATATCAAATTGTACTCAGCTACTTAATTTTCACGATTCCCTTGTCATTCTCAAAGCTCATGCTAAGCCCATCTGTCCGTAATATACTCGTACTGGCTTTCAATTCATGTGAGCTGCGCATAGTCTGTGGCTGGATACTCGTCTGGAATGAACCCCCATACAAGGCGACATCTCCGTCCGTGCCTAGGCGAAGGAAGCAGTGAGGTGCGGGGGGAAGTCTGTCAGCATTAAGGCAAGACCTGGAGATCGCAGAAAAGAATATCCGCGCTTTACGCATGCGCAGTATGCCACTCTCTCAAGTCTGTCGCAAGTCGTGTTGTTGGGGAAAGAAAACTGTAATAGTATGTGCCTGCCATCTGTTGTCCTTACAGGAATTTAACCGGGCAGCAGAGAATAGTGCACATAATTAGCGCTAGTGTTGAACAGCATCATTACTACCAAAAGTCATATTAATTTGCCAAATTCCAATTGATACCTTCTCCCAAATATATCAATACTTACTAAACATACATTCATTTGCCTTCTTTGGAATAATTACTTTCTTTGGAGATAAATTTAGCTTAAAAATCATTGAGGCAAAGAGTAGCGGGAAGGTAAGACCAATGAAAACGCTAATTGACCAGCTCACACTAGTTCTTAAAATTAAGTTACCAACATTGTGAAAAGTGCGAATATTCATTCCTATAGTTTCCTCGTGCTTTTCAAGTGTGAAACTAGTGTTTGTAAACGTTTGTACGTAGTAATTATCATAATTCGTAATATTATTGTACGCTGTGCAAGCATGTGAGTGTTTTTTTGCACTGCTGTGCCGTTCAGAAACTTAATTTTTAGGATATAAAGAAGTTACAATCTTTTGTCAGTGTGCGTGTGTATGTTTTTGTGCGTTGTAGTTGCGTCCACAATCTTTGTGCTCCGGAAAGGTAAGGAGCTACATAATGAGTTTGAACAGTGTCCAGATACTTAACAAGATAAACTTTTCATGTATCTCTCTCTTGAGCGAAAACTTGAGATTAAGAATGCCGGGCGTCCAATGCCTGATCTTGATACAACGAGGTAGACTAAAAGTAAAAGTAAATAAATCGTGCGTAAATTCAGAATGGATATATACAAAAGAACCAAGTGGATCTGTGGATGCGAAATTACTAACAGGTTGTTTTGTTTTCCGTGTTTATGCTTCGTGAGTGTTGAAAGCGAAGGGACTTGGACCAAAGTCGGAGTGCTAGATTTAGGACATTTGTCCCAAAAAATAAATAAACACGAAATTTCTAAATCTCATATGCTTACCCAGTTAGAATTCGATCTTCTGGTAAAACACGATATCCGGAAGAAACTTGACTGTGCCTACAGGCAGTTTGTGGAAAGACACAACGATCAAGTACGGAAGAATCGTTATGTGCCTTCAAAAATTATCAACTGTGTAAGGTTCTGTGGCGCGTGTCAGTTGGCATTGCGCGGGCATGACGAAACAAGTGAATCGTCGAATCCTGGCATATTTTGAGGCCTGGTTAATTTTAGTTCCGAAATTGACGTTGCATTAAAGCACCATCTGTCCAAAGCTACTGTTTTCAAAGGCACCTCGAAAGACATTCAGAATGAATTGCTTTCGTGCATGTTTGAAATCTGTAGGGAGAAAATAAAGAAGGAAATCACAACTGAGCACTTCATTTCGATAATCGCAGACGAGACCACCGATATATCAACTACAGCACAATTAGTTATTTTACTGCGCTACGTTCTTCCCAACGGTAAGCCAGTTGAAAGATTTTGGGGTTTCCTCTCACCCGCTAGTTATGATGCTAAGACAATAGCGGAGTGTTTAAAATCTTCTTTGAGCGATGTTGTGGATAGCCCAGATAAGTTAATTTCACGAACTTACGATGGAGCAAATGTAATGAGTGGTCGCCATTCAGGAGTGCAAGCTCTTATCAGGGAAGATTTTAAGCATGCACATTATGTTCACTGTTATGCCCACTCTTTGAACTTAGTCATGGCGCAAGCGACAAGCCAGAATACGGATGTCCGTATATTTTTGGCAGATTTAAGTGAAATCCCCAGTTCCTTTCATAACTCCCCGCAGCGATCAGGTGTACTGACCGAAGTAGTTGGTAGAAGAGTACCTCATGCTTCAAACACAAGGTGGAATTTTAAATCAAGGAACGTTGAAATAGTTTACGAGAACAGAGATGGCCTTATCGAATGCCTGGATCAACTGGAAACTACCTCTCGACAGCCTAACACCATATCGCAAGCAAGAGGTTTGCGTTTAAAATTGGAGCACCCGTTATTTCAGTTCGGGTTGGCTGTTTTCCATCAGATAATGCCTCAGGTGGACATTTTATGCAGTCAGCTACAAAAGCGAAATTCAGATCCGTTGGAAGTCAAAGGCCCACTTTCAGGTTTCGAGGCTGCTATAAAATTGGTTCGGGAAAATAAAATTGACCGTATCGCTCACGAACATGACATACTGTCCCCGCCAGTGAAGGTATCACGAGGGCCGCTGCGTAACTCGAAACGAGTTGCTGCAAAAGAAGTTTGTGACACAGTCATTCTTCAAGCAAAGGAACGGTTTCAAATCACAAACCACCTTCTTGCAGCAAACCTGTTTCAAGCTGAGAATTTCGGCAGCTTTGAGGAGCAGTTTTCCCACTCATTTCTGTACAAATTATGTGAAGCCTACCCATTTCTCGACAAACCGAAACTGAGAACCGAACTTGAAATATTATACATGAGAAATGATTTTCGAACTGTTTCTGGGGCTACGACTTTGTTGCAGTTTCTTTCAGAAAATAAGTTGCAGAGTGTCTTTGGTGAAAGCATAAAACTTTTTAATATGATTATTACTATTCCCATGACGACATCTGAAGCAGAAAGGTGCTTCTCAACCCTGAATAGAATAAAGACTTTCTTGCGCAGCACAATGACCGAGGATAGGCTTAATGCTCTTGCGATACTGTCAATTGAAAAGGACTTGGTTCGACACTCTGTAGACTTCAACGAAGCAGTTATAGATAAGTTTGCATCCCTCAAGGAGCGCAGGATGGATTCTTTGCATAAGCTGTCTGCATAGGGTAAGTCGGTTTTGAAATATTTCTTATTTTGCATGTGGTAAATATGAGCATGTATTGTCTGCCTCTCTCGTATTCGATCACATTTTAAAAACTTATATCATCTTATTTTAGGAGGTTACGGCCCACGACGGTAGAGGTGGATGGGGGAGAGTGCAATTTTTTTTCTTCTGTTGATCCCCCAGTGACAAAAGTCACGCTCCGCCACTGATTTGGAATCTCCTTTAAAAATAAGGACACACGTATTTTCTGTTTTCGGAAAACACTTCTATGGGGGGAGGGGGCGAAAGAAATGAAAAACTAGTTGAATTATTTGTATGAATATATATACCAACATATCTAAAGAAGTAACAAACGTAAAAACTGGTATTTGGAATCTCCTTTACAAATGAAGAACCACGCATTTCTGGGGTGGGGGGGGGAAGAATCAACTTGGTAGGGGGGGGGGGTGAAAACGTAGATGAATTCCTATTACGAGGATACATATATCTAAAAAACTGAAGATGTTACAGTCGTGATAATTCGTATCTGGAAGAACTTTTAAAGAAACGGGTACCGTTTTTTTTGGAAAATTCACTTAACTTAAGCGGGGAGTGTGAAAGGAAGTGAAACAAATTGAATTCCTTTCCTGCAGAAACTTATATCTCAAAATTGAAGGTTACAGACGTGGAAAATGGTATTTTGCACCTCCATGAAATATAAAGGAACCCCTTTTATGGGTGGGGTGAAACCAAACTAACGGGCTGGGGTGGAGTGAAAAAGGAGTTTAATTATTTTTGAGGAAACTTATATCTCAAAAACTGAAAATTCTACACACGTGAAAATTTGCATTTGGAACTTTCTTTCAATCTAAAGAAACACGTAATCTTTTGTCTTTGGAAAATCCACTTAAGGGGGTGAATTATATGAAAAATAGTTGAATTCTTTGTATGAGGTTACTTATATCTCAAAAACTAAGGATGTTACACACGTGTACATTTGTATTTGGAATCTCCTTTAAAAATAAAGAAACACTTTTTTGGAGGGGGGGTATCAGCTTAAGGGGCTGGGGTGAAAAAGGATTTGAATTATTTTTATGAGGTCACTTATATTTCAAAAACTGAATTTGTTAGAGGCAAGAACATTTGTATTTAGAATCTTATTTCAAAGTAAAGAAATACGTGTTCTTTTGTCTTCGAAAAACACTTAAGGGTGTGAATTGAAAAATTAGTTGAATTTTTTGTATGAGGATAATTATATCACAAAAACTAAGGATGTTAAAGACGTAAACGCTGGTATTTGGAATCTCCTTTGAACATAAAGAGACACGCACATTTGGGGAGGGGGAATGAACTTAACGGGTAGGAAGTGGGGTGAAAAAAGGAGTTGAATTATGTTTATGGGGATACTTGTCTGTCTGTCTGTCTGTCTGTCTGTCTGTCTGTCTGTCTGTCTGTCTGTCTGTCTGTCTGTTAGGTCATCAGCCCAGAGGCTGGTTGGATCCTCAAATAGCACCACCAATAGTTATGCAGTTATAAGGAAACCGCAAAAACCAATGGGAGCACCAACAAGAGGCGTACTAGGCAAGATGAGGAGTGAGGTAGTTTGCCATTGCTTTCCCCACTGGGCCAGAAAGTGTTACTGAAGCACGACTAACCCTATGAGCAACACATTTCATAACACTCAAACACACTAATCGTGCTCTGAATGTCATTACTCAGCACCACCCATACCACAGCAGCTTTCATATAGTCACAGCCATGGATGAGACTGGGACCTCGGTGGAAGCTACACTTTACTCTGGCCTGTGCGAAGTGATGGATGAAAAAGTACTGCATCCATCAAATGACAGCAGGAAAATGGGGATACTTATATCTCAAAAAGTAAAGATGTTACAGACGTGGAAATGAGTATTTGGAATTTCCTTTAAAAATAAAGAGGCACGCAATTATTTTTTTCGGAAATCGACCTAACGGATGTGGGGTTGAAAATAAAAAATGAGGAGTTGGAATATGTTTATGAGGATACATTATCTTAAAAACTGAAGCTTTTACAGAAGTGAAACTTGGTATTTTGAATTTCCTTTCAATGTAAACACGTATTTTCTTGTTTTGGAAAAGTCCACTTAAGGCGGGAGAGGTGTGGAAAGAAGTGAAGAAGAAGAAGAAGTCGAATTATTTTTATCAGTATACATTTATCTGAAAAAACTGGAGGTGTTACGGACGTAAAGACATGAAAACTGGTTTTTGGAATCTCCTTTCAAAATAATGAAACACGTATTTTTTGTTTTCTGAAAATCCGGATAAGGGGGCTGAAAGGAATTGGAAAAGCGGGTAAATTTTTAGCATGAGTACCGATATATCTACATTAGATGTCAAAAGCTTAACATGTTACAGAAAAGAAACTTGGCATTTGGAAAGTCCTATAAAAATACGGGAGCATGTACATTTTGTTTTCGGAGAAGGCACTTAACAGGGGAAGAATAGAATTGAAAAATCATTCAGTTATTTTTATTAGGATACTTATATCTGCAAAACTGAAGATGTTACTGACGTGGAAATTGGTATTTGGAATCTCCTTTAAAAGTAAAGAAACATGTATCTTTGTCTTTGGGAAATACACGTAAATGGGGGTGGGTTTGTGGGAAGGACCCATTAAGTGGTTGAATTTGCTTTTATTGGGATACATATGTATATCTGAAAAATTGAATATGTTACAGATGTGGGAATAGGTATTTGGAATCTCCTTTAAAAATAAAGAAACATGTATTTATTTTTTAGACTTGAGAGAAGAGTGTTTCTCACATGTACAGCTTCATGTCGCATGGTCATTTTAGCCCCAACAGGTAATACGACAAACACGGTTTACAAAGAATTTCTGGGGTAAATGAAAGTCAATTTTTGGGTGAGATTTTATACTTTAGGAATTTTCAGATAATGTCCTAGTACAATGCGAAGGAACGAAAACTTTGAAAAATTACGAAATCCACGCGAGCGAAGCCACGGGTCATTGCCAGCCTATGTACATAAAATAGCATGTCCTGACTGACTGACTGACTGACTGACTGACTGACTGACTGACTGACTGACTGACTGACTGACTGACAGATTCATCATGACCGAGCCAAAACTATTGGACATAAAGAAATGAAATTTTGGGAATACATTTATATTAGGGTGTAGATGCTCACTAAGGGAGGATTTTTGGAGATTCCGGCGATAAGGGGATGAACATACATACATACATACATTATTGTTATAGACCGTTATGCCTTTCAGCGTTCAGTCTGCAAGCCTCTGAGAATTTACTAAACGTCGCCAAAATCCTCGATTTGCAACTAGGGTTGTGGCCTCATTTAGTTCTATACCCCTTATCTTCAAGTCGTTAGAAACCGAGTCTAACCATCGTCGTCTTGGTCTACCTCTACTTCTCTTACCCTCTATAGCAGAGTCCATTATTCTCCTAGGTAACCTATCCTCCTCCATTCGCCTCACAGGACCCCAGCACCGAAGCCGGTTTATGCGTACAGCTTCATCCATCGAGTTAATTCCTAAATTAGCCTTGATCTCCTCATTCCGAGTACCCTCCTGCCATTGTTCCCTCCTGTTTGTACCAGCAATCATTCTTGCTACTTGAATGTCTGTTACTTCTAACTTATGAATAAGATATCCTGAGTCCACCCAGCTTTCGCTCCCGTAAAGCAAAGATAGTCTGAAAACAGACCGATGTAAAGATAGTTTCGTCTGGGAGCTGACTTCCTTCTTACAGAATACTGTTGATCGCAACTGCGAGCTCACTGCATTAGCTTTACTACACCTTGATTCAATCTCACTTAATATATAACCATCCTGGGAGAACACACAACATAAATACTTGAAATTATCGACCTGTTCTAGCTTTGTATCACCAATCTGACATTCAGTTCTGTTGAATTTCTTACCTACTGACATCAATTTTGTCTTCGAGAGGCTAATTTTCATACCGTACTCATTGCACCTATTTTCAAGTTCCAAGATATTAGACTGCAGGCTTTCGGCACAGTTTGTCATTAAGACCAAGTCGTCAGCAGAGGCCAAACTGCTTACTACATTTCCACCTAACTGAATCCCTCCCTGCCATTTTATACCTTTCAGCAGATGATCCATGTAAACTACGAACAGCAAAGGTGAAAGATTACAGCCTAGTCCAAGCCCTGTAAGTACCCTGAACCAAGAACCTATTCTACCATCAATTCCCACTGAAGCCCAATTGTCATGATAAATGCCTTTGATTGATTTTAATAATCTACCTTTAATTCAATAGTCTCCCAGTATAGTGAACACCTTTTCCCTTGGTACCCTGTCATATGCTTCCTCCAGGTCTACGAAACAAAATCACAACTGCCTATTCCTCTCGTAGCATTTTTCAATTATCTGTCGCATACTGAAAATCTGATCCTGACAGCCTCTCTGTTGTCTAAAGCCACACTGGTTTTCATCCAACTTCCTGTTAACGACTGATTGCACCCTCCCTTCCAAGATGCCAGTGAATACATTGCCTGGTATACTAATCAATGAGATACCTCGATAGTTGTTGCAATCCTTCCTGTTCCCTTGCTTATAAATAGGTGCAATTGCTGATTTTGTCCAATCTGAAGGCACCTTACCAACACTCCACGCTAATTTTACCACTCTATGTAGCCATTCTATCCCTGCCTTCCCACTATACTTCACCATTTCAGGTCTAATTTCATCTATACCTGCTGCTTTATGACAATGGATTTTATCTACCATCCCTTCCACTTCCTCAAGCATGATTTCACCAACGTCATTTTCCTCCTCCCGATGAGCTTGGCTGTTTGCAACACCACCAGGATGATTTCCTTTTACATTGGAAAGATGTTCAAAATATTCCCTCCACCTCTCCAGTGATTCCCTGGGATCTATTGTGAGTTCACCTGAATTATTCAAAACACTGTTCATTTCCTTTTCCCCCCCCTTCCTAAGATTTTTTATTAGTGTCCAGAAAGGTTTTCCTGCTGCTTGACCTAGCCTTTCCAGGTTATTACCAAAATCTTCCCATGACTTCTTTTTGTATTCAACAACTATTTGTTTCGCTCTGTTTCTTTCATCTACGTACAAATCCCTGTCTGTCTCTGCCCTTGTTTGGAGCCATTTCTGATAATTAGACAAAAGTACATGGATATGATTAGTGAGAAGTTTCGAGCAGTAGACAGTAAGCAGGTTCAGGATATAGAAAGTGAATGCGTGGCATACAGGGATATACTGTAGATATGGTAATTTTAATAATTCACCCCTTTCTCAGATCCCCTTAAGTGGATTTTCCGACAAAAAGTATGTTTCTTCAATTTTACAGGAAATTCCAAATACCAGTTTTCAAATCTGTAATATGTCACGTGTCTCAGATAATTTGTAGATATAGTTTTTTTTATTCACGTCGTTTGTCACTCCTGTTCACCCCCTATTCCACGGATTATCCAAAAACACAAAAATGCTCGTTATTTTGTTTTCAAAAGTGATACAAGTACCAATGTTCGTATCTGTAACGTCTTCAGTTTTTGAGACATAAGTCTCTTCATAAAAAGTGGTTCAACCACTTTTCCCCTTTTTCAGTCCCTTATTGGGATTTTCCTAAAACAAAAAAATACGTGTTCCTTTATTTTTAAAGGAGATTCCAAATACCAATTTTTACGTCTGTAAACTTTTAAGTTTTTGAGATAGAGATATGCTCATTTTAAAAATTCACCTCCCTTTTCACCCCCTTAGCGATGGAATATGGAAAAGTTCTCCCCTAGTGAACACCTACACCCTAACATAAATGTATCCCCAAAATTTCATTTCTTTATGTCCAGTAGTTTTGACATGTAACCAGCATGTCATTTGAAGTAATTGTATACCGTATAATGGAATGTTAGTCTTCATATAAATCAGTAAACCTAAAGGACCAACGCAGATGTAAAGTAAGCATATCAGACTCTAAGATCATGTCAGGTCGAGTGTTATGAATATAAGCATGGATGTGAAAGCCACACTGTGAATGTGATTTTGAATGAAATTTTTTCCATTTCTTGTTTGTTTATGTTTAGAGACTCATCGTTGAAACTCTGTGTGTTCAAATTGGAACAAATGGCAGTGTGAACTTAGATTAAATGTAAATCTCAGGCTTAGAAATCAGTTGAAAGCGGTAGGTCGTGGTTATATAACTGCTGGATGCAAAGAGGAATCGTCGAATGAAGTCAATCAGGTCGAAAGAAGTCTTGTGATAGAATCGTCATTTATATGCTATGAGAAAGTAGACTGATAATGTAGTTCATGTAGGACTGTGTAATTATTTCATTGTGAACTTCATATAGGAATTCGATAGAGAGCCGTTAGTGTAATATATAAACAATTAATTGACAGGCTTTGAGGACAGTAATAATGGTGTTTAGCAGCATGTTCTTCGAAGTGAAGGCGGAGCCGTGGTTGTCTGCATCTTATATATGCGCAATTTGAATCTTCGAGAGGAATTAATGAATTAGAGGGGCCTGTGATCTCCCGCATGTTCTGCACGTAGGCATCGCCTAACGAGAGAAATATATCCCCAAGGATTGTTTAGATAGTAGCCTATATGTAAGGAACATCAACAGTTATTTTATATGAGTGAGTAATCATAGTCGTTCTGATTCTTTGGACCAGATTAAAAACGACGACGCACGTTTAGGAAATCAGTAGAGGATATTAAAGAGGGAGCGTAAATTGAGATTTACAGACAGTTAATCAGCGTCGGTATGCATGGGAAACGATGAACGTGGAATAGCGGAGGTTTCTCTTGGTCAGGGTGAGTTTCCTTTTGTGTACGCTTGTGAGAATGACATGATCTTATAGGTCCATGTGCTAAAGACACATTTATTGATTTGATATGTTGTAAACACTTTTTTACTGTTGTGAATTGAAACCCACGTGAGAGTTTTATGTGATTGTATGTAATTTTATTGTGTGTGTAATTAGTTATTGCGATTTACGTATGATTATTAAGTTAAGTGTAGGTAAAGTGATTATACCCCCTAAATAATTACATAAAGACAGTTAGGACATCACCGCTGTGTCTGCGGACATAACATTTTAAGCTACTCATTTATCATGAATGAAATACAAGTCACCCAGGATTAAATCGTAGGTGTAGTTTGGTTATACTTGAGTTACTTGATTCTGAACTGATAAGTGTTTCTACGTGGGATTAAGTGTGTTGAAGGACTTGTGAACATATGTTGATATAATGTAAATTTATTTGTGTGTGTTTCTGTTTGGTCGTTTAAATGAATGCAACCTCAGAAGGCCTTTAAGCTAAGCAATAAGGAGACAATTTATTGTTAACGTTCGTTTTCTCAGATATGTTACTCCAATTGTTGTTTTCCCTTATCGACATAACGTACCTCCCTTTTCCGGTGAGAAAGATGTTGATCAAACCTACGACATTTCCTATTTTATATTACGACTCCGTCATTTACAGTGATATCTCAGATAAGTATAACACCACACTCCAGTTAGCTCAGAATACCTTTTACGTTTTGTCGTCAATGTTCGTAAATATTTCATGTGGCATCTTACTACAAGGCCTCAGAGTGGTTTAAACCCAGGGATAGATGATCATACTCAGCTGCCTAATTACTGCTGAGAGTTTTAAAATCTAATGCTCCCCGTACTTGGCTGACTCCATTGTTCTTATGAGTCAAGTGCCTGATCGGAACAATAGGTTTACAGCTAACACTCTTCATGTTCCACAGCATCGTAGGGTAAAGTACAGCAAGTCGTTGATTGTCACTCCCTCTCAATTATACAATGACCTTAAACTATATGAATGCATCAAAGTAGGACCAAAACTCAGAAAAATGTCTTAAATAATCGCTACACTTCCACTTATTAAGCCATGCAAGTGAATTTCCAACAAATTAATTAAATATTAGGAAATATCATAATCTCCTAGATATATTTTAGATGTTTAGTTTCAATCTTAATTCATCCTCGGCATTAAAATGTTCCTTAAGTTTCTCATATGCGTTCTCTTCCTTGTCAGAATAGTCAATGTTTCTAAAATGTTAAAGTTAATATTATAATCTCCTAGATGTTTAGTCTTTAATCTTTATTGATCCTCAGTATGAAAATGTATCTTACACTCTTCTATGTATTCTTGTTGTTAGATTTGGTATATTAATTGATACATTTAAGTTACAGTGGCAGTTAGCTGAAGCCAAATGGGCCTCTGGCCCTATTTGTAATTAACTTTATAAAATATATTTCTACATTTTTTATTTCGTTTAATTTGTTTTTTCTTCTTTTCAATTTGATTTTCCTACAATAAATATGGAGTCAGTAAAATTCGTTCTTCTTATTTCAAGTAGTTAATATTTTCCTTCTCCACCCTACTGAACATAAGACGAAGTGACTACGGTACAAAGAGCAGCAACAACCCCCAGAGATAAAGACGACTAAATGAGCTTGTGCTCATGATGACGAGGTCCTCAGATTCGTTGACTACAATGGTACAGTATGCAGTAATTCAGTGATATCGTTATAAGCTTCTAATAAATGTGGCAGGAGTTAGGTTCTCGGTAAATGCACATGTGCGTTTGAAAGTAGAAAGGCACGTCATAACATTTCGGATACAATGTATTGTAACCGTATCAGTCATACATATGTAGGTCGAGTCATAAGTCACGGCAACTATTTTTTTCTCGCGAACAGGAGACAGCACGGAAAATCTAAGATATGCATTTGGAAACGTACGGCATGTACTTGCGTATGATGTCACTAGATGGTGTATGTAAACAACAGTGTGGGTCTAAGCATGCCCCCAAATTCAGTGTGTGAGTGAGAGCGTCACAAAATGGAAGTCAACAAGCAGGAGCAAGGATCGTATATTAAAATAGCATTTCTCCGCGGCATAAATTCACGCCAGTACCACGCAGAGCTGCGGAAAGCATTATGTGTGCATGCCATGCCCTATAGAACAATGGCGAGGTGGTTGGAGACGTTCAAACATGCAGCGAATGGTATTCAGCGTCTGCCCCACCGCTAGCAACGCACAGTGGAGACCTTGGGTGATTATTTCGAAGGTCTGTAACCAGCGGAGACCTATCCTTTGTACGTAGTCTTGTGTATTTGCTGTCTATACATAATAAAACAATGTTTACCAATATCCTGTGTTCCGTCACTTTCCTACGAGAATCTCCTGAAGTCAGAATTTGTCTTCAGGCACTACGCATAAGTACATGCCGTATATTTCTATGAAAAGGACAAGGAAGGAGGACATATTTTGATAACTCCGCCGACTAAAAATGGCCGAAACACGGTAATGCCAACGTTCGAGCTTGATTTGAGTCGTAATATTTCTAGATAAGCGCACTAATTAGTAAGAGAAACCTCGGCATGTCATATGTTCTCATAGTAGACATATGCCAAAATTATAATTGATTATAGAGTTTCATCGTTTGTAAAACTACGCCACAAGAAGTTTATATAATCATCAGTAGCGTACCCACGCTAGCAGTGAACTCAGACTCCGGACGGGAATCCCTGAAAAGGCATCGTGTTTGATTGTAAATATCAGATAAATCGCCGATCGATTTGTTTTCCGAGCATAACCAAATTACTTAGAATTCTGAGCTACACGTTTAACCGCATAGCTGATGTCGGAGGATGCGTAGAACGGGTGATATGCAAAATGTGGCCCGCCCTCCGTTCTTCGTGTCGGGGTGAAATTAAATAATATACCACCCTGTTGGGGAAGGAAGGACTTGTCGTGATGTATTCGAGGCAGTCACACGGTCCGATGGTGTCTCAGCCTTTTATTTTTGCGGATGTTTTTTTGCTACGGGCTTTACGTCGCACCGACACATATAGGTATTATGGCGACAATGGGATAGGAAGGGCCTAGGAGTTGGAAGGAAGCGGCCGTGGCCTTAATTAAGGTACAGCCCCAGCATTTGCCTGGTGTGAAAATGGGAAACCACGGAAAACCATCTTCAGGGCTGCTGACAGTGGGATTCGAACCCACGATCTCCCGGATACAAGCTCACAGCCGCACGCCTCTACGCGCACGGCCAACTCGCCCGGTTTTGCGGATGTGCAAGTGTGTATTTGGTCGGTACGCGGTAGTAAAGATTACCTTCGAGTTTAAAGACAAAGCAAGATTACTGAAAATATGTGAAAATTCCACTAACAAACGATCGTTTCGATGTAAAAACGACCGCGTGGGCTGTATCGCCTTTATAAACTGTGTGCATAAAAAGTTAATAAATTTCATTACATGTGGTATTCATAAACTATGACTACGGAATTATAATAAGAATCCACTGTAATTGGAGTTCCATAAACTGTGACAGTGAAATTATAAGTAGAATCCACCGTAATTGGAGTTTCATAAACTGTGTTGGTGAAAGACGGGATTGAATTGAACGTCATTTAACATTAGCCTTTTCTTCCAATAGATACTGCCCGAGGACTATGAAGGTGCACAAGATGACCGCAAGATAATTTGAACCAGTGATGATGATTTAAACGTCCACCAGGGGCCTCTCCGAGGCTCGAGCCATGGATAACCCAACATGACGATGAGTACACTGATTCGAAATATTATGTTGTTTTGTAAATGCAGTGTTAATTTCGTGTAAATATGTAAATCATGTAGGATAGGATTGTAAGGGTAAAATGCATTTGATTTAATGTAGGAAGCGGCTTTGTAGTGGTCTTCATGTTTTATTAAGGACGTTAATCTAGAGGGGAATAGAAATTATTCAATAGGAGGTAAATTTCGAGCATAGACAATTTTTAATCCAGAGCAAAGCACGCGCAGGAATTCAAGATTAGATATCCGAAGGTTGAGAGTGCTTTAGATCAATAGGATAAAGTATAGATTTGTTTTTAAGATTTCAAACGGTATAATTAATATTTTTCTTTATATATTGTAATATTAACTTAATATTTGAAATTGCATGATGATATCTAAGATGCCTGTATTAGTATATGACTCCTGGGGTAATATGCACTCTTATTTTAAAGTAATTTTGCATGATAATAAGATACAGTGGTCTGTATCAATTTGTGTGATGTGTGACATGCCCGGACTCGAACAAACATCCTCCAATTTTAGATAGGGTTTCTTTTTCCTTTCAACAAGTGTGTATTTTCTTCATTTAGAATAAAGTTAATGGCTACGATCAAATACTTTTGAGATTTCATGTTTGCGTTCAGATTTTTAAGAAAACCGTAGGCCGATTCTTCTGTGCGATCGACTAGTCGTCTACCCGGGTCCTCCATGAGTAAAGGGTGTGACAGTGATAAGATGAATAGCGGCTTCACATGATTTAAAGAGAATGTATAAGCAAATGAAGCTTTTGAATATGACACAATGAATATGGCTGAAATGCTATTTACCACGATGTTTCTCGAGGAGACTGAATGCCTCGCTTTGAGAGTGTTTAAATAAAGGGTCACCAGACTAGCACTTAGAGGCACGGCCAAGCGATGACTGATTTATGGTATTGCGAGAGGGTGTGCCGGACCGTTTTCGTAAGAGAGAATTCTGCCAAGATATGTTTCGAGCCTGCACACAAATATGGGGAAACTTTGTAACTCGCGAATATAAGCTCACATTAGAAGATTCCTCTTAAATTCTTTCATATTTATTTCTGTAAAAAATATGAGTAACTGGAACGCCAGACTAGTATGTTTGTTGATTTTATTCATAATTTAGATAGGGATTATCAAAGACCCAGTTTTGTTGGCCTCCTGGGGACCACCGGTTCGAGTTCCAAGGCAAACCCTCGATTTTCTGTCATACACAATTTATTTTCCCGGGAAATACAGCTAGTCATATTTGTTCATTCCCAATGGAGTTTTGTAGGGTGTGTGCTTATTTTTTTAATGTGTTCTTTCAGGATTATTTATGTTGTATTGAGCCATCACCTAGATGCATCAATACATATAATATGGTAATCATATCAACGCAAACATTAGTCGCATACAAGAAGCAGGGTACGAACTCTGAAGGTCCGTCATAACTGAGCTTGGCGCAGCGCGGCATGAAATTTTCCAGAGGCTAGCATTCCAGTTTGAATTCAAAGCGAGACGTTGTCTTAGCTACTAGGCACGCCACCCGCACTCCAACTTTCAACTTCATCTAATTTGTGTGTGGGAGTGGTTAGATTTGAACGAAGGGAACTCCACTACAAGATTTCAGGATGACCAACTTCGAATTCACAGTAACGTATCTCGAGATTTACAACGATCGTTTAGCCACTAAGCTAGAATTCCATAGTTCCAAACTCACTGTCACCTGCAGATATAATTATTAATCACTCCTGGATCACAATAATGTTTACTTGAGTTTTTATTTAATAATTTTATTTAAATGAATAGTCGTTGAGAATGCGAGTATCAGTCAACCGTCTCGCAGCCAGTGTTAGGTGGGGAAGTACCTCGTGCTACAAAAAGAGATAGACAGTTTATTTAAGGTCCCTTGGAGCGCAGAGCTTTCTAATTCTTCTGAAGTTTGTGATGCGAGTAGCACGTAGAGCGCGGATGTGAAACTCCTTTGTGTTTAAGACTTCATTTCCTAATTTAATATTTCCTGCATCCTTCGTTCGACTACACTCTCAGATAAAATAACAATAGCATCAGCAATTCTCAAGGTTTTGATTTCCTCTCCCTGGATTATGATCCCCTTTCCAAATTCCTCTTCGATTTCCTTTACTGCCCGTTCTATGTAAACATTGAAAAGGAGGGGGGGAAACTGCAGCCTTGCCTCACTGCTTTCAGGATTGCTGCTTCTTTCTCAAATCCATCGATTCTTATCACTGCAGACTGATTTTTATACAGATTGTAGATAATTCTTCGTTCTCGGTATCCGACCCCAATCACCTTCAGAATCGTAAATAGCTTGGTCCATTCAACATTATCGAATGCCTTTTCTAGATCGATGAATTCCACGTACGTGGGCTTGTCCTTCTTGATTCGATCCTCTAAGATCAGACGTAAAGTCAGGATTGCTTCACGTGTTCCTACATTTCTTCTGAAGCCAAATTTATCTTCTCCCAACTCAGCTTCAACTTGTTTTTCCATTCTTCTGTAAATAATACGTGTAAAAATTTTGCAGGTGTGAGATACTAAACTATTGGTGCGAACGTTTACACACCTGTCAGCACCGGCTTTGTTGGGAATAGGTACAACAACATTCTGACGAAAATTGGATGGGACTTCTCCTATCTCACACATCCTACACACTAAATGGAATAACCTTGCCATGCTGGTTTCTCCTAAGACTGTCAGTAATTCAGAGGGAATGTCATCAATTCCAGGTGCCTTGTTCCTATTTAGGTCGCTCACAGCTCTGTCAAACTCTAACCCCAAAATTGGGTCTCCCATTTCATCAGCATTAACAGCCTCTTCTTGTTCCAGAACCAAATTAACCTCATCTTTACCTTGATACAACTGTTGGATATGTTCCTGCCATCTTTCTGCTTTGTCTTCTTTCCCTAGAAGTGGCTTTCTATCTGAGCTCTTAATGTTCATACACCTAGATTTCCTTTCTCCAAAGCTTTCCTTGATTTCCTGTATGCAGCATCTACATTTCCTAGAACCATACAACCTTCGACATCCTTGCACTTCTCCTTCAGCCATTCTTCCTTAGCTACCTTGCACTTTCCATCCACTTCATTCTTTAATCGCCTGTATTGTTTCCTGCCCTCTTCATTTCTAGCATTTTTGTATTTTCGTCGTTCATCGATCAGGTCTAGTATCTCCTGACTTAGTTGATATTTTCTTCCTTCCTAACATTTCTTCAGCATCCCTACTGACTTCATTTTTCATGAATATCCACTCTTCCTCTATTGTGTTTCCTTCAGCCTTTTCATTTAGTCCTCGTGCAACATGTTCCTTGAAACAATCCCTCATACTCTTTTCTTTCAACTTGTCCATATCTCATCTTTTTTGCATTCTTTCCTTTCTTCAATATCTTCAGCTTCATATGGCATTTCATGACCAACAAGTTGTGGTCAGAGTCCACGTCTGCTCCTGGGAAAGTTTTGCTATCCAACACCCGGATTCTGAATCTCTGCCCAATCATAATGAATTATATTTGATACATTCCAGTGTCTCCAGGTCTCGTCCACGAATACAGCCGTCGTTTTTGGTGTTTGAACCAAGTATTGGCAAGGACTAAATTATGATCAATGCAGAATTCAACCAGCCGACTTCCTCTTTCGTTCCTTTGTCCCAATCCGAATTCTCCTACTGTATTACCTTCTCTTCCTTGGCCTACCACTGCATTCCAGTCTCCCATCACAATTAGATTCTCATCACCTTTTACATATTGAATTAAATCTTCTATCTCTTCATATATTCTTTCGAAATCCTCATCATCCGCTGAGCTAGTAGGCATATAGACCTGGACTATTGTGGTGGGCATTGGTTTGGTGTCTATCTTGACGACAATTATTTTTTCACTATGCTGGTCGTAGTGGCTTAAACGCTGCCCTATTTTCTTATTCATTATTAAACCAACTCCTGCATTTCCCCTGTTTGAGTTTGAATTGATAATTCGGTAGTCGCCTGACCAAAAATCCTGTTCTTCCTGCCAACGTACTTCACTTATACCAACTACATCTAACTTTATCCATCTCCCTTTTCAGATTCTCTAATCTACCACAACGATTCAAACTTCTAACATTCCACGCTCCGACTTGCAGAATGTCAGTATCCATCTTCCTGATGATCGCCCCCTCTCGTGTAGTCCCCAACCGGAGATCCGAATGGGGGACTAGTTTACCTCCGCAATATTTTACCCAGGAGGAAACCATCATCAGTACATCATTCATACAGAGAGAGCTGAATGTCCTCGGGAGTTAATTACGGCTGTAGTTTCCCGTTGCTTTCTGCCGTGTAGCAGTATCAACACAGCTAAGCCATGTTGAGCATTATTACAAGGCCACATCAGTCAATCATCTAGACAGCCGCACTTGCAACTTCCGAAATGCTGCTACCCCTCTTTCGATTAACCATTCCTTAGTCTGGTCTCTCAACAGATACCCATTCGATATGGTTGCACCTGCGGCTCGGCTATCTGCTTCATTGGGGCACGTAAGCCTCCCCACCGCGGCAAGGTCACATGGTTCGCTGGGGAGGGTGGGACGAGATATTGGGCGTTATAGAAGTGATAGTTTGGCTATGTAGATTCATTGGGTTTCGCTTCACTGGATATTTCGTGGATATGAATGTTTGAATAGTGAGACGGTAGGCGATTTCTGGGCCTCACCCTAGAATTACGGTGTGGATTTTTGTGATGGTGATGATTATTGTTGGGCGATATTCACGTAAAGCTAGACGTGTGCTGAATTCATGGTATTATTTTTCCAAACTTCATTGCGTATGTCAAGATCATGTTTGAGTCGTGGATTGTGTAGCCATGTGTTATTTATTTTCAATTTTGCATTTTATTGACAAGATGAGGACTTAGTTGCATTTCCAGACTTGCGTTCATTCTGTGGAAAGTTTCGTTTCATTGTGTGCTATAGCTTCGACAAAGTTTCCAGCTGAATATCAAAGAGTGTGTTTGAAGTTGCGACTTCGCCTGACATTTTAGAGGATGAGTATACATCCCAGTTTCCACTCGACAATAGATTTAGGACGTTACGCGTATCATAGCAGTATACTGATGAGTAGACATCCCCATTTACGCTCAACGATAGGTTTAGGAATGTGTGAGTGTATATATAGTCCTTAGTGTTAGGGTGTGTAGACACTATGTAGGCTTGACGATAGGTTTAGGGTGTCGTCTGTATATATTGAAGTCTTAGGTTAGGTGTTTTGCGAAGTGACTTGATCGATGGTAGTATCTGCAGTAGTGTATGTAATGCGAAAGTGTTAGCAAAGTAATATTGAGCCCATGTTTCGGCACAACCCTTACCAGCTGGAAGGTGTTTACATAAGATTATTGAACCACTAGTGGCATGAATGTGTGGGTTGTCCAACACTGGATACTGAACTAACGGTGATTGATATTATTGCTGTTTGCCACGCGCGTTTGAGTTCATTGAACTTTAGTATTTTCTTTTAGTCTTGATTTAATTATTTTGTCGTTCAGACGTCCGATTGCTTTTTTAGTGTGCGTGTTGACACTTAGCTTATTTATGTGAGACTTGAGTTACGAATGCGGTTGCGATTCGTCAGCTGGGAATAGATTTTATTTTCAATTTTCGTTCCTTCATTTTTATAATAGTTGACTCTGGTCTATCAATAACTTGTAGTTAGTTTATTGGGACAAACAATAATGGATCTGTAATGGTAGTCATAGTTGTAAAGGAAAGCATTCCCAAGATTGTTTTGTTATTTTTGATTTTATTTTATCATGTGGACTTGTAAGTTTATTAAACATAAAGTATTCGTTTATATCCTGAATGTTGGTTTTTATAAGAATAATTTTCAAGTAATTTACCACTTTTTCTTTAACTTCAGTGTTTGGCATTTCTCCTAAATGCATGATGAATAAGTGTTTCCTGCATTTCGCAGTTTTGTTCCTTCAGAACGACGTAACGTAAGATCCTCTCCGATCGGTTGTTGTTGGTTCCTTCTGAACAGCTGTTTGGGTGATGCACATTTGAGCATCGGGATTATTCTATAACGTAAGGGTGTCACGAGATGACAATGCATGGTGGAATTTTATTTTTAGTTATGACTGCAGCTGATAACTTGTAGTGAACACCATGCTTTCCAGTCGTATTTCGCAACCTATCCAAAGCAACTGATAGTCAATTTGGTTCGATTAAGGGTCCATTCGGCGGGTGTTGCCATATCCGACAGGGTATTTGACTGGTGGATAACCTTAATTAAATGTAAATCTGGAACTCTACTTGTTGAAGGTCAGATTCTCCACGGATCGTGTGGATTAATTCTCAGTTATCGTTTGGATCAATAGGTGCCCGATTTTCAGGATTTCTTTTCATTTTTCTAGTTTTCGCCGTCCACTAATCTGTGATATTTCTACTTTTCTTCGAAGAAAGTATTCGATAAACGTAACTGATAAAACCCACGTAATGCAATGTGACTGCGTTGAAACGTTAAATGATTAAAATTTTCTGGATGAATGATCTTATAACGTTTTTTAATGCATTTTGATAATTCAATAAAAGTTAGTAAGCACATATTTGCTCCTCATTTCAAGTAGTTAGGGTCTCTTCTGAACCCCATCGTTTGGTTCCCGCTAAGACCCCAAGATTTAAGAGTTCGATATTGCTCGACTGAAGCAGCTGTGGCCGACCAACGATGGCATGGTAAGTTTAAGGGTTCGATATGTCCATTCTTCCTGCCAAAATACTCATTAGTATAAGTTTAGATTAGTTTTGAGTCGCCCATATTCAACGAACAGGACCACCGCTTTACCGAACCCTGCGTCTAGTCGGCACCAAGGACAGGAAATGGCACAGTATGTCAGAATTAGAGTGGGGGTTCTGCCCCGTGGTTTTGGTCCTCGTGTTCATTGCGATGTGGGTTCGATTCCGGACCCGACATCTGTTTAATTTTCTTGTTTGATGTGTCATGTCTACTAGTGCTATTTTTATTTTTGTTTATCAATTTGGAGTGTAGGCGACCACTCAAGGTTGCCTCCGATTTTTGCGTAAGTAGTGTATTTCTTCCGAGAGTGAAGAATGCGTTTGATGAAAAACCGTCGCATTTACAAAGATAGTCCATTAATAATGTACATTTCAAATTAGTGTGTTTTAAATGATCTCGGCGTATTTATCGACGTGTCATGAAAGAAAAGAATGCTCAAATCAGTTTAATTTTTAAATGAACGGAGTGATATCTTCAAGATTATGTATTCAGTCCATCCGATAATGTACAGTTTTGATTTCATATTATTGCTATTCAGGGTTATATTGGATAAATTGTGTGTTTTAACAAGATAGACTGAAATGTGTTAAAAGGGTTTTCTGCTTATCATTTGCCGTAGTTAAATGCATCCTAGTTCTTTCCGTTCTCTTTTGTCTGTAAGTTAGTTGTAGAATTTTATTTGGTAGTATGCCGCGAACGAACCATGGCCCTGGGAGGCCGGATGTTATATTATCGGAACGGATTGATGTGCGGTTGAACCTCGCATGGTCGGAACAGCATTTGTTCACCCATCAGTATGGATTTAATTTTTTCTTTCCAGATGAGGTGGCATTTGACTCTAGACTGAAAAAGTCCCATGCCATCAGGCGCCGTGGCGTATGGTCCCATATGGCTGTGGCCCGTTTTGGGGCATACTTGATGCCGTCTGGTTCCATGGGTCAAAGGGTTTATGGTGGCATGGTTCCAGTCTGTCTGGAGGTTCCGTACCTTAAGGCCAAAATAGCGGTGATAAACCGAAATTGGCTTTGATTTTTTATTTAAGTATACATGATTTCGGTTTAAAGGCAGTGGATCACAAGAACATTTCGAACATATATTTTTTTACATATGCACAGTTATGCGTGATAATATTTGACAAAATTTGTTTACTATCACTCATCCCAACACAAGATAACAATAAGGATGGAATTAAACGACAACACTTGGCGAATTCGGTAATAAAGGAAGTAAAATTTGGCAGTAAGGACCTTTCTTCATCTACCACCCATGGATTGTACATGGACAATTTAAGAATAAATAAATAATATTATTGGGTAGCCTCCGTAGCTCAGGCTTCAGCCCGCCAAACTCCCATCGCTGGATTCCGTGGATCAAATCCGGGTCACTCCATATGAGAGTTGGGCTGGAAAAAGTATAGGCGGTACAAGTTTTTCTCCGGGTATTTCGGGTTTCCCTGTCATTTTTATTCAAGCAACACTCTCCAATATCATTGCATCTGTCATTCAATATTAATCATTGCCCCAGAGGGGTGCGACATGATTCGGAAGCCGGCAAAATTCCTATCCTCGCCGCTAGATGTGGGTTTCCCTTATTCCATTCCTGACCCGGTCAAATGACTGGAAATAGGCGTAGATTTTCATTTTCACATAATAATATTATTAAGTAAAAGATAAAGGAGAAACGTGAAAATATATATGACAGTCGTGATGTTGCTAGTTGTGAAGATATGCATATGAAGCTATCCTACAATATATGACGTATTTAAAGTGTAGGAAATACTTTGTAGCAGCGTACAAAAAATTCAGTTTGATTAATCATTGAACATAGAGTAAGTCCAAGTGTGATTTATGAGATACAAGGAAGCCAATTTTATTTCAATTATTTAATTATATTTTAACGTTTGTCTTTCAGGAATATCTTTAGCAGCACTATCAACTGCATGTATCAGTAAAGATTACAGTAAATGAAAACTCTCACCCCAGTAGGTGGTCATCCATGATTGGCAGAGAAGGGTATTCTATTCATTCATCTCACCTCTGTCTGTCCTAAATGTAAATCGCGTCCGGGGAGCACCTAATACTTTCCGATACTGAATTACTGAAGTTTTTTTTCGATTTACTCCAGTCTGGTGGGGACTGTGTAGTTGGTGGATGATCTATTGCACACTGACCGACTACACTACTTTGTAATTAAGTCCAAGACTTACATTAAGCAAAATAGTGTCTGGAGTAGTTGCTTCCCACATGCACACTTGTGTGGCAAGGTCAGCAGCGTACGACAAATGCAAGGCGCACTAAGGGGCACGTGGGCTGAATGTTCGCGTGAGACCGGACCAAGGGGGATTAGCATGCGTCCTCTCCTTGTACGGACAGTCTCAATGAACATACACTCCACTCAACACTCAGGAGGCCCTGCCTGCTTCCAGCTCCAACGATTGCCCTTTCATATTTGTTTCTACAACCTTTGATATACTGGGCTGAAGACAAGAAAATTATCTTCACCTTTATAGACGAGCACACCATAACATTTTTGATGAGAAGTGTGGGAATCATTACAAAATTATTTCATTCTTGAGTAGGATGAATTTCGATACCTGCATTGAGTTTACTTCATTCGGTATATTCCATAGCCTGCCAGACAAACAACATGAAAATCTCCTAACAGCCAACTTGTTATAGTTTCTTTTCGTTCTCTTTAGCCACATCGGATACGCGCGTTTTTATGTGTTTATTTATTGAAAGGTTAAATAATATATTGACACTTTGTAAAATAAATTCGAGGTTAATATTCTTTGAATATTGCAACGGCCTAATTATAAGCCTCTATATTTTTCGATAAATTAATTATAATATAATGTGTGTACGATAAAAATAGCAGCATAAATAAAAATAACAATTATTGTTATCAATACTAATAAAATTATTAATGATAATATTAGTAGCAATGTAAAATAAGGATATATTTTTAATAATTTACGACTTACTGTAAATGCATTAATTCCATATATGTGTCAGTGTTAGTTTAGTTTAAGAGAAGGTTTCATATCCTTAACTATGGCAACGAAAACAAGGCAAATAACTAAATAAAATACATTTAATAAATCAATTAAGTGATTACAGTTGTTGTACGTGGACGTTTTAATTAGCATGTGTTACACAACAACAGTTCAGAGGCCCCTTCTGATTTTCCAACACACATGGCTTGGATTTAGTTGAAAATTCTGTGCCATGTACCACAGTTCACTAACAATAAAGGTTTCCACCACCCATACTTTTTGCATAACACTGAAATTTCGAATATATTGTCCGTATATAGTCGTGCGAACTGCTTGAAAAACGCCGGTCCGTGTTTGGTGTACCGTATCGTGAGTCTTGGAAGTAAAGGTGATTCCTAGAGTTCTGTAGCGTTTTACAGTAGGTATCCATGGAGATGTTGTGGACCAGGGTCCGAATGGTAATATGGCTGATTACTGCACGCTTAATTCTGCAGCCGATTGCAACTCATAGTTGTGTATTAAGGTTTTTAGTGCTGCAATTTGGTTGGTATCGCTCAAGATGACCGTGATATCATCGGCATAAACTTGTGCTTTCATTGTAGCTGTTCGAAGCTGTATCCCAGGCAAGTGTGTTGTGAGTTGTCTCTATGCAAAATGGTGGAGATTGGACAAGCCTTTCTTATTGACTTCCTGATCTTGATTGCCTTTGTATGATAACAATTAGTTTGAATTTTCGATATTGCACCGTGATATAACTTCGGGTAGTGTAGTTACTATTCTGCCAGGAAAGGCTAATTTATGTTAATCCAACCAAAAGTAGGAATGTGTTACTTTATCGAAGGCTTTTGCAAAATCGAAGCTGGTGAATGCCGCTGCAGTGTTAGCTCCTTTCAGCATGTGGAGTATAAAACTGCGTAGATTAGAAAGGCCTGTAATAATGTTTGAACGACTAGTAACACTGTGTTTCTCAGCTCTTAGGATGTGAGGGAGTGCTTATTTCATACGTGACGCTAAGATCTTTGCCATGATCATATAGCCTGTATTAATGAGTATTAAAGTTCGAAAATCAGATAAATATTTAGGATGACTATTTTTGACATTAGCTCTATGATACTTTGTGCTGTGTCAAGGTTTTGATCTATTTGCGCAAACAATTCCTGAAAGAGAAGCAACAAATCGTGTTTTAACAAGTGCCAAAATTGTTTGTAGAATTCGAAAGAAATTAAGCCTGGCCCAGGGATTTTGTTCCTATTGCACGACTGTATTGCTTGTTCTAGTTCATCCTCTATTAGCCCAGTTGCGAGGTGGACAGCATCTTCAAGGTTCCAGCTGAGATTGCAAAGATTCTACAAACGTACAGTTTGCGTTGATAGGCTGACCAACATCCTATTCGAACGTGTTAGAAAATGCGTGGTAAATTCACGAAAGACATTAGGTGTTCCTGATATCTCGCCATCCGCCGACTGCAATTTTGTTATGAATCTTTTTCTTCCCTGCTGGACCTCCTTAGCAATATGATAGAGTGTCGTACTTTCTTCTTCCACCATTGACGGTATGCGAGATCACGTCTTAACTCCGTCCAGTATTTGCTGCTGCTTAGGACATATGATGTGCTTAATTTCTGATATACGATGCTGGACGTCATGACCTTGCTGTTGTAGTCGGCTATAATTATAAAGGATAAAGGGCCTCATGATAAAACGTCCCGATACCACCACTGCAGGATAGAAGTGTAGTGACGTTTGCGCTTAACAATCTAGTCCCATTTTGTTGGAAAATTCTAATTTGTTTCCGGTGAGTATAGCAAATTGTTGCTCAGTTTCCAATAATCCATTCCCATTAAAGGGACCGTGTTTTTTATTTATTTTATTGATCCTCCGAATGTAATACACAATTAAATTCTCCTGCAAGTCTACTGTTATTGGTCAATGAAGGATACGTGAATTACATTGATGCTATTGATGGCCATGTGTAAGGATGAAGAAACCTATATTGTATCTATTCTAGATGCTGATGTACCACAATGGAAAGTAAATTCTCATAGTACTTATGAATGTATTGCTATATATCCGTCAAGTGTAAGCCTGTACTCAGTTCTTGCAATGTAACTGATTTGATCCTCAGAATGTAAAACACCGAGATCGATAGCTGCAGTCGCTTAAGTGCGGCCAGTATCCAGTATTCGGGAGATAGTAGGTTCGAACCCCACTGTCAGCAGCCTGAAAATGGTTTTCCGTGTTTTCCCATTTTCACACCAGGCAAATGCTGGGGCTGTACCTTAATTAAGGCCACGGCCGCTTCCTAACCACTCCTAGCCCTTTCCCGTCCCATTGCCGCCATAAGACCTATCTGTGTCGGTGCGACGTAAAGCAACTAGCAAAAAAAGAAAAAGAATGTAATACACAATTAAAACCTCCTGCAGGTATGATGTCAGAAGCACGGGTGAGATGGATGTTAAATTATTCTCTAAAAAAATGCTCTCGATCTGTTCTATGGCTTGAACCAGAGGGACTGTACACATTCATCAGAAGAGCGTTACCTTATAAGGCAGATACCACGCGTCCACTCGGACTTGCAATGAAGTCTGTCAGTTATAACCCAGGACGGTACACTGTTGCTGTACCCCTTGTATTGTCCCAAGTTGACTAAGTATTCGTACGGATGTAGGATGTTTAAATTGGGTACGCACACTTTTTATAAAAATAATATATCGATATCATTGAAAATCACCAGCTTGGCTACGCTAACTATACCATTGATATTACCAGATATTACTGAGCGAAGAAGAACGGTAACAACATAATGCAAAATTCTTGTATTACGTATATAATATAAGAGTCAGTTTCGGCTGTCAGTATTGTGTCAAGATACACAGTAGATTGAGTATACTGGTAATAATGTAATTCTTCTAAGACAGGAGCACATTGCAAATCAAAAGCCTGTAGCGATTCAGATGAATGAGCACTGTACTTGGAACGCATATTCTTTATGAATTCAGGCACCTGATCGTTTTGCCCTCTTTGGTAAGAAGCGTGCAAAATGGATATAATTGGACCTGGGCTAGGATAAGTTGTCATATGAGAGCGATCTTCTCTCATCTGGTGAACTTCTTGGCCCTTCACTTTTGAAGTGACACCTTGTTTGTCTTGTGTTCGCAATCGGGGGTCCTTCTCACTAACATGTATCTCATTTTTCTTTGTTGATTTTTATGCTTCCTTACTTTGTAAGATTGCCTCTCTGTTAACATTAGAATTGTCAGATGTACCGCTTAAGGCCATTTCTTCTTGAGCGATCTCCGACCATTTAGGTATTTTACGTGAACCATCATTTTGATTTAGTTCGTTATCTATCACCGCTTGTGCAGTGGATGTGATTGCTATATTATAAAGAAGATCCGGGGGTTACATTTCTAGTATATAATTTGTTGACCTGCATGTGAGAATTTATCACGGGCTGGCTCGTTCTGTCCACTGCTGCAGGCTAGCCAGCCAATTTTGGAAAGCCCTTGTCATGCTGCTTTCCGAACTTTGTCCGCAATTTTCATCTATAAAGTAGTTAGTGACTTCTGAGTCAGGGTATTGGCTGGGAGTATGAATAAGTTCCATACTCGCCATAGCATTGTATTGATTCCGACAGTCAATACGAAGATGGTCCGAGGTATTACAAATTGAACAAGTTTTATCTTGCCTGTCTTAACGTACATGTCCACGGTGACCCTATATGGCAAAATATGATGAAATCTATTGCTTGAATTCTATTTGAATTCGCTTAGTACCGTCATCTAGAGATAATTTGTAATAATAACACCAGTATTCGTTAGTGATACTCTTAGCTATTTCAAATTTAGAAGAATGATATCGGATTTTATGCTTGGACAACTCAGGCTGCATATTAAATAATACGATATTTATTTCCTTGCCTCCATTCCTGCTGTGGTTATTTCTACTGGTATACTTTCATCACTAAACAACGTAAGTCTGTCGAGGTCAGAGAATTTGTTCAGGAGCCTGTCCAAAATACTTAGCGATATTACCTTGATATATTGTTAGCTGAGAACAATAGCAACGTAACTAAAATTAGCAGTTCTGAGAAAATTGTTTTCGAAGTTTTGGCGCAACTTCAATCATTAATTCCGCCATCACCGTTCAATGTTTTTAAATATGTATTTTTATTTACAGACAGTACTTTTCAAGTTAGCATAATATGAATGTGTTTTTGCACTTTAGTAAATGTTTTTGGCTTTCTTGTTTTACGTCGATAATGAATTAGTTGGTGTCGTATTTCAAGAATATATGGATCCAATAATAACGTAATAAATGTTATTTATCCTTACAGAATTGCTTACTCCCCAGAAAGACCACATATATTGACAGGATTATGCAACCAGTGCATGAGAATCAAAAACAGATAAGTTCATTTGATAAAGCAGGGAAAGACAACATTATTCCTTATACTTCAGATTTCTCACTGAATAAACTCAAAAATGAATTATCGTACAGGAAGTAAAAATACAGGGAGTCACATGAAACCAAACGATAAACTAATTGAAATTATGATGAAAATGCAAGTAATGTATGTCAGTCCACATTGATGAAACAGATTTTTGAATCCTATTCGCATTCTAAATTGCAA
Organism: Anabrus simplex; assembly: GCF_040414725.1. Taxonomy (NCBI): domain Eukaryota; kingdom Metazoa; phylum Arthropoda; class Insecta; order Orthoptera; family Tettigoniidae; genus Anabrus; species Anabrus simplex. The sequence continues at coordinate 386,207,561 of NC_090266.1, read as the reverse complement.
GAAAGAAAAGCTTGGACAGACGGTATGAATCTATTGCGGATGAGGCTCTGTAAGTCCTCACATTTCTTCTTCAGGATTGGCAGAGGTCCGAGGTAAGCTAGGATTAATCCATAACTTTCAATATGATTTGCATCGTTCCATTCTTTCGGCGGATTTTTAGCGGCATAAATTCATCTCCAGTGTAAGAGCCTCCGTAGAAGTAGCTGTCCAGATGGTCCTTGGTGACTTTCAGCATTACGATGCTACCGAAATTAAAATTTCTCTCCATCAGTGTTTACAATGAAGTGAGAGTTGGTCAAATGAGATGTAATTTTCTTCAAATCAACGAAATCAGTGATAGCCATTTCGTTTACTCTAAGTGACCTTAGAATTTTCTTTGAACTACTGATTAAAGCTGAATAGTGGGCTGGTACATAAATGGGTACAGATTTCAAGGCTCTTTAATATTTATTTCAATAACGAAATTTCAGGATTCACCTTCAATTTGACTCTATCCAGCTTCAAGGAACTTCACGGTAATGATTTAGATTTCGTAAAAGGCTAGCAAGTACATGAATGCAGATACTATAAAATTATTCTTCCCCTGTCCAATACATTTTTCTGAATAGAGAACTATTTGTAAATCCAGAATGTTAACTCGGCTAGTTCGTTACTGGTTTATGTGCACATCAGTCACTAGTGAAGCTAACTCGCATCTCGTCACACGGCAACAGATTGCCACACTCTGCGTCTCTCATGCACGGAGAGGGGGATGATTGCCCTCGCTGCAATACTGACGTTGAGCGCTCTGTAGCAGCGCAAGGCCATGCGAAATTTGGGCGTATTTTGCATCATAGAGAGGAGTATGTTCTGAGATTTTTATCGATTTAACTCAAAATAAGCGATTTTTGAGTTACGTCACTATCGTTCTCAGCTAACGATATACAAAGCTGGATGGTGCGTCAAGCTGCAGAGCGTCCAGTTGGTCTGCAGTAATCTTCAGGGTTTTCGCAACAAATCTGCAAACTTTTGTTACTGATGGTCGAGTCAGATTCCGTTGGAATGAAGATTTTTATATTTTTCTCCTTATATCAGTAACCTGCATGTTTTCTTTCTAAAATTACTTGTTATACACTTTAACAAACAAGGAGGACTAGTAAACAGTTCTCGATGCACTAGACTTCCGCTCACACCAATATGCTCTTTGTTTGGGAAGTCACTGATGAGCGAAACTGTTCTGTCATGACCGTTCTGTCCGCACATATGAAATGCTTATTTAAGCTTTCTGTGTAAATATATACTAGAGCACTCGTACTGCATCAGATGCTAGCGATGTCACCTACAATCTGGTGATTGTGAGTGAATATGTGATACGGCAACTGAGCTCTCGCTGCTGTAGAGCGGGTTGTGGCCATCACAGGCTGAATATTCGTGCTGTATAGATTAAAATGCGAAGGGACTTACGTAAGTGCCCCAAAAATAGTTAGTGTATTGTTTGCTTTATTGACGTGCAATCTTCGTGTAGTGTACAGTATTTATTACATTTATGGTTTATTCCCAAAAGAATTAAATTATATGTCTTAATTTTAATTAATTAATAGTTCATACTTCCGTAAAGAAGATTGAAGAATGGCTAAGGAACGCAGGTGTAGTGACTGTAGGTGCGAGTTGGGCATTAAGTAGGTTGAGTGCAGAGTTTTACAGTTTGATGGAGATTATAATGATTCTAACAGAGGACAGGAATGAAGGCAGATCTACCTGAAACAATGTACTGGATACTGCTGGTATATTAGAGGGAGAAGAAGGAAGGGGAGAAAGTGTGAGAGACACTCAGGCTAACGTTTTAAAGCGAGGAAATTGAGGGACAAGGGGTGGCAACGGGGAGAGGTATGAGCCACTGCAGCTAGAACAGCGGAGGGAAGAACAGGAACAGTGAAGTTTTACAGAGGAGGGGGAGGCAAGAGGATTGGAAAGATAGCAAGGGGTAACGTAGAGTAGATGATAGGAAGACAGCGGTGAAATGGGGTCATGACTGCGAGAAAAGGGTGCAGAAATTATTGTACGTTCTACAGTCATCACGGAAGATAAGAGAGACCAAGTCAAGAGAGGATCTAATGCAGTGAGAGGCGTTGAGGCTACGGTCGTATTCGACTTCATTTTTAGGCACATGAGTAAAGTCTATCGAGGAAAGGGAACAAGAATAGTGTTCTTCAGGAATTAATTAAAGCACATGTTGAAGAAAGTACAAGGGAAGGAGGAGGGCACCAATGAGGTGATTCTTTTACATGTTGGCAACTACTGCGTAAGTCAAGCACGAATATGCACCAACAGAGTTGGGAGATGTGTGGTAACTCGTTAATGCATCTCCGGAGAAGTTTGAGAGATAGGTGATTGTTATCAGTGGCATACTGTGTAGGAGGAATACTTACTGAGGGGTTATCGGGAATTTAAACCATACAACCGAGTCGGTATGTGTGAAACTGGGAGTGAGTTTTGTAGATCCTGATGTTTGGGAAGGAGGTAACGTGTTGGAACAGCAACGAAAGTACCAGTTTCACTCTTTCCCTAAATTCTCTAGCATATATTTAAACATAAAATTAACTTTTACATGAATCACAAAGCGCAATAGTAATGTTTATATTCTTGTCAAATTTAAAACGCCAGCTAATCGCCTTCTGGATCCACAACTACATCTCTGCTTGTCCAGACGCAACATCCTACGACCTTTGATTTTAAACTTTAAACTCAAAATTATGAATAGCACTGACAAGGTATATCAAACAAAATTACAAAGTTTAAATTCTTTCACCCAAGAAAACGTACAGGGATGTTCACTTTCCTGCCTATCTTGGTAACTTTGGTATCTTGCAAGGTGACACCGTGTGCTGGAGACCTAGTAACAGCTAAATTGGTATTATTTGATGTAACATCTGCTGTTGCATCTTTACCTGGGCTTCTTGTTGTTGTTGTTATTTTTGTTGTCATTTCAGTCATCAGTCTATAGACTGGTTTGCTGCAGCTGTCCATGCCACCCTATCCTGTGCTAACTGTTTCATTTCTATGTAACTACGACATCCTGCATGTGCTCTAATCCGTTTCTCATATTCATACTTTAGTCTATCCCTACGGATCTTACCACCTACACTTACCTCAACAACCAGGTAAACAAATCCTGGGTGTCTGAAGATGTGTCCTATAATTCTATCCCTCCTTCCCGTCAAATTTAGCCGAATCGATCTCCTCTCATCAATTCGATTCGGGCATCTCATCACTCGTGATTCGATCTACTCATCTCACCTTCCGCGTTCCTCTGTAACATCACACTCCAAAAGCTTCTATAGCCTTTCTTCCTGAGCTACTTATCATTTATATTTTACTTCTATACAATGGCAAACTCTAGACGGAAATATCCAAAACCATCTTTCCAGTTCCTACTGTATATCAATGATCGAAATGAGCAAATTTATTTTCTTACGAAGGGCGTGTGCAAATCTGCGTTTTATGTCCTCTTTACTTCTACCAAGGTTAGTCATTTTACTGCCCAAGTGACAATATTTATCTACTTCTTTTAAGACTTCATTTCCTAATCTAATATTTCCTGCATCACATGACTTCGTTCGACTAAACTCCATTACCTTTGTTTTGGACGTTTTTTTTTTTCAAATTTGACTTGTGGGTGAGAAATACTTATCTAAGGAGTAGACGTGATATATTGGCAGGATTAAGACTCTAGCAGCAGTTTTCACCTTCACTACTCTTACTATATTTTCCTTCGCGGGGAGCACTTCTGTCACTTTCGCTAAGGGCCAGTCTGTTCTCTTCGTGTTGCCGTTGCCTTTCAGCACATCTCGACACTGTATCTCTTCACCCTTCCCCTTCATGTCACCTTTACCTGGCGAGGTCGCCGTGAGGTTAGGGGTGCGCAGCTGTGAGTTTACATCCGAGAGATAGTGTGTTCGAATCGCACTGTCGGCAGCCCTGAAGATGGTTTTCCGTGGTTTCCTGTTTTCATACCAGGAAAATGTTGGGGCTGTACCTTAATTAAGGTTACGGCAGCTTCCTTCCAACTCCTAGGCCTTTCCTATCACATCGTCGCCAAAAGACCTAACAGTGCTGGTGCGACGTAAAGCCACTGACATATGAGTTTTCTTGTGACCGTGTTGACCTAGATTCTCCAGTCTGAAACACTTCCTCAACTCTTCTCTAAAACGTTGTTAGTTTTTCAGCATATTTATTTATTAATTTTATCAACGGAATCGAGATTTGGTACTCCCAACCTTTTGATGACATGTATGTACATGGAAATGGCTCCAAACAAGGGCCTATGCAGACAGGGAATTGTACGAACATGACAAGTAGTAGTTGAATCAAAAAAGAAGTTGCGGGAAGATTTTGGTAATAACCTGGAAAGGTTAGGTCAAGCATCAGGGAAACCAGGGAATCACTGAACAGATGGAGGGAATATTTTGAAAATCTCCTCAACGTAAAAGAAAATCTACATGGTGGTTTCGCAAACAACGGATCTCGTGGGGAGGAGGAAAATGGTGTTGGTGATATTACGCTTGAGGAAGTGGAAAGGATGGTAAATAAATTCCATTGTCATAAAGGAGCAGAAATACATGAGATTAGACCTGAAATGGTGAAGAACCGTGGGAAGGCAGGAATGAATTGGCGTCATAGAGTGGTAAGATTAGCATGGAGTGTTGGTAAGATACCTTCAGATTGGACAAAAGGATTAATTGCACCTATCTATAAGCAAGGGAACAGCAAGGATCGCAACAACTATCGAGGGACCCTCACCAGTGTTACTTGATTCAAGAACTGAAAAAAAATCCAAAGAAAAGCATCTCGATTTGTTCTGGGTGATTTCCGACAAAAATGTAGCGTTACAAAAATTTTGCAAATTTTGGGCTGGGAAGACTTGGGAGAAAAGAGACGAGCTGCTCGACTACGTGGTATGTTCCGAGCTATCAGTAGAGAGATGGCGTGGAATGAAATCAGTAGACGATTTTGAGTGTTGTCTTTAAAAGTAGGAAAGATCACAATATGAAGATAAAACTGGAATTCAAGAGGAGAAATAGGGGCAAATATTCGTGTATAGGAAGAGGAGTTAGGGATTGGAATAACTTACCAAGGGAGATGTTCAATAAATTTCCAATTTCTTTGCAATCATTTAAGAAAAGGCTAGGGAAACAACAGATGGGAAATCTGCCACCTGGGCGACAGCCCTAGATGCAGACCAGTATTGATTGATTGATTGATTGATTGATTGATTGATTGATTGATTGATTGATTGATTGATTGATTGATTGATTGATTGATTGATTGATTGATTGATTGATTGATTGATTGATTGATTGATTGATTGATTGATTGATTGATTGATTGATTGATTGATTGATTGATTGATTGATTGATTGATTAGTATACCAGGCAAAGTATTCACTGGTATCTTGGGAGGGAGGATGCGAACAGTGGTTGAGAGGAAGTTGGATGAAAACCAGTGTGGTTTCAGACCACAGAGGGGCTGTCGGTATCAGAATGTCAGTATCAGCCAGGTAACTGACAAATTGTACAAGAGGAATAGACAGTTGTGTTTATGTTTTGTAGATCTGGAGGAAGCATATAACAGGGTACCGAGGAAAAATGTTTGCCATACGGGGGGACTATGGGATTATAGGCAGATTATTAAACTCAACCAAACTCAACGAAAGCCTGCAGTCTACCATATTTGAACTTGAAAATAATTGCAAAGAGTATGGTATGAAAATTAGCCTTTCGAAAATTAACTTAATAACAGTAGGTAAGAAATTCAACAGAACTGAATGTCAGATTGGTGATAAAAAGTTGGAACAGGTAGATAATTTTAAGTATTTATGTTGTGTGTTCTCCCAGCATGGTAATATGGAAGTGAGATTGAATCAAGGTGTAGTAAAGTTAATGCTGTGAGCTCGCAGTTGCGATCAATAGTGTTGTGTAAGAAGGAAGTCAGCTCCCGGACGAACCTTTTCATCGGTCTGTCTTCAGACCAACTTTGCTTTACGGGAGCGAAATCTGGGTAGACTCAGGATATCTTATTCATAAGTTATAAGAAAAAGACATGAAAGTAGCGAGAATGATTGCTCGTACAAGCAGGTGGTTACAATGGCAGGACGGTACTGGGAATGAGGTAATAATGGCAATGATACGAGTGAACTCGATCGATGAACCTGTATGCATAAACCGGCGTCGGTGATGGGGTCATGTGAGGTGAATGGAAGAGGATAGGTTACCTAGGGGAATAATGGACTCTGTTATGAAGGGTAAGAGAAGTAGAGTGAGACCAAGACGACGGTGGTTAGACTCAGTTTCTAACGATTTAAATATAAGAGGTATGGTACTACATGAGGCCACAGCACTAGTTGCAAATAGCAGATTTTGGCGACATTTATTAAATTCACAGAGGCTTACAGACTGAATGCTGAAAGGCATAAGCGTCTATAATGATAATAAATATATATGTTTGTATGTATGCATGTATGTATCAGGGTTTTTTTTATATTAAGTACATTATAGTATACTGTACATAATTTTTGTTAAGATTTTTGATTTACTTTGGTGTACTGGTAAATTTAACTAAAACCAGGACCATAACACTCCTAATTAATTCGCATATTTATACATATTTTTTAATTCATATCTAAAATTCATCTATAACTCATTCGAAGAAGTAGAGTTATGTTTTGTCTCAAGATAATTAATTGATGTGTCTTTTGATCTGTTTGTGACACAAGGCAGTTCTAATGGGTGTATGGCTCTCCCTCCACTTTTATTCTTTACCTTTGTACAAGATGCATTCTAATATTAGTTGTGTATAAGTTCAAGATTTTATACGGTAATTAATCCGTTAGAATTTTTCTTTCATGGAAGATATTAGTGATGTACAAAGGCTAAAATTTCAACAGAGCCTTAGTTTTATTGGAAGACATAATTCTTGTGATGGGAGGAGATATTTTTGGCAAGTAGGGTCGTGTGTGGACTGGAGTCTTAGGAAATCGGGAGCATTTGGGGGAGACAAGCTATGATGTTGACAGGTTGAATGATTTTGTAATCAGCGATGATCAGTGTTTGCCAGGAGACCAAAGGAGCCTTATTGCCGATATATTTGAAAGCATTATGTGTTCAGGGAAGTCGTTTTCCTTGTATGATCCAAGGGTACCGGAAAGACCTTCCTCATCAATTTGTTGCTGGCCAAATTTAGAAGCGGGGGTGGTGTTGTTACAGCTGTTGCTTCTTAAAGTATTGCTGCAACTGCCCTAGAGAGAGGCAAATCAGCTCATTTCACATTCTAGCCGCCTCTTAAACCAAACAAACTTGGCTCTCGTTCCTGCAATATCTTTAAACAAAGTAATTGTTGTTGTTAGCGCTAATGCACCGTAGCTGATATGGTAAGTTGAGCTTTGAAGCTAATCGGAACGAAAACAGCCTCGTGGTGGGAGTCAGGTGACTGCAGACGAACTCTTGCTATTGTTCCCAGAGACACGAGAGGTGAAGTAGTTCATTCTTGCCCAAAACATTCTGCATTATGGTCACATACTGAAATACTTTCGCTAATAACTAATATTAGAGTCCACTTTAGAGGAGTTCACAGTGCACGTGAATTCTCAAAAATACTGCTTGATATTGGTGAGGGTGGACTGAATGATCAGAACAACGTGATGAACACTTCGAGTAGTCTTCGGACTCAGGTAGATACATATATATCACAAATACACCGATATTCAACACATTGACCAAAATTCGTCGTATTGACTTTGTGAAAGAGCTTTTCTGAAGCACACAAATTCGTCAGCTTTACAACACAATGGCCTTCTGTTCCAAGGAATTGAGGGTATTGAGGTTAAGTACAAATAAACTGACCTGGTCCTTAACAGTGATGAATAGGGCTCGGAAGTTCATACATTTACATGTTTTTAGGTGTTAAAAATGTATGCTTATACAATATGCGCAGGAATTATGGAATTTTCACTCATTTGAACATGCTTTTACGGTGCATATAACTACATATTTTCATGATTTTGATAAATTCATCATATTTTAATATTTTAGCACCTGTATGGCATGTTTTAATCAGTTTATTTGTTTTTGTAGTACTTTTAATCAGCTGATATTGGCAGTAATATTGCGCATAATGACGCAACTTGTCATGTGGTGAGGAGTTATGATGTCACGCAGTGAATCCCCTGTTTTGTCATCTACCCTCACGTTTTGTGCTTAGCTTTCGACTGGCTGTTCATTTAGTCGTGTAACGGTGTTGTGAACTGGTTGTGACCAAACTATGTTTCGTGTATGAAGTGTCCGTTAAAAGTTTTTTAAATGCCGAAAATAAGAGCAACTTCGTGTTGTAGATTAACTAATTTACAGAAGGAGTTTTCAGGTGAATTAATTTCTACAGGTAACAGAGTACTGTTCTGTGGAGCGTGTGAGAAAGCTGTAAGGATTGAGAAAAGATTTCAAATAGTTCAACACATAAACACAGCAAAACTTAAGGAGAATTTAACTAGCAAACTCGCAAATAAAGAGCCTGTTTAAAAACAACTATTAGAGTGTTTAGGAAATCGGATCAGGGAATTTTCTTACAACTTGTGACAAGCATTTTTAGCTGCTGACTTTCCCTTGCATAAAATTAATAACCCCACATTAAAAAGCAAGTACAATGTGTAAGACGTACGTAGGACGTTGTTAGAATAACGTATTGTCAAGTTTACAAATCGAACTAGTGGATCAGTTTGTGTGGTTGTCTATTGACGAAACCACTGATTCTGAGGGCCGATTTATTGCTAATGTAATTCTGGGTGCCTTAAATAAGGAACAAAAGACGATACCATATCTTCTTAATGTGTGTGAATGGCCGGCCACTAACAATGTTGCTGTAACGCAGTGTGTGATGGACTCATTGAAATTATTATGGCCATCTGGAATCAAATACGACCGGCTACTTTTATTTGTTACCGATGCAGGTATTTATATGGCAACATCAGGGCAAACACTGAAAGGAATTTTCCCTAACTTAATTCATATAACTTGCTTGGCACATGCTCTTAAACGCATTGCTGAGATAATACGCAATTCTTTTCCATTGGTAGATTGATTTTTGACCTGTTCAAAGAAATTTTTATTAAATCTCCTTCAAGACTCAAGTTGTTTAGATCAACAGCACCCAATATCCCAATTCCTCCTGCGCCAGTGTTAACACGATGGGGAACATGGCTGGATGCAGCTTTGTATTATGCTCAGCACATGGAAGTATTCAAACAGGTTGTTAATTCATTGGACTCGAATGAAGCTGCATCAATACAAACAATGCAAAATATTCTGTCAGGCATTGAGTTAGACGAGAATTTTGTTTTATAAATGCACATTTTTCTTTTTTGCCAACTGCCATACCGTCACTGGAAGCTGTAGGATCTCACTTAAAGGAGATACTGTTTTCGAAAGAACGATATCCAATCTAAATTCTGTTCCTGGTAGCATAGGACAAAAAGTGAAAGAAAAAGTAAGCTGTGTAAGTTCAAAATATCCAGGTTATAATCAGTTGTCCGATATTCGAGACATTCTCGAAGGAAAACCGTCTGTCACACCAAGAGACTTGCCTCTTTCTGTGGAGCAGTTATCATCATATAAATATGCCCCAATAGCATCGTGTGATCCGGAAAGAAGTTTTTCACGTTACAAAAGTGTTTTGCGAGACAACAGATAATGCTTTTCAGTTGAAAATTTGTGCAGTGTGATGGTTGTGAACCGCAATTCATCACTCATATTGGATAGCGGGACCATTTCTGCTTCAATCTCAAAGGAATGAATGTAAGTTTATTATTATCAATACTAACCTGACATGTTTACTGCCACATTTTCATTTTACTAGTGCATATTTATTGGCATATTTCCAAGTTTTGAAGAGCATATTTGCATGCCTTATTCTTTTAGGTCATGAACATCCGAGCCTTAGTGATGAAGTATCCCACTGAGTTTGTCAAAAGTCCCAATCCTTCCGTAATGCCACCTCATCGACTCACGTTGAAGGTTGTGCTCCAGTTATGCTTCTCAGAAGCCTAAATAAACCAAAGCCTTGATACAGAACAAGGCTTCAGGTAAAATCCTTACAACCTGAAGTCGTTGAGCATAATATTATCAGAGACTGCAGTAAATGAGACCGTGTTTATAGAAGTGAATAATCCAATTTGGAGCGAACGTTGTACCAGAGAAAAATTGTTATGGTATCCTTGGACATTTTGACCACACCTGTGGGCGTAGAGTCAACCAGGTAACAGTAGACAACATGCTTGAGGTTATAATATTTCACAGCATATCAGTATATAACCAACTGCCTGTTTTTGCATACTTTGACTTACTTGACATAATTCCTGTTGTTCCTTGTGGAACATAGGGCATCAACAAAGCATCTCCATCTGATCCTGTTGTCAGCCAACCTCTTCACCTATCTCCAGGTCTTGCCTTCTTCCATTGCCTCCATGTGTACAGATCTTCGCCACGTTTGTTTGGGCCTTCCTCTCCTCCTTTTACCCTGCGGGTTCCAATCCAGTGCCTCTCTCTCGATGGCTTAATTCCCTTTCCTCAACGTATGCCCTATCCATTTCCATTTCCGCCGCTTTATCTGTATGGCCATCACGGTTTCACCCGTCCTTCTCCATAGTTCATGATTGGAGATTACTTCCGGCCAGTAGATGTTTAAAATCTTCCTTAAACAGCGGTTGACAAAGGTCTGCAACTTGGAGGTAATCACTTCAGTCACCTTCCAGGTCTCGGACCCATACAGTAGAACAGCCTTGACATTACTTCGGAAAATGCGAAGTTTGGTCCTGATAGATATTTTGTTGTTCTTCCATACCGAATAGAGCCGAACAAAGGCACCGTTCGCTTTTTGTATACGTTGAGAAACATCCTGTACTGCTCCTCCATCTTTGGAAACTACACTGCCCAAGTAGGTGAAACTATCCACATCCTCTATAGGTTCATCGCTGAAGACAAATGGGTCTAGTTTGTTGGTGTTCATCCTTAGGGCCTTGGTCTTCTTTGAGTTAATCGTTAGTCCCACCTTTTTTCCTTCTTTTACCAAGTCTTCAATCTTTGATTGCATTTCACCATGTGCCTCAGACAGGAGACACACATCGTCAGCGAAGTCTAGGTCTTTTAACCTATTTGCCAATCCCCACTGGATACCACGTTTCACATTTCGCGTTACATTTCGCATTACCGCATCAAACACCACCAGGAACAAGGTTGGCGAGAGGATACAACCTTGACGTACTCCTAAACGTACAGATATAGGTTCAGATACACGGCCCTCATGTATGACTCTGCATGTATAATCACGGTATGTTTCCTGAATGAGGTTGGTAATTTGTGATGGCACACCATACCGCTTCACTTCCTTCCACATAACTTCTCTGTTGATCGAATCAAAAGCTTTTTCGAAATCGATGAACATTGCATAGAGGCGAGATGACCATTCAGCACACTGCTCCAGAATTATCCTCAAGGTGTTTATTTGGTCTACACACGAGCGATTTGATCGAAAGCCTGCCTGTTCCCGTCGGAGCTTCAAGTTGATATACTCCTTAATTCTGTTTAACAAAACCCTGGTGAAGACTTTGCCAGGGTTGAAAGAAGCGTAATGCCCCTCCAGTTGTTACAGTTTGACGTATCGCCCTTCTTTGGCAACTTCACCAGCAACCCACATTTCCAATCTGTCGGCATTTCTCCATTAAGCCATATCTTCTCAAATAGCGGCTGCAACATATTGGCAATGGTATCCATATCAACCTTCAAGACTTCTGCTGGAATATTGTCAACACCTGCTGCCTTACCAATATGTAACTCTCTCAATGCCCGCTTGATTTCCTCCACTGTTGGAATGCAGACTTTAATCCTTGGGTCAGGCTGGGTTTCTTCCTCTTCTTCGCCTTCTCCTGCATCTACTTGCTCCTCCAAGGAGTGGTTTAACACTGCAGAGAAATGTTCCTGCCACCGCTTCAGTTGATCCTCGGAGTTTGTTAGGAGGACACCATCTTTGTTTCTGACTGGACGGTTTTTCTGCATCTGCTTCCTTGCCAGAACTCTGGTGATGGTATAGAGTTCTCTAAGATTTCCCTTTCTGGCTGCCTCCTCTGCTTGTTGAGATAGGTCATCTATCCATTTCCTTTGATCTCTTTTTGCATACTTTGAGTTTTAATATATTTTAACTGTGCAATTTGGCTCAACTTCAATACTCCATTCTTCAAAATGTACATTTGTTTGTGTTAGTGAAGTCATTAAGTGAAACTGATAATTGAGATATGTTTACGATGGTGATTGCTTAGAGGTCACTGGTAGTAGAGAAATTTATTTCGTTGAACTATTCCAAACTATTCAATTGGGACTAATTTCGTGAAAATATGCCAGCACTTAATGAATGTCACAAATTAAGAAACCTATACAAGAGTGAAACGTAGAACACAACGAGACTCAGGGTGATAAAGACTTCCGGAACATTGCCCGCCCAGTCCCTTCAGAACCATTCGCAATGAAAGGTGCTTGATACAGTTTCAAATACTACCCCCCCCCCCAATTGGGGCAACAGCCCTGAAGGGCCTTATTCTACCAAGCGACCGCTGTTCAGCCCGGAGGCCTGCAGATTATGAGGTGTCTTGTGGCCAGCACGACGAATCCTCTCGGCCGTTATACTACAATTACATATAAGGTTAAATCTATAAAACCTGTACAAAGTTACCGTTAGGCAGAAACTTCAACATAATTTTGGGATTTTGTGACTCGATTCTAAATTATAATTCTCAATAAATAGCAAAGCAAAGTCACCTCCATACAGGCCATGAAGGCCCTTGGAGGAGTGGAAGGTAAAGGCTTTCACCATTGTTAACCTCGGCACGTGATGGGGTAGAGTGATTAGCTCTAGGCTCGGCCGCCTTTGCCCCCAGGAATTAACATGATACTCATTTTTGGTGTGGGCTGAGTGAACTTCAGGGACATACGCACCTCCGGAAGTGGAAATATCGTTTCTTAAATGTTACGGCTTCCTGACGGGATTCGAACCCACGTCCTTCCGGGCGAACCGAGCACGCCTTTACCGCCTCGGCCAGGCAGCCCCTTCTCAATAAATAAATAAATAAATAAATAAATAAATAAATAAATAAATAAATAAATAAATAAGTAATTAAAATATGTGTGGAGAGGTGGATGAAAGCCTTCTTTCCACCTGAAAAGATAATTCGCTTAATCCTCGTGTGTATGTTAATTCTCCAAGCAATAAATATTGGAGTCAGGCAGTAACCAAACAGGGTCGTAATATTCTTCATTTCTTTCAGTATACCCACCACAGTGCACGTCTGGGTAATATTTAGTAATATTGTATGGCCGCGTTCACCACACATCCTATTCAGCCTGTTTTGTCTTTTAAAAGAAGGAAGGAAAGAAAGAAAGAAAGAAAGATGAGCAAATATGAGACTCTACGGAAATCGATAAATAGGCTGTCACCTGTCACGAGAATAGATCTACTTCGTATGTATGAAATGATTCACGCGAAGCAATGAATAATTTTATCATCAGCTGCCAAGCGAGTTTCGAGATGTCCGTAATTTCGGCTTTATGTTCACTCAGTTTAGTGCAACATTTGCACGCCTTTCTGTGTGCAATCCACATTATTTGACTTATCATTCTTTCATTTCTCTAGAGAACATTCAGTGGCGGAAGAATGTAGCTCTGTTTGTTGAGTACTGTTATAGTGTTTGTCAGAGTTTGAAGCCTAGAGAGCCCTGACGCTGCTCCGTTTCTGTCCAGGGCTGAAACCCAACCACCGCGTCTCTGGTGATGTAGAAACGCACTCAGTGGATTACTGACTTTGGCTTCTACCCGACATTCCAAACCATTTGATGATTTGAATTTTTCTTTGCAAGGCAGATTTGTCTTGATTGATGCTATCTGGCACGTAATACGAGCTTCTAGGAGGAATTTAAAATGTTTGGAAAACAATTAAAAGAAATTTGAAGAATTCCCATATTTAAAAGCACGTGACTTTTGTAACACATAAGCCCTTAAACATTTTAACAGTGTTTAAGGAATATCGCCTGAATTAAACATTTTTGCGTCACCCTTTTCTGTAAATTTTTTGCAGTCGCCAGTCGAATTTCAAGAACTCATAAGGCTGCACTGTAACACAATTTTGAAAGATAGGTTCACTCATGTTCATTAAGAAAGAACATCTTGTAAGACTAGAGATACAAAGTTCATATACACAGGACCTGTTCATTAGTATGTTCTGCAGAAACGATTAGCATTTCAGTCATCTAGGTTCAGCATGTGTCCTGTTGCCTAGTAGGCACTGGGTCCTCCATGGGCACTGATAACTTGTTCCATGCGTGATAGCATCGCCGCGTATAAGGCGCGAATGGCGTCCTGAAGTATAGCCATCCATGCTGCAGTCACCTAGTTCCATAGTTCATCTTTGGTTCTTGGAATAGGGTCACAGCACCGCACCCGTCGTTTCACCTATCCCATACATTTTCGATTGGCGACAAGTCCGGTGATCGGGCGGGCCAGGGCAACAGTCTGACATCCTTTGACAACAAGAAGGCACGTGTTCGGTCAGCAATATGTGGTCGCGAATTGTCCTGCTGAAATATGGCGTCTGGGGTGTCGTGCAGAAAGAGTACAGCTACGGGTCTTAGAATGTGATTCACGTAGGTCAAGCTGGTCATAGTGCCCTGGACACGTACCAGCTGTGATTTGTTGATGTACCCAATGGCATCCTACACCGTAAGGACTCGATTTGGTGCTGTATGTCTTGTACGAAAGCAGTCATTGGGATGCCTCTCCTCCCTATGGCAAACCAAAATGCGGCCATCATTTTTGAAGATACAGAGGTTGAATTCACCCGAAAACACTATCTGCTGCCATTGCTGTCCCCAGTGACGTCGTTCCATACAGCATTGCAGTCTAGCATGTTTGTGCACACTCGTCAAAGGTAGGCGGAGAAGTGGATGACGCGCCGGTAACCGAGACAGTAATAAACGGCGACGGACTCTCACTCCTCATAGCATACGATATGTTACACTGCTCCACTTTTGTGCCAGAGCCGAGGAGGACGCAGATCTGTCCTGCAATGCCTTCGGGTGAGGTGTCAATTTTCTCGGGGTATGGTCTGGGTGGTACGACCAGACACATCTCGTCGTGTTCTAAAGCCATCTGTGAACCATTCTGTACATATACACATTGCGCTGCCGACACACTTCCTCCCACACGAGCAGCAATTTCTCGAATGGATGCATCACGTTCTCTCATGCCAATAATGCGCCCTCTTTCAAAATCACTTATCTGACGGTACGGTTCTCGTATATGTCTGCGAGGCATCTTGCACGTCTGCTCATGTCACAATGATCCATTACCTTCGATGTATAGCGACAACGAGAGCCTCGGGCACATTTTCCAGGTGGTGGTGGTGTGCCGAGATGTTGATGGGGACCTTGAACCTGAGGGCCGACATGATTCAAATGCTAACCATTTCTTCATTATATACAAATGCACATGTCCTGTGAATATGAACTAAACTTCCTATCTACAGTCTTTCGAGCTGTTCTGGTTTTTATGAAAATGAGTGTATTACAATATTCAAGACGGCCTATTTGCATTCTACGAAAACTTGGCATATAAAGAGTTTCCGCGTACCCATGCATTTCGTTGCAAATTAATTACCATATTTGGATCTACATAAGTTATTTTAACACTTATTCTCAGTCGCGAACCTGGAAAAGAGTAAGACTAGGTCATGCCTGTCCGGTGTTACGTTGGAAGCAGAGTTACACAGAGTTCATTCTGCTCAAACAATATGCTTTGAACGTCAGTAAGTTGGTAAAATCAAAGAGATATCAGGTGCCATCCTAAACTCAGAGGAAAGGGCAATTTCATTTTATTTACTTTGTTATTTTCAAAGACAGATATTTCTACGCCCCACAAAATGTATCATCTAAACAGCTCATTATACTCCACCTCGTTGCCATCAATTCCAACTTAAGAAGTCCTCCTTAGGCTAATTGTGGAGAAGAATATTGTGTTAATATCGGAGTACTTACAGTAAGTTGTCTGATATTTTGGCTTAATAATTCCTCATCAAATAGGAATGGAGTATTGTCATGAAAATTGTTGAACAAGACAAGATTTTAATATTTCCACACTCAGTTTTCTGTGAGTAAATTTTATTATGTACGATAAACTCATTTCTGATCACAGTATGACGCGGCGCATGGGATTCACATGATACCTTCACCTCCCTTAAATTTCGTTTTGTAATTTTCTATCACAGTCTTCCTCCGTCATGCTTAATTACTGTCCGACTCGTTGGCTGAATGGTCAGCGTACTGACCTTCGGTTCAGAGGGTCTCGGGTTCAATTCCCGGCCGGTTCGGGGATTTTAACCTTCATTGGTTAATTCCAATGGCTCGGGGGCTGGGTGATTGTGCTGTCCCCAACATCCCTGCAACTCACACACCACACATAACACTATCCTCCACCACAATAACACGCAGTTACCCACACATGGCAGATGCCGCCCTCCCTCATCGGGGGGTCTGCCTTACAAGGGCTGCACCCGGCTAGAAATAGCCACACGAAATTAAATTAAAAATGCTTAATTACTGCTAGTGTGGCTGGAGTTATTTCATGTAGTAGGTACAAAATTATAACCAATCTCTGAAAGCTGGAGAAGTTTTCTTAGTTATAGATTTCAACTGAAGGCTTGCATGAATATAGGCGCACAGGATTCAGCCCGCATAGCTCATGCTGTCTGAACGCACATCATTGAAACTGGAGCATTTTCGAATGACTGAGTTTGTGTGGGTAATACTGTAACTGATTGGGGCCAGAATTGAAAAGGCACCCCAAAGCTTGAAGTAAGGTACTAGTAGTAGAGCAATGGGGATACCAAACCATGGCGTCAGCATTTTTTCTGTTGAGTCAGCACCCGAGGTCATTGACACGTAGTATAGTGGTAGGGCTATGCAGATTCACGGATTGCACAAGAGAGCGAGTCTAACCTGTACAGACATCACCTTGGAGGTGACTAACCTCACTTTTACGGCTAGTAGCCCTTCCCGACGTGGATTTTGCATAAGAGCGCCTGCCTAACATGACAGACGGCATCTTGGAGGAGCTTAACTTCAGTTTGACGGGCAGATGCCCTTCCCGACGTGAACAGACGCCATCTTGGATGGACCTAACCTTACTTAACGGCTAGAAGCCCTTCCCGACCCAGTCATGTGTGGTAGGGCAATGGGGATTCTCACGACGCTATCTAGTAGTAGGGCGATGTGGATTCGTGGAAGAGAGCAAGCATAACCTCATGGAGGAGCCTAACCTGACTTTTAGGGCAAGATGTACTTCACGACGTTATCTTGAGTAGGAGGGCAATGGAGATTCTCGCGAAGCTATCTTGAGTAGTAGGGCATTGGGGGTTCGCATAAAAGGGCATACCTAACCACATGGAGGAGGCTAATTACACAGGGCCTAGTTTTACTGTCAGATGCCATTCCCGGCGCCATTTTAGAGGGACCTAACTACACAGGACACGGTTGTTCTACAGGTCAGGTGACCCTGCCCTCGCCAATTTGATCCTCACACCATAAGGGACACATATGACCTAACCTAGCTTTATGGACTGATACCCTTCCCGTCGTCATCTTGGAGGGGGTCCTAACTACACAGGGCCTAGTTTTACGGACATATGTCCCTCCCGATGTCACCCTTGAGGGGCCTAACTACACAGCGCACAGTTTTACGGTCAGATGACATTCCCGTCGCTATGTTGATCCTCCCACTAGAGGGAGCAAGTAGCTTTATGTCTCCATCGGACAGTGACGAACAAGTCTAAACATACATAACTATGCTGACGTGATCTTTTGCTAAAGGCTTTACGCCTCCATCCGACAGAGTGTCTCCGACGGGACTGAGCACGTGCCTTATTAAGATTATTCTGTTTTTAACATGCAGCGATGACGTCGACATGGTTATGCATGCTTAGACGTGTTTGTTATCAAGGTAACTCTCTAGTATACTCATGCCTTTATAGATGGAATGCGTGCGAATATTTTCGATAGGTGTAAGGAAGCAAAAGAAAGCAATAAGTAGAACATTTTAAATTTAATTAAATATTTATTGTCTAATTATTTACAAAATTAAACTGTCTACTACCGGTTATACAGCAGTCTTGGTTCTGCTGCCGACAAGGTTGCTGTACTCCTTAACAGCTTACTGGGAAGAGGTAGCATCCTTCCGAAATTGTAATGCCCCCTGCAACATTCAAATTAGACAAAACATTTATTGCTAATGAAATATAATGAATTATACTATGTATGTTATGCATTACAAGTAAGTTAATGTAGATCTTACCTTGTTGTTATTTAAGTATTTCGTTCCTTTCTGAATTATTATCAGGTAATGCAATAAAAGGAAAATGTTCATCCATACACTGTGTGCAGTTTTGAATCTTCAGATTAGGTACATCCCAATCATCATCACCATTTTTACCTCGATGCTTGTAATGACGTTGACAGGGTCTGCATAAAGCTACATCGATTGACATCTAGCTGTTGAGGTGAAGGATGTCGCAAAAAGCATTTACGAAAGGAGCAGCGTACGTAGATAAAAATTCTGGTGGTAAACATTGAATCAGATGTTTTGGCATCTGATGTAAGGTTCCATGTTTATAGAACATCTTAATAGCTTCACTTACTTCTGTGAGATAAATAAGATATTGCGTATTAGCGTGCGAACAGCATGCACATTGACAGTTTAGTTTGTTATCAAGACGATTGTCGGTAACCGTGCAGACTTTTTCTCTTTCTCTTCCAAAGCGTACGAAGTAGAAGCACACACTAATGTTCATGATAGTGGGGTATCGTTATTTATAGTCTTGTAACAATATTCGTTAGCGGATGGTAAGTAAAATTACTCATATGAATAATAAGACAATAGGCTGTTCTGTTAGCAGGAATGATTTCAGAGGTTTCAAATTCTAAACGAATATCGACAGGAGATTCTTTTATAGATTCTTCATGATAGGAGCAATCTATACTACATTCGGTGCTTTATTTTTAAATTCTTCAGGCGAAAATAGTGGACGATCTTCTTTCTGATAATACGATGACTGGAATTTGCAAAACATGTCATAGTTCATCCCAAATTATATTTTTCTCAAAATTAATGTCCATGTTTTCGTATGGATACGTAATTCCGTTGAGATATAGTCTAATATTCCCTAATTTACAGTGATCAAACTGTGAGCTATGTTTATCATGGTTGAATTTACGATGGGTTCGAAATACAAAAATAATATACAAAGGCTTTTCAGTAAAACGTGATGTTTTAACAGCTCCCAACTTCGAAAAATATAGGTAATGGTGTATCACTTTCTACAATCTTGAGCAATCGAAGATTTTCTCGATCAGATAATGTTACATGTGGAATCCTCTACAATATACGATGAACTGTAATTTTCGAGTATACTGGCGTTTCTGCTGATTTAAGAGAATTGTAACCACTTCGATCACGGATCAGAATTAGCTCTTGTTTTGCGTTGATTATAATACGTCTAAAGTCTCCTGCGAAGCCAGTAATTTGCTTTTAATGATAACATACCTGTAAAATTTTCGTCGTGATTAATCATCCAAATGTCAATAGCTTTTGGACACCACCCTGCCAACCGTAGTAGATTACATTCTTCATCACAAAAAGAAGGTTAGAGTTTTATTGCACTTGTAATACCAACATTCTTCGATCTATCTATTTTGACATTATGTACTTCACATTGCACTTCAGAACAGAGAAAAGCTAGACCATGGTTGTTTAGTTGAGATGTGCTTGGTCCACTTCCATCTAACTTATCTAGTCGTCCTTCAATATAGAGGTAGCTTTCGTGTGGTAGGGTGTAAACATCTTGCTGATTAATCATAAACCGAAATTCATCATTGTTATTTAATCCACACGTAAAAGGTTGATAAGAATGAAACTCACTTCGTACTTCACCTTCATGAGTTTCTACTGTGTTCATAATGTCCAGCATATCTTTCATTTTGTCGTAGTAGCGTATAACCTAAGTCTTGGAGTATCTTCTGTTAACTCTATGAGACTTCGCAAACATGTGATATGTCTTCGGAATGTACACCGTGTTTTATAGATGTTTTTCACACTGGTTTAAGATGAAGTTTGTGCCCATCTAAATTAATAAGCTGATAATGTTTATTTACAAGCTTAAGAGTGATGTTACTAATGTGTTTTACAGATACATGATTATAAAGAACTACTGATGGTTTCTCACGAATAGTAAATCCACGTTCCTCTTTAATAATAAAGTCGTGCAGGACGGGCGAAGTTTGTTGATTACTATTCATGTATGTAATAATATTACAAGTAATGTTCACATGATGATCATCGAAGAGTGTTATAGGTTGATCAGACTCGTAACGTACGTTCGGTATGAGGTCCCTTGGTGAAAATCCAAGCAATGTTCCAGTCGAATCAGGTTGTGGTTTGAAGTCAATTTTAAATGATGATTCAATAACACATTTATGTGTTATGTTGCTATCAGTAATTGGGAAGTTGTAATTACGATTACTAAAAGTCTCTTCTCTAAACTGTTCAATTAACGTACTATCAATATAGTCATGCATATCGCCTACTGAAAAACTGCCTGTTGGTAGCGTTAGCACATACTCATCGTAACATAACTTGTTAACGGCATCTCACACATTATAGATTTTATTGCCGCTTTCAAACGACACGAGTCCAAGACAATGTGGCTGTTGACAGAGTTCGATCGGTGGATGAAAGTAGACGGCTGTTACAGGTTCTTCTCCGTGTACAGCGGACGCTCTTTCACAGACAGTCATCATGTGCACACTGTTGCTTTTTGTCTACTGTCTGGTTTTGATATAGGAACATAAGACATAATCGCCCGCACATGCGCGTATTGAATTTTCGCACACGGTTCCTATTGCAGACAATGTCTGTAGTGTTTTCGAAATAACGTATGAGCTCGAATGGAGGGGGTAAGTCTCCATAGCTATCGAAGTACCATACTTTAGATTTACGTTTCACATAGGCAACGTAATGAGTTCCAAGCCGCGACTGTTGTCTAAGTTAATTACGGCACCCTCAAGTTCACGTGGGCATGCTGGTAGTTGATCGCGCATATACACACCTCGAAAATAATTAATTCCTAGCTGTGTAGCAAACGTAAAATATTCTTCGTGGGTTGGAGCTCGATGTGGTGGTGCATTCAGTAGATGTTTATTGGAGATATGTAGATGCCGAGACCATTTTTGTATGGCGCTAGCTTCATGTGTACGTCTTTGCCTCGTAATGCAACTGCCTCCATCGTCTTGTTATGACGTTCACTCTTTTTAACTGTTGTTTCGCTTCTTCTACAGCCTTAACAGTTCTTGCTACAGCACTAGCACCACCCAGCAAAGACCCTAAAGCTGCTAGTCCACAGAACAGTGCAGGAAGAAATCCTCCTCGTTTTGGTACAGGAATAATTCGTGCACGTTTACAAAACAATGATTTGGACTTTGGAGAAATTCTCGCTCTTGCTGCGCGTATTGCCTTAGTAATAGGTACACGCGGATTGTATTCCCCTCGAATAGCTTTTTGTGCAGCCATTACAACATATTTCCATCCAACAGTTTTAGTTTTATTCTTGTTCATATCATTTGGATATCGCTGTTTCACCATTCTGTACACGACTTTACTCTTCAAGAGCAAATTATAAACTGTGAGTTACCTGTTGTTTCATTTTATATATATATATTACTATTGCCTACTTTATTATTCACTTACGATGAAGTTTATAAAGCAGCAGGACACACCTCTTAGTGACATTCTGCCACATCTCTTACCTACTTCTAGTACATCTACAAAAAGACGTCATCGAACATTGTTTCCTCTTACTGTGGCCAATCGGGATGTGGGAAGACACATCTTTTACGTACACTCATTACTTCCTTAAATGGTATATGCTTCGAGAATATTTACGTTCACTCCATCAACCGCTATATACA
Organism: Anabrus simplex; assembly: GCF_040414725.1. Classification (NCBI taxonomy): domain Eukaryota; kingdom Metazoa; phylum Arthropoda; class Insecta; order Orthoptera; family Tettigoniidae; genus Anabrus; species Anabrus simplex. The sequence continues at coordinate 386,185,482 of NC_090266.1, read as the reverse complement.
CTATTCTACAAATTGTAATGCACGATCTGGTTAAAGATGGAATAAAATATTTTGTATTTTGAATTTTGAATTTAATTCACATGAGCAAGTACCATCACGGATGATGTGCTTCCCAATACTCTTATAATCTTTGACGATGCCGCAACATCCTTAATACTTAATTACGGCCCGACATGAACATGTTGATTGCATCTATTTATGTCAAACCTATTCTCGTGTGCCTAAGCAGTTGATACGAGACAAGGCAAATATTATTGTGCTTCTTCGGCAAGATAAGCGCAACATGCGGCATGTGTATGATGATCATGTTAACACTGATATTACATTCAATGACTTTAAAAGTATGTGTGGTACATGTTGGTCATCACATCGTTACAGCGTTTTAGTTATTGATAAAGAAAGTGATATTCAGTATGGACGATATCGCATGGGTTTCGAACATTTTATATGCATTAACACAGAATTAAAGTCACCACTTGATCAAAAAGCACCATCATGTTAACATCTAGCAAGGAGATTACAAAATATATAATCCTTGCGCGAAACATTATTCGACGGAAATTTAAAAAGCTTAAAAGTAACCAAGCATACTCTGATTTATTTTTGAAAACGTTACTACGTGCACCACTGAAAGAATTTCTTATTCAATTTCATTGTCGCCTTCTACTACAAGTTTTGTCTCTATGCAATCAGCATATGATAAAGAGAAGCATAAACAAGAAAAGCATGATGAAGAAGAAGAAGAGAAGCAGGATGAGGAAGAGGAGAAGAAGGATATGGATGAAGAAGAGGATAAGGAAGAAGAGGGTGAGGAACAAGAACTTAACGATACTTCACCATCTAAGCGTGTTAAGTTTTTATCTACAGATGTTATTCCTGAAACACCTACTACATCAGCACCAAGATCTACCTCCTCTTTCAGAGATTATGATCACGCCTGAGTATTGTAATCCGTTTAGAACTTTTATCCGAAAGACCCATGGATCTCTCTTTGCCCCTTATATAGAAAACCTCTTTACAGGACACACTGATACAACTACGGTATTCATTTGAAGACGACTGTTTCTGGATAGGAAATGCAAATGTTAAGATTAATAGCAAGAGACTTATCGTAAAAGGTGTTACCTCTAAACCTACTAAAGAACCCTTAGAACATCTTTTCTCACGAATAACCTACAAGGATATAATTTTACAAGATGACCTTAAAAAATATAAAGCAATAAATTTTGCTACTGACGCAACACGCCGTATTTACAAGAGAACAGAAGCTGTAAATGCAAATAAGAGTCATAAGTATCGTGAGTTAATTTCTAAGCTGCTTCCGTCACATCAACCAACTGCACGTGGTCTTAATGTTATCTACAAGCCTTTGTTGCCGTATGTATACCTAAGCTACTGGAATGACCCTAACTTACTCATTGAACTATTACAACTTCTAAGAACATCACACAGGTCACGAATCAGAAATTCTAGAAATAGAGAGAGAATTATGACATGCGGGTATTATTGTAATGGCTCGTCAATATAAGACCTCACCTGTAAAGCAGTTACAGTTTCTTCTAATAATAATTCATTGGCTCGACCGCCCTACAGCTGGCTTGATAACGGGAACACAACCCCTATCCGCTATCACTTAACCAAAATCACACACGTCATCTTGACCTGTATCAAATCAAAACCTAGCCTCGCTGACAATTCGCATGAAATACAATTCTTGACCCACACAAAATATGCAAAGCGTTTTAATTTAAAACGTCACTTGAAATATTCTTATGCATCACGATCCTATGGTTTCTCGTGGAATCCTAGCTATAGAACGACCCTACTCCCATATCATTAAATTACACAAAATAAATCCTCGGATTCCCTACAATAAGATCCCGGCATAAAGTCTCTTCAATACTACAGGATTTCAACAGCCTCATCCACATTCTTTCCCATCTTTGCAATACTTATACCACTTGCTATCCCAAATTCTCTACATGACAATAATATGGAATATCTCTCTTGGGTGACCCACTATGTTGTTACATAAAACACTCTGTGACAAACTAACCATCTCTCCTCGCATATCTGAGATTGAAAACACAATACTTCCAAACCGAAACTCACAATTTGAGTTTCAAAAACTTTTACCGTTATTTTCCTCTCATCAATTCTACGCAGGTTTTAACAGAGTTTTGGAAAAGCACTCACCTTTAACAAATTACACCGGTCTCGCCTCGTAACTTCCCTGACAAAATTTACAGCGCTGAAGACATGAATATGTGCCTTTCGCAACAGCTGACCTCCATCGTTATCGCGCACTCGCTCTAAATGGTAAACCACGGATTACACTTACAAGAATTTCATCTTTACACTGAACAGAAATTTATGATAGATTAATGTCTTAATTCCTGGCATAATAGATGAATCTTGGACAGTAAACCATAATGCTAACTACTTACCAAAACTTGAAAAACTCTCAAAAATTGTATCAGAGTTTGTTAATGATATCAAGGTTATAACCGCGATATTACCTCCTTTTCCCACAGAATTCTTAGGACTAAAGCGAATTTTCTCAGCCCAGTCTCACTGAGGATGCTTCAGTTATGAAGCACCTTGCCAGCAAAATGTGGGCTGCTGAAGACATTTCACCTCCAAACCTCGTGATATTATACCCAGTGGGTTATTTGGGACGATACACCTCTCCAGTAACTCCAGCAACTCAGCTGTTGGATCTGTGACACACGATTTCCAACAATCGTTTTCCAGCGTGAGGATGGGGAAGATAACCAACCTAACACCACCATTGAGTCTGTCAAATAAGAGATGCTGGAAATTTAAATCTACAAACATGGTATTGTTCTCCTAAGACGTTTGGCCATAAAAACAGCTATACACAGCTCTAGTCTTGGAAGAGTAATTTTCTTTACGGATGAAACTCGGGAATTAGTACACTGTAATCTAACTGATATGCTACCAGCATTGTTTCGGCCCGATCACCTTAGATTTTAGGCCCCTTTATGCAACAAGCATCATCAGCATTATTCACAACTCTGAGAAAAAGAGCAGCAGCCGTAAGCCTTCTCGCTCGCGTCACAGAATGCATGCATTTGTGTTTCCTTAATAATTGGATAACTTAAAACATATCGGTCTATCTGAATGTTCTCGACATCAGAGAACTCATAACTTAATTCACACCAGCTATTACATAGCGAGTTAGGCAATGGATCGTCCCATTGTAAATTAAGAGACCACAATTCTTGCATTAACATTTTAAGGCAATTGATACTAAACCAAACCCCATGGCGCAACAGCTACAATCTGTCCTGGTCTATCAAATAATATAAGGGCCAATTAGAACAAGTGGATAAAACACCGAAGCAATTGTTGAGATCACCTCGTATTATTTTAGTATTTGTAAGTTGCTTTACGTCGCACCGACACAGATAGGTCTTATGGCGACAATGGGACAGGAAGGACTAGATGTGTGTAGGAAGCGACCGTGGCCTTAATCAAGGTACAGCCCCAGCATTTGCCTGGTGTGAAAATGGGAAACCACGAAAAACCATCTTCAGGGCTGCCGACAGTGGGGCTCGAACCCACTTTCTTCCGAATACTGGATACTGGCCGCACTTAAGCGACTGCAGCTATCAAGCTCGGTGATCAGATCACCTTTAGTTCTTCGTTGCAGTAAGGAACTTCTCAGTTGTCCTCCCAAAGTCTTCACACCAAATTCCTCGTCCAGTAGAACTGGTGAGTGAGTTTCCCCGAAGCTTGGTGGCACATCTTCTGTGATAGCAAGATGATTTGCGGAGAATTTTCTTATGGGAAATCCAGCATTCAAAAGAACCTGAACCAAAAATTGCTGCAATCGTAGTGACTTCTTAACATTTCCCGTTCCTGTCAGTACATCATCCATGTAAAAATATTTATTCAATATTTGCTACAGAGAAGGGTGTCTTGCTTCTTCATAGGATAGCTGTAGCAGACATTTTGTTGCCAGGATTGAGCTTGGTAACATTATATTTGTCAGAGTCCTCAGCTGGTATGTGCAAATACGCTCCTTGGGATTTGGTCGCCAAGAGATGTGTTGGAAATATCTACAGTCCGGGCGTAGTAATTCATTCTTGTACATCTTATCTATGTCGGCCGTGAAGACAACTGGGTGAGTTCTAAATCTTGGGGCTATGGAGTATAAATCTTGTTTAAGTGCAGGCGCAATTGTCCAGTTCAAGCCTTCCATCTTTCCTCTATGAGATTTAGCTCTTCATTAATTACGTATTTGCTTCAGCAAGGACTTTTGCCTTGAAAAGCGCTTTACAATAAGATAAAAGCGATTGAGGGCAACATGGAAGGACTCTCCAAGGTTACTCGGATCCTGCTTCATTGCGTAGGAAGAAGTTTTGAGATGATTCATGCACATGTGAAGGGGACAACTCATATCTACCAGCCAGGATGTAACACGAATGTGTTTCCTGTAGAACTGGCCTGGAACTACGATCATTCTCCATGTTTTCGTAGAATACTTCCGTCCATAACAAGATGTCAGCATATCCTGGGGTATATAATTCAGGATTGGCCATGTGAATGTCCTCAGGAAGATTCTATTCTGATGTGTCTATTTCCCTTGCAGACAAACAATTAATTATTTTACTTAATAGCAAAACATCGGATATCAGCTTCAGACTCAGAAACCCTTCACTTAACGGATAACATCACACAGTACTTAGAATCATGGCTAATTCCGCTTATTCCTTCAACTGGAGTGAGATTTCTTTATTTTCTTAAATTCAACCTGTGAACTAATCGTTCGGTAATATAATTGGACTGGCGGTATGAATCGAGAAAACATCGTATTACAATTGTTTTGTTAAAAATTTGCTTTACGTCGCACCGACACAGATAGGTCTTATTGCGAAGATAGGATAGGAAAGGCCTAGGAGTGGGAAGGAAGCTGCTGTGGCCTTAATTAAGGTGCAGCCCCAGCATTTTCTTGGTGTGAAAATGGGAAGCCATTGTAAACCACCTTCAAGGCGGCCGACAGTAGGAATCGAACCCACTATTTCCCAGATGCAAACTCACAGCTGCGCTGCCATAACCGCACGGCCAAATCGCCCGGTCTTTATGCATTACTCCTCCTGTATCATGAACATAAAAATATGCTGTTGCCAACAATACACGAGCATACCCTTTGTCTTTAAATGAGCAATAACGTCCTGTCCTCAATGCTGATGACCTAACAATTTAATTTGTAGAATCGTAATAGGGTTGTGATTTATGGGAAGCACCACCTTCCTTAACATCACCATTAACAGGATGTAGCAATGTATGGTGTTTCCTCTTAAGCATACGGCAAGAGGTACTCTTACACTGCGACGACTAATGATCATCTGCAAGGAAACAATTGAAGCATAGATTTTTAGACTTACACGCTAAACGCTGTGATACAAATAAGGCCTTGAACTTTTCACAGTGATATAAAACGTGTGCCTCATTACAGAATTCGCAATGTTTTTCCGTGCTAACATGCGCCTGGGAAACTTTGTGGGTCGGTTAGGTTTGAACTTATTAATGGTCTTCGCCATGGACATATTATTTAACTGTGACTACCTCCAAGGCCTGAAACCTGGTTTGTAAGATTTTAATTAGGTCCTTATAGTTACAACTCTTTCTTGAAGGAGAAAGTACTTCAAGTTCTTCTTAGTCCTACTATCAATATTATTTAGCATTAAGTGTGTAAGCATCAATTGAAACAATGAAACATCCATTTTGAGGGCTTCTAATTCATCTTATTACTTGCCATATGGTTTAATAAGCGCCTGAGCTTGGAATATGAGCCTTTACTGACACTTTTTGGGGGCAGTAGTTGACGAATATGGCTTACAGGTATTAGTCTACGACTGTCATATCTACAAGTTATTAAATCAAATACAACAACAAAATTTTCATGTGAGGCAGGAATATTCTGGACCAACTGTCTTGCCTCGCCCCTTAGGACTGAAAATAAATAAAGTAGTCTTTGAACCGCATTAAGAGACCAATTATTTACTACTAAACTTTCGAACGCATCCTTGAAACTAATCCAATAATTTAAGTCACTATAAAATTGTGGAAATGATATTATTTGGCAGCTGTTCACTGCTGACAATGCCACCAATATGTTATAACATTGTACTTATAGAACGGCCTGCAATTTGGGAAGCCTGAATTAATCTAGCTAAGGATTCCAAATGACGTAGCTCTGTATCGTATACAAGTGAAAAATTCTCTCTACTGGTTGAATGGTCGTGAGCATTATCGTTTCATTCAAGTTCTTGCTGTACTCTTTTGAAATTCTCTCTCATACCTGGCATATCCCTCAGTTTCCCCTCAACTTTAAAGGCATCCCCTTCTGGATCATAGTTATTTAAACATGTTTGCACGCGTGTTAGAGACGCAATATGAATTCCTCGTTGATTAACTAGGACCTTAACTGTGTTAGTATCCATGACAATAATGAAAGGAGCAGGGTTGTTGTTGTTGTTGTTGTTTGTCATCAGTCCATAGACTGGTTTGATGCAGCTCTCCATGCTACCCTCTCCTGCGCTAACCTTTTCATCTACGTAACTATTGGATCCTATATTTGCTCTAATCTGCTTGTCATATTCATACCTTGGTGTACCCCTACCGTTCTTACCACCTACACTTCCTTCAAAAACCAACTGAAGAAGTCATGGATGTCTTAAGATGTGTCCTATCATTGAGCAGGGATAATAATATGAAATATACTTAACTTAAAGCAGATTGTTATGATCCGGAACAGCTGTTTCCCATCTCGATTCCAATCCGCTAGGTAGTGGCATTTTACCGCTTCGGGAATTGCGAGATGGAGTCGCCATGAAGGACATCCTTTACAATTTAAGTATATGTTCCGTATAACAAATACACACATTCTCTCGAAGCATTTTACAGCGTTCTATGAAAATTCTCTATGCACACAGAATATCCGCTGAGTAATGAACGTTCGTTAAATCGAAAGATTTGCCAGTCACTTACGTCATTCGCTACGAGATGTGAAGTGCGACTTGAAATGAGCTGTTGTTTGAACGATATTAAACCAGTTTTCAATGTTCATGAAAGTGAACACACAGATGAATGTTCTTACATCACGCACTAACGGAATGTCTTCAATATTCACGAAAGTAACCAGGCAGCTACTGAATGTGCTTAAATCTCGAATTAACGGAATGTCTTCAGTCACATTGATTAACACGGCACTAATGCGTTCACCACGTGTTTCGATCGAATATTGAGGTAATATCCGGCCAGGAAGACTAAAAAAAATGGATATGATACTTAAACATGATAAGGTAATGTAGTTCACCAATAAGCACTGATTCACCGGATATTACCCGGATTTTTTACTGAACTGAAGTATAAAGAGATTCAAGACGCCACCGTACTGCATTACTTAACAACACAAACTGTCCCCATTATACATCATTCAACACACTGAGACATTCTCCTAAAATAACACACCACTTCGACACTATATTCAACGACAACAACGCCATTTTTTTCTTACTGCCAAACTCAACATAAGAAAATATTAAAAAGACACAAATTTACCACATCTGTCCATTATCAAGAAAAACTTCCCACATTTTTGTCCATTCTGACATGTTTCCTTCCCATCTCCTATACGACGTTAAACTATAATCACTCTATCCACATCCTATCACAAAACAAATAGAAATTTCTATTATTGAACAATTCGTTGCGCTAGAGGATGACATTCTGGGATATTTCAATTTAAAAAATTATTATTCCGCTCCCATGAATACATTAGTATCACAATCTAGTAATATCGAATTCAGAGTCTACGATTACCATACATATCAAATTATTCCTGTCATCTTTCCGTGTTATAAACATATTCACGGTATTGCATTAATTAACAACACAACCTGTCCCCGTTATACAAAATTGAACGCACAGAGACACTCTTGTACAATTATAGATCACTTCAATACTACATTCAACGGCAACATCGCCAATATTTTTATTTTCAGGATTTCCTTACGTCGCACCGACACAGTTAAGCCTTATGGTGACGAAGGGATAGGAAAAGTGAAAGAGTGGGAAGGAAGCGGCTGTTACTTTAATTAAGGTACAGCTCCAGCTTTTGGCTGGTGTGAAAATGGGAGACCACGGAAAACCATCTTCAGGGCAGCGCATAGTGGGGTTCGAACCCACTACCTCGCGAATGCAAGCTCACAGCTGCGTGCCCCTAACCGCACGGTCAACTGGTTCGGTAACACCAATATACTTCCTATACACTATCCATTTCATAATAGCACCACTCTTTCTCTATAACGTTCAGTACAAATCATTGTACACATATCAAGAAAACCACAAGCAGTAGCACTATTTGTCATGTAATAGAAATTCTAGAAAAGCTTTAAAATGTATTACTACTGCTTGATAAGTACATAAATATGGCATACTGGCGTTGCATAGCATTAAATTAACTCTTAAGATGTTAGATTATGTTTTGATATGATTATTACTCACAGGCTAATTTACTATTGCTAGAAATTATGGATTCATTCAGGCTGAATATATTTCTACATGTATTACCATGGAAATTATTCTAGGTAAGTACACATGAATCAGTGCAAAATGCATAGCTAAACAAGACTGTCACTTGGCTTTACTTGGAAATAACGTTTGTTCCTAGGATCCATTCTCTACTCATAATTCGTTAAACTGGAAATAAATCAGTGCGGAAGATTCAGTGCGTTTAAGTCTCAAGAACGATGACGAGGATGTGATGTATATAAATTTTACTAAAATTTTGACCAGGCAAATTCGGTTGAATACTTATCAGTCTGTTGAGATGACAGATTCAAGTTTCCTCCATGTTACTGCTGCAATTATGGATCGAATGCCTCGAACGCCTCGGTCTACATTTTATTACTCTTCCATGATGCAAAGCAAAATTGCAGTCTGATGTTTTCTTATCTACGTACCTAAAACAAACATACACAGTTAATATACAATATTAAACTCAGTTACACTACCAACAGCTTACCGCCCTGAATAAAGTTCTATTCTCAGGCCTGAGTACTAATAATTGTTTTAAAAGATATTTCATTCCAGTATCACACGGCCACAAATAACAGATTCCTTCTTCGACTCCTTTCCCGAGTTTATCGATCTGAAACTATGTCCGTGGTTGTTAAATCATTCATATTGTTTCCGACAATGGTCTTTCGTCGACCACGATGATTTCATTACTTCCTGTGATGTCAATATTACAATATTCTTCGTCGAGAATGGTATATACGTTCATCGTTGTTTGACACCTTATTCGTATCACACTGTAATCTGGAGTAAATTGTAGACTTCTTGGCTATTTTAAAAACCATTCGTTGCCGGGCTGAGTGGCTCAGACGGTTGAGGAGCTGGCCTTCTGACCCCAACGTGGCAGGTTCGATCCTGGCTCAGTCCGGTGGTATTTGAAGGTGTTCAAATATGTCAGCCTCGTGTCAGTAGATTTACTGGCACGTAAAAGAACTCCTGCGGGACAAAATTCTGGCACCTCGGCTTCTCCGGAAACCGAAAAATAAGTAGTTAGTGGGACGTAAAGCAAGTAACATTATAATTTAATTATTAAAACCATTTGTCCATTGACTTCTGACGACTTTCTTCAATCTGTTGTTTGAGTCATCAGCCTTAAGACTGGTTTGAAGCAGCCCTCCATGCCACCCTATCTTGTGCGAATGATTTCATTTCTACGTAACTACTACATCCTACATCTCTTCTAATCTGCCTGTCATATTCATACCTTGGTCTACCCCTGCCGTTCTTACCGCCTATAATTCCCTCAAAAACCAACTGCACAAGTCCTGGGAGTCTTAAGATGTGTCCTATCATTCTATCCCTTCTTCTGGTCAAATTTAGCCAAATCGATCGCCTCTCACCAAAAATGCGTGTTTCCTTATTTTTAAACGAGATTCCAAATACCAAATCCCACGTCTGTAAGCTTCAGTTTTGAGATATAAGTAAATTTTCCAAAAACAATAGTACCCGTTTCTTTAAGAGAGCTTCCGAATACCAATTATCACGACTGTAAAATCTTCAGTTTTGATATATATATCCACGTAAGAGGAATTCATCTCCGTTTTCATGCCCCCCGCTACAAAGTTGATTCCCACACCAAATGCGTGTTCCTTTATTTCTAAAGGAGTTTCCAAATACCAGTTTTCACGTTCGTAACATCTTCAGATTTTTTGGAATGTATGTACTGTACATTCTCATACAAAATTTTAAAATAATTTTTCAATTCTTTCACCCCCCCCCCCCTGTGAAAGTTTTTTCTGGAAAGCAAAGAATACGTTTTTCCTTACTTTTAAAGGATATGCCAAATACCAATTTTCAGGTCCGCAACATGTTAAGTTTTTTAGATATACTGTAGATACGGTAATTTTAAGAATTCACCCGCTTTTTCAGTTCCCCTTAAGTGGATTTTCAGAAAAAAAAATGTTTCCTTACTTCTACAGGAAATTCCAAACACCAGTTTTCAAATCTGTAATATGTTATGTGTCTGAGATAATTTGCAGATATATTGTTTTTACAAATTCATTCCGTTTATCACCCATGTTCACCCCCTATTCGTCGGATTATCCAAGAACACAAAAATACGTGTTTCTTTATTTTCAAAGGAGATGCCAAATTTCAATTTTCATGTCTGTAACATCTTCAGTTTTAGATATATAAGCCTCCTCATAAAAGGTGTTCAAACAACTTTCCCCCTTTTCTCACCTCTCTTAATGGAATTTTCCAAAAACAAAAAATACGTGTTTCTTTATTTTTAGAAGAGATTCCAAATAAAAATGTTTACATTCGCCAACTTTTAACTTTTGAGATATAGATATCCTCATTTTAAAAATCCCCCCTCTTCACCCCCTTAGCGACGGAGTATCCAAAAATACTCCCTTAGCGAGCACCTAAATGCTAATATGAATGTATCACCTAAAACTTCGTTTCTTTCTGTCCAGTAGTTTTGGCTCGACGATGATGAATCTGCCAGTCAGTCAGTCAGTCAGTCAGTCAGTCAGTCAGTCAGTCAGTCAGTCAGTCAGTCAGTCAGTCAGGACAAGTTACTTTATATATAGAGACTAGCAAGATACGGTATTCGCTACGGTATTATAATGAAAACTATTGAATGCTTAACGTTTTATATATAATCCGCCGAAATTCGAGATATAACTCGTTTTCTGAGAGGATCAGCCAAAATTCGTGAACTGACCCATTTTCTTAGAGATTACGGCAAAGTTCCTCCCATTTTTCAATCTTTCTTTCCAGCAATCGATTTCGTACTTCCCGGGCTAGGTCCAGGTACTCCACCCGGTCAGGTGGGTCTATAAATCTTTGCCACTTTTTCCAATAAGCATTTTTAATATGGAACAAATCCTTGAGGAGATCCGGCGTGGTGTCGTCTTGGGTGCCTTGGCGGTACTGAACCTTCGGCCGGACTGCAATCGTAGTCATTACCCGGCCAAGACCCGTTTCAAGCGCGGTCCGCACATTTTGACGACGGTCCAGAACATTACTATTAATATTATTGTTATTAATAACATTATTATTATTATTATTATTATTATTATTATTATTATTATTATTATTATTATTATTAGTATTAGTATTATTATTATTATTATTATTATTATTATTATTATTATTATTATTATTCATGGTATGCAGCCCACAGCAAGATGCAAGACCGCTACTTGGCGGTAAATTACATACGCCCCCATTGTCATTGCTGACAATCTGACCAGCACCATCGTTGCGCGTAAGCAAGTGCGCGAGTTTTCTGGAGACACAAAATATATACTTCCGTGCATTATTGACTTTATTGTAGAGGTGAACAATTGCACGGTCAATGCCATTCCTATTGTTTAAGTCAAATGTGTTTGAATTTTTATTTATATGCCAGGAGACTCTACTGTAATCTAACCTTATGTTCTCCAAAGGAAAAGGTGACTCTTGAAAACGAACCCAGGAAAGATTTTAAATGATCAGTTTATGATCAGTACATTATAAACAGTAAAATCAATAAGTCTCAACTCCTTTTTCACCCAACCGCTGTTAAATTGATTTACACCCCACCTCACCAAAAAGAAGAAGGCGTGTCTCTTTATGTGTAAAGGAGATTCCAAATACCAATGTTCACGCCTGTTACCTTCAGTTCTGAGTTAGAAGTACCCCCATAAAAGGAATTCACTTTTTTAACTTCCTTTCACACCCCCCCACCCTTAAGTGAAATTTCCGTCACAAAAAACTTGTTTCTTATTAGTAAAGGATCTTCTAAATACCAATTATCACGACTCTTCCATTTTTCAGATGTGTGTCCTCATAAAAAAAATTCAACTAATTTTCACCCCGCCCCCAAGATGATTTCCCACCAAAATCGCTTTCATTTTAAAGGAGATCCGAATACCAGTTTTCACGTCTGTAACAACTGTAGCTTTTATTAGATGTAAGTATCCTCATACAATTAATTCAACTCATTTTTAATTCCCCGCCCCCCCATTTAGGTGGATTTCCGAAAACAAAAAATACGTATTCCTTTAACTTTAAAGGTGGTTACAAATACAAACTTTCAATTCTGTAACATGTTCAGCTTTTGAGATATCAATATCCTAATTTAATGAGTTCAACTCCATTTTTAGTCGCTTTTACCCCACCACACAAGTGGTTTTTCAGAAAACACAAAATATATATTTTTATTTTTAATAGAGATAAAAATACTATTTTTCACTTCAGTAACATGTTAAGTTTTTTAGATACACTGTAGAAATGCTCATTCTAAAATTTAGCCAGCTTTTTAGTTCTCCTTAAGTGAAGTTTTCAAATACAAATCACCTATGATTCTTTACTTTTACAGGAGATTTCAAATACGAATTTTTACGTCAGTAACATTTTACGTTTCTGAGATATACTGAAGATCCCAATTTGTCACTCCTGTTTAACCCCCATTACTTGGATTTTCCAAAAAAAATATACGTGTTTCTTTATTTTCAAAGGAGATCCTAAATACCAATTTTCAGGTCTGTAATATCTTCTGTTTCTGAGATGAAATGAAATGTGGTATGGCTTTTAGTGCCGGGATATCCCATGACGGGTTCGGCTCGCCAGGTGCAGGTCTTTCTATTTGACACCCGCAGGTGACCTGCGCGTCGTGATGAGGATGAAATGATGATGAAGACAACACATGCACCCAGCCCCCGTGTCATTGGAATTAACCAATTAAGGTTAAAATCCCCGACCCAGCCGGGAATCGAACCCGGGACCCTCTGAACCGAAGGCCAGTACGCTGACCGTTCAGCCAACGAGTCGGACTGTTTCTGAGATATAAGGATCATAACTTATGGCATTCAACCCCTTTTTCACCAATTTTCACCCCTCCTATTGGGATTTTCCGAAAACAAAAAATATGCCTTTCTTTATTTGGAAGGGGCTTCTAAATACCAATATTTACATCTGTAAACTTTAAAAGTTTTGAGATATAGATACACTCATTTTAGAAATTCACTCCCCTTTTCACGCATGCATTAATTGGATTTTCCAAAAAAAATATAAATTTCTCTTTATTTTTAAAGGAGATCCCTAATACAAATTCTCACGTCTGTAATATCTTCAGTTTCTGAGATATAAGTATCCTCATTAGGGCATTTAACCCGTTTCTTCACGCTTTTTCACCCTTCCTATTGGGATTTTCCGAAAACGAAAAAATACATGTTTCTTTATTTTTAACGGAGATTCTAAATTCCAATTTCTACATCTGTAAACTCTTAAAGTTCTGAGATACAGATACACTCATTTTAAAAATTCGCCCCCTTTAAACCCTCCCATTATTTAGATTTTCTAAATAAAAAATACGTGTTTATTTATTTTTAAAGGAGTTCCAAAATACCAATTTTCAGGTCTGCAATATCTTCAGTGTCTGAGATATAAGTACCCTTATTAAATGAATTCAACCCCTTTTACACCCCTTCTATTGGGATTTTCCGAAAAAAATACGTGTTTCCTTATTTTTAAAAAGAGATTCTAAATACCAATTTTTACATCTGTAAACGTTTAAAGTTTTGAGATATAGATAGACCAATTTTAAAATTTCACCCCCGTTTTCATCCCCTTAGCGACGGAATATCCAAAAATCCTCCCATAGCGGGCACCTACATTGTACTATAAATGTATCCTCAAAATTGCATTTCACTATGTCCAGTAGTTTTGGCTCGGCGATGATGAATCAGCAAGTCATTCAGTCAGGACAAGCAATTTTATATAATTACTAACTACATACCCGTGCTTCGCCACGGTATTATAATGAAGTTTATAATAGAATGCTTAACGTTTTATATATAATCCGCCGAAATTCGAGATATAACTCGTTTTCTGAGAGAATCCGCAAAAATTCGTAATCTGACTCTCTTTCTGAGAGGCTACGGCAAAGTTCCTCCCATTTCTCAATCTTTATTTCCAGCAATCGATTTCGTACTTCCCGGGCTAGGTCCAGGTAATCCAGCCGGTCAGTTGGGTCCATAGATCTTTGCCATATTTTCCTATAACCATTTTTAATATGGATCAAATCCTTGAGGAGATCCGGCGTGGTGTCGTCTTGGGTGCCTTGGCGGTACTGAACCCGCGGCTGGACTGCATTACCCGGCCAGGACCCGCTTCCAGCGCGGTCCGCACATTTTGTCGACGGTCCAGAATATTATTATTATTATTATTATTATTATTATTATTATTATTATTATTATTATTATTATTATTATTATTATTATTATTGATGGGCTGGAACCCACAGCAAAATGCATGAGCGCTACTTGGCGGTAAATAACATCTGCAGCCATTGTCACTGCTGACAATTTGACCAGCACCGTCGTCACACGTAGGCAGGTGCACGAATGATATACTTCCGTGCATTATTGACCTTATTACAGAGGTGAACAATTGCACGGTCAATTTCATTCCTATCGTTTATTTCAAATGTGTTTCAATTTGTATTTATATGCCAGGAGAATCTACTGTAATCTACCTTTATGTTCTCCAAAGGAACAGATATTTCCTGAAAACGAACCCAGGAAAGATTAATTATCAGAATAAGTACATTATGAACAGTAAAATCAATTGGCCTCAACTCCTTTTTTCACCCCATCGCCGCAAATATATTAACCCCGCCCCCCTAAAAATAAGGCGTGTATCCTTATGTTCCTTTCACACTCCCCCTTAAGTGAATTTCCCGTTAAAATACCTGTTTCTTATAAGTAAAGGATCTTCTAAATACCAATTATCACGACTCTAACATTTTCAGTTTTTGAGATATGTGTCCTCATAAAAGGAGTTCAACTCTTTTCACCCCCGCCCCCCAAGATGATTCCCCCCCAAAACGCTTTCTTCTTCGTTTATAAATGAGATCCAAATACCAATTTTCAGGTCTGTAATATGTTCATTTTCTGAGGTACAAGTACCGGTATCCTGATTAAAGGCACTCAACCACTTTTTCACTTTTCACCCTTTTTCACCCCTCCTATTGCGATTTTCCGAAAACAAAAAAAAAGTGTTTCCTTATTTTTAAAGAAGATTCTAAATACCAATTTTTACATCTGTGAACTTTTAAAGTCTTGAGATATAGATACACTCATTATAAAATTTAACCCCCCTTTTCACCCCCCCCCCTAGCGACGGAATATCCAAAAGTCCTCTCTTAGCGAGCACCTACATCTTAATATGAATGTATCCCCAAAATTTCCTTTCCTTATGTCCAGTAGTTTTGGCTCGGCGATGGAGAATCAGTCAGTCAGTCAGTCAGTCAGTCAGTCAGTCAGTCAGTCAGTCAGTCAGTCAGTCAGTCAGTCAGTCAGTCAGTCAGTCAGTCAGTCAGTCAGTCAGTCAGTCAGTCAGGACAAGTTATTTTATACATATATACTAGCAGTTACCTGCGGCTTCGCTCGCGTGGATTTCGTAATCTGATCAAAGTAATCGTTCGTCGGCATTGTACTAAGACATTATCTGAAAATTCATAAAGTATAAAAACTAACCCAAAAATTGAGTTTCATTTACCCCAGAAATTCTTTGTAAACCATGTTTGTGGTGTTACTTTTTGCGGTTAAGACGACCATTCAACATAGAACTTTTCATGTGAGAAACAGTCTTCTCTCAAGTCGAAACAGTAAATACATGTTCCTTTATTTTTAAAGGAGATTGCAAATACCAATTTTCACGTCTGTAGCAGCTTCAGTTTTTAAGATAAAGTATCCTCATAAACATATCTCAACTCCTTATTTATTTATTTTCAACCCCACACGCCTTACGTCGATTTTGCGAAAAAAAAATAGAAATGCGTGTTTGTGTATTTTTAAAGGAGATTCCAAATACTAGTTTTCACGTCTATAACATCCTCAGTTTTTGAGATATAAGTATACCCATAAAATTAATTCAACTCCATTTTCACCATTCCCCCCCTTTACTTGATACCCCCTCCCATAAAATGTGTGTTTCCTTATTTTTTAAGGGGATTCCAAATACGAATTTTCACGTCTTTAATATCTTTAGCTTTTGAGATATAAGTATCATCATACAAAGAATTCAACTAATTATTCAATTCATTCAACCCCCTTAAGTGGACTTTCCGAAAACAAAAGAACACGTGCTTCCTTACTTTGAAAGAAGATCCAAATACGCATGCCCATGCCTCTTAATATCTTCAGTTTTTGAGATAACAGTATCCTCATAAAATAATTCAACTCCTTTTTCATCCCAGCCCATTAAGTTGACTCCCCCCTCCAAAAATGCGTGTTTCTTTATTTTTAAAGGAGATTCTAAATACAAGTGTGCACGTGTGTAACCTTAAGTTTTTTAGATATAAGTTTCTCCATAAATTGAATTACATTTTTTCAAGTCCTTTAACGCTCCCCCATTAAGTGAATTTTCCGAAAAGCAAAAAAAAAGAACTTGTTTCTTTTGTTATAAAGGAGCTTCCAAATGCCAATTACCAACACTGTGACATCTTCAGTTTTGAAATATTTGTATCCTCATAAAAAGGAATTAAACTCCTTCTTCACCACCCCGCCCCCAAGTTGATTTCCACCCCAAAATGCATGGTTCTTCATTTTAAAGGAGATTCCAAATACTAATTTTCACGTCTGTAACATCTTTAGCTTTTGAGATGTAAGTATCCTCATACAAAGTATTCAACTAATTTTTCAATTATATCACCCCCCCCCAATTAAGTGGATTTTCCAATTTGAAAGCAAATTCCACATACAAATTTTCATGTCTGTAACATCTTAAGTTTTTGAGATATAAGTATCCTCATGAAAAGAATTGAACTCCTTTTTCACTCTACCCCGGCCCGTTAAGTTGGTTTCCCCCCACCAAAAAATGCGTGTTTCTTTAAAGGAGATTCCAAATACCAATTATCACGACTGTAACATCTTCAGTTTTTGAGATAGATATATATATCCTCGTAAGAGGAATTCAACTCCGTTTTCATGCCCCCCCTACCAAGTTGATTCCCACACCAAATGCGTGTTTCTTTATTGTTAAAGGAGTTTCCAAATACCAGTTTTCACGTTTGTAACATCTTTTGATTTTTTTGTATATATGTGCTGTACATTCTCATACAAAATTTTAAAATAATTTTTCAATTATTTAACCCCCCCCCCTTGTGAAGGTTTTTTCCGAAAACCTAAGAATACGTTTTTCCTTATTTTTAAAGGAGATGCCACATACCAATTTTCAGGTCCGCAACATTTTAAGTTTTTTAGATATACTGTAGATACGCTAATTTTAAAAATTCATCCCCTTTTTCAGTTCCCCTTAAGTGGATTTTCCGAAAAAAAATGTTTCCTTATTTCTACAGGAAATTCCAAACACCAGTTTTCAAATCTGTAATATGTTATGTGTCTGAGAAAATTTTCAGATATATTGTTTTTAGGAATTCACTCCGTTTATCACTCATGTTCACCCCTATTCGTCGGATTATCTCAAAACACAAAAATACGTGTTTCTTTATTTTCAAAGGAAATTCAAATTTTCAATTTTCATGTCTGTAAAATCTTCAGTTTTTGAGATATAAGTCTCCTCATAGAAGGTGTTCAACCCCCTTTCCCCCTTTTCTCACCCCTCTTAATGGAATTTTCCAAAAACAATAAAATACGTGTTTCCTTATTTTTAAAGGAGATTCCAAATAAAAATGTTTACGTCTGAAGACTTTTAAGTTTTTGAGATATAGATATCCTCATTTCAAAAATTCACCCCCCTTTTCACCCCCTCAGCGACGGAGTATCCAATAATCCTCCCTTAGCGAGCACCTAAATGTTAATATGAATGTATTACCAAAATTTCGTTTCTTTCAGTCCAGTAGTTTTGGCTCGGCGATGATGAATCTGTCAGTCAGTCAGTCAGTCAGTCAGTCAGGACAAGTTACTTTATATATATAGATTTAGCAATACACACACCTGAAGAGAAAAGACTTACTCTTCGTAACGAAGTGAATATATGAAATTCCTCTACGTCATTCCAAGAGAAATTTATTACAGACTTTGTAAGACCGCGATACCAGCATGTCCACAATGTATAATAATCCTCCAAAGCGTAAAATTGACAGCCGCAGATGAAATATATTCATACAGAATACATATGAAATACTACACCTTATTACTTACATGCGGGGGAAATTATAAATGATATCATATTACCAAAAAACAATAACGCCACTAGAAATAGCTGGCCACTCACAGAGTGGAAAAATAAAGTTACTGATAAGATAGACACATAACTCCAAGTGGAGAGATTGCTCATATAAAAAAGAATGCTCGCCAAACACTAAAAATTAGAAAGCCTATAAACTACATTTCAACATGGCTCCACAAGAGAAGTTAAGAGAAAAACCATAAACGCAAACACATATTAATTAACTGTGACGTACCACTCCCTTGACATTTATGCCGCATACCTTTACTCTCGCCTTTATGCCAGATGCAGCAAAGTAATAGTGGGGAAACGGGACCCCAAATTTCCAACTGTATGTGTTACAATACACCCTCCTCTTACGGTTGCAATCCAAACCAGGTACCAGACAAAAAAATTGCTCTCCCGAAAAACGAGAATAAAATTCCCCCATTCAAAGAATCTTGGTGAAAAATGGACGTCGGGCCCGATAGTGACCTACCGCCATCTAGCGGGATGGAGTAGTGATATTCATTGAGAATAAGATGTCATAATAAGGTAGATAAATGGAAGTTGTTACTGGAATCGAAATCAATAAAGGAAACCTGAGCCACACGGGGTTGGTTCATATCCTAGGCTCCATTTGTATCAACTCTCCCATTTAAAGTGCCACGGTGATTGTGTTGAGTTCCTTAGAAGAATACAACTTCAATTACGAACATCCAGCGTCGAAATATGCCGAAAAGTTCCGAGTCTCCTTCCAATGTGATGATGGTTAATGTAAATTCCAAGTAATCGAGTAACCTAAAATTTATACAGTAGAAATCAGAAAAAAAGCTTCTCTACTCTTCAGCACGATTAGGTAAAATATCACACTGAACTTAAATTGAAGACGATCCGGCAAATAGTAAGCGAAGCGTATCCCAAGACGATCTAGCAAAAAAGTAAAACGTATGTAGTACGAACCACACACTTTTATTCAGTTGCCGACATCATAGGTGGGCTGTAATTCAACTGACGTTTAAACATTCACTTGTGCTGTTGTAGATGTAAAATGATTGAACTTTTGGAATGCCAAATTTTGGTTATTTGAATAAGAAATGTAACTAATTACACATTATTCACCGATTAGCATAACTGTATATTAATTATTCACACACACACACACACACACACACACTCGTAAATATCTTCCGCTCCGTACATGAGGAATGATTCGAACTCTGGTCGAGTTGATTTCCTTTCATGTTACGTATTCGGGTTATTTAAATGTTCTTCTTAACCAGCGGTTATAAATTCACGCTAGTGCGGTCAATAAAACACAAGGTCGAGACAAGTGGACATTAAAAACTGGCCCAGAATAAAAACTCAGCTGACAGCTCTCAAGTTGATAAATGTCTAAATCAAATAAGATAAGTCACTATAGAGGAAAGACCATACTACCCGTACAGATATGAACAGGTGTATCATCCATGTATGTGTGTACAGTTAAGAAAAAAAAGCCGTCTGTTTTATTACTCCAGTTTATTTCAAGATGGCTCAATAAGTACACACACTCATATAAGTTCCTGCTTTTTACCTACA
The DNA here is from genome assembly GCF_040414725.1 of Anabrus simplex. Classification (NCBI taxonomy): domain Eukaryota; kingdom Metazoa; phylum Arthropoda; class Insecta; order Orthoptera; family Tettigoniidae; genus Anabrus; species Anabrus simplex. The sequence goes on along the minus strand of NC_090266.1, from coordinate 386,165,187 downwards.
GGAGGGAGACGTTTCAGTCAGCTGAGATGTCTATAATCCTATTGACTGTCTTGCCTTAATTTCACTTTTCTAATTCAAGTCACCCCGCATAGTAACTGTGTGCAGGCCACTGGGTTTGAACGCAGTGTTACTGGCTACAAAGCGCGTGATGACTCTTCTTTGGTTCGACTCTAGAGACAGTCCAGTAATTCACCCAGTCAAATACAGTGAACAACTAAACAAAAACAGTTAAACAGTGTTAACCTGAAGGACAGTACATATCATAAAACGATTATTAACATTGTTCCAATTACACTCACGATAGGTGCTTCAGTCATTTAAAGTTCTCTGTCTACAGAAGTGCACACACCCACAGTACTCTCAAGACTTCCGATCCGTACGCCGTCTTCAGTACAGTTACTCGCTGGATACTCCGACACAACAACCACGACTCCTCGTTCAAACCTCGGTGGGATAACAGTGACAGTCAACACTTCTGTCACCCTCAGCCAAGCCACCGAACCCCAACACACTGAGTCTCACAGTGACTCCGACACTGAGTTCCACAGTGACTAATATTGACTCCACCACGGAGTCAAAAACTGACCGACAGTCCGCGGCTCGCCTCCCTTTTCATAGTTCGGGTGATGTGTGCCACAATATTCGCGACGTGGTTAGAGATGGAATATTTTCGTCACATCTCCATAAAAACTCACATGTAAACAAGCCGACGAGAACTATACATGTAAAGCGCGACCCCTCCCTACAGGTCGGCTGAGAGATCCCCGGTCGTCGGACTCACTAGACCTTTCCAGGAATTACCGAAAGGGGCTATCACAGGGCTGGCACGTAACAGTAAGTATTGTACCGGCATTGACCGTACACAAAGTATTTCTTGAATAAAATACGTCATAAATATTTTATAAGGTATTAGCGAGTGTATTTCCAGTGCTAAGAAAAACAGAGTCTCGCTGGAGCGAGTAGTCAACCCGCTGCAATACTCCCTCGTTCATCGCACAGCCAGCACGGGGTTAAAGACAGGTTTGCTATATTCTAAACCAATTGAAGTATTGATTCAGAAATAATGCTATCTTATAGAATACATCTTGAACGTCTCATAATGTTAATTTCTCCAAAATCGATTCAGGGTTTACTGAGATACTCAAGATTATATTAAACATTACGTCATAGCTAGATTTGAATAAAAGGCCATGGCTCCAGAGTCTTTCACTTCAGTTAACACCGGCAACACCTCAATGTTGGTTCGTCGCATGGTGCAGAGTCGGCCTGCGGGGCGAGATTATGTCCAAGTGACGAGTGAGTTTTAGAACATTGAATAATTCCGGTGTCACGGTACTTATAAACTTTCACTAAGTAGAACCTCGTTGAGGAACTTATAAATTTTGAAGAGTGCTAGTCTATTGAACGATACAGTAGGGCAGGCTGACAGCTAGGTAAATCCCAAGGGCAACGTTCCAAAGACGTCAATAAATTAATACAACTTTAATAAGAACCGCAGAACAGATGAACACGTAATCATAGTTGCAATTACAAAACATGAGTTGTTTATTTGGTGATCAGAGGAATTTCTAAGTGTTTTAAAACGACTAATAACCGACCCAAATGTCATCTTTGATTAATGTTCTATTAGGAAGTGTTTTGATAGCAAAGTCTGTTCAGTTGATAGAGTGTTCAATTAAGTGAGGTAACTCCATTATATTTGTGTAACTTCGCAGTGATTTCTTTAGTTTAATGTGTAGGAATTCATCATGAATCAGATGGTAAAATCATGGCTGAGTAACTGTAATATTGAGTGTGTAAATGAAACCCGATTGGAACACTGAGCCATGAGAGAGCCCAATTTGAAATAACGTAATAAACTGTAATAATGGGAGCGTCTCTCCGCATTGTGTGTGTTCTACGGTGTTAGAAGTGTATTGATTATTTAAAACAGCCTTGGCACTGCAGAACTGAGTTAAAGCAAATTTTACTATTATTTGTATTCAAAGATATTTAAGTAATTAGTTCAATATTTAATTGTGAATAGCTGTAGTTTATAATAGACTATTAGCCGTCCAGAAGACACTACGACGAGTCATATAAGAATTTTAATACTTTGATTTCATAACATTAATTTATTGTGTAGTAACAGTTTATTTCTGAGTAAACTTCATTGTAATTTCAATTTTTTTTCAATCATTTGAGTTAACTTATATTATTCAATTTGCTACCTTATTCTCATTCAATTAAATTTTATTTCGTCTTTTGTCAATTCATTATTTATCTCAATCGGTCTGGTTTACATTATTTCGACTAGAGTAGCCTGTATGTTTGGCTCCCTTGTGTACCTTGAGAAGACGAATGCAACAGAGGGTCTATACCCTCAGGTAAGAGAAGAGAGCGGTATGTGTTCATCAGCGCCGTGGCAGAACCCAGAACTCCAGAGACCGCCACCTCATGCAGACGAGAAGGGGGTCAAAGGGTACAGTATGTATGTATGTATGTATGTATGTATGTATGTATGTATGTATGTATGTATGTATGTATGTATGTATGTATGTATGTATGTATGTATGTATGTATGTATGTATGTATGTATGTATGTATGTATGTATTGCGCCCATAAGCGAATGTGCGTAATTAATGCATAATTAAATGTTCAATTTTCGCATATGAGAATACAGCAGTAGGCTGGGAAAAGATTGCAGTCTAACAAAGCAACTGCTAGGCACCGTTCAGACTGGAAAATAAATCCATCCACAGAATACGTTTTAAGGCACGGACAGGATGTAGTTAGCCTGAGTGGTACGTCCAATTAGGTTTTATGATACCGACAGGAAGTGAAAGCTTTCTATCCAGTTCCCACGTGAATCCCCACGTTGGAATGCACTTGACCCAGAAGAGTGAGTGAGACACGAATAATACCCATCATCCCTTAGCAGAAAATGGAAGAACCCAAACTACCAAGAGCGCGAACGTCTCAGCCAATCACAAAATTGCATATTTTAATGGCTTGTCATAGCGGGAATCTACAGCTAGTATTTCGCGATTTGGGGACCGAAGTAGCTGTAAAATATTGTGTCCTGACTTCCAAGTAATATTTAAGGATTTATCGGTGCAAATGTGTGGTTAATCAGTGGCTAAATAACAAATTTTCAACTTTACATGTTAGAGTGGAATCGCCCAGGAAGCGAACCGTCATGGCGGGAAGACGTCATGCTCTGACAGAAAAAAGAGCCAGTGACGCGCGACGTCGTAGAAATTAACCTGTGATCGTTTCTCATAACGCAATGTAACACATAAATCGGACCGAAATTAGGAAGATTTTGAGCACATTTTCTAAAACTCTAACCTACGGACACATGATAAATCGGTCCCAAGTGCAGGATTATTACGCCATATCCCTTCCACAGGACTATTTTCGAAGTGGGGGAGGACTGTTTACAAAAACGGAGACACCAGTGTGGTGAACCTCGGTCTGGTAGAACCGCAGTCTCAACCGCAGTCTTGTAGAAGATCAGTAGTCTCGTGGTAAACTTCAATCTCGTCGGAATTCTCAGTCCTGTGAGAATTCGCAGTCTTATAAGAATCTTCAGTGTCTTATACAGTAGTTGAAATTCGAGTGAGTAATGTATTTATTTGTAAGAGTAATATCTTAGCCGAGAATGAACACGTTGACAAACTTTTATTCAACTTTAGATTATGCAGATATAATCAGGCAATTAAATTAACAAATGACAATGGTAGTTATATTCTCAACACTTGCCATGAATGAACTTAAGGTGCTAGGACCGAGGTGAACATTGAATCTCGTCGTAACACGTAGCTGCATCACATTTTTTCCTATTTCACGTGTAGCTCGTATATTTCGTGGAAAAGTCATATGTTGGAGAACGATTATTATAAAATTCTCCACATCATTGGGAACATTACACGTAAATTTTCCACACTCTCATAGAACTTTATTGCAAGCGAGATATTTGGGAGCAGAAGTAGTCCAGCCAGTTACAGGGAGGAAAAACTTTGTTTTCATAATTGGAATACTGCCGCAGTTAGACCTTGAGTCCAGTGTCATGGTCAGAGAAGGTGAATAACCAATAATCCTTTACACAAACAATCTGAGAGGGGAGAGAGGGGCGGCAGCAGGCAGGTAGCGGAGCACAGACTTTCGACTTCACGGCAGGTGTTCAATGCAGTGTCATTGAATATTCTTCGCAGGAGTGTTAAAAATGCGAGTGTTAATATAAATATGGACGTGTGCAACGATATTGTAAAAATGCATCAAGTTTACGTGTGTGACTCTTGGATAACATCAGCCTGAAGATGGAATACTAATTCAACATGACGGGGTCCGGAGGATGACCTGACCTGCCTCCAGCACAAATAAGGTAAATGAGCAAAATGTAGTCTGTAAACAAGTAAGGCTATGAACGGTCGATGATCAAAAATGTAGTTTAGAATTTTAGATAGGAATGTAAATAATTCACGGATCGGATAGTAATAATAAAATTAGGATAATAATAATAATAATAATAAGTGTTAGCGTGTGTTACTTGCGCAGTTTTCTTTAATGTAAGTCATTTTGACATGTGAGAATCCTATTTTACTAAGAAATTTACATACGGTGTAGTGCAGATTTTTAAAGTGATGATAATAATAATAGTTGTGGTAATGAGCGGTATTTTTGTTGACACTTTGATTTTGTGGATGCTGCCATGTTTTTTAAATGTTTATTTTGCTATTAGCGCATTAGGTTTATTATTTCATGTTCTGTAGTCATCATTCAGATGACCGTTTCCGGTAGCTCTCATAATTTGTATTTCGCGGCGGTGGTGGATACGCGAAGATTTACATTTTTTTTAGGTAACGTGGTTACACGGTTCGATAGCCGTGTTTTTGAGTGGCAATCTCGTTATTTCAGTTATTTAATTAGTGACAGGAAGCCATTGATAAGTTAGCTCTGATATTTTATAAGATGTGAAACGGTGGATGATCAAAGTAACGAGCAAAGTAATAGTAATATCCCTGATGTTCCGTGGTGAGAAATGGAAATTGTGATATTTGGACCATGTCATTAATTAATGGTGTCGTATAAATGGATGCTTGAACGACACAGTTATTCGCCCACCGGATACGAGCGAGGCCGTATTATGAGTTACTACGTCGAGAATATTGATGAATAAATAGAATTGAGAGATGAAATATTTAACCGAGAGTGTTAAATATATGACGACATGTGTTATGGTTGTAGGCGGAAAGCCTGTATTGCTTCAAATAGTTTCCAGGGAAAATAAATGCTCGGAAAATATGCAATCGAGAGCCCGAGATAAGTTGAGAACAGAGCGACTGATCAATGCGTGTTTTGACAGTCAAGTCTAATCATTGATGACATGTAATGCGAATAATTATTGTCCGTAGAGATTGAATAAACTCATGTCCAGACATTTTAGTCTGAGGTTAGAAGGTTGCCATCAAATTCACATATTTTTGCTACTTGGATCAGGGTAACATTTTATACTTCTTCAATGCGCATATCTATTTTTTTAAATTTTATTTGGCAGCGATTTTTGGGATCTAGATTTTTATTATGATAGCATTTCTTTGTATATATTTTGTCACCGTATTATTTTAAATCCGATACGTGGATTGTGTTTGATTTAATGTCTGTAAATAGAATAGAATAGGCGTAGTCAGATTATTTTAATTTCAGTATTTCTTAGGAGCAGTATTTCTCCATTGACATGTTCATTTATGTAAATAAGATTTCATGTGTTAGGGTAAGAGATCATCGATTGGTTCATAGTCAAAAATATAGTAGTGGGATGCTCATATAAAAGGCAGTCAGTAATCACCAAGTCTTTAAAATCCACTACATTTCAGTTAGGAAAATGGAGCGATCTTCAGTAACAAGTTGTATCACAAGTGCCGTAAATGAATAACATAAATTAGATGGGATCTGCCTCCATCTAGAGTTGGTACCACACAAATATGCGTACACAATGAAAATGCAGACAGCGGCAAACTAGGTAAAATTAATGATGTAAAGGGATCGCTTTCATTTCAGATGTAAACCTGAGGCACTTGGCCTAATTAATTTGAGTAATTTTAAGAGTCCAGGCTATCACAGCCAAGTAAATAAGGTTTAACAAATTAAATGAGTGGTGGTAGCACTCAGGTGTTCAGTTCAGTAAAAATTTCCATGTTTTCAGCCACAAGCAGTTTAAACATCTGGAAAAGATTATGTAACAGAAAAGTACAATGTTCATGGTTGTTTTCCTTTTCTCTCTTTTCATCATTATTACAAATGGTCAGTGTATTTTGTTATTATTTTAGAGTGGGGTGCTTCCCAAATGAATTTAAACGTGAGTTAAATATTTGACAGACACCTTAACGTCAATATCAATTGGATGGATAAATAAATCAATTAATTACTGAATTTATTGTGAGATGACATTTTAAGGTATTATAAATCATTAATTCAAATGAGACTATTTCTGACCAGTGTTTAAATGTGGTCATGTCATCGTCATGGAGACAGTGATTCGATGTAATTCAGAACACTAAAACTTAATCGACATTCGGTCGAGATTTATTAAGGCAGATAATTTATTGTAATGCAGATCTTTCAATTGTTTTAAATTTCAAGTTTCATTTCACATTATCTCATTTTACACCAGTTTACTTTCATTTACATTTTGCAAATTTTTGTTAAATAAACCATTTTATTTATTTAAATTTTAATTCAGTCTTTGGGTACCGTTATTTAATAGTTTAGTTTACCCCATCTTTCATTTCCTCACCCCACGATCGACGTGTGGCCCAGTAACCCGAGGGATCTACGGACGCACCACCCTTGAGGAAGAAGAGTCTACATGCGGCGGTGGGTATATTTTTAAATGTCATTATTTTTCAGGAGCAGCCGGCGCATATATCAAGAAAGAAGACCACCGCATTTGGGTGCCTCTAGAAGGGCACAGTATGTACCGAGCAAGTGGCCGCGCGGCTTGTGTCGCGTAACTGCCATATCAGCTTGTATTCGTGAAATAGTGGATTCGAACCCCACAGTTGGCAGGCCTAAAAGTGGTTTGTCGTGGTTTCCTATTTTCACACTAGGAAAATGCAAGTGCTGTACCTTAATTAATGCCACGATCGCTTCTTCCCAATTTCTAACTCTTTCCTATCCAATCTTCACCATAATACCTATCTGTGTCGGCGCAACCTAAAACAAATAGAGTGAATAATCTATGCATGTATGTATGTATGTAGGTATGTATTGCACCCTTGCTTGCCTATAAGTCTCCATCAAATTCAGTTTTCAGGACTCGTTTATTCATTAAGGGCAAACAACTAGGCAAGGAAAAGGTACACGGTACTATATACTTTAAATGAGGAGGCTTGTATCTGGGAAAAACAAATTTATTACCTCTACGCAACAAGAAATTATTGACATCAAAGTACATCAACTGGAAAATGACAGATAACACTAAGCTCTCATTGCGAAAAGTTCAATTATCCGTGGTTGTTATGCATGGTAATACGTAGGACTTGTGGTACAGATAAGCTCCCCTTTTGATCATTTGACCCACACGACTCTTCGACTTTTGTGCAGTGTTAACTGAACGAAACTAATCGACATTTCAAATTACTCCCATATATCGGGCGCAAACATTTACGCATTGAACATTAAATTGAATGTGACCACCATCCCAAAATCATCGGAGGCCCAGGTTCGATTACCGGTACCGCCAGAAATTTAAGAATGGTAGGAGGGCGTATATGTGGTTAAAATGTAACATGCAGATCACTTCCATTGGGGATGTGCCTGGAAATAGCTGTACCACCTCGGAATGACGACACGAACGTACTAGTCAACCTCTGTAGCGTAACGGTTAGTGTTATTAGCTGCCAGAAATTTAAGAATGGCAGGAAGACTTTTATAGAGGAGGAAAGCAACTTGCAGCTCACCTCCATTCAAGAGATCTGCGCCACCTCGGTATGAGGACACTAGTTTACTTATCCCAAAAATCATTGTCCTAACTGAACTCCCCCAAAAGTAATCACACAGATAAATCCCACCAAAAAGAAATCGGCCCGCACATAAAGTCACGTCTGAGCAGCACAAGATCAGAACACGCATTACGACACACAGAACCAACAGAAATGCCACCGCCGCCATTAATGTTCTTTACGTCCCACCGACACAGACAGGAGACGAACAAACATGAATAACCTGTGACATGAACCACACAGTCCCTGAAAACGATATAACATGGAAAATATAAAACGTTCTTGGAGGGAAAACATGGTATTTGTCTGGGCGTCAAATTCGAACCCGTAATTTTTAAAGACCATCCTCCATATTAATCCATTACCGGCTATAGGCGGGCTATAAAATAGGAGTGGTCCTTTTTCTCAATTCCCCAACAATGGGCTTTCAATGTCAAAAATATTTTAATCATTTCTGTGGTTTTAGAAGACACACATCATCTGGACTTTTTAGCTACTGCTGTTTATCGCTCTTAATCCTTACGACTGGCCAAGGGCAGCCATCTCTTTCTTGGTCAAAGGGAGGTATTATTATTATCTTCATAACTTATCCCAATATTATCCCTTATTGATTATTCATCTCATTATTTACCTGTTCCCTTCGCGCCAATCACATTTCTCAGGTCAACACATACAACTCTCCTTCTTGCGAGTGCAGAGCACGTAACCAGCAAGCGTCGTGTTACCCCAAATGCCTCTAATTCATCAGTCCTCTCCAAACTGACATCCTTCCCTGTACTTTTAACCCCATTCCAGATGTCACCATATTCACTGTTCAAAATATTTTGATGACGCAATTTATGGAACGGCTCAGACATGGTGTTTGGGTTCGACACTGGACTCGCACCGATACATACGCAAACACAGCAACAACAATACACAAGAAGATGATCATACGTGGCTAGCATGCATTAAGTAAGGTATAAAATAAAAGATGAGTGGAATGCCTCGCTAACTGATCGTAGGTTCAATTGCCTATCCTTATCATATTTTAGAAGATCCTATTATGCCCCCAAATACAACTCAATCTCCCCCCTCTGGTAACCTTTCTGGATACAATACTACTTTCCCAAATTGAGGCACCGAAATAACGAAAAAAGGAATTGTCAAAGAAATATAAAAGCATATAAAGGTAAATATTTCTACCACTGAAATATATACCGTTCCATATGATATGCTTCAATGATCCTAGTGTGATTATTATCATTTTGATAAAATTACATACTTACATAAAAATATTTTTAAAAATCAAATGAAAACGTCCGGTAATTGGAACAGATGCTCTTAAATCCGGACATCATTGAAACACAGTGTGCCATTTCCCGGACATTACTGTATATTTTTGCCAGTTACGACGTAATTATGTCTTTACATGTCGATGGTCTCTTTAACCTGTACAGTTAACCGGCTTTGAATATATCGTATGTATTTGTGTCTGGAATTGGGAACACTCGAGCGTCCGGAAATAGGAACAAGTGTGTCCATCATTCGAATTTCGCGCCGTGATCACACGTGTGGTGACCTATACATTACCACCCACACATTGCCTTGTTAAACGTTTCATGTTCAATATTACAGATTCTCTTACTCTCAGGTTGTACATTTACTCATTTTAAGGTAAATGAAGATCAGAATAAATATACAGTCAAGGAAAATTGTGGGAGGCGCTTCTTACAGTGTTCATTGATATTGTCTGGAGCAAGAACCGCGCAAGTCCTGCCTTTCACTACTGTTTCAATCTGCTGCAAGTGGGTGCAGCCATCTATCTAACTGTTTCGAAAACACATCTGGCGTTTATTTCGAATGTAAACCACATAGACGTTACGAGTGTCCGGAAATAGGAGCTGTCCGCGTATTGGCCCCCCTACCCTATATTGATCCCATTCCTAATTAAAACTCTGGGTGTTCCACATCAAACTATATCTTATTATTTGTACATATTTACGTTAACGATTTTATTCAGTGATCACATGCTTAGGTATAAGAAGGATTACTTATCTGTCACCGGGACGATTACTCGGAAGCCATCACTGGTGTTCCACGATTGCAATTACCACATAATTGCGGCACTGGTCCCTCTCGAAGACCGTCCTTGGGTAGCGGAGGAGATCTCCGTCTTCTTTCTTCCTGGAAGTCCGTGCACACTGCTAGAACACCGCGGTTGGACGTCCCGTTAATACAACCGAGCTCGATAGCTGCATTCGCTTAAGTGAGGCCAGTATCCAGTATTCGGGAGATAGTGGGTTCGAGCCCCACTGTCGGCTGTCCTAAAGATGGTTTTCCGTAGTTTCCCATTTTCACACCAGGCAAATGCTGGGGCTTCCTTCCCACTCCTAGACCCTTCCTGTCCCATCGTCGCCATAAGTCCTATCTCTGTCGGTGCGACGTAAAGCAAATAGCAACCGTTTATACCTTCGCGACCACTAGCTTGAGAGCTATGCTGAGAAATCAGCATCAAACACGGATACACCGTCAGTTTCACCGTAGCGTGCTTTCGCGTGATCCCGTCAGCTCGGTGGGCTGTATTCAAATCCCTAATCTGGCCAAGTTGTGTTCTTCGACTGGTGATCTCATGCTCGTCTTGAGCCAGGCTGGAGATTTAGCAACAACCCCTCGCAAAACTCATTTGAATTCACCCAGAAAGCACTCTGACTAACTTCAGCGGCTGATAAAATGACATCGGTTCAAGATATCGAATTATTTCCTTTAAATTATTTATCAGCATGACCAAAACTCTAATGTTCATGTAATCGGTATACGTTGTTTCCGACCACCCTGTATATGTAACCGTAATGTATGTATCTTCATATGGGACGTTCTACATCGTATAAGTTATATTTTGTCTGTTAGGTCATCAGCCCAGAGGCTGGTTGGATCCTCAAATAGCACCACCAAAGGTTATGCGGTTATAAGGAAACCCCCAAAACCAACGGCATCACCAAAATGAGGCGTACTAGGCAAGATGAGGAGTGAGGTAGTTTGCCATTGCTTTCCTCACTGGGTCAGAAAGTACTATTGCAGCACGACTGACCCTATGAGCAGCACCTTTCATAACAGTTAAATGCACTAGTCATGCTCTGAATGTCATTACTCAGCACTACCCATACCCCAGCAACTTCCATATTGTCACAGCCATGGATGTTGACTGGGACTTCGGTGGAAACTACACTTTACTCTGGCCTGTGCCAAGAGATGGATGCAAAAGTACTGTATCCATCGAGAAATGACAGCAGGCAGATAAGTTATATTACTGGCACATATATATTGTATACTTGAACATCGTTCCACATCACTTACATTCGCTCATGGCGATGGTGAAACAGAATCTTTTAGGAAGACCTTTTGCCCTACTGCTTAACGTTAATTTTCAGGAAATTGTGTGAGGCAGGATAAAATGACTATGATAGCTGCCTCTGTGGATCAGTGTTAGAGTGTTGGCCTTCGGATCCCAAGATAGCGGGTTCAAACCCGGCAGAGGTAGTCGGATTTTTGAAGGGCGGAAAAAAGTCCATTCGACACTCCATGTCGGCATGTAAAAGATCTCTGGTGACACATTTGGTGTTTACCCGACAAAATTCATTAAATCTCAGCCATAGACGCCCAAGAGAATTTCGGTTTACTCGGTCTGCCCTCTAGTGGGCCTAGAGTAAAACGGAACGTCGAAATTGACGAGCAGACAGCCAGATGGCATCAAATTGAAATGTCTGCACACGGTAGCTGAGGCCATACGATTATTATTATTATTATTATTATTATTATTATTATTATTATTATTATTATTATTATTATTATTATTATTATTATTGTCATTATTATTATTATTAATAATGATAGACTATGATATCAATCTGACCTAATTTATTAAATATTTAAATATTTGAAGTTAATGGAATGTGATCGGGGTGTAATTATATCTGAACCTGTCAGCGTGAACCACAACGATGCAACAGCAGATGGCGCCGATCGCAATGAACTGTTCAACAGGTATTTCTTCTCCAACTTCTCCACTCCCTTAGAAAACCAACCGCTCCCTCCCGTTGGTACAGCTTCAAACAGAACCTTATCAAGCATAACTACCACACCAAGTGAAGTTCATAACCTTCTTCAAACTCTTCGTACCAACAAAGCTACCGGTGCCGACACTATAGGTCCTCTTTTCCTAAAAAATACTGCCAGCACTCTTTGCGTCCCACTCTCTAAATTATTTAACAGATGTTTTGCCGCGGGTTATTTTCCTATTACCTGGAAACAGGAAAATATTGTTCCGCTTCTCAAATCAGGCAACAAATTTAATGTTTCATCTTACCCACCAATCTCTATTCTCCCCACACTATCCTTTATCTTTGAAAAAATTATACACCAACGTCTCCTCGCATTCACTTTGCCGTATATCTCAACCAAGCAGCATGCTTTTCTACCAGGTGGCTCTTGTCTAACAAACCTGGCCACTCTGCATAGCTTTGCATCACACGCCATTGCAGCTAAATCACAGCTGGATATCTGCTACGTAGACATTTCAAAAGCCTTCGATTCTCTAGACCATACTCTGTTGCTCCATAAACTCTCCGAACGATTTAATATACATGGCAGTCTTCTGACCCTTCTTGCTGGCTTCCTACATAACCATTGTCAGAGAGTGGTAATATCAGGCACTTCATCCTTATGGTTACCAGTCACCTCCGGTGTCCCACAAGGCAGTACTCTTGGCCCCTTGCTGTTTTCTTTGTTTATGGACGATCTGCCGTCCGAACTCAACGAAACAGCGAATACCCTACTCTTTGCTGACGACTGCAAGATATTCATCGAGATAAGGAATCCAGCAGATGCAGCTCTGCTACAGTCCTCACTTAATGCCCTCTCGAACTGGTGCCGTACTTGGAAACTTATCCCCAATCCACAAAAATGCAGCCACATGACCATAACACTACGTAAATCTCCTCTACCGACATCATATTACCTACTCGACAAGCCCATCACCGTGGTTACGCAACAGCGTGACCTAGGTGTAATATTCGATACAAAATTACAATTTAAGACCCATGTAGAAACATATACAACCAAGGCTATGAAATTACTAGGCATTCTCTATCGCTTCACAGAAATTTCTAACCCATTGCTCTTCGTCACTTCTTCCTCACGATCATTCAACCTCTCTTAAACTACTGCTCTCCGATTTGTACAACAGCCGCCCCCTCCAATACTAAGCAGTTAGACAGAGCAGTGTCCTTTGCTGCAATTGTAAGGAACAGAAACCCCAAGCTCAGAAATCTGTCTACGCAGCAGGTATTAATGGCAATTAATGTGTCACCGCTGCACATCAGGCGACAGGTAGCTGACCTGAGTTTCCTCCACGGGATCTTAAATGGACACTACCGCTCGGAACATCTTGTCTCACTCTTCTCTCTCCGCGTTCCTTCCCGCTCCACAAGAACCAAAGACCTTCTCCACATTCCCCACACTCAGCACTCAATACTTCAACGATCTTTCCTAATCCGCCTCCCAACACTCTTTAACAATATTAATAGGAGACAAGAGCTTGATATAGCATCAAATAAAAGTGTATTCGAGAGGTGTGTAAATAGTATCTTAAAGATAAGTTGATGTGAAGGGATTATACCGCCATCTTGACCCATGACGACTTGGCTATGAACATGGACATTCTCATGGTTTTCGATTTGGACAGTTATTAGTAGGATGTGTACCTTATCTTGTTATATTTTGTTGTGTTTGTTATATTTTATTATGAAAGTTTACGTTTGTTAAATAGTCTGTTGACAGTGCAAGTGAAATTTGCTCAGTGTAGCTGTATCTTGTGCTTCGTGAATGAATAAATAAATAAATAAATAAATAAATGAACCATGGCGGATGTATCTCATATTTCAAGTATTCATGTAACATGGGACATCAGGAGTTCGTAACAATAATATTCCTGTGCATACTTCTTGTCAAGCACCTTCTAGCCTATGACGAATAAATGATTCCAACGGATTATTGGAATGAAAATGACAGGGTAAGTTAGAGATTCAGGAGTAAACTTGTCCTACCTCTCATTTATGGAGCACAAATTTCCGTGGAGTCACCGAGATTTTAACCCGCGACACAAATCGATATGCGATCGTCTGAGCCGTAATGTAGTCTAAATTCCTTGGCTGAAATTATGTGTATGATCGTTCACGCACCTACACACACACAGACACACATTTCTGGCAGCCCTCAGACGATAATTTGAAGGCGATGAGTAACCTGGAGTGATCCTTATTTGTTCTCTTACGTTGGAATGACAAGGTAAGAAATTGGTAAGGCACCTTTCGTAAAATTAATAGCTTAATTTTTTCACCATTATCAGAACTTTCAAGAAATTTTATTTTTATGCATGGGAGAAATTCGTTCATACATCACATCATGAATAGACAGATAAATTATTTGAAAATATCAAATACGTTGTTGGTGATCGGTTTGACTTAGAATAAGGCCATAAATAAATAAGCTAGTAAATAAATTGAAACTAGGAAAATTACCCACTGGTACATGCATTCCCGCTTCGAAATACGTTTGTCACAAGGCTCTGTTGTGCTGCTGGATCATATATTCAAGCACGGTAAGTCTTCAGTTAATTTAAAATCCTTTACGAATGAAGTTATTACCCTATTAGTACGTACAGCTCACATTACCATGCTTATGAGGCGACATTCCTAGCTGCTCCATTACGACCCACATTGCTGAGAATTCCCTTGTCTCATTTTACATTAACTAGCACAATGTGAAAATTCATCAATGACAATTTTAAGAATTATTTCTTTAATACAAAGTGGGATTAAAATCTGATACTTCATGTAGCCTGCATAGAGAATATATTGACACCTCAGAACGAAAACTTCGTGAGTCGATTTTTTTTTCCTTTCTGAAATTGGGATATTTGGGCCAAAGTTTGAAAGGCTCGTATGCCAAATTGCTCAAAACTCTTTTCCTTCTACCGATTTTTCCCACACTTTGGGGGGTCGTGGTTGCAACCTGTGTCGCTCATGTGGATTTGGCCCTGTTTTACGACCGGATGCCATTCTGGCGCCAAACCTATGTGTAGGGATGTAATCATTAATGCGTGTTTCTGTGGTGGTTGGTAGTATGGTGCATTGTCTAAATGTAAAGAGGGGAGTGTTGGGACAAATACAAATAACCATTCCCCGAGCTAGAAGAGTTAATCACACGCGATTAAAATCCCCAACTCTGCCGGGATTCGAACCCGGGGCCCTATTAACCGAAGGCCTCAACGCTGATCATTCAGCCAAGTAATAGGACATGTTGCTCACTAACGAAAAATAAAAAATATGAATTATACTGTCCTCCAGCGACCACGTGTATCTGAGTGGGAAGAACATAGTCCGTAACACTCGTTGGTCATTGAATATGATTAACACTTTTAGATTTAGTTGCCTGTATTAATGCTTATTTAACAAAATAAAACACATAATGGAATATCTTTTTTTTTTTTGCTAGTCGCTCTACGTCGCACCGACACAGATAGGTCTTATGGCAACGATGGGATAGGAAAGGACTAGGAGTGGGAAGGAAGCGGCCATGGAGTTAATTAACGTACAGCCCGAGCCTTTGCCTGCTGTGAAAATGGGAAAATACGGAAAACCATCTTCAGTTCTGCCGACTGTGGGATTCGAACCCACTATCACCCGAACGCAAGCTCACAGCCGCGCGCCCCTAAACGCACGGCCAAATCGCCAGGTTCATGGAAGATCATGTTGTTAAATTACCTGTTATATTATCCTAAAATAACCAATATTTTCAACTAAAAATTACGTAATTTCCACATTTCATGCAATATGAGTTACACCTTACACTAGAGCTTCTGAAAATGTTGAAACAATTCAATTAAAACCTAGAGACTCTTTTAGCGGAAGTATGAAAAAATCCCATGCCTAGTAACAGTCGCACTAAAAATTGTGAGAGTCAATATATGCACGCTACTAATATGTTGTTCAATAATTATCAAAAGCACTATTGAGAGAGACTTGAAAAACAAAAGACAAACTGCTTTATGTTAAATCGTACACAAGGTTATCATTCTTAGGTGTCGATATACGAAACAGCAATGAAATAACCACTGAATGGGTAAATGATTGAAAGTGTGAAAATATTCTCTGTCAATGAAAGACAACGTTGAAAAATAAAAATTAAGACAAAATATAAATCAAGAACATAATAAAGTATAGAATAGCAATGTTTAGTCTAATCATGACATCCTCTTTGGATTCCCCAGATCAGATTAAAGAAATAAATTGGCCTACCACCTTGGAAAATTACACAGGTACTGTACAGAAGTGAGTACACAAACGTGTCGCAGTGCACGGAATAGCTGCAAGTTTAAGGTCACCATACGGAATGTAAACTAAATATTATATTGTATACTAGCGTGAAATCCTGGTACTATTCCTATATAAAGCCCATCCGAATCAGCAGCGGTCGTCTTGGCAGACCATTTCCCTGCATAGCCCCCATGAGTGTTCGTTTATTTAACTATACCAGCAATTTAAAATGTGTGTTTTTCGTTATGCTATAGTGTTATATGTGATATAATTAGTGTATTCGACACACTGAAAAGATTCAGAGTTTTTATTAACTGAGTCGACACGGAAAAATATGGCTTCCTTCTTAGCGAATTATCTGTACTAGTGTCGAGTTTACGTTGTTGGAATACGTAACTTGTTCTGTGCTTCCTGTTTCATGTCCTCTCACTGGTCCTAACCTAGTACAATAATTTGAAGATGTCCGTTTGTTTGGAAGAAACAATTAATTCTGCTTTAAATAGTATTATTTTGTCTAATAAGATGCGAAAGGAAGCTTCAAGATATGCAGAATAAAGAATGTAAACCCGCCCGCCATTATAGCATTCTCATGTACATTTAGAGGTAGGTATTGACCTAACGTGGGGTTCTGAAAATATTCTGTAAACAAACTCAGCCGAAATTTGGGTATTGCAGTAGGCCTAGACAGTAACTTAGCATAGGAGGGACACATCAGTGAAAAATGTAGAAAAATAAACAATAATTACTTCTTTTAATTATAATTTCCTACTACACGAATACTGGGCTTAAAACTGCAATACACCATGGATTCTTATCTACCATATGGTATTGAAATACGGGAAGACACATGGAAGGGACGTTCAGATCACTGGAAAATGTATTTAGATTCATATTTTGGAGGTTTGCATTTCAGCAAAGTGATATTTTAAAACTTTATGGTTTGTACATATTTAAATTTATGTAAATGTTATGGAGTGGTACAGTTAAAATGGTATTCAGCAGTAGGAAGCGCAGTTATTGAACTGGAAGTCAAATATTTCAGAGCAAGGGTAAACAAATATTATATTGAATAAAATCATTTTACTAAGCACGTAATACTTTACAATAAGCTCATCAGGGAAGTACATTTTTGTCGGACCCTGTATTTAAGAGAACACTAAAATTTAATTACTGGTAACTAAAAAACATTTGTATTCTTTGGGTGAATTTTTATAGATTACAAAAAGATCGTATATGCGATAAATGAATGATTAGGCTTAGTATGAAAATGTATCATATCCCGCATATCACTCTGTACGAGTTTGTATGTCATGTCAAGTTCTGTATACACTGCATGTACTGGAAATAAAGTATATTTTGAATTTGAATTTCGAATTTGAATTTTGAACTTAAATTTTCAATTTGAATTATATTTTCCCTTAAAACAAACACCATTATATTGATCGTTGACAAATTCTACAAATACCTAAAACCGAGCATCTGTTTTCGTGGTATGTTTATTGTACTAGGTAAACTATGGATATTTCCCAGTACTGCATTACAGTACGCTACTAGACGTGGTGTGAAAATCTGGGAGTAAGAGGCTCGCTTTCTAGACTAAATTTACGTACCTTCAGCTATGTTCTTTATCAGGACTTGTGGCTATTGGATAGAAGTTGCCTCGTCGTGTGAGATGTATTGTTTCATCATCCCAATTCTCATGGTTGGGTTGTTTGCGTCTTGGCCTTCGGTATTCTGGCCGTCGGGTTCGATTTCCGGCCAAATCAACGGATTCTGATATTAAAGTGTTAATTCCTGAAGCTTGGGGATCAGGTATTTTTGTTACCTCCAACATATCTGCAACTCATATACCAGACGCAGCACTAAAACGAAATATCCCATGCATAGCAGATGCCATTCAAACTCGTCGGAGTGCCAGTCTTACAAGGATTGAACTAGGCTCGTAACACACACTTGAAATTGTTATCCCAATTCCAAAAGAGAAAATCATCTGTTAATCCTTCCTTTCTTGGTTAGCCTTTCTTGGTGTTAGATACGTATAACGAAAAATTCAAGGAAGCACTTTTCTTGTCCAATTGACTTTAAGCGCGGCGTTCACACTTGAGTTCATATTTTCAAAGTGTCAGTGTCTCCGGGGATGAATGGATAGTGGATCATTGAGTTCTATAGCAGATTTTCGGAGGAGCAATGGGATTATAACCACGTACGGTAACACGTCACATTTCCCTTCAATATAGCGACACGCAATTTGCTTCTCACAGTAACACCACTTACCTTAACTGGAGGGCCTGATCTAGAAGAGGTGCATCGTACTATACCTTCTTGTTCTTGGCCATTTTCCCAAGTTCTTCAGGGAAGCGATTTTGCCATGTTTCGCGACCGAATGCTCTTCCTGATATCACCCCACGTGAAGGGATGTACTCATTACTGCGGGATATGTTGTGTGTAGACGAAGATCAGTACTGAAACGAACACTAAAACACAGTTCGCGAGCTATAGGAATTAAAGACACAAATAAAACCAAGGAGACGTACGACCTGCATCATACTGTAACAATCATGAGAAATAATAATAATAACAACAACAACAACGACAACGACAACAACAACAACAATAATAATATTATTAATAATAATAAATAAGGTCAAAACTAGAAACTAGATTACATCACTAACTCTAGATATTCTTCCTTCAATCTCATACAACTAAAACACTAGTAAACGTCCCATCTCGATCACTATATCAAGACTATTATTATTATTATTATTATTATTATTATTATTATTATTATTATTATTATTATTATTATTATTATTATTATTATATCGGGAGTACATATTCTCCGTGCATTTAAAGGACGCGCCTTCTACAAGGCTATCTGTGTTATCAATCTGATACTATGTATTGGTAGGCGTTTGGTCCTTTAATCTTCAGATGTCTCTACGATCAACTTATGTGCTCCCTCTGGCGGGAAGACGGACAATTAATTTTCATGGGAAAATTCTATTCTATATATTTTAATCTGAAGTGTTTGCAGATTTTTTGTGCCGAAATTTTCAGAACTACTTAGCTTCCTTCTTCCTTAAATAATTAGCCAAACAGAAATGTTTGTATATATTCTGTAGCCAATTGGAATTGAGTGTATGTACAGGCATTCTACCTAGAGAGTTCTGGAACTTTCCCATCTGCTATGTAAGCTGGGCGGTTTTGGGGCATACGGTATTAGTGGAGGCAGGGGCAGTCTTACCCATCGCCGGAAAGCCCACCAGCTCAAGGTAATGGCAGACACTTTTCAAATATGTGATAGCTCCAGAAAGTTAAATTGAAGGGAATGTTTGAACTTTATTTCTTAATGTAAATTTATAAAGTTTAACATCACCTTTTAAATGTAAATATTCAGGCAATTGTAAGGACTCCATTCAAATCCCGCTGGGAAATATGTAACTTTGGGAATTAAGCGTGTTCACCCTCTATTAATTCCCATTCAACTTGGTAGGGGGTAACTATAATTCTCTAAAACTCTACATTTTTAAATCTATTTCGAACTTAATAATTCTCCATCTATCGAACATAATAATTCTCCATCTCGTCACCCTCCATAGTATAGGTTTAGCCTCTGTAACTTAGGGCCATAAGCCCATGCAGGATTTTAAGTGTTTTTCAAAGTGTATTTCAAAAGGAGTGCAAGTGCTTCGCATCCTAGTATTTCATTCATGGCCGATTTCCTTAAAGCTTTACTTTATGTACATTTAGGCCATTTAGTATGGGCACTTTTTGCCCTTGCTTAAATTCTAGTTATGTATAGACACTCGTGGATCAGACTGTCGAGCAGAATTACAGGAGACAATGTTTTCGAACTGAACTAATATAAAATTTGTATAAGAAACTTGTGTCTTTGAGAGGCCGGACTTTAGTAAATTTTGGAGCTCAGTCTCATAAGGGGTAAATGAGTGGAGCAATTATACACTTTGATATGGTGTACCTTTAGAGCTACAACGCTCATTCCTTGTAAATTGTTGTGCCTTTTATTTTCTTTGTTGTACCTGATTAATATATATTGTCCTACCTTGTTATACAAGCTGATGAGCTCCTGAACTATTATTATTGTTCTTTTTTATTTGTTTACCCTCCAGGGTTGGTTTTCCCTCGGACTCAGCGGGGGATCCCACGTCTATCGCCTCAAGGGAAGTGTCCTGAAGCTTCGGACTCTGGGTCGGAGGATACAACTGGGGAGAATGACCAGTACCTCACCCAGGTGGCCTCACCTGCTATGTTGAACAGGGGCCTTGCGGGGAGGATTGGAAGGGATAGACAGGGGAGAGGGAAGGAAGCGGCCGTGGCTTTAAATTATTTAACATCCCGGCATTTGCCTGGAGGAGAAGTGGTAAACCACGGAAAACCACTTCCAGGCTGGCTGAGGTGGAAATCTAACCCACCTCTACTCGGTTAACATCCCGAGGCTGAGTGCACACCGTTCCAACCCTCGTACAACTTTTCAAATTCCTTGGCAGAGCCGGGACTCGAACCCAGGCCTCGGGGGGGTGGCAGCTAATCACACTAACCACTACACCGCAAAGGTGGGCTATTATTGTTACTTATTCAAATTATCTATTCAATTTTAATGTCAGGAAAAAACAGAGGAGAGAAATAAAATTTCGGAATTTAGTGCTTCAAATCACGCTTTGACCTTTTCTCTGTCAACCCATTCACCACAGCACCTTCTCACACCTCTATAAACCACGATATTTCCGTTACAATTGGTAGCAGAGCGTGGTCGAATGTGTCTGGACAAAGCCCCTTTTGACGACCTTTTATAGAATTCGGAATCGAAACCTAAAATTTTTACTCTTTCCGGATTTTTCCAAATGTTGTCAAATTTTTCTGTCATTATATCTGGTATTAGAGAAGTATCTGCGCAAGGAAAAACTAATTTATGAACTGTCTATTAGAAAGGTCCAGTCTGGTGGCACGGTTGCAACAGACGCCTCTAGGCTTAAGGATTCTTTAGAGTTGCCCATTAGCATCCCGTTATATGGAGAGAAAGAAATTGATAATGCGCTCTCCACAATCACTTCCAATATTACTGAACTTTCCTCTCTTCTTAGCTTTTTTGAAGCAGGTGAACCCTCCGGATCTCAACTTAAGCCTGTTCAAGCTAGGTTATTCCATTTCTATAATAGATCGAGGGATCTATTGTCTTTGAAACTAAACGATGATCATTCTAATATTGCTGATACTCGGGTTGAACACATTTCTGAGTTGTCGAATGAGGATAATCAATTATTGTTGTCCGGATCCGCTAGTGCAAAGAGTGACTATCCTGCCCCATTAAATGTACAGACTGAAGAGGACCCTAATAAGTGTTCCGAGAGTCGGGAATCTGTTGACACCAACAAGCTTCGGCTCCATCAGAACAATTCGTTAGTTATCCAAAACAATTTCATCAATTCTTCATCAGTAACTAAGCCTTTCTATCCTCTTCAACTTCCAGCGCCCTCCCCGATCATATCACCATGTTTCCATAGTTTGCCTCACCCCGTAGCCATGTTGCTTAAGAGCAGTTCGAAATTCTCAATCAATTCTACTAACGATGTAATAGCTATTCTAATGTTTCTTGTTGAATTTCAGGATGATGCTTTGGTGTTTGCCCTTTCGTAATCACAATTTTACAAATCATTTACCCCTACTCCGTGGGCGTACTATTAGACAAAAGCATTAATGCTATAGCGGAAAGAAGATCTATCGAAACCTTTCATGCTCATCTCTTAGCTCATTTCATCCCTGCAAGAGCTTTGTCATCTTTAGTGCAAAAATACTATTCCCAGTCCAAAGGCTAGACGAGAATTTAGCATATTTCATCCAGGACATTAAATGTTATGCAAGGGTGTTTGACCTCCACTACTCTGACGGTAAATTGTACAGATCATTGCTGAAGGGGTTTCTCCATCTTATAGGTCTTATTTGTGTTTGCTTCCCGGCCGTAAACATTTTCTGGTCTTGAAGCTATGTCAGTATCTGCGGAGGGAGTCAGATCTGCAGATACTCCGCGAGTCGCTAGGGGGCCCCCCACCATCGTCTATTAGTTCTCGGCCACCACCTCGCCGAACTTCTCTCCCAGCAATTATTATGCGTGTTGGATCGGCGGACCATCTTCGAAGTCAGTGTCTTCTCGTAAAATCGAATGGACCTAGGAATGCAGCAGGTTCATCTCAAGGATGTTTTAAGTGCGGATCGTTCTCACATCTTGCTAAAAACTGCACTTCATTTAAAAGCACACCTTCTTGTTCTACTTCTAGTGCTGCCTCGGCTAATCTAGGCGATAGAAAGTGACTAACGTGCCCGGCCTAGTCACCACTTTCTGCTTCTCGGACCTCAGCCCAGTTCAATTCAAGCATCGAATTTTCCGAGGAGGAAAGACCCTCTAATACATATGTTGAAGGTCCTAGAGAAAGTCTCAAAATCGCCTCCGAGACTCCAGGATTTCTGCCATTCCTCAAAATTGAAGTAAATAATGAACCGGCCATGGCACTGTTAGACTCTATGATTTCAGATGATTGGTATTCCAAACTGAAGGTTCGTTGCACATTTCCTGAATATACTCAGTTCAAAAAATCAGGGGAACATGTTTTTGAACGTATGCCATGCTCCATAAAACAATACCTCACACCCAGGTATATTACCAATCAAACATTTATTCTTTACCGTTGAAGTACACAAAAGAACATCGAAGGATTCGCGTTCATTTTCAGAACACAAACGGAAATGTCCAAAAAGGGGCGAAAACAAAGTGATAACAGTCCTCCTAGGTAGATTTTTATCTCAGTTGGAGAGCTTCAGTATGGTGTATGTCCTCACCGAGCATTTATCACAGTTTTGCACCTACGTGGCATGATCCGTATAAGTCGACGGAAGTCACTTTGCGGTATCAGGCCCCATTCTTCAATGAGAGTCTGTTCAAGGTCTTGGAGAGTCTATGGTGGAACAGGACACCCACGAACACTTCTGACAAGCCTATCCCACACATGCTGGATGGGATTATGGTCGGGAATAACTCCTGGCCATTCTATCTCTTGAATGTCCAGTTCTCGCAAAAGAGCTCTGGTGATGCGCGCAACTTGAGCCCTGGCGTTGTCGTGCATGAGTACGAATTCAGGGCCAACACTGTATGCAGCAACCAACACATGCTGTGGCAGTATCTGCTCGATGTACCCCGCAGAGGTATGATTACCACGGATGACAACATGATCCGTACGACCTCAATACTGATGCCAGCCAACACCATCACAGAATTTTCCGAATCGGTCGCCTTCCTGGACACCAATTGGCTTGTACTGCTCACCACAGCGTATCCATACACGTTGACATCCATCACGCTGTGTCAAGGAAATCTGGACTTGTCTGTGAACAACACAGGTATCCTTTGGCGAAGTTGCCAGTTGACGTGGGTACGGGAAACAGAAGGCGAGCTACACGCTGTTGCTGCCTTAAACGGGGCACTCGCACAGGACGCCTTGGTCGTAAGGACACTTCTATTAACCTGTTTCTTACTGTCTGGTCAGACTCCTTGATACTAGTGACTCTCCTGAGGTCTTGGTGCAGTTCTCTGGCAGTTGTTGAGCGACGCCGCAACGCACAGATGGTCAGGTAACGGTCATCCTCTGGGGTTGTCATGTATCCATGAACTTGTCCAACGCTCCTTGTGAACTGGCATGTCTCATTGTAGCTATTCCACAGGTCGTTGCAACTAGAACCTCGTTAAGATATCTCATGGGATGTGCTGGTTCACGTACAACGTGCTCAAATGACCACAGTAGTCCGTGTACCTCACAACGACACACGGACGCACCGCTATTCGCTTTGTATTGAAGGGTCATCTGACAGTTTAATGCATGGCTACGCCTACAAATGGATTTTAACTTCGATTAGACATACCCTGAGTAACTAAGTTCTCAGGGTATGCCCTACGAAAATTGGAACCCCATCTACCAAATAAACGTATACATACCAGACGTTACAAAAAAGTTCCTCTATGTTTTTGAACTGTGTAGTTTTTCTTCTATTAAATGAGTTTCGGCGAATTCTCCTCCTTTATAAATCTTAGGATTTATTCGTGCCAAAATTCGTATTTCTAAATTTACTTGGATGTGTAAGTTGTTTGTTGCCAGACATTTGTCATGCCCTATGATATTAGGGGTAGATTTCATGTCACATTCTGGTATTTTGCTCGATCTTCAAGCTAAACCTTACACATTCAAATTTGAGAGTAATTTACATATTCCTCTCTTAAAATGTATTTCTGCACCATCTCCTGTGAGTTCACCTACCCAGAGTAAGATGTCGTTAGACCTTACACATCTACCGGAGGATCAGGCTAAGAATATTCGCAAGTTATGTCAGTCATTTCCCGATGCATTTTAGGAAACTCTTCGTGTCACTGATTTCATTGAATATAGGGTCGAGGTGACGGATTCGGTTCCTGTAATTGTTTTTCCATATAGGTTATCTCCGCCTAAAATGAAATCTCTCAAGGAAATTATTGTTCAAATGTTGAAGGATGGTATTATTCGGCCTTCAAAGTCGGCATATTAATCGAATATCTGTCTTTAACGAAACCTCAAGGCAGCTTCAGGCCAGTTATTCATTACGTGGCGTTAAACCGTAAAATTGTATTACAATCAGTACATCTTCCTGACTTGCATTCATGTTTTCCTTGGTTTCGTAAGGCTAAGTTTTCTTCCATCATAGATCTTAAGCAAGCATATGAACAGATACCTCTGGCAGAGGAATCGAAACATCTGCCTGCTTTCGCTACCGACTGGAATTTTTACGGAGAAAACGCGTGCCTTTCGGACTACCCACGGAGTTTCAATCGATCATTCCAGAACGCAGGCAATTCGTAACTTTAAGCCTCCCAAGGGTGTTTTTTTTTTTTTTGCTAGTTGTTTTACGTCGCACCGACAGAGATAGGTCTTATGGAGACGATGGGATAGGAAAGGCTTAGGAGTTGGAAGGAAGCGGCCGTGGCCTTAATTAAGGTACAGCCCCAGCATTTGCCTGGTGTGAAAATGGGAAACCACGGAAAACCATTTTCAGGGCTGCCGACAGTGGGGTTCGAACCTACTATCTCCCGAATACTGGATACTCGTCGCATTTGAGCGACTGCAGCTATCGAGCTCGATGAACCCAATGGTGTTAATGGGATTGCTAGATTCATCGGCATGGTGAATTTCTTAAGAAATTCATCCCCAGTTCTTCTTATAGGGCTGCATCCTTGAACCTCCTCCGTAGGGAAGCTTTCCAGTTTGAATGGGGACCATCGTAGCAATCCGCGTTTGATGATCTGAAATTAGCTCTCTGTTCTTACTAGTCTACTAGATAGAATCATATCCGACATCAAATTTGAATATCTGTACCATTATCTCGGTGATATCATTATTTTCTCTGAAACCTTTGAAGGACAAGTAGCTCATCTAGAGAAAGCCCTAAATCGCCTTCGAAAGGCTGAATTGACCGTCAAGTTATCAAAGGTATCTTTAGCTAAGTCATCTATATCCTTCTTAGGGCATAGTGTCTCAGCTGACAGAGTTTCATTCGATCATTCCAGAACGCAGGCAATTCGTAACTTTAAGCCTACCAAAGATGTTAAAGGGATTTCTAGATTCATCGGCATGGTCCCCAGTTTTGCTTATAGGGCGGCAACCCTAAGCCTCCTCCGTAGGAAAGCTTTCCAGTTTGAATGGGGGCCATCGCAGCAATCTGCGTTTGAAGATCTGAAATTAGCTCTCTGTAACGCCGCAGTCTTAGCATTGCCAATTTTATCTAAGAAATTAATTGTATCGACAGACGCCTTATCATCTGCGGTCGCTGCAGTAATTCTTCGGGAATCTGATCTAGGAAGGCGGACGATTGCCTATGCGTCTAGGACACTATCATCTCAAGAAGCCAAATACTTTTGAACATGTTCAGTTCGAATTAGAGTCCGACAATCAGGCTCTGAGCTGGGTTTTGTCTTGGCCCCGTCATACAGGGTGAATCGCCCGTTGGACTGTTCGAGTTTCGGCGTTTCAGTTTGATGAGCGACACATTTGAGGATCAGAAAATGTGGTCGCAGATGGGTTAAGCTTTATGTTTCCTGGCGAGGTCGATTCTGTTGACTCGGAGGAAAGTTCTTCCCTTTCCATTTCTATGCCTCCTAGCGCCAGTGCCACTTTCACTGATGCCCCTATGCTATTTCATGATATAGCAAAATATCAGCGTGAAGATCAAGTGCTGGTTCCTATTATGGAAACCCTTTCTTCTGGGGAACATGTTGTCCCTTATTATCTGAGGAATGGGGTCCTCTGTTGCGCTTCGAGGTATGATCAAAAGATGAAAATTGTAGTTCCAGCGGTTCTTGTGCCTATGATCTTCAAGTATTACCATGAGAACCAATTAGGAGGACATTTTGGCATTTTCAAAACTAGAGAGAAGATTGGAGAATATTTATCTGGAAGAGTATGGACAGCGAGATTAGGGAAATGGTTAAAACTTGCAAATCTTGTTTGCTTAGCAACCCCACGTTGTCCACGAATGTAGGGCTATTGTCATCTCATCAAGCATCTCTCCCTATAGAGCGATTATACATAGATTATGTCGGGCATTTACCTCAATCTAAGGGGAAGCGGAACAAATTCATCCTTGTGTGTGTAGATATTTTCACACGGTTTTCATGGCTGTTTCCGACTAGACTGGCCACCTCTCAGTCCACTACTTCTTGCCTTAATACTATTTATGCATCTTTTGGTCCTTGTCAATATAAAGTTTCTAATAACGCCAAGGAATTCACCTCTAATTTATTTCGTAAATTCTTTCTTGATCTATCCATCTCACATATCACAACGTCAGCCTACTACCCACAACCATCTCTAGCTGAGCGGGTTAACCGTAATCTTCGATTTGCCTTGATCGCTTTTCATCATTCTCGGTGGGACACTTCACTGCATTGGCTATCTTTGGCCTTCAACTAGACGGTTCACGAGTCATACAACTTTTCTCCCGCATCTCTTGTGCTTAAGTTCCTTCCAAACACTCCGTTGTCCGATTCGTTGTCAATCAATGAGATTTTACCAGAGACAGTAGACCCAGATAATATCAGGGGTCGGTGGGGAAAAGCTGAAAATAACCTTAAAGTCTCTCATTAGAAAGTGACAGAGGGATATGATCATGGACGGAGACCCACCAGCTTAAATTTCGGACACAAAGTCATGGTAAAAATTTTCGTTCAAGTAGGCAAGCTTGTCCCCACATTTCATGGACCGTGTATCATTCTTGATTTCTTAACGCCTGTCACAATCTCAGTGAGCAATTCCGAAACAGAACGTATGTTCTGGGTTCATCTGTCCCAATTAAAATCTGTATTAAATCTGTGCTTTCTGTATAATCCACCAAGTGATGGCATTGCTAATCTCATTGTAATTCCTTCCTTAGCAGCTTAGTTATGTAAACGTTTGGCAATAAAGTTTAAATAAGCAGGACTCCTACCCCTGTTGGTGATGAAAATTTGTAGGTAGTTATTTTCAAAACTCATTGTAATTATTTTGGTAAAAACCTTCTATTCAATATTTTCTTTCCTGCCTGCCATTAACTGCCCCTGACTCCAAGCCTGACCCAGAAACTCCGTGCACTCGTCCTACATGCTACCAACCTCATCAGTTCTGTATTAAACACTGTCCATAAAATCAGTTACAGTCGACCAGAGTGTCCTAATTTCAACTAACGCCGTGTCGTTACAACTGTTGAGAGATGCCGGTGCGGGTTGAGGGCCCGCATCGTTCCGCCCAAGTCTCCTTCTCAACTGCCAACTTGGGCGCCATCATCGACAGTAATTGCTGGGATGCTGAAACCCAACCGCCCACTCCATCACTGGGCATTTCTATGCTACTTGGACCTTAATGGCCATCACCATGGCTATCCCTCTCAAGGTAGCGGGAGAGAGGCATCTGAGGGCAGCGGCGGCCGATCTGGCAGCCAACCTTGGGCATAACTGACTGGACTTTTACGACTTTATAAACTGCATCAGGAAATATTTTCACCAAAGTACTACGTGAATGGACTCTTTGACATCTGATTACAAAATTTCAAAAATTCTTAAATGCCATATTCGAAAACTGTTCAGACTGTGGTAAATCCTTAGGGGGTGGAGGTCTGTACCGGAGGTACACCTTCTCCGTGCATGTAAACGACGCGCCTTCTAGAAGGCCATCTGTGTTGTCAATCTGAAAATATGTATTGGAAGAAGTTTGGACCTTTAATCTTCAGATGTCTCTACCATCGACTTATGTGCCCCCTCTGGCGGCAGGACGGACAATTACTTTTCAATGGAAAATTCTATTCCATATGTTTTTTAGCCTGAAGTGTTGGTAGACAAATTTTTTTACCGAAGTTGTCAGCCCTACTTGGCTTCGTCCTCCCTTAAATTATTCGCCAATCAGAAATGTTTGGATATATTTTGTAGCCAATTGGAATTGGGGGTGTGTACAGGCATTCTTCCTAGAGTGTTCTGGAACTTCCCCTCTGCTATGGAAGCTGTGCGCTTTGGGGCCATTTTGTCTTCTTCAACGCTCCAGTCCAGAGTTTATACGGTGCTAGTAGAGGCGGTTGCAGTCTTGCCCGTCGTCGGAAGGCGCACCAGCTCATGGTAATGGGAGACATCTTTTAAATATGTGATAACTCCAGAAGGTTAACTTCAGGGGAAGGTTTGAAAATTATTTCTTAATGTAAACTTCTAAAGATCGACATCAGATTTTAAATGTAAATTTTTAGGCACATCTAAGGACTTTATTCAAATCCCTGCTGGGAAACATGTAACTTTGGGAATTAATAGTGTTCACCCTCTATTGATTCCCATTCAACTTGGTAGATGAGTGACTATGTTTCTCTAAAATTCTAAATTTTTAACTCTATTTTGGAATTTAATATTTCTACATCTAGTCATCCTCTATAGTATAGGCTTGGCCTCTGCAACTTCAGGCCGTAAGCCCATGTAGGATTTATAGTGTCTTTCAAAAGGAGTGCAAATTTTTCGTCTCCGTGCATTTTGTTCTTGGCCGAACTTCTTAAAACTTTTCTTTTGTACTTCTATGCCATTTAGAATATGCACTCATTGCCTCTGTTAAATTATAATTATTTATAGACGAGTGTGTAACAGACTGTCGAGCTGAAATGACAGTAAACACAGTTTTGAAATTTACCTAGTGTAAAGTTGGGTAACAAACTGGCGCCTTCTAAGAGGCTGGGTTATGTTAACGTTTGAAGCTAAAACTACAATACGATGTGAGTGGAGAAAAAATGCTCTTAGAAATAATGTACCTTTCGAGCTACAGTGCTCATTTCTTGTAAACTAGTGTGTCTATGATCATTGTACCTGATTTTTGACTTTAAGTCATTGTTATGGTGGGAGCTGACCAGCTCATATCTAACTGTTGTTTGTTGTCGTTAGTTCAGATTCTCTAACTACCATCATCATCATCTGTTTACCCTCCAGGTTCGGTTTTTCCCTCGGACTTAGCGAGGGATCCCACCTCTACCGCCTCAAGGGCAGTGTCCTGGAGCTTCAGACTCTTGGTCGGGGGATACAACTGGGGAGTATGACCAGTACCTCGCCCAGGCGGCCTCACCTGCTATGCTGAACAGGGGCCTTGTGGAGGGATGGGAAGATTGGAAGGGATAGGCAAGGAAGAGGGAAGGAAGCGGCCGTGGCCTTAAGTTAGGTACCATCCCGGCATTCGCCTGGAGGAGAAGTGGGAAACCACGGAAAACCACTTCCAGGATGGCTGAGGTGGGAATCGAACCCACCTCTACTCAGTTGACCGCCCGAGGCTGAGTGGACCCCGTTCCAGCCCTCCTACCACTTTTCAAATTTCGTGGCAGAGCCGGGAATCGAACCCGGGCCTCCGGGGGTGGCAGCTAATCACGCTAACCACTACACCACAGAGGCGGCTTTCTCTAACTACCAATTTTTAAATTCAGAAGAAAAGGAAATAAATAAATAAAATTTCAACATTTAATGTTTTAATTTATGCTGTGTTCATTTCACTATCCACCCATTCACACCAGCACCTTCTTACAGCTCTCTGGTCCACAAAACACGGTAACAATTATTATTATTATTATTATTATTATTATTATTATTATTATTATTATTATTATTATTATTATTATTATTATTATTATTATATTACTGCAATCAATATCACTTATTTGAAACTCATCCAAAACGACTGGGCTCCACAAGTGCCAAGATATAGTCGACTGTAGCAGATAATCCTGGAAAATATGGCCTTTTAATAAATATTGGTCTACTAGATAGCAGTACTAAACATACCAAGAACGTCAAAACTAGAAACAAGATACTACACTACTTGTAGATATTCTTCCTTTAACCTTATGCAACCAAATGTCTAGTAAGCGTCCTATCCTTATCACTATTTCTACACTCTAGTAAGGACGAGGGTGTGATCTATAGCACACATGCTGATTTGGTCCTGTTTTACGATCAGATGTACCAACCCTATGTGAAGGGATGTATTCACTACCTTTCCAGATGAGAATCGAAACACAACACTCCGAACTGAAAACCGCTTCATTTATTTATCTCAACGGGCTACAGTCAGTCTTAGCCGCTGGCTCGTTTAATGAAAATTCCAATACGAAAATTGTTCACGGCGTGGTGTTGTTATCATCCAGTGATCCCAGCAAGAACTAGTCCCATATCACACGCTCAATGCTAGGAACTGGTCTGCACTGCTCTAGTTTCTACTACTGAGTACGTGTAAAGTAGCAGGTAAGCATTTTTTTTGCTAGTGGCTTTACGTCGCACCGACACAGATAGTTATTATGGCAACGATGGGAGAGGAAAGGCCTAGGAGTTGGAAGGAAGCGGCCGTGGCCTTAATTAAGGTACAGCCCCAGCATTTGGCTGGGGTGAAAATGGGAAAGTACGGAAAACCATCTTCAAGGTTCCCGACAGTGGGATTCGAACCCACTATTTGCCGTATGGAAGCTCATAAGCGCGTGCCCCTGGCCGCACTGTAATTCATTGTTAATGTGGCTTAATTCAGTATTAGTACCGAGATCGAATAGCTACAGTCGCTTAAGTGCGGCCAGTATCCAGTATTCGGGAGATAGTAGGTTCGAACCCCACTGTCGGCAGCCCTGAAGATGGTTTTCCGTGGTTTTCCATTTTCACACCAGGCAAATGCTGGGGCTGTACCTTAATTAAGACCAAGGCCGCTTCCTTCCCACACCTAGCCCTTTCCTGTCCCATCGTCGCCATAAGACCTATCTGTGTCGGTGCGACGTAAAGCAACTTTTTTTAAATTCAGTATTAGTGTCATATTCCACCAGGCACGGGGAATTTGTAAAAATGAGATCCACATTATATGAATTCACACGCGAAACATCAAATACGAAATTGTTTAACATTCATGTAACAGTCCTCATAAATGCTCAGTTCCTCAAGGGCAAGATTATTACGGAATTACTGCAATAGCAAAACAATGTAACAACTGTTTGTACGGAAACATTCTGTTCTGTAAAAAGCGAGCGAGTGGCTGTGTGTTTCGGGTCTCGTATCAGTCAGCTTACATTCGAGGAGTGGGTTCAAACTCCACTGTCGGCGGCTCTCAATATGGTTTTCCGTGGTTTCTCATGTTCACACCAGCATTGAGACACTGGGCTTAAGGACTGATTACTTCTTCCATAGTGAAAAAGGTCCAAAACATGCGACAGTGACTCTCCAACTCGAGTTGCTTTATAATAGGTTTTCTTCCTCCCGATCCTAGGCTTTTCCTATCCCATAGTTGCCACAAAACCTATCTCTGTCTGTGCAACGTACAGGCAAATGAAAACAAAATTATCTGTAAAGCCGAGATATGAACTTTTTTTTTTTTTGCTATTTGCTTTACGTCGCACAGACACAGATAGGTCTTATGGCGACGATGGGTGAGGAAAGGCCTAGGAATTGGAAGGAAGCGGCCGTGGCCTTAATTAAGGTACAGCCCCAGTATTTGCCTGGTGTGAAAATGGGAAACCACGGAAAACCATCTTCAGGGCTGCCGACAGTGGGGCTCGAACCCACTATCTCCCGATTACTGGATACTGGTCGCACTTAAGCGACTGCAGCTATCGAGCTCGGTAGAGATATGAACTCGGTGGTGTGCACTAATGCCTGAACTCAAGTATTCGTATACGAGACTGTGAATGTAGAAAGAACAAGCAGACTAGGTTCTTACCACACTCAGTTATTATATCTGGTGTCCGGCTCCATGGCTAAATGGTTAGCGTGCTGGCCTTTGGTCACAGGCGTTCCGGGTTCTATTCACAGCAGGGTCGGGAATTTTAACCATAATTGGTTAATTTCGCTGGCACGGGGGCTGGGTGTATGTGTCGTCTTCATCATCATTTCATTCTCATCACGACGTGCAGGTCGCCTACGGGTGTCAAAACAAAATTCCTGCATCTGGCGAGCCTGTGCTCGGACACACTCGACACTAAAAGCCTTACGCCATTTCATTTATACTATAGCTGGTTGTTGCACGGGAAACGTGTTATGTGAGCATTTGACTCAGGAACGTTGAAACGTGTCGCTCATTAAAAAACTACAGATCATTGTATCGTGAGAGTACGTCATATTCTGACATTGTAAATGTCGCTGGAAGGAGTCGTTCGACTGTTCAAAGTGTAATCCAGTGACTTAAAGGAACAAAGACTTTGTCGTCCAAAGAAACGGACCAACAAGGAGACAAGGAAATCGGTTATAATTATCAAGAAAGATGTGGATGTTACTTCATATTCAATATCTTCTTACGTGTACGAACGTTTTGGAAAGCAAGTAACATCAAAACCAATAAAATAACCTATCAATTGTAACATATTCAGTGCCAGGGAACTCAGAAAGAAATCATATACATCACAAGCAAAAAGAAGGAAATAATCAGGTTAGTGTTAGCAAAGGAGCAAGTAGAGGAGGACCAAGATTTCTTGAACAGAGTTTATTTTTCCTTGTTTTGATAGCGGTTTTAACGTCGCATTAACACATTGGAGGTTTTCGGCGACGGAAGAATTGGAAAGGGTTAGAATTGGGAAGGAAGCGGTCGTGCCCTTAATTAACGTAGAGCCCCAGCATATGTAAAATGGAAAACTACGAAAAACCATCTTCAGGACTGCCGACGGTGGGATTCGAACCCAGCGTCTCCCAAATTCAAACTCGTAGGTAAGCAACCCTAACCGCATGGCGGACTCCCTCGGTAGTGTTATTCTCAGACGAAGGTAATTTTGTTACTTTTTGGTAATGATGGCTGAATTTTGACGTTAAGGAGGTTCAATACTGTACTAGACATGTAAAATGTGCAATCCACCGTTAAGCGTACAGATGATGATGACACGGTCTGGCTGCTTGTGGTGTGAGTGGGCTAGTTTTTATTATTGACAATGTGTTTACCTTTGGTTACCTAGACATATGAAAAAGTAATTTAAAGAAGGGCATTGAGTACTGATTACTTCTTCCACCGTGAAAAGATCCCAAACATGCGGCAATGACTGTCCGACTCGAGTTGCTTTATAATACCCCAAATACTCGTGAAACTCCAGCTCAATACCTAGATTCCAATCCGATTGAGCATCTATGAATTGAGCTAGACCAGGGGTTTCCAATTAGTAAGAACTCAAGGACGGCATTGGAAACCTGAAGCATGACCACGGGCCGCACTTTAATAATAGGCCAATTTTCGTAAAATTCCGCAAATTGGACAGAGGTACCAGCATACAAAATAATATGAAATTGAAAGGAAGGTTTAATAACTTGCATAAAACACTATTTCACAATTGCGTAAAAGAGTGAAATAAAGAATAATCACTATTATACACAGGACGATTGAATTTGGGAGAAAAGCACCCAGCAATATCAGTTCATTTGAAATAATATTTGACAAATGAAAAATGTAAAACGAAAGACAAAGTAAAATTAATAATGTAGTTAAAACAAAAAGACAATTTAGTGGGAATAGTGTGAAGGGCACAATGCTATACATTTATAAGAATCTAAAATCCCAACAATGTACTTCCAGGAGTACTTCCCTGAAAATGTTCACTGTGTACCACCCAATACTGCCAATGAGAGAAGAACGAAGAAATGAAACCGCTTCTTACAACAATGGCTTTTAAAGTATTTCTTGGTATTCATTACATGGTACGTTGAATAAAACGGCGACAGTGAGGTTGCATGTAGTTCAAGAATTTGTATGAATCCCATAGCCATTTTTATCGTAGTTAAGACCTACAACTGGTATTTGTGATAGCAAATTTTCCGGCGAAGCTTGGATTTTCGTTTTACTAATCAAAGAATCTATTCAGCACAAGTGAATACTAAAAAACAGGAGCTAATATTAAAGAATGAATTACTTCTGACTTTAGTCTATACAGGATATAAAAATGAATACATTTTTGAGCAAGCTATCAAATATTTTTCGTAAATTTTCTTCACATTTCTTAAACTACATTTTTAAAGTCCTCTCGGGCCGCAAGAAATAGCTTCGCGGGCCACATGCGGCCCGCGGGCCACCATTTGGAAACCCCTGAGCTAGACTAACGATTAAGGAAACTTTATATCTCAAGTGAATTGCAACTGAGAAACATGTATATGCAAGAAGGCGTAATATTAGAACTGAAGCAACCAGAAAGAATGTGCATTCCATGTCAAAACGATTGAAGAGGATATTAGCGTTATTTTCGTGTTGGAAAATACACTGACTGACAGAGCAAATGCAACACCAAGAAGGAGTGGTCAGAACTTTATGCCAATTGCAGGGTAGACTGACGTCACTGAGGTATGCTCATGATGTGAAATGCGCCGCTGTGCTGCGCACGTAGCGAACGATAAATGGGACACGGCATTGGCGAATGGCCCACTTCGTACCGTGATTTCTCAGCCGACAGTCATTGTAGAACGTGTTGTCGTGTGCCACAGGACACGTGTATAGCTAAGAATGCCAGGCCGCCGTCAACGGAGGCATTTCCAGCAGACAGACGACTTTACGAGGGGTATGGTGATCGGGCTGAGAAGGGCAGGTTGGTCGCTTCGTCAAATCGCAGCCGATACCCATAGGGATGTGTCCACGGTGCAGCGCCTGTGGCGAAGATGGTTGGCGCAGGGACATGTGGCACGTGCGCGGGGTCCAGGCGCAGCCCGAGTGACGTCAGCACGCGAGGATCGGCGCATCCGCCGCCAAGCGGTGGCAGTCCCGCACGCCACGTCAACCGCCATTCTTCAGCATGTGCAAGACAACCTGGCTGTTCCAATATCGACCAGAACAATTTCCCGTCGATTGGTTGAAGGAGGCCTGCACTCCCGGCGTCCGCTCAGAAGACTACCATTGACTCCACAGCATAGACGTGCACGCCTGGCATGGTGCCGGGCTAGAGCGACTTGGATGAGGGAATGGCGGAACGTCGTGTTCTCCGATGAGTCACGCTTCTGTTCTGTCAGTGATAGTCACCGCAGACGAGTGTGGCGTCGGCGTGGAGAAAGGTCAAATCCGGCAGTAACTGTGGAGCGCCCTACCGCTAGACAACGCGTCATCATGGTTTGGGGCGCTATTGCGTATGATTCCACGTCACCTCTAGTGCGTATTCAAGGCACGTTAAATGCCCACCGCTACGTGCAGCATGTGCTGCGGCCGGTGGCACTCCCGTACCTTCAGGGGCTGCCCAATGCTCTGTTTCAGCAGGATAATGCCCGCCCACACACTGCTCGCATCTCCCAACAGGCTCTACGAGGTGTACAGATGCTTCCGTGGCCAGCGTACTCTCCGGATCTCTCACCAATCGAACACGTGTGGGATCTCATTGGACGCCGTTTGCAAACTCTGCCCCAGACTCGTACGGACGACCAACTGTGGCAAATGGTTGACAGAGAATGGAGAACCATCCCTCAGGACACCATCCGCACTCTTATTGACTCTGTACCTCGACGTGTTTCTGCGTGCATCGCCGCTCGCGGTGGTCCTACATCCTACTGAGTCGATGCCGTGCGCATTGTGTAACCTGCATATCGGTTTGAAATAAACATCAATTATTCGTCCGTTCCGTCTCTGTTTTTTCCCCAACTTTCATCCCTTTCGAACCACTCCTCCTTGGTGTTGCATTGTCACTGTCAGTCAGTGTATTTTCCGTTAGTGTGCGAATACTTGTGTCTGCCTTAAAATCTCAACTGTGAGAAATTCTGTTTATTTATTAAATGAGGAACGTTACACATATGAAGACTGTTGATATCCACATCTGTGGAGAACATTTACAGTATGCTATTTTGTTCCTAAAATAAGTGTTAAAAATTGTTTTTATATCCGCCTCTCTAGTGTAGTGGTTAGCGTGATTAGCTGCAACCCCCGGAGGCCCGGGTTCGATTCCCGGCTCTGCCACAAAATTTGAAAAGTGGTACGAGGGCTGCAACGGGTTCCACTCAGCCTAGGAAGGTCAACCCAGTAGAGGTGAGTTCGATTCCCACCTCAGCCATCCTCGAAGTGGTTTTCCATGGATTCCCACTTCTCCTCCAGACAAATGCCAGGATGGTACCCAACATAAGACCACGGCCGCTTCCACCTTTCTTCCTTGCCTGTCCGTCCCAATCTTCCCATCACCCCATAAGGCCCCTGTTCAGCAGGGCCGCCTGGGCGATGTACTGGTCATTCTCCCCAGTTGTATCCTCCGACCCAGAGTCTGAAGCTCCACGGCACTGCCCTTAAGGCGGTAAAGATGGGTCCCTCGCTGAGTCCGAGGGAAAAACTGAACCTGTAGAGTAAGCAGATTAAGGAGAAGAAGATTTTTTTTTTTACTTGGGACTGTACGAATGCGTATGTGCATTTTTTATATTCATCTGTTACCCTTCCTATAATGTTGTATTCGTAAAATGACTATGTCAGTCCACTCCGGCTGCTCACTTCAATAACACCGCCAGGCAGTGTACCAGAACTGGACCCATTCGATCTTTCTGCTATTGGGGACGAGGTAGTTAACCCTTTATACAAGCGATCGTGCGCCTTATATCGAAACACAGCGTTTCAGAGATGTGAATCAAAAGGGAATAGGCCATGATTTGAAGGAAGTGGCTGCTGACTTACATTAGGTACAATCTTGGCATTTTCCTGCAGTTCTGGTGAGAAACAACGGAAAAACACTTCTGGGATGGCAGAGGATTAGGATTTCAACCTATATTTACTTAATTGTCCTCATGCGGCTCTGAGTACACCCCCGTTCCAGATGTTAAAATCACTGTCAGAACCTGGAATACACCAGGGTCCTTCGACATCGAGGTCCCAGTACATATCCCTAGATCAGTTTGCAGGTTGTTGTCTAACTTACTGTGATAACTACTGTACAATTTGTAAACTGGACTCCTCTAATATCAAATCACAGAAGGAATACTGAACGGCAAAACACATCACACGACTTCTCTGTAGTTATTATTTACCTGAAAATCTCATAATGTAAGCTAAAACTTCTTTCTTCTCTACGTGGAAACCACGTGGGCCATAAATCCTATGATGATTCTTGGTTTTGCCAAGACGACTGCTGTCTAGTTAGATGACCAGTAAATGGTAGAGTGTCATGAGGCCGAGGTGTCGATTTCTTAAACATTCTTGGCCAGGTTCACTGACTCTCATACCACTTTAAACAAATTTCACGAGGCTGAATGGATCCTGTCGCAGCTTCCAGATCAGGATTGAAATCCTTGCACGTGCCAGGAATAAAATCGGCGTTCTCGGGGTAAGTCCGAGGGATATGACCTCTGCATCAACGAACTGCTTGTTTGCTCATAGCAACGTAGTTTTTAACTTTTTCGCTCATTACTCCCCAAAAGTCATGCCGAACCATCGCCTTCCATGAGATCTCCAACGTTAAACAACATCGGGTCTCTTCACCACTAGGATGGGTAGCACACATGCTGCTGACTAGATGAGGAGCGAAAAGGAACTAACCACTCTAAAGCAAGTAAACTCGGGCTGAGGATGACTAATTAGTGGCATTTCGCCTAACTGGGGACTGTGGCTGTATCGCCAACCACCGAGTTACAATTATGCACTTGGTTAGGTTGTTCATTTGTCTCCAACTTCCGTCACGAAACGATACGTTAGCGTTTAACGAACCTCAAGAACTAACCATGAGCCCTTTAGTCAGTGCTTGAAGCATCATTGCACCACTGAATCACAAAATCAAAGGTTCTAAATAATAAATAATTAGTGTCCTCATCTCGCTTTTCCGGCCCCGGAATCTGATTCACGCAGTACAGAACGATTTGACGGGATAGGATGTTACCTTCACACAGTAGATAGGACGTGTTGAAACAATTAGGTGAAGTGTTTATGAAAAATGAGATGGAAAAGATTATTAGAGTTTCCCCAGACCAAAATTTTCGCACTCTTTGAATTGCAGTAAGGGCGATTGGTTATTACGGTAACTCACTAGATCCCTAGCGTTGGGCCAATATGGTCATTATACCACCCAAGTGAGTCATACGCGTATACTATCTCTGAAAATGAATTATTTA
The DNA here is from genome assembly GCF_040414725.1 of Anabrus simplex. NCBI lineage: Eukaryota > Metazoa > Arthropoda > Insecta > Orthoptera > Tettigoniidae > Anabrus > Anabrus simplex. The sequence continues at coordinate 386,126,268 of NC_090266.1, read as the reverse complement.
AGAGCTTTCATTGAAAAGTATGAATTATGTATTAATACTTCAAAAGCGTGATCATTGTATTATGGCGTAATATATCACAGTTCAACAAATGTCTACTGTATACTGAATTTGAATGCATTCATTTTGCAACGCACATTATGAATTAATTATATGGGATGATGTGTAGTCACGGCATTGATGGATTTGGAGCAGAGAGGAGTACTTTGAACTGAAGGACGCCACGTGTGTGTGTTTTCATATACTCGAGCTCATATAGACAAAGACTTAATTCTGAGGAGGAGGGTTAAACAAATGTAATTCGTGCAGAGGGTTAAGGGTTCGAGAACAGGGAATAATAAGAAGGCCTATTATTATTATATATTTCACAACTTTATAGTGGGTAAGGTAAGGTAAGGGTTATTCTGCCCGAAGGCAGGTCCGAACCTCCGCAGAGGTGTTCCTGAGCCGGAATTTACGTGCGGTAGGGTGGTCAGTTCCTTTCCGCTCCTCCATTCCCTTACCACCCACCAACAGCGCGTGGCAACCCATCCAACTCCTGACCACGCCCAATGTTGCTTAACTTCGGAGATCTCACGGGATGCGGTGTTTCAACACGGCTACGGCCGTTGGCTTATATTTGGTAATATAGCACGTATTTCGTTATTTTACATATAAAATATAGTGCTCAATCACAATTTATATAACTTTACAATATACGCCTTCATTATTCTCTTCGTTGTAGAGGTTGCAGCCTTTTCTATTTATGGTCCGTACTGAGCATTCAGGAATGTTCTGACGATGTTGCAGGTCTTCAAAATTGCAGCCTTTTATGCCACATTGTGAGTGAAGATGGGGAGCTGTAGCTTCATTAAGCTTTCTGGAAATGATTTTGGTGTGAGTACAGTGGGAGAAAGGAGAAAAGGAAGAATTGTCACTCTGTCTTGTTTTCAGATCCTTGCTACTTCCATAGCAAGAGGAGTATACTTATCGACGTTGTCGCTGTAATTCTGCTTCATATTGTGGTCATTCGGAGTAGCAATATCAATGATATATAGGCTATGTCTTGATTTGTTTATGTATCAATGTTATGTCCGGTCTATTGTGCGGAATTGTTTTATCTGCTTGTGTCGTTCGATCCCAGCAGAGTTTAAAAGTTTCATTTTCTAGTACACTTAGTGGGGAGTATTTGTACTGTAGTAAGGCACTCTGTTCTGGATCAAAAATCGGTCAGGGCAATTTCTTGATGTATAACTGGCTACATCATTATGTCTGTCAGTGCACAATGTTGGTGCTGATAATCTGCAATTGCTGATGATGTGCTTAATGGTTTCTGGACTGATTTTGCATTTCCTGCACTCGTCATTCTTAGCAGTAGGAGCTTTTAGGATGTGTTTCCTATAAATCATTGTTGAGATCACTTTATCTTGGATCGCCTGGTTGAATCCCTCAGTTTCTGGAAATAACTCTCCCTAGACAACCATGAGTTTGAAAGTTGTTTCTCAATGTTCTCATCATTGCTATGGTTATAGTACCTTCCATGAAGTTCTTTACTAGCCCATCTCTCTATCTTCTCCCTGTGAAGGATGTTGGTGTCTTTGACATTTATGTGGTGTTCATGTAAATTCAGCGGGGTGTAGTTTAGATCTGCTTCAACCACAGCTTTATGCACAATGCTGTCGTCTGTCCGGCAATGAAAATATTTCCTCAGGTTTATTACTTGTTGGTTGTGTAGAATTATATTATCAAGAATTCCTCTTCCCGCCTCTTTTCTCGGCATTGTATCTCTCTCTATGCTTGAATTAGGATGCATAATTTTGTGCTTAGTAAGCATTGTCCTTATTGTGCGATTGATGTTTTCTAGATCTGTTTGAGACCAATTTAGAATGCCAAATGAATGTGTCAGTGGAGTTACAACATATGTATTGATTGCCTTTGATAGGTTGGAAGCGTTAAGCTTAGTTTTTAAGACGAGTAGGAACCTGTGCTGAAATTTCTGTATGAGTTTTTCTTTCTGAAGTTTATTTTCGATCTTCATTTATTGCTCAAAGCCTAGATACTTATGTGGTTCTTTTTTCCCCATGCTTTCAATTTTTTGATCAGCTACACTGGTTATTCCTTCTGTCCTCATCCATTGTCCCTTTTAATGCTATTTATTTTGCATTTCCTCGCACCAAATTCCATGAAGATATCTTTGGAAATGATTGCCGTAATATTGATGAGGGAAGTCATTTGGTATCTGTTTGTTGCATACAATTTGATGTCATCCATGGTTTAATTTGTGAAGGTTACGTCTATTTCTTTTTGTTTGATATCCGTAGTTTGTCATCTTCAGGGTCTCAGAGATTGGCTTGGGACATAAGCAGAACCATAGTGCACTCAAAGTATCGCCTTAAAAGATACCACGTTTGATTGGGATGACCCCGGTTTCCGTGGTTATTATTATTATTGGTATAGTTACACTTTATTTCCGCGAAGCATAGTGGGTAAAGAAGTGTGAGGGGTGAATGGCTTGCCAAGGACTAACCAGAATTTAAGTATTGCTAACAAAATCGCATTTGAAGTTTATTTTTTCCCTTTCATTGTATTAAAATTTGGAAAATAATAGCAACTAGACAACTACCTTAAATTCTTTTAACAAGGAGCTGAGAAGCTCGAGAAATTACATCAATTAACTCAGAACTATATAACATTTGGAGCTCGTAGGCTCAAGGTATTTACAAAAATAGAATAACATTTACAAAATTGAACTCCACTCGCTTTTTGAGTGGGACAGTCAAAAACTTTGACCCGCAGGTCTTCAGAATCTCGCAAGGGCAGGAATCCTCTTCAGCAATGTACAACCTAAGTGAGAATTTTTAGGGTCTTTTTATTTGCTTTACGTCGCACCGACACAGATAGGTCTTATGGTGGCGATGGAATAAGAAAGCGCCAGGAGTGTGAAGGAAGCGGCCGTGGCTTTAATTAAGGTACAGCTGCAGCATTCGCCTGGTGTGAAAATGGGAAAGCACGGAAAACCACCTTCAGAGCTGCCGACAGTGGGGTTCGAACCCACTATGTCCCGGATGCAAGATCACACCTGCGCGCCCCTAATCGCACGGCCAACTCGCTAGGTTAGCCTAAGCGAAACAAGCCTTGGCTTCCAGTAAGTTTCACAACATACAGGGGTTCGAACCCGCGATTTCATTTTACATTCGAGTACAATTTGCCGTTTTGTAGGCTCTGAATGTTCATACATGACCACATCACTCACAATCACATTTGAGGCAGTAGGTACACTTCTGTACAATTACCCCCAAGTTTCCCTCGAGAGGTATATACATTTTCAGAGGCATAAGACCCTCACTACTCTGTCACGGAAATATAAAGAAAGTTACATTTACAACGCCGAATGTAAACAACGAAAAGTACGCGGAAACACAAGCACTCCAAATTAATTTTTAAAATAGGAGACCTAAGTGGGTGAAAATCGTATGACACAGAGGCTAACCCCATACTACCGGATGACTTAGTAAGAAGAAAACTGAGTAGAAATTTAGAATGTTCAAAAATGTTGTCATTCCATTAATTTAGACGAAGTTTAACTAGGGTAACCACTCGTGCTTTCTTACATTTCAACCATTTTCTACGAGCAAATGAAAATATGAAAATCCGAAGAATGAAAGTTACATTCGATGCAAAAACTGAGAAAACGCTACGTTTTATTTAAGGAAAGTGCCGGCGACCTGGCAATTACATACTAAGGGTAACATAGAAATCGTCCCTAGATTAACAAGCAGTAGTTTCACTTAATAAAATTACCTGCCATGCCTTGTTTATAAAGACGTCGTGATGCCGATATCTCCGCCTCTCATCTGTCGGAGATGATGTCCTCCATCCTCTGTCCGAAGGACAGACCATAAAGTTGCCGTAAGGTAAGACAGACAATGCACAAAATTCGCTTCATATATAGTGCTTCGGCAGAAAAGACTAGATGTTTTAAATAATCACCCCTTTGATTGGTTTAAGGGATTTTAACATCAACGTTTATGACAGGTTGATGAACTTGATATCACGACTCTAGATGGACCAGTTAATTTAATGACAGCTCTGATAACATCGGAGAATTAAAATAAAGAAGAGAAACTCGACAGTATATTCAACCCCCAGAAATAAACATTCTCCAATGACTAGTAACGGAATCTGAACCCTGGACTGCATTAAAATATAGGCATCAGAGATGTCTAGTCCTCAAAGGGAAAACTACTGTGATTTCACAAAGTTCTCAATTTTTACTCAAATGGATGCATAGTCGGAGAAGAGACAACTTTAAATTCACTGGGGGGCTTTACTCGCGCTACTGTTATTATTATTATTATTATTATTATTATTATTATTATTATTATTCCAACCCCGTGATGTAAGGGTATTGTGTCTGTCTCTTAACCTGAAACACTTGTGTTTATGCCCAGCCAACCCAAGGGATGTCATTCTGAAATGAGGGCTGCAACGGGGCTCCCTCTGAATCGCGAGACCAACTAAGGAGCTGCCTGACATGAGAGACAGTGGACCCCGTAAAAAACCTTGCAATATGGCTAACGATGTCGTCACGCTGACCATTTTTCAGTCCACTGTAGGCCTATGTAGGCTATCTGTCAAAGTCCAACTTTCTTTATCAATAACTATGAAGCCGTAACGTTGCGATGACCAACATGCAGCACACAGACGTTTAAAATTATTGAATGTCATAACAGTGTTTACATGATCGTCATACACATGTCGCATGTCGCGTTCATCTTGTCGAAAAAGCACAAGCATACTTGCATTGTCACGTGTCAACTGCTTAGGCACACGAGAATAGGTTAGAAATAAATAAAAACAATCCACTTATTTATGACGTCCCATTCTAAAGTATGCACGAATAACGTCTTGCTGTTCTGTAGCAACATCGTCAAGGATCATGAAAGAATTGGGAAACAGTACTTTCTCACGCACATTCAATTGAAAATAGACTCATATACAGCGTTTGATATAGTGACTTTGCGAAAATGTAAATATTCTGGAAGCGTATGCCATTTGAAGAGGTATTGAGTGTGAGTAAAAGATTTGTCTTGCTGCATCCCGATGGGGCGGTGATGATGCATCGAGTGGTAGAGGTAAACAATGTTCCACGACGAATTTGCGTAGTTGTAACAGTGCTAGGAAGGAGATGTGACGCTATGTCACTAACAGGTAGTCTTTCCTGCTGCTATATAATCTTCATTCTATCTGAAGGATGACGTAGTATAGGACAAGGATATATATAAGGATTGTCTGTTCAAAAGGCGATATTTCCTCTTTAATATTTCATTTCTTCAAGTATTTCGTCCACATGCATTGAAGTAGTTGAATACTACCATGACATGACCAATCCAGACCAGAAAGATATAATTCTTTAAAAGTAGTACCATACCCGATCATGGGTATGTTCCATTTGCCTGGAGTTATACGTTTCATTGCGTTCTTCATAATTTCCTTAGGGTGGAAACAGCACCGTTTGAACAGACACTCCTCGTACAACGAATGAGACAAAATGTAACTATCACGTCGTAAATCGCCGTTGACAAGAAAAAATGATGCAACAATGGTATTCCAATGTTATAAAGACGAAGCAGAGGAATTATGTATTATTGAAAGCGGTTGTAAAGGCAGTGCGAAAAGCTACTCGAGGAGAATACAACCCATGAGTAGCTATCACTAAGGCTCTACTCGCAGAAAGGGCGAAAATTTATCCTAAGAGTAAAGCAATGTTTCGCAAACGTGCTCGAATTATTCCTGTACCGAAGAGATGTGCATTCCTTCCAGCGTTATTTGCTGGACTAGCAACTTTAGGAACTCCGACAGGTGCCGCTAATGCTGTAGCAAGAACTTTCAAGGCTGTAGAAGGGGTACAGCAGCAATTGAAAGAAAGTGAATCTCATAATAAGATGATGGAGGCAGTTGCATGGCCTGAAGCTAGCACAATACAAGAAAGGCTTCGGTATCTACATATCGCCAAAAAATAGTCCAGTGAATGATGTGCCACATCGAGCGCAACCGACGAAGAACAACTAGGCTTCCACTATGTTTGCGGTCTGCTTATACGAGATCAGCTACCAGCATACCCGCGGCAACGGGAGAGTGCTGTCATAAACTTAGACAACAGGTGTGAACTTGGAAATCATTACCTTGCCCACGTAAAACGCGTTTCAAAAGCATGGTATTTCGACAGGTGAGGAGACTTACCATCTCCATTTGAGTTCATATGCTATTTCGGAGCAGTGCAGTCATTGTTTACAACAAAATCAACATGCAAAAATTAAATACATGAGTGTGCCGTAGATTATGTATAATGTTCCTACATGAAACCCCAACGGTAGACAAAGAATATCAGTGTAAATGTGATGTCCAACGTTGCAAGAAAGTTTAACGTAAGCGGAGCAGGACCTGAAGTAACTATCTACTTTAATCCGCCGATCGAACTCAATCATTGGCCTCATCGTCATTTACTTGTATCATTTTAAAGCTACGATAACATGTATAACGTGCAAGTTGGAATAAACAAGTTCTATTACGGTGAGCTAACGATACCACCAGGCCCTTGTTCAGTAGACGATATATGTGACTGCACTAAAAGTGTGTTAATTGAATAGTTTGGTGATAGTAATAATACACTGACTGACAGAGCAAATGCAACACCAAGAAGGAGTGGTCAGAACTTTATGCCATTGCAGGGTAGACTGACGTCACTGAGGTATGCTCATGATGTGAAATGCGCCGCTGTGCTGCGCACGTAGCGAACGATAAATGGGACACGCCGTTGGCGAATGGCCCACTTCGTACCGTGATTTCTCAGCCGACAGTCATTGTAGAACGTGTTGTCGTGTGCCACAGGACACGTGTATAGCTAAGAATGCCAGGCCGCCGTCAACGGAGGCATTTCCAGCAGACAGACGACTTTACAAGGGGTATGGTGATCGGACTGAGAAGGGCAGGTTGGTCGCTTCGTCAAATCGCAGCCGATACCCATAGGGATGTGTCCACGGTGCAGCGCCTGTGGCGAAGATGGTTGGCGCAGGGACATGTGGCACGTGCGAGGGGTCCAGGCGCAGCCCGAGTGACGTCAGCACGCGAGGATCGGCGCATCCGCCGCCAAGCGGTGGCAGCCCCGCACGCCACGTCAACCGCCATTCTTCAGCATGTGCAAGACAACCTGGCTGTTCCAATATCGACCAGAACAATTTCCCGTCGATTGGTTGAAGGAGGCCTGCACTCCCGGCGTCCGCTCAGAAGACTACCATTGACTCCACAGCATAGACGTGCACGCCTGGCATGGTGCCGGGCTAGAGCGACTTGGATGAGGGAATGGCGGAACGTCGTGTTCTCCGATGAATCACGCTTCTGTTCTGTCAGTGATAGTCACTGCAGACGAGTGTGGCGTCGGCGTGGAGAAAGGTCAAATCCGGCAGTAACTGTGGAGCGCCCTACCGCTAGACAACGCGACGTCATGGTTTGGGGCGCTATTGCGTATGATTCCACGTCACTTCTAGTGCGTATTCAAGGCACGTTAAATGCCCACCGCTACGTGCAGCATGTGCTGCGGCCGGTGGCACACCCGTACCTTCAGGGGCTGCCCAATGCTCTGTTTCAGCAGGATAATGCAGGATAATGCCCGCCCACACACTGCTCGCATCTCCCAACAGGCTCTACGAGGTGTACAGATGCTTCCGTGGCCAACGTACTCTCCGGATCTCTCACCAATCGAACACGTGTGGGATCTCATTGGACGCCGTTTGCAAACTCTGCCCCAGCCTCGTACGGACGACCAACTGTGGCAAATGGTTGACAGAGAATGGAGAACCATCCCTCAGGACACCATCCGCACTCTTATTGACTCTGTACCTCGACGTGTTTCTGCGTGCATCGCCGCTCGCGGTGGTCCTACATCCTACTGAGTCGATGCCGTGCGCATTGTGTAACCTGCATATCGGTTTGAAATAAACATCAATTATTCGTCCGTGCCGTCTGTGTTTTTCCCCAACTTTCATCCCTTTCGAACCACTCCTTCTTGGTGTTGCATTTGCTCTGTCAGTCAGTGTATTTACAGTTCTCTCTTACTGTAAGCAACGTCACGCATAAATGTTCCATTGAGCTTTTTCTCAAGACTGACTTTAAATCGCAACCTGATTCGATTGGACTATTACTTCGATTTTCGTCAAGAGAACTCATACCGAACGTTCTTCATGAGTGTGATCAACATATAACACTATACGATGACCATCATGTAAGCATTACTTGTAATATTATTGCAGACTTGTGTAGAAATCAACAGTTTTCGCATGTCTTGCACGACTTTATCCTTACAGAAGATAGTGATTACAGCATTCATGCGATACCGTCAGCAGTGCTTTATCATCCTGTGACGGTAACACACATTAGCGACATCATCCTTAGGCTTATTAATAAACATAATCAGTTCATTCATTATGGTCGTCATAGGCAGGTAGCTTACAATCTTCATCTTAAACCAGATTGGAACAAATCTATAAATCACACTTTACATTGAAGAGGCATATTGCATATTTGCGAAGAGTCAACGAGTTAACAGATGTGCATAGGATAATTCTCCAAGACTTGAGGCATACACTACTACAGTAATATGGAACAGATGCTAGACATTATGAGGACAACAGAAACTCAAGGAGGTGTGGTACTAATTGAACTCCATTCTTATCAACCTTTTAGATTTGGACTTAATAACAACGATGAAATCGGCATCATCATAAATCAGCAAGATGTGTACGCCTTACCTCATGAATGTTACCTCTATATCGAAGGACACATAGATATGGTGGATAACAGTGGCCTCGAGCACGTCTCAACTAAACAACCATGGTCTAGCCTTTCCCTTTTCTGAGACACGTTATGAATTAAATAGTTTCGAAATAGATAAATCGAAGAATGTTGGTATTACAAGGGAAATGAAACTCTACCCTTCATTTAGTACTGAAGAAATAATATTTTACGGATGGCAGGATGGTATTGAGAAGCTAGTAACAACTAAATGATCAATGATGATGTTACATTTACAGGTATGATATAATTAAATTTATATTATTGACTTCGATGAAGACTTTAGACGTATTATAATCAAAGCAAAACAAGAGATAATTCTATCCATGACTGAAATGATTACAAGGCTCTTTAAGCAGCAGAAACCCCTGTAGACTCGAATATTACCTTTCAGCATATATTGTAGAGAATTCACATGCAACATTATCTGATCAAGTAAAAATCCATTGTTCAAGATAGTATAATATGGCACACCACTACCTATACATTTTCGAAGTTGGGAGCTGCATGAGTATCCTGTGTTACCACCAACAAATAATCATAGTTGGACTGTAAACACATCTCGTTTTGATGAATATCCTCTTTGAATTATTTGCAGATTTTAAACTCATCGGATATTCAACCATGAAAACGATAGCTCTCAGTCTGATCACAACAAATTACAAAATAATAGACTATACTTCAACTAACTTACTTACTCCTACGAAATCACTGACATTATTTCGAGGAAAATAAATTTGGCGTGCTCTATGGCATGTGTTTTAAATTACAATCTTCGTATTACCAAAAAGATCTCCCGCTATTTTATCCTGAAAAATTTGAAATTAAAACACCGATTGTAGTTATAGACTGCTCTTATCATGAAGAATCTATGAAAGAATCTCCTGTCGATATTAGTTTAGAATTTGAAACATCTGAAAATATTCCTTCTAACACTACAATCGTCTTATTATTCACTTTACTGATATCACTAATAGTCCACTTTCGAATATCGTTACAAGTCTATAAATATGTGACTACATTATTATCATTAATGTGTGTTAAGAATATGGAGCGGAAAGAAGAAAAGGACTGCACTGTTACAAACAATCGTCTTGATAGCAAACAAAACTATGAGTGTGCAATCTCTTTGCATAGCAATGCGTCCAATACGCTACATCTTATTTACCTCTCTCAAGTAAGTGAGGCTATTAAGATGTTATATAAACATCGAGCCTTACATCGGCTGTCAAAGCATCTTATTCAGTGTTTATTGCCAGGATTTTAGCCTACGTACGCTGCTCACCATGTAGATACTTTTTGGGACCAGCTACCCCTCCACAGTAAGTTGTCAGGTGCATGAAGACGCTGTCGAGAACATTACAAGCACAGAGGTGAAAATGGTTAGCGTTGATTGGGATTGACCTAATCCCAAGATTGTAAACTGTGGACAGTGTATTCTTGAACTTGCACTCTTATTTGTTGTAGATGATTATAACTCGGGAGGAAACTAGACACATCGATCTCTCCATAAAAAGGATCATTGTAATAACATCAACAGCTTCTTTACAAAGCGTAACATGCATAATATAAGATGTTTTCAACACTTAATTTCGTAAGCAATGGCGTTTTTTGGTTAAATTTCAATGTTGCAGGGGCTTCGCGGACACGCTACCCCTTGGTAGTAAGATGTCAAGCGACGTTGGAGTATGGCAACCTTGCCAACGACATTACAACGATTGTAGTAAATTCTGTAATAGTTTAAATAATTATTTAAATAAATATTTCGTTAAATAAAAATGTACTTAATATTTCACCTCATCTCACATATTTTCCTAGTCGTCGCTGCTTTATTTCTGGCATGTAAGCTAAGGCACTTCCAGTCCTCTCCGAATCATTTATCCGTTGTCCGCCTCCTTAGCTCAAGTAACAGTGTTTATTTACATTATGCACGTTGCATAAGTTTCGAATCCCGAAACCAGGAGGCGAATAATTTAACCTTGTACAAGACAGTCTAAACATGCATAACCATGTCCACGTGATCACTGCGTATCTGACACCTGATCTGCTCCGCCAACTTGTCCCAGCGTACCTGTAAAATATATTTTCGAGAGTGATCTACGTACACTGTCTCTATGAGAGTAGGCAGCATCTGCTGTATATAGGAAACTGCTTGCTGTTGCGGTAGAAAAAACTTTGACCCGGGATAAAATCTATCACCCAGCTGAACCCTCGTTTCCATTTTCAGATAAAGGAAAACAAATAACGTAATGGCAGATCCAGGCTGGCTCAGAACCCTTATAAACAACTAAAATAATTTAGTGGCCGCTTAAAACAGCATTCTTAGGAACCATGCGTTACCTTGTTCAGAATTTAAAGCTCAGCTCTGAAGCCCTGAGCTTGCCCAGAACAATTATAGCAGCCATTTTATTCTGTTATGTTAAACCTTCACACGTGGTCAGCGTGACGTTGCGCCTGTAATCTTAGTCAGCGTGTGAGGTTAGCCAGCGCTAGGCTATGTGAGGTTAACGGATGGTCAGCATGAGGTTAAGCCTGCACCTTTATCCATTGACGTCATGTAAGGTTAACACGTATTCTGCGTGACGTTATGTGTGGTTAAGTCGGTACTCTTAGCCAGCGTTAGGTTATATAAGATTAAGCCTGTGCACGTGGTCAGCGAGACGTCAAGCTCAGCTAAGAAGCCCTGGGGTCACCCTCCGGATATAAACAATACATACGTATTAAGCCACACGTGGTCAGCGAGACGTTAAGCCTGCACTCTTAGCCAATAACATCATGTGAGGTTAACATGTGGTCAGCGTGGCGTTAAGCCTGAACTCTTATCCAGCATGTCTAACACTGAGCAACCATCTTATATCAACACTGGACGACTATTTAATGACATTCAAATATCAAAAGTGGTTTTCATCCAAATAGTTAATATCTTAAATTGTTAACTCTCAGTATATCCAAAGTGGTTATGTTGTTTGGGACAGTTTAAGACAACGCAGTAATAGGATGAGTGGGAGTGAAGTTACATATGTTAAGAATTGCGCGAATGAAATTGAGGTGATTTACGTTGGTATGTTGAATAAGGATGAGTTAACAGTCACTGTTATGTGTGAAAGCCTGATTGAAGAAGATTCAAGGTCACGTGTGTATAATTGGATGTGTAGGGGGAATAGTAAATTGTATGATGATTCATGGTGTGAAGATTTTGTGAGAAATTGTTGTGTTAGAGTTTATGTGGGTGTGTGGGGAATGTTTAAGGAAAGTGAGAATTGAAATGTGCGTGAGTTGAAGGAAAGTCTTTTAAGCGAGTGTGTAATATTCTATTTAATGCTGAGAGTTGTGTGAATAATTTGAATGACGAGTTGAATAATATCGATGTGAGATGTGAGAAAAACAATGTGATACGTTTGCTGCATTAATAATGGGTTTGAGGAAAAGGAAACGTAGTGAGATTCCTGCGCATTTCAGAAATAGGGATTTTTTAATGTGAACATTGTTATGAATTTTCCGACTGAAAGCTTGTATGATTCTTGTGTGACTGGATGGGATGAATGTTTGTGTGTGAGATAGAATGTATCCTAGATGTGGTCAGATTTTATTACGGTACGTATTCCTCGTTTTTCGATGCTGATATTAAGTTTATACATAGCTTTTTTTTCATTTTTATCATGGTCCGTATACTGTGGACAGTAGAATCGGTTTCTAACCTCTAACGACAAGGTCCTTGGGACATATAATATCTATAGTCTTCGCTGATACAAGAGATAGGATCTGCACCTTGGATGTAAATATTATAAATTTTGAGGTAGTGTTCAGTAGTAAGAAGGGATTGTGTTCAAGTATGTATGAAACAATCAGAGCTGTTTTAAAAGAGCCATATTATTGTTTGGACAAAATGTATTCCGCATGTGCGAATACAATGAAGTAGACGCAATGTACATATCTTTATCACAGTAATTTAGGTGTTCAGTTATGTCATTCTTCCTTTCTTCACATTCAATACTTTACACTTCCACAATTTCCAAATACACGCAGGTTCAAAACATATGGTGCAAGCAAGGGCAACAGATCTTTCTAGGTAGACGCCCCGAAAAAATAGCATGTTTTATGTCATTCTAGGATTATTTATGAAGTTGTGTTTCGTGGTGAATCATAATATGTGATATCATCGATTCACCAAGGGGGCGTACTGCATTCAGGATTAGGAGAAATTATTGTCATTTTTCGTATTAATATTATTATCATTATTATTCCATTGGTATATTTATTCTTAATATTTTAATCTTGAAGGTCTCCATATGTGATATGAGTAATTTGTTTTGTACAAATGGATGGGAAATCCGTGCTATTTAGAACTCGTAAACTTTGCGTGGGTCATGGAACTGCCTAGAGTCCGATGACGCGGCCTGGTTGTTACTGTCATGGGATCCGGAAGTAATTCAGGCCGTGGTCTTGGTACGGCAAGATGATCTACTCGTGATTGGATGGCCAGGATCAATCTAGACGTATCATGTGAGAGTAGGGGGAAGCTGAGGTCTATTTAGGCATGTGCGAAAACGGCGGAGGGGACTGGACTGAAAACAGCGGAAGTGAGGAGATGTAACGTTTGTGGAATGTGATGTGTCGTACTGACTTACAAACTGTGGAGTGCTTATGCACCTGGTATTTTATCACTAGAGGCGGCTCAGTGTCTTGTATGTTGGTAAAAGCTATGGGGTACTGTGTCTCGGACATTCCATAATTTATGTTCTGGAACAGCAAGCGTGTGTTGCTTGAGTGAATGCACCTTTAGAACAAGTGCTAGTGTCAGTGAACACAGTATTACAAAGGTACAGTATCTGTGTAATATAACAAGTGCTAATAATGAGAATATGCAAGTTGTGTTGATACACACAGACAGTGAAGAGTATTCATCCATATGTATATGCTTTGTAATGACCTTTCATCAGGCTGACTGCAAATGATAGCTTGGTCCTCGCTTTTGGTTTCCCACTGTTTTTGTTGTTGTTGTTGTTGTTGAAAATATGGACTTGCAGCAGTATTTTGTTAGTGTGTTTTATATATTTTTTGGTGTGTTGATGAGGTGGTCATGCACGGATGAATGAGAATGAAAACCTACAACCTGTTTTCCAGTCATTGACCGGGTCAGGAATGAAATTAATGAATCACATATAGGCTATTAATACGATGGGGTCGCCACTCCCAAAGTGATTTTATTAATGACTGATAGATGCTATGAAATGACAATGGAGAATGTTGCTGGATTAAAAGATGACAGGGAAAACCGGAGTACCCTTAGAAAAACCTGTCCCGCCTCCGCTTTGTCCAGCACAAATCTCACATGGAGTGACCGGGATTTGAACCACGGTATCCAGCGGTGAGAGGCCGACGCGCTGCCGTCTGAACCACGGAGGCTCTCATGCACGGATGTTATTCAAAGTATAGTTAGTTATTTTAGAATCAGTGGAGTTATTGATGAACCTAGGTGTAGTTCCCACCTATTTAGTCGTTTTCAGAAGGCTTCTTGTGAACTCTGGTGTTCATACTACGGATATTTCGATTGATTATTTTTATTAATTTAATTTATTTTAGTTACTTATTCAGTTATTTATTCATATATTTTAATTAGATTACAACTGAGGCCCAAGCGTGAGGCATTGATTATTTTATTTAGTCATATATGATTCTGTAATAATATTGCAATGGTTATTAATTATTATAATAATTTTTATTAATTTATTTTATTTCAATTATGTTATTAATATTATTATCATATAAAGATTTCAACTTGTCAACATGACATGTGCCTATAGCTCAGAAGGTATAATTTTCGGCGTTACCCGCCGCTACACTGTTCTGATCGTAAGGCATGGAGCCACCAATCACGTGTAGACAGCGCGCAGGATCCGAGGCTGTGATTGGTGGCCTCAAGGTCGCGCCTTGAATTAAAACCACAGTGCCGGTGGGAAACGCTTGAACTTGTACCTTCTGAACGATAACGCTGTTTACTTGAACATATAAAAAGTTCAACATCATCGACGCGTTGATCTCGGAATGAGGGTTGAGTGAGTTCAAAAGGACAGTTGCTGAATGGGCTCGTAAATTCGGACATTCCGTCAGAGAGATTTCTCCGCAGTTAAAAGTACCCCAGCACACTATTAGCGAAGCCACCGTAAAGAAGAAACGGCAGGGAAGCACTGAATCCCTTTGTCACCGGTAGAAAAAGGAAACTGAGAGCCGATTGCAGAAACGTTGTTTAGACGTTGTTTATGGTTAAACAATGTCTAAGTATGGCTGCTGCATTTCAAATACGTTATTTATCACTTGGAGACTGTCTAAAACCGATGATCAACCGGCCATGTTTAGACAATGCCGAGAACACTGTTTTACCTCAAATCTTAGAAGTGAATCACAATCACAGGTTATGTACCATGAAACATATGACACATGCGACAGTCTGGTAACTGTCAACTTGACTAAAATTCTTGGCAACCGATATACTTGGGATAATTTCTCTGGAATTATAGGTCACTTCGAGTACATGCATGTCAGAATAACTTGTCCCGATCGTCGGAGTGCTGTGACATATATCAACCCGGTGGGATTCAGTTGTATTTACTGCTAAGTAAATACACGTAATAATGACACTACGAAGAGAGTGTTTTTTGTGCCTCTCGGTTAATTGTCGTGCTAATTCAGATAAATTTTCGGCAATTATACGATAGAAAAAGGAAAGGACGGGGAAGGAAGAGCTGTGGCCATAATAACAGCCCCATTATTTGCCGGCTGTAAAATTGGGGAATCTCCGGAAAACAATCTTCAGGGCTGCCAATGGTGCATTTTGAACCTGTGATCTCCAGAATGCAAGCCACATCTATATGGCCGATACAACTCATTCTGTTACACAGATATAGATTCATATTTCCTTCCCCGATGCTATTTAGAATAGACTTACAGCAACAACATTATGATCAAAGTTACACTTCCTCGTACAATGGCGTGTCGCTTTAGTGTCAATGATATTGTATGAGATTTCATATCTACCGAGAGCGATATTCTTATCTGTGGGAAAATAATGCTCATGCTTAGCCATATTTGAGTAACGTGTAGGAGGACGACAGCTGACTAACGTTTGGCGCGTGCACCGACGAATTTCATTGGTTCCGACAAGAAAAGATTTGCATGGAAGTTACTTCAACTTTTTTTGTACAGATATTGGAACTTTAAACGACGTCTAGCTAAATACAGGCCGAATAAATTTTCATGCAATTGAACATCGTACGTAACTTAGAAGTTGTTTAGGTATACGTTGTCTAAGTTATCGGGATCGGCGAACTCGGAAGCATGTAAGCTCATCGATCACCACTCAGCCTTGTCAAATGGAGATGAGCGAAATTGTTCTTTCTCTGGAAAAGTTTCAAGTGTTCCTTTTCCGGAAAAGTAATATGTTTCAAATAACTGTTCCAAAATAATAATAAGTGTTTTAAAAGATATGGGAAATTAGAAAACTTCAATAAAGCTCGTGTATGCTGACAGTGCTAAAATAAGAATAAACACTTTTTTCTTCTTTTTCATGCTATATTAAAATCATATGCTAAACATTTAAAATAATTTTTAGATTCTTTTTATAAATTGTTGTAGGTAGCACAACACAAAAAACCGTAATCTGCGTTGAACAACATTCATAGTTGAAGATGCACGTGGCTTAACCCAACGAGAATTAATATGAACAGCGAATAACAATAATCAGTGTCATTCACTGCCTGTAGAATTTCTGACTAAGATGCGCGCCTCTTACAGTTTCATATTTCACGACTGGTCTCTTGGTGCTCCAGTGTTGTTCATTGCAGACAATGACTAGTTGTAAATAATTTTGGAAACAGCGTAGAGAACTAGCACTCACGTTCTCCTGGATCGTAACAATCCGGCAACCAGTGGACCGTGCGAGGTTCTCTAACATGTAAACCAGTCCACCTGGAGTGTGGAAAACTGCCATTTCAGAACAGGGTGTTGTGGCGTACTGTTCATTTAAAGAATATTTTCGATTCCTGAACAGTTCTAACATAACTATTGTGTTATTTTCTGCCCATTTCTATTGTCAACGAATGCAGTGGAATTATGTCAGAGCTCATGTACAGAGGTATGTTACAGGTCTATTCAATAGAAGGTGGTGACACATGGTTTTCAAGCTCGTGTTGCTGCCAGGAAGGTATTGATCACACGCACCAATTCCCTACGTCATTTGTCCTTAATTAATCATCTTTGTCATCATCTAATCTCTTCTACTTCGATGTGTTTTGTTTGAAAAATACTGAACAGTGTATACTGTAATCTTTGTGTCCTAAGCGCCCCTCTGTTTCCTTTATCATCCATAGCGCGGTGATATTTGAGGGGGCTCAAATACGCCAGGCTAGGGTCGGTAGAATGACCGGTAGGTAAAATAAATCTTCTGGTGAAAGGGTGCCTGCATTTCAGCGTCTCTGAAAATTTTAAAATTTCGTAGTGGGACGTAGAACCCAGAACATTTAAGAAATATTCACTAACACGTATGGGTTTTTGGCGATGTTGGGTGTGGAAAGGGCTAGGACTAGGAACAAAGTGAACATGGCCTTCATTAAGGCACAACCTCGGAAATTGTCATGAGTGAATTTGGGATTCCAATGAATAATATTATAAGTCTGCTGACAGTGGTGTTAGAAATGTCCAACTTCAGAAATGTAAACTTACCCCTTAGCCAACTGGCTCGGTAATACACTAGTCTATTTGATATCATACCCCCCTCTTATTTTCACCACACGAGACCTCTACTAAAGACATTTCATCCACCCCACTCGTAACTGAGTTAGCCTAAGGTAAATGAATAGTAATAGTGGACGGGTACTAGCCCAAATTTGTATTCCTGCAGCAGTGATCAGAATAGGATGCAAGGACAGGTACAGTATATTCACACGAATGATGAAATATTAGCTAAAGGTACGTGCTAATGACAAATCTAGTACCGGTATCACACCAAGTTAATCCATAGGCGATTAAGCGAATGAATGCATCTAATGTTAAATTGCCCTTTTTTAGAATAAACAGCGATATTAGGTAGATTTAAAAGTATAATGGAAGGAAATAAATTTAACATGTTAAATTCTATATTGTCCGCCTCTGTGGTGTAGTGATTAGCGTGATTAGCTGCCACCCCTGGAGGTCCGGGTTCGATTCCCGGCTCTGCCACGAAATTTGAAAAGTGGTACGAGGGCCCGGAAGGGATTATACAGAGTTCCAAATAACACTACTCATCATCGTCTTCTTATTCTTCTTCTTCTTCTTCTTCTTCTTTGTCAATTATGTATGTTATTAAAGCACTTGGTTTCAAAATTTGATCCATGTTATCCTCTCCCAATCTGACAGAGACAAATCAAAATTATAATTCTACTCTTGACCATCTTCGTCAACCGGAATGGGATAAGAATTTTCGGAATGACAAAATGTTGCATTTTATGCTAATGTATTCACTAAATAAAATCTTACTGCTCTCCCACAGGGCAGTGTCCTTGCACCAATTCTCTTTAATATTTACACTAATGATCCACTCAGCCTCGGGAGTTCAACTGAGTAGAGGTGGGTTCGATTCCCACCTCAGCCATCCTGGAAGTGGTTTTCCGTGGTTTCCCACTTCTCCTCCAGGCAAATGCCGGGATGGTACCTAACTTAAGGCCACGGCCGTTTCCTTCCCTCTTCCTTGTCCATCCCTTGCAATCTTCCCCATGCCCCGCAAGGCCCCTATTCAGCATAGCAGGTGAGGCCGCCTGGGCGAGGTACTGGTCATTCTCCCCAGTTGTATCCCCGACCAAGAGTCTGAAGCTCCAGGACACTGCCCTTGCGGCGGTAGAGGTGGGATCCCTCGCTGAGTCCGAGGGAAAAACCGAACCTGGAGGGTAAACAGATGATGATGATGATGAAATTCTATATTTATCCACAACAATATCAGGGCAATGTCTGCGACGTAGTATTCGCCCACATTTTAGGATCTGATGTTTCCTGGAACGTTCCTGGCACTCAGAAGTAACGGTGTTGTGCTCAAGAAGAGAAGAATGAATGAGTGTTTGGTAACCTAGACCTTGATCTGTCTGGCTGCTCTTCGATCAGCTCTCGCCGACGTTTCGCTACACGCTACAGTGAGCATCTTCAAGGACCTAGACACAGATTACGTAGTTGAATTACATGGGAATTATGAAGTTGTGTACCTTGGTAATGTCTGGGGGCATTTGAGACTACCTCACCCACACATCTCGTGACGTAATATCCTGTATTTGTATCAGCGTGCGAAATGGTGTAGCTCAGGCGGTAAGAACTGCACGTAGGTTTTCTGTACCGTTCAAAAATACCAATTTCGAATCCCAATGTTCAAAATCACAATTTCTGAGTTATAGCACGTTCACCTCAGACATGCTAGAATAAATTAAAATGGACAACCTGTTTTAAATTCAATGACCGGGTCAGGGATGGAATGAATGAAGCCCCCATCTTGCGACGAGGATAAGAATTGTGCCGGCTGCCGAGGCCTGTCGCACTCCTCTGGGGCAATGATTAATGACTGACAGATGAAATGAAATGATACCGGAGAGTGTTGCTGGAATGAAAGGTGACAGGGAAAACCGGAGTACCCTGAGAAAAAACCTGTCCCGCCTCCGCTTTGTCCAGCAAAAATCTCACATGGAGCGACCGGGATTTCAACTATGGAACCCAGCGGTGAGAGGCCGACGCGCTGCCACCTGAGCCACGGAGGCTTTCCTTAGAGATGCTAGAATGGTATTCTTTTATAACCCAGGGCTCCCTTTCTAAATTCAGTCCCAGATTAATCATAGTAAAGAAACCTACTGTAAACGCAACAGCATTAAGAAATAAAGCCATCTCCATCGAGATTAAAGCTTATTCTATTCGTTACGTCGACCATTAAATCTGATGGAGTTGTCTAGCCCAAAATCGGGCCGCCTTTACCCTCAGGAATGAACCGGAATTCATTCCTGTCTTACATTTAAGGAACCCTAGTTCATATAACACCGCTGAATTATAACTTACGTCTTGTTTCTAAACTTCTTGACTTCATTTCAAGCGAGGAAAGCACGCCCTTACTCATCGGCTCAGCAGACCAGCAACAAAATTGCAGACAATCATTACATTATATCACACACTCACAAGTTTACAGAATTGATAACTGAATTGGTTCTAGTTCCTCAAGAAGCAATTAACAACAATAAAATAAATGCTCAGTGCTTAAACAGTATATTGTACGAAAAAAGGAAATTGATGCCTGCCTGCCTCTATCAAAAAGTAACGAAGTATTGTGGTTAAAATATTTCAAGCGTCACGAAGAGTTTTATCCTCACAAAATTGACTTTTAAGAGAGGAGTTTCATGGCTGATCGTTTAGTTCAAGGATAAACAAAACGAATATACATTTAGTATTTAAAAACTCCATTTTCACTTCGTTCCATAAATAGTTTTGATCATCAGCATCATCATCATCTGTTTACCCTCCAGGTTCGGTTTTTCCCTTGGACTTAGCGAGGGATCCCACCTCTACCGCCTCAAGGGCAGTGTCCTGGAGCTTCAGACTCTTGGTCGGGGGATACAACTGGGGAGTATGACCAGTACCTCGCCCAGGCGACCTCAGCAGCTATGATGAACAGGTGCCTTGTGGAGGGATGGGAAGATTGGAAGGGATAGACAAGGAAGAGGGAAGGAAGCGGCCGTGGCCTTAACTTAGGGACCATCACGGCATTCGCCTGGAGGAGAAGTGGGAAACCACGGAAAACCACTTCCAGGATGGCTGAGGTGGGAATCGAACCCACCTCTACTCAGTTGACCTCCCGAGGCTGAGTGGACCCTGTTCCAGCCCTCGTACCACTTTTCAAATTTCGTGGCAGAGCCGGGAATCGAACCCGGGCCTCCGGGGGTGGCAGCTAATCACGCTAACCACTACACCGCAGAGGCGGACGATCATCAGCATACTTAATGTAATTCGTTTGCTTTGATAATTTACATGCCAACCACAACGGAATTACTGCGGTGTTCAGAATTTCAAACATTGAATTCCGCAGTTAATAATGACCATCCTGAACATATTATGGTTAATACCCATGATACCTGTTCTTCAAAGACATTTTACGGGATAGATTCTTAGACCTTGCACGTCCAAACGTAATTGTTCTTAAACACACTAATTCATCATTCTTTTGATCATGGTTTAACGTTGCCCTAAATCACGTAGGACTAGGTTTTCGGTAACGATGGAATAGGAAACGATTAGAATCGGGAAGGAAGTGGCCTTGGCTTTAATCAAGTTGTCTGGTGTGAAAATGGGACACTACGGAAGACCCTCTTCAGAGCTACCCACACCAGCCCCAAGTGTAAGCTTACAGTTACGTGGCCCATATCGCATAGCCAAATCGTTCGGTACACTAGTTCAGGTGAGGTATTTAATACAAAATATCCGACAATAATAGGTGTCACATGCATGGGAGAAATAATACGAAGAAGAAGAAGAAGCCGCGGTACTTTCCTCGGGATGTTTCTCTGGCAGTTTCATTTTAGTGTCTATTTTCATCACCCCGGGGTATGCGAAAGGTCTCACTCGTCACCCCTTTCCTATTCCTTGACATTAATCGGGCTTTGCTACCTGACTAGAATGAGGTTAATCCAAGATCGTGACCTACGGTTTAGGCTAGCACTTTCAACCTGATTGGTTAGGGTTGGATTCCTGGATTTGTCGTAAATCAAAGACCGGTTTGAGGTACAGGTCAGTCCATGGCAACATAAAGAACACAGTTGGATGTATGTCCCTTTCTCGGTCTCCCTACATGTAGATCTTTGAGATGATCCACTTTAGCTCCAGAGGAACTCTGGTATGATACTTGAATTAAAGGTGGCATTCATTTCGTTTCCAAACTCAGTTCAATTAATTACAAATACACCGCTATTGGCAACACTTTACCACATGTTAACAAATGTCTTCACACGCGTCAGAAATACAAGACTGATGAACAAGTTAATTCAGGCCCCCTGTATGATGCAACAGCAAAATTAATTAAATCAACTTAATATTTCTCGTAATAGTTGTAATACTCGTAAATTAAATTCCCAAAACACAAAGGAGCAATGTACCTATGAAAACTTATATTCAGGTTCTTGTAACATGATAAGAGGATGAGATATTTCTATTTTTATTATAAGTACTGTTATTGTTATTGATTAATACCAGAGAATTGGGACAGTTATGTACTAAATACCGTTAGTTTCCTGCACCTTTGAAATATTACTAACATTTATAATAATAATAATAATAATAATAATAATAATAATAATAATAATAATAATAAAATTCCAGGCTGTGTGGCTCAGATCCAAGAACACTGGTCTTCTGAGTCCAAGCTGATGGGTTCAACCCTAACTCGGTAGGATGGTACTGGAAGTTGCTCGAGCGCGCCGGCTTACCTACACAGAAAAGAAAGGCTGCGGGACAAAATTCAGACAAATCGGTGTCCCTCAAAACTGTGAAATAGTAAGTGTTCCATGAAACCAATCACACAATAAGATAATAATAATAATAATAATAATAATAATAATAATAATAATAATAATAATAATAATAATAATATAATTGTTAGTTGCTTTACGTCTCACCGAAACAGATAGGTGTTACGGTGACGAATGGATAGGAAAGGGATGGGAATGGGAAGGAAGCGGTCGTGGCGTTAATTGTGGTGCAGCCCCAGCATTTTCCTGGTGTGAAAATGGGAAACCATTGAAATAAGTATAATATTTATTTATTTAAAATGCCTTAAATTGCTACAGTTTTAAGGCATGATGACAGAGAAGCGTCACGTCAGTTGTTCCGGTGAATAGAATAATATTATAATCGTTTCTTAATTATCTGTAGCACAAAAATCTTGGACGTTTTAGCTGCCATGGTGCAATGGTGTAGACAGGGTGGGAGAGGTAGGTATGTGGACAAGTGTGGCTTCCCCTATCCACCTGCAAGAAGTACAGCGGTCAAAACTTAGACAGGTTGGTATTGTCCGCTAGATTAGATCGCATTATCTGTGTTGTGTGGAAGTGCTTTTACAGGAGGGTAAGGCTAAGGCCACACAGAAAGAGTTTTGAAGCAGCAGGCATTAACAAACCGTCCTGAGCAGTTGGGCTAGTAGAATCGAACCAAGCAGTCTACAATTTTCACGATCTAACAGGACAAAAAATAATTTTTCGATTTCTTAATTTGGGCCGAAATGAGAACTGATTTATGTTCTTGACTGTACAAGGAATGTTTGGTTGCATATCTCTTAACCCCAATTGCTTCGCTCGCTTGCTGTCGTTCTTCAGTCGCAGTGAGGTTAGCCTTCTTAGACCTGCAAGTGATACTTTGTATGAAGAAGCAATGGAAATAAATAATAGAACTTCGGAACAGGTGAATATCGTGTTGTTGATAGCAGTTTAACTCCGTACAGAAGATCGCATTTTAAGATGTAAATATAAGATCATTCCTCTCGTAAATCCAACTTCGAATATAGTTATTAAAAAAAACTGACTCCATTAGACCTTCTTAAAACCATATATGACTGTATCCGGAAAAGTCTGACCTTTTGAAATATGCATTCACATGACGTCATAACTTAACGCGACGCTTAATGGAATAGCAGTCGTAGTGTAAGACGAATGTTGTGTGAGCTCCACATTATCATGAAAATATTATGTTTTTATTGCGACACAAGAGTGAGAATGGTGTCTTCTTAAACTGTAACATATATCGATTCATCTTAGATAATTACTTCGTTTAATCTTTAAGTTAAATATAGAATATTAATTTAACTTGCTTTCATCACATCACATCTCAAAAAATAAACTTTGGGGCCAGTGTTACCAACTGTGAAAACTGGGCAAAGAGTACTTATAGAACTCGTGACAGTCAATCTCAAGGAATAGGAAAACATTTCCAGTGTAGCCAACTGTGAAATCTGGGCAAAGAGTATTTATACAATCAGTGACAGTCAATTTCAATCAATTGTAAAGCATTTCCAGTGCAGACAACTGTGAAATCTGGGCTACGAGTACTTATAGAACCAGTGAGAGTAAATCTCAAGGAATAGTAAAGCATTTCCAGTGTAGCCAACTGTCAAAATCTGGGCAAAGAGCATTTATATAACCAGTGGCAGTCAATCTCAAGGAATAGTAAAATATTCCCTCTAGCCAACTGTGAAATGTGGACAAAGAGTATTTATACAACCAGTTAGTCAGTCTCAAGGAATAGTAAGATACTTCCAACTCCATCCTCTCACCTCGTCTCGCCATTTTATATTCACGAAGCTCAGCAGCTATCAATCCCATTTAACAAAGGATATGTACGATATCTGTAAAAGTATAACATCTAGTAAGTCAGACAAAACTATCAGGATTACGTGTGGTTTATGTGATAAAGCGTTTCATACAAAGTGTCTAAATTAACAAAAAGTGGACATTAACGTTTTAAGAAGAACAGCTGCTTGTTGGAAATGTGACAATTGCGCTGACTGTGGACAATAACCAATCTGAAAGAGAGAGTTGTAGTATTTATTCAATAAAATTGATGATGACTAAACTGAGATATAGGGAAAAATCATTACCATGGAGAAGACCCAGAAATCTTTAGAAACACCTCTGGGTGAAATTAAATATGAACTCCTGGAAATGAGGCAGGGGATTGGATCGAGAATTCTCAGAAAGAACTTGAACGTGATCTGGGTAAATCCATAGAAGATTGCCATGAACATTTGGACCACAGTATCACAAAACAACAATATAATAAGGTGTTGTCTTGTCGGCCCCAGTTTTGAGCTCAGAACTATCACTCTTCCTGGGATCTAACCTGTGACCGCGAACGTAGGAAGAGTGGTGTCACTGAGACGTGCTTTAATATTATAGGGGGAAGTATGATTAATAGAGTTCGTGGTTTATAGCATTTAAAAATCAGTGATTTAGCATTTTGATTTTCAAATTTAGCGTTTTGTAGCATCTAAACTTCTCAAATTTAGCATTTTGTAGCAAATTGGTTAAAAATAGGGAGTAAAATTATACTGCTTAATCACACATTGCTCGTCATGCAGTTTTGAATTCACTATGGAAAATAAGACAAACATCAACATAAGACTGCAAGAAGTATTAACGAACACACAGGAATATGCTTATTTTCAAATTTACAAACACAATTTCAAAGTGAAAAAATACTATTCTGAACGTATTTATTTATCACAGTACAACACACCTACAAGGAAGAGGAAATTCAATGATGATTTAAGTACAACATGCCAATTGTTTAAAAGGTGTCCTTCATTTGAGACCGCCTATCAGTTACAATTATGTTGTACTTGCTAAAAAGAACTCTACACCGACACTGATCGTAGAGGCCCAAATGCGCAGAAGTGCTGCCAAGGCAAAGGAAAGCCTGCAAAACATTTTTTTTCTTCTTCAAGTTTTTGATTGCAGAGTCGGCACATCAATATAGGCCATCTGTATCGCTTACATAAAAATGTCCCGATTTGTGACTTTCGGCATGCTGTCTGATCGTCACTTCGCTTCTACCCATAGCTAACAGACAATAAAATAAATCGCTACCGTACTTTTAAACAGAACTACTACTCAACACCAATGTCAAGAATAACCGACTATGATCAAGGGTCAACACACAAAGAGAATGAATGTGGTGCTTGAAAGTGTATTTGCTGTTTGATTGACTGGTCTTTGCAGTGCCCTTTAGCCAGTGAAAGAAATTCCACACATTGAATGATTTAACCCTTTGGGCTGCCATTACTTGTGAAAGGAAATATTCCATTACTTACTATTTATTTTTTCGTCACTTTAACATAAATTTGATTAATCACATAGGCTACATAAGAATACACAAAGCAAAGTGAGCTTTTAGCTCGTCTAAAGTGACAGGAAACCAATGTTTTTGTTCGTAAGTATTACTGGTTTCCAGGGAAGCAGATAAATTAGCAAGAAATGTAGAGGCATAGGTACTGGTTTCCTTAGTGACGTGATCCCAGAACTGTGAGGTTAGAAATTCATTCCCTAAGTCCAATTCTTTCGGATTATTACTCAACCCCCTCCTCACTATAGAGTGAATTTCAAAAACTGGTTTACATGTTACAGAAAGAGGCTTATTGTCAACAAGACCATAATTCCAAGTATCATTTTACTAGACTTCTCAACGAGAGAGTTGGCCGTGCGGTTAGGAGCGCGCAGCTGTGAGCTCGCATCCAGGAGATAGTGGGTTCGAACCCCGCTGTCAGCAGCCCTGAAGATGATTTTCCGTGGTTTCCCATTTTCACACCAGGCAAATGCTGGGACTGTACCGTAATTAAGGCCACGGCCGCTTCCTTCCCATTCCTAGGCCTTTCCTGTCCCATCGTCGCCGTAAGACCTATCTGTGTCGGTGCGACGTAAAAAAGACTAGACTTCTCACTCGCTCTTGTTGCATTCTGGTCTCGTCACGTAGTTTCAATTGGCACTATCATCTCGGAACTGAAATCGGAATCACTTTCATCACTGTCATTTGAAGAAGAAGTATTTTCACTCTCCAGAGAATCTTTTCCACTTTCAACATCACTATTTTCATCCAGTTACGAATAAACTCATCCATGCCACGCTTGGATGCCGCCATGATTGTTTACAACCTGCGGCAAAATGAGGTGCTTTTTATTATCCGTATTTCAGCTCAGAGTTACTATTTACACAGAGAAAATAGCTTCAGGTATCATCTGACATCAATCGGTTAGGCTGAAAAACAAAGAGAATAAATCTCTCCGACCAGCTAACTGCGATAATGAACTTATAGATGTTCCGTGCACCAAGACGGAAGTGTCCGTCAAAGCATGTTACCGTTTAACGATCGCACTGGGCGCCGTAATAATAATTTCTCCTGAAATAAATAACAACATTTATATCTTATTTTTAAGAAAAATGCATAGTTTTAAAGAATATATGTTTATTTCGTATAAAACTGATAGTTTCGCATCTATTTCGCATAAATTGTATAATTTCACATTTTGAACCAATTTCGCATTTTATCGCGAATTCGAAATCGCTAAAAACCACACGTACGGGTCATATAAGATGAAGGCACATACACTGACAAAGTTTCGGCATATTTCGCATTTATCGCAAATGCTATAAATCACAAACTCTAATGATTAAATATTCATATCTATGTGATGGCCGTGAAGTCAAAGTAAAATGAATAATATTAAGAAGAGATTTGAGGTAAAAATAAGAACCATGAGGGTTTTAAAATAGGAAGGCATACAGAATGTAGAAAGGTAACAAGTTGTGCAATTAGAAGAAATGGCTTGGTCGAGTTGGGGTGAGTCATGAAGCAAGAAACTGCACCCTGCTAAACGCGTAATATGTCTTCTAGAAAAGGTGGATAATTGTTGAACGAAAAGGGGCGTTTCCGTTCTGATGGGCTGTGATCAGTGTCCACAGGAAATGAACTTCCATACTGTTCCAGAAGATTGGGCGTATCGGGGAGAGTGTATAAAACCAGAGGACACACACTGGACGGGGGCTTTTTTTGAACGATTCTACCGGGAGGCGAGCGGAAGCTCTGTCAGTCAGGTCTTCGATAATAATAATAATAATAATAATAATAATAATAATAATAATAATAATAATAATAATAATAATAATAATAATAATAATAATAATAAGGTCCGAGTCTGGACTTAGAATCTTTACCACTAGAAGTCGACCACGCCAAGTCTTCAATGTCACTACTATTCGAGATTGAGGAGAAGCTTGTATATACTCTATATAACTTATATTTATATATTCATCGGTCTGCAATAAACAAGGAGGTATTTGGGAAGCTGTTTACTTCGTCTCTTTCACACGTAGCGAAACTCCCAGGCCCTTTTTAGTAAAACTCCCATACCGCTCGGGGAGCAATCTGACTTACATCACTTCACGTCGTGAAAATACTTGTGTCACGACAGTGTTACAAGAAACCCTGAGTATGAACAAGAGTTTGAAGCATGAGAATATAAAACTGAAGAAAGAAAATCTGGAGCTAAAACAGCGCATTGAAGGCGTTCCAACACAAGGTAACGAAAATACAGTGCTTTTAGTGAAGGCTGTGGGGAAAATGTCTGGACGTAAATATTAACTAAAAGGACATTGAATCATGTCACAGGCTCTCAAGTAATCCTAACAACCTGTCGTCTAATACTATTATCACCGAGCTCGATAGCTGCAGTCGCTTAAGTGCGGCCAGTATCCAGTATTCGGGAGATAGTAGGTTCGAACCCCACTGTCGGCAGATCTGAAGATGGTTTTCCGTGGTTTCCCATTTTCACACCAGGAAAATGCTGGGGCTGTACCTTAATTGAGGCCACGGCTACTTCCTTCCCAGTCCTAGCCCTTTCCTGTCCCATCGTCGCCATAAGACCTATCTGTGTCGGTGCGACGTAAAGCCAATAGCAAAAAATAAATACTATCATCTTCAAATTCCGTCGGAGAATACATATAGATGAACTGCTGTGGAAATGCTGCGTGAAGAGGAATCTGTGG
Source organism: Anabrus simplex (assembly GCF_040414725.1). Classification (NCBI taxonomy): domain Eukaryota; kingdom Metazoa; phylum Arthropoda; class Insecta; order Orthoptera; family Tettigoniidae; genus Anabrus; species Anabrus simplex. The sequence continues at coordinate 386,097,865 of NC_090266.1, read as the reverse complement.
ACTTGGGACCTGGGATTAATCTACAATAATCCAATTTACATCAGCGAGAGGCTTTGCCCTACGAGGAAGCGGCTTCTGAAACAATGTCGTCAACTTTGCAAGTCGCCTAATGTAAAGCATCCTTTGACAGGGAACGGCCGAATCTTCATAAGACGAAGCGATAATTCACCTGTTGCCATTATTGACTGTAAAGAAGATATCAGCAAATTCAAGAACACTCCTAATATTGTCTACAGTAATGTGTTTATTAGATAATGAATTTGTATTCTATTAACAAAACGTACGTGCATTAAGACTGTTTTTTGCTATTTGCTTTGCGTCGCACCTACACAGATAGGTCTTATGGCGACTATGGGACAGGAAAGGCGTAGGAATAGGAAGGAAGTGGCCGTGGCCTTAATTAAGGTACAGCCCCAGCATTTGCCTGGTGTTAACATGGGAAACCACGGAAAACCATCTTCAGGGCTGCCGACAGTGGGGTTCGAACCCACGATCTCCCGGATGCGAGCTCACAGCTGCGCGCTCCTAATCACACGGCCAACTCGCCCGGTGGATTAAGATCTAAAACTCATGCTTTATATATAGGTATGCTATCTAAGAATTTGCATGTAATATGTCTGACTGGGACTTGGCTGAATGATGCTTTACACGAAGTAATAATACAATTTGCATTACGTCGCAACGACAACGATAGGTCTTATAGCGATAATGGTATAGGAAAGGTCTAGGAGTGAGAAGGAAGCGGCCGTGGCCATAATTAATGTATATTTGTCTGATGTGAAAATGGAAAACCACGGAAACCATATTCAGGGCTGTCAGCAGTAGGGTTTGAACCCACTACCTCTTGGATGGAAGCTCATCGCTGCGCGCCCCTAACCGCACGGCCAACTAGCCCGGTTGCTTTATATGATTCTGAACTATTTGATAATAGGTATATTAAATTTCGAAAGGATAGAAATGCCCTAAACAGTGCAAGAATAATGGCCGTGGAGTCCTGATTGGCGTTTAAACATATTTATCCAGAAATGATTCATTCATTAGACTCATATATTAAATCAGTATGGGTTATATTTACCTTCAGTATTAACATTTACTATATCTGCACAGTTTGCTTTCCTCCAAATTTGCATTTTGATGCTTACTTAGAATTTTTAGTTAGAGAAATATTTTAGTACATGAAATTAACATTATTATAGTTAGTGACTTAATATGTCTGAAAGAGTTGACGGCACATATGATTTGAAAAAAGGGAGTATTATAACAAAATAATTAAGCAGGTATTATATTTGTCGAATCTTCACTCTGTTAACAATGTACAGAATAGTAATAATAAGACACTTGATCTTATGTTAGCAAATTTACAAGTCATACGTTTGTTGAAGTAATTGATCCAGTCATTCCAAAGGACGGATATCATCCTCCTCTTCGAATAGTATTTAAAGTTAACCAAAACAGGAAGAAAGAAAATAATAATCATAGAAGATGTATTTTCACAAAGGCAGACATTGGGACATTTTACAATCTGTTGAAGGAGACTGACTGGATTAATTTTAAAGAATGCAGAGATGTTAATTTAGCCATAGAACGTTTCTATGATAAAATGTATGCCGTATTTGATCAACGCTTTCCGACAACAAAAAGCTACAAGAAAGAAACCCCACCTGGTTTATTAAGGATATTACAAGCAAAATTAATTTAAAAGAATAATGTCGAAAGAAACCGTTCTGAATACTGCATGCATTTATTTGAAATTCTCAAAGCAAAAATAGATATAACTATTGCATACAAGCAATATATCCAGAAGGTTAAAAATAACTTGAGAATTTATTGTAACATATTCTTGAACTTTATCAATAATAAGAAAATTCTGAAATAATAACGCACAATCTGAGTTACATCATTGTTTGTTACAATCACCAGATGATATAGGTAATTGTTTTGCAGACTATTTCAAAACTACTGCACCAGGAATGCCAAAGGCCTGGAAAATATTTTTTTTGCTAGTTAGTATAGTAGTTAGTTAATTAGTATAGTAATTAGTATTTGCAACGGGATGGCGAGAACACTTGAGTACAGCGCGCAAGGTAACGGGACGGCACAGAGTTACGGAACCAAGAGGGAGAGAGATAGCTAGGTCACCGGCTATGATGCAATCATCACTTGAAGCTGACTCATCGTCTAGAATGTTCTAGAAGCTTTTCATATTTCCTAAACCCTTTAAGATACATAAAAATGAAGTACATCATCGTGAAGCCCGCTATTTAAACTCATCGTGTCAAACTTTCACGTAAATCGACCCACAGGTTATGAAGATATTGAGTTAATAAGAAATCACATTTTTCATGAGCTAACAGCAGCTGACCTCGACTTTGCGTATAAAAGGTGGGATATTAGAGAGGTATAGCCAGTTACAAATTGCAACTCAACCATGACGGATCGTCATACTGTCGCCGCGTACGTGTCGTGAACCTGGAAACATTGTCGTGCGTTATGTTGTACTAATCGTAGTACTTGTAAAAATTTCAACAGTGCATAGGAACTTATAAAAATCCAGCGTGTGTCAAGACGAACATTTCTCTCTAATAGTTCACGACTTATAAAATTTCAGCTTGTGTTAAGGTGAAATTTAGCATTTGACGGTAATAGCTCGGAACTTATAATTTTCTAGAGATCTCTGAACTTAGAATTTTCGTAACATAGAGTGAACAACTTTATCTACCGTTGTCTTACATTTGAACAGTGATATTAGCTAACCGAATGACTCTTAAGGTAATTTTTATAACAAATTAGGGAAATATTAATTCGGTTGAAAGGAAATAACACATATTATCTCATTTATATTTGTGTCAAGAACAATTAGGGACATTCAAACTACACCTTTCGTGTGTGGTGAGTGAACTGAATTAGCACTTCATAACACGACAATCCTTAGTCTTCATGTTTTATCTTCATCCCAATAAAGTGAGCTTTAAAAAGACAGTGGCATTACTTACCTGTGTAAATAGGATAACTTATGAAGAAACTGTGCTTCGAACTGTATTCTAAAGGTAGAATTTTCGAACTGTGTTTATTCGAACTGTGCTTCGAAACCATAACTATTAGAAACTGAGATTTTATTTCAAAGTGTATTCCTAGCTGGTCAAGTTATCTTTGTTTAGAACTGTGCTTCTCATTTCAAGCTTTACACAATAGACTGTGATACTAAGTACTGTTTAGTAGTGATTTACTGATTTTCACTTAATCGAATCGTGCTATTTCGCCACTCACAATTTAAACTGTTGATTGAACTTTCTCGTGTCAGCACAATTCACTAAGTGACACCCGAAATCTTGACCGAGTGTTTAACCCTTAAATCAACCTAACACCTGATACAACGTGGGATTAAAGGTGGTACAGCGTGGGAGATGGTACGTGGTACAGCGTGGGATTAAACGTGGTAAATCGTGGGAGATGGTACGTGGTGCTATCGTGGACATCACGACACCGACGGAGTTCCAAATGCTGTTCGCTGAACCGAATTCACCAGTTTCAGCATGAAAAATGATTCAGGTGATATGAGTGCATTTAACATAAAACTTTTGAACTGTAAAGACAGTGATTATTTTCAACGAACCTTTTGAAGTCATTCACTTAATTTCAAAGTGTTAAATTACACTAGTCAGTTACAAAGTTATACTAAACTTATTGAAATAGTAACTTCATATTTTCTCTTTCCAAGAGCAAATCTAAAAAGACTTTAGAAATTTCAAGTGATAATTCTATAAAAAATACTTTTTAAATATCCAGTGCCAATACTAGAAAAGACCTTAGGTATTTCAAAAAAACATTTTAGAAAGACTTTAGGAATGTGAAGTGATAATTATAGAAAGACTTTAGGTTTCAAGTGATATTTATAAAATACTTTAAATTTTCAAGTGATATTTCTAAAAAGACTCTAGGAAATTATGAAGCAATATTTAATTAAGAAGATTCATTAATCTTCAAATTTCGTTCGTCACAAGCACTTATTAGGATACTTAACATTGCGTACAACATGCAGTAATAAATCCTTCACAAGAGAGTTACAATTAATTTCTGATTTCAAATGCGAAATATTAAAGAGGTTATTTATGCATCATATCAGTTAAACGAATTTAACCTTAGAAAAATAACATCCATTATTTCACACTGCGAACTCCTTTCTCTGTACCGGCTCCTAAGAACTGAACACTCCCTAAGACCATTCTCATGCTCCTTTTCCTGTGACTTTTCCTGGTAGAGTACTTACTCTCAGGAACAGGATAAATACAATTGTTTTAAGTATTATACTAAGTTATATCGTAATCAGTATTAATTAGTATTGTAATTTAATATTAGTTAAATTGTCCTTCAAGGTTTTTAATGAGTAATGTGTGTCACTGGATGTAATCTTAAGATTATTCTAGCTATATTTTTAAAAAGGTTCTTTTTAACGTCTAAGTAGCAACTGTCGTGAACATTGTAATTAGGGTTCATGACATGTTATGTGCACAATTATAAATAAATAAATAAATAAATAAATAAATAAATAAATAAATAAATAAATAAATAAATAAATGAATAAATAAATAAATAAATAAATAAATAAGTAAATAAATAAATAAATAAATAAATAAATAAATAAATAACCGTACTATGTTAACCTCATCACGTAACTTACCTTAATATCACAGGGTCACTAACCTTACAGGCTTAAGTTCTATGAACAGGCTAACCGCGTAAGAGTGCAAGCCTAAGCTTACAGGCTTGGATTTGACCCCAATCTTGACTGTAGAACGCCACTAACTTCCCAGACCTACGTTAGACGCCTGAGCTTGCCGCATAAGAGCATAAGCTTAATTTTAAGGCTTGGATTTAGTCCCAGGCTCAACCTCAAAGGATCACTAACCTCACTGACTCAAGTTCGAGACCGCGAGCTGACCGCTTAAGAACACATGCTTAACCCTACAGGCTTAGATAAGATCCCAGACTTAACCCAACTGCCCTGCTGAGCAAGATGACTGCAATGCATTGTTCTTACGGGGTTAACTCTCGAGAGCTACCTCAGGGGTTCAGGGCCTATTGGCCTTATCGGACTAACTCTTGGGAGATGAGGCAACCAACTGGACAAGATCGCTGCTATACATTGCTCATATTGGGCTAACTCTGGAGAGCTACTTAAGGTGCTCACAACCTACAACTTCGAGTTCTACTCTATGCCAAACTTCGCAGACTGTAGTTCGAATCCTTGGCTAACCGTAATCCACCCTAAGTTCGGCTCCCCAGCTTACATCGCAGACTCGATTTTAACTCCTTGGCTAACCTCAAAGACTCAAGTTCGGCTCCTTGGCTAGCCATAAACTCACGGGCGACTGGTTAACCTCGCAAACTCGAGTTCGACTCCTTCGTTGACCTTAATCTTACAAGGTCGATTTCCGCCCCCGGCTGCAGTAGTCTACGCTGTGTGAGCTTCCTCAAGAATTCGATTCTTGTAGGCTTCAGTTAATTCTGCAGCTGAAGAGTGTCTATCCTCCTCCTCACACTCGTATTATTGAAGAAAAACGTGTGTGTGTGTGTGTGTGTGTGTGTGTGTGTGTGTGTGTGTGTGTGTGTGTGTGTGTGTGTGTGTGTGTGTGTATCTGTGTGAGTGGCAGGTTGTGACTTGTCTGTGCTCGTGATTCCTAACGCTTAGAGCAACCTCTTGATGTGGCCTGCTGCGGAAGCCTCCTAATTGACCTTATGCGTTACTCTAAATTTTGGTGACAGAAACACTCAATTTCTGATTTTAATTTTCGAGCTTATATATTTGAAATCTAGAAGTTTCTAGTAGCCTGCAGTAACTTTTGCGTTATCCGCGTGTCGATCATCCGTGTTTAGAGCAAACACGAAACTTTATTCTAAGGAGACAGATATGTCTAACGCATGAGATAAAATGGCGGGGAAGAACATGAGACAGACAGAAGTCATATTGTTATGGACAGCTATGCGGGCATTAAGGCACTAGAAAGAGTCCGGATAATATTCAGAGTTGTCTGCTATTGACATTAACTTCTCCTGAAGCTCACAAAGTACAACATTGTCAAAATAATATGGGTACCAGGACATGCAGGTATAGAAGGAAGTGAAAAGGCAGATAAATTGGCCAGGAAAGGGGCAGAAACATATTTTGTAGGCCCAGAACCTGAATGCGTGATGTCCTATGGACAAGCCTGACACTGCATAGGAAAATGGGTACAAAAGGAACAAATGGAGAACTGAAAAGTACTCCAGGATACGGCCTTGCAAAGGAACTGATAAAGGGACCAAACAAGAAGCATACTAAACAACTGTTGAAACTCAGCAGGGAAAATATAAGACGGGTAGTAGGACTGTTGACAGGACACTGCCATCTAAAAAACAACTACATAGAATTGGAGTAATAAGAGACAATATATGTTGAAAATGCAATGAAGCAGAGGAAGCATCTGAACAAATACTTTTCGAATGTGAGGCGCTGGGTAGAATCAGACTCTCGAGAGAGAAAAAATCCAAGAAGAACCAATAAGAACAACCTGCAGCTTTGTGAAGGGAGCAGGTATATTTAGGTGGGAATGAAGGAAACACATGGTAGCAAAAGATCTTAGAGGTCGACGCTAGTTAGTAACTAATATTTAGAGACCCCATGAAGAAAAGAAGAATAAGAAGAAGAAGGTCATACTGTTTTGACACACAGTGATCACGTAGACAGGGTTCTGCATGTTTGGACTTGTTCGCTAACAGACTCTCTTTCAAGAACTGAATGAAGTCTTTAAACTTGCTATAAATAATAACTTTTACTTACACGATGAGATACTGTGCCATACAGTTGTGTGTTTCTTATTTCGTCAGGACTAGAACATTGATAGTTGATGTTCAAGCCTTTAAAGTAAATGGGAACCAATTTATGTTCAAAGGAGATAGCTGTGTTGGATTGCACTATGCTATGGCCACCAAAATTCATCACTTTAATATTCATTGCGTGTGTTCCTTACTTTCTGCAAACAAATGAAGATAATGGCAGACGCAAGGGATTAACAAGTACCTGGGACTGCGGTAGGAAGAAAAAGTATTCCTTATCGCTTTTTAGCTATGATCTTGAAAGGTTATTTGTCAGGAGCAGACCTAGTGTTTGTAAAGTGTTGTGAAAAGAAGGGATGGCAATGCAAACAGCACAGTATAGAAACGATTAGAAAATCTCTTCGCCATGTGGGTATGTTCTTTAATTGATTGTGTAGCAATGCACACCGGGAGGCGTGGTATATATGGAAACTGAAGTGTGTATATGTCGTTTTCGTCAGTGAGAAGGAAAAATTTGTCCAGTAAAGATATCATTTCCTGCCTGATACGAAGTATAGCGCCATTGAAAGGACAAAAATAAATTTAACACTTTTACTGAAGGAGAGTTGAATGCTTTTCAGAAGGAATTTCTGGTGAATGTAGCTGCGAATGCTGCAAAGAAGCTCTGGGAGAAAGTGCCTGGTGGAACAGTCAAATAACTAGGTGTAACTTTCGAAGATGAAATTGTGTTCGACCAAACTAAAATTATTACTAGTCTAAAAGATGGTTTTCCGTGGTTTCCCATGTTCACACCATGAACATGCTGTAGCTGTACCTTATTAAGGCCACGGTCGCTACCTTCCCACTCCTATGCCTATCCCATCGTCGTCATTATACCTATCAGTGTCGGTGAGACGTAAAGATAATTGTACAAAAAATGTCTAGAAAAGGATCTGAATTCCAAACAGTTTCCTGTTTGCTTAAACAAGACCAAATATTAAATATAATTACCAGTATAATGGCCATGTTTAAAATATGCAATTCAGAATACTCCTTTGAGTAAAATTCCATCTCATGTCTGGCGGATATTGACAACATTTTGCGATCAGCTGTGAAGGATATAATTGGGTTACCACATGGCTACCACAATGAGATTATGTATTATGACCGTACTAGTCAGACGATAGCATGTGATTTACAGCCGGGGTTTACTACGTCCATGTATCGGCCGAGCCTACGTATAAGAAAGGAAAAGGCAGCTCAAGGAACACACATCCTTAAAATAACATCATATAACATAAATAAAATAAATTTCACACTTTATTGAAATAAAGCTTGGTCAACAACACCAGAATGGTGAAAGAAATTAATAAACATGCTTTCTAGTCTCTGATGGTGAACTTAATCTCTCTCCTCATTCACCGGAGTAAATTTCAATCCAACAAAAACTATCTCGCACGTGGCTCTTGTTATATATCTGCCAACAGACATCATTCAAATAAATGTTTAGTATAAATTACATTTATCTAACCTGATGGGCTTACTAATCTAAAATTGTACGGCACATCATTTTTTCTAACAACAAATCTTACATCGAGCAATTAGTTAATTACTTAATTAATTCTTCTGATACTCCTAGGCCCTTGATTCGCTGATTCAATCATTAGCTATATTGTTTAACCTTCCATCATTCGTTCATTGAATAATTGTTAAATCATAAATGTATTCAAGTTAAATAAATTCAATCGTGGACTTCAAATTACAGAAAACATCTCCATAATTCCATTTTGCACTTTATCCTGACTTGGTATTGGACTTGTTACTTGATTTGTTGTTCAATCGTCCTTCTCCTATCATTGGTCTCGCCCACTAAACTATTTACATGTTAATTATATCAAAATAGATAGGGTAACTTCGTTTATCAAAATTTTCTCTCAATTTCTAGAAAATTTCCTACTGAAGGCTGGACAGTTCTACATCGAAGCGGTAAATCATGGAACATTTCAGACAATGACACACAAAATTCAAAAAATCATTATAAGTCGCACAACGTTGCCCTGTAAATACATGCACGAAAATACAGAAGAACTAACTAGAAATAGTCTAGCTTCAGGGTCTCGTGCTTTAATTCACAATTTATTACGCCTCACGTTTATATTTAAATCTCGATTATTAACTGTTTTACAATGGATTACGTCTGAATGATGACGCTAATCATATCTCAATCCCTTCTGCAAAATCAATAGTCGTGACTGATAATAGAATGTCACTTTCCCATAAATCATTCAAAAACAGTTATCAGCCTAAGATGAAACCTAGCAGGTAGAAATGTAGAAAGTATCCGAATTAAGTGTAATCATAGCAATAATTATCATTTCTAGTGAAGTGGCGATGAAAACACACTGAAAACACACTTAACAACCATACCCTGACTCACTAATAATGTACACACAAATAGTTTTACCAGACCTCCCATAGTATTCCAAAGGACCGTCTCTATCCAAATTCCACAAAGTTGAGCATCCCAAACTGCTGCTAGTGGTTACAATTTCGCATCGTTTAATAGTTAATATCATAATCACAACTGTATAAATTCCAGAAAAGTATTTTTTATGAATTATTATTCACATTTTAAATCGCCACACAGTTAACAAGGAACTTTCTAGAAGACTGGTACCTCGTGGTTGACATATATCTATTCCACCCAGAAATCATGATTGATTTAGTAACATCCACTAAATTTTTCATTTATGAAATATCATCTCGATTACCGTAAGTAATTACATCGAGTAATTCGTCATCATTACTGTTATTTATTACGGTTCGTGGGACATCGTAGTTAGACATCGATTTAATACAAGACTGTAGTAACATGGGACACCTCGAATCATATAATACTCCATTAGGAATACACCACAACCCTACATGAATTTTGAAATAGAGAGACTATCTACGAATATAGACTGGAAGTTCTACCTTTAAAGAAAAGATGCGAGAACAGTTTACAAATCTACTAAATACATATAATTATCCACTTATGGTAGGTGTCTTGTTTTATGTTTGTGCAATTCGTTGTCTTCTTCACATCAAAGGATGCCGTCGTCAGACTAACTAAGGCACTGGGTCTCATTTAATGGTGCCTTTCCATTCTATTGGTGTTGATAAACTCACAAGTCAGGTGACAGATCCTTAGTAGAAGGAACACATTAACCCGTTGTCACAATTATCTTCCACGGCGAAATTTGTTGCACCAGAAACGGACAAAGGGAATTAGATTTACACTTGATATGTCGATTACAGTTCTCACTTGTAGTAAAGGGACTTAACTTGTTCGTAAGCCTTGACGAATGTATATGAGAATAAGAATGTATCACTTACTAGCAACGACTACTTGTGTTGACGTAAGAAACAGAAGTAACCTGTTATTGGCTAGCAAATACGTAATTTAGAATATTCCAGCTAATCAATTATTCACGTTTATAAAAAGCGCCGAAACTGTATCTTCAGTACACACATACACACGTTTAAATTCACTGCTCAATCAGCTGTAAAGTCTTCTGTTTATATTGCTCGCCGGTGGATGAAAACAATTTCAACAGAAGATAACAGGTATTCACTAACCTTGCTCGATTGACAGGATGTCCAGAGTACACCTAGCGGCAGATGTTCTAAGCGCGCAGATTGGATCGAAGACACTTGCTCACTCTGTCGGGGACAATATGCACCTAGGACTGTTTGAGGGCTGGGTTTAATTAAGACTTTGTGGGAAGCGCGTATACAGCAGTTCTACGTCGTTCAGAGGCTGTTCAGAATAATAATATTAATTGTTAATGATCTGCGAAGATCTTCAGGTAGAAAAGAATAACATATTGTGATATCTGAACATTCCATTCAATGAGGATACGACAACAAATTCGCGGCGTTGGATATGAAACGAGATGAGGAGGCGATCTTATGAAGCACGGTGTAAACTCCAACACACAGGGAAATCAGTTGAATTTTATGAGCAACACCTCAAGACTAAATCGTGGTTGAACAGTAGGAAATGATTATCATGCTCCCAATAGGCTAATTCCATCAAAATATCCTGTAATATCTCAACGGTCTCACTAACAGTTTACTGAGATCACTTTTGTTATTTCGCGATTGAAAGGCCCTGCAGAGATTATGTATGTTTAACATTTTCACTCGATGAAATGAAATTGTGATTTCCTTCTGGGAACTTAATTTTTGATAATTCACGAACACACATTTTTCTTCAATAATACGAGTGTGAGGAGGAGGAGGATTGAGCCCCTTCTAGTAATGGAACACCCAACGTTGTGCAGAGAACCGGAGATGTTGGGTCATATGCTTCGGAAGTGTTATAAAGGTGAATTGTTGAGAAAAACTCGATATCATAGAGTGCACTTTTCAACTGCCATCCCAGTAAAAAAGTAATTATTTATTATTTATTCACACGTCTTGAATGATTGTGTCCTGACTACATGTCTCGGGAATCTCGTAAGTAAATCGGGTAAGTCTGAACCTCTTTAGGAAGGCAAGTAGTGCGCAAAATCTTCCGTTCTGAGTACAAGGTTATTATCTCTGAGTGATGGAAAAATACTGTAGGTTACTAGATGTTTCTATAGTTCAAATACATAAGTCTGAAAATTAGAATCAGAAACTGACTCTTCCAGTCAACAAAAAGTATAGTCACGCATGAATATCAACTAGGAGACTAGCGTAGCAGGCCATGTGATAAACCCAGAGTTTTCTCTGATCTTTAAGAAACACGTGAACAGACATTTCACAATGGATGAGCCCACTGCTACACTGGGACGAAACGCTGAGGAGGATAGAGCCCCTTCCAATAACGGAATTACCTGAACACTACAAAAATGGGACCCTTGATCTCAAAGTCAGAAAGCTTTAGAGGTTAGACAAGCAGTCGAACTCGATTCTGCGAGGTTAACCGGAGGCCAGTCATGCTAGCGTTGGCCAAGGAGTCGTCCTCGAGTCTGTGATGTTAGCCAAGAAAGTGTGAGGTTACGGATAGCCAAGGAGTCGAACTCGATTCTGCGAATTTTGCCAAGGAATCTAACTCGAAGTTACACGTTGTGAGCCTTTGAGGTAGCTCTGAAGATTTAGTCCCATAAAGGTAATGTATAGCAGAAATACTGCATAGTAGCTAATGCGTCAGTTCCTCAGAGTTAGTCCGATAAGACCAATATGTCATAATTTACAAGTTGTAAGCCCCTGACGTAGCTCTCCAGAATCAGCCCTGTAAGAGCAACATATAGCAGAAATCTTGCTCAGTAGGGCAGTTAGGTTAATCCTGAGATCGAATCCAAGCCTGTGAGTTTAAGCTTACACTCTTATGCGGTAAGCCCTGGCGTCGAATGAAGGCTCGATAAAGTTATGCATGGGTTCGAATCCAAGCCCGTAAGGTTAGGCTTGCACTCTTGTGCTGTTAGCCTGGGCATCGAACTTAAGCCTCGAAGGTTAATGACCCTGAGCGATTAAGGTATGTCATGCGATGAGGTTATGCGTCAGCGTTATGTTATGACGGCATGTGAGGTTAAACATTCACTCTCAGCCAGCACATCTCCTTGAAGATGTGAAACAGAAATTAACGAATAAATTCAGGGTGATTTCGGAGAATGTTCTTCCTGCTATGGGTAAAATGTCAGGAAATATGATTGATTCTTAGATAGGAATTCTGAATGGGTGTGTGAAAATTTAATTTTGCCGGATGAAATACATAACTCTCAGCCTACACCTTCATGGGGAGTTTTACCTGAGTCACCGATTTCATCCTAGATGACTAACCTCGTTACCTAACTGCTCCGAACGTAGTGTTTCTTGTGAAGCGCTGTTGATAGTGTAATTCTTTCTGCAGAATTTTCACCACGAGTACTATTTTTATTGTTTGGAACCCAATACTCTTAGGTTACAACATCTGCTCCATGAAAGCGATTTCCAAGAAGGCGGAGGTATACAAATGTCATGTTATTGCTGCCGATCATTGTACTATTTCCAGTTAATAAATGTAGAATTAAGGCTGAAATTAGAACGGCGTAACTGTGATATTAAATGTGATTTTTCTGGCCTACAAACACCAGTTAAAATGTGATCTGTACAACGTTAATATCCGCAAGTGTTAGCCCAGGTGTTGTAATAAACTCGATCTGACTCCATAGCTTCAATATAATTACTGTTTAAACTAAATAACAACACATAATCGTGATAGATTACAGACTTAGACAACAACACTAATTCACTTCACTGGTGTAAGAGTCGCCATGACATGAAACACACCCAAAAACAAATGAGAGTAAAAAAACTACACAATTCAAAACAATTTAAATTCTCAACGTTTCTCCCACCCTAAATTGTGGGAATAATTTCAGTCACTTTGATATCACAATTAACTTATGCCTGCGAATATCACAGGACCCTTTCTTCAGCACAGTTCCATAGTCTATAACATAAGAGGAGTATTTTGGATTGGGGACCACTCTGCGAACACTACGGGTTCTGTACCCACGGGGAATGTTATCAGGTGAAGAGGCTTTGGAAACTAAGGGGTCCTCACGAGTGTCAATCTCCAGAGGGTACAGTCGTTCAATAGGTCTTATCAGTGTTCCATCTTTCAGTCTTAACTTGGCTACCCGTGATACACCATCCTTGCCAGGAAAGAGAGACACTATTTTTGCTAGTGGCCACACCACTCTCTTTTGTTGCTCGCAACCAACAAGAACCATATCACCTTCCTTCAGAGTCGACATTCGTTTTCCTTCGGGGCGCTGGATCACCTGGGACAAATACTCCTTCCTAAAGCGTTGTTTCAGTTCTTGCATCAGGTGTTGTCGGTAGCGCAGGCGTGCCTGGAGCTTCTTCTTCTCGAGATGATCAATATCTTGCACAAAACCCTCTCCAACATGCTTAAGAAACATTGATGGTGACAAAGGATTTAAATCCACAGGATCCTCTGATATATAAGTCAGTGGTCGTCCATTAATAACGGCCTCTACATCATAAAGCGAAGTCAGTAATTCTTCATAAGTGAGTACAGACGTTCCAAGCATTCGTCTCAACAAGTCTTTAATCGAACGGACCAGACGTTCCCACCATCCTCCCCACCAACTTGCAGTAGGGGGATTGAACTTCCACTCTATTTCTTGAAACCTATATTGTTGCTGAAGTTCTTGGAGATCTAGGCATTTTAATGCTTTGGAAGTCCCAACAAAATTAGTACCATTGTCAGAATAGATAATGGATGAACGGCCCCTTCTAGCGATAAATCTTCTTAATGAAATAATGAAAGCTTCGGTACTTAATGACGAAACTAGTTCCACATGGACTGCCCGGAAGACGGCACAGGTGTAGATAACAATCCAAAACTTAGAATTACCTCTCAGAATTAATGGTCCTGCCATGTCAATGCCAACCACTTCAAAAACATTGGCATCCTTTACTCGATCATTAGGTAGAGGGGCAGACTCTGTTTCAGCATTCTTTAGTTTATGACGTTTACACTGCAGACAACTTGCTATCACTTTCTTTACAGTCCTCCTAGTTTGCACTATCCAATACCTTTTCCACAAATAAGCCATTAAAAACTGCAAACCGGCATGACAATGAAGTTGATGTTGTTCCATAATCAGTGCCTCAACTATTTTATGTTCCTTAGGTAACAACAATGGGTATCTGAAGTTCATTAGATCCTCTCTCATCACAATCTTGGTCTTCACTCGGATGGGACCTTCCTCGTCTCTGACAACATTTCTCCCATTGATATTATCACCCTCAGATGGGAATGAATCTGATTGAATACCTTTGATAACAATCAGCTCTGCTGCCTTTATTTCTGAAAAGTGTAGGGGACCTGCATGGCAATTAATCTTCTTTGCATTACTACAAAATCTAAGAATCCATGCCACAACCCTAACTCGTTGAGAAAAACTCAAATTTCTTGTCATTTCTAGACTTAGCATTGTCATAGCGCAGTCCAACTTCTTCTTCCCTTCTGCTAGGATTGTGCTTTCATCCTCATTGTCTTCCAGCCAATTAAATGGCCACTCTTCTTCTCGTCGTTTTAACCATTCCGAACCTTTCCACCACGACGATTCCTTCAGCTGGGTCGGATAACATCCTCTTGATATGAGATCAGCCGGATTGTGTATTCCTGGAATATGTTTCCAGTCCCCTGGACTTGTTAAACTCCTGATCTGTTTTACTCTGTTGCCAACAAATGTAGCCCATGGTTCGTCTCTTCTTATCCAGGCTAATGCGGATGAAGAATCACTCCAGAAATATTCTCTCACATTTTGTAGATATAGAGCAGACTTAAATGTTGATGCGAGTGTACTTCCAACTAGGCAGCCTAATAATTCCAGCCTGGGAATAGTGATGGTTTTAAGTGGGGCTACCCTGGCTTTAGCTAACAGCAGCTGCACTGAAACTTCCTGGTCACTTTCAGTTCGTAAAAAGATCACAGCAGCATAAGCGTGTTGGCTAGCGTCTACGAAGGTATGAAGCGACCGTCGATTCCTTTCCTTCTCACCGTCCGTGATTAGTCGAGGAACTTCCACTTCCCTTATGCAGTTTCTTTCCTGATAACGCTTACGAAATTCATCAGCGATACTCTTCCACTGTCGCAATTCTGTTTGACCTTCTCGGTTTCATTTTCTAAGTACCATGCCTTCTGCAACAACAGCTTGAATGGGAGAAGTGCTGGAGTGAGAAACCCAGTGATTTCAAAAATCTTGTGTATTAAGGAAAGTAAAATTCTCTTCATCAATACTTCTGGGAGAGCTAAAAAGTATGTTGAATTTAAATTCAACCCTCAAGGTGTCCGATCTTCTGTTCCACTGTAGTCCGAGAACCTTTGTGATGTATCTCTTCTCAGTTTCACTGTCCTCCATTGCTGTGATTCCTTCTCTTGAATATTCCCAATTCCTAAGTTCCATTTTTGCATCATTCAGCAGTTCAACGCTCTCAGTTAGAAATGTATTAAATTCTTCTTTCGAAGCTACCGATGTCACACAGTTGTCGACATACATCGACTCCATCAATTTATGTGCTGTTGCTTTGTCTTCCTTACGTGTGTTGGTAATATGGTGTTCTATTACAGCGCCTAGTATAAATGGACTGTAGGTAGTTCCAAAAACCAATCGTGAGTGTCTGTAAACTTTGATTTTATTCACATCACAATTCTCCCGCCATAGGAAACGCAGGAAATCACGACCTTCTGTCGCAACCTCAATCATTTGGAAGGCTTTTCGGATGTCTGAAGTAACTCCAATTACGTTCTCCCGAAATCTGAGGAGTACCCCTGGAATTAACTTAACATGACTGGGCCCTTTCTCTAGACAGCTATTCAGTGAAACACCTTCTTCTGTCTTGCAGGATGCGTCGAAGACAGGACGAACAGGAGTTGTCAAGCTTGTTCATTCAATTACTGGCCGATGAGGAAGATAATGACAGCATCTTTCTAATTCTTCATTCGGTACCTCTTCTATGAATCCTTCTTTCTTCCACTCGGTGAAAATCTCATCGTAGCTGGTGAATAGGTTTGCCTACATCAGCTTGTCAGTTGTATATTAAAGTCTCTTCTCTGCAATATGCTTATTGCAACTGATCATTTTCCCATGAGTTAATTCACGCCCAGGTGCGGAATGTCGCTGTTTCCGTCCGCCTAGTGGCTAAACAAACGTGTTATTTTGTGGCTAAGTGTGGCCAAGTCAGTTTTCTTTGTGTCAAGGTAGACGTCGTTTTCTGCGCACTCAAACAGCATGTGGGCCTCTAGAATGTCTTGATAGACTGCGGGTCACGCCGTAGTGTATTAAAGCATCTAGCTAGTTATTCATGCATTTTTCCACGATCGTAATAAGAGAAACTTAGAGTGGAGATTTTTCTGAGAAATAATAATAATAATATTAATGATAACGGTAAAAATTGTGTCATAAATTTCGTTCAACGTCTGGTTACTTAAATTCTCTGTAGATTTTTCTGAGTGTAAAATACCGTTTTTAATATTTAATTTGTGAAGCTCTTAATATTTTTATGTAATTGGCTGTAACTGAGGCTAGAGTTTTGAGCACAGAGTTAATTTGAAAAAGGTGTGGTTAGTGCTCGCTGTACGTGGTAGAACCATTTGAATTCAGACTCAGCAGTATTCTGTTCCGGTGTGTGGAACGTATCCAGGGCGTGAGTTAACCCCAGTGGATTTTGTATGTTTGTACGCGATGTTGGGACAGGGTGTTGTTAAAGTAACCTCCTTTTGTCCGTGCTGAGATTATATGTACACGAGTTTTAGGTCCATGCTTTTAGCCTGAGGGCGCACGTGATAATTATGAGAGTCTGGAGTGGTTTTGTGATTTGTGTTTTTGTTCGGATTCCACGTACTGTGGGATATTGCTCATTTTGATGTTGAAGTGAAGTGTTGTTGAACTGGATTGTTTTGTAGCCTCAATAAATTCGAAATTACGGGTTGATGGGGAGATTATGTTACGCCTTTTATATTTCACGTGTAATAATATCGTACCTTAATGTCTTGTTAATTATTTTCGTCTTTGAAGCTGTAAGGTAAGTATTCGTTTTGTAACAATGAATTGTATTAATTTTGTGCGCGTTATGGCCCGTTTTCTTGCTATTAGAGCAGTGAAGCCACGTCAGTATTTCAATCTTTCATTAGTGACGGTGGATTAAGACTTTAGGTTTTTCATGAGTAATCACCTCATACTCAATGTAAGCCGAGTTCTAGGGCACTAACAGGACCATCACCAACAATTTTCACCCATAAATGGTTCATCCTAATCTTAAGCACCATTTGTATTGCACTCGTTCATTTCACCGTTATCCAACTTACTTATTTGTTAGTTGTACTGGCGTATAAGTAACAAGTATTCACCCATCACAATATATTTTTCTATTTGATACATTAATATTGCTGTTTGTTACTATTGTTACCACGATTTCTGTGGTCCAGAGAGGTGATAAAGCGTGAGGGGTAAATGGTTGGACAAACCATAAACCAAAATGTAAATATTACTAATGAAAGAACAATGAAAATGTTTATTTCCCTTCTTTTCCTCTCCGGTTACTTCGAACAACAACAACAAAGGAACGTTTAGCCTAAAGAGCATAGAAACTCGAAAATTTACAATAAAGGAGCTCGTAAGATTAGAAAACCTTACAACAGTGGAAATTTGCAATAGTGCAGTTCATAAGCTCAGTATGTTGACAATATAGGGGAGGAGAACTCCCATCTCGAATGAAAAAGTCAATGACTTCCGAACCTAGGTCTTATAAAGTTACGCTTTGTGAAAATAGACTATCCTGTACAAATCTGGGGGAAATATAGAGTTAAGACTGTTCAGGAAAAGAAGCCGTAGCTTCTAGGACACATTCATATAGGACGAGTCTGGAACCCCGAAGCTCAAGTTACAAACCGTTTTAATAAATGCCCTTTATCGGGCCTGTAGACTACATTATGTTAAACATCTAATACCACATACGCTTGAAGTAGGAAAATCATTTTGCTTCAAAATTTAGTAATAGCTTCGCTGCCCTTATCTTATGAGGGAGACACTCGAGAAAGGATCGAAAGATCCCGAAATAAACAGAGGTCGAAGCTCACGCTACACGGCCATGGATAGGGAAAAAGCAAAGAAACGTTACACTAGAAGGCCGAGAACAAAATGGGAATGGAGTCTGAAACACTTTAGCCCTCCAAATGCTTAGTTCAAGGAAAGCACATAACTGGGCATAAGGCAGTATGGCGCAGAGACTAAGCCGTACTACAAGATAACTAAGGGGAAAACCTTTAAATACGAAAACAGGAAGATAAAAAGTCACCAAAAATGAAATATGAAGAAGGGAAACGAGGGTATACACTAGTGCGTCCTTACATTTATCTAATCCCCATTGGGGAAGGAATGTTAAAATCCAAATACTACCTAGGGAAACCTACATGTAAATTAAGGCGAAAGAGAAAACCCAACAAAAAGTTAAAAAGCACCGGATGAGATAACCATTATATTCTAAGGGGAGCGTTGTAATCTTCCCTTTTTCACACGCAGAAAGTTAACATAATTAAAATTCTGCCATACCTTGGTTATGCCAACTTCTCAAACCACCCCTTGCTCCAGAATCAACCGAGGGAGATGTCCTCAATCTTTAATCACGTATGACACTTAAATATACACAGCAGCAAGGCCACTTGGATCAAAACTCACAGCTTTTAGGGGCAGATGGTTCCAGAATAAATTATGAGTTTTAATATATGATTGGATGAACAGATTTTTATATTATGCCTTATTATTGACAGATAATTTAATAACGGTGCTGATAACTCTAAACTGTTAAATAAACAATTGAATATTGATTAAGTTACCCAACTTCCAAATATAAACATGCTAGCTAATAGTTGTAGTCTCTCGACACAAAGTAGCACTAGAAAGTTGATGCTAGAGACATCTGATCCCAAAAGGTAAAACTTCTATATTATAAGATTTTTCAGTTAGTTCTGAATAGAAAACAGTCGGAGATACGGCGGCAGTTTAAACATACACAACATGCACAATTATTATTGACATCACTATTGCCGTTATTATTATAATTCCTATTCTAATTATAAACAGGCATGCAAAATAAAAGAAATCCATTAACGAATACCCATATTAGTTCAGAAACAAGAAAGGCTTTTGCAAAATCCTTTGTCTGTAGTGTACTGCTTTACGGTTTTGACAGCTGGACTATTGGAAAATAAGAAAGAGATTCATTGGAGGTAACTGAAATGTGGATTAGGAGAAAAATGACGAGGACATGCTGGACTGGAGAAAAAGACGAATCGAGATGTTCTAAGGAAATCAATGAACAACGGAGACTGATAAAGGATATGAAAAGGAGGAAGATAAATCTAGTAGGTCATATTCTGAGACATAATTACTTCCTTGTAAATGTATTTGAAGGAAAAACACTACAAAAGAAAGGAAGAGGAGGACCAAGGAAGACATACTTCGAGGATGTGAGAAATTTGATGGTATGTAAAAATTACAAGGAGGTGAAGAGAGCAACAGAATAGAGAGGAGAATGGTTGCAGAGACAGGGTTTAGCTTTTACTGTATGATGATGATGATTCTAATTAGCATTATTCATACCAATAATAGTGTCAACAATAATATTACATATATATTATTACACCATATTGGACTTTCAATACTAATATTAATTTTCATATTATTATTTATTATTATTATTATTATTATTATTATTATTTTTATTATTATTAGCTTCCGATCATTGACACAATATCGTTATTAACATTTATCCCGTTTAACTCTGTTTACTCAGTCATGATTTATATTCTATATACATGCAGTTTCTCCTTATTGTTCGTACCGTACTAGGGTGCGATCACATCCACACTCCATAATTCTATCTTAATTCACGTATGTCCCACGGTCCGATAATTTCATATGTACAGTCACCCGGACGCTCATCTTTTCTCTACTTATATCGTAGATTCTTTGTTTCCTTCGTAGTTTCTCTATGACTCTCATAGCTCTCATAACTCATAACTCATGGTGCGAGAATACTTCTCTCTTACACAAATCAATATTATTCGAGCATTATTCGTAAATGTCAAGACTGACTCTATTCCCTCAACGATACAGTACGATCTACCTTATAATCAACAGTCTGTTATTCTATTGACTTTGTAACACTTGACTTGTTTCTCTGAGGTTAATCTGCACGACTGGCCGTATGGTGTGACTTTATATCCCCACAAATTTTTAATAATCGTGAATATGAGATTATTATCCCGCGGTCCAAAAACACAATTTAAACAACGAATTGAGATCACTTTTAGAAGGCATTGCATCCGGCGGCAGAGTTCTGACATACCAATTAGCACACACAACACACACAACTTTGGAAACTGGGCTCCTGGATCGAAAATGACAGTAATGATTCCTTATCGCATTTATGTTTAAACAAAGAAAACAATCTCTATCACTGTTTATGTTTAGATTTCGTATTTAATTCCCGATAGTTGAAGCTATTGACAGCCACTGGCAAAATCTCGGCTTGTCATTTACATTAATTATTAATAGAAACAACCTTCCACACGTCCAACGCATATTTAAATTCACTGGCAATTTCATACCACTGGACTTAACATAACAGCATGCCTAATTTCAAACAATAAGAATGATAAATATATTCCCGTCAAAAGCGGTCTTGCAAATATGCAAATATACAATCAGCACACAGATGAGTTTGATCCTGATGATTCTTCAAGTGACGGCCATGATACCCTTATACACAGCAAGTAAACAAACTGCGAAACCCAAATTAAACTATATAGAACAAATTATTAATTAATATTTCAACCCATTATTTACATTTTAATATCTTATGTAACTCCGTCTTACATAAACCTAAATCATGTAAATGAAAGCGGCCCGTGGGCTCCAATCAAGTGACCATAATTAATAACTCGATGGCAAGTCTACAATATCATAATATTTGGTTACTGATCGTGTTTTCGTGGTGCTAAACAGACGAGGGACCAAAGCCCCGATCCGAATAGCAAACCATGGCGCCGGTATCCACAACAAGGAGATGTATTAGTCCAAGGCGCACTTTCAACACACACATATTAACTTAACACATATACAAAACTAGCAGTTCCCGTGGCTTTGCTCGCCTGGATTTCGTAATTTGATAAAAGTAATCGTTCTTCGCTACTGCACTAAGACATTATTTGAAAACACCTATAGCATAAAACTTACCGAAAAATTTAGTTTCATTAAC
Organism: Anabrus simplex; assembly: GCF_040414725.1. NCBI lineage: Eukaryota > Metazoa > Arthropoda > Insecta > Orthoptera > Tettigoniidae > Anabrus > Anabrus simplex. Next base: position 386,076,265 of record NC_090266.1, on the reverse strand, counting down.
CCCCAGAAACTCTTTTTTAAACAACGTTTGTGGAATGATTGCCTTTTGGGGCTAACATGATCATGCGACAGAGTGTCATGTCTCCGAAATGACGCGTTCCACCATTCGGGTACAAAGAGCGAACGGTTCGAACCTCCGCCAAATACAAGAGAAATGCAAAAGGACGTGTAGTATATATAAAAATAAGAGCTTAACTACAAGAATTACAGAGGTATCATAGTGAAACGAAAGACCAGTGAACTAACAGTGATCAGTGTTCAGTGTAATAAGAAAAGGTAAAGTGAGAGTAATTTAATACATATACGAAACCCCGAAAAGGCAATGCAGTACACTGACGGCTTAGAGTGGAGCCAAGGCATGACGAAATAATAGGAAACACCATAGCTGTGCCAGCTTATCGCTGGTATGTAGGCCTAAATATTCAAATATCGGGAATTAGGTGCTTCAATGGCGCATGTAGGCAATAGAAATATCCGTTGTTCTTAATCATTCGAGAACACGTTTGTGGTGACATCCTTTCCTGGTAAGGGAAATGGATAGCTAATAAGGAAGGGCCAACTCAGATTCACGAGCAGGGCGAGGTCCGTTATCAAGTAGTTGGTTCTGGAAAATAAGAAGTTATTTAAGGAGGTGTAGAAGGCGAACTCGAGGAAGTTAGTCTAAAGAATTCACGGGAGAAGGTCCGGAGAGGGGGCAAGGGAGTTTGCCAGAAGTACTCGCGTGAGTTGGTATTGGGAAACCACGGAAAGGGCCTGTCTAACTAATTGGCAGTGGAAGTCTAGGATGGAAGTCCAGCTTCATTGGGACTCAGTAGAGTGAGAAAGGGAGCGAAGTGTAACTCTAACGAGTTAATTCATAGAGTTAATTGAGAAGAGTAGCTGTGTCAGTTCGACCGGGAAGAAAGCCTAGGACAGAGGCGCGAAGAACGTTATTAGCGGAAGTATACCTGAGCCGTACCCTGCCGGCCCATAATAATAATTGGAATATTATTTGACCAAATATGTGAAATTTATTCATAAAAGTTACAGTCTAACATGTTAAAGCATCGTATCCCAAGATAGTTGATACCGGATGTTGAGCAAGACAGTAAGTCGATGGATGTTGCTTCATATTTCAGTATGACCGTGAGAAAGGATAGCGTACCCAAGCGCTGGCAAGGATCGACACGTGTATTAGATGCTGACTAAGCAAGATATTTCAGCCAATGGGAACTTAAGGATTTGGCAAAACCTGAAGGCTACACCGCGCCAAATCTTAATTCCAGGATGACCAACGTGCTCTGTGGATAAAGTCAGTTTCTGTAGGAGATCGGTTTTCCACAGTTTCTGAAGTCAGATATATTTGGAAATGTATTATAAAAATTGGTGGAAGGGATTTGCTAGTGTTTGAGCTGTGTTTCGTAAATATATCACAATGAGTATTGTGTCATCATATATGACGAACTCTCTGATTGGTGGTTGGTTCAGACACCCGGGAACCCCAACATTATTGGCGTCACCGAAGCCTCCTCAGTAACCCTTAGCTCTGGAGAGCGTCATTCCGTAGTAAAAATTTGAACAGTGCGGATGCACCAACTCTGTATTTCCGTAGTAAAAATTTGAACAGTGCGGATGCACCAACTCTGTATCTCTGTAGTAAAGTTTGAACAGTGCGGATGCACCAACTCTGTATCTCTGTGGTAAATATTTGAACAGTGCGGATGCATTAACTCTGTGACTGGTGATCGTGATTAACGTGGTGTTATTCCAGTAATAGTAACTGGTTCTCATTGATACTTTAAATTGTGCTGTCGCAATATTTTACTGTACTTGAGAAAATGAAACAGTATAATTTTGGCAGAGTTTACTGTCAATTGATAAAGACGGTGTTTAGTGACCGCTGAGTAACAAGTGTAGTGGAAACGTGCTATTGTTTCACTATTTCGCGACGGGCGCGTATTCGCGTGGAACTTCCGTACCGAACCGTGGGCTGCTTTTTAAACTGTATTTTTACCCTTTAAGTGAAGTGTGTAATATATATGTGAATCAGTGTGTTTAGCTGATCTGGTAAAGAGAAGGGTATTTCGGCTCGCAGCATTAAGCAGCGAAGAGATTATCAACTATAGTCTTCTGTGTTCCAGTGGATTATTTTCCAGCAAGATGATGGATACGCCTGCAGAGGAAAGAAGTGCATTCACACATGTTAATGCTGTGATTTACATGGAGTAGATCCCTAAATCAGTGGGGATGTAAGCTGCTATCCTGGTATCCCGAGAGTCATGTAAAGTAAGGCGCATGTGATATTTATGGCATGATATGTAAGTTATGTTAAGGTACTAGGGCAGTGTAGATGGAATTTTTTTATTTTCATGTAAAGTAAGCCTGACGGCATGTGTTTGTTTAATTTTGTTACTATGATAGATTCGGATACGAGAATAATGCATGTTTATTTTATTTTCATTTTGCTTTATGAGTAGATGTTTGGGAAAATGAGGGATTGTTAGGATCAGTTGTTGTTTATTTGTGTATATTACTTAGCGTAGGATATTCCGAGTTTTCCTTATATATATGCTAGAAGGGCTAGATCGACAGGTTCATTTTTGTATTACGTCAAACACGTATTAGTTCATTTTATTTCGGTTATTCAGAGAGACAGGTATAGCTATTTTGCATGATGCATGGTTTTACAGAAGCTGCCAGGAGGAGCTGCAGAACGTCGTTGTTAAAATAAGATCTTTGAAGTTAAGTTGGATTCTGTTTGCCTGATGGTCTGCCAAGGACTCGAACTGTGTCTCATTATGTGGAAAGGCCAGTGGGATTCATGAGGAATTGAGATAAAAATTGCATGCTGAATTATAATGTATTGGTGCAGACTGATTGTATGCCTGACAAGATAAAGAGTATTGTGCAGATGTGTGTGCCTGCCTAGTGTCTTCTGAGTGTTTATTGTGATCAGAATGGACAGTGTTAATTCCAGACTATTGAGTCTGATGTTGTTAAATGGCCCAAGCATGCTAAGAAGGAATGAATATACGTGAGTTTCCGTGTAGTTGATGAAAGGCGTTATCTCATGGCAAGCTGATTCCTGGCCTGTGTTTATCTGTACGTGTGAAAGAGACAGTATTTCCTTGTGGCGGCCTCGGGAGACAAAATCCAATCTTTAGCATAGTGGAGTTCAATATTTCTTTACAGCTCGTAATCTACCCGGAAGTACATGACGGATGACCGCGCTGTTGAGCGCTTAAACGCAGCAGAAGGAGGCAATGTTGCCCATTGCTTTCTTCATGATATCAAGGGTTATTTATATGCTTTTCCCTTACAGGATGATGTTTTACATTATTATTTGTGATTGTATACCTTGTCTCGTTGTTTTTAAAGGGAACAGCCCGTGTGCTGAAGTATTGTTGGTTTATCTAGTTCTGTCTAGATCTTTTGCAGTGAACCGGGATTCACATTAGAATCAGTGTAGCATTTAAGACTTTACTCGATATCCGATGTATATATATGTTTAGTTTGATTATTTGAATTGTTGTAAATATAGTGTAGGATTTGCCCCTAGTATTTTGCATAAATTACATAGCGTCCATTGCGCCTTAATTATTTTTCTTTCCGTCGTAATTTTTCTTTATTATGTAACTTTTATTTTACGGAAATAGTTTGTCGACTCTCGGGATTAACTTAACTTTGAAACCGTATCGTTGGGATGCGATAGTGTGAAACTCCATACGGAAATACCACATGGCAGTGTTTGCGTACACTTGTTGCCATACAACATAAACATTGGACTATAAGAAGAAATCCAGTCTTGATTTATATATATGTTCTTTGTTGAACTTGTTTTTAATGTCAAATTTGTGTAATCATTTAATTAACGTTTTTAATTTCGACTTATTTCTATATTTTGAGTTCATTTTTTTACAAATTATTACTTTTTCTTGATTCAATTATTTTCATGTGATTTGATCGCGGATATTTATTAATAAATCCATCTTACCCCCTATGATTGTTTCTCATTCGTGTTATACCTCCATTTCCTGTCATTGATTGCTATTTTAGTGTAGAACTTCGACTTTTTATCCTGACACAATCGACAACCAACCCACACTCTGCCCAACCCTGAGTTAGTCGGATGTTCATACAGGAATGGAGGCATCGTCCTAGAGGGTATTTACCCCTGGGTACGGTACATACCTTTAACATAATAGCCTGAAGTCCTATTCAAACACACGTTCGATTGGGAGAACTTAAGAGGACTACTAAGCCATCTAGTTCAACGAAGTTGTTCAGAAGCCAGCCCAAGAGTATCCAATACGGAGAGGTGAAGACAGCCCATTACAGGGGAGAGCAACGTCGTATGCGAAGGTGGTTCGCGAGGCAGGTTGAGAACTTTTAAGTAGAACTGCATTTCTTTGATAGGTTGGTGAGACTTGACGTGCTAAAGAAGTTCGAGTACCAACCTAACAAGAAACAAGCAAGAAGAGAGAAGACAATGCTTTCTGAAGTTAATTCTTTACCGTAATAGACAATCTTAAAAGAAGTAAACCAAAGACTCTTTAGGTAACTCATTGATGTGTACTAGAGGTAGGGAGTTCCCTCCATTGAAAAGAGTATATTTGTGTATAATTTTACATATTGAATAAGCCTGTATCATTCATTTTGGTTGTTTCAGTATAAGTTAACAATAGGCCATCTGACTGGTGTACTAAGTTATTGTTACCGGTCTTGCTTTCCAACCCAGAGTCCCTAGCCTGTCCCGTGCATAGGATACGACAGGTGGACTGAAAAATTTTGTGTCGGGTGTTTAGGGGTGTTCTAGTGGTGTTTTACAGTGTTTCTGAGTGGTGTTTAGGAGTATTCAGTGGTGTTAGGCTGAAAATTGATTCTATAATTTGCGGTTTCAGAGGTCTTACACACTATTGTTCAAGGTAAAGACACTGCACAAGGAGAGGAAGAATATACTACCGTAGTCGCACTATAATGTAACCAGTATCAGTAAACGAGTTCGACTCCAGTTCTGGAGTCCTGTGGACATCAGTAATGTGAGTTGAATTTATTTTATAATCGAAGGGACTTCTCGTTCCGCCAGCCCCGCCCCTAGCAATGTAGTTGATGAGCATGAGAATGTAATAGTGCATGCTGAGCAGCATTTATCAGTGACTTAGGCTTTACGGTTAGGAGGTACAGAGTTTGACGGTTCACAGCCAGCTAGACTAAAGTAGTTCCGTGAAAATGTGGAAACCGCATTAGAGTTAGTGAGACCAAATAAACACGACTTATTTTATAAATTAATTTTAACGAAAATCACCAAAGATGCGCGCAGTAAACTGTTAGTGGGACTCGACGGGCGAACGTGGGTCAAAATTAAGGTTGCTCTAGAGGAGTACTACAGCGAAAAACGAACGGTAGATTTTTACGCATGCCAGTCATTTGCGGCCAGGCAATATGCAGGGGAAACCGTGTCCCAGTGAGCACATAGGATTGATGATATTGGAACGAACCTGCCTGATACAGCGGTCCAAGACGAGGTCCCGGTAGCAAGAGAACATTAAGAACCTCTTATCTGAAAACTGATCAAGGCCAGCTTTGTGCAGGGTTTGCGAGACGAAAGAATACAGAGTTTAATTAAGAGCAGGAATGCACAAAACCTCGAACAAGCAATAGACATTGCCAGAGAGGAAGAGACGGGGATCGTATCCAGTACGGCGAAGTAGCAGATAATAGGCTCTACCCGACCAGTAAGTCATTACAGACTGACTCAGAGAAATAGGAAGCCCCTGCAATCGTCTAGACCACCGAAACTTAAGCCTTAAAAGCCCACTGTCAGAATATTGTGTTACAATTGCAATCGTGAGGGACACATAGCTCATGAATGTAGAGGTACGAAAGCCAGAGAAAAGGACCCTCCGGTGTGTAGACACTGTAAGAAGACCGTTACACAGCCGAAAAATATAGAGCTAGACAGGCGACAAAAAGCCCAAGTGAGTCACATGAGATAAAAGTTGGCGCAGTGATCCGATGTTACAATTGAACAAAAGTGTTCATAATCAATCCGAATGCTGGGAAGTGCAACGCCAGCTTGAAGAACGAGAATGTTTTATATATAGTCGTAAGGGCCATTTGCAGGGAGACCGATGGCTTAGAAGTAGGCAAGCCACACCTGTTCGGTCAAAGGAGGGCAACCGGAAAGCTTGGTGAAACAGGTCGCCTAATGGAAACTGGGCACAGGCTCAGAGGAGAAAGAACCCTTTAAAAGGAGCTTTAAACGAACTGGGGACCGTAGGCTTGGGCAGCCATACCGGTCCCGCAGAATGACTAGCCAACAGGAAAGAGAAATAAACACGGCACATGATGAGTCGCTGAACATATGTATACCGAATAAGAGTGAAAAATGTAAGTGTGGTTATGCAGGAACCCGTGCGCCGTCATATGAGGAACAGGGTCGCGCAGAATATTATCGCACATGTTCGATACTAGTGTAAGCAAAGGAGCGAAAAGAGGTGTTCAGACTTTTGATTGACACAGGAGCTGATGTGAACCTCCTAAGGAAACGGAGTGTACCCAAGAGACAAAATTATTATCTTAAGCCGAAAATAGAGCTCCCGGGAGTTACGGAACGTACTTCCCGCACCATAGGGCGTGTCACCCCCTACAAATAGGTGATTACGTACCAAACTTTCACTTATTGGGGTAAGAGTTGATGGATTAATAGGAAGAGACTTATTACAGGACAGTACAATCAATTTCAAGAAGGATATGTAGAAATATTTGAGCAGATAATCCCCATGGGACTGAGTGTCCGTGAAGCGTGTCAAGTACGTGTGTCGAACGGCAAAGGCCGATTGAAATAGAGGGAACAGTAGAAATTGGAGTGAGGCGCTCAAAGAACCTACTACGATTCCTGCAAGACACGGGAAGCGAAGTGTTCCTCTCGAAAGAACAGTTGGTAATCCCAGATGTTATGATTGTGCAAAAATCCGCCCCAAAGTTCAGAGACATAAGCACTGAGAAAATCCGAACTAATGGCACGGGAAAACTTCAGGTAGGGGAGTCAAATGCCGATTTTCATGTAGTAAGCAAGGTACTGCCCCTCAAATGCGACGGCATAATAGGGCGGATTTCACTGAATGGCAGCATATTACATTTTACAGAGGGTTATGTTCTACTGAAAGGAGATGAATATTATGTAGCGAAGAAAACCCCTCAGGTCTGTACGATCAGTCCCCAACCGACGACAGAGACTATCATAGCAGTAAATGCAGACAAGGCGCAGGCAGAAAGTGTGACTGACAAGAAAGAAATACTTCCAGGGGTGTACATTGCGAGTTGTGTGACACGAGCGTCCAACCGCCGAGCCCTAGTCAGTGTATTGAATTCTCAAGAAACAGAGGTCACATTTGAGAGCCCACTCCTCAATATTGAGGAAGTGGAATTGAGAAAACCCTCCGAACAACCGGGAATAAAACAGTACACCAAGTGTCCCAAGTACCGCAGCGTGAGGACAAAGAATGACAGAGTAGTTACGAGCATATAATTTAACACCTAGAGATAAGGAACAGTTGTATGCCATTTGTGCGGAATATAATGACATATTCCATTTGAAAGCTGATCAGCTAACACACACCAATTTGCTGCAACACAGAATCATAGTGAGAGAGAATCAACCACCGATTAACCTGAGGACGTACAGGTTACCAGAAGCACAAAGAGGAGGTACAAATACTGGTAGACTAACTGCTAGAAGATGGGATAATCACACACAGTAGTAGTCGATGTAACGCACCTTTACTAATCATCCCAAAGAAAATGGACGCTTTTGGAAAACAGAAGTGTAGGATTTGTACTGCTTTTAGAAAGCTCAACGAGGTTACGATAGGAGCAGTCTACTTTATACCCTTAATATCAGAATTATTGGATGCCCTCTGGAAAGCCCGCTATTTTTCCACTGTGGATTTAACGTCAGGGTATCACAAAGATTTATTGAAACCGGAAGAACGCGAAAAGATGGCTTTCTCAGCCTTAGGCCGGCGCTATGAGTACGTGCGAATGCCCATGTGTTTAAAGGACGCACCTAGCAACATCGTGGTTTAATAAGTGTGAGATGACTTACCTACGTTGACGATCTTTTAATCTTTACGAACTCAGTGGAAGACCACAACCAAAAGCTCAGAAAGGAGTTCCAGAGACTTATAGAACATAATCTAAAATTGCAGTCGGATAAGTGCGAATTTCTGTGCACAGAAGTAGCATCCCTAGGTCATGTCTTGGCCAATAACGGCGTGAAACCAGATGAGCGAAAGGTAGAGGCATTGACGAATTTTCCACGGCCTACCACTACCAAACAGCTCAAGGGATTTCTGGGATTAAGTGGGTACTACCAAAGATTCACACCTGAATATAGTAAGATCGCGAAACCCTTGTATGACCTCCTGAAAAGTTAATGTTCCCTGCATATAGAAGAATAAAAAGAGACGGCTTTCTGTGCATTAAAGCAGATGATTAAAAGGAACAGCCTTTATTGTAGTACACAGACTTCACGAAAAAAGTTCATCCTAACCACGGATGCAAGCGGCGAGGTTCTTGAAGCAGTGCTCTCACAAGGAGAATTCGGGAAAGATTTACCCATAGCGTACGCAAGTAGGAAGAGCAATAAAGCTGAATATAATTATTCTGTGACAGAAAAGGAGCTCCTACTTATTTTATGGAGTGTAAAATACCTCAGGCCATACTTATTTGGACGACACTTGACTGTGGATATTTAATGTCCAAGAACCATCGTCGAGACTAATAGGATTCAGGGTGAAATTTGCAGAATACGACTTTACTATTTTGTACAAAATGGGCAAAAGCAATAAGAACGCAGATGTATTAGGCAGGATCCCCGCTGTGCCTGAGAAAGCAGTAAGGGAGGTAAATGCTGAGGAGCAAGGGGCCTCACGTACAGGTGAAAAGGAGGGGAACGCTAGCCAGAATGACCTCTAGGACGAGCAAGCAGAGAGGTTAGGGAGTTCGAACTGAACTCAGGACCACAGCTCCGTAAACGCTGAGTCAAGGGAAGCTGAGGGTGAGGAACAGAAAGGTTTATCTAGTACAGTAGTTCAGGACCTCACTGAGGAGGAGAAACTAGCCATCTTGCAAGAAGCACGCAGTTCACTTATCGGAGGACACCAGGGCATGACCCGAACACTAGCACGAATTAAAGAATATTACCAGTGACCCGGTATGGGGAAGGATATCGAGAAATTCATCCGTTCTTCCACATCCTGTCAAAATATCAAGAAAATAAGCCCAGCTGTTAAGGCCCCTATGGTCATTACGGATACTCCGAGCACGGTATTTGAATAAGTGGCAATGGACGTGGTAGGTCCCCTGCCAGAGATCGAAAATTCCAATCGTTTTATATTTACATGCCACGCCCAGCAGTCTAAGTACTTGATAGCCTGACCAATACTTAGTGAAGAGGCGGATGCTATAGCCAAGACGTTGGAATGAATATAATCTGTATTTTCGGTATACCCAGTACTATACTAAATGATATGGGCAGTAATTTTATGAGTCAAACTTTCAAGAAATTATGTAAAATTTTAAAGATAGAAGAGATGCATACGACAGCCTTCCGCCCAAAATCTAATGGAAGTATACATTGGGCACATCGTACAGTAGAGTACCTCCGACATTATATATGTACAGACCAAAACGATTGGGACAAGTACCTCCCCACAGCCACTTTTCGTGTACAACACGACTCACTTTAGTAACAAAGTAATTACACCTTAAGAGCTAATGGTAGATTCAATTATTGAATTGAGAAGTGTCTGTTCCAAAAGCGTTATTTCCACCTTGAGAAATTCGTGAAAAAACGCAAGAAGACGTGTAACTAGAAGAACATCGAACGTAACCATGATCGAGTACGGTACTACTTTTAAGTAATTACATCATTTCTGTCTGGATTGCTCATGCTATTCGATATTATTCAGCAACTGAAATGTATATGGACGAAATATTAAAGCATTTTTATTTTTGCCTGGAAATAAAACCTTTTGAACAGATAGTCTTCAATTAGAACCCGGTAATTATTTATCAGGAGATAACGTTAATTAGTTGTTTCACGATATTGTCTCCAGTGAAACATGTCTTAGGCCGCAAAATGTTTTTCCTTTTCATTGGAGCTTGGACCTTTGGACTCAGTTTAACCGGCTAATCGTCCGCACATAGAGAGGAAATGACAAAACATTATTTAGTCATGCGTTGTATATGGGTTTATCATTACGGCTTCAGCAGTATTAAATATAAAATAATTTCTAGTGGTCCGCTGTCTCTAACGTAATTTATTTCGCCAACATTTGATATATTTATCCGTTTTACGTCAACCCGAAATCATGTTGGTTTGTTTGTTCCACCACCGCGGGTAAACGGATGAGTAGAACTGAACCAAACTTCATAATTAGAGCCTGCCCATCCAGGTTTTGATATGCATATCATTTAAAATTACTGAATAGACTGGGGGTTTATAGGAAGACAAGAAGAGTGTTTTTTTTCGTTTTCTCTCATACTATTGATTATGTATAACTTCATATTCGGAATCTGCTCACCAGGAAGCATGATACGATATGCATATCCTTTAAAAATCACCTAACAGACTGGGGTTTTGACAAATGTCCATTTTCTCTTACACTATTGATTATATTTGACCAAATTTCATATTAAGGATGTACTCATCCAGAATCAGGTTTCGATATGCATATTATTGAAAAATCACTGAACAGACTGGGGGTTTATAGGATAGACCAGACGACAAATCATTTTTTTTTTAAATTTTCTCTTACACTATTCATTATATCTCGACCAAAATTCATTTTTAGGGTCAACTCAACCAGGAGCAGGATGCGATATCCATATCGTATAAAAGCACTGAAAAGACTGAGGGTTTATACTGCACCTGTTCCGGGTATTGCAGGATGCTGATAATGAGACTTAATTTCACAAATAAATATTTGGATGGAAATCTACTGGATGAAGAACTTCGGAATCATTCCCGAGGATCGAAGTCCTATCCTCCCTCCTTTCACTGTCACAGCCTCTACGCTCAGGAACATACGGGTCAATGGTCTGTTCACGAGTAAGTGGACACTTAATATCAACATACTTAAATTCGGGTGCCCTATAACAAAAGAGGAATACACTATCCTATGGAATAGGAAGAATGTTTGTTCACAATTCTAAACATAAATTTAATAAAACTGGTAGTCACATTAAAATCTAACATACGAGAAGATGCCATATTATTAAACACAGAAAAAAATCAATTCTATGGGATATGCCGTTAATATCCATGTCAGTCTTTCTCATTTTCTTAACATCATTTCGGCATTCACAGACCTGCTCATTAACACTTCATAATCAATAGGGATATATCCCTTTACTTAGTACCGGTACCTCTGTTATCCGTTACACTGCTACCTAACAACACGTAAATTATACACACAGAGAAGGCATGTCTCATGATGAAAACAATACTACCTGAAAAATCATGGTTTTGAGATATTTGTATAAGATACAATTTCGCATACTTCCATAACCATGAAAATCACGCCGTCGCTCGACGCAAATAAGGTCGACTTGACTACATTAATTATATATCACATTATCGCATACACGCGTTTCTCCGGGGTACTATCTTATTGTACAATTTTCAAAGCGGAACATACAACACTGGTATCCTGAAAGTCACCATAAACCACCCTACAATGATATAATTCATAAAATATAAACATATGTAGAATGAGCAATTACATGTAAATACATCAACATACCACATAATTCACACACTTTAATGCATTCTGAAATTGTGACCATTTGCTGGCCTCCTGCTGTTGGTCCAAGGCCGTCGATACCACACGGCATCAAACCCGCGTTAGTTCGAACTCGAAGTGCAGCTGAAATCACTATTCCGACCTCATTTGTGTATAAAATTGGCTGGATTAGTTCATCTATCGGATCATGGAACATACAACGCTGATAGTAATGAATGGCACGTGAATGATGAAGATAGTGCGAAGGTGTGGGAGATTTCTTATGTGAATATTACGAACATTGACAGACAAAGGGACCAACCGCTTAGGCATAGCATTCCTTTCCCTTTGAAGACTATATATTTTTCTCTAAAAAGCAGCCTGTCCTCGCCAGTTCGGAGAATAAATTCACCTCGTTGCCAGACATACTACGTATTTCTCTTTTCAATTCTCTCGCCTTTCTCCAGGCAAATAATCATCCCTGGCTACCTTCAAACATCATTTCATCCATGTTTCGAGAACATTCAGCCTTTTTCATTTCATCACAATGATTATCATTATTATCATTATTTTCCAATCTGTCATTTTAAACATTTTCACACATACCGTTTCACCATACACTTCACACACGTGTATCACAAACCCACGTCATTTACGCATTAAGATGACCAAGCCGACAGGTAATTTAATAGCATAGTGTTCGGCCGTGTAACTATATAAGTCACTTAGTAGACCTCGAACCATTATCACCTTCTTCGAGTCATCATCATCCATAAGATTTAAAGGGGAATAGTTGGACAAATGCATTAAGTCGTGAGCCTTAAAATAATATATATTTGGAAATTTATGAAGACCCATCCCAACAAACGAAACCCGTAATGGATTTTGAAGACTGTTGAAATATGAATCCCACCCTTAAACATGCTTCAATCAAGCACAAAACACTATGGGGCCTGATATACTAATTCATGCAAAAATCCCCGGAATAAATTCGTGATTATCCATAATCACAGATGAAACATATACAATCAAACTTAGAAAAAACTTTACCCCATCGAAACACGCATAATGCGTCACCTACACATTATCAAATTACATGCTGGAAAATTCTATATTTACACAGTAGAGTTACTGCAACACTTATAATTTGCATGCTTAGGAATATGGAATGTACTCAACAGTTTCTGCGTACAACCGCGCCGTCATCAGAGGATACACATATTGGTTTAGGTTTCCATCACTGACGCCTCGTTAGCTGAGAGACCCAGGTTCATCTTCTTCGGAGTCGTGTCTATGGTGTCTTCATCTGCAATCACCTACGGTTGGAAGTTCTGGATTGTCCCTGAAGGAAAATTGCAGGCACAATAGCGCGTTCTGGTAGGAAATAATCCAACAGTGCAAGCACAATGGCGTGCTCTGGTAGATAAGAATCCTGGATTCGACGAGCACTCACACACATATGAACAAATGCGAAAATGGTTATAGAAAGTACTGTTTATATGCCTTCAAATAACATAATATGGATAGACCCACTCGTAAGCTCGAATGGACTACACGAGTAGCGGTTGCAGTCCTTGGAGTTCGCTACTTATTTCCCTTTATTGCAACATAACGCAATTACTGACGCTTCTTAGTCTTATGTGACCGTCAAATCTCCAATTATACGGCGCTTCCTGGCTAGTCTAACACCTTCTACTGGTTAGAATGACGTCTCATATTACTGCTCATGTCTTAATTACGGCAAAATAATTACTCGTATAATATGGTCAACAACTAACTACGTCTCGGCGATCATTGGAATTTTACCCGTTCCTTGAAATTTATACGTGTGAGCCGACACTGATTTTACTAGTCAGCATTCCCTTTAATATTTATTGGGATTAGAAGCACATATATCCGCACACCACAATTATTATTTCACACCGGAAAAATGTGAACGTATTATAAACATGCATCGGTCCGACATGAAATAGACCTCTGTCTAACACAATTATTTAAATACTGAATAATTCAGAATATGCTTGAGTGGCACTGAATCACAATGAATGAGCTACACTGGTTCACAATGAATGAGTGAAGAATGGATACTAAGGGCTCGTCTGCGTTTCTTCTATAGTAAATCCGGGTCGCCGAGTGGGGAGAGTTTAAGATCCTCCCCCAGGTGCAAATCACTCCGTTAGTAATTATCCTTCAGAGTCGTATGAATATTCATTTTGTAAATCTTGAAATCTCCTTCTTACTGATCTATTTTCATGTAAATCGCATCACTGAATCTCCAGTAATCTTACTGGTTTTGTCTTGGAGATTTGCACGCGAGTCATTATAAGCTGGGGACTTGCTCATTTCCGTCGAATTACGCGCGCCTAACATCTGGTTCCCACTATGTACATCTGCCTAATATGCGTCATTACCAATACGTTCATTAAGTAGTACATCTTCTGACATCATTTACAAGGTAAATTATGCTGATTCTAATGAGTCGTCACTCGTAAATTTCTAATGTTTGTACCAAAAATATTATTATTATTATTATTATTATTATTATTATTATTATTATTATTATTATTATTATTATTATTATTATTATTACTGTTGACGCGCCAATATTGTGAGCTGGCACCAGTGAATATACAGGGAAATCGCTGAGAATCCTCAGTTTTCAAGTTAAAATCCTGTAAAACTAATTCCGCCCCTTGATCAAGACGGTCTCTGCGCGTGGCGTGCTATGTCTGTCTCGCTCAATGGATAGAGACCGTAAATTTAAGGTTTCGCTGTACAGAGAGCTCTCTCCCTCTGTACACGAAATTAGAGCTTCCCCCTTCGAGCTAGCGCAACGCCGCGCGTATTCCGGACCGGGCTTAAAAAGCATGTCACAACCAAATATGTCTTAGAATAACTCGGAAAACGGCATATATTACTTGTTGGACCACACGACATGCCTATGAGCATGGTATGGAACGGTTAGAATACAAAGACCACAAGAACATTGTTTTCTATTTTCTCTTACACTATCATCCAGGAGCTGATTCGATATGCATATAATTTAAAAATCCCTGAATAGCATGGGGGTCTGCAGGACTAAAATGAAAGTTTTACAATCATATTTGTACGCTATTGAATATATATCGACCAACCTTCATATTTTGAGTCTGATCGTCCAGGAGCAGGTTTTGATAAATATATCATTTAAAAATCACTGAATAAACTGGGGTTTATAGGAAGAACAGAGTCTGAGTCTGATCGTCCAGGAGCAGGTTTTGATAAACATATCATTTAAAAATCACTGAATAGACTGGGGTTTATAGGAAGAACATAAGAGGATTTTTCAATTTCTTCTTACACTATTGGTTACATGTAATAATCTGTGGGCTGTATGTGAAAAGCCCCTTCATTTTAAATATTTCTTGTTATTTACAAGGGGCACAAGGAAAGTTTTGCAATGTGAGTGAACGCTTTAGACTTTTTAAAAATAATTTCCACCACACTCAATACACTTCTCCATCCGTCGAAACCAGTCACTGAACCAACTCTGCCCTTTTCACACTCTTGACCCCATGCTGCCAGAAGCTCCTCGTCGGATGAAAAACGCCGCCCTTTCAGTTTCATCTTCACTTCCGGGAAGAGTGCGAAGTTGTATGAGGCGAGATCAGGATTGTATGGAGGGTGATCAAGCACAATCAACCCTGATCTGGCAAGAAAATCCATTGTTACATTAGCAGGACGTGGTGGAGCATTGTCGTGATGCAAGAGGCAAGTGCTGATCCGTGAACTTGGACGGAGCTGCTTGAGAGCCTGGATTACCTGAGGCAGACAAGTCTCACTGTACCACTTCGCAGTAACTGTGCTTTCTGTTTCTAGCACTACCCGAGTCAGGTTGCCCCGTTTAGTTAAGAATACTGCACTAATCCTTTTCTTCAATGACCTTGACTTTCGCACAGTCACAGGAGTACCCTCAATTTCAAACAGCCGCACCTTGTTCTCGGATTTTGTTGGGACATCGTAATAGTAAAGCCAAGTTTAGTCACCTGTAACAATGCTATTGACGTTATGCGAAGTCCCATTTTCAAATTGTTTTACCATTTTTCGGCACCATTTCACTTGATGTGCCCTTTGTTCCTCTGAATGCGAATGGGGCACCCAGAGGGAACAAATCTTTCTAACATGGAGATGGTCGTGTAGAACTGAATGAATAGCTGGTGCAGGGATGTGCAGGGTCTCTTCTACTTGCCGATATGTCAACCGCCTCTCTTACTGTAACATTTTCCTCACAGCTTCAATGTTTTCCTCAGTCACTGATTCAGACGGTCGCCCGGAATGAGAATCGTCTTCAACCCCAAAATTTCTCTTCTGAAACTCTTTGTACCCGCAGAAAATTATTGTCCGATGTGGACAGTCTTTCTCCAGCGCAGGAGTCATTCCCTCCAGGCACTGGTCAACAGTTAATCCACGAGCAAAATTGTAGCGGATAATTGCGCGATATTCACCTTTAGACCACACTGACATCTTAATTTGCTTTCAATCCCACTGCTTGGTAACAACTGGTGTGAAGGTCGCGCCTTGCCGTCTTCTAGACCGGATTTCACCCCTCTTTTAATCCCTCACCATAACGGTGGTGTCCAGCCATCCGTTCTTGCGTATAGCAAAACTTTCCTAGTGCCCTTTTTACATAATTTCGCTTACTCTTCGACGGAGAAAAATACTATTTTATACTGGCTTCATGCTCTGCAGCAAGTGACGGACACCCTCGCACTCGTACAGTTATTTGAAGGGTCTATAATAGGAGAAAATCGGAGGATGCATAATATTTCTCTTGGCTTACAAATTAACCCCACCTAATGTAACTGAACACCGAGGAAACATAAGGTAGAACTTTCCTTCTTGGTGTCTGTCTGTGTATCTGTTTGTATATTCCTAAAATTAGGAGACGTGTGGATTTATTTCAACCAAATTACTTATTTGGAATCCACTCACGCCAGATTGTGTTATCAGGTGCATATAATGTCATGGTAATCACTTGGAGTTGGTATTTATAGGAAGATTATTCACAAATATTTTCGTTCATAGTAGGTCTATCAAAATACTGTATACAATAAATGTTCAAGAATATTTTATTTCCGTTCCTTTGTGCCTTGCACGTATTTATCGTACGACGGGTAATAACGCAGATAATTACAAAAATATGGATTTTTAGTCCAAGGCTCATGGTGTTTGTCGTGCAAGTCACTTCAGGGTGGGTAACGGGAAAAACTAAAGAGCCACTTTACTTTCGGTAGGGCAGATATTAAGTGGTTGTCATAAACATCAGAGCGCCACGGCAGGGGTCACAGGTACAATATGCAACCTGAGAACCAGGGAGAATTTCGTACAACTTCGGACCATGAACTGTACCGTACAATGATTTCGGAAATCGTTCTCATTCTCTCTCGAATTAGTTCAGCTTCATCATATTTTCGTTACTGCTCCGCGCTGTCGTAGTAAAATACAATTTTAGCACGTCGCATTAAACTTATGAATAGAGACGTGTTACTTCGCATTAATTCCTGAAGGTAACATGCAATCCACTGCAAATTCCCGTGCGAAGAAAGGGTAAAAATGCTAGTATATATATATATTTACAAGTTGCTTCACGTCGCACCGACACAGATAGACTAGGTCTTTTTATCCTTTAGGTATTTGCTCTACGTCGCACTTACACACGTAGGTCTTTTGGCGACGATGGGATAGAAAAGGGCTACGAGTGAGAAGGAAGCGGCCGTGGCCTTGATTAAGGTACAGCATTTCCCAGGTGTGAAAATAGGAAACTCTGGAGAACCATGTTTTTAATGCTTGAAAGATCTTTTGCCCCTACTTGCACCATATGTCATGAACCTGCATGTATTTGTAATTCCGGAAGTGTAAAGCGTTGAATGTGAGGAAAGGAATGTTAAGGATGACACAAATACCCAGTCTTAAGGCCAGGGATATTAATCACTTACAATTAAAAAACCCTGACCAGGCCGGGAATCGAACCCGGGGCCGCCGGGTGACAGGTGGGCGCGTTGCTTCCTACACCGCGGGGCCGGACGTGGAGAAGCATATTCAGGGCTGATGACAGTGGGGTTCGAATCTACTATCTCCCGAGTGCAAGCACACAGCCGCGCTTCCCTAACCACACAGCCAACTCGTTCGATATCATTAATATTTACGATAGTTTAAACACTAACACTTTGTTCCCACGACAGAAGGATTTTATATTTAGGCTGTTCGTGACTCCTATTCCAACGTCTACCACCGTGTAGAACATTCGCCTTACATGATGGATTGTGGAGTTTACGTCATCGATTTTTTCTACACCCGCCACTTCACCAGAGATCTGTCGTGAGGACATGACGTCCTTTGAGGCACGTAGAAAACAACGCCAAATGGCACTATCGAGGTGCAACAAAACCGGATTTCAAAAAATATTTTGCGAGGTTCACTTGGTTCTTCTTTTATTTTTTTTTAATTTTTTTTTTTTGCATAAGAAACGAACAAGTTTATATAATCAACAAACAAGGTCCTGAATAGATTGATAGGTAACCTTATAACGTACATTAACATTGACTCCATAGTGCGCGTTGATGTTAATGAAGTTAATAAATCTGGTTTGTGCAATGAAATGAGATTGAATCTACAGAAGCTAGACTAAAATATCGTCCAGGCAGAAATTCAGACGGACTCAGCTTCAGGAAGAAAGTATTTTATTACAAGTATAGATTTAGCACCTGTGTATCCGGGTATACTATTCTTTCATGAATGGAGGTAATTTTCTCCAAATATAGCCTTCTCTGTCACAATGAATATGCCGCCAGGACAAACTTTAAAGTCAGGATAAACTTCATAATACCAGCGTTTCGGACAGTTGTATGTACATTCTTTAACGGTACGCAGATTCATAGACGTTTAAGAACAACTCCAAGCTACAATAGCACTCAATATGGTTTATAAGAATATACTCTAATGCCTGTTTCTATTCCACTCGAATGCCGTATGAAATCTGGAAAGTTCAACTCTTATTCATAAGACATATTAATAGTCCATTTAGAATTTACAATTACGGTAATTTCGACTGTCGAAGACAGGCTTACGTACTAGTAAGATAATAATTGAATTGCATTCCAAGATGTCTTTCCAATCTGAACTTGAACTTTAAGTACAGGAAATAATCCAATCAAGGAGAGTATCCCATGTAATATTCAATCTTACTCATCAACTAATTTCTGCACAGTATCTAACACTTCAAATGTCCAATGCTACATATCTGCACTTCTAAGGTAGAACACGAAATGTCAAAACCTTGAATTTGCAGCAGGTTTATCTCAAATTTGGAGGTGACTGAAATCAGATTTTGTTTGAATCATGGCTGTATCCGTATACCAACTTCATTAAATAGTACACTGACTTAGCAAATATCATGGGATAGTCACCTAATAGCGTATGGGGCTGCCTCTGGCACTGCGAACTGCAGTGAGACGCCGTGGAAGTGAGTCGACAAGTCCCTGGTAGTCCTCTGGACGCAGCTGACACAAAATCGTTTGCAGAGCGGCCGCCAATGCTGGTCTGTTCGTGGGTGCAGGATCCATGGCACGGAGCCTGCGTTCCAGGACATCCCAGATATGCTCGATATCGTTCATATCGGGGCTTCTGGGTGGCCATGGCAGTCGTTGGACCTTCGCTGCATGTTCCTGGAACCATTCCCGGGCGACGTGGGAGCGATGTTGCGGCGCGTTATCATCTTGAAACACCGCAGAACCGTCTGGGCGCTCGAAGGCCAAAAATGGGTGGAGATGGTCTCCGAGCAGCTCAACATACCGCGCACCATTCAAAGTCTCTTCCAGAACAACTAGGGGGCCCATTCCATACTAGGACGGCGACACCCGCATTCAACCATTCACGATACACCCTGGACACGGTTGATCGTGTGAAGCCGAATTCCCTCACCACTTTCGAAATCGTACTTCGCATCCATCGGGCACCGACCACCATACCCCGTTCGAACGGTGTCAGCTCACGACGACGTTCCATGTTACACCTGTCACATGCACAGCCACTGCTCACAAGGTCTCCTATACAACTACCGCTGGCACAGGGGGCGTGTGGTGCGCTGACAACACACCTGCGCATCAGTGCTCCGCTATCCCATGACATTTGCTAGTCAGTGTACTCTACCGTCCTTTATGGAGGTCTCGATAATAATTCTTCACACAAAGGGAATAATTCCGTATGTTAGACATGCCGTCCTTTTCCACCGTTGGATTCATTTATAAAATGCATTTGGTGCTTGCATTTCTCGAACGTAATCGACATACTTCTTTCTACGGTCTTTGTACTCTCCATATTATTCGGCCAAGCGTTTCTCTAGTGTATCTTCATAAATCTATATATTTACTACTGTTGAACTGTACGTTACGGGATACGATTTGGAAAGTGCCTTTACACTGTATTAACACACAAATAAAATACTTCACTCGGTTTATTCTACCATGACTATTGATAAAATAGTCTATATGTTGATCTTAAACTTTATGCTAAAACTGAAAAAACCACTTTCAAAAAGAGCATAATTGTTATAAAACCAATAGCAAGTTTATAGCCTTGTATCCAGCATATTCAGGGAACTAGGTAATCACTCATTTTTCTGACTAGCAGTGTTTTCATGCTCTAATGCTTTGCCACCCGTTTTCACGTATAAGCAAGCGTTGTAGCACTCCATGCCAATAAGTGGAAGAAGACTCGGTAGTTTTTCTTCCTAATGGGACTGACGAACAATGGATCGTCGTAACAATTCGTCAGCGTGAGTGTTGGCCGTTTGTACCGTTTCGTTCGTCACATGTCAAGTGCGCTCAAATTTCCAACTTAAATTTTACCAAGGCAAAAGTGTCCCGTCCACTTAACATGAAGCCTGTTCACTTCCTTGTCCTCGGTGTGTAGTTCTTCTTGTCACTTGTCTTTCAACTACTCTTGAAAATGACTTAACGTCCTATCGGCTCATTTCGTAAATATCGAAAGATTTCTTACACCCTACACTTTGGATGAACTGGAACCATCAGAGGGCACTCTGACTGGTATTTCATTAGCTTTCCTTTGCGCTTTCAATGTAAGCATGATGTGTATTTCATTCGAGGTGCGTGTGTCCAGGCAGCAGAAACTTCTGATCGGCAATATTAACGTTGTTGCTCCAGTCGGTAGATAAAGGAAACATGAAGGCCATGTTTAGTATTCAGTAATGAACGAACGAATGAACGCTGGATGTCGTGTTCTGGTAGCACAGACTGTGAAGCAGCGAATATCCCGTAACATAAACTTATTGAAATTGACAGTAACTTGGCCGTTGCAGAATAATATAGAGCCCATGTCTAACATACTGGGTTTTCTCACCGACTAACATGTCGGAAATAGTTATTTGATAATTGTGTATTGTAAAGGCACCAGAAACATAACATATTTTGCCACCGAACGCTTTGCTTCATTCTGTGTATATTGCCATTAAAAATCTACTCCGTTCGCATTGTTTTCGATTTCTTCCTTAGTACCAAAGGTATTCATCAACGACCGCAGAAGACTGGAAGACCCGCCTGATCGTGTAAATTTTCTAGCAGTATGAGGAAAACGAAGCTTTGTATTCCTATTTATTTCGATACACGGGCACTGCGGATCTTTAAATCCTATGAGCACATAACTTGATTGGTGGATAGAACAACTCAGAATACGGGCTTCGGATTACTTCAAATATCAACGCATAACAAGGCTGGTGAATTATGTCAGTGTAATTAATAAAACCATTGATGAAGAGTTAATACAGGCGGTTTTCTGTATGCACTCTGTCCGAACATCCACGAAGCCTGCGATAACGTGGATATATCTCCTACATAAACTTGTAGCGATACAGCTACCTTAGAGATTTATTACGGCATGCATACAATGTTAGCAGAAAGAACAGTGTACACATAAAGTAGACCCAGCCTAACAGGTTCTCTCCGTGCATGTAGAGGCCTTCCTTAACAAGCTGTCTTAAGCCCAAAGTATTTTCTCCTGTATCATGTTGATTTACATGCACTCCTTATCTCACTACTACTTGAGGTTTTACAGTGTACAGATGGCTTTGAATTATATTTTTATTATTCTAGTCCGCAGTCATTCATAGAACCTTGAACAGAGGCGCGAAACTGATCATTGTGAATGGATTCTCACACCTTTGAAATCAAGGACGATATTTCACAAGAAATTGAGAAAATTTTTCCGGATCACTTAATCTTTATTCCTACGTATTTTCAATTATTCTTTCTACGATACTAATTCCTTTACTTATCGGAAGTAAGTTAGCCTGGTGTGGGCAAATCACTTGTCTTTACAATGCATCGCTTCTTGGACTTGGTAGGGACTGATTATCAGACTAGTACTGCTAAGTTACCATACATTAATAATGTTGGCGTTCGATTATGGTAATTGAATACACGATAGAGTTCTACAGTATGCGCAAGGAATGCTGAACGCTGTATTACTTTAAAAACATAGGAATATGTTTTAAGCAATATCTTCAGCTCTGGAAATTTAACAATAACAGGGACAAATGTGAAGTGTGAAGTGTCACTACCGGTTAGATACGATATGCTGGTAGAGAAACTGACAATAGGTGGCTGCAAGAACCTCAAAGCTACAAGAACAATTAAATGAACGCCATGCTTGTAGTAAATTACCACAAATGCTTCTGGGAATTAAAAGAAATTGAGTAATTTACTTCATAAGCTCTTTAAACTGGTCCGAAGTACGAAATTCGTTATATTTGCTCCTCAGATATTCACTTCTTTCTGTCTCTATCATATAGACAATATCAATGATCGGGTCTCGGCTTTCGAGAGTAAGATTGTGTAATACTTCACTTAATTTATTACTTAAACTTTCTATCCTTGCAGCCCATGCATATAGTTTTAACGAGTTATTGGCCAAGGCTATTGCGCTCAGCATCACTTGGAACAACAATAAACAAATCTCGAAACGATGAAATTCAGATATGATATACTCCCGTAAATAATTGATGAAATTAACTGTAAACACTAGTTCTTAATCTTTCGGTGTATCCAAGATGTGTAATAGGATGAATTTAGCCCGCGCATGCCAAATAACTATCGCAATTTT
Organism: Anabrus simplex; assembly: GCF_040414725.1. Taxonomy (NCBI): domain Eukaryota; kingdom Metazoa; phylum Arthropoda; class Insecta; order Orthoptera; family Tettigoniidae; genus Anabrus; species Anabrus simplex. Next base: position 386,053,344 of record NC_090266.1, on the reverse strand, counting down.
AAGCCCGTCTGCACCATATGAATCAGCTACCCCTACCAGTATTGTTTTATGCAAACCGCTATTTTATATACGTCCTGGAAACACCTGTCCTTCCAATTCGCATAGTAAACGTATTTAAACGAATATAGTTGTATTTACGACACGCACAGAAGTAGGAAGCTGTTATGCAATAATTTGTTTATTTACTTACTTTTAATTTAGGACCAGCAAGAGCAATAAATAATAGAAACAAAAAGAGCGCTCTCGAAATGATCTTATATGTAAATGAAACGTATGTAAAACATGAAGTGGACATTGCGACCGTGTTACAAATTGCATGGGCTGTAATCTACAGGAATTGTGTTGCGGTGCTGTATAGCGTAGATTGTAAGATCAAGCCGATCGCTACGGTGTGCCAGAGATATGTTCGAGTCAAGGCCAGCGATTCACTTTTATTTTCGATTTACCTAGTTCTATCGTCTCTTAATAAACGTGAAATATCCTCGTTTATTCTCATTTTCTATGAATGAAAGTGAATGTGACCCTAAGAAGGGCCGATATGTTATCAGGGTTGAAGTGGGGTAGGTGGTGGAGGTCGGGTGGCGGGGGGGGGGGGCTAACCAAAGTTCTCTAACAAATATTGGTGACGTTAGCAAGTGCTAGAAGTGATGACCTGCTTGCTTATGCACATCTGTGCACGCCAATGAATGGATATTCTAGTGTGCTGTAGCACAGCCAGTGTTATTGATCTGCAGGTTTCGGCAATGAGTTGTCGAAGACATTCAGAATTTTCGGATCCTGGTCGTAAACTCTTTGTTTCAAATGCCACCGCAGGAAGAAGTCTAATGGCGTTAAATCCGGGGACCTGGCAGGTCAAGAGACAGGTCTTCCTTGTCCTACCCAATGCGCAGCTTTGAGCTTCCATTCGGGAGATAGTGGGTTCGAACCCCACCGTCGGCAGCCCTGAAGATGGTTTTCCGTGGTTTCCTATTTTCACACTAGGCAAATGCCGGGACTGTGCCATAATTAAGTCCACGACCGCTTCCTTTCCACTCCTAGCCCTTTAACATTCTATCGTTGCCATAACTCCTATCTTTGTCGGTGTGACTTGTAAAAAACGTATCCCCACCCATTTTGCTGGATGAGTTTCATTCAGATTGTTACGGATGGCTAATGTCCAATGTGGTGGAGCATCCTGTTTAAATCACGTCGTTAAACGTTCTCCAAGTGGCACATCCTTCATCATAAGTGGGAATTCATGGCGTGGAAAATGTAAGTAGCGTGCACCTATTAAATGCCCCTCGAGAAAATGCGGTCAAATAAGGTGATCTCCCAAAATTGCGCACCATGCATTCACTCCCCATTGCACTTATTAGGCCCCTCATTCTCACCAGAGGTTAAGGTATTCTCTCGGACAGGAGGTATCGTCTGAAATACTCCTGCTATTCGTGTTTCAACACTGTGGAGTCTTTGCAGTCGGATGTCACCAGTCCGGATACCTTTGCTGATAAAGACGTGGTACCTGTAATGAATTCTCTATTGCTTCCCGATAGATGAGGATTCTGCCAACGTATTCATCCGTGAATACATGCGAACTATTAAAGGGACTTTATTCCGACCGTACAACAATGCAGTGTGTGCAGTCCATAACAGCGGTGTGTCAATAGTCACATGGCGGAAACGAATACCTATTTTTAACAATTTGCTTCACGTCGCGCCGACACAGACAGGTCTTATGGGGACTATGGGACAGGAAAGTGCTAGGAGTGGGAAACAAGCGACCATGGCTTTAATTAAGGTACAGCTCCAGCATTCACCTGGTGTGAAAACCATTTTCAGGACCGGCGATTTTGGGGTTCGAACGCACTATCCCCCGATTGCAAGCTGATGGCTAGGTGACCCAAACCACGCGGCCACTTGCTCGGTGATAATAGTTTTCAGAATAATTATTTCTCAGGATGTGCTTTAACATACGCGATGCTAGCAGAGAGATATAGACCTCATGACGATCTCACACATTTGTTGACGTACAGAACAAAATATTGGTAGGGACTCCTGATTCATCTGGTATAATCTCTGTCTCGGTCTCTCTCCGTTGTACACAACAGTAAAACAGCAAATTCAAGAGGCTAAACATACGGTAGTTTATAACAGGAAAGTTGTCCAGCAAGTTTTATTGTACAGAAAGAAGAAAACCATTTATTTTATATCGACACCTCTTGATAGTGTATGACTAGGCAAAAGTTCAACCATTACAAATGTCACATTGGGTTATGAAATGATGTTATCCCGATCGTTTTCACCGTCTTTATTGTTGCTGGTGTCTGGCTCCATGGCTAAATGGTTTGGCCTTTGGTCACTGGGGTCCAGGGTTCGATTTCCGGCAGAGTCGGTCATTTTAACCATCACTGGTTAATTTCGGTGGCACGGAGGGCTGGGTGTAGGTGTCGTCTTAATCATCATTTTATTCTCATCACGATGCGCGGGTCGCCTACGGGCGTCAATTAAAAATGACCTGCACCTGGCGAGCCGAACATGTCCTCCGATACTCCCGGCACTAAAAGCCATACGCCATTCCATTTCATTGTTGCTGGTGTTGTACTTACTGCTTCAATTTCCGCCAGCCGCTCTTGTATTTACCGTATGCGTGTAAAGAAAGAAGCTTGCGGTTTTACGTGGCTACTGGTACCAATAGCCAATTTTATGTGGAATCCAAGGCACAGAAACGTCATTCTTAAATTCAAAAATTCCACATTCATGATTCTAATCACCGAAACATAGGTTGGAAGAAAAGTGACAATGTCTCTCAGCAGTTACACAACTCTTGTGTGTGGCTGTGGGGTACTTTTTTCCCAATGATCTACATGTTACGTCTCTTAGAACAACGGTCATCATATTCGGTATTCTTTTATGACTCTCGTTAATAACATAACGACGTCTGGGGAATTATTCATATTATTAATATTTTTATTTATGAATTTATTTATATGTGCGAATAAGAGCAATTAGGACTGCGCAAAGTGCTTATAGGCGTGCATTCCCTTTCTTTGTGTCCATATTTTTTCATTCTTTTACCATGGGCTTATTTACTGTCTTCAGACCAAGTTGTTCCAGTCTTCATATTTGGGCTTTCCACTTGGCCAACCTCCCACCTGTGAATTTTGGATCTTAAGATTACCCTGGTTTGGACAACTGCTGGTGTAATTTCTGGCTGTTTCAAACCAGTTTTGATTTCACCAATAAATTTAATTGTGTATGTTTTGGCTTTACTCCTGCTTTCGTAGAATTCAACTACATGTTTTGTAAGTTTGTCTGGATGAATTCTTTTAATAGGTCCATAGAAACTTGGCCTGGCTAGCTTTGGGCCTAGAATTTTTCTTGTGAGTTTGCGTTCCTTTTCCTCAATATTTTCGATATTCTTCTTCTTCTTCTTCTTCTTCTTCTTCTTCTTCTTCTTCTTATTCTTATTCTTATTCTTATTCTTATTATTATTATTATTATTATTATTATTATTATTATTATTATTATTATTATTATTATTATTATTATTATTATTATTATTGCTGGTGGTGGCAGTGATGTTTCATCCATTACTGCATGAGATGCATCCTCTTTCACGCAACGGACTGAACTTAAGCAGCTTAGATAAGCATAGAAAAATGTCTATAAATTAATAATGTGACAGTTGAAGACTACTACAGTTATTATTTATTATTACTTGTTCATTATATCACTAACTCTCAATCAGTGACACGCTTACGCAACGTAAACAATATTGTGCATATATTTTCGCATGATTTAAAGTGATTTGACAGAATCTGGGGATATTCTTGTTGGACGAAACATGTCATTATTTGCTCAATAGTGTGTGTCTTTTTTAGGTACGTATGTGAGTTATAATAATTAGTGTTTTCGACAAGATTGAAAGCCTTAAAGTTATATTCACTAAGTCGATACTGGAAAATATGGATTCCTTCTTAACAAATCTTCAAGCCTAAGCAAATGGTACCCCACACCCATAATATACTATATCACAACCGACATTGAATTGAGGAAATCTGTTAGGAACACAGACAACTATCTGATCTGTAGTGAACTAATTATCTCCAGGTCTGAGACAGAGGAAGTGAAATCTGTCTGTAGACCAAAATGATAGAAAACCTCCTGGACGAGGAAATAATACAGAAGTACATGGATATGATTAGTGAAAAGTACGAAACAGCAGATAGTAAGAAGTTTGGGGATATAGAAAGAGAATGGGTGGCATACAGGTATGCTTGAGTAGAAACAGCAAGGTAATACGTCTTGGGAATAACTGTGTGTAAAGTTGGGGAAAAAATTAACATCTTCGTCGAATGATGAAGCTTGTAAACTTAAAAGAAAGGTGAAACCGAAATGGATCAAAACAAGGACTGATGCAGACCGGAAACTCTACTCAATTGAAAATATAAGAGCGAAACAAATAATTGTGGAATCCAAGAATAATTCATTGGAAGATTTCAGTAATTACTTGGAAACGCGAGGTCACGCGTCAGGGAAACATTCCTGGACAGTAATAAAAAGTATCAGAAAGGGAGGGAAGAAGGAAGCGAACAGTGTTTTCGGTGTGTCGGGTAAATTGTAGTAGATCGCAAGTAATCACTGGACAGGTAGCTGAAATATTTTGAAAAACTTCTCATTGTAAAAGGAAATCTTTTGTTTAACGTCGAGAACAACCAAAATCTTGAGAAGGTGGACAATGATGTAAGTGAAACCAAGCTTAAGGAAGAGGAAGTGGAAAGGATGGTAAATAATCTCCATTGTAATAAAGCAGCAGAAATAGATGAAATGAAATCTGAAATGGTGAATTATATCTGGAAGGCAATGAAGAAGTGGCTACATAAAAAATAAGATTAACATGGAATGATGGTAAGTTACTCGTACATTCTTATTTATACGCAAGGGAACTGGAAATAATTCAACAACAATTGCGGTATTCAGTAGAACAGTATACCAGGTAACGTGGTCACTGAAATTTTGAAAGGGAGGATGCGATCAGCCTTTGAGTGTAAGTTGGAAATAAACCAGTGTGATTTCAGGCCACAAAGGTGTTGCCATGGTTGGATTGTCAGTATGCGCCAGGTAATTGAAAAAAAAATGCTGTAAGAGGAATAGACAGTTGTGATGATATTTCGTAGATATAGAGAAGTCATATGACAGAGTACTGAGGGAAAAGGTACTAGCCGTAATGGGGGATTATGGGATTAATAGTAGATTATTAAAAGCAATGAAACGCATATTGACAATTGGGCTGCAGTGAAAATTGATGAGTAAATGAGTTCTTGGATAAAGGTTGTAATATTATATCAATAATTAATAAAGTAATTTACCATAATCATTAATAACCATAGCAATATAAATAAAATAATTATATATGAATAAAATAAAATACTTAATCGCCTCACGTTAAGGCGTAAATTGTAATCTGATTCATATGAGTAAATAACTGAATAAATTAATAAAATAATTAAAATAAAATAAAATAAAATAAAATAATAAGAATAATTAATCGAAATGTCCGTAGTATGGGCGCTAGAATTCAACAGAATGGATCCCTCGAATTTTGATAGAGCATGATAATTCTTTTTCTCCCAGGGCGTGTACATATAGCTGCATACTGGTACATCTGCTTCAGGCCTTACCTAACCTTCTGAAAACGACTAAATAGGTAGGAACTGCACCTAGGTCCGTCAACAACTCCACTGATTCTAAAATAACTGACTATATTCTGAATAAAATCTGTGCATGAGCACCTCATCAACACATCAAAATATACAGATAACACACCGGGCGAGTTAGCCGTGCGGTTAGGAGCGCACAGCTGTGAGCTCGCATCCGGGGACAGTGGGTTCGAACCCCACTGTCGGCGGCCCTGAATATGATTTTCAAATCAGGAAAATGTTGGGGCTGCACCTTAATTAAGCCCACTGCCCCTTCCTTCCCATTCCTAGGCCTTTCCTGTCCCATCGGCGCCATAAGACCTATCTGTGTCGGTGCGACGTAAAGCAACTAGCAAAAAAAGCAGAAAACACACTCACAAAATACGGCAGGAAGACTCCATATTTACAACAACAACAATAACAACGAAAACATGACCAAGCTACCAAGCTACTATTTGTAGTTCGTTCGTTGAAAGTTCATTACAAAACTTATATAAGTGTCTTTGTGCATCAACACAACTTGCATATTCTCAAAATTGGCACTTGTTATATCACACAGATACTGTACCTTTATAATGCTGTGTTCACTGACTCTTAAGACTTGGTTTAAAGGTACATTCACTTGAGCAACACACGCTTGTCGTTCTAAAACGTAAATTCTTAGTAGTCTAAGATATAGCACTTCATAGCTTTCACCAACATATAACAACAAGCTGCCGCAAGTGACACAATACCTAGTGCCTAAGCACTCCCCAATTGTAGGTCAGTCACGTACCGCAAACATAATAAGACCACCTTTCACCAAAGTTTGAAGTCCAGTCCAGTATCGTCTAGTGTACCAGTGTGTTCGTCGCCGTATGGTCACATGCCTATATATACCTCAGCTTCCTCCTTCCCACACGTGACAAGTCGAGATTGCTCCTGGGCAGCCATTCACGAGTAGATTCTCTTGTGAAGACCACACTCTGAACCTCTCCCGGATCACATGACAAGAACAACATCAAAGGACTCTGGGGTGTTCCGCATGAGTCATATTAACTTTCCGACTACAACGATGGATGGATGGATGGATGGATGGATGGATGGATGGATGGATGGATGGATGGATGGATGGATGGATGGATGGATGGATGGATGGATGGATGGATGGATGGATGGATGGATGGATGGATGGATGGATGGCTGGCTGGCATGCGCATTTGCTTCTACCCATCCTATCAAGTGCTCAAATTTTCTAGAACTATTGGGATTCGTACTTACGGAAACCAACAGATTCCTGCCTCAACCAACTGAGCTCTTGGAGAGGATGAGAAACGATATTGAAACAACGGATTTATTAAGTTACGTTTAGTATTGAAACTGATACAGTTCTGAACTTTCCTCTGAAGAGGGCGCTGATCAAAGCATTAATTTATTTCACTAATAAATCGCAGCACAACTACTACTATTTTTGAAACATCTATCAGATGGCGGTAGCTATCGGGTTACCCGGCGGCCATTATAAATCTGCGGTTGAAGCTGTTATCTGTTATCAGCGAGCCACTTCTTGCTTCTAAGTTAAAAGGAAAATGGAGGATATATACAAGCTAATTCAATGATTTGAATTGAATTTAAACCCGTTTGGTAAATAAAAATACGTTATATAATTGTCTACTTGATAGGTAAAAATCACCTACTTTACTTTCAACTATCATGTTTCAGCTACCTCTCTTTTTCCCGGATTTCTTGAAAAGTTGATGATGGACCTAGACCGGCATTTAAAAAAAAATATTTATTAAATTACTTTTTCTTAAATATTCGATGATTTCTTATTTTTTAATTTTATAGTAATATTAACTTTTGATATTTTCTCCTAAACATGGGTGATTTGGGGGAAATATAAGAAATTTTGGGAAAAATAAGAAAAATTATGTGTCAATGGTTAAAAGTTAATGTTGGTTCAGAGCCGGCGCGGAGGGGTATGATCCGGCTTGTTCCAGAACCCGGGGTTTATAGATAAAAAACTGATTTTTATTTCCTTTTTCTTTTATTTTTTATTTTTAGTAGAAAAATGTCTAGAATTTTGTGCAGCAGAACTAAATACCGTGATTTTTTAACTTTTGTGCAAATTGTCGAAAACTAGTCATTTTTTACTAAAATAGGTAATTTTTTATTACTTTCACTAAAATTTTTGATGAATTTTACTATTTTTTGGTTTTTATTTCATAGAACATTTGGTATATTTTTAATAAAAATGGGTGTGTTATTACTAAAAATGGGTGATTTTGTGAAAAAGTTAAGAAATTCTAAGAAAAAATATGCAAAATTGTGAAATTTGGAAAAGGTTGAAAATGCGTCAGGATCGAAGTGGTCCAGAACCCGGGGTTTGTACCTCATGAGCTCACCATTATCAGGCATAATTGCAAACATTTTTCTGAATAACTTCGAAAACATCTTCTTAATGGGCGAGCCATTCAAAAGGAATCGTACACTGGAGCAGATACGTGGATGACGTCATAAGCATATATGTTAATTAAACGAATAATGCACACCAGTTACTAAACACTCTAAATTCGTTACACTAGTTCATCAGTTTCACAGTGGAGCCAGATTTAGACATCACAATCAACAGGAATAATGACAACCTACCTAACAAAGAATACAGAAACCCACCCAGACGTCGCACACTATTGACAACGAGTCGAACCAATAATACACACAGAAAATAGCAGGACATAATACAATGGTACACAGAGTTATTTCCATACCAATGAGTACAACGTATTTCAATGAAGAGATACAAATCATTAAACAAATCGCGAGAGAAAACAACCACCCTCCAGGCAGTAGTAGATAAACTATTAAATAAACATAAGAAAAATCGCAGGGAAACCACACCACATCACAAAGAAAAATATGTGGTTCTCAACTACGTTAACAAGTACACATACAAGGAAACTAATGTTTTCAAGAAACAAGATTTAAAAGTAGCTTTTAGAACGAACAACACCCTACAGAGACGCATCAGCAAGTGCAACCTAAACAAAAAAGAACCTTTCTCAAAGTCAGGAGAATATGAACTCAACTGCCAAGAACTTAACTGCAATGCCACATATATAGGTAAAACTAAACGTAATTCCCACACAAGGTACAAAGAACACAAAAACGCCATCAGAAATAATCGGCATTCAGCCTTCGGGGAGAACATACACTACTGCACACACCATTTCACAGACATCAACACTGATCTAAACATTTGACACGTCGAAAATAAAAGTAAATCTTTGAATATGAAGGAAGAAATCGAAATTTACATCGCAAAAAATGCTAATGTAACTAAATTCATGACCATACACACTTAAAAATTTCCCCCTCTTCGCTCTACTCACATAACATCTGGACAACACTTACTGAGTAAATTAGCTTGTATCATAATAATAAAATTTAATAGTCTCTATTTCACTTCCTTACTTTATTCACTTAAAATCAAACTTTGCATTCATCCGTATTACATATATATACAATTTAACATGAAGTAGGTTAATAACCTTCTCTCCCCTCTCCTGCGTTGATAGAAGTTTCCACGGCGCTCCACTCGCTCCGCCCTACCACCCCCCCACCACCCCCACTCCATGGTACAGTATACTGGATTTTAACACACAATAGGGAAGATTCACGACTCTCCACACGGCCCCTCCCATGTTTCCCTCCCCTCTCCGCGAGCAGTGAGCTTTACCCATAACTTTCCATGACCACAGTCCTGAAATAGTGTATGGAGACAACGGACTTAGCATCGGCAGTCCAGATAAGTACGAACTTTTTTCATTATATCAATACTTGTAAATTTATTTCTTGTTATTACTGGTTCATGTTATCACTAAACTCTTTATCATTGACAAGTTTACTCATCGTAAACAATACTGTCAATATATAAGCACGTTTTAAGTGATTTGATAGAATCTGAGGATGTTCTTATAGAAGGGAACATGTCATTCTTTGTATAATAGTGTTTATTGTTACAGGTATGTTTATATTGTTATAATGTATATTGTAATTGCAGTGTGTTTGACAGACTGAAAGGTTTTTGTTACAATTAACTTAAGTCGACACTGAAATGTATGGCTTCATTCTTAACAAAAAATTTGAATTCAACATAGATAAAGCCCCATCCACATCACTCACCACTGGTGGAGGATAAAATGCATGAAAACCAATGCCAGACAGCTAAATCTGCTGTAAGGTTGTATTTATATAATAATAATAATAATAATAATAATAATAATAATAATAATAATAATAATAATAATAATAATAATAATAATAATAATAGGCGTCCCCCGCCCGGCTGAGTGGCGCAGACGGTTGAGGCGCTGGCCTTCTGACCCAATTTGGTAGGTTCGATCCCTGCTAATACCGGTGGTATTTGAAAGTGCTCAAATACGTAAGCCTCGTGTAGAGAGATATACTTGCACTTAAGAGACCTGTGGGACTAAATACCGACACTCCGACGTCTCCGAAAACCGTAGAAGTAGTTACTGGTACGTAAAGCCAATAGCATTATTTAAAAAAAGGTCCGGATCCTTGTCTGAATAGTCAGGGATTCCCGACGGAGTGGCAGACTTTAAGTGCTTCTGTTTAATTATTCTGGTTCGAAGACTGCGTGCTTATGTCTGTCTCGAAACTTTCCTCTTCATATTCACACAATACACTACACTACCAACCAGCACAGAAACACGCAATAGTGATTATACCTCTCCATACGACGTTTGCGTCAGGAAGGGCATCCGTTCCCAAAAAAGGCCAAATCCATATGTGCGACGCAGTTCGCACCCGCGAACACACAGGTGTCGTAAAAGTGGCATAATAATAATAATAATAATAATAATAATAATAATAATAATAATAATAATAATAATAATAATTCAGCTTCTTGGATAATGATCAGCGTCCTCTGTTTAGAGGGACTGGGTTCAGTTCTCAGCTGGACCGGGGATTTTAGCCGTGTCTAATTCCTTCGTCTGGCTTGGGAACTGCGGTTTGCTGTTTGTCTTCATATGCAAATAAAACACCACACTGCCAACCACCACAGAAACACGCAATAGTTAAATACATCCATTTACAAACGGTCAGGAAGGGTATAGAGCCGTGAAACTGTGCCATATCGACATATGCAACGGAGATTGTACCCGCAAACACAACAATGTGTATAAATAATGGCGGAATAATAATAATAATAATAATAATAATAATAATAATAATAATAATAATAATAATAATAATAATGGAATATGCTGGGCCTACTGTAGAATCTCAGACGGCAGAATGCTGAGTTCAGGTTCACCGGTTAGATCCCGGGCCAGTCCCGTGGTATTGACGGTGATTGATTAAGTCGGCGTCGTGTCCATAGATTCAGCAGCACTAAAATTATAGAACTCCTGAATAATAAAATTCAGCACCTCGGTGTCTCCGAAGTCAATAAAATTAAAGATCTGAAGTTGGAGTGGTTAAAATTGAAGTCCTTTGATTAAAGTAAAAGGATCAATATTTTAAAGATAAAATTGATCCATACAGGTTTGAAACATGGATGCCAAGTATGAAAGAATGAAGTTGAACCAGGAGGGACATTCCTAATATTCTCCAAGGATATCCATATATATATATATAATAACATGTCCTGACTGACTGACTGACTGACTCATCATCGCCGAGCCTAATCTACTGGTCATAAAGAAATGCGATCTTGGAGAAACATTTATATTAGAGTGCAGGTGCTTACTAAGAGAGGATTTTTTGATATACCGTCGCTAAGGGGGCGAAAAGGGGGGTGAATATCATAATGAGCATGTCTATATCTCAAAAACATAAAAGTTTACAGACATAAAAATTGGTATTTGAAATCTCCTTTAAAAATAAAGAATAATAATAATAATGTTGTTGGTTTTACGTCCCACTAACTACTTTTTCGGTCTTCGGAGACGCCAAAAATAAAGAAACCTGTACTTTTTGTATTAGGAAAATCCAATTAATCTGGGGTGAACAGGTGTAACAAAGGGGGAGAATTAATAAAAGGACAATTTCTAAAGTATACCTCAGAAACATAAATCGTTACAGACGTGAAAACTGGTATTTAGAATCTCTTGAAAAAGTAAAGAAACATAGAGCCGGGCTGAGTGGCTCAGACGGTTGAGGCGCTGGTCTTCTGGCCCCAACTTGGCAGGTTCGATCCTGGCTCAGTCCGGTGGTATTTGAAGGTGCTCAAATACGTCAGCCTCGTGTCGGTAAGTTTACTGGCACGTAAAAGTACTCTTGCGGGACAAAATTCTGGCACCTCGGCGTCCCCGAAAACCGTAAAGGTAGTTAGTGGGACGAAAAGCAAATAGCATTATGATATTAAAGAAACATAGATAGTATGTTTTCGGAAATTCCACGTAAGGGGAACTGAAATAGGGGTGAATTTTTAAATGTGAATATCTACAAAATAACTCATAAACTTAACGTTTTACAGACGTGAACATTGGTAATTTTAATCTCTTTTAAAAATAAAGAAACATGTATTTTTTGGAAAAACGCCTTAAGGGGGGAAGGACTGAAAATGGGGTTGAATTATTTTTATAAGGACAGTGATATCTCAAAAACTGAAGATTTTACATAGGTGGAAATTGATATTTTCAGTCTTTTTTGCTAGTGGCTTTACGTCCCACCGACACAGATAGGTCTTATGACAACGATGGTATAGGAATGGCCTAGGAGTTGGAAGGAAGCGGCCGTGGCCTTAATTAAGGTACAGCTCCAGCATTTGCCTCGTGTGAAAATGGGATTTGCAGTCTTCTTCAAAAATAAAGAAATGCGTATTTCTTTGTTTTTTGAAAATCCTATTAAGGGTGGGTGAAAGATTTGAAAAATTGTTTTCCTTGTACGTGGATATATATATCTCAAAAACTAAAGATGTTATAGTTGTGAAAATTGGTATTTGGAATCTCCTTTAAGAATAAAGGAACATGTAACCTATGGTTTCGAAAAATCCACTTAAGGGAGTGAAAGAATTGAAAAATGATTTGAATGATTTGTATGAGGGTACTTATATCTAAAAAACTAAGGATGTTGCAGACGAGAAAATTGGTATCTGGAATATCGCTTAAAAATAAATATACACGCATTTTTGAGGGAAAAATCAAACCGCGGGGGGTGAGAAATGAGTTGAATTATTTTTATGAGTATACATATATCACAAAAACTGAAGATATTACAGTCATGATAATTGAGATTTGGAAGTTCCTTTACAAAGACATAAACACGTATTTTTTGTTTTAGGTTAATACACTTAAGGGGAGAGGGTTAAAGGAAGTGAAAATATAGAATTCTTTATATCTCTCAAAAGCTGAAGATGTTACAGACGTGAAAATTAATATTTGGAACCTCCTTCAAAGAATAAAGAAACACGCATTTTGAGGGGAAAAATAAACTTGGGGGAGAGGGGTGAAGAAGACGTTGAATTTTTTGATGGGGATACATATCCCAAAAACTGAAGATGTTACTGACGTGATAATTAATATTTGAAAGTTCGTTTACAAATAAAGAAACACGTACTTTTCGGTTTTAGGAAAATTCATTTAGGGAGGGAGAGTGAAAGGAAGTCAAAGAATTGAATTATTTTTTGGGGGATACTCATATCTCAAAACTGAAGTTTACAGACGTGAAAATTGGTATTTGGAATCTAAATTAAAAATAAAGAAACACATAATTTTTGTGGGAGGTAATCAACTTAAGGGATTGACCGGGGGGGGGGGGTGAGAAAGAGTTGAATTGTGTTTGTGAGGATACTTATAGTTCAAAAACTAAAGGTGTTACCGACATGAAAATTTGTATTTGAAAGAAGATTCCAAATAATGAAATACGTATTCTTTGCTGTTCGGAAAATTCACTTAAAGGGTGTGAATGAATTGAAAAATTTGTTGAATTCCTTGTATAAGGGTACTTATATCTTAAAAACAAAATATGTTACAGACGTGAAAATTGGTATTGAAAAATAAAAATAAAATAAAATTAAAGAGACACATATTATTTTGTTTTCGAAATTACTTCAGATGGGGTGAAAGAACTGAATAATTAATTGAATTATTTGTATGAGGATACTTATATCTTTAAAAAATCTAATGACGTTACAGATGTGAACATTGGTATTTGGAATCGCCTATAAAAGTAATGAAACATGTATTTATTTGTTTTCGGAAAATCGGACTTAGGGGAGAGGGTGAAAATGCGTAAATGAGTTGAATTCTGTTTATGAGGATACTTATATCTCATAAACTGAAGATGCTACAGACGTGAAGGTTTGTATTTTGAATCTCCTTTAAAAATAAAGAAACATGTATTTATTGTTTTCGGAAGTCCACTTAATGGGATAGAGAAGTGAAAAGAAGTGAAGAAGAAGTTGAAGACTTTTTATGATGATACTTATAAATCTTAAAGCTGATGATGATACAGATGTGAAAACTGGTATTTGGAGTCTCTTTTAAAAATAAAGAAACATTTGTTTTGTTTCCGGAAAATCCACTTTAGGGGGTGAAACGAATTAAAAAAGAGGGTGAATTTTTAAATTGAGTACCAATATATCTACAGTATATGTCAAAAACTTAACATGTTAGATACGTGAACTTGGTATCTGGAAATTCCTTTAAAAATACAGGAACTTTTTTATTTTCTGAAAAGGCACTTAAAGGGTATGAAAAGAAGTGAAAAAAGAGTTGATTTAATTTTTATGAGGATACTTACATCTCAAAAACTGAAGATGTTACAGACGTGGAAATAGGTATTTGGAATCTCTTTTTTAAAACAAGGAACATGATTTTTTTCCACTTGAGAGAAGACTGCTTCTCACATGTACAGTTCCATGTCGCCAAAAGGCAATACCACAAACTTGGTTTGCAAAATGTTTCTGGGTTAAATGAAACTCAGTTTTTCAGTGAGCTTTTCTACCTTAGGGATTTTTGATAACGTCTTAGTAAAGTACTGAGGAACGATTACTTTTGATAAATTCCAAAATCTACTCGAGCGAAGCCGCGGCTAACTGCTGGTCATTATAATAATAATTAATAAAAATTTAACAATGCAAGCGCAGTGAGTTATCTGTCGAATGATCAATAGTAGTGTCGAAGTGAGTATGGAGACAAATTATATTCACTCAATTTTACAGTTCAAGAGAGAAGGTTGCGTGCACTTACGAATGAATAATAATAATAATAATAATAATAATAATAATAATAATAATAATAATAATAATAATAATAATAATAATAATAATGTTATGTGCTTTACGTCCCATTAACTAATTTTACGGTTTTCGGAGACGCCGAGCTACCAGAATTTAGACCCGCAGAAGATCTTTTACGTGGCTGTAATGAATGGACTGGAAACAGGTTATATGAACTAGGTAGAATGATTGTATTTACAAACAGAGGAAACATTGGTAGGAGGTCGTTTTTAAATGAAAAAGTAATTAAAGGCTAAGTTTGGCTTAGCCGAAGCAATGCATATCTGTGGCAGGTTTATGTGGGGTGAATAAAGGAGGATAACGGAAGCAGGGAAAATCTGGTGATAGACAACAGTAGCTATGACTCTGAATTTGAATTTCGAAGAAAGATCTGAAGCACAGATATCCGCAGTATAGAGGATCAAGGAGGCACAGTCACAGATCAAGTTCACAGAGACTTGTAACCTGAACGCTGGAGAGCATAACAGTAGATCAAGAAAATGTCCGTATGTCCCCACAAGTGAATCGCCTCATGCAGACCGGGATTCAGGCAGTAAGAACTGATTTTGAGAAAAACGAAGAAAATATGTTACCGCCTAGGAAAAAATGGGTTGACATACCGGTTATTTATTGCCCACGGAGGCAGTTAATGATAACCTAAAATGTTTATATAATTTGCAATAAGTGAGAAAAATTACTTTATATCCTTTACTGAGGCCCTTCAACATGTTTAATAGATGACGTATAAGCCACAATCATATAGATCACCTCAAGCTTACACACTTCAAGTTCAGTGTTTTCACAGAAGGAATGTTTTACAAATTTCACCATAATCTTGTGGTATGCAGGGTATCAGTTTCTTGACAACAGTGATTTTTGCTTGCTTTATTGGTAGTTTACCCTCATTTTGGAAGAAATATTGGCTTTGGTCCTCCAGGACGTCATAAAGGAAATGTGTGTTTCACTAGACCAGCAATGAACTGGCGTTCGACCAACATCTACACATACGGAATTAAAATGCTTTGTGACTTGCATGATGTGGATTTATAAAAGTACATGTTACAATGCTAGTGCCAGTAATTCTACACTATTTGAGAAATCTCATCTTTTCAGTGGTACATAGTTCCATTACATTCTGATCTTCGGCTGAGCAAAGCACGGCTGCTCACATGATCATTCATTTCGTGCGCATCAGTATCAATATTAGCACTGCACTTCAGTGACGCTTCCATGCCAAGCAGGAGGGACTTGAGTCACTGACTGAAGACTTTACTACACGGAACAAGTACCCCCAACATCTAAGTACCAACGAAGTAGAATATCATTTCCCTCTGAATTACTGACTGTCTTAGGAGAAGCCAGCATGGCGAGGCTATTCCATTTAGTGTGTAAGATGTATGAGACAGGAGAAGTGCCATGCGAGTTTCGACAAAATGTTATTTTACCATTCCCAAGAAACACGCCGCTGACAAGTGTGAAAACTACCGCACCATTAGTTTAGTATCTCACGCCTGCAAATTTATTACACGCATTATTTACAGAAGAATGGAAAGAAAAGCTGAAACTGTGTTGGGAGAAGATCAGTTTGGCTTCAGAAGAAATGTAGGAACACGTAAAGCAATTCTGACTTTACGTCTGATCTTAGAGGATCGAATTAAGAAGGACGAGCCCACACACATGGCGTTCGTAGAGCTTGAAAAGGAATTTGATAAGGCTGACTGGACCAAGCTATTTAAGATTCTCGAGGTGATCGGGATCAGATACTTAGAACGAAGAATTATCTACAGTCTGCATAAAAATTAGTCTGCAGTGATAAGAGTCGAGGGCTTTGAAAAGGAAGCCGCAATCCAGAATGGAGTGAGGCAAGGGTGCAGTTTTCCCCCTTCCTTTCCAATGTTTATATAGAACAGACAGTAAAAAAAATCAAAGATGAATTTGGAAAGGGAATCACAATCCAAGGAGAGGAAATCAAAACCCTGAGATTTGCTGATGATATTGTTATTTTGTCCGAGACTGTAGAAAATCTGGATAAATTGCTGAATGGCATGGACAGAGTCTTGGGTAAGGAGTACGAGATGAAAATAAATAAGTCCAAAACAAAAGTAATGTGTTGCAGTCGAATGAAGTCATGCGATGCAGGAAATATTAAATTAGGAAGTGAAGTTTTAGAGGAAGTAGCTCATCCAGGAAAATTGCAGTTGGTTTTCTAGGGATGTGTAGGCGATGAGAACGGTAGGGGTAGACCAAGGTACGAATATGAAAACCAGGTCAGTGAATATGTACTATGCAGCAGTTACGTAGAAATGAAAAGGTTAGCACAGGATAGGGTGGCATGGAGGGCTGGATCAAACCAGTCTATGGACTTATGACTCAAACAACAACAACAACAGAGGGACTTCGCGATAAACTCGATTTCACCGAGCGAGTTGGTAGTGCGGTCAGGGGCGCGCAACTGTGAGCTTGTATACGGGAGATAGTGTGTTCGAACCCCACTGTCGAGAACCCTGAAGATGGTTTTCCGTGGTTTCCCATTGTAACACCAGGCAAATTCTGGGGCTGTATCTTAATCAAGGCCACGGCCTCTTCCTTCCCACTCCTAGCCCTCTCCTACCCTATCGCCGCCATAAGTCCTATCTGTGTCTGTGCGACGTAAAGCACCTTGTAAAGAAAACAAAAAATCTCGACAAAATCGTGTCAAGCCATTTCTTCGTGGAAAATTTCAAATTCTTATTCTCGTAGAAAATCGTAGTATTTTCAAGAATATCCACTACACTCCTTTTGAACGAAGTCTTCCGAAGTAATGTTCAAAACAAGCAAGAATTGCCTGTATCGTGACTGTAGCTACGGGACCTCTTGTGTTTCATGGATCCACATTGACGTGACTTCTGTGGCAAAAATCCCACATATACTGGGTGGGCCTGGAACAGCGACCGCCTTTGGGAGAAGCTTGTGACTGTGATCGGCTATAATGTCCTTTTGTAACGTTCGACTTATCATCAATGCAAATTGAATATTACCCAAAATGTGCACAATCGGAATAGAGTTAAGACTTTCACAGTACGGAGAAATTTCTGTTATTCTAAAACATCCATTATGTTAAATACATAGCTAAATCGTCCCATTAACTATACTTTTATGGTTTTCGGGAGACGCCGACGTGCCTAAAATTCATCCCTTCAGAATTATTTTAAGTGCTGGTATACCGACAAGAGGCTGGCGTATTTGAGTACCTCCAAATACCACCAGATTGGGCCACGGCTGTACCCGCCAAGTTAAGGCTCAGTAGGTGAGCACTCCATCGTCTGAGCCACCTAGGCCGGCAAAATGCATAGTTATTACGAAGGTGAATCATTTGACTCGTATCATTTTGCTTATATTAAGTTTGATTGCATTTGTTTGTCACGTCAATGGTCATCTCTGCATGTGTAACTGTGATGTTTATAGAAGCCGTAACTGTCAATGTTGCATAGTTAGAGTTAGAGCTTTTCAGTCGGGTGAAGTTAATTTGGGGAGTGGTCAAATTTAAAAACTGCAGAATTCTACGTTGTAATGCTCGCCTGTTAATATCAAGAAAAATCGCTACCTTGCCAGTTTTAAGCCGTCCTCTCAGCGCCAGAATCGCCGCTCTCCCGTCAGCTATCTTCCGCCGCCACCATACGACAAACGGCATGCCTTTTGACTCAGGCTACTTTTAGGTCACACTGACGTCACTGTTCTAGAAGCAGCTCAAGACTCCATCTTTTTTTTAGTGCCTTTTGAACTACGTAGCATATAATACCCACCAAATCCACCAGCCAATTATTCCAATTTCGACTCTGGTGAGCCTTGGAGGGCTGCGCTGGGTATGTTACACGCCTGATTTTATCCCCAGCCATCAGGGATTCTACTCCAGGTGACACTGTGTGAGCAAAGAGACATACACTTGCTTTATACTGGGACTTGTTTCCCAGAGCCCTTCAGGCTCCACACTTCAGTGACTGACTGACTGAACAAGTTTTCAGTCCCCACCCTGAAGGACTGGAACGGGCCACCTAGAGAGTTACTCCTTCTCTCTGGCCAAACTTCAGTGACTACTACTACTACTAGTAAAACATTTGCATTCCTCCCCTGAAGGGGGAGGCGGGCGTCTTGGACGATGACGCTGTCTCTCAGACCGGGAGATATGCTACGGTGAAGGAGATGCTCGGAGAAGGTGAGGGGGTTGGCGGCCGTGGCCTATTGTAGGAACTCTCCCGGCATTCGCTTTAGTGCACGGAAAACCATTCTCTGGACAGTTGACGGTTGGGGCCAGCCGTGAGGTCCAGTCCTGTCTCCCGAATGCAGAGGCGTAGAGCCACGGTAGAGCCGTGGCCACCCTCCCCCCCTCCCGCGCCGCTGCACGGTTGGCCGGTCAGAGTGCAGAGCAGTTGGACCACGGACCAGCCGGGGTTTTCCTATTCGCTTTACGTCGCAGCGACACAGAGAGGTATTATGGCGACGATGGGAGAGGAAAGGCCTAGGAATGGGCCATGGCGTTCATTAAGGTACAGCCCCAGCATTTGCCTGGTGTGAAAATGGTAAACCACAGAAACCACCTTCAGGGCTGCCGACAGTGGGGTTCGAACCCCCAGCTCACTGCCGCACGACCCTAACCGTACGGCCAACTCGCCCGGTCGGACCATCCGTGGTCACTTACGGGCCGAGACCCACTGTGCATTTCCCGACCCACTCCAGCGATCTGTATCTTTGAACAAGTTTTCATACCCCACCCAGAAGGGGTGGGGCGGGCCACCAAGAAGGTTACGCCTTCCCTCTGGCCAGGAGATTAGACGGGGTGGAGGAGGTGTGTAGGATGAAGGGAGTTAGTTGAGGACGTTTTGAAGAAATAGAGTGGTGTAGGGAGGGAGGTACATGGCCAAGTGTTCTGTGGAATCTTTTGTACTTACTTCAGAAATATACAGTCAAAGTAGTAAGAATTTTCAAACAAATGAAATTTCTTTTTGTGGCTTGAAATATTTTTCTAACGTAAATTATTGGTTGACAGCTGTTTTTGAAGTGTAAGAGATCACTCTTTCACGGGTACATTGTAGCTAACAAATTGAAGTAATAAACTTACAAATGAAATGTTTCTTCGTGGCTTATACAGTAAATAACACTTTCATAAAACTTAAATTAGTAGTTGCCGTTTTTCTTTGGTGAATAATTAAGAACGAAAAACGGTGATCTGGGTTCTTTGTGAACGGTTTTATGAATATTTGGATACGGTACCATAACATAAAAATCTGCGTTTTCGTTTGTTTTAATTTTCTAATTTTTATTTATTTACAATGAATATTTGTTTAGTATTTTAGTTTTATTTTTATATGTAATTTTCCTATTTCCCTTTTTTCGTTTCTTTTGGTTGTTTCGTGCTTGAGCATTACAGAAATATAAATAAGAGACAGGACAAGTCCACTGAGTTGTACATTATTGCGTTTTATGGGTATCGGATTACATAGATAGGCACATTACACTAGAACATTTGCTGGGGCTGTACGTTAATTAAGGCCACGGCCGCTTCCTTCCCACTCCTAGGTCTTTTCTATCCCATCGTCACCATAAGACCTATCTGTGCCAGTGCGACCTAAAGCAAATAACAAACAAGAAAAACACTCTAACATCCAGGAGGGAACAATTACTTATCTTCTTTCTTGTCGCAACCCATGAAAGAGTGGACAATATTGTTGTGTTATACGTGATTGCTTTAGGATTTTGGCATAACGATATTAATCTTTATTTTTAAAAGTCCGAATTCTAGACACCTACAGTGAACTGGTATGGATAAGCTAATCATGGTAATATGATGAAAATAATATCTCTACAACGAAGTGGAGTAACATGGTCTACGCCCAGAATTACTCCACGGTTAATCTATATATATATAATAGCTTGTCCTGGCTGACTGACTGACTGACTGACTGACTGACTGACTGACTGACTGACTGACTGACTGACTGACTGACTGAGTGACTGACTGACTGACTGACTGACTGACAGACAGATTCATCATCGGCGAGCCAAAACTACTGGACATAATGAAATAAAATTTTGGGGATACATTCATATTAAGATGTAGGTGTTCACTAAGAGAGGATTTTTGGATATTCCGTTGCTAACGGGGTGAAAACGGGCGGGGGGTGGGGTGAAATTTTAAAGTGAGTGTATCTATATCTCAAAACTTTAAAAGTTTACAAATGTAAAAATTGGTATTTAGAAACTTCTTTGAAAATAAGGAAACACGATTTTTTTTTTGTTTTCAGAAAATCCCAATAGGACGGCTGAAAAAGGGTTAAAAGGGGGATGAATGCCTTCAATCAGGATACCGGTACTTATATCTCAGAAACTGAAGATATTACAGACCTGAAAATTGGTACTTTTGATCTATTTTAAAAATAAAGAAACACGTATTTTTTGTTTTTGGAAAATCCAATTAATGGGAGGGGGAAAGGGGGTTAATTTTTAAAATGAGTGTATCTATATCACAAAACTTTGAAAGTTTACAGGTGTAAAAATTGGTATTTAGAATCTCCTTTAAAAGTAAAGAAACATGTATTTTTTCCGCTTTGGGGAAAATCCCAATAGGAGGGGTGAAAAGGGGTAGAAAACGGGTTGAATGCCTTTAGTGGGGATACTTATATCTCAGAAACAGAAGATATTACAGACCTGAAAATTGGTATTTGAGATCTCTTTTAAAAATAAAGATATAGGTATTTTTTATTTTTGGAAAATCCAATATATGGGGGGTTGAAAAGGGGGTGAATTTTTAAAATGAGTGTATCTATATCTCAAAACATTAAAAGTTTACATATGTAAAAATTGGTATTTAGAATCTTCTTTGAAAATAAGAAAACACGCAATTTTTGTTTTCGGAAAATCCCAATAGCAGGGGTGAAAAGGGGTGAAAACGGGTTGAATGCCTTCAATGAGGATACTTATATCTCAGAAACTGAAACGACAGACTTGAACATTGGTATTTGGGTTCCCTTTAAGAATGAAATAATTATTATTCGTTTTGGAAAATCCAGTTAATGGGAGGGTGGAAAGAGGGGTGAATTTTTAAAATGAGTATATATATATATATATATATATATATATATATCAAAAAATAATTAAAATTTTACAGATGTAAACATTGGTATTTAGAATACAGAGCTCGATAGCTGCAGTCGCTTAAATTCGGCCAGTATCCAGTATTCGGGAGATAGTGGGTTCGAACCCCACTGTCGGCAGCCCAGAAGATAGTTTTCCGTGGTTTCCCATCTTCACACCAGGCAAAATCTGGGGCTGTACCTTAACAAGGCCATGGCCGCTTTCTTCCCAGTCCTAGCCCTTTCCTGTCCTATCGCCGCAATAGGCCTATCTGTGTCGGTGCGACGTAAAGCCAATAACCAAAAAGGTCACCTTTAAAAATAAAGAAACACAATTTTCCTTTTTTCGGAAAATCCCAATAGGAGGGGTGAAAAAAGGGTGAAAAGGTGGTTGAATGCCTTTAATGAGGATACTTACATCTCAGAAAATGGAGATATGACATACCTGAAAATTGGTATTTGGGATCACCTTGAATAATAAAAAAACATGTATTTTTTGTTCTCTAAATTGCAATATATGGGGGGAAGGGGGTTAATTTATAAAATTAGTGTATCTATATCAAAAAACTTAAAACGTTTTCATATGTAAAAATTGGTATTTAGAATTTTCTTTAAAACAAGGAAACATGTATCTTTTTATTTTTGAAAATCCCAATAGGAGGGGTGAAAAAGGGTTAAAAAGGGTGAAAATTGGGTTGAATGCCTTTTAATTAGAATACTTATCTCTCAGAAACTGAAGATATTACACACCTGAAAATTGGTATTTGGGATCTCCTTTAAAAATGAAGAAATATGTTTTCTTTTTTTTTTGGAAAACCCAATTAATGGGAGGGTGAAAAGGAGGGTGAATTTTTAAATTGAGTGCATCTATATCTCAAAACTTTGAAAGTGTATACATATAAAAGTTGGTATTTAAAATCTCCTTTAAGAATAAAGAAACAAGTTTTTTCTTGTTTTCGGAAAATCCCAATAGGAAGGGTGAAAAAGGGGTTGAATGCCTTTACTGGGGATACTTATATCTCAGAAACTGAAGATCTTACAGATCTGAATATTGGTATTTGGGATCTCCTTAAAAGGTAAAGAAACACGTATTTTCTTTGGAAAATCCAATTAATGGGGGGTGAAAAGGGTGGTGAATTTTAAAATGAGTGTATCGATATCTCAATTTTTTGAAGTTTACAGATTTATAAATGGTATTTAGAATCTCCTTTAAAAATAAAGAAACATGTAATTTGCTGCTTATGGAAAAATTCCAATTGGAAGGGTGAAAAGGGAGTTGAATATCTTTAATGAGGATACTTATATCTGAGAAACTGAAGATATTACAGACCTGAAAATTGGTATTTGGGATCTCCTTTAAAAATAAAGAAATGCGTATTTTTGGTTTTTGGATAATCCAATCAATGGGGGAGGGTGAAAAGGGGGAGGATTTTAAAAATGAGTGAATTTATATCTCAAAACTCTTAAAGTATACAGATGTAAAATTGGTATTTAGAATCCCCTTTAAAAATAAAGATATGCATAGGTTTGCTTTGGAAAATCCGAATAGGAGGGGTGAAATAGGGTGAAAAAGGTTGAATTCCGTAAATGAGGATACTTATATGTCAGAAACATAAGATATTACAGACCTGTTAATTGGTATTTGGGATCTCCTTTTAAAATAAAGAAACAGTATTTTTTTGCTTTTGGAAAATCCTAATAGTGGGGGTAAAACAGAAGTGACAAAATGGGGTGAGTTTTAGAAAGACTCCATCGGCAGTATGTCTCAGAAACTAAAATGTTACAACGTAAAAATTGTTATTTGGAATCTCCTGTAAAAGTAAAGAAACATAGTGAACCCATGAACTTTGTGCCCTAAGAATATTATGCATAATGTAACAATTAAACTAAAAGTTGGATTCTTGATAGCATGGATTTGACACGTGGCGAGGGGGTGATTACCTTCGGTCCCACGCTCTGGGGTACGTGACGTCAGCCACACGTGTCGATGGCGGAAGAATCTCAAGTCATTTTTATGAACTATTTCAAAGCGCGTGTACATGGCGTGATCCAAGCCAAGTCAAAAAAATATAGTGCCTATCAAAGGAGGTCAATCATCTCACAAATCGAACCCGTATAAACTTTAAATGTCCTTGAACCCTACCGCCAGAAATGTAGTAAGCATGTAGTCACTTTCAAAACTCTTGAAGTTACAGTTTAGTTAAGTCAGAAAATGTATAGAAATTTTCTTGGCGGCAAAGGGAGATATCCGAAGAGAGGGGGTAACTGCTATAAATATGAAGGGACGCCATGACGAAGTCTCCTTCTCCGGCATTTGTGATACAAAGCGGACGAAAAATTGTTGAGCTGCTCTGCGAAATCAAACAACGAAAGTAGACTGAGTTCAACTGCAGATTTCAGCCAGTGTGGCTAGGTCTTGAGTCCATGAGGGGATAGTTTTCTTGAGTGATATAATTGTACCAGATAGGACGGTCAAAGTACTGAATAAATTCTAATGTGATTAAGTAATTCGTGTGCCGAAATAATTATAGTCCATCGTGTGCGCTCAGCAAACAAGTGAAGGGTATTTTCTTTTTTTTAAGCTTTATTCCAGGAAACCTGAAGAAACATAATGGTTTGTAAAGCCATGAATGTTAAAATGGCTAAATAAAATGCCAGGGTCGCAGGTGAGCCCTATGACTACATGAGGTAGGTGACTTTCCATCTTACTACCTCTTATATCATGTCTCATGATCTCTAAAAGTGTATTTGAATGGGGATATACACAGTGGTCACCCCTACTAAGTTTTGTAAATGTGAGAGTACGACTAAAAGAGTCATTTGTTTTATTTTCCACTTGGATAAATTTTTGAAGTCTTGCGAGTGCCGTATAATGTTGTAAAAAGTTATTGAATAGGGTTTCGAAGTGATATCACGTCCAATGTAGATCGTCATCCGTGTGAGTGTACTGCCTATATTTTGTGATGTCAAATTAAGATGTTCATTCGACGTAAATTTTTCCTGTCTGCAATTTGATGTTAATAATAATAATCCATGGTTACTCATTTTCAATCGAGTGGAAGCGCGCTGTCGGGTGAGAACCTAGGGTGATGAATTTGGTCACGGAGAGAAACGTTTTTCTATGCCCATTTTAAACTGTGTCTGACTGACAATAAAAAGATCTAGTAGAATGTTTCAGTCATTTTCTCGTAAAAATCAAGTCATTAAATACGATATCCTTTATGCGAAGTTATTCATGATTAATGCATTGTACGATATTAGACGTCGAGATTTCTAGTGAGGATTTTATTCCAGTTCTTTGTCGATGATAATTGTGGAGCTGGGAAACAGAGGTTAGTTTTGTTGATATGAGATTTGTGAATCAGGTTGGACCTGTAATTGAAGCCGGGACACGGAAGCCCGAGGAATGTTTTATATGAGTTGAGATGAGATGTGCGAATCAGGTTAGAGTCCTGTCATATAAGCCGGGACACGATAGCCCGAGGTATATTTTATAATGTTGGAAATGGAAAGAAATTCATAGAAATCCATAGCGGTATTAATTGGCGACGCGTATAAAAGTGTGGGCATCTTGAAGCATAATCTGTGCATTTTGTTGGTTAGAATATCGTATTTGTTTAAATTTGTCGGCAGAGTTTAAAGAGAGCATTTTGAGAAGCCAGTCAACTGGAACACCCCAGGTGTTTCATGTAACTGCCAAGCGGACTTGGGGACGAGAGGCCTCAGCTGTGATAACGGGACAGGCGTGGAATTGAGATTGTACTGTATTCTCGGCCAGGGAAAACGTTAAAATGCTGGATTTAGTTGAAATTCATAGCCGGTAATGATCTGAGTATTGTGAAATACTGTAATTGGGGACGTAATGAACATTTGAAATCACGAACTTTGAGTATAAGGAACAGAGTAACCAAATTCAGGGTTGTCCAAAATATAGAGCGATGGTTGTGATGATCGGTGTGTCTGTGAGGGGTGTGCAAAATTCATAAATGGTAATGACGAGATATGACATCGTAATTATATGGCGAGTTGTTTGGTTTGTACGTAGATTATTAGGAAATCCAAGTGTTAATAACGGTTAGGACTAGATTAGATTTTAAAAGTGTGAGATCAGGAGACAAGATATATAACTGGACATGAATTATGTAACAATTATTTTCCAGCCAGATAAATATCATAAGATTGAATTCACATCACAGCTGCGTAGAAATTTGTGAAGAAACCAGAGTCCGCGGAGATAAAATTTACTGTTCTTTAACATTTCGCTAAATCATTTAAATTTATTTAATTATTAAATTCAGTGAAACCGCATTTTGAAATAACTTTAATCAAGCGAATAACTTGGAGATGCATTCTGGAAATTTTAGTTTGTTTTTCTGGGGGAATATTAAAATATAAAGTAACGTTTAAGGGGACATATCCGAAGGAAATGGATTTTACTGCCACAACGTTTGTGAGCATTGCTATTGTTGTAATTATTGAACTTTGATTGATTGAGCAGTGAATGTGCTGGGATAGTAAAGTGGAAACTTTGGTCATCAACCGATGTAACTTAATTGTGTTTCGCCTTCAGGCTAGAAACTTGGATGGTCATGGGGTCATCAACCTCAGTGACTTAGATTAGGGCCATATGCCATTGTAGCATCATTTCCTTGCGGTCATCATCCACAATGACTTTAAAGTAACTTAGAAGAATAGATGTCGGTCCATGACATAGACGCAGGTCACATCGATTCAATTAAGGGTCCATGCCGTAGAACCACTGTGTGGCACACACCGATTGGACGGCCTTAATTATACCCAGAGTCCAGAGTTCGTGTTACGAGGGCTGGACCATAACGAATCACTATGATGGTACATGTGGTCTCACATGGAAGCCGAATTTAAGGATTTCCAGACTTTCCTATCTTAAATGATTAATAATTGAGACAATGGTTTCTAGTATGAATGCCCGTCAGGCAGTTACGTTAAAGTCTCACACCAGTGTTCTGACGTTTATGTAAAATGATTGTGGTGTCCAGTGGACACAATTGACTTCTATGATACCGTTGACATATCAAATGCTTCAAAATTTTCCTGAATAAATAGGAATCTTTTAAACAGACCTTTCATTCCAGTAGATAGATTAGAATTACTGAACCCTACCTTTACCTCAGCAAGTGACGAAGAACCCGATACGACCCAAGAGACAGATCTCATGAGCTTTGCTGATAGGTAAGAAAGGTAGGTATCCCTCTATATGGACCTAAAGGGTTCAATAGATAATTTTTTTTGGAAACTCCGTTTAAGGGGAACTAAAACGGGTTGAAATTTTAAAATGAGCATTTCTACAGTATATCTCAAAAACTTAACATGTTACCGAAGTGAAAAGTAGTATTTGTTGTCACTATTAAAATAAAGAAACATGCATTTTTTGTTTTCTGAAAAACCACTTGAGTGGAGGGGTAAAAGTGACTGAAAATGGGGATGAAATCTTTCAATTAGGATACAGAATCTCAAAAGCCGAAGATGTTCCAGACGTGAAATTTGGTATTTGGAATCTCCTTTCACATTGTGAGCAATGACAATGACAGCAGATGTAATTTTCAGCCAAGTAGCGGTCTTGCATCTTGCTGTGGGTTCCAGACCATCAATAATAATAATAATAATAATAATAATAATAATAATAATAATAATAATAATAATAATAATAATAATAATAAATGTTACGGAGATTTCCGTGGTAGGTAAATGTGAAAGAAGGTGCGGGTGTGAATAGGTCTCCAACTACGGAATTAAAGTTAATGTAAAATTTAACAAGGTTATATTTTCTTTCCAAAATTCAGAAATAACAAGAATGGCAGGTACGGAGTAGCAAGACAACAAAGTACAATTACAGTATTTATAGGATTTGGGCTTCGAGCCCTGAAAACACAATTCTTGAGCAACTAGCCCAACTTTACGATATACAAATTTCAACAACGGGGCAGAAGACCCCAATCAAACCCTGGAGCACTTGCTCCAAATTACACAGTAAAGCCTCCTCGAGGCATACAACACTCAGTTTTCAAAAAAAAGAGCCACTCGCTCTCAACTTTAAGCCTCTCCCAGGCCACACCAAACTCCACCTTCAAGCTGTCCTCAACGCACATAAACACAGGGGTAAAATACCCAACCTACTGAGGCCTATTAATAAAAAAGGAAAATTACATGGCCTCTAAAATAACAATTTGGGAGGAGGCGATCTGCTCTCCTAATACATTCGTTTAAGACCTGATCGGGCTCTAGGCCGCTAATACAAGGGCTAATCCCATACTACAGAGGTGACTTAGAGAAGACCAATTTACATTACATTAACGAAGAATAGGTTGAGAAAAATAAGTTCACCTCAAAACAATATGATTGGGAGCTCGAGAGGGTTAAGCACTCTCTATCCCGATATGCAGTTTAAAAGATGGAATAGATACAAGTTTCTTTACATTTTAAGGAAGGTTACATAATGGAAAAACTTCGGACCCGCCCCGAGAGTTAAACTGCTGAGCAAGCAAGAAAAGAAGTAATTAATCGGCCATTACCTGGTTGTTGACCGCCGCCGAAGAAAGAGGCGCTTCCCGCCCCCTGCTAGGTACTTTACACACTGAAAGATGGAACAGAAGTGGCACAGAGACCCAAAAATCAGCAGTTTATATACTCTCGCGGAAGGTTCTAGGCGTTAGGGGAATGAGAACACCCGCCCACAATCACTTTATTGGAGAAAAAAGAGAAACCCCTACACAAGATGAAGAAGAAACACATTATTGGTGGAAAATTAAGTTAAGAAATTCGGGATTGGCTAGATTTAAAACAAGGGGAAAGAAAGGGTTAATATTGCCAACTTAACCAATGACTGAAAGAAATTTAGCAAAGAACAAACTTTTGAAATTACATTTTCTCCAAAAAAAAAAAAACAGTTCTTTCACTTCCCACCAGGGTGCACTATTGTTGATCTTCAGTAGTGTCCTCTAGAAGAGAAAGTTCACACTTCTTACTTCAAGCAAAACAAAAACACATCAAAAATGACACAGTTCTAAAACTCCAAAATTTCCAGGTAGTGACATCTTCTGAGAAAGTAGAAAATTAATACCGTCAATAAAGTTCAGACTTCCTCCAGCAGAGGAGTTTCAACTGGCGCACATTTTGAATTAGCGGCGTGGAGGTGTACCACCCGGTACAGACCTCCCCCCCCCCAAAAGTTCCTCCAGGGGTGACACATGAAATTTGTTTGAAAACTAGGTCCAAGTTTTGATGTAGGTGTGGAGATTAATTGCAGAAGTATTTATAACATTCCCTTAATTGGGTTTGATTCAGTTTCAAAATTTTGTTGTTGCAGGTGAAGTAAAGTCTTTATGCTTGTAGAAGTTGAATTCAGAAGATAAACTTTAGTTTTTAAAGTTGAGAAAAAAAATTCTAAGTCCACCAGGTATTGCAGAAAAATCCAAGAGAAGGTAGTAATGTCGAACTGGAATGTCCATGTAGTTGATGTAGACTAAGTTGAATGGCCAGATCGGCCGTTGCCGCTTGCGTCCAGGAGAGGCCGCTCGGACCCCTCAAGTACCCTGAGATACCGCTCGCCCGCACCATGAGGGGAGCAGTGGTGTTGAAACACGCCGCGCCCGCGGTGAAGATATACAGGCTGCGGGCAAGTAGCAGGTCGTGCGCCGCACATCAGCCTTGGCCGGGAGGAGAGCTCCAGCTCGCCGTGCACATGTAGT
Source organism: Anabrus simplex (assembly GCF_040414725.1). Lineage (NCBI taxonomy): Eukaryota > Metazoa > Arthropoda > Insecta > Orthoptera > Tettigoniidae > Anabrus > Anabrus simplex. The sequence continues at coordinate 386,023,604 of NC_090266.1, read as the reverse complement.
CCTCGCTGGGGTCGAGGGGGCCCATCCTCAAACCCAGTCGCGGCACAGCGCCGCGCGACTGCGGGGGCACTGAAACATTAAAGCTAGGCGGCAGAATATTGTTGGACCATCATCTTTTTGAGGGCACAGACTTTGTGGAGAGGTTGAGGGGCCAGCGGCGTGCAGATATCCATGGCATTTAATATAAGCAAGCCACAGTGTGTATAGCAGGAGACGGGAGCGTGGTAATGGCCGTGGTAAGGACAGAATGGCAGTTTAACGAATCGGGGGAGGTTTACAAAAATGCTTAAATATAGAAAATATTATAGAAGGGGCAGAATGCCTTAAAAGTGAAAACTCAAAAAAAAATATAACCTTCATATTCCTTTCAAGATTATATGAAGCACGTTAACACAGAAATTACACCGGTTTCACCTGTGACAAGTGAACCCTAAATATCCTCTCGGTGGCTGGATTGCTTAATAACAAGGTAACCGGCGTAAGGAAATCGAGAATGACACACGGCCCATGGAATCTGGGGGCAAGCTTGCCCGCGGGAACAAAATTCTTGACCATTACTAGGTCACCTACCTTCAAAGGGGTCCACGATCATACCTTTCCCTAACCTTTTCATGAGAGACTTTAAGATTGGCTTTAGCCTTCTTCCAAAGATCATTGATGTTGTCCGGATCTATTGTCTCGGGTGGAATGTCACTCAGAGACCAGAGGTTAGAGAGCGGCGTGTTGGGAACAAACTTGAACATCAAAGAGGCTGGAGTAAATTTATGTGATTCATGAACCGCCGAATTCAAAGCAAAAGCTAACCAATGCAGGGACGTGACCCACCTGGAATGATCTTCATGATGATAGGCAATAAGCGCGGACCTGAGATTACGGTTAACCCGTTCAGCCAGAGATGGTTGAGGGTAATAAGCCGAAGTAGTTACATGAGAGATGGACAAGTCAAAACAGAATTTACGAAAAAGATTTGATGTGAACGCCTTAGCATTATCAGACACGATGTATTGGCACGGACCAAAAGAGGCAAAAATAGAATTTAAGCAAGTAATGGTAGACTGAGCGGTAGCCAGCTTAGTCGGAAATAACCAGGAAAATCTAGTAAAGCCATCTACGCACACATAGATGAACTTGTTGGCATTTCCCTTTGACTGGGGAAAGGGTCCTACATAATCAATATACAGGCGTTCCATGGGGCGCGACGCTTGATGAGAAGACAAAAGGCCTACCTTGGTGGACATGGTGGGTTTACTAAGCAAACAGGATTTGCAAGCCTTCACTAGTTCACGGATTTCACCGTCCATACCCTTCCAGATGAACCTTTCACGAATCTTTTCACGAGTTTTAAAGATTCCAAGATGCCCCCCTAATGGGGTCTCATGATAGTACTTGAAGATCATAGGTACAAGAACAGCTGGAACGACAACTATCATCATCTTATCCTGCCTCGAAGGGCAACATAGAACACCATTCCTCAGAACATAAGGGACCACACGTTCCCCAGAAGAAAGGGTTTCCATTATCGGAGCCAGCGTCGGATCTTCACGTTGGTATTTCTCGATATCCCTAAAAAGCATGGGGGCATCTGTTAAGATGGCATCAACATCAGATAACATGGGCTCGGGAGGAGATGAACTATCGACCGGTTCATGGTTCTCAATGTCGTTGGAAAACATACGGCTGAGTCCATCAGCGACAACATTTTCGGTACCTCGGATATGCCTGACATCGAATTGGAAGGCAGAAATACGGATAGCCCAACGGGCTATACGACCAGTACGACGCGGCCTACCTAAGACCCAGCTTAAAGCTTGATTATCTGTCTCCAGGTCGAATTTGACATGTTCCAGATAGAGACGGAACTTCTCTAAGGCGAATAAGAGTGCCAAACCTTCGAGCTCATATATGGAGTATTTTGCTTCTTGAGCCGATAGAGTCCTAGATGCATAGGCGATGGGTCGCCTCCCTAGTTCAGTCTCTTGAAGAAGGACTGCAGCTACTGCTGACGACGACGCGTCCGTTTGGACGATGAATTTCTTTGAGAAATCAGGCATAGCAAGGACAGGGGCATTACAGAGAGCTAATTTCAGATCTTCAAAAGCGGCTTGTTGAGAAGGTCCCCACTCGAATTTGATGCCTTTCCTACGAAGAAGGTTCAAGGGCGCCGCTCTATTAGCGAAGTTAGGAATAAACTTCCTGAAGAAATTCACCATACCAATGAACCTGGCGATACCTTTAATGTCCTTGGGAGGTTTAAAATCACGGATGGCCTGTGTTCTAGAATGATCGACTGCTACACCATCAGGTGACACAATATGCCCTAGGAATGACATAGAGGGCTTAGCAAAGGCAACCTTGGACAACTTGACAGTTAACCAAGCCTTACGAAGGCGATCGAGAACTTCTCGCAGATGATCTAGATGTTCTTCAAAAGTTTCTGAAAATACGACGACATCATCCAAGTAGTGATATAAGTACTCAAATTTGATGTCGGAGAAGACCCTATCTAGTAGCCTAGTGAGTACAGCTGCTCCCGTGGGGAGCCCGAAAGGCACGCGGTTGTATTCATACAAATTCCAATCCGTGGCAAACGCTGTAAGATGTTTAGACTCTTCGGCAAGGGGAATTTGATTATAGGCCTGATTCAAGTCCAAGATAGTAAAGAACTTGGCCTTACGAAACCATGAAAAACAAGAATGAAGGTCAGGAAGGGGCACAGATTGCAACACCACCTTCCGATTGAGAGCCCTATAATCAATGACAGGCCTGAAGCCTCCTTGGGGTTTCGGGACTAGAAAGATAGGTGACGAATACGCCGACTTAGAGGGCCTAATAATACCGTCCTTCAACATCTGATCGATGATTTCTTTCAGAGCCTTCATTTTAGGTGGAGATAGCCTATAAGGTGGAAAACGGACAGGAATTGAATCCGTGACCTCAATTTTGTATTCAATAAGGTCAGTAACACCAAGAGTATCAGAGAACACCTCTGGAAATGACTGACATAATTTACCAATACTATGAGCCTGCTCCTCAGGTAGATGTCTAAGGTCTAACAACATCTCATCCTGGGTAGGCGAAATAGATGAGCATGATACAGAATTACACTTTAACAAGGCAATTTTACAATTGAACGCAAATTTGAATGTGCAGGACTTACTCTGAAGATCGAGCACAAGACCAGTGTGAGAAATAAAGTCCGCTCCCAGTATGATGGGGCAAGACAAATGCTTAGCCACAAACAGTTTGGTTTTCCATGTAAATTTAAAAATACGAATTTTGACCTGTACGGAACCTAGAATTTCTAATGGAGATGAATTAGCCGAAACATATTGAACAGGAGATGAGATATAGTCAGGTAGTTTACAAACAGATTTCAATTTAGAATACCATTCAGCCGAAATAATCGAACAAACACTGCCTGAATCTAAGAGAGCTGTTACAGGTTCATTATTTAACTCAATCTTAAGAAAAGGAACCGGTGCGGGGGTATCCGCCGCAATCCTAAGACACTCCTTGGGGCATTCAAGGGATGGATTTGAAGATTGAAATTTCCCTGATTTTTCGATCTGTTTACCCGGGGCTGAGTCTCGGGAAGATGGATTAATCGACTCAGCCGAAGGCACTAGTCACTTTATATTGTTGTTGGAAGTTGCACCAGAAGTTGAGCAGGAGGGGGTGCTATTCGAATTGGGACAATTCTTGGCAATATGTGAGAAAGCCCCACATTTCAAACAGCCTTGTGATGAACCAGCTCCATTCCTTGTCACACTAGATTTGAGCAATGGGCACTTGTTCCGAAGGTGGTCGGGCGACCCGCAAGCATAGCATTTACGGGGTGTGACTGGTCGGCGAGGTGGAGGCCGTGTATTACTAAAAGAAGGCGGGGGTTCTTTCGCGACACGCAATGAATCGGCGTATCTAACTCCTTCCGCTGAGACGGCCAATGCTTCAAGTTCAGAGAAGGTTTGCGGGCACGCCGCGAAACACAAATATGACCTATAGGATGGTGAAATGCCTTCCACAATGGCTTGTACAATCTGATCCTCCAGAAAGTGAAGAGCAAACACCCTAGTATAGAATTTAATATCTTGGATGAAGTCAGCCAAGTTTTCATCCAAACGCTGTACACGATAATAGTACTTCTGAATAAGGGAGGACCTGGCCCTAGCCGGGATGAAGTTAGCTAGCAAATGGGCGTGGAAGTCTTCAATTAATGATTGCTCGGCAATGGCTCTAACTATTTTGTCTGAGAGAATACCTATTGCATAGGGATAGATGATTTGCAAAATCTGACATGGGGAAAGAGAAAACACAAGGGCATGATCCTGAAATTCAACTAGAAATCTTAAAAATGAAATTACTTCACTGGTGGTATTAACTGAAAACTTAGAGATACCCCTGAGCAACATTGCCAATGGATGGGGCAAACTACTGAACCCAGGTGACATAATCGGTAAAGGTTTAAGTGGCAAAGAAGTTAATTCAGAACGTACATTATTCAATGAGTTACGGCGTTCAGACTCGTTGTCTAATGGGGCAGAGATAGTTTGAGCAGCAACGGTTATCCTATTGACTTCTCCCTTAGGAGGCTCTTCCTCGCTCCCAGCATTCATCGTGGCGGGTTGATCAGTTTTGGGAGGAACTTCCCCAGTTAACAATTGAGTGACCTTGCTAGATAATTCACAAATATTTTCAAGCAGCGTACTAGCTTCCTTCTTCTGAACGTCATTCAACTTTAGAGACAACAGATCGTTAACTCTATTTGAAAAATGAAACAGCCTAGCTTGCACACGCTTAATTTGATTAGGAGAAGGATCATTTTCATCAAAAAAACTAACTACAGAAGCTAGCCCAGTAGTATTCTCCGTGATCGTGGAAAGAGAGTCGTCAATTTCTTTCTCTCCCAAATTGGGGATGGAAATGGGCAAATCCAGGGACTCTCTAAGCTTGTTTGTGTCTACTGCAACCGTGCCTCCAGATTGTACATTTCTGATAGTTAACTCATAGATCAACTCCTCCTTGCGCAAATAGTTAAGATGGAGAACATCGCGAGGGCCGGGCATGATGACAGAACAATTTTGAAAACCTCAAAAATTCCAGCAACAGAGAAAATGGTTAGAGTTCGGAACAGAACAATATTTAGCCGTCAAAAGGGGCTAAAATGAGACCCATTCAACCACGCTCTGCTACCACTTGTTACGGAGATTTCCGTGGTAGGTAAAGGTGAAAGAAGGTGCGGGTGTGAATAGGTCTCCAACTACGGAATTAAAGTTAATGTAAAATTTAACAAGGTTATATTTTCTTTCCAAAATTCAGAAATAACAAGAATGGCAGGTACGGAGTAGCAAGACAACAAAGTACAATTACAGTATTTATAGGATTTGGGCTTCGAGCCCTGAAAACACAATTCTTGAGCAACTAGCCCAACTTTACGATATACAAATTTCAACAACGGGGCAGAAGACCCCAATCAAACCCTGGAGCACTTGCTCCAAATTACACAGTAAAGCCTCCTCGAGGCATACAACACTCAGTTTTCAAAAAAAGAGCCACTCGCTCTCAACTTTAAGCCTCTTCCAGGCCACACCAAACTCCACCTGCAAGCTGTCCTCAATGGACATAAACACAGGGGTAAAATACCCAACCTACTGAGGCCTATTAATAAAAAAAGGAAAATTACATGGCCTCTAAAATAACAATTTGGCAGGAGGCGATCTGCTCTCCTAATACATTCGTTTAAGACCTGATCGGGCTCTAGGCCGCTATTACAAGGGCTAATCCCATACTACAGAGGTGACTTAGAGAAGACCAATTTACATTACATTAACGAAGAATAGGTTGAGAAAAATAAGTTCACCTCAAAACAATATGATTGGGAACTCGAGAGGGTTAAGCACTCTCTATCCCGATATGCAGTTTAAAAGATGGAATAGATACAAGTTTTTTTACATTTTAAGGAAGGTTACATAATGGGAAAACTTCGGACCCGCCCCGAGAGTTAAACTGCTGAGCAAGCAAGAAAAGAAGTAATTAATCGGCCATTACCTGGTTGTTGACCGCCGCCGAAGAAAGAGGCGCTTCCCGCCCCCTGCTAGGTACTTTACACACTGAAAGATGGAACAGAAGTGGCACAGAGACCCAAAAATCAGCAGTTTATATACTCTCGCGGAAGGTTCTAGGCGTTAGGGGAATGAGAACACCCGCCCACAATCACTTTATTGGAGAAAAAAGAGAAACCCCTACACAAGATGAAGAAGAAACACATTATTGGTGGAAAATTAAGTTAAGAAATTCGGGATTGGCTAGATTTAAAACAAGGGGAAAGAAAGGGTTAATATTGCCAACTTAACCAATGACTGAAAGAAATTTAGATAAGAACAAACTTTTGAAATTACATCTTCTCCAAAAAAAACAGTTCTTTCACTTCCCACCAGGGTGCACTATTGTTGATCTTCAGTAGTGTCCTCTAGAAGAGAAAGTTCACACTTCTTACTTCAAGCAAAACAAAAACACATCAAAAATGACACAGTTCTAAAACTCCAAAATTTCCAGGTAGTGACATCTTCTGAGAAAGTAGAAAATTAATACCGTCAATAAAGTTCAGACTTCCTCCAGCAGAGGAGTTTCAACTGGCGCACATTTTGAATTAGCGGCGTGGAGGTGTACCACCCGGTACAATAATAATAATAATAATAATAATAATAATAATAATAATAATAATAATAATAATAATAATAATAATAATAATAATAATAATAATAATATTGTGGACCGTTGTCAAAATGTGCGGACCGCGCTGGAAATGGGTCCTGGCTGAGCAATGACTACGATTGCAGTCCGGCCGTGGGTTCAGTACGACCAGGGCCCCCAAGCCAGCACCACGCCGAATCTCCTCAAGGATTCGATCCATATTAAAAATGCTTGTAGGGAAAGATGGCAAAGTTTTAGGGCACCTACTGACAGGGTGGAATACCTGGATCTAGCTCGGGAATTACGAAATCGATTGCTGGAAAGAAAGAATAAAAATAGGAGGAACTTTGCCGTAATCTCTCAGAAAACGAGTCAGATTACGAATTTTAGCGGATTCTCTCAGAAAACGAGTTAGATCGCGAATTTCGGCGGATTATATAAAACGTTAAGCATTCAATTACAAATTTCATTATAATACCGTGGCGAAGCACGGGTGTCTTGCTAGTATATATATATATATACACGATAGGACATATTACAAGTGACATCTGAATTTTTGTACACTATTACAGATAAGGGTGAGTGAAGAGTCCAACACGATTACTTAAACTACTACTACACGTTTTCATTCCTCCCCTGAAGTGGGAGGCAGACCGGGAGATTTGCAACGGTGAAGGAGATGCACGGAGAATGTGAGGAGGATGGTGGCCGTGGCCTATACTAGGAACTCTCCCGGCATTCATCTTTGTGCAGGAGAATGGAAAACCATGGAAAACCATTCTCAAGCCAGCCGACGGTTGGGGCCAGCCGTGAGGTAGTCCCTCTCCCATCTCCCGAACGCAGAGGCATAGATCCACGGTAGAACCGTGACCACACTCCCCCTCCCCTTCTCGGCCGGTCACTCGGAGTGCAGAGCTGTTGGACCACTGACCAGTCGTGGCCACTTACGGGACGAGTTCCACTCTCCATCCACCGACCTTACCTAAATTTTATTTTTAATGTGTCATTCCTCACTCTGAAGGATGGAGGTGAGCCACTCAAAGAGACCCCCTCTCTCTGGCCGGGAGTGTGGGCATGTTAAAGGAGGAGAGAAATATAAGTGAGGGTTATAGAACGGTATGATGATTAATTAGATGCAGTCTTAATCGGTTTTGTGGATAAAGGCGCATAATATGAGGGAATATATTATTTTATTTGTTTGCTGAACATTGGTGGTAGGGTCATAGAATTTTCTCTCTTTTTTTCTTTTTTCCATTTTGCATATATGTATATATATACGATCGGACATATTACAAGTGACATCTGAATTTTAGTACACTATTACAGATAAGGGTATAAACAGAAATTTTTTGACTATATGTATGATGGTGGAACATAGAACAAGTGTTGCATCTGAATTTTAGAAATTTTACAATGCTAGAAACACAATGAATTTGAACAATGAACTGTACAAATGAATAGATGGGTAGAATTTACGTGAACACTGCTTACACTCTACCATTGAATAGGGCGTAAGTATATATACATGCAATGATATATGAACTGAGTATGAATTGCAAGGTACATTGAATATGGAGAATATGAGAAAACAGGTGGTACAACTGAGAATTCAACGGTGAGGAGAGCCAACAGGTTGTCTGAGCACATAACTGTTATCCACTGATGACCATTGGTGGGGACGGTGTACTTCAGTGTGGGGGTTTTGGGATAAGGTTTTCTCCCAGTGCAGCTTGTTCCTGTGGAGGTGGCCGGTCTGTCGGTTCGGTGAGGATGCGGTGATAGTGAATTGAGGATAGGGTATATAGGGGGTCGTAGGTTGGATTGTAGAGACCGGTATGTGACAGGATTGTAGGGATCTAGGGTCTTGTCGAGGAATCTCGTTAAGAGAAGGGAGACGTGGGAGTCAATTTTGGGGAGGAGGATGATGTCATATAGGACCTTTGTATGGAGTAAGGGAGGATGTCGGAGGGAAATGTTGACTTTCTGGCGTTGCATAGAGAGGAGGGGCCTGGTGTGGACCACAGCTGCCCAGGCGGGGTGACCATAGATTATAGCTGAGCGGATAAAGATTTTGCAGGTTAGGAAAAGTAGTTTGGTGTGAAGATCCCAACTGGTGCCGGCAAGGCGACGTCGAAGATGAGATCTTTTGGTGAACTGGGTTTGTAGGTCTTGAACATTGTGCCGGAATGTGTGGTGCTGGTCTATGGTAACGCCAACGTACAAGTTGATGGAAGATTGAGAACGGATGGGTGTGTCATCGATGGTGCGCCGGAGGCTGACAGGATTGCGGATGATGGAAAAGCGCCGATTGAGAGGTCGGATTTTGATAGATTGGATTTTTTAAGGATTGGGTTGGAAGTACCATCTATCGCACCAAGGGGTAAAGGAGTCCAAGAAGGGTTTCAGTCTTTTGTTAATGCTCTGGGCGCAAGGGAGAAAGGCAAGGATGGCATTGTCATCGGCGAATTGAACGATTTGGATGATTGGTGGTGGCTGGGGAATGTCGGTGATAAAAAGAATAAAAAGTAGTGGAGAGATGGGTTAATCTTTCGGTACACCAAGGGACATGGGGAAGGGTGGCGACAGGTGGCCGCTGAGTGGTGTACAGGTTGTACGATTATTAAAGAAAGGTTGGCAGCGAATAATCGGATGTAGGAGGCTGGGTGTTTGAAGCAGTGGAGCTTGATAATAAGGCCAAGGTGCCAGACGGTGGCGAAGGCCTGGTTAAAGTCGAAGGTGATTAGTAGGGATTGTCGGGTTGAATTTGTTACTTAGGGATTGGATGAGACGAAGAAATTGGTGCGAAGTAGATAGTTGTGGGTGGAATCCACATTGTGATGGAGGTAGTAATTTAAGGGACTTCAGATACGGGTGCAATCGGCAGATGAGGATTTTATCTAGGATCCTGGAAAGGATTGTTATGAGACAGATGGGTCGGTAGGAGTCTACGTACATTGGATCGTTCTTTTTCGGGTTTGGGGAAAAGGAGCATTGTGGATCTCTTCCAGGAGGTGGAATAGAAAGCGGAGGTGAGTACGAATGTATAGAGAGATGCTAGGAGCGTGAGGAATTCGTTAGGGGCTTGATGGATATAGCAGTACCGAATATGGAGAAGAACTGGACAGGTGTCGCGGGTGCGGACTAGGGCGTTAGTAATATCGGAGGCAGTTATCGAGACGTTTAGGACGTGGAGTGCGAGTGTATGAGTAGTAGAGGGTTGAGAGGAGCGGGAGGAATATGATTATGGTAAAGCGCGGTATCGGGCGGAGATGAGCAATGGTAGGGAGAAGGAGTGAGCCGTTTGCGGAAGTGGGACGTGAAGTATCTCAAGGTATTCCTGGATGTTCGATGGAGATAGTAGTAGGGCAATGTATGTTCTAAAACAATGGGTGCTGCGTCAGCATTTTCCCACGAGGTCATTGAACCCTAGTATTGGGGATACGGGGGTATGAGGTCATCGACAACTAGTATAGTAGTAGGGCAATGAGGATTCGCGGATTTTGCATAAGAGAGCAAGCCAGACCTTACAGTCACCATCTTGGAGGGGTCTAACCTCACTTTTACAGCTAGATGACCTTCCCGACGCCCTCTTGAGTAGTAGGGCAATGGGGATTCTCGCGACGCCATCGTGAGTAGTAGGGCAATGTGGATTCGTGTAAGAAAGCAAGCCTAACCTCATGGAGGGGCCTATCGTCACTTTTACGGCTAGATGCCCTTCCCGAAGCCATCTTAAGTAGTACAGCAATGGGGATTCTCGCAACGCAATCCTGAGTTGTAGGGCAATGTGGATTCGCATAAGACAGCCAGCCTAACATCATGGAGGGCATAACTTCACTTTTACGGTTAGATGCCCTGTCCGACGCCATCTTGTGTAGTAGGGCAATGGGGATTCGGGAATTGTATCCACTACATCTTGAGTAGTAGGGCAATGGGTGATTCGCATCAGAGAGCTTGCCTAACCTCATGGATGGGGCCTAACTACACGGGGGCTAGTTTTAATGTCAGATGCCCTTCACGTCGCCATTTTTGAAGGGCCTCGCTACACATGGCCCAGTTTTACAGTTAGATGCCCTTCCCGTCACTATTTTGCAGGGCCTAACTACGCCGTCGCCATCTTGGCTGAGTTCTACGGACAGATGCACTTCTCGTCCCCATTTTGTAGGATCCTAACTACACAGCGCCAAGTTTTACGGACAGATGCCCTTCCTGTCACCATTTTGTAGAGGCATAACACTGCAGTCGCCATCTTGGGCTCAGTTTTACTGTGAGACGCCCGGCTCTCCTCACAGACGATATTTTGGAGGGACCTAAATACACTATCGCCATCATGGGCCCAGTTTTACTGTCAGATGTCCTTCCCTCCTCCTCATCATCTGGCGTAGTCATCCATTGGTGTAGTAACCGAGCTGTGACCTAATATACGCGGGCGATTTAGAAATTCCTTTTTAACCCGCAGTGATTATGTCGACTTAGTTATACATGTTTAGACTTGTTCATTATCAAGATTACTATCTAATTAACCAAGCCTTTATAAATGGTATAAGTGTGAGTTTTCCTTTAGTATCTGAGAAACAGTGATAGAGAGTAGTGCGCTTTATTCCATCATGACAAGAACATTAATAGTTGATTAATATCCACATTGACAGCATCAATGTAGAGGATGTTGAAGTAGCGCTAAAAATGCTCAAGCCAAAGTCTTCCGCGGGACCAGATCAGATACCGCCGTATGTTATAAAAGGTTGCAAAGGTGTACTGAAATATCCTCTCCTCTTCATTTATAACTTAATTCTAAAAACATCCGCATTTCCCACAGTATGGAAACTGTCCCGATTGTGCTCTGTGTTTAAATCGGTTAATCCAATGTTAATCAAAAACCACCCACCATTATCAATTATTTCAGCAATAGCTAAGTTTTTCGATTTATATTTTGTCGTAGGCTCACAGTCTATACATGACCTTAAATATCAGAACAGCAACATGGAATTATTTCAGGACGATGTAAAGTAAGAAATCTCATAAATTTTACGCATTCAATATCCACAGAACTTGACAGAGGTGGCCAGATAGACGCAATATTTACTGACTTCGAAAAGTCCTTTGACAAAATTGACCACGACATGCTCCTAAAAAAATTTAATAGGCTTGGATTATCTTACCCACTACTATGTATTTTCAGCTCCTACCTAAGAAATAGAAAGCAGTATGTAATTTATCAAGGAAATTCATCCAGGGAAACCCTGTACATTCAGGAATAGTCCAGGGCTCTAATCTAGGACCGTGGATATTCCTAGTACTAATCAATATCTTACCTGAACGAATAATATTCTCCGACTCTCTCTTATACGCCGATGACTTTAAGGTATTCAAATTCTTTGTCACCATTAACGACTGCGAACTTCTCCGGGCTGACTTAGGTAATTTACTACAATAGACGACTGAAAATCAACTATACCTAAATGTAGAGAATTGTGTATCGACGTCGTTCACTCGAAACAAAACGTGTATTTCTTTTAATTATAAATTAAGCCACGATGACCTGAAAGCAGTAAATTAGGTTAAAGAGCTCGAGATATTATTTAACCGAGAACTCTCCTTCACTCCAATTATACAGAAGGAAGTTACTGAGTCATACAAGACATTAGGATTTGTGATGATGAATGTCAAACCCCTTAAACTCCTAAAAATCTGTATACACCTCTACAGCTCTCTCGTCAGGGCACAAGTAGAATACTAAAGTGTTGTATGGAATCCAGCAAACAAAAAATATATTGCACAGATCGAAAAATTCAAAAGAGATATTTAAAATACTTACATTTCAAAAACCGGTAATTATCCACACATAGCATACAACGAAAATCTCCTAAATTTTGAAATAGAAAGCCTGAAACTGAGGAGGCGAAAGGCTGACATGAATTATCTGTACAAAATTGTGAATTATATTACTGACAACATTGACGTTTTATGCCTCTTGAGTTTCCACGTGTCCCGCTTTTATGCGAGGACGAATGTAACGTTCCATAATTAAAAAATCAGAACAACCGCTCACAAAAATTTCACGATCTACAGGCTATGCAATGCCTACAAAAGTGCAGTTCAGAAAAATAATTCTTTCGAATTCTGTGTACCTCTAGACCTGTTTTTACAACGTTTCACCATCTCCGTGAAAAATCTCTATCTTGTAATGCTGATTTGAACCACAAAATATAAACATTCTACATTAACTCCCATCCCATAAACGTAATCATAAGTGTTAGAACCAGAAGATAATAACACTAGCCTGCAAAAAACTTTTTTTGAGCGGTAAAAGCGAAAAAAGGTGGGATTTATCAATTTCTTAACGCAGAAATCGAGAATAAAATTACTTTTGGCGTATCATGTCTGGTTTAGTGGCAATTTTACAAAATATTATTTTGTTCTTACCTAAAATTTTTGATACTTAGTATTGATTAAATTTGATGCATTAATATAAATTTCAGCTTGCAAAACGTAATCATATTTTGCATGCTTTGAATACACATAAATGCTGCTTTGTAAGCAAGTAGATGGCTTGTATTATATTTTAATGTATATTGAAATTCGTGAAACTGAAGCATAAAACGCCTATTTAGTTTTGACTGTACAGTTGCTTTTAAATTAATATAACCGTACCTTGAATAAAAATTACAAGGTTAATCATACACAGTTTTGTTACTTACATTATATGCAGGTTAGATCCACACCTCCATCTTTTCCTGTTTTCCGTGGAATTTCCGGGTTTTTGAAGTTCTTGAATGATCTCTAGAAGGGTCGTCTCGTACAATCGACCAGCAGTAATCGGCCATCATATTCACATCCCAACGTCCCTGATAGCGTCGTTCTGCATCTGTGAGATCCTGGTGAAACCTTTCACCTTGTTCTTCACTGACAGTTCCTAAATTTGTAGGGAAATAATCCGGATGCGAAGCTAAGAAATGAAGCTTAAGGTTCATATTACAACCGAGTCCCTTCAACTTTACCAACATTTTCCTTACAATTTCTTTGTATTGAGGGTCTTAATGTTGCTAAGGAATTTAATCACTACATCTTTGAAAGCGTTCCATGCCTCTTTCTTAATTTTGGTCATCGTGTCTGTGAAAGTTTTATCCTTCATAAGTTTACGAATCTGCGGTCCATCAAATACGCCTTCCTTGATTTTTTCATCTGATAATGGGGAAAATTTAGTGGATAAATATTGGAAGCATAGGCTACTTCTATCTAATGCCTTGACATACAGTTTCATCAATCCTAATTTGATGTGCAAGGGTTGAAGTAGAATTTTTTCACGGTCAATAAGAGTTACATTCAAGAAATTTTGGATCCTGGTTGTAGTTGTGTCCTTTCCGGCCAATTCACTGTATCCCAAAGTTTATCCCGTGCCCTGCTCTCCCATTCGCATAGGAAACAGGGAAATTTTGTATACCTTTTTTGTTGTCCCAGCAAGAATCCAATGATCCTCAAATCACCGCAATTTTGCCACCCATGCTCATGATATGTAAATTTTTCAAGCACCAACATTAATGTCTCGTATGTTTCAGGCATTTTTGTGGAGTGTGCAAGTGGACGGATGCCAGAATATTTGTATTATGAAGCAAAATAACCACTAAACTTATTTTGGAAAAGTCAATATAAACACGCCAGTTACTACGATCATACTCCTTTTCTCCCAATTGACGTAGAAGATTTGAAACATCCGTACAAAATACAAGTTCATCTTCTTGAGTATATTACTTTCGGGATGTTATCTTTGAAAGGAAACTGCTTTATCAGTCCATCATAAACATTGCATAAGGGCTGGGGCTTTTTACACGTCTGTTTATTCAAGTGGTCTAAGATGAATGACAAACTCTCAACGGGCTTATTTTCAATCCTACATACCGCGCGGCCTATTGCGTATCTGGGGTAGTTTGTTATGAATTTACCAGGAAACCCCCAACTACTAAATGAAAATATAGACAGCAATAAACCTATAATAAAAGCCAAAAAATAACAAATCAAATCACATAATTGTTTTCTAAAAATAGTTGCGCGAGAACATCTCTCAACATCACATCTTACGAATTCATGCAGATACTAAAAAACCGAATTGCGTTAAAAATAGACGTGATAGGAGAAAATAGCATCATTTTCGGAATCAGGGTAGCGATTTCCATAAGAATTACATATTTTTTATTTTACCGCAATATCATGTTGGCTAGTGTAATAGTTTAGATATGAAATAACGATTTTTATTTTTATTTTACTCTTCCTTATAAATATTAAATTAGATTAGATGTGAAATACGGTTCCTTTCTCATTGTAAACATAATATTAGAATAGTTCAGATATTAGGTAATTAAACTAGTTTAGATACGAAATTAAGTTTTTATGTACTTGTTTTTGTAAGGATTAGATAAGTAATATTATTTCTTTCAAAACTTAAATATAATGTTAGAATAGTTCAGATATTAGGTTATTGAACTAGTTCAGATACGAAATTAAGTTTTCATCTACTTGCGTAACATTATTTATTTCTCAGCGTAATTATAATATTAGAATAGTTTAGATATAAGGTTATTAGACCGATTGAAAATTAAAGAAACACATGAAAACATTTGCCACTGTAATTGGAAATAAAAATCCTGTTGTGCGCAGTAAACAAATAAATAAATTATGTAAAAGTCCTTAAAGAAAACAGCAACAAATATGAGTTGAAGGAGGTGACTCTGTTGGATTGCTCTGTGTTGTGGTCGCCAAAACTCGTTAGTGTAGTATTTAGCCCACATTTTCCTTACTGTTTGCAAACAGATGAAGACAAAAAGCAGACACAATAGATTGAAAAATATTTAGGTCTGCAGTGAGAAGAAAAAGGAGTGCCTTATCGCTATCTATCTATGACCGTAAAGCTCAATTGTCAAGAGCAGATCTTGCTTTTTGAAGGGTTGTTAAAAGAAGGAATGGCTGAATATCTACCATCAACGTGTGAAATTATCGACATGCATGAATTGCGACGTCCATAATTTAAAACTCTTCACAAGGAGAATAGTGGGGAAAAATTAAACATCTTTACGACATGTGTGGATGCTATTTGTTTAGTTGTGTTGCAGTGAATGCCTGGAGGTGAACAATATATGTAAACTGCAGTGTCGAAATGACGTCAATTTGAAGGAAACATATGTAAAGACATCATGTAATTTCTATCTGATACTAAGTGTTACGCAGTTGAAAAGGCAATCGTAAAGCTTCATGCTTGCAAAAAAAGCTAATCACTTTTACTGAAGAAGAATTGAATGCATTACCAAAAGAATTTTGGTCAATGTAGCTGCGAATGCTGTAAAGACGATCTGGGATAAGGTGCCTCGTGAGTGGACTAAAGATCCTGTTTTGTCAGAGATTCAAACGTGTAGTTTACATAATGAACAAGCGAGTTTAACTAGGAGATCTTCAGTGAGACAGTGCCGTACATGTCAACTCGTTCAACTGTATCACGGACCTAAAACTAACGATTTGTCTTCGCTTATAAACAGTTATCATGGCTGTGAAAAGAATAATCAAGTCGTCGCAGAAAAAGCTGAAGAAACGTGCTGGGAGAAATGTGAGGAAGCATGCTGGGCATGGACTCATTAATAAGGTGATTGATCTTCTTCCTTTTGAGCTTCATCTTCCTAGTTACCAGTACTACGGACCTGGAACACGACTTCACGTCCGCTTGGCACGTAGTGATCCTAGTATTAACATGTTAGATGCTGCCTGCAATGAGCATGACATTGTTTATCGTCAAAATATTCCTGAACTAAGACGTGTAGCTGCTGAAAATCTGCTTCGTAAAGCTATGCAGCGAGTGTCGTCACCTAATGCTTCAATTGCTGAGAAGATAGCAGCACTTGTCGTGTCGGTGCAATGAAAGAAAAACTGTTACTAGGCAGTGGCAGTAAACAGCGAAAATAATCTATGTAAGGAAGGACAGAACAGATGTACATGAAGAAAGGAAATGCATATATTCTAAAACAAATATGAATTGTGAAACATATTGCAGGTGTTGTTTAATTTTTGAATATTAATAATACTGTACAGCATATCCTAAATTATCTAGTAGTAATAATGTTGACTAGCAAGTTTAATCTTGTCTTATGACGCAGAAGAAAGGAGGCATAGAGGTTCGAGAAAAAATACCAGATTTCAAGAACATCCTCTTAATTAATCCATGAATTAAAGTTGTTATAAAACCAAGCCATTTGACATGCATATTATTTCCAGAACGTCGAGTAACATGTTCGATTAAATAGTGATCAGGATATTTTGTTTTCTGCAGTTCTTCGATGTAGAATCCTCCTTCAATAGGCTGTCTTCTGAGATCGCGAAGTAAACATGTAACTGGATTCGTAAGTTTAACATTCCTGATTCGAAAAAGTTCTGTGCTCTAGTTAGCGGTGTATCCTTTTGCAAAGATAGAGTTATGTTTGCTGTTGCAAACGAAATCACTTGTTTAATGCGATGGCGGCGCGGGTCAGCCATTTCGATTACAAGATGAATAGCATCTAATCGCGGTGTATACTTTGTAACAATACGTCGATTTGTCCCGATAGTGCGATGAGTTGTATCGTTGTAGGTAGACACGAGTCTACGTATCAGTTCAGTACAACTTTCGGCTCCACGGCTGAATAGTTAGCGTGCTGGTCTTTGGTCACAGGGGTCCCGAGTTCGATTCCCGGCGGGAGCTGGAATTTTAACCTTAATTGGTTAATTTCGCTAGCACGGGGGCATGGTGTATATATCGTCTTCATCATTATTTCATCCTCCTCATCACGCGCAGGTCGCCTACGGGAGTCGAATCAAAAGACCTGCATCTGACGAGCCGAACATGTTCTCGGGCACTCCCGGCACTAAAAGCCAAACGTCATTCAATTTTATTTTGAGTTCAATCCAACGATATATGAACCTTGAGCTGTAAGTTCTCGAAACATTATTGTTTTGAGTGTACGATTAAAGCGTTCTATAACACTTGCCTTGCGATGGCTGTACGTAGAGTAGTGATGAATGCCATGTAACTTGAGGTAAGAAGAAAAATCCTTGTTGCAAAACTCTTTACCTTGATCGGTTTGAAGAAGCCTTGGGCAGTGTTTCGAGTGTTCAACAATATGTTTAAATGCGTGTTTGACTTGAGCTGCTGTCTTAGACGGCACAGGATGTGCAAAGGCAAAACTTAGAGTACACATCTATGACAGTAAGTAGATACTTATACACCTTATTGCAAGAGGCATATTGAATCATTTCTACTAAGTCTGCTTGCCAGAGATCATCTTTTTCCGCGTGTAATAACGCGCCTGCGACAGTAGATGCGACATGATGGTTTTTGTTCCTCGTGTGCGATGCTTATCTTTACAGGCGAGGTCTTATCTTGACGAGCCATTACTGAATAATACCCGCATGTCGCAATGCTCTCTCTATTTCTAGAATTTCTCATTCGTGACCTGTGTGACCAGCATCTTGTGAAGCTCCTAGAACTTGTAATCGTTCAACAAGTAAGTTAGGGTCATTCCAGTATCTTACGTCTACATTCGGCACAATGGCTTGTAGATACCATTAAGACCTCGTGAAGTTGGTTGATCAGAACAGCTTAGAAAAAACTCTCGATACTTGTGATTCTTATTTGCATTTAAAGCTTCTGTCCTCTTTTAATTACGTCGTGTTGCGTTAGTAGCAGAAAGTATTGCTCTCTATTTTTGAAGATCAACTTGTAAAATGATATCCTTGTCAGGTATTCGTGAGAAAATAAGTTCTAAGATACCTTTCGTAGGTTTATAGGTAACACCTTTTACGATGCGTCTGTTGCTATTAATCTTAACATTCGCATTACCTATCCAGAAACAGTCGTCTTGACAGCGAATACCGTAAGTTGTGTCAGGTTGTCCTGTAAAGAGATTTTCTATATAACAATCAAAGAGAGATCCATAGGTATTTCTAATCAATGTGTTAAATTGATTGCGGTACTCAGGCGTGATTATATCCTCAGACAAAGAAGGTAGATCTTCTGTTGATGTAGTAGGTGTTTCAGCAATAACATCTGTATTTTGAAACTTAACGCGCTTAGATGGTGAAGCATCGTTAATTTCTCCTTCCTCATCCTCTTCTTCATTCCTATCCTGCTTCCCCTCTCCCTCAGCCTGCTTCTGTTTTTCTTTATGCTTTTCTTGTTCATGCTTCTCTTCCTTCCTGTATGCTTTTCTTGTTCACGATTCTCTATATGATATGATCTTTGCATAGAAACAAAACTTACAGTAGACTGGGGCAATGAAGTAAAATTAAAAACTTCTTTCAGCGGTGTACCTAGTTGCGTTTACGAAAATAAATCAGTGTGCATAAACACGTTTAAGCTCTTTAAATTTTGGTCGAATATTGTTTCGAGCACGGATTATATGTTTTGTAATCTCTTTGCTGAATGTTGACATGATGGTAGTTTTTGATTAAGTGGTTACTAAATCTGTGTTGATGCATATAAAATGATCAAAACCTATGTGAAATCGTCCATATTGAACATCACTTTCTTTATCAATATCTAAAAAGCCGTAACAATGTGATGACCAACATTTAGCACACATATGTTTAAAGTAATTGAATTTCATATCAGCATATTACGCTCATCTTGTCGAAGAAGCAAAATAATATTTTCGTTCTCGCGTATCAAATGCTTAGGCACATGAGAATAGGTTTGACATAAACAGATGCAACCTACGTATTTATGTCCCACCATACTAAAGTATAAACCAATAACATTTTGTTGTTCTGTTACGACATCGTCAAAGTTCATAAGAGAATTGGCAAACTCATCATCCGGTGATGGTACTTGCTTATGTGAATTAAATTCATGATATTTCAATCCATCTTGAACCAGATCGTGCATTACAATTTGTAGAATGGTATAAAGCGGTTGATGGAGTGACTTGGCAAAAACGTAAGTATTCTCTAAGCGTATGCCATTTAAAGGGGTAATGAGTGTGAGTAAAAGATTTGTCTTCCCACATCCCGATGGGCCAGATATAATACATTGAATAGTAGAAGGAAGCAAGGTTCCATGACGTCCTTTTATTGTTGCACAAGAACTAGGTAAGTGATGTGGCCCTACGTCAGCAACATGTAATGTGTCTTGCTGCTTTATAATCTTTAAGTTAACTAAATAATAAAGTAGGCAATAGTGATATATTTGTTTATCAAACGAAACAACAGGTAACTGTCAGTTCATAATTCGTTCTTGACGAGTAAAGTCGTGTACAGAATGGTGAAACAAAGATATCCAATCGTTATGAAGAAGGAAACTAAGACTGTTGGATGAAAAGATGTTGTAAAGGCTGCACAAAAAGCTATTCGTGGGGAGTACAATCCGCATGTAGCTATTACCAAGGCGCTACGCGCAGCAAGGGCGAGAATTTCTCCAATGTCCAAATCATTGTTTTGTAAACGTGCACGAATTATTCCTGTACCAAAACGAGGAGGATTTCCTCCTGCTCTGTTTGCTGGACTAGCAGATTTACGGTCTTTGCTGCGTGGTGCCAGTGCCGTAGAAAGAACTGTTAAGGCTGTAGGAGAAGCGAAGCAACATTTTAATGAGAGTGAACGTCATAACAAGTCAATGGAGGCAATTGCATTACGAGGCAAAGGCGTACACATGAAGCTAGCGCCATACGAAAAAGTGGTTGGTATCTACATATCTCCAAAGAACGTCCACTGAATGCACAGACACAACGAACTCTAAACCACGAAGAAGTTTTACTTTTGCTAAACAACTAGGAATTCTTTATTTTCGAGGTGTCTACATGCGCGATCAACTACCATCATGCCCACGTGAACGTGAGAGTGCTGTAATTAACTTAGACAACTGTCGCGGGCCTGGAACTCATTACGTTACCTACGTAAAACGTAAATGTCAAGTATGGTATATCGATAGCTATGGAGGCTTACCACCACCATTCAAGCTCATATGTTATTTCAGAAGCAGTACAGACATCGTTTACAATAAAAAGCGTGTGCCAAAATTCACGCATGTGCGTGCGATAATGTTTTATGTTCTTATAACAAACCCAGACAATAGAACAAGAGCAACAGTGTGCACATGATGACTAACAGTGAAAGAACTTTCGCTTTGGGCGGAGAAGGACCTGTAAAAACTGTCTACTGTAATCCACCGATCGATCTCGGCCAAGAGCTACATAGTCTTGGACTTGTGTCGTTTGAAAGCTACAATAAAATCTATAATGTGCGTGATGGCGTAAACAAGTTCTATTACGATGAGTATGTGCTAACGCCACCATCAGGCAGTGATTCTGTACACGATATTCATGACTATATTGAAAGTACGTTAATAGAACAGTTTAGAGCAGAGAGCTTTAGTAATCATAATTAAAAGTTCTCAATTGCTGTGAGCAACATCACACATAAATGTGTTATTCAGTCGTCATTTAAGATTGACTTCAAATCACAACCCGATTCGATTGGACTATTGCTTGGATTTTCAATAAGGGAGCTCATACCGAACGTACGTTACGAGTCTGAACAACCTATAACACACTTCGATGATCATCATGTAAACATTACCTGTAATATTATTCCAGATTGAATAGCAATCAACAAAGTTCACACGTCCTGCACGGCTTTACTATTAGAGTAAAATGGTTATTATACAATTCGTGAGAAACCATCAGCAGTTCTTTATCATCCTCTGTCTGTAAGAGACCTTAGTAACATCACTCTTAGGCTTGCAAATAAACATAAACAGCTTATTAATTTAGATCGGCACACGTACGTAGCTTTTAAACTTCATCTTAAAGCAATATGAAAAATCTATAAAACACGGTGTTCAATCCGGAGGCATACTACATGTTTGCGAAGACTCAACGAGTTAACAGATGCCCATAAGCAGATGCTCCCAAGATTTAAGTTATAAGCTACTACAACAAAATGGAAGAAATGCTAGACATTATGAACACAGTAGAAAATCATTAAGGTGTAGTATGCAGTGAACTTCATTCTTATTAACCTTTTACTTTTGGACTGAATAACAATGGTGAAATTCGCTTTATCATTAATCAGCAAGATGTATACAACCTACAACTCGAAAGCTACCTCTATATTGAAGGACGACTAGATAAGCCAGATGGAAGTGGACCAAGCACATCTAAACTGAACAACCATGGTCTAGCTTTCATCTTTTCTGAAGTGCGATATCAACTAAATAAAGTGGTAATAGATAGATCGAAGAATGTTGGTATTACAATCGCAATGAAACTCTACCCTTCTATTAGTGTTGAAGAAAGTAATCTTGTACGGATGGCTGGATGGTGTCCCAAAGCTACTAACAACTAACTACTAACAACACTTTAGACGAATTATAATCAACGCAAAACAAGAGCTAATTCTGATCTGTGATCGAAGTGATTACAATTCTCTTAAAGCAGCAGAAACACCAGTAGACTCGAAAATTACACTTCGTCGTATATTGTGGAGGATTCCACATGTAACATTAACTGATCAAGGAAAACTTCGATTGCTCAAGATTGTATAAAACATACACGTTTTCGAAGTTGGGAGCTACATGAATATCCAGTGTTACCACATACAAACAAGCATAGCTGGGCTGTTAAAACTTAATGATTTACTGAAAAGCCTTTGTATATTATTTTGGATTTCAAACCCATCATAAATTCAACCTTGAAGAAGATAGCTCACAGTTTGATCACTGTAAATTAAGAAACATTAGACTCTATCTCAACGGAATTACGTATCCATACGAAAACATAGACATTAATTTTGAGAAAAATAAATTCGGGATGCTCTATGACATGTTTTGTAACTTCCAATCAACGTATTATCAGAAAGAAGATCGTTCGCTCTTTTCTCACGAAGAGCACCGATTGTAGTCATAGACTGCTCTTATCGTGAAAAATATATAAAAGAATCTCCTGTCGATACAACTTTAGAAATTGAAACATCTGAAAACATTCCTGCTAACACAACAGCCTATTGCCATATTATTCATATGAGTGATGTCACTTATCATCCGCTAACGAATATTGTTACAAGACTATAAATAAGTATAGCCCTTTATCATAAACATTAGTGTGTGCTTCTACACCGTACACTATGGAACAGAAAGAAGAAAGGGGCTACACGGTTACAGACAACCGTCTTAATAACAAACTAAACTGTGAACGCGCCTACCAGCGTAACTGATACGTAACATCTTATTTATCTCACACAAGTAAGTGAGGCTATTAAGATGTTCTATAAATATAGAACCTTATATCAAATGCCAAAATATCTGATTCAATGTTTACCACCAGGATATTTATCTACGTACGCTGCTCCTTTCTTAGATGCTTTTTGGGACATCCTTCGTCTCCACAGTAGGATGTCAATCGATGTAGTTTATGCAGACCCTGTCGATGAAATTACAAGCATCGAGGTAAAAATGGTTCGTATGATTGGCATGGACCTAAACCGAAGGTAGAAAACTGTACACAGTGTACGAATGAACTTTTTCCCTTCATTACAGTGACTCATAATGATTCAGAAAGGAACAAAACACATGAATATTAAGAAAGTAAGAACTGCATTAACTTCTTTGTAAAGCATAACATACAAGGAATAATACATTTTCAAAAATAATTCCATAAACAATAAATGTGTTGTTTGATTTGAATGTTGTACTGGTATTGCAATTATTTTGGAAGCTGCAACCTCTTTGCAGTAAGCTGAGTAGTACAGCAACCTCGCCGGCAGGATAACTAAGACTCTTTTGTAACCGGTAATAGTTTGTTTAATTTTGTATATAATTACACAATAAATATTTCACTAAATTAAAAATATTCCACTTACTGCATCCCCTTTGCCTCTTCACAGCTACCGAAAATATTTACACTCATACTATCTATATAGACTTGAGTTTACTAGAGTGTAACCTTGATAACGAATAAGTCTAAACAATCATAACCATGTCGACAGATTACGTGGTGACGTGTAGTCAGCATAACGGATCCTCTTATCCGTAATTCCTTGCAATCTTGACCGGGATCGATATTAGATAGCTCTTCAATTGTATTGTTAATTAAAAATTAATAAACAAATGAAAATTTCGTTGGTTGAAAACCACAAAAGTAGATGTACATTACTGTTCATCACATTAGCTAATTGGTCAAAGTTTAAGCCTTCGTTTAAAAAATATCGGGTTTGATTCCTGTTTAGATAGTAGGGAGGCATTTTATTCGCGTGGGATTAATTCTTCTGGCTCGGGGACTGTCTGTTTTAATTGATACCGACTGTGAGGTTAGGCTTGCTGTTTTATTCAATATCTACTTCT
Organism: Anabrus simplex; assembly: GCF_040414725.1. Classification (NCBI taxonomy): domain Eukaryota; kingdom Metazoa; phylum Arthropoda; class Insecta; order Orthoptera; family Tettigoniidae; genus Anabrus; species Anabrus simplex. Next base: position 385,999,570 of record NC_090266.1, on the reverse strand, counting down.
GACACGTTCTTATGTTGGTACAACAAGAGCACGTGGTGTATGCGGAGTTAGGTTACACCCCTCTAAGATGACGTCTGTGAGGTTAGGCTTATTCTCTTACTCAAAATCACCGCCTCACACGTGCTTATGTTGCGCACACTTATTCAAATTCCGCGCCTCACAACTAATAAACAAGAGCACGTAGACGTGTTCCAGATGAGGACGAGGAGGGAAGGGCATCTGACAAAAACTGGGCCCAAGATGGCGACTGTGTACTTAGGCCACACAAAATTGCATTTGTCCGTAAAACTGGGCCAAATGTAGCGCCTGTGTAGTTAGGACCCTCCAAAAATTGTGACGGAAAAGACATCATCCATAAAACTGCGCCCAAAGTGGCGACAGTGCAGTTAGGCCTCTCCATAATGTCGTATATGAGGGGAGAAAAGCAACTGTCCGTAAAACTGATCACAAGATGGTGACTGTGTAGTTATGCCCATCCAAAATAGCGACGAGAAGGCCATCTGTCTGTAAAACTGAGCCAAGAAGGAAACGGTGTAGTTAGGCCTCTCCAATATGGTGACAGGAAGGGCATCTAGCCGTAAACATTGGTCTTGTGTATTTAGGCCCTTCCTAAATGGCGACGGGAAGGGCACCTGACCATATGACTAGGCCCTGTGTAGTTAGGCCCCATCCATGAGGTTAGGCATGCTGTCTTATGCGAATCACCCATTGCCCTACTACTCAAGATGGCGCGGGTAAAATCCGCGAATCCCCATGGCCCTACTAAACAAGATGGCGTCCGGAAGGGCATATCACCGCAAAAGTGAGATTAGGTCCCTCCATGAGGTTAGGCTTGCTCTCTTGCGGGAATCCACATTGCCCTACTACTCAAGATGGCGTCGCGAGAATCATCATTCCTGTACTACGCAAGATGGCGTCAGGACGGGCATCTAACCGTAAAAGTGAGGTTAGGCCCCTCCATGAGGATAGGCTTGCCCTCTTACGCGAATCCACATTGCCCTACTACTAAAGATGACGTCGGGAAGTGCATCTGGCTTTAATAGTGGGGTTAGGCTCCTCCAAGATAGCGGCTGTTGGCTTCGGGAAGGGAGTCAGTCCGTAAAACTGAGGTTAGGCCCATTCAAGATGGCGACTGTGAGGTTAGGCTTGTTCCCTAATGCAAAATCCGCGTCGGGAAATGTAACTAGCCGTAAAAGTGAGCTTAGGCCCCTCCAAGACGGTGACTGTGATGTTATGCATGCTCTCTTATGCAAAATCCGCGTCGGGAATGGCAACTGGCAGTACAAGTTAGGTTAGGCCCTTCCAAGGTGGCGTCTGTGATGTTTGGTTTGCTCTCTTATGCACAATTCGCGAATCCCCATTGCCCTACTACTGTACTAGGGGTCAATGTCCTCATACCCCGTATGCCCACTACTAGGGATCATTGACCTCGTGGGAAAATTCTGACTAATTACCCATTGTTGTAGAACATATATTGCCCTACTACTGGAGATGTTCCGTTATGGATAATAGGTATGAGGGCCAGTAGTGTAAATACAGCCGCCATCCTGTTCCAAGTTCAGCTTCAATGTACCTAAGTCGCTTTCGAATGTTACGCCCCTAAGAATAAAGCTTGCGTATTAAGCTTTATAGCCGCCATCTTGTTCCAAGTTCAGCTTGAATTTCTGTGATGTTAAGTTTGGATTAACGCCTGATCAGCGTGAGCTTAAGATGCACAATTAGCTAGGTTGTAATGTTATGTCCGAGCTGGTGTAAGAAAGGTGAACCGGTTAGGTTAATGCCTCGTCAGCGTGAGGCTAAGCCTGCACAAATAGCTAGAGTGTAATGTTACGCCGAGCTGTTGTAAGAAAGGGCAACCGATTAGGTTAACGACTGTTCAGCGTGGGCTTAAGCCTGCTCTGTTATGCTCTTAGTTTTGGGCATCGAACTTATATCTGTAAGGTTAACACCCATTGGTATAGGGTCGAACCCGGGATCTGTGAGGTTAAGCTTTGACACGTGCTTCGAACTAGGGTCTCTACGGTTAAGGCCCATTAATATCATGTGAGGTTAAGCCTGTACTGTTATGCTGTTATCCTCGATATCGAACTTATGTCTGTAAGGATAACGCCTTTAGGCCTGGGGTCGAACCCTGGGTATGTGAGGTGAAGTGTAGACAAGCCTGTTAGGTTAAGCTTATCTTCTTAGGCATAATCACGTTGGCTGTTAGGTAAGGTTGCACTTTTTGGCATCGAACTTGGGTCTTAGGCCCTTAAGCCTAGGATCGAACCCCAGGTTATTAAGGCTAAGCCTGGACATGTAGCCAGCATAAGGGCATGTAAGGTTAAAAGCACTCTCTTAGCCAAACGCTCTAGTAAGGTCATATTAGGTTAAGCATGTACTCTAAGTGGACGCCTCGTTCAGGGAGCCTGCGGTGACGGTGGTCGCCGAACCCCTGTATTTACACTAATAAAGGAGTGTTGTGATGACCGAGGAGGAAGGATAGATTGCGCCAGAACTGAGATGGCGACGCATGGAGGGAACTGAGAGACGTGCATCTTTTGGACAAGGTTATCCGTCAGTGAGGTTTCTGGTAGTTGGAAACTGTCCGCATGATCCGACGGTGCTGGCGAAGGAAGTAATGGTCACGTATACGGGAGAATTAGGATAGGTAAGACTGGGAGAGTTTCCTGAGGTGCACGAATTTGGGTGGGGGACGGGTTATGAAGGGCAAATGGATTGAGGTGGGAATGTGGGTCTTCGAGTCATTAGTTATGGTGGTATGGATGAAGTTGGATTAGGTTTCTGCGGACTGGGCATCAGTAGGTTGGGGAGGTGATTGTGCGAGTGATTTCGTAATATGATCACGGTAGCCGGTCCAATAGGCTTTGTCGATGTTCGGTAACAGACGTGAGAGAGGAGGATTAGGACTTTGGGAGTGTGAGGGTATTTGGAGGAGGATGTGGAGGTGGTCGCTGCCGATGCTGCAGAGGTGGAGAACGTTTAGAAGGAAGATTAGGGAGTTGTTTCCGAAGAAGGGCGGGAGGAACCGCGAAGTGGAATTAGAGAAGAGTCAATATGGTTCAGGAAGTTGTGCAGGCGTTGGATCTCGCCAGAAGAGCGGCTATGTACAATAAGATCTGCAAGAATTATGAAATGACGGAATGTGGTGTGAATATAAGCCACGAATTATATTTGAAGTGGGATGATATTTCAGGTGCAGATGGTGGCGAAGTACATGATTATACAGAAGTATATGGTAGCAATGATGAATTCAGTACAGTAGTGTGGAAGTGGTGGGTTGTGGACGTGTGTGGGGAGGGATGGGCGGACCGCAAAGGCTGCACCTCTCCGACTGATACCAAATGGGTGGTCCGCTCTGTGGAGAATGAAGGCAAGTATATGGGTGGACTGAGTGTCACGGAGCATGGTTTCGTAGAAAAGAACTGTGTATGCAGCGTGTTGTTGTAGGAGGCTCTGCAGGATTAGCCGCTTAGATGAAAAGGATTGGATATTAAGAACAATAATGGAGATAGGTAGATATGATCGTCTTCTGTTGGTTGAACTAACCATCAAACAATGATCTCCGGGCGGTGAAATTGAATATGTGTAATTAATCTCGAGTGAGTGGTCTGAAAATGGAGGATGAGTGCTTGATTGCTGGCTGCATGGAGGTGGGTGAGAACGAGAGGACGGTGATACGGAAAAATGTTGAGAAGGTAAAGGGTAAAGAAGCGGACTATGTCCTCTATGGAAGTTGGTACGAATAGGGAAATGTCAGGTGGAGTGGGTGGGTCCGCGGTTTTCATGACGGCAAACAGGTCCGGACGATTTTCTGGAGGTGGGGACGGGACTTACATAGACCGGAGTAAGTTGGGTGGGCTTGGCGACATGTTTTATGAGGAGGTGGGGACTGGGCGTTGGGACACTGGTGGCTAGCGTGTGGTTGTGTACTGTGCCCACAGACCGGATTTTGGTCCCGGCATTGAGCGGTACTGTGCTCATTATATGTCAGACACCGCTTGCAGTGAATGGACTGTGGAGGGGCCTTGGAGTTTTCCACTTTGCAATGCTGTTTAAATATGAAGGCTCCAGTTTTCATCAGACGATTAACGTCGGCAGTGGTTGGCAGAAGTGCGCGGACCATGAAGGTCAGCCCGCTCGCATTTCTGATGCAGAATACGTTCTGTGCAGGGTTGTTCTCAGCTTTTAGTTCATATAATATATCCTCATCAGAAAAGTCCAGGTTGACCCCCCTAATCACACAACTGAACAGATTGTGTCCGGGGGGCGGTGGTGGGGTCTTATTCTGGGGTCGTTTGAGGCGTCGGAGCGGGGAGGATGAACCAAGTTGTGACGCCCCGATAAAGTTGATCAGCTTGTGAGCTGCCTCCTCACCGTTGATCTTTATGATGTAGCCATTAGATGTACGCCGTATATCTGTTATCTCGTCACGTTTCACCTGGAAATGATGGAGAGTACGAAATATGGCCTGTGATGAGCGATATTCAGGGGCGGGGTTGCGCAGGAAATAGGTGTGTGTTCGTTTGGGGGCGAAGTTGGAGAGTTTTGATATTGGTGATGGACAAACAGCCTGGGAGAGGGAGAAAATGTTGTTGCTGAGGATGTGTTGGGGTGATGGACATTGTGTCTATCGATGCGGAATCCGTTCTGGAGACTGCTGGAGATGAAGTATCGAAAGCAAGTTTCCTTAGCGGTGATTCGGCGTCCGGTGGTTTTTTGGGGATGCAGTCTTTTATATTGAACTCTGCGTGAATCTCGGTGGATTTTTGGTGGTGGAACGAATAGATGTCGCTGAACAGACGGATCTTCTGAAGAATACATTGTGGCGGTGCTGTGAGCTGGGCTTGTAATTGTAGGGTCTATAGTGTTACTGATCCCGGTGTCGAAAGTCAAGAATAACGACAGAGAGGATCCGTCGTGCTAACCACACGACACCTCATAATCCGCAGGACTTCGGGCTGAACATCGGTCTCCTGGTAGGTCATGTTCCTTCGAGGCTGTTGCACCATGGGTTTGGCTTATAGTGTTAATGATGGAGTTGGCAGAGTTCGTGGCGGTGATCGTGGTGGTGGTGGTGGTGGTGGTGGTGGTGGTGGTGGTGGTGGTGGTGGTGGTAACGGTAATGGCGTTGGAAGAAAGCAGGGTGATCTCTGTCACTTAGAAACTGTCTTTGTGGTAGGCACTCGTCTCTTCGGGTGAGCCCTTGAGAGTAAGGGTCTCACCGAACCCAAGCCTTTTGCGGATCAAATAGTTGTCAGTTGTGGCGAAACAACCAGCGTGATTGAAAATAAAACAACTGCTACGGGTAATTGCTCCTCACTGAGGTGAAAACCCCCACTCGGGTAGCAAGGCAGTCCACTTGAGGCTGGTACGGCGATGATAGTCCTGAAGTGACACTTCTCGGTAATGAACTCAGACCGCCTGTCAGATCACCTTTTTAAGGAGTAGTGCACTCTCGTGACTGATGACGTTGTAGCATTACCTTTGGACGATGAAGGTGTGACACTTAAATCTTTCAATGTTTTCATTCCCCCAACTTGAAGGGTTGGGTCGGGCAACCCAGAGGGTTACGCCCTCTCTCTGGCCAAGAGATGTGTGTGGGTTGGGGAAATGTGAGGGGAGAAGGTGGTGGGGAAAAGATATGAAGAAGTAGAATATGGGAGGGGATTTCGAGCCTCTTGGCTAAGCATTGTACAGTTTTATTTTCTTACTTACAATTTTGTCATTTCTTTATATGTTTTTATACATAAATTGTAGGCTATTTTGCTACGTCCACAGTTACATAAATGCATAGTAAACAATGCATTTTAACAGGGAACTGCCTTTTAGTTTTCCGTTGAGTCCTACGCCTGGCAGTACTAATAAAAAGGAGACAATTGAATGTGTAAATATGCTAGTATGTGGTATATTTGTTCTCATAGTACACTTACAACCAACGATGAAGAATTTAATACAGAATAATCGCTTGAGAAGTGAAAGTTGAAGGTTTGATTTACCGCTGCTTGTAAGTGATGAAGGACAAATGATCTGTTGTAGAGTAATGAAATGGTTAGGAAACGGATGAGAGCTTCGATTTTAGGTGGCGAGAACAAAGAACGATGGGTAATGTGAGCTTGTCGGTGGTTCTAACTGCGTCTATGACCCCGCGCTTGTTTGGGGCAGTTGCAGGGCGATGTCTGCAACAGTGCTAGTATACTGTGTGAGTACCCCCACAGTTGTGACACGAACGGGGGGCGGGGGTTGATGTGTGTAGGGACAGCAGTGTGTAGAATGTTGTAGGCTGCAGTGGCCGCATATGGGATTTTTAGCCGTGCAGTGAGCGGTGGGCTGATTGTATAAAAAATGAAGCTTCGCTCACACCGGATGGGCTGTGGCGGCAGGGCACGGGATGTTTCCACTTTGTGGTGATGTTGGTGGATGGAGACACCGCTGGTCAATGCGCGGTCGACGTCTTCGGGTGATGGTAGGGGAATCCGCATCATGTTGGTAGGGCCTGTAGCGTTCTTGATCCGGAATGCCTTCTTAGCTGGGATGCCTTCTGCGTTGAGCTCTGCAATGAGAGTGTGTTCTGTGATGGACAGGTCTATACCTCGTATAACACAGCTGAGAATTCTACAGCACGGAGGAGGTGGAGATTTATTAGGAGGGGTGGAAGTGGTGGGAAGGGGGCGCTTGATCCTACGTGATGAGATCCCATGACAGTGGTGAGCATGTCGGCAGCAGCATCTCCGTTGGACCAGGTTGGTAACTCCGTAGCAGTTCTTCGGATATCTGCGATGTCCTCCTGTCTCATGTTAAATCGGTGTATAGTGGAGAATATGGCATAGGGTGACTGGAAGTCGGGGAGGGGTGGGAGAGTAAAAAAGAATATGTGCCTGATAGAGTGGAGGAAAAGGGAGTGGTTGATAGGGCATCTAGTGCCGGATATAGCGGAAAATGCTAACTCCGAAGGAGTGGTAATGCTGGTGGTGGGAACAGTTGGAGGGTCATTCTGCATAGCGACGTCAAAGGAGAGGGTCGGGTGACTTATTGGGGCCGTCTGAGGTGCTGCTTCCGGATGAACTGCATGGCGCTGTGGATCTTGTTCCTCTTCTGGAGTAGATTGTGGGTCCACCCTCGTGAACTGAAACTTAAGTCTCGAGCAATCCCCTTGTGGAGCTGGTGTCGTTGGAAGGAATCTGGATTGGTAATTACGCGCTGCATAGCTGGACATTACACCAGAGCGGTATGAAATGAGGCTGATTGGCTGAATTTGGTGATGGTGATGGTAGTGGTGGTGCTAGTTGTGGCTGTTGCGGTGGCCATACAATAAGGCAGATAAGCAAACATGGTGGCTATTGATGTTCCGGGAGATTGGATGGAGTTTACAGCAGATAAATCGACCGGAGCCGGGGTAGTCGGTGACACGTCCTGAGTTGATACCTGCCGAATTTTCTTTCTTCCACCTGTTCAGATCACCTTTCCAGTAGGGAATGCCCTACGTGACTGCCTTATTGTGTTGAAAATCGTCGGACGGCGAAGGATGCTTACTTAAACTGTCTACCTACTAAAGGACATGACGTACTTATTTGATATTGACATGGACAAGACATGTACCGTTTTATTATCCTATATAGATTATTAATACAGTACTATTATAATAGAAGTAGGCCTATATGATGTAAAACATATAACATTGACGGGAAAACATAACATTTAACAGAGCAGTAGGACGTTTGCACAGTTTTTTCGATTAAATACAATAATAAATTATAATGATTTGATGGAATGTTGCTATATTCTTCGTAATTTAAGAGATGGATGATTGATGATTTGAACATGCATAAAGGAGTCACGTTGTACATGAAATGAGAATAAAAAGGGGGGACGCCGAAGCGGCCTCACCCACAAGATTATAATCATTATATTGGGAGGTGAAATAGGTTGCTTATTTGTTGCTGTTGTTTTATTGTTGCTGAGGGTGATAAGGGAACAGGGAAGAAACCCAGGGTGAGAGTCCTGTCACAAGCCCCGGTTGCCCACCATCCTAGGGTAGGGGAACGGTACGATAGACGTTAAGGGGGGGATGGATGAAGAGTGAGGAAGGAGGGGGTGGGCCATTAAAGGAGAACACAACACAAAAATCGAGTTGCCTCAGAATCAAACTTTTCCGTTTACTTGAAGTGTTATTTATTTTAATAGTGCGGTGACTGTTTGTCGAAATGCCTTCCTGTAGTGTGTACGGCTGTAACAACACAACAAGTAGAAACCGAGAGTGTAGAGAGAAAGAAATACATTTCCATAGGTTTCCAAATCGAAGTAAGTCGCCTCGAAGGTTTAGCAGTTGGGTATAATTTTGCAAGAGGAAACACTTCTCTCCCGGTAAGGGAGCTACTGTGTGCTCAGTGCATTTTAAAAATGCATACTATGATGAAACGCAAATTTTGAAAATGAAGGTGATGCCTACGGAAAAGCTGCAAGGTCCGAAATTAAAGCCAGGGTCTGATCCTTCAATAAGATGTCTGGCGTCGACAGATTGAGATACTTCTCAGGCAGGAATGCTAATTCATACGGAAGCCGCTTCACAAAATACACTGTGGGAGTACTCGTCAGACACAAAAAGGAGCAGGATGCAATGGTATGAGGCTAAAAGACGAAGGGAGTTTGTTGACACCGTATTAAACGAAAGTGATAACGATAATGATGTACACGACGTTGAGCATGATATGAGTGAAAATATTTCACCAGACAGACACGAATGTAGTGTACAAATACAGTGTGAGTTAGGAAGTGAAATAGTTAGAAAATACTTCGACGTTGCAACTTCCGGCACAGCTTTGAACAGTGACATAATGGGAGAACATTTGAATGACAGTTTCTATGAACCAGATGAAAGTGACAGTGAAAGTTATATTAGTGATACCGATAACGAACACACTCAGGACGATGTACATATTACATGTTCATATTTCTTTGCAGCGGGGACAAGTTTGCTCACACTCTTTGAAATTTTTTACATTTGCAAAAGTAAAGTGAAAATCATTTCACATTACATTAAAGGGACCATGTTGTGCGTAAAATCACTTTGCGATTGTGGTAATAAAGTCCGTTGGTATTCTCAACCTATGGAAGGAAAGAAACCGGAAGCAAATGTCCTAATATCACCAGCATTATTGTTGTCAGGCATTCTGTTTGAACCTTTTCGGTCATTCTGCAAATCCATTAACTTACATATGATGTCAGGAATTGTGTATGATAGAATTATTCATTAAGTAACTGATCCGATCGTGGATGGGGCTTGGGATCAAGAAAGGACTAATGTTATTGATTGTTTGAAAAGCAGTGTCAAACCCATTTGTTTAGCCGGAGATGGCCAGTACCATTCTCCCAGCTTTTCAGCCAAATATTTAGTGTATTCACTAATGGATATAAATACAGGCCGCATAGCTCATTTGGAACTTGTTCAGAGAGTGATGGTGAAAGGTGATCTTGAAAGGGTTGTGTGTGAAATCGTGATGAGGAAGATTGTACAGGAAGAAAATTGTAATATGAAACTCTTCCCTTCCGATAGACACTAAGGAGTAAGGTATTTACTGAGAACGCACTATCCTGATATTGAACATGAATTTGATGTTTGGCACATATCAAAAAGTCTAATGAAAATTGTTGCGGGGTGTACCTCCCGGTACAGACCTACTTCCCCCCCCCAATGCCCTTCCTTGGGGTAACACAGAAGAATTTTGATAAAACATTTTCAGTTGAAGAGAAAGAAAAATTTTTCTAAGGTTTTTTTAAGTTGATAGGTAGAATCTTGATTAACTCCAGATTTAGAGTGTCCTTGTTGTTGTAGAATATGACATACATGTTTATAGTTTTGACAGCAACACCTGCCGCCGCTGCCGAAACCCAGTTGTGGTCGCCCCGGACCCCTCAAGTACCCTCAGATACACCTCTCCCGGTACTATGAGAGGGGTAGTCGTGGTGATGGTCACCGAAGATTAGAAGTATTTGTGCAGTCCCCAGATGAGTTGGCAGTAGGGTCACCGCACTTCAGCCTTTGCCGGGAAGATGCATTCCGGCGCGCCGTTCAGAAGGCGGCCTTACTAAAGCGAAGAGTGTCCTTTCTTCTCTCTTGTGTCCCTCACAAGATGTTACAGTACGGCGGCAGCCAGCTGAGGGGGCACTGAAACAGTAAGATCTCGGCGACAGAAGGGTGTTGTTGCAGATTTGAGAGTACGATCTTTATTGGTGATACAGAGGGGCGAGCGGCATGGAAAGTGTTTTAGTGCCAATAGTGCGGAGATGCAGGAGACGGGGGCTTGGTAATGGCCACTAAGGAATTGACAGCAGAAACCCCAGAGGGGAATATCGTACATACGGATCATATACATAATTAGATAAAATAATACTGCAGAAGTCCTCAAAATATCAAAAATATAACCTTAAAAACTGCTGCTAAACGTTGATGGCTAAGTTAACAATGACATTACACAGGTTTTACCTGAGAGAGGTGAACTCTAAAGATTCTCTCCGCGGCTGGATTGCTCACTAATAATGTAACGGGAGTAAGAAAATCCAATATAATGCACGGCCCGTGAAATCTGGGGGCAAGCTAGCCCGCGGGAACAAAGTTTCTAACCATGACTTGATCTCCGACTTTTAAATTGGTGGGCCTCCGTCCACGATCATATATTTCCCTAACCTTTTCATGGGATACTTTAAGATTGGCCTTAGCCTTCTTCCATAGATATCTAATATTATCAGGGTCTATTGTTTCTGGTAAGATATAATTAAGTGACCAAAGGTTAGAGAGCGGCGAGTTAGGCACAAATTTAAACATCAGAGAAGCTGGAGTGAACTCTATGAGACGCATGAACTGCCGAATTCAGAGCAAAGGCCAACCAATGCAGGGATGTATTGAGCGGTATCCTGCATGCCCATAATAATAATTAGAGTATTGTTTGACCCAATATGTAAAATTTATTCATAAAAGTTACAGTCTAACATGTTAAAGCATCGTATCCCAAGATAGTTGATACCGGATGTTGAGCAAGACAGTGAGTCGCTGCATATTGCTTCATATTTCAGTATGACCGTGAGAAAGGGTGGCGTAACCAAGCGTTAGCAAGGATCGACACGTGTATTAGATGCTGACCAAGCAATATATTTCAGCCAATGGGAATTTAAGGATTTGGAAAACATGGAGGCTCTACCGCGCCAAGTCTTAATTCCAGAATGACCACGTGCTCTGTTGCTAAAGTCAGTTTCTGTAGGTAATCGGTTTTCCACAGTTTCAGAAGTCAGATATATTTGGAAAAGTAATATAAAAATTGGTGGAAGCGATTTGCTAGTGTTTGAGCTGTGTTTTGTAAAAATATCCCAATAAATATTGTGTCATCATATACGACGAATTTTCTGATTGGTGGTTGGTTCAGACACCCGGGAACCCCATTATTGAGATGGCGTCACCGAAGCCTCCTCAGTAACCCAAGCTCTGGAGAGCGTCAATCTGTGTTAAATGCTTGGATAGTGCAGAAGCACAAACTCTGAATTGGTGATCGTGATTCCAGTAACAGTATCTGGTTCTAAATAATCTTTTAAATTGTGCAGTTGGAAGATTTTACTGTTCTTGAGTAAATGGAATAGTATATTTTAGCAGAGTTTACTTTCAATATATAAAGACTGTAACGGTTCAAATCCCGTTACAAGATGATATCTGTATTTTTATTATTTTATTATTTTATCTGTATTTTATTATTATTATTATTATTATTATTATTATTATTATTATTATTATTATGTCAGTATTATTATTTTATCTGTGATATTGTTACTATTATTGTAATTATCCATTTTATTCAATTCGATTTTGCAATTGCCTGTTGCTTGCAAGATTGTACTTAGATGTATACATATATACGTATGTGTAGGATAACACTCAATACCTGTACAGTGAGAATTGTTGTATATATCAGAGATTGGATGTGACGTTGGGACATTGTGCAAGATTAGTGGCGATTCTGCCAAGTCATCGCCACTTCATGGCTACGGCATTGTATTTATTGAGATATGCGCTCAGCGAGTCAGCCGCCCCAGGGCTATTTCACCACTGGATGTAATATCTGTCGCGTAGGTGGGAGTATGTCATTGTTATTTCTGGAGATTACGTAGCTGTGTCAACCAACGTCTATAAAAGGTGGGTGCATATTGTAGCGTCAGTCATTAGTTATACGGATGCAGTACAATGAAGAAATCTACTAGATCAAGAGGCCTTAGTTGGTCAGTCAACCAGTGTGAACGAGAGATGGTGAAGACTCAGTGAGCCATTAATTAATGGTCATTGAGAGAGTGAGGCCAAAAGTTGGTTGGTCCGTCACTTAGTGGAAGACACGGACGCAAGGGCTTACCATGAAGTCAGAGAGGGCAACCCTGGACCTGCCAAGAGGTAATACCATATTGACTTACAAAGAAGTCAGATGATATGGAGAAGAAGCAGTCACAAGGATGTATCACCAAGTTAGGCGTGACACATCTACAGTAAACACCAGATCAAAGGAATACGTCGTAATTACACTAAAAGTGTTGAAGGTACAGTCAAGTGAATCAGTGAGGGAAATATTTCGTATAAATTGTTAAATGTCCGGTCAAGAATAATTCAAATTCATGCCTAGTTTCTTTCAGTTGCAATGTCGTAATTTCATATTCTCATCTGTTTTATCGCAACAAGACTCACTATTTTTTTATGTATTATTTAAAGAATATATATTGTTCTATCAAACGAATTCATAGTTTCATTTCATTGACAGTAAAATATCTTAACCTCAAAATTAATGGGGAAACCGAACGCCAATCTCCTTTTCCCAGAACTTATATGGTATGTTGTCAAAAGTAAGCTTATTACCCCACACCCTAGAGATAGTCAAGAGTCTCATTCTATTATTGCTGTACTGAGTGACAGCTGGTGCCCTTCAAATAACGTATGTGTAAGTAAGCAGGTAACAAGTAAGTGTGAGTACAAGGTTCGACGAGTGTGTATTTAATGTAATGAATGTTAATTTTCATAATTTTCATGGTAAATGCAGTTATTCAGATTTTTTAAGTTAAATGCAGATATATATATGTTTGTAAATTAAGTCAGACAGTTAGGAAAATCACAAGGAATAGTATATTTTAGCAGAGTTTACTTTCAATATATAAAGACGGTGCTTAGTGACCGATGTGTAACAAGTGTATAAGAGACCTGATATTGTTTCACTATTTCGCGACGGGCGCGTTTCGCGAGGAACTTCCGTAGCGAACCGTGTGCTGCTTTTCAAACTGTATTTTCACCCCTTAAGTGAAGTGCATTATAATTATATCAGTGTGTTTAGCTGATCTTGTAAAGAGAAAGGGTATTTCGGCTCGTAGCATTAAGCAGCAAAGATATTGTCAACCATAGCCTTCTGTGTTCCAGTGGAGTATTTTCCAGCAAGATGATGGCGATGCATGCAGAAGAAAGATGTGCATTCTCACATGTTAATGCTGTGATTAACATGGAGTAAATCCCTCAATCAGCGGGGATGTAAGCTGCTATCCTGGTATCTCGAGAGTCGTCGGATGGAATTCAGTTAAGACGCATGTGTTATCTATGGCATGATATGTAAATTATGTTAAGGTACTAGGGCAGTGTAGATAGAATTTTTAATTTTCATCTAAAGTAAGCCTGACGGCATGTGTTTGTTTGATTTTGTTAATATGATAGATTCGGATACGAGAATAATGCATGTATATTTTATTTTCATTTTGCTTTATGATTAGATGATTGGGAAAATGAGGGATTGATAGGATTAGTTGTTGTTTATTTACGTATGTTACTTAGTATAGAATATTCCGAGTTTTCCTTATTTATATGGTAGAAGGGCTAGATTGACAGGTTCATCTTTATACAACGTTCAATACGTATTAGTTCATTTCATTTCGGTTATTCAGAGAGACAGGTATAGATATTCTGCATGATGCACGATTTTACGGAAGCTGACTGAAGGAGCTGCAGAACGTCGTTGTTAAAATAAGATCTTTGAGTTAAGTTGGATTCTGTTTTACCTGATGGTCTGTAAAGGACATGAACTGAGTCTTATAATTTGGAAGGCCAATGGGATTTATGAGAAATAATGAGATAAAGATTGCATGCTGAATTATAATGTATTGATGCAGGCTGATTGTATGCCTTGTAAAGAGAAAGAATATTGTGCAGATGTGTGTGCCTGCTAAGTGTCTTCTGAGTGTATATTGTGATCAGAATGGACAGTAGTAATTCCAGACTATTGAGTCTGATGATATTCAATGGTAAAAGCATGCTAAGAAGGTATAAATATACGTGAGTTTCCGTGTAGCCGGCGAAAGGCGTTATCTCATGGCAAGCTGATTTCTGGCCTGTGTTTATCTGTAGGTGTGAAGGAGACGAAACTTCCTAGTGACAGCCTCGGGAGACAGAATCTAAACTTTAGCATAGTGTTGAGTTCAACATTTCTTTTCAGCTCGTAATCTACCCGGAAGGACATGACGGATGACTGCGCTGTTGAGCGCTCAAATGCAGCAGAAGGAGGCAATGTTGCCCATTGCTTTCTTCGTGATGTCAAGGGTTATTTATATGTCTTTCCCTTACAGGTTGATGTGTTAAATTGTTATTTGTGGTTGTATACTTGTCTCGTTTTAAAAGGGAACAGCCCGAGTGCTGAAGTATTGGTGGTTTATCTAGTTCAGTCTAGATCTTTTGCAGTGAACCGGGTTTCACATAAGAATCTGTGTAATATTTAAGACTTTACTCGATATCCGATGTATATAGATGTGTTTAGTTTGATTATTTGGATTGTTGTAAATATAGTGTAGGATATGCCCCTAGTATTTTGCATAACTTACATTGCGTCCATTGCGTCTTAATTATTTTCCTTTTCGTCGTAACTTTTCTTTACAATGTAACTTTTATTTAACGGTAGTATTTCGACGACTCTCGGATTTAACTTAAATTTGGAAACCGTATCGTTGTGATGCGATAGTGTGTAACTCCATACGGAAATACCACATGTCAGTGTTTGCGTACACTTGTTGCCAGACAATATGAACAATGGACTATAAGAAGCAGCTCAGTCTTGATGTATATAATGTTCTTTGTTGAACTTGGTTTTTGATTTCAAAATTTGTCTTATTCAAGTAACGTTTTGATTTCCATTGATTTTTCTACATTTTTGAGTTCATTTTGATATTTTTTCTTGATTTAATTGTTTTCTCGTAATATGATCGGGGATATTTATCAATAAATCCATCTTACCCCCTATGATTGTTTCTCATTCGTGTTATACATCCATTTCCTGTCATTGATTGATATTTTAGAGTAGAACTTCGACTTTTTATCCTGACCCAACCGACAACCTACCCACACTCTGCCCAACCCTGAGTTAGTCGGATGTTCATACAGGAATGGAGGCATCGTCCTAGAGGGTATTTACCCCTGGGTACGGTACAGTATCCCACCTGGAATTATCTTCATGATGAAACGCAATTAGAGCAGATCTAAGATTACGATTGACCCGCTCAGCCAGATATGGTTGAGGCAGGGGCGTATTCTCCTTGAATGCAAGGCATTCATCGCATGCGTTACGATAACGCAAAGAACTGTCTGAAGTATGATTTTAGGTTGTTTCAAGTCAAACATTAGCGATTTCATCTGTCAGAAGTTCAAAAGTTCCGCTCAACTGTACTAGTTCCGTTGATTGACTGCCTGTGGTGCTGGTGTAGACTCGCCATCTATTCCACTATTGAAAGAAAGAGACAGCAAATGGAGGAGTTAAGGATGTAAGGCATTCAATCTTAAAATTACATTCGGTGGCAGACATAGTTCTGAAACCGTCCGAATGATGTCGCTGCAATTGAAACTTGGTCACACTTTGTCACCCCATACAAGTGCTACTCTCTGCCATCTGTTAGTAATTTGGAGAAAGTCGTAATGTCAAAGTTCACTTCGAACGGGCCCACGGATTACCTCCTAGCGAGAACCCAACCTGACGAAACTGACAAATGCCACTGGGGTGACTTACCTCCAGTGCTTGAGTTGTGGCTGACTAGTGAGTTCATTCATTGTGTTTTGCTGATTAATGAGTTCATTCTATGTGTGCTGTCCCTGTGCTATTTGTCGTTCTTGGTGTTTTTTATATTCTCTGCATGTGTGGTATTAACGATGGATGAGTCTAAAACGGATATATTTGTAAATCTGTTCGAAAAGCCATTTACAGGCCGTTCGTTTGATGAAAATATTCCAATACTTAAAGCCGGGACACCTCTCTCTTCCCTCGCAAATTTAAATAAACTTAAATAAAAATTTTAAAAACAGAAAATAAGAATTGGGTTCGCACGTTCAGTCCAGAAACTTACAGTAAAACTGTTTGGCTCTCTGGCTCTGAGTCACTAAACTAATTATTCTGTTGGCCTTGCTTATTGTTTGTTACTGAAAATTCCCCTTGGAACATGAAGAAACGATTTTCATATCCACGCTTGGATATCCTTAGGTACCTTTGGTAAAACTAGGATGGATTTGCAGTTGGATAAGCAGAAGCACGAAAATGCTCTAAGACACAACGAAGCGTTAAGAAAAAAACAGAAAAATTTTGAAACGGCTGATTGAGGTGACATGCTTTTGGGGGAAGCAACAGATACCATTTCGTGGGCACAATGAGGCTAGTGAATCCAAGAACAGAGGGAATTACATAGAACTAATTAAATTGTTAGCCGAGTTTGATGAAAAATTAGTCACTTCACAAAAGCGAAAGCATTCACAGGACTGCTTCCACTCATTCAGAACGATTTGTCCGGCTCCATGGCTAAATGGTTAGCTTGCTGGCCTTTGGCCACAGGGGTCCCGGGTTCGATTCCCGATAGGGTGGAGAATTTTAACCATAAATAGTTCATTTCGCTGGAACGCGGGCTGTTTGTATTTCATTCTCATCACGATGCGCAGGTCGCCTACGGCTGTCAATTCAAAAGACCTGCACCTGGCGAGCCAAACTTGTCCTCGGACACTCCCAGCACTAAAAGCCATACACCATTTCATTTCAGAACGATTTAATTCAAAGCATCTGCATCGTAATGACCGCTGAAATAAAGATTCAGGTTGGGGGAGCTAAATTCGTAGGAATTATGATCGATGAGACTTCTGTTGTTTCGAACTTTTCAAGCTTATCTATTGTCCTCAGACACGTCCATAATGGTGATTGTACCGGGTGGTACACCTCCACGCCGCTAATTCAAACTTTGCGCCAGTTGAAACTCCTCTACTGGAGGAAGTCTGAACTTTATCTACTGTGTTAATTCTCAAGTTTCTCAGAAGATATCTCTACTTGTAAATTTTGAAGTTTCTGAACTGGGTCGTTTTCGATGTATTTTTGTTTTGCCTGTAGTAAGAAGGGTGGACATTCTCTTCCAGATGGCACTACTGAAGGACTACAATTATGCACCCTAGTGCGAAGTGAAAGAACTGTGTTTTTGGAGAAATTTTGAATTCATAAGTTTGTTCTTTGTTAAATTTCTTTCAGTTATTGTTTCAGTTGGCAATATTAACCCTTTCCTTCCGCCAGTTTTGAATTCGACCAATAAGGAATTTCTGTAATTAATTTTGCACCAATAATGTGTTTCTTCTTCTCAGAGTGTAGGGGTTTTCGTTGTTAGCCAATAACATGATTGTGTGCGGGTGTCCTCATTCCTGAAACGCCTCGAACATTCCACGAGGGTATATAAACTGCTGATTTTAGGGTCTCCGCGCCACTTCAGTAACATCTATCAGTGTGTAAAGTACGTAGCAGGGGGCGGGAAGCGCCTCTTTCTTCGGGCAGCAGTTCAACCACCAGGTAATGGCCGTTTAATAACTTCTTTTCTTAATAGCTCAGCAGTTTAACTCGCGGGGCAGGTCCGAAGCCTTTCTGCCATGTAACTTTCCCTAAAATGTAAAGACACTTAGTATCAATTCTACCTTTTTAAACTACATATTGGGATAGAGAGTGCTTAACCCTCTCGAGCTCCCACTCATATTGTGTTGAGGTGAACTTATTTTCACAACCGTTTCTTCCTTAACGTAATGTAAATTGTCTCCTTCTATAAGTCACCTCTTTAGTATGGGATTAGCCCTTCCAGTAACGGCCTAGTGCCAAGTAGGTTTTATATAAAGTGTATTAGGCCTGCAAGAACGCCTCCTCTCAAGTTGGTATTTTAGAGGCCATGTAATTGACCTGTTTCTTTACTGAATAGGCCTCAGTAGGTTGGATATTTTTACCCCTGTGTTATTTGTGTTTGGAGGTCAACTTGAAAGTGGAGTTTGGGGTGGCCTTTGATAGGCTTGAACTTAAGAGCGAGTTGCTCTTTCTTAAAATTTGTTTCTGCGTGCCTCTAGGAGACTTTACTGTGCAATTGGGAGCAAGAGCTCCTGGGCATAATTGGGGTCTTCTGCCCCTTTGTTGTATCTTGTATATAGTAAAGTTGGGCTCATTGCTCAAGAATTATGTGTCTGGCTCTCGGAGCCCAAATCCTGTAACACTGTAATTGTACATTTTCGAATTGTTACTAGGCTACTAAGTACCTGTTATATTTGTTTTTTCTTGATCTTAAAAAGAAAATATAACCTTGTTAAATTTTATCTTAACTTTAATTTCGTATTTTGAGACCTGTTCACCCCGCACCTTCTTTCACCTCTGCACATCCACAAAACTCGGTAACAAGTGGTAGCAGAGCGTGGTTGAATGGGTCTCAATTCAGCCCCTTTTGACGGCTAAACGTTGCTTTGCTTTCGAACTCTAACAATTTTCTCAGTTGCTGGAATTTTTGATTTTTCCTTTTTCAAAATTCTTCTATCATCACGTCCGGCCCTCGAGAGGTTCTTCATCCTTTCTATTTGCGTAAAGAGGAATTAATTTATGAATTATCTCTCAGAAACGTTCAATCTGGAGGCACGGTTGCAGTCGACTCCAATAAGCTAAAAGATTCCCTTGATTTACCTATTACCATCCCGACTTTGGGAGAAAAGGAGATTGACGATGCTCTCTCCACGATCAATGACAATACTACTGAGCTAGCATCTGTAGTTAGTTTTTTTGAAGTAAGTGATCCATCTCCTAATCAACTCAAAAGAGTACAGGCTAGGTTGGACCACTTTTAGAATAGGGTATGTGATCTATTGTCTCTGAAGTTAAATGACGTTCAGGGTAAGGATGCTAGCGCCCTTGCCGAAAACTTGTCCCAAATGTCTAGTAAAGTTAGTCAGTTGTTATCTGGACCTGCCATCCCTAAAGTCGACCAACCTATGGTAGTAAATATTGTTAGTGGGGAGGATTCCTCGAAAGAGGAAGGAAGTAGTACTGAGGCGACAACCCAACGTATATCTGCCCCATCAGAAAATATGTCAGATCGTCGCAAGTCCATTCCACCCTTTGTGTTAAATAATGCTCCTTCCGAATCTGCTTCTCCGCCACTTAGGCCCCTTCCTACTACGTTTCCGGGTTTCAGCAGTTTGCCGCATCCATTAGCAATGTTGCTTAGAGGTATCTCTTTTTCGGTTAACTCTACCAGTGACGTAATTGCATTTTTACGGTTCTTAGTTGAGTTTCAGGACCATGCTCTTGTTTTTTCTCTTTCTCCGTGTCAAATTTTACAGATAATTTATCCCTATGCAATTGGTGTTCTCTCGGACAAAATTGTTAGAGCAATAGCGGAACAGTCATCCATTGAAGACTTTCATGCTCACCTTCTTGCAAATTTCATTCCTGCTCGTGCGAGGTCATCCCTGATTCAGAAGTACTATTATCGTGTACAGCGGTTGGATGAAAACTTGGCAGATTTCATCCAAGATATTAAGTTCTATACCAGAGTGTTTGCTCTTCATTTTCCTGAAGATCAAATTGTTCAGGCTATTGTAGAAGGTATTTCACCACCTTACAGATCATACTTGTGTTTTGCGTCACGTCCGCAAAACTTCGCCGAGCTTGAGGCTATGGCCGTCTCAGCGGAAGGAGTCAGATACGCCGATACCTTGCGTGTCACGAAAGAACCCCCTCCATCCTCTAGTAGTTTTCGGCCCCCACCTCGCCGACCAGTCACACCCCGTAAATGTTATGCTTGCGGGTCGCCTGACCATCTTCGGAGCAAATGCCCATCAATCAAGTCTAGTGGGACAAGGAATGGAGCAGGGTCATCTCAAGGCTGTTTTAAATGCGGCGCGTTCTCCCATATTGCTAAGAACTGCCCTAACACCAACAGCACCCCCTCTTGCTCAACTTCGGGTGCAACTTCCAACAACAATCAAAAGTGACTAGTGGCTTCCGCTGAGTCGACTAATCCATCTTCCCGAGGCTCAGCCCCTGGTAAACAGGTCGAAAATTCAGGGAAAATTCAGTCTTCAAATTTATCTTTTGAATGCCCTAAAGAATGTCTTAGGATTGCGGCGGATACCCCCGCACGTGTGCCTTTTCTCAAAATTGAGTTAAATAATGAGCCTATAACTGCTCTTTTAGATTCAGGCAGTGTTTGTTCTATTGTTTCGGCTGAATGGTATTCGAAATTGAAATCTATTTGTAAACTTTCTGATCATTGTTCATCTTCTGTTAAATATGTTTCGGCTAATTCTTCTCCATTAGAAATTTTAGGCTCCTTATGTGTCAAAAGTCGTATTTTTAAATTTACTTGGAAAGTTAAATTGTTTGTGGCCAAGCAGTTGTCTTGCCCCATAATATTGGGAGCTGACTTCATTTCTCACATCGGTCTAGTGCTCGACCTTCAGAGTAAGTCGTGCACATTCAAATTTGCTTCCAATTGTAAAATCCCCTTGTTAAAGTGTAATTCTGTATCATGTTCATCTATTTCGCCTACCCAGGATGAGATGTTGTTAGACCTTAGACATCTACCTGAGGAGCAGGCTGATAGTATTCGTAAGTTGTGTCAGTCGTTTCCAGAGGTGTTCTCTGATACTCTTGGTGTTACTGATCTTATTGAATACAAAATTGAGGTCACGGATTCGATTCCTGTCCGTTTTCCACCATATAGGCTATCTCCACCTAAAATGAAGGCTCTGAAAGAAATCATTGATCAAATGTCAAAGGATGGTATTATTCGGCCCTCTAAGTCAGAGTATTCTTCACCTATTTTTCTAGTCCCGAAACCCCAAGGTGGCTTCAGGCCGGTCATTGACTATAGGGCTCTCAATCGGAAGGTGGTGTTACAATCTGTGCCCCTTCCTGACCTTCATTTTTGTTTTTCATGGTTTCGTAAAGCTAAATTCTTCACCATCTTGGATTTGAATCAGGCCTATAATCAAATTCCCCTAGCTGAAGAGTCTAAACACCTTACAGCGTTTGCCACGGACTGGAATTTATACGAATACAACCGCGTGCCTTTCGTGCTCCCCACGGGAGCAGCTGTACTCACTAAACTGCTGGATAGGGTCTTCTCCGACATCAAATTCGAGTACTCGTATCACTATCTTGATGATGTCGTCATATTTTCGGAGACTTTTCAAGAACATCTAGATCATCTGCGAGAAGTTCTCAATCGCCTTCGTAAGGCTGGGTTAACTGTCAAGTTGTCCAAGGTCGCCTTCGCTAAACCTTCAATGTCATTCCTAGGGCGTATTGTCTCGCCCGATGGTGTTGCGGTCGATCATTCTAGAACACAGGCAATCCGTGATTTTAAACCTCCCAAGGACATCAAAGGGATCGCCAGGTTCATTGGTATGGTGAATTTCTTCAGGAAGTTTATCAATAACTTCGCTAACAGAGCGGCGCCCTTGAACCTTCTCCGTAGGAAAGGCATCAAATTTGAGTGGGGACCTTCTCAACAAGACGCTTTTGAAGATCTTAAATTAGCTCTGTGTTATGCCCCTGTTATGGCTATGCCCGATTTCTCCAAAAAATTCATCGTCCAAACCGACGCGTCGTCGTCGGCGGTAGCTGCAGTCCTTCTTCAAGAGACTGAATTAGGGAGGCGACCCATCGCCTATGCCTCTAGGACTCTTTCGGCTCAAGAAGCCAAGTATTCCATCTATGAGCTGGAAGGTTTGGCAGTCTTATTTGCCTTAGAAAAGTTCCGTCTCTATCTGGAACATGTCAAGTTCGATTTGGAGACAGATAATCAAGCCCTAAGCTGGGCCTTAGGTAGGCCGCGTCGTACTGGTCGTATAGCCCGGTGGGCTATCCGAATTTCGGCATTCCAATTTGACGTTAGGAATATCAGAGGTACTGAAAATGTTGTTGCAGACAGACTCAGCCGTATGTTTTCCAACGACGTTGAGACCTATGAACCGGTCAATAGTTCATCACCTCCCGAGTCCATACTATGTGAGGTTAATGCCATCTTAACAGATGCTCCCATGCTCTTTAGGGACATTGAGAAATGCCAACGTGAAGATCCGACGCTGGCTCCGATAATGGAAACCCTTTCTTCTGGGGAACACGTCGTCCCTTATGTACTGAGGAATGGAGTTTTATGTTGCCCTTCGAGGCATGATAAGATGATGAAAGTTGTCGTTCCAGCGGTTCTTGTACCTATGATCTTTAAGTACTATTATGAGACCCCATTAGGGGGGCATCTAGGCATCTTTAAAACTCGTGAGAAGATTCGTGAAAGGTTCATCTGGAAGGGTATGGACGGTGAAATTCGTGAACTGGTAAAGGCTTGTAAATCCTGCTTGCTTAGTAAACCCACCATGTCTACCAAGGTAGGCCTTTTGTCTTCTCATCAGGCGTCGCGCCCAATGGAACGCCTTTATATTGATTATGTAGGACCCTTCCCCCAGTCAAAGGGAAACGCCAACAAGTTCATCTTTGTATGTGTAGGTGGTTTCACAAGATTTTCCTGGTTATTTCCGACTAAGCTGGCTACCGCTCAGTCCACCATTACTTGTTTAAATTCAATCTTTGCTTCTTTTGGTCCGTGTCAATATATGGTGTCTGATAATGCTAAGGCTTTCACATCTAATCTATTTCGTAAATTCTGTTTTGACCTGTCCATCTCTCATGTGACAACTTCTGCTTATTATCCTCAACCATCTCTGGCTGAACGGGTTAATCGTAATCTCAGGTCGGCCCTTATTGCCTATCATCATGAAGATCATTCTAGGTGGGACACGTCCCTGCATTGGTTAGCTTTTGCTTTGAACTCGGCTGTTCATGAATCACATAAATTTACTCCAACTTCGCTGATGTTCAAGTTTGTTCCCAACACGCCGCTCTCTAACCTCTGGTCTCTGAGTGACATTCTACCTGAGACAATAGATCCAGATAACATTAAAGATCTTTGGAAGAAGGCTAAAGCCAATCTTAAAGTGTCTCATGAAAAGGTTAGGAAAAGATATGATCGTGGACGGAGACCCACCAATTTGAAGGTAGGCGACCAGGTGATGGTCAAGAATTTTGTTCCCGCGGGCAAGCTTGCCCCCAGATTTCATGGGCCGTGTACTATTCTCGATTTCCTTACACCCGTTACCTTATTGCTAAGCAATCCAGCCACCGAGAGGATATTTAGGGTTCACCTGTCACAGGTGAAACCGGTGTAATTTCTGTGCTAACTTGCTTCATATAATTTTGAAAGAAATATGAAGGTTATATTTTTGTTTGAGGGGTTTCACCTTTAAGGCCTTCTCCCCTTGGAATCTGTTTCCCTGAATGTAAGCATTTTTGTAAACCTTCCCCGACCAGTTAAACTGCCATCCTGTCCTTGCCATGGCCATTACCACGCTCCCGTCTCCTGCTCAACAACACACAGTGGCTTTTAATTGAAATAAATATTTCTACGCTGCTGGCCCCTCAGTTACACCACAATGAATGTACCCTAAAATCATTCTGGTCCAACAAAATTCTGCCGCCGAGCTTTAATGTTTCAGTGCTCCCGCAGCAGCGCGACGCCGTACCGCCACTGAGGTGGAGTAAGGGCCCGCCCCACTCCAGTGAGGCCAACCAGTGTACGGCGAGCCGGAGTTCTCCTCCCGGCCAAGGCTGATGTGCGGCGCACAACCTGCAACTCGCCTGCGACCTGTATGTTCGCCGCGGGCGTGGCGTGCTTCAAATCCACTACTCCTCTCATAGTGCGGGCGAGCGGTATCTCAGGGTACTTGAGGGGTCCGAGAGGCCTCCTCTGGACACAAGCAGCAGCGGCCGGTCTGGCCGTCAAACTTAATCAACCTTGAATATATATTTAATCAGCTACATGGACATTTAATATCAACATTACTACTATTTTTGAATTCAACGACATATCTTTTGGACTTAGAAAATTTTTTCTCGACTTTCAAGAATTGAAGATTTTCCTTCTGAATTCAACTTCTACAAGCACAAAGACATTACATCAATAGTAACCAAAGAATTTTGAAACTGGATCCAATCATTTTAAGAAAACTTGTTGGTAAATACTTCCGCAATTAACTTCTATATCAACATCATAACTTGGACCTTATTTTGAAACAAATGTTTATGTTCTTCTGTGGTACCCCTTGGAGGAACTTTTGGGGGGGAGGTATGTAACGGGTGGTACACCTCCACGCCGCTAATTCAAACTTTGCGCCAGTTGAAACTCCTCTACTGGAGGAAGTCTGAACTTTATCTACTGTGTTAATTCTCAAGTTTCTCAGAAGATGTCTCTACTTGTAAATTTTTAAGTTTCTGAACTGGGTCGTTTTCGATGTATTTTTGTTTTGCCTGTAGTAAGAAGGGTGGACATTCTCTTCCAGATGGCACTACTGAAGGACTACAATTATGCACCCTAGTGCGAAGTGAAAGAACTGTGTTTTTGGAGAAATTTTGAACTCATAAGTTTGTTCTTTGTTAAATTTCTTTCAGTTATTGTGTAAGTTGGCAATATTAACCCTTTCCTTCCGCCAGTTTTGAATTCGACAAATAAGGAATTTCTGTAATTAATTTTGCACCAATAATGTGTTTCTTCTTCTCAGAGTGTAGGGGTTTTCGTTGTTAGCCAATAACATGATTGTGGGCGGGTGTCCTCATTCCTGAAACGCCTCGAACTTTCCACGAGGGTATATAAACTGCTGATTTTAGGGTCTCCGCGCCACTTCAGTAACATCTATCAGTGTGTAAAGTACGTAGCAGGGGGCGGGAAGCGCCTCTTTCTTCGGGCAGCAGTTCAACCACCAGGTAATGGCCGTTTAATAACTTCTTTTCTTAATAGCTCAGCAGTTTAACTCTCGGGGCAGGTCCGAAGCCTTTCTGCCATGTAACTTTCCCTAAAATGTAAAGACACTTAGTATCAATTCTATCTTTTTAAACTACATATTGGGATAGAGAGTGCTTAACCCTCTCGAGCTCCCACTCATATTGTGTTGAGGTGAACTTATTTTCACAACCGTTTCTTCCTTAACGTAATGTAAATTGTCTCCTTCTATAAGTCACCTCTTTAGTATGGGATTAGCCCTTCCAGTAACGGCCTAGTGCCAAGTAGGTTTTATATAAAGTGTATCAGGAGTGCAAGAACGCCTCCTCTCAAGCTGGTATTTTAGAGGCCATGTAATTGACCTGTTTCATTACTGAATAGGCCTCAGTAGGTTGGATATTTTTACCCCTGTGTTATTTGTGTTTGGAGGTCAACTTGAAAGTGGAGTTTGGGGTGGCCTTTGATAGGCTTGAACTTAAGAGCGAGTCGCTCTTTCTTAAAATTTGTTTCTGCGTGCCTCTAGGAGGCTTTACTGTGTAATTGGGAGCAAGAGCTCCTGGGCATAATTGGGGTCTTCTCCCCCTTTGTTGTATCTTGTATATAGTAAAGTTGGGCTCATTGCTCAAGAATTATGTGTCTGGCTCTCGGAGCCCAAATCCTGTAACACTGTAATTGTACATTTTCGAATTGTTACTAGGCTACTAAGTACCTGTTATATTTGTTTTTTCTTGATCTTAAAAAGAAAATATAACCTTGTTAAATTTTATCTTAACTTTAATTTCGTATTTTGAGACCTGTTCACCCCCGCACCTTCTTTCACCTCTGCACATCCACAAAACTCGGTAACAGTGATGTTGAAAGATTTGTTGGTTTCTATAATGTGAGTTCTGATAGGACAGGGAATGCATTGGTGAGACTTGCGATTGAGTGCCCGGATAACTTTGACTGCCGCGAAAAATTAGTTGCGCAGACTTTCGATGGAGCGGCGGTGCTTGCAAGTCAGCTGAATTGTATGCACGCTAAATGAAAAGTAGTTCCTGAGGCTGTATTCATCCCACTGCTTCGCTCACAAGCTTAATTTAGTCTTCTCTCAAGCCGTTTCATGACAAACGAATGTCGTATATTCTTCGCAACGATGAGTGGCTTTGCGACATTTTTTAGCAATTCTTCTAAGAGAACTAACCTGCTGGACAGTATCCTCAAGAAAAGGTTTCCTAAACTTGCTCTAACAAGGTGCTCCATAAACTTCAATCAATTTACTGAATTGCTCTTTAGGAAAATCGCCAAAAAAATGAAAATTTTTTACAATCAAGCAGTCCAATGAATGACAGATCTCCTAATGAACAGAAGCGATATTTTAACTGTGCTAGAATAATATCATGTATTTCCAGGTAGACCCTCATATACTCATCATTAACCGAAAATGAAGTTTCATCGTTTATTCTGTTCCTTAGTGGATCAAATTTCTCTTCCGTTCTTTCCCACATGTTATCAAATCCTCTGTTTCGCATTATAGATACTTTAGTGTCTAAGGAATTAACTTCTCTGGTGCAATATGCAATGTCTAGGGTTTTAGATGAAGGATGATATATGTAACATCAGTCAATGAAAATATTTCATTAAAAACGTTCAGAAGAAAATTGAACTGAAATTCTATTAACTTCGCGAGAAACCCGCTTGCCTCATTAATTGTATTGTTATCCGAGTCCCCAGGTTCCTCCAAAATACTTTCGAAAAGCTCTTGGAGAGGAGCACGATATTCCGCGATGGTCTGTACTAAACGGCTGGAATAGTTTCACCTTGTTGGAGCAAGTTTAGGAAACCTTTTCTTGAGGATACTGTCCAGCAGGTTAGTTCTCTTAGAAGAATTGCTAAAAAATGTCGCAAAGCCACTCATCGTTGCGAAGAATATACGACATTCTTTTGTCGTGAAACGGCTTGAGAGAAGACTAAATTAACCTTGTGAGCGAAGCAGTGGGTGAATACGGCCTCAGGAACTACTTTTAATTTAGCTTGCATACCATTCAGCTGACCTGCAAGCACCGCCGCTCCATCGAAAGTCTGCGCAACTAATTTTCGCGGCAGTCAAAGTTATCCAGACACTCAATCGCAAGTCCCACCAATGCATTAGCTGTCCTATCAGAACTCACATTATAGAAACCAACAAATCTTTCAACATCATCACCATTATGAACGTACCTGAGGACAAAAGATAACTGTGAAAAGTTCGAAATATCAGAAGTCTCATCGATCATAATTCCTACGAATTTAGCTTCCCCAACCTGAATCTTTATTTCAGCGGTCATTACGATGCAGATGCTTTGAACTAAATCGTTCTGAAATGAAATGGCGTATGGCTTTTAGTGCCGGGAGTGTCCGAGGGCAAGTTCGGCTCGCCAGGTGGAGGTCTTTTGAATTGACACCCGTAGGCGACCTGCGCATCGTGATGAGAATGAAATACACCCAGCCCTCGTGCCAGTGAAATTAACCATTTATGGTTAAAATTCTCGACCCTGCCGGGAATCGAACCCGGGACCCCTGTGGCCAAAGGCCAGCACGCTAACCATTTAGCCATGGAGCCGGACATATCGTTCTGAATGAGTGGAAGCAGTCCTGTGAATGCACTCGCTTTTGTGAAGTGACTATAATTTTTCATCAAGCTCGGCTAACATTTTAGTTAGTTCTATGTAATTCCCTCTGTTCTTGGATTCACTAGCCTCATTGTGCCCACGGAATGGTAACTGTTGCTTCCCCAAAAGGCATGTCACCGCAATCAGCCGTTTCAGAATGTTCCTGTTTTTCTTAAAGTCTTTGTTGTGCTTTAGAACATTTTCCCGCTTCTGCTTATCCAACTGCAAATCTATCCTAGTTTTACCAAAGGTACCTAAGAATATCCATGCGTGGATATGACAGTCGTTTCTTTATGTTCCAAGGGGAATTTTCAGTAACAAACAATAAGCAAGGCCAGCAGAATAATTTGTTCAGTGACTCAGAGCCAGAGGACCAAACAATTTTACTGTAACTTTCTGGATTGAACGTGTGAACACAATTCTTGTTTTCTGTTTTAAATTTTTTTATTTAAATTGATTTAAATTTGCGAGGGAAGAGAGATGTGTCCCGGCTTTAAGTATTGGAATATTTTCATCAAACGAACGGCCAGTAAATGGTTTTTCAAACAGATTTACCATGATATCCGTTGTAGACTCATCCATCGTTAATACCACACATGCAGAGAATAAAAAAAACACCTAAAACGACGAATAGCACAGGGACAGCACACATAGAATGAACTCACTAATCAGCATAACACAATGAATGAAATCATTAGTCAGCCACAACTCAAGCACTGGAGGTAGGTCACCCCAGTGGCAAGTGTCAGTTTCGTCAGGTTGGGTTCTCTCTAGGGGGTAATCCGTGGGTCCCGTTAAATACAGTAGAGATAATACGCGACACTGAGCGAGATATCGAGGGACAAATACTGGAGCTCACTCTAGCGGATAGACCTGAACGGTACTGATTCTCTCATAAGAGCACGTGTATTTTTGTGTGAAGTTTTTGGTGTTATTGATGCGTTTTCAGTGAGTTGACATAAATAAATAGTAGTGTGTGCCATTCCTTGATATCTCCTCTCAACATGAGGGGAAATGTATGTGCTCTGTTTGGCTGCAGTAATTACGAAGTAGAGAAAAATGCGCGGTCGTTCTTCAAGTTCCCTCGTGACAAGAACATGTAAGTAATATTGTGTTTGCATATATATTCTTCCAGTGACAGAGATTTGTATAGTACTTCATAATCTTCTGACCTGCTCGACCCATATTTTAACTGGCATAAAATGTAATACGCATAGTTTTTCTATAGTGCAGCAGTTAACCTTCAATACCGATGTGTTGTTGTAGGTGTGATCTGTGGGTTTTGAAATGTCACAGAAGTGATTTGGATAAGGTGTACAAGAAAGAAGGGACGTTACGCTTATATAAGAATTATAAGATCTGTTCAGATCATTTCCAGGCCAGCGACTTTAGAAATCCTCGACTATACAGCACAGGGTATGCTACATTTTTACTCTAATTGTACGTAAATATACCTCAAAGCATCACTATCGACAATATTTGCATACTTTTATTTCTTTAATCCCTCTTCTCAGATTAAAGCCTGGATTTTACATTTTCCTTCTGTTAGTAGGCTTCATGTTATGAGGAAAATTGTCCGGCTTTTAAATGTTAATTCATTGCATCATGTGTGTAAGAAATGTGGCGATGTTTTTATTGACAAGTGTCTTAATGTGATGTTACAATGTTTTTAAATGGGAAAAAGACAAATCCAACCGTAAAAGTTCAGGCAGGAATGCTAAAGATAAAAAGTAATGAATAAATGAAAGATCAAGCCATTTCACAGCAGCCCAATTCATATCTTATTTATGTGTCTAATTTCAGTCTTTGAATAATAACCTTTTAAATAATTCTTCATTCATTTATCCAGCATTGCTTTAGCAACTTCGAAGTTAATATCTCAATAACACTTTCTTTCTAGACGTAATTTATTTATCCATTTCCGTATATACATTTCCATTGATATTTGAATTTAGCGCGATTTGTTCAGGTCAAGTCACTAGGAGCGCCACCGTCGAATTGTCTCCCATTTTAGCAAGGCGAAATCCGTGAGTGTCGCCTATTATCTCTACTGTATTTGGTCCCGTTCGCAGTAAACTTAGACATTCCGACTTTCTCCAAATTGCTAACAGATGGCAGAGAGCAGCACTTGTATGGGGTGACAAAGTTTGACCAAGTTTCAATTGCAGCGACATCATTCGGAGGGTTTCAGAACTATGTCTGCCACCGAATGCAATTTTAAGATTGAATGCCTTACATCCTTAACTCCTCCATTTGCTGTCTCTTTCTTTCAAGAGTGGAATAGATGGCGAGACTACACCAGCACCACACGTAGTCAAGCAACGGAACTAGTACAGTTGCGCGGAACTTTTGAACTTCTGAGAGATGAAATCGTTAATATTTGACTTGAAACAACCTAAAATCATATTTCAGACAGTTCTTTGCGTTATCGTAAAGCATGCAATGAATGCCTTGAATTCAAGGAGAATACACCTCTGCCTCCAGGGTCGGTTTTTCCCTCGGACTCGGCGAGGGATCCCGCCCCTACCGCCTCAAGGGCAGTATACTGGAGCTTCAGATTCTGGGTCGGAGTATACAACTGGGGAGGATGACCAGTACGTCGCCCAGGCGGCCTCAGCTGCTATGCTGAACAGGGGCCTTGTGGAGGGATGGGTAGTGTGGACGGGATAGACAAGGAAGAGGGAAGGAAGCGGCCGTGGCCTTAAGTTAGGTACCATCCCGGCATTTGCCTGGAGGAGAAGTGGGAAACCACGGAAAACCACTTCCAGGATGGCTGAGTAGGGAATCGAACCCCCCTCTACTCAGTTGACCTCTCGAGGTTGAGTGGACCCCGTTCCAGCCCTCGTACCACTTTTCAAATTTCGTGGCAGAGCCGGGAATCGAACCCGGGCCTCCGGGGGTGGCAGCTAATCACGCTAACGGAGGTTCTGTTACATAATTATTATGTTGGTACGTAAGAATGCTATCTGTAATATCGCCAAATAGCTAAAGTATTAACGGAGGGGCGTGGCTTCTCACATTAATAGCGACAAGTTATAAATTCCTGTGCAAATGCTCGTTCATTTCTTCCGTACCAACTTTAAACTACGCGCTTGTAATTCAATATGAGGTTCTCCGGAGGGACCGATTGAAAGCGCCCGGTGCCTCCGCTCCGTAAACAAACGCTCCGTGAACAGCGCTAGTGAGTAGGCCATATAACAAATACAGACAAACCATAATGATAATGCAGTAGCTGCAAAACAATGCAAATGGTGCGTTTAGAAAAAATATAAGAAAAACGTTCGCAGCCAAAGAAATAACAGATAAATAATGCAAGAAGATACAGGTCCGCCTCTGTGGTGTAGTGGTTAGCGTGATTAGCTGCCACCCCCGGAGGTCCGGGTTCAACTCCCGGCTCTGCCACGAAATTTGAAAAGTGGCTGGAACTGAGTCCACTCAGCCTCGGGAGGTCAACTGAGTAGAGGTGGGTTCGATTCCCACCTCAGCCATCCTGGAAGTGGTTTTCCGTGGTTTCCCACTTCTCCTCCAGGCAAATGCCGGGATTGTACCTAACTTAAGGCCACGGCCGCTTCCTTCCCTCTTCCTAGTCTATCCCTTCCAATTTCCCCATCCCCCGTAAGGCCCCTGTTCAGCATAGCAGGTGAGGCCGCCTGGGCAAGGTACTGGTCATCCTCCCCAGTTGTATCCCCGACCAAGAGTCTGAAGCTCCAGGACACTGCCCGCGGTAGAGGTGGGATCCCTCGCTGAGTCCGAGGGAAAAACCGAACCTGGAGGGTAAACAGATGATGATGATGATGATGATGATGAAGAAGATACAACTAGTATGAGTGATAAGCCATTACATGTACAAAATAAACATGTAGAAAGAATGAAAGAGAAAACACGTATGGGAAACATAATCATCACCATTGAAAACACCTATCCGAAATGAATTAAACAAGGGAAAGAACGAGTTGAGAATCAGCACTGCGAAAAAAGAGCTTGAGTACTAACACTGCACTTGGAGCACACGATTCACAGATGGCACTTGCGGTGCCGTAGATATATGTCGGTGGAAAGGCGATGTACCACCGCAGCCAGAAACTATTGCTATTTGCTTTACGTCGCATCGACACAGATAGGTCTTATGGCGACGATGGGACAAGAAAGGCCTAGGAAAGGGAAGGAAACGGCCGTGGCCTTAAATTAAGGTACAGCCCCAGCATTTGCCTGGTGTGAAAATAAGTAACAACGGAAAACCATCCTCAGGGGTGCCGACAGTGGGGCTCGAACCCACTATAACTGAGATGCGAACTCACGGCGAGCTAACCGCACGGCCAACTCGCTCAAGTCTACGACAAGCATACAGAAATTACAACATGAGTAGTAAATAAAGTAAAAAGCTATAGTATAGTGCGGTGGGGAGGGGTGTGGTTTGAAATTAATAAGGGGGTTTGGGGAAAAAGATGAGCATGGGGAGGGGTTCGAGTGTCATTGAGAATAACATTGGCAAGAGGGGCGTGGGGAAGGGCTTCTGTAATAAGTGGATTATTTTTATTTATTTATTTTTTGGCTAGTTGCTTTACGTCGCACCGATACAGATAGGTCTTATGGCGACGATAAGTGGATTAATATGACGGATGCCATTTGTAAGGTAAATGAAGCGGAGAGAGTGGAGATGTGTAAGGATAGTAGGAAAGGTATATAGTGGTTGGAAGTTGGCAGAAGGAGTGTCAAATTTCAGTCCATAAACTATGCGGAGTGCATGTTGGTCGTATTTCAGTAAGTTATAATAGTCTAAGGGGTGGGTAATAATCCAGGTCATGGAGGCGTAAGTTATAACAGGGCGAATAAAGGAGGTAACTTATATACGTGCAAGATTTGGGCGGATTTCAATCCGCAGGAATGACCAGTAAGGGAGCGGAGGGCAGGGAAACGACTTAAAGCTTTACGGTGTATTAAGGAAAGATGAAGGTTCCATTTAAGGTCATTTTGAGATTTTATCCTTAAGTACGTTAGTTGGTTAGTCACGGTAAAAGGTTGATTGTACAAGGTTAGGTGGTCTTTGTTAGTGGGACGACATATGCGGGATTTTATTATTATTATTATTATTATTATTATTATTATTATTATTATTATTATTATTATTACTATTGCAAGTAGCTTTACGTCGCACCGACACACATAGGTCTTATGGCGACGATGGGGCAGGAAAGGGCTAGGATTGGGAAGGAAGCGGCCGTGGCCGTAATTAAGGTACAGCCCCAGCATTTGCCCGGTGTGAAAAGGGAAACCACGGAAAACCATCTTCAGGGCTGCCGACAGTGGTGTTCGAACCCACTATCTCTCGAATACTGGATACTGGCCTCACTTAAGTAACTGCAGCTATCGAGCTCGATGAGCTTAGATTGAAGGGAAGTATAAGTGTGGCAAAGAGCTAAAACAGCAAGGTCGTCCGCATATTGATAGAGACGTAAGGGAACGGAGGGATGGGGAATATCATACATAAACAGGAGTAGAGGAGAGGGGAGAGAGAGAGAGCCTTGAGCAAGTCCCGAGGTGATAGGAAAAGGGAAGGAGTGGGTGCAATGAATGACTACATCAGCGCTACGGGAATGGAGATAGTTATAAAGAATACGAAGGACAGTCGTGGGCAACGGTAAATGACTGAGTTTTAGAAAAGGCCGGGATGCCTCACGCTATCAAAAGCCTGATCGACATCCAGACATATTAAGGCGGCAGGTCTATGGGTTTGGTGGTACGTAGTGAGAGAAGAGGTAATATGGAAAAGATGGTCCTGAGTGGAAAAATTAGGGCGAAAACCAGCTTGGGAGGAGGGAATAAGATGTAAAGAATGTAAATTTTGAGACATCCGGCAAGTAAGAATGCCTTCAAATATTTTAGAAAGAACTACAAGAAGAGAGATAGGACGGTAGGAGCGAATATCGGACGGAGCTTTATTGGGTTTAAGGAAAAGTAGGATAGTTGCTTTGCCCCAGTGTTGAGTGTACACACCAGTGTAAAGCATGGTGGTGTAGATACTGGAGAGAAGGTGAATTAAGAGCATGGGGGCTTCTCGAATATATCGATAAGTAATACTATCACTACCAGGATCTGTGTTCCGGCGATTACGAAGGAAATCAAGGATCTCATTAGGGGTAATAGGAGCGTTAAAGGGATGAGTATAATCTCCAGTAGGAAAGTGAAGAAAAGAGGGCTGTAAATGAGGGAGATTAGGTTGGTAGTACTGATAGATAGTAGTTTCATCGGGATGTTCGTGAAGGGGATTGATAGAAGGGGAAAAATGGTTGTGTAGTGGACAGCAAAGGCATCAGCTTTATCTTTATCAGTCAGGGGAGGGGTAGATGAAGTACGGATCGGATAGGTAGGAAGAGGAGGCCTTGTTTGCGTCAGGCGACGAAAAGTAGTCCAGAATGTTCGAGAGTCATGTAAGTTGGAGAGGTCAGTAAATCAGTCAGTCAATCAGTCAATACTGATCTGCATTTAGGGCAGTCGCCCAGGTGGCAGATTCCCTATCTGTTGCTTTCCTAGCCTTTTCCGAAATGATTTCAAAGAAATTGGAAATTTATTGAACATCTTCCTTGGTAAGTTATTCCAATCCCTAACTCCCCTTCCTATAAATGAATATTTGCCCCAGTTTGTCCTCTTGAATTCCAACTTTATCTTCATATTGTGATCTTTCCTACTTGTATAGACGCCATTCAAACCTATTCGTCTACTAATGTCATTCCACGCCATCTCTCCGCTGACAGCTCGGAACATACCACTTAGTCGAGCAGCTCTTCTTCTTTCTCTCAGTTCTTCCCAACCCAAACATTGCAACATTTTTGTAACGCTACTCTTTTGTCGGAAATCACCCAGAACAAATCGAGCTGCTTTTCTCTGGATTTTTTCCAGCTCTTGAATCAGGTAATCCTGGTGAGGGTCCCATACACTGGAACCATACTCTAGTTGGGGTCTTACCAGAGACTTATATGCACTCTCCTTTACATCCTTACTACAACCCCTAAACACCCTCATAACCATGTGCAGAGATCGGTACCCTTTATTTACAATCCCATTTATGTGATTACCCCAGTGAAGATCTTTCCTTATATTAACACCTAGATACTTACAATGATCCCCAAAAGGAACTTTCACCCCATCAACGCAGTAATTAAAACTGAGAGGACTTTTCCTATTTGTGAAACTCACACAAGCAGTCGTCCAAAGTTTATGTTTAATAGCTTTTATTTTTAAGAACGGGCATGTCGTAGCGTGGTGCGGTGTTGTCGTAAGGTATTAGGGACCCAAGGTCGAATATAAGAATGATGGAGATCGTGAGAAAGTTTAATTAAAGGGCTTTAGGCGGGATAGGGGGTTTGGTAGGGTGGTAGGAGTGGCTGGGGATGTGTAGTTGGTCTGCCTTAATAAGAGCTTGCTCTACCCTATCAATTAAAGAAAGAAGATCAGGCAAGGAAGTAGGAAGCGGACAATCGGTTAAAATGTCAGTTATGGTTTGTCGGTCATTTGTCCAGTTCGTTTGTGAATATCGTCGCGTAGGGAGGTGTCGAAAGCTAAGGGAGAGAGGTTGGTATGGAAGGTTAGGGAGGATTAGGAGTGCAGGAGTTTGGACGGAGCCAAGTTCTAAACATTTCGTGATGATAGGAGAGAGAGCCAGAGAAGGGGAAAAAATAAGGGTATCAGGGGTGGTATTAGAAATTGGACGGGTAGGAAAGAGAAAAGGGATCTGTACACCCAGAAGGTGAGAAAGTAGATCTTGAAAAACGGTAGTTTGAGTTACAGTGTAAGAATGAATATTAATATCGGGAAAAAACGTAATTTTGAAAAGTGTTATCAATGTATTTAAGAAAATCGAGAGGGGGCGGTGTGCGAGGGGTAAGATAAAGAGTAACAAAGACAGAGATAAATTATTAGGTAAAAAAGTTTCAATTACCGGTATTAAATATTCCTAAAAATAATTAGAAAAGTGATAGAAGTGCTGTTTAGTAGTAATGTAATTTTAAACCCAATAGCTACTCCTCCACAAGCTACAACAAGGTCATCAGCGCGGTATAAATTATACTGAGAGAAACGTGGTCGGAGTTTAGGGGTCAAAAAGGTTTCATTTAAAATGAAAACGTCGGGGTCGTACAGGGAGAGGGAAGTGTCCAATGCGGCGCGATTGGCTGAAAGTGATCGGATATTATTAAAATACGCCTTGATTACCACTAGCTATTCAAGGGAACTGCATTCAGGAAAAAAATTGCAAAATGCATTTTTTTCCCCGAGTAAGCTACATCGAAATGGGTATTAAATACCAATCGCGCAGCCAATTGGATCTGAGTGAGGATGTGGGGTCGGTTGAAAGGAAGGACGTTCTGAAGCACCATCGCAACAAAGCGGATGATGTTTTCAGAACTCGGGGCCAGGAGAGTGGAAGAGTGGGCAGGGGTGGGAAGGTCTTGGGAAATAACGGGTACTACAGATTCGGGCTGAGAAGGATCAGGGGCGGGTTTGGCCTTGCACTTATAGGAAAAAGCCGGGTGAGGGAGGAACAATTAATACACTTAGGTTCAGCCCTATTTGTACAAGTTTGATGTAGGATGGTCCCGACTGCATGTGGCGCATACATGATGCTGAAGACACGGGGTGCCGGGTAGGTGATCATAGCACTGGCACCTGTCGCAGCGGATCCTCTGCGGCGGCGCCGAGTGGGAGGGCTCCACCCGGTGGCGACGACCATAGGTAATAGCGCCTTCTCGGAGAAGGACGTCCAGGGTGGTCACATCCTTAGACAGAATCCAAATGAGCTACGCAGGTCCCCTCTCGTTGCGAATACGGATGATTTTGAAGATTTGGTGGCCATCTAGCGGGAGTTGAGCGGCCACTTCATCATCCGTCCAGTCGCGATCCACACCGTAGGCGACCATGGACGTGATGGGAGATGGGCGAGACGGCGGCGTTGGGCGTCGTACTGGCTGTTGCTGTGTGAGGTTAGTGGCTCGAGTATGAGAGCCAAACTGCGCCACCCCAATAGCCATTACTAGACCGTTATAGAACGGCTTACTAGTTTTTATGTTGAAGTAGCCGTCACTAGTACGCTGGATTTCAATATTATAGTCCTGGTAGTTGGATGTAAATCTCGTGAGAAGTTGATAAATCGTTCTGGTATTGGCCTTCGCTGGATCAATGTGCATTAGCCGAAGGACATACAAAGGCGCAGGTGGAAGCGGTGATGGTTGAACAACACTACGTTGCCAGATGTGCGGTGCCGGGGCCGGATTTTTCGCCACATTGGCGAAACTCCTCACGCTAGTGGGCATGTAAGGAGTAGCTGGTGGCGGCGGCGATGATGGTGAACGTGGCGGCAGATGAAAAGGTGCCACAATATTCCGGTCCAATAACTGCTCAATGCCTGACACCGGGGTATCCACAGAACCGTGCAGAAGTTCAATAGGTGAGGTATAAACCGAGCCGGAACTGACAGAAGTTGGATTGGCACAGACTTTCTTCCTGTCGCCAGCTGGAGTTGCCGATTCCACATTTTGAATACTACGAGCGTGCTTCGCTTTGGGGTCCATTTCCATGTTCAGACTAGAACGTTCTGGAGACCCTGCTGGAGGCATAGGCGACTGACTCATGATGAGAAGCGAGGATTCTCGATGACACTAGAAGATTCCTGAAGCTTCCAAAGAACTGTGAGTAGAGAACAGAATAACGTCCCGAAATTACCAACGACATATAGCGATTTTCTGGCGGTGTTTATCTGCACTGGCAGTCATGAAATGTATACGAGTGCTGGACGCTCCCATTCTCTATTTTATTGCTGAGTAATTGAATGCAAGGTGGTGTGAGTTAATCATTTTCGCCTATTCAGTTAACGTATATGAAGAAAATACACTTCGGTCTATTCTTGAAAATCAGATTAAATGTAACATGCAGAGCTCTTCCTCCTGTTCTATACCTGCCCATGCTCCCTTCCTCTCCTGTTAATAGGGTTCTGCATTTTCTTTATATATTTGTGAATGTATGTGTCATTTAATCCACTCTTTTGAGGAAAATTGAAATTTGATCTTTAAATATAGTGGTCGTTGGTGGAAAGTACCTTTTGAAATCTGTGATGTATTGTATTGTGACTGGGACATGATGTAATTTTAATCATCAAAAGCTGTTAAAGATATCTTAATACGCGATTTTAGTTTGTAATTTACGCTTTGAACTCGTGTCATCTGTTGTTCTTTCACTGTGCTTTTCTTTTGATTAATTTAAATCTATATTGAATTTGAATGTTGAAATTGGGTTTCCGTTTGATTTGCAGTGGTTCTTTTCTTCACTTGTACTTACCACGGACACCTTCTAATTTCACAAGAGCTTCCAATCGAGATTGAATGATAGGATGACCGGGCGAGTTGGCAGTGCGGTTAGGATCATGCAGCTGTGAGCTCGAATCCTGGAGATAGTGGGTTCGAACCTCAGTGTCAGCAGCTCTGAAGATGGTTTTCCGTGGTTTCCCATTTTCACACCAGGCAAATGCTGGGACTGTACCTTAATTAAGGCCACGGCCGCTTCCTTCCCATTCCTAGACCTTCCCTGTCCCATCGTCGCCATAAGAACTATCTGCGTCGGTGCGACGTAAAGCAAATAGCAATTGATCGGATGACAGACAAGTTGTCTGACTTGATCATCAAAAGTGTAGCCTACTAACCGATTCTATGAGTCTGCGGTAGATTAATAAGCTGTTAATTGATTATATACTCATTTTATTATTATTATTATTATTATTACTATTATTATTATTATTATTATTATTATTATTACTACCTAGTAGTAGTATTGACCCTGGTGACAATCGCCACAACAACGTTAGGTAGAAGTAATATAGGTAAAATATTTCCACTTAACAGCGTTCTTTAGTGTTCTTTTATTTTTTTATTGTTTTTTGCTATTTGCTTTACGTCGCACTGACATAGATAGGTCTTATGGCGACGATGGGAGAGGAAAGGCCTAGGAGTTGGAAGGAAGCGGCCGTGGCCTTAATTATGGTACAGTCCCGGCATTTGCCTGGTGTGAAAATGGGAAACCACGGAAAACCATCTTCAAGGCTGCCGACAGTGGGACTCGAACCCACGATCTCCCGATTACTGGATACTGGCCGCACTTAAGCGACTGCAGCTATCGAGCTCGGTGTTCTTTTATTTGACTTCACCCCTCATCTCCAATAATTTGAAAATGTACCACATGTTGACTGACTGAGAAGCCCAAGTTGTTATACTAGAAGTGTGTAACTTTATTAATTTAGTCTAGTACTGGTATATGTCCTCTGTGGTGTAGTTGCTAGTGTGATTAGTTGCCACCCCCGGAGGCCCGGGTTCGATTCACGGTTCTGCAACGAAATTTGACAAGTGGTACGAGAGCTGGAACGGGGTCTGCTCAGCCTCGGGAGGTCAGCTGAGTAGAGGGGGGTTCGATTTCCTCCTCAGTCATCCTGGAAGTGCTTTTTCGTGGTTTCCCACTTCTCCTCCAGGCAAATGCTGGGTTGGTACCTAACGTAAGGCCACGGCCACTTCCTTCCTTCTTCCTTGCCTATCCCTTCCAATCTTCCCATCCCCCCCCCCACACACACAAGACCCCTGTTCAGCATAGCAGGTGAGGCCATCTGGGCGAGGTACTGATCATCCTCCCCAGTTGTATTCCCCGACGCAAAGTCTGAAGCTCCAGGACACTGCCGTTGAGGCGGTAGAGGTGGGATCCCTCGCTAAGTCCGAGGGAAAAACCGACCATGGAGGGTAAGCAGAAGAAGAAGAAGACATTTTTCTTTACGTCGCACTGACACAGATAGGTCTTATGGCGACGATGGGATAGGAAAGGCCTAGGAGTTGGAAGGAAGCGGCCGTAGCCTTAATTATGGTACAGTCCCGGCATTTGCCTGGTGTGAAAATGGGAAACCACGGAAAACCATCTTCAAGGCTGCCGACAGTGGGACTCGAACCCACTATCTCCCGATTACTGGATACTGGCCGCACTTAAGCGACTGCAGCTATCGAGCTCGGTAAGAAGACTAGTATAGGTGTTTTAGCCATTATTGAACACATAAAATGCGGGGGATTATCTCACGCAGAATAGCCTTTGCCTGGACCAGGATTCGACCCTCTGACTTCCAAATTGCACAGTTTTTTGTCCTGTCTTGGATAGTGAATTAACATGCTTGACTACAACGATAAACAAGTGGTGATTATGACGATGATGGTGATTGTTGATTTAAGTGATAAATGTCGATGTCATTGCCTCGAAGTTTGAAAGGGTTTCTGAACAAGGTGATTTTATCCTAATCTGTCCGCTTCGGAAGAAGGCTGAAACTAGCGGCAGTGGGGGTGGTATTGGGGTAGCTACCACCAGTACAGGCGAGAGGCAGGGTCTATATGACTCACCACTAGGATTGGGAAGAGGGATGTCGGAAGTCGAACTTGCGCGCGCGACAAGGGAAGAAAGAAAGAAAGAAAGAAAGAAAGAAAGAAAGACGGAGCCGGTCAGAGAGAAGAGCGAGTGAGGAGGCCTTGAGCGCGCTCGGCACGGCACGGCAGGCCCGCCCCGCCCCCTCGCGCCGCCCGCCGCCCGCCGCACCGAGATGGCCCGCTGGCCGACTCGCTCAGTGGCGTGTCGCGGTGCGCGCGGAGAGGAGCGAAGCGGTAACCGCCAGTTGTCGAGGCGCAGTAGCGCGCGTCATGTGACCTGCTTGTTATCACCACCGCGATGTGCGCACATGGGGTTTCCCTGCTGTGAGCCACGTGGCCTAGTTGGCCATTCACTCCCAGACGCACCCCGGGTTCGGACGCGATGATGAGTGCTGCTTCTCCACTGGGACCACTGCTCCTCGCCGCCTTCTGTCTGCTCCTCGAGCCGGCGCAAGGTAAGGTTTCCCTAAAGTGGGACCGGGTGGAACGCCCCGGCCACAGATGTGAT
Organism: Anabrus simplex; assembly: GCF_040414725.1. Classification (NCBI taxonomy): domain Eukaryota; kingdom Metazoa; phylum Arthropoda; class Insecta; order Orthoptera; family Tettigoniidae; genus Anabrus; species Anabrus simplex. The sequence continues at coordinate 385,958,846 of NC_090266.1, read as the reverse complement.
CCAACAGGTTTGCGAGACGACTCCCTGACAAACTAGTCTCGGGTTCAGTGGACGCGAGCCGGTCCGTACCGTGCCGGCAACTTCTCGGCAATCCTTTTTTTTTTTAAAACAATTCGTAAAATTCAACTTCTTCCTCGCTGATGAAAACAATCAAGGCGACTGTACAACGAAACTCTGAGCAATTAATATTATTTTCCTAGTTATTTTTGTCTAGTGTTTCTGTCATACTTACGAAACCGCGCATATCAACGTGAAACATGGCAAGTCACCAGCCATGAAACAAGTGGTTGCGCTAAATTCCTCTACTGAGATCCGTACTGTTGAATGATGTATCACATGCTGATGGGGACTCCAATTACAAGTGGTCTTTGTGCCATGGGGCCGTGCACACCGCCCACGGACATCGGCATTACAACATGCATGACTTAAGTTGGCTTCACCTATCCACAATATTTGCTTAACCTTCTGAAATGAATGATACAAGTGGAGGCCAGCCAAGGAGCAAGAACCTGCGCCCAGAACGGGTTGAACGAGGTGCGCTCTTTCACTGTCAAATGTCTCTTTTATCTTTTAAATTTCATGCTAGTTGTTTTTAAAGTGTTCAAAAATACTTTACTGCAGGGTGGGGGAGACCATGGTGAAGGACACTGAGTTGTGTTTCCCGCGTAAACTCTGGCAACTACTTGTTGCACTTCAGCCGCTTGATTAGCCCACATTAGAAAATTCGCACCGCTCACTTCTATCATCCATGTATTAGCATATGCGTGGAAAAGAATGACATCAGGTTCCCTGCAGCAATTTCTTTGACATTGTTTTCCCACTAGTGAGACGCCGACCTTGGGCAAAGAGGCGCAAATCACCGTGAGCTAAATAACACTTTGTTTTGTCTGGGCGCAACACGAACTCGTGGCGGTGATGATAAACACGTGGGATCATCATGTCACGCCCGCTAGCTCTTGTTGAACCGGTCCATGTGTTCTTGGTTGCCGTGCCACCATTCATCCGCCCAGCTCAATTGTGGGCGGTTGAGCAAAAATTAAGTTAGAAGTATATTATTGTTGAGTTTATTAACTAATGTGCTCGGTAAGCTAGAATTTCATTGCGGGTGTTAGAGTTCCTGCCTCCTTAATGTCGAATAATAAATTAATATCGGCAAGAATTGTCGTGTTGTTGATTGCTGCGTCACCATTCTCCCGCCCAGCTCAATTGTCGGTGGTTGAGCAAAAATTAAGTTAGAGGCTTATTTTTGTTTAGCTTATTAACTAATGTGCACGATAAGCTTGAATTTCATCGGGAATGTCAGAGTTCCTAACACCTTCATGTCGAATAATAAATTAATATTGCTAGGGGTTGTATACTTCAGAGGAAGAGGGTGGAAAAAAAGTTTCAAATGGAGCACATTGAGCAGAATTAAGTCTCTCTTCCAGGGTGAGACTCTTCGCAACCAGGCAATCAGTTATACATTAAAACAGAATATTGAAGTGGGATTTTTGTATTATTACTGAGGAGATTTTACCTCTTCCTACCTTCCGTAACTGTTTAAAATTTTAGGTGCCATAATGTCTTATTCAGCAGTAACCTATTACGACGAACAAGATATATTCTAATGTATTTCTATAACAAGCTTCTTTCAGTTACTGAAATGACCTTATTTCTTAGGCGTCAGCATAAACTGATAATTCATCTTCTTCCGTTTTCACTAGTCTTTAGTTTTTATACTATTTCGTAGATCCACGTATTTCTAACAGTTTGTCTCTTATGTTATTAGCATAGTTTGTGAAACGCATGATACTTTTGGAAAATTGATTTGCTTTAAGAGCTATACATACACTTATGACAGAATGTAATAAGACTAAAACTAACGTACGTTTGAAATACAGTAAAAGGTAAATTACTACGTTTGACTCGTAGATTGATAACCTTAGGATAGGAATGCATGAAGGAATTACTTTAATATCTTTGATTTGCTTAATGATATGTTTTATTTTGTGTTATTCTTGTCCCTTTTATATTCATAACGTATAGTTGAGTTGGTACTCGCTACATTACTTAATTATTAAACATCCATATTACAACTATCCAAAACAAATTTGCAATATAAATTTACGAGAGGGCTGAGTAGCATCCAATTTGCCTCTTGAAATCACGCGTCAATGTTACATTCCCTTTAAACGCTTGTATTGACGGTTAACTTGCTCCTTAAACATCTTTAACATGTTGCAATCTTAATATCTGTTCCAATTAAAATGTTGCTCATAATACTTTATTGACTGTATACTACACGTTAGATATAAGGAGACTGAATATAATGTGGAATATAATGATGCTACTGTATGTTTGATTATGGTTCTTACTTCTTTTGCCTTGTTACTTCGTTTTACTCGACTACTGAGTGAACTGTATGAGACCAAATTCATGTACTTGTTATTTAAAGATATAGATGCTTAAATCTTATCTGCTTATCTGCATCGTACTGAAATATGGATGCGACAAAGCATGCGTTACCGCGGTATTTCTTGGTCCTGTTAGGTAAATGACCGTCACTTGTCCTGCCTGAGCGTTCACAGCCAGAGGGCAACAGCTGAATGTGGTAGGTGGATGATGCATTCTTCTGGTGCCCAGAGGACAGTAAATAACACACAGCTTTGCTTCGTTTCGTGCAGAGGTTGTTGAAGTGTAGCGAATGTATGAGGGGTCATTTTCACTTACGTGCTGAAGAATTGTTACCTTACAGAATACTGTTCGTGACTATACTTTATCTTCCTGTTACGTCATATTAAATTATTAAGATGATTGTCCTGCTGGAGTCAACTGAAATCATTCCCTAACATGTAAGGAAAGTACATTCATCCAGTGCAAAATGATGGACCGTGACTAGAAATTGTTCAGGGTAGATTTATTTCTTGATTCTAAATATTTTCCTGTTATTGCGATCAGAAGCACAGTAAACTTGTTCGACGATGAAATGTCATTGCCCGTTGTATGTACGGTTAATACCTTTAATTTTTTGTAATGTACTATTTGCTTTACGTCGCTTCGACACAGATAGGTCTTATGGCGACGATAGGATAGGAAAGGCCTAGGAAAGGGAAGGAAGCGGCCGTGGCCTTAATTACGGTACAGCCCCAGCATTTGCCTGGTGTGAAAATGGGAAAACCACGGAAAACCCTCTTCAGGGCTGCCGACAGTGGGGTTCGAACCCACTATCTCACGGATGCAATCTCATAGCTGTGCGCCCCTAAACGCACGGCCAATCGCCCGGTACGGTTAATACCAGTGAACTGTTCCACAGAGGGATTATGCCCTTCCAAGGTAGAGCTCGCCTGAGATGGGAAAGGTTCGTCAGGCAAGTCTCTTGATTTTGGAAGTGTTCCAAAGAGAGGAATGCGTTTCTGTGAAGTATGGGGTAGTTCAGAGGATCCACTAAGGTATTTTTCTGAGAAGATACAGGAACAATAAAGAGAAATCACCATATTGAGTGTCCAGCTCCATGGCTAAATGGTTAGCGTGCTAGCCTTTGGGCACAGGGTCCCAGGTTCGATTCCCGCCAGGGTCGGGAATTTTAACCGTAATTAGTTAATTTCTGTAGCACGGAGGCTGGGTTTATGTGTCGTCTTCATGATCATTTCATCCTCATCACAACGCGCAGGTCGCTTACGGCGAGCCGAACCTGTCCTTGAACACTCCCGACACCTAAAGCCATACGCCATTTCATTTCATTACCATATTGAGTAGTTATCTGAAGTTGTCATTATAACACGGTTGACGCCGTGTGTAGAGTATGGCTACTATAAACCACCTCATATTTGCGAAATCGTTGAATGATTTACTGTAAGTTACAGCGACCTCGGAATATAATCATAAATAACAGTGCTGTGTATTTGACTTCTCTCGATCTGAGTTGCTAGTATATCCGCTGAACCGGAATCCGATCCCGTAGTCAGTTGACCTTGGAATGCTAAGAATTCAGCACCTTGTGGAATAGTGGAATTGGCAGTGGGTGGGACGGACCACGGAGAGCAACTTCCTTATTCAAGACCGAAACCACATATCTACTAAAGCCAGCACGATGATAGAGGTTATCAGACACAATTCAGTCTCGCAGTTGAAGTGCGTGACTTATGACTGAAATGTACTGAATCCATGAATTAAGTAACAACAAGCTCGGATGAGTAGCTCAGATGGTAGTCCAAATGTTTCAGTCCGGTTGTATTTGAAGGTGCTCAGATAAGTCAGCTTGGTGTAGGTAGATTTACCGGCACGTAAATGAACTCTTGAGGGAAAAGGTTCCGGCACCTCGGCGTCTCCAAAAATTGTAAACGTGGAACGTAAAACTAATAATATTATTAATTAATTAGCAGGTAATATCAAATACATTTTTCAAAAGTGGTACCGTTTCTGGAAGATGTTACTAGGTATCATTTTTTTACAATTTTCGCACGGACACAGATAGGTCTTATGGCTTCGATGGGCTAGAAGTGGGAAGGAAGCGGCCAAGGTCTTAATTAATGTACAGCCTCAACATATGTCTCGAGTGAAAATGGGAAACCACGGAAAAATCTTCAGGACTGCCGACATTGGGGTTCGAACCTACTATTTCTCGAATACAAGCTGATAGCTACCTGACGCAAACCTCGCAGCCACTTGCTCGGTGATAATATCATATAATGCAGTAAAATATACATTTTACGGGAATATTTAGATAATGTAGACTATAGTCACGAAGTATCTTGTAAAAAGAACAAGTTCTTCAAAATGCCAGGTTTGCTCTTTTCTTTCGCTCTCAATCATTGGTGTTAAAATCAGACTCTTACAAACTCACGCAGTCCAAAATAATGTTGTATGTGCTTTTCCTTTTCCCAATTACCTGACCTTGGCACTGATGTGGATTCATTCCAGTTTTACGGCGGGTTGCCCTTCTTGACCCCAACACTGTTTGTAGGAACTAACATTTCATAGAGATGCATTTAAAAAGTGTTAAGCGTTGGATTCTTGCGGGATAATTTTAGCTTGCTAGGTACTAGTTCGAAACCTTGAACTGCAAGTTGTATGCAGACTCACGCGCCGTATGGTACTATATGTCAAGGTTTCGCTACAAACGATCTGGTTCCCATTTCCACCACACGGTGAATATCAAAATAGGATAAGTGAACTTCGAATATTCACACTTTACCTTTGATCATTTCTTCAAGTTACGTGTGTATAGTGTTTTACGACTGTAGAGGAAATAATGGCTATTTTCGATATTTTTGATTGAATTTTATAAATTAATATTTTGATCGTGGGTAAAATTGTCCGTTTGGTGAGCCCTCCTCTTAGACAAATCAAAGGAAATATAATACTCCAAAAGTGTCAGTGTTCTATTTCATTTGGTTCGCTTGCTACCGCTGTTGTTCAAACTTTTTAGGGATTTGGGATATCCAGGTTAAGTCAATAGCCTGCATAATGTGTGCGTGAATTTGTTATGATACTATGTATATCCAAGTGCGTGTCCTCGTAACTGATAGGTCCTAGGGTCGGAATAATAATAAGAAGAAGAATACGAATAAAAAGGATAATAATAAGAATTCCGTGTAGATATTGATAGTCTGATGGAGCCTTTTAAGGCAGACCTTCCGAGGAGGGTGGACGGCGTCTGTTGTGTATGGGAAACTGCATGTTAGTGTGGTAGGGAATAGTGTTGTGTGTGTGTTTCAAGAATATTAGGGAAACTATAAAAACCCAATCCCCGAGAAAAATTAACCAATGACGATTAAAATCTTCGACCCGGCTGGGCATCAATCGCGGACCGTTAGGCCAAGACGCTGACCACTCAGCCGTGAAACCGGGTGTTATTATTATTATTATTATTATTATTATTATTATTATTATTATTATTATTATTATTATTATTATTATTATTATTATTATTATTATTATTATTATTATTGTGTGTGGCCTCTGGAGAAGCCTGATGCAGATCCTTCGAGTTGACGCCTGATAGGCGACCTGCGTGTCTGTGAGAATGATGAATTCTAATGCTGAGGACGGCACACACACACACACCCACACACACACACAACCAGTCCTCGAACCATCGGAATCCACCAATGAAGGTTAAAGTCCCCGGCCCAACCGGTAATCGAAGCGGGACCCCTTGAACCGAAGGTGAGCACGCTAACCGTAGCCTATAGCCATGGAGCCGGACATTATTATTATTATTATTATTATTATTATTATTATTATTATTATTATTATTATTATTATTATTATTATCTTCGTTTCAGGTTCCACTAACTAATTTTATGGTTTTCGGAAACACCGATGTGCCGGAATTCAATCTCGGAGTAGTTCTCCTACATACCGGCAAATCTAACAGCACGAGGCTGACGTATTTGAACGCCCTGAAATACCACCGTAGTGAGCCAGGATCGAACGCGACAACTTGGAATCAGAAGGCCAGTGTTCTACCACCGGAGCTACTCTGCTCGGTCTGGGAGGGGGGTTGGGGAGGGGAGTGGAGAGCGGGTGAAAGAAAGCGTTCATAGACTTGATTTTGTTTCCAAGCCAAATCATTCAGTCTTCCTTAGAGTTAAAACGATAATTAGGGCTTTTCAGTTGGTCAAGTCGTTATATATTGCTGAATTAATATCGGACAGGTAGTCAATTTAAGCAGTGCAAGAAACACTAACCTTGTTTGTTAGAAATTAAATTTAAAATGTATTAAAAATCATCCATTACAGTTCCTCGACACTTATTCAAACAGTCGACGTTATCTATTTTATGCTTTATTCCTATCGAATTGGTGTTCTTCTCCTTATTTGAATGATAACCCGCCCAATGAGAAACAACAGTTAATGACCAACAGTGAGATTCGAACTTATTGACTCTCGACTCCATGAGCATACGCCACAGTGGCTAACATCCGAGGACCCTGAGCTACCATAATCGGTTTCTGTGAATGGGACTTCATGGTCATCAACAAATGTATGCGAAATCCGAAGTACTCGCGTATGAATGCCAGTTTTATGGTGCGTTCCTGGGAGATTACCGGATGTCAGAATTCGTTAACAGAATCATCTTCTTATTCTTCTTAATCTGTTTTCCCTCCAGGGTCGGTTTTTCCCTCGGACTCAGCAAGGGATCCCACCTCTGCGGCCTCAAGGGCAGTGTCCTGGAGCTTCAGACTCTGGGTCTGGGGATACAACTGGGGAGGATGACCAGTACCTCGCCCAGGCGGCCTCACCTGCTATGCTGAACAGGGGCCTTGTGGAGGGATGGGAAGATTGGATGGGACAGGCAAGGAAGAGGGAGGGAAGTGGCCGTGGCCTTAAGTTAGGGACCATCCCGGCATTTGCCTGGAGGAGAAGTAGGAAACCACAGAAAACCACTTCCAGGACGGCTGAGGTGGGAATCGAACCCACCTCTACTCATTTGACCTCCCGAGGCTGAGTGGACCCCGTTCCAGCCCTCGTACCACTTTTCAAATTTCGTGACAGAGCCGGGAATCGAACAAGAACCTCCGGGGGTGGCAGCTAATCAAGCTAACCACTACACCACAGAGGCGGACTAATAGAATAATAACGAATGTTATGAATATGAATTTAACTTATTTCAAAGCACAGGGTAGCTATCTCCGTTACAACACTTAAAACCGTACGGAGCAGTGGAACGTTACAGCTGATACTACTAATAATAACAGTATCAACAAGAACTGAAATTGTTCAAACAACTTAGACTTTAATCGTTAAATAACAAGCTTTTCGTCCCAGTGTGGCAGCAAGCTGTACAGCATGTGGAGTTGAACATCATCTTAGTGCACTGTCACAGCATTGTGCTCCAAAGGAGGCTTGCAATAAGTCGTGTCTCAATGCTGAATTAGCTATTGTCTTGGGGAGATATGGCATTCCAACTGATGAGATAGCTGACCCACTGCGACGAAACGCTGGTTTCATCACGCCTGAAAAAGCCTATAAAACTTGAATACTTTCAATTCTTGTTGGGGCCGATGACCTTCGATGTTAGGCCCCTTAAAACAACAATCATCATCATCATCATCATCATCATCATCATCAATTCTTGTTGATAAGGCATTTGATAACGTTGATTTGACCAAGCTTTTTGAGATTCTGAAGGTGATCAGAATCAGGTACCGAGAAAGAAGAATTATCTACAATCTATATAAAAATCAGTCTGCAGTGATAAGAATTGAGGCAAGGCTGCAGTTTGTCTGTTTATATAGAACAGGCAGTAAAGGAAATCAAAGAAGAATTTCGGAAGGGTATCACAATCAAAGGAGAGGAAATCAAAGGCCTGAGATTTGCTGATGATATTGTTATTTTATCTGAGACTGCAGAAGATCTCGAGTAGTTGCTGAATGGTATGGGCCGAGTCTTGGGTGAGGAGTACAAAATGGAAATAAGTAAGTCCAAAACAAAAGTAATGGAATGCAGTCGTACGAAGTCAGGTGCTGCAGGAAGTATTAGATTAGGAAATGAAGTCTTAAAAGAAGTGGATCAATATTGTTGCTTGGGTACTAAAATAACTAACAATGGCAGAAGTAAGGAGGACATAAGATGCAGGCTAGCACAAGCAAGGAAGGCCTTACTTAAGGAAAAAATTTGCTCAATTCGAATATTGATATAGGAATTAGGTGCCGCCTCTGTGGTGTAGTGGTTAGCGTGATTAGCTGCCACCCCCGGAGGTCCGGGTTCGATTCCCGGCTCTGCCACGAAATTTGAAAAGTGGTACGAGGGCTGGGAGGTCAACTGAGTAGAGGTGGGTTCGATTCCCACCTCAGCCATCCTCGAAGTGGTTTTCCGTGGTTTCCCACTTCTCCTCCAGGCAAATGCCGGGATGGTACCTAACTTAAGGCCACGGCCGCTTCCTTCCCTCTTCCTTGCCTGTCCCATCCAATCTTCCCATCCCTCCACAAGGCCCCTGTTCAGCATAACAGGTGAGGCCGCCTGGGCGAGGTACTGGTCATTCTCCCCAGTTGTATCCCCCGACCCAAAGTCTGAAACTACAGGACACTGCCCTTGAGGCGGTAGAGGTAGGATCCCTCGCTGAGTCCGAGGGAAAAGCCGACCCTGGAGGGTAAACAGATTAAGAAGAGGAAGATATAGGAATTAGGAAAATGTTTTTGAAGGCTTTCGTTTGGAGAGTGGCATTGCATGGAAGTGAAACATGGAAAATAACTCGTTCATAAAGAAAGAGAATAGAAGTTTTGAAATGTGGTGTTACAGAAGAATGCTGAAGGTGAGGTGGATAGGTCGAATCACGAATAAAGAGATACTGAATCTAATTGGTGAGAGGAGATCGTTGTGGATAAATTTGACGAGAAGAAGAGATAGAATGATAGGACATATCGTAAGACAGCCAGGACCTGTGCAATTGGTTTTTGAGGGGATTTAGGGGTTAAGAACGGTAGGGGTAGACTCAGGTATGAATATGACAAGCAGATTAGAGCAGATGTAGGATGCAGCAGTTATGTAGAAACGGAAGGATTAGCAAAGGATAGGGTGGCATGGAGCGCTGCATCATACCAGTCTATGGCTTAATGACTCAAACAACAAAGTGGTTTTGTCAATTTTTAAAATTAAATTATGTTTCACTACTGACTAATAAGAATGTTATTTTTTGTACGTCAGGGTTTCGAGATTTTGCCTGACGAGAGTTCTCCAACGTTCTGTAATTCAACTATTCTCAGTTGTTGCATTTGAACACACTCAAATATTATGATTTCATCCAGAATCGAGCCTAGTATCTAGGTAACAGGATATTTTTATTTTTTGCAAGTTGCTTTACGTCGCACGACACAGAAAAGTCTTATGGCGACGATGGGACAGGAAGGAGCTAGGAGTGGGAAGGAAGCGGCCGTGGCCTTAATTAGGTACAGCCCCAGAATTTGCCTGGTGTGAAAATGTGAAACCACGGAAAACCATATTCAGGTCTGCCGACAGTGGGGCTCGAACGCACTATCTTCCGAATACTGGATACTGGTCGCAATTAAGCGACTGCAGCTATGGAGCTCGGTAGGAAAATATCTAACCGACTGCTCCAATGAAGGGTGGGTAGAAGAAAGGTGGGAGGGGTTTATAGCCGAGTGACATTCTCGCTGGTTTCTCACCAAGATGAATGTGGTCCATATCCCGACCAATGCGTGTGGATATTCTGATATAAAGAATGTACGTCCCTATGACTCGACGTTCGCGTAAAACTGGAGCTCCCGTGGCTATGTCATAATATCAACAGTCACGTAAAAGTACAATCGTACTTGCTTGCCGTTTAGCTTGGGTTCCTCTTAATGAGATGAATGTTACTGCCAGACGGAGGTTGCATTCAGACTGCTTGAGATTCAATTATCTCCTCTCGTGCTGAAAAATGAACACTTTCGAATATGTTAAGGTACGGTCTTAACATTACTACTTGAAAAATAGAATCCCCGAATCACCATTGTAAATCTTCATAGTCTAGGATCGGAAAATTCCACCATGATTGCCAGTAATTGTACTCTGGAATGAATCTTAATGCGGTAGGGCTTGAAAGCGGGTTTTAAAATGAAGGAAATATACTATATCCGCAGCACTCGATATTGAATAACTAGACAGTTATAGATGTAGATAATAATAATACGTCAATTGACTAATAATGTTGCTGGGTTTCGTCCCACTGACTACTTTTAGGCCCGGTTTCTTCAACTCTGTGTTAAATTTTACTTAACAAATGTTAACTAACAATTGTTATTAATTTAACACTTCGGTCAAAAGTACCCTGTTTCACGAACACATTTCTAACATTTGTTACGAAACACTTGTTAAAGACAAATTAAGACATTCCCGTGAGATTTCTGAAGGCGTTTGGTAGTGAGCGCCTTTTGTTTCTTTACATAAAGTGCTCCTAGCGGTGTGTTGAAATAGTATTTTGTCACACATGGTTGACATAATTATAGGTTATGGTTAGCGGAGACCGCTAAGACGTAAACATGTCAAGTAAGAGGCAACAAAAGCGTTATTATGATGAATGCGAGACAAATGTTGTTATAGATTTACAGTAATTTGAAAGTATGCGAGTGTGCTTAAAAAATGAAGGAACGGGCTATAATATCTCAACATTCGATTAGCCTTTTCTCATTTGAGCGCAATCTAAGGTTCCTACATCACCGAGAAAATGTGATAATTGATATGTCTTAAATGATTTTCGGGCATTCTTTTATTGCGGGGAAAATAACGTAATTCCTTGTTAATGCTGCAATGGCAGCAGGAATTCTTTGCAGAATTCTACATGCTCTTGTCTTGCACTCGTGAACATAGTCGCCTACAATTACATGAAAAGTGTCTCAAGCATAATATCTAACGAGAACAGGCCAGACCCTAGTCCGCCTCTGTGGTGTAGTGGTTAGTGTGATTACCTGCCACCCCCGGAGGGTGGGGTTCGATTCCCAGCTCTGCAACGAAATTTGAAAAGTGGTACGAGGGCTGGAGCGGGGTCCACTCAGCCTCGGTAGGTCAGCTGAGTAGACGTGGGTTCGATTCCCACTTCAGCCATCCTGGAAGTGGTTTTCCGTGATTTCCCACTTCTCCTCCAGGCAAATGAAGGGACGGTACCTAACTTAAGGTCACGGCCGCTTCCTTCCCTCGCCCTTGTCTATCCCTTCCAACCTTCCAATCCATCCGCAAGGACCCTGTTCAGCATAGCAGGTGAGGCCGCCTGGGCGAGGTACTGGCCATTCTTCCTAGTTGTATCCCCGACCCAGAGTCTGAAGTTCAAGGACACTGCCCTTGAGGCGGCAGAGGTCCGAGGGAAAGCAGACACTGGTGGGTAAATAGATAAAGAAGAAGAAGAAGAAATAGATTGGACCCAGGATCTGACCTCTCCTTGTAAAAACTATAAGCAACTGCTGCATTGGAGACACTGATAAGTTCCAATCTGTTAGGAACTCTAACCTATTTTCAAAGTCTTGTAGTAACTTGTTCGTTATGGTTTTGTAATTCTTTATCTTTGTAGAAATATTTCTTCTGACAACTTTAAAAAGTCGGTTTCTCTTAGTAGGCCCTATGGGTCGTCCTTTACCTTCTTCAGTTTATAAACCTCCAGGGTTGGTTTTCCCTAGTAGTCGGGGAAGGATCCCACCTCTACCGCCTCGAGGGCAGTGTCATGGAGTCTGAGACTTTGGGTCAGGGGATACAACTAGAAAGGAGGACCAGTACCTCTCCCAGGCGGCCTCGCCTGCTATGATGAACAGGGGCCCTGTATGGGGATGGGATGATTGGAAAGGATGGACAAGGAAGAGGGAAGGAAGCGGCCGTGGCCTTAAGTTAGGTACCATCCCGGCATTTGCCTGGCGAAGTGGGAAACCACGGAAAAACACTTCGAGGATGGCCCTCGTATCACTTTACAAATTTCGTGGCAGAGCCGAGAATCGAACCCGGGCTTCCGGGGGTGGCAGCTAATCACGCTATCCACTACACCACAGAGGCGGATATCACTTTGCTTCTAACAAGCATAATGTATGTGATCAAAACTTTAACCTGGAATCTGAACCTTCGAGGCCTGACTTTTCATTTCCGAAAAAAATCACATGACGTTATTCGGATTCAAATCATAGCCGCTTTCGAGACTAGCATCAGATGTGCCACGGAATGAAATGTAAATGGCATATGGCTTTTAGTGCCGGGAGTGTCCGAGGACATGTTCGGCTCGCCAGATGCAGGCCTTTTGATTTGACGACAGTAGGCGTCCTGCGCGTCGTGATGAGGATGAAATGATGATGAAGACGATATATACACCCAGCCACTATGCCAGCGAAATTAATCAATGATGGTTAAAATTCTTGACCCTGCCGGGAATCGAACCGGGACCCCTGTGGCCAAAAGCCAGCGCGCTAACCATTTAGCCATGGAGAATGATCATGACTTATTTAGCTGCATAGAACATCAGTTTCGTATTCGGTTTTCGAACTGGTAAATCATTTCACAACACTGTCCGACCCGTTGGCCGAATGGTCAGCGTACTGGCCTTTGGTTCAGAGGGTACCGGGTTCGATCCCCGGCCGGGTCGGGGATTTTAACCTTCATTGGTTAATTCCAGTGGCCCGGGGGCTGGGTTTTTGTGCTGTCCCCAACATCCCTGCAACTCACACACCACACATAACACTATCCTCCACCACAATAACACGCAGTTACCTACACATGGCAGATGCCGCTCACCCTCATCGGAGGGTCTGCCTTACGAGGGCTGCACTCGGCTAGGAATAGCCACACGAAATTATATTTCACAGCACTGATTTGAATACAGTCCAGTATTAGTTTTCTTCTATCCGTTGTAGGCCGTAGAACGTTTCTGCTCTCTTTGTTTTGTCCTGGGCCTCTTCTTATGATAATTAAAAGAATGAGGTCTAGGACTGTCGATATATTTTGAGATCGTTTAATACTTAATCATTTCATGGGGGAGAAGCATGTCTATCATCAGTGCCGTGTCACGAGCATGAGTGCAAACTGTGTGTTGATATGTTTTACAGTAATGTCCACGGAAGTACGAGATATTCATTACTGTAGGTTGGCTGGATTCTTTCGGCTACCCTTTACTACAGTTTAAGACAGGTTCCAGTTTGGTCTGGACAATCTCGTACTATAAAATACTGAAAAGAGAAAACCTACAACCTGATTTCCAGTCAGCGACCGAGTCAGGGATGGAAGAAAAAAGCCCCTATCTTGCGGCGAGGATAGGAATTGTGCCGGCTGTCGAAGCCTGTCGCACTCCCCTGGGGCAATGATTAATGACTGATAGATCAAATGAAATGATAGTGGAGAGTGTTGCTGCAATGAAAGATGACAGGAAAAACGGAAGTACGCGGAGAAAACCCTGTCCCGCCTCCGCTTTGTCCAGCACATATCTCACATGCAGCGACCGGGATTTGAACCACGGAACCCAGCGGTGAGAGGCCGACGCGCTGCCGCCTGAGCCACGGAGGATTCCGTACTTATTTATTTATTTATTTATTTATTTATTTATTTATTTATTCATTTATTTATTTATTTATTTATTTATTTAGTCGTATCAGAAGCAATACATCATGTAAATTATTTTTCCGAGATTTCCCATTTTCACACCAGGCAAATGCTGGGGCTGTACCTTAATTAAGGCCACGGCCGCTTCCTTCCAACTCCTAGGCCTTTCCTACCCCGTCGTCGCAATAAGACCTAGCTGTGTAAGTGCGACGTAAAACCACTAGCAAAGCATATAAATTATTAGTTAAGAATGAGAAATAATTGTTAAGCTTAACTGCATAGGTAGTCGGAATTGAATTTCCGTTACTGAACTGAACGTAAGCATTCCAGAAGCATCATTAAAGGCTTCCGTAATATAAAATACTAAGTGTTATAAATCATCATCATCATCATCTGTTTACCCTCCAGGTTCGGTTTTTCCCTCGGACTTAGCGAGGGATCCCACCTCTACCGCCTCAAGGGCAGTGTCCTGGAGCTTCAGACTCTTGGTCGGGGGATACAACTGGGGAGTATGACCAGTACCTCGCCCAGGCGGCCTCACCTGCTATGCTGAACAGGGGCCTTGTGGAGGGATGGGAAGATTGGAAGGGATAGGCAAGGGAGAGGGAAGGAAGCGGCCGTGGCCTTAAGTTAGGTACCATCCCGGCATTCGCCTGGAGGAGAAGTGGGAAACCACGGAAAACCACTCCCAGGATGGCTGAGGTGGGAATCGAACCCACCTCTACTCAGTTGACCTCCCGAGGCTGAGTGGACCCCGTTCCAGCCCACTTACCACTTTTCAAATTTCGTGGCAGAGCCGGGAATCGAACCCGGGCCTCCGGGGGTGGCAGCTAATCACGCTAACCACTACACCACAGAGGCGGACAAGTGTTATAAATTCCATGTAGAACTGGGCATTGCTAATAGTCAATTACAATAATGATTCGACAGGGTATTACAGATGGATTTGTAGTCAAATATTTCTGCTATTCTGACAGACTGTGTAGCACAGTAGGTTACGAAGCTCTTCCCCTGAGCCCATGGTGGCTGTATCCAATCCCAGCACAACTCATTGACATTTAACAGTACTTAATACGGGTGACCTGTATCAGTAGATTTTCTAGTATACCGTCGTCTCTTCGGTGGTAGTTCAAGGGATATTTAGTGTGTCTTCTTCTTCTCCTTCTTCTTTTCTTCTTATACTACTGGAGGTCGGCTTTATAATGTTCATTAAGTTTTGAGGCCGAAAATATTTCCTGATGATGATGATGCTTGTTGTTTTAAGGGGCCTAACATCGAAGGTCATCGGCCCCAAAAAAATATTTCCTGACGCTTGTCCTATTTTCAGGGATATATTCATTATTAAGTGTTTCTGTGGTGAGTTGTAGTGAGACGAGTTGTATGTAAATAAAGATGTGTATTAAGACGAACTCTAGCGCCCTGCCCCCGAGCCAAAATGTTGACAATTCAGCCAAGGAGAATGTATTATTATTATTATTATTATTATTATTATTATTATTATTATTATTATTATTATTATTATTATTATTAATATTAGTATCCATGATTTAGGCGGTAGCGCGCCGGCCTGTCACCACTGGGTTCCGTGGTTCAAATCTCGGTTATTCCATGTGAGATTTGTGCTGGACAAAGCGGAAGCGGGACAGGCTTTCTCCGGGTACTCTCGTTTTCCCTTTTATCTTTCATTCCAGCAATATTCTCCAATATCATTTCATTTATCTGTCAGTCATTAATCATTGTCCCAGAGGAATGCGACAGACTTTGGCAGCTGGCACAATTCCTATCCTCGCCGCTAGATGAGGGCTTCATTCATTCCATTCCTGACCCGTTCGAATGAATGGAAACAGGCTGTGGATTTTAATTTGAATTATTATTATTATTATTATTATTATTATTATTATTATTATTATTATTATTATTATTATTGTCGCCTCTGTGGTGTAGTGGTTAGCGTGATTAGCTGCCACCCCCGGAGGTCCGGGTTCGATTCCCGGCTCTGCCACGAAATTTGAAAAGTGGTACGAGGTCTGGAACGGGGTCCACTCAGCCTCGGGAGGTCAACTGAGTAGAGGTGGGTTCGATTCCCACCTCAGCCATCCTCGAAGTGGTTTTCCGTGGTTTCCCACTTTCCTCCAGGCAAATGCCGGGATGGTACCTCACTTAAGGCCACGGCCGCTTCCTTCCCTCTTCCTTGCCTGTCCCATCCAATCTCCCCATCCCTCTACAAGGCCCCTGTTCAGCATAGCAGGTGAGGCCGCCTGGGCGAGGTACTGGTCATTCTCCCCAGTTGTATCCCCCAACCCAAAGTCTGAAGCTCCAGGACACTGCCCTTGAGGCGGTAGAGGTGGGATCCCTCGCTGAGTTCGAGGGAAAAGCCAACCCTGGAGGGTAAACAGATTAAGATAAGATAAGAAGATTATTATTATTATTGTGCCCAATAATATCACACGTTATAAAGTTCTTACGAAGTACTGTATTTATGCGTTCGAGGTACAGTATATGTTCTTAATTTTAAGCCGGGCTGAGTGGATAAGACGGAGGACTATTCGTCTTATGATCCGAAGCTGGCGGGTCCGGGTTCGGTCTCGGCTTAGTCCGGCGGTATATGAAGGTGCTCAAATACACCAGCCTCGTGACGGCACATTTACCATCACGTGAAAGAACTCCGGCGGGGCAAAAGATCTGCACCTCTATACCTTAGAAACAGTAGAATTATTTACTGGGACGTTAAACGAATAACTTATAATTATTATTTATTGCTCTATGTTGTAAGCAATTAAAAATGTGTATTAAGGCGAACTCAAACACCCAGCCACAACGCAGACAGTTTAGCCAAGGGAAAGGTATTATTATTATTATTATTATTATTATTATTATTATTATTATTATTATTATTATTATTATTATAATTATTATTATTATTATTATTATTATTCTCTGTGGCTCAGGCGGCAGCGCGCCGTCCTTGGCTGAGCGGCCAGCAGTGAGTTCGATTTGTTGCTGGACCGCGCAGTTAAATTACGTCCGGTTAATTCCTCTGGAACAGGGACTGGATGCTTGTGTTTGTCACTTCATTTACACACAACATATCACACTACCAGCCAGTACAGAAGCACGCAATAGTGAATAAATCCTGCACGTGAGCTTGGCGTAAGGAGGGACATGTGGTCAAAAAAGTGACCAAGTCCACATGTGCGACACAGATTGCACAGCAGTAAGGTGTGGATAAAACGGTGGAAAAAGAAGGTTCTTAATTTTAAATCCTCACTTTTAGAACCAAATACGCTTGCATAACTTCGAAATACGACTGGAGGTCAAGGTTGAATTTTTCGACTGTGGGCCACGATGATGTTTCATAGTAATTCAGTAGTCTTCCTCAAAATATTACCTTCATAATGTGCAAATGCTGCTGTTGTACCTTTCTTTACGTGTGGGTGATTTATCTCAATGTCAAATCCGAATAATTACTGCTGTATGCATTGCTAATATAGACATTACAAGAATACAAGTTGTCAGACTGGTTCCATACACTCCAGAGCACGAGGCTGAAGACCAGCAACTTTCCTGGCCCCTAAAATCAATAACAACAGTGTTTTCAAGTCACTGAAGAACGTCGACACTATTATCCCTTCACATTCAGCAACTAACCCAAGAATATCTCTGATTTTTTCTTCTTTGGTGAGAAAGTTACTTTCTAAGGCATGTTCTTATGGACATGCATAAGCATAACATTAATGACGTAACCTACTCGAATACATAGTGTAATATGTATAGCACAGATAGCACTTAATCATACAGTATCCTACACAGTTCAAAGATTAGGGGAACATATTTTTGAACGTATGCCATGATCCATGAAACAATAACTCACACCTAGGTATATTACCAACTAAACCTTTATTCTTTACCGTTGAGGTATACAAAAGGTCATCGATGGATTCGCGTTCATTTTGAGAACACAAACGGAAATGTCCAAATAGGGCCTAAAACAAAGTGATAACAGTCCTCCAGGGTGGATTTTTATCACAGTTGGAGAGCTTTAGTATGGTGTATGTCCTCCACGAGCATTTATTACAGCTTAGCACCTACGTGGCATGCTCCGTATAACTCGGCGGTGGTCACGTTGCGGTATCAGGGCCCATTCTTCAATGAGAGCCTTTTCGAGGTCTTGGGGAGTCTGTGATGGAACAGGACGCCGTCGAACACTTCTGTCAAGCCTATCCCACACGTGCTTGATGGGATTAAGATCGGGACTCACTGCTGGCCACTCCATCTCTTGAATGTCCAGTTCTCGCAAGACAGCTCTGGTGATGCGCGCTACATGAGCCCTGGCATTGCCGTGCATTAGTACGAATTCAGGACCAACACCGTATGCAGCAACCAACACATGCTGTAGCAGTATCTGCTCGATGTACCCCCAGCGGTAAGATTACCACGGACGACGACGAAATCCGCACAGCCATCAATACCGATGCCACCCCACATCGTCACAGAACCTTGTCCGAATCGGTCGCCTTCCTGTACAACATATGGCATGTACTGCTCACCCCGGGGTCTCCATACACGTTGATGTCCATCACGCCATGTCAGGGGAAATCTGGACTCGTCTGTGAACAACACAGGTCCCTATTGGCGAAGTTGCCAGTTGACGTGGGTACGGGCAAAGAGAAGGCGAGCTGCGCTATGTTGCTGCGTTAAACGGGGCACTCGAACAGGACGTTTGGGTCGTAAGGACACTTCTCTTAACCTGTTCCTTACTGTCTGGTCAGACACCGTGTCTCCAGTTGCAGTTCTCGGGCAGTTGCTGAACGACACCGCAACGCATGGGTGGTCAGATATCGGTCATCCTGTGGGGTTGTCATGCGTCCACGACCTTGCCCAACCCTCCTTGTAAACTGGCCTGTTTCATTATAGCGATTCCACAAGCGGTGAATAACTGACGGAGAGACATTGAGATCCACAGCGACACGACGAAAAGTCCATCCTTCCTAGATCAAAGTGACGGCCCTTGCGACTTGAACCTCGTTAAGATGTCTGATGGGATGTGCTGGTTGACGTACAACGTGCTCAAATGAACGCAGTAGTCTGTGTACCTCACAACGACATATGGACGCACCGCTATTCACTTTGTTTTGAGGGGTCACTTGGCAATTTAATGTATGGCTATGCCTACAGATGGAGTATAACTTCGATTTGACATACCCTGAGTAGCTAAGGTCTCGAGGTACGCTGTACGACCATTAGAACCCCATCTACCAAATTAACGTTCACATACCAGACGTTGCAAAACATGTTCCCCTACGTTTTTGAACTGGGTAATATTCGTATTGCGTAAGGTAGCTTTTTGTTCATACGATTGAACTGATATATTTAGAATTTTAAATTATCTGTCTAATTTTTGTGTTTAAATATCGGTTCTAGTTAAGTGTAAAACATGAAAATTAGCCTTAATTTATAACTGTTAAGTTCTTCATTCTACCGAAACCAATTGTGAATAAATACATTTATAAACACCCTGAAAAAGAAAACACATGGTAATAGAAATATACCTGAAAATGAAACAAGAATCTAACAGCCGTAAATTAATTCGGTCTAAACTGAAAAGGGATGGTTTCAGATATCAGGAAAACAAAAACATTAGCCTTAACTTAATCATTCCAAGGACGTAAATAAACACATTATTTTCCGCTACGACTAAGGACGAATTATTAAATTTAAATATTAGGCTCGGATTAAACGTGTGAAAACTGCAGCTAGCCCCGCAGTGTAGGGTTAGCGAGCCTGCCTATTACTGGAAGGCCCAAGTTCGATTACCGACCACTTCTGATATTTTTACCTGGGTCTGATGGCTGGTTCGAGATCCGCTCAGCCTACGTGAGAACGAGGAGCTATCCTGCAGTGAGACATTTGCCTCAATCCAGAAAACTCGTCGCGCTCACCACGAATCATCTCGTGATATTCAGGCCTCCGAGATGTTCAGCGGTCGCTTTAAAGGCCAAGGCCTATCAAGATACAGTGCCATAGGTTTTGGTTTTGATTTTTTGCGAAGACTACGTGTCTTCACTTTCTCCCATCATAACAGTAGTGGCCCCCTTACGAAAGGAATAAATCTTCAGTACAATTATAGTAACCGATTCAATATTTCAGTTGAAGTACTACAGTACCAGCTGGGAACTGAATTAATCTCTGACTCCTTTTCATCCTTAAACAATAATTAATTGTATGTTGAGCGCACGTCGTCTTTGAAACCAGTGTGTACATTATCCACGACGGGCAGAGTGGCTCAGATGGTAAAGCGTGACTTTCTGAGCCAAATATGGTGCCCTTCACCTCAGTCTTATGATTTCCGGCTCCTCGGCTGAATGGTCAGCGTAGTCACCTTCGGTACAGAGGGCCCCGGGTTCCATTCCCGACTGGGGTGGCGATTTTAACAATAAGTGGATAATTACCCTGGCTCGGGAACTAGGTATTTGTACTGTCCACAACTTACCTGCAACTCATACACCACATACAACACAGTCCTCCACTACAATAACTTGCAGTTTCCGGTACACAGCCGGACTGAGTGGCTCAGATAGTTGAGGCACTGGTCTTCTGACCCCAATTTGGCAGGTTCGATCCTGGCTCAGTCCGGTGGTATTTGCAGGCGCTCAGATACGTCAGCCCCGTGTCAGTAGATTTATTGAAACGCAAAAGAACTCCTGCACCTCGGCCTCTCAGAAAAGCCTTAAAAGTAATTAGTGGGACGTGAAGCAAATATCATTATTTATTTCTCACGCACGGCAGAGGCCACCCTCCTTAGTCGGTGGGTCTGACTTGCAAGGGCTGCACCAGGCTAGCAGTAACCATACGAAGTTCAAAAATAAGTTCTGAGGTATTTGAAGGTGCTCCCATACACCAGACTCGTAAAAGAACGTAAAAGAACTTCTACGGGACAAAACTTCCCAAACGAGTGAATGGGCTGCACGGTACGGACCATGTTGTAGTAAGCTTGCATTCGAAAAATGGTAATTGGCTGCCCTGAGGATGAATGTCCGTCGTTTTCCACTTCCATACAAGGCTACATCTCAATTATGGCTACAATTTTCTTTTTTAATCCTAGTCCTTTCCTGTTTCATCGCCGCCAGGAAAGTGTGCATGTGACGTTAAACAGCTAGCAGAACAGAAAGAGAGAAATTTCCGACATATCAGTGAATCCGAAAACCGTTAATGTAGTTACTGGGACGCAAAACCAATAAAAAAATATTATATATATACTACCCAAAATTCTTGAGTTCAGCCTTTTCTTCAAAAGGAGATGTCTCCACAAATTCCGAGCTAGAAGCTGGCCCATACTACCAAAAATATTTAGACCATTATTCACTCCTCTCGGAGCATGGGTCTGAAGTGAAATTCCTCCAATTAATCATGTTGTCTGCCAGCCTCTTTACTTCTTTCCGCGTCTGCCGTTCTTCTACAGTCTTCTCTTCCACAGACCACCTCCACATCGTCCTTGGCATCCCACGTCTTCGTGCTCCCTGTGGATTCTCTACTCAATAGCTCATTCTGTTTTCCTTACAGCATTACGATAATGAACATCATATTGAGCCGGCCACGTGGTAAAGCGGTAGTGAATCTACCTCTTATCTGGAGGTCATGATTTCTATTCCCGGCAAGGTTAGGGATTTTTACCTGGGCATGAGAATTGGTAGGAATTCCACTTAGCCTACGTGAGAACTATTGAGGAGCTACGTGTCAGTAAGATTTCGACACCGCTCTAGAATAACGGCTGAGAGAATTCATTACGCTGACCACGCGTCACCTTGTATTCTACAGGCCTTCAGGTTGAGTAGTGGTCACTTGGTAGGCCAAGTGCCATAGAGGTGGGAAGTAAGGTATCAGATTAGTATATTAAGATAAAGATAGTTCTCTGTCGAATGCAAGAAAATATTTATTGAACCTTAAGAGATGTCCGGGACATCAGTGGTCATTGGTTCGAAATACCTGTGTATAGAAACTACCTCAAAACCTATGCTGTTGAAAGACTGCTGCTGTTGTTGTTGTCGCTTCATGAAAAAAATTGACATTGTGATCAATAGTCTCGTGTACCGCCAAATCTGTCTTGTATGAATGAGGTATATATACCGATATGTTGGGAAAAGAAGTGGTTATGGCTTATATAATAGATACCATGCCATTGTTTCTTTTCAGTTTTGTTTTTGTGGTTTAACGCCGTACTAATGCATCGGAGGTTTGCGATGACACAAGGATGGGAAAGGGATAGGATTTGGAAGGTAGAGGTCGTGTCTGTACATATAACAGCACGTAAAAGAAGAACTACGGGGCAAGACTTCCCAAACGAGTGATATCCGCGATATCCGGTTGTCCGCGAAGTTAGTGTATTGGCGGATGCAAACTGTATGTCAGTGCGGATAATTTTGCTGATAAATTCTAAATAATGAAGTTTATTAATTTTCACTCAGGTATATTCTTATTTTTGCTTGTGGTTAGGTGGCCCATGACAGTAGGATATATAAAGAGCCTTGAGACCATAAAGCCGTAAATTTGACCGGAGCCTACTAGGCTCCTGCCCGCAATTAATGGAAGGGAGGAACAAAGGTCAATACGTCGGTAGTTGTCGCAAGAGAAAATCCCTCAATAACCTGTGACGGTAGAGGGTCTGGTGCCAGGTATCAGGCCTATTGTATTGTGTCAACAGATCTATCCGTTTCAACATCTTGGGTGTAATATACTGTAGTTAAATATTTACAATATTCGCGGATAACGATTCGCGGATGCGGATGAAGGATGTGCGGATGCGGAGCGGATGCGGATAATATTTTGTATATCCGCGCAGGGCTCTACTTATAACTGTTATGTTGATGAAGATGCTGAAGTTGTGCCAATTTTATGCTGATACCTATCGACTTCACCCACTTTCGACAGCAAAAATGAATTGTCTTGTTGTATTAAGTAATTGTAAAATTCTCCACATTGCATGTTTTTAAAGTTGTACTTCACTATTATAATAGGCCTAGCCGTATGCTACTCGGTCAACACAAGAGTTTCTTTCTTCTGACCGCTGTGTAAAAATCGGGGAAAACACTCTTTCAACAGTTGCATTGCAACCTCGAATAGCGAAATAAAACTGACGATTTTTAAGCGGCTCACTAAATGTTTCAACGCCAAGGCTACATTTGAAAAACTCACAACACTGCTAATCTAATGTTTGATGTTTATCAATTTCGGAACTCCTAGTGTAATTCTGAACATCGCAAAATTGGTCAAAAGTTTAGAATCATCGGTCTCCACACCTTTAGGTTGCAAATACTCGAGACAAGGAAGAACATCTTCAACTTAATGATTTTCATACTATGAACCTTCTTCCATTGGATACGCTTAAATTCTTCTATCTTAGGGTTACTCCACTTTAGTAGATATTGAATGCACATTTCATACAATCCCACATATTCTACAAATGCAATGCTTTCTCTTTGGAAGCCATTTTCAGTGAGGGACTTCAGAGACTGTTTGACTTTAAGAGGCATACATTTATTTTCCGTCCTGTAATTCAATGTAGCCAGAGTTGAACCTAACAGGTATATCAGAGTCTTCTGCTATAGAGATCGTTTCTTTTTCAATGGATGAAATTTTGTTGTGAAAAAATGTGCATAGTGGAATGAAGAAACCACAGGTAAATCTCATAAAACTCCTTTTCAAAAAAGGATCTAATTATAGTAGGAAGAGAATTTGAAGGCTGAGAAAGAAAGTACAATTTTGGAGCTGGAATCAAATTTAGCACTCTTTCTACTGCACGAAACAAACTTCAACTATTTGTCTTGCTGTGACACAAAATCTGTTCATAATTTACTTCAATAAACCCGCAGAAATATTTGAGTTCTTCTGTGCGACTTGTATAGATATGGAAATAATTGAAGGCTTTTAAAATTTTACTCTGTAGGTCAACTGGCAGTGCATCAGCACCATGTTGCAAACAATTATGCAGTTAATGTGCTGGACACCCAACCCCGATTATATGTTCCTTTAATTTATTACTAAACGCTAAAAACACTTTACTGTCTTCTCTACGATGAACCCCCTCCAAAATTTACATTTGCATTATCTCCAATAAAAGCAAATTATTTAGCAGAAATATCATATTCCCTAAAAGTCTCGGAGAAATAATTGTATATTGACTCTGAAATTTCATTGGGATATGTTTGTAGCCTAAGAATTTAGTTTGAATACCATTTCCTTTATAGTCGAAATATTGTATAACAACAGGAAAAAGTTTCAAAGCCCCATGGCTGCTAGCATCATTACCCATTCGGAACAAAGGAATACTATTATTCAAGGTTTTATTGGTAATGTCAATGGAAGGATGGTCCATTACATTATTTATGATAGCTTCAGCGCATATTAATTTGATAACAATCTCAGAATCTGCAAGAAGCACTTTATCCAACATTGATGTGCAGTCCATAGACCTATATGACTGACGATGAGAAACAGTGTGATATGCCAATGTTGCCTCTATTGCCCGAACTTTCCTGTCTAGAGGGAAATGCTTAATCGGGAAAATGAATCAATATTACTGCTAGAAGAACTGCTTCAAATTGACTTTCTGTGCTTTTCAATAGCGATATGTCTCTCGTGATCACCGGCACCTTTGTTTCCAGCAGTTACATAATAGTCACAAATAAAACATTTCGCCTCCCTTTCGTTACGTCCCTTTATAAAACACGGGTTCCTCTGTTTCAGTTTCTCCGAGAACTTACATTTCCTTTTCTTTTCTTTGTTTTACAATTTTAGTGATACCATACTGATATTCGAATTTTGTAATGAAACCGCAAACCCTCCACTCACTCAGAAGCTCCGAATCCCACTAGCACAGAAACGGAACTCTGTAATACCGCAGCGTTACTTGACTGGTGAATCCCCGCCGAGAATTCTCTGGCCTCGACCTAGCTTTACTTTTTTAAATATAGAAAATAGATTATTGTTAACATTATGGCATTATTTTGCAATATAATCATTCCTCATTTAAAAAACGACAAACTAAATAATCTATTGACATAAACGATAAAAAGCTAGATTTTCCAATGCCCACTGTTTCTTCAATTCGAGCTACTGACAAAGAATAAAAATAACTAGATTAGCGGGAAACCCACCATTTTGGCAACACTGCAAGCTTACATCGATGTATACCAATCCTAGTTTACCTGAAAGCCAGGGTAGAGAGGGAGAATATGAATGGATTGGTGCAACTTGCAATTGCATTGCAAGATTTCATCACTGACGAAATCAGAGCGCATGCGCTTCGCAATAGAGAATACAATAGGAAACTGAATAACTAAGAACACAATGCACAGAAAGCCGGACATTTAGTAGCAAACAACAAATTGCTGGCGGACAGAAGGAAAGAATTATAAAAGGAGGACATATCTAGCAAATACCGGGTGGTTGATCACCCTAGTCTAATTTGATGGTTTAATAATTGATGATGATGATGGTGATGATGATGATGATATTTGCTTAACGTCCCTTCAACTTTGATAAATGAAATGAAATGGCGTATGGCTTTTAGTGCCGGGAGTGTCCGAGGACAAGTTCGGCTCGCCAGATGCAGGTCTGTCGATTTGACACCCGTAGTCGACCTGCGCGTCGTGATGAGGATGAAATGATGATGAAGACGACACATACACCCGGCCCCCGTGTCAGTGAAATTAACCAATTCTGGTTAAAATTCCCGACCCTGCCGAGAATCGAACCCGCGACCCTGTGACCAAAGGCCAGCACGCTAAACATTTAGCCATGGAGCCGGACACTGTGATAAATTACGGGTTATCAGACTTTTGCCAAAAACATGGCTAGGATTAAAAATGAACATATTATCCTAGTATTATACCTACGTTGATTATATTTGGAAATACGTTGAGAATATCCATATTCAGGATAGCTGAATGATCCTAGAAGAAATATAGTATCCATAGTAATGTTTGGCAAAAATTACTCTTGTCAATTACCGACACTTGGTTAAATAATTAAACTATGATATCGATTAAGATTTGAGATATTGATCAAATTTCGAATTTAATAATAATAATAATAATAATAATAATAATAATAATAATAATAATAATAATAATAATAACAATAATAATGTCCGACTCCTTGTCTGAATGGTCAGAGGGACTCTGGTTCAATTACTGGCCGGGCCAGAATTTCTAACTATGTGTGGTTAATTCCCTTGCCTCGGGGATTGGGCGTTTGTGTTCGTCTTATTACACATATTCATCTACAAACAGCAGATCGCGCTGCTAACAACCACGGATACGCGCAATAGTGAATACATCCCACCACTTAGGGTTGGAGTGAGGAAAGGCAAACGACCGTAAAACTGGGCTTAATCCACACATAGCGCCATCCCTAAATAATTGGTATAAGGCCGGAAATAATAATAATAATGATAATAATAATAATAATAATAATAATAATAATAATAATAATAATAATAATAATAATAATAATATGTCCTAGGTTGAACAGTCAGCATAGTGGCTTTCAATTCAGAAAGCTCCGGAATCGATTCACAGCTGGCTGGAGACTTCAACTGCATATGGTTAATTCCTATGGCTGGGAAACTGGATTTTTGTGTTCGTTTTGATACACAGAGTGGCGACACCAAGAAAAGTGGGAAAATGCAATGGTGGTGGTGGTAGTAGTAGATTAGTAGTAGTAGTAGCAGTAGTAGTAATAGGAGTGTCTTACAGTCTTCGAGCTTCTGAACTTTAGTTTAGAAGTAAACTACTGTACTGTGTTCCGTGTATATAATTCCTTGTAGTTTTGAAATAGACTTGTCTTATAAATCTGTGATTTTTTAAAATGCTATTTGTTCGGGGCGTCGACCAATGTGCATCTTTTGCCCCTCCTGACACCATATTGTATGAACCTGCGTGTAATTGGAATGGTGGTAGTGTGGAATGCTGTGTGTGAGGAAAGGAAGATTAAGGATGTCACAAACACCCAGTCCCTAGGCCAGGGATATTAATCATTACAATTAAAAGCCTCTGACCCGGCCGGTAATCGAACCCGGGCCCGCCGGGTGACAGGCGGACGTGTTGCCCCCTACACAGCGGGGCCAGACAATCTGTGAATTTAAAAAATTGAGAACATGGTCTTTACATTTGCAACCCTGTAAATATGTCCTTATCTAATTTCTGTTTGATTGCAATGTTGCTGAAACTGATACATGTTTTCGTTTCGTAATATCAGCCCAGGCCGCCTCCGTGGTGTAGTGGTTAGCGTGATTAGCTGCCACTCCCGGAGGCCCGGGTTCGATTCCCGGCTCTGCCACGAAATTTGAAAAGTGGTACGAGGGCTGGAACGGGGTCCACTCAGCCTCGGGAGGTCAACTGAGTAGAGGTGGGTTCGATTCCCACCTCAGCCATCCTCGAAGTGGTTTTCCGTGGTTTCCCACTTCTCCTCCAGGCGAATGCCGGGATGGTACCTAACTTAATGCCACGGCCGCTTCCTTCCCTCTTCCTTGCCTATCCCTTCCAATCTTCAGCATAGCAGGTGAGGCCGCCTGGGCGAGGTACTGGTCATACTCCCCAGTTGTATCCCCCGACCAAGAGTCTGAAGCTCCAGGACACTGCCCTTGAGGCGGTAGTGGTGGGATCCCTCGCTAAGTCCGAGGGAAAAACCGAACCTGGAGGGTAAACAGATGATGATGATGATGATGAATATCAGCCCAATGGAATTCTCAACGTATTACCCAACTCATTTTTTTCATCATCATAATTTATGACGTCACTCAACAATAATTATTTTCAGAATTCAGTGTTTAAAACTACCGATAATTATAAATTTAGCTAAGCCAACAAGCTTGAAGTTATATGTGACAGTTAATATCGCGATCATAGCCATGGGACCTGTCTTTTTATGTGGAATCCGAACCACATGGATGCGACTTCCCATTTCAAAAGTCCCTCCTGCATTGGTTGGAATTCGAAATTCGGTCGTGTTGGTGAGAATACAGGGACAAAGTCACTCATCTACCACGCCCTTTTTAAATTTAGCTGTACAGCTTTAAACGGCCTCTCGCCTGCTAGCTGATTGTTGTGTGTGGCTTATCGCCTAAGAGTTGCGGTGAATATACACTGACTGAGCAAATGTCATGGGATAGCTGAGCACTAATGCGCAGGTGTGTTGTCTGCGCACCACACGCCCCCTGTGCCAGCGGCAGTTGTATAGGAGACCTTGTGAGTAGTGGCTGTGCACGTGACAGGTGTAACATGGAACGTCGTCGTGAGCTGACACCGTTCGAACGGGGTATGGTGGTCGGTGCCCGACGGATGGGAAGTGCGATTTTGGAAGTGGTGCGGGAATTCGGCTTCACGCGATCAACCGTGTCCAGGG
This sequence comes from Anabrus simplex, assembly GCF_040414725.1. Classification (NCBI taxonomy): domain Eukaryota; kingdom Metazoa; phylum Arthropoda; class Insecta; order Orthoptera; family Tettigoniidae; genus Anabrus; species Anabrus simplex. The sequence continues at coordinate 385,930,458 of NC_090266.1, read as the reverse complement.
TGTATCGTGAATGGTTGAATGCGGGTGTCACCGTCCACAACAGACGAACGACCGGCCGTCCAGCCACCCTCGATGACCGTGACCGGCGACATCTGAGACGGATTGTCAGTAGTGACAGACGGGCAACCGTGCAACAAATTACGGCTCAATCAAACACAGGCCGTGCTAGACACGTCGCCCAGTGGACAATCTGTAGGAATATGGGTTCTATGGGGTATGGGAGCCGGCGCCGCACACGAGTGCCACTGTTAACCCAACGTCATCGGGCTCAACGACGCGCATTTGTCGCCAGTCACCAGGGATGGAGACTGGAACAATGGCGTAACGTGATATGGTCGGACGAATCACGATTTCAATTGCACCATGCCGATGGGAGGCACAGTGTATGGCGCAGACCACATGAAGCGATGGATCCCGCCTGCCTCGAAGGTGTGGTCCAGGGCGCTGGTATCTCTGTTATGGTCTGGGGTGCACTTTCCTGTTATGGAATGGGCCCCCTGGTTGTTCTGCAAGAGACTTTGAATGGTACGCGGTATGTTGAGCTGCTCGGAGACCATCTCCACCCATTTTTGGCCTTCCAGCGCCCAGACGGTTCTGCGGTGTTTCAAGATGATAACGCACCGCCACATCGCTCCCACGTCTCCTGGGAATGGTTCCAGGAACATGCAGCGAAGGTCCAACGACTGCCATGGCCACCCAGGAGCCCCAAAATGAACCCTATCGAGCATATCTGGGATGTCCTGGAACGCAGGCTCCGTGCCATGGATCCTGCACCCACGAACAGACCAGCATTGGCGGCCGCTCTGCAAACGATTTGGTGTCAGCTGCATCCAGAGGACTACCAGGGACTTGTCGACTCACATCCACGGCGTCTCACTGCAGTTCGCAGGGGCAGAGGAGGCCCCACACGCTATTAGGTGACTATCCCATGACATTTGCTAAGTCAGTGTACACCTAAAACAGTCTCGTTTGTTGGCATTGATTTCAGTTTGGTCTATTTCTTACGTGTACTAGCTTCTCAGATTTCTTCAACAAGCTGTTCCAATTCATCTGACGATGTTTAATCTTAGGGAAGAATGAGCCCGAACATGGAATCATGGTGTCCGACTGATGCATCCCCCCCCCCTCTCTCTCTCTCTCTCTCTCTCTCTACACACACACATATATACATGAATTGAAAGGTCATAGATTTTCTCAGACTTCAAATGTTAGACGTTGTCGGTCAGGTGCAAGTTACTCTTCTGGACACTGTACCGCCTTAGTTAATGAATATACAGGGCGTATCAAAATGCAATATTCCAATCTCTAGGGATGATAGAAAAGACGGAAATGAAGGGTTTTATTAATACTCATGTGCCTGAAACGAATTATTGACTGACAAAACCAGGAACTGTACCATGAGGATATAAATTAATTGTGACTCTTCTCCAGACCAACAGTATTACATATTCTGTTAAACATGTTGTCGTCGGAATACATTGTCTGTGCTGTGACAACACCCAGTACGTTTTCGTTCGTTTGCAACTGAGTGAGAGAGTGTATGAGACTCCAATGGAATCCGAGGAAGAGTTCGTCACTCGGATGCTTACAGTGGCGTACACTCTACATCACATGCCTGGGATCATTGAACGTGTACGACAGGCAGAGCGTGCACTATGGCACGAGGACGCATTTTTCAACTCTTTTAGTAAAATATTACAATTGAATTGGCATGCAGAACTTTTATTCTCAGTAACTTCATACTGTACTTCAACTATTGATTTCCGACGTACCGGTATGGTTATAACTGTGTTTGTCTCTTCTATCGTCCCTGGAAACTTGGCGTATCTACACATGGCAAATGCCACCCACCCTCAGCCTTACATGGGCTGAACTCGGCTAGAAATAGCCACACGAAATTATTGTATTACTTCCAGTGATGAGAGAAGTGTAATTTGCAAAGCGCAGGTTACTAATTTCTCTGCCGCAATTCGAGAGCTCTGTTAATGACGTACTCTGCGTAGATGTAGATGTTGTCGAATTGAGGTGATGATGTACAACCCTTCATTATTCCATTTGTCACAGTGAAAATGTCTGAGTTGTAGAGACCTCTCATTGATGATATTAAATGCATGGAACCCCAAATTCCTTGAGCACCTGCTACATCTTGTCCTGCACAAGACAATCATAGGCCTTTATGATGTATTACGTACACAGTATTGTAAATACTACAAATGTACTGTATGCTAAGATACTGTAATGTATGTTTTCCTACACTACACCTATTATGACACCATGGCTACGCTTACTTCTTATGAAGAACAACCTGATTAATCGTAATCTGTCTCGTTCACGAACCCTCAAAATGAACAATAATATTTTCAATACAATTTAACTGTAAGTTTTCACTCATTTACATATCATTGATAGCAGTGTTGAACTGTCGTATCACTCGCTTCTTACCGCGTGGGAACCGATTCAACTAATTCGCCTTTTTCATCCCCTTCGTCGTCAGTTCCGGCACAAGCATGATTTTCTATGATTTTATCTAATTCAAGAAATATCTGGAGCATATTTAACACTCATTTCGGTCACCCACACTTCAGTACACCAAGGAAAGTATGAAGCTGACAAAATACAATTTTCCAGATCTAAGGAGTAGGAATGGGAGTGTGGCAGAGAATGGGTTACAGCAGAGCGGTCGTCTTATTCTGTTTAGAAAGCGCAGGTAACGGGACCAATATTTGCGAAAGTAGCTAGTAAAGAGTGGAATACTTTAGGCCTACAGATTAATGACCCTTGCTAGAAGACGTAATGGAAATTTAACTTTCATTCCAAGCATGACTGAAAATGAACTGAAAATGTCCCAGCGTAAGAGGCGGAATTCGAGAGCAATATACGGAGTAATGTTTAAAAGTTTTATATTTGAGACGGGAAAAACGTTTGTAGTGTGGTACGGTGTATTATCAGGGTTTCATTGCACCTGCGTACTAAGAACTGCTGCTGGAATTAATTGAATTGGACGATTTCTGCTGAAGAATTCCTTCTTCAATAGTTTACTCACATGCAGTGCCTTGTTTAGTGATCAATGAAAGTGATGGAGAAATGGACAGATAAACAACGATATATTATGTTGTTTTTGTTGTTGTACTCGGGTATTTCTGCTTTGGCGAGGTAAACAGCGGGTAACTATCTCATTCCTCATTTCCGTGGTATGCCCCTTCATTGCCGCCTAGGCCATCTATGATAGCTGACGACTGAGCTGTTGAGGATCCAACAAGCCTTCAGGCTGATTACCCTGCTCTCAATTAAGCTTATATTATCTGAGAGTGAGTTCCTGTTACCCGAACTACTCTTATGGAATACGAGCCAAACGAACGAGAAGCTGTATGCTAATCCATAGAAAACCATAGCGAATATAGATAGGTAGATAAATGAGAACATTAAATTTATTTTTATAATTTGCTTTACGTCGCACCAACACAGATATATCTTACGGCGACGATAGGTTAGGTAAGGGCTAGGAGTAGGGAGGAAGTGCCCGTGGCCTTGATTATGGTAGAGCGCTAAGATTTGCCTGGTGTAAAAATCAGAAATCACGGAAAACCATCTTCTGGGTTGCCGACAATGGGGTTCGAACCCACTATCTCCCGAATGCAAGTTGACAGTTACGTGACCCAAATCGCGCAGCCTCTCGCTCGCTCCCTATCGACCTAGTCCCTGTCATGATTGATGTGAAAATGTCGTTGATGGTGTTGGTAAGTGCCGGGCATTTCAGTGGGCTTGGCAGACATACGTACTACGTAGTACTAATACGCAAACCCTTGGCACTCACAGGCCTGCAAAGAAGACGACTGCTGCCCAGCCAGATGGCCTATAGATATTGGAGTATCACAAGGTCAGCGTGATGACATCTACAGCTTATTGCTTGACTTCTGCGACCGGATCCCCTGCTTCTAGAATGTTTTTGTTACTTGTTTACCGTCGTACAAACACACCGAAGGTTTTTAGTGTCGGAAGGATGGGAAAGGGCTAGGTATGGTAATGCAGTGGCCGTGGCCTTAATTAAGGTACAGTCCCAACATTTGCCTGTCGTGGAAATGGGAAACCGCGGAAAACCATCTTCAGGACTGCCGACGGTGGGATTCGAACCCACTATCTCCCGAATGCAAGTTTAGAGCGGTGCGACCCTACCGTACGGCCAACTCGCTGGGTCTTCTAGGATTAGACAGCTCCTCCGTAGATCTCAAGACGATGAGTGATCCACGTTCCAGCACTCAGCCCAGAATTAAGAATCACTGCACTTGTCGGGAATTGAACCGGGTCCTTCAAATAAGGTGTAGGCAAGCTTTCCCTACACAACGGGGCTATAAATTAATAATAATAATAATAATAATAATAATAATAATAATAATAATAATAATAATAATAATAATAATAATAAAAGTAAACTCGTGTCCTCATCCCGAGGTGGTGCAGCTCTTTTCAGGCACACCCCCAATGGAGGTGAGCTGCATGTGCCATTTCAACCACATACCAGTCTTCCTGCCATTCATAAATTTCTGGCAGTACCGGAAATCGAACCCGAGCTCCCGAGGACGGCAGCTAATAACACTAACCGTTACGCTACGGAGGCGGACATAATAATAATAATAATAATAATAATAATAATAATAATAATAATAATAATAATAATAATAATATATGGCTATTGCTAGCCTAGTGCATCCCTTGTAAAGCAGACCGTCTGAGAAGGGTGGGAGTCATCTGCCGTGTGTAGGAAACTGCGTTATTTGTGGTGGAGGATAGTGTTGTGTAACTTGCGGGAATGTTGGGGACAGCACAAATACCCAATCTCTGAGCCAAGTAATAAACCGTTTAAAATCACATGACCAAGTCGGTATTGAACCTGGGGACTCTCTGTCTAAAAGTCAATAGCCATCAGCGATGGAACAGGACATATTTTCCAATGCTAATCACTATACCTTCAGGTGCTCGATGACATACCAATATGTACGACTTGAATAGCTGGTACTTTGGGTTCATGGGATTAGCTCTTTCCTGACCCTAATTGGCAGCTAATTGGTTGGTCGGTTGATTGTCTAATTGATTATTACAAAAATATTTTAATCATAGAGTATAAGAATGCTATGAGTGTAACTAAGTATTCACGTTCTTAAGACGAGTTCATTTTATTAGCGACCAGGGTTCTCGGGGACTCTTAATAGCTTCTTACTAGTATTCAACAGGAAAAAAAAAATCCTCTTCATCTCATATGCTCCAAACCTGAGGTGTTCGTGACCATTAAGGAATTGGAATAAATGGTAATTTCTGTTCGAAGGTCTACAGTAACACCTTCTACTAAATACTAATTTGCAACACCACCGAGCTCATGCATTCTCTCTTCCGACAATGTATCAGTCTTGCTAGTGTATCCAATGGCACACTTCTTGTTGTTGTAAGAGGTTTGAGATAACCAGGTAAACAGGATATGCCTACAATTAATAGTGTTAATTGCACACTTTCTGCATTAATTTGGATTGAGGAGGATTCCGGAGAAAAATACACTTCTATCAGTGCCGTCATTCTGATTGAGCCGTCATTCTACTTGAAGTGACCATGTCGAAGTATACTAGTAGGTTCTTTGTTAATTACCTCGAGTATTTCAGTGCAAAGAAATCCATTAATCTTTTTCTGGGAAAACTTACTGAAGAAACCAATATATAATGAAGAGGAATGCGTGTCATTTTACATCTTCGGGGTTTCATGAAGTTTTCCATTCCAACCTACTGCGCAACGGGAAAGCTCCGCACGTGGCAGCTCTTCACCCGGTGAGCACTTACGCTTAGTAGTAGCGGAATTGCTCTCGAACGTGAGAGGTGCAATTAGAGCTACATTACCACACTTGAAGTTAAGAAGGAAGCATACATTTTTGAAACTGTTATTCTCTACTGTGTGTTACGTCATTTTTGTTTTCAGATCGTTCATAATAGATAATCGCATTTATGGAATCCTAGCAGTAAAGTTTTCAAACTGAATCCTATGTTCGACGACGATCCAAAACCCCTTAAACACTCAAGTATTTTTTTACAATTTGTTTTACGTCGCACCATCACAGACAGGTCTTATGGCGACGATGGGATAGGAAACAACTAGGAGTAGGAAGGAAGCGGCCGTGGCAGTAATTAAAGTACAGCCCCAACATTTACTGGGTGTGAAAATGGGAAACGACGGAAATCCAGTCCGGCTACATGGCTAAATGGTTAGCGTACTGGCCTTTGGTTACAGTGGTCCCGGCTTCGATTCCCGGCAGGGTCGGGAATTTTAACCGTCATTGGTTAATTTCGCTGGCACGGGGGCTGGGTGTATGTGTCGTCTTCACCATCATTTCATCCTCATGACGCGCAGGTCACCTACGGGAGTCAAATCAAAAGACCTGCACCTGGCGAGCCGAATATGTTCTCGGACACTCCCGGCACTAAAAGCCATACGCAATTTCTTTTCATTTCGACGGAAATCTACTTGCAGTGCTGCCGACAGTGGGGTTCAAACCACTATCTTCTGAATACTGGATAGTGGACTGCAGCTATCGCGCTCGATGAGTATTTTTTTAGTACTTATGTACACTCCATTAAAGTGCCGGTATTTAACGAAGTCATCATGTAACACCCCACAAATCTTTGGACAATAAACTAGTTTCATGCCATTCAGGCCCTTGTGCCATCACATTATTCCATAAAACACCTTTGGAATGAATTGCAATGCCGATTTAGTTACCGAACCGAGCCGAGCGACACATATCACGGACTGCTCTGGTTACAGCTCTTTATAAAAAATGGATTACATTCCTCAAAGACCTCCAGGCACCTGGTAGACAACCTCCCCTATTGAACTAGAGCTGTCATAGAGCATTAATGTCCACTTCTGGGAAGTACCTCTCTGGAACAGTATGATGACTTTTTTTTACTAGGTGTCCGAATACTTCTCATCAGATAGTGTATTTTAGGTAAAGAAGGAATTACGACTGATAGTCAATAGAAAAGAGAGGCAGAATGGAAAGAATGGAAGTGAAATGGCAGGCTCGACTTGTGGAAGCAGATTTCTAGTGCAGAAAAACTTCCACAGGCCTACTTGTTCATAATTTTGATGATCATTAATTTCTACATAAGAAGATGTACTATGTTAATAATAATAACTTCGTGTGCTATTTCTAGCCGAGTACAGCCCTTGTAAGGCAGACCCTCCGATGAGGGTGGGCGGCATCTGCCATGTGTAGGTAACTGCGTGTAATTGTAGTGGAGGATAGTGTTATATGTGGTGTGTGAGTTAGAGGGATATTGGGTACAGCACAAACACCCAGCCCCGGGCCAATGGAATTAACCAATTAAGGTTACATTCTCCGACCTGGCCGGGAATCGAACCCGGGACCCTCTGAACCGAAGGCCAGTACGCTAACCATTCAGTCAACGAGTCGGACATGTACTATGTTAGAAGTATGGAAATAATTTGCTTGTTATGAACAGTTGTAGTGAATGACACTCTGAAATATAATACAAATATAGACTAAATGTGTGAACGAAAGACTATGCTGGTGTATAGTCTCTTCACATTTTAAGGAAATTGGTATGAGAGCATTATTTATCTACTCTCGTTTGTTTTAATAAATTATATCTCTAGGAAAAGGCTCTAGCGTACCAATTTGCAATTCTCAATAAACGTTGAATAACAACTTAAAGAATTAAACAAGTGTAATTTACCGACTTAAATCATAATAATAACAATGTTATTTGTTTTTACGACCCGCTAACTATTTTTAACGGTTTTCCGAGACACAGATGTGCCGAAATTTAATCCCACAGGCGTTCTTTTACGTGCCAGTAAATCTACTGACACGAGGCTGACGTATTTGAGCAGCTTCAAATACCACTGGGCTGAGCCTGGATCGAACCTGCCAAGTTGGGGTCAGAAGGCCAGCGCCTCAACCGTCTGAGCCACTCAGCCCGGCCCGTATTAAATCGTTAGCCAAGTAAACCTTATGGACAATAAACAATTACAAGTTAACCCGCATAAATGACTGATCCGACTCCATACTAAGTGACTAAAAGGGATAATTCTTCAGTCCTTTGTACGTGAGCGTGCATTCCTACTAATACTCTCCTGGCATTGCCAATATTATATTAGAAGGACGTTATTATTCAAATATATTATAACAACTAAATATCGATCCGTGAATAAATGAGTCCGCTTCTGTGGTGTAGTGGTTAGTGTGATTAGCTGCCACCCCCGGAGGTCCGGGTTCGATTCCCGGCTCTACCACGGAATTTGAAAAGTGGTACGAGGGTTGGAACGGGGTCCACTCAGCCTCGGGAGGTCAAGTGAGTAGAGGTGGGTTCGATTCCCACCTCAGCCATCCTGGAAGGGGTTTTTCCGTGGTTTTCCACTTCTCCTCCAGGCGAATGCCGGGATGGTACCTAACTTAAGGCCACGACCGCTTCCTTCCCTCTTCCTTGCCTATCCCTTCCAATCTTCCCATCCCTCCACAAGGCCCCTGTTCAGCATAGCAGGTGAGGCCGCCTGGGCGAGGTACTGGTCATTCTCCCCAATTGTATCCCCGACCAAGAGCCTGAAGCTCTAGGACACTGCCCTTGAGGCGGTAGAGGTGGGATCCCTTGCTGAGTCCGAGGGAAAAGCCGAACCTGGAGTGTAAACAGATGATGATGATGATGATGATGATGATGAATAAATGGGAGGGTAACTACATGAATAATTTTCCAAACAGAAGTAAAACATTTCTTTTTGTAGACAAATGCAGCGCCTGCAACGAAGGAGGGAGAGAATGCATTCGAAGGGTATGCAGGAGGATACATGATATGAGCAAACATAATGGTGGATGCAAATGTAAATTCAGTTCAGAGTTTTAAAATTCTCAAATGATGGTGAAGTAAAAACTGAATATTAACTATTAGTGTTGTGTGTAGGTACGTGAATGATATAACCTTGAGGAATATGAACTGTTCTGTTTATCCATTAGGAGACTGCCTTGGTACGTGAACGAATCTTATTTATAAAATTTCATTATAATTTTTGTCCTAAATGGAATATAATAATTGCTTTTAAGCAAATTAAGTGTAAAATTAGCGGTAAATTAATAAATATGGTTATTACTAGAGAAATGTAAGTATACATACATACTTTGCTACATTACGACTATGAATTCTACTACGTCATGTAATACTTTTGTGTGTGAAGTATTTGCTCACATAACTTCTTTGAGCTTCTTTGCTTTGCTTGATGTTTCTTGGTGGGGCGAGTTGTTGACTTGTGCGCATAACTCATTATTTAATATAATTATTGGTTCAGGGATCATACTATTTTAATTTCAGCAAAAATCATTTTTGTGTTAGTTACGATATTCTTTTCACCTCCATTTTCCCGTCTGAAATGCCCGGGTTAGTCATGATGGACAAATATATTGATAATTCCCAGACACATCACTTCCATTCACGGTGCTAGCCCAGGGTCTTAGGAAGGAAACAATAGACGGCACGATGAAGTGCAATGCTACAGAAGAGGGTCGTGCCTACAGCGAAATAGTCGCTGTAGTTACGTAGGCTATCTGTATTTCTCTAGTAATAATAGTATTTATTATTACCGCCAATTTGGCTGTTGATTTGTGTGAAAGCGATTATTATTCTCCATTTAGGATTGAAATTACAATTAAATTTCATGGATACGATTCGTTCACGTAACCGACTGCCTAGCCGAGGTGGTAAAGGTGCACTCGGTACACCAAGAAGGATAGGCTACGATTCCACATCAGGAAGTCGAAATATTTAGAAACTAAATTTTAACTTCCGGAGAGGCATATCACCCTGAGGTTCACTCAGCCTTCAGCTTAATTACTGGAGGCAAAGGCAGTCGGCTAAGGATATAACCATTCTACCCCACTCAGTACCAAGGTGACAAATAGACGAAGTGTTACTTTACATTCCTTCACGGACCTTCAAGGACAGTACGCTGACGGTACGGCAATGTATCTATGGGATTAATTAAATATACTGTAGTTACTGGGCTGAGTAGCTTAGCCGGTAGACCGCTGGCCTTCCGAACCCAAGTTGACGGGCTCTACCCGGCGCCGTCTGGTGATATTTGGAGATGCTCAAATACGCCAGCCTCGTATCGGTAGATTTACCCGCACGTAAAATATCTTCTACTGGGTACATTTTCGTCACCTTGGCTTCTCCGAAAGCCGTAAAAGTAGTTAGTGGGGCGTAAAAGTAGTAACATTTTTTATTTAAAGGTAGGCAACTTGTCAATAATTTGAGATTGATAAATAGAGCTAAAGGTGGTAAAATCTATTTCAGTTAAAAATATTAACGATAAGTTTAAGTATACATACTGTATATTGCCTTTCAAAACTGTAGAGTATGTGAACGTAGACAAATACTCTTAGTTGCATACATTAATTTTATGTTGTACCAGTAGCTTACCAGTTGCGCTGTCCGGCTCCATGGCTAAATGGTTAGCGTGCTGGCCTTTGGTTAACGGCGTCCCGGGTTCCATTCCCGGCAGGGTCTGGAATTTTAATAATCATTGGTTAATTTCGCTGGCACGGGGGCTGGATGTATATGTCGTCTTCATCATCCTTTAATCCTCATCACGACGCGCAGGTCGCCTACGGGCGTCAAATGAAAAGACCTGAACCTGGCGAGCCGAACATGTCCTCGGACACACCCGGCACTAAAAGCCATACGCCATTTCATTTTTACCGGTTGCGCTCCCATATTGAAACATCGGATAGGGCGGCTTATCCACGGTTGACGTGCTTAGCGTCTAGATGGGTAGACCATGTGCGGTTGGCTCGAGGAAACTGAGGACACTTTTTTCTTGTTAGTGGCTTTACGTTGCACCGACACAGATAGGTCTTGTGGCGACGATGGGATAAGAAAGGCCTAGGAGTAGAAAGGAAGCGGCCGTGGCCTTAATTAAGGTACAACCCCAGAATTTGCCTGGTGTGAAAATAGGAAACCACGGAAAACCATTCTCAGGACTGCTGACAGTGGGATTCAAACCCACTATCTCCCGGATGCAAGCTCACAGCCGCGCGCCTCTAAACACACGGCTGGAAAGGACTATACTCTCTACCGCATGCAAACCCTGGCTCAGATTGTATACTAAACTGAAAATACTTCCAAAAACGACGATTTGTTCCTGTAATTGCTAAACATGCAGTGTAAAGTTAAAAATACGCTTTGGATAGAATTATGGCGAATAAAAGGCATTTGTTACTGCTTACAAGTCCCTGCTTCGACCATTCGAATTTTGCGATATTTAAGTGGCTCAGAAGTGATTTAACCTTTCTTTACATTCTAATTGTTGCTTCAATATATCTCGTTTTTCGACAAAGAATAACAGGACACAGACAGCAGACTGGCAGATAGAAACTGGCCTGGATAAAAATGTTGGAGATATAAGCAAAATCTTCGGGAAGATTATTCTAAGGAATGCTTGCTGGGAATAATTCAAACAAATAATGTATGCCTTCTGTGTAACTCCACGACGTTAGGATTGTCACCTGTGGAAATGACTTCATTTAAGTATTGATAGACGTCCAGTGTGGTTAAGAGGATATTCTCTCCATTTATAAATATCCTGACTGAAACGGGGCATAAATTGATACCAAAAAATTTTTGGAATATATATGGTTGTCAACTGCAATGCATTTGGAGTGTAAGGCGTTTCAGTAGTTCCAGTACAGTTCTATCAATCTTCATTTCCATGTTTTCCAATTTGCACTCCAAGAAAATGCTGGGAATGTACCTTAATTAAGGCCATGCCCGCTACCTTCCCCTTATTACCCCTATCTCATCCTTGCATCGCCCAAAAACCTTCGATGTGTTAGTGCGACACTAAACCACAAGCAAATGCATTCGCCTTCACAGAACTAAGATCAGCAACAAAGCGCTTGTTTCAATTATAGTAATAGGCCCTACCTATGTTTAACATTGTTCTCGAAATAATTTAAATCTTAATATCTAGTCACGAAATGATTAATATAAGTTTATACGAATTTTGAAAGTGCTTATTTTAACTTCGTAGCGCCAATTTAAGTTGCCTAAAACAGGATTTTTACTGTCTAAATGTCCTCATCTTACTTATCACTAATCTTCTGGCTTAGTTGAAGTCAACAATTTTCAGGTATGGATAAGACGCTACACTTTTACCAGTTTATTACTTCACCTAAATTGAAATGTTAGTATAATTTGAATACAATGAATTGCAGACGATAGTTTTAATAAGACCAGTCATCTTGTCGTGATAGTCTTCGTGTGGGTTAGAGGGAGATGATTATCACATTAGCTTACCGAATGGCTTTCCACACAGACGAATGAGGCAAGAATTTTGGTGGATGCTAGGTGGACGTTTCACTGACCATTCAAGTAGAGCCAGAAAAAGCATCCGGCATTAAACCGCGGCCAAAACTCCATACGATGAGCATGGGTATCTCCAGTGACCCTATAATCTTCTTGTGACCGAATCTTGGAAGCTTTTTTTGTGAATACTGCACATACCTCCTGTACTGCTTCATGTATTATGCTGTCTGTAACTTTCACGTTTTTTTTTCAGTTTGGGCACAAAAATTGCCAATTTATGTGTTCACCGAGCTGGATAGTTTCAGTCGCTTAAGTGCGGCCAGTATCCAGTATTCGGGAGATAGTGGGTTCGAACCCCACTGCCGGCAGCCCTGAAGATGGTTTAACGGGTTTTCCCATTTTTCACACCATACAAATGCCGAAGCTGTACCACGGCCGCTTCCTTCCCACTTCTAACCTTTTCCTGTCCCAACATCGCCGTAAGACCTATCTGTATCGGTGCGACGTAAAGCAACTTGCAAAAAAAGAATGTGATCCAGCTTAGCCCAGGAACATTCTCGCTTTTTCCTTTCTTTCATTCCTTTCTTTTTGCTTGTTTCTTCCTCTAAATTCTGCATTAAAATCCTCCCTGATGATTCGTAACAGAGGTAGCTTTGATGATAAATATTCGGCTTTACCTCACACTCAAGCTTTAACGAATTTCTGAAGTTCTTCAGACCTTTCACATTTTCTGATCGACCGCGTAAGACAGTGTGCATAGTACTAAGTAAATATTCCCTCACACCTTCCACCAGTGCTGAACTTTCGTGAGGGAGTGGGTTCGAACCCCACTGCCCGCAGCCCTGAATATTGTTTCCGTGGTTTCCTATTTTCGCACCAGGCAAATTCTTGGGCTGAACCTTAATTAAAGCCACGGTCGCTTCCTTCCTATTCCTAGCCCTTTTCTCTCCCATCGTGTCGGCGCGACGTAGAGAAAATTGTAAAAGAATCAAGAGCTTTCGGGAGATTTGTGGTTAATCGTATATCGCCACCCTCATGTTAACTTCTCCTATCTGTTTTCCAAAGAATTTTGCAGGAGAGGAAGAATGTTTTGCATTGTTGGAAAATAACATTCTCTCTAATTTATTGTTTTTAATATTACCTAAACCGAATTCCTATTTGAACACTAACATTTCTATAAAAATTTCAGACGATCCTAAACACATTGCACGTGGTATGCTTTGTTACTCTAATGCTTTACTCTGTTGTTAGTCTGGGTTTTTGAATGTCTTATAGAAGACGTGAGAGGGGCTATATTGTTTTCCACTTTGCCAACAGGTGGCAGTGGGCTCAAATATAAATATGTACTTCAAACCAAAATATAGGTAGGGGATTGTAGAATTACGGTCATGATAGTCTAAATGAGTATTTACTATGGTTGCTAGTTCGGATTATCTATCTATTAATATTCACCGATATCTGCAAGATGCTACTATACTTCTTCGAATACAAAGTTTGGATACCATTTAATCTGAAGAAATTTTGTTGTTGTTGTTGTTGTTGTTGTTGTTGTTGTTGTTGTTGAGAAAGACATACCTCGCAGGATCCAGTAATGATGAACAGGCTATTGTGACAGTTATAAACAGAACAAAAACTGGGTTTCACTGCTTCCATTAACAGCTACTTGCTTTCAGCAACATCTGTGGCAATGGTTGTGCTTCATAAGTTATCTATAAATATATCCTCATATAAATCTACATCAGAGGTTCGGTGGATGCAGAGTGGGTCTCGGCCCACAAGTGGCCACGGCTGGTCCGTGGTCCAACAGCTCTGCACTCTGACCGGCCAACCGAGCAGAGAAGGGGTGGCCACGGCTCTACCGTGGCTCTACGCCTCTGCATTCGGGAGACAAGATAGAGCAGGACCTTGCGGCTGGCCACAACCGTCGGCTGCCCTGAGAATGGTCTTCCGTGGTTTTCCATTCTCCTGCACTAAGGCGAATGCCGGGACAGTTCCTAGTATAGGCCACGGCCGCCAACCTCTTCACCTCCTCCGAGCATCTCCTTCACCGTAACAAATCTCCCGGCCTGAGAGACGGCATCAACGTCTAAGAGGCCCGGCTCCCTCTTCAGGGGAGGAATTAAAACATTTTGGTAGTAGTAGTAGTAGTAGTAGAAGTAGTAGTACATCATAGGACCTTAAATTCGGCCTGTTAAGGAGTCTTTAACACGTTGATACAGTTTTCCCATGCTGTGTTTAGTATGTGGTCGCCTAGCCAACGAACTGAAGTGGTAACTGCAAGTGAAATGTTGAATAATTAGCTACCATAGAGTTACAGCTTAGGCCTAATGATTCTTTTGTACGTAGACTGGTAATCTGTCTAACATTCCGTTCTTCATGGAGATTACTGTAGATCCGTAAATATTAGCTTCTGGTGGATAGTTGTTGCACAGTTCTCAATTCGGTTGATTAATTGATTGTTTGGTGCTGTGGGCTAATAACTCGCACATCTTAAATCCACTCATTAAAGAAACTGAAGTGAAACGAAACCGGATGGATACCTCGATGACGAACTTTGGCCCAAAACGACCACAATGGAGACGTTTCACGGATGCCCTATGTTCCAGTGGGAACGAGAGGAATTAAGTAAGTAAGTAATTGATTGTTTAACCGATTGATTAATTAATTCATTCATTTATTCATCGGTAATTTCAGTTGTTTAACTTTTTTCAAATACTACCGGTCTTTAAAGACGCCAGAGTGCCGGAATTTTGCCATGAGTTCTTGAACTTGTTTGTAAATATGGGCTACTGATACTTTTAGATCATCATGAGTGCCAATCAACTACATTGGCATTCAATCGCGCATGCCACTATTCAAGCAGCTTCATACTTTAAATGAATCAGTGATTCCTTACCGCACTTATGCGTGCACTTCATGGCACAAAAGTTGTCGGCTAAGTCTCACAGCATAAGCATAATATCGCAGATATTTGTAAGCTTGTTAGTACGTAGAATTTCTCTACCCATTCCCCATAAGAGGTCGCTTCTATGCTTTAAGAACATATTGATCATAACATTCGCTACACATTGTTCTATACGCTGATTGTCACTTTGCCAACATAACAGAACTACGCAATTTCATTGAAAAAGTGTGCACTGGACAAATATAAATTAAAGAGTAAGACAAGAAATACCTTATTACGGAAAACCTTAGCACTCGGCGAGGTGTAGGCCTAGGCCTAAACAGTTTGACGCTGATTTTTCTTTGCAAGAGTCCACTCAATTCTTTGTGCCAGGAAATGCACTGGAATGAAGATTTGCATTTCTGTTTTATTAACACAGAAAGGTCCGACTCGTTGGCTGAATGGTCAGCGTACTGGCCTTCGGTTCAGAGGGTCCCGGGTTCGATTCCCGGCCGGGTCGGGGATTTTAACCTTAATTGGTTAATTCCTACGGCACGGGGGCTGGGTGTATGTGTTGTCTTCATCATCATTTCATCCTCATCACGACGCGCAGGTCACCTACGGGTGTCAAATAGAAAGACCTGCAACTGGCGAGCCGAACCCGTCCTGGGATATCCCGGCACTAAAAGCCATACGCCATTTCAACACAGAAAGTGGCCAATGTTGATAAATAACTTCCGTCATTTGAAATGGAGATGCTCGTTTGATTTCTAGATCACATGATTATTATTATTATTATTATTATTATTATTATTATTATTATTATTATTATTATTATTATTATTATTATTATTATTATTAACAAATACATCGCAATTGGGAAATATAGCGGTGGCAAAGATAGCTTACATTAGTGTGACAATAAAGTAAAGTTAAAACATAATTACCCAACAACTACTACTACACAACTACAACAAGAGTATAACAAACAATTCCATGGAAAGTAAATATTACAAGAAATACTACTAGTTTAACATTCTAAATTCAGCATCATCATACAGTATACAAATTCACAAACACTTTAAGTATTTCCACCGAGCTCGATAGCTGCAGTCGCTTAAGTGCGGCCAGTATCCAGTAATCGGGAGATAGTGGGTTCGAACCCCACTGTTGGCAGCCCTGAAGATGGTTTTCCGTGGTTTCCCATTTTCACACCAGGCAAATGCTGGGGCTGTACCTTAATTAAGGCCACGGTCGCTTCCTTCCCATTCCTAGGCCTTTCCAATCCCATCGTCGCCAAAGACCCGTCTGTGTCGGTGCGACGTAAAGCAACTAGAAAAAAAAAAGAGTATTTCCAGTGCTTAACAATGAAGTGGGGATGTTTAAATAAAATAATTAAAAATACTTAAACTGTCTTGAAGTTTTCAGGAATTATACATTGCGGGTGGCCGAGAAAACTGTAAATACAAGACACTTTACCGTTGTGTTCGCTTTGCGACGAACTTAACCGGTTGCATGACTAGAGTTCAAAGGAGCTAAGGAGGGAATTGCTTTGGGTGCTATGTAGCTGACAGATATCATGCTAATCCAGGTTTCGACTCGCTGCTCTGCCTAAACGTATTGGGACGGGTGCGACGCCTCCTCGAAAGAAGTTTGACGATGGTGGTACTCACCACGCTGGATACCCGATATTGTCTTGAGAAAGGTAGCCATTCGTTTTGAAACTTCACACCTCAGAGAAATGACAACAACAGAAAACGATTCTTTCAGTCGTTTCTTCCTTACTATACTGAAATATTGGCCGAATATTCTGGAAACTAACTGAGACAGTTTATTGATTTACCTGTCGTATACTACTACAAAAGGTCCATAGCTCCACAGCATTTGGCCTACCAAGCGACCGAAGGCTTACAGATGACGCGTGGTCTGAGCGAAGAATCCTCTCGGACGTTATTCTTGGCTTTCTACATCGGGGCCGGTATCTTGCCGTTAGATTGTTCTACTACTACTACTACTTCTTCTTCTACTTCCTCCTCCATTTCCCTTGTTTCTGAAGTGTTCCTCCTCAAAACCAAGTGGAAATCAAAGTAATATTCGTGTAGATACCTGAAGGAGTGGTAGGTAAAGGCTTCTACTATGTATGACCTCGGTTGGTTAGGTATACGTCCTTTCACATTTGACCCCAAGGACTTGACCTGGTACTCATTCCCGTTGTATACTGAGTGAACACCAGGGCCATGTGTCTCTCCAGAAGAGGATATACTTTTTTAAGACTTCCTTATGGGGAATCGAATCCATGTCCTTCCGGGTGAACCAACAGAACCCACACCACCCCGGCTAGCGATCACCTGTTACTCTTCCTAACACACCCACTACAGCTCTGAACAAATTCTAACAACTGATTTGCAAGACACTATCATTACTAGCAAAGCGTTAAGAGAGATTCTTTTATTCATTCGGAAGACACATTGAAATATTTCTACTTCCAGATTTGAGTATCACGTGGAATGTGGGGGAGAGACGAGTTGGCGTTAGAGCTGGGCGGAGTGCCATGTTTGAACTGTTGCAGCCAAGAAATATTTCCGCACCTACTTCCTCTTGTAGCGACTAATTGATTTACAGTTGACATTCCTTTGGCACTACCAGAGACAGTGGAAAACAAATCTGATTGAGATACGAGGTAAACAAGACTGCAACACTTTGTCATGTATTGCTCTATCGTACAGCACGAACACAGTACCTACCATGTTTTGATACAAAGTAGCAGCACTGCTTGCTCGCTTGTACGGTCGTTTCATTCTCTCAAGCCTTAAAATTCCAAGCCAATAATTCTACTGCTAGTATAATCGGAAATTATATGTTTAAGGATAATTAACACCGTCTTCGCGAACATGGCTGTCTCTCTCTTATTTACCGACGCAGTTTTTAAGCACTGAAAACATGACTCAAAGTGTTACTTATCGTAATGATGTTATCTGTTTCTTTGGTTGATACAAATGTATAAATTAACCAGGCTACGGTTGTGTCAGCTGTCAAGAGCATAGCTCTTACTAGTTATAGGCAATGCTGTCAACGAGAAATAGGCCGAGATATTCTAGAGGAAAAGTGTGATGACGATAATGATAATAATACCGGGCGAGTTGGCCATCCGGTTAGGGGCGCACAGCTGTGAGCTTGCATCCGGAAGATAGTGGGATCGAATCCCACTGTGTCGGCAGCCCTGAAGATGGTTTTCCGTTGTTTCCCATTTTCACACCAGGCAATTATTATTATTATTATTATTATTATTATTATTATTATTATTATTATTATTATTATTATTATTATTATTTCATTTCGGTCAACTAAGGACCATCCGGGAGATAGTAGGTTCGAATGCCACTATCGGCAGCCCTGAAAATGGTTTTCCGTGGTTTCCCATTTTCACACCAGGCAAATGCTGGGGCTGTACCTTAATTAAGGCCACGGCCGCTTCCTTCCAACTCCTAGGCCTTTCCTATCCCATCGTCGCCATAAGACCTATCTGTGTCGGTGCGACGTAAAGCCCCTAGCAAAAAAAAAAAACTAAGGACCACGTCATTTCAGCTGTTTCCTTTGACCTTTAGTGTTGGTCCATTATTCCTTCATTCGTAGACGGTGTTGATCCTTTCGCTCTTTCGTCCATGCATTTCCAGTTTTCAGCTTCGGCTTTGGTTGGAAACTCTGATGTTTTTGGAGTTTATCCTTAAGTGGGTCACGCTCCTGGATATCTTCAAATGAGATCTCAATCTCCTACAGATCTTTATCTATCTCATTGAACCATGCCCCCTTTGCCTTTTTCTCTTGGAGGAAAATGAAAATGCGATTGGTTAACCATGTTGACTTAATTCGGGCCATGTGTCCATAAAAACTAATCCTCCTTTTCCATATCACGTCGGTTGTTTTCTCTACATGCGAGTACAACTCCTGGTGGTGCTGTCTCCTAAACTTGCCATTGTCTTTGACTGGACCTAAGATTTTTCTAAAAATCTTCCTTTCCTTAGCCTCCAATTTCTCCATCGTGCTTTTTTTGTTCATGGCGAGACATTCCGCTGCATATAGAGCCTCTGGCCAGATAACAGTGCAATGATGTTTGATTTTTGCATTCAGAGATATAAATCTTTTGTTGTAGACATTTTTAGTCAGATGGTAAGCCATTTCAACTTCATTCATGCGTGATACAAAGGCTTCCTTTTTGGACATGTTAGGTTCTTGGAGGCTCGTCTTTGCATTTTGAAGTTGGTTGATCTGCTTCATGGCCACATCCAAAGAATCAACGAAAACTGCAAGATCATCTGCAAATGCTAGACAGTCAATTGAAAGTTTCTTGTTATTGTGGCCTAGTCTGACTCCGCTTTCGACTCCTTCATAACACATTTCTCTGCGCCATTCACGGATCACTTCCTCAAGAACGCAGTTGAACAACAAAGGTGAGAGACCATCTCCGTACCTAACTCCCGTCCGTATTTCAAAGGCATCTGAAGTCTCTCCTCTGAACTTCACTTTTGAGATGGTGTTGGTAAGAGTCTGTTGGATGTTCGCTCTTGTTTTATCGTCCAAGCCAAATCACTTTAAGATCTGAATTAGGATAGTTGTCTCAATTGAATTATAGGCCTTCATAAAGTCGACGAACGTTTCTGCGAAAGGATTGCTCCTTAGTTTAACATATGAAAGGACAAATTTCAGATTCATCATCTGCTCCACACCTGACTGTACTTTCCTGAAACCTCCTTGGTAATCATCCAGCTCTGGATCTAGCAGTTCTTCTGCCCTGATTTGAAGCGCTTTTGAGAGAATTTTGTAGGTTATGAGTAGAAGGGAGATGCCGCGATATTTGTTAACAACCGACTTATCGCCTTTCTTCTAAATCGAGTGGATTAGGGCAGATGTCCAGTCACTTGAAAGTCTTTCGGTATTCCAGATTTCATGTATAATGTCCGCTAATTTCTCCACTGCATTGTCACTAGCAAACTTCCACATTTCAGCTATTATCGAATCTTCACCTGGCGCTTCACCCGGTTCTTCAAGGATTGGATAATCTGTCTGATTTCCTCTTTCGAGGGTGGGGCTGAATCTGGGCGGAATTGTGTTTTATTTTCAAATGTGAATCTGGATATTGGGGCCTCGCAGTTAAGAAAGGGTCCAAAGTATATTACAAGGACCCGGCAGTTTTCCTTGTCATTATGGGCTAGCTTTCCATTGGAATCTTTGAACTGTAGGCTCGGTGGGTCGTATTTTCTCAAGTTCCTTTTGAATGTTTTATAAAATTCGCGTGTATTGTTCTTCTTAAAATCCTGCTCAATTTGAGCCAGCTGGTGTTTATCAAATGCACGTTTAACGTTGCGGATGGTTTTTGCTGCACACTTTCATTCAAGAAGTTTATCCAGTTTACTTGGTCCTTTAGCGAGTTCCTTTTCTGCCAGGCGAACTGTCTTTGCCTTATTGCTGCATCGTATTCACTGCTCCACCAAGCATGCTTCCTGGACTTAGTAAGCTATACTGTCTCTTTAGCTGTTTCGACCAGGGCCTCGTGCAGTTGTTCCAGTTCTCTGCATCCACGGATTGTAGTTTCAGTGTGAACTCATGGTTAGATCCTAGTTTTTCTCTATCAGATCTTTCAATCTTTTTGGATCGAACTCTCCTGGTGTTTCTCGGGAGCGGTTTGATTTTTATCTTGGACAGATAGTGATCTGAGTCCAGTTTTGCATTTCTTAGAACTTTCACATTTTAGATTTCTCCTTGAGCCTTCCGTGCGATCGCGAAATGATCAATCTGGAATTCACCAAGCTGGGGATTTGGGAATTTCCAGGTCTTCTGTTTCTTGGGTAGGTGCTTGAAAGCAGTAGACTTCATTACGAGGTTAAATGCCTTACAGAGCTCTATTAGCCTTTCTCCATTGCGATTTGTCCTCTGGTGAGCAGGATCGTTTCAAACGATGTTTCGGAACTTTCTCTCTTTGCCTACCTGAGCACTGAAATTCCCAAGCAAGATGATGGTATGTTTGTCTGGAATCTTGGATAAAATATCCTCAAGTTCTTCCCAGAATCTATCAGTTCCCTCTGGGTCTCTTTTATTCGCTTGGTTGATAGGCATATGAACATTCACAATAGTACACATGTTGTTTTTGCTTCTAAGAGACAGAGTCCAGACTGTGCTATTCACACAGGTGAAATTTGTGATTGAGTCTAGAATCATTTTGTTGACTACAAATACTGTGCTGAGGTTGGGACAGTTTGTATGACATGTTTAACAGGTTTAACATTGAAGATCCTGTAACCTTCAGATTCAAAGGCCTGCTCATCTGTAAATCTCGTTTCCTGAATTGCTGCAACCAAAATTTGCTGTTCAGATAATATATCTCTGAGCTGATTCAGTTTTCCAACCTTCTGGAGAGAATTGGCGTCAAAGGTAGCAAGGAAATTCTTGGCTCTATGTCTGATCTTACGTGGAGTCTCCGATACCTCGGAGCATGTCGGTGCAGGCTTCCCAGAATCCGAAGGCCCGCTAGCGTCGTAAAAGATGACGGTGGATTGGTTACCACCTGGAGTAGTAGCTTTCCTGAAATTTCCTCCATGCTTTTCATAGTTGGAAAACTGTAGACTGGGGTCGATGATATTTCGCACCGACCACGGTACTACCAACGTTGTGAGCCTTGGAGCCCCGCAGCACTGATCGGTTCGCCGACCCAGTTTCCCGCAGGGATTGGTTACACAACCTTCCACTGGGTTGCTCAGCTTAACACGGGCACCTCTTTTAGGTTACGTGCTGAACATGGAGTGAAGGAGGCTAGTTGGATTCTCTTGCAGATGGTCGCAACAACGCATTTCACTCCCATTTTCCAGGACCGTAAAGATCCCTCCTAGGTTGACTCCTATGACTCTATTAATAATAATAATAATAATAATAATAATAATAATAATAATAATAATAATAATGATAATAATAATAATACCAGGTATATGCATAAGTCTTTTCCGGTTTCAATAAGAGATGGCGCCGGCGAAGAGTACGCAGCGTATGAATTTGACACATACATCAATTTGTTCGTCTGACATTAACCTACCAACACACACAAGTTGAGTCTGCCAAACACTAGCGTCTGAGTTGTATCGTCCAGTGATCATGTCGACGTTTGAGCCGGAAAAATAACATCTTCGGCACGCATTGCTTTTCTTATTTAATGGAAAGGAAAAGGCTGTGTAAAGTCATCGTTTGCTGGTAAAAACACGCTCCATCGATTAGAACATGTGAGACATGGTTTCAACAATTTAAACGTGGTGATTTCAATGTGAAAGACGACGCGCGCTCTGGTAGACCACACTGCAGGCGTTACTGGATGATGACCCAACTCAAACTCAACAGCAATTGGCACAAGCATTAAATGTGTCACAAGAAACAATCAGCAAATGTTTACAATCAATGGCGAAGATCAGTAAACTCGGTGCCACACGAACTGAATGAAAGGCAAGTGGAAAATCGCGAAAGTCACTCGTGAAATGCTGCTTAAACGCTACGAAAGAAAATCACTCCTGTACCGAATTGTGACGGGTGACAAAAACTGGATTTAGTTTGCAAACCCGAAGGGGTCCTTCAACACCAAGGCCAAATCGCTTCGGAAAGACGACCATGCTTTGTGTCTAGTGGGACCAGAGCGGTATTCTCTATTATGAACTCTTGAAGCTCGGCGAAACAGTTAACGCACAACGCTATCGCCAACAAATGACTAATTTAAATCACGCATTGATCGAAAGACGACCGGAATTGGCCAGAAGACATGACAAAGTGTTTTTGTTACACGACAATGCGCCTTCTCACACACCAAAACCAGTGAAAGACACCTTGAAATCGCCTGGATAGGACATCCTTCCGTACCCGCCGAAAAGCCCCAACATAGCGCCATCTGACTATCACCTCTTCGCATCAACGGGGCACGCGGTCGCAGTGCAGCACTTCAGAAATTTCTAGGAAGTTGGAAAAAGGCTCGACGAATGGTTTGCCGCGAAAGACAAGCAGTTTTTCTGGCATGGTATTCATAATTTACCTAAAAGATCGGCGAAGTGTGTAGAAGCCGATGGCCAATATTTTGAATTTAAAGAAAATGAATTTCCATTGAAAATTACATGTTTTCTTTACCGCAAAAAACCGGCACAATCTTATGCATACACCTGTTAATAATAATAATAATAATAATAATAATAATAATAATAATAATAATAATAATACTGAGCGTGCGGCTGCGCTCTTTGGGCCACGTAGCTGTGTCAGCCTGCATTCGGAAGGTAGTTGGTTCGAACCCCACTGTCGGCAGCCTTGAAAATGGTTTTCCGTTGTTTCCTACTTTCAGACGATGCAAATGTTGGGACTGTACCTTAATTAAGAACAAGGACGCATCCTTCGCACTCCTAGCCCTTTCTGAACCCATCGTCGCCATAAACCTATCTGTGTCGGAGCGGCGTAAAGCAAATTGTAATAAAATATTACTATTATTATTCAAACACACGTCATTATCAGACACTTACACTCGTCCTAATAAAGCAAGTTTGTGACCTGGAGTTATGCAGCATCCTAACAACCAGTGATATTATGCCGTACTTGGATCAACCATGGTAAAGCTACGCACTCCTCCTACTAACTAAAGGGAGTAGAATATCCCCTCTCCCGCACTGGGAACATGCGGTGCACATCTTAGACACTAGTACATGTTCTTACGAGGTATGCTGATCGATCTTCTCGTTGGTCGAAAGTTACCTAGAACCATTTCCTTCATTCTGTGACATGACAAGTAATCAGTAGATCTCGTCATCATTTTTTCAACGATTGTGATCTCCTCTATTGTTCTTAACTATACTAGTTTTTTCTAGTCGCTTTTTAACTATTTTTCTTTTACAGTAAACTAAAATGTTTAATGTTAATGACTCTTTTAATTTATGTTACATTTTTAGTTTCGTTTAGCTGTGATTTTTGATACTAGTTGTAACGTAATCCACAGCTTGTTTCCAGTCATTCGACTGGGTCAGGTATGGAATGAATGAAGCCCCCCAATCCAGCGGCGAAGATAGGAACTTTGCCGGCTGTCGAAGCCTGTCGTACTCCTCTGGAGCAATGATTAATGGCTGACTGATGAAATGAAATGATACTGGTGAGTGTTGCTGGAATGAAAGATGAAAGGGAAAACCGGAGTACCCGGAGAAAAACCTGTTCCGCTTCCGCTTTGTTCAGCACAAATCTCTCATGGAGTGACCGAAATTTGAACCACGGACCCAGCGGTGAGAGGCCGGCGCAGTGCCGCCTGAGATACGAAGGCTTACGGTACTAGTTATATCCTTCAAATATGACGTTCGCTTTTCAGTTTTTATAACATTTGTAAGCGTATTTTAAATCAGTTTCTTATTTAGTTTTTGCACATTTTATCAATTTTTTAAAACATTTTATGGAAAACAAAACATTGGGATTAGACTCGCATAAGTATTATTTTAAACTCATTCACGTATATTCACCAGTCACGTATACAGGATTACCGCGGAAAATTCGCATTTATTTGAGAGATACAGTGCGAGGTTACGTGGTGTGATTTTTCAACGTTTGTGAGAGTGCATTTCTGCATGTGTTCATCCATTATCTAAAGGCTAAGCCTTGTCGCTAAAGCCACACCCCACGACCTTCAGCAGACCATTTCATCGTGACATAGGAAGCAAAACCCAGCTGAGTGACTATGTTCCGAAGGTATGAGAGACGCGGTCTACCTCTCGACTTCTTCCCTAGGACCTTGCCTTCCAAGACATTCTGGAGAAAGGTGTCATGTCGTAGGACGTGTCCAAGAAATTTAGCTTTCCTCTGCTCTATTGAATAAATTAAGGTCCATTTCTCATTAACGTCATTCAAAATTTGCGTATCAGTCTTCTTTTCGGTCAACCCGTCCCTATCACTCTTCTCCAGAACCACATTTCCGCCGCTTCTAGTCTTGATTGTGCTTGCTTTCCCAAAGTCCAGGTCTCACAACCGTAAGTTAGCACACTCCAAACAAAGGTGTTAACAAATTTTTTCCTGGTTTCATTTCCTATGTGCTTATCTAACAATAGATTTTTCCCGCTTTGTAACACTTGTTTTGCCATAGAAATTCTTCCTTTGACTTCTGTCATTGGTATAACGCTACTCAGATAACAAAATTCTTTAACGTGATATATTTTAGCACAACCTAATTTAATGTTTGTTTTCAATTCAGTCTTCTTCTTTTCAACGACCATCATTTTCGTTTTCTTTGTGTTTATTTTAAGCCTGAACTTCTCTAACGTGTTGTTTAGTATACTGAGCATCCTAGTCATTTTGTGCTCTGAATCAGCTATCAATGCAATATCATCTGCAAAGCGAATACTATGAATTTGTATATTATGAAAATGTATCCCTTTGGTTTTTCTTTTACTGTTCTAATAGCGAATTTTATGAAGATGTTAAACAGATAAGGCTATAAGGAACAGCCTTGCTGCACTCCTCTTCATATTCTGGCTTCTCTTGTCATTCCATTGATGATTATTTCTGTGATTTGGGCTTTATACAAGTTAAAAAGCAAACATCTGTCCTTCCAATCAAGAACCAATATTCTCAGAGTTTGAAATAATAACTACATGTGTTAGGAATTTATATTTTAAGTGCACTTGGGTAGTGAATTATATCAAATCCTTTTCAGACTAGATTGGATTAATGAATGAATGAATGAATGAATGAATGAATGAATGAATGATGAATGAATGAATACTCTTCTCTCCCAGTCACGGATGACCACCAACTGGGAAGAGAGTATTTATTTATTGTAATCATAATTCATACATGCAGTTAGTCATTTATAGTCCACAACATTAACGATAAGCCAATTAAGAATACAGTATTTCCCACAAATAGTACTTGGATATATCTTTCATTAATCATTTTATAAACTTTCCATATGAGGTGCTTCCTAGACATAGTCTCGGATTCCTCCACATACGTATTCTTACTACTGTACAAGCTACCTGAATCTTCTCTGTTTTCATCCTCTTTTAATTTCTTTTCATACATTCCTCTAATAATATCACATTTTTGCTGTTCTCCTTGGGACTAGTCTCCCAACATAATAAACTAGCAATTTCAACAAACACATTTTCATATTTTTGTAGGATTTCGTGCACGTCTTCCCTCAGCCAATATAGCTCAATCAGTGCAGGAGTTTTATGATGCCATTTTGCAAGGTTCGTATAAAGTGGACACAAGCATTCTGAACACTCTGAAGACTGTTAGAGAGGGCGCCACATAGTCTTGCCGTACACGACGTCACAATAGTCAAAAGGAGGCATTATTATCGGTTGAACCAACATCTTTCTTATCTTGGAAGGAAGTAAATATTTCATTCTTTTAAATGAGTGAAGGGAGAAAGATACTCGTTGACATATAGCTATTACGTGTTCTGTCCAATCAGGGTTTGTCCAGTTTTAATCCAAAATCTTCAACGCTTTTTTGAAAAGGGATTGTGATTCCATTCAACTTTATTGCGGGAGATATTATCACAAGAAAATATCCTAATAGGGCACAAGCACCCAAATTAATCAGGGGATACGACCAAACTGTGACGCAACAAGGAGAAAGAATGCCAGAATCCAAAACGCTTAACAAGGGTATAAACTGTGTAAAATCTAGTCGCAGTAAGGGAAAATAGAGGAGGACACTGAAGTTAAATCATTCAGACCCCCTTATTACATTACTTGCTTATGTTAATCTTCAATGGCGGAATCGCGTAAGGCAAGCCTTCACTTGCCCATGGTTTGTTAAATATCACAGAAATTCCCTACATTATTTACAAAAGAAAACTTAGTCCTATCCTAACAGTTACATAATTGTAATATTTAAATTTAAAACCTAAAATTATCCCCGTCAACCAGGAGAGAATTCACGACACTCTGAGGCAGTCATTGCATTTTGAAGTTTGCTCTTACCCTGTTACCAGCCATCTCATGTACGACCACAAGTTCACTTTCACACTCAGGGAAGACATATACTAAGAAAATGAATCGCCCTTTTATAGGCAGCCGGACGGCTTCTGATTGGACACAGTTAGTCCCATCTCAGCATTTGAGAAAGGAGTATCATTCCCGAAAACTAAATTTATCATTGCGGCATGAGGTTTCAAAAAGGGAGCAAAAAAGGAGCAAAAAGGAGTAGTCTATCTGCAGGGATGGCCATATTTTCATATTATTATTATTATTATTATTATTATTATTATTATTATTATTATTATTATTATTATTATTACACTGTGGACTGACCGCACGCATAAAAGCGCTACGGCTATGGAGCCAAGCTCTGCATTCGGGAGACGAGTGGATTTGAACCCCAAAGTCTGCTGTTCTGTGAATAGTTTTCTGTACTTTCCCATTTTCACTTCCAGGCAAATGGCGGGACAGTTCCAATTCATAGGCCACAGCCTATTCCTTCCAAGTCCTTACCCATTTACTTTCACTATAATTTACTTCATCTTCAGTAACTCCTCAAATGAGGGTAGCGACAGGAAGGGTATCCGGCTCTAAAAACATGCTATACAATCTCATCTCACCTTATCCCCGACCCCGTATCAGGAAACGGGACTAAGAGGTAGACATTTATTATTATTATTATTATTATTATTATTATTATTATTATTATTATTATTATTATTATTTCTATTCATTTTAGATAATTATAACTTTGTTATTGTACTCAGGAAGTTAAATATAAATTCATTTTGTGTATTACGCAGTATATTGCATACTTTATGTCTGGTATATTTATATTGGATAACACCGTTGGGTAGGAGTTGTATGTTGAGTTTTCAGCCCGAAGACTGGTTGGATACCCTGGACATCACTGAAAAGAGATAAAAGGGGAATAAGGAGTGAGGTGGTTTCCCGTTATTTCCTCACTGAGCCAGAAGTTGCTATTACACATCAGTCTGCCAAGGTCACTTAAATGTTCACACCAACCGTCTCTATGAGCGACATTTTCACACCATTCACAAAAATAGCGTTACTATCATCGCTCATACCTCAGTCACTTTCGTATTGTCAAAATCAAGGATAAGCCTGACACAGGTCAATGAAAGTAACAAACTTGTTCTAGCGCATACCAGAAGACATAGTGTACTGTAAACACTAGGTAGGCCTACAGCCATTAAAAGCATAGGTGTTAGATTCAGATTTTATATTATATCTATATGTACTGTATTTACTGGTTAAGTGTAAGACAGAGACAAGTGTCCCTATCGTTGCTATCTGTCTTTATCTATCTCTATTGTACTTTCAAAATGGAAGATATTTTCCCAGATCCAACAGTTCTACTTCGATCAGTATTCCGATCAATTCTGTTATATGGGAAAGAACACTGCTTGGACTTCGTATACGTAACTTACACTAGAGTTAACATGTAGCGCTGATACAAACAAATGGGACCAACAGTAGATGATAAATACCAAATTAGAGAAGATGGTGAACCCGCGCAAGTTTAATTCGTGAGGAGAGATTTCTAGAAGACGGGGGCAAGTAAGAAGTACGGGAAGACCTACGAGACAATAGTTATCCTTGGTATTTACAGATTGCAGGTTAACGAGTGTGTAGTCAGATCAGTGTATTTGGCTTTAAACCAACAAACTTGCTGACGACAGGCCAGACAACTTCGAGAATTCTAACACATATTCATTCAGGGCATTCACACTATAATATCGTACTTGTAGTCTTACATTTCAAAGATGCAGATAGTGGAAGAACTACTCATATTTTCAGTACTTTCATTTTGCACAAAATCGTTATCAGTGCCACTTAATGAATGATCATAATCTAGAAATGAAATGAAAAGGCGTATGGCTTTTAGTGCCGGGAGTGTCCGAGGACATGTTCGGCTCGCCAGGAGCAGGTCCTTTGATTTAACACCCGTAGGCGACCTGCGCGTCGTGATGAAGATGAAATGATGATGAAGACACATACACTCAGCCGTCGTGCCAGCGAAATTAACCAATGATGGTTAAAATTCCCGACCCTACCGGGAATCGAACCCGGGACCCCTGTGGCCAAAGGCCAGCGCGCTAACCATTTAGCCATGGAGCCGGACAATCTAGAAATAATAAACATACAGACTGCTATCGAATTTTAGAGATTTTTATTCACAATATTCCGTAATTCCCGGTTTGAAGCCAGCCTCTTACCCGGAGGCCTCGACTTCGATTTCTGGCTATTCCAAGGAATTTAATCCGGGAGTGAGTACTGGAACGGGGTTGACTCAGTTTCGTGAGGCAGTGTACACTGTTAAGAAAGTTAAGCCATACACATGCGGATGTCGTCATGCTGGCCACCTGGCCCTTCAATGTGTATAGACTATATGGCTGGACAGAGGAAAGAATGATGTGTGATTGTATATTTGTCTGTCACCCATTTGCATATGTTTATAAAAAGTTATGTTAAGAAGAGAATATTATCCCTAGGTACGCTGTTTCTGTTAGGGGTCGGAGATGTTTGGGACATTAGCCTTGTATATTTGTGTGTTTAAAACTCTGTGAAATTATTGTCAATTGTGGTGAATATAATTAGCTTTCTCTGTGTGGATGCAATAAATTTTTCAGGCCTCGAAACATTGTATTATATTTGAGTCTTTTGGCATGAAATTTGCAATTAAATAGGGAACACCCCCTGTAGGACTCCGTGGTGTGCAATCGGAATAATTCACTTCGGCTCACTGATCCCATAACGATTGCCGGTTTAGTGTGAATAGCCAAGAATAGACCTTCGCATTTTTACTGAGGAGTAATAGAGACATTTCATTAACACACTAAGTGCTAGACCTAGATCCCCAGAACATGCCTAAGTGTCAGATCGATTTACAGCATTTTGCCGGTTCTCATCTAAAACTCTATGTATTGTATTATTGTCAATGTTTTTACCTGAAACTTTTCCGTAAGTTCATAAAAGTATGAATTTGCTAGCGGTATAGATTTTTGAACAGTGACACTCCTACATAGTGTAACAAGAACAACACTTCGGTGACATAAAATAAATTAAATGTCAAAAGATGAAAGAAAATGGTATCAAATTCAAGTGCTATAAGAAATACGGTATTACAACTTCCCTACAATTAATTTACCCAAACGTATGAGCACAAAAAATAATTTCACACATTGTTGTTCAGTAGTTTGAAATATATTCTAAGTTGAATGTAAACATAACAGTACCGTCGATGTCCTCACTATCACTCATTCAACACGGGGTCATTTAGTTACGCCCTACTGAATTTTTTAAAGAGGTAAAAAAGAATGAAAATTTAACGAAAACTGGAGATAGCCTAACGTAATCTTCTGATTTGTGTGAATAGCCTATTTCTGTGTGTATGGGAGGGTGGTTGAATGTTAATGAGATTCCGAGTTTGTGAGAGCTTACGTGAGTATGAATGGAGTGTGCCTATCTGGAACACATTCGGGGGAACCGCGTATAAGAAGAATTGCATGATAATGTACAACAGAGCCTCTGAATAACTTGTTATACAAATACGATGACTTTTTACATTGTGTACAAGTATAATCTGTTACCTGTAATTATTTAATACTGTAATTTAAGTTGGAATGAAGGCACCTTGGTGTACGTTGGGTCACGTCCTATCTCCGTTCCCACCCATTAATTGTACGAACAATTTATAGATTATTATTATTACTATTATTATTACTATTATTATTATTATTATTATTATTATTATTATTATTATTATTATTATTATTATTATTATTATACTGTAGTTCGTGAGATGGAGGATTAAATTATATTATTCATCTGAGCTAACGTAATTCACGTAATGACTTAAAATGCTAACAAATTAGGTCAAATCATCAGTAAAAACTCCCATCCACCGTAGGTCGCCATCTTACAAGACTTCAAGGAACGATAGGTCGTTGATCGACACTCTAAGGGCTAATGTTATCAAAAAAGTCGTCATGGCTCGATTTGCTCAAATTTGTGTTTCTACTCGTGTGTGGAACGCGTCTCGTCAATCATAGCCACGAAGGTAAGTGCGCGGTGCAGATGTAGAACATGATGTTGATTATGGGAGGTGTAGACCATACACGATGTGGGTGCATCAAAGCCACCGACAGATTCTGTATTAACATAATTACGTGGCCTAGCCCAAGCGTTCGTTCAGGTGGTAAGTGAGATGAACAGCTGAGTACACCTGAACTAGTTTAGAGTTAATTCATCCTCTGAACTTTATTTCTTGGTGTAAGGTGTTATTTTCTATTCTCAAGAACTCATGTTAGTGTTACCTCCCTTCTGTGGAGGAACGAATTGAATATAACATTGCAAACAACCGACTAGACTACCGAGCGAGACTTGGCTGTGCGGTTCAGGTCACGTTTGGGTGATGGTGGGTTCGAACTCCACTGTCAGCAGCCTTGAAGACGGTTTTCCGTGATTTTACATATACACACCCGGCAAATGCTTGGGATATAACTCAATTAATGCCACGGTCGCTTTCTTATCAACGCTTATCCTTTCCTATCTCTCCGCACATATATGACCTGTAGATGTGACTTTAAACATTTTTTTTAAAAATTGGAATTAAAGTAATCGATGATTAGACATCAGACTTTCAAACCTTCAGCTAAGGTTGAGAACTTGTCGACTTTCTGTGATTTACGTGTATAACGAAGTCAAAGAATGTGCTCAGATTTTCCGCATCTCTTCCATTCCAATAATCCTTCATAATCAGTCCGATGTAATCATCCCTCCCACCATAATCCTGTACATTGTTGTTAGTTAGCAGTAGTATGTTCAAGGGCAGTTCTGGACCAGGACGGGAGATTTGAATTTGTTGAGTCAACATTATTGCCTGGTGCAGGCAATGTCAATGACCTCTGGCAAGGTAATGGTGCCATCATGACGTCATAAGCAAAACTAACCTAACCTAACCTAACAGCCCTAACACAACTTCACAAACTCCCCTAGAGGAGCTATATCGTTCACGTTAGTGACCAAGCTTGAGATGAAGAGGCCTCGCCCTTCCTGGACCACTCCACCCACTAGACAAAGCTGTCTCAATATTTTTAGATTTGGAATGTGTTTTGAACAGAAGGGTTCGATCTCTGAGTGACGTAATATTCACTGTAGGCTGTTATAAATCTCTACAGTTCACATCTGTAAGTTCGGAAGTTGAGATCCAAAACTGTGTGTTCCAGACACCAAAAACATAGTCACACGGGAAAGTCAACTCGAACGCTCGCGCAGCAGACCACGTGATCACCGCAAGAGTTTTCTAGGAGCGTTAAGAAACACGTGCTCAGACAACTCACAGCCTGTCACTCCGAAACACACACCTTTTCTTCAGTAACACGAGCGTGAAGAAGTGGATAATGTGGAGGAGAATTAGCTGAAACCTACAAGAATCGAACCGTTGAATTCAAGTTTAGAAAGCTCTAATCACTAAACAACGTTTGCCAGTGTCGAACTCGAGCTTGTAAGGTTAAGGTTGGCTAAGGTTTTGAACGCTAGTCCGCGAGGTTTCCCAGGAACTGTGAGGTTAGCAACTTCAGCCGAGGATCGAACTAGAGCCAATAACAGAAATAGCTGAAGCCTGCAGGACTCCAAATGCACTCTAGCTGGCTACTTGATTGCAGCAAGAGTTCAATTTTTCACATCCCGCCATCTTGTTGAGAAACATTTGCATAGGAAAGTGTCAGCCTGTCACCTGCTCTGTCAAAATTTCTTCATAAACCCTAACCATCATTGTCTTGGTCTCCCACTGTGACTGGGCGAGACCATTATTCTCCTAGGCCACGTGTCCCCTTCCATTAGTCTCATATGACCCCACCACTGAAACTGGATCATAAGCATAGGTTCATTCACAGTGTTTATTAAATTTTAGCCCTTATCTCGTCATTATGAATACTCTCCTGCCATTGTTTCCACCAGAAAACACCATCTTTATTTTCATGCCTATTATTTCGAGCTTATTTACACGATTATTATTATTATTATTATTATTATTATTATTATTATTATTATTATTATTATTATTATTATTATTATTATTATTATTGTCTTTCTTTCTGTCTGTCTTTCTTTCTTTCTTTCTTTTTTAATCCGTTTACCCTCCAGGGTTGGCGTTTCCCTCGGACTCAGCGAGGGATCCCATCTCCACCGCCTCAACGGCAGTGTCCTGGATCGTCAGATTTTGGGTTAGTGTATACACCTGGGGAGGAGGGCCAGTACCTCGCCCAGGTGGTCTAACCTGCTACGCTGAGCAAAGGGCTTGTGGGGGACGGGAGGATCGGAAGGAATATACAAGGAAGAGGGAAGGAAGCGACCGTGGCCTTAAGTTAGGTACCATCCCGGCATTTGCCTGGGGAAGAAGTGGGAAAACACGGAAACCGCTTCGAGGATGACTGAGGTGGAACCATTTTCTCATTTGACATCCCGGGGCTGAGTGGACCCCGTTCCAGCTATCATACCACTCTTCAAATTTCGTGGCAGAGCCGGGAATCGAATATGGGCCTCCGGGGGAGGCAGGTAATCACACTAACCTCTACACCACAGAGGCGGATATTATTATTATTATTATTATTATTATTATTATTATTATTATTATTATTTGTCCGGTCCGTGAGTAACTGGTTAGCATGCTGCATTTTGCCCGAAGGGGTTCCGGGTTCGATTCTCATCAAGGGCGGTAATTTTAACCTTCATTATTTATTTCCTCTTCCTCGGGGACGGGGTATTTGTGCCGTTTTCAACATTAGATTTCATCCTAGGTAGGACCCCATCCACACATACTCGCATGTCGCCGATGGACGTCAACTTGAAAGACCTGCACCATGCCTCTCAGGAGACAACATATTTTATATTATCCATTGCCCTATCGTCAACTGCACAAAAATCGAATGTGTAATTTCAGTATTTATTTATTTATTTATTTATTTATTTATTTATTTATTTATTTATTTATTTATTTATTTATTTATTTCAGTAACACATTTAACGCCCCTTAACTGCTAATTGTCTTAATAGACACTGGGATCTCGGGGTCCTCGAATGTTATGTTACGTTACAATAAATCTGCTAACATTTTGTTTCTCTCAATTTACCGCCCTTAAACGCCGAAACACTCCGATTTATAGACATTGGATACCGTGTTTATGGGTTATTATTGTGTGAATTTTTTCTTATCTGGGATTATTCTGAAATGTTTACAGAAATGTGTACAGGGTCTCTTATAAACTCCGACTGAACGCACGGTGTTTGTACTCTGCGCTACGGCAGCTGCCTCAGCCTAACTTACGTCGCGCGCGCCGCCCTGCTTTAAGCGCGAATACAATCTTATACGAAACTAGCTGATGTACCCGTGCTTCGCTACGGGATTCTCAGAAAGACCGAATTGGTGGTTTTCCTAACTGAATTCAACATAGGTCATTACCAAAACGTCAGTAGGAATGTAGCGATTGAAAGCAATGTTATCATGTAAAATACTCGATCAAATGAAAAACCACACACTTTCTCATTTTCAACGAACAGTACTACGGTGCCGATCTAAGAGTCCAAAGTTCCAGAGCTGGAGTAACCAGGTCGCAGACTGCCGTGAACACTCCTCTGTCATTATTCCGTTAAATATGCACACTACACATTCCAATCAGTGCCTCAGAGTAGGGATTGTATAGCTCGAATATTGTGATGAACCAGTGTGTTACGTACCAGATATATCAGAAAATGTATGAACCAGAGGAATGGCATGCTAAAGAAGAAAGTTATCTTACACCCCAGCTACTTCCCACCAATATACAGGCAGGCTGTTACAGTCGGTACGACCAGGCGAGTTGGCCGTGTGGTTAGGGGCGCGCAGCTGTGAGCTTGCATCTGGGAGATCGTAGATTCGAACCGCACCGCCGACAACCCTGAAGATGGTATTCGGGAAATAGTGGGTTCGAGCCCCACTGTCGGCAGCCCTGACGATGGTTTTCCGTGGTTTCCCATTTTCACACCAGGCAAATGTCGGGACTGTACCTTAATTAAAGCCACGGTCGCTTCCTTCCACTTCCTAGACCTTTCCTATCCCATCGTCGCCATAAGACATATCTGTGTCGGTGCGACGTTAAGCAAAAAAATGGTATTCCGTGGATTCCCATTTTCACACCAGTCACACCAGGCTGTACCTTAAAGCCAAGGCCGCTTCCTTCACACCACTATTCATTTCCTATCCCATCGTCGCCATAAGACCTACTTGTGTCGGTGCGGCGTCAAGCAAATTAAAAAAACCTCGGTACGCTGCAGTAATCCTATCTATCGGGGATGAGAGGAAACAGAAGACAAAAAGCACATCACAACAAACAATGGTCAATGTAATGTTATTGTTGATAACGTTTATGAGCTTCCTATATTGCAGGCCTTCACATTAGTTTTCTTTCCACTCTGTGATATTAGGCTGTCTTACAAAATTATTTATATCGTAGACGGTAGTTCCTTATTCTCAGACTTTACATACCGATTTTCACTGAATTCTGTTTACCCATTTTCTCGTGACTCGGCGCTCATATGGACTTAGTAACAAAAATCCAAATTCATGAATATCTCCGATTATATGCGGTACGGTAACAATGTATAAGACATAAGTGATCGGAAATTTAATAACTCCTTACATAACTACTACTAACTTACGACATAACTAAAGTTATGTTAGTTATGTAGTATTTATCGATACGACCACTAATAACATAAATAACTTATTTGAGAATTACATTTCAGACCTTCCCCTAAACTACTATTTCACTCAGCGTGAATAAAATAATTTGTAGCCTAGATTGCAGTGGTTCATCACCCGACATTACATACCGCTTTTCATTAAATTCTCTTCAGCCGTTTTACCGTGATGCGTGTACATACATACATACATACATACATACATACATACATACATACATACATACATACATACATACATACATACATACATACATTCAGACAGACAGACTGACAGAAATTACGGAAATGTAAAAAATGCTTTTCGTTGTTCCTGTGGGCAAGACCAATACAGAAATACCATTCTTTTCAAACTCTGAGTAATGAACAGAAAAACTCTTCTTTTATATATATAGATTTATCGATACGACCACTAATAACATAAATAACTTATTTGAGAATTACATTTCAGGCCTTCCCCTAAACTACCATTTCACTCAGCGTGAATAAAATAATTTATAGCCAAACTTGTAGTGGTTCATCTGCCGACATTACATACCGATTTTCATTAAATTCTCTTCAGCCGTCTTCTCGTGATGCGTGTACATACATACATACATACAGACAGACAGACAGACAGACAGAAATTATGGAAAAGAAAAAAATGCATTTTCTTGTTACTGTGGACATGACCGATACAGAAATACCATTCATTTCAAATTCTGAGCGATGTACAGGCAAAACACTTATTTTATACACTGACTGACAGAGCAAATGCAACACCAAGAAGGAGTGGTCAGAACTTTATGCCAATTGCAGGGTAGACTGACGTCACTGAGGTATGCTCATGATGTGAAATGCGCCGCTGTGCTGCGCGCGTAGCGAACGATAAATGGGGCACGGCGTTGGCGAATGGCCCACTTCGTACCGTGATTTCTCAGCCGACAGTCATTGTAGAACGTGTTGTCGTGTTCCACAGGACACGTGTATAGCTAAGAATGCCAGGCCGCCGTCAAAGGAGGCATTTCCAGCAGACAGACGACTTTACGAGGGGTATGGTGATCGGGCTGAGAAGGGCAGGTTGGTCGCTTCGTCAAATTGCAGCCGATACCCATAGGGATGTGTCCACGGTGCAGCGCCTGTGGCGACGATGGTTGGCGCAGGGACATGTGGCACGTGCGAGGGGTCCAGGCGCAGCCCGAGTGACGTCAGCACGCGAGGATCGGCGCATCCGCCGCCAAGCAGTGGCAGCCCCGCACGCCACGTCAACCGCCATTCTTCAGCATGTGCAAGACACCCTGGCTGTTCCAATATCGACCAGAACAATTTCCCGTCGATTGGTTGAAGGAGGCCTGCACTCCCGGCGTCCGTTCAGAAGACTACCATTGACTCCACAGCATAGACGTGCACGCCTGGCATGGTGCCGGGCTAGAGCGACTTGGATGAGGGAATGGCGGAACGTCGTGTTCTCCGATGAGTCACGCTTCTGTTCTGTCAGTGATAGTCACCGCAGACGAGTGTGGCGTCGGCGTGGAGAAAGGTCAAATCCGGCAGTAACTGTGGAGCGCCCTACCGCTAGACAACGCGGCATCATGGTTTGGGGCGCTATTGCGTATGATTCCACGTCACCTCTAGTGCGTATTCAAGGCACGTTAAATGCCCACCGCTACGTGCAGCATGTGCTGCGGCCGGTGGCACTCCCGTACCTTCAGGGGCTGCCCAATGCTCTGTTTCAGCAGGATAATGCCCGCCCACACACTGCTCGCATCTCCCAACAGGCTCTACGAGGTGTACAGATGCTTCCGTGGCCAGCGTACTCTCCGCATCTCTCACCAATCGAACACGTGTGGGATCTCATTGGACGCCGTTTGCAAACTCTGCCCCAGCCTCGTACGGACGACCAACTGTGGCAAATGGTTGACAGAGAATGGAGAACCATCCCTCAGGACACCATCCGCACTCTTATTGACTCTGTACCTCGATGTGTTTCTGCGTGCATCGCCGTTCGCGGTGGTCCTACATCCTACTGAGTCGATGCCGTGCGCATTGTGTAACCTGCATATCGGTTTGAAATAAACATCAATTATTCTTCCGTGCGGACTCTGTTTTTTCCCCAACTTTCATCCCTTTCGAACCATTCCTCCTTGGTGTTGCATTTGCTCTGTCAGTCAGTGTATATAGATTACATTTCAGGCCTTCCCCTAAACTACCATTTTACTCAGTGTGAATAACATTATTGATAGCCTAGATTATAGCGACCTATTCCCCGACTTTGCATACCAATTTTCGTGAAAATACGACCACTAATAAAATAAATATATGACAATTAAATTTTAGGCCTTCCCCTAAACTACCGTTTTTCTCAGCGTGTATAGCCCATATTGTAGCGACTTATTTCCCATCTTTGTCTAGCGATTTTCACTAAGACACGACCACTAATAACATAAATATTTGAGAATTAAATTTGAGGCCTTCCCCTAAACTACCATTTCACACAGCGTGATTAAAATAATTTATAGCTTAGATTGTAGCGGTTTATCACCCGACTTTACATTCCGATTTTCATTAAATTCTCTTCAGCCGTTTTCTCGTGATGCGTGTACATACATACAGACAGACAGACAGACAGACAGAAATTACGGAAAAGTAAAAAATGCATTTTCTTGTTACTGTGGACATGACCGATACAGAAATACCATCCTTTTCAAATTCTGAGCAATGTACAGACAAAACTCTTATTATATATATATAGAAGATATTACCTTATAAAGGATGCTGGAAATGTCATCCTTCATAATGAGGGAGTTCATAAACACCATTAGGATTTTCTGCACCCCACGAGCAAGATTTATGACTGTTCACACGACCATTGAGATGAAACCAGGCGTCGTCCGAAAAGAATACAAGCTGGGGGTCGAATAAACGATAATTCAATGGTCAAGATAACACTCACAATATTTCACTCTTGTGGCTAGATCAGCAGGTTGTAAACAATGGCCCGTGTAAACTTGAACGGTTTGATGTGTAACAGCTTACTGGGAGGGTTAGAGTCGCGCAGCCGTGAGCTTGCATCCGGGAGATAGTGGGTTCCAGCCCCGCTGTCGGCAGCCCTGAAGATGGTTTTCCGTGGTTTCCCATTTTCACACCAGGCAAATGCTGGGGCTGTACCGTAATTAAGGCCGCGGCCGCTTCCTTCCCACTCCTAGGCCTTTCCTATCCCATCCTCGCCACAAGACCTATCTGTGTCGGTGCGACGTGAAGCAAATAGAAAAATGTGTAACAGCTTTTGAGCTCTGTGTGCAGAAGAAACCGAAGCCTCTACTTGTTGTGCTAAATTTGTGAGTGATTTATTCGGTGACCGTTCAAGATTCGCATCAGTGTCGTCTAGCTTCTCCTCTGTTAAAACAGTTCGTGTGCGCGCATGATTATTTATTGAGCACTGAGCCAGTAGCTTCAAATTTATTTGCAATTACTTGAATCTATGCTCGTGAAGGTGGCACTTCACCAGGAGATTTGCTGAACAAATGCATCGCGCACCCCTCGAGCCGACTCGTACTTAAAATTTTTCTTGCTAGTGGCTTTACGTCGCACTGACACAGACAGGTCTTATGGCGACGATGGGATAGGAAATGGCTAGGAGTGGGGAGGAAGCGGCCGTGACCTTTATTAAGGTACAGCCCCAGCATTTGCTTGGTGTGAAAATGGGAAAACCACGGAAAACCATCTTCAAGGCTGCCAACGGTGAGATTCAAACCCACTACCTCCCGGATTCTAGCTCACAGCTGCGCACCCCTAACCGCACGGCCAACTCGCCCGGTAAGATAACTTTTACATACGATAACACGGTGTTGCAATGATAACTATCTCGCCATGTTAACAGCTGAGATTTGGACTGGCTATTGATGCCAGGTCGAACACGTGCATGCTCTTTGCAAGGTCAAGAACTATGCGCGCTTCTCCCGTACAGTTGCTTAGATCTCGGAGGGTAGAAACGCCGCTGGACGGTCTGGGTTTATAAAATATAACCTGTATTAGCATTAAGGCATGTTATTATTCGTATGACCGAAACGGGAAGACGAGAAGGAGTTACGCGTGTCAGGTTCGATCTATTTCGGAAGAAGGAGACAGCCACACTAATTGGAGCAATCGTACTAGTTCAATCTAACTTTCTTTCTAGATGATTCTGGGGTGAACACAATTGTGTTTCATGGGGCTGAGCACAGGTGGGGGTGGAGACAGCGAAGAATCACAAGGTACATCCACAAAAGTAGTATTTACTAGTATTTTGTCGAGAGGTGTGTTAATTGCTCTCTCCACAGCGAAGTGTTCACACCTCTTTGAAGAAATTAGCACTGTTACTTATCATTATTCTCCTAAACAGATCTCGTAAAGAAAGCAACATCCTAATGGACAGACTAAGGTACGTGAAAATATTGAAAGCAATCACTCGTAATTAATGAAGACTTATACACAGGATCGTACTTCAATTCTTGGGGGAATCAGAATTCGACGGAGAAATCGACTGACGAACCAGAGAATGGCTCTGTATGATTCCCTGTTTCATAACATAGTTCTGTTCGAGTAACCGTAGCCTATTGCCGAAAGTTTTGCTTGTTAAAGGAGAGATTTGAAGTGCCAGTAATTCTACTCACACTGGTCTCTCTCATTCAAGTGCTTTAGTAAGGCTCAACTAACTGCATACGAATGAAAATAATATCATATATTTTACGCCCCATTAACGATTGTTATGGTTTTGAGAGATTCCGAGATGCCGGAATTTTGAGAGATTTCTTTATGCAACGATAAATCTGCCAACATGAGGCTAGAATATTTTAGCACTTTCAAAAACCATTAGCCTGAGCCGGGACCGAACTCGCCAACTTGGGTTGATCAGGCCAGCTCTCTACCGCGTGAGCCTCTCAGCTGGTCGACAGCGTAAGAGCACAGGTGGTGACCGTCTGACTAACTGCTCCCTGCGGTCGGTTTCAACTCCAGGAGAAATTACAGAAAGGTAGGCCTATACATCTTAAGGATGAAGGCCGCTTCCTTCCCAACCTTGTCTTGTCTACGGTACCTACCGTATCGACAGGTCATCTGGACGATATAATTCCCTACTTGTAACCCTGATATAAGTAGATTGTGATGGTTATCTCATTGGGATTCCAGTCTACACTACATATCTCACACAAAATTCAAATGTGATACCACATTCAAGGGCTTTCGTTCCACCATTTTATTACGTAAATCGGGCGTTGTCCACTTATGTGGTGTAGTGGTTAGTGTGATTAGCTGCCACCCCCAGAGGCCCGGGTTCGATTCCCGGCTCTGCCACGAAATTTGAAAAGTGGTACGAGGGCTGGAACGGGGTACGCTCAGCCTCGGGAGTTCAACTGAGTAGAGGTGGGTTCGATTCCCACCTCAGCCAACCTGGAAGTGGTTTTCCGTGGTTTCCCACTTCTTCTCGAGGCAAATGCCGGGATGGTACCTAACTTAAGGCCACGGCCGCTTCCTCCCCTCTTCCTTGTCTATCCCTTCCAGTCTTCCCATCCCCCAGCAAGGTCCCTGTTCAGCGTAGCAGGTGAGGCTGCCTGGGCGAGGTACTGGTCATCCTCCCTAGTTGTATCCCCGACCCAGAGTCTGAAGCTCCAGGACACTGCCCTTGAGGCGGCAGAGGTGGGATCCCTCGCTGAGTCCGAGGAAAAAACCGACCCCGGAGAGTAAACAGATGAACAAGAAGAAATCGGACGTTGATAATAATAATAATAATAATAATAATAATAATAATAATAATAATAATAATAATAATATCGTTTCACTACAGTCATTTTTAAGATATGGTGCAGAGCCGGAATTATCCTTGAAAAGGGATAAATTGACTAAATGTGCAGAGATTCGATTCTTCAGTCTTCCTTCAACACAGGGACTTACGTATACCTAGACGAGGAAAGTAATAAAAAAATTCACAGTTTAGTATTTCGCCGTTACGCCTAAAAACCCGCTATGTTATAATATTTCAGCTTAGAAATCTGACCAGAAGAGTTCTGTCATGTAAGTTTCACTATTGCATGAACTACAGCAACGAATTTTCGTTCTACGTATTTCTCTCCTTATCATTGTCACATGACAGAATTTCGAGGCGTAACGTCGATTTTTACTTAAAATAGAGTAAGCTTGCTTGAATCCAAAAGTATATAATATGTGTATGTTCCTGCAACAGTAGTGTATTTTAAGCAGCTATTTACATGCAAGGGATGTAAATAAAGTTGTTGCAATGTAATCCAGACACTCGCAGGAGATCAGGCATGCACAAATAGGACATGCGAGCGGTCAGGTGGTGCTGTTGTCGATGTGTAGTGTGCATTTGATGGGCATCCAGTTAGAAGTGTTGTTGCTGTGTGGCATTGAAGTGAAGAGTGTCGATTTCACTGCTCTAAAGGGTGTTTTCAAAAGGTGATGAGCGTTCGCGGATTAAAATCGAGCGTGCCCGTGGCAAAAATACATCGAAATGTTATCGAGGATTATGTGAAGCCTGTGGCGAGAATGCATTACCGTATAGGACGGTTGCATGATGGGTCAAGGCGTTTCTGTGGGTCGGAATGAGGTCTTGGAACACCCTCCGTACTCACCAGACATGAGTCCAGAGTTCGACCTGTTGCCGAAGTTGAAGGAACTGCTCCGAGGCCGCCAATTTCCTGACATGGCATCCGTACTCCGGGCAGTAGGGCGCTCCGTCGTTGTCATCAACAGAGAGCGCCTTGCCAACGATCTGCAACAGCTTCCCGACATTTGAGATATGAGTAAGAGAATGGGCTGTGCCAAGAATTTGGTAAATTTGAGTTACTGTACCCTCGTGTAGGGCATACATTCATCTTTGAGTGTGCATAATATCAAACACATCCGTAGGCTTCTTCCCTCCTTTCTTAAAGAACTTACTTTAGCGAATTGCTCATCTCACGTTTATTCTGCGAGACAGTGAGCTATTGCAAGCTGATAGAAGTATTGATGATGTACGCTGCCTGTCATCTACGCATGCTGGCCAATAGCTGCGCCTGTTCTCGAGCACCTGTTACTTATATACAACATGACGGACGGTGAAGGAGACGTAACTGTGAGTAGTTGTGAAAAAAAGAAACGAAATAATTAGAAATGACTGTAAGTATGTAGTAACCTAGGATTAGAGGACATCAGTGATAAAACGAACAAGGTGGTTCCTGCAAAAAAGACATACAAACAGTGACAGCTACTGTGAGCTGGTGTAAATACCACGAACTTACAAAAAATGAAAAGGATTATATATATTCTGTGTGTTCTATAACGCTTCAATGCACAAAATGTTATTTTTTTAAAATTTGAACTGATAAGTCGGCAATAATGCAGTAGCATTTACTCAAAGAAAAGGATTAATGGCAATTCAAGACGAAGGCACGTATCTTCCACATATTCTGTGAAAAATTCTCGTCCTACAGGAAGAAAACTTAACAAAGATAAATGATGTCTCTTTTACCGTATACACCGCAGAATCATCATGCTATATACCATGCACTCCAGCCGGATGACTTGAGTACAGTTGAGCATATCGAGGAAGGTACCACTACTAAAAATTTTTGTTTACCATGGCATTGCTTCAATATTTGATTTAATTGAAAATCTAAATAACTTTTAGAAAGAAATCTATAGTAATTGCA
This sequence comes from Anabrus simplex, assembly GCF_040414725.1. Classification (NCBI taxonomy): domain Eukaryota; kingdom Metazoa; phylum Arthropoda; class Insecta; order Orthoptera; family Tettigoniidae; genus Anabrus; species Anabrus simplex. Next base: position 385,886,816 of record NC_090266.1, on the reverse strand, counting down.
TAATGAATGTGGCCTTTGGTTAATTACTGAGATGTACTGGTAGGAAAGTGGATAGATGGACGGAAAGATGGAATGATACTTTATTCCATCCCATATCCTAATTAGCTGACAAATAAGAGAGATGAGTAAAAGGAACTAACATTACAGAGCAGATGAATCTATTGTAGTGCTAGGTTATTTTGTTTGTTTGCAGGTCAAAGAGCCTAAGTATGCGGTTATATGACGGAAATGCATCCTGTAAATAACTTTCCTAAAGAGCTTGAAATGTATACTTTGAGATGGTAAACAATAAAATATATGTTAACAGGAACATTTTTCTTTATTAGGGCAAACACAAAACTCAATATCTCAGTTCCATCAAACTCTGAAATAGCCCACTCTCTCACTCACTGCTTCATTTGAGGGTGAGTACATTGAAGGAACGTAATGCAATTTCACTTGTTAGTTCATTAAATATTGCGTTCAATCAATATTGCTACTATTTTATTTACATCCCTCGTATGATGGCACCACTGACATGTCCCCTCAGCTGACAGCTGAGATTACTTTTCCGAAAGTGACATTTTAACACAGGTGGTATAGTAATCAAATTTAGTAAACATCCTTAATTGCCTTAACGCTACGAGGAAGACTTGTGGAAAGTCTATTTTCCATACAATGTAAGAAGTACAGCACTAATTACTTCAAAATCATTGAGGGAACAAATAGTTTGTTTTTGAGAAATATTTTAATAGGGTTAAACATTTTTTCATACGCGTGTAAGTATTTATTGTAGTTGTTATTGAACTGCATTAGAAGAATTAAGACTCTTAAACTCATCTTTTCCGAGTACTGTGTACATATATTTGTGGCAGAAATTTGAATTTGATAATGTGACTTGTTTCTGCTTGCATCCCTGTCGACGAACTAAGGAAGATAGTTGATATTATGTTTGTATTTTATCCTAGTCTACGTTCAAAGGTGAACGAAGTTTAATAGTCCTAGAGACATTAGTTTTTAGATATAAGACTGCAAAATAGACGCTTGAACATGGTCAAGGTACCCTTACCACAACGGAGTCTTTGGGCCTGTGTATTTATGTCTTACTAATTGACGGGACAGTTACTTAACATGTGCTCTTCTTTGTCCACCCCTCACAGATTCTGAGGTACATAAGTCGGCATGCCTCTCTCTTTCAGCGGCTTGTCGCTACGTTCTCGTTTCCTTGCTCCCTGTGGCCCTTTACAGTTTCATTTCATTTGCATTATTGCTGACCTTGATTTGATCCTTTCCTCTTTCTTCCCATATAAAAGGAAGCCAAGTATCGGGTTAATATTAAAAAATTATGACAGGTGTACAAAGCCTTTAAAACGTTGCCGGAACGATCTCCATAGTAACTCTCTTTACAGTCTTTAGAGCTACCGACTTAAACATTTACACGGCTGCCACTGATATTTTCCTTATTTTTCACTGCATCGGAAAAAGGTATAGAATAACAATTCGCCATGAGCTATTTTCGTATAAAACCAACCGTTAAGAGAGATACTTCGAGGTTTATGGTTTAGGCCCCTTTTGAAGCACCCCTTCCTGGTGATTTTTTTTTTGAAAACTTATAGCTAAGACTCTATTCGACCTTCTCCTAAACTAAAACACTAAGTTTCATTAAAATTCACCGATCAGTTTTCTCTTGATGCTCTAATAGACGGGGGGGGGGGGGGGGAATATTAAACTGAACTCGACATAGGTCATAACAAAGATGTACGTATTCTTATCAGAATATGACTGGAATGTCAGGGTTAAAAGCAACCCTGAAAATGGTTTTCCGCGGTTTCCCATTTTCACACCAGGCAAATGCTGGGGCTGTACCTTAATTAAGGCCACGGCCTCTTCCTTCCCACTCTTAGCCCCTTCCTGTCCTATCGTCGCCATAAGACCTATCTGTGTCGGTGCGACGTAAAGCAACTAGCAAAAAAAAAGTACTACATCAAGGGTAGTGTCCTATCGTACTACCGGGCCATTCGATACGCGCATCTTCATCCTACGTGTGCATTTCTAATATGAACTTCATCACCTGTATGTACTTGTGAGCATTCTACTTTCGTGTTTGTTATCTCCACTTCATGAATAAGATATCGCGAGTCTATCCATCTATCACTGCCGTACAGCGAAATGGGCCCGAAAACACAGCGGTGTGAAGTTATATTTGTCTGCGAACACACTTCCTACAAAAAATCGTTGATCGCAAATGAATCGTTTGCTTTTGAAGGATCATTTGTCCGCATCACTCCATTTTTCAGGAGAAACAAAACAGTGTACACTTCACATATACCAGGCGAGTTGGGCGTGCGGTTAGGGGCGCGCAGCTGCTTACATTCGGGAGATAGTGGGTTCGAACCCCTCTGTCGGAGGTCCTGAAGATATTTTTCCGTGATTTCCCATTTTCACACCGGCGAATGCTGGGCCTGTACCTTAATTAAGGCCACGGCCGCTTCCTTCCCACTCCTAGGCCTTTCATATCCCATGTCGTCATAAGACCTGTGTTGGAGCGACGTAAAGCCAATTGTAAAAAACAAAAAATCACTTCACGTATAATAATTTTATATTATATTTTAATTTTTCCGTAACGTGCATGGTACCTAATGCTGTTTAGAATATTATTCATACAAACATATGCATTTTTCTTCCCAAAAAGAGATGTTAAAATCAGTGGATATGTGTTTTTAAACATTAACAAAAGTGTTTCGTTATGCAGGAATAATTAGGATCTGCTAATTAATAGGGTCAAAGTCCATCATGTTCACAATCAGCTGTTGGTCGTGTGAGAATGTCCTTGTAAATTGCTTCATGCTCGTGAGAGATATTCTGCATCACCTTGCTGATGCCTCGCAGTTTCTTTGAATTAATAGGTGTTCTCTGAGTGTAAGGTTTTGAAGTTGTCAACTGCATCTCACCAATATCCCTTCAGAGATTTTTAGCAGTCTGAAGATGCTCCTTAGAAGTCAATCGATGTACGTGTACGACACTACGGTTCCTGGTGCTCTTCGGCTGTACACAAAGTGTAACAATTGTCTGATTGCAAAAGATTGTTTTAGTTCTTTAGAAACACTTTTCCCCAAATAATCTATAGAAAGTACATATTCTGTCCATCGTGTATAATCATTGATGTCTTCAGTCTTCATCAGTTTTACAATAAATTTACCAGATTTACAGTAGTGGACTCTGCAATCGTTCGAGCATATTCTTCTGGTGTGTAGATTCGGTCGATTTTTCGCAAAGATCTTTTTATAACTCCGAAATCTCGATCACAGGAAATGAATGTGTGTCTCCTAATTGGAGCTATGTTATCATTAGTTTGTTTTTAAAACGGCACAAATGCGTAAGGGGTGCCCTTTTAAAAACAAACACAGTTTTGTTGGCATCCACAAACACAGAAGGGTTGCAGATAGAACTGCCTTTTCTTCACAAAAAGTGTATTTAAGCGTAAAATGCATACCGAAGGTATTAACGTAATTTCGCGAAAATGTGGACAAGTGCCCTTTTTAAAACAAACGATTGAACTGTGAACTCACTGCATTTTGATAATGTTCGTGGAAAGTGGGCCAATGAACCATTTATCATTTGATCGAGCATTTCATATAATAGCATTGCCTTTAACCACGACATTCCAGTCTTATTCTGACAAGAATGCTGACGTCATTGTTATCATCTATGACGAGTTCAGTTTGATATTTGTCTGTTTGAAAATGACATAAATAATTTCATTACTCATATAGGAATTAGAAAGATGTTTTTGAAGACTTTCGTCTGAAGCGTGGCATTGTATGGAAGTGGAACATGGACAATAATTAGTTCAGAAAGGAAGAGAAAAGAAGCTTTTGAAATGTGGTGTTACAGAAGAATGTTGAAATTGAGATTATTGAGAAAATTAGTGTTTGTTTTGAAATATTCTATACATACCGTATAACTTTTATGATGCTTTTACCCATTAAATAATAATAACAATGGCGTATGGCTTTTAGTGCCGGGATGTGCCCGAGGACTTCGGCTCGCCAGGTGCAGGTCTTTTGATTTGACTCCCTTAGGCGACCTGCGCGCATGATGAGGATGAAATGATGATGAAGACGACACATACACCCAGTCCCCGTGCCAGGGGAATTAACCAATTATGGTTAAAATTCCAGACCCTGCCGGGAATCAAACCCGCGACCCCTGTGACTAAAGGCCAGCACGCTAACCATTGAGCCATGGAACCGGGCCCATGAAATGGTATTGTGTGATACCATCTAATTACACTGCAGCGAGGATAATATGATAGGTTTAATGACATTGTAACTGCTTTTGGTCTTAATGGACACCGGAGGGCTGGGATTTTGTCCTCATTGCCGTACATCGGATTTCTTACATTTAAGATGTTTGCACGCCTATCGATGGTTCATGGTTCGATTGCGAGTTTAATTATGCTACACAGCCGATTAAAGATACAACACCGAGAAAGTGACTGTGCGGTTTGGTTTGGATCACGTAGCTATCAACTTTCAGTGGGGTGATAGTGGGTTTGAACCCCACTGTCCGCAGTCCTGAAGATGTCTTCCCGTGGTTGCCCTTTTGCACACCAGGCTGTACCTTAACTAAGGCCATGATCGCTTCCTTCCCACTCCTAGCCGTTTCCTATCCCATCGTCGCCATAAGACCTATCTGCGTCGGTGCGATGTAAAGGAGATTGAAAAATAAATACAGTGTATCTTTTCTCTTAAGAACGTAACCTAATCAAGAAGAAATAATTGTACTCACCATTGCTTGTTAATGGTTTCGCAATGCACTCTGAATGGGAAGAATGGGAGTCAGCATTTTAACTTGAAATGTTGCACCACAGTACTCCCTCACACGCGTGACATGTGGGTGTTAACTTGTTTATAAACAGGTGAACAGGAATATACTCTATTATTATAAGGTACCAGCTGTGATCACTGGTATTCTTATGATGGATAAAACTCAGGACATATTCAATCCCTATCATATCCGAAACGTCCTAATGTGGATGACATACCTTATGTCTGTTGGAGCTTGAAAATGAGATTCAGCATAACGGCGCAGCATATAAATCATATTAACTTTCGGTCTAACATTTAGCTTTCAGAATATCAGTGACACACCTATTTATCGTCAAAGTCCTTCGTAATTATAAAAATAATTGTCTTAATTTCCCTTTATTACTAGTATTATTAGTGAGTTAATAGTATTCTGGGGTTTCCTCGTCCAGTTCCATGGCTAAATGGTAAGCATGCTGGCCTTTGGCCACAGGGGTCCCGGGTTCGATTCCTGGCAGGGTCGGGAATTTTAACCTTAATTGGTTAATTTCGCTGGCACTGGGGCTGGGCGTAGCCTATAAGTCGTCTTCATCAACATTTCATCCTCATCACGACGCGCAGGTCGCCCACGGGAGTCAAATCAAAAGACCTGCATAAGGCGAGCCGAACTTGTCCTCAGACACTCCCGGCACTAAAAGCCGTACGCTATTTGGTTTTGTTTCCTCAATTCAACTGCAGGCGAGAAAATTCTGTGATGTTATCCAGTATACTCACCACGATTGTAAGGCTCCATGGCTAAATAGTTAGCGTGCTGACCTTTGGTCACACTGGTCCCGGGTTCGATTCCTGGCAGGGACGGGAAATTTAATGTATGTGTCGTCTTGATCATCATTTCATCCTCATCATAACATGCAGGTACCCTACGGGAGTCAAATAAAAAGACCTGCACCTGGCGAGCCGAACTTGTCTTAGGACACTCCCGGCACTACAAGCCATACGCCCTTTCATTTTACCACGATGGCTTCTTCCCTTTTTTTTTTTTTTTTTTTTTTTTTTGCTATTTGCTTTACGTCGCACCGACACAGATAAGTCTTATGGCGACGACGGGATAGGAAATGCCTAGGAGTGGGAAGGAAGAGGCCGTGCGTTAATTAAGGTACAGTCCCAGCATTTGCCTGGTGTGAAAATGGGAAACCACGAAAAACCATCTTCAGGGTTGCCGACAGTGGGGTTCAAACCCACTGTCTCCCAAATGCAAACTCACAGCTGCGTGACCTTAACCGCACGGCCAACTTGCCCGGTCTCTAATTATTAATGCACACAGCAGCGCAGTCACTATAACCACACACGGAGCTGTCGATTAAGTGTCCTATGCACTCTATGGAACTGCAACAAAAGAAAATGCAATAGCCGAACATCTTCTTGTTGTTGTTGATTCATGTGAGCAAGCAAGCCTGTGTAGTTATACGTGACAGTTCATAGGTCCTATTATGATCACAGCCACGGGACCTCCAGTTTTCCATGGAGTTCAAACCACAAGTACGTGACTTCTCATTTTAAAATTCCCGTATGTTTGGCCGCGATAAGAACAACGACCACCTTGGCTAGAAGCCAGTGGCTATGCCACTCCGCTATCACGCTTCTACAATTCATACACAGCACTTCGTGAGTTCATACGTTTAGAGGCAGGCGTAACAACGGATTTGATTTTTGTTCAATGTTAAATATAAAGTAAGTTCGTTTTGTGTTCTGCCCTATTAAATATTTGTTTCATGTGTTCCTTTCTCGTAAGACAATTGCTCTAAACTGAATACACAGGGACTAGGAAAAGTCCGTCCAATAAAATCAGGCCGTGATAAAGGTGAAATTACGAAAATTGAAATGAAGATAAGAATCAACCACATGGATCCCTCGAAATTCGGATGTCGAATGTTCGGCGAATACAATACTCCCTTCACTCATAGGACCGTTTAAAAGTAAAAATCGAGCCGAGACTAACCAGAACGACTGCGGAGACTCCCACCTCATAAATTACATACATATACATCTTCATAATAGAGTATTATGCCCTTCAGCGTTCAGTCTGCAAGTCTCTGTGAATTTACTACCTCTATTTGTAGCTAGTACTGTGGCCTCGTTTATATCTCTACCTCTTATTTTAAACCATTAGAAACTGAGTCTAACCATCGTCGCCAGGGTCTCGCTCTACGTCTCTTACCATCCATAACAGAGTCCATTATTTTCATAGATAACCTATCCTCCTCCATTTGTCTCACATGACCCCACCACCGAAGCCGGTTTATGCGTACAGTTTCATCTATGGAGTTCATTCCTAACACACTCTTTATCTCCTCATTGCGAGTACCCTCCTGTCCTTGTTGACACCTGTTTGTACCAGCAATCATTCTTTCTACTTTCATGTCGATTACTTCAAACTTATGAATATGATATCTTAAGTCTACCCAGCTCTCAGTCCCGCAATACAGAGTTGGTTTCAAAACAGACCGGTGTAAATATAGTTTACCATTCTTTCCACTTCCTGAAGCGTAATTCCACCAACATATTGTCCTCCTCCCCGTGAGCTCGGTTGTTCGTAACCCCACCAGGAAGATTTCCTTTTACGTTGAGAAGATTTTCAAAATATACCCTCCACCTATCCAATGATTCCCTGGGATCCATTATGAGTTCGTTCGAACCCCACTATCGGCGGACCTGAAGACGGTTCTCCGTGGTTTCCCATCTTCACACCAGGCAAATGCTGGGGTTGCACCTTAATTAAGGCCACGGCTGTTTCCTTCCCGCTCCTAGCCCTTCAGTGTCCCATCGTCGCCATAAGATCTATCAGTGTCGGTGCGACGTAAGGCAACCTGTAAGAAAAATATTATGAGTTCAGCTGACTTACCCAAAACACCATTCATTTCCTTCTTCCCTCTCTTTCTAAGATTCTTTGTTACTGTCCAGAAAGGTTTCCCTGCCACTTGATCCAGCCTTCCCTGTTTGTTACAGATTCTTCTCACGACTTTTTCTTGAATTCACAGCTATTTTTCACTCTTTCTTTAATCTATGTATCTTTAATCTATGCATCAGTCCTTGGTTGAGCCATTTCTGATATGCCCCCTTTTTACGTTTACAAGCTGCTCTCACTTTATCATTCCATCAATACGTTCGCTTTTCCTCATCTTTACACACAGTTGTTGTTCCTTGCTATTTCTACTACAGCATCCCTGTGTGACTGGGCGAGTGGGCCGTGCGGTTAGGGGCGCGCAGCTGTGAGCTTGCATCCAGGAGATAGTGGGTTCGAACCCCACTGTCGGAAGCCCTGAAGATGGTTTTCCGTGGTTTCCCATTTGCACACCAGGCAAATGATTAAGGCCACGGCCGCTTCCTTCCCACTCCTAGGTCTTTCCTGTCCCATCGTCGCCATAAGACCTATTTGTGTCGGTGCGACGTGAGGCAAATTGCATCCCTGTGTGCCACCCATTTCCTTTTTGTATCCTGAACCTGCTTACTGTCCATTGTTTGGAACTTTTCACTAATCATATCCATGTACTCTACTTCTGCCTAATCTCCCCCTCCTTGAGATTTTCTACCCTTATTCGTCTGTAGACTGATTTCACTTTCTCTATCGTAGGTCTAGGGATACTTAGTTCACTACACATCACATAGTGGTCCGTATCATCGAAAATTTCCCGGAAAATCCACACATTCCAAACAGATTTCTTGAATTCAAAGTTGATTAAGATGTAGTCTAATACTGATCTGGTTTCCCTTACCTCCCATGTGTAGCGGTGAATAGCCTAATGCTTGAATATTATACTCGCAAATGCTAATCGCTTACTAGCATAGAAGTTTAGTAAACGCTTCCCATTCCTGTTAGCTACCACATCTTCTCCACATTTACCCATGACCTTCCTACATCCTTCAGTTCTATTTCCAACGCTCGCATTGAAATCGCCCATCAGCACTATCCTATGCTTGCTGTTGACCCTGACTATGACGTCACTCAATGCCTCATAAAAACTTTCCAACTTTCTCCTCATCTGCACCCTCACATGGTGAATACAATGAGACAGTTCTCGTCCTAATTCCTCCAACTGCCTAATCTACCCATATCATTCGCTCATTTACGTGAATAACAGAAACTATTTTGCGTGCAATAGTATTCCTGATGAGCAGTCGTAACCCTCACCCTGTCCTTCCCATTTTAACACCCTTCAGGAACACCTTATAATCTCCTAGCTCTTCCACGTCATCTCCCCTCATCCGAATACCATTAACTCCTAGCATAGATGCATACTCTTTGCTGACTCAGCCAGTTCTACTTTCTTTCATCCGTAAGCGCCACTAACATTGCTAGCTCCCCATCGAATTCCATTTCATTCACCAAGTTGTTCCCAAGGAGTCCCTCACCTGTAAGTGGGACTCAGTCCTACAGGTCGGAGGCTTGCTTAACGTTCTCAGCGAGCTCAGTAACAATTCTGAGAAGCAGGATGCTATCCTACTTACACATAGTCCCAGTGAGGATCTCTCCTCTAATGGTTTACGGACCAACAGTGGATTGTATTGTCCTCGTCGCCATGACTCAGAATATATCCGAGATGCCCACTCCCATTCCATAGCATGTGGTATTCCCATTCTCAAGACCACTTACCAGGCCACTCAGCCGTTGCCCATAGTTCACGTACTAGGACGTGACTTCAGCAACCTGCACCACGAACCATCCTTATAAATTATTATTAACATCTTTCGTTACGTTAGTTTCACAGAGTTGGCACTGGATGAAAATTGTGAATTGCATGGTTGGATCCGATACTCATTTTAACTGTCCTGATCCCTTTCATCACTGCCAATAATTATTGGACATCTTTTCCACATCCTGTTTATGTATGAAATCAGCATTTTAGTTTTAGTAAATTATATATGTTTATATGCATCCCTTAGCAACCATATTTTATTTTGTAAATATTTATCCAAGGCTGAGATATCTCCTGAAGGCAAATTTTCTCTTATGATCCAGTGTCTAGGAGGATAATAACAAAAACACTAATTCCACAATCGGCCTAAAAATCACAAAACAGTAATTAGTTTCTTCTATTATGAGCTCACTTTATCAGGATTTTCAATATATTGACATTTATTTCACAAACATCGGTGGAAGAAAAGCAGTACGGTATGAATTAGCCATACAGTATGTAACTGAACAGATGTAGATAGGAACAAGAAAGTTAACGCAGATCACTCACTACCTGCCAACCTAGTAATCATGAACTATTGCAAGATGTTGCGCAATGACAGTTGAAAGGAATTCAGCTAAAGAAAAAATCTCAGAATTGAGTCAAGGCAAGCTCCATTCAATAAATTCCACTCCATCCTGTAAGAGGGAAAATATTCCATGAGTTTCACTACCTGTCCTATGTACCAGTTCGCAGTTTCTAGTACTAGAAATGTAGAAATCTTACAAACGTTACGACAGTTGTTGTTTAAAGCATACAAATGACCTAGAAATAATGTTGTTTAATTCATTTTATGACAGTCAGACTTCATCTAATGCTTTTTTCATGCACTATGTGACAATGATGCCTTTGCTGGTAGGACCAAGTGTTTACAGTGCACTATGTCTTCTGGTACAGGCTAGAGCAATTTTGTTACTTTCATAGATTTGTCTCTGTCTTATCCTTGCCTTTGACAATATGAAAGTGACTGGAGGTATGAGCGATGCTAGTGATGCCATTCCTTGTGCAGCCAGTCCCTGCTATGAATGGTGTGAAAACGTTGCTCATAGGGTCGGTTGGTGCATGCATTTCAGTGGGCTTGGCAGACTGATATGTAATAGCAACTTCTGGCTTGGTGAGGAAAGCAACGGGAAACTACCTCACTCCTCATTTCCCTAGTACGCCTCTCAATGATGCCTAGGCCATCTATGACAGCTGATGGTAGAGCTGTTGAGGATCCAACCAGCCTTAGGGCTGAAGACTGAACATACACATACATGTGACAATGCATGACAGTCACACTAGTTTCGTCGGAAGGCCGCCGTCATTGTAATGGTTTCTTATTGCCTCTTCCCGCCTACGCAAAGTGGTCAGTACATGCTTAGTTTATATCCGGACGTAAAATATTTCAAGTTTTGTTCCAGCTTCATTTAAGAATAAAGTCACTTCTAGCTGATACTTGAACCTTGATTTTTATTTAATGGCTGCATTATCTCGCCTGTGTTTATGCACTTTATTTAGATCTGAATTGTTGTCAGTGTTTCATCTTCCATTCATAACTTTCAGTCTTATCTTCGGTATATTTATCGCTAAAACGATTCTGTAGACGTTTGTACAGAGATTGGCATGGCATAGAAGTGAAATATGAACGATAACTTATACAGAAGGAAAGAGAATTGAAACCTTCGAAAAATGGCGAAGGTTAAAGGATATATCACGTATAACACTGCTCGGAAAGAGATTGATCAAATGAAGATTATTAACAGACTACATCTTGAGATGTGAAGAAATTGTTCGGTTGGTTTCGAAGTATAATTTGGGAGAACGGCCAAGACATGAACATGGATATGAATACAGGTTAACGTAGATGTAAACTTTAATATTTCCGTAGAGATGAATGAAACTGTTAGCACAAGGTAGCGTAATAAAGAGATCATCAAACCAGCTGATGGACATGTGACACAAACAGCATAAACAATCCTCCAGTTATCTTCGCTTTTGCCACCATATGAGCGTGAACTAGCGCATGTAAATATGGGTGGACCAGACAGTCAAATGCGTGTAGTTTTACCGCAGATCAATCCGACACTTGAGGAGTATCTGTTCAAAAGGCGCCATTTCAACTGTAAGAAAGTTGTGAAAAACGCAAGAAACGTACCGTATAAAAAATGGAACAACTTTTAAGAAATTACATCTTTTTGGTCTGGATTGCTCATGACATTCGATAGTATTCTAGTACTTTAATTCATGTGAACGAAATTCTAACTTATTTGGAAGCCAAAATTTCGTCTTTTGAACAGACACTCCTATATTTATTATTACATACCCCGGGATACATAAAAGTCTCTTTTATTGTCATGGATCTTAAGGGCCTCAATTTTGCCTGGTTCTTTAATCTGTCAGTAACTATAGAATGCGTATCTCGCACATGTTTTACGACTGTGCTCGAAATTGTTCCCACATCCTTGAGAAAATTCCTAAATGCTACAAAAACCTCAATTTCACATAGTCGAATATTATTTAAAAATCTGAATAAGTACAGTTAGTGACCACGATGACCTTAAGGCTATCAAATGAATATTATTGACTTTCAGGGGAGTACACATTAGAAAAACAAAATGACGAATTAATCCTTGTCAGATTTCTGTTGAAATTTCCCTCCCTATGTAGAACACCAGCTTTAGAATAAGATATGCGGAATACAACTTATCATTGCTCGGTCCAACTTGTTGAAAAGAATATTAAATGCTACAAGGACATTTACGTCTTCTCTTGAACAAAACACAACTCGAAATTCGCTGTGTTGTGAAAGGACACATAATCCACAATTAATTTAGGACATTATTAAATGTCTTCGTTAGCACGTATTATTGAAATATACTGTACGATTACATCAAGATAAAAGGTAAAACATGTATCAACGATTCCCGTTCCGTTCATAACATTTAAAAATGTTCATTCCTGTCTTCGGTATACTTATTACGATACAATAGCAAACACTGGAAGACGAGTAGGTTATTCTTCCAAGCAGAACTCTTCTTCATCTGCGAGTCCGTAGGTGACTGCACAGCCCAATACGGAAGGCACACAGTTAGCCGCACCATTGCTCTCCTTTTTTGCTCTATTTCTTTTCTACGTTGCCTCTTATCGTTCGCTAATCGCCTATGGTTTTCTTCAAAAAGTAGTGTGCAGGGATCAACTATTGATCACCAGGATGAACGGTTGAGGGCTAAGGTCTCCCAGTTGTTAACAATGTTGTGCATCTTCGTGTTAACCTTAATTACATCCATAAATCGCTTCCTCTGACCTCCCAAATAACGTTTACCCATTGTTAACACAGAGTAAAACATATGCTTGGGATTGCGATTATCGTGCCCTGTCCATCGTAGCTGATGTCTCAAAACCATGGCTTCTAAACTGGCGATCTGTCCCTCTTTAAGTACACTGACGTTTATGCTTCTGATTTGCCACGTTGTATGCAGAACTCTCCGTAAACATCGGTGGTGACATTGTTCCAGCTTTTTAATGTAGTATGTCGCCTATAGCATGTCCAGGATTTAGATCCAAATAGTAAGCTTTGAACTACAACTGAACTGTATACGAGGATCTTTATTGCAACACTCATATCGCGACTGTCAAGTACTCGAGGGATGCTCCAGCACGGTTGATTCTAAATTGGATTTCTCAAACTATATTTCCCTTGATGAGACAATGTTTCCAAGGTAAGGAAAGGTGTTTACTACTTGAAGGCTCACCGTTTGTGTCCCTCTCCAGGGGCTGGAAAATAGAGAATTTGTGTTTCACTGGTATTCAGTTTGAGACCAATCTTTCTGTATGCAGTAGAAAAGGCATTCAAGAGTAACACTAGTTATTCTTCAGACTGAGCTGCAACTGCATTATCATCAGCATACTGTAGCTCGACTAATGATACAGAACATGTACGAGTCCTTGCCCTTGAACGGCTCACATTAAACAGTTTCCCATCCATTCTATACGTTATCTATGTCCCTGCAGGAAACACGTCCTCGGCTAGCTGCATGACAGCCGCTATATACAATGAGAACAAAGTGGGGGCAATCACACAGCCTTGCTTAGCACCGGTATTGGTATGAAATTGCCCTCAATCAGAGTTGGTACCGATAACAGCTGCCGTCATATCAGAGTAAAATATTTTCAATATGGAAATAAATTTTGTGGAAAACCATACAATACTTCCACAAAAGCATCATGGTTTAAAGAGTCAAATGCCTTGGTGAGATCGATGAAGGCAATATAAGCAGCTTTGTTATGTTCTCTGCATTTTTCCTGAAGCTGACGATCTGTGAATATAATATCTGTGGTTCCTCTAGAAGGCCTGGAGCAATACTGGCTCTCTGGTAGTATTTTCTCCACTAAGGGTAGTATACGATTTGCAAAAATTCGAGCAATAACTTTTCCCAAGGAAAACGGTAATGAAACTCCCCGACAGGTATTATTTATTGTCTTCTATGATTCAGTAATCTATGCGACTTGATCCAAAGGAAAAAAGCAGGCGAGGGAATGAAATCCCATTTAGCACTGACAAGAAGAACCGTGCTAGCTAATGGGGCCTGTAGTATGTCTCTGAGCTCGTCCAAATTTGCTTGAAAGGAGAGTCTAAGTGACACACAATTGGAATAGATGTAATAGTGTTTTGGTTTAATATCCCGATAACTACTGCGCTTTACTGCTTTACGGATACGCCGAGGTGCCGGATTTTGTCCCGCTGGTGTTGTTTTACTTGACAGTAAACCAATCAACGCGAGACTGGTGAATTTGTGCACCTCGAAATATCACCGGGCTGAGCCAAGAGAGAACCTGCAAACTTGGCCTCAGAAGGCCAGCGCTCTACCTGTTGAGCCATTCATCTGACCATTCGAATATAAATCAACTCAGCATAATTGCACTACTCGTAACAAAATATGAAAATAACAAATTCTAGCCTACACCTGATGAAAAATACGAAATATAGCTAAAGTAGAATATATTTAAACTGCTGATAATTGAATAACTGTGTCGGGAGAATTTTATCTTTTAAATCCTGTGCAAGTACCAGGATTGGAAACTTAGATTCTCTATGTGTCCAGCTTCGTAGAGCATGACTTAATCTTTCGAGTTTTAATTTTGCAGTAGGAGTTAAAACATTCAGCTTATTAACCTTGGATACCACTTTACCAGGTGCTGATGTTGCTTTTTCATATTTAAGCACACGAGGAACAAGTAAATTATATTAGAAAGATATACAGGATTGAAAGAATAAGAAACCTCATTTGTCATTTAATCCACGTAATAGACCACTTACCAAGGTTGAACCAATTCTCCACTTGATGTACAGGAGTTGAATTGTAGTTCTGTAATCATCCGTTCTGCGATGGTGCAATATATTCTTTACTGTAATTTTCATGACATCTGTGGATTTATGTAACAGTAATTCCAGCTTTTCTTTGATTGCTCAATGCATGAGTCACAGTTGTGTATTACTCACTCATATTTTCAAACGTTAGTAAATAGTTGTGTCTACATTCTCTTAACTATCCCAGCAACCATCATTTAATAACTCGCAGGCTAGTTGTAAAGATTAACTCTCAAGCTTTAGGATGGCAAAAACAATAGCCGTCGAACAGTTCTCACCACACAGCCTGGTACCGTAATCTATCTTCGATGAATCGAGTAAAACACAGAGGATTGAAAAAAGGGGATAATGTTGCAGGTGGTCGAGGATTAGATAGAAGCTTTATTGCAATACAGTGCTGCGTTAGTTGACTTCCAAATAACAGTCCGTCGAAAGGTTATATATGTTTGCTTTTGGAAATAATACATACATACATACATACATACATACATACATACATACATACATACATTTTCATTATAGACTATTATGGTTTTCAGCGTACAGTCTGCAAACCTCTGCGTGTTTATTAAATGCCACCACAATCCTTTATTTGTATCCAGCTCTGTGTCCTGGTTTAGTTCTATACCACTTATCTTTAAATCATAAGAAACTGAGTCTCACCATTGCCGTCTTGGTCTCCGTGTACTTCTCTTAGGCCCGGTTTCATCAACTCATGTTAGTACTTAACAAGGTGTTAAAACATTTTAACATCCGATTAAAGAAAATTTGCGTTTCATCAACAACTGTTAACATTAATAAATGTTAAACTGCGTATTAAAGTTAACATCAGCCATTTCCAATGTTAAATGGCTAACATTAGCATTTAGCAACCTGTTCCAAAATGGCTGCTGTGAATCTCGCTTTCGAGGCGGAATTGCTCTATTTAGATTTTTTACAAAACAATCCTGATCGAAGAAAAGTTCAGCGACGTAATGACTTTGAAAATTTGACGGATGCGGAATTTCTTCATAGATACAGGTTACCGAAAATACTCGTTGCTAAGGTTGTGACGAAATTCAAGTGAGGTTGGAATATCCTACGAAGAGAAACTTACCTCTTTCTCCAATGTTGCAGGTACTGATAATATTACGATTTTTTGCTACTGGTTATTTTCACATGATGGTCGGAGACAATGCTGGAATTTCTAAAGCCACTGTTAGTAGAGTTGTTTGTCGAGTGTCTGCAGCAATAGCATCCATGAGAAGGAGGTATATAACATTCCCTTCAGTAGAAGAGCGTCAGCAAATTATCCGCGACTTCTATGAAATAAGCCGTTTTCCTGGTGTTTGTTCTAGGTGCAATAGATTGCACACATGTAAGAATCCAATCACCTGGAGGCAATTGGGCCGAAATATATCGTGATCGGAAGGGATATTTCTCTGTTAATGTTAATGTTCAGGTGATTAATGAGCCTAACCTCCAAATCAGGGATATACTTGCTAGGTGGTTTGGTTCTGCACACGACAATACAGTACAATATTTAATAACTCCCATATCGGAGCACAGTTTGAAGTGGGACAATTAACGAAGTGATTTTGTTAGATGACAGTGGATACCCGCTAAAAAAGTATCTGTTAACCCCATTGAAACCCTCGCGGACTTTTCTCACGCCTCGTCCTTTTCTTTCATCCTCAAGCCATCTGTGCGCTTGCACTCAATAACATATATATTTACTAATTAATTCGGGCCGATGACCTTCGATGTTAGGCCCCTTAAAACAACAAGCAAGCTAATTAATTCAATTAACAACTCTTTTTCGAAGAAGGAAAAATTAGAACTACGATTCCGTTTCACTTCACGCGCCATATTTTACAGCTGTACTCAAACAAAAGCGCATCGGAGCGCGCTGTAAAACAGCATATTCGTACCACTGCCTCCTTGATTCGCACCAGTTCGCAATATTGGGAGAGTTAACAGTCGATTAGTAAACATTTCACAAGAAAAGTTTGATGAAACGCAAGAAACCTAACAAGATGTTAAATTTTTAACTCCGTATTAACTAACTACTTGTTAGTATATATTTAACATGTGTTGATGAAACCGGGCCTTACTCTTCTTGAACGGATCCATTATTCTCCCCGGTAATCTTTCCTCCCCCATTCGCCTCACATAACGCCACAACCGAAGCTGGTTTATGCGTACAGCTTTATCAGTCGAGTTCATTCCTAACTTTGCCTTTATCTCTTCATGCCAAGTACTCTCATGCCATTGTTCCCACTTGTTTGTACCAGCGATAATTCTCGCTACTTTCAAGTCTATTACTTCTAACTCATGCATAAGATATTCTAAGTTCACCCAGCTATTACTCCCTTAAAGCAAAATTAGTCTGAAAACAGACCAGTGCTATAGATAGTTTCTAGCGAACTGTCCGGCTCCATGGCAAAATTGTTAGCGTTCTGGCCTTTGGTCCAGGGGGTCTCGAGTTCGATTCCCGACCGGGTCGGGGATTTTAACCTTCATTGGTTAATTCCAATGGCTCGGGAGCTGGGTGTTTGTGCTGTCCTCAACATCCCTACAACTCACACACCACACATAACACTATCCTCCACCTCAGTAACACGCAGTTACCTACACATTGGAGATGCCGCCCACCCTCATCGGAGGGTCTGCCTTACAAGGGCTGTACTCGGCTACAAATATCCACACGAAATTATTAACTGCAAACTCGCTGCATTAGCTTTGCTGCAACATGATTCAGTCTCACTTCCTATATTACCAGCCTGGGAGAATACACATCCCAAATACTTCAAATGATCTACCCGTTCCAGCTTAGTATTCTCAACCTGACATTCAATTCTCTTAGGTTTCTTACCTACTGACATCACTTTAGTCTTGGAAAGGCTAATCTTCATATCGTACTCATTGCACTCAGCACAATCTGCCATTAAGACCAAGTCATCGATATAGGCCAAACTGCTTAATACATGTCCACCTAGCTGAATCCCTCCGTGCCACTTTATACCTTCCAGTAGATGACCCATGTAAACTATGAACGACAAAGGTGAAAGATTACACCTCTGTGAGCACCTGGAACCAAGAACTCATTCTACCATCGATTCTCACCGTAGCCCATTTGACAAAATAAACGCCTCAATTCCACAGTTCAACATTACGGTGAACATCCTTTTCCTCGGTAGTCTGTTATATGCCTTCCGTAGTTTGTGATGTGGGTTACTGTGGTCACTTTCTAGTCCGTGAACCATGGGTAATGGCTGAGTGGCTTAATAAGCGGTCCTGAGAATCAGGACACTAGTTAAAATGGAATGGGAGTGGGCATCTCGGAAATATTCTGAGTCATGGCTCTCCTCGTGCTCAGACGGCTAGGACTATATAATCCACCGATGGTTAACCCGTTAGAGGAGAGATCCTCACTGGAACTATGTGTAAGTAGGGTAGCATCCTGCTCCACAGAATTTACCGAGCTCAGAAAATTTTAAACAAATATTCTGGGAAATAAAATAAAAACTTTACTTCTATAACGTGATTATCATGTAACCGAATAATAATAATAATAATAATAATAATAATAATAATAATAATAATAATAATAATAATAATAATAATAATAATAATAATAACTCTAGTGGTTTAAATTCGCACTAACACATCGATGATCGAGTGAGTTGGCCGAACGGTTAGGGCCGGGAAGCTGTGAGCTTGTATTCGGGTGATACTGGGTTCGAACCACATCGTTGGCAGCCCTGAATATGGTTTTCCGTAGTTTCCCGTTTTCACACCAGAAAAATGCTAGGTCTGTACCTCAATTAAGGCCACGGCCGCTCCATTCCCGCTCATAGCCCTTTCCTATCCAACCATCGCCAAAAGATCTGTCTGTGTCGGTGCGACGCAAAGCAAATTCAAAAACAAAAGAAAAAAGAACACATCGAATGTTTCGGTGACGGAAATGTGGGATAGTATCGGCCGTGGCCTTAATTAAGGTACAGCCCCAGCATTTGCCTGACTGTATTACGGTACGCTTGAAGGGCGACTCTACTGATAATTATATTTTCTGTAATTTGACGAAATGTATACGGAATTATATGAATTGATTAATATGGATCTGGTTCAGAGAACTTTGAAACATTGTCTTAATGATATTTATGAAATAATGGCATTTAAAAAAACACTTTGGTCCTTTTACAAGGTGTCCAAGGTTTAACAAATTTTATGTATTACTCTTAAACTTAATTAAACTGAATAGATTACAGAAGTTAAATGAATAACGCGTAGTATTGTGTCTGGTTTTAATACAATTCTTATATCTTTAACCACAGTTTTCTTAATATATATATTAATATATATGTGAATATAATATATATACATATATATTTTTAATAATATATATTATTTTCATACCATAACTCAAGATATGTGTTTATAAGAGTTATCAAGTGTTATGAAAATGGTTACTACAGATTACGATTGTCACACGAAAGTATATGTGTGAACAATTTGAAGGCAACTGCTGCGCGGGAACAACTGTGAATTGTAGAAACATTTATTCTGGAGTAATTTACACTGAAATTGTTTCATATCCGATTGTAAATGAGGACTGCTGAAGTTAGGTGGCTCGTTTTTTTTCGTTTCTCAGGATCTAAATTAGCGCGTTAATTTCTTTTGATTTTCTGCTCTTGGATCTCCAGCTTTAATGACTAGAATACATTTTTCTTACGGTTTTTGCTTAATCGTACTGCGACTCTGAAAACTCTCAAAACCACAGGTGCGATATAAATGTTTCCGATGACTTTCGAAATTGATTGCAAGTTGAAAAAGAAGTGATATCACCATATGCCACAAGGTTTGGAATTTCTACTAGCACCACAATATCATTTTCAGTTTTGGTCCATTTCTGGACCAATAATTTAGTAGGTTCCCCCCGTAATATAACTCTTGGAAACCTTTATTAATGCTTTTGTAATTCCATAATATATTTCCTGCTTCAAGATGTAAGTTGCAGGTAACAGGGCTGACCAGTTACAATTACGAAAAAATACTTGCTTCTTGGAAAGTGATAACCGGAAGTGTGCATCCGTCATCACCAAGGATATTCGCTCTGAGACGCAGAGTAATTTTTATAAGTGCTCTTTGTCTTCTGGTATTAGATATAACAAAGTTGTTATTATCATTGTCCTGTTACAGTTTCTTTCTTCGCTTTGGCGATATGAAAGTGACTTAAGAATGAGTAATACTAGTAATGCAATTCCTTACGCAATCAATCTATCATAAATAGTGGACAAGGGCGTCTGTTGGTGTGAGCATTTCTGTTGGCTTGGCAGACTGATATTTAGAAGCACAATTGGCTCACTGAGGAAACGAACGGGAAACGACTTCACTCCTCAATTTCCTAGAAAATATTTTCAGTAAATCCTTGACTACCCAGCTTATTGTTGAGTTGTTGGGGATCCAACCAACCGCTAGGTAGAGAACTCAACTTGAACAATATTAAGACAATACTAAATGGCAAGTTCACTCGCCTATTCATAGACTCAGAAACTACATTTCTGGGGAGGGAAAGAATGTACATATATGTTCTTGCTTCTGACCACGCGTCCTCTGTCAGGTAAGGAAGTCCATGTATTTATCGCGGTGATTTGAATAAGAGTAGTCTTCTTTAAGACAGCCGAGTAATCCAAGGCTTTGGATGCAGTTTGAGTTGCTGTGGATTGTGCCAAAAAGATAAAGAATATAGGCCTAATAGTAGGAATATAAAATGTCCAGTCGAAATATTGACGTAAAACATGCCAAAGAGAAAATATTCTTCCCGTTTTCGATATTTTCGTTTTCGGCCTGTAGTATTAGCAATTTGATCTTATTTTCAAACCTTAAATGGGTACATACAGTAACCCTGGATAACGAGATGCCTTTGCAAATGTCTTTAGATTATTGATTCACCGAGCGATTTGGCTACGCAGTACGGGCCATGAAGGTGTAAGATTGCATTCAGGGGGGTCAAACGGACTTAAACGCTCAGTCCATCGTTGCAGGTAGGTGGCGTCTAGGTGGCGGCGCAATGTCTTTGTAATGTGCGCGAGTGCTCAATCATCTTGGAACCGCATTTGCCATCGGGCATGTAGTAATTAATTTTTATTTCGTGTGGTTATTTCTAGCCGAGTGCAGCTCTTGTAAGGCAGACCCTCCGATGAGGGTGGGCGGCATCTGCCATGTGAGGTAACTGCGTGTAATTATGGTGGAGGATAGTGTTATGTGTGGTGTGTGAGTTGCAGGGATGTTGGGGACAGCACAAACACCCAGCCCCAGGGCCATTGGAATTAACCAATGAAGGTTAAAATCCCCAACCCGGCTGGGAATCGAACCCGGGATCCTCTGAACCGAAGGCCAGTACGCTGACCATTCAGCCAACGAGTCGGACGGGCATGGAGTGGAACTTCCTCTAGTAGTTCCGGAATCTATAGGTAACATACGCCAGTCGATCTATGGGTTAATACCGCGGGTCCTATGAGAATGCTTCCCAACATCCCTGTCCAAATATTAAAGGAAATCCGAATGTGGTGGCTGGGAACATCTCACAGCATGGTGATTATTCTCCGACCACACATGCGTGTTGTGAAGATGCCGTTCCTCGTAAACGGGCCGTCGTCTGTGAACAAAATATTATTAACTAAGTCTTCGGATTGACGATGGACCCATTCACAGCAGGCCATGCGCGGTACATAAACTGTCTCTGATTGAGGCTAAAAACATTGCAGACGGTACGGACGTTGCCGATTTTCCCCTGACGTTCGTAGGAGATCCAATGGGACACTCCTACCACTGCTGCGATTTGGTGAGTACTCCTGCCTGGGTCCTCTGCAATAAGTTCCAATATGCGCTCCTCTGCACGAAGATTACGTCTGGGCCCACCAGCTTCACGCCACGGCATGATATTTCCAATGTCAGCGCTAGTCACTGTAGCCTATAACAGCTACAAGACAATCTCCTACTAGAAGAGGCGAGAATCAAGTGAAGCTATTGTCCCTAGAGAGGTCATAGTGTACACTAGGATAGACAACATCTCACTAGAAGACACGGGAATGAAGTAAAGCTATTGACCTAGAGAGGTCAGACTATGGACTAAAATAGACAACCTCTCACTGGAAGGGACGAAATGAAATGCTGATACCGGGCGAGTTGGCCGTGCGCTTAGGCGCGCAGCTATGAGCTTGCATCCGGGAGATAGTGGGTTCGAACCACACTGTCAGCAGCACTGAATATGGTTTTCCGTGGTTCCCCATTTTCACACCAGGCAAATGCTGGAGCTGTACCTTAATTAAGGCCATGGCCGCTTCCTTCCCACTCCTAGTTCTTTCCTATCCCATCGACGCCATAAGACGTATCTGTGTCGGCGCGACGTAAAACAAAGTCTAAAAAAATTGAAATGCTGATAAAACGTGTGGTTCTCCACAACACAAGTTTATTTGCTCTTTCTGCACTGTTTAGAACGAAACTGAGAACATTAGCCTGAGCGATCGTCGAGTAACGTGGACGTCATTCGCAGCCAAGTCTAACCTTTTCTGCCCTGCGTACTTTTCCGATGGCCTTCTGGAAGGATTTTAAGATTGGTAGATAGCCTGTACATACATGTAGCTCACCTCCAATGGGGGAGTGCCTGAAAAGTACTGCCTTACCTGGGGACGACGATACATACGTTTTTACTTTTACGAAAATGTTGCAACTTTCCGGCTGGGAAGACTCGGAAGTGAGGAGACGAGCCGCTCGACTAAGCTGCATTTTCCGAGTTGTTGGTAGGGAGATGGCTTGGAATGACATTAGTAAACAAATACGCTTGAATGGAGATTTTTGGATGAAGAAATTTGGTAATTATGAAGATAAAGTTGGAAGTCATGAGGACAGATTGGAGCAAATATCTGTTTATAGGACAAAGGTATTCGGGATTCGAATAATGATAATGTTACTGATTTTACGTCCCACTAACCACTTTTTGACGATTTTCGGAGACGCCATGATGTCGGAATTTTGTCACGCATGAGTTCTTTTAAGTGCCAGTAGGCCTACATCTACCGATGCGAGGCTGACGTAATCCGAGCACCTTCAAATACCACCGGACTGAACCAGGATCGAACCTGCCAATTTGGGGTCAGAAGGCCAGCGTCTCAACTGTCTGAGCCACTCAGCCCCGCGGGGATTCGAATAATTTACCAACGGAGATATTCCATAAAGTTTTTCAAGTTAGTTAATAATAAGCAGGATATTTTATATTTCTTTAGTCTTTTCATTCACATTCATATTTTTCAGTTTATTGCTCAAGCAGTCACTTCTCTTAATTTAATTAACTACGGTAACTCTTCTGTTTTAGATTTACCTGTTGTTTTCAGAGCTTTTTTTTTTTTTTTTTTTTTTTTTTTTTTTTTTTTTTTTTTTGCAAGTTGCTTTACGTCGCACCGACACAGATAGGTCTTATAGGTCTTATGGCGACGATGGGACAGGAAAAGGCTAGGAGTGGAAAGGAAGCAGCCGTGGACTTAATTAATTTTGCCTGGTGTGAAAATGGGAAGCCACAGAAAACTAACCTCAGGGCTGTCGACAGTGGGATTCGAACCCACTATGTCCCGAATACCGTACTGGATACTGGCCGCACTTAAGCGACTGCAGCTATCAAGCTCGTTAAAGCCATTGTTTAAATCCGGGTAAGTGCATGTGCGAGTTTTGAAGTGGCAAGTTACGTCTGTGTAGTTCAAATTGCAAGTAATACTAGTGGCCCCGGGGCTATGATGACGATGTCAAGAGTCTCATAAAAATACAAACTTGCTCTTTTTTTCTCATTTAAAGGTCTTTGATCGAAATCATTCTCTGGCTCCTTCCCTGAATGGTCACCGGTGTGGCCTTCGGTTCAGAGGGCCTCGGGTTCTATTCCCGGCCGGGTTGGGGATTTTAGGCGCGTCTGGCTACTTCCACTGACTCGGGGACCGGTTATCACAGGACACACTTTTTCATATCCTCAGCACACTTCACAATACGAGCCACTATAGCAAAAGAGTAAACACATCTCTCCATATAGGGTTGGCGACAGGAAGGGCACCCGGTCGTACACCAGGGCCAATCGAAATGTGCGGCATAGTTACCATATGATACCCTACCAATTTATGGGAAAATTGGGGTAAAATTGCAGAAATAGATTTTTTTTTACCAGCATACAATTCGGAACACTCACTTTGCGGTGAACGTACTTATTTTTTACAAGGATGTATAAATTCACCTTTATTGCATAATTCCCTTACTTTTTCTCAAGCTGTGAATGATTCTTGGATGCTATATAGTATTTTTGAGGAAACTACTTATTATTCACGTTCAGAGACCTTCTCTTTCAAATCTAACAATCAGTATTTCCAAACGAACTGAGCCCCTACAAGAACGGCATGAAAGTTTGAACCAGAACGTCGTCTCCTTGAAGTTGTGGAGCTATTTACGTACATCTTCTTTAATGTACTAAGCGATCAACTACTGCCACTAAACACGGTTTCCTCCGTTTTAAAGTGATCTCTTCTAGAATATACTGCGGATGTAATCTATATATATAAAACTAGCTGATGTACCCGTGCTTCGCTACGGAATTCTAAATTTTATACAGAATTCTAGGTTAGGTAGTGTAAACGTTGTGAGCAAGATTGTATTAAGTTGCATAGCTGTTAACGTTGCCCTAGAAGCACGACGGGCAAGTCACCAACGTCTTTTCTCATATCAAGACTGGGTTAGGGAATTTTCATTGTAATGGTAGGCCAGCTTGCCTACCGTCAGTCACAATCAGGTTGGGGAGTTTTCATTATAATGGCGGACACTCACTCTCCGCCTGCCTTTACAGATTCTCAGAAAGACTCTCGTAGTGGTTTTCCCAACTGAAATGAACATGTGTCATTACAATGACGTCGGTAGGAATGGCGCAATTAAAAGCAATGCTTTCATATGAAATACTTGATCAAATGAAAACCACACATTTTTTCACTTTTAACGAACAGTACTATGCTGCCGAACTAACAGTCCAAAGCTACAGAGCTGGAATGACCAAGACGCAGACATCCGTGATCCGTGAACAATCTTTGTCCTTTTTCGGCGGGGGGTGGGGGTGTTCAAATAGTGGATAGTCCCAGGGCAAAAACTATGCCCGTTTACTTATCGGCTTCCTGGGAGTACCCGATGAGTCGGAAAATCTCAATTCACTACACTGGCGGGAGAAAGAACTATCTGACGTGAAGGCAATTTTTCCTCCAAGGCAGAGAAGATATCACATCTTCGCTGCTAATTTGGAATAAAATTAATGTAGATTTAATGAAAGTGAAGAGGAAGATGCTTTTCCTTGAGGAACGGCTCTTTTTAAGGTTGAATTTTGAGTTATTTAGTGAATTCTGGTACTATAAGTTGGAATAGGGCTAAATTGTAATTCCAGACCAGTTCATACTACTACTCCTACTACTACTACTACTACTACTACTACTACTACTAACTGAGCCTCTGACTTAAGTGCGCACACTGCTCATTCAAAACAGCGCGTCAGAGTAGGTATCGAATAGCTGGCATACTATGAACCAGTGTGTTACGTACCAGCAGTATCAGAAAATGTATGGACCAGAGGATTGGCATGCTAAAGAAGAAAGTTATCTAACTCCTCAGCTATTTCCCGCCAATATTCAGTTAGGCTGTTATACTCGGTACGCAGCAGTAATCCCATCTATCGGAGTTGAATGTCAGCATAAGAGACAAAGAACATTACAGCAAACAACGGTCAGTGTAATGTTATTGTTGATCTATGTTACGCGCTTTCGATATTGTAGGCCGTCACATTATTGTCTTCTGGTTCTGAAATACCACTCTTAGTCGGTACGGTAAAACTGAATAAAACATAAATGATCGGAAATTATATTCTCTATAACTTCTGTTATGTAGTACTTTTCCATAGGACCAAGAACATAGGTATTTAAAAATTAAATTTTAGGTGCCTTCCCCTAAACTACCATTTCACCCAGGGTGAATAACATTTATATCTTAAACTGTAGTTTCTTATTCCCCGACTCTATATACCGATTTTCATTAAATTCTGTTCACCCATTTTGTCGGGGTTCGGCGTTGATGACTTAGCAACAAAAATCCAAATTTATGAATATCTCTGTTATCATAGCCGGTACGGTAAAAGTGCATAAGACGTAAATGATCAGAAATTTAATTCTACATAACTTTAGTTATGTAGTATTTATCGATATGACCACTAATAATATAAATATTTGAAAATTGAATTTTAGGCCTTCCCCTAAACTACCATTTCACTCAGCGAAAATAAAATAATTTATAGCCTAGATTGTAGCGGCTCACCCCCCGACTCTACATACCGATTTTTATTAAATTCTCTTCAGCCGTTTCCTCGTGATGCGTGTACATACATACAGACAGACAGACAGACAGACAGACAGACAGAAATTACGGAAAAGTAAAAACTGCATTTTCTTGTTACTGGGGACATGATCGATTCAGAAATACCATTATTTTCAAATTCTGAGCAATGTACAGACAAAACTCTTATTTTATATATAGAGATAAGAGTTTTGTCTGTACATTGCTCAGAATTTGAAAATAAAGGTATTTCTGTATCGGTCATGTCCACAGTAACAAGGAAATGCATTTTTCACTTTTCCGTAATGTCTGTCTGTCTGTCTGTCTGTCTGTCTGTCTGTCTGTCTGTCTGTCTGTCTGTCTGTCTGTACACGCATCACGAGAAAACGGCTGAAGAGAATTTAATGAAAATCAGAATGTAAAGTCGGGTGATGAACCACTACAATCTAGGCTATAAATTATTTTATTCACGCTGAGTGAAATGGTAGTTTAGGGGAAGGCCTGACAATTAATTCTCAAATATTTATGTTATTAATCGTCGTGTCTTAATGAAAATCTGTATGCAAAGTCGGGGTAATAAGTCGATATAATCTCGGCCATAAATAATTGTATTCACGCTGAGTGAAATGGCAATTTAGGGGAATGCCTAAAATTTAATTTTCACCGGGCGAGTTGGCCGTGCGTGTAGAGGCGCGCGGCTGTGAGCTTGCATCCGGGAGATAGTAGGTTCGAATCCCACTATCGGCAGCCCTGAAGATGGTTTTCCGTGGTTTCCCATTTTCACACCAGGCAAATGCTGGGGCTGTACCTTAATTAAGGCCACGGCCGCTTCCTTCCAACTCCTAGGCTTTTCCTATCCCATCGTCGCCATAAGACCTATCTGTGTCGGTGCGACGTAAAGCCCGTAGCAAAAAAAAAAAAAAAAAAAAAAAAAATTTAATTTTCAAATATTTATGTTATTATTGGTCGTATCTTAATGGAAATCGGTAGACAAAGATGGGAAATAAGTCGCCGCAATATAGGCTATACATAATTGTATTCACGCTGAGAAAAATGGTAGTTGAGGGGAAGGCCTAAAATTTAATTCTACCGAGCTCGATAGCTGCAGTCGCTTAATTGTTGCTAGTATCCAGTAATCGGGAGATAGTGGGTTCGAATCCCACTGTCGGCAGCCATGAAGATGGTTTTCCGTGGTTTCCCATTTTTACACCAGGCAAATGCTGGGGCTGTACCTTAATTAAGGCCACGGCCGCTTCCTTCCCAATCCTAGGCCTTTCCTACCCCATCGTCGCCATAAGACCTATCTGTGTCGGTGCGACGTAAAGCAAATAGCCATACATACAAAATTTAATTCTCAAATATTTATTATATTAGTGGTCGTATCTTCACAAAAATTGGTATGCAAAGTCTGGGAATAAGTCGCTATAATCTAGGCCATCAATAATTTTATTCACAACAAGTGAAATGGTAGCTTAGGGGAAGGCCTAAAAGGTAATCTATATATATATACAGTATATATAATAAGAGTTTTGTCTGTACATTTCTCAGAATTTGAAAATAATGATATATTGGTCATGACCACAGCAACAAGGAAATGCATTTTCTTACTTTTCCGTAATGTCTGTCTGTCTGTCTGTCTGTCTGTCTGTCTGTCTGTCTGTACACGCATGACGAGAAAACGGCTGAAGATAATTTAATGAAAATCGGTATGTAAAGTCGGGAGATGAACAATCTAGGCTATAAATTATTTTCTTCACGCTGAGTGAAATGGTAGTTTAGGGGAAGGCCTGAAATGAAATTCTCAAATAACTTATGTTATTTGTGGTCTTATCGATAAATACTACATAACTAACATAACTTTAGTTATGCCGTAAGTTAGTAGTAGTTATGTAAGAAGTTTTTAAATTTTCGATCACTTATGTCTTATACATTGTTACCGTACTGCATATAATCACAGAAATATTCATGAATTTGGATTTTTGTTACTAAGTCCATATCAGCGCCGAGTCACGAGAAAATGGGTAAACAGAATTTAGTGAAAATAGGTATGTAAAGTCCGAGAATAAGGAACTAGAGTCCACGATATAATCCATTTTGTAAGACGCCCTAATATCACAGAGTCCCA
The DNA here is from genome assembly GCF_040414725.1 of Anabrus simplex. Lineage (NCBI taxonomy): Eukaryota > Metazoa > Arthropoda > Insecta > Orthoptera > Tettigoniidae > Anabrus > Anabrus simplex. The sequence continues at coordinate 385,858,442 of NC_090266.1, read as the reverse complement.
AGAAAACTAATGTGAAGGCATGCAATATAGAAAGCTCATAAACTTTATCAACAATAACATTACATTGACCATTGTTTATTGTGATGTGCTTTTTGTCTTCTGTTTCCACTCATCCCCGATAGATAGGATTACTGCAACGTACCGAGTTTTTTAAAATTTGCTTTACGTCGCACCGACACAGGTAGGTCTTATGGCGACGATGGGATAGGAAAGGAATAGGGGTGTGAAGGAAGCGGCCTTGGCTTTAAGGTACAGTCTGGTGTGACTGGTGTGAAATTGGGAAACCACGAAACACCATCTTCAGGGATGCCGACAGTGGGGTTCGAATCCACTATCTCCCGGATGCAAGCTCACAGCTGCGCGCCTCTAACCACACGGCGAACTCGGCTTGTCGTACCGAGTGTAACAGCCTGCCTGTATATTGGCGGGAAGTATCTGTGGAGTTAGATAACTTTCTTCTTCAACATGCCATTCCTCTGGTTCCTACATTTTCTTATATTACTGGTACGTAACACACTGGTTCATCATAGCATTCGAGCTATTCAATCCCTACTCTGAGGCTCTGATTGGAATGAGTAGTGTGCATATTTAACGGAATAATGACAGAGGAGGGTTCACGGCAGTCTGCGACCTGGTTAATCCAGCTCCGGAACTTTGGACTGTCAGATCGGCTCCGTAGTACTGTTCGTTGAAAGTGTGCGGTTTTTTATTTCATCGAGTATTTTATATGATAACATTGCTTTCAATCGCTACATTCCTACTGACGTTTTTGTAATGTCCTATGTTGAATTCAGTTAGGAAAACCACCAAGTCAGTCTTTCTGAGGATCCCGTAGCGAAGCACGGGTAAATCAGCTAGTAATCACTTATCAATAAACGTAATCCAGGAAACAGTTTAAAAACTGGTCCATGGTTCAAGCAAGACCTTATAAAAATTCATGTATTTGTATTGATTAGAATTACGCGCTAAATAATAATAATAATAATAATAATAATAATAATAATAATAATAATAATAATATGATCTCAGCTGCTGTATTGCAGACATTTTCATTTGATGCCATTTGACGTTTTACCCTATCTGATTGCTTGAAACAAATCTCTTCTGGGCGATCTGTGGCTGAGTTATAATTTATATCAGAGAAAATACTACTGGAAACTACGAGTACATGCTTTTTTATTTGCTTTACGTCGCACCGACACAGACAGATCTTATGGCGGGGATAGGATAGGAAACGGCTAGGAGTGGGAAGGAAGCAGCCGTGACGCTAATTAAGGTGCAACCCCAGCATTTACCTGGTATGAAAATGAGAAAACGCGGAAAACCATCTTCAGGGCTGCCGACATTGTGGTTCGAACCCACTATCTCCCGCATGAAAGCTCACAGCCGCGCGCCCTTAACCGCACGGCCAACACACCTGGCGAAACTAGATGTGTCGGCAAGATTCCGTGCACTCGAAAGTAGAAGTCTTGGTCATATTATATGAATAGTGGTAGGATTCTAAAGAGAAACCATGTAACATTTACTATGCATGTAGCTGAAAACGCTGGATTTCGATCTATCATATTCTATGCAAGTTACGGTATAACAATCCGACTCCGTGGCGAGCTGGTTAACATGCCCCGGGTTCGATTTCCGGCCGGGTTGGGTCTTTTATTGGTTAATTCCTCTGGCTTGATAAATGTGTGTGTGTGTGTGTGTTTGTGGCTCCTTAACATTATATTTCATACAACGTAGGACTACCCGTCCTGACGGACGCACAGGAGGCCCTGGGACATGCAAGATTTACACCAGGCCCCTCCCGAGGCCATACGCCAATTACAGTATATTACAAGGGACAAAATATTCGGTAACTCATTCTCTGTAAATCCTGGGGCTGGTTAGGTATAATTGTTGGATAGGTTGTCAACTCTATGAATAAAGATCGTATCCCGGTACAGTTAGTTGTTAATGAGGATTTACAAGCTAGTGACGAATGTCACTAGACTTACTGACGAATTACATATACATTTTCAGGACAAGATTCCGGCACTCCGGCGTTTCCTATGACCGACAGTAATTGAAGTGACCTAAAACTTACAACATTACTATTTTCACAGAACTAGGAGAAGATTACTGTTCATAGTATGGTCCAAAGTCACAAGATATGCTTTTGTTAATAAGAAATTGAAATTTCCTCTGGTTCAGTGAGTGTTTCTCTAACATTCCTCGGCTTGGCCTTGTGTTCGAGAAGTGGCAGAGAATTTATGTGCTTATTTCGAGCGTACTGTACATTTGTCTGAGTTATTGTTATGGGTATCTACAGGCAAGAGCCATACAGCTCGTGATGTAGAAATGTATATGTCCAAAGGAACTCTAGCTTGAGTTACATTAACTGACGCCGTTATGAAGGACTTTAGAACTACTGTTATACCAAACCATTTTCGTGTACTGTGATGAATGGATAATGACATGCTGTTTCCTCGAGTTCTTCGTGTGTATATGACTGTAATTTTGTCTATATTAACCTCAAGACTTATATTCTTACGTAGTATTCGAATTGCAACGACGTAACTTTTTACTTTGGAAGCCTCACATCCATTGTTTAATGGTTCGATCCTGGCTCAGTTCAGTGGTATTTAAAGGTGCTCAAATACGTCCGTTGTCTCTGACCTGAATCTACAACGTTTCACGAAGTGCAATCATTTAGTAAAATTTTAAAGAACAACGGGCCATGTACTTCATACGCTTCTGGCCACTAAAATGTAGAATTGTCACCATGAACATATCAGAAGATGGGACACTTGAAACACAGACATGTAAAAAAATCCTGCGGGATAAAATTCCGGCCCATCGGCGTCTCCGAAAACCATAAAACTATAGTTAGTGGAACATATAATTAATACTATTATTTTTCCCATTGTTTAAAATATTAAATTGTGACAGACATGGCTCACTACAGATATTTTGAACTTATTCTAGAATTTCGACATGACTTCTTAAGATATGGTTATAGCTAATTATCAATCTTAAGTGCATGCATCTGGCTATTTTATTTTGAATGTTCTGTTAAGAACTATGCAAGTAAGAAAGGTACCGAAAGGAGTAAAGTGTAGTGGGAAGGAAGCGGCCGTGGCCTTAATTAAGGTACAGCCCCAGGATTTGCTTGGTGTGAAAATAGGAAACTATGGAAAACCATCTTCAGAGCTGCCGACAGTGGGGCTCGAACTACTACCTCCCGGATGCAAGCTCACAGCTGCGCGCCCCTAAACGCACGGCCAACTCTCCCGGTGATGGCAGTTATTAGAACTCCTAAATTATCGTACAATTCATCACCGTTTACTTCAACACTATGGTCATTTACTATATCGATAAGGTTATCAAAGGTCATTTCATATTTTGAGCTCAAGACAAGGAATTTCTTAAAATGTCCCGAAGGGTAGAATGAAGTCCAGTTGATACTCCATTTCGTGGAGGAGATGTCTGGTGACACAGGCAACATCAAGTAATAATCAGTAATGTCATCCGGTTGAGTTTTCCCTGCCATTTGGTAAAGTAAAAGGAAACCAAAAAATTGTCAGACATGCAGCTTAAATGACGTCATGTTAAAATGCCTCCTTTCGGTAGCAGATGTCGCATGGTTATTATTAGCAAGTAATTGTCTTACTGTGCGATTAAGGAATAGTAGACCAATTCCATTTCCAACATTGAATATAAGACAGAATTTGTTCTTTAAGATCCCCATCATCTCGACTTCCCTTTCAGACCCTTTTAATGCACGGGGTGTGATAGACGAGTGACATCGTCACAAGTTTCTCGCCAAAGTTGTCGTGAGTTGAATCATGGTCAATGCTTCTGCAATGTTTGAAATCGGAAATCATGTCCCTGTGCTTCGGTTTTCCTGAAAAACTGGCGATGGTTACGACAGCAACATTCGTGTAAAATTAACACTCATTCTCCAAAGTACTCACGGTGACGATAATCTGTATAATCTAAAGTGTCAATGAGTATAATGATGAGTAGGATACCTGCCAACAACACAGGACTCTACACGGTAGAATGGAATTCTGCGCATCGGACGAGTTGACTGCAAGGTATGGATCGTGCAGCTGTAAGCTTACATTCAGAAGATGCTGGTTTCAAACCAGCCCTGAATATGATTTTTTTGGATTCCCATTTTCTCTCTAGACAAATGTCGTAACTTAATTAAAGTCATAGCCACCACATTCCCAATCCTATCCCTTTCCTACTCAACATCACCGAAAAGTAGTCTGAGATAGTGCGACGAGCTCACTTAATAAAATACAGTTTCTTTCTATCTTAATCCTTTTACCCTCCAGGATTGGTTTTTCCCTCGGACTCAGCGAGGGATCTCACCTCTACCGCCTCAATGGCAGTGTCCTGGAGTGTCAGACATCGGATCGGGGGTGAAACTGGGGAGGAGAACCAGTACCTCGTCCAGGAGGCCTCACCTGCTATGCTGAACAGGGGCCATGTGGGGGGATGGGAAAACCATGGAAAACCACTTCGAGGATGGCTGAGGTTGGAATCGAACACACCTCTACTCAGTTGACATCCCGAGGCTGAGTGCTCGTACCGCTTTTCAAATTTTGTGGCAGAGCCGGGAACCGAACTCGGGCCTCCGCTAACGCTAACCACTACACCACAGAGGCGGGCATTAAGTATAGGTACGTTGAAATGAAATGTATGGCTTTTAGTGCCGGGATATCCCAGAACGGATTCGGCTCGCCAGGTGCAAGTCTTTCCATTTGACTACCGTAGGAGACCTGCGCGTCGTGATGAGGATGAAATGATGATGAAGACAACACATACACCCAGCCCCCGTGCCACTGGAATTAACCAATTAATGTTAAAATCACCGACCCGGCCGGGAATCGAACCCGGGACCCTCTGAACCGAAGTCCAGTACGCTGACCGTTCAGCCAACGAGTCGGACAAAGGTACGTTATAAATACACCTATCATTTATGTGATCAAACTGTGTATAAAATTCCATCCTTGTATCTGTGCGATTTCGTCAACTAGCGTTCTGTGTCTTAGATTTATTTACCTACAATTCTTAACTGGGGCTAATAACTTAACACGCGTATGTGATGTGGTTTATCATAATGGAATATATGTACAATTTTTCGCGATTACTACTCTAAACTATTAACATTCAAAGACTGATAATTATTGCCTTGTGATCATGTATTGCATGGCGCAAGTATACTTGCACGACCGTAGATCAGTAATATCTTCGAGGTTGAGCCAGAGGTACTCTTGAAGCCTGTGGTAACTGGATGAGGAGAGCTCATGGAAAATAAACGGTGGTTGGTACGCGTGGGAGGTACTGGTCATCCTCCCCAGTTGTATCCCCCGACCCAGAGTCTGAAGCTCCAGGACACTGCCTTTCAGGCGGTAGAGGTGGGATCCCTCGTTGAGTCCGAGGGAAAAACCGACCCTGGAGGGTAAACAGATAAAGAATAAGAAGAAGAAGATACGCGTGGATGTTGACGGGGTTGAAGGAGCGCTATTGGTTGTAGGACTGTGTTGTCGTCTTTTATGTAAAAAAAAAAAAGGCAAGCTTCTTTCTCTTGGATCTGTTTATACTCAAATCCTCTTGCCTTTCCTTGATCGACCCAATTTTTCCTTAGTTTTCCTGCCTCAAGTCCATTTTTCAGCCACTCCTTGGCTGCTTTCTGGTGGTGCATACTCTTCACTTAGTCAAAATATCTTAGTCTGGTTTTGTCTAACATCGAATCACTTCACTTCAGTGTTATCCCTCCTGATTTTCCAGACTTGGCAAATTTATTTGTAATACACAGGGCAAGGAATGTGCCGGAGGCGGCCGTGGTCCGTTTGTTAGATACCATTTGCCTGGAGTGAAGACGGAAATCTCATAATTGTAAGGTGGATTATATCAAAGTTCTATTCTCACATGCATTACTGAAGCCTGAGTGCATCTCGTTCCCTTTCGTGGTATAGCAGCGAGTCTAACGCGGCCCATTTGGTATACTAACCCATAGATCACGGTGACGGACCAAGATGGCTTGAAGTACTGTACATACAGTATATGAGTAGGCTAGAATCGAAGTCACATGATCCAAAAATGAGATTTTGGAAGAAACACGAAAATTTACTCAGGCAAATTTCGTACTAAAACCGGGGGTAGAAATACCCTACCCTTGTGTTCTATGCTTCAAAAATTCAATATTGTGGTTGTAAAGTGTAATTTATTGTACGTGTTATTTATGTAAATATTTTTGAACATGATTGTTGAGACATTTTTGCGTAGAATAATAATAATAATAATAATAATAATAATAATAATAATAATAATAATAATAATAATAATAATAATTTTGAGCCACATAATATACTATAAGTAAAATGACTGAATGATGTTTTACCTGCTTGTTTTTCATTTTTCAGTTTGTCGACTCCAGATGACACGGGCAAAACAAAAGCCAATACTGATTTCAAAAAGTTTCCACTTAATTTTATCTATCAAAATAATTATATTTTTCAGACATGAACCTCAAGCAGCAACACAGAACCTAAATAGATGTTCGAAGTCTAGACATTCATAACCTCTTGTGATTGCATGGTACGTAAGACTGATAGCTCGCAAGATCCAAGGGAACATGTCAGTTAGGTACCAGAACCAATTTGCTGTAGGTTAAACTGTGTTCCGATGCAGATCAAAACCATACGGATACAGCCCATACATTTCATAATGCACTGGTATCTACATTTCGGATTTTTTGGAACATTTGACTATTTCTTCAATCCTACTCATCTCACGTACCAGCCCCAAGTGGCTAAAAGTCTCGGAATGTAACTTAGTGCGACAGTAATTTCTTTTTTTATTTTTTTTGCTAGTTGTTTTACGTCGCACCGACACAGATAGGTCTTATGGCGACGATGGGACAGGAAAGGGCTAGGAGTGTGAAGGAACCGGCCGTGGCCTTAATTAAGGTACAGCCCCAGCATTTGCCTGGTGTGAAAATGGGAAACCACGGAAAACCATTTTCAGGACTGCCGACAGTGGGGTTCGAACCTACTATCTCCCGAATACTGGATACTGGCCGCACTTAAGCGACTGCAGCTATCGAGCTCGGTCAGTAATTTCTTTAAAGCCTTTATCCTCGTAAATGGATGTCAGCACCTGTTAGCTATGAAGTTATTTGTATTCTATCCTTTTAACTCCTAAAGATACTCAGAAGCAGTAGAGAGACAAGATCTGCCTCTGTGGTGTAGTGGTTAGTGTGATTAGCTGCCACTCCGGGAGGCCCGGGTTCGATTCCAGGCTCTGCCATGAAATTTGAAAAGTGGGACGAGGGCAGGAACGGGCTCCACTCAGCCTCGGGAGGTCAAATGAGTAGAGGTGGGTTCGATCCCCACCTCAGCCATCCTGAAAGTGGTTTTCCGTGGTTTCCCACTTCTCCCCCAGGCAAATGCCGGGATGGCACCTAATTTAAGACTACGGCAGCTTCTTTCCCTCTTCCTTGTCTATCCCTTCCAATCACCCCATCCCCCACAAGACCCATGTTCAGCATAGCAGGTGAGGCCGCCTGGGCGAGGTACTGGTCATTCCCCCAGTTGTATCCCCGACCTAATGTCTCACGCTCCAGAACACTGCCCCTGAGGCAGTAGAGGCGGGATCCCTCGATGAGTCCGAGGGAAAAATCCAACCCTGGAGGGTAAACAGATTAAGAAGCAGAAGAAGAGAGACAAGATAAGCTGAAATTGTTAGAAGATATTGTTCAAATGAAAGCCACTCACAACATTGACTGATGATCCTATAGAGTGCAAGTGTCGACAGAAGGTGGGAAAAGTGAAACCCAAAAGTAGCGTACCTCAGCGCAGCCCCCTACCAGCCAAGCCTTCTGTCCATGAACAAAATTTATGTTTAAACATACAAAAGATCATTCGATTGTTTGACACGCTGTCTCCTTACTCGTGAAGGTTTCAACAAAAATCAAGTTGGTGCAGGTGCGTTCTCACTGAACAAGGAAACCATAACTCACGAACAGAAACAGGCTAGACTTTTGATTTCCATGAATGTCTGTCTAGTTGCGATAGTTTATTGAAGGGAACACGATTTCATCATACTCATTTTCATCACAAGAGCTTCTGTCGTAAAACGGGAATACACAAACAGAAATATGTTGTTATTGTTAGCGGTTTAACGTCGCTCTAACACCTACATCCACAAACGCACAAGCTTTTGTTGCTGGAAGTGTCCGGCTCCATGGCTACGTGGTTAGTGTGCTGCCCTTTGGTCACAGGGGTCCCGGGTTCGATTCCCGGCAAGGTCGGGAGTTTTAACCATAATTGGTTAATTCCCCTGACACGGGGACTTTCTTCATCATCATGCCATCTTCATCACGACGAGCAGGTCACCTACGGGCCTCAAATCGAAAGACCTGCACCAGGCCTCTCCGGAGGCCACGCGCCATTTTTATTATGTTGATAGAAGTATGGGAAGGAAGTGGCCGTGGCGTTAATTAAGGCACAGCCCAGATATGTCCCTAGTGTGAAAATGGGAAATCATGAAAGACTTTTCAGGGCTACGGACGATGGTAATTGAATCCATCATCTCCCGAATGCAGACTTACCACTACACGATCCGTAATCGGTAACCAATCCACTCGGTACTAACGCAATCAAATGTCCTCAATTAGTTCATTCGATGATAATAATCATGATGACAGGTCACTGTCTTGACGCCAATCATCGAGATCATCTCCTAGTGCATTTCATATAATTCGTTTTGTTACCATTTTAACGCCACATTAGCCGCTGAAACTTTTTGTCTACGATGATAAAGTAGAGCCAGGATTGTGAGAGTAGGGGTCGTGATCTTAATTTACAACCTCGATATTTCGCCCTGGTATCAAAATGGGAAATTACGGAAAACTTTCCTTAGGATTACCAATGGTGGACCTAGAACCGACCATCTAGCGAATGCCAGATGACCCGTAGTCAGCCCGCTTGATCATTTGATAGCCATTGTAGGGTTAAGACAGAATCGAATCCATTTCGTTTCTCAATTCAGAGGAAAAACGTTGTATTGTCCGGCATGATAGTTAGTTACTTTGTTGATGATTAATATTCCAGGCAATGTGAGTGCAATTTGGTAACTGAAAATTCGCGTCCCTCTACATAGGATACCACGCAAAGCTATGGTATAAATATTAAAAGTAACATAAAACCTCAAACTTGCTTTGTTTAAAGAACTGCATCAATGAGTGACTTGATTTCAGCATTCGATATTCTACTAATCTCACAAGATTGGTTCGATAGTTAGTAATGTAAGTAAAGCAACGAGAGGTGCATTAATAAAAATAAAAAATAATAATAATAATATAATATAATATAATATAATATAATATAATATAATATAATATAATATAATATAATATAATATAATAATAATAATAATAACAACAACAATCTAACCCAATGGCGCTACATACTTGATGTATTTTGGGCTGTCAAGTGATCACTGCTAAGCCCAGTGGCCTGCAGATTACGAGGTTATGCGCTGTCAGCGTTGCGAATCCTCTTGGCGGTTATTCTTGGCGTTCTAGACCGGGGCCGCTACTATCTCACGTCAGTTGTTCTCACGTAGGCTGAGTGACCTCGAAACAGCCCTCAGATCCAACTAACGCTTCCTGACCTTGCTGGGACTCGGACCAGAGACCTACGAGTAAGGGGCAGGCGTGCTACTCCTGGATTGCGGGAATAATAATAATAATAATAATAATAATAATAATAATAATAATAATAATAATAATAATAATAATAATAATAATAAACAATTAGCAACATGCGTTTAACTCCCCTTCCAACGCCAGAATGTCAGAATATCATCCTGAAAAGTAGTTGTTTAAAATCCCTGTATGTAGGCCTATACTAGTAATCTCTCACAATTAAGCACTCGTAAATGTGAACCAACTGCGCTGGAATGCGGTAGAGCAACCTTGAGCATAGAAAATGAAAGCCTAACTAGGTACGGTACACTACTCAGCCCGTCAAGAATATCCTGAATTATCGAAGATAAATAATTATTTCGCTTATAACTGGAAGGTTCGGCGTGTTATATTTATAACAATCGATGTGACCTATCCTTGGTCCTCCCCAAATGCTTCTGAAGCCAATGATTTACAGTTATTTTCCTACAGTTAGGGTGTATTATTTTTACGTTGATACTGAACACTTTGGTCCATATTGAGGGATACCTACCTTTCTTACCTATCAGCAAAGTTCATGAGATCTGTATCTTGGGTCGTATCGGGTTCTTCGTCACTTGCTGAGCTAAAGGTAGGGTTCAGTAATTCTAATCTATCTACTGGAATGAAAGGTCTGTTTAAAAGATTCCTATTTATTCAGGAAAATTCTGAAGCAATCTGATATGTCAACGGTATCATAGAAGTCAATTGTGTCCACTGGACACCACCATCATATTTACATAAAGGTCAGAACAAAGGTGTGAGACTTTAACGTAACTGCCTGACGGGCATTCATACTAGAAACCATTATCTCAATTATTAATCATTTAAGAAAGGAAAGTCTGGAAATCCTTAAATTCGGCTTCCATGTGAGACCACATGTACCATCATAGTGATTCGTTATGGTCCAGCCCTCGTAACACGAACTCTGGACTCTGGGTATAATTAAGGCAGTCCAATCGGTGTGTGCCACACAGTGGTTCTGCGGCATGGACCCTTAATTGAATCGATGTGACCTGCGTCTATGTCATGGACCAACATCTAAATTTCTAAGTTACTTTAAAGTCATTGTGGATGATGACCGCAAGGAAAATTATGCTACAGTGGCATATGGCCCTAATCTAAGTCACTGAAGTTGATGACCCCCTGACCATCCAAGTTTCTAGGCTGAAGGCTAAACACAATTAAGTTACATCGGTTGATGACCAAAGTTTCCACTTTACTATCCCCAGCACATTCACTGCTCAATCAATCAAAGTTCAATAATTACAACAATAGCAATGCTCACAAACTTTGTGGCAGTAAAATCCATTTCCTTCGGATATGTCCCCTTAATCGTTACTTTACATTTAAATATTATCCAGAAAACAAACTAAAATTTCCAGAATGCGTCTCCAAGTTGTTCGCTTGATTAAAGTTATTTCAAAATGCGGTTTCACTGAATTTAATAATTAAATAAATTTAAATGATTTAACGAAATGTTAAAGAACAGTCAATTTTATCTCCGCGGATTCTGGTTTCTTCACAAATTCCTACGCAGCTGTGATGTGAATTCAATCTTGTGATATTTATCTGGCTGGAAAAGAATTGTTACATAATTCATGTCCAGTTATATATCTTGTCTCATGATCTCACACTTTAAAATCTAATCTAGTCCTAACCGTTATTAACACTTGGATATCCTAATAATCTACGTACAAACCAAACAACTCGCCATATAATTACGATGTCATATCTCGTCATACCATTTATGAATTTTGCACACCCCTCACAGACAAACCAATCATCACAACCATCGCTCTATATTTTGGACAACCCTGAATTTGGTTACTCTGTTCCTTAGACTCGAAGTTCGTGGTTTCAAATGTTCATTACGTCCCCAATTAAACAAATTTTACAGTATTCCACAATACTCAGATTATTACCGGCTATGAATTTCAACTAAATCCAGCATTTTAACGTTCTCCCCGGCCGAGAATACAATCTCAATTCCACGCCTGTCCCGTTATAATATGGTGTAACCCTCTCAGCTGAGGCCTCTCGTCCCCAAGTTCGCTTGGCAGTAACATGAAACACCTGGTTTGTTCCAGTTGACTGGCTTCTCAAAATGCTCACCTTTAAACTCTTACGACATAATTAAACAAATACGATATTCTAAACAACAAAATGCACAGATTATGCTTCAAGATGCCCACACTAATTATACGCGTCGCCAATTAATACCGCTATGGATTTCTATGTATTTCTTTCCATTCCCAACATTATAAAATATTCCTCGGGCTTCCATGTCCCGGCTTCAATGACAGGACTCTAACCTGATTCGCACATCTCATCTCACTCATATAAAACATTCCTCGGGCTTCCATGTCCCGGCTTCAATGACAGGTCCAACCTGATTCACAAATCTCATATCAATAAAACTAACCTCTGTTTCCCAGCTCCACAATTATCATCGACAAAGAACTGGAATAAAATCCTTACTAGAACTCTCGACGTCTAATATCGCACAATGCATTAATCATGAATAACTTCGCATAAATGATATCGTATTTAATAACTTGATTTTTACGAAAAAAATGACTGAAACATTCTACTAGATCTTTTTATTGTCAGTCAGACACAGTTTAAAATGGGCCTAGAAAAACGTTTCTCTCCGTGACCAAATTCATCACCCTAGATTCTCACCCGACAGCGCGCTTCCACTCGATTGAAAATGAGTAACCATGGATTCCTACATTATTAACGTCAAATTGCAGACAGGAAAAATTTACGTCGAATGAACATCTTAATTTGACATCACAAAATATAGGCAGTACACTCACACGGATGACGATCCACATTGGACGTGATATCACTTCGAAACCCTATTCAACAACTTTTTACAACATTATACGGCACTCGCCAGACTTCAAAAATTTATCCAAGTGGAAAATAAAACAAATTACTCTTTTAGTCGTATTCTCACATTTACAAAACTTAGTAGGGGTGACCACTGCGTCGTATATCCCCATTCAAATACACTTTTAGAGATCATGAAACAAGATATAATAGGTAGTAAGATGGAAAGTCACATTACCTTATGTAGTCACACCATTGTTCGTCATAGGGCTCACCTGCGACCCTGGCATTTTATTTAGCCATTTTTACATTCATGGCTTTACAGATCATTATTATATTTCTTCAGGTTTCCTGGAATAAAGCATAAAAAAGAAAATACCCTTCACTTGTTTGCTGAGCGCACACGATGGACTATAATTATTTCCGCACACGAATTACTTAATCACATTAGAATTTATTCAGTACTTTGACCGTCCTATCTGGTACAATTATTTCACTCAAGAAAACTATCTCCTCATGGAGTCAAGACCTAGCCACAATGGCTAAAATCTGCAGTTGAACTCAGTCTACTTTTGTTGTTTGATTTCGCAGAGCAGCTCAACAATTTTTCGTCCGCTCTGTATCACAAATGCCGGAGAAGGAGACTTCGTCATGGCGTCCCTTCATATTTATAGCAGTTACCCCCTCTCTTCGGATCTCTCCCTTTGCCGCCAAGAAAATTTCTATAAATTTTCTGACTTAACTAAACTGTAATTTCAAGAGTTTTGAAAGTGACTACATGCTTGCTACATTTCTGGCGGTAGTGTTCATGGACATTTAAAATTTATACGGGTTCGATTTGTGAGATGATTGACCTCCTTTGATAGGCACTATATTTTTTTGACTTGGCTTGGGTCACGCCATGTACACGCGCTTTGAAATAGTTCACAAAATGACTTGAGATTCTTCCGCCGTCGACACGTGTGGCTGACGTCACGTATTCCAGAGCGTGGGACCGAAGGTAATCACCCCCTCGTCACGTGTCAAATCCATGCTATCAAGAATCCAACTTTTAATTTAATTGTTAATTTATGCATAATGTTCTTAGGGCACAAAGGTCATGGGTTCAATACGAATACAATGAAGAGACCTTACTTGCCGGTAAAGCATCTTGCAGTAACTTTTAACTCGCACGTGTTTTACGAGAAGGTGAACCATTGCCAGCGTTCATATAGTCGTCTCATGAAAGTTAGAACTGGTACATTTCGGAGTGCAATTGATTACATTCATATTTTCCTTTAGGTTTGTGAGGCTATTAGGATCATGTCGGGTACTTTGAGTAGTGGCATATACGAATAATATATTAAAAACCTCGGTCCTTGATGGTGAAGAATTACATATTTAGTTTCATGAATAATGTGTTAAGGTAAGGAAATCTCCATTATTGCTACTTGCATTGAGAAACTGCTTGTCTGGGCAATGTTTAGTGATTTTTGTAAGTAACTACTGATGTTGGTAGCAGTGATCGGTCTTATGACATTAAAATCTGTTTCCACATGCGCTAGTGCCCCTATGTTTGAAAGCTGTTAACTCTAAACCGGTGAGTTTGAAATACAAGTACTTTAGGAATGTATCGTAGGCCTACTCATTATGAAATCTATCCACATTTAATTTGATTATTTGAGGTAGAGTGCCATGGTGATAAAACGGATAAGACAGTGACCTCCTAGCTAGAAAAAACCGACATTCGATTCCAGATAGTATCATAATTTCTACCTTGTCCCACTGCCTTTGAGGTGGCTTCTGGTCGACTCAGCTAGCTATAAGAATGAGTTCTGTAGAAATTTCCTGCACCAGAGTATTTACTTAGCTGTGGCAGCTGGTGCACGCCCTATTACCCTCAGTTCCATTACTGATGGTAAAAACAGATGAGGGACCTTAATATCCACGTATCCCAAGGGCCATTACACCAGAGAAGGTACTGCATCATTACCATGTTTGACAGGGGAGTACTAGTGGTAGCCGGTGAAAACGTATGAAATCACAGTAATATTATCCCTGATGTACGAGAGGAATGAGTTATAATATGTCTCGATTGACTGTGGGTTGTAAACTCTCCCCCTGTCATTTCTCGTTGGTTTATCGTTCTGTGAGACGACTTTCCGTCTTCTGTGGTCTTACGAACAGAAGATTATTCCGAACACGAAATTTGTCACCAGCTCTGGTTGAACGTCTGATATCTATCACTACCTCGAGGGAGCAGTCGACGATTATTAGAAAGACTGCTGAATAACTGAATTTAATATATATATATTAAAGTGTGGCTAAATGTTGCTACGAACTTCCTTTCCATATCCAAGTACAAGATGTTCAAGCAAGTTGCTGTTATGTCGCACCGACACAGATAGGTTTTATGGCGACGATGGGACAGGAAATGGCTAGAAGTGGGAAGGAAACGGCCGTGGCCTTATTTAACGTACAATCCCAGCATTTGCCTGGTGTGAAAATGGGAACACACAGAAAATCATCTTCAGGGCTGCCGACAGTGGGGCTCGAACCCACTATCTCCCGAATACTGGATACTGGCCGCACTTAGGCGAGTGCAGCTATCGAGCTCGGTGTAGAAGATGTTCAGAGAAGACAAAACTACCGGGCAAGTTGGCACCGCAGTACGTGTCCTGTAGCTATGAGCTTCAAGAGTTCGAATTCTACCGTCGGTTCGGCAGCCATGAAGACGATATTCCGTTATTTTCCAATTAAAACAAAGAATCTGAACCACAAAGACGTTGAATTTTAATTTCAATAGTCCCACAATTATTGGCAGGGAATCGAACCACGGCCGCCTTGATGAAAAGTTAACTGTGATGTCACTCGGCTATCCCGCCCCTCCCGTGATTTCCCATTTTTACACCTGACAAATAGTGGGGTTGTATTCTAGGATTGCCACTGTCCATACATATCAAGTTCTGGTTCTTTCATATCCCCTTGTCGTTGAAAAAGCTATGTAAATACTATGGTGGTCCGCCTCTGTTGTGTAGTGGTTAGTGTGATTAGCTGCTCTGCCACGAAATTTGGAAAGTGGTACGAGGGCTCGAACTGGCCCACTCAGCCTCGGGAAGTCAACTGAGTAGAGGTGGCTTCGATTCCCATCTCAGCCATCCTGGAGGTGGTTTTCCGTGGTTTTCCAATTCTCCACCAGGCAAATGCCGGGGTGGTACCTAACTTAAGGCCACGACCGCTTCTTTCCCTCTTCCTTGTCTATCCCTTCCAATCTTCCCCTCCCCCAGCAGGGCCCCTGCTCTTTTTTATAAGAAGGGAGTAAACGCTGTAAGAATCATTCGTTTATTTTACACGGAGAACGCCGTTGATTGATTAATTAATTGTTGTGGGGCTGAATGGCTCAGACAGTGAAGGATCGGAATCCGAGTTGTCGTGTTTGATCCTCGGTCAGTCCGAAGTGCTCAAATACTCCAGGTTCGTGCAGATGGATTCACCATGACGTTAAAAACTCCTAAGGAATAAAATTGCCGCACATTGACATTTCTGAAGATCAGAAAATAGTGGGATGTAAAACTAATTACATTCAACTAATTAATTGTTCGAAAGTACTTTACGAAACTCAGAATAGGGATTTCAGGTTTACAAGAAGAAAAATGAAAACACTCGCTACAAAGGACTTGTGAACACGCAAAAACTCAAATTCCAAACGGTGACCTTTATGATCTGGTACGCTTATCGAAATGATGGATGGATCAACATAACCATATAGAGAAAATCTTCACGGTCAGTATTCAATTTGTGCTAGGCTGATGAAAATCTAGAATAAAGTGGAAAGATTTTAGAAACGAGTGGTGACTGGAGATCCGAAATGGACTGCAGTGGAAAAGCATCTAGCTGTCAAGCTGGCGAGCCACTGAACCGAAGCGAAATACGTATAATATTAATGTTACTGGTTTTAGGTTACACTACTACTTTATGATTTTCGGAGACGTCGAGATGCCGGAATTTCCTCCCGCGGGAGTTCTTTACGTGCTGATACGAGGCTGTCTTATTGGAGCGTCTGGGGGCAATGATGATTGATTACATTTTGTTTTGTCCAGTTTTATTTTTCAAAATAATTTTGTGCCTCTTTCAGAGAAAAGTTTCAAACAGTAATATTGGGATAAATGAGATAATAATGAGAAGAAGAAGAAGAAGAAGAAGAAGAAGAAGAAGAAGAAGAAGAAGAAAATACCTTCCCGTGGCTCATACAGTCCATTTGAGGATCGGCTTGTCAAGACGATTCCTGCCCAGCCAGATGACTTTCAGATATTGGAGCGCCGCGTGGCGGCATGG
This sequence comes from Anabrus simplex, assembly GCF_040414725.1. NCBI lineage: Eukaryota > Metazoa > Arthropoda > Insecta > Orthoptera > Tettigoniidae > Anabrus > Anabrus simplex. The sequence goes on along the minus strand of NC_090266.1, from coordinate 385,841,572 downwards.
CGACATCGTCAACCATATTACTTGGCCTTGGGTCCGTGTATATGACATTCGAACCCTTAGTTCAGGATTACAATTCTTCGACGAGCCGGGAATCAAACGCCGGGCTTCTGACACGTTAACACAACACCACAGGGCTGGCGCCATAGCTGAATTGAATTTGAATTAAAGTAAATTTATTGATTACAATTTCCCACTGAGGCTAGTGAGCCGCTTTACGTAGCATCTACAATGAAAGCAATGAACATAACTATTATTACAGGAAGGAAACGAAGGGAAACATTAATGTAAAGTTCGAAATCTGAAGAACAAACGTAAATATTATAACATAAACTACATAAAAACAATATACAGTGGTTAACCTCAAGTATTACTCACATTGAAATTGATTAAGTAGACTGCAGTAAGGAGCTATGAAAAAAATGAAATGGCGTATGGCTTTTAGTGCCGGGAGTGTCCGAGGACATGTTCGGTTCGCCGGGTGCAGGTCTTTTTGATTTGACAACCGTAGGCGACCTGCACGTCGTGATGAGTATGAAATGATGGCGAAGACGACACATACACCCAAACTCCGTGCCAGCGAAATTAACCAATGATGGTTAAAATTTCCGGCTCTGCTTGGAATTGAACCCGGGACCCCTGTGACCAAAAGCCAGCAGGCTAACCATCTAGCTATGTAGTCGGATGATAAGGAGCTATGTTGACGATTAACGAGGAGTTAATCTAATAATTATGATATATATTTGGACATATCTTTTTTTTTTTACAAGTTGGTTTACGTCGCACCGACACAGATAGGTCTTGTGGCGACGATGGGATAGGAAAGGCCTAGGAGTGGGAAGTAAGTTGCCGTTGCCTTAATTAAGGTACAGCCCCAGCATTTTCCTGGTGTGAAAATGGGAAACCACGGGAAACTATCTTCACGGCTGCCGACAGTGGGGTTCGAACTCACTATCTCCAAAATACTGGATACTGGCCGCACTTAAGCGACTGCAGCCATCGAACTCGGTGATATAATATCTCTTCACAAAGTTTTACTATGTTTGACAGTTGCATCGGGTCGGTGGATGCTATATGCTGATTTGTTTCCTAGTTTGTGTATAGAACTTACTCTGACAACATTCCAGCAACTCGGAAATGCTCAATGTCAGTTAGGTAGGTTAATATTCCCGCCCATCAGCTGCGTACAGAGGAGTTACGTCTAGGCCAGCTACGTTTTGGTGTTGTCACTCTCTTTCATGCTTGAGATGCTCAGCTCCATGGCGTGGTGGTCTATGGTCCAAGGGTTCCCGGGCTCGATTCCCGGTTGGGTTGGTTAATTCGTCTAGCTCGGGGGGTGTTTTTGATATCTTCGACATTAGAAAACATGACAGGTGGGGCTCCATCCCCACAGACATGCAGGTCACCTATAGACTGCCTACTAGAAAAATTTTGCACCAGGGCTCTCCGGAGACCATGGCCCATTATTATTAGGTCCGAGATGGTAATATTTTTCTATTTAGGTGAGTAACTGTATGCGGTACATTATACGTCCTTCATTTTACCTGAAATTGTGCCAAAACCCACAATTCCTGAAAAGGTGCATTACAGGAACGTGTGGCATGTCGCTCGATATCTCCTCAGATAGTCGCACGCCCGGCTTAATACAGGTGAACCTTCCGTCTAGACGTAGGACCACCGATTTCGAAGACGAGCTACAGCTTTCCGCATGTGGTAGCTCACTGATCTTGGCAACATTTTTTCTTAGCTCTTTAAATGTACAGCCCAGATGCGAGTCACATATCCGTCTAAAGGCAGGCGCTACCAGAGAGGAGGGCACGACAGGCTACACAGCGAACGTACTGTCACTTGCAGAATACATTATTAAGTTTCCACTTCCAATTCTAGTCACAAAATGTATCTCCATGTTTACGTGTGTTACACCTTATTAATCATGTAGGTCTTCTCCATCGCAAAGACAATCACCGTCACCGTCATTCCAATAGGATGATTTAGTTTAGGCTTAGGTATACTCTCAGTATTTTCTTCGATATTGTCATCTCATGCTGTCGTGTCTTGCACTGTTCGGTTCTTCTATGAAAGAAATACGCCTCATATTTTCTATCCGTCTTATTTTGAAATAGTCTAACTCTTTTCTCGACTGATCAGCGCAGTAGCCTTCGGTCCAGGGCGTCCCGTGATCGATACCCGACCACGTCGGCGATTTTAATCTTATATGGTAAATTCCCTTGGCTTGGGTACTGGGTGTTTGTGCTATACCTAACATTCCTGACATTCAAATACCACGTACAACACTACCCTCTATCAAAATAGCACGCAGCTTCCGATCACGGCAGATGCCACCCACCCTCGCCGGAGGGTCTGCTTTACTAGACCAGGCTATCAATAACCACACGAAAAAGTATTTATGTTGAAATAAGTGAGTCTGTTTTCAGAGAGTCTGTGTTGTGCTCATGTGATTAATCTTGTTTTCCTCTTCTTTTTATATTTTCAAACATGCTCACAGCCTTCCATCCGCTCTTATCTACCCTGCTAATGAAAGGTTGTTTTATGAAGAGACAAAATAATTTATGTGTTTTTTGCAACTATATTTACTACGGTATAGAAACCACATTCAAGATAAAACAAAATCGTGCATTTTTCTATGCATTCCCAGGTACAAATGTAAACAGAAATGTTTGAGACAAGAAGTAATCAAAGGAAAATGCGGAATTGGGGAGATCTTTCAGGCGACACACTGAGGGTCTTCCCGCCAGACATTCCAAGAATAATTTGTTAAGCAGCGTACGTATGCAGGATGTAGGTGTTTCCAGAGCACTGAATATATGAGTGAATTCATTCATATAGAGTTATTGTAAATTCGTCCAACTCATTCGCTGAATGGTCAGCGTTGTGGACTTCGGTTCAGAGGGTCCTGGCTTCGATTCCCGACCGGGTCGGGGATTTTAATCTCGTGTGATTGATTTTTATGTATCGGCGACTGGGTGTTTGTGTTTGTCCCAACAATATTCATCTTCAGATAACACACCACACTACCAACCACCACAGAAATATGCAATAGTATTATATCCCTCCGCTTAGGATTGACGTCAGGAAGGGCATTTGGTCGTATAAGAGGGCTAAATTCGCACCAGCGACCCCACAGGTGTGGGAAAAGTGGTAGAAAAAGAAGAAGGAGTGTTATTTTAAATTCATCTCATTAACTTCAGCGAGGTAGATGTGAAGAAATAAACACGCAAAAGTGAAGAATTCCTTACCATCAGAAAGAATGTTTTTGAATGCAGCCCGTCCTCTGTAATCGCTCAGCGTCGTTTTTATAGATGCTCAGGGCATTACCTTTTTTCTAGGCAAACGGAAGTTTTATTACTCTGTTAAGACCTTCCTGACGAAGTCTAAATGTGAATTTTACACATTGCTCATCTTTTAGCTGCTCATTTAATCCCATACGAAGGACCACATCTCCGTGCGGTAATGATCTTTTTTGTTACCATAAAGTATATAATTTGACATAAGTTAAGATTTTATGACATTATTTCAAAGAACGTGCGGACGAAGCTTGAATGTGTATATTACACATTGCTCACAGTTTTTATTTCCTTCTACCGTTTAATCCTACGAGAGACCTTCCTGAACTCATGTAATAATGTATTCAGTCTTTATTACATTTATGTCTTTCTCAACTTTTCATAGTCAGTGTCACTTACATTTAAATGGGCCGGCCACGGAGGCATCGGACCGACGCGAGGCTGGCTTCTCTCTTTGTCCTCCGTCCGTTCCACCTCGTGCAGGGGTGTCAAGAATACAGGCACTATTATCTTGCCTTGTTTCAGTTTCTTCGACATATTTGGGCATATGTTTCCGCTCAGCTCCTTGGCTGAATGGTCAGCGTACTGGCATTCGGTTCAGATGGTCCCAGGTTCGATTCCCGGATGGCCTGGGGTTTTAACTGCGTAGGTTAATTCGTCTGGCTCGGTAACCGAGTCTTTCTTTTCATCTTAATACACTTCTCTTCATATACTGTACGCCCAACTTTTACACTACCAACCACCACAGAAACACGCAATAGTGTACTGTCCTAAATCCTTCCACATGGGGTTGACGTCGGGAAGGGTACTCGGATATAAAACTGGGCGAAAACCGCATCACTTATCAACCCCGCCAAAAGGCCAGGAAGACGATTAGGGCAAATATTTCTAAAAGACGTTTATATGAACTGAAACCCATAATTTTGGCCGAATGTGCAGATTCATGCTTTCAAAAGACTAGAACGAAGACAACATTTGTGTAACAAGTCTAAATGTGTTTTCTCATTAACTCGAGAACGAATCTAACAATGTAGCCCAATACGCTGAGACACTGACCACAACAGCCACTGTCCATGAATTCGGAAAATAGTAATGGTGTGTGGGCTCCGAAGAGGTCTGGTGCAGGTCTTTCGAGTTGACGTCCTGTAGGTGACCTGTGCGTCTATGCGGATGGGGCCCTACCTAAGATGAAATCTAATGCTGAAGACGGCACGAACACCCATTCTCCGAGTCGTGGGAATTAAGTAATGAAAATTAAATTAGCCGAACTGACCAGGAATCGAACCCGGGACCCCTTGGACCAAATGCCAGAGTGCTAACCATTTAGCCGTGTAGCCGAACATTTAGAATATATATACTGATGATGAGAATTCAACACACACACACAAACACACACACACACACACACACACACACACACACAGAGACAGACAGAGGCATCCACAGTAAACAAGTGCACGTGCTTGTATGTCATGGACTACCAAGTCGAGGCAGTAGAAATGTGCTTCGTTCTCTCATCAGAACCTGGATTCAATTCTCTATCAGGAGATCGAGAGAATTCTGAAACTAGAATGCTACTTCTGCTGTAGACATTTTAGGTAATTGACTAATTGCTGTTCTCCACGAAGGTGAAGCGTATCAGATGACCTGTATTATTTTTGTGTCTGTAGATAGGGTTGTAAATATAACTAATAAGAGAATTGGGAAAGTAGTCCAAGGACTATTTCAGAATTTACCTACCGAGCTCGATAGCTGCAGTCGCTTAAGTGCGGCCAGTATCCAGTATTCGGGAGATAGTAGGTTCGAATCCCACTGTCGGCAGTCCTGAAAATGGCTTTCCGTGGTTTCCCATTTTCACACCAGGCAAATGCTGGGGCTGTACCTTAATTAAGGCCACGGCCGCTTCCTTCCCACTCCTAACCCCTTCCTGTCCCATCGTCGCCATAAGACATATCTGTGTCGGTGCGACGTAAAGCAACTAGCAAAAAAAAAAAAAAAAAAAAAAAAAAGAATTTACCTGAAGCGAGTATTGACACACTGAAGTAGAACATGTCTGCATGACACTGCCTGCACCGTGTTTCAGTTCTCGGATCTCCAAAAGGTGCTTCTGCTCAAAGAGCTGTAATTCCCTTCCGAGCTACGGCAACAGATCCTTGCCGTGTGTCAAGGTCACGAGTTGACCGACAGTTCTGCGTGAATGAGAAATAGTTGTTCCGAGCGCATGCCCAGACGTTACCAGATAGCGCATGTCTGGAGGGATGTACTATACATTACACGTTCATAACAATGGTACTGTGTACAATACATGCATTTATTTTTTCATGTATGGACGTACATAATTAACTATGTTCAACAAGGCGTTTGCATGAACTGCGTAAAAGATATTTTTCTTTGCTAGTGGCTTTACGTCGCACCGACACAGATAGGTCTTATGGCGATGGTCGGATAGGAAAGGCCTAGGAGTGGGAAGGAAGCGGCCGTGGCCTTAATTAAGGTACTGCCCCAGCATTTGCCTGGTGTGAAAATGGGAGACCACGGGAAACTATCGCATGCTGCCGACAGTGGGATTCGAACCCACTATCTCCTGGATGCAAGCTCACAGCCGCGCGCCCCAAACCGCACGGCCAACTCGTCCGGTAAATCCGTGAAAGAACGTGCTATTTAATCACCATGCACCAGGAAATTAATTATTTGAAAGGTTGCCATGGACAATGAAGTACAAATTTAATCTTTTTTTTTTTATGAGCTTAACATGTTCAACTCTCCCAAGAACAAGCAGGATAATGCCGAATACTATGCAGCTACTACATATACTCCCATAAATATTCGGTCAGTCTGATTTTTCACACACTTTTATTGGGTAGTTATTCCTACACTATAATGATAACCTATAATACAACGAAACGTGTAGGAAAAAAAAGTAACACGTTCTGCAAACGTTGTGATGTAATTCAAAATTTTCTGACAGTCATTAGTACGCCCTCTGTCGTACATTAAATAAAATCAATAAATCCAGTGCCACCTCAAAAATATTCGGCCACTATACAAAAAGCAACATAAACTCGCATAATTCACAACACTGTTACACATTCAGTACTTTGATGTTTTAGGACCTATTCCAGTCGATTCGGCATACTGGCGATAACTTTCTTGATATAATCAGGGCTTAATGCCGCCCATTCTTGTAGCAGTCTCCTCTTCAAGTCTCTGAAGGAATTTGGCCGCTGCAATTGCAGAGCTGCCTTCATTCGACTCCATACATTCTCGATGGGGTTCAGGTCGGGTGATTGAGGTGGAGTTTCAAGACCTTCGGGCAGTTGTGCAGCAGCCACTCCCTGACAAGTTATTACTTGTGCCTGAGGTCGTTATCTTGGTAGAACTTAAAAGTACACTGTAAACCAAGTTGTTCCACAAATTGATGCAAATTGTTTTTGAGGATAGCCAAATAGCCCCTTTTTGGTCAAAGTATCTTCAATGAAACTCAGTACACCAACCCTGTTCGATGCTACACATCCCTACACCATTGCACTTCCTCCACCATTTTTTTACCGTTGCTTGTAAATTGCTTGTTCTCAGTTCCTCGTGATGTTTCCGCCACACCAATTACTTTTCATCGGACCCGAAGACGTTGAACTTTGACTCATCTACAAATAACACATCCTCTCACCAAGCACTGGGTTTGCGTACGTAGGTTTTTGCGAACTCTAGCCGCTTGTTTTTATTTACTGCGCTAATGTGTGGTTTCCTACTAGCTCTTCTCCGAAAGAACTCATTCCTTCGCAGTGATCTTCGCACGGTTTCAGTACCTACTTTCTTTCCACACTCCTATAAAACAGCTGCTACCAGTTTCGGAGCACTAATTTTCTGATTTCGTTTCCCATTCTGAAGCACAACCGCTCCTCTTGTTCTGTCAGCCTTTTTGGTCTGCCTGTGTGGGGAATTGAATGAATTCTGTCTTCATTTTTGAATCGTACTATTATATTTCCAATTGTTGTTCTGGTTATGTTAAGCATATGCGATAACTTTCTATGTGATTTACCTCGAGCATGATGGAATATCACGAGCTGGCGTTCTTCAAACGTGGTATTGTGTTGTCTTTTGTACCCCATTTGATACCATTCCAAAACACTGCAGCAAATGACGTGTCTCGCAGCACCGCACTCCTTTAATGAACGTTTTGCAACGCTATCAGCCCTATCTCTGTCAATGAACACAGCGGCAATCCCGGCCTTTCCGGGTGACGGAATATATTTGAGGCGTGTCATTTCACCCATGTGCACAATGTCCTTTCTTTTACAGTATACTGTACATCAATGCCCCATGATTCCTCTTCGGCCTTAACAACCAAATATAGTTTCATTACTTGGACACATTTGGTTTCACATTCTGCTCATGGGTGCGTTATTGTCATCACGTTTTCACGGATTTTATCAGTGGCCGAATATTTATGGGAGTCACTGTATATCGCTTCTGTAGCAAAACGTCTTGTTTTTATAAACTTAAACAAAATGAAATAGGCTTCGATAGACGTAGCACCTCTTCACGCAACTGTGCTCATACAAAAGTACACAAAGTACAAACACACACCAACAAATTACTGTGTCAACCCTTATGCCACACCCTATGCAGCTATATGCTTGAACCGTCGCTTGTAGACGAAAACAGGTAACCGGAGCCTATCATGTGTAGGCGTGCACAGACCTGACAGGAACGTGGGGAATTACAAACCGATTGAAGGGAAGAGACTTCCGCCCGCGTGTACAGGTATTCTAGCACGGGCACCACTTACGGCGGGCAAGATTTGACACCTGTGGTGTAAGCTGACGTATGGGCCACTCTCTAGTTGTATGGAAATCAAATCCATCTTGACAGACTTAGATTGTAGAGACGTGTTACAAAACATATTAAGAGATAAACAATGAGGATCGTAAACATATTATTGATGACTAAGACACGTTGGAATGGACCAGATGTTGCTTGGATGAGACATTCAGTGAGCTTTTTGTTAATTCTCTGATTTCTGTTTATTTTTCTGAATGGTTTAATCAGCTTCGCTCTTCATCCCATCCACTTGGGAGTATGTCGAGATTTTCTGATATCTAGTGCATTTTTCGGATTTATATTGTTGTGTTCAATTGTATTTATTATAGCCTAAATTTGGAAATAGGCGTCCTGGGACTTCAAATAATATACTAGACCAGAATTTCCTTCCAGTGAGTGTAGTAGAAGAACCTGGGATAACTATAATCAAGTTATCTGCGTTCATTACAAGAATTTGAACCTTAGATCTCTAGATGGCGCAGCTTATGTTCGTCATAGAGCGTGCGCTAACACGCTCTGTTACTATTGTGTGTCAATTACGGAGCTGGCTAACAATGCAGTTCTAATTAGGACGTTCCTGGAGAATATATTTTGATCTCAGATAGGTGTTAATCGTGGAATTTGTGGTGAAATTCAGATGGTTAGGCCCTTACCTCCTGGATACAGGGTTATGCGATATAATCTTGGCACTGTGAGTTAGGGTTTAAGACTGTCAGCAGACTACTTTAATGTAAAAGAACCTCGGATTAAATTATGGCACCATGGAGTCTCATAAGGCCTATAGAAACTAAAACAGATTTTTGAATGTCCGACTGTTTTTTTTTCTATTTGTTTTACGTCGCATCGACACAGATATGTCTCATGGCAACGATGGGACAGGAAAGGCCTAGGAATGGAAAGGAAGCGTCCGTGGCCTTATTTAAGGTACAGCCTCAGCATTTGCCTGGTGTGAAAATGGGAAACCACGGAAAACCATCTTCAGGGCTGCCGACATTGGGGTTCGAACCCACTATCTCCCGAATACTGGATTCTGGCTGCACTTAAGCGACTTCAGCTATCGAGCTCGGTGTGTCCTACAGTTGAGATTGAATGCATACATGTCCCTCCTACATCAAACACTTGTCCATATTATCTTCATCTCTTACTTTAACACCTCTTGTCACTTACTTTATACCGAGTGACTTGGCTGTGCGATGGAGGTCGGGTAGCTGTAATCTTGCATTTGGAAGACGGTGGGTTTGTGTGCCACTGTCAGGAGCCCTGATGATGATTTTCCACGCTTTCCCATTTTCATACCTGCCAAATGTCGGGACTACCTTATTTAAGCCCATGGCTAACCATTTCCTATCCCAGTGTCGCCAAAAATCTTAATTAATAAATAATATTTACATTTCACGTGTGTCATTACTGAGGATTGTTACGTAATAGGCACTCACTGTCATGCGTTGCCTAACTCAAGGCTAATCGCTGACACGACCTGAGTGCGACCTATTTACACTAACGACAACATACATGTACAGCACTTGCAGATATTGGTGGTAGATTTGATTGATTCTTAATCATCTTCAGGCTGAAGATGGCTACCTTGTTTGGCTGAGATATGTGAGAGTCCTATTGCGGATAAGCTGGCGGAGAAGTTGAAATTCCATCACGCACTTCGTTGAAGATTGAGGTACCCGAAGAACGCTGCACGTAGAACAATACGGTGAGGACTGGCATGAGTGGCTACTTACTACATCAGGAAAAAAGACGTTTTTCATCACAGTTTTGTCCCTATTTAATTGTTTTTTATTTATTTATTTATTTATTTACTTTTTGCTGGATTATTCTATAACGTAGCTCCACTCTCTGACTCAACGAGGGATCATTCTCCAACCGACCTAACAGTAACATTTGCCGTTCAATTCGAAGTGGATACATATGGGAAAACGGGAGCGGTTTATCACCCAGGCAATCTCGAACTGACTATTTAGGAGGATAAGGAAGAAGAGACCTACAGAAAGAAACTATTGATTAGGAAGATGGAGAGAGCTCTAGATGGAAACATTCTATACACCTACATGGAATACTGAATGGAAAATCTCGAAAAGCCCTTCCAAGCGCCAATTGTGGATGTGATTTTTTTTCAATTTGCTTTATGTCGCAATGACACAGACAGGTCTTATGGCGACGACGGAGTAGGAAAAAGCTAGGAGTGGGAAGGAAGCCACCGTGACCATAATTGAGGTACAGCCCCAGCATTTGCCTGGTGTAAAAATGGGCTGCTGACATTGGAGTTCTAACCCACTATCTCCAGAATGCAAGCTGTCCAACTAATTGGCTGAATGTTCAGCGTTGAGGCCTTCGGTTCAGAGGATCACGGGTTCGATTCCCAGCCGGGTCGGGGATTTTAATCGCCTCTGATTAATTCAACTGGGTGTTTGTGTTTGTCGCAACACTCTCCTCTTCATATTAAGACAACACACTACTCTACCAACCACCGCAGAAACACACAATAGTGATTACATCCCACCATATAGAGTTGGCGTCAGGAAGGGCATCCGAACGCAAAACAGGGCCAAATCCACATGTGCGACACAGTTCGCACCCGCAACCCCACAGGAGTGGAGTAAGCGGAAGAAAAAGACGAAGAAGATGCAAGCTGACAGCTACATGACCTAAACCGCGTAGTCACTCAACTCGGTGGGGATGTGAATCTATTCGTCCGCCATGAGCGACAAGCCCGACTCCGTATCTTTAACGCGCTGAGCTAAAGCAGTCAAAGGCCCCAGAACAAACCAGTAAGTTTGATATTCGAATGCTCTTTATGAAACATGACACTTTGAGGATCGGTGATAAATACCGTCCGCCAGCCTCGACTCTGGCTATGTGTTACTTTATGGGGATTATGGGAATTCATTACTTTATTACTGAATATCAGCTTCTTATTTCTTTTCAACATCAGTGATCACGCCATTGAAATATTATGTATATTCCTTTGTTAAATTACGAAACAGCTGCCGAAATTTTACTGGGTCAGACTAGAGAATGTGGAATATCTGCGCCTTTGTACTTCGATCTGGAAATAATATTACTCATTTATTTAGGGAATTTAGATTAGAAATTACAGATTACACAAGGATGTGAATGCTATATAATAGCGGTTATCAAATATATTAATCACGCTCAGTAAGGACATGGGGATGATACCTGTGGTATTCAGGAACTTCCGAAAAATTAATTAAATGAATAAGTGGTAACGACCCATTCATTCCTTTAAATGTCGACTGATATTAATCTGGTTTATGTTTTTTTTTTGTTTTGTTATAGTAGTTTCGTTAAAGTGGGGGCCATAGATTTTCAGTTTCGATTTAGTTAATCCATAACTGTGACGTTTTTCAGTCTTTCGAAACTAATTCAGGATAAATAATGTTAGAAACTACCCAAAAATAAAATATTTAATAACAGATTATGCCAGAAAAAGATATCATTTAATTAAAAACTGGTCATGCACCTGTGCTATTGCATTGACCATGAAGAGTCATTAAAACTATCCGTATACACAGACATACAATACAATGGATTTATTTTGTCCGGCAAGATTAAGGCCATTAGGCCCTCTCTTCCATCTAACCAGAAAATACAGTATCTGCATGTGCAAATTTAAAATAAATAGACTTAAAATTGAAACATCTTGCAACTACTAAACAATACAATATTATGATGAAAAAAAAACAGAAAAAATAGCAAGATGATGATGATGATGATGAAGCGGAAGAAGAAGAAGAAGAAGAAGAAGAAGAAGATGATGATGATTATGATGATGATTTACACAATTATGACATGATTATCTAATTTCAATTAACCTTGATAATAACAGTGAGATTATATGAAGTCTATAGTTTGAGGAAGGCTAAATCTACAATATTTCCATAACATACGAATAACAATTTAGGACTTCATCTATTACTTAGCAGGTATCGATGACAAAGTTGTCTAAAACTAGCAGGTGAGGTTCCTCTGACAGAGACGGGTAGTGTATTCCACTGTCGTGCCGAAGAAATAACAAATGAGTTTGTGTATCGTGTGGTGCTGTGAGGTGGAATAGATAAGAGTGTATCAGATTTTGACTGTGTTCCGAAGCTGTGATTGGATGAGAGGTGGTGAAAATGGCTGTACAGATAGGGAGATGAGCATGAGGAGGGTATTCGATGAAGAAGGTATAAAGCATGAAGATTACGGCGCTGTTTGAGTGTAGCCAAACGAGTTCATCGTAGGCAGGTGTAACATGGTCAAAGTAACGTAGGTCACATATGTAGCGAACACAGGCATTGTAGTTTGTCGTTAAGAGTAGCAGTCAGGTCGTTGTACACGGTGTCACAGTAGTCGAAATGATATTTCAAGTAGGAAATTCCCCATTTCATAATATATTATTATTATTATTATTATTATTATTATTATTATTATTATTATTATTATTATTATTATTATTATTATTATTATTGACAAAGACCCATTGCCGAAATTCGAACTTGTCAATTTGGATACATCAGGCGTGCACATATGCTACTCGCGAGAAACTCTTTTGTTTTCAAATGCGGCAAATGATATGGTTATTATGACTGACACGGTCCAATTGGAAATAGTTCCAGTCATATTATACAAAAGTGGTAGCTTATGAAACACACCGGCTTCTTTAACTTCAAATTAACAACTGCCTTGAACTTTCAAAGTTCTTCAGCTTATCCCAGGTACTTCTGGGGTCACTGGAGCAACCCAGGTTTGGTTTTGGCCGGGTTTTTAAGGCCGGATGCTCTTCCTGACGCCACCTGATTCTTGAGATGAAAATCTCGACCCAGGATTGACGGGCATTCGAGCCTCAGCCGTCTGGGTGGGAAGCCGGCAGCTGAGCCACTGAGCTTATCACACCCAACACACTTGAACATTAAAGTAGCAATCTAAAATCAAAATTATTATTAACAAATACATCGCAGTTGGGAAATATCCCGGTGGCAATAGTCACTTACATAGTGTGACAATACGGTAAAGTTAAAACATAATTACCCAACAACAACAACAACAACAACAATAAAAGTACAACAATCAATTCCATGCAAATAAAATATTACAAGAAATACTACTGGAATAACATTCTAAATCCAGCATCATCATATACAAATTCACACACAACTTAAGCATATCCAGTGCTTAACATGACGGCCTACAAGTGCTATAGGTTGAGCTTACTACTAGCTTAACATTAAAAGTGATAATAAAGTAAAGTTAAAACATAATTACACAACAACTAAAATAACAACAATAACAACAAGAGTACAACAAGCAATTCAATGGAATTAGGTTTCATGTTAAAGCTGTTGTCATTCTTACACTCATTTATTTAATTTTGTGTAGTTTCTAGCATTTGTAGCCGTTCTTCGCACGGGAATTTGCAGTGGATTACATGTTACCTTCAGAAATGTATGCGAAGTAACATGGCTGTATTCACACGTTTAATGCGACATATTAAAATGATATTTTCTTACGAAAGCGTGTGGCAGTAACGTGAAGTATGATGAAGCTGAACAAAGTCGATTTTCTAATTTATTTATTGTACGGTACAGTTCCTGGTCCGAAGTTGTGCAAAATTCTCCAAGGTTCTCAGGTTGCATGTTGTATCTCTGACCACTTTCGTGGAGCTCTGACAGTGATGATAGGCCTACCTGTCTTAATATATGTCCTATCGAAACGAGTAAAATAACTATTTAGTTTTTCCCCTTGCCCACTTTGAAGAGAGTGCACGACAAGTCCCGCGGGACTTGGACTAAAAATCCAATTTTTCGTAATCATCTGAGTTATTATCCGTAGTATGATAAATAGATACATAGCCTACAGGAACGGAAATAACATATTCTTAAACGTTTGTTGTATACAGTCTTTTGATACGAAAATACTTGAGAATATTCTTCTTAAAAATACCAGCTCCATGTATTGACATCATATGCACCTGATAACACATTCATGGGTGAGTAGAATCCAAATACGTAGTTTTGTTGAAATAAGTCCAGCAGTTTTCCACTTTTAGGAATATACAAACAGATAATTAACCAGGCAGCCACCAAAGGGAAAAGTTCTGCCCCAAGTTACCTCGGTGTTTCGATACATTAGGTGGGGGTAATCTTAAAGCCGAGGGAAATATGATGCATCCCCTAATTTTCATCTGTCATGGATCCCTCTGATAACTGCACGTCTGCGAGGGTGCCCGCCATTGCCTGCAGAGAATGAAGCCCATAGAAAATTGAAATTTTCTCCGTTATTTGAAGAGTAAGCGAAATTATGCACAGCAATTATTTAAAATGAATCGGCGTTTCACATGTAGTCTACAGATTTTACATATAATCAATGGTGTAAGAGAAAATTGGAAAAACTCTTCTGGTCTTCCTATAAACTCCCAGTCTATTCAGTGATTTTAAAATGGTATGCATATGGAAGCCTGCTCCTGACTGAGTAGAATCTAGACATGAAATTCGGCCGAGATATAACCAATAGGTAAGAGAAAAGAAAAGCCTTCTGGTCTTCCTTTAAACTCCCAGTCTATTTAATGATTATTAAATGATAGCGTATTGAAACATACCCCTTGATGAGTAGACTCTAAATATGAAGTTTGGTCGAGATCTATTGGACCGTTTACCCGTGATGGTGGAACAAACAAACAAACAAACAAACAAACAAACAAACAAACAAACAAACAAACAAACAAACAAACAAACAAACAAACAAACAAACAAAAAACAAACAAACAAACAAACAGACAGACAGACACGAAAGCTAAACACTACTGTCACGATCTTGAATTGACATGAAACGGGCAAATATATCGAAATTTGACGAAATAAATGACATTACAGAAATCGGAACCCTAGCATTTTTTAAAGATTTATTTATTTATTTATTTATTTATTTATTTATTTATTTATTTATTTATTTTTTATTTATTTATTTATTTATTTATTTATTTATTTGGTAACCAAAACAGCATGATGCCGAATTACAGAGTTCTGCAATGCAAAATACATTTACAATGGAGTGGCACAATGCAAGTTGCTCCTTGCTTGTGATTTGATATCTTAAATAAACCACAGGATTTATTTACTGAACGTCTCTGTAACTGGTTACTCTCAGAACTAGGATATTTCGTAGGCAGAGCATGGTTTACCCATAACCGTCCAAATTGAAAGTAAACAATGCTACAAATTTAGTTCATGAAGAAGAACTTTACCCTCCACTATCAATGTATCTTCTTCTTTTCCTACCGCTTTTTCCCACACCTGTGGGGTTGCTGGTACGAACTGCGTCACACATATATATATGTGGATTTGGCCCTGTTTTGAGGCTGGATGCCCTTCCTGACGCCAACACTATATGCGTGTTTCTGTGGTGGTTGGTAGTGTGGTGTATTGTCTGAATATCAAGAGGAGAGTGTTGGGATGGATACAAACACCCAGTCTCCGAGCCACAAGAATTAATCAGAAGCGATTAAAATCCCGACCCAGCCGGGAATCGAACCCGGGCCTATGAACTGAAGGCCAGTACGCTGACAATTCAGCCAGCTAGTCGGACTTTACTATGAATGTTTGAAGGACATTAATGTTGGAATCAAATTAAAAGTAGTTTTGTTCACTTGGAAAAATCTTTTAATTGTCTCTTGAGTACAAGATATCATAAGGGAAAATAGGCTAACTCGCAAGTTTACAAGGGAAAAACTTAACTTTCCATGATATCAAACATCACACAATGTACATTACTGCTGTACTTAGCAGGAGTTCTGAGTATCTGCACCCATTAAAATCACTACAAACATTCACTCACCAATTAGGTCGTTTCTTTGCGGTCTTTGTATATTTAAACCTGTCAAAGTATGCCTTGGCTTCCTCACTAACCTTTTCTTGAGATATTGGGAATGTATCTGAAGTAAAAGTAAGGATTACCTCAGACGGAACTTAGGAAACATTAAAATAAAAATTTAGGGAAATTCCAATTATATCATAGAGAGCACCCTTGTCAGTATATGCTTTGTCTGGGGAGAGGAACTGGCTTGTTTCCTGTATAGGGCTGTGATTAATTATTTTCTGTGGAGTTGCCATTGCAGATGGTCTTGTGCTAAATAGAGCGAGGGTGATAATTTGTGACCCGCGCTTCTTTGATGGAACGCGTCGGAAAAAGGCATCGCTTCACACCTGTGTCCCCAAAGAAAGACGACCAGTTCCTCAAGCTACTTTGGTCTACCTGCACTACCACAAACGTTTCTTATTTGTTATTGGCTGCAGATATAGCTTCAGCCCATTCAAAAGGCACTTCATCTTTTTCTTGGCGTCCACTAGACGCATGTCCTTATCGCACTCAAGAAAGGAGTGATATCTCACAGGGAAGATGATGCACACTGTTTCTGACATTTCGAGAACATGAGCCACATAGTGAAGACAGCGAAATACGTTGTATGTCTTGTCTTGATCCGCACATTAATCACAGAATACGGTGAGATGTTTCACTCGGGAATCTAGGAAGTTTGTGATGTAGTAACGGAGAAAGCTTACGACCTCTTGGGAGCCTTTCGTAGCAACTTAGTTTTTCAGTGTATCGAAACCAAAATGATCTGGCAGTAGAAAATTCGTGAATATTGAAGGAGTTGTACAATTGTCTTCTGTAATAAGCAACAATTTCCGTGGTATTAGGTATTGGGACGTTTAGTTGGTAATCATGCAAACAGCATCCTTCATAACATCAAGATGGCTTGCCTTTCTTGCAGCACGCTTTCTTGAATGAAACGTCTCTGCTTGCCTCAAACGAAGCTTCTGCAATGTTTTAAGGGAATTAAGCTGTGTTATAATGCCAGTAGTTTCTTCTACAGTCAGACTACCCTCCGCTAGTAGTTTATTTAGCGCTCAACTTCAGCTGTATTTTTGTCACTGGTAGATCGTGTATCAGATAATGGGTAGCCAAATGCTATATTGAATTCAGTATTGACAGTCAGTCGGTACTTTTCATATGAGGTCATGATTTCAGGGTGTAGTTTACAGATCATATCATGCATCTTCTATGGCCTTCTGGTAGATACATTTTCGAAGACTTCTTTAAACTATAATGGCTCATACGACCCTTACAAGACGCTATATGATCATAGTCTCGGATCTTGTGAAGCCTGTTACTACATTTGCCCCTTTGGTCTTCGGGCGCTGAACTAGTTGTCTTCAGTGAGCTTGAGTAGTCCATACTTTCGCCTTTGTAATGCCATGTAAACTTATGAAGCCTTTTCTGCAAACTTCTATTTCTTCGCAGTCGTCCCCTTGTCCCACTCTAACTCTATAGTGAAACGAGCAGTCACGGAAATTTGTCTCATTTTCAGATCTCGTACAGTATCTTCGATTAATAGAAATGATATTAATGAGACCGGTAATATGCGCTGATTGATTATTCCACTTAACTAGTGCATTGAACTTTTTAATCAGAACTGACCTTACATCTGGAGAAATGTTCCGAAAACACTGGCGAGTCTTACATTCACAGTCTGGGCCTGTTTCGAATGTTGAAGTACGTAGCTTTATCACCAGGTCCCTCGCTGTTTCCAATGCCTTATTCTTTTTTTTTTTTTTTTTTTTACTTCATTGATTGTGATCCAGACGAGATGCGTCCATCTTCTTGTGGAGAACTGTCTTTACACTTCTCATTCATGTTTGGATAAGACTAATTATACTGTTGAAGTTATAACACTAGAACATTGGCGCGGGGGGTGGGGGGGGGGGGGAGAGACAAAATGACACCCACCTTCAATTTTTCTTTAATAATGTGTGCACTCCTACATCGTTTCTCTTCAAATATCTTGCCTTTTCGTAGTTTTTGTCCTGTTTATGGTTATGTATCGTACCAATCAAAATGTTTACAATTTCATATATTTTTGACCTGGGCAGCGGAAGGGGTCATTTTGACACCTGTACAATTCCTTATTACAAAGCAGGAGTTTACATTGCCAGACAACGGTATGTCTTCGGCCTGGATTATTAGTACTGTTGAGCTCTTACTGCCAGATAAGTGTTCCAGTCAGCGGGATTATTTTATTCATCTCATCATTTAGAAAGTGTTCTTCTTACAGACGTGTGTTACGATTGTCTCTGTACTGAAAAGGCATCTCGTATGCTAGAAAATTCCATTGTTGAATCTAAATGTGAACTATCCGATGCGGATGACGACTTTTGCTGGAGACAACCGAGACTAGTGAGGACGATCATAATGGGACAGAGGATGAATTGCCAGCAGGAGAAGTCGAAAGTGCTATTTGCCTCCGAACTCGCCTCAGGTGTCTCAATCTCAGTTAGGTGTTTCATCAGTGAAGATAGTCGCTCGAGACGGAATCGATTGGGAGGACTTGTATTCAAACTCCATGACCATCTTGCGACAGACTGAGAACTTACAGTGCACCTTGACAGTGTACTAAAGGGAAGAATAACAAGAACATCCTTCTTCTTAGCACACGGTACGCTCAACTAGCAATGATCACAGAACAAAGGAAAAAGTCATAAACTGTAACTACAACGACTCGCATCATGGGGTAGATGTGTTCGACCAAATGTCTCGTAAAGATACCACCAAGAGTGGATGCAGGAGGTGGCCAAGGTATATCTTTTACAAAATCCTAGACCTAACAGCTATCAATGCTGGGTCATTTACTGGCAAGTAACGGGTAGGAAGATAAAGCGGAAGAAGTTCATCCTCCATCTGGCAAGTGAACTAAGAAGACGGAACGAGCAAGGGCAACAGCAACAACAACAGCAACAACAAGAAGAGGAAGTTGTACGACCGTGCCCATCTAAAAAGCGGAAGAAGTGCCAAGTTGGTCTGTGTAAAGCCAACAAGTCTAGCGATGCCTGCAGCAAGTGCCTCAAAGTAGTGTGCAGAAAATGTGCACGAAAAGTAGAAGTTGTGTGTGCAAAATGCGTTTACTGTAGGTTGTTTTTTATTTTCTTAAAGTATTTCTGAAAATGCATAATTGTTGCAATGTGGACGACTGACTAACAAAAGGTGTTCAATTGGCTAATTTTGTGCAAAACTCCTTAGAGAAACAGAAACACGATGCAGTTGTTTGTGATTATGTATGCGTCCATCAATAATATAAAGTAGTTCTGTTCCTGCAGTAGTTATTTATTATAAAATCAATCAATCAATCAATCAATCAATCAATCAATCAATCAATACTGATCTGCATTTAGGGCAGTCGCCCAGGTGGCAGATTCCCTATCTGTTGTTTTCCTAGGCTTTTCTTAAATGATCGCGAAGACATTGGAAAATTATTGAACATCTCCCTTAGTAAGTTATTCCAGTCCCTAACTCCCCTTCCTATAAACAAATATTTGCCCCAATTTGTCCTCTTGAATTCCAACTTTATCTTCATAATGACTGTGATCTTTCCTACTTTTAAAGACACCACTCAAACTTATTCGTCTACTAATGTCCTCCCACGCCATCTCTCCACTGACAGCTCGGAACATACCACTTATTCGAGCAGCTCGTCTCCTTTCTCCCAAGTCTTCCTACCCCAAACATGGCAACATTTTTGGAACGCTACTCTTTTGTCGGAAATCAGCCCGAACAAATCGAACTGCTTTTCTTTGGATTTTTTCCAGTTCTTGAATCAAGTAATCCCATACACTGGAGCCATACTCTAGTTGGGGTCTTACCAGAGACTTATACGCCCTCTTCTTTACATCCTTACTACAACCCCTAAATACCCTCATAACCATGTGCAGAGATCTGTAGCCTTTATTAACAATAATATTTATGTGATTACCCCAATGAAGGTCTTTCCTTATATTAACACCTAGGTACTTACAATGATCGCCAAAAGGAACGTTCAACCTATCAACGCAGTAATTAAAACTGAGAGGACTTTCCTATTTGTGAAACTCACAACCGGACTTATAACCTCGTTTATCATCATACCATTGCCCACCGTCCACCTCACAACACTATCGAGGTCACCCTGCAACCGCTCACAATCTTGTAACTTATTTATTATTCTGTGCAGAATAACATCATCTGCAAACAGCCTTATCTCTGATTCCACTTCTTTACACATGTCATTGATATATATATAAGAAAACATAAAGGTCCAATAATACTGCCTTGAGAAATTCCCCTCTTAATTATTACAGGGACAGATAAAGCTTCACCTACCCTAATTCTCTGAGTTCTATTTTCTAGAAATATAGCCATCCATTCAGTCACACTTTTTTTCTAGTCCAATAGCACTCATTTTTGCCAGTAGTCTTCCATGATCTACCCTATCAAATGCCTTAGATAGGTCAATGGCAATACAGTCCATTTGGCCTCCTGAATCCAGGATATCTGCTATATCTTGCTGAAATCCTACAAGTTGAGCTTCAGTGGAATAAACTTTCCTGTACCCAAACTGCCTTCTTTCAAACCAGTTATTAATTTCGCAAACATGTCTAATATAATCAGAAAGAATGCTTTCCCAAAGCTTGCATGCAATGCATGTCAAACTGACTGGCCTGTAATTTTCAGCTTTATATCTATCAGCCTTTCCTTTATACACAGGGTCTACTATAGCAACTCTCCATTCATTTGGTATAGCTCCTTCAACCAAACAATAATCAAATAAGTATTTCAGATATGGTACTATATCTCAACCCATACAATAAAATCAGGTCCTTGTGTGTAAAATAAATTTGTGGAAAAACAATAGAAGAAAATACATCTCTTACTGAGTTCAAATTTGAATATTTCCGAGCATTGCTTATGATGGGTCAAAATTACCCTTTACTGCTGTTCTAGGAATGTAAGGTTTTCAGCTGTTCTAGTGATAATGATTGAATTACTCTCCACTAACTCAATACTGGGTGTTGTTCTGTTTGTAACCTATCGCTTTGTAGAAGAGTAGAAAATCGTAATAATGTTTATTTTACAACAATGTAAGGCAAATCAATAATGAAAATTGTATAAAAAACAGTAATCACGTGGAAGTGTGGATAGAAGACTGAAGTCATGATGATTAATTGTTTCTTCGTTTGAGGCGCTGTGGGTTAGCAGATTTTTCCATTGAACACTGATTTCTCAAACTGCACTAACTTAGTGCATTGGCTTATTTTACACTTCTGGTATTGGGGATATTGTAGTACTCCTAAAGGTCTACCAGAGGGCGCTGAAATCCCTATTTTTTTTATTTTCCTTCGGACTTATCAACCGCGGCCTTCAACCCACAAAATCATTTCCTATATATTCATGAAACAAACCTGTAGATTTCCGTGAAAAGAGCAATAAGACTTCCTATTTTGCATGGAATCTCTACCACAGAGATGACGCTTTTAATTTCTGAAATGTCATGTACATTGGCCGGGATTTGAATCACGGCTACTTTGGTGAGAAGTAAGTGTCAATGTCACCCAGTTATTATCTCTGCACAAAATGGGAGGAAATGAAAACCTCTTTGTTAGTGTGATATGAAGTAAATCGCTTTCCTGATACTTGAACGTGCCTTAATGCTCTGGGCTATCCTGTTTGTAACAGTAGTGATGTATTCTCTGCGCTCCGGCTGTATCTGGCCAACCCTGGCCTTGTCTGTTGTCGGGAGGTTTCACTTCGCCGCTCACAGTTCTCTGTCCAAACACGGGGCAGTTATTAATTGTGTCTTCATTTTCAATTAGTCCCGCCGAGTCATCTTTCAAGCAGACAAGCGGACAACAGCAAGCCGAAAATAGGCGCCATCATCGTGCCAAATCAGGTGATCCACTCCACTTCATTACGTAACTGGTTACATATCTAGAATGAAGTTAAATTCCAGACGCACGCATAACCTTCAAAGAAAGATTGGAGATTTTCCCATTCCATTAGACGGGAAGGATTTCCAGTGAACTTAATCTCCAGGAAAATACTGTATATTCAAGTAATTTAGAGACTCACACAGGACACTGTACACATGGAGAAGAATGTCACCAGGAACATCTTAAGAAAGTGTAAGAAATGTATCCATTTCTTAAATCAAACTAACCGTCAGATTATTGCCTGAGCTTCTTATGAGGCTGTCAGTAACTCTGAAAGTACTTCACAAGTAATCTGATGCGAGGTAATGCATGCAGTGCCGTTCTGGTTGTTCTTTTGGTTGATTCATTTCAGGGATCTCGGAAGCTCTTCTGGCAATAATTTCTGTATACTTGTCCGTATGAAAATTGCCTAGGATCTGTGTTATTGTGTTGTCTCTGTTAATACACGTACGGGTAACTATAATTGAGAGTGGGATGAAGATAGATTCTCCGAAGCAAGAAATTAGGGTTATTTCACCATTTTCCTGAAAGAAGTGGATTTGTGAACCTAGAGAAGAAAAACACTCAGCACAGTCTGTGCTAGCATCGGGACCCTGGATCTCTTAGCGGCGCACTTTTCTTTTCACGCTGTAGAATGACGTAACGCGCTGGCTTAAATTTACTCCACAGTACAGTATCAAATATAATTAAAAAAGCCTCCGTGGCTCAGGTGGCAGCGCGTCGGCCTTTCACCGCTGGATTCCGTGGTTCAAATCCCGGTCCCTCCATGTGAGATTTGTGCTGGACAAAGCGGAGGCTGGACAGGATTTTCTCCGGGTACTCCACTTTTCCCTGTCATCTTTCATTCCAGCAACACTTTCCAATATCATTTCATTTCATCTATCAGTCATTCATCATTGCCCCAGGGGAGTGCGACCGGCCTCGACAGCCGGCACAATTCCTATCCTCACAGCAAGATGGGGGCTTCATTCATTCCATTCCTTACCTGGTCACTGACTAGAAGAAAACAGGTTGTAGGTTTTCACATTATCAAATATAATTAATTCGTACATTTCTCAACCATTACATTTAAAATGGGTTTCTCTCCGTTGAGGAACATTGGATACTTTTGTGAGCAAAGACAAAGCAAAGCCATTTCCGAACCGGCCATGAAGGCCCTTGGTGGAGTGGAAGGTAAACTCAACTATAATTCCGTCAGTCCACATTAACGAAACGTCATTGGTTTAAAGTCTGTTCAATCAAATAGTCATCGATGGTCTGCCTTAAGGCTTTCGTCCAGGTGGTAGATTCTCTATCTGTTGTTTACCTGGACTTATCTTAAATAATTTCAAAAGAACTTGGAAATTCATTGAACATCTCCCTTGTTAAATTAATTCAGTCCCTAATTCCTCTTCCTATAAAATAATCTTTGCCTCATTTTGTCCTCTTCAATTCCAACTTTATCTACATATTATGACCTTTTGTATTTTAAATAACTTCATTCAAGCTTATTTGTCTATTAATGTCATTCCGCGTCATCTCTCCGCTAACAGCTCGAAACATACCGCTTAGTCGAGCAGCTCGTCGCCCTACTCCCTAATTTTCCCAGCTCAAAGTTTGCAACATTTTCGTAACACTACTATTTTGTCGGAAATCATCCAGAACAAATTGTGCTTCTTTCCTTTGGATCTCTTCCAGTTCTCGTGTCAAGTAGTCCTGGTGAGGGTCCCATACACTGGAACCACACTCTAAATAGCGTCTAACCAGTGACTTTTACGCCGTCTCGTTTACATCCTTACTCAGTCTCTAAATACCCTCATAACCTGATGAAGAGATCTGTAACAATTTTTTACCATCCCGTTCCTGTGAAAGCAGTAATCAAGACCTTTCCTTATACAATAATAACACCTAGGTACCTAGAGCGATGCCTGTGAGGTACTATCACCCCATCAACACAAAAATTAAAACTGAGAGGACTTGTCCTCTTACAACCTGACGTTTCACTTCTTTTACCGTCATGCCATTGTCTGCTCTGCATTTCACAAGATTGTCCAGGTCTTCTTGCATTAACTGGTAATGTTCTCAGGAGGCACCGCGGTGTCGGAAGTTCATCCTGCAGTAGTTCATTATGTGGAGGCTCATGCGTCCCCTAGTGCACCGTCACTGCATTGTCCTACATAAGAGGCCTGCAGTGGCCTGCCGCCAGCGTCTTGGAAAGGTGTAGCAATCCAACTGATGAGCCCACTGCTACACTGGGGCGAAACGCTGGTAATTTCACGATTGAAAAACCTAAAGAGCTAAAATGTTTTTAACATTTACAATCGATGAAATTAAATTATGGTTTCCTTCTAGGAACCTTATTTTTAACATTATTATTAGGGTAAATAAATTTCGTAAAGTTCGCTGTCTTCTGAAGGATGTACCTTAGCGTAGGCTTACGATATCTACTCTGTACGCACGTTATCGATTTTCGTATGTTTTTCCGCCTCGCAGTGTCTTGTTTATTGCGAAGTTGTCGGCTCTGTTATTTTGTTTCAAGTCTGTTACGTTCTAGCGGTCTAGCGATAGTGTTCCTGCCTCTTATTCGGAATTCCCGGGTCAGATTCCCTGCCAGTACCTAGATCACAGGGCTGGTTCGACGTCAACTAAGCCTACGTGAGAAAATATGAGGAGCTATCCCAAGGTCAGATAACGGTCCCGTGACTAGAAAGACAATAATAGTGATCGAGAGGATTCATCGCGCTGACCACGTGTCATCTCGTAATCTGAAGGCCATCGGGACGAGCAGCGTTCGCTTCGTAGTCCATCAGGGGGTGGAAAGGGAGCAATAACGTTTGGCAAATTATTGCATTATTAATGGGACACTCCAAGAGTGAGTATGCCAAACGTAGTTTTTGTTGCAATTAGTACTCAGCTGAAAATTGATTATCCTCCCAGCACCAACTATCCCTACTACTTCAAGAAGAGGTGCGTCTCAGTAAGTTTCAGAAAAGAAATCTCGTACTGCTAGAAGAAGGAAAATTGGATGAAAATTTGCCGGATATACCAGAAAAGAGTGAAAATAAAGTAAAAGATCTGAAACTGTTATCTCAGGTCATAAGCGATTCAGTAAAATGTAAATATGAAATGAAATGGCGTATGGCGTTTAGTGCCGGCAGCGTCCGAGGACATTTTCGGCTCGCCAAGTGCAGATTGTTTGATTTCACGCCCGTAGGTGACCTGCGCGCCATGATGAAGATGAAATAATGATAAAAACATACACCCAGCCCCCCCCTGTCAGCGGATTTAACCAATGATGAAGGTTAAAATCCTCGACCCTGCCGCGAATCGAACCCGGGATCACTGTGACGAAAGGCCAGCACGCTAACCATTTAACCATACAGCCGAATAATGTAAATATGATGGTTCCTGTGCCAGGAAGAGATTGTGTTTCAATTATTTCTAAGGATTTAAGTAGTCTACACGAACATCAGTACTATGCAATGGAAAATATAATCAAATATAAGCCTACTTGAGATATGTTTATGGCGTGGGAAGTATAGGAAAGGGGAAAAGGCTGCAGGTACCCGGTGTGATATGCTATATGTGCCAATCCACCCTCTAAGATTTCTAATTATTTAAGTGCCTTTGCAACTCCTCTGAATAAAGTTGCCAATGATTCAGCGAGGAGAGTAGCTGCAGAAGCATTAAGATGAAGGTTCTGTAGATATTTGTAATAATAATGTTGTTGGCTTTACTACCCACTAACTACTTTTACGGTTTTCGCAGACGCCGAGGTGCCTGAATTTAGTCCCGCAGGAGATGATTTACGCTTTAGTAAATCTACGGGCGCGAAGTTGACGTATTTGAACACCTTCAAATACCAAGTAGGGGTCTGAAGGCCAGCGTATTAACTGTCTGAGCCGCTCAGCACGGCAGTAGATATTTTTGTTGCCTTTGCTGAAACAATGGTTCTTAGTATGAGTTACTGTAGTAACGTCCTAGTTCGTGAACCATGGGCCCCTGCTGAGTGGCCTAGTAAGTGATCCTGAGATTCGGGATACCCGTTGCTATGGAATGAGAGTGGACATCTCGGATATAGTCTGAGTTATGGACTTCCTTTTGCTCAGGCGGCTAGGACTATACAGTCCTCCAGTGGTCCAAAACTCGTTAGAGGAGAGATCTTCACAGGGGCTATGCGTAAGTAATGGTAGCATCCAGCTTCACAGAATTTTCACCGAGCACGCTCAGAGCGTTTAAAGTAAGCCTCGGACTTATGGCTGTAAAGGAGTCCCACTTCAATTTGACAGGCGAGGAACTCTTTGGAAACAGTTTGGTGAACGACATGGAATTCGGTGGGGATCTTAAATATTACTGGGTCTTCTGGAAGAGAGAAAGTAGAACTGGCTGAATCTGCAAAGATTATGCATCTGGATGTATTAGGAATTAATGATATTCGGTTAAGAGGAGACAACGAGGAAGACATAGGAGATTATAAAGTATAATTGAAGGGTGATTAAAAGGAGTAGGACTTTTTCATCAGGAAGATTATTGCACCCAACATACTTTCTGTTATTCACGCAAATGAGCGAATGATGTGGGTAGATTAGGCAGTTGGAGGACTTAGGACGAGAACTGTCTCAGAGTATTCACCATATGAGGGGGCAGGTGAGGATGAAGTTGACAAGTTTATGAAGCATTGAGTGACGCCATAGTCAGGGTCAACAGCAAGAATAGTATAGTGCTAAGTGGCGATTTCAATGAGAGAGTTGGAAATAGAACTGAAAGATACGGAAGGATGATTGGTAAATATGGGGAAGACATAGAAGCTAATAGGAATGGGAAGTGTTTGTTGGAATTGTGCGCTGGTTTGGGATTAGCAGTTACAAATACATTCTTCAAGAATAAGTCTATTCACCGCTACTCATGTGAGAGGAGGGCACTAGATCCATAATAGTCTACTGTATATCTTTACAGACTTTAAATTCAGGAAACCTGTTGGAAATGATACGGATCGTACGGACCACTACCTGATCTGAAGTGAACTAAGTGTCTCTAGGCCTAGGATAGAGAAAGTAAAATATGTCTGCAGTCGAATAAGTGTAGAAAATCTACAGGACGGTGACGTCGACAGCAACTGAACTCATAGGGAAGAGGACAATGATGCTGCTAAAATTACGCTTGAGGAAGTGGAAAGGATGGCAAATAAAGTACATTTTCATAAAGGAGCAGGAATAGATCAAATTAGGCCCGAAATGGTAAAATATATAGGGAAGGCAGGGATGATAATAATAATAATAATAATAATAATAATAATAATAATAATAATAACAACAATAATGTTATTGCCTGTATGTCGCACAAACTACTTTTACTGTTTTCGGAGACGCCGAGGTGTCGGAATGCAGTCCCGCAGGGGTTCTTTTACGTGCCAGTAAATCTACCGACACGAGGATGACGTATTTGAGCATCTTCAAATACCACCGGACTGAGCCAGGATCGAACCGACCAATTTGGGATCAGAAGGCCAGCGCCTCAACCTCTGCGCCACTCAGTCCGGCAGGCAGGGATGAAATGGCCTCATGGAGTAATACGATTAGCATGTAGTGTTTTAATTACCTACTGGTTCGATAAAATCAGTAATTGCACCTATCTTTAAGCAAGGGAACACGACGGTAACTCATTAATCAGTATTCCAGGCAAGGTGTCCGCTGGGATGTTGGAAAACCATTAACATACTTCTTCCTTCGTTTCTCTTCCTGGCCTCCCTTCTAAATTTCTTGGGGTCGGCATGTGTATATTTGGTCCAGATTTTCAGCCGGTTGCCGTTCCTGACACCAAACTCATCTGGAGGGATGTAATCATTACTGAGAACGTTTAAGATGGTTGATAGTTTGGTGAGTGGTGTGTAGAAGATGGGAAGTGTATTGAGATGAACACAGATATCCAGTCCCCGAACCAGAGGAATTAACTATACGCAGTTAAAATGAATGGCTCGGCCGGAAATCGAACGCGGGTTCCTCTGAATCAAGAACCAGTACACTGGCCATTTAACCAAGAAGCCAGATGTCTTCGTCATCGTCTTCTTCTTCTGTCTTAAATGAGTTGTGCCATTCTAGGGATCTCCTTCGAATGACAGAAAACATAACATACATTTCTTCTAAAAAAGTTATACTTGAGGAGTAGAAGACGTTGGTAAAAGGAATCAGTACAGAGATAAGTGGCATATCATAGACAGAATGAGTTAACGTTTAAAAACCGAAGTAATATTAGAAGATTTTGAGATAACAAGAGGAGAAGTTTAAAATCAGTACGTGAGTATGATTTTGATAAAAACATTTGTTCACTATAATCTAGACCACCGGAGTTCACATTTACCTAATTATCTCCCAGTTGCAACTAGATAATATTACTAAAGTAACATATTAAAGCCTAAATTTCAAAATAATTGTCATTCATTATACTATTGGATAGGCATAGGGACCAGTTTTAACATTTGAGAACGAGTTCCATCGCAGGACCAGGAAACAAAAGTTGAGTGGTTCTGAAGTCCATGCCAAGAGAGTTCATGTATTTCAACTATCAGCAGTTATTGTCAGAAAGTAAAACTTAATAATGTAGATAATTTTCATAGCACCGAGCTCGATAGCTGCAGTCGCTTAAGTGCGGCCACTATCCAGTATTCGGGAGATAGTAGCTTCGAGTCCGGCTCCATGGCTGAATGGTTAGCGTGCCACACGAGTCCCGGGTTCGATTCCCGGTAGGGTCGGAAATTTTAACCACAATTGGTTAATTTCGCTGACACAAGGGCTGGGTGTATGTTTCGTCTTCACCATCATTTCATCACGACATGCAGGTCGCCTAAGGGCGTCAAATCAAAAGACCTGCACCTGGCGTGCCGAACTTGTCCTCGGACACTCCCGACACTAAAAGCCATACGCCATTTCATTTCAGTAGGTTCGAACCCCACTATCGGCAGCCCTGAAGATGGTTTTCCGTGGTTTCCCATTTTCACACCAGGCGAATGCTGCGGCTGTACCTTAGTTAAGGCCACGGCCGCTTCCTTCCCACTCCTAGCCCTTTCCTGTCCCATCGTCGCCATAAGACCTATCTGTGTCGGTGCGACGTAAAGCAACTAGCAAAAAAAAAAGAAATCTTCATAATGATGGGATTTCCCGTTCCAGTTATACAACTAATCCTTAAATCTGTTTCATAAATTAATATAAAATAATTGACGTGCATGGGAATACGAGTATTTGGTAGTAGAGTTGCTGGAGCTGAGTGACGTAGTCACCTTTCGTTCAAGAATGCTACGCTGTAGCTGTGTGTGTAAACTGATTTTATTACTGTATTTTCCTATTCCGCACATTCAAAACGGTGTGTACCGTATTTGTGTGTGTTAAAACTGCAGGCCTACTCATTACCGTATAACAGTTTCAACCCGATAGGCTAGTCTTCATATCACACCCTATATCAGAGTCTGCTTTACTTAGGTATAATAAAACTATGTTGAAACTACCACAGTCTGTTTAATAAATGTACACTCTTCGTCCGGTTTGGATCCTGTTGTAGTTTTATGTACCTTATGTACAAGTTGCCGACGATTTTTAGCACTCATTATTAAGACCTCTGAATTACCTACATTTAATCTGAAGTAATTATTATCGGGCGAGTTGGCCGTGCGCGTAGAGGCGCGCGGCTGTGAGCTTGCATCCGGGAGATAGTAGGTTCGAATCCCACTATCGGCAGCCCTGAAGATGGTTTTCCGTTTTTTCCCATTTTCACACCAGGTAAATGCTGGGGCTGTACCTTAATTAAGGCCACGGCCGCTTCCTTCCAACTCCTAGACCTTTCCTATCCCATCGTCGCCATAAGACCTATCTGTGTCGGTGCGACGTAAAGCCCCTAGCCGAAGTAATCATTCCGGAGCTCATTAATAATGATAAAGAGTTCGAGATGTGCTCAAAACATCGGGGACCTGTACATAAAACAACGACTCAGTTTAACCAAACACGCAGAATGTATATTAGTAAAATATATATTTCTAGCGTTATGAATCTTCTAGTTAATTACTTTAGACTTATCGCATTTGGAGCACTGCAGTAGTACTTCTTTCAGAAGTAGGTTATACTTTACTGCCAGACAGTTGCTAATTGAGAATTCAAGCTCAGAATTAATTACATTCAACGCTCAGGTTCAGTGGTGTGTCCTCTTTATTGGCAGTAGTTAGAATAAAAACAAGGCGGATGGATTATGGAACGAACATGCAACCTTCTCCCGAGGGAAGATAGTATAAAGTATTCACTAATGACCTGAATTAAATTAAAGTTACATATAGCTGCAGAACTTGAACATTTGCTCTGAGAATCTGCAGTATGAGAAATGCGATTGTGAAGTAACTTTAATCATTTATTCCAACTTCATGCCCTTCCTTTTATTATATCTCCTGAAAGTTAACTAGTAAAGAAACCGAGAAAGTAATAATCGATGAAATAACATGCAAAAACCTACCTCTGGAACTACGAAGAAGCAGGTCTTTTTAAGACAGAGTAAAAAAAAAAAAGTTAGTTGTCACGAAAAATTTGTTAGCGGATGGGACTGCCAGTCCTTTAGGGTGATGAATAGAATACCATGGCATTACCTTTCTCAGCCCGATGTACAAAACGAACACACACACACAGTGTAAGGAGGAAGGTTATATTCCAAATTTATAAGAAATTTCGAGAAACGTGTAGTCAAGGTTTTTTAGTATAAGATAAATTCTAAACCTTCTATCATCCTATTTCAACATTATATTCCTAACACTACTGACTGTAGGTATATCTACAAATATGTAGATAAAATATTACTGAAATTGTAGTACAAATGAACATGGAAATTGCTATACAAAAATAGAAGAAGGGAAACAGAAAGAAAAGAACGGGAATTCTGTAAACTTTTCATAAATCTCATGAAAGTAAGCTTTCTAAATATTGAATAACGTAGTCCGATTTGTGTTTGCAAAGCGTTCAAACATTAAATGTACATGTTTTCAGTCATACTTTAGTCCCCTGTAACCTCTTAAAGATATTAACATCACTGTTGTTCTTTTCATCATCAATCCTTCATCGGAGACGTTGATAAAGCTCATCATGCACGGGTGGAATGAACGTCAGTAGGGAATTATGCCGCCAGTAAACCGAAACAGTAACTGCGAGAATCTACTTTTCTGTTGATGGAGCTAAGCGGAAACACAACTCCCTTTAAGCCAATAAAACTTATGCCTGATACTCATGTTGGAACTACATGTTACCAGTGCAGGATTGGCCCATCTTCCACCAAGGAGCGAAGCGTTTACATATTCCGTTTTTCTGGAATAACAAAAGTAACAAGGTTGCCCTTATCTCACAATGAAGGACTTGTAGAATCACAAAATATATTGTGACACCTATCGTAGTTTTGATGAAAGGGTGGGATAGGCTCTTCTTACACCAAGCTCTTCGTAGAACGAGCGATAGGTATAATAAATTCAGTTTCGTCCTCTCCGAATCCTGCTCTCCGGTACGCTGCACGGGTATCTTTTACTTTTTGAAGTTTTCCTTGAGGACTTTACGCTTAAATATGGCTATGCGTTTTCAAAAGAGTGCCCATGTCACGACGGTAAACAATACATGTTAGTCGTTAGCATGCCTCAGAAATTCTGGATAAATATGCGTCGTCGATTCATTTTTAAACCTTTAAGTTCTTGTCCCCTTCCACGAGCAGTGAAAAGACTTGGCGTTCTATTCCAGATTGTATTCTTCTATCAGCAATATAATTGTTTTCCAAAAAAGAAATCCCTGGAGTACATCATAAGTTAATTGATTTCACAAGTAAGATACTAGCACATTTATATACAACAAAATTCTTGAGCCAGAACCATATACTGACTGATAAACAGTATTGAGTTACTGGATCTCTTCACAGACCACAATATTCCCTTGCTTATTATATGACTTCTGGTTCCATGACTGAATGTTAGGATTCTTGGCCTTTGGTCCTCGTGTCCTCAGGTCCGATTCGCGGCCGGGTCCAGAGATATTAATCTTAAACGATTCATTCCATTGGCTCGGGAACTGGTTATCTGTGAGCAGAGAAATGATTTTAGAGACATGCCATTAAATCCTATCCCTTTCGTAATGGATGATGGAAGGATCGCGTTGGTCATGGTAGTTGGCGAATAACTCGAAGATAATGTCTAGTTGCTGCTGCTGACGTTGTGGTACTTGAAGAATACTCCGTCTTATCCCAGGAATGGAAGTAAAATAGACTGTACAATGTTCTGAACCTACCTGGCACAGGTTAACACCCACTTTATAATTATCTGAGATAAACTGATGACGTTCCACATAATCGTCTTTGTCTTTACTGGACGACCGTACAATCTCCAATTCCCGCACCTGTCACATTCAGAAAGTAGGCGACTCATATAGACACTACCTCCTGGCCACTGCAACCAACAAAATGTGCAAAGCTAACATCTCATTTCTCACGCATTGCTTCTGTACGACTAACCAGCCTCTCAAAACCCCATGCTTTGATTTCTTTTGAATTAAGATATGTGCACAAACGGCGTATTTTTGGGCTCCCGGACATAAGGAACTAAAACTTCACTAATATCTTCTGTACTGTACATCCACTCTGTTCATATTAAGCAGTCATGGTGTTCCCCTACCTACTCAGTGCCTTGCGAAACCTCATAGATTTTCTCTGAGATATGTCACTGCTGTAAATGAAAATACTTTCTGACATTTGACATTATTATATTCGATTTCGATCTGAAGGACCCTACATTGTGCTATTCATTCAATTTCCGTGAATGAATACGCCTTAGATAAATTACGCCACTTTTATGGACTAAGAGCTCTTATACAATGCAGCCGTCTTCAATCAAGTTGTGTCACTAAAACAAGAACTAAGTCCTTCATGCTTCCCGGCTCTTAATGATCACCGGTTTCCTGCTCTGGATCTGTAGACCCTGCGGTCCATTTTCATAAAGAAGGGACCTGAATAACGCCTCGCATCTTTCTTATTCCTAGTTATCTTATTGCTTCACTCGCCTTTCGGGTATTACGAGTTCCAGTGTAGAGCAAAGACTTCATGGTGTGTGTTAATTCAAGAACGTCCTTCGTCAGCACAGGAGGAATTCCATCCTCTCAGTTAACCTCTGAGTTGTCAATACATTTTCCATCCTCGTCATTTGTTCCAGATAAAGGGTAGCATACTCACTAGTAATTCAAGATGGGATTTTGTTATTTAAAGACTATGTAAGTAACACACCTGAATACATTTACTGGGAAAGCATCGATCTGATTTCTGTCGTAAGTAATGGATTGTGTAATATGATATTAAACTTTGAACTTAATGAGTGAATTATAGCGTAAGCTATGGTTCTGAGGACAGGCAGTTCACAACAAAGGAAATACTAATTCGTTCATTGATGAGTTCAAGTTGTAATATGATCTCGCAGTACAATTTACAGCGTCATATCGTTCGTTAGTTTTCAATAAAGTTAAATGTTTGACATTTCAGTGGCCATAACTTGGTGATGGTGGTGATCGTTTCTACGAGTTGAAACTTTGACGTTATGCTGAACTACAATTTACATAGCGATATTCTTTCCCCAGTGTATTCGATCATCATCAGCCTGAACATAACGAGCTCAGAACCACACGGTTCAGACTGTATGAAGAACGTAATTGTCCATTGATCTAAGAGGCAAATATTGTGAATAGCAGGGCCTTCGCTCCATGTAATTGTAGCTGTTTCATTTAAGAGTTCGTGACAGCTCTGTATATTTACGCCATCCGTGTTCAGTCTAATAATCTGTTCTAATACCATATACGCTCTGATGTATGTTTTCGTAATTAATTAGCACAGGAATTCGAAGGAAGTGGTATAACCTTTAAAATGATGCTGCTTCGACAATGTAGCATTCAGTAGTTTCTTTATGGTTCATTAGAGGAGGTGACTAATATTGGTAAATTACTGAGATTTGTCTGTGATAATAAAGACATTTGCAAAATGATACAAAAGATGAAAGCTAAAAAGGCAACTGGGATTGATAAGATATCTGGAGATATATTAAATGCTACGGTTTGGGATATAGTGCCACATCTTAAATACAATTATTTGATTAACGTTTTCAGAAAGGAGCTATACCAAATGAATGGAGAATTGCAATAGTAGCCCCGGTGTACAAAGGAAAGGGCGACAGACATGAAGAGGATAACTACAGGCCAGTCAGCTTCAAAAGTGTTGTTCGTAAGCCCTGCGAAAGTATTCTTTCCGATTATATTAGACACGTTTGCGAAATCACTAACTGGTTTGAGAGAATCCAGTTCGGGTTTAGGGAAGGTTATTTCAGTGAAGCGCAATTTGTAGTATTCAAGCAAGGTATACCAGATATTTTACCTATAGTCAAATGGAGTGTATCGCTATTGACCTATCCAAGGTTTTTCATAGGGGAGATCATGGGAGATTTCTGAAGAAAATGAGGGCTTTTGGACTAGACAAAGGAGTGGTTGAATGAGTGGGTAAATTTCTAGAAAGTAGAGCTCAGAGAATTGATGATGATGCTTGTTATTTAAAGGAGCCTAACATCTAAGGTCATCGGCGCACTCAGAGAATTAGAATAGGTGAAATGAAATGTCGTATGGCTTTTAGTGCCGGGATATCCCAGGACGGGTTCGGTTCGCCAGGTGCAGGTCTTTCTATTTGACGCCCGTAGGCGACCTGCGCGTCGTGATGAGGATGAAATGATGGTGAAGACAACACATACACCCAGCCCCCGTGCCACTGGAATTAACCAATTAAGGTTAAAATCCCCGACCCGGCCGGGAATCGAACCCAGGACCCCCTGAACCGAAGGCCAGTACGCTGACCGTTCAGCCAACGAGTCGGACATTACAATAGGTGAAGTGTTATCTGATCCTGTAATGATTTGTGGGGGGAGCACAGGGCAGTATAACTGGACGTTTATTTTTTAATGTTAAAAAGTACTATCTGTTTTGTGTCGCACCGACACAGATAGGTCTTATGGCAGCGATGTGATAGGAAAGTGCTAGGAGTGAGAAGGAAGTGACCGTGGCCTAAATTAAGGTACAGTCCCGGCATATGCCTTGAGTGAAAAAGAGAAAACACGGAAATTCATCTTCAGGGCTGCCGATAGTGGGGTTCCAACCCACTATTTCCCAAATGCAAGCTGATAGCTACGTGAGCCAAACCGCATAGCCACTTGCTCGGTCGTTTATGTTTCCTTATATGCCTAGGTATATAAATGACTAGCATGTGTACCCGTTCTTCGCACGGGAATTTGTAGTGTATTTCAGATTTTCTTCAGGAATTGATGAGACGTAACATGGTTCCATTCTCACGTTTAATACGACATAAAAACGATATTTTCCTACTAAAGCGCTGGGCAGTAACGTGAAATATGATGAAGCTGAACAAAGTCGAGAGAGAATGAGGACGATTTCCGAATTTATTGTACGGTACAGTTTCTGGTCCGATGTTGTGCGAAATTCTCCGTGATTCCCAGGTTGTATATTGTATCCCTGATCACTGGCGTGGCGCTCTGACGTTGAAGATACCTCCCTTAATATCTGTCATATCGAAAAGAGTAAAATGGCTCTTTCCCGTTACCCACCTTCAAGTGACATACGAAATGTCCTATGGGTCTTGGACTAAAAATTCGATATTTCGTAATCATCTGCGTTATTATCCTTCGTACGATAAGTACGTACATGGGATAAAGGAAAGGAAATAACATATTCTTAAACGTTTTTGTTATGTACAGTCTTTTGTTAGACCTAATCTCAAGGAAAATATTTGAGAAAATTATTCCTATAAATACCAACTCCATGTGATTACCATGACATCATATGCACCTGATAACACAATCCTGAGTGAGTAGGTACCAAATATATAGTATGGTTGGAATAAGTCCAGCAGTTTTCCACTCTTAGGAATATACAAACAGATAGATAACCAAACATAAAGACAGATTGAGAAAAAAGGTAAAAGTCCTACCTCATGTTTCCTCGGCGTCCAGTTATATTAGGTCGGGTTAATTTTCAAGCCGAGCGAAATATTATGCATCCTCTGATTTTCTCCGGTTATGGATCGTTCAAATAACTGCAGGTCTGCGAGGGTGTCCGTCACTGGAACAGGAAGCCCGTAGACAATATTAATTTTCTCCGCCATTTGAAGAGTAAGCAAAATTAGGCACATAAGTAATTATATTTAAAATGAAGGGGATTTTCACATATAGTCTACATATTGTACGTATCAAAACCTGCTCCTTGATGAGTAAACTGTAAATATGTTTTATCGAGATATAATAAGAGGTAAATAATATAATAATGTAAGAGAAAATTGAAAACTCATCTTGTGTTCCTATAAATCCCTAGTCTGTCGAGTCATTTTTAAATTATATGCATATATAAACCTGCTCCTGAATGAGTAGACACTAAATATGAAGTTTGGTCGAGATATCATCTGTAGTGTAAGAGAAAATTTAAAAAAAACCTCTTACGTTCTTCGTATAAACCCCCAGTCTATTGAGCGATTTTGAAATAATATGCATATCAAAACCTGATCCTTGATGTGTAGACTCTAAATATGAAGTTTGGTCGAAATATAATAAATAGTGTAAGAGATAATTGAAAAGAACTCTTGTGCTCTTCCTATAAACTCCCACATTGCACATTGGAAGCTGTTCGTTGATGAGTACACTCTGAAAATGAAATTTGGTTGAGGTATAATCAATAATGAAAGAGAAAATTGCAAAATCTTCTGGTCTTCGTATAAACCCCCAGCCCATTCAGTGATTTTTAAATGAGTTGCACATCGAAACCTGCTCCTGGGTGAGTAGTGTCCGAAGATGACGTTTGCTCGAGATCTGTTCAGCCGTTTACCCGTGATGGTGGAACAAACAAACAAACAAACAAACAAATTAACTAACTACCAAAATAGCAAACAAAGAAACAAACAGACATGAAAGCTAAAAACTGCTGATACGATCTTGAGTTGATCCAAAACTGATAAATACAGTATATCAAAATATGGCGAAATAAATGACATTACAAACAGCGGGCCCCCTACAGCTTTATTTATAATATATGAGTAAAGAAATGGACTTTTTTTGATGATTTTACACTGTAATGAGAAGTAAATGAGTTGCATGATTGTAAGCAACTGCAGGGGGACCTAGACAATGTTGTGAGATGGACAGCAGACAACGCTATAATGGCAAACGTAATGGGAAGTTAGGCTGTAAATTTCACCAAGAGGAAAATTCTTCTCAGTTTTAATTACTGTGTTGATGGGGTGATAGTACCGCATTGTAAACACTGTAAGTACCAAAGTGTAAATATATCGAATGATCTTCACAGGGGTAATCACATTCACGATGTTGTAAAGAAAAGTTACAATCTCTTCCCATAGTTATGAGAGTATTTGGGGGTTGTAGTAGCCGTAACTAACTCCCGAGGACATGCAGCTCTCTCTATATGAATTGATGTACTGATGATGGCTTCCTCCCGGATAAAATATTCCGGAGGTAAACAAGTCCCCCATTCGGATCTCCGGGTGGGGACTACACGAGAGGGGGCGATCATCAGGAAGATGGATACTGACATTCTGCGAGTCGGAGCGTGGAATGTTAGAATTTTGAATCGTTGTGATAAGTTGGAGTATCTGAAAAGGGAGACGGATAGACTAAAGTTAGATGTAGTTGGTATGAGTGAAGTACGTTGGCAGGAAGAACAGGATTTTTGTCAGAATTATCAACACAAAATCAAACGGGGGAAATGCAGGAGTTGTTTTAATAGTGAATAAGAAAATAGGGCAGTGGATAAGCTACTACGATCAACATAGGAAGGATTGATTGTCGTCAAGATAGACGCCACACCAATGCCCACCGCAATAGAGCAGATCTATATGCCTACTAGTTCACCGGATGATGAGGAAATCGAAAGAATATATGAAGAGATAGAAGATTTCATACAAAATGTAAAAGGTGACGAGAGTCTAATTGTGATGGGAGACTGGAATGCAGTGGTAGGCCAAGGAAGATAAAGTGATACAGTTGGAGAACGGGTTGGGACAAAGGAACGAAAGAGGAGGTCGGCTGGTTGAATTCTGCACAGATAATTTAGTCCTTGCCAATACTTCGTTCAAACACCACAAACGACGGCTGCATACATGGGCGAGACCTGGAGACACTAGAAGGAATCAAATAGACGTCATTATGATTAGGCAGAGATTCAGTAACCAGGTGTTGGATTGCAAAACTTTCCCACGAGCAGACGTGGACTCTGACCACAACTTGTTGGTCATGAAATGCCATCTGAAGTTAAAGAAATTGAAGAAAGGAAGGAATGCAAGGAGATGGGATCTAGAGAAGTTGAAATAAAAGAGTGTGAGGTACTGTTTCAAGGAACTTGTTGCACAAGGACTAAATGAAAAGGCTGAAGGAAACACAATAGAGAAAGAGTGGATAGTCATGAAAAATTAAGTCAGTAGGGCTGCTGAAGAAATGTTAGGAAGGAAAAAAGGTCAACTAAGAATCAGTGGATAACTCAGGAGATACTAGACCTGATTGATGAACGACGAAAATACAAGAATGCTAGAAATGAAGAGGCCAGAAAAGAACACAGGCGATTAAAGAATCAAGTGGATAGAAAGTGCAAGGTAGCTTAGGAAGAATGGCTGAAGGAAAAGTGCAAGAATGTCGAAGGTTGTATGGTGCTAGGAAAGGTAGATGCTGCATACAGGAAAATAAAGGAAACCTTTGGAGAAATGAAATCTATGTGTATGAATATTAAAAGAACAGATGGAAAGCCACTTCTAGGGAAGGAAGACAAAGCAGAAAGATGGTTGGAACATATCCAACAGTTTTATCAAGGTAAAGATATAGATTATTAAGTTCTGGAACAAGAAGAGGCTGTTGATGCTGATGAAATGGGAGACACAATTTTGAGGTCAGAGTTTGATAGTGCTGTGAGAGACCTAAATAGGAACAAGGCACCTGGAATTGATGACAATCCCTCTGACTTACTGAATGCCTTAGGAGAAACCAGCATGCAAGGTGGTTCCATTTAGTGTGTAAGATGTTTGAGAGAGGAGAAGTGCCATCCGATTTTCGACAGAATGTTGTTATACCTATTCCCAAGAAAGCCGGTGCTGACAAGTGTGAAAACTACCGCACCATTAGTTTAGTATCTCATGCCTGCAAAATTTTAACACGTATTATTATTTACAGAAGAATGTAAAGACAAGTTGAAGCTGAGTTGGAAGAAGATCAGTTTGGCTTCAGAAGAAATGTAGGAACACGTGAACTAATCCTGACTTTAGGCCTGATCGTAGATGATCGAATTAAGAAGGACAAGTCCACGTACGTGGCGTTCGTTGGTCTAGAAAGGGCATTCGATAATGTCGATTGGACCAAGCTATTTAAGATTCTGAAGATGATTGGGATCAGATGTCTGTCTGTCTGTCTGTCTGTCTGTCTGTCTGTCTGTCTGTCTGTCTGTCTGTCTGTCTGTCTGTCTGTCTGTCTGTCTGTCTGTCTGTCTGTCTGTCTGTCTGTCTGTTAGGTCTTCAGCCCAGAGGCTGGTTGGATCCTCAAATAGCACCACCAAAGGTTATGCGGTTATAAGGAAACCCCAACAACCAATGGCAGCACCAAAATGAGGCGTACTAGGCAAGATGAGGAGTGAGGTAGTTTGCCATTGCTTTCCTCACTGGGTCAGAAAGTACTATTGCAGCACGACTGACACTATGAGCAGCACCTTTCGTAACACTCAGATGCAATAGTCATGCTCTGAATGTCATTACTCAGCACTACCCATACCCCAGCAACTTCCATATTGTCACAGCCATGGATGTTGACTGGGACTTCGGTGGAAGCTACACTTTACTCTGGCCTGTGCCAAGAGATGGATGCAAAAGTACTGTATCCATCAAGAAATGACAGCAGGCAGTGGGATCAGATACCGAGAACAAGGAATTATATACAGTCTGTATAAAATCAGTCTGCAGTGATAAGAATCGAGGGCTTTGAAAAAGAAGCAGCAATCCAGAAAGCAGCGAGGCAAGGCTGCAGTTTGTCCCCCTCCTTTTCAATGTTTACATAGAATAGGCAGTAAAGGAAATCAAAGAGGAATTTGGAAAGGGAATCACAATCCAAGGAGAGGAAATCAAAACCTTGAAATTTGCCAATGATATTGTTATTTTATCTGAGACTGCAGAAGATCTCGAGAAGCTGCTGAATGGTATGGACGAAGTCTTGGGTAAGGAGTACAAAATTAAAATAAATAAGTCCAAAACAAAAGTAATGGAGTGCAGTAGAACGAAGGCAGGTGATGCAGGACATATTAGATTAGGAAACGAAGCCTTAAAGAAAGAGAGGTATATATTTAAATGGGTAGTAAAATAACTAACGATGGCAGAAGTAAGGAGGATATAAAATGCAGACTAGCATAAGGAAGGAAGAGCTTTCTTAAGAAAAGAAATTTGCTCACTTCAAACATTGATGTAGGAATTAGAAAGATGTTTCTGAAGACTTTCATCTGGAGCGTGGCATTGTATGGAAGTGAAACATGGACGATAACTAGCTCAGGAGGAAAGAGAATAGACGCTTTTGAAGTTTGGTGTTACAGAAGAATGCTGAGGGTGAGATTGATAGATCGAATCACGAATGAAGAGATACTGAATAGAATTTGTGAGAGGAGGTCGATTTGGCTATGTTTGAGGAGAAGAAGTGATATAATGGTAGGACACATCTTAAGAAACACAAGACTTGTTCAGTTTATTTTTGAAGGAAGTGTAGGTGGTAAGAACGGCAGGGGTAGATAAAGATATGAATATGACAAGCAGATTAGAGTAGATGTAGGATGCAATAGTTACGTATAAATGAAAAGTTTAGCACAGGATAGGGTGTCATGGAGGCTGCATCAAACTAATCTATGGACTGATGACTCACACAACAACAACAACAACAACAACAACAGTAGGGATGTAAAGGTAGGGCGTATAAGTCACTGGTAATACACCATTTATTATTATTATTATTATTATTATTATTATTATTATTATTATTATTATTATTATTAGAGTACTGTATGGTTCCACAGATCCCACTCCAGGCCTACTTGATACGAGAACTGTATAAAATCCAAAGGAAAGCAGCACTGTTTTTTCTGGGTGATTTCCGACAAAGAAGTAGTGTCACGAAAATGTTGCTAATTTTGGAATGGGAAGACTTGGGAGTAGGGAGATGAGATCCTCGACTATGTGGTATGCTTTGAGCTGTTAGTGGAGAGATGGCGGGGAATGACATTAGTAGATGAGTAAGCTTGAGGGGTGCTTTTAAAGGTAGGGTAAATCGCAATATGAATTTGGAATTCAAGAGGACAAACTGGGACAAATATTCATTTATAGAACGAGAAGTAAGGGATTGAAATACATTATCAAGGGAAATATTTCTTACATTTCCAAAGTGTTTGAGAACGTTTAAGGAAAAACTAGGTGTAGGGAATCTGCCATCTGGGCGACAGCCCTAAATGCAGATGATTGATTGATTGATTGATTGATTGATTGATTGATTGATTGATTGATTGATTGATTGATTGATTGATTGATTGATTGATTGATTGATTGATTGATTGATTGATTGATTGATTGATTGATTGATTGATTGATTGAATCTTTTATTAATTTATACCACAGTTTCTCGTTGAAAACCTCAAACTAAAGAATAGGAATATAATTGCATGTCGGGTTCTGAGACCGAAGGCTGATTGGATTGCCAACAGTTCCACTATCAGCTATTATACGAAACTGAGGTACCTCCCGTTACTTTCCTCACCGAGCCGAAAAGTGCTATTGTATATAAGCTTGCCATGTCCACTCAAATGACCCGTTGAGCGACACCATCACACCACTCTATACAGGGACTCTATACAGTCGCATTCATATTGTCAAAGCCGAAAACGAGACTGAGACAGATCGATGAAAAAAGAAATATCTAACCAATACTAGAAGACATAGTACACTGTACAAACTACATCTCACCACAAATGGATCCGAGATGAGGACTTCAATACCTGCACATAAAACACGTTTCAACCGATGTAAACTCATATTTTTTAAATAATTTGTTTTACATCGCAACGACACAGATAAGTCTTATGGCGACGATGGCATAGGAAAGAGTCTCGAGGGGGAAGGAAGCAACCGTGGCCTTAATGAATGTACAGCCCCAGCATTTTCCTGGTTTAAAGATGGGAAACCACGGAAAACCATCTTCAAAGCCGCCGACAGTGGGGTTCGAACCCAATATCTCCCGAATGCAAGCTGACAACTACGTGACCCAATTCACGCAGCCATTCGTGCAGTATAAAACCAATTACAACAGATAGCGTAGTTCGTTTATCTACCCAACTGATTCCCACCAAGGGCTCGGTCACGTGACGAAACTCCGACAATCATCAGGTACAGGAACGTGCCGACTGGTGAGAACTCTCGCATACCTCTGATGTGATGAGACATGACTGATTATGGAGTGTTAATACAACGAAAGTTATACTAGAACAGAGAAAACGTGTAACGCCTCCACTTTGTCCAGCAATTATTTCATATGAAATCACAGAGTCAGGCACCGTAGCTGACTACTGTATCTGTCTTTGGTCCGTGGAGTCTTTGGTTCAATTCATGACAGTGCTGTGGGATTTTTACCTTGATTGGTTAATTCCTATGGATCGGATACGGGTGCTTCTGTTGTCTCCACACTTCTGAGCAACTCTTGCACAACACTCCCCACGTTCCTCCAATACACAGGGATATTCAGCTATATTGTCCATC
The DNA here is from genome assembly GCF_040414725.1 of Anabrus simplex. Lineage (NCBI taxonomy): Eukaryota > Metazoa > Arthropoda > Insecta > Orthoptera > Tettigoniidae > Anabrus > Anabrus simplex. Next base: position 385,798,797 of record NC_090266.1, on the reverse strand, counting down.
TCAAATAACTCTTCAACAGTTAAAGTTATCAACATTATGTTTTCACTTTCAGTAATGGTACCAAAAGGCTCATAATCGGACTTAATGCCTCCATGAAAAAAGTATTATATCTTCTGCGATAATGGTACTAACTTTGCCTTTTTAATGGAGCTACACTTTTTTCTACACATAGCTTTAAACTTTTCCGCACCGTGATTATTTTGAAAATCGGACAAGTACGTCTCGAGAAAATGTGATGTATTCTTCCCTGTTGGACTCGCGCTACGTGCGAAACATGGAACTACTCTAGCTGTTGACATACAGAGTTGCTTCACCTTCTTCTGACAGACAGGTACTCGCTCTACTGTGCCTGTAAATACGCTATGATAAAATGTATGATTTAACAACGTTAATATCGCTGTAGGTAACAGGTAAAGGAAAAGCGAATATGCGACGGGTTCTATGGGATAACTTTTCGATCATGAAGTGACATTAAACTACACTGGACCAAACGAGCTAGCTGCGCAGTGTGGGCCGCTTAGCTGTTAGCTTGCGTTCGGGAGGTGGTTGGTTCGAACACCACTATCGGCAGTCCTGAAAATGGTTCTCCGTGGTTTGCCATTTTCACACATTCACTTGAATTGAGGCCATGACTGGTGCCTTCCCGATTCTAGTCCTGCCCTAACCCGTCGTCACCGAAAATCCACCTGAGTTAGTGCTAAAATAAGCCATAACGTATTTTTGGTTGTTTGAGCCGATATTACGTGAAAGCTGGTAAAAAAAATGAAATGGCGTATGGCTTTTAGTGCCGGGAGTGACCGAGGACAAGTTCGGCTCGCCAGATGCAGGTCTTTTGATTTGACACCCGTAGGCGACCTGCGCATCGTGATGAGTATGAAATGATGATGAAGACGACACATACACCCAGCCCCCGTGCCAGCGAAATTAACCAATTACGTTTAAAATTCCCGACCCTGCCGGGAATCGAACCCAGGACCCCTGTGACCAAAGGCCAGCACGCTAACCATTTAGCCATGGAGCCGGACGTGAAAGCTGGTGAAAATTCGAAAATAAACTGTGGGTGTAAATACCATTTAATAAAAAATTAAATTGCTAATAAAACTTTTCAATCAGCTCCGTGATCTATGGTGGCAGGCCAGCCCATCAGGTCTGTAACGCCATGGGATGATAAAATTCCTTTTTATAACCCTTTCATTACAACGTTGTTCACTTCATGACTGTTTTATTCATCTGGGCAAGCTCGAAATTTCTCAACACTTAAAACGTTTTATTGGTGCTAAAATGTTATAATTTTTGTTATCGTTCACGACCCTAATATTACTTTATGTACCTTTGTTTCATATATGTAGTTAAACACTGTTATTTAACATAAAGGAGTGTCAGGTTGTGAGTAGGACGGCACTCTCAGTCGTACCGATTAACTTTCTTTACCGGGTCCACTGCCCCTCATATCAGCTAGCAGCTCAGCTGATGACACGAGGCAAGTCAACCAGAATGCTGTCCTCAAGCCAAAATTGGAATTCTTAAATGAGCTGCAAGAGGAACATAAAAATGAAAAGGAAGTGTAATATACACAACTGAGCATCGGGTAGACTTCTTGCACAGTAAATACGTAATGATGATGATCGTGATCTACCTACGACCTAAAATGAACCAACAGAAACATTAAACTGGACTGTATTTGCTCCGTCTACCTTACATAAACTGTGGCATGTAATGTCCATGAACCAAATCGTCCCGTTGTGGGAGATTCAGCTGACCCTTTTTTGAACTACAGTTGATGCGATAGAGCGTTGTGGCGTTCTGAACATATCCAGATCAAGCACTGGTGATGTTCAGGAGAGGGACGTTTAAAATGACGACGGAAAACTATAATTAGTGCACCCTAGTGAGCATTAAGAATACAACATAAGAACGGGTAAGTGACGTATGTTCCCAACGCATGAGTAGGGTTCGAAAGGAGTAAAGAAAGACGTAAGAAATAACCGAACATAAGAAAACTAATTAGTTGACAACTGGTAATTTATGGCACAAGTTTTACGATTATTGATCCAGGCTTCATAAAATATGATTGGAATTCTTTCGAAAGTGCAACTTGAGACCTGACTTAGGCGGCCGCTCGTAAACCCTCCTTTGACGTTCAAGGCATCGCTTACCGTTGTCGAGATTGCCTGCACGATACTGTTTATGTACTAATTATTTATCTTCCTAGAACCTGTGACCATGGTAGAAGCGTTCCTCCACCTTACTGTGAGCACAGGTGGTGGTTAAAGAACACATTTTCGTTTATACCTCATGGTATAATATACGCCTTTCTTAGCCCTTCTTACCCCCAGACTACGTGAATCACCCTAGAGGTGGTGTCATGGAGCTTTTAACTACCCCACTTGGGGAGACGGGGACCATGACGGCAGAGTCGGTCGGTGTAGTTCAGACTCTGGCGTTGGCTTTGTAACTAAGCTTGCCATCGCTAGAAAACCATCCACGGTAGAAGACGGAAAAATTCGATCAGAGAAGACTGATGTGTGGTGAACTGTGCACTTCGACGGCCCTTTGCTATTGCTCGGGACCATCAAAATTGTCTGACGGTAGCATCGAGTGCAAATATCAGTGACGAAACAGTTCGCAACAGAATTAGTCACCGGGCGAGTTGGTCGTGCGCTTAGGGCCGCGCAGCTGTGAGCTTGCATCCGGGACATAGTGGTTTCGAACCCTAATGTCGGCAGCCCTGAAGATGGTTTACCGTGGTTTCCCATTTTCCCCCAGGCAAATGCTGGGGCTGTACATTAATTAAGGCTATAGGTGCTTCCTTCCCACTCCTAACTCTTCCCTATCCCATCGACGCCGTAAGACCTATTTGTGCTGGTGCAAACTGAAGCAAATATTATTTATATATATATATATATAATAAGAAAATAGAGAAGCAGGCTTAAGGTCACAAAGATCTCATAAATGCCTACGATGCACGCTTCATCACAAGACAATCAACTGAGATATATATGCTCAGGCACATCGAAAGGGACAGCTCCGATGATGGCGCAATCTGCTGTGCACACAGCCCGGCCAACTCGCCCGGTAACTCCAAATTCAAATTATGGATTAGCCCTGATGTGAGCCCCGTCGTCGACCTTAATGAGCACTTTTGGGATAAGCTAGACTAATGAGTCCGACGTCGTCTAGAGCCCATCAGACACTACAAGAACTTGCAGGCGCTCTGATCGATGAATGGGAGAACATACCACAAGCAGAGGTGCGAAAACTGATCAGAAGTATGTCTCGAGAGGCTACATCGCTCGGCGTCCAGTTATCCACACAATATCAGGTACAACAGATATGGTGCACAACCACTGCCACACTAAATGCGAGGTACCCAGGCAGAAATTTACCTGCGTTAACTGCAAGGGTAATCACTTTGTCTCTTTTCCTGATTGTCCCTATATCAAGGCTGCAATTACGAAACATCACATCTCAGACCACAACACATACCCATTTTACTCGACTTACACGTATCTACAGCTAAATCAAACCAGACAGACACGATGGTACTGGCCCTACAGTAAGTAACCGAGGCGGTCGAAATTATTACAGACTCTAATTGAATGAGAGAAATACCACACATTCGGAATTATAACTACAGTTAAGCAACATTCAACATGGTCACCACCGGATGGTTTACCAATCGCACAACTACAGTAGGGAACTGTGAAAGATCTGCCATCCTCACTTACACACGAAAAGGCACTGAGTAGGAGAACACTGGGTACGTTGAGAGTGTCTCCACACACACACCACAAATACACAGGTATTTTGGGAGTGTCAAGGAACGCACACCGGACACACAATTTACGTCTGACAGTCTAAATCCACCTATATCTCATTCAGAGTTGTTATTATTAACCAAAATAAAGCGGCGAATAGTATGCTGAACTGCGCGGAGTCCTTTGTAAGGTAGACTTTCCCACGAGGGTGAGTGGTATCTGCCGTCTTTGGGTCGTTGCCTCTACATCACTTCAGGGTGAACTGAGCATGCCTTTACCGTCTCGACATTAAACAGGTAACAAAGAAGATTCTGTACTTGACTAATTAATATGGGCCACCAAGGGTAAAGGCATGCTCAGTTCACCCTGAAGTACATGGGTTCGATTCCCCTTCAGAAAGTCGCGAAAACTGGATTTCCACTCCTGGAGGGGCACAGGGTCACGAGGTTCTCTCAGCCTACACGAAAACTGAGTACCAGATGAATTCCTTGCTGCAGAGGCAATCACTATATTCCACTTAGTGCAGTGGTAAAGGGTAGCGGAAGCCTTCTCCAAGGGCCTTCCTGGAAATTTGGTGTTTTGACGCAGATCTTTTACGTTTAATAATTTCCGTTTATTCCTCACGTAATATATCCACAAAAACGTAACTTCGAAAATGGTGAGTTCGAAGAAAGTTGCTGCTGCTAGTGTGACACTGACTATAGGTATATCATGATTTCTTCCAAATTTGCTCAGATGATGATTTTACCTCCTAATTGGAAGTACCAGAGGACGACCCTCGGGATCGGCAAGGATTTTCTTTACATTAAAACCTTCAGCTCAGCGATAAATTACTTCCTATATCGGAGGATCTCCGCTAGAAACAAAGAAATAGTCCTGACGTGTTTATGACAACACAAATAGGCTATATTTGTAGTACTGTAAATTATATAAATGTGAATCCAAACCTCCATTGGCAAGTAAACCAGAGAGATACTCCGAAGAGTGGGGCTGTGGATATATTTTGGAGAATCCCAGCAGGAAGCGGAAACCCCTTCCTCTCTTCACGTCATGGACGTGGCGCTCCCGGATGTCCCTCCACAGGTATGCTAAATGGTTTAGCACGTCATATGATGTAATAGTTTGCTATCATATGCACATCTCAAGAACCCACGCTATGGACTTCCGCTGACGGCACAAGTAATGTCACCTTCCACCCGTGTACGGCGTCAGAAGACAGCGGAGAAGCCTTGGTTGAAGTAGAATGAGTTGCTCTTCTATTTCACCTGTTTTAAAGTTTTGATTTAAACTTACATATGGCTTGTTCGAATGCGGGCTTACTTCAAACATTTTTTTTTGATTCGCCGGGCTGACTGGCTCAGGATTTTGAGGCAGCTTGACAGGTTTGGTCCTGGCTCATTATTTGAAGGTGCTCAAATACGTCAGCCCCGTTTCCGTGGATTTACTGGCACGTGAAAGTACTCCTGATGAACAAAATTTCGGCACTCGGCGTCTCCGAAAACCGTCAGAAGTAGTTAGTGTGACGTAAAGCCAATAAGATTATTATATGTGGTTGATGTCCGGCTCCATGTCAAAATGGTTAGCGTGTTCGCCTTTGGTCACAGGGGTCCCGGATTCGATTCCCGGCAGGGTCGGGAATTTTCACCAACATTGGTTAATTTCGCTAGCACGAGGACTGGGCGTATGTGTCGTTTTCATCATCATTTCATCCTCATCACGACACGCAAGTCGCATACGGGTGTCAAATCAAAAGACCTGCACCTGGCGAGCCGAACATGTCCTCGGACACTCCCGGCACTAAAAGCCATACGCCATTTCATTTCATGTGCTTGATTCAATGCTTTTATTTTAGAGGATGGTTGAAAATATTAGCAATTTCACCATCAGGTAGGAATCCCAGATGTCATTGAAGAGCATACTAGAGAAATGACAAGTGACATAATTTTACATTGCCTGGTTGAGTTGCTCAGACGGCAGAGCGCTTGCCTTCTGTGCCCAAGTTGGTGGATTCTTTCCTGTTTCTGTCTGTTGGTATTTGAAAGTGCTCAAATTCTCTAGCCTCGTATCGGTACAAATCCTGCGGGACAAAATTATCAATGTTATTATTATTAGTTTCCAAAAAATCACGTTTCACGTTGCTTTCTTCACCAAGCCAGAATTTGTTATTACATATTACTCTTCCAAGTCTAGTGAAATGCAAACATCAACCAGCATTAGAAGCAACACTTTCACACCATATATTACAAGGACTGGCCGCATTGTGTTTGAATTACTAGCATAATTCATACCTCTGCTACCTTCATATTATTAACGTCAGCTATACCCTAAAAGATAACAAAAGCATTGGCGGCCTAGAAGAAGATGACCAGTTTCTATACTGAATGATTTTATGGCAAAAGCCATGGAAATAAAGGAAATTATAGTGCTATTTGAAAGCAGCTCCTTCTAGGGATGCTTAGTTCATTACAGAGATTGTAAACTGAATGTTGTGAAATATATCATAGTCACCAATTTATGTATGTATGTATGTATGTATGTATGTATGTATGTATGCATTGAACCCTATGGTGATCTGCAGCAATTATCTCAGATAAGTCGGAGGTATGTATTCTTAGAATCTTCAGGTCTCAGGGTGTTTAGAGGCTCTCCGTCACTTGCTGACCTGATCTTCGGGTATTAAGGAAGGCCTAACTACTTCATATTAAAGGCAGGAATGTACTGACTCAAGTTTATTTGTACAACCTGTGACAATAAAATTCGATGAATAGTCCTGTACTGTCAACATAGATGAACAATGCACGGCAGTGGCCTTATTGTCCTTCCAAATAGTCCCCTCCCATAACTATGCACTGCTGAGATCGGCGATACATATCCTGGAAACTTTGCAAAAAGGCTTCCTTTGAGACGGTGTTCAAAAGCCTCGTCAAGTTTCGCTGTATGTCAGGAATATCGTCACAACTCTTTCCTTTCAAGCGAGCTTGAGTCGTGGGAATAGGAAGAAGTCTGGAGGATTGAGATCTGGCGATTATGGGGGATGTTCAAGTTGCACCACCCCATTTTTGCCATGAACTGTTTGACGATATTGGCTGTGTGTGGGCGAACGTTGTCATGGACAAAAATCCATGAACCTTGTTGTGCGTACTGGGGTCGTACCCCGCATAGACGACAGTCAAGTGATGTGGCACAAGACGAGAACACGTTTTCCTCTTCCCTAATTTCTAGGTAACGATATGTCGCACGGATTCAGTTAATCTGCAGTTCATCCGCTACCATCCGCACAGTTAATCGTCGATCGTTCGTGATTAATGTCCTCACCTTCTCAATGTTTTCATCACTGACGGTGGTCGCCGATCTTCCGCTACGGGGGTTGTCTGAAACACTCTCCCAGCCTCCTCGAAAACGGCCGAACCATTCGTACACACACTTCAAGGACAGTGCTTGATCTTCATAAACACGTACCAGCATCGCATTCGTTTCTTTCGGTGTCTTGCCAAGCTTAAAACAAAACTGTACATTGATCTTTTGGTCGCTCATGTTCCTGTTCGTAGTTCAGAACCAACGCACTAATCACACACTGTGTCGAACAGGTCTTGCACGGCACACACACGATGCTCAACTGAACAACGTTCGGAGCAGGTGGTCAAAACCTGCTGCTACGCAGATGCAGCGTTGCGTGTCGCCAGTATTGCCGGATCGACCGTTCTGACTTCATTCACTGAACTTTATTGTCACAGGTTGTAGTAAAAGAAAAATGTCAGGAAAGGCGAAGGAAGAAATTGAACAGATAAAATATTGATCCAAAATCAAATATCAATTAAGTTGGGGGTCGGGTTGCTTCTCAATCTTCTCTGTACTTACTGTCTGAGGGCCTGCATGACTCGAAAACTATCCTTAATAAATCATAACAGTGAAATAATATCCTGAAAGTTCTCGGATTCTGCTTCCATAAGTAACCGTGGATTAGTCCACTTCATTCGTGAAAGTTTAATTCTCGGGGACCGAACTCCAGACTTTCGTTAAAATTAAGGCTGTCTACTAACGTAATACCAACGCATGGTACCGTATAATCCGTCACTTGGACCCTTAATTGAATCGGAGTTACTCCAGGTCTACTATGGGCCGATCACTGCTATTGACTGACATTAAAAAAAGTTAATCGCACTTATGGTGAAATGTAACATTCGAAAGTTAAATTTAAATGTTTGAAGTTCATTAAGTTAAAATTTTCACCACTTGCGCCATAAACTGTCACCATAAATATTTTAAATAATGAAGATGCTCAACAACGCATAAATCACAATGACTATGTTTGAGAAATTAACAGCAAATATTTACTTTAAAGTATAATAAGTTGATCTTCAGCAAAGGAAACCACTAGCGTTCAGGTTAATTCCAAGTTTATAACTACCGAGCTCGATAGCTGCAGTCGCTTAAGTGCAGCTAGTATCCAGTAATCGGGAGATAGTGGGTTCGAACCCTACTGTCGGCAGCCCTGAAGATGGTTTTCCGTGGTTTCCTATTTTCGCACCAGGCAAATGCTGGGACTGTACCTTAATTAAGGCCACGGCCGCTTCCTTCCCAGTCCTAGTCCTTTCCTATCCCATCGTCGCCATAAGACATATATGTGTCGGTGCGACGTAAAGCCAATAGCAAAAAAAAAAGTAAAGTAACATTCAAACATTGAAATGGTTTTCGTCAAAATGGTTAACGTTTCAACGTTTTTTTCATTTTTAATAGTGTTGTTGTTGGAGTCGCTTTGAGAAAATTACAATTGTCTTCTATGAAAAGCCTGTACGAAAATTGTGCATGATTACTAAATTTTATCGTGCTAATGTTCCATTATGTCGATGAAAGAACAAGCAAAAATTATCCGTCGTAAGAAGTATGTTTTTTTCCTTAAGTAAATAATTTCCACCGAAAGAGTCAAACCTCACTCATAAAATCGCAATATAAATTCAGAAATTCATAAATACTTCACACCGAGCTCTATAGCTGTAGTCGCTTAAACGCGGCCAGTATCCAGTATTCAGGTGATAGTGGGTTCGAACCCCACTGTCGACAGTCCTGAAGATGGTTTTCCGTGGTTTCCCATTTTCACACCAGGCAAATGCTGGGGCTGTACCTAAATTAAGGCCACGGCCGCTTCCTCCCACTCCTTGCCCTTCCCTGTCCCATCGTCGCCATAAGACCTATCTGTGTCGGTGCGACGTAAAGCAAGTTGTAAAAAACTACTTCACATTTACTTCAACATCAACATGGGCAAGAAACTCGAAATTGCTCATGGACTAGTGGTGAACTATTCAACTATTACGTGGAGTTTCATGTGGTTACAACCATCCTATGTCAACTACGTTACCCAACACAAAATCAGGATAAGTATCCCAGCTGCATCAATTAACCGCACCTACCCTGACAAAAAATAGTCCACTAACCCTATCCCGTTGACATAACACGTCCGATAACCGAGAATGTAATGAGAATCCCATTCATTCTCATGTATGTTCAACACTATCATTAATTACAACCAAGAAAAATAAAATGTAAAACATTAGTGCTGACAATCAATTCATCCTAAACCTTAAAAGAAATGTCAACGTGAAATACGAAACATCACTGTGTTCGTATAACTTCACCGAAATAGCATAAAAATAGAGTACTTCATTGTCACAAACGGTCACTCGTAAAATCCGAATATCCTGTACATAACCTAACCATAAAATGAGGACCCGATCGACCTATATTGGTCATGTCTCAACTGGTTACTTGTGTATATCCGATTAACCTTCGGTGAATACGGTCCAAAAACCGAGGATCCAGTCAACCTACATTGTGGTTCATTCTCGGAAGGTCATTTCAAAAAAATATAAATACATCAGCTGGAGACATTTGTGATATCTCAAACTCCACAAATTCTATCACTTCTAACCATAATTATACGGCCAGGCAAGATGCTCTCAAGAGAACACAACACTTTTAACATGAACATGTTAAGAGCAGAATAAATTTCCAGCATGAATCCCAAATTAATTCTATAATGAATTCGAATTTCGACCTTTTGAGACCTAAGATGTTACTAAACACGTCTTAAGCTTCAGTTTGGTATATCTTGGAAGACAAAACTAATTAATTTCAGGACAAACAATTTTACAAAAAATGGAACCACGGGATTTTCAAAAAAATATCACTTTGCGCCGTCCTTAATTCCTCCGGCATTTCACATACAAATCGCGGCATGCTACACAAGCAACATCATCTACACGACTCTCAAGCCTGGAATATCACCACAAATATATGCATATCAGGGACTCACGGCTACCTGGAACCATATTAAACAACGTGTCAACGACAAAAAACGTGAAACTACGGCGTGAAATTCCACTTGTACAAAGTCCTGCGCTTAGGAAAGGCATGTTATTCCAGAAATGATGTCTAAACTTCCAATCATTAATACTCGGGTCTCAAAATCTATCGACCAAAACCTTGCACTATCACGTCTCACTACTGATCTTAAAAATTCGTCACTAAGCCAATTGTTTCCAAACTTACGCTAACTTTTACAGAACAAGTTACACATTTATTGTTAGTGGCAGTTATTAACTTCGAGATAGCACTGAACCCAATTTAACAATCAAGGCAACTCTACATTCTCAGACATGAAATTAACGTATATTTCAACGCTGATGACCATTTTACACTTCTGGAATACGACTATGATGATAAATTTAGCAACACTGATCATGGTACACTCCCTAATGCAATCGTACAGACAATTTAGTAATAATAACTTCAAAATTTTCTGACACGAATGTAAATGACAAAATTTACATTTCAACACAGTGCCACTTATTTTGACACATGGAATAACGCAAATGATACTTGTATATCTCCCACACATAACATTACATTTCAAAACTGACCTAATTTTTACATGAAATGGAACATCAGGTGAAATATGCCCTAAAACGTATGGAATAACACACCAGCGCACATAACCGCTTCATTCCCTCATCTTTGCCTATCCCTTCCAATCTCCCCATCCCCCACGAGGCCCCTGTTCAGCATAGAAGGTGAGGCCATTTGGGCGAGGTACTGGTCCTCCTCTCGAGTTGTATCTCCCTGACCCAAACTCTCACGCTCCAGGACACAGTCCTTGAAGCGGTAGAGGTGGGATCCCTCGCCGAGTCCGAGGGAAAAAGCAAACCTGGAGGGTAAAATGATTAAGAAAGAAAGAAAGAAAGAAAGAAAGAAAGAAAGAAAGAAATATGTTTTACTCTGAATAATCCGCTTCATTTCTTATCTTCCTTACGTTTAATTTTGGTACTTAAGTATGCCATAAGGGCTTAAATATTCCTGAAAAGAATTCGTGCCGGGCTGAGTGGCTCAGACGGTTAAGGCGCTGGCCTTCTAACCCCAACTTGGCAGGTTCGATCCTGGCTCAGTCCGGTGGTATTTGAAGGTGCTCAGATACGACAGCCTCGTGTCGGTAGATTTACTGGCACGTAAAAGAACTCCTGCGGGACTAAATTCCGGCACCTCGGCGTCTCCGAAGACCGTAATAGTAGTTAGTGGGACGTAAAGCAAATAACATTATTATTATTAAGAATTCGCTGATGTTCTCCAACTCCTCAGTATGTCCCGCGCATCATAGCTCACTCTATACGTAAAGCCCGATCCCTCATTCTGCCATTTCCACTATCCTTTCTGTATATGATGTGTAGGTTCTTCCCATTCATTCGCACAACGTTAAAGCAACAAAGTATATCACAGAAAAGCGCTATATAGTTGTATTTTTATCACCGTCATATTATCTCATCCTGGCTCACTCTTGAGGTATCGTATGATAACTAGGTTTCCCAAACTTCAGTAATTAAAATTCTGATGTATGTATTAGAGATGATCATTAAAATTCTAAATAAACGTGCTCCAGATTTCTCCTCAGGACGCCCAGAAGTTACGTATGCCAGACATTCCCAAGCTTATGTGTCTATAGACTACATAGCCCTTGACAGAATACAATTATTCTAACGCACACGTCTGAACACTTTTTTGACTTCTGGAAGTTCCGTAATAAATATTAAATGTATAGACTTGGTCCTTGCTAGTCATTAGCCCTACTGCGTCTCCATTATCACGTATTCCTGTTCGTGTATGTTGCTACACACATAAAATAATGTCTTGTATCACATCGACCCAAATAATTACTGACTCTTAGCCAAAGAACGAAAGGGAGTCATACAGAGCTACTGTACCATATCAGCGCTACTTACTGCCCAATACCGTTAAGAACCTTGAAATAATTTTTGTTAAGTACTTAAGTTGGTCAGAGCATGTAACAAATATTTGTCAACGTGTATCAGGTTCATTACACCCACTATACAAAATGATGGACTTTCTGCCTGTCAATACAAGGAAACTGCTCGTTGGACTAATAATACTACCAATATTTGATAATGGTGATGTAGTCTTGCCAAGTTGCTTTACGTCGCACCGACATAGATAGGTCTTATGGCGACGATGGGACAGGAAAGGGATAAGAGTGGGAACGAAGCGTCCGTGGCTTTAATTAAGGTACAGCCCCAGCATTTGCTTGGTGTGAAAATGGGAAACCACGGAAAACCATCTTCAGGGCTGCCGACAGTGGGGTTCGAACCCACTATCTCCCGAATGCTGGATACTGGCCGCACTTAAGCTACTGCAGCTATCGAGCTCGGGGTGATGTAGTCTTTAATAATACAAATTGTTCACATGCCTCCAAATTTCAGTAGGCGCATAATGCCTGCATTTGATTCATTCCAATTGTTCCACTCCAGACCCACATCAGGCCCATACATCCATCAGCTGTCCTCATTGAAAATAGTTGATACAAGTACATGCCATGCTGTTTCTCTTCTTCGTAAAATACTGCAAACAGGCAAAACCGGATACCTCAGTATAGATTTCAACTACCACTTCCTCTCAGGTAGAGCACCCTCAAGGTCATCAACATGATCCTTGCTGTCCATCCCCTCTCATCATAGCAGTACGTACAATCGCGATCACAAGAATTCCATGTGGAAAAGGAAACAGGTAACGTTTGGGCGAAGATTTTGGCCAACCTTGAGGATGAAGGAGAAGTAACCAAGGCAATGTCACATGTGTTCGTCTTCCAGGAGGTGTGGCTTGCGACGTTGCGCACTCAGAGGTCACTCCCAACTACATTTTTTCGGGAAGTGATTAAGATGTTTCTATGGTTAATCATTCTGGCTATACTAGCTTTTCCTAATCAAAGAAAACAACTAATTAATGTAATTGAATTACAATTAAGTGTACACGATGTAATCCCACACCAATATATGGAATTTTATTGTTTGATCAGCGCTGACAATAACTTCATAGGAACGGTTTTCCAAACGCCTTTGCGTCTCTGATAATCATAATTATTTAATGCCAGGTTATTTTTATTTTGGTTTTTGAGGATAAAATTTATTATTATTGTTATTATTACTATTAGTAGTAGCAGTATTTAACAAGGCCTATATTGACGAAAATAAGGCTCATTGTTTCTTACAGTTGTCGAGCGCGATGCCATTTCATAATGAAGTCATAGTCGACACCGCTAACACTTCAGCCAGACTTCGCACACAAGAATTGCCAAGAAACTGAAGAATTTGACCCTCAGTGAGTTGACATACACATTACGTCTGTTGCCTTGAAGGAGCCGTGTGCTTCCTCCCTTCATTCTCTTCTCCCTTCATTGTCGAGCCAGTGGAACGTGTGGGCAGGCGGGGAAGCAAGTAACTTCCCCTCCGCGTACTTCGTTTTCTCCAACTCCCCTCACTCTTCAGATGTGTGCATGTGTTAACGCGTCTAATGGATGTGACCAATGAGAGAGAGTGTTGAAGCAGGTAGTGGGTGGTCCTGAGGGCTGTACTGATTTCTTGCCTGAAATGAATATTTCTGGCCACGAGACACTAAAGGTTTCGAGTGTACAACAACGCACTTGCACGGAGGACCATACGATTCTAGAATTCAATACCGGCGTAAATTACAGACACAACCAACCTAAAGCTATTCAGAAAAAAGTGCTGGAATTAAACTAAGAAACATCCTCAAAAGTTAATTATTAAATATTATGTAAATATGAGGTTAGTAATATTACAGTTTAGTTTTTATCAATATTTAGAATGCAGTCATAGAAAATACTGCATATTCATTTAATCATAATTATAAATGAGTTTTTATGATAATTTACACTTCAATTATATTTTACATTCATTTAAAATTATATTATTTTAATTTTACATATTAATTTTTAATTTTTAAATAGTTAAAGTCCTCAATGCATTCTTTATGTAGGTGTATAAATTATATGGTTCGGCATGATAGCAGGCTTCCAGAGAAGTGCGATAGACTTCGGCAGCGAGCACATTTCCCATTCTCGCCGCTAGATGGGGGCTCCATTCATGCCATTCCTGACTCGGTCGAATGATTGGAAACAGGCTGTGGATTTTCGTTTTTCATAATAGCAGGGTTCTTAGCCTGAGCCCCGCCATGTGCAGAACGGCATAAATAAATAAATAAATAAATAAATAAATAAATAAATAAATAAATAAATGAGATACAATACAGATTTGCTTTCTCAATTTCAGTTACTGAGTACAGCTTACACCAGTACCCTTAATACCGGATAACACGTCCCCTGGTACTGATGAATGCCTGAATTCGTCTTGGCGTACAGTCCACTGATTCATCGAGGTAATGTTTGTCCAAATTGCCCCACATCTCAATGGTGATTCGGTTTAGATCTCACAGAGTGGATGGTGTGCCGTGACGTACGTAAACAGCCTTCTATTTATAAAGGGAATACTGGGTAGGTTCTATATCCGAGAAACACGGCGTCCACTCTAATCGAGTGATATCGTGATCACGAATTAAATCATTAAGGCCGGCCGCAAAATGAGACGCAGGTCCGTGAGGTGACGCAGGGTGACTCACGTCGAATTATTCACGGCAGTGAGTCACGGCGACAATCGTCGCAAGTTGGATCGCAGTTTCAGTACGCAGTTTATGACCTGTCTGTGTCGGTGCGACGTAAAGCAAGTTGTAAAAATAAAATACTCATAATTACTTCCTTCTCTCATACCCCCTCGTCATGACTTCGGCACATTATTTGTTACTTATTTTTCTCACTAAAACGCACTTTTTTGTGTATGGAAATAAGTTGTTTTCAATTTTTATATCTCAGTTTAGCCATTGCAAATAATTTGTATTTGTCACACGAGTTTATTTTTGAAATTTCTCATTTCAAAACAATTATTTTTGCATTCATCAATACATAAAACATTTAACTGCATTAAATTGGTGTTCTATTGCTTTATATTGTACATTAATTCTTCCTCAAAACACAATATATAGTTTATGGTGTTTAGACAAAAAATACATTTAATATGATATTTCAAAAAGAATTCTTGAATCAGAAAAATGGTTTATCAACAATATGAACAACCAAAATCACCGTGAGTCTTGCAGGAAACTGCGGAAGAGAGACTGCGGTCCGGAGGGTCACCACGCGCAGCAACTGCGTCACGTCACCCTGCGCCGTAACATGCGCGGGGCCAGTCAGTTCTGTGGTTCGCAGAAACTCACCGTGAGTCACCCTGCGTCACCTCACAGACCTGCGTCTCATTTTGCGGCCGGCCTAACGAGAACCGCACGATGGATGAGCTCATTATCGCCCAAAATGCGGACGATACGGTGTTACTATGTGTTGGAGGATGCCGTCCCTGTATCGTTCAGCAGTGACATTGCCCTGTATGACTAGGAGTGGCGTACGATGGTCCCATATAATGCCACCCGAAAACATCAGGGAACCACCACTCTGTTGCACGTGCTAGATAGTGTGTCTGAGACGTGAAGCTTGACTAGATTTCATCCAAACACATTGTGGTCGATTGTCAGGAAGTCCGGCTCCATGGCTAAACGGTTAGCGTTCTGGCCTTTCGTCACATGGGCCCGGGTTCGATTCCCAGCAGGGTCGGGAATTTTAAGCATCATTGGTTAATTCCGCTGGTACGGGGGCTGAGTGTATGTGTCGTCTTCATCATCATTTCATCTTCATCACGACGTGCAGGTTGCCCACGGACTTCAAATCAAAAGACCTGCACCTAGCGAGCCGACAATGTCCTCGGACACTCCCGGCACTAAAAGCCATATGCCATTTAATTTCATTTCATGTCAGGAAGAGGGCCTATGCGACACTCATTTGTGCAAAGGACTTTATGTCAATTATGAAGAGCCGATGCAGCGTAATGTACGGCCCATCTGTACCGCACCCCCAAGATAACAAGGTTTGAGAGATGGGCCTCACCATGGGCGTCGCGAATGTACTGAAGGTGTGCCTCGTGTAATCTGTTCCTCAAAGTTTGAGTCAAAAAGCGGAGACATGTGGCTGTCCGAAGAACATTATTCAGCGTGGTGGCTTAGCGCTCAGCGTTCCTCTGAGTTGAAATTCGAAGGTAACGGTCATAGACTCCAGAGGCAAGCCATCAACAATTCCCGACTCCCTGTACTGATTTTGTGTTCGTACCACATCTCTTTGATTACGGCCCACACGTCGAGCAACTTGACATAATGTGATTATGCGTACAGGTTCACATGTCGGCTTTGCACGTCGTGGGTTGAGATACAAGCAGTTGTGAGTATGTTTGCAAATATCCTACGGGGTCATCTTCCCGGTGTGCCCAGACAGCGACAAGATTATGACACACAGGGGTGAAGAACTCATTGAGGCTACGTACGTATGGTTAAAGGGTAAGGAATGTTCAACAAGGGCGATAACTACCATATCAGGAAAAATGTCGCTGTGATGAATCACCCGATTCTCATACACTGAACAGGGAAGAAGAAACCGGGCGAGTTGGCCGTGCGATTAGGAGCGCGCAGCTGTAAGCTTGCATCCGGGAAGTAGTGGGTTCGAACCGCACTGTCCGCGGCATTGAAGATGGTTTTCCGTGTTTTCCTATTTTCACACCAGGCAAATGTTGGGGCTACCATAATTAAGCCCATGGTCACTTCCTTCCCGCTCGTAGCCCTTTGCTATCCCATCTTCGCCAAAAGACGCATCTGTGTCGGCGTGAAGTGAAGCAAATTGAAAAAGCAGAGGCTGTAAAAGTGAAACATAATCTACGAAGAATCGTGACGGAACGTCCAGAAATGCCACCAACGCCTTCTTTATTAGGATAAATAAAATGGGGGTTATTTCCTTCCTTTCGTTGAATGAATTTCGTAGTGTTTGATGCAAAATTTGGGTTGGAAAGACTTGGAAGTAAGGAGACTAGCTGCTCGACTAAACGGTATGTTCTGAGCTGTCAGAGGAGAGATGCCGTAGAATTGCATTAGTAGGTGAATACGCTTTAGTGGAGTTTAAAAAAGTTGAAAATACAATAATATGAAAAAGTTGGTATTCAACAGAACAGATTGGCACACACATCCGTTCATAGTTAGATAAATTTGGGATTGGAATTATTTGCCAAGGCAGATGATCGATAAATTTCCAAGTTCTTTGGAATCATCTCACAACACATTGCACAACGAACCACCACAACAATTGCGCAATAGTGAACAATTCCCTCCACGTAGGGTTGGCGTCAGGATGGGCATTTGGCCGTGAAACAGGGCTAATTCCACTTTTGTGACACAGATCCCGCCCGCGACCCCATCAAAGTGTAGGACAAGAGGGAGAAGAAGAAGACAGTATTATGTGTGCGATAAGTCTCCTCGTCTACTGTCTGTTTCAAGAGATGACGAATTGATGGAATTTCATCCTTGAAGGGATTTCGTTAAAGAGCCAGTAAATCTACCCTCGGGAGTCAGCCGTATTTGAAGTCCAACCCCATTGTTAAATGGTTAGCGTGCAGGTATTTGTCCAGGTGTTCCAGGTTTCGATTCCCGGACGGATCTGGGATTTTAACCTTCATTGGTGTATTCCGATAGCTCGGGGGTTGGATGTGTGTGTGTGTGTGTGTGTGAGGTATTCATCATTAGAATTTATGATAGATAGGGCCCCATCCTCATAGACACGCAGGTCGCCTATACGGCGTTAACTTCATAGACCTGCTCCAGGCCTTTTCGGAGGCTACACGCCGTTAATTAATTAATAACCGAATTTAAACAAACTCTGGCGCTGAAATTTGATTCCGTCTTCAGTGCAAGAAGTGAGTGCCCAACCATTGGCGCTCTCTTTGTATAAATTAGTGATATCATTTTTGAAGGAGGCCATCATGGTCTTGAGAAATGTTTCATCTCAAAATATGGAATGGAAAATATAATAAAACCACTATAAGGACGTCCAGCATGAGCTTCAAACCCTTAGGTCTCCGTGATCCAAGGCCTATGTGAAGGTATCTTATTTAAATTAGTATTAGAGTTAAATCAAATAGCTTCCAATGCTTTGCAAGCACAGTTTCTACTGGACTCTCTTTATAAACTTGATGAATTTCTTCTTTTCATTCCCCTGATTCGTCAGCTAGGGCAGAGAAGAATAGAATCCAGTCCACAAAATGGGTAATTTCTTTGCCAGTTTTATGAAATAATGCAAAATCAGTAAGTGAAGTCTGAAATATTTGGTTTGTGGTTTTTCCTGATAGGAATGAGTGAGTGAATGATTTAATGATCAATTCCTTAAAATTATTAATCCACTGACCTTATATACTGAGTCCTGTAGTGTACTATGTCCAAGAAAATAGAATACAGCCTAAGTAGTGTAAGTTTTAGAACCAGTATCTTCTTGCGATAGTGGTGTATTTATGTCTGTAACGTCTGACCTTACAGTTATTAATGGTTAGCTAGGGTGATTCATCTGTGTATTGATATATAGTCCAGTCATAGAAATTAGCTCTTCAGTCTTAATAAACACATACATTATATATAATTAACAAGTTTCATACAAAAAACCTGGCATTATTTGCTTGTAAGCAATGGAGAGCACTTATTAGCTGGGCACTGTAACAATGAAGTCATTCGCCAGATATTCAAACCTACAAAACGACTCAAGAATTTCTTTTGTGCAAGCAGTGCTCTAAGGAATGTTATATTTACGCGGCAAAAGGCATTTTCTACGAATATGTTTTTAGTGTGTTTGGAGCTAGTTTATTCCATACAAAGCGGATTTCTTCACACTACCCTCTCAATACTTAAACGACTGTTTCTATAGAACGACAACATTTACAATTTTAGCTATAGGCCTACCAGCACTCATCGAAGGATTCCCTAACGCACCATTGATATGATTTTTTGAGTACATGGAAGAGTTCAGTGTTAGTTCTTGATACATACGTATGTTTGACTGTTGCTACAAATATGGAGGCATGCGTGGTCTACATATTAACTAATTAGTGCCCAGTGCGTACATTTGTGTGACGAAGGCGTGTTTATTTTTAATAGTTAATCGACATGGTGAACTATCAGTTTTAATTTTTGTAGTAAGATTACTGAGCGACAGTATGTTTATAAAGGTAACATTTTTAAAATAGGAATTATGATATATTTGATGAGGCTTGACTCCCTGTTTCTAAAACATGCCCTGGAAGAAAATGAAATTGTCTCTCACAATATAATATGCATCAACATTTTAAAATTAATATGGAAACAACCGAAGTAAACATAAACTCGTTTTCTTCGACGTGGTCCAGCTCATTTCAGGCCCACCTTCAAAGGAGGTGAGATGCATGTACAGTACATTTTAACTACATAACAGCCCTCCGGCCAACCTTAAATCTCTGGTAGTACCGGAAATCGAACCGGTCTTCTATGGACGGCAGCCAATAGCGCTTACCATTACACTACGGATGTAGACGTTATCAAATTAAAGAAATGGAAATGTGTTTTGTACGCTTCTTAAAATATTATTTTAAAAGATCGAATACTTCCATGAGTGAGTTTTCTTCCTCCTCATTTTGCATAATTTATCAAAGGCTGAAAGGCATAGGACATAACGACAATAACTCAAAATATACACGCATACATTTATAGATTGTTGAGAAATATTTTTCAGAGTTTCGAAATACTGTAATCTAACAATGGCAATTGAATGAGTATTGCACTTTAGATTCTTGAGCACTTAACTAGTTAATGAGTCTACATTTTCTATGACTTATCCGAACAACTGGTTTCCATGGAAAAACGATCTAGTTAAGAACTACTCCTACTCGAATGAATATGAATTAATTTACGTTGCTATAATTTGGTAATTAAAATAGTTCGGAATGGGAGTTATAGGAATAATTACTAGTATTTCAAACTTCACTTCATTCTCTGAATATTAAAAAATGGAAAAGTGGTTCCATACCCTGGAGGGCTTTACGTTTCGCAGAGGTCTTTCTCTGCTTTCTCAGATTAAAACAATGACCAACACAAACTGTTCGAATGGCCTCCTTAGTCCTGATGCAAACTATTTTGAAATTCTTTTGACACTAATGTTTTTGTTAACTTATGGAATCATTATGGCATATTATTATTATTATTATTATTATTATTATTATTATTATTATTATTATTATTATTATTATTATTATTATTATTATTATTATTGGATAACATTAACTTTTCAAAAATCGTAATTTACATACGTGACGGAAATAGCCTGTCCAGACATAGTTTGGATTGAACAGTATAAGTCTTACTGGAATGCATTCAAGTAAGAAGTAAACAAAATACTCTATACAGAGTGAATGGCTTTTAGTGCCGGGATGTGTCCGAGGACTTCGGGTCGCCAGGTGCAGGTCTTTTGATTTGACTCCGT
Organism: Anabrus simplex; assembly: GCF_040414725.1. Taxonomy (NCBI): domain Eukaryota; kingdom Metazoa; phylum Arthropoda; class Insecta; order Orthoptera; family Tettigoniidae; genus Anabrus; species Anabrus simplex. Next base: position 385,778,262 of record NC_090266.1, on the reverse strand, counting down.
AGGCGACCTGCGCGTCGTAATTAGAATGAAATGATGATGAAGACGACACATATACCCAGTCCCCGTGCCAGGGGAATTAACCACTTATGCTTAAAATTCCCGACCCTGCCGCGAATCGAACCCGGGACTCCTGTGATCAAAGGCCAGCACGCTAACCATTTAGCCAAATACAGGGTGAGTCACTCCTCTATGACAAAATTCGGGGAGGTAACAGGGGTGATGATAAGGATGATAGTAAGTCAATAATTTTTGTCCAGCACACTACTGCTCCTTGTAAATTACAGTGTATCAAAGTTGGAGAGCACATATCGTGTTGCATTAACTCCAGCGTGACGGCGAAAGTCACTTCGAGCAACTGCTGTAACGTTGTTTATCGCCTGGCTTAGCGTAGACCTTGTTACACGAGGAGCTCTCACGGTTTGTCCGCAGACTACACTGCAAAAAGGACTCGAGCACACCCATTATTCATAGGTCTACTTACTTTTAAACTGCGTTTGTGATGATGAATAATATTGAGGACTGGCAGTTGCTCCAGCGTCGTCAGATGCAAGCGTAAATTCAACTACTACTTATTTCTCTCTTACTTTCATATACATACAGTTACCGGTCTGCATCAGCCCTTGTATTGATCCATTTCTGATAAGTCCTGCTTTTTCGTTTACAAGCTGCTCTCACTTTATAATTCCACCAATATGTTCGCCTTTTGCCATATTTACACTCAGTTGTCCCTAGGCAGACTAAAGTGTAGCTTCCACCGAAGTCCCAGTCAACATCCATGGCTGTGACAATATGGAAGTTGCTAGGGCATGGGTAGTGCTGAGTAATGGCATTCAGAGCATGACTAGTGCATTTGAGTGTTATGAAAGGTGCTGCTCATAGGGTCAGTCGTGCTGCAATAGTACTTTCTGACCCAGTGAGGAAAGCAATGGCAAACCACCTCGCTCCTCATCTTGCTTAGTACGCCTCATGTTGGTGCTGCCATTGGTTTTTGGGGTTTCCTTATAACCGCATAACCTTTGGTGGTGCTATCTGAGGATCCAACCAGCCTCTTGGCTGATGACCTAACAGACAGACAGTCCCTAGGCATTCCCTTGCTGTTTTTACTACAGCATCCCTGTGTGCAACCCATTCTGTTTCTATATCCTGAACCTGCTTACGTTCAATTGTTTGGAAATTTTCACTAACCATATCCATGCACTTCTGTCTAATTTCCTCGTCCTGGAGATTTTCTTCCATTACTCGTCTGCAGACAGTTTTTGCTTTCTCTATCCTTGGCCTGAGGCCTATGCCCTAAATGTTAGGCCCCTTTAAACAACAAGCATCATTATCATCTTTTTCCAGGCCTAGATATTATTTCACTACAGATCAGCTAGGGTTCGTATCATCGAAAAATCCCCGGAGTATCAGCACATTCCTAATAGATTTCCCGAATTCAAAGCCGGCTAAGATATAGTATATTATGGATGTGATGCCCCTACCCTCCTACGTGTAGTGGTGAATAACCCTATGCTTGCAGAATGTATTCGTAACTGCTAATACCTTACGAGCAAAAATGCCCAGAAAACGCTTCCCTTTCCTCTTGGCTTCCATATCTTCCCCATATTTGCCAAGCACCCTGTCGTAACCGTCAGTTCTATTTCCAAATCTCGCATTGGTATCACCCATTAGCACTATCCTAACCTTGCTGTTGACCCTGACTACGATATCGATCGAAGCTTCTTAAAACTTGTCAGCTCCGTCCTCATATGCACCCTCACATGGTGAATACACTGAGGCAACTCTTGTCCTGATTCGTCCGACTGTCAAATCTAACCGTATCAATTGCTCACTTACGTGCCTAACAGAAATTATGTTGCGTGAAATAGTATTCCTCTTGAACAGTCCTACCCCATACTCTACCCTTTTCCCCCCTTTTTATAACAATTTCCTTTACGACGCATCTACACAGATAGGTTATATGGCGACGATTGGATAGGAAAGGGCTAGAAGTTGGAATTAAGCGACCGTGGCCTTAATTAAGGTACAGCCCCAGCATTTGCCTGGTGTGGAAATGGGAAACCACAGAAACCACTATCTTCCGGATGTAAGCTCACAGCTGCGTGCCCCTAACCACACGGCCAACTCGCTTGGTCGTTCCCTTTGTTAACACCCGTTAAGTACACTCCTATCTATTTCTCGTTATCTCCCATTAACCGAATATTATTAGCTCCTAACACATCCCGATGCATCCTCTTTGCTGTCTCAGCCAGTTCTACTTTCTTTCTTCCATAGGCCCCATGAATATTGATAGCTCCCCATCGAATTCCATTTCGTTCGCCAAGTTGTTCCAAGGATTCGCTCCCCTGTCAAATGGGAGTGGAACTCCGTTACCCCCATAGGCCCGAGGCTTGCTTAAAACGTTTTGAGCGTTACTTATACATAGTCCCAGTGGGGACCTCTCCTCCAATTGGTTGGGGACCACCGGTGGATTGTGTAATTCTAGCCACCCGAGCACAAGTAGGCCACGATTCAGAATATGTCCGAGATGCCCACTCCCATTACTTTTTTTTTTTTGCTAGTTGCTTTACGTCGCACCGACACAGATAGGTCTTATGGCGACGATAGGATAGGAAAGGGCTAGGAGTGGGAAGGAAGCGGCCGTGGCCTTAATTAAGGTACAGCCCCAGCATTTGCCTGGTGTGAAAATGGGAAACCACGGAAAACCATTTTCAGGGCTTCCGACAGTGGGGCTCGAACCTACTATCTCCCGATTACTGGATACTGGCCGCACTTAAGCGACTGCAGCTATCGAGCTCGGTCACTCCCATTACATAGCAACTGGTATCACGAATCTCAGGACCACTTACTAGGCCACTCAGGCGTTGTCCATGGTTCACATACTAGGACGTGACTACAGTAACCCACACCACGAACTAATAATAATAATAATAATAATAATAATAATAATAATAATAATAATAATAATAATAATAATAATAATAATGTGTATGTATGTTGGGTATTCAGCCCGAAGGCTGGTTTGATCCTCAACAGCTCCAACAAAATCTATCATATACAGCCTAGGCGTCACTGAAGAGGCATACTAGAGGAATGAGGAGTGGGGTAGTTTCCCGTTGCTTTCCTCACCGAGTCAGAAGTTGCTATTGCATATCAGTCTGCCAAGCCCACTGAATGCATGCACCAACCGACCCTATGAGTGATACTTTCACACCATTCATAACACGAATTGGCTGCATAATGAATGGTTTTACTAGCATCGCTCATACCTCGGTCACATTCATATTGTCAAAGCCAAGGATGAGACTGAGACAGGTCAATGAAAGTAACAAATTGCTCTAGTCCATACCAGAAGACATAGTGCACGAGCCAGCAAGGGCTCAATAATAATAATAATAATAATAATAATAATAATAATAATAATAATAATTGTTACGGGGATACCCGTGGAGCAGAAAGAGGTTAAAGAAGGTGTCGTGTTGAATGGGTCTATCTACAATATCAAAATTAACTTAAAACTTGAACTGAAGGTTATATTTCTTTTAGAACATCAAACTTAACAATTTTTCATAACAATGAAACATCAGGTACAATGACAATGATGAAACAAGACTAGGAAAATCCAAGATTAGTGATTTTTACAGATTCTGGACTTCAAGCCCCTAGTTTTACACTTCCAGAGATACCGGTTCCAGTTTACAAAACTTTAATTAAAAATAAGGAATCCTTTAGTCAAGGGCAGAAATCCCCTAATTCAAGAGCACTTGCTCCCATAACACAATATCTAGCCTTCTAGAGGCACTCGTTACTATTACAAAAACTTGAAAAGAGCTAACAGGCTCTCAGTTTCTTACAGTCCGCTCAAGGCAATATTACCTCAAAATGTTACACTCCCTGAATTACAAATAGCAATAGTTTAATACAGGGGTATCTAGTACCCAACCTACAGGGCCTTTGCGAAAAAGAACGGGTTAAGTAAATGGCCGGAACACAAACTGAAAGGAGGCGAAAACTACGCACCGATATAATGACAAAAAATTAAAAACCTACAGGGTTCTCAGCCGATGAAACATGGGCTATACCCATACTACTGAGGTGGTTCGCATGGAAATATCTTTAACATATTACAGAAAGGTTGCAAAACGTAGTCACCTCAAAGCAAGATGAAAGGGAGCTCGACAGGGTAACTCACTCTCTATCCCCGATTTACACTTAAAGATTTTATGAAGTTTTTACATTAGCCGAAAGGAAAGTTTCTTTTAGAAAAGTATTGTTACATAATTAAAGATTCGGACCTTCCCCTCGAATAAAACTGCTGAGGTATCAAGAAAGAATGATTTTATGTGGCCATTACCCTATAGATGTTCTCCTGACTGAAGAAAGAGGCGGCCCCGCCTCCTGCCTTAACACACACGCTTATAAAGACGGTGATCAATTGACAAGGAAACGTGAAAAGCCGCAGTATATATACCCTCAGGGAAGGTTCATTAACATTCAAGACTAATCAGGACACACCCTCTTAATTTTTATTGGCAGATTCAAAGTGAACAAGAAATGCGGGATTGGTTGAAAATTAATTACAAAAATTCTTGATTGGCTAGATTCAAAACTGGCGGAAAGAAAAGGAAGTATTGCCAACCCAACAATAAATGAACATATATCGGTTATGGAAACCTAGGAATATGAAACTTCTTTATGTTATAAGTTCTTTCACCTTGCACCAGGGTGCATGATCATAGTTTTTTGGTAGTGTCATCTGTGGAAAAATGACCAAACTTCTTGATGTATAGCAAAACAAAACAAGGAGAAATTCAGTCAGTTTAGGAAACTTCACAACAAAACAATTACTTAATATTTCAGGGGTGACATCTTCTGATTAAAGTTCCAAGTTCGTGTTCAGTTTCACCTTTGATCGATAGAGGAGTTTATGAAGGCGGTTATTTTGAATGAACGGAGTAGAGGTGTACATCCCGGCAAGTAATAATAATAATACATCATCAATGTATACTGCTATACTTTTCAGCTTTCAGTCTTCATGCCTCCGTGAATTAACAAATCGCTTCCACAATCCTATATTTGCAACTAGTTCTCTGGCTTCGTTTAATCTCACGTGTCTTTTGTTTAAATAACTGAATACTGAGTGTAACCAACGCCGTTTTATCTCTGTATGCTTCTCTTACCCTCCATCACCAAACCCATTATTTTTCTAGGTAACCCATCTTTCACTCTTTTCCTCATATGACTCGACTAACGAAGCCAGTTCATCCACAGTTAATTCCTAACTTAGAGGTAGTCTCATAACTAAGTGTGCCGTACTGTCATTGGTCTTATCTGTTTGTACTAACAATGACTGTCGCTAATTTTATGTCTGTAACTTCCAATTTATCAATAAGGTATCCTCCGTCCACCCACCTTACGCCCAAGTTCCATAGGCTGTGGTAGAGGTTATCTGAAAGCTGATCATTGGAAAGATAATTTGTTACGAGTCCTCGCTTCTTTCTTACAGGATACCGTTCATCGCAACTTTGAGTTCGCTGTGTTAGATTTACTACACGTTAATTAGATTTCACTAACATTCAAATCTTGACCACGCCCAATGTTGCTTAACTTCATAGATCTAACTGGACCCGGTGTTGCAACATGGCTACGGCCGTTGGCTTATAATAACAATAATATCTTTATAAGCCATATTTACAGAACTGACAAATTCAAGTATCCAGAAGAACTAATCGAACAAAAAGTCTCAGAAAAAGTAAGTCATTAAATCAAGAGTTAAGAAGACGAAAATGATTTAAAGTGGGCGTTCATAACGAAACAAGTATCCATTAATGGTAAACTTAGGCATTACTTGACGGCAGTTTACCCAGAAGCTGTTTATGTAGCGGAATATCTGACTATGAACATTTACAAAATGTGATGGAAGTAGGCCTACTGGAAGTTACACAGAAACATATGATAAGGATAATTGAAGATAGAGAACAATGCAGAAGACACCCCATACCAACGAACTTCGTACACATATTGAAGAAATTAGGCACTGTTAATTAGAGAAGAAGATATACTTTCCGTGGACACCTTCAAAGAATGAAACACAACGGACCCATAGGAACAGTTTACATCCAGCTTAGCAAAATGAACATAGTCAGTATGTGTATTAAAGAAACTGGAAAGGATATACAAGAAGACATCAAAGAAATTCAACATTCGGGAGTAAATTATATGACTAGAGATTTAGAATAAGAGCCCAGGAAGGAGAGCTGTGCCGTCTGATCGGAGAAAACGGGGAGAGAAACGTCGAGAAATAATGAGGGAGATGTGTGATAAAAGAATGAAGAAAAGTGAGCAGTTGAAATGAACGTAGTTCATAGTGGTTCTTACGAACCGAAATTATTATTATTACTGTTATTATTAACAACATTTATTTCACTGTTCACATTCCGGGTTCGATTGACCCCCAGCGGAGAAACTCATCAAAATACCGCTGTAAGGCTTGGTTCATATAGAAAAGGAAAAATGTAAAGTGTGTCAGTTTTAACTAATCGATAGTAAGAAAGTTAAAAATAATAATATGCCAGTCAATACTACGTAAAATTGTTTGCTTCGAATTAATTGCGCTATATACCTCGGCATTTTACTTTGCTTCCTTTTTTAGTGTTAAATTATAATGATAAACGTCACAATTTGTTTATTATAACATTTGTTCAAAATTTTAGTAATTAAACGACATATAAACTATACTATAACTTAAAATGTTAAAATGCAATGAATAAGGCAAAGGAAGCAGAAAAACATATCGCTGGTTTAGTTCTAATTCCACGTAAGCCAGTCACACCCTACATGAGAAGAAAAAGTATTTTTATTCATAGATTCAATTTATTTACAACCATAAAACATTATTTTTACTTATGGAAATATATTTATTCATTATATTGCGAAATATGAACAATGTTTTCCAGATAGGCCTTATTTAAATGAAACTTGTAAAATACCTGTTATTTGTCAGTTGACGTTAATATTTCTTAAGAAATCTTTCTGTATGATCTCTCGACGTGTAATGCTATTGAAATGAAATGGCGTATGGCTTTTAATGCCGAGAGTGTCCGAGTACATGTTTGGCTTGCCAGGTGCAGGTCTTTCGATTTGACTCCCTTAGGCGACCTGCGCTTCGTGATGACGATGAAATGATGATGACGACAACACATACATCCAGCCCCCGTGCCGGAGAAACTAACCAATGATGGTTAAAGTTCCCGACCCTGCCGAGAATCGAACCCGGGAACCCTGCGCCCACTGGTCAGCACGCTTAACAATACTGATTTTCAAAGAATGTCTTAACATTGGTAGCGGGTTCGAACCCCACTGTCGGTAGCCCTACATATGGTTTTCCGGGGTTTCCTATGTTCACGTCAGGCAAATGCTTAGGCTGTACCTTAACCAAGGCCACGGCCGCTTCCTTCCATCAGAAACCACGGTAAACCATCTTCAGGGCTGCAGACAGTGGGGTCCGAACCCACTATCTCCGGAATGAAAGCTCACAGCTGCACGACCCTAATCGCATGGGCAACTCGCTCGGTGATGTTCCTTTAAATAACGTTTCCCTTCATGTACAACTGAAATTTTGGAAAAGGGACGTTTTTTATATCCCCTGACAGCGAGCTCCATAGCTTTTTTGGACATCAATAAAATCAATTCTGGAAGGTAGAGATACGGGTGAAGGGCGCGAAAAGATTTACCCCTCCACCTCCTCTCCGGTTTGGAAGTGATAATCGGTGAATGGGTTTGATATCTATGAAGATACAGTGGGATTTCGGGAGGAAGTTCAGGTCAGTTTGACTGTTGTCTCGGTGGAAGGGAACCTTGCTGAATAGGAGGTGGAATGATGATTGATAAACTCTTTTGTCTAGTCCAAATGCACTTATTTTTGTCAGTAGTCTCCAATGATCCACCCTATCAAATGCTTTAGACAGGTCAATCGTGATACAGTCCATTTGACCTCCTGAATCCAAGATGCCTGCTATATCTTGCTGGAATCCCACAAATTGAGCTTCAGTGGAATGACCTTTCCTAAAACCGAACTGCCTTCCATCGAACCAGTTATTAATTTCGCAAACATGTCTAATATAATCAGAAAGAATGCCTTCCCAAAGCCTACATACAATGCACGTCAAACTTACTGGCCTGTAATTTTCAGCTTTATGTCTATCACCCTTTCCTTTATACACAGGGGATACTATAGCAACTCTCCATTCATCTGGTATAGCTCCTTCGACCAAACAATAATCAAATAAGTACTTCAGATATGGTACTATATCCCAAGCCATTGTCTTTAGTATATCCCCAGAAATGTTACCATTTACAGCTGCTTTTCTAGTTTTCAAATTTGTATCTTATTGTAAATGTCATTGTTATCATGTGTATATTTTAATACTTCTTTAGCATTAATCTCCTCCTCTATCTTGACCTTATCCTTGTAACCAACAAACTTTACATACTGCTGACTGAACACCTCTACCTTTTGAAGAGCTCACATACACACTCCCCTTGTTCATTAATTATTCATGGAATGTCCTTTTTGGAACCTGTTCCTGCCTTAAAATACATATACATACCCTTCCATTTTTCACTGAAATTTGTATGACTGCCAATTATGCTTGCCATCATGTTATCCGTAGCTGCCTTCTTTGCTAGATTCAATTTTCTAGTAAGTTCCTTCAATTTCTCCTTACTTTCACAGCCATTTGTAACTCTATTTCTTTCCAGTCTGCACCTCCTTCTTAGTCTCTTTATTTCTCTATTATAATAAGGTGTGTCTTTACCATTCCTTACCACCCTTAAAGGTATAAACCTGTTTTCACATTCTTCAACAATTGCTTTAAACCCATCCCAGAGTCTATTTACATTTTTATTTACCGTTTTCCACCAATCATAATTACTTTTTAGGAACTGCCTCATGCCTGCTTTATCAGCCATATGGTACTGCCTAACAGTCCTACTTTTAAGACCTTCCTTTCTATCGCATTTATTTTTAACTACCACAAAAACAGCTTCATGATCACTAATACCATCTATTACTTCAGTTTCCCTATAGAGCTCATCTGGTTTTATCAGCACCACATCCAGGATATTTTTCCCTCTGGTTGGTTCCATCACTTTCTGAATCAGCTGTCCTTCCCATATTAACTTATTTGCCATTTGTTGATCATGCTTCCTGTCGTTCGCATTTCCTTCCCAATTGACATCTGGTAAATTCAGATCTCCCGCTACAATCACATTCCTTTCCATGTCGTTTCCCACATAGCTGATTATCTTATCAAATAATTCTGAATCCGTGTCAGCGCTACCTTTTCCCGGTCTGTACACTCCAAATATATCAAGTTGCCTATTATCATTAGAAATGAGCCTTACACATAGAATTTCATGTTTCTCATCTTTAACTTTTTCGTAGCTTACAAATTCGTCTTTCACCAGAATGAATACTCCCCCTCCCACCATTCCTATCCTATCTCTACGATACACACTCCAGTTCCGTGAGAAAATGTCTGCATCCATTATATTTCTCAGCCATGATTCAACTCCTATTACAATATCTGGTAAATATATATCTATTAAATTACTTAATTCTATTCCTTTCTTTACAATTCTTCCACAGTTCAACACTAACATTTTTATGTCATCCCTACTTGATTTCCAGTTCCCTGTTCCCTTATCACCGCTCCCTAGGCCACCCCGTTTCCCTGAATGTACCTCCCTATTACCCTTCCATACAAATTTCCTAACTTATACGTACCACTGCGGTTTAAGTGAAGGCCATTTGAGCGCAGATCCCTACCTCCTACCCACTCATTAGGATCTAGAAATTTCACTCCTAGTTTCCCACATACCCACTCCATAGTCTCATTTAAATCCCCAATTACCCTGCAGTCAGTATCCCTCCTACACAGTATTCCACTGATAACAATCCCCGCTTTCTTAAACTTCAACCTTGCTGCATTTACCAGATCCCACACATCTCCAACTATGTTGGTACTTATATCAGCTTGCCTTACGTTGTTGGTACCAACGTGAAACACTACCTACCACCTTCTCCTTCCCCTCCTCCCTCTCTTCTACTTTCCTCAACAACTACCTTAACCTAATTCCTGGATAACACTCTACCCTGGTTCCCTTTCCACCACACACTTTCCCCACGTGTCTAACGATGGAATCCCCCATGACCAGTGCCTCAACCCAACCCACCTCATTTGATCCCCTCTCCTCCTGGTCAGCCCTATCTTTTTTGATAGCTGCAGAAGACACTTCCTCCTCCCTTTTCTCCTTCCCATGACCCTGTTCCACCTGTCTTTTCCTATCCTCTACTCTACATTTCCCTTTCCTACCTTTTCCCTTCCTCCTACTTCCACACATCTCAGCAACAGTTCCCTGTCCCTCATCTTCCCTCTGTTGTTCTACCTGGAGTGACTCGTACCGATTTCGCACAGACACATGTCCTGAATTCTGATCCTGAATAGAGCCCTTAGCCTGCAATCTCCTTCCCCTTAGAACATTAGACCACCTATCTTCTACAACTCCCCCCTTTCTTTCCCCACCCTGTTGTATAATAATAATAATAATAATAATAATAATAATACAAATTAATGCTTGCAACTGGATTTGAACCGTTACAATACAAAGGAGTGTCATTGTAGGAATGCCAGGCGAAAACTTTTCATTACGCCAGCAAATAGGAAGAAAAGACTACAATATGGTACAGACTATAAACATGTTTCTCTAGAATTATGTTATTGAGTTATATTTAGGAATGAAAGAAAAATTCACTATTTTTCAAGAACATGGCAAAAAGGTGTGGAGGAAAAGGAATAGAGAACACGAAGGAAAAATCTGCTTCCTTCAGTGAAGCATGATGGATTTTATTTGATGGTTTAGGGGTGCATGGGCTCAGCTGGAGTAAGTTTCTTAGAATTCACAGATGGAATACTATATTGAAATTTAGAAGAAATATGAAGCATCTAGCGCCGAAGAAATGGGACTTCTGGGTAATTATGTATTCATGGAGGATAATGATCCAAAGCATACGTCCCTTGATACACCATTGTGGATGTTATACAACACACCCTCCCGATCCCCGGATCTGAATCCGATCGAAGATGTGAGGGTTTATCTTAAAGAGAGACTCAGCACAAGAAATATTTCATCAAAGCGAGCTTTGAAAAGGCTCTTTTGGAAGAGTGGAGTAAGATTGAGCCCACCTTCACCCCCAAGCTAGTTCATTCAATGCCTAGGCGTCTTGAGGCCATTGTAAAATCAAAAGGATTGCCAACAAATACCAATTGTGCACTAAAATCGGGGGGGGGGGGGAATGAAAGTAAAACCGGACTGTACGAATACTTTTTATGAGTATGTAATCATGGTATTTTCATTTAATGACATAGACGTCTATGAAGTTTATGTCTTATGATGTATATATGTTTACATAGTGTACAGAAAGCTAACCTATTTTTGTTGTTCAACGTACATAGCAATAAGTGTACTGAATAAAGTATTTTTTGTTTCAGTATTAAGTGTACGAATAATGTTTACTGTGACTATACGTCAGAAAGCGCCTTACCACACGAAGGTAACATTTTCCTGGTTAAAATGGGATGGTGAAGGATTGACTAGCAATTGATGTCTCTTCACTCTCCTAACCTTAAAAGGTACAGGGAATACAATGCTATTAATGGAATAATATGTCCTGTTTGATCGCAGTCCAGACTCGAATTTGTTATCTGAGAATTTGAGAATTGAATTAAAATAAAATATTCAATATTTTACATACTGAGGAGAATGGGACACTGGAAGTGTCAACTAGGAAGGTACAGTAGATAGTACTCGCAGTGCCATGAGTCGTCATTTGTGACAGTTTTCTACGGGATAGATAACAGGATATAGGAGTGAAATGAATTTCAAATCTGTTTGTTACATCATAGTTTTAGACCCATGTTTGAAGAAAAATTTTGGAATTTAAAGAAACTGCTGGCTGATGATTTTCGTTTAATCGCTTAACTTGATACGCACTCAATCTGTCTGCCCTTCCACTTCCTTGCTTGGTCAGACGGAGGCTTTTCAAGGATTGGAATTTGGTAGTGTAAGATTTGGAAGGAGACGGCCATGATCTTAAATGAACATCCTGGCATTTGCCTTGAAGTGGGAAAATTACTTCAAGGATAGCCGTGTGTTAGGATTTATGGGGCTCAGTACACCCCATTCCTACCCTGACGCCTGAGTTTAAATCTCGGATGAACCAGAAGTCGAACGCGTGACATTCGGAACCATAGTCTCAATAGGTACTCCGAGACAACAAACGTGGAGTCTGCTTGATATGTTCTAGTTATTGTCTGCAGTAAAGATTGTTATATTTTCTTATCTATAGTGGAATGAACAACATCTTGCACCTGCACGGAGATAACTAATGTCTCGGTACCTTGAAGTCTCTCAACAGTCGTATTTGCTCAGTCTGGTTCTGAGCGTTGAAATCCTTCTCTTTGAAAGTACTTTTCATTCGATATGAACAGTGGATTCGTCATTACTGAGTGAAAGCAAATAACTCCAAAGGTCCACCAAGAACACGCAGTGTGCAAACGAAATGTAGCATAAAACAAGGACAAGTGCTGGGCTCTATTACACGATCCATTAACTGTCGCAACTAGTTGGCACTGCCTCCTGCAGCGCTGAGGACAGTAACCTTGCTTTACCTTGACACCATGACACCATGCTGGTGCCAGTTTTAGAGATAAATACTCTGGGAAAAGGATGTTTCATTGTTCTTGGTGTGGACATCTCGCGGCAGAAAGTCGTAGGACGTTTGGAGCAAATTAGTCTTTAAAAAGTGTACTTCATATAATTGAAGAAAAATATCTTAATGCGACGGATCTGATTAGAAGGATTTCTTAAATTATATTCAAATATTCTGTTGTTTTATTCAATAACATTATATCCTGATACGAGTCCACTGTGCATACAATCTTGGTTTGCCTACGTTTCTGACGGCTGTAACTATCCATTAATGCATTATATGTCCCGCTCCATGGCTCAATGGTTAGCATGATGGCCTTTGGTAACAGGGGCCCCGGGTTCGATTCCAGGAAGGGTCGGGAATTTTAACCATAATTGGTTAACTCCCCTGGCACGGGGACTGGGTGTACGTGCCGTCTTCTTCATCATTTCAACCCCATCATGACGCGCAGGTCGCCTAGAGGCGTCAAATCAGGAGGCCTGCATCTGGTGATCCGGAATCCACGGACACATCCCGGCACTAAAAGCTATACGCAATTTTTAATGCATTATATTATGGAGCGAGTTTGGCCGTGCGGTTAAAGGCGCGCACCAGTGAGCTTGCAGTCGGGAGATAATGGGTTCGAACCCCACTGTCGGCAGCCCTGAAGATGGTTTTACGTGGTTTCCCATTTTCACACCAGGCAAATGCTGAGGCTGTACCTTAATTAAGGCCACGGCCGCTTCCTTCCAACTGCTAGCCATTTTCCATCCCATCGTCGCCGTAAGACCTATCTGTGTCGGTGCGACCGTAAAGCCAATTGTAAAAAAATAATGCGTTATACGCTGCGTGCGCGACACTCTATGATGAATTAAATGTGGATTATCCGCTTGAATTAAATGGAATCATGAATGTAGGGTGTAAGAAAATGCAGAAAAAACGGAAGGGAATATTCCGTACTGTGTTGTGTTGTAGGGTGTTCCAATAGGGACAGAAATACTACTGATGTGATATTCTATCCTTTTCCTAAGAGGATAACTGAGGCACAAAGGCAGAAAAGGTGGATTCAAGCGATGAATCGTAAAAAAAAATCTTTTGCTTTTTTGTTTCACTCATTGACGGTATAGACATTTTAGACGTAAATTACAGATCTGCACAAAAATCTACTTTCTTCTTTCTTTTAGCGCAGATGGTTCATATTGGGCACCAACACTACACTCAAAAATTTACAGTGTGCGTTTCATTGGTAATAGGAGGTCTAGTCATCCTGAAAATCGTACATATGCCTTTAGGATATTTCCAAAAGAACACGAAAGGAATATTTCAAATTATTTGGGTGCTGAGCGTTTCGAAAGGTCGTAAATTGGAACAGAAAGAAACGTAAGAGAAGAAAATGTCATCCTAAAAGTAGATTGTACCAGTAGGAGTAAATTCATGGATGCATACGTGATAGTGTGACACACGACTTTGTTTTTACTTCCACGACTATTAGTAATTATATTGCTACTCAGGCATGTATTCCCGTCAGCCTTGACCTAGGTATGGGTATTGTACATAAAGATAATAATGATGACGAATTAATTGAATCAGTAGGCTTTGAAGGTTACTCGTCCATTAAATATGATTCTGAACTCAGAGACTTGACGGGTGTAATACAAAAGTTTTCAATTTGTTTTTAAAGAAGTTGCCAGATCAGATGGAACTAATCGCTCACTTATTTTTTTAATGAAGGTGAAAACTAGTTTGAGAGTTTTGTTTGGTATTCATCGCACTGCAGTATCTAGAACTTAAGACACTTGCAGCGATTATGGCGAACTTTGTTTTCTGGCCTAATAGAGAAAGTGTCAAGGAAACTATGCCCTCAAAATTTCGAACTAAGTATCCCCATTGCTCTGCACAGAAATAATAGTCGAACAACCAATCAGAATTGAGAATAGAATATATCTGTATTCACATTTCAAGGGATGTTACAAAGTGAAATATCTCGCACTTGACGTGGCACAGGAAAACGAGTTATCAAATAATTTCAATCACGACCAAGGACCAACAAGCTAAAATTGGTACTCTGCATTCATGTGAATACAAGTAAAATAGGCAACCTGAAGCAATTTCCATAGGGAATATGTGTATAACTTCTTCGTACTTCTTGGAAGTCTCACCAGTGTATCCAAAGTAGATGAAAGTGAGTTCTCTACAGAACAGAAAAGCATTTTAAAAACCATTTGCTTTAAACGGTTAGAATCATGTTAATGTGATCTCCAGTGGAAAAAATGGAGTGCCTACAAGAAAGGCTCTGCGTCAGTTCCTCTGGTCAGTGCATTCCACCAATCATCGTTCGAGAGGCTGAGGATGAGTCACGAAGTCTCTGCTATGTTCTATCGAGCAGCATAGGACTGATTGCAAAATACGGAAAAAGGGTGCGTAAATTGGAAACATCTTTTGACATGGCTGCAGCACATAATTTGCAGAATCCGCCCTACAAAAACTAAGGCTAATATTGTTGTTGTCTGATGGGAAGTAACTGAGTTACAGTGGCGGCGCGTGACTTTCGTCACTGGGGGTTCAACAGAAGAAAAAAAATTGCACCCCCCCCCCCTCCACCTCTCCCGTCGTGGGCCGTAACCTCCCAAAATAAGATGATAGAAGTTTTGAAAATGTGATCGAATACGAGAGAAGCAGACAATACATGCCGATATTTACCACATGCAAAATTAGAAATGTTTCACAATCGACTTACCCTATGTAGACAGCTTATACAAAAAATCCATCCTGCGCTCCTTGAGGGATGCAAATTTATCTATAACTGCTTCGTTGAAGTCCACAGAGTCTCGAACCAAGTCCTTTTCAATTGACAGCATAGCAAGAGCATTAAGTCTATCCTCGGTCATTGTGCTGCGCAAGAAAGTCTTTATTCTTTTCAGGGTTGAGAAGCACCTTTCTGCTTCAGATGTCGTCATGGGAATAGTAATAACTATATTTAAAAGTTTTATGCTTTCACCAAAGACACTCTGCAACTTATTTTCTAAAAGAAACTGCAACAAAGTCGTAGCCCCAGAAACAGTTCGAAAATCATTTCTCATGTATAATATTTCAAGTTCGGTTCTCAGTTTCGGTTTGTCGAGAAATGGGTAGGCCTCACACGCTTTGTACAGAAGTGAGTGGGGAAACTGCTTCTCAAAGCTGCCGAAATTTTCAGCTTGAAACAAGTTTGCTGCAAGAAGGTGGTTTGTGAATTGAAACCGTTCCTTTGCTTGAAGAATGACTGTGTCACAAACTTCTTTTGCCGCAACTCGTTTCGAGGTACGCAGCGGCCCTCGTGATACCTTCACTGGCGGGGGCAGTATATCATGTTCGTCAGCGATGTGGTCAATTTTATTTTCCCGAACCATTTTTATAGCAGCCTCGAAACCTGAAAGTGCGCCTTTGACTTCCAACGGATCTGAATTTCGCTTTTGTAGCTGACTGTATAAAATGTCCACATGAGGCATTATCTGATGGAAAACAGCCAACCAGAACTGAAATAACGGGTGCTCCAATTTTAAACGCAAACCTCTTGCTTGCGATATGGTGTTAGGCTGTCGAGAGGTAGTTTCCAGTTGATCAAGGCATTCGATGAGGGCATCTCTGTTCTCGTAAACTACTTCAACGGTCCTTGATTTAAAATTCCACCTTGTGTTTGAAGCATGAGGTACTCTTCTACCAACTATTTCGGTCAATACACCTGATCGCTGCGGGGAATTATTAAAGAAGCTGGGGATTTCACTTAAATCTGCAAAAAATATACGGACATCCGTATTCTGGCTTGTCGCTTGTGCCATGACTAAGTTCAAAGAATGGGCGTAACAGTGAACATAATGTGCATGCTTAAAATCTTCCCTGATGAGAGCTTGCACTCCTGAATGGCGACCACTCATTACATTCGCCCCATCGTAACTTTGTGAAACTAACTTATCTGGGCTATCAACAACATCGCTCAAAGAAGATTTTAAACACTCTGCTATTGTCTTAGCATCATGACTAGCGGGTGAGAGGAAACCCCAAAATCTTTCAACTGGCTTACCGTTGGGAAGAACGTAGCGCAGTACAATAACTAATTGTGCTGTAGTTGATATATCGGTGGTCTCGTCTGCGATTACCGAAATGAAGGGCGCAGTTGTGATTTCTTTCTTTATTTTCTCGCGACAGATTTCAAACATGCACGAAAGCAGTTCATTCTGAATGTCTTTCGAGGTGCCTTTGAAAACAGTAGCTTTGGACAGATGGTCCTTTAATGCAACGTCAATTTCAGAACTAAAATTAACGAGGCCTCGGAATATGCCAGGATTCGAGGATTCACTTGTTTCGTCATGCCCGCGCAATGCCAACTCAAACGCGCCACAGAACTTTACACAGTCGATAATTTTTGACAGCACATAACGATTTTTCCGTACTTGATCGTTGTGTCTTTCGACAGACTGCCTGTAAGCACAATCAAGTTGCTGCCGGATATCGTGTTTTCCCAGAAGATCGAATTCTAACTGGGCAAGCATATGAGATTTAGAACTTTCGTGTTTCTTTATTTTTTGGGACAAATGTCCTAAATCTACTACTCCGACTTTGGTCCAAGTCCCTTCGCTTTCATCACTCACGAAGCATAAACACGGAAAACAAAACAACCTGTTAGTAACTTCGCACCCACAGATCCACTCGGTTCTTTTGTATATATCCATTCTGAATTTACGCACGATTTCTTTACTTTTACTTTTAGTCTGCTTCGTTATAACAAGATCAGGCATTGGGCGCCCGGCATTCTTAATCTCAAGTTTTCGCTCAAGAGAGAGACAAGAAAAGTTTGTCTTCTTAAGTATCTGGACACTGTTCAAACTCATTATGTAGCTCCTTACCTTTCCGGGGCACAAAGATTGTGGACGTAACTACAACGCACAAAAACACACACACGCACACGGACAAAAGATTGTAACTTCTTTATATCCTAAAAATTAAGTTTCAGAACGGCACAACGGTGCAAAAAAACACTCACACGCTTGCACAGCGTACAATAATGTTACGAATTATGATAATTGCTAAGTACAAACGTTTACAAACACTAGTTTCACACTTGAAAAACACGAGGAAACTATAGGAATGAATGTTCGCACTTTTCACAATGTTGGTAACTTAATTTTAAGAACTAGTGTGAGCTGGTCAATTAGCGTTTTCATTGGTATTACCTTCCCGCTACTCTTTGCCTCAATGATTTTTAAGCTATGTTTCTCTCCAAAAAAGTAATTATTCCAAAGAAGGCAAATGAATAGATGTTTAGTAAGTATTGATATATTTGGGACAAGGTATCAATTGGAATTTGGCAATTTAATATGACTTTTGGTAGTAATGATGCTGTTCAACACTAGCGCTAATTATGTGCACTATTCTCTGCTGCCTGGTTAAATTCCTGTAAGGGCAACAGATGGCAGGCACATACTATTACAGTTTTCTTACCCCAACAACACGACTTGCGACAGACTTGAGAGAGAGTGGCATACTGCGCATGCCTACACCACGGATATTCTTTTCTGCGATATCCAGGTCTTGCTTTAATGCTGACAGACTTCCCCCCGCACCTCACTGGTCCCTTCGCCTAAGTACGGACGGAGATGCAGCCTTGTATGGGGGTTCATTCCAGACGAGTCTCCAGCCACAGACTATGCGCAGCTCACATGAATTAAGAGCCAGTACGAGTATATTACGGACAGATGGGCTTAGCTCGAGCTTTGAGAATGACAAGGGAATCGTGAAAATTAAGTAGCTGAGTACAATTTGATATAAACTGGAGGTGCATTGCTCCATTGCGCTATACCAGAAACCGCCACTGCTGAGTTACTACATTCGGATCGTGTAAAAAGCTGGCACGCACCAAAGCGAACGCGAAGAAGGAAGTGAATACAATCTCCATCGACTACGTTTGGTCTGTTCTGCTGATCAAACAGCGCACACAACATATGCAGTAGTACTGTATATAACAGTCGGCGCTGTTCATCTTGTACGTAAACGGAATGGAAGGTATCTCTGTGCATGTATTTGGCAATTTGTAAACATGCATTTAAATGTTTGGCGCCATGATAACTAAAATTTCATGCAGATACTGCGCCTGATTTTGAAGATAGAAAATACCTCAATCCATGGAACGTTGTTCTTTGCCTTGAAAACTCTTGCGATGCGTGAGAGAAAATGAACACCACGATCAGAGCCACGGAGATGGTTTTGGCCTGCGAATTATACCGTACGTACTGCACATCTAAAAATTCATACATTAGGAATAGAGTATTGTTATTGGGAACAGAATATCTTTATTGTGAATAGAGAAAAGTTTAAATGCGTTGGAGATGCAAGGAACGTTGTTCGTGATAACGAAATAACGAAATGGCCTCTTTCGGCACCACGGCAAATAGGTGATAAGACTTTCTGTGCATCCAAATGCTGGAGTTCAAAATTGAAAATGCTTTGCCGTATTGTGTCAAAAAATGTGGCTAAATTCGTATCCCATCATAACGCAACACATCATTCCGATCTTCTAATAAGCTCCACAATTTCTGTTGGAGAATTTGGGGATGCCATCGGAACCTATAGTGCAATATATTGTATGTCTTTAATATAGTTCAAAGTGGGTTCATCATCGAATTTCACTCTGGACGCACTATCCACAAAAGGTAACAAAATTATATTTGCCAAAGTACGATAAGTAAATTCATTTACCATTCAATCGATTATATCCACAGTCGGTTTTCTTCCTCCGGTCATACTTGTGGTTTTACAGCAATAGAACGGGGTCTTTGGTCCCAGACTCAGGGATATACTGTTTTCAGTGCCTAATTTATGTGTACTAGCTTCCAACCTGGCCAAATTAACTCAACATTTCTTTCAAAATTGGCCTGGAAATCTCAGTCACCGAATTTAGTTCATTGCTATTAGATTTATGGACAGGACAAAAAGAAGAGGCTGTGTAAGCAGCCAAACCAATTAACGAGAGAACTGATGTAAATATTAAACCAAATAAACTATAGGACTAGCTCAACCTCTCGATGTATTTGGGTTTCTGATCTGGAAGACATTCGTGCAAACTTTTTTGCGATTGTGTGATGTTCCATAATCTAGATATTAATATTCACTTACATAATGGTATCTTAGGAATTCAGTCTACTAACAGTTTCTTCCCCGTACTTTAGATGCATGTCGAAACATAGCTGATTGAAGGTCGGCTTTGTTGGTTAACGTCCGTCTGAATTTCGCAACCCTATAGATTTCTGTTTTATATAAGTCCATCCCTTCATATTTGTGACCAGTGTCAATACGCTGCCATACTTACGTGCGGCTGGTGTACACAACCTCTTTGTACAGACCACCTCTTTTATGACATTCACCTCCGTAACATACAGTATCGGCCATAAGTATCTTGACAAGCGATTAAATTACTCTGGTCTCGTTGTTTATTAACATAATGCATGCACTTGTACAACACAATTAATTTGACCATTTCTACACCCAACCAAACCATCATATACATACAAACGTAAATGTATAACACGAATAATTACACTGAAGTAATACATGGACCATTAAATATTTTGACACATATAACTAAGTAGAAAAATCATTCCAGAAGTTCATCTGTACATAAAAGTCATAAAATATATTAAAGATTGAACCACCCATCAACAATCAACAAAAAACACAAAGGGTCATATCATCTAGTATTTAGTCAGGTAGCCATTTGCTTGTACAGCTCTTGCAAATCGAGTTGGTGAAGTCCACTAATTTCTCAAAGCATGAGACAGGTATGTTGGACCATTCTTCATTTAAAGACTCCTTGTTTGTGTAAGTTGTGTGTTTGACACGCCTTTTGAGTTCCTCCCAGTTGGGTTTAGGTCAGGGCTTTGACTTGGCCAATCCATAACCCTGACTCTTTTCTTGCTGAGGCATACACCGGGTGAGTTAGCCGTGCGGTTAGGGGCGCGCGGCTGTGAGCTTGCATCCGGGAGATAGTAGGTTCGAGCCCAACGGTCGGCAGCCCTGAAGATAGTTTTCCGTGGTTTCCCATTATCACACCAGGCAAATGCTGGGGCTGTACCTTAATTAAAGCCACGCCCATTTCTTTTAACTCCTAGGTCTTCCCTATCCTATCGTCGCCTTAAGACCTATCTCTGTCGGTGCGAAGTAAAGCCACTAGCTGAGACATATTTTAACACACTTTGATGTATCTTTAGGATCATTGTCATGCTGATATAACCATCCACGAGGCATGTTTTGTTTAGCATATGGTACCATATGTTTTTCAATGATCCTGCCATATAAAAATCGATCCATGATGCCTTCAGTTTTTTACCAGTGGACCAACTCTAGTTCTAGGAAAACAACTCCAAGCCTTTATATTTCCTTCTCGCTTGTTCGTCGGCCCATTAAACTTTGGTGTTTGAGGCACCGTTTGATAGTAGTTAAGCCAATTGAAGGGTGCGGCCGAACAACGGGATAAGCGCCACTGAGTACTTTCTGCAGGAGAGGAAGAAGTAAATCACTGAAAAGACTTCTGCTTACGCTGCTTCCACATAGGACTGACTGTGCACATGTCCCATTGTTCCATTCTACTTCGCGCGGTAAAACAAGGATTGAGAAGCACGGTCTAACATGCTAGATTGCGAAGCCTTTCATTTATTTTAATGAAAGATTTCTGACTCGTGAAGTGTCGCATGATAAGACAAATATAACTTATGACTTCATTGTACGTGTTCACCTCTACTAATGGGGGGATGTAGCTTAATCTATGTGTGATAATCGAAGAAATAATATAGCTTCGTAAGTTCGGTTTTTTTAGTGAAGTACGTAAGTAACCATTGAGACTAAGTTATAGGTTCTTATATTAGATATTTACCACACATTCACGAAAATAATTAATATGTAGAACAACTTAACATAGCGCAATTTTAGCAGGAACGTCAATACCTCTCATCGAAACGTACGATTGCTGAGAATCCCGCAATCGTTTCCATTTATTACGAGTCCATTCTGAAGGATTGATAGGCCTTTTGCATGTTTTATTTAGTCCTCATTCATCACTTTGTGATAGATTCATGGTATCCGACATATCTAGGCACCGAACAGGAATGAGTTGAATTAAGATTGAGAATGCACAAACAAGCGTGTTACCGAGCTCGATAGCTGCAGTCGCTTAAGTGCGGCCAGTATCCAGTATTCGGGAGATAGTAGGTTCGAACCCCACTATCGGCAGCCCTGAAAATGGTTTCCCGTGGTTTCCCATTTTCACACCAGGCAAATGCTGGGGCTGTACCTTAATTAAGGCCACGGCCGCTTCCTTCCCACTCCTAGCCCTTTCGTGGCCCATCGTCGCCATAAGACCTATCTGTGTCCGTGCGACGTAAAGCAACTAGCAAAAAAAAAAACAAAAAAAAAAACAAGCGTGTTAGACTCGGGAGGAGATAGTGGGTTCGAGCCCCACTGTCGGCAGCCCTGAAGATGGTTTTCCGTGGTTTCCCATTTTCACACCAGTCAAATGCCGGGGCTGTACCTTAATTAAGGCCACGGCCGCTTCCTTCCAATTCCTAGGCCTTCCCTACCCCATCGTCGCCATAAGACTTATCTGTCGGTGCGACGTAAAGCAAATAGCAAAAAAAAAAAAAAAAAAAAAAAAAACAAGATTCGGGAGGAAGGAAAGCCCAGACTGCTTAGCGGGGACTGCACGAAACGACAGTGCTTTTATTGGCACATGCTTCGTTGTTCCACTAGACACAAAATACGGCTATCTCGCCTTCTAGCGGATTTCCCTTTTAACAGACTACGAATCACGTTAGAGGAGGCCTCAATCTCGATATTCCACTAAAATTTCTACTTTGCTGAAATTGGCACTTGTCCTGCTGTTCGGCCGCACCCTTCAATTTTGATCTTATAATTGTCTTCTAAATTATTCTGTACAGCTACTGACATCTTACGAGGATCAGCAACACATTGCCTAGAATACGTCTCTCAACTGCAGGGTTAAAAATTCTATGGTGACCAGATCTAGGCGTATTTAAAATTGTTCCTCGGTTGTTGTAGAATCTATTCCAAACTTTTTTTTTTTTTGCTAGTTGCTTTACGTCGCACCGACGCAAATAGGTCTTATGGCGACGATGGGACAGGGAAGGGCCAGGAGTGGGAAGGAAGCGGCCGTGACCTTAATTAAGGTACAGCCCCGGCATTTGCCTGGTGTGAAAATAGAAAACCACGCAAAACCATTTTCCGGGCTGCCGACAGTGGGGTTCGAACCTACTATCTCCCGAATACTGGATACTGGCCGCACTTAAGCGACTGCAGCTATCGAGCTCGGTATTCCGAACATTTACAATTTGTCTAGAAAGGCCAACGTCTTTTACGACTTGTGCTTGGCTATTCCCTCTCTCAAAGCCACAATCACTGCTTGCCGAGGACCTAATTAATACGATTTCCTTTTTACCGTTGTAATATCTGTTTGTATGAAAGAAAGAAATAGAAATCAGACGTAAGTAAACCATTATAAGTAAAATCTAATATACTTACGGTCTCCATTTTAGTGTTCGTTTCGAAACATCATCATCATCATCATCATCTGTTTACCCTCCAGGTTCGGCTTTTTCCTCGGACTCAGCGAGGGATCCCACCTCTACCGCCTCAAGGGCAGTGTCCTGGAGCTTCAGACTCTTGGTCTGGGATACAACTGGGGAGAATGACCAGTACCTCGTCCAGGCGGCCTCACCTGCTATGCTGAACATTGGCCTTGTGGAGGGATGGGAAGATTGGAAGGGATAGGCAAGGAAGAGGGAAGGAAGCGGCCGTGGCCTTAAGTTAGGTACCATCCCGGCATTCGCCTGGAGGAGAAGAGGGAAACCACGGAAAACCACTTCCAGGATGGCTGAGGTGGGAATCGAACCCACCTCTACTCAGTTGACCTCCCGAGGCTGAGTGGACCCCGTTCCAGCCCTCGTACCACTTTTCAAATTTCGTGGCAGAGCCGGGAATCGAACCCGGACCTCCGGGGGTGGCAGCTAATCACACTAACCACTACACCACAGAGGCGGACCAGTTTCGAAACATAAAAAATAAAAATAAAAATACTGAACTCTCTACATAAGCTAGTAAATCAATGAGCCGATCTACTGTTTCTTTTGCATTATCGGTATCTTTTACGCTATCTATGGTCGAAATTATGAATGTCAAAATACTTAAAATACTTATGGCCGGTACTTTATACGTTTATTGAATGGATACATTTTTTTTACAAAGCGATGGTCCCTGGAGCATATTGTTCGTTGTTGAATGCGCTATCGAACAGCAGAGCAGGACAAACCTACTATTACCGGGCGAGTTGGCCGTGCGGTTAGGAGCGCGCAGCTGTTAGCTCACATCCGGGAGATAGTGGGTTCGAACCCCACTGTCGGCAGCCCTGAAGATGGTTTTCCGTGGTTTCCCATTTTCACATCAGGCAAATGCTGGTACTCTAAGTTAATTAAGGCTACGGCCGCTTCCTTCCCATTCCTAGACCTTTCGTATCCCATCGTCGCCATAAGACCTATCTGTGTCGGTGCGACGTAAAACAACTAGCAAAAAAAAAACTACTATTCGCTTCCTGCTACTCTTTCTTCATCGCACTCGCCTGTTGAGATTGGAGCAATCAGATTTAACGATTAAATGTGAATGTTCCGAGCTCGAGTAGCGAATGATGATGATAATAATAATAATAATAATAATAATAAGATTCTGTTTGCGTCAATGTAGATTTTTCATCGAATGTCTATAAATTTTGATTTCTAACGCACATTTTCTGTAAATAATAATAACTGTCACATGGTTGAAGGAGAATTAGCACTATTGATGAATGAATAATAGTAATAATAATAAATTTATTTTGTTTGAAAGAAAGAAAAAGGAATTAAGCAAAAATTTAAATTAAAATTTAATTGCAATAAACTGGATTGAATGAAATTAACAAAGGTACATGAAATTCATCAGAGGTAGCGTATTTCATCAAACAAAAATGTGTCTATGATTTAGCAATGCGTAATAATAATAATAATAATAATAATAATAATAATCCGAATTTCGAAGGTAAACGGATAGATTTCATGATTTTGATGTAATTGGGAGTTAGAGAGCTTGGGATGATAACTGAGAAATGTTCTTTCATGCGGGTCTGTCAACATATATCCCATAACCAAAAGTTTCGGGAGAGAGAAACCGACCCCTTGGCACTCCAATGTCTGCAAGTCATTTGGTTGAGCAACAAGCACTTTGCAGACCTTCCTATTTTTAAGAACCCCAGCTTAATTAACTTATTAACTTAAGTCTATTTTTAGGCAATCCTGTTTTCAATAGAGAATAATATTACATTTTTAAGTAGGAATCCATTGCTGACTTGCAGAGATATAAATGTTGAAATGTAGAGATCAGAAATGAAAGATGGGAAAGGTGTCTACGAGTATGAAATGCCATCCCTTAATATAATTAAGAAATAAATGAATAGAGTCTAGAGGAGCACGTCGCGTATATTAAATGAATTTCGTCTTATGGTTAAGAGAACGACAAAGTGAATCTGTGAAGTTATTTAGCTCAAGTAAATTAGAGCAAGTCTGCGTTGAAATAATGAGAGAAATATGGGAAATGATGGTGTTATTAGCTCAAATGAAGGGAGCTCAAACCTACGTTGAAATATAAATAAGAGAAGCAGAGGCTGGATTTACCAGTAAATCAAGTTATTAAATCAAGTGAACTGTTCATTCAATCCTATTCTGTTGTCACTGGGTATCCTGTCATCACTTACTATTCAGTCAAAATTGTGTCTAACGTCGCGAACCGTCCGCGGAACGCGAACCATCGAAGTATATTTTAAATCGCCGGAGTGTGTTTAGTCGTCGCGAATAATCGGTGAGTTGTAATATGATCTGAGTGTTATAGAACTGTTAAGATGTTACGAACTGTTGTATGTGTTGAACTATCCGAGTATATAGAACTGTCAGAATGTGTTTGAATTATCAGTATTACTTTCTCATCAGTCGACATTCAGTCTTTAAATTAACGGCAACATGTAGATGAACTTTGCAAAGTCCAAGGAGATAACGGTGGAACATTTATATTTTCATCAGACCGTAATCTAGGACGCAGTTATGATGATGTCTTTAATTATAATAGATTTATTGCAGCCAATGGCCAATAAATACATATACAAATTAATTTTCTTCACTATATCTCACTATAGATTTTGTTCGTTTCAAGCAGTCCTATAGGTGATATCTCCCACATTGTTTACCACAAAGTTCACAAAAGCAGTGTTCATCCGGTGAGTGAAAGGACGTTATTTTACATATACGATAATGAAATCCATGCACAGCAAACCGAGTCACTGTGTGTCTAAGCTTAGTTGGTTTGAGCCCATTCCTTATTTATCACTGCTTCGGTGCAATCAAATTCCTACCAGATATTTGCCCTTTTCTCAATTGAACATATGATATTCGATTCATTAAATTGAATAGTTTCATTCATGCAATAGTGTAAATCGGAGAACAGTCGTTCCTATCATTTAGGTGTTTTTCTGAAGCTTTGGTTGTTGGTGGCTGCAATCTTAATTTAAGATCCTCGATGAAGAAAGTTTCCTTTGTAAGTTCATAAACTGATCTTGTAGGAGTAAATTTTGAAACGGCTAGTGTCCTTTTCAAGAAACTTGCTTTTACACGATCTAATGTTTCGAGGTCTCTGGATGTCAGGTGTGTCCAAATTAAATGTAATCCGTATGTTACGATCGGTGCTATCTTTGCGTGGAATAAGAATAACGCTGTTTTAATGTCCAGTAACTCTCGATTGGTGATGTCCGAATAGCTGCTAATGCTCTTTCCTTTATATGTATTCTAAATGACGTTCTGATTGTTTGTAGATGTATTCCTAAATACACTGACTGACAGTGACAATGCAACACCAAGGAGGAGTGGTTCGAAAGGGATGAAAGTTGGGGAAAAACAGAGACGGCACGGATGAATAATTGATGTTTATTTCAAACCGATATGCAGGTTACACAATGCGCACGGCATCGACTCAGTAGGATGTAGGACCACCGCGAGCGGCGATGCACGCAGAAACACGTCGAGGTACAGAGTCAATAAGAGTGCGGATGGTGTCCTGAGGGATGGTTCTCCATTCTCTGTCAACCATTTGCCACAGTTGGTCGTCCGTACGAGGCTGGGGCAGAGTTTGCAAACGGCGTCCAATGAGATCCCACACGTGTTCGATTGGTGAGAGATCCGGAGAGTACGCTGGCCACGGAAGCATCTGTACACCTCGTAGAGCCTGTTGGGAGATGCGAGCAGTGTGTGGGCGGGCATTATCCTGCTGAAACAGAGCATTGGGCAGCCCCTGAAGGTACGGGAGTGCCACCGGCCGCAGCACATGCTGCACGTAGCGGTGGGCATTTAACGTGCCTTGAATACGCACTAGAGGTGACGTGGAATCATACGCAATAGCGCCCCAAACCATGATGCCGCGTTGTCTAGCGGTAGGGCGCTCCACAGTTACTGCCGGATTTGACCTTTCTCCACGCCGACGCCACACTCGTCTGCGGTGACTATCACTGACAGAACAGAAGCGTGACTCATCGGAGAACACGACGTTCCGCCATTCCCTCATCCAAGTCGCTCTAGCCCGGCACCATGCCAGGCGTGCACGTCTATGCTGTGGAGTCAATGGTAGTCTTCTGAGCGGACGCCAGTAGTGCAGGCCTCCTTCAACCAATCGACGGGAAATTGTTCTGGTCGATATTGGAACAGCCAGGGTGTCTTGCACATGCTGAAGAATGGCGGTTGACGTGGCGTGCGGGGCTGCCACCGCTTGGCGGCGTATGCGCCGATCCTCGCGTGCTGACGTCACTCGGGCTGCGCCTGGACCCCTCGCACGTGCCACATGTCCCTGCGCCAACCATCTTCGCCACAGGTGCTGCACCGTGGACACATCCCTATGGGTATCGGCTGCGATTTGACGAAGCGACCAACCTGCCCTTCTCAGCCCGATCACCATACCCCTCGTAAAGTCGTCTGTCTGCTGGAAATGCCTCCGTTGACGGCGGCCTGGCATTCTTAGCTATACACGTGTCCTGTGGCACACGACAACACGTTCTACAATGACTGTCGGCTGAGAAATTACGGTACGAAGTGGGCCATTCGCCAACGCCGTGTCCCATTTATCGTTCGCTACGTGCGCAGCACAGCGGCGCATTTCACATCATGAGCATACCTCAGTGACGTCAGTCTGCCCTGCAATTGGCATAAAGTTCTGACCACTCCTTCTTGGTGTTGCATTTGCTCTGTCAGTCAGTGTATAAATACCACGTGATCACACCCCAAACAAACTGCTGAGCTAGCAAGAAAGAAGTTATTAAAAGGCCATTACCTTATTGATGAACCGCTGCCCGAAGAAAGAGGTGCTACCCGCCCCCTGCTACATAATTTACACACTGATAGATGTTACTGAAGTGGCGCAGAGACCCGAAAATCAGCAGTTTATATACCCTCGCGGAACATTCGAGACCTTTCATGAATGATAACACCCGCCCACAAGCATTTTATTGGACGGCCAAAAGATTACAAGTCAAAACTGAAGAAGACATCTAGGATTGGTGGAAAATTAATTACAAAAATTTATGATTGGCCAATTTCAAAACTGGCGGAAAGAAAGGGTTAACGTTGCCAACTTAAAAAATGGCAGAAAGAAATTTAATAAAGAACAAACTTATAAATACTAAATTTCTTCAAAAAAAGGTTCCTACACTTCGCACTAGAGTGCACAATTGTAGTTCATAAGAGGTGCCATCTAGAAGAGAATGTTCACACTTCTTGCTACAGGGAAAACAAAAATACATCGAAAACGACACAGTTCAGAACACTTCAAAATTTACAAGTAGGGACATCTTCTGAGAAACTTGAGACTTAACACGGTAGTTAAAGTTCAGGCTTCCTCCAGTAGAGGAGTTTCAACTGGCGCAAAGTTTGAATTAGCGGCGCGGAGGTGTACCGCCCGGTAAAATTATTATTATTATTATTATTATTATTATTATTATTATTATTATTATTATTATTATTATTATTATTATTATTATCTCAAAGGTGTTACTTTAAATCTCTTAAGCGCCACTTTAGTAGAGTTTTGTTACGTTATAAATTTTTCACACAGCCAATCTCTTACTCCTTTGCAATAGACAGTAGGGCGTATAAAATGAAATCGACCAGCTATTATGCCGCAGTTCTTTAGTGCCTTCCTTCTGTGCTGGCTGTTGTAGGTTCATATCCTGACACTCTCAGTTGGGATTAGACTGCTTCGTTGCGAAGTACTCGTATATTTAGAATGGCTACTGTTTGAAGTACTTCTTCTCGGGGCAAGATTCCGGCAGTCCAGGGTATCTTACGACTAAATGAGAGAAGTAAAATGCATACCATAATATCAAAGGATATCTGTAAGAGCCGGGCTGAGTGGCCCAGACGGTTGAGGCGCTGGCCTTCTGACCCCAACTTGGCAGCTTCGATCCTAGCTCAGTCCGGCGGTATTTGAAGGTGCTCAAATACGTCAGCCTCGTGTCAGTAGATTTACTGGCACGCGAATGAACTCCTGCGGGACTAAATTCCAGCACTTCGGCGTCTCCGAAGACCGTAAAATTAGTTAGTGGGACGTAAAGCAAATAACATTATTATTGTAGCTCTAAGAGTCAACAATTCTTTATGGGATCTTCTTTACTGTAGTGGCTTATAATTAATGTGGAGGTAAAATAAATATTGTGTGTCCTAACGTCAGATGTTGGTATTGTGTAAGGTAAATGTTACTCCTAACTGACCTTGTGACCAACTGAGAGCGTTTAATCATCGGTCAAGATAGGGTGATGCAGTCATAACGAAACTACAGCCAGTTGTTTATTGCCTGAGGAAATCTTTCTGACAGTCGTTTTTACAGCTGTCTGGGTCGACCAGGTATGTAAGGAAAAAGGCATAAATCCTTGCCGCTACCGGACATTGAACCTCGATCTTTCTAGTCAGGAGGCTAACGCCCTTACCGTTAGACCACTGCTTCTCTCAAGGTCTCCTTAATGCACGGTTGTAAAATGGTACTTTACATGAAACCTGCATGCAATGCAGAGCAACTCTTCGAGGTTACATGTAGTTAATCATTCAGGAATGTTTAGGCACACATCTGGTCTCCGATTACATCACCCTTCTCTTTTAATGGCTTATGGATGGACAAGTGAATGTGAAGCGGTATGCAGGTGGTTCAGTTGCCGATAACTAAACTTCCTTGAGGAGAAAGTCTGGAGCTCGAGTCTCGACCTTGGCCTTGTACCACCCAACGTGGTCAAACTGTTCCACTCGCAGTTCGCTGTAACTTGTTGGTAACGTCCTGGTCGTGGGGATATTCTGCTTTATGTAACAAATTTATATTACTTCAGAGAGTGATGAGAAGTACAGAATTCTATGATGAACTGATTATTGTATTTATTGGTTAACTAACTGATTGCAGGACTGAGTGGGGCAGACTGTTGAGTGCTGTCCTTCGATTTCCCTAAGTTGGCGGGTTCGATCACAGCTCAGTCTAGTAGTATTTTAAGGTGCTCACATACGCCAGTCTCGTGTCGGTAAATTTACCGGAACATAAAATAACTTATGTGGGACAAAATTCCGGCACCTCGGCGTCTCAAAATGCCGTAAAAGTAGCTAGTAGGTCGCAAAGCCAATATTATTATTATTATTATTATTATTATTATTATTATTATTATTATTAGTTGACTGATTGGTCTAATGATCGATTTGTTGACTGTAAAATTGTGCGGTAGACCTATTGCTACAGCACATGAGACCATACTCTTTCGAACACACCGATTACTCAACGGAGAATAATTATACT
Organism: Anabrus simplex; assembly: GCF_040414725.1. Lineage (NCBI taxonomy): Eukaryota > Metazoa > Arthropoda > Insecta > Orthoptera > Tettigoniidae > Anabrus > Anabrus simplex. Next base: position 385,747,586 of record NC_090266.1, on the reverse strand, counting down.
GTTAATTTTTCAAAATACAGTTCCGATTGTGTTGGACTGTGGAAGACAACGAGTATTCTCTCTCGTCTGTGAACTGTGCATATCGTAAGGTATATAAACCAGATATAAACCAAATATAAACCAGTACAGACACCACATCCACAGTACTTCACCAACAGTTTGCAGGGCCGTTGATTGCAACGTTCTAAATATCTTATATGGCACCGCGGTCCAAGGGTTAGTATGATAGTTTCCCGCTCAGTCGATCCGGGTTAAATTCTCGGTTGTGTCAGAAATTAGGCTTCAAAATAGGCAACGGATTGTGTTCATCCTAGGAAGCACCATTTTTGGAAGAAGAGAAGGCCAGGACCGTGCTTTCTCGTACTTGTCCTCAATTAATTGCAAATAAAAACCAGTACAGACACCACAACCACAGTACTTCACTCACAGTACTCAGTGTCGTTGATTGCTACGTTCTACATCTCTTACATGAAGCAGCGGCAGATGCAGCAACAGCAACAGCAGCAGCATCAAGAACAACATAAACTTAAAGTTTTATCCGTGAAGAGACATGGATAATGGAATATTCTGTAGAAGAGGGGATCAAACTACCCACTGTAATACATTTAGGATTACATCGTTTTATGTAACATAGGATAGTGGTGAGCATCATTCTGCTGACACTGTTTACATTTCTAATATGAAACTCTTAAAACAACTCAGAGCGAGACGTGTGGTAGAATTGGATGGAGTTTTGCAGGTATTGCCAGTGCTAGTAACATAAGTAAAACTGCACATTAATTTCCCTCAAATTCGCAAAAGGTTACTGTCGGGAAAGGCGTCTGTGGAAGGGGCAGAGCGTTCCAGGACAAGAATGCACCACGATCACTGAGTGCAGATGTAACTTGAGCGTCAACGCTTGCCTATATGTGCCCAACACTTACAAAATCGTTATACGTTTAGTGCTCGTTCGCGACTCTTGCCGGGAAGTTTTGTGGAGTGCGCCACGACGAACTCTATTAGTTCTTCTGTTTGTGAAAGTGATAAATTCCTCTCATCAATTATTTGAAGTTTTCTCCTCCAGAAAGAATGGCGGATGAGTGTGGTGGAGGGGGAAAACTTTTCCTAAAAGGCTACTATATGCTGGACATAAAGCAAGCGTTAAATTTTGATCAGCGAAACGCTCCAGGCATTCTTTTCCTGTGTGTTGCCTAGCTACATTTTCTAGTTAATACCGAAACTTTTAGACATCAGGTGACACTGGTAAAACTGCTACCATGTAACTGGCTTCTTGTTTAATTTAAGAAGAGCAGAGGGAATTCATCAACTCTCCATGCGGATTGCAATATAATGATTACACTATTTCCACGGAAAATTTAAAAGAGTTAATATAAAAACGAGTTTTGAAATTTTCTTATGATTTGAAATTGGTTGAAAATTTGATCTATTTCGACACTCAAAACTGATCCTCACAAAATATTACTGTTTGCTGGTAAGGATGGTACAGTACATGTCACTGCCTGGTGTAAGAATCTCTATAGTGGACACAATCTAATGTTATTTTGGTAACTACAAGAAGCACTACGAATATACTATCAGACGATATTCATTTTTTCATTAGGATTTCATTTTGTTGTCGTATTTTGAAATACCTTTCATTGAATCCATCGGCTTCTGGTACTGAGCATTATTAAGGTTTAGAACGCTGCCATAAGGGAAGGAAGACAAAAGAAAATGGAATAAATGTCCAAAAAATTAAGTTGAAATATAATGTCCAAAAATGAGTGTCCTTGGATTTTGGGAACCCATAAACTCAAGAATGGCAGAAAAGAAAGAGAAGTTTAGAAACAGTTACACCCAGAAGGCCAGCACTTGTACCGTCTGGACCACTCAGCCCAGGAAACTACAAACTGTGAGCCTCTGAATGTGTAATCCTTCTTATCGTTACTCTACATATAGCCTACTATGAAGTGATAGGTTAAAATATTCTGCCCGGTTACACACTTCATGCAATTGTAGTCCTTCTTACTGTTACACTACATATGCTATGAAGTGATAGATTACAATATTCTGCCCAGTTACACACTACGTGAAGTGTAATCCTTCTTACTGTTAAGCTACATATGCTATGAAGTGATAGATAACAATATTCTGCCCAGTTACACACTTCATACAAGTGTAGTACTTCTTATTGTTACACTACATATGCTATGAAGTGATAGATAACAATATTCTGCCCAGTTATACACTTTATACAAGTGTAGTACTTCTTAATGTTACACTACATATGCTATGAAGTGATAGATAACAATATTCTGCCCAGTTACACACTACGTGAAGTGTAATCCTTCTACTGTTCCACTACGTATGCTATGGAGTGATAGATTACAATATTCTGCCCAGTTATACACTTCATACAAGTGTAGTACTTCTTATTGTTACACTACATATGCTATGAAGTGATATATTACAATATTCTGCCCAGTTATACACTTCATACAAGTGTAGTGCTTCTTATTGTTACACTACATATGCTATGAAGTGATAGATTACAATATTCTGCCCAGGGTACTTCTTATTGTTACACTACATATACTATGAAGTGATAGATAACAATATTCTGCTCAGTTATACACTTCATACAAGTGTAGTACTTCTTATTGTTACACTACATATGCTATGAAGTGATAGATAACAATATTCTGCCCAGTTATACACTTCATACAAGTGTAGTCCTTCTTATTGTTACACTACATATGCTATGAAGTGATAGATAACAATATTCTGCCCAGTTACACACTTCATACAAGTGTAGTACTTCTTATTGTTACACTACATATGCTATGAAGTGATAGATAACAATATTCTGCCCAGTTACACACTTCATACAAGTGTAGTACTTCTTATTGTTACACTACATATGCTATGAAGTGATAGATAACAATATTCTGTCCAGTTATACACTTCGTAGAAATGTAGTCCTTATTGTTACGCTATATATACTATGAAAGGGTAGATTGCAATATTCTGTCCAGTTACACACTTCGTAGAAATGTAGTCCTTATTGTTACGCTATATATACTATGAAAGGATAGATTACAATATTCTGCCCAGTTACACACTTCGTGCAAGTGTAGTCATTCTTATTGTTACAGTACATATGCTATGAAGTGATAGATTATAATATTCTGCCCAGTTACACACTACGTGAAGTGTAATCCTTATTGTTACACTACATATACTATGAAGTGATTGACACGATGCTTTGTCCTGTTCCACACTTGGTGTACCAACGGAAATATTTAAATCCTTAAGTACGGAGAAAAGACGGAAGAGGAGGTGAGTTACGACTGTTCGAAGAATGAAGTACCAGTCCAGAAGAGAAAACAGCTATGAAAAGCGAGATAATAATCTAAGACTTTTACAATTTGAAACTCTCGGATCGTATGTCAACACTTCACCAAAAAAGGTCGGGCAGGAAGGGAATGTAGAGGGAGCCGTGGGCCTCTGACAGAACGCAAATCAAATTTTTTTAGAAATATCTTCTGAGGACAGCTTGTCCTATTCTCATACGACAAGCTGTCTTGCAAAAAGCAAAAACCACCATAAAATTAATCTTCGATTATAAAACTCGTACGTTAGTTTTCGCTGATATTTGTGACCACTGCTTTTCAGTTTCGAATCAGTTAAATTTTAGGTTCTTCAGTCTTTCAAACCTAATTTATGAATAAATAAATTTAGAAAATACCTGAAAAATGAAGCATATAATACATAGTAATAAGTATGAAGTGATAGATTACAGTATTCTGCCCCATGACACACTTCGTGAAGTGTAATTTCATACCTGAAATATAAACTACTTTTCCCAGAGAATTTTTTTTGCTATTTGTTTTACGTCGCACCGACACATATATGTCTTACGGCGACAATGGGATAGGAAAGGCGTAGGAATGGGAATGAAGCGCCCGTGGCCTTAGTTAAGGTACAGCCCCAGCATTTGCCTGGTGTGAAAATGGGAAACCACGGGAAACCATCTTCAGGGCTGTCGACAGTGGGGTTCGAACCCACTATCTCCCGAATACTGGGTACTGGCTGCACTTAAGCGACTGCAGCTATCGAGCTCGGTCAGAGAAAATTGAACCTGCACGTAAAATATTGGTTGTGGGTATCCACGGAAACATATACAATGCCATGTGCTCATTATGTTTTGAGCGACTGTGCATTCAGTCCGATTTACATGTAATATGACCCATGTCATGCTTTGTGTGTAGGTTTCGTACGACGCCTACCACTGCGGTTTTGCTATGTGTGCATATTACATACTCCTCGTGTAACGCAAGGGTAACGTATGTAAAACAATATATCTTAAATATGTATGCAATTTACCTCCGTCCGCCTATGTACTTCATTTTTCCTTTCTTTCTTCACTTATTTAGTTTAATTATATTTTTACCATAACGTAAACAGTGTATTATAAATACCTCTAAAGAAAGAGAGTCAAATATCATAATCAGTTGGTATACCGTGACTTAAGAATATAGCAACATTTTTAAAATGTATCCTTAACTGTAAGTACCTTAACTTCGTTCCAAAATCACATTCAATAAGCGCCATGACATAGGCCCTAACTGGGTGGACACAATACGTGAAGATTGAAATAGAAAATGAATTGCTCGATGCTTTAAGTCTGAAGGGTAACATGAGAAATATAACTTTTATTGGGTGTGACTATTGAATGACACGTGTATTGGACTGTTTAATAACATGACACGACAAGAAAACGGTCTTGGCTCATGAAAGAAATACGGTATGAGGCAATCCCTACAGTACACAGCAAACCAAATATTATCAGCTCCAAGGGGGATTTTATTTCTGAAGTTATGATAACAGTATTATATGAAGGATTTCCATCAGATTTTTAACATATACGCCTTATGAAAGGACACGTGAAAATTTAACATTTTCTGTTTGATGTGTTGATGACTTCTTGGATTACATATTGGGTTAAGCATTTTCCTCTTATGTTAGATATTACGAAATCGACTTCCAGATTAGTTGTAATGTAAAATTATTTAAACTCCAGATATTCGTAGTAGATTTAATGACACGTAAAGGAACCCCAACACATTTCGGTGTCTGTTAACACTGAGAGTGGACCAGGCGTTAAACTGTTAGCATTATTTACTTTCTAGCATTTTAACGTTTCACTAACATTGATAGGCTCTGGGAAGCATTGGAATAAGAAAAGGCTAGAACTGGAAAGGTAGCGCCAATGGCCTTACTATTAGTAGAGCCCTAGCATTTGCCTGACTTAAAAAGGAGAATCCATGGGAAACTGTCCTCAAGGCTGCCGATGGTGCGGTTCAAACCCCTTATCTTTGAAATGCAAGCTTACAGTTTCGACCCGTACCGCGCAGCGAAATTTCTCCGTGCTTCAGTGATTAGCCACGTGAGTGATTTTAATGGTCATACCAATGGAGCAAGTGAATTTACAAAATTTGGAACATAGCAGACAAATGCAACTAATATTCGACTCTATCGAATACAGTACTTATCGTCAAAGATTTACCAGAAATATCTATAGATTGAATTACAAAACTGAATTTTCGTTATGAAAGCATTGCAAGGAAAAATCTGCCATCCTTTGAATGAGAAGCTGGGACTGCTTTTGTTGAGATCGGAGTCAACTGCAGTGGACACTAGTGATAGTGCTGTCACACATATCATAAATCATTTACCAGTTCTAGAAGAGTATCACCTGTGTGTCATAAAAGTCGTGTACGAGATGCTCAGTGCTCTAACCACCGATTTTGTAATATGTCATATACATTAGGATTCACCACACATTTGAAAATCAAGATCGATAGCGTAAAATAGTTGTTTAGGTGACTGCGTTTTGTGCTTCATGTCGTGGTATCAACGCTGCTCACATTTGAGTGTTCTTAGGCGAGTGGCCCAAGCAAAATTTCGACACTCAGGTGTATCCTAAAATCTACAGCTATTGAAGGGAGGTAAAAACATAACGAGAGGCTGCCTGGCCGTGGCAATTCAGGCGTGCTTGCTTCACCCTGAAGGATGTAGGTTCGATTCTCTGTTAGGAAGCTGGACAATTTAGATACATGATTTGCAATTCAGGTGAGGCCCATGGCCCTGATGTTCACTCAACATACACCAACATTTAGTACTAGGTTAATTCGTGCAGGAAAAGCGGGCCGGCATACAGTACATCTACTGTACCTTTCTTCCTTACTGATACAGAATGGCCTAAGCCCAACCATCTCCGCTCCTGAGAATTAATCTGGTATTTATTTCTGGTGCAGCGGATTCAATCCCTTAACCACTCAACCCCACTAAATGCCGATGTTACGAATAGAGGAAACCCTTACCTTCCGCAACTCCAAGGGCATTCACGGCCCGAATACGGAGATTACTTTGGTTGCTTTAAAAATATAACATTATTATTATTATTATTATTATTATTATTATTATTATTATTATTATTATTATTGTTGTTGTTGTTGTTGTTGTTGTTGTTGTTGTTGTTAGAAAACAAATCCTATTCTTAGTCGATGAAGACAATGATATTCACAGAAGTCTAGTAAGAGCTGTCATGTTGGATATATAAGTAAAAGTGGATGGCTATAATAATAATAATAATAATAATAATAATAATAATAATAATAATAATAATAATAATATACTTCATGAATAGTTACACGGGACGATAAAGTATAAATAATAATAATAATAATAATAATAATAATAATAATAATAATAATAATAATAATAATAATAATAATAATAGAGATCCAATTGTCTTAGAGACAAGCCAATGTCTCGGTAGACCAGAGTCATGTTACTTAATTCGTTTGTCTCTATTTCTTTAAAGTAGTCATTTTAATTACCTGAAATGTTTCCGGGGCCGCTAGCCTGTAAGAACGAGTTTTCTCGTTTAAAATAATTGAAAGGTTATGCTGTACCAAGAGGTTGTAAGACACATAAACAAGATGGAGATAGGCGGCGACCCGCAAGGCCGCATTCCTATCTGTCGTTTGAAACTTATAGCGGGACGAACCTTTGAGGAATTCAAGAGATAGAGGAATGACTGAAACTCTTCTTTCCTTTGTATATTATTCGTTTTAAAATAGCTTTCTATTGCCGGAGAGTTCGATTTATATATGAATCTCTTCATCTGAGTACATAAATCTTGACTTGAGCCATTTACACAGGAGCAGCATTAATGAGATTAATAGAAGTGTTTATAGATCCTGTAACGTAGAAGAGGAATTTCTAAACTCAGGTTGTGTAGCACTCGGCAGCTCCTGTATTGTATTGGGCATTTCCAAAAGCCATCGTACCCCCGTACCTGGGACTAACTTGTGTTGAAAGCTACCTCCATGAGACCAGTTCAACCACCAATGTACTTTAATTGCAGATTACATTCATCTGTTCTCAGTTTCAATAAGTATTCCATTGCTGTAATCAAAATTCTATTTTTGTTGGACAACACAGTACCTACTAACCGCTTCAATATTATCTCTATATCTGCTAAGTACTTACGGGAGTCGCCTGTAATTTAAGGTGAATCGTGTATGAAATTTGGCAGTCTGATTACATGCATGCGTGCATAAAAGTGTATGCATCTGCAATACAAAAGAGATCATGGAACAACAGCATTTTCACTCAAACGTGATGCCGAAGACTTCAAGAAATATTTCTTGAGCCGGAATTCACTTTTGTAAAATTGATTGCTTCTTTTTTCGCTCCCCTACTAGCTTTGTGACTTTTGCACAGAGTGCACTCTACCTTAACGTAATATTTAAAAAGAAGACTTGGAAAGATCATTATCTCAAACCCAGAACAGAGGTGGGCGAGCGTTGACTCGCAATTACACCCGTAGTCATTGACAATGAGCTTCTCTCTGTCTGGAACGCTCTGCCCTAATCTTTATCACCTAATCGCGGAACTTCTGAAAACGTAATAAGGAAATAAATGTATATTACACAAACTTGAGTTACTAGCAGATAATTGCGTCTAAGCAATGGCTACCGACCCTCTCGTTTGCGGGTTGCATGCCTGAATTATAATCGGTGCCATGAGAATTGTGCCCAACGCATAGCAGGTAAGTGACTGGCACATTGGTTAGAGGTTCCGAGGAGGGTTCTTAAACACTTCAGGTGCTGTTTTTTTATGCCTTGAGTTGTCCGCTAAATAATGAGCGATTTTGGAGCAATGGTATCGTTTAGAACTACATACCGTCGCTTTTAATCAAACCTCGTATCTGCAGAAATCTAAATACCTTAGGAAGGGAAAAACTATTGATAGAACGTAACTGTACGATAGGAATTGTAAAAATGCCATATTAATTTAGATAGAAAGCGTTATTATGATTCAAATAATTCAACTGGAAATTAGGGGTAATGAAATGGCTCAGTGATTGTTCAATTCTTTCTATTGTACCTTCAGTCTTAATAAATTAAATTCCTGTAAAACAGTACAGAATAGGACTTAACACAATGTGATACTCATTTGGCAGTGTCATAATACATCAAAACTGCAAAAAATGAATTGGAGGATGTGAATTATTAAAAAAAATATATGAAGAGTCATATCAGAAATATATTGATATAAGTAGCATTATTTTTTTTTCCAAAATGCAACATAGGGAGATCTAAGTAGGTTAAGTCAGAAGATTTTAAATTTATATTTAAAATATTTTCTTGCGTTCAGCATTTTGTATAGCTTTGATATGGTTGCAAGGTATATAGTTGCACACATGAGGAAGATTGTCATAGAACTGATGGTAATCGTGGACGACAAGAGCCTCAATCCCCGTGTTGGTATCCTAGGTTCCCATAGAGCGGTATACTTATCAGCTCATTGCTCTTCCAAGTATTGCGTATTAGCAATTCCTTCCATTCATCATTATCATAACTTAGTTTATATGGCATTTACTGAAAAATAGCCCAAGTACGTTAAGTCTGTCACTGCAAGATTACATGTTTTCGTACCAGTGCGAACTTAAGACTCTGTACTTCTTGAAACACGTGTCAACAAGATACTGCACTTCATAGTGCTTAGGATTCTGGCGAGCGTTTCGAAATACATCAATGTAACGTGCAGGTGAGAACTATGGTCAAGACGGCGGTGAATGTGGAATGTAGAATATCTATGAGCTGGAAATTGTACCCTTTTATGGGAAGCAAACATACCAACATGGGGATTGAAGGCTCTTGTCCTTCATGATTACTATCAGTTCTATGACAGCCAGACAAACACACGAATATAAGTTGGTGTGAAGAAATGTTAGCTTCTGTAGAAGTGATCAAAAAAAGAGACTCTGGACAACTTGAGAGAGGAGATTACAAGGTTAGCCAACGTAACACAGTCAGGTAAGCAACAAACAACTTACTCTGTGGCAGTGCAATCGAGGCTAAATAAATTCGCCACAGCATTATCAACCAAACATGTGGTCGTATTTCTAAAAATCACGACGAAGTGGATTCCGAACTGACGCTGAAAAGTATTGCAGTCTTCTACGAAGGCAAATTAAATTAAATGTGGGGTAAACAGAATCAAGAAGATGCGCAACAAGGAGGTAGTTCTTGAGGTAAGAAAAGAAAATGTTTTTCAAGACAATGGTGAACATAATGGAGACAAATAAACCTCAGGTGAAGGCAAGAGAATCCGCGAATTATTAGCCATGCAACTGAAGTTAACTTCCCTGAAAACGAAGTAATTCCCTCCATAGTAGAACAAAACCTAGTCGGCAAGCAAGCACTCTCCGCTAATCTCCACGTCATAGCACTGTGCTTCGTGAGGACGTCACGAGATGGCAGCACGAACTACGCTGGAGTTGAAATTAGTCCTGAAATCTACGAGGCACTACAGAACTGCTAGAAACTCTATGTAGGATGCACGAGATGCAATTTCAGTGAACATATTTCTGTGATCCGCTGCTACCATTGCTTGGGCTACGGATATTTTCTCTACAAATTATAATAAGGGACAGTGCTGTTCTCATTGCTCAGAAACTCAATATTCATGGCTGCCCGTAAATAAAGACTGAGTGCATTAACTCTAAATTACAAAACCAAGAAACGCAATTACGCATCAACAAAAATGAAATTCTCAGCATCCTTCTATATAATTAAACAAACAAGATACCCGTGCTTCGCTACGGTATTATAATGAAATTTATAATCGAATGCTTAACGTCATATATATAATTCGCCGAAATTCGCGATCTGACTCGTTTTCTGAGAGAATCCGCCAAAATTCGTGATCTGACTGGTTTTCTGAAGAGATTATGGCAAAGTTCCTCCCATTTTTCAATCTTTTCAATCCCTAAATATTTGCCATCCTTTCTTGTAAACATTTTTAATATGGATTAAATCCTTCAGGAGATTCGGTGTGGTGTCGTCTTGGGTGCCTTGGCGGTACTGAACCCGCGGCCGGACTGCAGTCGAAGTCATTACCCGGCCAGAACCCGTTTCCAGCGCGGACCGCACATTTTGACGATGGTCCAGAATATTATTATTATTATTATTATTATTATTATTATTATTATTATTATTATTATTAGCATTATTATTTATTGATGGCCTGGACCCCACAGCAAGATGCAAGACCGCTACTTGTCGGTAAATTACATCTGCTGCCATTGTCATTGTTGACAATGTGACCAGCAGCATCGACGCGCGTGGGCAAGTGCGAGACTTCTGGCGACCCGAATGATATACTTCCGTACATTATTGACCTTATTATAGAGGTGAACAATTGCCTGGTCAATATCGTTCCTATCGTTTAAATCAAATGTGTTTACATTTTTATTTATATGCCAGGAGAATCTACTGTAATTAAACTTTAAGTTTTCAAAATGATTGCTCTTGAAAACGAATCCAGGAAAGATTAAAACTTATCACTTTGTGATCAGAATAACTACATTATGAACAGTAAAATCAATTGGTCTCAACTCCATTTTCACCTTAGAGCCGATAAATAGTATACCCCCCGCCAACCCAAAGAAAAGGAAGAGGGCGTGTTTCCTTATGTTTAAAGGAGATTCCAAATAACAATGTTCACGTCTGTTAACTTCACTTCTGAGATATAAGTATTCCCAAAAAAGAATTAACATTTTTCACTTCCTTTCACACTTCGCCCCCCTCCCCCACCTTAAGTGAATTTTCCGGCAAAAAGCACTTGTTTCTTTAATAGTAAAGGATCACCTAAATACCAATTATCACGACTCTAACATCTTCAGTTTTTGAGATATGTGTCCTCATAAAAGGAATTCAACTCCTTTTCACCGACCGCCCCCAAGATAATTTCCCCCAAAAAACGCTTTTCCCTTTGTTTTCAAAGGAGATCCAAATACCAATTTTCACGTCTGTAACAAACTTACTTTTTATTAGATGTAATTATCCTCATACAGTTAATTCAATTAATTTTTCTATTCCTTCACCTCTCCCCGCCTCTTCATTGGTTGTTCCGAGAATACGTGTTTCTTTAATTTTAAAGCAGATTCCAAATATCAATTTTCACGTCTGTAAAATCTTTAGTTTTGAGATAATAATATCCTTATACAAATATTTCAACTAATTTTTCAACATACACTCCCCCACCCCTTTAGGTGTATTTCCGAAAGAAAAAAAAACGTATTTCTTTGTTTTAAAAGGAGATTCCAAACACAAAATTTCACGTCTGTAGTAGCATCTTCTGCTAATCCTAATTAAAAGAATTCAACCGCATTTTCAGCCACGTTTACCCCTCCACCCAAGAGGTTTTCCAGAAAACAAATAATACAGGTTTCTTTACTTTAGTAGATATAAAAGAATACTATTTTTCACTTCGGTAACATGTTAAGTTTTTGAGATATACTGTAGAAACGCTCATTTTAAAATTTCACCCACTTTTTAGTTCCCCTTAAGTGGAGTTACCAAAACAAATCGCCTATGTTTCTTCACTTTTACAGGAGATTCCAAATACCAATTTTTAAGCTTGTAACATTTTGTCACTCCTGTTTAACCCCCCTTAATTGGATTTTCCCAAAACAAAAAAATACGTGTTTCTTTATTTTCAATGGAGATCCCAAATACCAATTTTCAGATCTGTAATATCATCAATTTCTGAGAAATAAGTATCCTCATTAAAGACATTAAACCCATTTTTCATCCTTTTTCACCCTTCCTATTGGGATTTATCGAGAACAAAAAATGCGTGTTTCTTTATTTTCAAAGGAGATTCTAAATACCAATTTTTACATCTGTAAACTTTAAAAGTTTTGAGATATAGATACACTCATTTTAAAATGTCATCCCCCCCTTTCATCCTACCATTAATTGTATATTTTCAAAAACAAGGAAGTACGTGTTTCTTTATCTTTAAAGGAGATCCCAAATACCAGTTTTCAGGTCTGTAATATCTTCAGTTTCTGAGATATAAGTATCGTCATTAAAGGCACTCAACCGATTTTTCACCCTTTTTCACCCCTCCTATTGGGAAAACCAAAAATTACGTGTTTCCTTATTTTTAAAAGAGATTCTAAATACCAATTTTTACATCTGTAAACTTTAAAAGTTTTGAGATATAGATACACTCATTTTAAAATGTCATCCCCCTTTTCACCCCCTTAGCGAAGGAATATCGAAAAATTCCTCCTTAGCGAGCACCTACATTGTACTCTAAATGTATCCTCAAAATTTCATTTCATTATGTCTAGTACTTTTGGCTCGGCGATGATGAATCAATCAGTCAGTCAATCAGGACATGTTATGTTTAGACTAGCGAGATACCCGTGCTTCGCTACGGTATTATACTGAATTTTATAATTGAATGATTAACGTTTTATGTATAATCCGCCAAATTTCGCGATCTGACTCGTTTTCTGAGAGAGTCCGCCAAAATTTGCGATCTGACTTGTTTTCTGAGAGATTACGGCAATGTTCCTCCCATTTTTCAATCTTTCTTTCCAGCAATTGATTTCGTACTTCCCGGGCTAGGTGTAGGTATTCCACCCTGTTAGTTTGGTCCCTAAATCGGGGCCATCTTTTCCTATAAGCTTTTTTAATATGGATCAAATCCTTGAGGAGACCCGGCGTGGTACCTGAGTCAGCGTCTGACGATTCCACCATACTCACTGAGTTTCGGGGATCCTCCTTCCCACACACAATTAACGATAATCCCTTTTTTCAACTTGACCATAAAATACGTATGTATGTTTAGACCTCAGCCCGAGGGCTGGTTGGAACCTCAACAGGTCTGCCATCAGCTGTCATAGATGGCCTAGGCATCACTGAAGAGGCGTACTAGGGAAATGAGGAGTGAGGTAGTTTCCCGTAGCTTTCCACACCGAGCCAGAAGTTGCTATTACATATCAGTCTGCCACGTCCACTGAAATGCATGCACCAACCGACCCTATGAGCAATATTTTCACACGATTCATAGCAGGGACTGGCTGCAGAAGGAATGGCATTACTAGCATCACTCATACCTCAGTCACTTTCATTTTGTCAAAGCCAAGGATAAAGCTAAGACAGATCAATGAAAGTAACAAAATTACTCTAGCCCATACCAGAAGACATAGTGCACTGTAAACACTAGGTCCCGCCAGCAAATGCAACCATAAAATACTGTTATTCAATATAGTCACACTGAAAGAACAGTTCTGTAAACACAGTTCAAAGGGCACTGGGTGATAGCAAGCTCTAGAAAGCGCAGCAATACTTCGAGTGCAGCGAACAAAATACAAACTTTTCAGACCGAAGCTCGGGCGAAACTCGTGCTTCATATTCTCGGATGTGCTTGTCCGTTCGCCAGATATTGCGCATTCGCCCCATGTGAATGCCGGTTGAATGAACCGCATATCTTCGGCCCTCCCTACTTGTGTAGCTCTATCGCTCATTCATACTCATCCGTTCATTTCCTCTGTACATGTTTTGTAACAAGACAGTAAGGCATAATACGCTCTTTCTTCGGCGAAAAGTAGGATGTTCTGTGGAAAATAAATTGTATATCTTCCTTGAATATTGGACCATTGCTATCTGTGGAGATTATGCAGTGCAAATCTGCGGAGTATGCTTGATCGATATCTTGCCTCATATGGTATTATGCAGTGGCCGGATCTTGGGCTGAATGGTCAGCAAACTTGTCTTCAGTTCAGAGGATTCCAGGTCCGTAATTTGAACTGCATACGGAAATTTCCCCTGTCTCGGAGACTGGCTCTTCTTCTCCATAAATCACACCACACTACTACTCACCACAGAAACACGCCCATCGGTTTGGTGTCAGGAAGGCATCCGGTCGTAAAGATGAACCATTTCCACATCACACGCCGACCAAAATAAGAAAAAGGCCGGAAAGTGGAGGATATTATTTAGGGCAATGTAATGCATCCTGATAGGCTACATTCTGGTACAAAAAAGGCGAGGAGGAACCCAGGTAGTGCAAAGTAACTCTTACAATCGTAGCTACTGAACAGGGGTATACGGAAGCCTTATTTTTAAATTAAATAATGTGTACAGTACACATTATATCATTTACATGTCCGGCCCTATGGCTAAATTGTTTGCGTGCTGGCCTTTGTTCACAGTGGAGCCGGGTTCGATTCCCGGCAAGGTCGGGAATTTTAAGCATAATTGGTTAATTCCGCTGGCACGGGGGCTGGGTGTATGTGTCGTCTTCATCATCATTTCATCCTCATCACGACGTGCACGTCGCCTACGGTCGTCTAATCAAAAGACCTGCGTTTGGCGAATCGATCTTGTCCTCGGACACTCCCGGCGCGAAAAGCCATACGCCATTTCATTTTCTTTGTTTTCCTTAATTAAGATAAAGTAATTTATTAGTTGCGGGCCTCGCGGTCTAGAGGTAGCGAGTCTTCCTCTTACCCGGAGGCCCCGAGTTCAACTCCCGGTAACTTCAAAGATTTTACCTGGATCTGAGGGCTTGTTCGTGGTCCATCTAGCCTACGTGAGAACAATTGAGAAGCTATCTAACAGTCAGATAGCGAGCAGGGTGGGCAGCGTTTGCCTGGTATTCTGAGGCCCGCCAGGACTATAGCGCCATATGTTTTGTTTGTATTTGTTCATCAGTTGTAATTTTAGTGTCTATGCAATCTCTGCCATCAAACTTTGTATGTAATCTCTTTGCATTCTTGACAATTAATGCATATCACATGAAAATTCACTTCAAGGAATGTTTCTTGTAAATCGGAAAATAGTTTTTTGATACATGTGGCGAACAATGAAACTACATTACAAGTTAGAAGTAGGCCTATCGCTTTCTGCTACTGAAATAATCCTTTTAAACGTGTAATTACGAATATTTTTGAAGGAAGAATTGTTCTTTCAATATATAAAGCTGAGTTATGTCTGATTATTTAATTTTCAGTGATAAAAAAGCGCTCTCTTCTTATCTCGGAATTGGTAGCCTAACAGCGAGGTATGTTTCTATGGCGCAGTAATTCGTGGTATACTTTCCTCAGTGTGCAGATATTCATTCGGAGGCCATTCAAACTATTAACGATGAAAATTAAAAGTTAGTGTTTTAAGGTATTTCATCCTATAGTAAATGAGATTGTTGTGACTTTGATGGTAAATTATAAAACGAACGAGGTCGGTGTATGTAACCAATTCCATAAGTAGCTTAAAATCATCCTACAATTCCTGCAGAACAGAGATCAAGGTCTTCAAGATTTCCGTATCAAAATAATAGTATATTTCATCCTCTTGGCAGTGGAAGCTTCTACACTTTCACTGGATATTTCAGCCTGTAAGAAGATGACAGCAATGAAGGTTAGTGAAGTCTTGCACTGCTCCTTTTGATGGTCCACCACTCCTAAACTACCTTTCATGCGTCTGGTACATTTTTCTGCCAGATAAAATCGGACTTCCTCCGCTAAGTAGGTGCATCTTATAATAATAAAGGGAAGTGCTTGTGCGCGATGCCTAACAAAGTCTACAGCACGCAGAGATCTGAAATTTTGAGCATAGTTAGATGGAAGGGGGTCCGAATGCACCTCGAGGCCGGAATTTTCATTTTCGCTTTCGCTGGTGAATTATGAACGAAAAACCGTCGGAAAACGTGTATTTGGTTATGACAATCCAACGTGTTGTCACCAAGATTATATGCATAGAGTCACCGTCGCTAGGCAACGTATATAAGGTAGGTAGAGAACACAACTCAAGGAGCCTTTTACGTCAATTACTTAGGAAGCCGTTTTTGGTCTTATATGGTGTGAGGGCATATGACGCTGTTGATGGTGATTCGTCCGTCGGATGGGGACGTAAAGTCTTGAGCTATTCGAGAGGAGTGGGCTATGTGCCGGCACCGGGTTTCATCCTCTTCATTCTTACTATCATATATCATGCAATTCATTTCATCTCATTAACTCACCTGATTAGGTTGACGTCATAAAAGATATCCGGTCGTAAAAACTCGCTACGAAGATTCATCTCACTTCATACCCAAACCGCGTAGAAAAAGGGGACCAGGGTTGGATATGTATACATTTAGAAGAAATATATAAGACGCATGGCTGTATCGAAGAGCAATTCTTGCACCAAGACATGAAGCTGTCAACGTCATCAATACGCAACATTCACAAGAATTATCCGGTTACCATGTTTTCTTTCAACTAACTGAATCTCATGTTTAATTACTTCATTTATAGAAAACTTAGGCTATAGTAAAGAAGATTAGATTATAATAAACACGCACAGATCTGAAACTCTTAACATTCGTGGCCACAGCATTTCACCAATTACGCATGGCTATATCAAAGAGCAATTCTTGCTCCATGAAGTGAAGCTGTCAACGCCATAAACAAGCAACTTTTACAAGAATTACCCGATGTTCTACAAAGTTACAAGTCTATCGACTACACGGCAGAGCTTTTGAAGGAATTCGAGTAACCTGGAGTACCCTCGAACATCTTAGAGCGGACGATTGTGGCACCGATTATCCTTCTTAAGAATAAGAATCCTGTGCTCTGCAATGAACGCGGCTCTGAAACTGATAACTAATAATATTGAAGCCATTCTCGTGATTGGGCATGCCGCGAGCGAAGTAATGTTCATTCCTCGGATTCGAATAATTTCTTCGGATATACAGTTAATTTTTGATGTCTGCAGTTTAACGTTTGTTTCAGTTTCGCCATGAACATCAATACGGCACAAGAACAATCTGTTAAAGTTGTAGGACTGTAGGACTCCATCTTCGAAAAGGCTGCTTCTCCCTTTGTCAGCTCTATGTGGTTTGTTCCAGAGTTGGAAAGGCAAACGCACTATATATCTTAGCTCCATTTGGAAGGACACTAATATAGTTCAACTGGAAGCTCTATAAGGAAAAAATAGTTTTTATTATATAAAACAGTTTAATTAATAAACGCGGGCAAAGCCGCGGGTACAGGCTAGTTTGTTATAACTAGGAGTACTAACTTACCTATGAGTTGAAACCACAGCCAAGCCATTGAAGAATAAACGAAAATATTTCAGAAGTTTCCTCATACCGTCAATAACGATCCTCCAAGAAGTTGCGACTAAGGATGGCATTCCTCATATAATCGGTGATGCCGTCAAGTGATTGATGTTCAGTCCTTGTAATATTACTTAAGTTCTACAACATTTACAAGAACATTATATACGAGTATATGACGTATGATAGAGCACTGCCTTTTTACTGTGATATTCTGTTTGTATTAAACTTTCAAATCTATTGTGCGTGCTTGGGAGGCCTCAGAACACCATGTCTTACAAGCTTGCTGCTTTTCACCCTGATCGCTGAGCTTCGAATTCTTGGGACTTGGGGATGGAATTTTCCCTCGATATGTCACGTGCCATTAGAAAGGCAATCCATTTAAAACCAGCGGAAAAAAATTCAAAATTAGGCGGAGGGACTCTAGCAACCCTAGAAGTAAGGAAAAGAAGCTGAAGACATATTGTTATCAATTGTACAAGTTCAGTCTTTATAACCATATCTTATCCGAATTACTATTGTAGAACCTCGTCAATTAGCTCCTTTCTTCACCCTGTAAAGTTCACTCAGCTTACTTAATATATCGTCGCTGTTCGGGCAAAAGGTCAAATCTCCCAGTGCCCTTCCTATTCGTTATTTTCCGTAGGACTGGTCACGCCTGCCAAACACATATGGATATGTAGTCAATCAGAACAATATTCGTTGTGTTTATTTTCCTGTGCTTACGTGCAAATGGAGAACGGCAGGTTACCTGGAAGTATAATGGACTCGGCCAAGGTGGGAAAGAACAGTAGAGGGAGACCAGACGGTGATGGTTATGTTCAGTTTTTAATTACTTTGCCTTACGTTTTGCTGACACCGACAGACAATCGGGTAAGACATGGTTAGGTCTGGGAATGAAGCGATCGTATCGCTATTGACTTTTCCAAGGTTTTCGGTGGGCTAGATCATGGCTGACTGCTAACGAAAACGAGGGCTATTGCACTGTACAAAGGACTGGTTGATTGGGTAGCCAAATTTTTAGAAAGTAGAGCTCAGAGAATCGGAGTAGGTGAAGCATTTTCTGATTCTGTAACGACTGAGAGGGGCGTTCCACAGGGCAGTATTATTGGACCTTTAAGTTTTCTTATTTACCGGTATATAAATGATATGAATAAAGAACTGGAATCAGAGGTAAGGATTTTTGAGGATGAAGTTTTACTGATAGAGTAATAAATACGTTACAGGATTGTGAGCGACTGCAAGAAGATTTCGCCAATGTTGCGACATGGACAGCAGAAAATCGTATGATGGTAAACGGGATGTAAATTCTGGTTGTATGTTTCACCAAGGGAAAAAGTCCTCTCAGTCTACGCTCTCCTGCATTTTTGATAGGCACGAGGATTCTCCACATCACTTCCTTTGGAAGCTATTGAGCTCCTCTCGGTCAGTCTTCCTAGCTGTCTATGTTTTGGAGCCATACAGTACAATCGGACGAATGATGGTGTTGTAGATCTTTATCGTCGACATTAAAGGCCTTTAGATCTCAGTGTACTTAATACGCTAAAGAAGAGTCGTTCTCTGCCTGGATTCCCTCCCGTACATCGCAGTCCACCTCATTACGTGTGGTTAACCCAGCGACTTGGATTTATTCAAAGAATGAAGTTCCACTTTGTCTGCAGATAATGTAGCCTAGTCTTGTTCGGATCTTAACATAAGTATGTACTAGGTCTCTACATATGTTCACATACGCATTGACAAGATGTTGGAAAAATCATAAAACACTTTCTGGCTACCTGGGTGATTTTATACAATCTTAATCGCATTATTTCAGCTCTCAAACTTATTTTTATCTGGCTGAGGTGGCATTACTGTCCAATTATTACCTTCCTTTTTACAGACTTTCCCAATAAGCTCTCGTGTTATGAAATTATTCCCTGTATGCATAAAAGAACATGACTGCTTCTTGTCTAATCAACTCTTTATAGCCCACACATTTTAAAATGAATAGTCCAGAGACTCAAATAGATTAATGTTCACTACAAAATTAGTCTCAACTAAATAAGCCACACACTTCAGAACGATCGACTGTGTAGGGGACTTTCAATAATAGCTCTTAAACCGTTTACGCTTCTCGGAAATAAATATTCTGGCAAACAAATGGAAGAAGGAACTAACAATGGTTTCCAACGGAAGAAACCTAACACTGTTTCTCACGTCTTCTTTCTTTGTATGTTTTTACGTATAACATATTATTTTTTTACAAAGCAGTGTTATGCTTAGTTGTTACTAAACTCATTCTTGTAATTAACGAGAATGCACTGATATTTTTCACGGAACGGAATGTACCTGGCCACTTCTCCGTGAAATTGCTGTCTAGCTTTTCACGTACCGGAAAAGCCTTCAGTCCGTTCCGATTCAGTCTACATATTTTACATTCTCGCACTGGTGGTACGTCCGTATGGATAATAATAGCTAAGAAAACAGCTGCGGAAACAGCTTTTGAGCGTTCTCGAGGGGAAATACTGGTCTATCCAGATCGACAAGTCTTTGATATATTTTGCACAGATAGAGGCTTTCCGGGTGAGTTGTAAGCTGTAAAATTTCAGACAGTTATGTTTCAGGTGCAGCGGCTCAGTGATGACTCATTTTTCATCATGCCTCTCGTTATGCCACGTCTTTCGTTGAGGAGGCGTCAATACTCTCAAATTTTAAGTCAAACCAATGAGGCATACAGTGTGGAATATAACTTAATACAACCAACTAACAGAACACCCAAAATTTTCTGATCCCATTAACCTTAGACAAGTTGCTAAAATACACTGACGTGCCAAAAGTCAGTGGATAACAGTGGTACCACTATACCTTGATGTCTCGAAAGTGCACAGACCAGTATCACGTGTAATCTGTCATCTCGAGGGTGAGAGTAAACACCGTCCTTGTTGGTTGTGAATGATCGTGGATGGAACATTCCGTTGCCGAAGTTGTGCGGACATTTTGCATTTCTCGATCCATAGTGCCACGTGTGTATCAGGAATACCTCATGGAAGGCATTACAAGCCACGGCAGTGGTAGATCACGGATGCTTAATGATTGCGATTAGCGGCGTATGGCTAGAATGTTTCGTGGTAACAGACAAGGAACACAGGTTCGAATCACATCCACATTTTCAATGCAGAAGTTATCAGACGCATCTCCAGCAGGTCAGTGCAGTGTTCATTAACGTCAGTGGGATATGGGAGCAGAAGACATACCACAGAGCACTTGTTAACACCACGACAACGGGCACAGCATCTCACCTGCACGCGTGACGTTGCTAATTGGATTGGAGGACTGGCGTTCTTTAGCTTGGTCCAATCTATCACTGCTCCAGTTGTTTCGAACTGATGGTAGGATTCGGATATGGTGCAGGCCCCAGGAAACCATGGACCCCAGTTGTCAACAAAGTGTCATACGGGCTGGTGGTAGCACCGTGATTGTTTGGGGTGTGATCACGTGGTATTTATACACTGACTGACAGAGCAAATGCAACACCAAGAAGGAGTGGTCAGAACTTTATGCCAATTGCAGGGTAGACTGACGTCACTGAGGTATGCTCATGATGTGAAATGCGCCGCTGTGCTGCGCACGTAGCGAACGATAAATGGGACACGGCGTTGGCGAATGGCCCACTTCGTACCGTGATTTCTCAGCCGACAGTCATTGTAGAACGTGTTGTCGTGTGCCACAGGACACGTGTATAGCTATGAATGCCAGGCCGCCGTCAACGGAGGCATTTCCAGCAGACAGACGACTTTACGAGGGGTATGGTGATCGGGCTGAGAAGGGCAGGTTGGTCGCTTCGTCAAATCGCAGCCGATACCCATAGGGATGTGTCCACGGTGCAGCGCCTGTGGCGAAGATGGTTGGCGCAGGGACATGTGGCACGTGCGAGGGGTCCAGGCGCAGCCCGAGTGACGTCAGCACGCGAGGATCGGCGCATACGCCGCCAAGCGGTGGCAGCCCCGCACGCCACGTCAACCGCCATTCTTCAGCATGTGCAAGACACCCTGGCTGTTCCAATATCGACCAGAACAATTTCCCGTCGATTGGTTGAAGGAGGCCTGCACTCCCGGCGTCCGCTCAGAAGACTACCATTGACTCCACAGCATAGACGTGCACGCCTGGCATGGTGCCGGGCTAGAGCGACTTGGATGAGGGAATGGCGGAACGTCGTGTTCTCCGATGAGTCACGCTTCTGTTCTGTCAGTGATAGTCACCGCAGACGAGTGTGGCGTCGGCGTGGAGAAAGGTCAAATCCGGCAGTAACTGTGGAGCGCCCTACCGCTAGACAACGCGGCATCATGGTTTGGGGCGCTATTGCGTATGATTCCACGTCACCTCTAGTGCGTATCAAGGCACGTTAAATGCCCACCGCTACGTGCAGCATGTGCTGCGGCCGGTGGCACTCCCGTACCTTCAGGGGCTGCCCAATGCTCTGTTTCAGCAGGATAATGCCCGCCCACACACTGCTCGCATCTCCCAACAGGCTGTACGAGGTGTACAGATGCTTCCGTGGCCAGTGTACTCTCCGGATCTCTCACCAATCGAACACGTGTGGGATCTCATTGGACGCCGTTTGCAAACTCTGCCCCAGCCTCGTGCGGACGACCAACTGTGGCAAATGGTTGACAGAGAATGGAAAACCATCCCTCAGGACACCATCCGCACTCTTATTGACTCTGTACCTCGACGTGTTTCTGCGTGCATCGCCGCTCGCGGTGGTCCTACATCCTAATGAGTCGATGCCGTGCGCATTGTGTAACCTGCATATCGGTTTGAAATAAACATCAATTATTCTTCCGTGCTGTCTCTGTTTTTTCCCCAACTTTCTTCCCTTTCGAACCACTCCTCCTTGGTGTTGCATTTGCTCTGTCAGTCAGTGTATATGCCACTATTTCATTGACCCAAATGTGCATTGCAAATCCTCACTCAAAAGGAATACACTCATTGTTTACATTTTTCCAAATTTGTTTCCAGTTCTTCGCAGGGTATTTGACCTGCATAAAGGAGATGGAGAAGGGTTCTGATGTATAAATACTTTTCACTACGTTTACCTAATTGGTGATGTGCAGAGTACTTCGAGTATTTGAATTATAGATTGTGCTGTATGGAACGG
The DNA here is from genome assembly GCF_040414725.1 of Anabrus simplex. NCBI lineage: Eukaryota > Metazoa > Arthropoda > Insecta > Orthoptera > Tettigoniidae > Anabrus > Anabrus simplex. The sequence goes on along the minus strand of NC_090266.1, from coordinate 385,724,995 downwards.
AAGTTTTACGTGGCTGTAGTTAATAAGCATCGCTGGTTCACAAAATTTGATACATTCTCAGCTTATCCTTTTTGCGTTGAGGATATGCTTCACAAGAAGGGCAATCCATTCCTGTTCTACTGCAATCAATTGCAGTCCTCCACTCGCTTTTATAGGCAGACGAACCCGTTCTCTGTGTGTGCTATAGCTGTATCCTTTCCAGAGGAAGTATCATGTAGCAATTTCAATACGTAGGAATACAACTTTAGGGGCAGGCAAAACTTTCGCTATGTACTACACTTTCGAAAGCGCGAAGGTATTAATGTACCGTGTTTTCTGGGAAAGGAAGATCTTCCCGAAATGTGCCTCTTATTGCCTGAATCTGACGGCGTTTACGATGTTAGTTCAATTTATGTTGATCACATCTTCGATACTTTTACTGAAGTTAATCCCCAATATCTTACAGTGGCTAACCATTGGTATTACATTTGACTCTACTTCGTTGTTCTTATTTACTCCATGCTCCGAGTGGCAAAAGTGAAGATTTATTGTAATTAATTCTTGCTCCAGAGACGTTTGAGAAAATCTTGAGTGCTGCATATACGGTTTTAATATCTCCTTCATTCTTCACTAGATTCGACACATTATCAGCATAAGCCCCGACAGTAATTCGTTCTTCATTTAAATTAATTTGTGTGTCCATCGAAGCAAGGGTTCCGGTGCCAAGACAAATAGTGCCGTAGACATGGGACATCTTTGTCTCACATACTTCTCAACAACAATTTTCGCTGAGAAGAAACCATTATTCTTTTTGTTTATTAATTTTTTGTAATACCTGAAGCATCTCATTTCTGTTTTGACTCAGTTAATTTATAACTGCTAGGTTCTTCAGTCTGTCGCAACTAACTTTGAGTAAAATTTATAAAGTTAATTTTCAGGTGTAATACTGTTACCATATGTTTTCTCTTCAACTAGTTTATACTTTTATTTACTCAAAGTTAGTTTCGGCATACTGATGGGCCTCGAAACCATTGATTATAACTAGAGATGTAGCTGTTTGATACAGATTCTTAATTGTAGTAACAAACTAGCACGGTAAACGAAAGTGACTTAAAAACTTTCCACAAAATGTTATGCGCGATTCGAACAAAAGTTCTACATAGATCAATACTAACTATCGCTGCTGTTTCGTTGTCATGAACTCCATAGTATAATAATTATGAATTCGAGACTTCATTGATAATGCACCAGTCTGTCCAATATCAATTAAGGAAGGTAGTTACTTTTTAATTCTGTAGCCTAATATTTTTGCCAACAACTTATAATCAGAATTCAATATCGTGATTTGTCTATAATCCGTAATATATTCAGCTGTTCCTGTTATAGCACAGTAAATTCTACGGCGAAGGACGAGTTCTCAACTCCATTCAGTGTCACATTTATTTTACAAATAGTTGCTTTCACAGCCTTCACATCAGAAGTAACATCATCTCCAAAAATGTATTTACGTCATCCCATATTTTAGGGCAAAAACTGCTTGTAGCATTCAAAGGGGAGATCACCTGGTACAGGTGTTTTATTAGATGCAGTTCCTTTCAAAGCTTCTTCGATCTCTTCGCTGGTGATGTCATTTTATAAAAGCAGAGTATCTTCTTCCTGCATAACCTTATGAACATCTATATATATAAAATAACTTGTCCTGACTGACTGACTGACTGACTGACTGATTCATCATCGCCGAGCCAAAACTACTGGACATAAAGAAATGAAATTTAGATGTAGGTGCTCGCTAAGAGAGGATTTTTGGATATTCCGTCGCTAAGGGGGTGAAAAGGGGGTTTAAAGTTTAAAATGAGTGTATCTACATCTCAAAACTTTGAAAGTTTACAGATGTGAAAATTGGTACTTAGAATCTTCTTTAAAAATAAGGAAACACGTATTTTTTTGTTTTCAGGAAATGCCAATAGGAGGGGTGTAAAAGGGTGAAAAAGGGGTTGAAGGCCTTTAATCAGGTTACTTATATCTCAGAAACTGAAGATATTACAGACCTGAAAATTGGTGTTTGGGATCGCCTTCAAAAATAAAGAAACAGGTATTTTTTTGTTTTTGGAAAATCCAATTAATACGGGGGTGAAAAGGGGTTGAATTTTTAAAATGAGTGTATCTACATCTCAAAACTTTTAAGGTTTATAGATGTAAAAATTGGTATTTAGAATCTCCTTAAAAGATAAAGAAACACGTATTTCTTTGTTTTCGGAAAATCCCCATAGAAAGGGTGGAAAAATGTGAAAAAGTGGTTGAATGCCTTTCATGAGGCTACTTATGTTTCAGAACCTGAAGATATTACAGACCTGAAAATTGGTATTTGGGATCTACTTTAAAAATAAAGAAAAGGTATTTTTCGTTTTTGGAAAATCCAAATAATGGGGGGCGAAGAGGGAGGTGAATTTTTAAAACGAGTGTGTTTGTATCTTAAAACTTTAAAAGTTTACAGATGTAAAAATTGGTATTTAGAATCTACTTTACAAATAAAGGAAAACATATTTTTTGTTTTCTGTAAATCGCAATAGGAGGTGTGAAAAGGGGTGAAAAATGGGTTGAATGCCTTTAATGAGGTTACTTATATCTCAGAAACTGAAGATATTACAGAACTGAAAATTTGCATGTGAGATTTCCTTTAAAAATAAAGAAACAAGTATTTTTGTTTTTGGAAAATCCAATTAATGGCGGTTAAACAGGAGTGACAAATTGGGGTGAATTTTTTGAAAGACTATATCTACAGAATATCTGAGAAACGTAAAATGTTACAGAGGTAAAAAGAGGGTATTTGGAATCTCCTGTAAATGTAAAGAAACATAGGTGATTTGTTTTGGTAAACTCCACTTAAGGGGAACTAAGAAGGGGTGAAATTTTAAAATGAGAATTCCTACAGTATATCTCAAAAACTTAACATGTTACAGAAGTGAAAAATGGTATTTTTTTATTTCTATTAAAAATCAAGAAACGTGTATTTTTAGTTTTCGGAAATACCACTTGGGTGGTGGTGATGGTGGTGGGGGGGGTGTTAAAGTGACTGAAAATGCTGTTGAATTATTTTAATTAGGCTACTGATATCTCAAAAATGAAGATGTTACAGACGTGAAATTTGATATTTGGAATCTGCTTTAAAAGTAAAGAAACACGTATTCTCGGAAAATCCAATGAAGACGGGGGTTAGGTGAAAGAATTAAAAAATTAATTGACTTAATTGTATGAGAATACTTACATCCAATAAAAACTAAAGTTGTTGCAGACGTGAAAATTGGTATTTGGATCTCCTTTGAAAACAAAGAAACACGCGTTTTGGGTGGGAAATCATCTTAGGGGGGCGGGAGTGAAAAGGAGTGGAATTCCTTTCACGAGGACACATAAATCATAAACTGAAGTAGTTAGAGTCGTGGTAATTGGTATTTAAAAGATCCTTTACTATTAAAGAAACAAGTTGTTTTTCTGAAAATTCACTTAGGGGGGGGGGGGTGAGGAGTGTGAAGGGAAGTGCCAAAAAGTGAATTATTTTTATGGGGATACTTATATCTCAAAACTGAAGGTAACAGACGTGAACATTGGTGTTTGGAATCTCCTTTAAACATAAAGAAACACGCCTTCTTTTCATTTTTTTAGTGGGTGGGGGTGGGGGGGTAAATAAACTCAACGGCGTTGGGTTGTAAAAGGAGGTGAAACCAATTGATTTTACTGTTCATAATGTACTTATAAGAAGCCTCCGTTGCTCAGGCGGCAGCGCGCCGGCCTCTCAGAGCTGGGTTCCGTGCGTCAAATCCCGGTCACTCCACGTGACATTTGTGCTGGACAAAAACGGAGGCAGGACAGGTTTTTCTCCGGATACTCCGGTTTCCCCTGTCATCATTCATTCCAGCAACACTGTCTAATATCATTTCATTTCATTTGTCATTCATTAATCATTGCCCCAGAGGATTGCGACAGGTTTCGGCAGCCGGCACAATTCCTATTGTCGCCGCTAGATGGGGCTTCATTCGTTCTATTTCTGACCCTGTCGATTGACTGGAAACAGGCTGTAGATTTTCGATGTACTTATTCGTATCATAAACCGATCATTTTTAATCTTTCCTGGGTTCGTTTTCAAGAGCCATCTTTTCCTTCGGAGAACGTTCTTAGATTACAGTAGATTCTCCTGGCATATAAATAAAAATTTGAACACATTTGAAATAAACGATAGGAATGAAATTGACCGTCCAATTGTTCACCTCTATAATAAGGTCAATAATCCACGGAAGTATGTCATTCGTATCGGCAGAAATCCCGCACACTTGCCTACGCGCGACAATGGTGCTGGTCACATATATAGTCAGCAATGACAATGGCTGCAGATGTAATTTACCGCCACGTAGCGGTCTTTCATCTTTCTGTGGGGTCCAGAACATCTATAATAATAATAATAATAATAATAATAATAATAATAATAATAATAATAATAATAATAATAATAATAATAATAATAATAATAATAATAATAATAATAATATTCTGAACCGTCGTCAAATGTGCGGACCACGCTGGAAACGGGTCCTGGACGGGTAATGACTAAGAATGCAGTCCGGCTGCGGGTTCAGTACCGCCAAGGCACCCAAGACGACACCACACCGGATTTTCTGAAGGATTTACTCCATATTGAAAATGCTTATAGGAAAAGATGGCAAAGATTTAGGGACCCAACTGACCGGATGGAATACCTGGACCTAGCCCGGGAAGTACGAAATCGATTGCTGGTAAGAAAGATTGAAAAATGGGGGGAAACTTGCCGTAATCTATTAGAAAACGAGTCAGATCGCGAATTTTGGCGGATTCTCTCATAAAACGAGTCAGATCGCGAATTTCGGCGGATTATATATAAAACAATAAGCATTCAATTATAAATTTCTGTATAATACCGTAGCGAAGCACGGGTATCTTGCTAGTCTTGTAATATGTTATTTGCCGCTTGCTGCGATACTTCTTCTTCAAGTATTTGTCGGAAATACCTCTAGCTCTCCGTAAATAATTGTTAGCATGTTCTAATACGGTGCCGCTGTCATCCGTCCACCGATGTATTCATTGCCGATTAGCTGATTTTTGTGCCTTTCCTGTACGGTAAAGAGACAATTTTCCATTATCCGTAGGTGGTTATGTTTTTACATGTTGACGTAAGGTTACTAAATTTTCTTCCTTTATTTTAAAAACAGTTACTTTCAAAGCCCTCACAACAGAAGCAACATCATCTCTCAATGTGTATTTTTCATGTAGCTGGTACAGCACCCTATCAGAGAAACTTAGAGATTCCTGCACTGCGTGTCTTTATTCGTATGAAATCGTTTTTGCCACTGATATCTTAGCAAGTTTTTCTTTTTCTGCCCGCCAGTCCATAATATTCCTATAAAGCGTTCAATATAGCCTTTCTCTAGGAAAACTGCTGTATTAGTTTCCCATGTCCATTTTCCTTGGATACATCTAGCTCTTCCTTCGGCCCTGAGTTGAAACAGGAGTGAAAACAATGGAAATTGCTTTACGGGTAACAATTAAATCAGCTCTCGTTCGTGAGATTTAACTTCGATTTTGTGCGTCCACGACAGAAGGTAAACTGTACTAGTGATCTGTTTATTTTCTCCACTATGTCTAATAGTTGCATATCATGTACTAGCGCGTTCAGTGCAGGACAGAAATCAAACGCTCCTGTTTGATCTTAAGGCTTAAGGATGCAGTAAAAATTTCCAGTCATTAGTATAGCGTCCCGGGGCGTAGCTAGATGAGGTAGGTTGTCGTGCAAAAATAGTTCGTTTCTTTCTGAAGTTTCATCCTGACGGGCAATACACGTTAACGAGCCTGACATCATTTAACGACGCTGATTCTATTATTCCCGATGGGTTCATCACTATATCTCTTAATTGGACTCCCTTCCTGTACACAATCGCTGTCTCTTTCTGTGTGTCTGCTACGTTGACATTATAATCTTAGTTTAGAGGAAGCTAAGATTGGGATCATTGACTTCTTGACTAAATAAAATATCAATGCCGTACTTCGTAATGGAGTGATTTAGTAGTGCAGGAGGAGCAAACAGCAACCATTTTCATCAGAACTAAGAGGCAATCCCTCATTATGGAATGATGGGCAAGGTGGGCAGACTGTCAATAAACATTCTTTTTCCAGCTACGCCGTTCTTCACTGGTTTGCCGAGCACTAGTATTCTGCCTTCTGGCTGGGGAGACGCGGATCTCTACCACTATACTCAGCAAACTGCCCTTGTGCTTCCCTAGGTGTGGAAACAATAAGTACGTTTTTATTTTGTTCAGCAAGTCTGAACTTTGAGCTCCATCTTTCTTTGTCTTAGCGTCCTTAACTTCTAAGTTTACAGTTCCGACACGTTCTTGAAATTAAATTGTTTCATCTTCTTCTATCACGATGTTCGCTCGAAGATTATTTTCAGGCCTTTCTCCACGGGTATCAAACTATATCGTGTTTTACCCGGTCACCATGTTTCAATTGCGCACTACTATCAACATTATGAATATTTGGTGATTGCAACTGTCCTAACTGGCAGCATTCAACTTTTTCTGTGTCTATGGAACGTGAGGTTCTGAATTGGAAACAACGTCCTGGTACATATCACTAGCTATTTCTGTTTGTTGGTAAGACCTTGGGATTCGCTTTCCATCTACCTGCGTTTATTATTGCTTTCCTGCACTGTCGGAAACCCATCAGTATTAAGGTTATGAGGCCTCTTCTGTTGCAGCAGGCCATTTCTTTTGTACTATATCAACTCCTACGTTACTCTCCGCTGAAACGTTACTTTAATTTTAGTTTGTGTTGGTTCAACAGGCTGCAGAGTTTGTTTACTTGCGCAGGTAGACAGGTTCTTGCTCCCGCTGTTGTCAAACTCTACGAGAGCAGTGTATGACGTAGTTTGTTTACTACCGTACCGCAAGCTATGTTATTCCATGCCTACGTGCTGACAGAGGCCGACGTAATATTTCCCAATATTGTACCTGTAACGTTCCTCACCGTCGTAACAAGGGACACTCATGACGTAAATGGCTAGAGTTTTACCTGGCCACAATGTTTCAATTGCGCACTACTATCAACATTATGGATATTTGGTGATTGCAACTGTCCTGATTGGAAGCATTCAATTTTTTTCTGTGTCTATGGAACGTGAGGTTCTGAATAGGAAACAACGTCCTGGCACATATCACAAGCAACTTCTGTTTGTTGGTAAGACCTTGCTCTCGTAGAGTTACATGTTAAATATGTTCCTAACTGTCCTTCGTAAATTATTTGAGCACGATAACCTCTTTTCTCTTTTATTTCCATTCGCAACGGGGACACCATTCTTCTTTCCTATGTTCCACCACTTTCTCATACCTGCTCATAACAATATCAATTGGAATTTCTAGGGGCAAATTCAACTCGACGAATTATTTCAGTACCGAGCTCGATAGCTGCAGTCGCTTAAGTGCGGCCAGTATCCAGTATTCGGGAGATAGTAGGTTCGAACCCCACTGTCGGCAGCCCTGAAAATGGTTTTCCGTGGTTTCCCATTTTCACACCAGGCAAATGCTGGGACTGTACCTTAATTAAGGCCACGGCCGCTTCCTTCCCGCTCCCAGCCCTTCCCTGTCCCATCGTCGCCGTAAGACCTATCTGTGTCGGTGCGACGTAAAGCAACTAGCAAAAAAAAAATCAGTATGGTATCTGCTGCAGTAATGTCTACCTTTCCTAATATCTGTTCCATCTTGTAATGTTATTCTGTGAGATCCCTGGTAATTTAATAAGTCTTTCATATGAAACAGAGGAGATTACCTTAATGTACGCTACCGTTTCGGTGTTGTAGAACCGTATCATCTGTATTTGATGCTGGTTGAGCTTCAGTAAGGTCTGGACCCAGATATGAATATCTCATGTATTTGTTCTGTTTTCCTTCTCGAACACACATTTTAGAGTGTTATTTCGGTTAAATATTTTGCCATGTTGTTATCCAAATCAGTTCACAGTTACTGCAATATATCACGAATTACACAGTATCACCTACGCTACGACTTGACAGTACACTCGCACGTTGTCACAAGTGTACCTCCTCGTAGCGCGTCACGAAAAGCACTTGGAATGGGCTGGCTCCGCGGACTCGTCATCAATTACTGTTGCGTTGAATTGTTCGATGACCACTTGCATCCCTTCATGCACTTTACGTACCCCTACAACTATGAGATATTCCAGCAGGATAATGCATCGTCTCATCGGGCCCAAGTTGCCCAGAACTGATTCGAGGAGCATTCTGAAGCGTTTCGACGACTGCTGTAGCCACATCGTTCACCTCATATGAACCCTGTTGAGCATTTATCGGACGTGGTGGTGAGGTCCATTCACACCCAAGATCCCTTTTTCATTACTTTTGGCATATCAGTGTATATTTGGAAAAAAGTTATTTTTTATCATTCACCTGCATACCCATGCAAGTGACCTTGTATGAATTATGAATGATACCTCGAACGCTGGAAAGTAGTGAAAATTCTCCGAGAGAATTGGCTGCACGGTTCGCGTATTGTAGCTGTGATATTGCATTCGGGAGATAGTGGGTCCGAACCTCACTATTAGCAGTACTCACGTTGTTTTTCTGTAGTTTCCAATTTCCACACCAGAGGCCGCAGCTGCTTCCTTCTCAGAACTTGCCCTCTCTTATTCTATCATCGTCATACGACCTTTCTATGTCGGTGCGACATAAAACAAATAGGAAATGTAACAAAAATCAAAATAATACAAACTGAAGCGAATGCTTCGCCGATTGACATCAAACTATTTGCTTTAGCACTAAAATACAGACACGTCCCGATGCGTTGTACCTACTCTAAAATATTATCCAAGAAAAATGGATCCGCTGCGAGCTTGCTTGTGTTATTAATGTCATTCCTCGTCTATAAATAGCATGGTGGTTGGACGATTTGTTGGTTGGTTAGTCCGTCTGCTGCCTCGTGGTCAAGCCATGAAATTGTTCACGGCGGGTGCAGCGCACGTGAACCGGCGTCCAGTGACAATTTCAATAGAAATCGACCGGAAAACGGTTCCATATCTTCAAAATTTACCGCTATCCCTCCCTGAGACGAGACGGAAAGTTAAAAAAAATGAATTGGAAAGGGTAACCAAGAACGAAGATACGATTTTCCTCGGTTTGCTTATGGATTAATAAATATCGTCCAAAATGTCCTTAAGGAAGATTACTACTGGCCTCTCGTATGAAAGCAGCCTACATATAGTAATAGTTTGGTGAATGTTGACAACCGTGGTATAGTGGTGAATGTAACCAGTTACAGCTGAACAAGTAATTACCAAATACATGTGATGGTGCTCACTAGTAGTTAGAGGTAAGATAGACGTATAGACATCATTCGGCTTCCGCACAAACACCACTTGATTGAAACACTATTGTTTCAATAATTTGTTAGAAGACCATTTTAATTGACGGTAAAGTAAACCTACCTGAACGCTTGTCGTTGAAAGATGAAAACTCCGGCAGCTTCATCTTGTTTGTACTTCTCCATGTAGGTTTCGGCGGGAGACAGTTAACTGACAATCATAGCATAACAAGGTAAATAAATTTCGCAGTGATTCAAGGACAATCATATGCTCAATGCTTTTTCTTTGCTTTGATTCGAATGTTTAAATTCGGTTTCCTTTTGAAACGATGGAGGCCTCAAGAGGGATACTATTTATATTATTAAGTTACAGTAACACACGATTCCAGAAAATGTGGATTTCTGCGTTTAAAATGAAGAGTGAAAAATGTTTTTGTTTGTTAGGTTAGAAATCTTAATATTGCTACTTCACAATATGGTTTGAGACAAGTAAAATACGCACTGCTTATATTTATGAGACACACATCTATATACACTGCCAGGAAAAAAAATTAGTACACCTTGAAAGACGACATCGATTTTGATCCGACGACGGCAGATGCCACCTGGGGATTAGTAGATGCACTGATAATGGTTTCAACGTCGTCCGCCAACAGATAGCGTAGTGACATAGCTGCCAGAGCGCCATGTGCGTGTACCCTTAAATAGGGAATGTTTACAGCCATAAGGCTCAGTGTGATGTAAACGTGTAAAGCAAACAGGCGCCATGCCACGGAGATGCACTCGTGCTTCCTACAGCCAACTGAACGAGTTTGACAGGGGTCAAATTGTTGCCTTCTGAGTGGCGGGATTGTTCTTTCGGAGAATTGCCACTCAAGTTGGACGTGTTGTGTCAGTTGTGCAACGATGATGGTTGCAATGGCCACGTGAACATTCTCACACCCGTAGACGAGGTTCTGGACGTCCACGCACCACAGACGTCTGCCAAGATCGTCGTAATTTAAGGGCAGCAGTGGCATATCGTACAACTACCACAGCACAGATAAGACGGTTTGTAAGCACAGAAGTGTCAAGGCGAACTGTTGTCAACCAGTTACTAGCAGTGGGACTACGGGCACGCACACCTCTAGCCCGTCTTCCACTCACGCCACAGCATTGATGCGATCTCTGCACATGGTTATGAGGGTGTTTAGGGGTTGTAGTAAGGATGTAAAGGAGAGTGCATATAAGTCTCTGGTAAGACCCCAACTAGAGTATGGTTCCAGTGTATGGGACCCTCACCAGGATTACCTGATTCAAGAACTGGAAAAAATCCAAAGAAAAGCAGCTCGATTTGTTCTGGGTGATTTCCGACAAAAGAGTAGCGTTACAAAAATGTTGCAATGTTTGGGTTGGGAAGAATTGAGAGAAAGAAGAAGAGCTGCTCGACTAAGTGGTATGTTCCGAGCTGTCAGCGGAGAGATGGCGTGGAATGACATTAGTAGACGAATAGGTTTGAATGGCGTCTATAAAAGTAGGAAAGATCACAATATGAAGATAAAGTTGGAATTCAAGAGGACAAACTGGGGCAAATATTCATTTATAGGAAGGGGAGTTAGGGATTGGAATAACTTACCAAGGGAGATGTTCAATAAATTTCCAATTTCTTTGAAATCATTTCGGAAAAGGCTAGGAAAGCAACAGATAGGGAATCTGCCACCTGGGCGACTGCCCTAAATGCAGGTCAGTATTGATTGATGTGCACGGCTCGACTAGTGCCGTCAGAGGATCACTTAGAGAATGGCTAGTGGCTTTACGTCGCACCGGCACAAATAGGTCTTACGGCAACTTATAAGATGGAATGGCGGGCCGTGGTCTTCAGCGATGAAAGCAGATTCTGCCTGCACGCAAGTGATGGTTGTTCGCGCTTACGACGTAGACCTGGCGAGCGCTGTCTCGTAGACTGCATTCGTCCAAGACACACTGACCCCACCCCAGGCCTTATGGTCTGAATTGAGATAAGCTACAATTCTCGTTCACCTTTGGTGTTTGTGGAGAGAACGCTGACCAGAGCTTGTTACGTGCAGAATTTTATAAGACCCGTTCTTTTGCCATTCTTGCAACAAAAAGGTGATGTGTTGTTCCAACAGGACAATGCTTAGCCGCACACTGCGCATGAAACTCAACGTGCTCTGCAAGACGTGCAGAAACTTCCCTGGCCAGCACGATCTCCGGACTTGTCTGCCATCGAGAACGTGTGGGATATGATGAGACGACAACTGTCACGTACGACTCGTCAACCCACAACTCATGCAGGACTACGTCAACATATCGAACAGGCATCGAATAATGTATCCCAAGACAGTATTCGCCATCTGTATGATCGAACGGAAGCCCGAATCAGAACGTGCATTGCCGCCCGTGGAGAATACACCACGTACTAACATGGGTGTTTCAGCATGGATCGACACCTGGTGCCTCAGTGCCGTTTGACTTATGGGTCTGTAAATGTAATCATTCCATGTACTGCATATGCACTGTTTCAACACTAAATCTTGAGTGAATTGGAAAACTCTAAGAGGGTGTACTAATGTTTTTCTGGCAGTGTACATAAAGTAAGGGTTTTGCCTGAACGTTGCCCAGAATTAAAATATAAGAGTATTTTTGTATCGGCCGTGTCCACACTAAGAATAAAACGAAATGATTAATTTCCCCCGTCATGTCTGTCTGTCTGTCTGTCTGTCTGTCTGTCTGTCTGTCTGCCTGTCTGTCTGTCTGTCTGTCTGTCTGTCTGTCTGTCTGTCTGTCTGTCTGTCTGTCTGTCTGTCTGTCCTTCGTGTCTATCTGTCTGTAGCCTATGTATGTACGGGCATCACGAGAAAATGGCCCAAAAGAATTTAATGAAAAATGGCATGTAAATCGGAGAGTAAGGCACTTCAATCTAGGCTATAAATAATTCTACTTCTCCTGGGTGAAATAGTAGTTTAGGGGAAGGTCTAAGATGTAATTCTCAAATACCTATGTTGTTAGTGGTCCTATTGATAAATTCTACATAACAAAAGTTATAGATAACGTAATTCCTGATCATTTATGTCTTGTACAGTTTTATCGTACCGGCTATGATAACAGAAATATTCCTGAATTTAGATATTTGTATCTTAGTCCATATCAACGCCAAGCCGTGAGCAAATGGCTGAGCAGAATTGAACGAAAATCGTTATATAATGTCGAGAAATGAGGCACTAAATTCTAGGTTATAAATAATTTTATTCACGCTGGATGAAATGGTAGTTAACGCAAGGCCTAACATTTAATTCTCAATTATATACATGTTATTAGTGGTCCCTTCGTAAATACCATACAACAAACGTTACGTTATACCCTTGGAAACGTCGAAGCGGCGGTAATCTGCTCTTGGGTTCTGCCACTGCGCTCTGTAATAAAATATACTTACCACTCGGAGACTCTCATCTGCTTGGAGCGTGATCAGTTCGGGATTCTTCTTCTATGGTTGGTACATAAGGAAATTAAATACTCTAGGTACTATCACTACTAAATGAGAATGGATAGGATTAAATTTTTACTAATTAATTTATCCTAATCGTGAAATTAAATAAATTCCAAAAGTTTAAGTGGACAATAAAATGATTAAATTTACTCCAACTGTAGAAAAACAATCAATAGTTAAGTCACGCCACCAAAAAAATCTCCATAAATTATTAATTAATCTGAAATTGACTGCCGACACCACAAGTGTGCAATATTGATTAAATGACTGACGTAACCTTACTTATCTTTCATCTAAAAATGTCAAATACAGTAATTGTTACATAAGGTAACTCTGAGCGGTGTTAACCTTTAGTTAATAGACAGTTACCAAAATTAAAATCATAAAAATTCCCACTGAATTATACGAATTAACTGCTCCAGGGTACAGCGAATTTTCACAGGTGATAGCCTGTGCAGGGTGTAGCTCCTTACTGAATGCAATTATTATATACCAGGTGTATGCATAAGTTTTTGCCGGTTTTTGAGGTAAAGAAAACATGTAATTTTCAAGGGAAATTCATTTTTTTTGTTTATTCAAAATATTGGTCATCGGCTCCTATATACTTCGTCCATCTTTCAGGTAAGTTGTGAATACCATGCCAGAAAAACTGCTTGTCTTTTGCGGGAAACAATTCGTCGAGCCATTTTCCAACTTCCTCAAAATTGCTGAAGTGCTGCTCTGCGAGCGCGTGCCCCATTGATGCGAAGAGGTGATAGTCAGATGGCGCTGATTCGGGGCAGTACGGCGGGTGCGGAAGGATGTTACATCCAAGCGATTTCAAGGTGTCTTTCGCTGGTTTTGCTGTGCGAGACGGCGCATTGTCGTGTAACAAAATAACTTTGCCATGTCTTCTGGCCCATTCCGGTCGTCGTTCAATCAATGTGTGATTTTAATTAACCATTTGTTGGGGATAGCGTTGTGCATTAGCGGTTTCGCTGAGCTTCAAGAGTTCATAATACCGAGCTCGATAGCTGCAGTCGCTTAAGTGCGGCCAGTATCCAGTATTCTGGAGATAGTAGGTTCGAACCCCACTGTCGGCAGCCCTGAAAATGGTTTTCCGCGGTTTCCCATTTTCACACCAGGCAAATGCTGGGGCTGTACCTTAATTAAGGCCACGGCCGCTTCCTTTCCACTCCTAGCCCCTTCCTGTCCCATCGTCGCCATAAGACCTATCTGTATCGGTGCGAAGTAAAGCAAAAAAAAAAAAAGAGTTCATAATACACAATATCGCTATGGTCGCACCAGACACAAAGAATGGTCTTCTTGACGAAACCGCGTTTACTGATCTTCCCCATTGCTCGTAAACGTCTGCTGATTGTTTCATGTAACACATTTAATGCTTGTGCCATTTGCTGTTGAGTTTGAGAGACATTGAAATCACCACGTTTAAATTGTCTCACATGTTCTAATCGATGACACCTGTTCTCCATATAATTCGACCAGCAAACGATTAGTTTCCGCAGCATTTTTCTTTTGATTAAATAAGAAAAGCAATGCGTGCCGCAATGTTGCTTTTCAGGCTCAAATGTCGGCATGATCACTGAGCGATACAACACAGACGCTAGTGTTCGGCGGACTCAACTTGTATGTGCTGGTAGGTTAATATCAGACGATCAAACTGACGTATGTGTCAAATTCATACGCTGCGTACTGTTCGTTGTCGCCATCTCTTAGTGAAACCGAAAAAGACTCATGCATACACCTGGTAATTGCTTAACAACCCCAACAGAACGAGCTCTACCTCTGCTAAGGTGGCTTAATTGTCTACGCCGATGGGCTGTGGCATTTCTGCAGTCCTCGCTAGAATTGTCGAATGCTACTTCGTTTCTACTCGGAAAGTAATTAATTAAATATTCCACCACATCGCGTGTTCGCCTCCGTAGCGTAACGGTTAGTGTTATTAGCTGCCGTCCTCGCGGGCCTGGGTTTGATTCGCGGTACTGCCAGAAATTTAAGAATGGCAGGAGGGCTGGTATGTGGTTGAAATGGTACATGCAGCTGACCTCCAATAGGGGTGTGCCTGGAAAGAGCTGGAACACCTCGGGATGAGGACACGAGTTTACTTTTTTACCACATCGCGTAAGGCAATTTGGGTGCAACATAGGATATATTTTCTGATCATTTATGTCATATACATTTTTGCCGAGATATTCATAATTTAGACTTTTGTTGCTCAGTTCATATCAGTGCCGAGCATCACACACATGGAAATATTGGTGCGATAGTGGTGGTTTTTGTGGTAATTGTCCTGCGGTGATAAACCGCTTGATCAGCCCCTATCGGGAACAACAATTGTAAAGATGACTAACGAAATGAGAAAATATATTGTAGAGGAATATAATGAAAGGATGCTCTAACATCACAGAGTTGAAAGAAAAAACCTTCAATATCGAAAGCCCATATAACTGATTAACAGTAACGTTACATTGACTATTGTTTTTTGTGGTGTGCTTTGTCTCTTCTACAGCCACTCATCTCCGATAGATGGCAATGCTACTACATGCCAACTAGAGCAGCCTGACTAAACATTGGCGGGAAGTAGGTGGGGAGCTATATAACTTTCTTTTTTAGCATGCCATTCCTCTAGTTCATACATGTTCTGATAACTATTGGAAAGTGATACACTGGTCCATCAAAGTAAGGTATTCGATCCCTGCTGTGAGGCGGTGATAAGAATGGGGAGCGTAATACTTACAGGAAAATGACAGAGCAATGTTTTTCTGTGGCTGGGTCATCCCAGCTCTGAAACTTGGCAATGCTAGAACGCCATCGCAGTACTGTTCGTGATAAGTGAGAAACTGTGCCGTTTTTTATTTGATCGAGCATTTCATATGATAGCACGCTTTAAAATGACACATTCCTGTGAGTTAACAATGTATTCTGACAAGAATGCTGACGTCATTGTAATAACCTATGTCGAGTTCAGTTTAATATTTGTCTGTGTCTGTTACCAGAAGATGAATGGGTGGTTATTAATAAAACTTGGTATTTCTGTTTAGAGTAAGGTCGTTCAAAAAAATTCAGTAGGAGGGGGTGTTTCAGAAGGGACCTAAAGGATAAAACTCAATGTATCTCTCTTACTGTTGGTTTTATATGAAAATAGCTTATGGCGACTTTTTGTTCTGTAGGCCTACCGTTTACAGAACAGCCAAAAATAAGGAAAATATCAGTGGCAGTCGAGTGAAGTTTCAAGTCCAAGAGCTGGTAACAAGCCATATATACTGTAAGGAGAGTTGCGATGGAGATCGTATCGACAACGTTTAAAGGGCTTTGTATATCCGTCAGTATTCCTTGAATATTAACCCAATTATTGACTTTTCTTTTATACGGGAAGGAATAGATCAAATCAAGATCAGCAATAATGAAAACAATACTAAAGTTCAAAGCGCCACAGAGTGCAAGGAAGCGAGGACGTCACCAGGCGCCGCACAGTAATGTACCTCAAAATATATAGGAAATATGATGGGTGGAGAAAAGTATAATAATGCACATCTATGTGACTGTCCCGTGAGCGATGGGTACTACAGCTAGTATTAAATGTATATGTTATTAGAAGTCATATAATAATGTTGTTGTTTGTATCATCAGTCCGTATAGTAGTCTAATGCAGCCCTCCGTGCCACCCTGTATTGCTTTAACCTTTTAATTTCTACGTAACAACTACATTCTATATCCACACTAATCTGTTCGTTACTTTCAAGCCTTGGTCTATCTCTTCTATACTTGTAGTCAACACTTGCCTCAAAAACTAACTGAACATGTTCTGGAGTCTCAAGGTGTGTCCTACCACTCTATCTCTTCTTATGATCTAATTTAGACAAATCATTCTCCTCTTATCAGTTCGATTCATTATCCCTTCATTTGTGATTCAATCTGTCCATCTCACCTTCAGCAATCTTCTACTACACCACATTTCAAAAGCTTCTATTCTCTTCTTTTCTTAGCTAGGTATTGTCAATGTTTCACTTCCGTACAAAGCCACGTTCCAGACGAAAGTCTTAAAATACATATTGCTAATTCCTATATACAGGTTGGCCACACGGAATGTTATACATAGAAAATGGTTTATAAAATGCCTAAATTCGGGCTTATAAATACAACCTGTGACAACAAAGTTCGGTGAATAGTCCTGTACTATCAACATAGATGAACAATGCACGACAGTGGCCTTACTGTCCTTCGAAATAATCCCCTCCCATAACTATGCACTGCTGCGATCGGCGATACATGTCCTGGAAACTTTGCAAGAAGGCTTCCTTTGGGATGGTGTTCAAAAGCCTCGTCACGTTTCGTTGGATGTAAGGAATATCGTCAAATCTCTTTCCTTCCAAAGAGATTTTGAGCCGTGGGAACAGGAAGAAGTCTCGGGGATTGAGATCTGGCGCGTATGGGGGATGTTCAAGTTGCACCACCCCCTTTCTTGCCATGAACTGTTTGACGATATTGAGTGTGTGTGGGCGATTCAGGTTAATATGCAGTTGATCCGCTACCATGAGCAGAGTTAATCGCCGATCGTTCGTGATTAATGTCCTTACCTTCTCAATGTTTTCGTCACTGACGGCGATCGCCGGTCTTCCACTACGGGGGTAGTCAGAAACACTTTCCCAGCTCCTCGAAAACGGGCGAACCACTCGTATACACTCTTCAAGGACAGTGCTTGATCTTCATAAATACGTACCAGCATCGCATGCGTATCTTTCGGTGTCTTGCCAAGCTTAAAACAAAACTGTGCATTGATATTTTGGTCTTTCATGTTCCTGTTCGCAGTTCATAACCAACGCACTAAACACGCACAGCGTCAAACAGCTCTTACACGGCACACACACTATGCTCAACTGAACAACGTTGGGAGCAGGTGGTCAAAGTCTGCTGTTACGCAGGTGCAGCGTTGCGTGTCACCAGTGTTGCCGGATCGAACGTTCTGACTTCATTGACCGAACTTTATTTTCACAGGTTTTATGTCCTTTTGTGAACAGAAAAGTTTAATGCGTGATTCGACAGACGGCAGCATATGACGCGCATGTGTGCTTGCTTCCAGTTATACAGCGTGGCGGACAAAGAGAGGTTGACGCGTGAAGAAAAGGTTTTCTAAAAAATTTCGTGTGGCTATTTCTAGCCGAGTGCAGCCCTTGTAAGGCAGACCCTTCGATGAGGGTGGGCGGCATCTGCCATGTCTAGGTAACTGCGTGTTATTGTGGTGGAGGATAGTGTTATGTGTGGTGTGTGAGTTACAGGGATTTTGGGGACAGCACAAACACCCAGCCCCCGGGCCATTGGAATTAACCAATGAACGTTAAAATCCCCGCCCCGGCCGGGAATCGAACCCGGGACCCTCTCAACCGAAGGCCAGTACGCTGACCATTCAGCCAACGAGTCGGACGAAGAAAAGGTGAAAGGAGTGTTGTTTTATGCGGTAACAAAGAGAGTATCTCAATCTCATGTTCATTTCGGTGCCGGGTGAGCTCCCTGCCCCACAGACGTTGTATTGACTGACCAGCTAATTTGAAACCGAAGGCAATATCCTGAACAGAAAACGGTCCTGTCTTATGCCGATTTGCTCACCGAAGAATATTGCTGCTGCGAGAGCGGCTATGGCTCGGAGCCCCTCCAAATCCACCAGAATTGCCTGTGTTCAGCTGGGCATCTCTCACCGATCAATTAAGAGAATATTGCAGTCTGAGCTTGACCCTTTTCCATACAAAATAACAACAGCTCATGAACTAACAGCGAGTACTATACAGTTGACTGCGTGGGCTACTGGAGAAGGTGATCCCGTACTGCAAAACGCATGGTTCAGTGATACCCTGCTGGTTCGTCTCAAAGCTGTTGTACGCCGAGAAGTTGGGCATATTGAACAGTTCCTCCATACTGACTAATTACGAACATTTCAATGAGTCTTTTAATGCCATTTTGTATTAAAATGTTGTATATTAAATAACATTCCATAAACAATTTCCAGTGTACGATATATTTCGTGCTCCGCCTTAATTGTTCGAAATGAACAAACTTATTTTCTTAAAATAGGCGTTCCTTGCTACGGCTAGTTTGCATTTTATGTCCTCCCTAATTCTGCCATCGGGGCCGATGACCTTAGATGTTAGGCCCCTTTAAACATCAAGCATCATCATCATTATCATCATCATCATCATCATCATCATCATCATCATCATCATCACCATCATTCAGCCATCGTTAGTTATTCTACTAATACCGGGCGAGTTGACCATGCGCGTAGAGGCGCGCGGCTGTGAGCTTGCATCCGGGAGATGGTAGGTTCGAATCGCACTATCGGCAGCCCTGAAAATGGTTTTCCGTGGTTTCCAGTTTTCACGCCAGGCAAATGCTGGGGCTGTACCTTAATTAAGGCCACGGCCGCTTCCTTCCAACTCCTAGGCCTTTCCTCTCCCATCGTCGCCATAAGACCTATCTGTGTCGGTGCGACGTAAAGCCCCTAGCAAAAAAAGAAATATTCTGCTAACAAAGTAAAACTATTCATCTACTTCCATTAATACTTTATTTCCTGATCTAATATTTCCTGCACAACCAGACTTCGTTCGTCTACACTCCATTACTTTTGTTTTTAGATCTATTTTCATCTTGTTAATACTAAATATAGCCTAATTGCAGCCACAGTCAGCTACTGTTTTGATAAGCGAGTAAATTGAAATGTTTTATACTTTGATTCGCCGTCATCAGTCTTCGTTAAATGTTCAACTGAAGACAAACCTGACCGAGCGAGCTGGCCGTGCAGTTCGGGTCCCGTAGCTGTGAGCTTGCAATAGGGGGATGGTGGGTTCGAATCCCGCTGTTGCAGCGTCGGCAAACCTGAAGATGGTTTTCCGTGGTTTCCCATTTTCACACTGGCAAATGCCGGGGCTGTACCTTAATTTAGACCACGGACTCTACTATCCCAATGCTATCTCTCTCCTATCTTTGCGTCGCCGAAAACCTTCACTGTTTTAGTGCGACGTTAAAAAATTAACAAAAAATGTTTAGACATTTTACTTCGAAGATTTCTGACAAGTAATCTTGCGAATACGCTGCTGTGGATGCTGAAAATTCTGTAACTTACAGTCGAAGTTGCTCAAGAACTCCCCGTCTACGCATTAGTACCGTTTCCTGATGCAGGGTCGGGGATAAGGCGAGATTAAATTATATGACATGTTCTTTTTTACGGCCGGATGCGCTCAAGAACTCCCGAACGATTTCAATTTCCTGAATCTGTAGATAGCAGCACTAACATACTGTGCGACTGCCATTATACATATGAGGAAACCATGATCTAAATTAAAGCTATGATTGTAAGCCGTTAACTTCCTCTTGCAGAGAATTGGCTGTCTACTGGTACACCAAGCGTAGCAAGTAAAAGTAAGCGTGTGTACTGTATGTAGTTTCATGTAACTGTTGATACTGTGATTATAGCGCGGGACCTTCAGTTGTACGGGGAACGTGTACCACAGGGATGTGATTTTTCACTTCAAAATTTTCCGCACGCCTGGGATAATGATTCACCAGTAATGACATATATGCATACACAAATCTTCATTATGGACTGTTATGCCTTTCAGTCTGCAAGCCTATGTGAATTTACAAATCGCCGCCACAATCCTCTTTTAGTAACGAGTTCTGCGGCCTCGTTTATTTCTATATCTCTTATTTTTAAATAATTACAAACTGAGTCTAACTATCGACGTCTTCGTCTGACTAATTATCTACCATCCATTACCGAGACCATTATTCTCTTAGGTAACGTATCCTCCAATCGCCTCACATGGCCCCAAAACCGAAGCCGGCTTATGCGTAAAGCTGCATCATTCGGGTTCATTCCTTATTCCCATATATCCTCATCACCAGTACCCTCCTGCCATTGTTCTCACCTCTTTGAACCAGCAATCAATCTCGCTAATTTCATATCTGCTAACTTATGAAATAGATATCCTGAGTCCACCCAGCTTTCACTCGCATAAAGCAAAGTTGATTTGAAAACAGACCGTGTAAAGACAGTTTCGTTTGGAAGGTGACTCATTTCTTACAGAATACTGTTGATCGCAACTGCGAGCTCACTGCGTTACCTTTCCTGCAACTTGATTCAATATCACTTACTCTACTACCATCCTGGGAGAATACTCACCTTTAGAGGTGTGCGGCTGTGAACTTGCATCCGGGAGATAGTGGGTTCGAATCCCACTGTCGGCAGCCCTGAAGATGGTTTTCCGTGGTTTCCCATTTTCACACCAGGCAAATGCTGGGACTGTACCTTAACTAAGCCACGGCCGCTTCCTTCCAACCCCTAGGCCTTTCCTATCCCATCGTCGCCATAAGACCTATCTGTGTCGTTGCGACGTAAAGCCACAAGCAAAAAAAAAATACTGACCCTAAACCCTTGAAATCGTCTACCCGTTCGAATTTTGTATTGCCAACCTAACGTTCAGTTCTCTTAGGTGTCTTAAATACTGAAATCACTTTAGTCGTAGAAAGGCAAAATTTCACTCATATTATATTCATTGCACCTATCGCAATCTTTCTTGTCGATATGAATTCTCATTCCAGGATATTAGACTGCAGGCTTTCAGCACAATGTACCATTAAGACCAAGTCGTCGGCATAGACCAAACTGCTTACATCACTTCCATCTAACTGAATCGCTCCCTGCCACCTTATACCTTTCAGTAGATGATCCATAAAAAGCTATGATAAACTGAGGTGAAAGGTTACAGCTTTGACTAACTCATTTATCTCATGTAATTACATTGAACAAGGAACTCATTCTACCGTCAATTCTCACCTCAACTCAATTGTCAATATAAATGCCTTTAATTGATTTTAATAATCTACCTTTAATACCAGAGTCCCCAGTATGGTGAACATCTTTTCCCTCGGTAATTTGTAATATGCCTCCTCTAGATCTACGAAACATAAACATAACTGTCTATCCTCCCGTAGCATTTTTCAGTTACCTGGCACTACTGAAAATCTGAGCCTGACAGTCCCTCTGACATACCGGTTTTCATCCAACTTACTCTCAAATACTGAACGCACCCTCCCTTCCAAAATTCCAGTGAACACCTTGCCTGGTATACTGATCAATGAAATACCTCGGTAGCTAATTTTATTACCCTGTGAAACTATTTCATTCTTGCCTTCCCACCATATTTCACCATTCGGGTCAAATTTAATCTATTCTTGCTGCTTTATGACAATGGGGTTTATTTACCATTCTTTCCACTTACTCAAGCGTAATTTCACTGACATGGTCGGCCTCCTCGAGAGCACAGTTGGTTGTGACATCGACAGAAAGATTTACTTTTAGGTTGAGAAGTTTTTCAAAATATTCCTTCCACCTTTTTTGTGATTCCCTGCGATCTTCTAGAAGTTCAGCTGATTTTTTTGCAAGTTGCTTTACGTCGCACCGACTCACATAGGTCTTATGGCGACGATGGGACAGGAAATTGCTGGGAGTGAGAAGGAAGCGGCCGTGGCCTTAATTAAGGTACAGCCCCAGCATTTGCCTGGTGTGAAAATGGGAAACCGCGGAAAACCATCTTCAGGGCTGCCGACAGAGGGGTTCGAACCCGCTATCTCCCGAATACTGGATACTGGCCGCACTTAAGCGACTTCAGCTATCGAGCGCGGTCAGCTGATTTACCCAAAACACTATTCGTTTACATTTTTTTCCCTCCCTTTCTAAAATTCTATGTTACTCCCTGCAACTTGACCAAACCTTTCCAGGTTATTACGGAAATCTTTCGATGACTTCCTTTTTTTATTCAGTAATTATGTGTTTCCTTCGGTTTCTTTCATCTAAGTTCAAATCCCTCTCTGAATGAGTCCTTGGTTGGAGCCATTTCTGATATGAGTTATTTTTACGTTTACATGCTGCCCACACTATTTCATTTCACGAAGATATTCGATTTTCTCCATCTTTACACACAATTTTTCCTAGGCATTTCCTTGCTGCTTCTACTTTAGTATTCTTGTACGCCACCCATTATCGTTCTATATGTAGAAACTTCTTACTCTCTATTGTTT
Organism: Anabrus simplex; assembly: GCF_040414725.1. Taxonomy (NCBI): domain Eukaryota; kingdom Metazoa; phylum Arthropoda; class Insecta; order Orthoptera; family Tettigoniidae; genus Anabrus; species Anabrus simplex. Next base: position 385,702,063 of record NC_090266.1, on the reverse strand, counting down.
GAAAATGTTCAGTATTCTTATCCATATACGAGTATCTGTTTAATTTCAATGTCCTGGTGATTCTATTCCTTTATTCGTCTGCAGACAGACTTCACTTCTCTGTTAGGCCTAGAGATACCGTAGTTCACTACAAATCAAATAGTGGTCCGTATAATCAAAAAATCCCCGGAAAAACCTTGTATCCCTAACAGCTTTGCTGTAATCGAAATTGATTATGATATTGTTGATTACACACCTGGAACACCTTCCTGATGTTGCTAAGAATCCATTCTGGAACGATAAAATATTGTTATTATAACAAACGTAGTCCGCCTCTGTGGTGTAGTGGTTAGCGTGATTTGCTGCCACCCCCGGAGGTCCGGGTTCGATTCCCGGCTCTGCCACGAAGATTTGAAAAGTGGTACGAGGGCTGGAACGGGGTCCACTCAGCCTCGGGAGGTCAACTGAGTAGAGGTGGGTTCGATTCCCACCTCAGCCATCCTCGAAGTGGTTTTCCGTGGTTTCCCACTTCTCCTCCAGGCGAATATCGGGATGGTACCTAACTTAAGGCCACGGCCGCTTCCTTCCCTCTTCCTTGTCTCTCCCTTCCAGTCTTCCCACCCCTCCACAAGGCCCCTGTTCAGCATAGCAGGTGAGGCCGCCTGGGCGAGGTACTGGCCATTCTCCCCAGTTGTATCCCGAGACCGAGAGTCTGAAGCTCCAGGACACTGCCCTTGAGGCGGTAGAGGTGGGATCCCTCGCCGAGTCCGAGGGAAAAGCCGAACCTGGAGGGTAAACAGATGATGATGATGATGATGATGATGATTATAACAAACGTAAATAATCACCTAAAATTTCCATCAACTTTCCGGTAGTATTTAATTTCTGGTAACATACTCTACTATAAAAAAGCAAACGAAATGAAAATTTCAGCATTACACAGTTAATCATCATAGTTGAACTTTGGTACCTCGAATATTTAACTTCGTCACACTCTTAGATGTAGTGGACAGTTTCTTATTTAGACGTTCCATATCCTTGCACACAGTGGTGAGTGATGGCTTCATAACAGGTTCAGCTTCCAAAACGGAATGGACTGTCCATATAAGCATTGGAAACGCTGCTTTAAATATCTGCATAAATTACCATGGTTCGGATTACAGAATGCATTAAGGAAAGGAACACTGGTAAATATGCGAGTTGTGAAAGATGAATACGTGTCCCTGTGAATACTTGAAAGTGAGGATCTTGAAATCACTTGTGTTAGCGTTGAAATCATTAACTCCAAGTCTGAATTACTAATAAGGATGTGCTCCGATATTACGTTAAATAGAGTCTCTTCGTTTCTCTGTTGAAGCTGTCAGCTCATCATGATGATAAAACCCTTTACCAAAAGGAAACTCTGGAATGTGTGAAGACTATTAAATTGACCGAGAGTCGCGTTCAAATGACTTCCATTTCAGATCGTGAACCATGGTTCCATTCACATTTCCGAACAAGGCGCTTTCCTTGTTGTTTGTCTACCCTCTTAGTCCCGTTCCGTGATACGGGGTTGGGGAAGTAGGTGCTGACTTAAGGGGGCCAAGGCACTTTCCGCCCCTCCAAATTACAAAGTCTGGGGCTGAAGAGGCATGGCTCTCCAATATATTCCTAAATTTCTGATCTTAAAAATTCATATTTCTCCTTAAAGAGACTGAACGGAGTATGAAAATCATAATCACAATTTCAAATGCAAAAGAGTTCAACTTTAACACAAACACCAGTTATCATTTAGGGCCTCTTTGGAAGCGAAGCATACGTGATATGTCGTCATCTGTCTCTACTCACTTCCTTAACATTCCTCACGGCCTTTAATTAAGATTATCGTTCATTCTTCACGCTGAAACCTGAAGATGATCTCACCTCGCTTTTCAAATCCATAAAGTGTCGCGGTAGGATCCGTCAATTGTAACTTATTATCAATATTTAATTTAATAAAGTGTTCATAAGATAGGTACTAGTAAATACGGTGTAGACCAACATTAGTGAATAAATGAGGAGTGGAAAAATAGAATGAGTTAAGTAACGAAACTTAAGTTTAAGGGGACACTATAGTGAAATTTCTAACTTCTATATTTTTCAATAAATTTTTTACCATTTTTTTTCTGAAGTGTAACTCCTCAGATACAGTAATGCAACCAACTTTCAATATTGTACCTATACAACTTTTGAGTAGGAATTTTTTTACTTTCCTTTTACCAGAATCGTTACAAAGTCCCTTGCATCACAATATTTTTCAATTTGGCACCAAATTTTGCACAAATATGCTGTATAGTTATGCCAACAAACACCATCATCAGAGTTTGTTGGTTGAGAAATATGTAGGCCTGTAGATTTTTAAATTTTAATGTTTAATTTTTTTTAATAAAAATTTGTGTACACACAACATTTCGTAGGTCAAAACATCTTGAATCACCTTGAACAGCAAAATGCACACTGACATTTATGCATCAACCAACTAAATACTACTGTGTAAAATTTCACCTACAGTACATGAGACAAAAATTGCATGATAAGGGATTATTTTTCTGAAAGAAATCATGAAGGTTTTGCTAAGCCAGAAAATGCAAAATAAAAGTCTGTGCAACTTCACTTACTTTAGAACTGTCCTGCACAATAAGTATGCCCTTCAGTCTTCTTTCTTCTCTCCTCCAGTGATATTTTCATCACGTTATTACTTTTCCTTAGCTCTTTGCTTTCACCTGAGCTCGTTTTCCTGCTTTGCTGTACGCGCCTTTGGTCTCGCTGGTGACTGATGTCCACACGAGAATTTGGTACTGGCTGGACTGAAGGACTCAAGTGTTCTAACACACCCCATATTGAACTCACTTACAGCACTCACAATATCAAACTGAATTTTATTCCTAGTAACAAATACTTCTTTTGGACAGTTATTCCAAAGAACACTGTTAAGGCTCTCATTTGGATTTTGTGTCATCCCTTTTGTGTACCTTTGTAGCAGTGCATCTGATGCATTATTTTTAAAACTGCATCATACAGAGTACCACATCTGCTACTCAATTCATAGATTACATTTGAAATCCAAATGAGAGAGATATAAGAAAGGTATGATTTCTTAGCAGCAGCTGGAGGGGCACGTCCAGTAGAGCATGGGAGAGTTAAAACGCTAGCGCAGCGCCTTTTAATGGAGGCGCTGTGGGCTTTAAAATGGCAGCATATAAAATATAAAAGCATTTTTCGAAAGAACACACATCAGGGTATTTTTTAGAGTTCTAAACACAATTTTGATATTTTCCTCGAAATTGATGAAATTTCACTATAGTGTCCCCTCTCCTTAATGTGACTGAATGGAGTTTGAAAATCGGAATCACAACTTCAAATGCAAAGAAAGTTCAACTTGTACACAAACCCCAGTTACCATGTACTAGCTATTTGGAAGCGAAGCATACGGGATGTGTCGTCATCAGTTCTTCCTCACTTCCTTAACATTCCTCACGGCCTTTAATTAAGATTATCGTTCATTCCTCATGCTGAAACGTGAAGATGATCTCGCCTCGCAGTTCAAATCCATAAAGTGTCGTGGAGGGTCTGTCAATTGTAACTTATTATCAATATTTTATTTAATAAAGTGTTCATAAGATAGGTACCAGTAAATACGGTATAGACCAATATTAGTGAATAAATGAGGAATGGAAAAATAGAACAAGTTAAGTAAAGAAAGTAAAGTTTAAAGAAAAAGTAGTATTTTTCAAATTTATAATTTCTAACACACTTCATACTAGTTTACATTAATACACGGCGTAATTTTCCTTTTTATTACATTGTATACGGAAATATTTGAATTTGAAAAAGTAAAACGGGCTATGTTTCACACAATATGCTTATATAACAGGTCATGTGCAACTATTTTGCTTGTATACTCGTATTATGCTATATGTCTTAAAATACAATTGTATAATAACCTGAACAAACCTATAACCTAGCCTCAACGAATATCATCATCATCATCATCATCATCTGTTTACCCTCCAGGGTCGGCTTTTCCCTCGGACACAGCGAGGGATACCACCTCTACCGCCTCAAGGGCAGTGTCCTGGAGCTTCAGACTCTTGGTCGGGGATACAACTGGGGAAAATGACCAGTACCTCGCCCAGGCGGCCTCACCTGTGGAGGGATGGGAAGATTGGAAAGGATAGGCAAAGAAGAGGGAAGGAAGCGGCCGCGGCCTTATGTTAGGTACCATCCCGGCATTCGCCTGGAGGAGAAGTGGGAAACCACGGAAAACCACTTCCAGGATGGCTGAGGTGGGATTCGAACCCACCTCTACTCAGTTGACCTCCCGAGGCTGAGTGGACCCCGTTCCAGCCCTCATACCACTTTTCAAATTTCGTGGCAGAGCCGGGAATCGAACCCGGGCCTCCGGGGGTGGCAGCTAATCACGCTAACCACTATACCACAGAGGCGGACCTCAACGAATATAACTGTCAATTAACCTACTTGCTGCTATTCGAAACCCCTGTCAATAATATGAAAGCATTGCAATGTATTTATTATCTTAAATCAAACTTACATGCTCTGATAGTGCTCTTTTAGCATCTACTATTTTTTTTTTTTTTTGTTTTCGTTGGGTAAGCCTCACCAGAACTTCGCATCTTTTTTCCATGCTGTCTGCCAAGATTCTTCACCTTTCTTCCTTCGTTTAGGCTATACACTCTCATTAATTAGACGTAAGGATTTTCAGGCGTTTGCTTTTTAACCAGCGTTTTACTCTCAATAATAATAATAATAATAATAATAATAATAATAATAATAATAATAATAATAATAATAATAATAATAATAATAATAATAAATAAATTCAATAGTAATAAAACAACGACAATTACTTTAAAGCAGCACACTCTTGTTTACACAGGCAAAACGATTAGAAAACAAAGGCCAGTGAATTCTGCAAACATTGTGGTTGTAAACTGCACATTGCGCACTATATTGGAAACCATGAACGTACGTTGGCACGCAAACCATCTGTTGACAGTGCTAATGTCACATGGCCCGTTATATGTTGTTACTGCGGATGCTTCATAGCCCACTTCAGATGAAAAAATACTGCGTTTTGTCACTTGGCCCATTATTTTTTCTTCCAATACTCGAATAATTCTTAACGTTGATACTATTGGTTTAATTATTCTTGACATGTTACAGAACTTGCACATGAGTGCGACCGTTACCCTATTTAAACGTTAGGTCTGATCAGCATCCTGCCTTTCTAGTGATCATTAGACATCGGATTTATATTCAAATGCATATTTTATTGGCCGTTATGTAGACCAAAACCGACAAGGTGAAATTGGACGAATTATTAAGTTTGATAGTGCATATACAGAGTGAAGCGAAATTCGCGCACTCGGGCGTCGCAGTGCGACTCCTCACATGCCAGCAATAAAAAAATGTCTCTCACAAAAGTTCGTCCTGCGAGTATATCCGGCAGAAAAAGAACGTTGAAGAGTGGCAATCTGGCAACACTGTAACCACATGTAGGGTAAGTATCACTGTCAACACACAATTATCGTGATGAACAGAGTTATGGGTTGGCATGCAGGAGCTCGAGGATTCGATGCTGGGTTGAGGCCACTGTTTTATTTGCTAATTTCCATCGGACATTACATACTGTAATACAGTAAGACACCGTTTCTTTTTTTTTTTGCTATGGGCTTTACGTCGCACCGACACAGATAGGTCTTATGACGACGATGGGATAGGAAAGGCCTAGGAGTTGGAAGGAAGCGGCCGTGGCCTTAATTAAGGTACAGCCCCAGCATTTGCCTGGTGTGAAAATGGGAAACCACGGAAAACCATCTTCAGGGCTTCCGATAGTGGGATTCGAACCTACTATCTCCCGGATGCAAGCTCACAGCCGCGCGCCTCTACGCGCACGGCCAACTCGCCCGGTCACACCGTTTCTTAGGTCACATGTATCCTATATTTACAAAATTTAGTAACGCTGAACACGTTGTAACGCACCTAGTAAATAAAATGGTGCGAATAATTTCACGCCCACGACGTGGAAAGGGTGTCTTTCAAAGCTGACCAATGAAAACGAATAATCGTGCCTTTCTAGGATCGTAGTATGTAAGTGCAAATGGTTTCTAGAGGACCCGCTGCAATCGCTGCTGACGATTAAGATGCCAGATACCATACCACCTGGACTACATTTACGAAATAAAGAACATACTCCTCAAACCAGGATCGACCCCTCGACCTCCTGCATGCTAACCTAAAACTCTATCCACTGCACCAACTGTACAGCACGACTAATATGTCCTGACAGAGGTGGTTACCCTTCATGTGGTTACAGTGTTGCCAGATTGCCACTCTTCAACGTCCTTTTTCTCTCGGACATACTCGCAGGACGAACGTTTGTGAGAGACATTTTTTTACTGCTGGCATGTGAGGAGTCGCGCTGCGACGCCCGAGCGCGCGAATTTCGCTTCACCCTGTATATGCACATATTTTAGATTAGTGAATAAATATCAGCCGCCTCTGTGGTGTAGTGGTTAGCGTGATTAGCTGCCACCCCCGGAGGTCCGGGTTCGATTCCCACCTCAGCCATCCTCGAAGTGGTTTTCCGTGGTTTCCCACTTCACCTCCAGGCGAATGCCGGGATGGTACCTACCTTAAGGCCACGGCCGCTTCCTTCCCTCATCCTTGCCTATCCCTTCCAATCTTCCCATCCCCCTACAAGGCCCCTGTTCACTATAGCAGGTGAGGCCGCCTGGGCGAGGTACTGGTTATACTCCCCAGTTGTATCCCCCGACCAAGAGTCTGAAGCTCCAGGACACTGCCCATGAGGCGGTAGAGGTGGGATCCCTCGCTGAGTCCGAGGGAAAAGCCGAACCTGGAGGGTAAACAGAAGATGATGATGAATAAATATCAAATTTCGAATTTATTGTGCATGCTTTCGACTTTTATTATACATATTCTGACATGTTTTACAATCAGTCTTCAACAAAATATAAAGCAATTAATGCCGTGAACTCTTTCGGTAATAAAGTAAACTCGTGTCCTCATTCCGAGGTGGTGCAGCTCTTTTCAGGCACACCCCCATTGGAGGTGAGCTGCATGTACTATTTCGATCTCATTCCAGCCCTCCTGCGATTCTTAAATTTCTGGCAGTACCGGGAGTCGAACCCATGCCCTCGAGGACCGTAGCTAATAACACTAACCGTTACGCTACCGAGGCGGTAATGAAACGGCTCGACGGGAACTGGCAATTATCAAGACACACTTCTAAATCATTCCAGAATCTTTTTTTTTTTGCTAGGGGCTTTACGTCGCGCCGACACAGATAGGTCTTATGGCGACGATGGGATAGGAAAGGCCTAGGAGTTGGAAGGAAGCGGCCGTGGCCTTAATTAAGGTACAGCCCCAGCATTTGCCTGGAGTGAAAGTGGGAAACCACGGAAAACCATTTTCAGGGCTGCCGATAGTGGGATTCGAACCTACTATCTCCCGGATGCAAGCTCACAGCCGCGCGCCTCTACGCGCACGGCCAACTCGCCCGGTCATTCCAGAATCAATTAAGACGCTAGCAGCACATGGACTGCGTCTTGGTGATTCGCTGGACATTGTGGAGAACGTGAAGCGTGGTATGTAAGGTATCCCAGGAAACCTCGGGCTCCGTCTGCAAACAAAATATCGTGATGTCCTTAAACGAAATCCAGGATACGACATCATGATAGCTATAAACAAATGTTTGGCTTGTACTGATAATGTGGATGTACCAGAATACTTAATACCTCCGCTCGCTCCCGAATTCATTACTGTCCTGTCACATCCGTAGACGTAGAGAGATCATTCTCCGCAATGAAGCTAGTTATAACAGACAAACGCCACACACATAACCAGAAAACTTGGAGAAGACTGTTGAAGGTACTGCAAAGCAAATAATTATGGACAGGAAACGTAGTGTGTGCAGTGTGAAATGAAAGAGGAATGTGTATTTGTGTGTGTTTCTTCACGTCTGTAGTGTGTTTTACATGGTTTCCTTAAAACCTTACTAACAGGTTGATTTAAGAATGACAGGACTGCTGGTATGTGGTTAATGTGGTACTCCATTGGGAGTGTGGCTGAAAAAGAGCTGCACCACCTCGGGATGAGGCTCGGTTTTTTCCTCGGACTTAGCGAGGGATCCCACCTCTACCGCCTCAAGGGCAGTGTCCTGGAGCTTCAGACTCTTGGTCGGGGGATACAACTGGGGAGTATGACCAGTACCTCGCCCAGGCGGCCTCACCTGCTATGCTGAACAGGGGCCTTGTGGAGGGATGGTAAGATTGGAAGGGATAGGCGAGGAAGAGGGAAGGAAGCGGCCGTGGCCTTAAGGTAGGTACCATCCCGGCATTCGCCTGGAGGAGAAGTGGGAAACCACGGAAAACCACTTCGAGGATGGCTGAGGTGGGAATCGAACCCACCTCTACTCAGTTGACCTCCCGAGGCTGAGTGGACCCCGTTCCATCCCTCGTACAACTTTTCAAATTTCGTGGCAAAGCCGGGAATCGAACCCGGGCCTCCGGGGGTGGCAGCTAATCACGCTAACCACTACACCACAGAGGCGGACTGAATTTACATTTACTTCACTAATTCAAGGAAACTTGGCTCAGAACAGAGCATATATTATGAAGAGAAATGTAACAAACATTACATCCAAAATCCAGACCGAAAGATCATCTGTCATTTGATATCAACTAAGAGCATAATGTGAATTAAATCTTAATTTTAGAGTTCGGAATGCTGGCAAAAATACAGAATGTCAGAGTCAGAATAACATGAAGATGGGTGTAACTTTTTGAAGAAACGGGCCTGGTATTCACTCTCTCATGACGTTTACGGTACTCACAGTGATTTCATGACTGCCTCAATTGAAATGAAGAAACAAACGTACTTTGTAATTCATATAGGATACAAACATTGGGATGTATTTCTCCAATAGTTTATAAAGAGCTACATTACTGTGTGTACCACTGCGGCGCAGTCAGTCAGTCGTTCTTACAGTGACTCTATATGTAGTGTGGCCAAGTCCAGTCCAGCCGCCATGTTTTAACCAAGTACTCAGTCAGCTGACAGGTGAAGGAGAGTGTTATTATTATTATTATTATTATTATTATTATTATTATTATTATTATTATTATTTCAATAGAGAATAGATTATTTCAATGTTTTAAGATGTTATAGAAACCGACTTTCAACCTATTAGGTCGTGTTACGTACATTTAGTACGTGTTGAAGAGATATTAAATACAGAACAACAATCGCCAACCGGGCATCAGTGGAATCCGAACCCATAACCTCCCGACTTGGCCCTCAACGGCCATTTCTGTTTTGTGCTTAACATCTCTTCAACACGTACTAAATTTACGTAACACGACCTAATAGGTTGAAAGTCGGTTTCGATTATAATGCTGTCGTGAAAATTCAATATTCATTTTAAGATGTTATTTATTTTCCTATGCTGTGTGTATATAGGCCTATCAGTATTTGTTATATTCGGTATCTGACTGCCTGACGTAAGACTTCAAAATTTAGATTTATACGTAGTATAGGTCTACAAGTCACAATTATTGAAGAGGTTAGAAATTCTGTGTTGCTATAAAAGCATGTATATTATAACACATGTGATATAAAATTGTATAATCATTGTCTTAATAAGGTATGCGATGATTGTAAAGTTAACCTACATTTAAATTTTAAAAATTAACATTACCATATTCCAGGTTACATGGTTTTACATATCATAATATACAACGCAGTATTATAAAACTATAGGTAGAAATGTACTATTTTACAGTATATATGATATACCGGTATGTATGTAATCTTAACACACGCAGAGGATAGAAAATAATATGATTAGATAACCGACGGGTAGACAAAATTGTATTTCCTAGCTCTATATTTTTTTTAACTCGTGTCCTCATCCCGAGGTGTTGCAGCTCTTTTCAGGCACACCCCGAATGGAGGTGAGCAGCATGTACCATTTTGACTACATACCAGCCCTCCTGAGATTCTTAAATTTCTGGCAATACCGGGAATCAAACCCGGACTACCGAGGACGGCAGGTATTAGTGCTAACTGTTACGCTACGGACGCGGACATATTTATGTTAACATAATGTAATTTAATATACTGTACCATTATACTCGTGGTACTAATAGAAATAATAACGAAAGCACCGGGCGAGTTGGTCGTGCGCGTAGAGGCGCGCGGCTGTGAGCTTGCATCCGGGAGATAGTAGGTTCGAATCCCACTATCGGCAGCCCTGAAAATGGTTTTCCGTGGTTTCCCATTTTCACACCAGGCAAATCTGGGGCTGTACCTTAATTAAGGCCACGGCCGCTTCCTTCCAACTCCTAGGCCTTTCCTATCCCATCGTCGCCATAAGACCTATCTGTGTCGGTGCGACGTAAAGCCCCTAGCAAAAAAAAAAAAAAAATAACGAAAGCCTGCTACTCTTTAGTAGTGAAAACAAGCAACTGCCATGGTCCCGGGGTAGTTGTGTATAGTGCTCCTTTAATGAAGGCTACGGTTTGATCCCCGCAACGAGGTATCACTATACAATAGGCCTATAGCTTGAGAAGTAGGGGCCGATGACCTAGCTATTAGGCTCATTAAACAACAAACATCATCATCATTATCAGTTAGAGAAAATACCGTACTACTTGTTGATCGATGAAAACAAGCAGTTATCCTGGTCCCGAAGTACTTGTATTCAGGACTCAATTACCAACCACCTGCGGTTCGATCCCCGTGATGTGCGACTATTTCTGTGCCACAGTTCGGTTAGTACTGGTGGATATCCGCAGTATCTTGAACATTCTATTTGCGTCTATGGGTTTTGCTAATGCATTGACCGAGCTCGGTAGCTGCAGTCGCTTCAGTGCGGCCAGTATCCAGTAATCGGGAGATAGTGGGTTCGAACCCGACTGTCGGCAGCCCTGAAGATGGTTTACCGTGGTTTCCCATTTTCACACCAGGCAAATGCTGGGGCTGTACCTTAATTAAGGCCACGGCCGCTTCTTCCCCATTCCTATCCCATCGTCGCCATAAGACATATCTGTGTCGGTGCGATGTAAAGCAAATAACATAGCTAATGCATTGTTATTACTGTTATCATTACCTTCTTCTCCTTCTACTGCTCTTTCCACAACTGTGTGGCTGTAGGTGAGACCTGCGTAAACGTGGGAATTTGGCCATGTTCAACGGCCGGATGCCCTTCCTGACGCTACTCTTCTATGGAGGGATGTAATCACTATAGCGTGTTTGTGTGGTGATTTGTAGGGTGGTATGTTGTGTGAATATGAAGAGGACAAACATAAGCACCCAGTCCCCAAGCCCGAGCTATTCAAATACCCCACGCGGCCGGGAATCGAACCCGGGACACTCTGAATCGAAGGGAAGTACGGTGACCATTCAGCCACGGAGTCGGACTATTATGGTTATCATTATAATATATGGGGAAACTCAATTTGATGCTAGGCGGCAGTTATAACCACTTCCTTTAAGAGATGACTAGCCATAAATGTTTCAATTCAAGAATATATCCATCACAATATCCCATACAGTGAAAATGAATGAGACATACAGCAAATGATCGTGATTGACCTTTCCTGTATATTTTGTTATGTACAGGATTTAGATGAAAGAGATATTTTGGGGGACATTTGGAAATTTGTAAAAAATAATATAATCTCTGTTATTTTACTTTACACCGTAAAATCGCACGAAACATAAAATATCGAAATTATGTCCTAAACAACTTTCGTTATATACAGGTTTTCGATACGGCGAATATTAACGAATAAGTCTGACATTTACTGCCTTGTACTCCATACAATTACTAACCCATTTTGTTATTATTGTTACCATCATATTGCATGAGACAACTCTACTCGTTGCCGGGAGCGTCTTGCAGCGTGGTATTTTCAGAGCTGAAAACAAGCAATTGTCCAATTTCATCTTAAAATTCTTCCCGGATCTCTTTCTGCATCCATAAACACAACAGCCTGATGTAATTTTATTCAGAAATCAGACCTCAGAAATTCGTATATTCACACACATTTCGAAACTAATAACACTAAATAATCTTCCGTATTTAATCAAAACATATTTTCGGTTGTATTAAGGTTAAAACAGGTAGCCTGTACATCACTGAAATAGCACAAAGAGTGATCTTACCCTGTGCGGAATACCTACGTTTAAATCAGCTAGCTTAAACATGGTGAAGCCAATTGGAATGAAGCCCTCATTGGCCACACTGTACTTATAGAGTCACTTATAGAGTCTTAGTCCTTCGGTTGAACCCGGCTGTCATAGGTGGCATCTGAGGATGCTTAAATGTTAGAATTCCCTGTCTCTTGGCCCGCTAATTCAAGGAAACTTGGTCCTGAACAGAGCATCGTTTATGAAGAAAAACCTAACATTACATTCAAATAGTAATTGAAGAGACGGTAAAGAATGAATAATAATAATAATAATAATAATAATAATAATAATAATAATAATAATAATAATAATAATAATAATATTAATAATAATAATAATAATAATAAGTTGAAACCCATCAGGACGTGACGGTCAATGGGTAAATACTGTATTTATTGAAGGATTTCTTTATAAACGACATTCCTTGTACTTCACTTTATTACGGGGCGAGTTGGCCGTGCGGTTAGGGGCTTGCAGCTGTGATCTTAGATCCAGGAGATGACCGTAGTGGTCAGAGGTGAAAGAAGGTGCGGGCTTGAATGGGTGGATATACAAAAGTCGAAATATTAATTTAAAACTTTATAATTTGAGCTATGCTTCTTTCCTTCCTTTCCTTCTTTTCTTTTCAAACTTTACACTTTGCTAAGCAAATAACAACATTCAGGTACAAGGTCTAGCTCGTGAGCTTGAGTAACAATATTAGAAAAATCAAATTAACCAACCAATTAACAACCTGAGGTTGAAGCTCCCTAATTACAAATTTTACATGAGCACTACTGCTCCTTTCAACCAACCATCAAGGAGACGGATCTCCCAATTTTTACATTAGCAGGAAGAGCGTCTTTGGTTTACAAATTTACTCTTCAGAAGACTCTTCTCTACAATTTCCACGTTCCAGGCCTATCAAAGGCACAACCTTCATTTAACAAAAACAAACAGTATTCGCTGTCATATCGGCTCCACAGACTGATTTGCCTTAACATGAAATGAATAAAGTTGACATTAACAGGGGTAGTAAGAACCCATGCTACGTGGACTCTGGTAAAAGCAAAGGTTACAGTTACTGGCCAAAAATCAAAATATTAGGAGATGGACACTTGCACTCCTTGTAATTCACATGAAGATACTTAAAGCCCTGTGTGGGCTTATGGCACGACGTTACATAGGCTAAGCCTATACTACGGAGGTGACTAGATGGAGAGAAAGTTTACAAAATTAAGAGATAGATTTAAAATTTACAAAATTATTGTCACCTCAATATCAAGTTGGGTACCTCACTCTTTATTCCCTAAGTTCGATTAGTGCTTTAGACTTGTTTTAAATTTACATTTAAAGTTTGAATTTTACATTTGAGAAAATACAAGTTACATTACTAAAAATTTGAAACCTTCCTCTCAAACTACCTTCCTGAGACTATTACAGATTTACGAGTGGTCTGTCATTACCTTGAGCTGGTGGGCCTTCCGGAGATAGACGAGGCAGCCTCCGCCTCCTCTAGGAGCACACTCTGAACCTCTTGACTGGAGCGATCACAAAGACATCATGGCCCCAAATGTCCCAGCTTTTATAGCGGAGGGGAAGGTTCCAGATTTCTCTGGGTCGAAATCCTGACCCCCCCCCCAAATTTTCATTGGACAATCAAATAAATATCAAAAGCAGTGATTGCTTACATAAATAAATGTACAATTTTTCTTATTGGTTAACATATTAAGTTGGCGGGAAGAGATAGAAGTGTTAATAACTCAAGAACACCTGAAAAAAACCTATAAACAATTCAGTTTAAGAAACCTTGACACAAAAAATTACTTCAAAAATTAATTGTTCATTCTCGCACCAGAGGGCGCATCTAAGTTGATTGTAGAGACATTTGTCGAGAAATGTTGAAGCTATTTCCGAAGTGAGTTTCAGATTTCCTGTTATAGATGACTTTCTACAAGGCGCTAGTTTTAAATGCACGGGACGGGTCTACCTCCGGTACAATTATCATTAGTCCTTTAACGTCTCTTCAATTACTATTTGGATATAATGTTAGGTTTCTCTTCATAAAAGTTGCTCTGTTCACGACGAAGTTTCCTTGAATTAGTGGACCAAGAGACACGGAATTCTAAAATTTAAGCATCCTCAGATGTCACCGATGACAGCCGGGAACACCCCGAAGGACTAAGATTAACTGACTGCGCCGCAATGGAGTTATAGCTCACACAGTAATGAGTACCCTTCTCTCGGCAGCCCTGAAAATGGTTGTCAGTGGTTTCCCATTTTCACACCTGGCTGTACCTTAATTAAGCCCAACGTCGCTTCTTCCCATTCCTAGGCCTTTCCTGTTACATCGTCGCCTTAATAGCTATCTGTGTTGGTACGACGTAAAGCAAATTGTTGAAATGTATATATTTTATTACAATTGTCTGGGCTGCCGGCAGTGGGGGTTCGAACCCACTATCTGCCAATGCAAGCCGATAGCTACGTACGCAAAACGCGCAGCCATTTTCTCGGTGGATTCCTTGTATAATTACCTTTCGTGGCGCTATTACTATTACTACGCTGAGATATATTCATGTCCTTCATGTCCCTTGAGGTTTATTGATCGTGGTAAAAAAAATGTCAAACGAAGTAATGGAAGTGTTTTATGGATGTTTTTAAGACGATTCGAGGGAATAGATATCTCTGTCCAGCTTTACCTCCACTTATTATTTTTAGTTCTAAACAATATTCGTACATACGTCTTTCAGTTAGGCCCTAATCTGGTTCCGTTTAGGATCCGTTGGGAAACGTTCAGATTTCAAAGAACATAACTTGGGCTCCAATTTATTAAATAAAATGTAGAGGCAAAACGTTAATTCCAAGGAAGTCAAGAATTATATAGGAAAATGAAGTAGCTAGATTTCACCTTCAGTATTAATCCATTGATGCTAGTGTATTGTTTTGAACTATCGAACATAAGCCCAATGACTCTCAAATTAATTATTTTATAATGAATTAAGAATGGCAGCTTTCGAGAAAATTATGACATCTTTCGCTGAAGTAAACACTTTGTTATAAATTTCAATCGCGATATTATCATGTGCTAAAATTCTGGCTGCTAGATCAATAACATTTGATCCGCCACCATCTACAGAGGAGTAGACTCCGTTACCGATTTCTTGCAAAAAGTCAGCGAATTCCAATTTTTTTTGTGGTTTTGCCCGCATATTTTTATGTAACCGACGTATTTTGAAGAAGGGTCAAAGAGTAGAGTATTTAACAAAATAATAACTAAATAATTCTTTGGCGATAAGCATGTGGCAAAACAGGCAACACGTTTATGAAATCTCCCTCAAGAACAATAATTTTCCCACCCGAAGAAACGGAATGTCGTTACCTATGATATAATTTAGAAGATGATTCACACACATTAAGGACTGACTATTTGCACTTATCGAATATCGTCAGCTGCTCTGGAATTCAATTTTAATTTGGACACCGAATTCTCATTTAAATTTGGAAGAATTTTGAATGTAATATACACTGTTCAAACGCTGGGCAGCAAAAGAGCGGCTCTCCGATCCTAAATGTTTTTTGAGTGCCCCTGGGACATCGAAGAAAAATGAATTCTTGACATTTGTGTTGTTTGGTTGGAGCACGTCAGTGATTTAATTAATAATAAAAAGGTTGTTCCTGGTTTGTTATGAGTAATCAGTCGGCCAAAACAAAATTGGAAATTAGAGCATTATTACGACACGAAAAATCGACACACTTCGCTAACTACCGCAAAAGAAGTTCACAGCCTCAGTCCTAACATGAAATAAAGGTTAAAATCTATCCGAAATAAATCAAGCTAACAAATATAGGGATAGACGACATGGAGAAGGAAACGTTTAAATGTATCCGAAATCACTTCAAGCTAGCAAATATAGGGATAACTACAGAAGAGACAGTAAAACTGCTCTGAATAGCTTCTTCTCGGCTAAGCGACACTCTGGCTGAAAACGCCGAAGTACAGCTAATGAAGAAGTCTGACTGCACATGTGTGCTTACCTCCTTCCAACTCCTCTATAGTACCACATGTCTCAGCTCTCTCACGGTTCAGGCGGCCTTGAAGTACTGGCGAGCGCTTTGGCCAATAAGAATGATACATTTTCTTTAATAATTTAAACATATACGGCAATAAAATTTTATGTTTTTAAAGACTCTCTGAAAATGTACAGGCCAAGAGCTTTCGTTAGAATGCTTTACGATGTCAATCAGTTCAGCCATTTTCTCAAAATCGCGGTAACAAATATCTGTCTAGTGTTTTAAATATACAGAATAACAATAATTCATACAAGTCATATCTGACGGTGTGCAAAGGTGTACGGTAT
Organism: Anabrus simplex; assembly: GCF_040414725.1. Lineage (NCBI taxonomy): Eukaryota > Metazoa > Arthropoda > Insecta > Orthoptera > Tettigoniidae > Anabrus > Anabrus simplex. The sequence goes on along the minus strand of NC_090266.1, from coordinate 385,685,492 downwards.
GTTGAAACATTCATGCTCCTTGCAGTTCAAGAATTATCTGATTAATGTGTTCAGTGTAGAACTATCGGAATATTCACCAATCCATTTGAAACTAGGTCAGTTTGAAATATTTTTGGAAGTATTATGAATTTACACTGCTTTGGTTTATTCACCGAGAGAGTTCGCCGTGCGTTTAGGGTCACGTATTTGTGAGCATGCATTTTGAAGATAGTGGACGAATTAGCAGGACTGGAATTTTTAGAAAGAGGAAAGATCATAATATTGCATCCATATTGCCTGGAAGCTCCAAGGGTACAATACGACGATACATTTGGAATTCAAGAGGAAAAATTGGGGTGAATGTTTGTTTATCGGAAGAGGAATTAGGGAATGGAACAATTTACAAAGCAAGATGTTTGATACATTTCCAAGAAAGACTGGGTTAGCAACTCACAGGGACCTGCCACCTGGGTAACAGCCCTAAATACAGATCAGTAGTGATTGTTTGATTGATTGATCGATTGATTGATTGATTGATCGATTGATTGATTGATCGATTAATTAATTAATTGATTGATTGATTGATTGATTGATTGATTGATTGATTGATTGATTGATTGATTGATTGATTGATTGATTGATTGATTGATTGATTGATTGATTGATTGATTGATTGATTGATTGATTGATTTTGATATCGTAACTGAGCTAGTAGCCTTTCTGAAGAACTATAATTGCACGAGTGGATTTATTCGACGACTACTGCTTTCCCCGTCGCCTACCTTGGTCCGTACGATCCGGTATGACTTGTAAACATTCCACTCCACACACACCGACCTTCGAACACACTTTGAATTGAGGCACTCGTGCCTTTCAACTGACACTGACACCTCCCAGATCCGGATGAAAGTGGATCCCTTCGTTATGTAAGCAGAACTTATTATTGCCGTAATAGGCCAATACCCATCCCGCTATGCATTCGTAAAATATAGTTAGGGACATAGAAATTGAGAATATTGGGCCAATACTGACAAATAGCATTGTGTGAGAAAAAGAGAGTCAACCCGAAGTCACTAATAACACATGCCTATGTTTGATGCCGAATATCTTAACTCATGGCCAACGAAAGAACCGGGAAGGTGCGCTGCCTGGGATGGAAAATGAAAATCTGCAGTCTCTTTCCAGGCTTCGACCGGGTTAGGAATGGAATGAATGAAGCCCCTCTTTAGCGGCGAGGATAGGAATTATGCCTGCTGCGAAGCCTGTCGCAGTCCTTTGGAGCAAGGATTAATGACTGACAGATGAAATGAAATGATATTGGAGAGTGTTTCTGGAATGAAAGATGGCAGGGAAACCCGGAGTACTCTGAGAAAAACCTGTCCCGCCTCCGCGCTGCCCAACACAAATCTCGTATGGAGTGACCGGGATTTGAACCATTGAAGGCAGTGGTGAGAGACCGGCGTGCTGCCCCGCCTGAGCCACGGAGACTCGCGTCTGGGATATCGATCTGCGCTTTTTTTTCTATTGGTTTAACGTCACACTTACATATCGAAGAATTTGTGCGACGCAAGGATGGGGAAAAGCTAGAATTTCGAAGGTAGCGGCTGTGGCATTAATTAAGGTACAGCCCCAGCATTTGCCTAGTATATAAATGGGAAACCATGGACAACCATCTTCAGGACTGCCAACGATGGGAGTGGAATCTTTCTATAGGTCATGGGTGATAACAGTGCCTATTCTGATAGTAGTTGGACAAATGCTAGGCAAATGTTATGTGCTTAAGTATCGGTAAAAAGTCAAAATAATTACAGTGTCACACACTTTACGACATACTTCTTAATATTGGTAATGTATTGGTATGGCCTCGGCCTCTTTCCTATAGGGGTTTTTAAACTTGATCAGAGGTTTCACACGAGGTTTACTCAACTGCAGCTGAATAACTGTCTGATATGACAATTCAATTGTCAATACAACTGTATGTGTTATTTCATTGACCACGTGTAACCCCCAGTCTGGGCACGCCAATTGGAAAACAAGCAAGCTTGTATTTTTACGTGACTGTTGATACCGTGATTATAGCCAAGCTATCTAAAATTTAACGAGAAAATAATACTACATTTTTAAAATCTCACCTGCAGTGGGTGGGATTCGAATTGCGGTCACCTTAGTGAGAAGCCAATGACAAAGTATCTTGACTGGCACTACATTTGCACGCTATTTGGAAAGACATCGGTGATCATGACTTATGTAAGATGCATTGCGGGAAGTATGGACCGTGGGTTTGGTTGAAATTCTCGGCTGCTGAAAGCAAATCCATTCGAGTTGACCCAACCTGGATCATCTGACCTCCTTCGTTCTGTTAATATACCCGACTAGAAACCTGATCAGTGATTGGTTCATCTTTAGAGAAAGGGAGTAAAAGAGAGAATAGATGTGTACACCGGACATTTAACACATGGTGGCATGTGAATTGATTTAAATTTGGCCATATAGCCAACGCCAGTTGTAAACGATATAATTCAGATTGCCCTTAATTATGAACATGTTAAGGACTGATGCAATCAAGGGTAAACTGTGTATAATGGGAGAATATTGTTGGTATGTGTCTTTATCCACTCCCTTGTGGGCAAATGTAAATGAGCACTGTAGTGTTATGGAACAGATTTAAAGAGTCTTCTGGAGAACTATTCTAATAATACTTTTCACGTGTTGTCTTTTATGACATGAAATCCTATTTAACAATATTTGAACTGACTAGCCGAGTTTGTAAGGCGTGCTCAATTCATTGAGAAGGACGTGGGTGCAACTCCTCATCCCGAAGTCGAAAATTTAAGAATGAGAATTTCATCTCCTTAGGAGCACATGGTTGTATATTTCTCTCCATATTTATTTATTTGCTGTATTTACTTATTGCCTGCAAAAGGGTTTAGCTGCAATTATAACACATTTCGTAATTAAATGAATGTAATATTCACAAATACAGATCATTTTCAACGTAAAAAAGAAAAATACATAAATTAAAGGAAGAAATCGAAAGAAACATCTATAAAATTTTATAAAACTGACATAATTGAAAATTATGTATTTTACAAATCTATGTATATAAAATAACATGTGCTGACTGACTGACTGACTGACTGACTGACTCATCATCGCTGAGCCAAAACTACTGAACATAAAGAAATGAAATTCCGGGGATACATTCATATTAAAGTGTAGGTGCTCACTAAGGGAATGTTTTTGTATATTCCATCGCTAAGGGGTTGAAAAAGGAGAGGGGGAATTCTATAAATGAGCATATCTATATATCTAAAAATCAAAACTTTACAGACGTAAAAATAGGTATTTAGGATCTCCTTTTAAATTAATAAAGACTATTTTTTGTTTTTGGAAAATCCCCTTAAACGGGGTGTAAAAAGGTGAAAAAATGGTTGAATACCTTTTATGAGCATATTTATATCACCAAAACTGAAGAAGTTACAGACATGAAAATTGGCATTTGGAATCTCCTTTAAAATAAAGAAATACGTATGTTTTGCTTTTGGGAATCCAATTACTGGGGGGGGGGGGTGGAGGGGTTAAACAGAAGTGACAAACGGGGTGATATTTTAAAAGGACTATATCTACAGTATATCTTAGAAACGTAAATCGTTAGAGACGTGAAAATTGGTGTTTGCAATCTCCTGTAAAAGTACAGAAAAACAGATATTTCATTTTCTGAAATTCCATTTAAGGGACCTGAATTAGTGGGTGTATTTCAAAACGAGAATATCTGCAAAATAACTCATAAACTTAACATGTTACACGCGTGAAAATTGGTATTTTTAATATCTTTTAAAAGTAAACAGACAATTATTATTTATTTTCGGAAAAAAAACTGTTAAGGGGGGACTGAAAAAACGGGGTTGAATTCTTTTTATTAGGAGAATGATATCTCAAAAACTGAAGATGCTTCAGAGGTGAAAATTTGTGTTTGGAATCTCCTTTAAAACTACAGGACATGCAGTTCTTTTTGTTTTCTGAATAGGCATTTAATCGGGGTAAAAGGAAGTGAAAAATGTGTTGAATTATTTTTTATGAGGATACTTACAGTATATATAAAAACTGAGTATGTTAGAGAGGTGATAATTGTTATTTGGAATCTCCTTTAAAAATAAACATGCATTTTTTTTAGAAACCCCACTTGTGTTCAGGTGGGGATGGGGGAACGACTGAAAAAGGGGTTGAATTCTTTTTATGTAGATACTTATATCTAATAGACTGAATATGTTATAAACGTGTAAATGGGTATTTGGAATCTATTTTAAAAATAAAGAAATATTTTTAATTATTTTTTTCGACTTGAGAGAAGACTGTTTCTCACATGTGCATTTCTATGTTGCATGGTCAGCTTAGCCCCAAAACGCAATACCACAAACGTGGTTTACAGAGATTTTCTGGGGTAAATGAAACTCATTTTCTTGGTGAGTTTTTATGGTCTAGGGATTTTCAGATAATGTCTTAGTACAATACCGAGGAGCGATATTTTTTAACAAATTACGAAATCCACGCGAGCGAAGCAATGTGCAATGCCATGCTCTAAAGAATAACTTCCAACAATATATTGGTTTCGTGAGCCTCCGTGGCTCAGGCGGCAGCGCGCCGGCCTCTCACCGCTGGGTTCCGTGGTTCAAATCCCGGTCACTCCATGTGCGATTTGTACTGGACTAAGCGGAGGCGGGACAGGTTTTCCTCCGAGTACTCCGGTCTTCCCCTGTCATATTTCATTCCAGCAACACTCCCCAATATCATTTCATTTCATCTGTCATTCATTAACCATTGCCCCAGAGGAGTGCGGCAGGCTTCGGCAGCCGGCACAATTCCTATCCTCGCCGCTAGATGGGGGCTTCACTCATTCCATTCCTGACCCGGTCGAATGACTGGAAACAGGCTGTGGATTTTCAATATATTGATTTCGTATAATAAAATATGACCAAATAATATCCCTACAATGCAGGTGATTCTTCAATGGTAAATCGAAGTCTAATGGCTCCCGCATTCTTATTAACGGTGAGTTCCTATGTGCCAATATGCGTGAACTGAGAACCCATACTTAATTAGGTACTTCTAAATTGAAATATATTTTAAAGCCGCTATAGGTATTGGGTAAATGGATGTACTACTTCACTTATGATACAATCTGACCAGCGTCGGTGTCCCCGAGTCCCGAGTTTACTTCTCGGCTAGGCATGGGATTTTAATCCTGAATGATTGATTTTTGTAGGGGTAGGGTATTGGAATATTGTGCTGTCTCGAGCATTCCTTTGACTAAAACACAACATTATCCTCCAACACAGTAACACAAGTTTTGTTATCCGAGAGTCTGCTTTCCAAGAACTGCACTAGGCCAGCAGTAGCCATACGACATTTTCTACAAGATTGTTATAACATGTTTGCTTCAAAGTGGATTAATTGTTCAAGTGTTTAATGTAGCAACTAATAATCCATGTTTAGTTCCTTTCGAAATTGAAGTAGTATAGGAAAGCCTCTACTTACATCGTAATCAAATTTAAATTTGCTACACTAAAATCGTAAACGACAAGCACACATAGACAGTTCCTGTACATACAAATTGTGAAAGATCGGCTGAATTGGTTCAACTGTCCAGAAAATTGCAATGAGATAATAATTTGACTGTATTTATTATTATTGTTATTCGAATAACCCTTTTGATGGTACGATAAATCATCTTTGGTTACTTTCCATTGCATTTAACTTTCTTTGTTTCCAAACTTCCTTCATTTTCTGAGAATGCTGTTCATTTTCATCTTGAGTCCAGTTTCTTCCAGTTGTTAATTTCTTTCTCTCTGAAATCCTGCCTTTCTTGTCACTTCTCTGAAACGTGTTCTGTTTCCTATCGTATCGATTTTAATTCCAGCGTTTTCCTTATCCTTTTCAATTTCAATGAACCACGTTGACTTGGATTTGTAACTATTCAGTAAGTTGAAGATTTGTTTAGTTAGTCTATTGTTATTCGTTCTATAAAAGTGTCCAAGCAACTGGAGTCTTCTATTCCTCATTACAGTTGTCAGTTTTCCAGCTTTTGAACGTAGCCCTCTGTTTTTTTCTATTTGATTTACGTCGCACCGACACAGATAGGTTTTATGGTGACGAACCCTCAGTTTGATCGTAGTCTGAATTTTACATTGTTGTCTCTTATAGGTCCCACTATTTTTCTCAAAATTCTTCTTTCAAACTTTTCCAAATTTTCAAGATCCCCAATTCTTGAAATTTTATTTGTTTCTGCTGCATATAAAATTTCTGACCGGGCCACTGTTCAATAATGTCGTAATTTCAAGTTCCAGGATAGAGATTTCTTAATGTATATACTTTTTGCCATATGAAACATCCTTTCCATATTGTTTACTCTTATATCTATAGCTACCTTTTCTTTTGTGTTGTGTGTTATCCATTTCCCCAGGTATTTAAAGCAATCTGTCCGAAATATTATGTTATTTTTAGTTGTGATATTTTGAGGGCCATTAATGATGTTGAACTTTATTTTTTCAAGTGATATTTGCAATCCTATTTTGTTGTATCTGTAATTCTCGTATTTGTTCTTGAGCATTATTTAATGGGTCTGTAAATAACTCCATATCATCTGCGAAAGCTATTATTGTTATTTTCTTTGTTTTTCAGGTAAGAAGTTATAACATTCTGAGACTCCATGTTCTCTGCCTATGCCGATGAAAATTCCTCGGAGTGAAGAAATGATATGGGATTACAGTAGGTGAGTAGACGATATTATTAAAGGATGAGGTTTCTGAAGTCGTTAGCTGGATATCACTTCTACTTCTGTTACATGACCACATCGATTGACCTGAAATATCTGGAAGTATCATATACAGATATGTTCAAATATTCATTTTCATTTTTCAATAATGCTGTATGTGTAAAACTGGCGAAATATTTAATTTGAAGGAGTTATTTTATTCGGGTTTGGTGGTTGAAAATTGTTTTATATCAATTAGATCCAATAAACATACAGTACAGTTTATTGCCTTTCTAGTACTGTATGGTCGGGCTCAGACTATGGAACATATGAACACCATCTATTACTAAATATCACTAAAAGAGATTTACTTAACCTCTATGAGTTTGTATCCTTATTGACAATTAAGAACAAAATATTAGTTTTGTTACGTTAGTGAGATCACCTTTCTACAGGTTTCAGTACCACATAATTCTTTTTTTTAGAATTTACCTTAGGTCGCACCGACAGAGATAGGTCTCATGGCGACAACGGGAGAGGAAAGGCCTATTAGTGGGAAGGAAGTGGCCGTGGCCTTATTTAAAATGGAAAACCACGGACAACCATCTTCAGGGCTGCCGACAGTGGGATTCGAACCAAATATTTCCCGGATCAAAATCAAAGATGCGCGCCCGTAACCGCACGGCCAACTCACCCGGGAAAAACATTTTCTTTTAAAAATCACTGGATTCCCTACGCCTTTAATTTCAGCTGGAATTGAGTTCCAAGGACAAATGGTAATAGGTATAAATGAGTTGTTATATGCGTTACTGTGATGGATGGAAATGGACAAGAGGGATCGTTTGGATGACCTTGAGGGAGCTCTACCTGAAGCGAAGAGATAATATTGTCTATTCTGATATAATCTGGTTTGCTTGTTTTGCTGAACACTGTGGAGGAGGGAAATAGCGTGTTATTTACGTCATTCGGTCAATCTTAACCATGACAGCTGAGAGAGGAAAGGGCCGTGTGTAGTGTTGGCTACTGAGTGTATGATTCGAAGCAGTGTATCGATCTATTCCAGTGGCCGAGTGAATCGATTCACAGGAACGGCGAGCTCATGGTACACGATTCAGCTGACTCGCAGCAAACAGTGCCGAGTGGCGCACTCTCGGATCAGTGAGACACAATACACACACGGCTCACTAGCGCGACACTGGACATTGGCGGACAGCCGAACTTGCGCTGCAGCGAGACATACAGCCATGTCACAATGAAAGAATCGTTCGCTATAACGGACTCCCGCGCTCAACTCATTTGAAAAGAATACCCACTAAATAATAGACTGATTTATTCGCAGTGTTAAAAAAATGTAGTGAAAACTTAATTCCAAAGTAACTAGCTTGTAAGTAGGTAGGCTATTTGGTTATTCTATTTACAATGTTAGTTTAATCAATCAGTGTTTTTATAACTAGTTGACATTCGACAATTAATTGGTCGGTAGATGCAGAGTGGATTGTTGTCCCATAAGCTCTGTACTTTGACCGGCCAACCGAGCGGAGGAGAGGTGGTCACGACTTTACAGTGGCTCTACGCCTATGGATTCGGGTGACGGGCTTTGGGCACAGTGCTGCATTTCTCGCCTGGCCTCGCCCGTCGGCTGTCCTGAGGATGGTTTTCCGTGGTTTCCCATTCTCCTGCACTAAGGCGAATGCCGGGACAGTTCGTATTATAGGCCACGTTCGCCTACCCCCTCACTTTCTCCGCTCATCTCCTTCACCGTAACAAATCTCCCGGCCTGAGAGACGGCGTAACCGTCTAAGAGACCCGCCTCCCCCTTCAGGGGAGGAATGAAAACATTTCGTAGTAGTAGTAGTAGTAGTAGACAATTAATTAAACTCAGCTCTCTAGCCTACACGCCTGGCTGAGTGGCTCAGACGGGTTCGATCCTGGATCAGTCCAGTGGTATTTGAAGATGCTCAAATATGTCAGCCTCGTGTCTGTAGGTTTACTGGCACGTAAAAGAAATCCTGTGGGACTAAATTCCGGTACCTCCACGTCTACGAAAACCGTAAAAGTAGTTAGTGGGACGTAAAACCAATAACATTATTATCTATGACTATGAGTCATGCTCATGACCACTCGAATTGTTTGTTCTTACTGGGAAAATCTGCTCGGTATTCTCTCAGTTCGTATGTCGCATCATTGCACAATACTTCAATAATCGAATCACGAGATCACCGGTGTACGTGGACAGTGATTAGGTGAGCCGACTGATACAATAGATGAATGGGCTTCAGTACATCTCGGGTAGCCTATACAAAATGTGAGGCCCTCTGATGATAGAAAATATATTTTCAAAGACGACCGAGCTAGTTGGCCGTGCGTTTAGGGTCGGGTATCTATGAGCTTGCATTCGGGGGATGGTGGGTTCGAATCATACAGTCGTCAGCCGTTAAGATGGTTTCCATGGTTTCCCATTTTACACCAGGCAAATGCTGGTGCTGTAGCTTAATTAAGGTCACAGCCCCTTCCTTTCTGCCTCTAGCCCTTTCCTATCTCATCGTCGCCGTAAGACCTATCTGTGTCGGTGCGACGTAAAGCAACTTATTCGATTTATATTTAATATGTAGGCTACTTATTGTGGACACTGGTATTTTTACATCTAATTCTGTATATACAATAGAGTTGTGACTTTCAGAGAACTGTGGAAAACCATAAGATAGTGAGTGTATAAAATTTGAGTTATATAAATAATAATAAAAATAATAATAATAATAATAATAATAATAATAATAAAATATAATAATAATAATAATAATAATAATAATAATAATAATAATAAAATATAATAATAATAATAATAATAATAATATTGATAATAATAATATATCATCTTCTTCAGTAACTGGTCTTGACCTACTTCCCTATGTGGTCACGTTCACCATACTGATTGTCAGAAAGGAAGACATTATTGAAGAAACTGGAATATTCAGGCTTGCTAACTAATCTGATTTCACACGCCCTGACGGCTTAACTAGAGACTGCTGATATACATCCAACCGTTCTACGCGATGCCTCACATAGATTTTAGTACAATTCAATTCTCCAAATTAGTTCGCAAATTGTACATTTGACTTCAATCCTAAATCCGAGGTAATATAGCGAGCACTAAATTACTATAATTAACAAGTTATATCGATACTAAATACAAATCTCCAGAAAGCTGAACATAGCCCCTGATGACTATATTGAAATATTATGCAGTCATACAAAGTAATGCAAAAAAACAGCTCGATAATAGAAAAAACTGTTCACTCGATCGCTGGACACACCACGGTCATAAGATATTAGATGTTACGAATAGCTATTAGGTACCAAGCTGCTACTAAAATGTTTTCATTCATCCCCTTAAGGGGCCGGGAGATTTGTTACGGTTGAAGGAGATGCTCGGAGAAGGTGAGGAGATTGGCGGCCGTGGCCTATACTAGGAACTGTCCCGGCATTCGCCTTAGTGCAGGAGAATGGAAAACCACTCTCAGGACAGCCGGTGGTTGGGGTCAGCCGTGAGGTCCATCCCTGTACTGTCTCCCGAATGCAGAGGCGTACAGCCACGGTCTATCCATGGCCACCCCTTCTCTGCTCGGTTGGCCGGTCAGAGTGCAGAGCTGTTGGACCACGGACCAGCCGTGGCCACTTATGTGCCGAGACCCACTCTGCACCTACCGACCTACCAAGCTACACAGGCTAAAATAAACTTTGTCATAAGAACTGTCTCCCCTCCACCCGGCCATTCCTTCTCCAGATTACCGGTAGCTTGCTAATCACTGAAGTAGCCTCTCAACCACGTGGTCACGCGCTACTCGAAATCTTGCCTCGGGACCTACAGCGTACCCACGCTTACATGGCCGATTGCTATACCTTTGTCATCAGGAACGTCCTCTTGCCTGAGTAAATATCTGCTAAACTTAGACTCGTTGTACAATATCGTGCCAGCTCTTATATGCCTTTAGTTACAAGGTGAAATATTAATGCGTTTTAAATTCTAGAAATCACACTTATTTACATACATATAATGATTACAAGAATAATTCTCTTATTTTATTGATTAGACGAAATGAGATGTGTGATGCCTCATTAATAATACAATCAAAGTGATGATCTAAATATAAAATACAGTAAATAATAATAATAATAATAATAATAATAATAATAATAATAATAATAATAATAATAAATGACAAGAGAAGTCTGTAACTAAGCTGTACGGTTACAGTGTGAACATAAAATAGTGTCACAGTTTAACATAAATTGTTAGATATGGCATAGGTTTGTATTTATTATTTCCGTTTTAGCCCGTTTCACCATGGTTATCGTATCAATCCACACACCTTGAAGTACGGGGATAGATAGAGACCGATAAACAGATTTCTCTTACTCCTAATTAAGGAAGGAATTAATAGTTTATAGCTCATACTAACATAATGGAATAAAATGTTACTACCTGTGATTAATGTACTATGTAGAGTTGTAGGAAAAGAGTTGTAACATGGAAATAAAGTGTTTTAGAATCCATGTCTGCGTAACATTTTTTCTACTTCTACGTTTGAGGAATGTGTCATGAAGGCTTGGGCATGCATTATTGTTACACTCTGTATAGTGTTCCTTAAGATTATCAGTAATTAAGGGATCATTAAAATATAATATTATAGTATTGTTCCTGGCCTTCCTCTCAATTTACTGGATTCGACAGTTGATGGGGACGTGGCCCAGTTTTACGGCTGCACATGAAATGTCAGATTTGGCAGCGACACTGCAAACTCTGTAACAAGAAATCTTTATTACTCAAAATAGGCACCATTAGATGAAACACACTTCTCTCAACGAGATTAAAATTTTATTTTTGCTTGTTTCTTACAATTGCCTGTCTCTATCTGTCTGTCCGTAGATAAGAAATTCCGCGAAAACATATTTGATAACTGTTTCATTGTTGAACCGTCTCCCCACCTAAGAATGATCCAAATGTTCTAAAACATGTGGTAGTCGGTTGGCGAGATTTCTGTTGAGTGTGGTGGATGAGTATATGCCTCATAGTTCAAGGTCCTTGTACTTACTGTATGTTATTGATATATGTGGTAGCACCTTGTCTTGAAGCAGTGAGGTATAAATCTATCTCTGTTGATCAATCTAGGACACTTAGCGCGTAATTTCCATTTCATCCTGCTGAGGGCAGTATTTCTCAGAGTAAATAATAACCGCTGCACACCACCAAATGCTCACTATAATACCCAGTGCACTGTCACCATATGGCGGTGTTGTGTTTAACATAAAAATAACCTCATCGTGAAATACATGTCATGTGATTTATTAGACATACAACTGTTCTGTATATCATTTTCTCAAAACAGTAACAGTCATAGATTTAATGTTACCTGTTTCACGAGTTTTTCCTTTCTTTAAAGACTGAGCAAGTGATTTATCATGTCTGAACATTGTCAACCCGATCAGCAACCTCAGCTAAGGCAAGAGATCGCCGATCATGTACGGGACGGATTTATGACCACTAATAATTTAGATTCAAGTCTTCTTCAGGTACCTCTAAATACCCTTTAACCAGTCTAAGGGTTCATAAGACATAATGAATAGAATGAATGAAGGACGTCCTAATTTCGGCTGTAGAAACATTGAGTGTAACTTACTCTGAAAGCTCGGTCCGCAAATTCAGGATCATTCTTATTAATGTTCCCTACGCGATCAAACATTCTGGACAACAGATACTTAAGGTAGGACATCGAAATCCGTCCCATTCCATTCCATCATCAAACATCAGCATGCAGAATTGTCCATATCCATTGTTGAATAATTTATTTACCTGTATCTCTAAGATTTCAAGTAATTCGCTGTCGCGTCACGGTTACACCGTTGACCGTAAAGCAACTGAACATTCTAGTTAAGGGCTGACATACTAAAAACTGCACACGCTCGTGATTGGCTACTTACAGCACAACAGACTGCTATACACAGTTTCATCGTTCTTGAGTATCCTCATAAATTTGCAGTCTATTAGACATATCCGGATCCATCCCTGCATTCCAAGTGTCATCTTATGGTTAAATACAAATCATCCCTCTCTCGTCGAGGGACACCAATAACAAAATATATTGGGAAGGAAATGACGTGGCTGGCATTCTGTCGCGTGCTGCGAGAAATAACTTCACGCATTCATGCGCGGTTAGTGCCAGTGGTCCATCTGCCTCAATCACTACTACCATTTTAGGACCTCTCAATACTGCTTTTCAGTACGGGAATGAAGTTTTTAACATTATTCGGTATCTTCTTACTAGCATATAATTAGTTGAGACTTTCTCAAAGAATATTCAGTGGATTCTTACATTTCCACGCGTACTTCTTGATATAACAGAAGTGCATTGAACCTTTTCTTTCCACTTATCTATGTTCAACGGAAAGCTGTACAGATAGGTTGGATAACTAATTCATTCTGTATTAACAATAAACGTCAAACTTGGCCACACATAGAGCATAAATTGGCTGGAAAGCGAGATATGCATTTACTTATTTAATAATAGATTTGTTGCAGCCAATGGCCAATAAATACATATACAAATTAATTTTCTTCACTATATCTCACTATAGATTGTGTTCGTTTCAAGCAGTCCTGTAGGCGATATCTCCCACATTGTTTACCACAAAGTTCACAAAAGCAGTGTTCATCCGGTGAGTGAAAGGACTTTATTTTACATATACGATGATGAAATCCATGCACAGCAAACCGAGTCACTGTGTGTCTAAGCTTAGTTGGTTTGAGTCCATTACTTATTTATCATTGCGTCGGTGCAATAAAATTCCTCCCAGATATTTGCCCTTTTCTCCTTCCTATCATTTAGGTGTTTTTATGAAGCTTTGATTGTTGGTAGATGCAATCTTAATTTAAGATCCTCGATGAAGAAAGTTTCCTTTGTGAGTTCATAAACTAATCTTGTAGGAGTAAATTTTGAAACAGCTAGTGTCCTTTTCAAGAAACTTGGTTTTACACGATCTAATGTTTGGATGTAAGGTGTGTTTATTTATTTATTTATTTATTTATTTATTTATTTATTTATTTATTTATTTATTTATTTATTTATTTATTTATTTATTTATTTATTTATTTATTTATTTATTTATTCATTTATTTCATGATGTGTAGGTACATAGGCTTGAGCCGGATTATGTTCCTTCAAGACATATGAGCTATAAACTTTAAATATATCAAAACAAAAGACAAAACTGTAATAATAATAATAATAATAATAATAATAATAATAATAATAATAATAATAATAATAATAATAATAATATGTCAGACAACTAGGAATCTTTCAGGCATAAATGGTAACTTAAATGTGATAAATTCTGTATTTCCATTCTAAATTGTCCATTCTTCTATAATATACTTGCAATGTTTAACTGCTTTCCATCTCGGACAGAAATATTCACTTCCAGAGTGCTTAAATACGAGAAGCACGTGTCAGTTATTTACTGCCGAATTAAACAGTTCCTTTGCAGGGTGAAATTCCTACTTTCTGGCGTTTCTTAAAGTTAATCTTATCGGTGCCACCCGTATCTGGATTTCTGTTTACTTGTGCGAGTAGCTAATTATTTACGTAACATTATATTTTGAATCGGGAAGCAATTTGCAATATATTTGATACACGCAAGTAATTACATACACACATCTCGAAGACCGGACTCGAATCAACAACCAAGCACTAATTCAGCAGACACGTAAAAGATCAATCTTTCTTCCTCTCCTTGCTTCGTACTGTACTGTCCTTCCACATTTTTGTAAGAATAGTAGATATCTGACTGTAACAGTAGTGAAATCCAGTTTCTGCAGTCCAAACACGACATCCCTCCTCTTCTGCGGCTGCGATGGTAGTTATGGGGATATGTTTTGCAGTGCTGTCATTCCCTTTAGGTGAAGACACAATGCATACCATCAAGTGTCTTGTGAACGCAGGGATATAAGAAACATTCGCGACCATGCACGCCTGATGACTTAATAGATGCCTACGCCATTTTCGTGCTCCTTGTTTTGGGATGAACATTTAAGTCACTATCCTAATACAGCGGCTATTAACGTTGGCTTCTCACTAAGGCAGCCTTGGTTCAAATTATGTCCAAACAAAGAAGGATCTCTGAACTAAAATGAAATGGCCGATGGATTTTAGTGCCAGGAGTGTCCGAGGACATGTTCGACCCGCGAGCTGCAGGTCTTTTGATTACACGCCCGTATGCGACCCGCGCGTCGTGATGAGTATGAAATGATGACCAGGATGAAATGATGATGAAGACGACACATACATCCAGTCCCCGTGCCGGCGGAATTAACCAATGATGGTTAAAATTTCCGATCCTGCCGGGAATCGAACCCCGAAGCCATGGAACCGGACATCTCTGAAATGAAAAGTCAGGTTACAGGGGTTCGGCTATGATTTCAACAGTCACGTGAAACAACAAGCTTGATTTGTATCTTATTACAGTAAAATCTTCTTCTTCTTAACCTAGTTACCCTACAGGGTCGGTTTTTCCCTCGGACTCAGCGAGGGATCCCACCTCTACCGCCTCACGGACAGTGTCCTGGAGCTTCAGACTCTGGGTCGGGGATACAACTGGGGAGGATGACCAGTACCTCGCCCAGGCGGCCTCACCTGCTATGTTGAACAGGGACCTTGTGGGGGGATGGGAAGATTGGAAGGGATAGACAAGGAAGCGGGAAGGAAGTAGCCGAGGCCTTAAGTTATGTACCATCCGGCATTTGCCTGGAGGAGAAGTGGGAAACCACGGAAAACCACTTCCAGGATGGTTGAGTTTGTGGCTACTCCAACTACTTCTCTTATACCTTCATATCTTCCACACAATATAAATAACATTTGTTTGAGCGCCAGTTGCTTTTTTAAGAAAAACAACAAAATTCGGTAGAGCATACCTCTTATATCAATTATCTCAAGGCGTGAGGTGATAAACTCACATATCTGGCAATATACAGGGATATGGATCAGGAAAATATTAAATTACTGTTGCATTTCCACAATTGAGGATTGTACATGGAACTGGAATCACTTATTATAATTAAAATAAAACTGAGTTTATGACTATAATTTACGTCACAATGAACAATCATTGGCGTCTTTTAATTTAACAAAAGAAATATATCGTGAGATTTGTGGTACTAATAAAAGGAAAATTTAATCTAAACAAAAAAACTATTGGCATGAACTTGAAGTGAGATGTGATATCGCCGCTGATTGCATTCTTCTTCATGTTATGAATGCATAACATGTCTGATGCTTTAATTACCTGATGTCGGCATACACCGCTGTTGAACTTGAAATTCTTGGGAAAACCTCTGAGCTGAAGTCGGGAGCCGTCTGCTGTTATCTTCTTATATAACAAGGAGTTGGCCTACATACCATGTACGCGTGTAGGGAGCTCCAATGTAATTACGTCCACTCAATATATTATAAGTAATTGGAAAATATTATTGAAACATCTTGTGAAGTCCATCCTCACAAGAAGATGATGTTTCTTTATCAGCATAGTACCCGTCTCTGCTCGGATACAACCACCACTTGTAGACCTCCTCGATTATTACTTCTTCAAACACAACTCTTAGCTCTGACCATCACACTAAGACCACTTCTTCCATTTGATACATCTGACTGTTACATATGATCTGAACAATATGAACTGCTTATGATATGAACTGAATAATATGAACTGAATATGAACAGAATACCTCTCACCACCGTCGCCTTGACTTATATAACCTCGCGATGACGACTCATCTCCCTACTCACTGTTCATCCCTTCCACTTCCACATACAGTAGCTGGCGAATACTGACACTAGGTCGCAATCACGTGCCCACGCACTGATGCCATCAGTCAAGTGTTGTCTAAGTGTACCCAAGCGGATTGAGAATGACTAAGCTGAATGCGTCACCGGAAAATCTACTTGCACAGTTAAACATAGCCTCGATTGCAAAATACTATGCCAGCTCATCCAGCCAGAGTTACAAGCCACAGCATGACAATATGAAACCAACAAATCTCACTTACTACAATACAGAATAATTACAAACAACTTTCACTTAACCTATGATTAAATACAATAATATACGTTATACCTAATTATTACAGTCTAAATGATGAGAAACAGAATATATAAAATCTAATGAATCGGAATCTGTAACCCCGTTGTACGGTTACAAGTTGGGAATCGAACACACCTCTACTCAGTTGAACCCCCGAGGCTGAGTGGACCCCGTTCCTGCCCTCGTACCACTTTTAAAATTTCGTGGCAGAGTCGGAAATCGAACCCGTGCCTCCGGGAGACAGTAAAATCATATCGCTTTATACTCTACGTTTCCATTAAATTTGTGGTCATCAACTAAACTGAAAGTTAATTTTATGTCACATAGAATAATGTTTATATGTTCTGATTTATTCATCTCTTCTTTTTACCGAGCTCGATAGCTGCAGTCGCTTAAGTGCGATCACTATCCAGTATTCGGGAGATAGTGAGTTCGAACCCCGCTGTCGGCAGCCCTGAAGATGGTTTTCCGTGCTTTCCCATTTTCACACCAGGCTGTACCTTAATTAAGACCACGGCCACTTCCTTCCCCTAGCCCTTTCCTGCCCCATCGTCGCCATAAGACCTATCTGTATCGGTGCGACGCAAAGCAACTTTTAAAAAAAGAAAAAAACCTCTTGTCTTTGGACTTGACTTCACTGTCTTTTCCAGTCATCTACATTGGTAAAATTTATTCCAGTGGGCATGTTAGATATACGTCTACGTTATCCAAACATCACCCCATTACGGACCACCTGCGTAAAGTAACGGTTTACAGTATTAGCTGCTATCCTAGGAGGCCCGGGTTTGAATTCCGGAAATGCCAGAAATATAAGATTGGCAGGTGGACTGGTATGTGGTTAAACAGGTATATGCAGCTCACCTCCATTGAGGGTGTGCCTGAAAATAGCTGCACCACCTCAATACGAGGTCACAAATTTCCTTTTTGTTTTACACTACTACAGATATTCACCACCTTATCAAACGTATCTGGACATATTCCCGAAAATTGGAAACGGGTTAGCGACAGGAAGGGAATCCGGCTTTAAAACTAAATAGCCAAGAACATACAAATATGACAAGTTCTACAAGATTAGACTAGGAAACTGCTAGGGCGTGCCCCAGAAGTGACGCGCAAGGATTCCGCCTGCCCCTTGTGAGAAATAACCGAAGGATACAGGGTCATGGGCGGGCCTGGCTAAAGAAGCAAGTTCAAATGAGAATTGGAACACTGAATGTTGGATCTATGACGGGGAAGGGTAGAGACGTTGTGGATCTAATGATGAGGAGAAGGATTGGAATTCTGTGTGTTCAGGAAACTAGATGGAAGTGTAATAAAGCAAGAGTGCTTGGTTACGGTTTTAAGTTGTTGTACAGTGGAGCAAACAGTTCAGGTAGAAATGGTGTTGGAATTATCCTTTCAAATGTCTTTGCAACCTGCCTGGTCAGTGTAAACAGAAGAAATGATAGAATAATGAGTGTGAAGCTGTGCCTTGTGGAAGAGTTCACAATTATAACGGCTTACGCTCCACAAGTTGGTTGTGAAAAGGAATAAAAGGATGATTTTTGGAGATACCTGGAAGAAGAACTTCCCAGCGTACCAGCAAATGAAAAAGTATTCTTGGGTGGAGATCTGAATGGTCATGTGGGAACCAGTGTGGAAGGAGAAGCATTGAGAAGAGTGCATGGAGCTTGGGGAATTGATACAAGAAATGAAGAGGGTGAAAGAGTGATAAATTTTGCCTTGACTTCAGATCTAGCGATTTGTAACACCTTCTTCCAGAAATGCGAGAGGCATCTATGGACATACAAAAGTGATGACGGGAAAGAGGCATAACTTTCCTCTTGTGTAGAAGAATGTATCTGAAGGAGGTAAAGAACTGCAAAGTCATACTAGGGGAAGACGTGGCTTCACAACACAGAGTGCTAGTGCTTGACTATGAATGCACAGGGATGAAGAAAAGAGCAGTAAGGAAAATGACTCCTAGAATCAAATTGTGTAGGTTAAATAATCCAATTTTGGGAAGTGAATTCAAGGAAAAGGTGATCCAAGAAAGACAGTTAATGAAAGGTGTTCAGAAACGGTGGTCAGTAAACGCTGAAGCTATCAGGAAAGTTGGTATGGAAGTGATGGGTATGACATTTGGGAAAATCGCTCCACTTGATAAAGAAACATGGTGGTGGAACGATGAGGTCCAGAATGTGATCAAGATGAAAAAGCAAGCCAAGAAAGCCTGGGGAAATCTGGAATAGCCGAAGAATGAGAACACTACAAACAAGCAAATAAAACTGCGAAAAGAGCTGTTGGAAGAGCAAAGGCGTTGGCATGGAATGAAGTCTACGAAAATTTAGGGACAGAAGAGGGCGAGGCAAATCTCTTCAGAATTGCTAAGGCAAGGGACAGAGCATCAAAATATCTTTCACACATCAAGCAAATGAAGAATGAACAAGTAATGGTATTTCAAAATGAGAACCTAAGTAAGAAGAGATGGGAGGAGTATTTTAAAAAGCAGCTTAATGAGGAGAATGAACGGCTTGAGTTTCAAGATGATATTACAAATTATAATGTAACAACTGATATATGCAGGATAGAGGTTGTAACTGCTATGAAGAAAATGAAAAGTGGAAAAGCAACGGGCCCCGATGAAATTCCTGTAGAGGCCTGGAGATAACTGGGAGAAGAGGGAATAGATATGTTGCTAAACCTATTCCAACAAATATTCCAAGAGGAAAGAATGCCCAGTGAATGGCGAAAGAGTGCCATAATTCCCATTTTTAAAGGAAAGGGGGACATTCAGGATTTTGCAATTTACAGAGGAATAAAACTTATGTCGCACACTATGAAGATCTAGGAAAAAGTCACTGAAAGTAGGCTTAGGCAGGAGACAACAGTTTGGATTTATGCCAGGGAAAGGAACCATATATGCCATTTTTTCTCTAAGACAGCTTATGGAAAGACACAGAGAATAGGCTTATGATCGTGTGCCCCGCCAAGAAGTACGGAGATGCATGAGATCCAAGGGAGTAGCAGAGAAGTATGTGCCCATCATTCAGAATATGTACCATGGGGCAAAGACGCATGTTAGAAGCAGTGTAGGGCTAACGGAAGCCATACCAGTTGAACTTGGTCTCCGTCAAGGATCTGCACTGAGTCCCTACATCTTTGATCTCATAATGGATGTTCTCTCTGAAAGCCATAGAGAACCAGCTCCTTGGTGCATGCTATATGCAGATGACATCGTACTATGTAGCACTAATAGAGAACAACTTGAACTTGAACTAGAACACTGGAGAAAAGCACTTGAGGATAAGGGTCTTAAAATCAGTCGGAATAAGACAACATACTTGTGCCTCGGTGGAAAGGAAAATTATAGTGTGAAAGTGAATGGAAGTCAACTCCACGCAAGTAATAGTTTCAAGTACCTTGGATGAACTGTATCTGATGATGGCGATCTAGATCTGAAAATTACACACCGAATTCATGCTGCCTGGTTAAATTGGAAAAGGCTGTCTGGTGTCCTCTGTGACAGCAGACTAAATGTCCAAGTGAAGGGGAGAGCCTACAAAAGTATGGTGAGACCTGTCGTGATATACGGAGCAGAAACTTGGCCAATAGTACAATTCCAAAGTAAACGGCTGGATGTAGCCGAAATTAAAATGCTGGGATGGATGTGTGGTGTTACTAGGAAAGATCACATCAAGGACAGCTTCATACGAGGCAGTGTTAAGGTAACTCAAGCATCACAGAATGTTCAAGAAAGGAGGTTGCTCTGGTATGGTCACATTAAGCGCAGGAATGAGAACTATGTAGCAAGAAGACTGCTTGACTTGGTGGCGGAGGGCAGGGGGGAGAGAGGCAGACCTAGAAGAAGACGGATGGATTGCGTGCGGGAAGACTTCGCAGAAAACCAGTTAACTGAAAACACCGCTTGGGACCGAGTGAAATGGAAAAGATTTGTCAAAAACGTTGACCCCGCATGAGCGGTAAAAGACGAAGAAGAAGAAAAGAAGAAGAAGATCAAATGTATCTGGACACCCCACCGTAAGAATGATCTGAGACCTAGATGTCACTACGACCGCACTTACCGATGTAGAGATAGGATGAGTGCCGTGTACAAGAAATACCAGTAGAATGGGTAGATCAGGGAGCTCAGTGACAAGGACTAGTTATTTTTTGTTACATCACTAATTGATCTGTCAGACACATGTTACCCCTTTTTAAATTGTCCAAGACCAGAGCAAGTGACGCGATTGTGAATTCAAAAAATGTTCGGTGACGCCGACGTGGCGGAATGTTGTCCCGCAGGAGTTCTTTTACATGGTGTTAAACCTACCGATTCGAGCGTGATGAATTCAAGCACGTTCAAATATCACGGGACTGAGCTGGGCTCAGAAGGCCAGCTTGATACTGCCTGATCCACTCAGCCCAACTGCTCCTTAATAAACTTACGACCGGGCGAGTTGGCCGTGCGATTAGGAGCGCGCAGCTGTGAGCTCGCATCCGGGATAGTGGGTTCGAACTCCACTGTCGACAGCCCTGAAGATGGTTTTCCGTGGTTTCCCATTTTCACACTAGGCAAATGCTGGGACTGTACCTTAATTAAGGCCACGGCCGCTTCCTTCCCATTCCTAGGCCTTTCCTGCCCATCGTCGCCATAAGACCCATCTGTGTCGGTGCGACGTAAAGCAACTAGCAAAAAAAAAACTTACGCGTTAGTTTAATGACAATAGGTAGGCCTACTATGTTTACGTCTCAGTGATTACTGAGAAACAATGAAGATTCGTTCCTGTTGAGCTTCTGAAATGTTCTAACAATCAGCAATGTAACAGTAAATGCCCAGATGCCACCAATACAGGCTTAGCAACATTATTAATGTAGGATACGTTTTATCCTGCATTCTTCGTTTTCTCAAGAACTCATCACATGAATTGTACTGACAAATAATATTTTCAGTCATATTTTCCATAGTGTGCAGATGTCAACTTCTTCACTTAACACTAAATGGTGTGATTAGCTGACACACCTGGAGGCCCCAGTTCGATTCCCGGCTCTGCCACAGAATTTGAAAAGTCGTATGAGGGCTTGAACGTGGCCCACTCAGCCTCGGGAGGTCAGTTGAGTAGAGGGGTTCGATTTCCTCCTCAGCCATCCCCGAAGTGGTTTTCCGTGGTTTCCCACTTCTCCTCTAGGCAAATGCCGGGATAGAACCTAACTTAAGGTCACGGCCGCTTCCTTCAATCTCTCTTGTATATCCCTCCAGATCTTCGGATCCTCCCCCACAAGGCCACTGTTCAGCATAGCAGGTGGGGCTAGCCTGGGCGAGGTACTAGTCCTCCTTCTCAGTTTCATTTCCTCGACCAACGTCTCACGCTCCAGACTACTGCCCTTGAGAAAGAAAGAAAGAAAGAAAGAAAGAAAGAAAGAATGAAAAAAACACTACGGGATCATATAATACACATAACAGTATTGCCATATTCCCGCAAGTGAGTTTTATAAATAAAACGATTTGAAAGACAAGCCAAGAAGCTGAATGAAATGCGGATGCAGTATATTCTACCTCCTTTTCCACTTATTGGGGTATGATAGCCGAGTGACATCATCGCTGGCTTCTAAGTACTATAAGTCGGTAGCAGTTCAAATACCGTTTGCTGTAAGTGGAAATTTTGAAATAAGAATTCACGTCCCTATGATTCGGATTTCACGTAAAACTAGAGATCCTGTGACTTCAATTACGAGATCAACACAGTCACATACAAGCGCAAATTTGCTCCCATTTTAATGTTCGTACAGTGTTTGTTCCAGAACTTCAATGACAATAGCCCATCCTACGAAATGTTAGTTATTATCGTAATTGAAATAAATTTCTGTTAGCTATTTATCCCATCCCATCTCTCCTCATAGAAGTCTACATCGGTTGAATTTCCAATCAGTTCAATATTATTTGTAAATTATTTAAATACTTTTCCTTCGTGATCATTATTTTAACAACTTCAAATTTGCTAATTATATGTATGGTTCTTTATCTGCTTTCTTCTCAACCGAGCTCGATAGCTGCAGTCGCTTAAGTGCGGCCAGTATCCAGTATTCGGGAGATAGTAGGTTCGAACCCCACTGTCGGCAGCCCTGAAAATGGTTTTCTGTGGATTCCCATTTTCACACCAGGCAAATGCTGGGGTACCTTAATGAAGGCCACGGCCGCTTCCTTCCCACTCCTAGCCCTTTCCTGTCCCATCGTCGCCCTAAGACCTATCTGTGTCCGTGCGACGTAAAACAACTAGCAAAAAAAAAAATCTGCTTTCTTGACTCTATTAACACGTTCCAAGTTGTGATGGAACGGTGCAGGAGGTGGAGGATTTGAATTTATTAATTTCCTTGTCTAATTACAAACTGCTCGTACAAGCAGCAATTCCTGCTTCATTCATGCCTGCTTTTTCAAAGACCCTGAGCAAACCCAGCATGGGGCAGCTCGCCTGAATGCTGAACAGCATAGCGATGAAATGCCTACCTACGGTCTAGGACTAGTGAGCCTGTATCTTAATCGGAGACTCTGGGTTTGATTCCCGGACAGGTCAGGGATTTATACCTGGACCTGAGGGCTGGTTCGTGTTCCACTCAGCCTACGTGATTACATTGGAGGAGCTATCTGCGGGTGATATAGCTGCCTCGGTCTAGAAATCCAATGATAACGACCGATAGAAATCGCAACCTGGCCATGCGTCACCTCGTAACTTGCAGGTCTTTGGGCTGAGCAGTGGACTATCGGTAGGCCACGACCCATATGGGCCATAGGCTTTAATTATAGTGTTACCTTTTGAACAAACTGACGTCAAGGAACGAAAGAATTCCGTGACATATGCAACCCATTAAACAGCATTTCTGAAAACGGCCACTGGTGGTTTTCATCCTCGTTTTGCCACGAGACCGTGCGCATAACTCTTCGTGTCCTCTCGCCAGGCCAGTTGTGAGACAACTGTTTGTGGAGGTTGACACTGTGAGAATAATGGCTACCTGTATCGGTTCCACGCACTAAACACAATGTCATGTACTTGTTATTATCACTGTAATAATAGTAGCACTTATAAAGCAGAGGTGATACCATTTGTTTTTGTTGCAATTTCAAGCAACACAGAGGATGTTTTTGTACATTTGTTGTTGTTGATATTATTATATGCAGGTCTTCGGGCTAAGCAGTCGTCGCGTGGTAGGACAAACGCCCTTCGGGGCGCATAGCGCCAGGGGATATTTTAAAATAATAATAATAATAATAATAATAATAATAATAATAATAATAATAATAATAATAATTATTATTATTATTATTATTATTATTATTATTATTATTATTATTATTATTATTATTATTATTAGGTGTAATTACACTTATGAAACAGAAATAAACAGTATTTAATTTTGTGTTTCATTATTTCCGTGTTAAAAGTAATATGGTCTGCTTTATTATTATTATTATTATTATTATTATTATTATTATTATTGTTTTAACATGACCTACGGCATCCCCTGCACTGCGCGCCATCTAGCTGTTGCTCCTGGAACCTTGTATTGCCATGATAAATCTCCTTTTTTGGGGATTGGTACCCCTTTTTCCTGTATTATTAAAATAACACTAAGTGTATGATGTAACTGTTGGGGAACGACCTTCGGGTTTTTCAACTTAATTAACCAAATTTAGGAAATATCTGTCCCAGTTAACGAATTATTGGACAATTGTAGGTTCGTCTTATGCGATTTCGCCATGTCAGGTTAACGTAAGCGTATCATAATTATATTCGAGTGATTTACCCTGGTATCCTACTCTCTTTTCTCTAACTGCGACTAGGGTGTTTTCGAAGTTTAACCCTTTTTAATGTTTAGGATTCTAGATTCATTTTTCCCTAGTCGAAGCATAGTTTGAGCTTATCTCCTGAATAAATTGGTCGCTCGTGCTTCCATTATATTGTTCTCTAGCATTTCCTCAATGAGATTGAATAGGATTTTCCGGATTTCTAGCCTTTTGCTATTTTTGTCCTTTTCTAAAAGCTATTATTTCCCCTTTTTGGAGTTAAATGTTCCATTTCACCGCTTGTATTGTGTGAGATTAGCTATTGTGTATGAGGGAGGAATTTCCGATTGTGACTTCATTTACGTAGAACTTGTTTCATAGTTCCTCGTCAGGACTAACTGAGGTTTAAATATTCGACATTGCTTTGCGCTATATGAACGTACCAGATTGGAATATCTACCTAGTAAAATAAGACTTGAAAGCCCGCTTTGTGCACACTCATTCATTATAGAAAACCTTTCACGGCATTGTTGTTAACTTGTTTGTTTATGAGTCTGGTTCTCAGGTTGTCTTAAATGTTGTTAATTATATAGATTCTATTATTTATTTATTTATTTTTGAACTCACTTTATTTGTTTGTTTTTCTGTTAGACGTTAAAGGTATTGTTATGGTTATATATTTCGTTAAATGATTTGAGATTTTAAAAGAGGAGAAGGAGGTAAATATTGAAAATTACTTTCTGAAACCTGAAGAGTTTCTTCTCTCAAATTCCTGGTCCAAACCTGAGTCCCTGCCGTTTCCTTAAACCTACCCTCTGCTGTAAAAATTATGGTTATTATTATTATTATTATTATTATTATTATTATTATTATTATTATTATTATTATTATTATTATTGTACCGAGGCTACACCTTCTCCGGCCAGTTAAACTGCACGCCTTCTGTAAGGCCATCTAGGTAATCTGCCTTGAACTGATGTTATGCAAGATACTTGGATTTTCAACCGCTAGATGTCTCTGTCATCGGTTTAATTGCTCCCCCTAGCGGGTCGAAGTCTAATCAATTTAATTTAAAATGTGTATTTTTCACAGCTGGCTAACCTTAGTGTTTGAAGATTGTTTTGTTCTTGTGTCAGGGTTGTGAACACTTCTGCCCTTCCCAACTACTGTGTCTATCAACCAATTAGAAATTTCGGGAATATTTTCTCTAGCCAATTACAATTGGGGCTGTGCACCGGCATCCAGCCTATCTGTAAAGAGTTCTGGAAACTTCCCTTAGAAATACTATAATAGCTGCACACTTTAGGGCTGTATCGTCATCTTCGCTCCAGTTTATTGTGTGCGGCGTGTACTAAGGGGCAGGGGAAGCGGGCGGCTTTCGGAAGGCCCAGCAAGCAAGGTAATGGCAGAAATTTATAATATGTGATAGCTCCAGGCAGATAGCTTGAGAGGAATGTTTCAAACTTCTTTTATTCACGTAAAGTCCTAATTTCATGGTTTAAATGTAGATTTTCGGCATGTCTGAGGACTCTGCTCAAATCCCTGCTGGGAAACATGTAAACTAAGGGTACAAAGGGTCATTATCGTCTGTTTATTTCCATTCAACTTAGCATAGGGTGACTAAACTTTTCTGAACCTCTAAATTCTTAACACTTTTGGCATTTAACATTTATCGTTTAGTCACCCCTCTGTGGAATATGCTTAGCCTCTGTAACTTCGGGCCATAAGCCCACTTACTGTAGGGTTTTGAAATTTTTCTAGAAGGAGTGCAGGTTTTTGCCTCCTTGCATTTTGTTTTTGGCCGATCATAATCAACCATTTCTTTTTAATATTAAAGCCAGTATTATGGACAATCACGCCGCTCTTTTATCAAACAATAGATTGTGGTGTGAAGTTTCTTTTGGAACACGTGAATTATAAAACTGTTGAGCAGAAGACGAGCCCAAACCAGGGCTAACTGATTGTATGAGAGTTTTCAGGTTAACCTTGTGATGTAAGAATTTATGTCTCTGAGAGGTTGGACTGAATTTACTTTTGGAGCACAGACTCCTAGGCTATATAAGTGAGTAGTGCAAACATGCTCTTATAAGATAGTGTACCTGTTTAGAGCTATACTGCTCATTCCTTGTATGCTATCGTGTTGATAATTCTCTCAAGTTTTGGTACCTGATATTCAGACTGTTGTTGTGAGAGCTGGCGAGCTCATTTAGATTTTCTTGATGGTTACTTGTTCCAAATTTTCTATGTATCAAATTTTTAGAAAAAAGGAAGCATTGAAATTTCAAAATTTAGTACATTAACTTATGCTCTGGTCAATTCCTTGTCCGCCCATTCACCCCAGCACCTTCTTACACCTCTGTGATACGCAATAATCCCGTAACAATTATTATTATTATTACTTTACGATTAGTTTTATGTCGTACCGACACAGATAGGTCTTAGGTGACAATGGGATAGGAATGGGCTAGGAGTGGGAAGGAAGCGGCCGTGGCCTTATATAAGGTACAGCCCCAGCATTTGCCCGTTATGAAAATGGGAAACCACGGAAAACCATCTTCAGGGCTGCCGACAGTGCGGATCGAACCCACTATCTCCCGGATGCAAGCTCACAGCTGTGTGCCCCAAACCGCACGGCCAACTCAGCCGGTATTATTATTATTATTATTATTATTTGGTTTTGAAAAGCAGGAAAGATCCTAATTCAAGAGGACAAACTGGAACAAATATTCGTTTATGGAAGCGGAATTAGAGACCGGATTAATTTGCCAAGCGAGATGTTCCATAAATATCCAACTTCTTTGGAATCATTTAAGGAAAAATAGGTATACAATTGATAGGGAATCTGCCTCATGAGTGACAGGCCTAAATACAGATCATTGGTTACTGGTTGATGATTGATTATTATAAGACATTTTCTACATCCACTAGTGCACAAAATTGTTGATTATACATGTCTCAAGCTCCTAAAATGAAACATCATCAGGAACAAGATCAGCATCATTCTTTCTCGTGATCCATGTCCACTTTTATCTCATTTTCTTTCTGTCCCAACCTGCCTTCTGAATATAATGGGTGAAGTTCTGTTCGATGCTCCCATGTCCATTCCAGACCAGTTCCATGGCTCGCTTGGTAAAGGTGATAAGGTAGATTAACTTCTCTTCATTTTCAGAATGGTGTCCGGTGTTTTGTATTGTTCCCTTAATTGACAATCTTCTCTTGTAACCTCGGTATCGTAAACAATAAATAAGAATTTTTATCTATCTCATGATGTAGTACGTCCGTTGTAGTGACTTCATCGAATGATCGGCAGGGAACGAAGGAAAGCATAACCACTTAAATAAGAGAAAATGGCTTTACCGACTCATATTTACTTTAAAATGTATTGAAAACTTTATAATGAACTTTATGAAAGTGTACGTTAAATAGAAACATGAAAAAACAGATTATTCACTATTCAAAACGACTGATAAAATACATTGTTTCCCTCGCGCCTCTTTGACAGGTAGAAAGCCCACCAAAGTTCATTACTTTTGTTCAAGTTTAGTGTTGTTACCAGGCCTAGTAGGGTATATAAGGGGCGTGAACAGCATCAGATGTTGATGCTTTGGAGGACACTGAAATACCGCATACTCATGTGAAAACAGCGTTATCAGCACCTGACAGAGTTTGAAAGTCGTCTCATTGAGGGTCTCAATTTGGCCGACTGGTCGAATAGTCCAGTATCCAGAATGCAGATTTGTGAGACACGGATGTGACAGTATCCCGATGTTGGACAGCATGGGAACGTGAGGGCAGGTGTGTTCGTCGTCAAAGCTCTGGTCGACCACGTCTGACCACCACAAGGGGGGATTGTCTTATCGTAATATATGACGCGGTCTTTTCCTCGTCGTTCCCTTGTATGCGCACTTAAACTTTGCTGGAATATCGTGCAACATTGCGACCCTAAACAAGCATTTACTTAACTCGTGGAATTTTGCACAAAACTTATATCCACTGTAATCATAAAATTCAGGCCAATACGTTTTACTATCGGAACAAGTTACATGGTATTTTAAAAGGCATGAAATACTCTTGCCGTTACCCGTACTATTTCTTGTCTACTAGGCTATGATGTTCTCGGCTTGGCGTCTTCTCTGGCGTTACTTCTTACACCTGTTATATGAAGTCGCCTTGATGCCATTTATTTAGACATAGGATACAAAGGATATATTTTGGGAAATTCTCTTATAATTAGCATACTCCATCTTTACAATTCGGGTTTTAATCGTGCTGAGATAACTCCAATTTCTTTCTAAAAGTAATTTCCGAAGAACGACCACTTACAAAGCATTTGACGCCGTCTCGGGCCTGGAGAATACATTTCCCATACTGCGCATCCGTCCGAGATGACAATCATTCTGCCCTTCTTTCTCAGAACCGAAAACACCTGACGGTCAGGAAATTGTTGTTCGCCTGCAGAGAAAACACATGCAGAAGGTTATCACGCCCACAGAAATTATAGTGGCGACGCAAACTGATGCACTGACTTCAACCACTAAAGGTAATGGGTTCACTACAGGGCGGAAAGCCAACGTCATCCACGTGCATTCATATCAGAACTTAGAGTGTTCAATGATGTTGATGGTATGATTTCGAAAAGAACTTACTTCTGCAATACATCAACGTAATAATCGCGTAATCAATCTCTCCTGAAACGAGGACAACAAATATTCCACAATACACTAACTGGTATGTTCCGTGCTGTCAGTGGAGAGATGGCGTGGAATGTCATACGCCTGAGTGGTATTTTTTAAAAGTAGGAAAGATGAAAATATAAAGAAAAAGTTGGAATTCAAGAGGACAAATTGGAGAAAATGTTCGTTTGTAGGAAGGGGAGTTAGCGATTGCAATAATTTACCAAGGGAGATGGTAAAAAGAATTCCAGATTATTTGCAATCATTTAAGAGAAGCCTAGGAAAACAACAGATAGGGAACTTGCCACCTGGGCAGTGCTTTATTGTTATTTTATCTATATCTGTCTATATTGTTATTATTATCGTCATAATCATAATTTCACTGGACGATGTTGGAAAAGTATGAGGCGACAATAAATATGAGTCGTTAAAGCCATTTTCTCTTATTTAAGTGGTTATGACTTCCTTCGTTCCCTGCCAATCATTCGATGAAGTCACTACAACGGACGTACTACATCATGAGATAGATAAAAATTCTTATTTATTGTTTACGATACCGAGGTTACAAGAGAAGATTGTCAATTAAGGGAACAATACAAAACACCGGACACCATTCTGAAAATGAAGAGAAGTTAATCTACCTTATCACCTTTACCAAGCGAGCCATGGAACTGGTCTGGAATGGACATGGGAGCATCGAACAGAACTTCACCCATTATATTCAGAAGGCAGGTTGGGACAGAAAGAAAATGAGATAAAAGTGGACATGGATCACGAGAAAGAATGATGCTGATCTTGTTCCTGATGATGTTTCATTTTAGGAGCTTGAGACATGTATAATCAACAATTTTGTGCACTAGTGGATGTAGAAAATGTCTTATAATAATCAATCATCAACCAGTAACCAATGATCTGTATTTAGGCCTGTCACTCATGAGGCAGATTCCCTATCAATTGTATACCTATTTTTCCTTAAATGATTCCAAAGAAGTTGGATATTTATGGAACATCTCGCTTGGCAAATTAATCCGGTCTCTAATTCCGCTTCCCATAAACGAATATTTGTTCCAGTTTGTCCTCTTGAATTAGGATCTTTCCTGCTTTTCAAAACTCCTTTCAAGCTTATTTATCTGCTAATGTGTTTTCTCCACTGAGAGCTGGACACAAACAGCTTTGTCGAGCAGCGCGTGTCCTTACTCTCAGGAATCTGTGCTTTATCAATATTTAATGTCTGGCTCCATGACCAAATGGTTAGCTTGCTGGCCTTTGGTCATAGGGGTCCCGGGTTCGATTCCCGGTGGGGTCGGGAATTTTAACCATCATTGGTTAATTTCGCTGGCACGGGGGCTGGTTGTACGTGTCGTCTTCATCATTTCACCCTCATCACAACGCTCAGGTCGCCTACGGGAGTCAAATCAAAAGACCAACATCTGGCGAGCCGTACTTGTTCTCGGACACTCTCGGCACTAAAAGCCATACGCCATTTCTTTTCAGTATTTAATGGTTTTATGTAAATCTAAATATAAAATGTACGAATGACTGTCTGTCTTGTGGATATAATAAGATTATTCCTAAAATTTTCCTGGACAAATCTGGGAGCAGAATGACGTAATCCATCCTCAGGATACCCAATGCTAGTACCAAAATTCTACGGATGTCTGAACGCTGCTGTCATGTAATTCCCTGGATGTAGAAATAATGAGCCGAAGAAAGCCACAGAGCAGTTTCCTGGTTATGGAAATGGATTTCACATATCTTTCCATTCTGTGGATGCTCACTGTGTGAACACACTCAGCTAGCATGTAGCATATTACTAGTAGATATAAAGACTTCTTGATTGAAGACTCGTGCGGGCACACATGAAGTTTTGTTACTCCTACATCCTCCACGATTTCTGAAGTAGAAACTTTAATGCTGTGGATGAACGGAGGTAGATCGTCTATCACTATTCTCAATCAAAACAAGTAGGAGCATTGCTGAGTGGCTCAGTCAGTAAAGTTAGCGGCTCCATCCACTGGTGTTCAAAGGTACTCAAATACGCCAGCATCGTGTCGGTAGATTTAGTGGCACATAAAAAACCGGCCTCTCAGAAAACTGTAAAAGTATCTCAGATGTGAAGCTTCCATAGTCTGTTGAGTTATTTCGTCCTTCTTCTGGGTTGAACCGTGCAGTTTCTTCTGTATCTTCCGTACGTATTCAAAACGTCGGAAAACTGTACGGAAGGTACAGAAAACAACAGCACAGTTTATCCTGGAAGAACTAAATAACTATAATAGTTACTGGGACGTAAGACCAATAACATTATTATTTATTGAAACCAGTTTAGACTAGTCAAAGGCCAAGTACAACACGGTCACACTCCTTGAATCCCATTAAATCTTACATATCGTTTGACTAGACAGTTTCTTATGGTTTTCATTGTGTGAGTGCATGTATATAACTTTCCTTTTTTGTGATGAATGTGTTAATGCAACATAGTAACTTCATGACCAAGGCTTGTTGCTCGATCACTTTGCACAATGTCGTAAAAGAGTAGAACATGATATAAACAGCGGGCATCAAATACTTATGGCTTAAATGCCATTAACACAAAGTACTAAAAGAGCCCTCAACTTTTAATGCTATTTTATATCCAGTTTTTGTTCACTAAGGGAAAGTAAGCTGAGTCCATATGGCTTGATAGAGGAATGCAATAAATGGTAAATGGCTCTTACGTTCTGTATTCACTGGTGTTGTTAGCATAATCACAAAATAAAATCACTACCATATTCTCCTACGTAACACTCTGGTAATCAGTGAGGAGAATAATTCCGTCCTGTAGCGTGGGAATAGACATCCAGCCATTGTTTGCCAACTCAGTTATTTTACGAAAGTTTCTTAACCTTCTTCCATATGTTACTAAGGTGATATTCCTCGAAATAAGACGGAATATCTTGGCATCAGAGGGTTGTATTGCTTTTCATTATGTATAAAAGTACAATAGTATAATATAGAGTAGAATATATTTGAGCATTGGTGGCTCATTGCGTAAATTAAAAAGTAAATGACCATAAAGCCGCTTCTAGGAAAATACATCTCGAAATTTCGTAAAAAGGACGTTAACAGCTATGGATAACCAAACATTAAGAGGTCTTTTAGAAGAGAAAAAAATTCTAATGTTGGTAAAGTGTGAAAACAACGGCAAATTCAGCTATAGACAGTATACAAATTGTACTAAACCTGCTATACATGTTAGGGGGTAGGATACTTCAGTCTCTCAGAAAGACTCAATAAGCAGTATTTGGCATCTGTTAATGTCTTATGTGGTCCAAATGGCGTATTTGGCCTCTCGTGTAATAAAACCTGATTCGACCTCTACGTTATATATTACGAGTTCAAAATTCCACGAATTGGACAAGAATATTCTTTTAAAAATCGCGATATGATTGGCTCTTAGCCAATGCTGAAAAGAATTCCTGTCTGGTCATGGGAACATTTTCACCCCATCAACAAAACGTGCTTACAATTCCCCAACGTAGACATAGAGATAACAACTATTCCACTTTGATTTATGTTTATACATCTTTCGTCAAAGGAAAACGTTTGCTAAATGATTCTATACGTATGTTTTGCTCGACAACATTGGTATCGACATCCAAAGCTATAATGCTAATATCAATCTTTATACGCTTACCAATAATCAGCTCAGTGCTGTCCGCCTCCGTACCATAGTGGTTAGTGGTATTAGCCAGCGTCCGGGTTGGCTTCCCGGTGCTGCCAGAGATTGACGAACGGCAGAAGGGCTGGTATGTGGTTAAAATGAGTGTTGCAGCTCACCTCCATTGGGGGTGTGACTGAAAAGAGCTGTCCTTTAGTTCAAGGGGTCCCACGAGATTTAAATCGCTGTTAAGTTATATCTTGAAAACCACTTCGAAAGCAAAAACAAAAAATATCGAACGGAAACACTCACCTGATAAACTATGATTGCAAAACTTCATTACCGCACTTACACCAGTTGACTCTAGATGAAAAATGTGAGTAAGAGTGTTGGTTCCTAACTTACTTTTAATAGTCCTGGTCCGCATTATCATAAATGGAGTAATGTATTCGTACAAAAATTCGACATCTGGTACAAGTGAAGCACTCACGAGAATTTGCGCTTCAATCCGTTAGACACGACGGAACATGGCAAGCGCTGGTCGCAGAAGTGAAGTTAATGAGTTTAAAATCACTCGATAATTACTTAAAAGTAGTGACAGTTTTATTGAAGGAAGTGGTAACAAAGAGAACATACTGAGACATGAAGTTAACAAACCGGATAGAGAACAACATGTTAATGGACGCTTGTTTCTCTACATATGAGGACTGACAAAGCCAATAATAATTGTTTGGAGGCGGTATAAAACCAATTCTGATTTTACATATAACACAAGCCAATGATGCTCTAAGTACTGACAGCCCTATAGTTCGTTTTCCTATGGACCAATTGAATGAAATGGGCACATGCTTCTTGTGTTGCCGCGGCACATATCCCTCCCAATACGCGCGTCCCAAATTTCACGTAAAATTAGAGGTTCCATGGCTACGATCACGATATCAACAGTTAAAGATAATACAAAATAACTTCTTTCATTTCTTGTATGGGCAAGGAAATGATAGGCCTACACGAAGTGCTGCACGGACTGTCAAAGAAATTTTGTACTGAAGACTCGAAAGATATATTTACGGTTCACAACGAAGTCGAACGGAATATAGACTAGACATAGTAAAATAGTTTTAGTATTAATATTATTATATCTCAGATTTTCTTACAAAATCATTGTAACAGTAGCAGTTTAGTGTATATTAAAATGTATTTAAAATTCCTACACTCCTTATTTTTCCTTCCACGGAAGAGTCCTTAAAACTTGTTATAAAACTCAATTTAATTTTTTGGCTTCAAATTGTTCCTCTTCATCAAGAAAAAATGTACGTTAAGACTTCAAATTTTGTATTACAAATTCGTTAGAACTGTATTAGTAAGAAAAATAACGCTTAGAGTCTTTCCAATCGAGTTACCATTTGGGCTGCCCCTATAACCCGTGCGAGTAACGGTGTGAGTTAATCTAGGGCGAGTTTCCGAGGGTTAAGGATGGTTAGAAATGCGATCATCGTGAATAATTCACCTCAAAAGTAAGTTTGCTTTTACCTTAGATGGAGGGAGACGTTATTCTCCCCACTCGTAGGTAAAGTCCCCATCGTTCTCTTGGAAACAATGATTTTCATTAACAGCTAACATTGTGCATGCGACTTAGACGTTGTGTAGCGCCTTTCAAGATGTCAACAGCATTGCGTTTTCCAAACCTCGAAGTGGAGTGGGTTCCTTGCTGAAAATTAAACTGGATTTGAGGAAATATTGAACTACATTTCATGTTTTATAACAGAAATATCTCGTTGATGGTATGGTAAGGTAAGGGTTATTCTGCCCGAAGGCAGGTCCGAACCTCCGCAGAGGTGTTCCTGAGCCGGAGATTACGTACGGTAGGGTGGCCAGTTCCTTTCCGCTCCACCATTCCCTTACCCCCCACCAACAGCGAGTGGCAACCCTCGTTGATGGTATGCATTATATTAAAACACAAGACATCGGATCTTGCTCCTAAGGTAGGCCATCGTGCTTCAGAAAAAATCAAACTCTAAATATCGTGGTATAGTTTTCGTCAATCGTGATGGGTCCTATGCTAGCAATTCTGTCTTTATTTAGGATAGACGTTCATATTTGAATGATGATTGCCGTCTACTGCCCAATGGACTCAAAATTCCTTCCCGAGTGGTAATTTTTGTGTGAAATTGACCATACGCATTTTTACTTTTTAATGGGCGACTTGTTTCAAGAACACGTGAAATATTAATTGGTTTAATCCTCGATAACTCAAATAAACACGCATGTCATCATATGCTCTTAATCCTAGTGAATGCGATGCAACAAACTGCAAATTTTGGTCGATCGCGGTGAGAATATTGCATTTATCCTTGAAAAGATTTATCATTTTGCGGGGATTCATTCATACTTTATTTTATATTTATTTTGAGGACCTGGCAGTGGTAAGGTATTTTAAACCTTTTCTCTAGTTGAAACAAAAATAGCGTAATTCGAACGTAAATTAAACGAGTAACACCGAATGAAATGGTACTCAATCGAATTGGTGAGATGAGAAATATTTGGCTAAATTTGACCATAATGAGAGACTGAATGATATGCCACATCATAAGACACCCAGGACTTGTTCAGTTAGTTTTTGTGGGAAATGTAGGCGGTAAGAATGGAAGGGGTAGTCCAAGGCATGAATATGACATATTAGAGTAAATCCAAGATGTACTTGTTACGTAGAAGTGAAAAGGCTTTACCGGGAGAGTGGGCCGTGCGGTTAGAGGCGCGCGGCTGTAAGCTTGCATCCGGGAGATAGTGGGTTCGAATTCCACTGTCGGCAGCCCTGAGGATGGTGTTCCGTGGTTTCCCATTGTCACACCAGGCAAATGCTGGGGCTGTACCTTAATTAAGGCCACGGCCGCTTCCTTCCAGCTCCAAAGCCTTTCTAATCCCATCGTCACCATAAGACCTATCTGTGTCGGTGCGACGTAAAGCAAATTGCAAAAAGTAAAAAAATATGAAAGGGCTAACTCAGGATAGGGTGGCATGGAGTTCTGCACCAATCAAGTCTGTGTACTGTAGTAGTGGTAGGGTCTAGTAACAGTAGTTTTACTTCTTGCCTTTAGGTATTGAAAATACGTATTTCAGTTACAATGTTAACAATGAATAATGCCAGGCACTTGCAATCTTTAACTAATACGTGATGTTTATACATTAAAAAATTGAAATAATTTATGCATTGTTTTTCCCTGTTGGTTTAAGATTTCTCTCATCCATATTTCTCCACCCTCTATTTCATTCAATACGTCTTCTTGACGAATCCATTTCCTTCTTTCTTCTTTGTCCGTGCACGCTCGTATAAGAGATGCCTCAGTGTTTCTTCATTTTCTCCGCAGATTCTGCATTTCTTTTTGCCTTCTTTAGCCCAGTACCCGTTGGCCAGAGCTTTGCTCCCGCAGCTGAATCTGGCATTGATGATTTTGTTTTGCTTGTGTCCTCTTCTGCGTAGGTATTGAGGTAATGAAATGGCGTATGGCTTTTAGTGCCGGGAGTGTCCGGGGACATGTTCGGCTCGCCTGGTGCAGGTCTTTCTATTTGACTCCCGTAGGCGAGCTGCGCTTCATGATGAGGATAAAATGATGATGAAGACGACACATACACCCAGCCCCCGTGCCAGAGAAATTAACCAATGATGGTTAAAATTCCCCACCTTGCCGGGAATCAAACCCGGGACCCCTGTGACCAAATTCCAGCACGCTAACCATTTAGCCATGGAGCCGGGCAGGTATTGAGATAAATCCGTTGTTCTAATATTTATATATATAGGCGAGTAACACCGCAATCGGGACAACAATATGCGGACGTCCTTCACCACTGTGTTGGCCTGTTTAACCTGTGTGAATCTAATTGTCCTTAATTTGAATATGAACAAGTTCCAGCTCGAAAGAACGGTCAACAACGACAGGATTCCCTGAGATGTGCTGGCTCTCTGCTGAAATTTTGGCTGACATTCATAAACTATTATTGAAATGTAGCCGCAGGTGTAACACAAAGAGTGAAACGTGCGTAGTTGGAATGTTCGTCACTAAAAACGAAATGAAGATTAAAAATAGTTACTTGTCAGATTTTATTTCCAAATCCATAACGAACGTTCCATGAAATAACAGATTCATTTCTGATTTGTTCAAATAAAAGATAGTCCTCCTTTGTCTCTTCTAGAGAGCCAGGATGTTTTCACCCCTCTCACAACATAACCTATGTGTTTTACGTTTGCTAACAGAATTTAAATTTCACAAGAAGCAAGTAGACCTATCTCACCTTCAGTAGTCTTTTGTAACACCACATTTCAAACGCTTCCCTTCTGAGCTAGTTATTGTCCATGTTTCACTTCCGTACAATGCAACGCTCCGGACGGAAGTCTTGAGAATCACATTTTTAATTCCTATATAGCTGTTCGATTTGAGCAAATTTATTATCTTAAGAAAGGTCTTCCTTGTGCTAGTCTGCATTTTATGCCCTCCTTACTTCTGGGCTCAGTAGTTTTTCTAGTAACAATATTCTTCTAAAAAGTAAGGTTTCAGAAGAAATCCATGATTTAATTTCATCGACTGCAAATGTTAAAAACATTTAAGCTCATTAAGTCTTTCGACATTTTCAATCGTATCTCATCGGCTCACTAGCCCCAGCGTCTTGGAAAGGTGTAACATTCCAACTGATGAACCCACTGTTACACTGGGGCGAAACGCTGGTAATTTCACGATTGAAAAATTCTAAAGACTTAACCCCCTCCTCGTGGCACTACAGTCTTGAAGGGTCTTGGCTTAAGAAGCGACCGCTGATCAGCTCGAAGGCCTGCAGATTACGTGGTGTCATGTGGTCAGCACGATGAATCCTCTCGGCCGTTATTTTGGCTTTCTAGATCGGGGCCGCTACCACACCGTCAGATAGCTCCTCAATTGTAATTACGTAGGCTGAGTGGACCTCGATCAAGCTCTCAGATCCAGGTAAAAATTCCCCACCTTACTGGGAATCGAACCCGGGGCCTCCGGGTAAGAAGCAGGCACACTACCCCTACACCGCGGGGCCGGCTCTAAAGACTGAAAGAGCTTAAATATTCATCAACTTCCTCTAAAATATAATTGCCTAATGTAATATTTCATCGATCACCCGACTTCGTTCGGCTGCACCCCGTCACTTTGTACTGAATTTATCTACCTTGTGCTCCTCTCCAGGACTGTATCCACATCATTCAGCAATTTCTCGAGGTCTTCTGCAGACTCGGATAAAATTACAATATCATGGACAAATCTGAGAGTGTCGGCAGCCCTGAAAATGGTTTTCCGTGGTTTCCCATTTTCACACCAGGCAAATGCTGGGGCTGTACCTTAATTAAGGCCACGGCCGCTTCCTTCCCACTCCTAGCCTTTCCCTGTCCCATCGTCACCATAAGACCTCTCTGTGTCGGTGCGACATAAAGCAACTAGTAAAAAATCTGAGAGTTGTGATTTCCTCTCCTTGGATTGGGATTTCCTTCCTAATTTGTCTTTGATTTCCTTTACCGCGTGTTTTATACAAACCGTGAAAAGGAAAGCTTTCTCACACTCCTCTCCTCATTGCTGCTTCTTCTTCACAGCCCTCGATGCTTATAACTGCAGACTGATTTTTGTAGATATTGTAGGTAATCATTTCTCGGTATCTGATCCCAACCACCTTCAGAATCTCAAACAGCTTGCTCCAGTTAACGTTATCGAATGCCTTTTCTATGCTACCGACGATTACCATGTACGTGAGCTTGCCCTTCTCAGTCCCATCCTCTAAGATCAGACGTAAAGCCAGGATTGCTTCAGGTGTTCGTACATTTCTTCTCAAGCCAAACAGATCTCCTCCCAACTCAGCTTCAGCTTGACTTTCCATTCTTTTCTAAATAATACATGTTAACATTTTGTTAGCGTAAGACACCAGCCTAAATTAATGATGCGGTAGTTTCACATTTGTCAGCACCTGCTATCTTTGGAATATATATGGTAGGTATCCTCTCCTATATTGTACAGTATATCTTACATATTAAATGAAATAAGTTCGCCATCCCGGTTTTCCCTAATGCTGTAATTAATTCTGAGGGTGTGTCATCAATTCAGGGTGTCTTATTCCTGTTTAGGTCTCTCAACGCTCTGTTAAATTCTGACCTCAAAACTAGATACCCCAATCCACTAGAGTCAATAGCCTCTTCTTGTTCCGGAACCTTATCATCTACTTCTTTCCCTTGATACAATTGTTGAGTATGTTCCTGCCATCTTTCTGCCTCGTCTTTTCTTTCAAGGAGTGGTTTTCCATCTTAGTTCTTAATATTCATACACCTCTTTTCATGTTTCCAAAGACTTTCTTGATTCCCATATATTCAGTATCTATCATTCCTACAACCGTACAACCTCTAATATCTTTGCACTTTTCTTTTAGCTATTCTTCCTTACCTGTCCTGTATTTTCTATTTACAGTTTAATGGACTCTATTCATTTCTGCCCTCCTCATTTTTTGCATTCTTGTACTTTCGTCATTCCTCAATCAGGAATATTATCTCTTGGGTTATCCACTAACTCACACTTGATCTTGCCGCCTTTCTAACATTTCTTCTGCAGCCCTGCTGATCTCATTCTTCACGACTATCCGCTCGTCATCTATAGCACCTTTCAGCCTCTTTATTTACTCTTTGCGCAATATGTTTCTTGATAAAATCCCTCTCTCTCTTTCCCTTCAACTTGTCCAGATTACATCTGCTTGCATTCCTTCCCTTCTTCAATTTATTCATCTTCCGACGGTATTTCATGACCACCAAGTTGTGGTTGGAGTCCACCTCTGCTCCTGGAAATATCTTGCAATCCAACAGATGGTTTATGAATCTCTGCCTAATTATAATGAAGTCTATTTGATACTCTCCAGTGTCTCCAGGTCTTGCTACGTGTACGGCCATCTTTTGCTCCGTTTGAACCAAGTATTAACGAGGGATAAATTATAATCGGTGCAGAATTCTAAGAGCCGACTTCCTCTTTCATTCATTTGTTCCAGCCCGAAATCTCCTGTTACATTACTTTCTCTTCCTTGGCCTAGCACTGCATTCCAGTCTCCCATCACAATCAGATTCTCGTACTAATTGCATTACATATTCTATCTCAGTGTTTCTCCATCATCTGCTAAACTAGTTGGGATAGTTGTGGTAGGCATTCATTTGGTGTCCATCTTAAGAACAACAATCCGTTTACGATGCTGACCATAGCATCTTACCCGCTGCACTATTTTGTTATATATTATTAGACCAACTCCTACATTTCCCCGTTTTATTTCGTGTTTTAATTCTGTAGTCGACTGACCAAACTCCTTCTCTTCTTGTCAACGTACTTAACTTATGCCAACTATATTTTATGTTAGTGTATTCATTTCCACTTTAAGTTTCTCTAACCTACTATAACGATCCACACTTCGAACATGCCACAGTCTGGTCTGACTCGCAGAACGTCAGTTTTCTTCCTGATGATTGCCCCCTGTCGTGCAGTCCTTTCGCGGAGATCCGAATGTGTGAATATATTACTTCCGGAATATTTTACCCGGGAGGAAGATATCATCGGTACATCATGCATTCATACAGAGAGAGCTGCATGTCCTCGGTAGTTAGTTATGGCTGTGTTTTCCTGCTGCTTTCAGCCATGTAGCAGTATCAACATGGCTAACCATGTAAATATATATTTACAAGGCCATATCAGTCAATCATCCAGACTGTCGCCCTTGCAACTTCCGAAAGGCTGCTAGCCCGCTTTCGATGAATCATTTGTTAGTATCGTCTCGCGACGAGTACCCATCCGATATGGTTACGCTAACGGCTCCGCTGCCTGCTTCATCGGAGGAATATACCGACACCATTCTGGCGTATACTCTATGTGTATCTTTAAATACCACCCAACTGATCCGGAATCGAATCCACCATCATGGGCTCAGAAAATAAGCCCGTTGCCGTCTGAGTCAGTCACCCAGCATTTAGGCCCTACATTGTAAATGCCTTCATTACTTTCATTGATCTGTCTGAGTCTCATTCCTGACTTAGACAAAATGAAAGGTTTGAGCGTTGCTAGTAGCACCATTCCTACTGTAGCCAGTCCCTGTGATGAATGGTGTGAAAGTTTTACTGGTGGGATCATTTTAAGTATACGTTTCAGCGGGTGATCGTATAACCTTCTGGATCACTGAAGAAAGCAACAGGAAACTATCTCACTCCACATTTCCCTAGCTCTTAGAATACCAGATAGCCCAAAATCGTTCCTTGGCGCGCTACCTTTAACTACCAGGAACGCAATAGCCCTCCTTATGCAAGCAGTTCTGTATTTGCTTGTTGTTTTCAGTTTTCTGACAGATAGCAGCACAACGCCGATTATTCAAAGTACAAGGAACCCACAGTTTCTAAATATACTGTAACTACCGCGCTAATTGCTTTGTTTACATAAATATGACTTTTTTATGTACCCGATATTTGTGTACATCGTGCAAGGTCGTGAGTGGGAAAATGGCTGAAACTGCCTCATCCGCACACGATTTGTTCAGGAAGGATGCCGATTTAAACTAATATATTTATGGGTTCTGTGCCGATGATGACTACGTTGAGGCTGATGAATATGTTGCAATATCAGGGCCAAGTTGTTATGAAGGTAGACATGTTATTTCTGAGACAAGAAGGTAGAGTAGCGATGATATTGCACAGTACAATAAATTTCATGGTACTTCCTTTACTGAAAATGATAGTTTTACCCGTTAAGAAAGTGACGCAAATGAATCGTAGACAGTATTAACAATGTATAATATAGGGTGTAGTGAAATTTCATTTGAATGTGATACTCGGTTTGAAACTTCCCCGCTGTATCACGAAACACCAGGTCCTAAAAATTCTCCTCCCGCTGATGCAGAGCCTATGCAGTATTTCAATTCTTTTTACATTATACTACATATTTAGACTTTAATTGTGAATGAAATAAACAGGTACGCAAATCAGTTCCTCTTAAGCAACTGTCGCAGCATTCAACAGCTCGACAATGGAGTCATGTTACTGACACAGATAAGAATTTGTGGCAATATTATTGGAAATGGGTATTACAAAGAGGCTAAATATACTTTGATACTATTCGACTGATTCAAGACAAATTACACGGTTCGGTGCAATGTTTTCCCACAATAGATTTCAATTAATTCTGAATATCTTCAACCTTATAGTACCTATCATCATTCCACCCAGCCATCCTAAATACTGCATAGCATATGGTGTTGTAAGTTATTTTTAATACTTTAGAAACTGCTGTAAGTCCGCCTCTGTGGTGTAGTGGTTAGTGTGATTAGGTGCCACCCCCGGAGGCCCGGGTTCGATTCCCGGCTCTGCCACGAAATTTGAAAAGTGGTACGAGGGCTGGAACGGGGTCCACTCAGCCTCGGGAGGTCAACTGAGTAGAGGTGGGTTCGATTCCCACTTCAGTCATTCTGGAAGTGGTTTTCCGTCGTTTCCCACTTCTCCTCCAGGCAAATGCCGGAATGATGCCTAACTTAAGGCCACGGCCGCTTCCTTCCCTCTTCCTTGTCTATCCCTTCCAATCTTCCCATCCCCACTAAGACCCCTGTTCAGCATAGCAGGTGAGGCCGCCTGGGCGAGGTGCTGGTCATTCTCCCCAGTTGTATCCCACGACCCAATATCTCACGCTCCAGGACACTGCCCTTGAGGCGGTAGAGGAGGGATCCCTCGTTGAGTCCGAGGGAAAAACCAACCCTAGAGTCTAAACAAATTAAGAAACAAAGAAAGAAACTTCTGTAGTGCCTACAATATTTAAACTTTCCAAGAGTAAACCAACAGCATGTAGCTGCAGACAACAACATTTATTAGTGCATAATTTTAATTTTGAATTGTGTTTCTTTCTCCCAATTTCGACTTTTCAATTTTTATTTTGATATTCACAAAACAAATAATTTGCTACAAGTTGTAGTGTACTGTAACATAGTATGTGATTTAGTGAACATGTAAATTAACTCCTTTTCTATGACCAGTAAAAATTTTGGGCCATGTCTTCAAAATAAGAAAGTTATAAGGACTGTATTTGACTGTTTCTATTTCTTTTAAAAAGATATTGGTAGCAGGCTGTCACTATTGTAACGGCCGCAGGGTTTTGAGGGTTTCGTGGACATAGTACATTTTATTCCATAGAGTATGGTTGTTATTTTGTACAACTGACCACGATGTGTTCACGACAGCTAACCTTCAGCTGAGCGCGCGAGTCAACACAGCGCCATCTTGTAACAGAGTACGCGTTTGACGTCATATATTTAGCACGAATTTTGCCTTACTCTGAAGCGCTATTTAGATTTTCATTTTTCTTCTTTTTTCTCTTTTTGCAACCGGTAGCCTCCTCTTTTATCTGTCAATTGAGAAATTAAATATAATCGTAAGTTAAATACTCACTGTGATATACGCGTTCTACTCAAACATTAAAACCGTTGTCGAGGAACGTTGAAAGAAGCCCGGTATTCTTCACATATAACACCAATAAGCGAGTGGAGTTAAGAGGGGCTATATGTCCATTCAGTGATGCCAGGGCTTTCTGTGACAGTTGGGGACCCAAGCAGCCTTCGGACAGAAGAATCAGCATATACACATTGCTTGTATACGCTGATACTGTGAGCCAGGGCCTCTCAAACGCCCAAAATCTCACGCGTGCAAACTGAGGCGCAGATTCCTTGCACAGTGCATCGGTCCCACTCGGCTCGGCTCGGATCATCGCTTCGTCTCTGGGCTACTCGGCTAGGTTCACCTCAACTCGGCTTGGATTTCGAGTGCTATGGATCAAGTGATGAAGAGGGAGACAGGGAAAGCGAGCGAGACAGGCGTGGGGAAAGAGAGAGACAGAGCTATTGCTCCAAACCGAAGAGTGGGGGTCTGCACTCTGGTCAACCAAGCGAAGTCGTCTTTTGCACCGTGCACAGCGCAATGCACCGGTGCATGCACCTTGAGAGGCCATGCTGTCAGTGAAGAAAATTTCAAATCCCTCCGTAGATCATCGACTGGTAATAGACTTAAGAAGACGATGAACAGGTAACGTCTTCTGATGTGTGAGCGCTGTAAATTAGATTTGTTCTATTCAACCCTTCGATACCCTTTTGATATTGCTGTGCTCTTGATTTAACTCGTGACTGGCATATGCTAGCGATCCATTCGTTTTATGTGTCGTGCACCTTGCGATGGTAAGCGCTGGACCTACGAACTTTCAGTTGTATGGTAAATCAAACTACTTCTAGAATATATAACTTTGTTCACCGGGGATATATCTGTGCCAACCATGAAAGTTGAGAAGGGTGTCGCTACAAACGTCAGCATCCTGTTGCTGTAGGGCTAGGCCTGGGCATTGAGCGAATGTTCCGCTCTGTACCTGCAGAGCTAAAGAGCTCTCTGGTTCGACTCCAACCGAAGGCTAACATGCAAGGGAGGACGGAACTTCTACTCGCTATTCATAGCCAGTAAGCAGATACAGTAGTGAGGGTGCCTTTATGTAGCAGATCTTTGCTCCTCATGAGAGATGAAGGGAAAGGCATTTAAAAGCCGCATACACTTGTTTGTATTGTCCTCAAACTTGATATGTTTAATACATTTCATTTGAGATCTGCCCGACTTTTCACAGTAGAACATGACTTTCATTTACCATGATCATGTAGGGGAGATTTTTACTCACAAGGGGTGCTCCCGTGAGTCTCAGGTTTATCATACCCAGTACTGTGAATGTGCAGACTTCAATAGGTGTCAAATTAGTACATACGTGTCTTCGTACCTCACTTGGTGTATTACTTTTACTAACAAAAATCAAATTGGAGCTTTCAGCGTAATACAAAATGGTGTAGCCTCTTGCAGGTTACCAAGAGACTTCAGCAATGTAGTCAACCTCTGAGCAACAGAAGATATGCCATAACAAATCTTCGAATTTTCCACGGTGGCGCGAATTTT
The DNA here is from genome assembly GCF_040414725.1 of Anabrus simplex. Classification (NCBI taxonomy): domain Eukaryota; kingdom Metazoa; phylum Arthropoda; class Insecta; order Orthoptera; family Tettigoniidae; genus Anabrus; species Anabrus simplex. Next base: position 385,640,576 of record NC_090266.1, on the reverse strand, counting down.
AATCTGCGTTGCAGTTTTACGACAAGCGACATCTGAGGCTCGAAATTCCTCTCGAACTGCGGCGTGAGTCTATTAAACCAACATTAGATTATCCAACATTATTGGATGAAGTGCGATATCGCCCTACATTATCCTTTTATGGCCAAACCGCAGTGTCTACAATAGCAAAATCTGTCTGCTGCCAACTGGGAGCACAACATTTCGGTACCAGAAGGGGCTATCACAGTCCCATATCGCACTTCATCTAAAAATGTTGGTTGGGCCACTATTGCGCTGACAGCCTCATATATCCACTGACTTGACCACGGGAATTTTTAAATTAGTAGTTGCGCTCTGATGTCCCGAGGCTATCATCACGATAAAGAGTCGCATCAAACAACCTTGCTTACTTTTCAAATCCCACCAAAAATAACCTCTTCCATGAATAATCTAAACTACCTCCAAACCTTCGGTTCACTAATACAAAACATTATTTGTTGAATGCCCATTCTAAGTGCAAATCGTCGTAACGGACACGGGAGTGTCGCAGCTTCTCTCGCAGGACTATTTTTTTACGTGCCAGATGTCACCGACACGGAGTCGTTGCATTTAAATGCCCTCAAATACCACTGACCTCAGCGAGGTCGAACCCACTACCTTGGGAGCAGAAGGCCAACGACTAACCGACTGTGCCACTTAGGTTGACAATTAACCTACAGCACAGTCGCCTAAAACATCAATAACGGTCGTTTTTGACGTGTGTGCGTGCAGCTCGCTCTTTGCAGAAGAAAAACATTGCGTACCGAAAACGAAAATTACTCTCAGTCATAACTGAAACACAGTAAGATCGCCAAATGTTTGCTGACCGAATATTACTGAAAGAAGCGGTCAATGTCATCTTCCAAGAATGTTTTCTGATTATATGGGTGCATACGGAAAGGTTAAACATAGCTACACCAGCCAAAACCGCTCAAAATTTCTCGAACACAACAAAGATGTATTTTCTTCTTTGATTACTGGCCATTTATTTCAAGCAGATTATTTTTCTGCAAATGTTTTTTGAAGATATTCTAGGAGAGGCCAAACACTTAATATTTTAGCTCAGTTTTAAGGTTTCATAGTATTCCTTGAAGGATAAAAAGCTAGGTATTAATGGACTGCGATACATGGAGGGTAATGGAAGTGGCCATTCAATCTTTTTAGTATTATGTCTTAAACTACCTTTGGAGAATTGTTGTGGTATTTTGTGCTCACTTAACCAGTAAATGAAATGGCGTATGGCTTTTAGTGCCGGAAGTGTCCAAGGATAAGTTCGGCTGGCCAGATGCAGGTCTTTTGACTTAACTCCCTTAGGCGACCTGCGCGTCGGGATGAGGAAGAAATGATGCTGAAGACGACACGTACACCCAGCCCCCGTGCCAGCGAAATTAATCAATTATTTTTTAAAATCCCGACCCTGCCGGGAATCGAACGTGGGACCCCTGTGACCACAGGCCAGCACACTAACCATTTAGCCATGGAGCCGGACACTTTACCAGTAGTTGTACAGAATATGGTGATTCTCCGGAATTATTGGCGGTAAACCATCCCTGAAACCTAGCAGTCAGTATCAATAATTCCTTCTCCTTCCTGGCCTTTTCTCAAATTTAATGGGATCGGTACTTGATATGGATTTGGTCCAATTTTACCTGACGCCAACCATATGTGGATGGATGTGTTCTTGTGGTGGTTAGTAGTGAGGTATATATGTATGTATGTATGTATGTATGTATGTATGTATGTATGTATGTATGTATGTATGTATGTGAAGAGAAAATTAAAACGAACACAAACACTCGTCCCCAAATTAGAGGAATTAACCATACGCAGTTAAAATCATCGGCCCAGCCGGTAATCGAACCCGGAGCCCTGTGTATTGAACACCAGTACGCTAACTATTCAGCAAAGGAGCCAGTTAATAATAATAATAATAATAATAATAATAATAATAATAATAATAATAATAATAATAATAATAATAATAATAATAATAATAATAATAATTCCCTGGTACGTGTACGTCAAGAAAGACATCGAAGAAATGGGTCTACGTCAGATGACGCGAACAAACGAGACCTTTTCAGAACAAGCATTGTGACTTTTAGGACTTTCCGGGATGTGAAGTGGACAACAGGTGCAAAGTGGTTGGATGAGCGCCGTGGTCTACACAGCGAGCTGATGAAAATCTACCGGATAAGTCGAAAACTGAGTAAACGCCACAATGTATAATGAAACGTATCGTGGTCCCTAGTTGTCCGATTAGCGAATACTACTACTACTACTACTCACAGTGACTGTCCCACCTAGTGGTAGGGTCCACCATACAAATTTTATTCAAATTATCCTAGTTATTTCTGGAGCCAGCCTGACACATTTAGGTTTCACCCAGGGTTTAAAGCCGGCTACCCTTCCTGACGCCACGCGATATTTCAGGTGAAAATTTCTACCCGCATTGCACCGGAATTCGAGTCACCACCGTCAAGATGGAAAACCAGCAGCTAAATCATCATCTTGATCACGTCCATAATAATAATAATAATAATAATAATAATAATAATAATAATAATAATAATAATAATGTCAGCCTCTGTGGTGTAGTGGTTAGCGTGATTAGCTGCCACCCGCGGAGGTCCGGGTTCGATTCCCGGCTCTGCCACGAAATTAAAAACGTGGTACGAGGGCTGGAACGGGGTCCACTCAGCCTCGGGAGGTCAACTGAGTAGAGGTGGGTTCGATTCCCACCTCAGCCATCCTGGAAGTGGTTTTCCGTGGTTTCCCACTTCTCCTCCAGGCAAATGCCGGGATGGTACCTAACTTAAGGCCACGGCCGCTTCCTTCCCTCTTCCTTGTCTATCCCTTCCAATCTTCCCCATCCCCCGCAAGGCCCCTGTTCAACATAGCAGGTGAGGCCGCCTGGGCGAGGTACTGGTCATTCTCCCCAGTTGTATCCCCCGACCAAGAGTCTGAAGCTCCAGGACACTGCCCTTGAGGCGGTAGAGGTGGGATCCCTCGCTGAGTCCGAGGGAAAAACCGAACCTGGACGGTAAACAGATGATGATGATGATGAATAATGATAATGATGACTAGACGAAGTTATAAAGTTTGGGAAAGAGAATGGCAAAGGGACGTCAAGGTTGTGAGCAACGGAAATTTGGGAAGCAAAGTCAAGGTGAAATGTTTAGCCTTTTCTCATGATCTAGCAACCATTACTAAGACCAGAGATGAAACCAGATACGTCGTACAGAGATTACACAATATAGCATCAACGACAGGCCTCCAGATATCGTACGAGAAGACCCAGTATGTGGACAATTTACGTCAACATTGCAACATAGCCGCTAGAGTTGAAAAAGAGAAACATTTCACAGGTGTCCTCCTTCAAATAGCTTGGAGAGATATACTACTATCGGGACTAGACAGTAGGGCCAACATAGAAAAGCCACGAATTCCCATAATGCGTGCAGACTAACGTGGAATTACTACAACAAGAGAGTCATATCACGTAATTCAAAATGACGACATTACGGAAGTTGTTTTCTGGAAGCTTTATATGCCTCAGAAACCATATCCCTTGAGGTCACCCTCAAATTATAGAAATTGAAGAGCAAGAAAGAAAAATTCTCCGGGAAGTTTATGGTCCCACGAGAGAAAATGGAATGTGGATTAAGAGGAGGACGTCTACCCGTTAACTGACAGTTTCACTGATGCCGTACGCAAGAGACGCCAGAAATTAGATGGCCATTTCTATAGAATGGACTGCGACAGACTCACCAAAAGATTATTTAAATTAATCAACTTAAGGAAGGTCAAAATAAACTGGCTAGAAGAAACTAAGGCGGATAAGGCGGACCTTCAAGAAATGAATATCACAGCCGACATCATAGAAGATCGTGGACCCTTCAGTACATACTGTAGTAGTCGAGCACAAAATCGTGGAGAAACCTAAAATGAAAACTGGTAGGGAGTGGTCCACAGAACGCAAGATGCAAAACAGTGCGTTCAAGAAGAGATTTTGGGAGGATAAGAAGGCGAAAACCATCAGGCCAACGAGCAACTTTAAACGCTCACTTTGAGTGGGCGTAGCGAAAAAGGAAGAGCAGTAATTACTGATGCATTATTTCTATGGACACATCGAAAGAATGCTAGCAAAGGGAACAGCTAAGAAAATTCTAGAATTCATGGAGAGCAGGAAGACACAAATTAATTGGCTGAACCACAGGATGCAGTGCAAAATAAACATAACTAAAGGATGGACCATCAAGAAAACTACGGGATTCCGAGATCGAACGATCAACCAAGATTACACGAATAGGCATCAGCTGATCGTAAGAAGGTAAAGGAGCCCCTATTCTGGAAGGATGAAGAATTAGTGGTCTGATCGAAAGAAGAACAACCAGACATGAATGACATTTAACGTGTTCCATAGTAGACCCTAAAGGAAACATAATAATATTGTAATAATAATAATAATAATAATAATAATAACAATAATACAATAGTATCACGTTCTCAATCCTGCGCCATTCTCTTCGTGTGTGGATGAGTGGCCTTCATGGAACAAGCATTGCTCCTTTTGCCTTCGCAAAACGAGGTAGCTCCTGAGAATGTTCTGTAGTACTGAGCTGTAAATATTCTTCTTTTGTTGAGGGTTAGAAAAGGCCCCGTGACTAATGTATAACATGTGTCACCCGCCAGTGAGGGTTATTTCATTTCCCAAACCTCCGAAGAGACGCAACAGCAACACCAACCAAGAGTAGGCTGGGCCACGCACGTATTAAGTCGTTCGGGAAATCGTATTCTGCTTTTACCTCAATCACATTGGCCCCCTGTTGCCCATGCATAGGAAGAGGAATTATGGATTGAAATAATTTATCAAGGGTAATGTTCGATGCATTTCCAAATTCTTTGAAATCATTTAAGAAAAGATTAGGCAAACAATTGATGGGGTATCTGCCACCTGGGTGGCAGACCTAAATGCACATCGAAGATGAATTATTGACTGATTGATTGCTTGATGGATGCAATACTTTTGCATTTGATTTTGGCACAAGCCAGAACAAAATGCGGCTTCCTCCGAAATCCCAGCCTCATCCATGGTTGTGACAATATGGAAGCTGCTAGCGTACGGGCAGTGCTGACCAATGCCATTCGGAGCACAACTAGTGTGTTATGAAAGGTTTTTCTCACAGGGTCGTTCGTACTTAAATAGTACTATCTCTCCCAGACAGGAAAGCATTGCAAACTATCTCACTCCTCATTATGCCTAGTGCGTCTCATTTTGGTGCCGCCAACGCTTTTTGCGATTCCCTTCAACGGCACAACTTTTGGTGATGCTAAGGATCTGACGATCCTCTGGACTAATAGGTAGGTTCTCACATTGCTAACATACCTGACTTATTTCAGGGTCATCCATACTAGTTAAAATAAATGTAGTGGAGGTATGCCTAACTGAGGAGTCCCCTGGATGGATTAGGGTTGGATGCTCCGTCAGCATGTTGAAACATTTAGAAATCTAGAGAGCCATATGACCCTGGACAGAAATGAGTGCGGTACCTTGAGTTCGAAATATTTGTCATATGCCACATGCCTACGTACTGTTGTCGAGGCATGGCTGGAAGAGGAAATACATCAATGGACTGTTATTAGTAGTTCGAAAAGTACTATACTGTGGATAAGAGCATTGAAGCAGAATAGCACTGTATTTCGAGATGTTCATGTATCCTGGGTGCCTAATGTATCTGAGACTAGCATCCAATTGCTCGTCTGCTGCTGGTAGAAGTGCGGAGCTGCTGATGGAGCTTATTTTGACCAACATATTGTTGTGAGCAGGGACGTAAGTGGTGGTGGTAAGCGGTAAAGTGGTTAGGAATTTTTCAAAAGGAAAATAAAGAGAAACTGACAATAAACTAAACAAACTTTGAGAAACATAATATTGTAAAACCAACAGATCTGTTGAATCTATTTTCTAAGAAGCCTCGAAAATTGGATTTAGATTGTAAGCTAAGCATACAATTCACTGTAAAACTGTTTACCTTGACCGTATTATTCTTGTTCTGTATTTTAATGTACGATTTTGTAGTGTAGGCCTATCGGTACTGCAATATGAATATTAACATAATTCACTTGTATCAGTGTCCTTATAATGACAAAATATGCATGCGCGCACCACATACGCACCTTCATTGTTCTATCAGCATTTTGTAACAATAACCGCCCCCCATGGGCCGATCCTGGCTACGCTGCTGCTTGTGAGTTACAGTATGTAGACTTTCATTTTTACCCTCCAAATTGTCCAGTGGTATTGAAAAAGACGGTGTTTATTTTTTATTTATTTATTTATTTATTTAATTACTCCGCACCGACACAGTTAGGTCTTATGGAGACTGTGGGATAGGAAAGAGCTAGGAAAGGGGAAGGAATTGACCATGGCCTTAATTAAGGTACAGCCCCGGCATTTGCCTGGTGTAAAAATGTGAAACCACGGAAAACCATCTCAGGGCTGTCGATAATGGCTAACGAACCCACTGTCTTCCGAATACAAGTTGACAGCTACGTAGCCAGACCACGCAGCCATTCACTCGGTAAATCCAAAATCATTGTGTTTCCAAATACCACCATGTTTACGGTACTTCCTCCTCATTTACATTGAGTAAGGAAGTAGGAAAGGTAAACATCTAATCCATAAATCCACTAATAACTTGGATGACAATATTTCACGACAAATCAGCTGCAGTGCGAAGGACTACTTTGAATTATTTTCTTGCTGGGAACGTTTTTTTGCTCCTTTATATTAGTGGCTATGGACAACTTCCTTCATCAGTTCCCTGATTTTAAGTAGGCTGTATGAAGCCTGAAGTAATCTGGGTTATTCCAGTGCTTTCTTACACCGCTGGGGGGTCTCCAGTAAAATAAAGAACCGTGAAATTAGGGTTGACATAGGGGGTGCGCTTGCTTGCCTGACTCGTCTCTACAGGTAGTTTGCAGTGGTGAGAGGGCGGGGCGCTATCTCGGTGACGTACAATGAGGTGACGGACGCCGTCACAATACAATTTTTTAAAATAATTTGCCATTTATATCAGAAAATGATTCATACTTAGGCAAGTTCTTCAGAAATTATTTGCAGTATAGATGTGTTGAAATAAAGAATCTCACAATACTTTCGCACACACAGCACAATATTTAATGATATAATTGATCCATTGAAATGTGAATAAAAGTTCCCCTTCACTTACTTCGAAATTGAAATTTTTATTCTTATTTCCTTTTTTGCCATATGAACATCTTTTCTGGAGGTTTTCGGAGGAAAGAACCCGGCAGATAGGCTTAATTCGTTCCACGACGAATGAGTGTCCCGAGTGTTCATGTTAGTATGTTTCACTTGATACTACAGCTCTCTCAAACTTGTAACATGAGAGTGCAAGTTTAGGGTAAGGAACGTGTACTAGTGCTTCCCCTATTGATAATTTATGCACTAGTGATGACCATACTGCTTTCCTTATGCTATAAAGATCAGGGCAGTTGTTTCTAATTGTCATCCCTTAAGACAAAGTGTTGCAGAAGTACGTCAGGAAACAGTAGTATGGACGTTCTAAAGTAACAAAATGTCATATAAACTTGTTTCCACTTTTCAATGTATGTGGAATTATATCCTCGCAATCAAGCGTGAAGTTCCAGGAAGCAGCTACAAACACCTCTAATATATCCAAGCCAATTATCATCCACAGTAACAGTTGTGTCACTTTCACATAAATACTTACCACTGCCTCATAAGCTTAAGCTAATATTGACTATTTACTAGCTACACATAAATGAGAAATTAATACATTTATTTAGCTACTAAACTTCCTTGATGGTGATGATAAGTCCAGTATTCCAAACAGAATTTCTGCAGGCTTTACAAATGCGTTGTATTACATATATTAACCTTAAGTTGATATCATACAACTGTATATGCATCGAGTGAGTTGAGTAGTGTGGAGTCATGTGTCATTAACATCATGGCCGTTACCTTCTAAGTTCTGGTGCTTTTTAATACTAGCGTCGCCCAAAAATCATCTGTTTCAATATAATACAATAACAAAATAAGTACACAAATAAATAAATAAATAAATAAATAAATAAATAAATAAATAAATAAATAAATAAATAATAAAGCATGTCACTGACGTGGCAACAAATTACGGGTTTCTCACTTTTAAACTCTCGAATTCACAACGAAGGTTAGTATGCAACTAATTGAGCTACTCATGGGACCAACAATTTTGAAGAGCGAATCTGACAGTAAAACGACTACCCTGTTAAATCGTGTGAAATTGGTTTCGATTCAATAGAGTATTGCCGTCCATTGTGATTCATCTCTTTCAACTTCTGTTGATGGAAATCGGTCATTGGCAGGTATTGTAAATGGTATTGTGTCAGGGAGGGGCAGATGAACGGTTAGAGTCCGGATCCTGGATTTCCTTCGCTGTAGATTCCACTTAATTCATATCCGGCTCTGTCTAGTAATAGAGTAGCAGTGAGCGTGAGCGGAATTGGGATGCGCCTCCACTCATGGTAAATTTACACCGCAGCCGGAAACCGAATACAATACTGCACCGAATGCAGTGCGATTTCCGCTGCACTGGCCATCAGCGCACGTTAAAAGCAGCCTTGAATTAATGACAACGGAAGACGATGTGAAAGGAATGGCGTTAGGGCAGGGCCACTGACAGAGTAATACACCGTGAAGAGGAGTTACTGGCGAAATCACAACTCGGCTACATGGTACACTAGATGTTGTGTACCCATCATATTGTCGTATTAGTTCCTTTAATTTCAGCAGTGACGACAATAGTCAGTCAGTGTTTTGTTAAAGGCTTACGATGATGTAGCCCATCAAAAAATGGTTTTCTTCCTACTTAGTTATATTAGGGCTTTCACCTCTCACCTTTATGGTTTCTTCTTCCCTCGTTCTTCCTTGAAGTGTTTCTTCTCACATCGATAGCCATCTTCATTATCTTCCTATTAATAATAATGGCGTAGGTCCGACTCGTTGGCTGAATAGTCAGCGTACTGCACTTCGGTTCAGAGGGTTTCGGGATCGATTCCCGGCAGGGTCGGGGATTGTAATCGCTTCTGATTAATTCTTGTGGCTCGGGGACTGGCGAACATCTTGGCCTGCGATGATGAGTGCACCCCACTGGACACGTTGCGAACAAACGTAAAACAGGGAAGTTATAGATTCTAGGGTGTCGCTAACGTTGGATAACCTCATTAAGAACAGTTCACTCCTCGACGAACTTGTAGACAGAGTAGCCGATAAGGTCAAACAGAAATTTAAAGAAAGTATTGATTTTAATACTGATGTGATAAGAGAATCAAAATGTGAACTCACCAATCGAGACGAGTCAATAGCTCATCTTCAACGACAGTTGGACGATAGGACAGATGAGTTGGAATGTTATCAAAGTCGGAAAAGTTTACGTATATTTGGAGTACCTGAAACTGCAGGGGAAGAGACTGACAAGCGCATTCTGGAGATTGACACTCGGATCAATGTTCCACTTGATCCCGCGATGATCGACCGCTGGTACCAGAAGTCACAACAAAATCAGGCCCATCATTGTGAAATTCGTTTCATAGCTTACCGAAATGCATCTGTCTGGATGGGTATAATATTTTCCGTAATGACAGAATAAAAAGAGCCGCTGGTGGTGTTGCAGGTTACTTGAAGAACAGCATAAAATGTACTGTACTTAGCAACTTTCCTGGATAGTACAGTAAGAACCCTGAGTACATAATCCTTTCAGACACTAAAATTAATTTTCGATTGTATGTATTGTCCACGAAAAGTAGGGTTCGTGGATACATTCCTGAATGACATGTATTCCCACGTTATAAATTATAAATATATATTCGTTGTGGGCGATGTTAATGATCGGTTCGGAACTGGGACGTTTGAAAGCGAAAACATACGTGATGTGCTCAACGCTTGTGACCTCGACTGACATCCATTCAATCCAGAATTTCATGCTGCAACTTCCGATAGCACTCTCGACATAATTTCATCCAACTGCAATGAGTTGGTAGTAAAATACGGACAGAAACCAGCTACCGTTTTTTCTGGTCATGACATGCTGTATGCTGCATTCACTTTATCCACGCCAAAACAAATTCCTAAAACAATTTTTGTTCGAGAGTACAGTAAATTAGACGTAAACAATTTTCGCTCTGACGCCGAATTACAACCCTGGAATGTGCTTACGTAGATCAAATAGTTTCTCTCTTCAAGAGCTTTGTACTTTCTCTCTATGAGAAGCATGAGCCCCAAAAGGGAATTCTCGTAAAACACCAGTCAACACCATGGTTCAAGAAGCGTACTAAGGAATTGATAAGTAAAACGGGACAGAGCTAGGAAGAAATTTATTAAAACAAAGCTTCCAGATCATTACGAGAAATTCAGGAACTTACGTAACGAGACAAAACAAGTCATTAGGAACACTGTAGTGAAGTATACGTGCATCATCTTCCGTAACTGTAAGGTCACCTCAGCTTCTTGGCGTGCTGCAAAATCACTTTGTATTGGATTCAGTCACTCTCTAGATAGCCAGATGCCTGTTACTCCATATGAATTAAGTGAATATTATTTGTCATCACTATCAGTCTCTAACTCCAACTCTCCGAATGTATCAGAGACTGCCAAACATTATGGATTCCTCACTCCAAGTTCCAGAGATAAATTCTATTTCATGTGCGTACACCCTTCACAGGGAGAAAAAGCAGTCAGATCAATTCGAACTAAAACTAAAGGTCCAGATAATATTTCAATATCCATGATTTCTATCTGCACTGACATTTTTCTTCCTGCCCTTGTGCATTTATTTAACTCCTCTCTACAGAATGAAGTTCATACCTCAGCAAGGAAGCGTGCCAATGTACCCCCTGTTCCCAGAAAGAAAATACCAGCAGTCTCTAGTGATTTTAGTCCTGTAAACATCCTCTGTGCACTTAGTAAGGCACTAGAATTTTTTTTCATGAGCGGATATGTGAATATCTGTCTAAATACTTCATTCTAAGTCCCTACCAATCTGGCTTAAAAGAGGGCCATAGTACTACTACTGCTCTCCTGAAGGTTACAGGTGAAATACGCACGGCCACCGATAAGAGACAGCTTACTATCTTATGTCTCTTTGATTTCTCTAAGGCATTTGACTCCGTTAATCATGAGTTGTTTCGTGCTGAGCTGAAGCCAATTGGCTTCTCGCAGAGTGCTGTGTCGTGGTTTAAATCATATATGTCAAATAGATCAAAAAGAGTCACGTGTGTTGACGGACGATCCTCTAGCTGGGAATCAGTTAACTGTGGCGACCACAAGGATCAAACCTCGGTCCTTTAAGTTTTTCTATTTATATTAATGAAATATCTGAAGTCTGTAAAAGCAGTACCTTTCACATGTATGCTGGTGACTTACAAGCTTACTTCCACTTTAGTCCCACTAACGCATTTTAACCATGACATCTCTCGATTGATGGAATGGAGCTCAAATTACAACTTCCAATTAAATATGGCTAAGACCCAGATTATTTGCATAGGTTACACAAAACTCCTGAAAACTGTTGATGTGAAATCCCTCCCAGCAATAATAATTCTAGATACAGATATCCGTTCTAGTGACACAGTCAACAATCTACTTCTAATATTCGACAGAACCTTATCCTCGTCTGATCATACGTCAAATTTGATCCGAAAAGTTGTGTCAGCCATGCATATTTTGAAACGTAACGTGTCATGTACACCACCATTCATGCGAAAACTACTTCTTCAAAGTCTTATATTCCAAGTAATTGACTATGGTTCAGTCGTGTACAACGGCTTATCTGAAACATGTTACAGACGTGAAGATTGGTATTTTTGATCTCTTTTAAAATAAATAAACATGTATTGTTTTGTTTCCGTCAAAGTTTGGGGGGGGGGGGATGTAAAAAGGACTGAAACCGGGCTTGATATATTTCTATTACGATAGTGATATCTGAAAAACTGAAGATGTTACAGATGCGAAAATTGATATTTGGAGTCTCCTTTAAAAATAATGAAGTACATATTTCTTTGTTTTCGGAAAGTCCACTTAAGGGAAGGGGTGAAAGAATTAAAAAGCTAGTTGAATTCTTTGTATGAGGATACTTATATCTCAAAAACTAAAGATGTTGCAGTCGTGAAAATTGGTATTTGAAATCTCCTTTAAAAATAAAGGAATATGTATTCTGTTGTTTTCGGAAAATCCACTGAACGGGTGGGTGAAAGAATTGAAATATTAGTTGAATGAGGAAACTTATATCTAGAGAAAAAACTAATGATGCGAAGACGCAAATTTGGTATTTGGAATCTCCTTTAAATATAAAGAAACACGAATTTTGGGGGAAAGTCAACTTGGAGGTGGGGTTGAGAAAAGAAGTTGAATTCTTTTTATGAGGATACATGTATCTCAAAAACTGAAAATGTTACGTTACAGTCATGATAATTGGTATTTGGAAACTACTTTATTAATAAAGGAACACGCCTTTTTAGGGGAGGGGGGGGGGGGGAGTAAATCATCGTGGGAGCGGGTGAAAGAGGAGTTGAGTCCCCTTTACGAGGATACTTATATCTCAAAAGCTGAAGATGTTACAGATGTGAACATTTGTATTTGAAATATTCCTTCGAAGTCAAGAAACACGTATTCCTTGTTTTTCTAAAACCCACTTGAGGGAAGTGAATAATTCTTTAAATTCTTTGTCTGAGGGTACTTATATCTCAAAAACTAAAGTTGTTTTAAACGTGAATATTGGTATTTTGAATCTCCTTTTACATAAATAAACACGTATTATTTTGTTTTCGGAGTAATAGTTGAACTGTTTGTATGAGGATACTTATGTCTAAAAAACTAAAGATGTTACATACGTGATAATTGGTATGTGGAATCTTCTTTAAAAATAAAGGAACACGTATTCTTTCTGTTTTCGGAAAATTGACTTAGGGTGGGTGTGAAAATAAGTAAAGAAGGAGTTGAATTCTGCTCAGAAACTGGAGATGTTACAGACGTTAAAGTTAGTATTTTGAATCTACATTTATATATATAAAATAACTTGTCCTGACTGACTGATTCATCACCTCCGAGCAAAAACTACTGGACATAAAGAAATGAAATTTTGGGGATACATTCATATTAACACGTAGGTGCTCGCGAAGGGAGGATTTTTGAATATTCCGTCGCTAAACGGCTGAAAAGGGGGAGTGAAATTTTAAAATGAGGATGTCTATATCTCAAAAACTTAAAAGTTTACAGAGTAAAAATTGCTATTTGGAATCACCTTTGAAAGTAAACGAACATGTATTTTTGTTTTCGGAAAATCCTATTGCGTGGGATGAAAAAGGGGGAAAATGTGTTGAACACCTATTATGAGGAGACTTATACAGTATCTCAAAAACTGAAGATGTTACAGACATGAAAATTGGCATTTAGAATCTCTTTTGAAAATAATGAAACTTGTATTTTTATGTTTTTGGAGAATCCGATGAGTAGGGGGTGAACAGGAGTGAAAAACGGGGTGAATTTTTAAAAAGACTATCTGAAAATTATCTCAGACACGTAACATATTACAGATTTGAAAACTGGTATTTGGAATTTCCTATAAACGTAAAGAAAAAAATATATTGTTTGTTCGGAAAATCAACTTAAGGGGAACTGAAAAAGGGGTTGAAATTTTAAAATTAGCGTATCTACAATATATCTAAAAAACTTAACATGTTGCAGACGTGAAAATTGGTAATTGGAATCTCCATTAAAAATAGGGAAACACGTATCATTTGGTTTTCGAAAAAAAACTTTAACGGGGAGGAGGGGGAGAGGGGGGTAAAAGAATTGAAAAATTAGTTGAATTATTTGTATGATATATATATATATATCAGGGGGCTCTCGAACGCCACACTTTCTACTTATAAATGCCCCGCATGCACAAATGATGAATAGGGTGTCTACCAACTGATTTTCACAGGGGAACTACTGCCAGCGGACAGGTTACGTCAGAATATGAAGAGATAAGAAGAGGAGTGTCGCTCGCAGCATGTTAGTCAGCGCTACTGGTCTAATGCACCCTTTGCACTATTAAACATCGTTTTCGACCGCATTGTTCTAGGCTGGTGTATGGTACAGCCGCACTATATTTGCTGTCTGCATATCGGCAATGGCTAGTGTGATCAGCAGCGGTGAATATATAGACATTATTTAAAGCTGGATAACCTGGTCATAGTGCAACAGAAGCTCCAAACAGACGTACGCCTTCTACACACATATTTCGCCGAATAGTATTCGTTTTTGTTCCATACAATCAACTCTTTTATCGAGTTGAATGTCTACACGTGTCTAAATTAATAAGTCATTATATTTCATTTACTGCATCTTTGGCGTGTCTACAAACCGTAGCGGGCGCTTGGGGGGTGAGGTGATAAGGGACAGTCGCTCCCAACCCCACTTTGCAGAGTAAATATTTCGTTTTATTCCACTTTAGACATTTGGAACTAGGAATTATTTTTAAAAAAGCTATTTGTACAAGCCTTGTTGTCATATATGCTAAATCTTTCCTTTATTGTATAGCATTACGGCAACTAGTGGACACTTTGCATGTGCTGTGAGGAAGCGTAGTAGGGGTACATACTTTTTGCAGAGGTCGTGGCCACTGAGTTATAATTCACCCGCTTGCCGCGCGCATTCGTCAGTCTGGCAGTCTGTTAGTTTCTTAGTGTGCATTCAAATACTAAATGATTTTTAATTGCATAATCATGCCGTACATCTATGTAATTGTACTGGGCGATCTGGCCGTGGGGTTACGGGCGCGCAGCTGTGAGATTGCACTCGGGAGATAGTGGCTTCGAATCCCACTGTCGACAGCCCTGAAGATGTTTTGCCGTGGTTTCCCATTTTCGTACCAGGCAAATGCTGAGGCTGTACCTTAATTAAGGCCACGGCGGCTTCCTTCCCATAACTTCTGTCTGTGTCCGTGCGACGTAAAGTCAATTGCAAACAATATATATATTTAATTGTAATTGTAATTTCAGTGCGAGAGAATACCAACTTTGCTTTCACCGCACTAAATTATTTTTTATTATGTTATTTTATATATAAATGTAATTAATCTGCCCCGTGGATTATTCGTAATAATAGTTTTTTTGAGATTTAGATTCAATGCTGTATCATAAAATTTCACCAGGTCTCACTTACTTAGTAAGTAACTTTGGCATTAGCTCCCGTTGAAATACGATTTCAACTGAATATTTTTTTACAATTGGCTTTACTTCGCACCGATATAGACAGGACTTATGGCGGCGATGAGACAGGAAAGGGCTACGCGTGGAAAGGAAGCGACCGTGGCCTTAAATAAGGTACAGCCCCAGCACTTGCCTGTTATAAAAATGGGAAACCACGAAAACCATCTTCAGGGCTGCTGACAGTGGGATTCGAAACTCAGAGCTGCAAGCTCAGAGCTGCGCGCCCGTAACCCCACTGCCACCTCGCCCGGTATAATTAAATAAAAGTACGGCATGATTATGCAATTGAAAATCATTTCGTATTTGAGTACTCACTAGGAAACTAACAGACACTAAAGAGACTGCCAGACTGATGAATGCGCGCGGAAAGTGGGTGAATTATAACTCAGTGGCCACGACCTCGGCAAAAAATATGTACCTCTACTACCCTTCCTCACAGCACATACAAAGTCTCCACTACTTGCCGTAGTGCTATACAAATTGGTTAGCCGCGGCGAACAGCATTTTATGCATATTTCCGTCAATAATTATGTTAATAATTAAAGAAAATAAACGAAGGAATTAACAGATAAGATAACAAGGTTTGTACAAACAGCTTTTTAAAAATAATTCCTAGTTCCATCTGGCTAAAGTTGAATAAAAATATGTTCACTCCACAAAGTGGGAGGGGGCGTCTGTCCCTCCTCGCCCCACCCCCTAACCGCCGCTACTGTTTGTAGACACGTCAAAGGTGCAGAAAAGGAAATCTAATAACTTATTCATTTATACACGTGTAGACATTCCACTCGATGGAAGAGTTGCTTGTATGACACAAAAACTAATACTGTTCGGTGAAGTACGTGTGTAGAAGGCATACGTCTGTTTGGAGCTTCTGTTGCATTCCGACCAGATTGTCCAAATTAAAAGAATGTCTGTGTATTCGTCGCTGCTGATCAGGCTAGCCATTGCTGATATGCAGACAGCAAATATAGTGCGGCTGTACCATACACCAGCCTAGAACTATGCGGTCGAAAAAGATGTTTACTAATGCAAAGGGTGCATTAGACCGGTAGCGCTGAGTAACATGTTGCGAGCGACACTCCGTTTCTTATCTCTTCATATTCTTACGTAACTTTCCCACTGGCAGTAGTTCCCCTGTGAAAATCAGTTGGTAGACATCCCATTCATCACTTGTGCTAGCGGGGCATTTATAAGTAGAAAGTACGGCGTTCGAGAGCCACCTGGTATATATATATATATCAAAAATCTAAAGATGTTACAAACGTGAAAACTGGTATTTGGATTCTCCTTTAAAAATAAAGAATCACGCATTTCGTTTGGGGGGGGGGGGGAATCAACTTGGTAGGGGGGGGGATGGAAACGGAGATGAATTCCTTTTACGAGGATACATATATATCAAAAACTTACGATGTTACAGTCGTGATCATTGGTATTTGGAAGCTCTGTTAAAGAAACGAGTACTGTTTGTTTTAGGCAAATTCACTTGAGTGGGGAGTGTGAAAGGAAGTAAAAAAATGAATTATTCTTCTGGAGAAACATATATATCAAAACTGAGGGTTTCATAAGTGGAAATTGGTATTTGGAATCTCCTTTAAAAATTAAGAAACAAGAAACACGCATTTTTGGGTGGGGGAAACCAACTTAACGGGCGGGGGTGTAATGAAAAGTGAGTTGAATTATTTTCATAGGATATTTATATATCAAACACTGCTATGTTACAGACATTAACATTTGTATTTGGAATTTGTTTTCAAAGTAAAGAATCATGTAATCCTTTGCCTTTGAAAATCCACTTAAGGGGGTGAAGAAATTGAAAAATTAGTTGGATACTTTGTATGACGATACTTATATCTCAAAAACTAAAGATGTTACAGACGTGTAAATTAGTATTGGGAATCTCCTTTAAAAATAATGAAACACGCAATTTGGGTTGGGGGAGGGGAGAATCAAGATGGGGCGGGGGCGGTGATAAATGAGTTTAATCCCTTTTTATGAGGATACATATAACTCAAAACTGTAGATGTTACAGTCGTGATAATTGGCCTTTGGAATCTCCTTTATAAGTTTCTTTGGTTTTCGGAAAATTCACTTAAGCTGGAGGGTGAAAAGAAGTGAAAAATTGTAATTCGTTTGTGGAAAAAATATCTCAAAAACTAAAGGCTACACACGTGAAAATTTGTATTTGGAATCCCCTTTAAGAATAAAGGAACACGCATTTGTGGAGGGGGCGGAGGAAATCAACTTGACGGGCTGGGGTGAAAAAGGATTTGAATTATTTTTATGAGGATACTTATATTTCAAGAACTGAAGATGTCAGAGGCATGAACATGTGTACTTGGAATATTCTTTCAAAGTAAAAAAGCACGTGTTCTTTTGTCTTCAGAAATCCACTTAAGGGGGATGAATGAATTGAAAAATTAGTTGAATTCTTTGTATGATGATACTTATATCCCAAAACTTAAGATGTTAAGTACACGAAAATTGCTGTTTGGAATCTCCTTTAAAAATAAAGAGAAGGAAGGGGGGAATCAACTTAAGCGGTAGGAAAGTTAGGGGGTGAAAAAGGAGTTGAATTACTTTTATGAGGATACTTATATCTCAAAAACTGAAGATGTTAAGACGTGAAAATTAGTATCTGGAATCTCCTTTAAAAATAAAGAAACACGCATTTGTTTTTTCGGAAAATCGACGTAAGGGGTGTTGTGTTGAAAATAAGTAAATAAGAAGTTGAAATATATTTATGAGGATACTTTATCTTACAAACTGAAACTGTTACAGATGTGAAAGTTGGTACTTTGAATTTCCTTTAAAAACAAAGAAACACGTACTTTTTGCTTTCAGAAATTCCACTTAAGGCGGGAGTGGGGTAGAAAGAAGTGAAGAAGAAATTTAATTATTGTTATGAGTATACACTTATCTCAAAAACTGAATGTGTTACAGACATACAGACATGAAAACTGTTACTTGGAATCTCCTTTAAAAATAATGAAACACGTATGTTTATTGTTTTCGGAAAATCCAGTTAAGAGGCTGAAAGGAAAAACGGGTGAATTTGTAAAATGAGTACCGGTATATCTACATTTTATGACAAGAACTTAACATGTAGAGACAAGAAATGTGGTATTTGGGAAGTCCTTTAAAAATACATGAACATGTACCTTTTTGTTTTCGGAGAACGCACATAACGGGGTGTGAAAATAAGTGAAAAATAGTTGAATAATTTTTATGAGGACACATATCTTAAAAGCTGATGTTACAGACATGAAAATTGGTACTTGGAATATCCTTTTAAAATAAAGAAACATTTATTTTTGTTTTCGGAAAATACACCCAGATGGGATGCGGGAGGGGGAAGGACTGATCAAGGGGTTGAATTCTTTTTATGGGGATACTTATGTATACCTCAAAAATGGAAGATGTTATAGATGTGGGAGTAGGTATTTGGAATCTCTTTTAATAATAAAGAAACATGTATTTATTTTTTCGACTTGAGATAAGACTGTTTCTCACATGTACAGTTCTATGTCGCATGGTCGTCTTAGCCACAAAAGATAATACCACAAACGTGGTTTACAAAGAATTTCTGGGGTAAATGAAACTCAATTTTTGGGTGAGTTTTTATACTTTAGGAATTTTCAGATAACGTCTTAGTACAATGCCGAGGAACGATTACATTGATCAAATTAAGAAATCCACGCGAGCGAAGCCGCGGGTAATTGCTAGTTAAAAATAAAGAAACACGTACATGTATATTGTTTACGGAGGACACACCTGAAGGGGGAGCGTGGTGGAAAGAAGTGAAGAAGAGGATACTTATATCTCAAAACCTGAAGATATTGCAGATGTGAAAAGTTGTATTTGGAATGTCCTTTAAAAATAAATGAATGCGTACTTTTTGTTTTCGGAAAATCCACTTAAGGAGGGGTGAAAAGAATTGAAAATGCGGATGAATTTGTAAAATGAGTACCGGTATATCTACAGTAAATGTCAAAAATTTAACATGTTACATACGTGAAACTTGGTATTTGGAAAGACCTTTAAGAATGCAGGAACATGGTTCTTTGTTTTCGTAAAAGGCAGTTAGGTGGGGATGGTGGCGTGGAAGGGCTGATAAATGGATTGAATTATTTTTATGGGGATCCTTATGTTTCAAAATCTGAAGATGTTACAGGGGTGGAAATAGGTATTTTGAATCTCTTAAAAATAAGGGGACATGCTGGGGTTTTTTTGGACTTGAGAGAAGACTGTTTCTCACATGTACTGTTCTACGTCGCATGGTCATCTAAGCCCCAAAAGGCAATACCAAAACGTGGTTTACAAGGAGTTTCTGGAGTAAATGAAATTCATTTTATCGGTGAGTTTTTAAACTTTAGGGATTTTCAGATAATGTCTTAGTACAGTACCAAGAAACGATTACTTTAAAAAAAGTACCAAATCCACGAGAGCAAAGCCGTTGTAACAGCTAGCAGAGATAAAAACGAAGCATAAGGAAACATTTGAAGTTTATAGGCAAAATTATAATTTCGTTTATATAGATGTCTCAAGAATTTCGATTACTGATAAAATGAACAGACAAGCTTGTAGTTTTACTTGACTGTTGATAACTTGATAACAGCTACGGAAAATCGAATTGCACGTGAAATATGAACCACATGGTGAGACTTTAGGTATCAAAAATTCCACATACACTGTTTAAGGAATCCATCTTCGGCCGTCTTGGTGGGCAGATAGTGACATTGTCACGCCCCCTATTATTCTGGTAATATAGCTAATTCCTGTTAGTGTTATCTTAAATGAAATTCAGAGTATTTGTGCTTCCTGTAGAATGGCATTATGTACATTAATTAGCATTGGTACTTGGGTGAATAATTCATATATTTATATATGCATTAATGTCATTAGAGGAAAAGAAATGAAGTATTTAAAAACGGAACCAAAGGAAACGGAATATAGGGATATAGTAGTAGTACTACTACTACTACTACTACTAATAATAATAATAATAATAATAATAACAATAATAGGAAGAAGAATACGTTTATCACCCCTTTAATTGCAATAAGAGACTAGAAAGTGATAATACCCAAATATCAAGTAAGCAACTGAGACGAACACATGAAAATTAAAAATACACGAATTAAATTCAACTGATGAAGCATGCTTGTAGTTTGCTGTTACTATTATGGTCACAAGCAGGAATTCCAGTTTTAAGTGGAATCCCAACCATAGGGATGTGACTTTTCACTTCAAAATCCCTCATGTATTGGCGGGGATTCAAAAATCGCGACCGTCTTCGTGAGAAGCCAGAGCTACGCCCCTCGGCATGTACGCCCAGCACATTAGGAATATTTCCCACGGAGGAACTAGACTCATTTGCCCATGGAGCTAACTTACAGATTCTTGAGGCGAACACTCGAGATTCCCATGAATATCGTGTAGTTTTCTCGCAGTTATCTCTCGCCTAGGCCAGGTGGGAAAAATGAGCTCTGTTCACCTGTAAGGATACGGGTTCTATAACTGTTAGGAAGTCGGAATATTTAGAAATAAGGTATCCGCATCTGCAGAAGTACACAACCCTGGCGTTTACTCGGTCTGAAACTTAAATGAGTACCCTGTTAATTCCTGTGGCAGTAATGGCGGCTGGGCACAGAGCTAATCACTCCATCTCAATTAGTAAAATGTGACGTACTGCAAGGTTCAGTCCTTGGTCCTTTATGCTTGTCAGTTTATATCAATGTCATCTCGAAGTCTTTAAAAGCAGTGCCTTTCACATGTACAGTATGTTGATAACTTACAGCCTACTTCCACTTCAGTCCCACTAGCGCTGTTTATTGTATAAAACACCATAATTAATACCTCACTCGAATGGTCTACTACTTACCATATAACCTTACAACTAAAAGCAGCAGACAAGTTTGAAGTTTTACTAGACTGTTGATATCGTGATAACAATTAACTGTAGCTAGGCCCCAACCAAACTAGACCAAATTCCTGGAAACTATTGATCTCAATCCCTCACACTGCTAAAGATTCTAAATACTGATATACCTTACATTGACACCGTTAACAATCCAGGTCTAATTTTCAGCAAAACCTTATCCTAGTCTGATCGTATGCCAATTGTGTTGTGTCATCCATGCATATTTTGAAACAGAGCGTATCATAAACACCACCTTACATGTCCTTACATGTGAAAGATACTTGTTCAAAGTCTGATATTTCCGATTGTTAACTATGGTTCAGCCATATATAACGAGTTATCTGAAACCTTGAACATCACACTACAGAGGGTGCCGAACGCATGTGTTAATTGCGTTACGTTATGAATGCCAAGCGTAATGAACACATAACCCCATATTACATACAGTGGCAATGGCTAAACTTCATGAATGTGTATGACGAATAAAAATTACTTCAATGAGCTGTATGACAGAAAGCAGAAGCACGTCTGATCGTACTGCTGTAATTGGGACAGCTGAACGCAGAAGCTGGTCTGTGCTTTTATTAGGTATAGACGATAGATGTCGAAAAGGAAAAGGAAAATTTAGTCAGTCATGAGTAACAGTAACTACAGTAGGCCTATAAAGAAACAGGAAATACGGAATACAGGAAAGCCTGGTAAAACAACCATAGTGTTGTGACCAAGATGAATCTGGGAAGAGGAAAGTACAACTTTTTTTGCAAAATGCTTTACATCGGAGCGCCACTGATAGGTCTTATGGCGACGATAGGATAGGAAAGGACTAGGAGTGGGAAGGAAGCGGCCGTGGCTTTAATTAAGGTACAGCCCCAGCATTTTCCTGGTGTGAAAATGGGAAACCACGAAAAACCATCTTCAGGGCTGCCGACAGTGGGGTTCGACCCCACTATCTCCCGAATACTGGATACTGGCAGCACTCAAGCGACTGCAGCTACCGAGCTCAGTGGAAAATACCACGAATAAAAGATAGAAGTAAAATATACTTAACAGAAAAGAAAACAAGATGTGTATGACGAATAAAAGTTAGTTTAATGATCAGTAGGAAGCTGTCTGATAGAACGCAAAAGCACGTCTCGTCGTAATATTGTAAATAAGAAAGCACCACGCCGAAGCACGTCTGAACGTATAGCCTGTAAATAAGACAAGTGACAGCGAGCACCGTGAAATACTCTCACGAATAGTATCTTCTTCCTGCAATTTTCTGCACGTCCTATGCAATCTGCTTCCGATCGCCTCGTTCGTGAGTCTGTCAGCTCTTTGATCGTGGAGTGGGGGCAGTGTTGTGCCAATATCTCGAAAACAGTTTGTTTTGGGGCCTTAAAACGTGGCTTTCAGTCTCCCAAACGGACTACCAGAGATTTCTTCCTTGCGTTGTAACACTTGAAGTGAGCTTTATCTCGTCCTTGTACAACAAATTCTATTTTTGCCTATATTAACCTATTATATTGTGGCAAACGGTATAAAACTAGGGCACAAGCTGAATTTTCAAAAATCCTTTGTTAGTACACCTCTATGGAAAAAGATGAGCCTATGTTCCTAATTTCAGCTTTCTATGTCTTTTGAATCGTGATCAGTGGTATTTTATATAGAGAGATTTAAAAATACACTGTATCATTCAGTGTTCTGTTTACAGGTCTCACTGAACGAACGATGGGTTCACATGTCCATGATCCGTAGCCATGTGACGCTACTTCGCTTGATTCTACACCTCCCTTTTCGTATCGTCAAACACTACTGTTTCTCTTACCTACTACAAAGAAGTCAACAGGCCATCTAACATGATGATGATGATGATGATGATGATGATGATGGTCGTTGTCATACAGAGCGAAATATAGACGTTTTCATCTTCCCAGCAAGGAGTAGTCATGGCAGTCCTGGGATCCTTAATGAGCTGTATGCCTTTGGCATCGTTTGATGTCATATTTGTTTGTGAAGTTACTCTCGCAACCTGTGTGGTTCTGTTGTCTTTACTTGTGCGTGTATTTTTATTAGTTGGAACTAAGATAGAAAATGAAGCAACCTTGGCCTATATTTTAGAAGGTTTTAATCTATTTTTATTCTCAGGTGTGTTCTCAAAGCTGAATGAAACATATCCCACCATGTCCGATTCTAGACTCTCAAATCAGTCTGACTGTAAGTTAGTGACAAAGAAGGACAGAAAGAAAGAAAGAAAGAAAGAAAGAAAGAAAGAAAGAAAGAAGGGAAGAAAGAAAAGCGTGTTGTGCTCGGTGGTACTCTTAATGACCTATTCGACAAAGGAATTCAGGTGGAAGGCAGGAGCTAACAAATTGCATCCACCAACCTACTCCTTTCTTGTTGACGGTATTGCCTCCGTGTCTTCCTTCTCCGATCCCACACGAACAGCTTCGAACCCTGTTCAGGGTCACATTTCTAACAGCGTGGGAGTGGTCAGTGAACCAGGATAATAACAAGTTTGAAGCTGACCAACAGGCTCTATTGAAGAGGGCTGAGATTAATTAGTTAAAAATGGAATTTATGTCAGTTAAAGTAATCCATAATTCTGTCCTTACGATTTCATTCCAATTGCTGTACGTTATATTCATACACGTTAAATATATCCATTCAATATTAATTCTAAATATCAGTAAAAGTACAAAAGTAATATGTGTCTTGTGGTCTATTGGCCAACTGGGGATGTGAGGACTGACGTCTTGATCAGACGATGAGAGGACGTTTCAGCCAGTTTTTACCTCATCAGACTATTAGCCGACGGGTAAAATCCTTCCGGTACTCATTTGTACAGTTGCTTGGGCTTACTAGGAGCCGTCATCAAAGTAAGGGACAAATCCCACTTCCCTGTTACTCTTGGCTTTAACACTTCACATATTGCTGTTGAGAGTTAACACTTTAAATTTTGAAAATAATAACTGCATATATACTCACCGTAATAATTGTATTTAACTCGGTCCTGAAGGTAATCGCTTCCTTGAGTTACAATGATAATTACTATAAACCCTTTAACATGCGTGCACACAAAACAACATCAAAAGAACAAGGAAGTTAATATGACAATTTCCAGAGCCTAGACTCTCCAGCTCCAAAAATTCATTTCAAAATTGGGAATGAAATGCTTACTTAGAGAACCGTTTTCATTTTTAAAATGCCAAAAATAATGATGTACTTTCGCACAATTTTGGTCTAAGCGGTAAATCATAAATACTAATAATAATAATAATAATAATAATAATAAAAATAATAATAATAATAATAATAATAATAATGTTCTCCTTATACCGCTTATCCCACAATGGTGGGGTCGCCTTGGGAACTGCACCACACATTGGGACTTGGCCCTGTTTTATGGATGGATGCCCTTTTTAACGCCATCAAGAATGTTATTTGTATTCACTTTTCCGTGTTCTATGGTGTTTGGTAGTGTGGTGCGTTAAATGCACATGGAAGTAAGCACTCTGACCCTGATCCAGAGGAATTAGTCATTCGCAGTTAAAATCCCTAAACCGACCCGGAATCGAACCCAGATTCCCCTAAACCGAATGACGACAATCTAACCAAGGAGCCAGATAAACTTAATAATAATAATAATAATAATAATAATAATAATAATAATAATAATAATAATAATAATAATTGTTCCGGGGTATTTGTGGACCGCAGAGGTGAAAGAAGGTGCCGGGATGAATGAGTCTAACAACAATGTCAAGAAAAGAATTTAAAAACTTAAACTGAAGGTTATATTTTCTTAAATTCAACCTTAGCCAATGTCCATAACAATGAAACGTCAGGTACGATAACAAATTTTAGACAAGACAAGAAAATTAAAACTTTAGTGACAGTTTAAAAATCTGGGCTTCAAGCCCCTCGCTTTACAATCCTTGAGCTCCTAGCTCAAATTTACAAGAGAGCACAAATTTACTCAAGTGCAGAAATCCCTCAATACACGGAGCACTTGCTCCCAAATACAACATCTAGCCTTCAGGAGGCATACAGTAATCTTACTTTGAAAAAGAGCTAACAGGCTCTCAGTTTACCAAGCCTATTCAAGGCAACATCAACTTACAAATTCTGGCCTCTGAAGGCACAATTTACAATAGGAAAATGATTATACAGGGGTATTTAATACCCAACCTACTAGGCCTTCATGTAAAAGGAAAAACGGTTAAATAAATGGCCCGAACACAAAATGAATGGAGGCGAATGCTTGCACTCCTAGATATGAGCACTTAAAACCTAAAGGGCACTTGGCCGGTGAAACAGGGGCTGTTCCCAAACAACTGAGGTGACTCGTATAACGATAAATTAATCCATTACGGAAAGGAAGAAAGCCAGTTACAAACGTAGTCACCTCAAACCAAGATGAAGGGGAGCTCGAGAGGGTACATCACTCTCTATCCCCGATTTACAGTTAAAGATTTTATGAAGTTTCTACATTAGCTGGCGGAAAGTTACATTTTTAGGAAAACTAGGTTACATAGTTAATGATTCGGACCTTTCCCTCAGGTTAAACTGCGGAGCTAGCAAGAAATAAAGATGTTATGTGGCCATTACCTTGTCGAAGAACTGCTGCCTGATGAAAGAGGCCTCCCGCCTCCTGCTTTGACACACACACTCGATAAGATGACGATCAACTGGCCAAGAGACGAGAAAATCCGCAGTTTATAAACCCTCGAGGAAAGTTCGAGATCATTCATAAATAATCAAGACACACCCACAGAATTTTATTGGCAGATTACAAAAGTAACTCTCAGGATCGAAGAAGACTGTGATTGGTAGAAAATTAATAACAGAAATTAGGGATTGGCTAGATTCAAAACTGGCGGAAAGAAAAGATACATATTGCCAACCCAAAAATAAATGAACATCAATTAGTAAAAAAACTTATGAATACAAAACTTCTTTAAATCTAAAGTTCTTTCACTTCGCACCAGGGTGCATGATCATAGTCTTTTTTTGTAGTGACATCTATGGAAGGAGGTCCAAACGTCTTGATGAATGGCAAACAAAACAAGTAGAAATACAGTCAGTTCAGGAAACTTCACAATTACAAAATTACGTCAGATTTCTGTGGTGACATCTTCTGAGTAAATTTGTAAGTTGGTCTAGTTTCAATTTCACGGTTTCTCCAGTAGATGACTTCTTTTAGGCGCGAGGTTTAAATGCGCGGTGTTGGGGTGTACCTCCCGGTACAATGATAATAATAATAATAATAATAATAATAATAATAATAATAATAATAATAATAATCATAATCATAATAATAGTAATAATAATAATAATATATGGTCTAAAAGAGTCCGGTAAGGTTGTAAATTTACAAGTTTGTTGCATTACATGCTAACGGATGTGAAATACCAGTTTCGTGAGCTACTCTCCAAAGCAACTTACGTGGACTGACTGGCACTCTTGCCGCCTGTAAGTCTTCTGACCTCTCATGTGTGAGAGCTGTTCTCCTTCGCTGTTTTGTATTATTATTATTATTATTATTATTATTATTATTATTATTATTATTATTATTATTATTATACAGTAATGAATGCCTTATTTGTTCATTCTGATTTTACAACTTGCTTTAGTAACGTTTGAGTTCCAAATTCAACTTGTATGAAGACCGTTATCTTGGAATCAAATACTTGAATGGTTCTTTAGTTCAACGGACTGCAGATAAAACGAAATATTCATCTATACATATATCTCGATTTTACTCAAATATGGACTTACATGATTTTTGGTCTCATGGCTTCAATTTTATCCTGGGTGTGCCAGAGAGCTGTCAGCTTGTGTGTGTAATTGTACCAAAAATGCTCGGATATTAGAACATACGGGCTGGCAGTGCAATGACATGAAGTTCTAAGCGAAGAACTGGCTTTCTCTGGTTCACTTGAAATTCACGGGGTATCTTGATGATAAAATTGATGTGGTACTGAATGCGTAAACGTCATGTTGATTAGTGTTTTTGTGGTGTCAGTAATAATGTGTTTAAGAGTTATTTTACTTTGCTAGTGGTGTAAAGTCGTACCAAAATTTAGCAGCTTTCCGGCACACTGGGAGGGAAAATGTCTGCGTGTGAAAATACATTTAAGAGTAGCGTTGGGGTTAAACACCGTGGAACGTGAAATAGCACTGAAAAGTTCCGACAATGAACTCAGGTTAGTCACCGAAGTCGACGTGGCATAGCTTCATAACGTCGTCACCGAACTGCGCTCAGTCGGAACAATCCGAGTTGATGGGTGTGATTCCAGCTCAGTCCAGACGTAAAGGAAATCATGTGGGGGAAAAATTGCGGAACCTCAGCTCCCCGAAAACCGTAAAAGAAATTAGTGAGACATTAAACTGAAAATATTATTATTATTATTATTATTATTATTATTACTATTACTATTACTATTACTATTACTATTACTATTACTATTACTATTACTATTACTATTACTATTACTATTACTATTACTATTACTATTACTATTATTAATAACACTCGTAGATTTTCGGGCGCTGTGGTACGGGTAAAATCTGGGACTGGCAAAATAGGGGGAGTACTCGTAATTAAGATAAATCCTCGGCATTTGCCTGGTGTGGAAATGGGAAACTGCGAAAAACCCTCTTCAGGGCTGCTGACAGAGAGTCTTGAACCCATCATCTCCCAAATTTTAGATCACAGCTACACTACCCGAAAAGTGCAGTCAAGTATCTCAGTCAATGTGGCGTAGCATTTTGGAGGGGTAAATGACACTTTCACTGAGTGACTTAAGGAGAACGCATTACTTCGGTACGAATGTTCGTAGTAACTACTACAAATAAACTATTTCAAGGTAACGAAAATACCTGATATTCCATTCATCAGTCCAGTCTTTAAGCCATAAGGAGCATGGTGTTCTTTCAGTTAGGAGCGATCGTGTCAGTGCTACCCACCTTGTAAGAGCAACGTTCGTAAGTCATTTTTAAGCAAACCGACCGACTGACCATCCATTTTTTACTTTTGCGTAGCTGTTGATATAGTGATCATAACCTGGGCACCACCGATTTTACGTGCAGGTAAGTGAAATTCATTCCGAAAATCCTACCAGCATTGACCGTAATTCGAACTGCGGCCGCCTTGGTGGGAAGGCAGCGATGATGTCACTCAGCTATCACTGCCCTCTTTCATTCCATATGGGACAGGACACAGCGTCGTTTACGACCATTAAGATGAAGTGTATTTTTTAACATTCTCTTCCCAGCGCTAAAATATTGCAGATAAATAAGAAGGATACTGACAGTTGCTTGCATTGTATTAAAGTAATTATCATTACGTGATAAAAAGAGGAAAGGAGACTATCGTGCCTGAAGATGCGCGTTTTTCTGAAGGTAACCATTGGCGGTGGGGTTGTGTATTGGAGGGTTTGAGGGTCAGCCAAGTATAAGACACTGTCTCGCGTAGTGCTAGCTACTGGATCACCATTCGGACGGCTGAGGTTCGAATCCCGGTCAATTCTGGGTTGACATTTTCGCCTGAGAATTCTCTTGGAGTCCGGAAGGGCAAAATGAGTCAGGATTGATCCAGCAGAAAAATCTGAAACAAGCTGGTGAAAGAATACCAAACCAAACCCCACGACACTTACGCCCTTGAAAGGGGTTTGGCCTGCCCAGCGACCGCTGCTCAGCCCGAAGGCCTGCAGATTACGAGGGGCCGTGTGGTCAGCACGACGCATCCTCTCGGTCGTTATTCTGGGCTTTCGAGACCGGGGCCGCCATCTCACCGTCAGATAGCTCCTCAATTCTAATCACGTAGGCTGAGTGGACTTCGAGCCAGCCCTCAGGTCGAGAGAAAAATCCCTGACCTGGCCGGGAGTCGAACCCGGAGCCTTCGGGCGAGGGGCAGGCACGCTACCCCTACACCACGGGGCCGGCGGCGAAAGAATACTCAAGTGTAAATATATAAACTCTTTCCAAACATGTTAGCGCTCGTTGATAGTAGTGGTTCTTTTTTTTGAACGAAAAATTAAACTAGTATTTCTCGTCCCAGAGAGATAATGCACCTCATACTGCGAATGTTATCCCACAGCTGCTGTACTCAATAATTTAACGAAAGTTCTGGGGCGCAGCTGTAGACTTAAGTGCCTATTTAAGACACAATCACCATTCGCTCTCCCCTCCTGTGTGCAGCACAGTTGGTTAGACACTTGCATTCTGTCAGTATAATTGCAGAATCGAATCCTGATGCATTTACTGTTAAATACAATGCAAGGAACCCGCATGGGTTCATTGACAGGTACGTTAAATAACCTGTTCCCACAGCAACATTGCAGCTCTCTTAAAAGTGATAGCAGTTAATAAAACGTTAAACACACAACATTATTATTAAAACTTTGAACGTCTGGTATTACCACAACCCATACAAAATGTTTTCCGTACCGAGTAACAGGAAGTATGAATGTAATTATTCATGTGATAATGGCCAACTAAACGTTTCAACTAAGCTTACTCTTGATCAGTGGAATAACATATGACTGATAGGACTGTTCGTTATATAGTTCATGTTTGCGACGGAAAGGCTTGTCTATCTTTCTCAAGAGAGCACAGCCATCTCCTAATAATGAAGTACCATGATTGTCTTGGGAAGTCAGACTGTGAGGAAGGCTAATATTTCCATTTATTGTGTTAGATTAACCCATCTTGTTGAATCCGGGAGCTAGTAATGAGTGTGTGATGAACTTAAAACAAGATCTACAGGTACTCGTTTCGTCACGACTCCTCCACCAGCCAAATAACACTGCAAACTAAACAGCTTCGTGCTGGCTGCGTCCCGTGCTTGTAGCACCCTATAATCCTTCCTCTGACCGATGATTAGAATTTAAACAGGTATAGACTAGTGGTTTTCTCCGCATTAACTAATTTTCTAGAATACACAACACTATATTCATGAAAGATGTCTACACATTTACCCGAAAGCTAATAACATTAATAACATTCATTCTTTTAAATACGCCTGTGTTTCAATATTTCGTTCTTCAAGGTCTTTCAAAAGACCTGCGTAGAAGGAAAATATGTTGACGTAGTCATTGTCAAATCTGGATAACTGCCAGAGAAAGTTGGAATCTATTTAAAATAGAATAAATATCCCCAAGGAAGAAAGGTGTAATTATTTTGAAGTATTCAACCTCATTAGCCTTGAATACTTCAGTTCCCGCAATCGATGAAATTAAATTGTGGTTCCCTTCTGCAAACTTCATTTATGAAATAGGCTAGTTATTTTGTTTCCAACTAATTGTCATTCGAAGAGTCATGGAGCCTACTTATGTAGTAGCCTTTCAGTTTTCTGTTTCGAAAATCCGCCGAAAATGACCTCGACATCACTAAATCTTAACGATAAGATCCTCAGCCTGTTTCCAGCCATTCGACCGGGTCAGGAATGGAATGAATGAAGCTCCCACATAGCGGCTAGGATAAGAATTATGCGGACTGCCGAAACCTGTCGCACTCCTCTGGAGCAATGATAAATGACTGACAAATGAAATGATACCGGAAAGTGTTGCTGGGATGGAAGATGACAGGGAAAACCGGAGCATCCGGAGAAAAACCTGTCCCCTCGCCGCATTGTCCAGCACAAATCTCACATGGAGTGACCGTGATTTGAACCACGGAACCCAGTGGTGAGAGATCGACACGCTGCCGCCTGTGGCACGGAGTCTCACTAGATCTTAACGAGCTCAGCGTAAATAAGCTGGGCGCTATGAGCACAGATTTACCAGGTGTGGGCGCCGCAGTCACGATTTAGGTGGGGGTGCTACCAGCACTCTACCAACTAAAAATGCTTCCCAGGAAATCCTCCGAGGCGCTCAGCATAGATGATTAATTCTAAGAAGAACCTTCATAATCAGTAATGAAAAGAGAGCGCACTCCACCAGCCCATGGGAAGTAGGCTACGTGCCAACGCCGCCAGACGGGTGGGAGCAATGCCGACACGTTTCGGTCATCCAGGTAGGAATTTCCTCTTGTACGTCCGCCACCCGAAGTCGTGCACAACATGGTTCGACTCCGTAATGCGAGTTCTACTGCAAACACATACTCCTTAATATTTGACACAAACATATTATTTTGCTAGTGGTTCAACGTCGCACTAACACACTGTATGGTTTGGCGACACAAGGATGGGAAAGAGTAAGGACTGGGAAGGCAGCGGTCATGGACTTTATTAAGGTATAGCATTTCCCTGACGTCAAAACGGGAAATGACGGAAAAGCATCTTCAGGGCTGCCGATGATGGAATTCGAACGCACAATACATAACCCAGATACGCGACCCCAATCGCTCAGCCAACTCACTCGGTAGAAACATGATACTTGGGACATCTTACATTAACTGTAAAATTAGGTAAGACTTACCCAGTATTGGTTGTAGTGTAAAATAATTCATTAATATCAGCCACTGGGAAAACTGCAGAAGCTGCTACGAATCTGATCGTAGAAGTGTAAGATTGAAATCCATTACCTTTTCAGTCATCGATCCTTTCCCTTTACATACAGGTATTTTAAAACCTATGTATGTTCACAGGATTATTGCGTATGTGTGTGTACGTATTTACGTTGAGTCCTCAGCGTAAAGGCTGATTGGAATCTGAAGAGGCGTTGCAGGGAAATGAACAGTGAGATCCGTCCCCGTTACATGTCACATTCAACCAGAAGGTGCCATTAATTATTAGTGGGCCAAACCTATTGAAATACCATCCTCTCAGGTTTACTTGAGCGTACGGCTCCCTCATGCTCACTTGGTAATAATCAGTCATCGTCGTATGCGGATTTAGCTGCATTGAAACGTGAAGTGCAAACAGACCGCCCCGATATCTCGTGATTTTACTCCAAAGTTTTCAGTCTTGTCATGCTTTCCTTGTCAGTGCGTTGTGTTAATAGGTAGTTCATTTCAAGTGATTCATTGAAATGGGCAATCACTATGGCTGAAACGACACCAAACGCATCACATATACCTCAGGAGTTCCAAACTCCTTCTCTTAAATGTATTCGTACTGCCGTGCACAGTGAAGACAGCAATATCATAGCAAAAGTGGCGAAAAGTTTTGACTTTGAGAAGGAGAATCGCCATTTAATTTTCCCGCAACTACCTACCTCTTATACGGTAATATATGTTTGCAATATCAGGAGAATTATAAATCATTTTGTGCCATAACAACGAATCTTCAAACTGAGATTTACTTACTGCTATTCCCCATTCCCCACTCTCCCTGGTTGGGAATCTGCGGTTATGAACCCTAAAGTGGCACTCTCCTCCCTCCCCTGTACCCACTTTCCCGCAAACTCAGCGCACAACAGAACTTATGCGCATAGTGCCTACACCAACCAACCCTATAGGCAACACTTCCTCGCCATTCATATCCGGGAATGGTTGTATACTAACACTCATAACTCATTCTCTTCCATACTGTCAAAGCCAAATGTGACACCGAGAGAGTTCGATAAAAGTAACAAACTTGTTTTAGCCATTACCAGAAAGATAATTAAGTTCAAACACTGTATAATGTTATCAGTCCGACTCCTTGGCTGAATGGTCAACGATGAGGCGTCTGCTTTAGAGGGTTCAGGGTTCGATTCCCGGCCGCGTAGGGGATTTTAATCGCGTCTGATTAATTCTCCTGACCTGAGGGCTGGGTGTTTTTGTTTGTCCCGGCTCTCCTCTTCATATTCAGACAACACGTCACAGTACCATCCACCACAGAAACACGCAATATTGATTGCGTCCCTATATATTGTTCCCTTCAGGACTCTGAAGTTCCGGCCAGGCGAAAGCCGGTCTCGAACCCAGAGTACAGAAGTGAAAGAACTCTCACAAGCGTGAGCTGGTGCACATAGTCTTACCTGAACACATTTCTTCGCTCAGCCGGATAAGAGCGCTCTTCTCAGGGATAACATGGGGATAAGTGGGCAACAAAAGATAAAATACTAGGATATGTGACTAATCAGGTAAGAATTCGCTAAATTAAAATAAAAATATCCAACAGAAAACATCGCTGCATTCAAAGTTTAACAAACAGGGATTTATTACATAAAATTGAATTTATTTACAAAAATAAGAGCTTTTAAAATGCTTGGGTCAAGATAATGTTGAGCCGATGACAACCAGTTCACTGCCTTCACGAAAACAGCTGTGCTGTAACAAGCATGTTACAATTGTGTAAGTAACGACATCTAGAAAAACGGATATCTGCTGAAATACACATCTAACAGTAATTCCCATAAAACTTACTATGCCTCGTACCATCGAACCCCGGTGCAAACAAATATCACCACATAATGTACAGTGTCCTGACTCGGTCACGAACCCTAGTCCCATGAAGATTAAGGCGTATAATATTCATAAACAAACACTATAAAAAGAACACAACCAACATATCCAAGGGTGTCAATATCAAACGGGCCAGTGTAAAAATTAACGTAGAGCAAATAGAACATTAAAAATCTCTCTCTCTGCTTTCAAAACATCAAGGCCGTATCTTCCTCTAAACACACTCGACAAGCTGCAGACGGCAATATGACCAATTCTCAAGACTGTGACGTCAGGCACAGCACCCTCACCCTCCGACCACTTCACACGCGACAGTCCACATAATTTACGAGCTCAGCTGTGCTGCAGGCCAAAAAAAATCTCGCCTTTCAAAAACACCTCACGTAATCTGCTGCTAAAAGCCCTCTTTTAAATATACCTGGGCTATCCGCCCTCATCTCAATATCACCCGCACTATCACAAATCTTACTTCCGCCTCTCATGGGCTCAACCTTGGTGCTATAAAAACACAAATCACTAATCGATAGTCACATGGCCATAATACGGCATCTCCAATACATCAAATACACTCTCTAACTGTGCGGGGCTTTCTCATATCAATACATACAGTTGGCTATATGCTTAATGCTCATATCTCTCACATATTCGGACTTGCTCGCTCTATCAGTGAAGCTAGGTGAATTACGGGTTCCATCCTGGTCACAACTATACACGTCTACGTCTGCAGAGACAAATGCCTGAACGCGACACAATAAAAAGTGCCTGCCTGTTAGACTAATCTACTATGACCAAAGGAGTTCGACCTGACCCAAAAAGATAACACGTACGCTAATATAATACTATCAAAGAAAAAAATAAACACGCCAACAAGGAATCTACAAACAATCATCTACCCTAATGTACGGGGTTCGAGCTTGAGGCCTAGCTCTTTATTACCAAGAAATATTCCTATTCTAATTAATCTGTTGACTGACGGCCCCCCGATTCCTATCTAAATTTAAATGACATGCTTGAAACAGAATTGGAAAGCTCTGACCTTATGTTATTGATGACATGACGGAGCGGCCCTCCCTGTGGACCACTGAATTTACCACATCATGGCAGACTGCGGCGCTTGCATCAGATACTGTTGACCACTTGGAGACATTCTTTCTTGCGTGACTCCTTCGTACAGCTCCTTAGATAGTTGAAAGATGTCCCCTTCGACGTCGCGCTGATCAGGTGCTCCCAGCGTTCCTGGATCGATGCCCGTTGTCGTGTTGGCTTCAGCTCCTGGTTGTTGCTTCCTCGCAATGATGATGTCAAAACTCGTTCTGACTTGATGCTGGGGTAACTGAAAACAAATTCATTCATTACAGACTGTCCAAACTCGATGCCTGTTTCCACTACTATCGTGTCTCACACGTTACATTGACCAAGTCTTGTTCAGAATATTAAACCTGGTACACAATAGTTTCTTCACTACTCTTAGTCACTGTTATTTCATCCCTTCACTCGGACAACATGTAGTTCTTGAATTACTATCCCGAGCCAATATTAATTCTAGCCTTTCGTCAGTTATACCTTGACCTCACAGAAATATGAAGCTACTAGTTCATCAGTCTCTTACAGGCAGTACCTCATCTCCCCATAGCATACCCTCACAGGTAAAATCAAGAGTTCAGCTGAATATTCAAGTTGATTACTTACTTCCTCGCAGTTACAGTAGTACTAGTAGTATGTGCAGCTCGAAGACAAAGCGTTGTTCTCAGTACCAACACGCAGTATGATGACTCGTTCTAGCAGCCTTCCGGTCAAAGAATGAGACTGATATGCCAGGCGGCCTTATTTTTATAATCCAGTTTAGCGTCATCACGCCGCTTGATCGCGTGCAGGATACGCGCGCCCGCGACTCGAAGTTTCCCCGCACAAAGTACGTCCAGTGCTCTATTTAACGAATGCATTTATTATTGCAGCCCTAATGCATATCAAAATTAAGCAGAAATTATGCAGGTTGCAATTCTTGTCTCAAATCCAATGCAACTCTTCCGTAACCAAAGATATTAATTTAATTCTTTCTTCCCTCCTAATGTACGTTTTGCCGGGATCTAGGAAGCGTCCCCAATCTTCATCAAGAGGCTTGGCTTGGGACATAACTCCCTTTAATGAGGTTCTGGAGATTTCTCATAATGACGCTCTAGCTCACTTCACACAAGAACGCTTCTTCTGGACTCTTTTATGAAATATACTCTAAGACAATGACTTCGTGGGTGGTCTTATATAATACCAATATCCAATACTAAAATCAATACTCTTGGCCCATGAACAGTACTGTTCAATATCAAGGGTAGACGTCAGGAAGGGCATCCGACATAAAAAGGGGCAAAATCCTCATGTGTTGGTTTTACGTCCCATTTACGACTTTGATGGTTTCCAGAGTCGTTGAGATGCTGGTAGTTTGTCTCGTAGGATTTCTTTTACATTCATGTAAATGTCACAACTCGAGGCTCGCGTAATTGAGCACTTTCAAATAGCCTACTACCGGACTCAGCTGGGATCGAACCCGCTAAGGTGGGCTCAGAAGGCCAACGCTCGTCCGTCTGAGCCACTTACCACGGCGCAAACAGCGATGTATGTGAGCAGATACGGTCTTTAACAACTCACAATATCATACCGCTATCATAGCTTTCGTCTTCCTTTGAAAACCACTAGTGTGTGTTCGTGCACATGTCAAAGTGAGGTTGTTATCACATATTATACGGCTCAACTTTACTCAGGGTAGCACTACTTTGCTACTGGAGTTCATTAGTTGAAACCACTCACAAGAAGAAAGCAGTCTCGCAAGGCATATATCAGTCCGCCAAGCCCTCTGCCTACGCATTTCATTTATTAGAGGGACTGGGTGAAAGGGTAATTTCCACTGCTCCTAGCAAGGTTAATTTGTCTCTAGATTCTCAACAAGACAGTCACAGATCGAATCTCAGCCAATGCCTTTTGGAATTTTGTAATTAAAAGTCACGTCCTTATGGTTTGGACTCCATGTTAAAATGGAGATCCTATGGCTATGACCAGGATTTTTTTTAAATACTACTGATGGCGTTCGGGCTCGGAAGACCATCCGGCCAGCATTTACAGATCTTCGTGGTTGAAAAAGAGTCATGCCTTATAACTTAATAAAAATTACAAAAAAAGCAAAGCAAAGCAAAGTGACCTCCGTACAGGCCTTGAAGGCCCTTGAAGGAGTGGAAGGTAAAGGCTTCCACCATTGTTAACCTCGGCACGTGATGGGGTAGAGTGGTTAGCTCTACACCCGGCCGCCTTTGCCCCCAGGAATTAACCTGGTACTCATTTTTGGTGTAGGTTGAGTGAACCTCAGGGCCATATGCACATCCGGAAGTGGAAATGTCGTTTCTTAAATTTTACTACTTCCTGACGGGGATTCGAACCCAAGTCCTTCCGGGCGAACCGAGCACACCTTTACCGCCTCGGCCAGGCAGCCCCTTCATAATAAAAATTACAGTCTGATAAATATTGACAATTTACGGCGCATAATTATGGAATTAGGTCTGATAAGAGGTTGGCAGTGGGGTATTTAACTTCACTAAAGAAGAGTACAATTGGTTCTGCTGTTGGGAGTACTTCTTACATGAATGACAGTAGATGTGGTTCAAGTCGGCTATCTCTCTAGGTTCTTCTGAACAGTGAGGGGTGTCTAAGACCTCGATCCTGTGTAGATGACTCGTATAGCGTCCATGACCCAGACGCATTCTTATCAAAGATGAAAGGTGTCTGCGTGTTAGTTCAAATTTCATGAACCAGATTTGCGTTGGAATGGTGGGCTGAATTATAGCGTAGTGCTTTCGTCTTGAATGTCCAGGCTAACAACTGTAACGTAAACTGTAGTATTTTGCTTACTTGCTTAATTTACAATAATAATTTTCTTATTTTAGTATTATTATTTTATAACATTCAGTCAGAATTACTGTCATAGTTTCCTAGGTATCTCTGAAGGGGCGTACTACAGAAATGAGGAGAGAAGTAGTTTCCCGTTGTTTTCCTCGCTGAGGTAGATGTTTCTGTTACATACAAGCCCGCCAAGCCCACTGCCTACACCGTCCGACCGTATGAATGACACCTTCATACCATTTATTACAAGGACTGGGTGATTAAGGATTGGCATTACAGATATCGCTCCTATATCAGTGCTTTCATGTTTACAAAACCAGATTATAAGAAGACTGATCAGTAAGCGCAACAAACTTATTTTAGCCCAAAGTGCATAATAAATAGTATATCTCTCCGAAGTTGGGTCACGGCCTTTGAGTTTTGTATGAGTCTGTAACTATATGGGTAGTGTAATCATTTCGTCCTTGGATTGTGAGAGGTCGCCGGCATATGTGGCACATGCAGTGAGTGAACAAAAGCCGAAAGGGAAATCACAGGATATCAACGTAGTCAGGGATCGAACAAGTCAATTTGAGATCTAACCCGACCGTACTGCAATACGCCTCTTGAAGTCATCAGCAATGTAGATAGATTAAGAATTAAAATGGTAATCTGGTAAGTGAGCGGCTTTGCTGCTCGAGCTCCTTTGTTGAACCCTCTCATGAGAAGAAAGCAGTCCCGCCAGACACATCGGGATGGGGAGAAAGGGAAATTGCTACGGCGGCTGAATCTGGTGCCCCTACGTTCTCTAAACATTTACAACGTGCAAGGATTTCAAAGACACACATACTTATCATGTTCTTCGTCTGACAGTCTATTTACGTTCTTATAACCTGAATAAAGATTTTCAGTTTGGGGTAAAATGTATACAATTTGCATTTAATGTGGTTCATCCAAACAACACTTAAGCCTTTCTGTTGACAAGTATAATTTTTTCTTCTTCTTTCTTAATCTGTTTACCCTCCAGGGTTGGTTATTCCCTCAGACTCAGCGAGGGATCCTACCTCTACCACCTCAAGGGCAGTTTCCTGGAGCTTCGGACTCTGGGTCTGGGGATACAACGGGGGAGGATGACCAGTACCTCGCCCAGGTGGCCTCACCTGCTATGCTGAATAGGGGCCTTGCGGGGGATGCGAAGATTGGAAATGATAGACAAGGAAGTGGGAAGGAAGCGGCCGTGGCCTTAAGTTAGGTACCATCCCGGCATTTGCCTGGAGGAGAAGTGGGAAACCACAGAAAGCCACTTCCAGGATGACTGAGGTGGGAATCGAACCCACCTCTACTCAGTTGACCTCCCGAGACTGAGTGGACCCCGTTCCAGACCTCGTACCACTTTTCAAATTTCGTTGCAGGGCCGGGAATCGAATCCGGGCCTCCGGGAGTGGCAGCTATTCACACTAACCACTACACCACAGAGGCGGACAGAACTTTTTCACCTTTTATAAAATTGTAGTACAGAGTACACGTTGTGCCCATCCCCTTCTTCCCTTTCCCACCTCATCTCCACACTCGCACGCATGGCATCCAGCTCATCTGCGTTCTTCCATTGCAATGTGTCTATGGTACTTGTCCAGCCACTAAATCATAATAAAAGTAAATTGTGAAATGAAGCTACAAGAGACGTGTTGTGCTACATCGATGTGTTGTATAATTTTATAATACCACCTCGTCACATCCAAATTGATAACTTTCTGAAATTCTCGCTTTAAGGAAGGTACGTGCATTTTGTTAAACAAACGCGTTAGTTTAGCCATGTATTTGCAAACTGTTACAACTTTCAATAAATGTTTAAAACTGTTTACTGTTCTACGAAAATTTGAGTTTTCCCGGTACGTTCACGTTATTGACAAACATATTTTGCCCTATTTTCAGAACTTTGCTATGTCTGTACTTACTTTCTCTAAGTTGGGAATAGCTACAACATCGTGTGCTAACGGCAGCACGAGACAATACGTAGAGATCCTTGCAGCAGGGTGGACCTTCCTACACGCATGAATCACGATTGCTGCACAGATGCACACTTTGCACCTGAATGATGAGTACTTGGATATTATATTATATACGGAGAAGCGAGGTGTAGTGTACGAGAAGCACGATGCATGTATTAAGAGGAATTCCTTGGAAGATGACTGCCGACTGTGGATATGTTTAGAAGAGCTGTACGTCGTCTGCATGGAACAGAAGGGTGCTCTAGTTAAGCCTGATGATAACAGAGAAGCTGTGCTCTATATCAGGGCCTCTCAGGGTGCATACGCGTGGTGCATGCACTGTGCACGGTGCAAAGACGACTTCGCTTGGTTGACCAGAGTGCAGACCCCTCCACTCCTCTCTCCCCACACCTGTCTCGCCCGTTCGGCCTGTCTCCGCGTTCCTCACCTTCACTGCTGTTTCTCCTCCACTGCGAAATGTTTACGTGTGGTGAGCGGAGACGCTCAGTTTTATGGGACAAGGTTACCAGTGTTATTAAAAAAGTTTAAAAAAAGTTAATTAGAAATACACATACATGTTTGAGAGGAATGTAAACATAATTTTTAAAAATGCAGAACCCGTAACCAAAATGAAAATGCTACAGTACTGGAACAAACCTCATTTGTGGATATAGAATGCTCTTCTTCAAGATGTTTCAACTTCCTTAATTCTTTCTCTCTGACGTTTCCTATGATTTCACAATAATTTTCCGAATGTAGTCTGTTGTAGTGTCTTTCAACAGACGATTTTCTTACGCACGTAATTATCGTCCCTATCGTCCCACAGATTAAGCATTTGGCGTTATCGTCACGACAGACATAAAAAAAAAAAAAAAATACGAAAGTTCCCAGTTGGATTGAAATGGACTTTCGGAAGTCTTTGCTTTCTTCGAAACAGGTTGCTCTATTATTTTGTTGTCGTGCGCTTATCTATTTCACTGATAAACACGTCGTCTACCACCAAACGCTTCGTCGCTCTCAGCACACTACACCATCCGAGTCAAGCCGAGTTGAGGCGAAGCGTACCGATGCACAGTGCACAGAGCCTATGCACCTCGCTCTGCACGCGTGAGAGTTTGGGCGTTTGAGAGGCCCTGCTCTATATTATAGAAAACAACCCATATACCGGCTCACAGTTCGGCTCCATGGCTAAATGGTTAGCGTGCTGGCCTTTGGTCACAAGGGTCCCGGCAGGGTCGGGAATTTTAACCACCATTGGTTAATTTCGCTAGCACGGCGGCTGGGTGCATGTGCCGTCATCATCATTATTTCATCCCCATCACGACGCGCAGGTCGCGTACGGGAGTCAAATAAAAATACGTGCACTTGGCGAGCCGAACATATCCTCAAACACTCCCGGCACCAAAAGCCATACGCCATTTCATTTACCAGCTCACAGACCCCTGCACATGATCTGAACATCGGCAAGACATTTGAAATAAGAATATGGCAACGCAGTGAGTTCCATCCTTAGAAGATATTCAATGGGCGCGACTTATAAGTACAAGTGTTCGAGGACATTAACTCTGAACTGAGGGCGGGAAAGGTGTTTTATCAATCTCATGCGTTCAGCTGTGGAGCAGCACGACTCGTTGGCTGAATGGTCAGCGTACTGGCCTTCGGTTCAGAGGGTCCCGGGTTCCATTCCCGGCCGGGTCGGGGATTTTAATCTTCATTGGTTAATTCCATTGGCTCGGGGGCTGGGTGATTGTGCTGTCCCCAACATCCCTACAACTCGCACACCACACATAACACTATCCTCCACCACAATAATACGCAGTTACCTATATGTGGCAGATGCCGCCCACCCTCATCGGAGGGTCTGCCTTACAAGGGCTGCACTCGGCTAGAAATAGCCACACGAAATTTTAAAAAGCTGTGGAGCAGACTGCGGAGCTGGTCAAAAAAGTCAAGCACTATATGACTGAGGAAGTCGTTTCAGTGATCACGGGGTACTCCAATATCTCCTGGCCATCTGCCTGGACAGCAGTCATCTGGCTCATTATATGGGCTTTATGTGTCATAAGGTTTAGTTTCTTCAGTGTCCTCCATATGTCATCCTACGTCAAAGGGACTAACCTAGCACTCTCTGACCTGACTCAAGGAATTCTGCACCGTTTCCCTCTTGTTTAACCTTTAAGAATATGCAGTGAAGTCTTACGGTGAGAACCTCCCATTCAGCATTAGATGCGTGATGTTCTCTCAAGAAGAGACATGACGGAATTTTATAAATGTTAGGTTCTTCAGTCTGCCGAAAGTAATTTTAAGTAATAAATTTATAAACTACGTAAAAGAAAAAATTATGGTAACAGTATTACACATGAATAAAGAAACTACTTAATTAAAATAACAACTTCAGATTCTAACAAATCACACTCGCATATTTAGAAAAGTATAAGCATTTATGCTTATTTCTGTTTAAATTCTTATGAACTTGAACATCTGAAACTTTATTTAATGACGTCCTGAAGTGCTGGAGTGGAGAGGGAACTGGACTTCATTAAGATAAGTTCCAGAAGTTCAAGTTCATAAGTGCTGGAGTGGAGAGGGAACAGGGCATCATAAAGATAAGTTCCAAAAGTTCAAGTTCATAAGTCCTGGAATGCTGGAGTGGAGAGGGAACAGGATTTTATTAAGATAAGTTCCAGAAGTACAAGTTCATAAGTCCTGGGGTGCTCTAGTGGAGAGGGAACAGGGCTTCATTAAGATAAGTTCCAGAAGTTCAAGTTCATAAGTCCTGGAGTGCTGGAGTGGAGAGGGAACAGGGCTTCATTAAGATAAGTTCCAGAAGTTCAAATTCATAAGTCCTGGAGTGCTGGAGTGGAGAGGGAACAGGGCTTCACTAAGATAAGTTCCAGAAGTTCAAGTTCATAAGTCCTGGAGTGCTGGAGTGGAGAGGGAACAGGATTTTATTAAGTTCCAGAAGTTCAAGTACATACGTCCTGGAGTGCTGGAGTGGAGGGGGAACAAGGCTTCATTAAGATAAGTTCCGGAAGTACAAGTTCATAAGTCCTGGAGTGCTAGAGAGGAGAGGGAACAGGGCTTCATTAAGATAAGTTCCAGAAGTTCAAGTTCATAAGTCCTGGAGTGCTGGAGTGGAGGGGGAACGGGATTTTATTAAGATAAATTCCAGAAGTACAAGTTCATAAGTCCTGGGGTGCTGGAGTGGAGAGGAAACAGGGCTTCATTAAGATAAGTTCCAGAAGTTCAAGTTCATAAGTCCTGGAGTGCTG
The DNA here is from genome assembly GCF_040414725.1 of Anabrus simplex. Classification (NCBI taxonomy): domain Eukaryota; kingdom Metazoa; phylum Arthropoda; class Insecta; order Orthoptera; family Tettigoniidae; genus Anabrus; species Anabrus simplex. Next base: position 385,597,920 of record NC_090266.1, on the reverse strand, counting down.
GAGTGGAGAGGGAACAGGGTTTCATTAAGATAAGTTCCAAAAGTTCAAGTTCATAAGTCCTGGAGTGCTGGAGTGGAGAGGGAGCAGGATTTTATTAAGATAAGTTCCAGAAGTACACGGTCATAGGTCCTGGGGTGCTGGAGTGGAGAGGGAACAGGACTTCATTAAGATAAGTACCGGAAGTACAAGTTCTTAAGACCTGGAGTGCTAGAGTGGAGAGGGAACAGGGCTTCATTAAGATGAGTTCCAGAAGTTCAAGTTCATAAATCCTGGAGTGCTGGAGTGGAGAGGGAACAGGGCGTCATTAAGATAAGTTCCAGAATTTCAAGTTCATAAGTCCTGGAGTGCTGGAGTGGAGAGGGAACAGGGCTTCATTAAGATAAGTTCCAGAAGTTCAAGTTCATAAATCCTAGAGTGCTCGAGTGGAGAGGGAACAGGGCTTCATTAAGATAAGTTCCAGAAGTTCAAGTTCATAAGTCCTGGAGTGCTGGAGTGGAGAGGGAACAGGACTTCATTAGGATAAGTTTCATAAGTTCATGTTCATAAGTCCTGGAGTGCTGGAGTGGAGAGGGAACAGGGCTTCATTAAGATAAGTTCCAGAAGTTCAAGTTCATAAGTCCTGGAGTGCTGGAGTGGAGAGGGAACGGGACTTCATTAAGATAAGTTCCACAAGTTCAAGTTCATAAGTCCTGGAGTGCTGGAGTGGAGAGGGAACAGGGCTTCATTGAGATAAGTTCCAGAAGTTCAAGTTCATAAGTCCTGGAGTGCTGGAGTGGAGAGGGACCAGGACTTCATTAGGATAAGTTCCCGAAGTTCAAGTTCGTAAGTCCTGGAGTGCTGGAGTGGGGAGGGAACAGGGCTTCATCAAGATAAGTTCCAGAAGTTCAACTTCATAAGTCCTGGAGTGCTGGAGTGGAGAGGGAACAGGACTTCATTAAGATAAGTTCCAGAAATTCAAGTTCATAAGTCCTGGAGTGCTGGAGTTGAGAGGGAACAGGGCTTCATTGAGATAAGTTCCAGAAGTTCAAGTTCATAAGTCGTGGAGTGCTGGAGTGGAGAGGGAACGGGATTTTATTAAGATAAGTTCTAGAAGTACAAGTTCGTAAGTCCTGGGGTGCTGGAGTGGAGAGAGAACAGGGCTTCATTACGATACGTTCCAGAAGTTCAAGTTCATAAGTCCTGGAGTGCTGGAGTGGAGAGGGAACAGGATTTTATTAAGTTCCAGAAGTTCAAGTACATAAGTCCTGGAGTGCTGGAGTGGAGGGGGAACAGGGCTTCATTAAGATAAGTTCCGGAAGTACAAGTTCATAAGTCCTGGAGTGCTAGAGTGGAGAGAGAACAGGGCTTCATTAAGATAAGTTACAGAAGTTCAAGTTCATAAATTCTGGAGTGCTGGAGTGGAGAGGGTACCGGGCTTCATTATGATAAGTTCCAGAAGTTGAAGTTCATAGGTCCTGGAGTGTTGGAGTGGAGAGGGAACAGGATTTTATTAAGATATGTTCCAGAAGTACAAGTTCATAAGTCCTGGGGTGCTGGAGTGGAGAGGGAACGGGGCTTCATTAAGATAAGTTCCAAAATTACAAGTTCATATTTCCTGGAGTGCTGGAGTGGAGAGGAACAGGATTTTATTAAGATAAGTTCCAGAAGTTCAAGTACATAAGTCCTGGAGTGCTGGAGTGGAGGGTGAACAGTGCTTCATTAAGATAAGTTACGGAAGTACAAGTTCATAAGTATTTAAACATGAATAAACATAAATGTTTATACGTTCCCAGACAGTAACATACATTCTTATACGTGTCTAAATATTTGAGTGCGATTTGATAGAATCTAGTATTCTTTTAAGAACGAAATATATAACTCTATTTTAATTAATTTGTTTCGTTTTCAGGTATAATACTGTGACACTATATTTCCTTGCAGGTAGTTTATATATTTATTACTCAAAATTAGTTTCGGTAGACTGAAGAACCCAACAGTTTTAAAATACCTGAGTCGAAACTGAAAAGAAGTAGCTTCACATATTACAAAAAATGTGACGGAATTGATACAAAATTCTTCGAAATTCTTACATTTTTTTGGTTTTCATGTTATAGATAAGAGACAGTCTTTCAGGATAAACCTGATTTTGCATTATATGCTGCCCATTATCAGCTTAGAAATACAGCAGCGATCTGAAGCTACGAAGAATATTGGTCAATAAGTTTTGGATACGAATGTATAATGTTTGAGCCACCAGAGATGCATTTATATTATGATCTACACTAGCAACCAGACCATTGATTGAAAGCGTGATCTGTGGATTATTGAACACCAGGATATATTCCCGCCTCTAGTTTGTGAGCCGGATGTAATTTAAAGCGTAATTGCGAATAACTGTGTGGAAAGCTATTTTCGTAATCGAATATCATCAATTAGAATTTTTCACATGTTATAATGAAGGAGGAGGGGTTATTTTACACAAATAGTCACATCTGTCCTAAAATGTAGTTGATTCTTGTAGTACTGTAAGAATTCAGATCCTTGGAAGATCTACAGGAAATCGAACAAGTAGTTTACAATGAACCCATGACCGAACGTGACGAGCGAGCAGATGCTCTCATCCTACTAAGTGATATACGAAATTTCAGTCAGTTGCTGGTTGAGTGTGGGACATCGGGAGGCACTGAGAATACTACGTGACTGCACGAAACATGTAATAATACGTTGCATGCCTGAAAGGCAGACTTTCCATAATGAAACTACGTTGACTACGCGTCAATTTCGACTTTCCGTTTAGCTCCAAAAGTAAACCGAATCTCACTTGAGGGACCTGTAGCTGAGTTCTGAATTAACTTCATCGGATAAACAATAAATGTGTCACCGCAGATGTTTAACTGTAAATGCCGGCATCGTAGGACATGGAGCAAGGAATTGATTATCTCCACCCTTCGAACATCCGATTACCTATGTCGGGTTTGAACCCGCGATCTTGGTTTCCAGAGGCAGGCCCTCTACAACTGATCTCCAGAGGGAGCTACCGTAATAACAGTGTTGTTAGAATAACCTCATGAACTACCTGATGTTAAAGAGATTCGGTTAGGGGCGAGCAGCTGTGAGCTTGCATCCGGGGGATAGTGGGTTCGAATCCTACTGTCGGCAGCCCTGAAGATGGTTTTCCGCGCTTTCCATTTTCACACCAGGCAAATGCTGGGGCTGTACCTTCATTGAAGCCATGGCCTCTTCCTTCCAACTCCTAGGCCTTTCCTCTCCCATAGTCAGCGTAAAATTTATCTGTGTCGGTGCGACGTAAAGTCAAATGTAAAAAAAGAGAGAGAGATTCGGATTCGATCGTAAAACCTACCTCAAAGACAACGGTAAACCTTCTAACGGCCTTAAAAATGTTTACTGCTACTTATATGGGGACCAGGCGAGTTGGCCGTACGGTTAGAGGCGCGTGGCTGTGAGCTTGCATCCGGAAGATAGTGGGTTCGAACCCCACTGTCGGAAGCCCTGAAGATGGTTTTCCGTGGTTTCCCATTTTCACACCAGGCAAATGCTTGGGCTGTACCTTAATTAAGGCCACGGCCTCTTTCTTCCAACCCCTAGGCCTTTCCTATCCCATCGTCGCCATAAGACCTATCTGTGTCGGTGCAACGTAAAGCCACTAGCAAGAAAAACTTATACGGCGTGATTCTACAATAATTATGCAAACGCGAAAGCGAAGCGATTGATTTTGGGACGTATGTTTATATGACCTGTTTTTTCTTGTTTTGGTGTAAGAAACCCGTCCCTAAAGTTTGTAAACGTATTTTAGAATCATCGTGTCAAATGTCGTAAATAACCTCCACGAGCTACTGAGCCTCAACCGTTTAATTTTATAGGAAGACACTTTCTGAAGTTCCGCTTGTGACACGTTCCTTGTGTTATTGCAGTGCGTGGGTGGTCATGATACACAGCAGATTTTGATACTCCTCACAAATAAATGACAGATGAATCAAAAGTAAGATCAATAAACATTGCAAACCATTGAACTACTAAACACTACTCCAGAATCGCCTTTTTCAACGGCTGTTTACGAACTGATATTGAACACACATAAAGGCCATAACACAATGGAACAACAATGAATGATCGATTCTTCCAATATACCTTGCAGTAAAATTCTAGCAAATCCTTAGTGTGATTCGAATATAAAATCGGCTCTCAAATATGTAAAAATAGGTTCTAAAATATGTTTTAGGCAGCTTCAATTTTACGTATTTTAATAAGCACTTATCAGTTAAAATAATTTTTTTCCTAAATTGATAATAACTCTAAATGCATACAAGTAGTAAGGCAATAACATGTTAATACAATATTTCACATACACAATGGTTCACCACATTTTTGAGTTTTTATCTGTAAATAATTAAAACATTGAATTACAAGCAAGTTACTGCCCATAATTTGATGCACAGTAAATCACCAGCACTTCTTCTAGATTTTCTGTTGTGAAACTACACCGCTTGTCTGAAAACACTAGCTTGTAGGCTGAGAAAGTCTGCTCAACGTCAACAGAGGTTACAGGGTTGTATTTGAATTTTGGTACAAGACGTGGGGAGATGTCACATTCAACGTTGGTTTTGCCAATCAAAACATCGGCCACAGCATGAAGCGTTGACAGTCCTGGGTTCTTCTGCAGTACTTGATTAAGCTTGTCCCGAATTCTATCCCCAGCGGGGCCTGGATCTAAGCTGGTTTTTTTCTTTCACCTCTTCTAACAAATCCAATTGTTTGTAAACAGGTTTCCCGGAAGACTCAAATGCAGAAATAACAGGGACCAAAAAAGTATAATGGGACATAATGTAGACAATTTCTTGAGAAATGGTTACATCCTTTAGAACATTTTTGGCCGAAGTGATGTACATGGCATCTTCATTTAGGGCGAGAACAAAACTTCTGATTGCATCAAAATGTTCGCTGCAGTACACAATGGCCTGAAGCCAAGTCCCCCAGCGCGTAAGGATGGGTTCTGGTGGCAGTGGAAGCATTTACAAAAAATGTCTTAGTGGAGAAGATCATCTTGTTGACTCGAAGAAATTCGGCACGTATCTGCTCAGCCACGCGATTTATAGCATGAGCAAGACAAGTGACGTGAATCAAAGCAGGGTAAAATACTTTCAGCAACTTAACAGCAGCAATTATGTAGTCGACTGCATCAGTAAATACAAAGCACCTTATTTTCATCCATGTTATTCGGGAAAAGCACCTTGAGATCTTTATTTACAAACTGAGCAACTGTCTCCTGATTGGTTTTAGTTAACTGTCTGCTGCAGAGCAAATATGGCGAACACGGCATGTCGGGATCTAATTTTCCGACTATCAAGTGGGCAATATAACGACCTCGAGTGTCAGTAGTCGCATCGACAGAGATCCAGATGTATGAGTCTCCTATATCTTCCCCTATCCGCCTAACTGTGTCTTCGTAAAGAGTGTCCAAGTAGTTTTTTTTCTTAAAGTTGATTCTGATGGAATATTCAGATGACAATATTTTTGTAAAAAACTTTTGAAAGAAGGATTTTCAAGTGAGTTGAAGGGAATAGTTGCCGACACAAGAGCTCTGCATAAGTCCGCATGGAATTCGTCTTTGCTTCCCTTATTTAGCGATTCCGTTGTTAATAATCTTTGTTTAAGATTTGATATTTTTTGCAGATTTTCCTGATGTTTAATCCCCTGGACATGTTGACTAAGATGCGATCGCCTTTCACTCGACACCTAGAAACAACGACAACTATAAGTAGTCGCAAATATGGTGTAAATCGTGCAAGTATTGCCTCCTTTATTCCCGGTCGGCTCAGCCGGAGAGCGAAAGTCCCAGTCGTGGACAGTTCGCTGTCGGGCCTTGCTTGTTTTTAAAGGGCAAGTAAGATACAAGGACTGACGACAATCAAAGAAACATTTTAAAACCACAGGTTTGACATTTATTAAAACTAACACTCAAAGAACACAAATGAACAAAATTTACACATAAATCTTGATGGATTTTGTTCAAAACTCTTCTCCACAAGTTGTCTGATATGTTACACCTTCGTTCTCCACTCATACCGAAGCTTGAATTTAACTGACATATACAATAAATATCCGTTAGCACACATCTGGCTGGAATAAAAAAATTGAATTATGCTGGGAGAACCTCCTCTTAATAATGGTTGGATTATTAACAAATTACAAGAAATTTAAATAGCAATAAGCTTTTCCATGGCTCATAAATTATCCGATGCCATCCTAGGCTATTCTTGACTGTCCAAAGCTTTCGTATACTATCATGATAGCGTCTACATTCACAAAAAGAAAGTTTACATTTTATGAAGAAATTAATTAATTGTGGCGTCATTAACATTCACAAATACTATCAGAAATATTATAACATTGTCGTCCTCCTCGTGGATAGATTCCATTAACATTATTACGTTTATCTAGCGTGAGTCTCACTGAAATATGCTTCTGAAATATTTCATTATATAAATTTACTGAATCATCTGTGTTCAAGGCTTTATCACCATTAAAATACATTCACAAGAATTCGTTATTTCCACGAAACTCCTTCTAAACTGCTCTGAATAATATGTGACATTAATCATTTCACGTTATCTGACGCCTCAAAAATGAAATTAACAATCTACAAAATTTGGGTACCATGCCCATACGATTGAAATATTACGCACTTATTCATTTTCGGCTGGTACCTTAACGTTAATTTTACGTAAATTTTAAATAAAACTCACTAAAGGTTTTAACCATCTCAAACTAAATCATCACAAACAACGTTGGGCCCAACATGGTGAACACGTGGCCAGGTCAGAACCACATTTCAATAAATCACAGAAAAATGTAATTAACTACTACACTCATTCCACACTCACACGAATGATACACGATTATTATTTACATATAGTCAATCAATCACTACTGATCTGCATTTAGGGCAGTCGCCCAGGTGGCAGATCCCCTATTTGTTGTTTTCCTAGCCTTTTCTTAAATGATTTCAAAGAAATTGGAAATTTATTGAACATCTACCCTGGTAAGTTGTTCCAATCCCTAACTCCCCTTCCTGTAAACGAATATTTGCCCCAATTTGTCCTCTTGAATTCCAACTTTATCTTCATATTGTGATCTTTCCTGCTTTTAAAGACACCACCCAAAATTATTCGTCTACTGATGTCCTCCCACGCCATCTCTCCTCTGACAGCTCGGAACATACCACTTAGTCGAGCAGCTCGTCTCCTTTCTCCCAAGTCTTCCCAGCCCAAATTTTGCAACATTTTTGTAACGCTACACTTTTGTCGGAAATCGCCAAGAACAAATCGAGCTGCTTTTCTTTGGATTTTTTTCCAGTTCCTGAATCAAGTAATCCTGGTGGGAGTCCCATACACTGGAACCATACTCTAGCTGGGGTCTCACCAGAGACAAATATGCTCTCTCCTTTACATCCTTACTACAACCCCTAAATACCCTTATAACCATGTGCAGAGATCTGTACCCTTTATTTACAATTATATTTATGTGATTACCCCAACGAAGATCTTTCCTTATATTAATACCTGGGTATTTACAATGATAAAAAAAGGGAACCTTCACCCCATCAACGCAGTAATTAAAACTGAGAGGACTGTTCCTATTTGTGAAACTCAAACCTTACAATCGGATTCTGGAATTTGACTATTACGTTCTGATTTTTTCTCTTACTCATGGAATTTTAAGATGACGGTATCGGGTAAATATCAACTCACGACCCTCACAGAAATGTGATTAAATATGGGCAATCACTTATTCAGAAATAACAGAGTTTTCACAAAGTTGATCATCAAGAATATCAGCGGTTCAATATTCAGAAGAATTGTCGAATACTAACACGCACATAAATGTCGGTTAAACATTAACACCATCGAACCACGAAAAAATTATTATTACTTTTAAATCTTACTCACGTCATTTAACACGTGGTCCAAAATTTTCAGAAGACATGGTTCACAAGACACATACTTCCCAAATAAACTGTACAATTAATCCCTCAGGATTCTGCCGTATTCCAGGCTCATATTCCACTTAATAGAGCACACATCAAACATTACACAATAAGAACGAGTATAATTTATTACTCATGACCCTTAGAAATTAGTTTAATCCGATCTACAACTTTATTATTATTATTATTATTATTATTATTATTATTATTATTATTATTATTATTATTTTTATTATTATTGCTGGATATCAGTTTCACAAAAATCTCAATTCGACATTGAATTTGATGACACTAACTCGCATAAAATCCAATGAAATACGTGAGATGAAATTCACTCTCAATTCAAAGTGTTAAATATGACGTAATTTTGTCCCACATGAGTTCCAACATTTGAAAATGATCCCAAATAAAATCATGTTTTATCGGTGAGGTCTGTCATTTTTAAATAGCACTCTAAACTGTCGGAGGGACATTCAGAACCATATTAGAAGACACACCCAATCTAACTACACTTATAGAATCCAACAAATCACACACTCACAACATAACAACACTACCATTACCCATAGGAAAGAAGAATGGAAATATTGTCAAAAATTTCTAATCTAATAGAAATACTGCCACCAATGAGTAAGTAAGTAATATTTCTACAAAGATTAATAGAAAATCATTATAAAATGGTACTTAAATTTGTGATGAACGTGGATCTCTCCGTCGATGACTGAATCTGCTCACATAGTGATCTGCTTACATTGCAATCTGCTTCCAGTCATTATCTCCCCCATGTCAGATAATGCCTACATCTTAATTCTTCATGTCGACAGCAAAGTCCATATCCATAATCCTGTAGATTGCTCCTTCGGACGATGGGTGAAACATCCTGGCGAAGATTATCGAACACGTAAAGGCCCTCTTCTCTCTTGACTGGATGAGAGCTGAAACTGATACAAAAACTTTAGACTGTGTTCTCACACACTACCACGTGGAAAATATCGAAGAACAGTACGTAACTTAGTTCTCGAAAATCTGCTTCACTCGACTGTTACCAGAAGATTAGACAGCGTTTATTCCTAAAACACAGGTATATGAGCATTTACACCGGGTGGGTGTGTCTCGTAATTGGACATCGTACTTTCACCTGATAGATTCTCATAATTCTAGATATTACTGTCTCCAGAATATTCCATCCGCGCTGCTAATTAGAGCGGCCTTGAAAGTTTCCAAGGAGGTCACATGACTCAGCTGGCCGGTCGATTGAAAAATCAATACTGTGCTCCCAGCCTGTCTGCATGAAGACACGACAGAGTTGGGACAAACTTGTAATATTTCACCCTTAATGAAAGAATGATAACATCCCTTTTCCACATACAATAAAATGTTCATTGTAGGCCAAATTGGAAGGGGACGGTATATAGGCCAGGTGAAGATATGCACAGAAGACTATTCAAATTCATAGGGCCATGTAGCGCTTCCCGATACCTCCAGTAGACATGCACCCTGGACTTTTAAGTGACGCAGTAGAAGTAATAATTCCATGTGACTATTCCTATCCTGGTCCAGCCTTTGTAAGGCAGACCCTCCAAACAGGGTGGGTGGCATCTGCCGTGTACAGGAAACTGCGTGCTTTTGTAGTGGAGGATTGTATTGTGTGTGATTTTCAGAAATGTTCGGACAGGACAAATACACAGTCCCCGAGCCAGGGGAAATAACTATTTAAGGTTCAAATCTCCGATCCAGCCGGGAATCGTACCCGGGGCCTTCTGAACTGAAGGCGACTATGCTGACCATTCAACCAAGGAGCCGAACACAGCGGAGGTGAATTTAATTCACTTCTTTTCCTGTTTTGTTATGTTCGGTTAGATTATGTTGTCCAACAATTTTGTCACTACCGGTACTGATGCCCACGCATGGCTGAATTCCGTGTTTTTTCCTCCCTACATCTACTGTATGCTTATCAAAAATCATTGCTGTATATATTTACAATGTGTGTAATCTGTTACACACTTCCTACAATTGATAAAAATGCATATCTAATTTTTTTTACAATTTCCACCTCGTATTTTTAGGTTCCCTATGGCAGCATGATAATTTCATTTTTCAATAGTTTGTACTATTATTACTCTTCTAAAACCTGCTTGAAAATTTGCCTTTCTCCGACATGAATAGACCTTACAGTACCACATAAACATGGCCAGCTTTTACTATTCTATAAACAAACAAAAAAAGAAGGATCGGGATGCACTACAATCCCCAGTTCATATTTACTGATATACTTCGTTTAGTGTATCTACGCTGAATTGATATATAAAATGTATAAAACATATTACAACAGAGAGATAGAACGCCTACGTATTAAGTACGACTCTCACACCAAAGAACGTACTTCAGAGTGAAATATAAAACAAATTTCACTTAACTCTTTTTTTTAATGCTATTTGCTTTACGTCGCACTGACACAGATAGGTCTTATGGTGACGATGGCATAGGAAAGGCCTAGGAGTTGGAAGGAAGCGGCCGTGGCCTTAATTATGGTACAGCCCCGGCATTTGCCTGGTGTAAAAATGGGAAACCACGGAAAACCATCTTCAAGGCTGCCGACAGTGGGACTCGAACCCACTATCTCCCGATTACTGGATACTGGCCGCACTTAAGCGACTGCAGCTATCGAGCTCGGTCACTTAACTCTTTGCCGCAAACGTCGCAGAATATAATTTTTCAATCCGACGTGAAATGGGGGAAACTCTTGCAACCACTGTTTAATTAAGGATGGCTTGGAAGCTGCCACTTTCGGCATAATGCACACAACCGAGCAAACGGATGCACTGAGAGTTTCTCACAGAATGGAATGAAGAGTTTCGTTTCCAGCAGGTCAATGGACACTGTCCCCCACCTCGTGAGACACAGACTAAGGGACAAAGGGAGTATTCACAGCGGGAAGTTCTTAAGGACTTCCAGGGAGTGGTAATTGGTTTACAGCTTCACTTTTTGTCTGAAAAGAATTTCAAGAAAATACTATTCAAGATACTGAAAACGAGTCGGCAAATATTTAAGTTTCTCCGACTAAATTAAAAGCGTTTTTAGTCGATTTAGTGTAAAAATATAGCAATTATAGGTTCTAACGCAATTTTAGGCATTTTAAGGCACTATAGGACCACCGTTCCTAACCTTATAAATACATGAAACATGTAAATACAAATTCATTTTATCTCTTAAGGAACAAAATAGGTTTTTGAATAAAATCCGAGGTCTAGTAATAACATTAGTACGGAATGTTAGTAAGATACGTTCTGATTGGACGAAAGCAGTAACTGCACCAATCTATAAACAAGGGAGCAAGAAGGATCGGAACAAGTATCGAGGTGTTTTATTGATCAGTATACAAGGCAAGGTATTTATGTTGACAATTGGGCTACAGTAATAATAATGGCGCATGGCCTCCGAAGAGGGCTGGTGGAGGTCTTTTTCTAGTAGACGGCCTATTGGGCGACCTGCATGTCTGTGAAGATGAGAGCCCTACCTATGATGATTTCTAATGTTGAATACGCCGCACATACCCATCCCCGAGGCATTGGAATTAACCAATTAAGGTTAAAATCCCCGAACTGGACGGGAATCGAACCCGGGACCCTCTGAACCGAAGGCCAGTACGCTGACCATTCAGCCAACGAGTCGGACTGGGCTACAGTAAACATTTATGACAGAATGTGTTCTTGTTTCAAGGTACTTACCGGGGTTAGATAATATTGTTTATCCGGGAGATAGTAGGTTCGAATCCCACTATCGGCAGCCCTGAAAATGGTTTTCCGTGGTTTCCCATTTTCACACCAGGCAAATGCTGGGGCTGTACCTTAATTAAGGCCACGGCTGCTTCCTTCCAACTCCTAGGCCTTTCCTATCCCATCGTCGCCATAAGACCTATCTGTGTCGGTGCGACGTAAAGCCCCTAGCAAAAAAAAAAAGATAATATTGTAATTTTGCACCATTGTTGTTTATAGTTTACATTAATCATCTACTGAAAGGTATAAAATGGCAGGGAGGGACTCACTTAGGTGTAAATGAAGTAAGTAGTTTTGTTTATGCCGACGATTTGGTCTTAATGACTGACCGTGCTGAAAACCTGTAGTCTAATATCTTAACGTATCCACACAGACGCACACGAGATGCTGCCAGTTGGTACAATTATCTTATTTACATTGATCTACAAATTAACACACACATAACCTTAATCAGAGTATCAAAACACTTCACTTCGAGAATATCAACAACGCCGCCATTATTAAAAAGAACTGCCAAAACTTCAATATCGAAGTTACAACTTTAAAACACAGTTGAAAACAGATAACTGCGTATTTCAATATGGAGACTGCAAATATTGCATGTCAGCCCGGGATATATACTTGCTACACCATAACTCTACTAAACAAAAACTATCTTTTACCTTCAAGATCGTCCCCTTCATATATGTGTGCCTGGACAGGCTTCTAGAAAGTTGCATTACAAAATATATCTTCGTGAAAATTCTAGAGTGTCTAATACACAGATTACAATGTACAGAATATTCCCAATCACTCTCGTGCATATACCATTTTGGAAGTTACAGTGTGTTTCACAATAAAATTAAGGATTACAATTTATATATACAGGTAAGAATAAATTATAATATTAATTTACAGGTATTCTCATTAACGGAACTGATATAAATGTCCATGTACAACGCATGTTTCATAACATAACCTCACACACAATACGATCATTCAACTACGTAAATAATAATCATACTAATACTAAATGGATGCACATCACTTCATAGCCATACATACAAGTAATAATAATCTAAAATAATAATAATAATAATAATAATAATAATAATCATCATCATCATCATCATCATCATCATCATTCGAGCTCGATATCTGCACTAATTATCCATGGGTAAGGGAACATTGTTTTAAAGTTATACCTGTTATCGCACTTGCGTCAATCTTTCAACTTGAATATAGGTGCAGTAAGTATGATATGAAATTAGCATTTCCGAGACTAAAGTGATGTCAGTAGGGAAGAAATCTAGGAGAATTAAATGCCAGGTTGGAAATGCAAAGCCGGAACCGGTAGATCCATTAACGTATGTAGGATATGTATTCTCCAAGGATTGGTAATACAGTAAGTGAGATTGCATCAAGATGCAGTGAAAGTAATGCAGTGAACTCGCAGTTGCGATCAAGAGTATTCTGTTAGAAAGAAGTCAGATACCGGACGAAACTATCTATACACTGATCTCAGATCAGCTTCGCTGTACGGGAGTAAAAGGCGGGTGAACTCAGCATATCTGATTCACAAGTTAGAAGTACCAGACATGAAGGAAGCGAGAATGTTCACTGTTACAAGCAGGTGGAAACAATGGAAGGATGGCTCTTGGAACAGGGAGGTAAAGGGTAAATTAGGATTGATATCGATACACGTAAATCGGCTTCTGTGGTGGAGTCGTGTGAGGTGAATGGAGGACGAGAGGCTACCTAAGAGGTTCATGGACGTGGTCATGGAGGGTGAAAGAATTAGAGACAGACCAAGTCGGCGATGTTTAGGCTCAGTTTCTAATGTTTTAAAGATAAGAGGTGTTTCATGTAGATAGGATACTAGCATTTACCCGCGGCTTTTGCTCGCGTGGATTTCGTAAAATAATAAAAGTAATCGTTCGTCGGTACTGTACTATGACTTTATCTGAAAATCCCTAAGGTATAAATATTCACCGATAAATTTAGTTTCATTTAGCCCGGAAACTCTTTGTAAATCACGTCTGTGTTATTGCCTTTTGGGGCTAAGATGATCATGCAACATATAACTGTACAAATCGCAAAAAGTTTACTTTTAAAGGAGATTCCAAATATCTATCTCCACGTCGTAACATTTTCAGTTTTTGAGATAGGCTATAAGAATCCCCATAAAAAGAATTTAACCCCTTTATCAGTCCTTCCCATTTTCCAAAAACAAAAGGAAATACATGTCCCTTTACTTTTAAAGGAGATTCCAAATACTAATTTTCGCGTCTGTAACATCATCAGTTTGTGAGATATAAGCCCCCTCATTAAAAATTATTCATTTCTTTTTCACTTCTTTTCACCCCCCGTTAAGTGCCTTTTCCGAGAACAAAAAAGTACGTGTTCCTGTATTTTTTTTGCTAGTTGTTTTACGTCGCACTGACACAGATAGGTCTTATGGCGACGATGGGGCAGGAAAGGACTAGGAGTGGGAAAGAAGCGGCCGTGGCCTTAATTAAGGTACAGCCCCAGCATTTGCCTGGTGTGAAAATGGGAAACCACGGAAACCTGTATTTTCAAAGGACTTTACAAATACGAAGTTTCATGTCTGTAACATGTTAAGTTTTTGAGATATACTGTAGATGTACCGCTATTCATTTCCAAAATTCACCTACTTTTTCAATTCTCTTCAACCCCTTAAGTGGATTTTCCAAAAAGAAAAAGTACGTGTTTCTTTATTTTTAAAAGATATTCAAAATACAGTACAAACTTTCACGTCTGTAACATCTTCAGTTTTTGAGATACAAGTATTCTCACCATAATAATTCAACTCCTTTTTTACCCCAGCCCCGTTAAGTTGATTTCTCCCCAAAATGTGTTTTTTTAAGGAGATTCCGAAAACGAATTTTTACGTCTGTAACCATCAGTTTTTGAGATGTAAGTATCCACATAAAATGAATTTAATTATTCACTTCCTTTCACCCTCCCTCCTTAAGTGAATTTTCCGAAATCAAAAAATACGTGTTTATTTATGAAGGAGATTCTAAATACCAATTATCACGACTGTAACGTCTCCAATTTTCGAGATACGTGTCCTCATAAAAGGAATTCAATTCCGTTTTATCTCTTCCCCCCAAGTTTATATTCCCCCTAAAGTGCGCTTTTCTTTATTTTAAAGGAGATTCCAAATACCAATTTTCACGTCTATATCAACTTAAGTTTTCAAATGGTATAAGTATCCTCATACAAATAATTCAATACATTTTTCAATTCTTTCACCCCTTTAATTGGATTCTTCAAAACCAAACGAATATGTGTACTTTCTTTTTGAAGAGGATTCCAAACACCAATTTTCATGTCTGCAACATCTATAGTTTTTGAGATATAAGTAGACTCATACAAATAATTTAACTAATTTTTCAATTTTTTTACTCCCGACTAAGTGGATTTTCCGAAAACAAAAAATATGCATTTCCTTATGAGATTCCACTTTTCAGTCCTTTCTACACGCCCCTCCCCCAAGTGTCTTTCCCGAAAAGAAGTACTTGTCTCTTATCTTTGAAAGGGATTAAAAATACCAATTTTCACTTCTGTAACATGCTATGTTTTTTATATAAATTGTAGATATGCTCACCCTAAAATTTCACCCCCTTTTTTGTTCCCCTTAAGTGGATTTTCCGAAAAAAGAATTCTATGTCTCTTTACTTTTACAGGAGATTTCAAGTACCCGTTTTCAAGTCTGTAAATGTCAAATGTCTGAGTTATATTTTAGGCCTAGGTATATTTTTTAAATTTCCACCCCGTTTGTCACTCACGTCCACCCCCCTTTTCATTGGATTTTTTCAAAAGCAAAAGAATACGTGTTTCTTTATTTTTTTTTTTGCTAGTTGCTTTACGTCGCACCGACACAGATAGGTCTTATGGCGACGATGGGACAGGGAGGGGCTAGGAGTGGGAAGGAAGCGGCCGTGGCCTTAATTAAGGTACACCCCCAGCATTTGCCCGGTGTGAAAATGGGAAACCACGGAAAACCATCTTCAGGGCTGCCGACTGTGGGGTTCGAACCTACTATCTCCCGAATACTGGATACTGGCCGCACTTAAGCGACTGCAGCTATCGAGCTCGGTTTTCTTTATTTTAAAGGAAATTCCAAATACCAATATTCATGTCTGTAACATCTTCATTTTTTTTAGATATAAGTATCCTCATAAAAGGTATTCAACCAATTTCCCCCTTTTTTCAACCCTCATGATGGGATTTTTCGAAAAAAAACATGTGTTTCCTTATTTTTAAAGGAGATTCCAAATACCAATTTTTACATCTGCAAACTTTTAAAGTTTTAAGATATAGATACACTCATTTTAAAATTTCACCCCCCTTTTTCACCCCCTTAGCGACGGAATTTCCAAAAATCCTCTCTTAGCGAGCACCTACATCTTAGTATGAATGTATTCCCAAAATTTTATTTCTTTATGTCCAGTAGTTTTGGCTCGGCGATGATGAGTCAGTCAGTCGGTCAGTCAGTCAGGACAAGTTATTTTATATATATATATAGATTCTCCAACGATGGTAATACATCAAGTGAGATTGAATCAAGGTGGAGGATTGTGGAGGCGTTTTGTAAATTCACAGAGTCATGCATGGTGAACGCTGAGGGCATGACAGTCTATAATGAAGATGAATGTACGGAAAAGGAAAAAAAGAAAGTAAAAGTTTGGACAAATTTTCACGATTCTTCCAAGGCATAAATTAGCTTGAAGGCTGTAAAAATATTATTAGTATTATTATCATTATTAATAATCACTGAGATTCAGTAATGTTATGGACCAAATGAGAAAAATTGAAAGTAAAATTTTAAAGATATTTTCCAAACTCTCATATGGCAGAATGATTTTATACAGATCATGTTACCATTATTATTATTATTATTATTATTATTATTATTATTATTATTATTATTATTATTATTATTATTATTATTGTGCATTTACCAGAGATCTTCGACTTTGAAAATATGAAAAATCGAATATATGTGTGATGCCAGTAACAATCCTTACGCAGCCAGCCCCATTTTTACATGGTATGAAGGTTTGGCTTGTCGGTTAATTTATATGCCTCAACGAGGTTTGCAGTCCGATATGTAGTATGAAATGGCGTATGGCTTTTAGTGCCGGGAGTGTCCGAGGACAAGTTCGGCTCGCCAGGTGCAGGTCTTTCGAGTTGACTCCCGTAGGCGACCTGCGCGTCGTGATGAGATGAAATGATGAAGACAACACATACACCCAGCCCCCGTGTCAGCGAAATTAACCAATGATGGTTAAAATTCCCGACCCTACCGGGAATCGAACCCGGGACCCCTGTGACCAAAAGCCAGCACGCTAACCATTTAGCCAGGGAGCCGGACTGATATGTAATATAACTTCCTTCTTCAGAGTGGAAAGTGGCGGGAAACTATTTCACACCTGATTTCACTAGCAGCCAGCGTCTGTTCTGGTAGGGTCGGGCTGCATCGGCGCAATTATCTAATTCTTCTATGTCAGGATATACGGGTCGTTTCTTGTCACTTCATTGACTGACTGACAGGGTTCGAAGGAATGCATAACTACTTGAAGTGAACTGCGAAAATATACTAAGTCAAATTCGTTTAACAAAATTGAATTTTAATGAAACCGAATTTACATGAAACATTTGACAACGACAAACTATATCGTCGCTCCTATGCCAAAACCGCGAATGTGACAATGCTCTTCCTATCCATTATTTCCCTTAAGACTGGCCACGCCTCCCAGCCACATATTGACATGTAGTCAATCAGAACTATTTTATTTGAGTTTATCTTCCTGTGCTCTTGTGAAAAGCAAAATGAACCCTTAAAACATCATACTCTAGGAGGGGGTAAATATGTCATCCAAACATACATTCCTGCAGTACGGTGCAGCAAGATTCATGTTCCTTTACACATCAACATAGGAAAATGAACTCAACAAAGTTTGTTCTGATGGACTGCGTATCACGATGTGGCTGGGAGGCGTGACCAGTCTTAAGGGAAATAATGGAAAGGAAGAGTATTGTCACATTCGTGGTTTTGGCATAGGAGCGACCATATGTCACGTGAATTAATATAAGAATTTAAGAATTTAAGAATATAAGAATAACTGAAAATAAACACATCGCTTCTTTAACTTTATTTCCATTTACATACAAAATTATGTGATGTGAAAGCATCCTGAAATGTGAAAAACATGAAAGTCAACTCTGCTTCCAAACGATACCGTGGGTTAATCCGTTTGATCCGTAGGAAATTTTGTTTTCGTAATCGAACTCCGAACTTTCATTTAATTAAGGATGTCTACCGATTTAGGTACCAACGCAGGGGATCATACATGCACCGAATGAACCTTTAATTGAATCTAAACAAACTTTAGTTATCCTGGGCCGCTTGAAGATCATTATCCGCAAAAGTATATGGCTCTAAATGTTAATTTATGTTAATTAGCGAAATAAAATAAAATGGCACCACATTTCGTCACCGTAGTTTAATTAACAAGTGTTTAAATACACATGGGAACTAAAACATGTTCAGAATGAGCAAAATTTCTGATGAAGAAAAATACTTTAATTAACTCTTGAATAAATTAACCTTCATGTTATCTTGAAGTTATTTAACATCAAAATAATTATTTGAAATAAGCAAACGATTTTACAACGACGAACAAAGTAAATATGTATCTTTTTCTCCCTTTTCTATAAAAGTTGTTAATTGAATGGGAGTAAATAAATGTGCGCTTTATTATTATTATTATTATTATTATTATTATTATTATTAAATACATTACTAGCTGCCCCCACGGTGTGGAAACAGCGTGCCTGTCTCTTAACCGGAGGCCCTGGGTTCGATTCCCGGGCAGGTCAGTGAGTTTTACCTTTATCTGAGGGCTGTTTCGATGTCCATTCAGACATTTTCACAGATAATCCCATTTTATTTCACAAATCTATTAAGTTTTCATGTAATCTCTTCCAATTTACCATGATCTCTTTATGTTATTTAACCTTTAATTTATTTCCTATCCTGGCAACAAAAAAACCTGTTACCGTCTTTATTCTTTACGGCTTTGTTCATGAGTGTCTCGGAATATTTCTGCACCTTGTTTCAACTTTGTTCTTCGTACAATTAATTCATGTAAACCGCCTTTAAATATTTACAGCAATTGTAAATATCCATTAACCTGTCATTTACGTATCTTACAATATCTTTGCCACGTGTTCTGATGTTTCTCATGTACAGTTCCCATAGTGCCTTATAACGTTTGAGAAACCCCATAATCTCTCGACACACCGAGCTCGATAGCTGCAGTCGCTTATGTGCGGCCAGTATCCAGTAATCGGAAGATAGTGGGTTCGAGCCCCACTGTCGGCAGCCCTGAAGATGGTTTTCCGTGGTTTCCCATTTTCACACCAGGCAAATGCCGGGGCTGTACCATAATTAAGGCCACGGCCGCTTTCTTCCACTTCGTAGGCCTTTCCTATCCCATCGTCGCCATATGACCTATCTGTGTCAGTGCGACTTAAAAGCAAAATAGCAATATATATATATATCGACTCCGTTCCTTCTTTTCCTAATTTACCATGTTCTAGTGACAGTGCTCTATCACTTTGCTTACGAGATCGTTTTTCGAGAATTATCTGGTAAATTAAATTAATTAATGAAAAAAATTAGTGTGAAGGGGGAGGAGGTACTTGAGTTTTACCTCCGACGTTCCACGAACTGACTAATAAAGTCGGTGGCCATCGGCCTAGCCCTTGAATTCAAGGGGGGGCTACGATTCAGAATTTGTTCAAAATTACTTTCCCGTTTCCCGTAAACAATTACTAGTGCGCTCAGCCATTGCCAGTGGTTCACAAAGGTACGATAATATCATGAATATCTGATTAGGAGAATTCAATAACGTAATAGATTCAATGAGAAACATTGAAAGTAAAATTTTGAGGTTATTTTCCAAACTCTCTGATGGAAGAATTATTCGAGTAGGATACAGAGCATGTTACCAAGCAGATTGTCACTCATCCGTTGAGGACGCAGCGTGCTTTGTAAAGTGGAGTGTAATGTAATCGCTCTATCAGTTTTGTGATAGAAATTGTAAAATTCTTTTCCGCAAAATGTTCTTTCAGTTCGTCATCATTATGTGACCCCCACCACATCAAAACAGGAAGACAATTACAACAACAATTAAGATACACTTTATTCGTTACAACTTAACGATTAACAAAATATTACAAATCTGTTAAATGTGCTTAGTATTTCACTTTCTTAAAGTTTCCTCGAATGTGTTACGATGCATATTCATTTTACAGAGTAAGAACGGTGAACTTAAGTATGCTTGTGATATTCATAGTTAATTAACAATGCCTATGACGTGTAATGAAATCCTGAACCGAAAATAAGTGACTGACCTCAGTGGTGTTTCCAAGTGATTCTGAAGATGGCGAGTTTCGATCCCAGTTTAGGTTGGCGGTAAGTGCATGTGTTTAAATTCAGCTAGTTGGAACGAACGTTAAAACAAATAATGTTACAAACTAAAACAAATTAAGTGCCTAAGATTATGGTTTTAAAATAATGTTTCCCTTTGTAAGAAAATGTATAATCAGTATGTGCACAATAATCCTGCTCAAACTGGCTAAACAGTGCCCACAACAAGGTAATTGGCGCACAGCTCTATACAGCAATGCGCCTCATCACAGGATGCACCCGACCGACTACTACACACTGGCTACCCATTCTGACTAATATTTCATTCCTACCTTTAAGATGATGGCAGTTACTGCTGAACACATGTACAAGAAAGGTAAACAACCTCTTACTATCAATACACTCTAACGTATACGCACCCTCAGACAAGCGGCTAAAATCCAGGCATTCATTATGGTGTACAGCAGGATACCTAATGTCTGGGAACATCGTTGGTAACAGTGTGGAGAAGAGCAGTGGACCACAGAACGTTCGAATGTCTTATCCGAGCTTTTGAGGGCACAGCTCGTCGAGTGAAGCGGTTGCTCGATTGCTCGGCTGGGCTTGGATAACGAATAGTCTAAGGAAAAAGACATTATTTCATGCCATATTTCATAGATGATCACATACGGGATGGACATGGAAGAGAAACACTGCAAATGAGAAGTGTCTGTTCGAAAGGTGCTATTTCCACCTAAAGAACGTTGTGGTGAAAGAGCATGAAACGTAAAATAAAAGGCATATTGAAGGTATCTAAGATCGGGTTTGGTACACCTTTCAAAGAATTGCATTTTTCTGGTCTGGATTGCTCATGGCAATCGATAATATTCAACTAGTGTAATGCATGTTGACGAAATACTGATTTATAAGGGGCGATCAAAAAGTTTCCGTTCGAAGGTCGTACAGTACTGAATCAGCATGCCAATCAGGCAAAATTGCCGTGGGCATTGAGGCACTCATCCCACCGACCCACCAGGTTGAAGGTCCCCATGTGGTAAAACACCGTGTCTTGCTGCGTGAAGAAGTCCGTAACCGCCTGCTGCACATCCTCATCCGACAGGAAGCGTCGACCATTCAAGGCCTTTATCTGAGAAGATCGAAAGCGTGATAATCGCATGGGGAGAGATGAGGACTATAGGGCAGGTGTTCGAGTGTCTCCCGCTTAAGTTGGCGTACCTTCCGTAATGTATGAGGCTGGCCTCTCAGATTGACCGGCGTATTGTATGGAAACACGACCCGCACCGATCTTGGTGCACCATTTCTCAACGGTGGTTTTCGACAGATATGCTGCCCCATACGCAGTCTGCATTCTCCGATGGATGTCCATCGGTGTTTGTACTTCAGCATCCGAAAACAGAATAACAGCATGTTGGTCCTGTTTGGACGCATTTGGTAATTTCGACGCCATAGTCCACGTGGCCGCATTTCACGCACGCACCTCGGCACAATACCACTCCCAAACTATTCCCTTTGCATACTTGTCCGTGCTTATATACCCGCATCGGAGTCGTGATACGTTGCATGTCTGCGCAACAACGCCCTCAAATAGAAACTTTTTGAAAACGCCTTATATTTTATGAAGTAGAAATAGCAGTTTTTGAACAGGCACTTCTGAAATAGAACTGTATGGAAAGAGGAGGGAAATATGGGAAAGCTTCTACACCACAAACGTTATAACTGCTACAGATTAGAAGAAGACTGATTACTTATTTATATTATGTATTTATTTATTTTATTTACTTTTTATTTTATTTTAATTTTATTTATTTATTTATTTATAAAGTGCTGAGATTAGGGCACTTCGCCCTCTCGTACACTTAACCACATGCTAACTTTTTTTTTTTGCTGCATTAATTTGAATTATCGTGGTAATCAATTGCAACTGATGAAGAAACATGTAAGTCAAATAACAAGTAAACAATAATACAATTAATAATGACTACAATTAATATATTACGACACATAATCAGTAGGTTCGCAACTCACGGTTTTCACCATCCAGTGTGTTCCAACAAAATGTCTCACATGCTGAATAGAGAGTGTGTTAGCGAATTGAGATGCAAGACCAGTGATAGACACGTCGTTTCGAACTACGCCAGGAGATGGAACCATACTAACGAAATTTGGTTTATCAACCTAGGTACTAAGAAACGTAAATAGATTTTAATGCAATTTCATCGGTGAATGCTCGGAGAAGGCAATAGAAGAGCCATATCCATCCACCCACACACAACTTAGAACAATAATTCAAACTTGTAGATGTGTAATAAATTCTATCGCAATGCTACTGAAGTGATTAATTAGTTAAACTTGTCATGATTTATTTTGCATTTGGCAGGCTGCATCCTCAACAGCTAACGGTCCGTGAGCATGGAAAATGTAGATTCTGTAGGTGACGTGATCTGAATATATAACTCTTTCTTCAGTGAGTTCGGAAATTATCTTTAGAATTTAACATTCTATGCTACTCACTAGGTCCAGTACATTACAGATTCCTCCTTCTTTGGTGTTCAGTTACTCGGTGCACTAGTAAGTGGTCAAAGTAGATGGGATATCAATCTCAGGCAAATACTCAGTCGTGACTATCCTTATAATCAAGAAATTATGACTACCAAATTAATTATGAGTTCACTCACCAGTATACACAAGTTACCAGACAGACTTCCCACGCACAAAGTACAACATGGGACGGGCCGTTCGAATGAACTTTATTTTCCAGTATCAACTATACAGTACAGTTTAACACTATTAACTATAAGGGGAATATCGTTATTTGTTCATCGTCGGAATCGAAGCACGGAGGTCGGTCGCCGTGTACTACCCGTAGGTAACATACAACTTCAACGCTTAGAATACCAAGCTAAATGTTGAAAATAATAATAATAATAATAATAATAATAATAATAATAATAATAATAATTGAATTCAGTATATTTCCGATAGTCATCAAAACCCGTACCAAAAGTCAGCCACTGCGGCTTTTAATATAAAAAATATCATATTCTGAGATATTTAGTACCAAGATTACAGTAGTAAAAGGAGTTCTTTCGTTTTTCTTGATACAACAGGACTCGCAATATAATAAAATGGAGAAGAATGTGAGTATTAATAAATTCATCAGTAGAGCAGCAGTCAATTGACTGCAAACCATTCGGCAGTGTTCGAAGAGTTACAGTTGTGGTCCGTCGAGTTTCTATTCTAACATGGTGCAAGTCTGCGAAGCGTAAAGATTCCCTGCAGTTTTCCGCTTTCACAAGGTAAAACCTCACAAGATATCATCTGGGCCGTGAAAAGATCATTCCAAACAATTTGAGTTATGATTATGAAAAAAAGAGGCATGTACAGATTCTATACATGAAGCTGAGGTGAGAAGCCATGGAAAGTGACTTGGATTAGAACTCGTTTATGCCCTCTCACGACAGAGTGCAGTAAGTTCCAACCAAAATCTCAGGATTGAAATCCTCGTATCATGACAGAACCGAGATTTGAAATGTGACCAGCAGGTTTTATTAACCCATAGACCAGTTAAGGAAGTTGCTGCTCATAGATCAATATGACATCTGAAACGAAATGGCGTATGGCTTTTATTGCCAGGAGTGTCCGAAGACATGTTCGACTCGCCAGACGCTGGTTTTTAATTGACTCCCGTAAACGACCTGCGCCTCTTGATGAAGATTACACATACACCCAGCCCCCGTGCCAGTGGAATAAACCAATGATGGTTAAAATTCCCGACCCTGCCTGGAATCGAACTCGGGACCCTTGTAACCAAAACCCAGCACACTAACCATTCAGCCATGGAGCCGAACAGTACGACGTCTATCTTCATAAGAAAAAAGTCTGTACTCATGAAATTTTGCCCCATATTTCGTTTTCATCTCATATTAGATTTACAAGTCTAAATTGTATTCAGATTTTTGTCCTTCAGTCTGTCTGTCGATCTAGTCCGGCCCTCGGGCTGAATATTCAGGAGACTGGCCTACGGTTCAGAGGGCCCAGAATTCGATTCCTGGCCGAGTGAGAGATTTTAAATTTGTCTAGTTCACTCCTCTAGCTCAGGGTGTGGTTGTATGTATTCGCCTTAATACACATCTTCAACTACACACAACACATCACTCACAAACATGCAATAGTAAATGCATCCCTAATTATAGAGTTGGCGTCAGGAAAGGCACTCGGCTGTAACATTGGGCAACAAAGGCCAGAAAGAAGAAGTGGAAGAAGGAGAACAGGTGGAGGAAGAAGTCCGTATGTCTGTTTATTTGTTACGATATCACGGGGAAACGTCGCTACAGAATTTCTGGAAACTCTGTATTTAAGTTTAGGGATCGCCGTGTTCTGTACTAGGCTGTAGATTATTTCATCAGTATATACAGTGATGTCTTCTTCTTCTTCTTCTTATTCTACCGCTTTTCCCACAACTTTGGGGTCGCCTATGTGAACTGAGTTGCACATTTGAATTTGGCCCTGTTTCACGACCGGATGCCCTTCCTGGTGGTTGGTAGTGTGATCTGTTGTCTGAATATGAAGCGGAGAGGGTTGGGACAAACACAAACACCCAATCCTCAGGCCAGAAGGATTAATCAGACACGATTAAAGTCCCCGAATCCGCCGGGAATCGAACCCGGGACCCTATGAACAGAAGGTCTCAACGCTGACCATTCAGTCAAGAAGTCGGACAGTATATAGAGTGATGTATCAAAGTAAAATTTACCGACTCGCCCAGGAATCGATTCCTCTGAACCAAAGGCCACTTCGCTAACCATTCAGCCTAGGAGACGGGCTACAGGCAGACAGGCGGACAGAGGGGAACAAAACAGGAAATGCCAAATTTCTCTCTTACTCATAATAATATGAATAATAATGTTATTAGTTTTATGTGCCATTAACTACTTTTACGGTTTTCAGAGACGCCGAGGTGCCGAAATTTAGTCCCGCAGGAGTTCTTTTACGTGCCAGTAAATTCACCGACACGAGGCTAGCGTATTTGAGTACCTTCAAATACCACCGGACTGAGCCAGGATCGAACCTGCCAAGTTGGGGTCAGAAGGCCAGCGCCTCAACCGTCTGAGCCACTTAGCCCTGCCCTATTACTTTTAGATACTCTATATTGAAAACTGCACATAAGTAACATTATAGAAAATGTAATTCCGATCTTAAGTCTCCCATTAATTTTGTCGTTGATGAAGGTGCCTGTAAGTAGTTCTCGTAATTTCTACCCGCAGGAGCACATTGCTGTACGCACGGAGGCTACAGGTCTGAACACCGAGCAAATATTAACTTTTAAGTTTCGGAACCGGTTCGGAAGTCTTCTACTGTGTGGTTTCTAGATTTTTTTTTAATTTCACGTCATTTGCCATGTTTTCTTTTCTTTTGGAACCACAGTCCACATTCGTTTCCGATAACAGGATAGACGGGGAAGTCAAAGAGAAAACCACAGCACACGTGATTATCTCCACTCGACCGTATTGCAACGCACTTCGCTGACAAGCAGTACACTGTACATATTGAAGCAGTCAGCCCATAGAACTACAACAGCGATGACCTTGGCTCACCGCGTACAAATGACAGCACTGCCCAGACCGGTCCGTCCGATGACGTCACGGGCTTCGTATGTTCGAGCCTTTCAAAGACTGTTGCGGTCTATTGCCGAAGCAGCTCTTGGGCTGGGCCGCTGTGCAGGACTCTGCTGTCTGGATCGGTGCTACAATTTCCGTGCGACAAGATGGAGTGGGCTGTTGAAAACACTGTGAATATAATTGAGGATTACCACAATGCTCCGGAATTGTGGAATGTAACTCCGGGTAGTTATAAAATCAATAGCCTTAAGAAAGGATACGTTGAAACGGTTCTCAGAAAAATATGACTGCGGTGTCCAGGAACTGAAGAAAATTAAAAATATGCGTTTGGCTTTCCGCCGAGTGCATAAAGAATTCAGAAAATGGAAACTAGTGGTGCTTCTCCACTGAAAGCAAAAATGTGGTTCGGGTATAATCTACTTACCTTTCTTCTTGACATCGATGCTCCGAGAAAAACTACTTGAACGTCAGGTGACAATGAGGAACGTGAGGTGAATTGATTTTAAGCCACAGTTTTCCTTTAATAAATAGAATAAGTTTACTGCTTATGAACTTTTGTAAGTAAAATTGTGATTTATTCAATGCCTGCCGGGCTGAGTGGCTCAGACGGTTGAGGCGCTGGCCTTCTGACGCCACCTTGGCAGGTTCGATCCTGGCTTGGTCCGCGGTATTTGAAGGTGCTCAAATAGGTCAGCCTCGTGTCGGCAGATTCACTGCCATGTAAACTAACTCCTGCGGGACTAAATTCCGGCACCTCGGCGTCTCTGAAAACCGTAAAAGGGCTTAGTGGGGCGTAAAGCCAATAACATTATTAACATTAGGCCTATTATTATTTAATGCCTGGTTTTACCGTTATTAGCACTGGCAATAATTCGCACTAGAAATAAATAAATTAGAGATAACAATGAAAATAGAATTGAATAATAACAATATTAATCAAACTAATAATTTCGTGTGGCTATTTCTAGCGGAGTGCAGCCCTTGCAAGGCAGACCCTCCGATGAGGGTGGGCGGCATCTGCCATGTGTAGGTAACTGCGTGTTATTGTGGTGGAGGATAGTGTTATGTGTACCGGGCGAGTTGGCTGTGCGCGTAGAGGCGCGCGGCTGTGAGCTTGCATCCGGGAGATAGTAGGTTCGAATCCCACTATCGGCAGCCCTGAAAATGGTTTTCCGTGGTTTCCCATTTTCACACCAGGCAAATGCTGGGGTTGTACCTTAATTAAGGCCACGGCCGCTTCCTTCCAACTCCTAGGCCTTTCCTATCCCATCGTCGCCATAAGACCTATCTGTGTCGGTGCGACGTAAAGCCCCTAGCAAAAAAAAAAAAGTGTTATGTGTGGTGTGTGAGTTGCAGGGATGTTGGGGACAGCACAAACGCCAGGCCCCCGAGTCATTGGAACTAACCAATGAAGGATAAAATCCCGACCCGGCCGGGAATGGAACCCCGGACCCTCTGAACCGACGGCCAGTAGTACGCTGACCATTCAGCCAACGAGTCGGACAGTAGAATTTAATGGCATCATAGTACTAACTACTACAACAACATTAATAAACTGGGTAGGTTCGATCCCGGCTCAGTCCAGTGGTATTTGAAGGTGCTCAGGTACGTCAACCTCGTGTCGGTAGATTTATTGGCGCGTAAAAGAACTTCTGCAGGACTAAATTTCGGCACCTTGGTGACTCATAAAACCGTAAAGATAGTAATGGGAGGTAAAGCCAATAATAATATTGTACAATAATAATAATAATAATAATAATAATAATAATAATAATAATAATAATAATAATAATAATAATAATAATAATAATAATATATCCTACGCACCATATCGTATGAGATTTTCATGCCTATGGATTTCTCGTAAATACGTCGTTTAACAGCATTTTGTAACAATGTTCTAGTTTCTACACTGTTAACACACAACAATTAATCTACTTTGTACTTTGACATCCATTCGCGTCTACTCTAATTACGCAAAGACTTCCAACACTGTTTCATCACAGTCTTTTTCTTCCTCATTATGTCTGCTTATTGTCATAGTTGCCACGAGTTAGCTTTCATTCTCCTGGTACCTATAAGTTTATTAGAAATGTGAACTATAAGGGGGTAAAATAATCAGAATATGGGTAGGGTATTCTACTTAAAACTAATACATTTTTATTTGTAAAAACATGATTAAATTACAGTGTACAAGAAGATTTTAAAACATCCCCTTACCTGTAAGCATACCGATCCTGCCGTGGTACACAGCCTTCATCTGACAAATGTACTGTACTCCATAAACTCATCCCTAATGGCTTTCGTCTTGATAATGCCGACGTGGTTTGTTTGCCAAGGGCTCCATGCTTTTATCAGCCTGGATCACTTCGCGCACTTCCGGGATGATTCATGGGATGCTAGGTTCAGACACTCGAAACAAATACATCAAAGAAGTATAGCTGTCATCAGTAGCAAACAAGTGAAGGGTAAGCAACAGCCTAACTCCTGGCGGTATTGCTTCACAAAAACTGCTATCGGACTGTGCAATCATCGGTCCAATCTTCTCTAACACAAATTCGAAATATTTCTGGCTCATATGTGTAAAACTTTTGAAATGCGCTTTGGTAGTCAGCCAGCAACTTCTCAAATAATTCATGCTGTACTGTACCGTACTTGATTTGATCGAACGAATAATTCCCGCCTCCACAATTCGGGCCGTTTTCTCCTATGGCCGTGCGAATAACAATGTACGCTGCTGCCGCAATAGTCTGCAAAGACATCTTCCTCGGTCAAAGTCGGGTGAGAAACTGTTGCATTGATGGCATAAAGTTTGTAGTTGGCGACACGTCTCCACAAGTGACGCATGCTACAACCGGCAACACATGTAGCATACCATAACTTTCCTGTCCCACTGACAACAAGCCGCATGCTACAGATTGCAACGTTTGTTGCCAGCCGGATGCTACCTGTCACCATTTGCCGCAGGCAGTGGAATCGCACCTTTAGGCTTCGGCCACAGTGCAGGCGGCGAGCAGAGCGTTGCGTTGTGTGGCGGCAAGGATGAGACTCAAACCTGGGTTAGCAAATGCATGTGGCCATAGTGCCAGCGGCGCGTCATTTTGGAGGGGAAGTTGGCTCAAGGACAACGCTGCATGCCGCTAGCCGCTCACTCCTGTTTGAGATTTCAGCTGCGCCGCTCGCAATGACTGTTAGTGAATTAATAAGGGAGGAGATGAAAGTGCTAATTTCTGAAGTTTAAACCTGAACTTTCCTATGGAACGACAGAGAGAAGAATTTCGAAAACCTATTAGTGACAAGGGAAGCCTGGAAAGAGATTGAAACGATCTTAAATATACGAGATAAATTCCGTTAAAAATCAATCACGGTTATGGACATAACAATATGTATTTAATGCAAAATTATTATTATTATTATTATTATTAATATTATTATTATTATTATTATTATTTTACGCCCTATTATTATTGTTTAATTAATATTATTATCCTTTGTCATATATTGCCGATATGAAAACTTGTGTTCGTCATTACATCTGACTTTTATGGGTCTCTGGAAGTTGGTGACTTGCTTCTGCAGTCGCGCCTTAAGTTTTAGAAAGAAGTCAAAAGTTTGAATGGACATAGAAGTTTATTTGAAACATCTTAGCAGGAAATCAATTCAGTTCTCCATATAAGTGATGAAATTCCCCATGCATTTCACGTAATTTATTTACTGGATGATCACGAAATTCTATCTTAGTCCTACGTCGAATTCTTCAGTTTAGATAAAACAAAGACAAACGAGAAAATTGAAACTGCCATCATCTAATCACTACGTGCAGGGGAGACGCCGCGCCGCTGACTGACTCTTGCTAGATGTCCACACAGCCGTTCTCTCCTCCCCACTCTTCAACTTTCCGATAGCGGCAACGCTCCGCTCGCCGCCTGCACTGTGGTCGTAGCCTTAGTCTCTTTGATCACCTGACCTTTTTTCAGCAGGAACGACAGTGGAGGAGTGCTGGTGGTCTAGTGGGCGGATAGTGGTTGATGGGATGAGCGAGACAGAGATAAAGGGATCACGTGAGTTTGAGTAGTGGGGGAAGAAGCTACACATCGGGAGTTCCGTAGTTAGTGTGCATTTGTCTGGCGTGCAGTGATTATTGAATTGTTACGATGTTCCGCAGATCATCATGCGTACTTTCACAAGACTAGTTTTGTTTTGTCTGTGGGTAATTCATTAGGCAAGGGCGAAGAAACATGACATGGAAACTAACGATGATCAATGTGAAGCGTAGAAGTTATATTTTAACACCAATTTAAAGAATTTAGACAAACAATGGGTTCCGAATTACTGCTGCGGCTCGTACAAAACAACTTTGGACAGTAAGTACCTTTGGTATTTTCTAGTGAACGAATCAATAAAAAAGAAAGGGAAGGTTCATTTGAGAATTTTGTTGTCTAAGTTTCTTTTCTTTCGGCATGTTTTAGTGTGGTACAGAACAGGTGAGAGAGCTATGAGATTTGTAGTCAGCAGAGTACCCATGACGATGACTGCTATTCTGGCTCGCGAAGCCAACAGCAGGAATAGAGAGAGTATCCCGATTTGCCTTCATCGTCTTCTTCTTCTGTTTTGCCCGTGCCAATACGCCAGTTCCCTCCTTAACCAACAAGCTAATCTTTTAGCTGCCAGTAAACACTCGTATGCTCACAAAATATTTTTCAGCCGATGGAAATAGAAAAAACACCGTACTTCAGCATGCAACAGGATATAAATTACATGGTGCGAGTTCTAGGTAATACCGAAGACGAAAGCAGAACTTTTGATTTCGAGGCTAAAGAGTGGCATTTGGTGGACGAAAGTGCGTGTCTGAACAGAGGAAGCAGCACACAACTTTTGCGAGTTTCTGCACCAAAGAAGAAGACTTGTATTTATGTCACGACGATAAAGCGTTGTTCGAAGAGATAGGAATGGAATATGAGCCAACTCAATGGCGTCTGTTCATAGACGGTTTCCCTCACAGTTTAAAAGCGGTCCTGCTACATAACGGAAACCAGTACCCCTCAGTCTCTATTGCGTATTCCACTCACCCAGGAAAATTACGACAGTGTAAAGACATTGCTGGAAAAATTAATGTACGAAGACTACAAGTTGGAGGTCATTGGAGATTTTAATATGATATTGTTTCCCATGGGTTTGCAAGGAGTCTGTACGAAGAATCCGTGCTATCTTTGTTAATGGGATAGCTGGGCCGACAACGACCATTACGAGAAGAAGATTGGCCTCAGATATATTAGTTTGCTGTCGGCATCAACAATGTGTATTGTTTAAAGGGTCCTAACAGCTATGTCATCGGCACTTTACTACAACTTTAATGCCGCCACTGCATATTACGCTCGGTCTTATGAATCCATTTGTAAAGGACTGGACCAAGAATCCGAGCCATTTCAGATCATTCGGGAAAAGTTCCCTAAGTTTTCGGAAGCTGAAGTTAAAGCAGGTATCATTGTATGGCCACAGATAAAAATGATCATGAAGTAGGAAGATTTTGTAGAAAAGCTCGATGAAAAATAAAATGCAGCGTGGATAAGTTTTATTGCCGTGACAGAAGACTTCCTCAGGAACATCAAGGCTCAATATTATCACTCCCTGGTCAAAGAGCTAGTGCGCAGTTTTGGTAAAATGTATCTATCTTGGATTCTAATCTTAAGATATTTAACGACAATATGTAAGTAAGTATGCCTTTGCTGGCAAGATGTAGTGTTTACAGTGCTCTATGTCTTCTCGTATGGGCTAGAATAAAATCATTACTTTCATTGACCTGTCTCAGTCTCTTCCTTGGCTTTGACAATATGAAAGTGGCTGAGGTATGAGCGGTGCTAGTAATGCCATTCCTTATGCAGCCAGTCCCTGTTATGAATAGTGTGAAAATATCGCTCATAGGGTCGGTTGGTGTAAGCATTTCAGTGGGCTTGGCAGACTGATGTGCAATAGCAACTTCTGGCTCGGTGAGGAAACAACGGGAAACTACTTCACTCCTCATTTCCCTAGTACGCCTCTTCAGTGACACCTAGGCCATCTATGACAGCTAATGGTGAACCTGTTGAGGATCCGACAAGCCTTCGGGCTGAATACCCATAATACATGTAAGTAAGTAAGTAAGTAAGTAAGTAAGTAAGTAAGTCATTCGAGTTTATTCGTGGCGAAGTTAGGGATCGAGACCCACTCTTACATTTAACCACAACATTTAATTTTTTTAACAGGTATATACTAAATGTAACCGACGATTTCTCATAGGAACAACGAGAAAGGTTCCATAAAGAAATCACGGACATGGAGTGCCGCTATCCAGGATTGTTGTAGAAGAGTATGATTGGAGATTACATTTGGAGACTTCTTCCAGAGAGTCCACTGGAATACGAACGAAAGTTGAAGCCACGTAATTCTGTTTACTTCTCAAGCCAAAGCAGCAATTCACATCTTCCAAATTAAATAATGGTTTTGTTCACTTTTAATTTTCGTTTTTTGCAATGCTAACTTACTTTTATATACATATGCGCAACTAGCCTACTTTGAGTGCACATGTGTAGAATTGTATTAAAATATGTCAAATCTGTCACTCTGTGTAATTTAGGGTCGTAAAAATAAACAAGAACTGTGTGTTGTCATGAAAATGATAAGTCTCGTCCATTATTTGATATGTCCAATATCCTCTAGTTAAAATACGTTGGTAGTTGTCAATTAAAATCTATTTTACTCATCCATTTGCATTTCTTGGGAAAAGTAACAATACTTACAAAAGAGTTATAAACATTTATTTTTCACATCACAACGATTCTACCATGCCTATTCAATTTTAGGGGGACTCCACCTGGCATACTAGACTGCAGATAAGGTTTACTGATCATACGGAGCAAAATTATGGTAAGCAATCCAGGAAAACGCACAGAATTCTAAACTATCAGTGTCCGAACGTAAAAACAAATCAGGATTATTGTGTAATTGATAGAGAGAACCGAGTCATGAACAAAAAGTAAAACATTGTTAACCAGTATAATTATGACTTTCAGTCCAGTATGATTGGAGATTATATTTTATTCGTGGCGAAGTTAGGTATCAAAGCCCTATTTCACATTTAACCACAGCATTTACTTTTTTAACTGGTATAGCGGTATGGAAGTTTGGAAGATATGATTTCACGTTATAGCAAATTCCACATACGTCTAACTGTAACATATAGCAGGAAAACCGGTTTACACTACCCAAAACTGGACTTTCTTTCAGTCAAGTACTAGAAAGAGAGAAATATTCTATAATATCTATCCAGATTAGTGACATTCAGTCTAGTACTAGAAATAGAGGCATGAGGCATATTCTGTACAAACTATCCAGATTTTTTATCTTCAGTCCAGTACTACAATTTGAGATATATTCTGTACAAACTATCCAGATTTGTAACTTTCAATGCAGTACTAGAACTACAAAATCTATCCATATTTGTATCTTTCAGTCCAGTGCTAGGAATAGATATATTCTATACAAATTATACAGATTTGTATCAATCAATCCACTACTAGAAATAGAGACATATTCTACACAAACTATTCAGATTTGTAACTTTCAGTCCGGTAACAGAACTAAAGACATATTCTATACAAAATATTCAGATTTGTATCTCTCAGTCCAGTACTAGAACTAGAGATGCATTCTATACAAACTATTCGGAATTGTGACTTTCAGTCCAGTACCAGAACTTGAGGCATATTCTGTATGAACTATCCATATTTGTATATTTCAGTCCAATACTATAAATTGAAACATATTATATACAAACTATCCAGATTTGTGACTTTTAGTTTGGTACTATACATAGAGATATATTCTATACAAACTATTCAGAATTGTGAATTTCACTTTAAGTTAGTACTAGAAATAGTCATTTTCTATAAAAACTTCCGAAATCATATACTCAGTTAAATATAGATCTGGGTGGTTTTTATGAAAGTGGAGAGCTACCACGTACTAGATGGTCGTCAACCCACATCCTCAAATTCATGCCACGTCTTGTTCACGGAATCTGGACCTTTTGTATTTGCAATCTATTTGTTCTTTGTGCAAAATATCTCCGTGTTCGAGGCCCCATGTGTAAACCGGTTTCCCTGCCATATGTTACAGTTAGACATCTGTGGAATTTGTTATAACGTGAAATCATACCTTCCAAACTTCCATTAAGCGTTAAGCTAACATATTTTCTGTGTTATCACAATCGTTAAATTTTGAAACCATGAAGTAGTGTGAAAAGTATAAACGAGATAAAATAAATTTACGTTACAATCGTGTATTTTTATAGCAGTAACTCGTATAACTTAACGTTATCGTCATGTCGTCTCCGAAACGTAAGTGTGGTATTTAGTTTATAATAATACACATGGAAAGCACCTGGAAATAATGCACGATATCAGATTGATTATATATTAGACAGACAGCGAAATCGAAATCAGATTTAGTCCAGTCACAGCCAGGATCTGATGTCGACAGTGACTAAAATCTTATACTAGCCAAGTGTGACATTAAGCTAAGGATGAATATAAAATCGATCCAGCATAAATGGAACAGGCAAGATTTGAAGAACACTGGCATACAGATTGCATACAAAATGAAAACTAATTATTTAGCAGACGCTCTTCATGACAGTGCAAAATGGGAGGAAATAAGGAATGGTATAACTGAGGCTGCTGATGAAGTGCTGGGAAGGAGACAGTTACAGCCGAGGAAGCCGCGGATGACTCAGGAAGTAATAAACCTTATTCGTGAAAGGAATAAGGAGAGGAGCGGGGAGTAGGGAATAGAGAAAGGTATAAAGAAATTAGAAATTAGATCACAACAAAGTGTCGCGAAGCAAAGGAGAACCATATGGAAAAGACAAGTGAGATTATAGAAAAGGACATGAGTAGAGGACAATCGGAAATTGCATATTTCGATCAGAACCCTAAAACACAAACCAAAAAACCAGAAGCTCCATAGTCAAAGATAAAATGGGAAACGTCCTATTTAACACTGAAGAAATTTGTGATCGTTGGAAAGAATACATTGAAGACCTATACGAAGGAAATTATGTAAGTAATACAACCAGTGTAACCGTCCAGGCTTCTCCAGCCCTACTAATTTAATATAATATCATTTTACGCGATATCATTTGATATCAAGTTTATCCGCCATCGGCAATTATTCGTAATAACATATTTATTCAACGTCAATCATTTGTAATCAAGGCCTGTTGGAATCATATTGTATATATGATAACATCGTTTTATTATTTAAATTATTATATTATGTAGGATAGGAATTCATTATGTTGTAAATACGGTCAATATGTTGAGACATAGTTGTTTTCATTTCATCTCATATTTGCGTATACGGAAAGTTATTCTTAAAGTTGGGATTTTGCGTGACTCATGGGTTTGGCGAAGGCAGTAAACAGCGACCCGCATGCGAGGCTTGCATACCAGCAGAGTACATCATCGCCACGCCTTCTAGACTCGACAAGAACGAAGAGAAGGGGAGATGATAATGCGATCAACGAATCAGATGTTTCGTTATATAGAGATCTGAGATGAAGCTGTTACCTAGAGTGGGGGAGCCCGGTGATATTATCAAGTGCGGAGCGAGATACTTACATTCTCCATCACTACTACTTCTACTGTGAACATCTACTTTGAACGACGTGATTTGATTTTTGAAACAGTGTGTGGTCGCTCCGCGACATAGTTATTTTTGCACAATGTGTTGTCGCTTCGATACAGTATTTAGGTGCGGGAATGTTATCGGATCTGCGTGAGACGAAACAAGCTTACGGCTTGTGTTATTTTCAGTATATATTCTGGACGAAGAACTATGTTTAGTTCAAGTCCACGGAATTTGGTACAAGTCTGTACCGTATAAATAGTATAGCTCAGTTGGATTGAGATTTCTACTAATATGGAAAAATTCATATCTTTGAATTTTCTCCTCTCACGATCAACGCTGATCAGTTTTTACAAGTATAGGGCTAATGTCTAATTTAAAGACTAGGCAAGTAGGGAGTACTAGTCCAGATAGCCCGTACCATATCAGAGAAGGAAGGAAGGAAGGATGTCCATGGAGCATATTCTACATCTAGAAGAAGAGAACGAGTAACCACGGAAACCAGATGACTTCAATGGAAGCTGCAATTGGAGCTTCAATTAGATAAAGCAAGCAATACTATGTTCAGTAAAGTAAATTATAAATTCCTCCACGCTTTAAGGAACTTTTCCGATTCATCTAATTTTTTTGTATAATAAATTCATTTGTATTTTATATTGCGTTAATTTTCTTTCTTAAGCGATACTGAATGGTTAATTATTTAAAATCCTACCCCTGTGATTTAAGTGTAAGTCTCTATGCTAGTAAATATAAATTTTGGTTTACAGTTTTGTTTAAAACTGTAACCCTGGCGCCCAAACATCACATAGAGAAATGGGAAACCATGGAATGTTAATTGTTTCTATTTGCGTGGCAATTTGCGGTCAAGCCACAAATAGTTTATTTGATATTCATGTGTCCCAAGGTAATAACTTTCGTCTCCCCAAGTGTCTTGATGAGGGGTCGAACAGTTACATTTGGCGCCCAACGTGGGGCTCGAAAACCATTAAATATTCGTGGAAAGAAAGCAGTAAAATATAGCCTGTGTTTGTGGGGGTTAAGTGAGTGTCCATATAATTTTTATGTGTGATTTTGGGGGAATCATGGCTGCAGAAGGTGAAAAGGACATGAAAGTACGTAGCGGAAACTTAGTAAAGGGAGGCGAGACGCTGAATTCTAGGAATGTTGTTGATGAAAGCATTGAAGTAGATAAAACGGTAGAGAGTGGTGGGAGCATGGAAAATAGCACAGAATCTGATGTAGCTAGGATGGAGGGCGAGAAAGAAAGTAATACGAATAGTAATAAGAATATTCAACAACTGTTTGTGATGATGCAAGCGATATTAGAGCAAACGAAAGGGACAGATGAAATTAGGAAAGAAACGAATGAAATTAGGAAAGTGATAGATGAAATTAGGAAGGAAACGAAAGGGATAAATGAAATTAGGAAGGAAGTAGTGAGAACGAAAACCGAAATTAGCAGAGAAATAGAACAGACGAAAACCGAATTTAGCAGAGAAGTTAATGCTAAGATGGATGCTTTAAATAGTAATAGTACACGAGAGCACACAAACTATCAGACACCACCCAGAAGACAAGAACACAATCACCGTGGTCAGTTTCAACCGAGACAACAACCTGTAGGTAATTAGTCACACCAGCAAAATAGGAATGTTCAGAGGGAACGCAATGTAGAGGAAGGTACATGCCGAAATCAGGATACAAGGAGACAAAGTAATTTAAACTGATAGTAGACGGTAAAGAGAGATCAGATTATCAGTCTTCAGTACATGTTGCGAGATATTGTGTAATGACGCACATGAATTATGATCTCGATGTTAGAGATGAGTTATTACGGGAGGTGGAAGTGAATCAAGTCGAAGTTGGTAGTAAAAGTGAGAACCCCGTTGTTACGATCGTTGTATGGAGGGCGCAGTGTCAGGCTTTATTGGATTCAGGCAGTCAAAGATCATGTGTAAGTTCGAAGTGGTATGAGGACAGAAAGAAGGAGAATATTGAGATTGAAGAAATGCCTGTTAAATCCACATATATCGTCACTGCTGTAGGTAAAAGATCCAAGCAAATATGTAAACAAGTTGCTATACCTATTTGTATTAACGGGAAGTCGAAAATTAAGATCTGTCTTGTTATTCCGAATCTTATATTTGATGTTATCTTGGGATCTGACTGGCTAAGTTTATACTCAGCTCGGTTAAATTACAATGAGGCGATAATATATTTAAGGTGGGATAATGAGGGTGTTAAAGTCACGTGGGATGCCGAAGTTCAGACGAAAGTGGAGGTTTGTAACATGTGGTGTGTAAATGAGGTTTCAAACGATGAAGAAGAGAGAGCGGATTTTAAGTTGTGTGAAGTGTGGTTAGAGGAGAACCACGATGAGGCTTTGAGAGAAGCGGTAGATAGTAGCAATTTGGAAGAAGGTCAGAGGGACCGATTGTTGTATGTGTTGAGAGAATACAAGGAAGTATTTTCATCGAAACCCGGCAAAACACATGTGTATGAACACTCATTTTCAGTGCTGGATAAAAGTATATTCGCTGGACCGAGATATCCGATACCACATAAGTATGCTAAAGCAGTAGAGAATCAAATTGAAGCCATGTTAGAGGATGGTATTATTGAAGTTTCGAGTAGTGAGTGTGTCAATCTTTTATTGAGAAAAGCGACAGGTCTTAGTTGCAGTAAGATTATTAGTGTCAAGTATGTTCAGGAATTAGGTGTGCCTAGTAGGTTATTATCTGATAGCGGATCTCAATTTACATCGAAGAAGTGGAAGGCTGTGATGACAGAGTTAGGTATCACACATGTTTTTTCCTCAATTAGGAATCCGCAAGGGAATATGTGTGAACGCACGATGAAGGAATTAGGTAGGATGTCTCGATCTTTAGTTCATGACAAGCACACTGCGTGGGTTGGTTCTTTAACGTTGATTGAGGAATGGATTAATATGGTACAGCATGATAGTCCGAAATTCACCCCATTAGAGGTTCATTTTGGCAGCAATCCAAGGAATGAGCTGACAAAAGTACTAGGTATTACACAGGAACCTCAGCGGGACTCTCAGATATATGTCAGATTAGCGAGAGAGAATTTGATTAAAGCGGCTGCGAAGCGAAGCGTAGACGAATGTCAGGTAGGAGATTCTGTTCTGTTACGTGTTCCCATGCTCTCGTCCAGTGAAGAGAAAGTGACGAAGAAATTCTTTTTGTTGTATCAGGGTCCATTCCAGATTCATTGTCGGGTTGGTCCTTGTGCATACAGATTGAAAGATGGTAATCATGTCATGTTGGGCACTTATAATATTCGTTCTCTGAGACGATATATTTCTGCGAATTAAGTGTAATGTCTCCCAGATGTTGTTTTGATAACATTAAATGTACTTGAGTTAGAAAACGTGAATTCATGTATAGGTTGTGAACCTAGACCTGACACCATTGTAGAAGCCATGAGTAACTTGGGATTTTTTTGAAACTGCAGAGGGAAATTAATGCAATAATTTTCTAAGTATATATTTTTTTGCAATGAAAACAAGAAATTGCTTGCGGCCATCTAAGGGAGGTAAGCCACGTGTGATTACGTGTGTGTGTGTGTGTGTGTGTGTGTGTGTGTGGTGTATATATTATGATAACCTGGAACTGCTGAACACTTTGATGGTGAAGTGCAAAGATAGAGTTATTTACCTGTTGTTATGTTGTAAATATTATGAGTGTTGCTGACAAACTTTCGCAAGAAAATTGGCAGGAATTATTACTAATGTTATCTGGTATCGTTGAAACAGACACTCTACAGTGAGATAGAAGATTTGATTATGTATGTTTTTATTAAGTGTTTGTAAGATGTAATGATGTGTATATCAGCCCTTTGGTGTAGTGTGTTATTTTCATATATGTTATATCTGTAAATAACAGGAGGGCGTATGTAACCGTCCAGGCTTCTCCAGCCCTACTAATTTAATATAATATTTTACGCGATATCATTTGATATCAAGTTTATCCGCCATCGGCAATTATTCGTAAAAACATATTTATTCAACGTCAATCATTTGTAATCAAGGCCTTTTGGAATCATATTGTATATGTGATAACATCGTTTTATTATTTAAATTATTATATTATGTAGGATAGGAATTCATTATGTTGTAAATACGGTCAATATGTTGAGACATAGTTGTTTTCATTTCATCTCATATTTGTGTATACGGAGAGTTATTCATAAAGTTGGGATTTTGCGTGACTCATGGGTTTGGCGAAGGCAGTAAACAGCGACCCGCGTGCGAGGCTTGCATACCAGCAGAGTACATCATCGCCACGCCTTCTAGACTCGACAAGAACGATAGAAGGGGAGATGATAATGCGATCAACGAATCAGATGTTTCGTTATATCGAGATCTGAGATGAAGCTGTTACCTAGAGTGGGGGAGCCCGGTGATATTATCAAGTGCGGAGCGAGATACTTGCATTCTCCATCACTACTACTTCTACTGTGAACATCTACTTTGAACGACGTGATTTGATTTTTGAAACAGTGTGTGGTCGCTCCGCGACATAGTTATTTTTGTACAATGTGTTGTCGCTTCGATACAGTACTTAGGTGCGGGAATGTTATCGGATCTGCGTGAGACGAAACAAGCTTACGGCTTGTGTTATTTTCAGTATATATTCTGGACGAAGAACTATGTTTAGTTCAAGTCTTCGGAATTTGGTACAAGTCTGTACCGTATAAATTGTATAGCTCAGTTGGATTGAGATTTCTACTAATATGGAAAAATTCATAGCTCTGAATTTTCTCCTCTCACGATCAACGCTGATCAGTTTTTACAAGTATAGGGCTAATGTCTAATTTAAAGACTAGGCAAGTAGGGAGTACTAGTCCAGATAGCCCGTACCATATCAGAGAAGGAAGGAAAGATGTCCATGGAGCAAATTCTACATCTAGAAGAAGAGAACGAGTAACCAGGGAAACCAGATGACTTCAATGGAAGCTGCAATTGGTGAGCTTCAATTAGATAAAGCAAGCAATATTAAATTCAGTAAAGTAAATTATAAATTCCTCCACGCTTTAAGGAACTTTTCCGATTCATCTCATTTTTTTTTGTATAATAAATTCATTTGTATTTTATATTGCGTTAATTTTCTTTCTTAAGCGATACTTAATGGTTAATTATTTAAAATCCTACCCCTGTGATTTAAGTGTAAGTCTCTATGCTAGTAAATACAAATTTTGGTTTAACAAAACTGTAACCCTGGCGCCCAAACATCACATAGAGAAATGGGAAACCATGGAATGTTAATTGTTTCTATTTGCGTGGCAATTTGCGGGCAAGCCACAAATAGTTTATTTGATATTCATGTGTCCCAAGGTAATAACTTTCGTCTCCCCAAGTGTCTTGATAAGGGGTCGAACAGTTACACCAGGTATATTACAAAAGAACACAAGATAGACGAATGTATATCGGGTCCCTCAATCACACCTTCCGAGTTTAATTCAGCATTACACAGTCTCTGGGAGAAGAAAGCACCCGGCGCAGGTAATATTACGGCGGAACTTCTGAAACGTTCGGGTGACGACATGAAACGTTGCCTTTTTCAACTGATATCAGATTGCTGTGAGAGTGGCATAGTTCCTCCTGACTTGAGTAAAAGCAGAACTGTTGCAATACCGGAAAAGAGGAATGCCACGGACTTTTCAGATTATAACTCTCCTGTCTCATGCTCAACATCATCAAGATTAGGATTAAAGGAAAGTTAGAACGATGTATGGATAATGACCAGTTTGGATTTCGATCAGGGAGGGTTTCTAGGGCAGTAACTCTGGCATTACGTTTAATTCTGGAGAGAAC
The DNA here is from genome assembly GCF_040414725.1 of Anabrus simplex. Lineage (NCBI taxonomy): Eukaryota > Metazoa > Arthropoda > Insecta > Orthoptera > Tettigoniidae > Anabrus > Anabrus simplex. Next base: position 385,556,594 of record NC_090266.1, on the reverse strand, counting down.
ACTTGAGGAGAATAGGAAAGTATACGTGACCTTCATAGACTTAGAAAAAGCTTTTGACCGAGTTGACTGGAAACAACATTTCCTTGCCAAGAAAATGCCGGAATTGATTGGAAGGATATACGCTTCATAATTAATTTATACAGAACGCAGAACAATGATTTTGAAATCACTGGAACAAAGAGAATAGATAAAATAATAATAGGCGCTGGACATGGATGTCAACTCTCTCCGTATCCCTCAATGTGTTCTTCGAAGTAGCTATCTCAGTCATGGAGGAGAAAACAGCTGGTATCAAAATTAATGGTATACAAGCACATTGTATGAGATTTGCTGATGGTATTGCCATAATAGCAGAAACAGGTAAATGTATGTAGGGAATGATCAACATTCGAACAGAAATTTTAGACAAATGGAACCCCAAAATTAATGCAATAAAAAAAACATGGCAATATATAAATCCAAGAAAACACCTAACATACATCAAACTTGGTTCTGATAAAATAGAAGAAGTTTGCCCCTACAAGTATAGTTGTAAATTGAATTTTTAATCGTTTAGGGTTTAGTGTTAACCCTGTAAATAAAGGATATCATTGAATAAATCCAGCTATAATTGCAAATACTGCCCCCCATAGATAGAACATAATGGAAGTGGACAACAACATAGTATGTATCATGTAAAATAATATCAATTGAGGAGTTAGCTGTCTAGAAAACCGAATCAGGAGTGATAATCGAAGCATATAAGAAGCAATGACAAAGAGAGCCTTCCAAGATTAAAAATATCTGCTGACCAACAAACACATAGATATTCAAACTCGGAAGACCTTTGCAAACACCTCTGTATGAAGCGTGTTTATGTGCGGTTTCGAAAGATGGACATTAGGAGAGCGGAAAAAGAAACGACTAGAGGCAACTGAAATTTGGATCTGTCGGAGAATGCAGAGGATAAGTTGGACTGAAATGCAGAGCAATACCGAAGTCTTTAGAGAGATAGGAGAACAACGGCGTCTGATAATTGAATTTGAAAAACGGAATTTTTTCTATGGCGTGTGGCGTCCGAAGATGCCTGGTGCAGGTCTTTCAAGCCGACGCCGTATAAGCGACCTGTGCGTCTATGTGGATGAGGCCTAACTGTGATCAATTCTAATGATGAAAACAGCACACATGCACCCAGCCCCCGAGCCATTGCAATTAACCAATGAAAGTTAAAATCCCCGATCCGGCCGGGAATAGAATCCGAGACCCTCTGGACCAAAGGGCAGCACGCTAACCATTTAGCCATGTATCCGGACAAATGGAAAGTAACATTTTTTGGTCGCATTCTGCGGCGTGAGGAGTTCCTTTGTAACATCATTCAAGGAAGAATTGCCGGGAAAAGAGAAATGGGACGACCCAGAGTGTCTTATTTCGCAAATCTACTTCTGAGGATGAACTGCAAGACCTACGCTGAGTTGAGAAACCTGGCTCAAGATAGACATCTATGGCTAAGGCGATAAGGCTTAACCATTAGAATATAATTATGAACTTCACAAGATACACTGATTATTATTTTGATACTCCCTAAGTGAGAGTGTAGATTTTCTAACATTTTGAAGTGTACGTGACGAACTTCTCAATGAGGCAATGCAAATGCAGCTTTTTAAAATGTTAAGACTATAGTGTAACCCAATTTGCTTATAATGTCGAAGTAAAGGAAAGTGTATCTTCTAGTATCTCTCCTATTCATTCATTACAATGACCCTATGCATTCTCCTCCCTTTTTAACAGGATTGTCCTTTTCTTCATTATGTATTCAGTTGTTCGTCAGATTATTGACGGGTCACAAAATGCCCCACCCTTCTCAGTTCCATTTACTTGACACAAATACAGTTACCTGATATATAGATTTTTCTTTCCGAGTATTCGTGTCCGTATTCCTGATTTATCGAGTTACACTGTTGACTATATATTTTCTATACGTATAGTAATATTGGCACCCGTGTTTTCTAATATTTTGATTCAGAACCATAAGAGACCAGCTATTGCTAATGCTCCGCGAGTACAGTAAACGCTGTGATTGTAACGGTAATAGAGTTCGGACTATTCTGTATGTTGCCTATTACATTGCAAATGTATATTTGGAGTAGTTTTCTCTTAATGGGACATAATTTTTTTTCTCCTGTTGGGGCCTATTATAAAATTGTTTTTCATCTTGAGTTCAGACATCATCTACTGCGGCACAGTACTGGAAAATGTAACATGTATTTGTTGTGAGTGTTTACAACCTGAGCATGACTTATGCCATGTTCAAGAAACTGAGCTGTAAGGGTTACCGCAAGGTAGGCCGTTTGACGGACGTTAAAAATTAGCAATACCAACACTACATCCGGCCATCTCTTTCTTTACCTGCCGGTCTGAGTAGCTCAGACGCTGGAGCCCTGGCCTTCTGAGCCCAACCCGGCATGTTCGATCTGGCTCGGACGGGTGGTATTTGAAGGTGCTCAAATAGGTCAACATCGTGTCGGTAGATTTACTGGCACGTTAAGGAACTCCTGCGGAATAAAATTCGACACCTCGGTGACTCCGAAGACCGTAAAAGTAGTTACTGGGATTTGAAATCAGTAACATTATTGTTAACTTTCTCTACCTGCAACACATTTAGGCAACTAATGATTCCTGCAATAGAGCTGTCTGTTTCCCACTTCATAAATACAAATTCCTTTCATGAACAATTTGTTCTTTCCAGTCATGATTTGATTTTGTGGAAGCAGGTTGTGGTCCATTGTAAATTAAAGGACTGTGGTGTTGTTGTTGCTTAATTTGTAATAGCTAACGAGAAGAGAACTGTTAATAAGGTACTGAAAGCGTATGCACGTGGATTTCGAGACATTGCAACAGACGGGAGCATTTTGTTTTAGAAATACTGTAGCACAGCCGTAAAGGTAACAAGTTCAGTAACATCTTCAAACGACGAAATACAGTCAATGAAGGAGGTGAATTTGAAAACAAAAAAACACTACCCTATTATAACCACAGCTTTAATTCAACCTGGATCAACAGGAAGTAAATTCAGTGAAGTTTTGTGTAAAGCGTTTGTCTCGGCAAACACACCATTGCCCAAGCTAAACAATAAGAACTTGGTAGTTCAGTTTCTGGGGAAGTGTACGAAACAATCAGTCCCAGATGAATCAACAACTGGGAAGAATTATGCTCCTCAGCTTTATAAAGTGATGTTAGTTAAACTGAGAGGAAAGACTGATGGAAAATGTATTAGGGTCTCGTTAGACGAAACAACGGATATGGATCACAGATCCGTAATTAACTTTGAGTTTGGAATGTTTGGAAAGGAAGAAGAGAGAAACAAATAATTATACCTACTAAATATGTATGTGTTACCTAACAATAAGATAAATCACTAAAGCTTTGCTGCATTTCCAATTATTCCTTAGTCTTTTGTGGCCACCACACATTCTTTACGATCATGTCCTCATGGCCTGCACTGATCCTGCACCTTACATCTGAAAAGCCATGGAAGGTCTTGGGATATAATATCCCAAAATGGTGCACGTCGTTAAAGCAGTGCGAGCTTCCTTTCCTGCAGTGAAGGTCGTATTTTCTACTGTGAAAGAGTATTCTGAAGGCTCGAAATCACAAGAAATATTTTAATGGATGATGTTGGTAATGTGCTTCTGCCACCTTCGACAATCCATACAAGATGGGGAAGGTGGCTTGAAGCTCCTGCTATTTATGTCAATGATTTTGAAGTAGTATAAATGGTAGTTGGAGACCTCAATTGTGAAGATGCTGCTTGTTTTAATGAAACACGGAAATTGTTGAACAAAGATGGCAAACGAGGGCAACTTATATTAATTTTCTCCAGTTTGATGGAAAACTACTGTATACACTTAAAATCTCTAAAATATACATGCAAATATGCTCTAAAAGATTGGCATATTCACTAAAAATAAATGGCGGGTTCAGCCATCAAAAAATTGCAAGAAAGAGGAGTGTCCCTTCACGTTAGACTGAAATTGTTGAAGAAATCGAATGATCCTTAAGGAACTTTAAAAATACAAATTTTCCCGGAGAAAATGCAAGATCAAGAATATTTCTTGTGCTCTCCAAGAAAAACAAACCATTGTAGGTGCGTCGATACTAGAAGTTTCTTGGGAGTACATAAACATGCTTGCTGCAAATAGGCCCAACTTTGTGTTTGGCCAGTTGTTGCATCAAACTGTAATAAAGTGTAAACAAGACATACGAATTTCATTGAGAAACTGAAGCATTTAGTTGTAGTACAGTATGTAATTTTATTTTATTTTGACTAAAGTGGTCAGTTAATTATTTTATGATATACATTGCTAACTTACATCAGATTTGTGTTTATTTTCAGTGCATATTTCAATATTTTAGAGCATATTTGCATGTATATTTTGGCGTTTTTAAGTGCATACAGTAGTTATCCGAAGCCTGCGTATAGACAACGAACTGTTTTCGCTGAGGCAACGAGAGGTGAGGATATTTCTATGTACTGTAATCCTCTGGTTAATAATTTCCTGATTGTTTGACCAGAAAATTTATTTCTTAAGTGTGTCTTTCAAATTGTGAATTTTTCTGAGCGAGTTGGATTCGTGATTTGGTCACGTAACTTTCAGCTTGCATTTTGAAGATAGCGGGTTCATATCCCAGTGTCTGCAGCCCTGAAGATATATTCCATGATTTCCATAGTTTCCTTTTCAAACAGGCAGTGAAATAATGCGCAAAAGCGTGTGTTGGTCCTTAATTTTTGTTTTGTTAAATGAGTGGAAATGAGGCCGCGTAAAAAATCTTATGAGAAATGGTATATATAGTAAATTTTGTCTCATATTGCAGACGTCATCACGTAGTTGCTCTAGGGAGCCGGTGTTACTTGCTCCGCTCGGGTCGGGTGTTGGTCACGTGACAAGAGAGCAGCGGACAGGCTGGTTGCATACCGTGTCCGTACTGTACTTGCCGCTCGGAAATGTTACCATATGAACAAAGTTTTAATAATAATAATAATAATAATAATAATAATAGTAATAATAATAATCATAATCATAATCATAATCATAATCATAATCATAATAATAATAATAATAATAATAATAATAATAATAATAATAATGCATTCAGCAGTTGTGTGAGCGAGGTTTACAATATCGTATCGAAATCCAGTGAAGTTGAGATAATTTTGGCATTTGTAAATTTAATTTTTGCGACACCGTGTATTGGAAAGATAAAATCACGGCATGGTATTTTGCTCCTGAGGTCTGGAAAAATTTAGAGAAACTACTTTGAGACCTTATGAAAACTTGTACTTAAAATTTAATCAAACAAGTAGAAATGGATCGAAATTAGGAATGAAATATTTATGAGAATAATTGGAAAGAAAGTTTGAGGCAGAATAAGCCCTTATTTTATGAGTGGAACCTTCCAAGCAGGATGCCGAAGAGAAAAGGCCCTGTAGATTGATGGAGAGGAATTTTTGTCACAGGATGTATGTGTTGATGAGTAATATTTCCTGGACAGGCTGTGTAAGAGGAGCGACATCCTGTAGCGATCCCGAATTATGTTAAACAGAGCGATTGAAAAATGTAAGGGTTGTCAAATCCAAGTGAGTACGTTGTAACGCATATTTTAAGTACAAGTGATATTCGCCCATGATTATTATTTTACGTAAGACAGTAGATAAAGTCAGTTAAGTCAGGTTGACGATTCCCTTTTGATACCAGCGAAAGGCATTTTGTTATAACCGACCTCACGAATAAAATGCACTCTTACGCACGTTCGAGATAATCCTAGCTTATTTAAAATTGAATTTTATTCTGTACATTTTTTGAGGCGAAATACATCGCGAATTGGAAACATAGTGGGTGAGAGGATGAGTTTATCAGATTGAGAGTTTACCCTGCAAATGCTGATGAATGTTTACTTCACTGGAGTGTTTACAATGACACGGCTTGGAGTGTTGACATTGCAGATTATCTGGAGGCTCACACTCTAGGCTATGCCGTGAATATCGTGGAGGGTGTGATTATTGTTTTCAGTAATATGACGTAATATCAGACGAGATTTGAGTCTACTTTTATTTAGCGAACTTCGCTTCATGTGCTTGAATTTTGGTGAGTGATAGACTGAACTATTCAAAACCGTTATTTCATTTTGATTTCACACATTATCGTAGGAAATGGACATAGTTAATATTATTCCAGATTCGAGTTCATTCCTGTAATGGATTTTAATGCATGCGTTCGAATTTCAATGAAAATTAGACTGAAATATCCGGACATTGTTTTAAGTTTTCGATTTCACCCGACAGTATTAGTGATGTATAGATACCATACTGTTGGTTCAACGATAGGTTCGGGATGCCAGATGTACATGATTATAGTTAGAGCTGTGTAGACACTGTAGCGTTGGCTCAACTATAGGATCAGGACAGCGTTCGTACATAGCCAGGTCATAGGTTGGGCATATTCATGAATTTACTTGAACGATGATGGTGACTGTAGTAGTGGATGCAGGTATGGGAGATATTAGCAGGTACTATTTAGGCCACGTTTCGGCATAACCTGTACTAGCTGGAAAATGCTCCCATAATAGCGTTGCATCAGTAGGGGCTTAAATGTAAGGGTTGTCCCACGTGGAAACCTGGCTAATGAAGACTGGTCCCTACTACTAAGCCGCGTGTGTTCTAGCTCGATGAACTGTCATTTTCTGTTTTACATCGTTTTTCTTTCACTTAGAGGTTTATTGTTCGGGCGTATGGTATGTTATGTTAGTACAGTGTGTTGAAACTCAGTTAATAATTTATGTATTGAGGAATTTACACTACGAATGCGGTTTCGATTCGTCAACTGTTATAATATTTGAGTTTACGTTACGTACATTACTTAGGTGAGACGTTGGTATAGTGATCACTTGTAGTTTAGTTGATGGGGATAAGTGTAGGTAGACAGATTTTTAATTGTACTTGTAGTTATGTAGAATTGGAAAGATTTCATGTTGGTTCGTTTTTATACTGTGGACTAGTACTTTAACCAATTTAACGACGTAACTGTTTCACAACCTGAAAGTTGGTTTAGTAAGAAGACGTTTCGTGTGATTTATCACTTTTATTTAACTTCAGTGTTCGGCGTTCCTTCTAAACACATAGTGAGTTTATGATTCGCTGCATTTCGCAGTTGTGTTCCTTCAGAACGATGTAACATAAGATCCTCTCGGATCAAGAGTTGTTGGTTAATTTTGATCATCTGTTTAGGGTGCTGCATATTTCGTTATCGGGATTCATCCGTAATTTAAGGGTGTCACGAGATGACAACACATGGTGTGATTTTATTTCAGATTGTGATAATTGCTGTTAACTTGTAATAAGCATCATGCTTTCAAATAATATTTCGCAACCTATCAGAGCAAATGTTCCATTCGTGGCTTGTTCCGGTATCCGAGAGGATATTGGACTGGTGGATAACCGTAATTAAATGTGAATCTGAAATTCTACTTGTTGAAGATCATATTTTCCACACATCATGTGGGTTAACTCTCAGTTATCGTTAGGGTCAATGTTGCCCGATTTTCAGGTTTTCCGTTCCTTTTCTGGTTTTGCCGTCCACAAATTTCATATTGAGGTTTTGAACTTGAGAAGACGCTAATGTAAATAATTTGAAGATGTTTCCGCCGTTCACGTTATGCAATGTGACTGATTTATAACATTAAATGAAAAATTTAATTTGCTCTTCTTGGTTATTCAGTAAATATGATTGTCATGATTTCGTTCAATAAAATTTTATTAAGCACATTTTTGCTCCTGTTTTGAAATAGTTAAGCTCTCCTCTTAACCCTATCGATCGGTCAATGGAGTGACTGAAAATAATCCTACACAATCCCAAGATCTAAGAATCAATATTGTTCTACCGAAGCAGCCGAGGCAGATGACCGACGAGGGAACGGTAGGTGAAGGGTACAATACTAGTACTGACGAGAACTTTCCTAAATGGGATATATCTACACTTTTTACTCCACAATCACTTCCGATAAATACGGGGATTATTTCTGGTCCGGAGGATCCTAAATAAGTGATACCCTCAACTATGAACAGTGACTAACACTTTAACTAGCTGTGTAGACATTATAGTTAGACACTAGTTTTCTATGCTTAAGGTTTGAGATCGAATTTCAGTGCACCTGGATGAAATTAAAGATAACGTTGAAAAACGTGGGTTAATAAATTTACTGACTCGTTCAGGAAACTCTTTTTAGGTCAAAATTATGACACTGAGGCGAATTTCAAATCGATAATAAGGGGCATTATACACAAAGATTTAAAAGGAAACTGTGAAACTAATACAGACCTCACAATAACGCAAATGATCACACCGATAACACACAAGCATACTCACCAGGAATGAATAAATTGGCAGACGGTGATACGTCATCCTCGAGTGTTCTGTTTTTTCCTATTCATAGAGTTACAGTCGAGATTATCGCGTGTCAACCAGTCGAGTTCGTAGTTGAAGACGTTACGCGAGTAAGTATTCGTTCCGGTTTCTGAAAAAATCGAGAGTTAGATAAACTTTGGTTCAGTCAGCTTTAACAGGCTTGTAAATATGCGGGAGTTACCAATATTTGTTTTCTGTGCCGACGTACAACCTGACTGTCCGGGTACACCAAATGTCCGCTTCTTTGAACCTATGACCTATTTCAATGAATTCATGTGCGGGGTAGGTGCCGGACAGACTTTGAATCTTAGTGAATGTTGATTTTCATATTCACACCTAGGCATACATCTGCAGCGCTCGTACTCATCGGTCTGTGAACTCGAACTATAACAGCTGGGTAAGTACGAGGGCTGTAAATAAAGTAGTGGCAACGTAGTCCAGACACTCGCTGGAGATCAGACATGTGCAAATGCCTTAAAGCTACGAAAGCATAATTACTTTATGTCAAGGAGGATGGTCAACGTGGTCAATTGCTCGACGTGTGGGCCGTAATCAAAATGATGTGGTTCGAACATCGAAGCGATACAGCGAGGCAGGAACTAATGATGATTTGCCTTGCACAGGCCATCCAAGGGCTACTGCATTCGATGACCGTTACTCTCGAATTTCAGCTTGGAGGAACACTGAACGCCAAACATGTTGATTTATAGTGTTCGTGCAGCCACCGGCCACCGGATTTCAACTGAAACTGTGCGATACATCTTGCACGAGTCACAACTTCACTCCTGACGCGCATGGCGAGACTTAGTTCTCAAACCTAGATTTCATGAGGCGCGGTACAGATGGACCCAGCGTTATGCTGAATGGGCCCTTGAGAATTGGCATAAAATTGTCCTTTCCGCCGGTGAGCGTCGCATAAGCCCTGTTATGATGATCACCGGCAACGTGTTTGGAGACAGTCTGGTTAGGCTTCGCGTCTCAGACACACAGTCCAACACGTGCGGTAATGTGGTGGACCCCTGATATTTTGGAGTGACATAAAGTGGGGAACTTACTGCGCTCTTAGTCATGCATGCACAATGCAGGGATGACGTCTTCCGACCCATAATGGCATCGTATCACAAACATTATGGAGGAAAATTTGTCTAAATGGACGATGACGCGCGCATCCATCGTGCCCTTCTCGTTAATGACTTTCCTTGTGATCATGATGTCGCTGGACTACAGTGGTCGCCATGCCTCCCTGACATGAGCCCTATCGAACAGACTTGCGATGTTAGGCCCATTCAAACAACAAGCATCATCATCATCATCATCATCATCATCATCAAATTAAAAGAGGCTATTTATGGACGCTACAACCCATTCACAACTCTGCGACGTCTACACCGAATCACCATTGAGCAGTGGAATAATTTGAACCAACATTACCTTAATTCCTTTCATTGTCTCCTTTAGGCTGCCATTGTTTCCAGAGAAAGTCAAGGTAATAATAACAACATATCGTTAAGATGTGATGTCGTACATCCCGCCTCCAATGTGGTGTTATCATTGCCAAAAGTTTTGACATGTGGTACGTCGTTGTAAGAATCAGTCTGTGTGTGGTACATGTGGAAGGGAAGCTCATGGCTAGAAAGAGTGCACGCCTCCCAACAGATGCACCAACTGCCCTGGTCTTTCCTCGGGATAAAGGCTATTCGGTCTATCTCAGTAGGAATGCACCTATGAAGACACTGGACTTCAGCATGATAGCACAGATTGTATCAGATTCTTCGTTTCATCCTGCAACACCTGAAACTACCGCTGCGCCCAAGGCTGCAGTTGCTCCTGTGAGGAACTCCGCAAAGATCAGAAGCTCGAACGTGGGTTATCCCAGCCTACGACCATAAAGAAGCCTGTGCCGGCTGGGAAATTTAAGCCGGCACAGCAGGGGAGAAAGAAAAAGTCTCCCTCCCACATGAGGTCGACGAAAACCACGTCTAAACCGGCGGAGGTGGCATCGTCGACCTGGGCTGGGAATTCACTTCCCAGCCCATCTAAGCAAGAAAAGAGGGCGGGGAAAGAGGAAGACCTGGCAAACCGCACGGTGCTCCTACAATTTTATAGGACACATATTTTATCCAGCATATGGATCAGCAATGTTAAATGACCTTGTGTAACTCAGTGACATCCACCACAGCATCCCAATGCTAGCCTGCTCACTGAATCTGGTGTGCCGCCTTTACTCCTGAGCTGCCAACAAACGCTATTGTCCTATGCTGCGAATTTGTAACACATACCACTTCACCCAAGCTATCTCTGGGTATTCCGCAATGGAAACCGTCGGCTGTACGCTGCTTATTCACGAGCAACGCAGCCGGTTGGTATACGCTTAGATAGCAGATGTAGATTGTTTGATGTATATACCTTCAATTCTTTGTTTTGTTAAAGGACCAAGTAAGGTACTTTCACGGTTAATATGATGACCTGAAATTCCTGAATCTGCACACTGGCCCAAAAGAGAACACGGATACGTCCAGTCTCTTCCTGTCAATTGTTAGCTGGTATCCAGGTCCAGTAGTTATTTATACGGATGGTTCGAGGGTGGAAACGAAAGTAGGTGTGCGTTCGTTGTCGATAATAAGAGATTTCTTCGTCCTCTACCGGTAACCTCTAGTATGTACATAGCAGATCTCTGTACTATCCCTGAAGATCTGCGGTACGCGCTATCCAATGTACGTCGGCACTTTCTGCTGCATACTGACTGCTTGAACTCGTTAAAATCTACTCATGCAAATTTCCCGCCGCGTATCCAGGACCTGCTGGCCGGGTGTTGAAATGCTAACATCAGAATCAGGTATTTGTGGCTCCCAAGCAAGATGAGTATAGCGGGAAACGATTTAACTGAAAGGGCTTCCAAGGAGGTGGTCACGTTGCCCCCGTTACCTTGCAAGGTTTCAGCAAGTGATATTCGTTCTCAGTTGAGACATTTGGTGATGTCCCATTGGGAGAGGGAGTTGCCACCCCTTTTTCAAATAAACAGAGAACGATTAAAGAAGCTGCGGGGGAATGGAAGACATCCCTTCAGGTTTCACAGAGAGAAGCAGTGGTATTAAAGCATCTTCGGATAGGCCATAGCCGCGTACTCCATCTTAATGAAGGGAGAAGTCCTCCTGCCGTTGTGTACTTGCGCCGGTCATATGAACGTAGTACACGTCCTTACGGACTGCGCGGACCTGACCGATTTGCGCCGTAGTCTAAAACTTTTGAGTACGATCTCCCTCATCCTACTAGATGACGAGCAGTCAGTAGACATTGCCATCCGTTTTATGAGTGGCACTGGCCTGTTTCATCACGTTTAAATGTCAATTATCTTATCGACATCTTCTCGCAGCAAGTGTCCAAACCATCCAAACCGAGTTTCGCGCATTGTCTCCACAATCGGCGTAATGGTAAATTGTTTTCTTATATCAAAATAGAAAATGCGATCCAATCTAGAGCCGCAGGCTGACCATCCGATAATCCTTGTCTCCACGACACTTCTTTTTTACAACTCTTTTACGTCGCACCGACGCAAATAGGCCTTATGGCGGCGATGAGACAGGAAAGAGCTAGGAATGAGAAGGAAGTGGCCGTGGCCTTAATTAAGGTACAGGACCAGCATTTGCCTGGCATGAAAATGGGACACTACGGAAAAACATCTTCAGGGCTGCCGACAGTGGGGTTCGAACCCACTACCTCCCGGATACAATCACACAGCTGCGCGCCCCTCGCTAACTCGCCCGTTCCATGACACTTAACCGATGTTCCGCCTCTAGCTAACGTTCCACATTATAGTGCCGAAAGAATGGTGCAAAGAGAAGGAAATTATCGTATTTCTTGATGCGTCACATACACTATTACTTCTTTCTCCGATTGACTATAGAGCACACAACATATCCCTCTTTATATTCACACAACACATCACACTACTAACCAACATAGAAACACGCAATGCTAAACACATCCCTCAGGCGTCAGGAAGGGTATCTAGCCATAAAACCTGGTCAGATCCACATGTACGACATTCTTCGCACCCGAAACCTCACCATTGTGGGAAAAGCGGTAGAATAAGCATATTTACTTGTACAAATGAACCGCTCTTGAGGGAGAAATTCACGTACTTATGTGTTTCTGGAAACCTACAACAAGTGAACTCACATAAACCACTTAAAGTTATTATTTCCTTCCATTTAATCAAATCCAGTGATAATGCAGTTTTTCACTCATATTAAGGGAGAGATACAAAAATCGCTAACTAATGTGTAGTTAAAGACGACTTCTTTGTAACACAGCAACTCCAAATACTACTTTTTTGCTATTTGCTTTACGTCGCACTGACACAGATAGGTCTTATGGCGACGATGGGACAGGAAAGGCCTAGGAAAGCGAAGGAAGCGGCCGTGGCCTTAATTTAGGTACAGCCCCAGCATCTGCCTGGTGTGAAAATGTGAAACCACGGGAAACCATCTTCAGGGCTGCCGACAGTGTGGTTCGAGCCCACTATCTCCCGGATGCTAGTTCACAGCTGCGCGCTCCTAACCGCACGCCCAACTCGCCCGGTCAAATACTATTTAAGTAAACTTCTGCATGCTTAACATACTTCCATTATAATTTAGAGGTTAATGCTCAGATTTATAGAAGGTGGGGAAGTAACAGACATGGAAGTGGCGAAAACGATCTCTGGTACAAACAGGTAGAAACAATGGCAGGAGGATGCTGAAAGTGAACTCGTGTCCTCGTACCGAGGTGGTGCAGCTCTTTTCAGGCACACCCCCTTTGGAGGTGAGCTGCATGTACCATTTCAACCACATACCAGCCCTCGTGTCATTCTTAAATTTCTGGCAGTACCGGGAATCGAACCCGGGCCCCCGAGGACGGCAGCTAATAATACTAACCGGTACGCTACGGAGGCGGACAGGAGGATGCTGGGAATGAGGAGATAAAGGCTAACGGAATGGATCCGATTGGTGAAGCTGTACTTTAAACCGGCTTCGGTGGTGGGTCATGTGAGGCGAATGGTGGAGGGTAGGTTACCTTGGAGAATAAGAAACAGCCAGGCTGAGTGGCTCAGACGGTTGAGGCGCTGCCCTTCTGGCCCCCCCTTGGCAGGTTCGATCCTGGCTCAGTCCAGTGGTATTTGAAGGAGCTCAAATACGTCGCCTCCTGTTGGTAGATTTACGGGCGCGTAAAGGAACTCCTACGGGACTAAATTTCGGCACTTCAGCGTCTCCAAAAACCGTAAAAAGTAGTTAGTGGAACGTAAAGCAATTATTATTATTATTATTATTATTATTATTATTATTATTATTATTATTAGTAATAATAATAATAATAATCATAAAGTAAAATTAAGCTCGTCTCCTCATCCCGAGGTGGTGCAGCTCTTTTCAGGCACACTCTCATGGAGGTGAGCTGCATGTACAATTTCAACCATATACCAACCATCCAGCCATTCTTAAATTTTTGGCTGTACCGGGAATCGAACCCAAACCCCAAATAATACTAACCGTCACGCTGCGGAAGCGGACATTATTATTAACAATAAGGAACAAATCGTGCTGCCCTCCTGTGGTTCATTTCCAGTTCTATCAGGTAGTCCTCGTGTGGGTCCCATGCACTGGAACCATACCCTAATTGCGGTTTCACCAGATTCATAAACGTCCTCTCCTTTACGTCCTTACTGCAACACCTATATACCCTCACAACCATGTGAAGAGAACTTTAACCTTTCTTCATAACATCGTTATTGTGCTTACCGCAATGAAGATCATTCATTTTGTTAACAAATAAGTACTTACAGTGATCATTGTAAGGTACTTTCACGCCTTCAACACAGTGATTAAAACTGAGAGGGCCTTTCCCCTTGGTGAAACATGCAGCCTGACCTTACATCCCGTTTACCATCATACTGTCTGCTGTCCATCTCGCAACATTGGTGAGGACATTTTGCAGTCGCTCACAATCCTGTAACTGAGTTACTACTCTATACAGTATAACGTCATATGCAAATATCCTTATCTGTAATTCCAGCTTTTCTTACTTATATCACTTATATATATGCAAAAACAAAGGACCAATAATACTGCCCTTTGAGCACCCCACTTAATCATTACAGGATCAGGTAACATTTCACCTACTTAATTCTTTGAGTTCTGTTTTCTTTAAATGTAGCCACCCATTGAACTATTCTTTTGTCTAGTATAGTAAGCCTAATGAATTACCCTATCAAAATCCGCGGATAGGTCAATAGCGACACAGGCCATGTGACCTCCCCAATGTAGAATATCTGCTGTATCTTGCTTGTATTCTATAAGTTGAGCCTCACTGGAATAACATTTCCTAAACCCGAAGTGACTTCTCTCAAGCCAGTTAGTAATTACGCAAGCGTGTCTAGTATAATCAGTAAAAATAATTTCCCATAGCTTACAAATAACACACGTCAAGCTGACTGGCCTCCAATAGTCCGCTTTATGTTTATCACCCTTTCCCTTGTACACTGTGGCTACTATTGCAACTCTCCATTCATTTAGTATCACTTCTTCATGCAAACAGTACACAAATAAGTTATTTCGGATATGACACCATATCCCAACAGATTGCCTTTAGTATATCCTCAGAAATCTTATCAATCGCAGCTGCTTTTCTGACTTCAACTTTTGGATCTTTTTGTAAACATCTTGATTATCATAGGCAAATTACAGTAATTCGCCAGTATTAGTCGCCTCCTCTAGCTGGATATTATCCTACCTATACATACTGCAGACTGAATACTACTGTACCGGGCGAGTTGGCCGTGCGGTTAGGGGCCTGTAGCTGTGAGCTTGCATCCGGGAGATAGTGGGTTCGAATCACACTGTCGGCAGCCCTAAAGATGGTTTTCCGTGGTTTCCCATTTTCACACCAGGCAAATGCTGGGGCTGTACCTTAATTAAGGCCACGGCTGCTTCCTTCCCACTCCTAGCCCTTCCCTGCCCCATCGTCGCCATAAGACCTATCTGTGTCGGTGCGACGTAAAGCAACTAGCAAAAAAAAATTCCTTCCAACTCCTTGGCCTTTCCTATCCCATCGTCGCCATAAGACCTATCTGTGTCGGTACGACGTTAAGCCAATCGCAAAAAAAGGGGGATACTTCTGAGTTCTGGAAGTCCTCACATATGCTCTTCAGTTTTTCATTAACGATCCCTGGAATGTCCTTACTGGAACTTGTTTCTGCCTCAAAGTATCTGTACATAGAATCCCATTCCTCTCGAAAATTCGTCTGGCTGCCAATTAATATTGACATCATGTTATCCTTAGTTGACTTTCCTTTCTTATTAAATTCAATTTCCTATTAAGTTCCTTCAATCTCTCCTTATTCCCGCAACCTTTCCTAACTCTACAACGTTCTAATCTGCAGCTCCTTGTTAATCTCTTTAAATCCCTCTTATAGTATGTTGAGTCCTTACCATTCCTTACCACATTTAAATGTACATACCTGTCTTCACACTCCTCCGCCCCATTGGCTATTTACATTTTTATTTATCATTTTCCACTGATTATAATTGCTTTTATAAAATTACCCTGACCGATCTCGATAGCTGAAGTGGCTTAAGTGCTGTCAGTATCCAGTATTCGGGAGATAGTGGTTCGAACCCCGCTGTCGGCAGCCGTGACGATGGTTTTCCGTGGTTTCCTATTTTCACACCAGGCAAATGCCTGGGCTGTACCTTAAATAGGGCCACGCCCGCTTCCTTCCCACTCCTAGCCCTTTTCTGTCCCATCGTCGCTCTAAGACCTACCTGTGTTGGTGCGACGTAAAGCAACTTGTAAAAAATCCCCATGCAGTCTTATCAGCCGAATGGTATTGCTTAATAGCCCCGCTTTTGCAACATTCCTTTCTTACACATTTATTTTTAACTAAGAGAAAAAACAGCTTCATGATCGCTTATACAATCTATCACTTCAGATTCTCAATAGCGCTCGTCCGGTATATCACAACCACGTCTGGAATATTTTTATTTCTACTTGGTTCCGTCACTTTCTGATTCAGTTGTCCTTCCCATATTAACTTGTTCACCATTTGTCCGATCATGCTTTCTGTCGTTCGCATTCCCTTTCCAGTTAATATTTGATAAATTAAATATCACCTGCTACAATAACATTCCTTTCTTTGTCGTTCCCCACGTAGCTGATTATCTTATCATTTAATTCCGCATCAGCGTCAGTCTGTGCACCCCAAAAACTTCAATTTGCGTATTATCTTCAGAGATAAGCCTTACACCTAGCATTTCATGTTCCTCAGCCTTTACATCTTTGCAGCTTACAAATTCTTCTTTCTCCATTAAGAATACTCCCTCTGCTATCGTTCCTAACCTGTCTCTAAGATAAACATTCCTGCTCCGTGAGAAAATTTTGCGCATCTGTAATAGCACTTCTCAGCCATAATTCAATTCCTATTACAATATCTGGTAAACACACACACATATATGAGTTAATTCAGCATTAACATTTTTATGTCATCGTTACTTGGGTTCATGCTACCCGTACTGCCATCACCGCTCCCTGGTACACTTGTATGTACGTACGTACGTATGTATGTATGTATGTATGTATGTATGTATGTAATTATTACTTGAAAAAATGTTTGTCATGTTTGCGTGTCTTTTCCGCGAAAATAGGAGCTGAACTTTAATTACTGTAATTCATTGAATGTTTATTTTATTGTTTTAGCAAAATTATTTAAAGACTTATGTCAACAACGTACTCTGTAATATACAAGATAATTCTTCAGAAAATGTATTTTCGTTAATCATTACCTTTCATATCAACTTCTCAAATTCCCACGCTACTAATTACAAATCAAATCAGATTACTTCTGAAAGAGGAAAAAGCCTAAAGCATTATGTTCACAAAAGTAAAGTATAATACCATACTAATATCGTCTCTTGTTTTTGAAATTATGATGTGAAGAAAATTCGAGTCTTCGTCACAAGGCGGCGCAGCACTTTGCAGCCTCAGTCTCAGTGGAGGTGAACTTCATGTACGGTTTTAACCATATTTCGACTCCCTTGCCAATCTGCGCTAACCGTTAAACTACGGAAGTTAAAAAGGTGAAGGTCATGTGTAAAATTGTTAAGTTAGCGAAAACGAACAACAAATATGTGACAGAGAGGTACGTAACATGTGATATGCATAATATTCACTAGCATATTTTTTGAATGAAGCCCACAGCTTTGCGGCGATGATAGGAATTGTGCCGGCTGCTGAGGCCTGTCGCACTCCTCTGGAGCAATTATTAATGACTGACAGATGAAATGAAATGATAGTGGAGAGTGTTGCTGGAATGAAATATGACAGAGAAAACCGGAGTACCCGGAGAAAATCCTGTTCCGCCTCCGCGTTGTCCAGCACAAATCTCACATGGAGTGACCGGGATTTGAACCATGGAGCCCAGCGGTGAGAGGCCGACGTGCTGCCACCTCAGCCACGGAGGCTCATGAGATTATTTATTTTTCCCAAATTAAAGACTAACGTATGCTGTATAAGAAAATAAAATGGACAATGCAATTTATTAGCAGATAAAATATACAGTAGTTCAAAAATAGAATGTGCGTGTTTTCTTGTATAAGGTCCTCGCATATAAACTTTCCTCAAGAACAATTAATGAACATATAGACATAATGTTTATTGTAGGTTTGTGTCTACGGGGTTTGTGGCTACACGGAAGGTGAATTATACTTTGATAATAATTAAAATTAAGTCTGATAAAGTATTAAATGCGAGGAACATACAATACTATGCTCTCGTTCGTTTTCTTGAGTTATTATACCTCCTCCACTTCCCCTTCACTTTTGAAGGAACATCTGATGGTTATTCGATCTGAGAATGCATCAATGCAGGGATCTCCTTTTACTACAATGCGGTTTCAAAACAGTAGTATTATCTCATAACTTTTCATGTTTGAAATCTAGCTGCAGAGAACAGGGACTGAATAACATACCACTAAGGACCACACTGTTCGACGAGTTCCGTTGAAATGGAATGTGAACTTTAGAATGACGTTAATGATTAGCCTAATTAAGGGTTTGCTAATTATTTATAGAGGGCTTTAAAATAATAATATTTACATAACTACGACCAACGATTGTTATGATTAACACTAACAAACTGATAGAGCTTATCACGCCAGAGCCCAATTGGCAGCGCTCTATGTTGCACTCCCTTGGATAAGTTCCAACGGTGTGTTCACAGCAGTAATTAGATCGGAGCTTGTGTGTGCATTTGATGTACTTACAACTTTAATAAAACGTGCTATTTTGGCGTCACGACGCGCACAATGCCTCCTGGTTGACACATCAGGGTCATGAAATGTCGAAATTCCGCCAAGGAATGTTTC
The DNA here is from genome assembly GCF_040414725.1 of Anabrus simplex. Lineage (NCBI taxonomy): Eukaryota > Metazoa > Arthropoda > Insecta > Orthoptera > Tettigoniidae > Anabrus > Anabrus simplex. The sequence goes on along the minus strand of NC_090266.1, from coordinate 385,537,760 downwards.
TTCTTACGCTTGCATCTTCAGCTTTTATTTTGTTGCACTAATAGGTGGTTTTTAACTATTTAGAAAGAGAATTGCGCCCAATCTAAATGCTTAGATAAGCGCCTTATTAATTTATCCATCCTTAGCACTTCGGATTGTCGGTTTTCGTTTAGCGAGAACTGTAACCATACATGTCTAGTATTTACTTAACGTAATACATGTTTTTCTACTTTGATATCTCTTAAACATTGAGGCGTTATCTAAATTTATTAAAAAGTATCCTTCACTGAACCATAAACTGTTATTATTTTCAAAAATTTAATTAAATTTCTCCCAGTTACAGCAGACAAGTTCAGTATGACTGTCCCCTAGATTCTACGGTCGAATCAAAACATTAAATGTTACATGATTGAAAACAGGACTGCAGGAAGATTATGATAAACCCATCTCACTTCAGTGTGGAGTGAGTACAATAATGTTAGCGTATGGGGTCCAAATAGTCCTTGTGAACGTCTAATGAACCAAATTATTAGATGTAATGATATATACCACCTGCAAATGCCTCCGAAACTGCTTTAGAGTCCAAGTATTGAAGTAGGAGGTATATTCACTTTGAAGGTCGTTTTAAGAAGTAGAGGACTCAATGCTCGAGTTTTGTAACTCCTTAGTATGGACATTTTCGTTGTTTTCCCTTTGCGTGTATGAGATTGTATATTTTCACTACGGTAAATTATTCTGTCAGCGGTCTCCATTTGGTCTCATTCAGTGAGGCACGTCTTTAGAAACTTTACTTTTCTTCTAATATTGCTAGTGAACTGCCCCGTAACTCCAACGGTTGGTAACCGGTGAAGATGATATGCGCACACAGCAAACATTACAGTGGAATTAACATATTATATTACTGCAAGTACAAATTAAAGCATTTCAAAACTAAAAAGCCTATAAGTTATAGAGAAATAATTTTCATTTTGTAAACTTAGGAAACAGAATTACTAATACGTCTTCCGCCATTCCAGCATCTAAAGCCAGACCTTGCAGTTGTAAGATACCGATTCATGTTGCAAATACTGCACACGAGTTGTTAAATACTACTAAAAAACCCGCTAGTTGTTTTACGTCTCACCGACACAGATAGGTCTTACGGCGACGATGAGACAGGAAAGGGCTGGGAGTGGGAAGGAAGCGGCCGTGGCCTTAATTAAGGTACAGCCCCAGCATTTGCCTGGTGTGAAAATGAGAAACCACGGAAAACCATTTTCAGGGCTGCTGACAGTGGGGTTCGAACCTACTATCTCCCGAATACTGGATACTGACTACTAAAATGAGGAACAGGCAGAGACCACGGTAGTCTACGAGCGAGGCGCACAGAAATTAGGACCGATTCTCTAGTTCTAGAAAGTAGCAATAAACATTCTAATAATAATTAACTGTCCGCCTCTGTGGTGTAGTGGTTAGTGTGATTAGCTGCCACCCCCGGAGGCCCGGGTTCGATTCCCGGCTCTGCCACGAAATATGAAAAGTGGTACGAGGGCTGGAACGGGGTCCACTCAGCCTCGGGAGGTCAACTGAGTAGAGGTGGGTTCGATTCCCACCTCAGCCATCCTGGAAGTGGTTTTCCGTGGTTTCCCACTTCTCCTCCAGGCGAATGCCGGGATGGTACCTAACTTAAGGCCACGGCCGCTTCTTTCCCTCTTCCTTGCCTATCCCTTCCAATCTTCCCATCCCTCCACAAGGCCCCTGTTCAGCATAGCAGGTGAGGCCGCCTGGGCGAGGTACTGGTCATACTCCCCAGTTGTATCCCCCGACCAAGAGTCTGAAGCTCCAGGACACTGCCCTTGAGGCGGTAGAGGTGGGATCCCTCGCTAAGTCCGAGGGAAAAACCGAACCTGGAGGGTAAACAGATAATGATGATGATGATAATAATTAACTTATATTTTCTTACTCATCCTACAACCCCTTGAAATTCACGAAGTTACGTAACCCGTCTAACACTGATAGTCCTTAAAGTCAATGTTGCTTTGTTTGCGACCAATATGTCAAGAACATAAAGCGAGCCAAACTGGCACAGGAAAAGGCGATTATATACAGTCTTCACGCCAATACGAAATGCCATTTCACACACATGCTGTTATGATACATCCACTGCTAATACCATCACTTTAGCAGGTTGTTCGTCCGGCTCCATGGGTAAATGTTTAGCGTGCTGGTCTTTGGTCACAGGGGTCCCGGGTTCGATTCCTGCCAGGTTCGGGAATTTTACCCACATTTTGTTAATTTCTCTGACACGCGGGCTGGGTGTATGTGTCGTCTTCATCATCATTTCATCCTCATCACGACGCACAGGTCGCCTATGGGCGTCAAATCAAAAGACCTGTATCTGACAAGCCGAACTTGTCCTCGGACACTCCCGGCACTAAAAGCCATATGCCATTTTATTTCAGCAGGTTGTGCATAACGATTTGTTGTGATAGAACCTAAAGGAACGCTGTAAATCATTAATGATTGCTATGTCAGGGACATTTCTAAGTGTAGGTGGAATGCTGAAGTAGTGCGCTTCCTTCTGTCGGCAGCCCTGAAGATGGTTTTCCGTGGTTTCCCATTTTCACACCAGGCAAATGCTGGGGCTGTGCCTTAATTAAGGCTACGGCAGCTTCCTTCAAACTCCTAGATCTTTCCTATCACATCGTCGCCATAAGACCTATCTGTGTCGGTGCGACGTAAAGCCGCTAGCAAAAAATCTTCCTGCGAATAAAATGTATGTTGTTATTGTGGATAAATCGGTAATATACAAGTAAGGTCTTTGAAATCTAAAAATGGATCTACGGTGCGGATCCGAGCTTGTGCAGATGTATTTTTAAGGTATTCGAAGCTTTGCTGTACCTAACTTATTTGTGATAGACTGTGCCCTTTGATGCGATAACACAGTGTTATGTTATGTTATGTTATGTTATGTTATGTTATGTTATGTTATGTTATGTTATGTTATGTTATGTTATGTTATGTTATGTTATGTTATGTTATGTTATGTTATGTTATGTTATGTCGCCTTAACTGCATGGTATTTAAAAATATCTTAAAAGAGAGCTTATTCACTCGTGTAGTAGGACGGAACAGAACTGTTTTTACTGATCTACTGGCGACATATTCCAGTGTTGAATAGGTCTATATATAACTCGTTTATGGAGATACATGCCGAAGTAATTACAGTCACAACACCTGTATCACAAGCGACCTTTTGTGAGAAGAAAACCAACAGCCAATGTGTTCTGACGCCTTGACCGACGCTGTGTTAAACTGGAGCATTTGCAAGGAGACCTCCTGTTAGAGATACTCCTATAATATCTGGTCATAACGGAAAGCTTATTTTAGACGCTGTTCGGAATGTATCTTGTACAGTACACTTGTACATACAACAGACCAGCGTCAGTCGGCCATCTGTTATGCGAGTATTACCTAACAATACACTGTAAATTCCATCCACACCATCCGCAATTACACCATAAGTTTCGCGATCTGATTTGGATGCTTGGGAAATATTATATCAAGTGATATTCCACAAAAGCAGGAGTGATGCAGGCTTTGTATCAATGGTTCTCTTTTCGGATGAACCATGATTTTACAAACATCACACTACATACCATCTAATGCAAACGAATCTTCTCAGGTCGAAGTAAAAATACATTATTTTGAAATGAGTAGATACGTGTCTCCACCACGTCTACAGTTATAGGCAGTACGGTGAAAGAAAATGCTGCCCGGGATTTGAAACTGCCTGTACACAGTCTGGTTTCTTAACCATAGAGGTGCGTGCTTTGTCCACCTTGGCTAGGACCAAGTCTAGCATTCGGTAGGAAGTTCACAGCCCATGTGGTACCTGTTCATAGACTACCGTAAATGTTATTCGCAACTGTGACCGTTTCATACACGTATTCAGTGGTTTCTATTATTGAATTACCCTTGGCGCTAACGATTCTGTCTGTCTTGTCGAGCTTTAACCCAAATATATCGTATTAATCCTGTATAGACACATGGGCATACTGTATAATTTAGGTTGTCTGTAACATGTGGATTGCTTAAAACTAAATTGTAATGGGCTAGTACACCACAATGTACATACTGTACACAGTTCTTATCATATTTTTCGATTAAACGTGTACAGGAATTTTCCGATCTCATAGATACCCATTAACTTGATCCTCTCACAATAAACAGCAAGCGTATGACATAAAAACTGCATTCGTAGATTTACGCAGCTTTTGTCGTTAATATTTATTATTTCTTCTTCTGGGTATCCGTCAAACTATCAACAAATAGCAAGTTCATAATTTTACTTAACCGTTTATATAGTGATCATAGTCATGGGACCTCCAGTTTTCCGTAGAATCGAACCGCTGGAATGTTCTTTTTCATATCAAAAAACTCACATGTATTAGCCTGGATTCAAACTTTGGCCAATTCATGACAACCTGTTGACTATGCCACTCGACTATCACGACCTAACTTATTAAGCGGTACTTACTGTATCAGGATTTTCACCCGTTCAGTGACGTAATAATCCTGCATAGGAACATGGGCATACTGTATAATTTAGGTTGTCTGTAAAATGTGGCTTGCTTAAAACTAAATTTTAATGGGCTAGTAGACAACACTGCACATACTGTGCACAGTTCGTATCATATTTTTCGATCATTTTTTGACAAGGGAATCGGTTGGTGAACAATGGAGATTTTAAAAGTAGGAAAGATCAGTGTATACAGATAAATATGGAATTCAAGTCGGAAAATTGAGTCAAACATTCGTTTATATGAAGAGGAGTTAGGGATTGGAATCATTTACCCAGGAAGGTGTTCAATAATTTTCCAACTTCTTTGAAGTCGTTTAAGGAAAGAGGTAATCAATATTGATAGGGAAACTGCCGTCTGGGCGACAGCCTTAAATGTTGATCACCGGGCGAGTTGGCCGTGCGGTTAGGAGCGCGCAGCTCTGAGCTCCCATCCGGGAGATAGTGGGTTTGAACCCCACTCTCGGCAGCCCTGAAGATGGTTTTTTGTGGTTTCCCATTTTCACACCAGGCAAACGCTGGGGCTGTACCTTAATTAAGGCCACGGCCCCTTCCTTCCCAACCGAGCGAGTTGGCCGTGCGGTTAGGGGCGCGCGGCTGTGAGCTTGCATCCAGCAGATAGTGGGTTCTAATCCCACTGTCGGCAGCCCTGAATATGGTGTTCTGTGGTTTCCCATTTTCACACCAGGCAAATGCTGGGGCTGTACCCTAATTAAGGCCACGGTCGCTTCCTTCCAACTCCTAGGCCTTTCCTATCCCATCGTCGCCATAAGACCTATCTGTGTCGGTGCGACGTAAAACATGTAGCACCGAGCTCGATAGCTGCAGTCGCTAAAGTGCGGCCAGTCCAGTATTCGGGAGATAGTAGGTTCGAACCCCACTGTCCGCAGGCCTGAAAATGGTTTTCCGTGGTTTCCCATTTTCACACCAGGCAAATGCTGGGGCTGTACCTTAATTAAGGCCACGGCCGCTTCCTTCCCACTCCTAGCCCTTTCCTGTCCCATCGTCGCCATAAGACCTATCTGTGTCGGTGCGACGTAAAGCAACTAGCAAAAAAAAAAAACATGTAGCTAGCTAATGTTGATCAGTGGTAAAAGAAAGAACCTAAAAGTCCATTTTAGGCCACCTCTCTTTTTTTAACTTGCACAGGCCTGTCTTAAAATGGCCGGATGAAGTCAGCCATGCTCGCCTGTTCTTTATGCAGGAATGGAGAAGTGTACGGTACTCTTGCAAACACATAGACAGTTATCTTACTACCTCTGAAAAGTGATAAAAATGTGTTCTTTTTTCCACCGAGCGATTCCGTCATTATCGTACCTTGCCGAAAATATTGTGCCAGACAACCTGTTTTGGTCCCGGCTCAGGCAGGTGGTGCTCAAATAGGCCAGCCTCGTATTTGTCAACATATCGACAGGTAAAAGTACTCCTGTGGACAAAATTCTGGCATCCCAACCTCTCCTAAATCCGTAATAAATGTTGTTACTGGATCATAAAGTATTATTATTATTATTATTATTATTATTATTATTATTATTATTATTATTATTATTATTATTATTATTATTATGATCACGACTACCTCTTGTTGCTGCTGCTGCTGCTGCTGCTGCTGCTGCTGCTGCTGCTGAAAGTGAGGGGCTTGGAGCTTCCTGATGATCAGCTTCGTGTTCTAAGTTCATGTGGAATCATCATGCATTTCATTACTCTTACCTTGATAATACCACATCGGCGTATAGGTGAAACGCCTGACAATGTTAAAATTAATCATAAGTTGAGGCAGCCCACACTAGAGGATGTGTTATATATAGTTGTATAGCAAGTGGGATCGGACATCTGCACGGCTAGGGTCAGGTGAAACCCCTGATCTTCCAGATTGGAGGCTCTGAAACAGGTCGTACTCAGCTTAAGAAATACGGGTGACATTATAAAAATGTTAATATCCCAGTCCTGGTTTGCTTCTCCGTCCAATCCCCACTTCGAGTGGTACCAAAGGTGATGCTACAACTGGTTCCCTTTCCAGTTCTAGTCTAATCCAATCCAATCCAATCCCCATGGCACTACAGCCCTTGAAGGGCCTTGGCCTACCAAGCGACCGCTGTTCAGCCCGAAGACCTGCAGATTACGAGGTGCCGTGTGGTCAGCACGACGAATCCTCTCGGCCGTTATTCTTGGCTTTGGAGACCGGGGCCGCTATCTCACCGTCAGATAGCTCCTCAATTCTAATCACGTAGGCTGAGTGGACCTCGAACCAGCCCTCACGTCCAGGTAAAAATCCCTGACCTGACCGGGAATCGAACCCGGGGCCTCCGGGTAAAAGGCAGGCACGCTACCCCTACACCACGGGGCCGGCAAAGTCCTTGTCTAAGCTGATCACAAATATACATATTGAAACGAAGGCCATAATCACACATGTTTTAAATAGATTTCACACCTACTATTTACTCCAGACTATTGAGTATTATTTTCTAAGCTTCATTATGTATCAACAACATATTCTTCACTGAAATCGTAAAGTTTCTTATCCTTACACGACTATAATATAGCGCGATGTCAACATTTGTTTGCCTAGTATTTTTTTTTTTTTTTTTTTTTTGCTATGGGTTTTACGTCGCACCGACACAGATAGGTCTTATTGCGACGATCGGATAGGAAAGGCCTAGGAGTTGGAAGGAAGCGGCCGTGGCCTTAATTAAGGTACAGCCCCAGCATTTGCCTGGTGTGAAAATGGGAAACCACGGAAAACCATCTTCAGGGCTGCCGACAGTGCGGTCTGAACCCACTATCTCCCGAATACTGGATACTGGCCACGCTTACACAGCTACTTAGTCATGTTAACTGAGACTGAAGTTACTCCATTCTAGACCGTCAGAAAAAAAAGGAAACAATAAAGTCATATCCGTTTACACCATGGAGGCTCATGAATGGAAATTAAAGGCATCCTCTAACCATAATCTCGGCATCATTTCCACCGACTACTCATTTCTGTTATAGGCTGGGTGAAATACGGACTCTTTCACATAAATTAAGGTCTGTTCTCTAAATATCTCGTCTTCTTCTCGGCGAATTGAACCCACATTATTTTCAGTGAATCAAACATAGCTTGACTAGGTATTCCATATTCAGCCCTTTACACCATTCTTAAATTCATGGCATGGGCGGTAATCGAATATAAATCTACTATGCTATCCCCTAAACCACGTCGGCGGAGCGATTAACTAGATCGTTACCCAAAAATCCCTTTAAGAACATTATGCAGCTCTCTCCTACGGCGACAGCGCAGTCATGCAGAGCTATTCAGGTAGTGTGAGAACGTCCCGTCGCCTTCCAGCTGGCACCATTACAACAAAGCAGACGTATTATATAAACTTTTGGATTTCTGGGAAGAGAGTGAGTGCTTGCATCTTCTCGAGCTACATCTTGTTTACTTGCATGCATTCCGCGGGACTTCGACGTGCCTAATGTAAAGCAGGTGTTTGACTGATGGCGAGTGGCCGGGCCAGTACACTTGTGGCTTTCATTCGAGATGGCCCACATGGAAGGCTTCTTCTAATCATATAACTGACGTCGCGTTTCTCACCTTCATCGGAGGGCACACTTGGATAGGGTAGAGTAGCCAGTATAAACGGTTCGATCCCCGTTAAGTGGGCTTTCAGTTGAAACTGCGAGCATAGGACTATAGGACGACCACCTCCATCGATGAAAACTGTACATTCTTTATTTTCTTGTGCTTAAAACAGTTTCCCCCGCAACACCATTCATTTCTGTTTTGCTGTTCATATAAAAGTTAAATACTAGTATAATCGGCTGGACCGAGGGACGCGGTGACCGCCATGTAACCGTAAGCTTGCGTTCTAGCCCCTCTTTTAGCAGCCCTGACAAATGGATTTCTGATTTTCATTCCAGACAAATGCTTCTATGTACCTCAATTAAGGCCATGGCCGCTACCTTTCCTGTTCCAGAGTCACTGACAACATACCTACCTGTGTTAGTACAACGTTGAACAAGTGTCAATAAATAAATGGCTGACTTCTTTGAGCAGATGTCTAGACGGTAGCTTCTTGTGATAATATTTGTGGGTTCGGATCTCGTCAATATCAGTAGACGTTTTTGATTCAGTGAGATAAACTACAGTCAGTATCAGCATCCCGAGGCAGTAAAGATGTGCTCGGTTCCCCCAGAAGGACGTGAGTTCGAAACCCGTCAGGAAGTCGTAACATTTAAGAAACGATATTTCCACTTCCGGAGGTGCACATAGCCCGGAGGTTCACTCAGCCTACACCAAGAGTGAGTGCCAGGTTAATTCCTGGAGGCAAAGGCGGCCGGGCGTAGGGCTAACCACTCTACCCCATCAAATGCCTAGATTAAGGATAGTGGAGGCCTTTACCTTCCACCCCTCCAAGGGCCTTCATGGCCTGTTCGGAGATGACTTTGCTTTTGCTTTTGCAGTATCAGCATGTTTATAGACATATTAAAGCATCCATTATAGGGAGATACGTTGGAAGTTCGTCGTTTCCAAGGAGCTATCTGTGTTTCTTTTGCTAGTGGCTTTACGTCGCACCAACACAGATAGGTCTTATGGCGATGACACATTTGTGGTTCAAGGAGCGCTAAACACATAGTGCTTGTAGTAGTAGTAGTAAAAATGGCTTGCCGGGTGTGTCCGACGACAAGCTCGGCTCGCCAGATGCAGAGCATTTTTGAGCTGGCGCCCGTAGGTGACCTGCGCGTCGTTATGAGGATGAAACGATGATGAAGACGACAAAAAAAACAGCCCTCGTTCCAGCGGAATTAACCAATTATGGTTAAAATTCTCGACTCTGTCGGGAATCGAACCTGGGACCCCTGTGATTAAAGGTCAGCACGCTAACCATTTAGCCATGGGAACGTAGTAGTAGTAGTAGTAGTAGTATAACCGAGCGAGTTGGTCGTGCGGTTAGGAGCGCGCAGCTGTGAGCTCGCATCCGGGAGATAGTGGGTTCGAGCCCCACTGTTGGCAGACCTGAAGATGGTATTCCGTGGTTTCCCATTTTCATACCAGGCAAATGCTGGGGCTGTACCTTAATTAAGGTCACGGCCGCTTCCTTCTCATTCCTAGGCCTTTCCTGCCCCGTCATCTCCATAAGACCTATCTGTGTCGGTGCGACGTAAAGCAAATAGCAAAAAAATGTGGTAGTATATACATTTATTCAAAACTAAAGAAATACCTATTCCATAAGGAGGCTGCCAAAAGCAATAAAGCATACTAAAGGCATACCTGAAAAGTCAGAAATATTTACAGGTCAAATAGATGTATGTATACAATGTTTGTCTATTACGCACAGTTGACACTACAAATGCTGTATAGTTGACGTCGCAGAATGGACTGAGATCCTTTCAAGAAATACAGGATCAAATTTCTGTAATATGGATAGGTGCGGGTTAAATCATTGACGGAAAAGGACGAGGCTTTTCGGTATCGTTTCCCTTGCTCCAATCATCAATCCAATTATTTCGACTTTTCCTAATCGATACTTTGGTGGTGGAAGGGGATGATAGGTTCGTAGATATTCTTTTCCTCATTGACCTCATTTGGTTGGATTCCAATTTGACAACTGGATCAATTAGGTAAGCATTCGAAGTATTCGTGAAGGTGATCGTATCGATCCACAGAGAGCTCATTTGACTGATATACGATGTACATCCTCGTGTACGGTGCACCCGAAATCTCGCAGCGTTAGAGCGATGGCGCTACGTATTTGGTAATAACTGGTAATGCGCAAGAATTCCACGTGAGGGCAAGAGCTTCTATCTCGTTGCGATAACGTCAGCAACGGTTATTGTCTGGGGTCCTGCCGGGCATCGCGAGAACAGCTGCCAGTTTCGCTGTCATTTTCAAGACCTACCGCTATTTACTACACGATAGCTCTTCGTGGTGCATTTTCTATTGGTTAGGTGGTGGGTAACCACCAAAAACAGCTATGCCTTCTTCTTTTATTGAGCGATCTCACAACATTTAGTAAACTCAAGATCTCTGTATTAATTTCTAATTTCCTTCGAGTCTAATAATCAATCCCTGGTGCTGTGTGAGTTTTCAGTACGACTTAAAGAAAAGTGCTCTCGTAGAGAAGGTTTCTAGTTTGAACGATGTGTGGGTTCCGGTCCTTACGGAGAGACTTCAGAGCATTATGTTGGAGACTAGACTCCCATTGCGCGCGAAAGAGTCCAAGATCTTTGTACTTCCTATGGCCGTAGATCATACTATCCGGAAGATCAGAAGGAAGGTGAAGAATTTCGTTTCAGCCTGCACAAAGATCGTCCTGCCTCTATCTTGAAGAAATTTACTAAAAAAATTACCAGGAGGCACCGTCTAAAATGGATGCACTAGGGTAGGACGGACTAAAGCGTTCAAATCTGTGACAGTTTTGGTCGGCATGGAGTAAAGGAGAGGATGCAAGAGACTCCAGTTTGATGGGAAGTTCTGTCACTGTTTTGTGAGAGTAACACTTTTCGCCGTCAAGAAAGTTTACTCCAATATATTCGAATAGTTTTATCGGGTGCTGTTCTTCTGATTTCACCATTGTGTGTAGAGAGGTTTCCTTCCTGTATGAAGACCATGAGATGTGGTAGTGAAGATGGACGTTTGAGCATTAATTTCCAAATCAATCTCTCTGAAGACAATAATCACCATTTTACTTAGTTCCGAAGCAGAAGTTTGATCTTTGCCTATGATTAACGTTTTATCAGCAAAACCCAGGACTGTGAGAGAATTCAGCCCAGCTACCAGGGATATTCTCAGAGAAACGGTTTAAAATTTGGTCTGTAGCATGATTGTAGAGCGTAGGCGATAGAGGTGAACTCTGCATGACCCCTCTTTTCAGTTGAATACGCTTCGTTTTAGAATGGTTCACCTCAAACTGCGTCATGTTCCCTTCCTCCAGATATATAATCATTTCAACAAGTTTGGTTGGAGCATAACTCTCAAGTACTCCTCTGTGCTGCATATAGCCAACGTTAACGAAATCTTCTCTAATGTCGTCAAACACTATTGTCGCATCAGTCTTGTCCCTCTTAGCAGCAGTCAGAATAGATTGCAATAAGGACGTGTTGGTGACAGTACCTGGAGATTTTTTAAATCCTCTGTGGTGCCAAACTCTGGCAGCCTGCGAGCGAGGATCCTCTCAATGGCTCTCCTTAATAAACAACATATACAAAATTGGTCTTCAGCTCGAGACGTCAGTTTCATCTCCTGACATGAATGGATCTAGCAAGCTGAAAGCCAGGAGGAAAGTCAGATGATATGTTCTTTCTCGTGGCTATGAATACAATTAATACAGAGACGCAATCGTCTTTCATACTTCGCAGAAGGACGTGGTCTGGTCCAGGCGACCGCTATACCTTTCGAGGCTTCTATAACTTCTTCCTTGGAGACTTTGAGAGGGTAGGTTTCATCTAGAACGGCACGATATTCTCCAGACAAAGCGTTAGGACGGTAATCTCTAGTACATGGGTCGTTGGTTGAATAAGGTTGAGAGATATGGTTTTCAATGTCGCTGGAAAGTAATTCACAGCGACTTCCATCATTATCTGGAATTTTACGCTCTACTTCCTTCTCTGATTATAGAATTTGAAGTGGATCAACTGCTAAGCATACTTAGCCTGCCTTCTGGCCAATTCACCGGCTAGAGATCTCTCGCATTGAGTGACTGTACCACTTACCAACTTCCCTTATAGATCCCAATTAACCATCACCAAAGAAATTCCCTCAATAAACAAATCTACATTTCAGCGGAATTACTCCGTAAACAGAGTAGCTCTTGCTGCTGCAATTCCTTAGAACCGAATTATTCTTTCTTTGCTCTGAATGAATGTCTTCTTCCTGTGACTATTCATTAGAGGCCTGCAACATCTACAGGCATGAATCCCTGTATGGACCCTGTAGAAATGAACGGCATATATCTGAGGCATTGTTATGCTGAATTCGTTTAGGATGTAACATGAAACTTAAGCTTACTTGCCAGAGGTGGGATTTCAGATCTCCACTATATCGTTTCTTGCCATTAACAATTCTCCATTTACCTCTATTTTTCATCAACAGGAAAGACTCTGTTCTCACTTTTGTTCTTTCGGTTTCCATATCTGCAAGCTGGAATTATTATTATTATTATTCTTATTATTATTATTATTATTATTATTATTATTATTATTATTATTATTATTATTATTATTATTATTATTATTATTATTATTATTATATTCATCCGACACAACATATCACCCTACCAACCACCACGGAAACAGACAACAGTGAATATACCCCTCCACACGAGTCTGGCGTCAGAAACTGCATCCGAGCGTAAAATAAGTTTCGGTCCACATGTGCGACACATAACGCACCCGCAACTCCGCCACGGTGTGATAAAAGCACGGAGAAAGAGAAGCGGAAGAAGAAAATTATTATCATTATTGTAGCAGAAGAAGGGAATACGAAGTTGCTGCTTTCAAGTCCCTGTGCCATGGAAGCGAATACCTGGCGATGTCATGGAATGATCTTGAAAGACTGAATGTGTCCGATAATGTTAAAGCAAATCACTTGGAAGGACTCACCCTATTAATTTCACATTCATTTTCTAGTCTGAAATGGATAATGTCAAGGTCAAATCTCACTGATTTGAGATCTGACTGGCTTTCTTTCCGTGCGTTGTGGAACGTTCCGTGTGAATCTTGCTCACACACATCCTGTCAGGGAAGGTAATTCGTGAAGGATAATGATGTTATATATAATGTGAACGTAAATGTCTAGCAGATCTAAGAAGCAATGAAAACTCAATCTTGTTTCTTGGTTGTTTATTTTTAAGGCTTTGTGAACTAGTGTGTTAGAAAGACCACAAGAAAATAATGCCAATTACTCTGTCTGAAGTGTTATGTTTTGAAATAATTAATTTACTGCACGGGTGATGGCAAACTGTAATTATGAGTATGCATCAAGACATAAGCTTTAAGGACAAATGGCTTGCAACAAAACAGCCAGTCACAAACGGATTTCTTTGCTTTCCAAGTGTTGATGACAGTGGTTCTGTAAAATGTTGCTGTCCAATAAATAACCCTCGATACATCACGTTTTGTAGTAAAGAGTTACGTTGTGTTTTATGCACGTGTACTGAATGCATTCCTTGCTATCTCCTGTACTAAATCTTTGTCTACATTAATGTTTGCCACAAAGTAGCATTACGATTGACACTACATTTCTGCACATATCGCTGCACAAAAGATTTCTCTCTACTGAAGGTTACGAGCGACTAATGAATTATACATCTGCGCTGCTAAATCTTGTTGAGAAAGGATAATGGATGGTGTTGATTGGCTAAGAGCATTAACAAACGCCCTGTCTACTTTATTGCATGGTCTTGCGAAGAATTTGCAGCAGGAATGTTGATTGATATTTTATGTTGCGAAAATCGTAAAGGATTTTACTGCTGGTGGAAAATATTTGTGACGAACATAGAGTGTGCCTACGCTCTTCGTGTTGAAAGAGCTTACTCTTTAATGTTGGCTTAATAACACTTGAGGTTAAATAAAAACCAGCCTTTACCTGATTTTTGCCTGTATCCCATGCATAGTCATTAAACAAAACAAGGACAGATTTATGTGTCGTAAGTCTAGATAAGGCATGTGGCATAGTACGGAGGGAAAATATTTTAGTCGAACTGGGGGACTGTGGGATTAAGGGTAGATTATTACGAGCAATCAAAGGCATTTATGTTAACAGTAGGGCTGCAGTGGGAATTAATGAGTTTTTGGTTGAAGATACTTGAATGGGTAAGACAATGCTGTAGTTTTTCACATTTGTTCGTAGTTTACATGGAATATCTACTAAAAGGTGTAAAGTGTTAGGTAGGGATTCAGTTGGGTGGAAAGGGGGTAAGCAGTTTGGCCTAAGTTGACGACTTGATCTTTATGAAAAACCGGGCATTAAATAAACTTGAAAATGTGTACAGTGAGCATGATATGAAAATTAGCATTTCCAAATCTAAAATTATGTCAATAGGGAAGACCAGATTGGGAATATGAAACTGAAAGAGATGGATCATTTCAAGTATTTAGGATGTGTATTCTCCCAGGATGGTGAGATTGAATGAAGGTCTAACAAAGCTGTCGCAGTAAATTCGCAGTTGCGATCAACAACATTCTCTAAGAATGAATTCAGCTCCAGGACGAAACTGTCTTTACACCTGTTACTTTACAAAAAAGCCATGCTGTACGGGAATGAAAGATGAACGGACTCAGGATATCATTCTTATAAGTTAGAGGTAACAAACATGAAATGAGCTAGAAGAATCGCTGGTACAAACAGGTGGGGACAATGTTAGGTTGGTACTCAGTATGAGGAGATAAATGCTCAGTTAGAAATGAACTCGATGGATGAATCAGTACGCATAAACCGGCTTCGGTGTTGGGGTCAAGCGAGGCGAATGTAGGAAGACAGTTTACTTAGAAGAATACTGTTCTCGGTCATGGAAGGTAAGAGAAGTAGAGGGGAAAAAAGACCACGATGGTTGGACACAGCTTCTAATGATTTCGAGATAAGAGGCCACTGAGCTGGTTACAAGTAGAGGATTGTGGAGGCATTAGGGCTTCCATACTGATCATTGAAAAGCGTAACAGTCTGTAATTTATTTTATTTTATTCATTCGTGTCAGTAGTACAAAATATGAAACATCAAAATATAAAAAAGAAGCATGAAATGAACACAGGTACACAAATATGTGTTCATCAAGTGACTTCAAAGAGTTACAGCCCAAAACTTAGCCACTTTGAGAGCACTTGAATTGGTTTGAGTCAAAGCACTCATTGAGTAGTAGGGCAATTTATGTTCTAAAACAATGGGTGCTGAATCAGCATTTTGGAGGTGCCTAACCTCACATGGCCTAGTTTTACTGCCAGATGCCCTTCCTGACACCATCTTCGAGGGCTAACCTCCCATGGTATCGTTTTACTGGCAGATGCCCTTCCTGACGCCGTCTTGCCAGACGCCCTTCCTGACGCTATATTGGAGGGCCTAACCTCACTTTTACGGCCAAATACCCTTCCCGACGCCATCTTGAGTAGTAGGGCTATGGGGATTCGCGGATTTTGCCGACGCCATCTTGAGTAGTAGGTCAATGGGCATTCGCATAAGAGAGCACGCTTAACCTCATGGAGGGGCCAAACTACACAGGGCCCCAGTATTACGGTCAGATGCCATTCCCGTCCCCATTTCCATTCTCACCAGAGGGGGCACATATGACCTAACCTAGTTTTATGACCAGATGCCCTTCCTGGCGACATGTTGGGACCTAACTACACGGGGCAAAGTTTTACGGTAAGATGCCCTTCCCGAAGCCATTCTGGATAGATCTAACTATACAGGTCCCCAGTTTTACGGCCAGATGACCTTCTCGTCGCCATTTTGATCCCCCAGCAGCGGAGGAGCATATGACCTAACCTAGTTTTATGATCAGATGCCCACCCCGACGCCATCTTGAAGGGGTCTAACTACACAGTCGCCATCTTGTCCTAGTTTTACAATCAGATACTCTACCTATCACAATTATTGAGGGGCCTAACTACACCGTCGCCATCTTGGTCATGTTTGACGGTCAGATGCCTTTCCCGTCGCAATTTTGGAGGGGCCTAACTAGACAATCGCCATCTTCCGTCGCCATTTTGTAGGAGCCTAACTACACAGTCGCCATCTTGGACCCAGTTTTACGGGTAGATGCCCTTCCCTCCTTACATACGCCATTTTTGGAGGGCTTAACTACATAAGTCGGCATCTTGGGCCCAGTTTTCGGGAAAGATGTCGCTCACTCCTTACATGCGGTAGTTTGGAGGGGGCTAACTACACAGACGCCATCTTGTGCCCAGTTTTACGGTCATATGCCCTTCCCTCCACATCCTCAATTGACCTAGTCCCCCCCTTGGAGTAGTGACAGAGCTGTGACGTAACAAGCGCGGGTGATTTAAAAATGCACACAACCATCGAGAGGTCTGCTCAAGGCTTTACGTCTCCAAACGACGGACAAATATCCAACAACAACAGCGTTATATGCCATCACTGAGTAGAGGATTAGGAGGCTTTTGGGGCACACAAGCTAGTAATTAGAAATTGTATACTACGACCTATATTACCCTGCTAGGCTGAATGGCACAGACGGTTGAGACGCTGGCCTTTCCGTCACAGACTTTTGCCTTACCTCATACACGACCCTCTTTTTTCCACCACCTCCTCCTAAAATGCATTTCTACTTAGCTGACTACCTGTGGCAGAGTTGTCTCCGACGGGAGTGAGCAAGTGCGATACTAAGGTCATTCCGTTTTAACATGCAGCGATTATGTCGACATGGTTACGCATTTTTAGACTTGTTCGTTATCAATGTAACCCTGTAGTAAACTCAAGTCGTTATAGATGGTATAAGTCTGGATATTTTTCGAATGGTGTAAGGAGGCAAATGGAATGCAATGAGTAGAATAATTTGAAATTTATGAAATATTTCTTGTGTAATTATTTACAAAATTAAACAAACTACTTCCGGTTATAAAACAGTGTTGGTTATGCTGTCGAAAGGTTGCTGTACTCCTTAACAGCGTATTGCGAAGAGGTAGCATGCTTCCAAAATTGTAATGCCCCCTGCAACATTTAAACTAAACAAAAAATTTATTGTTTATGAAATTACATTTTTAAATTTTATCATACTGTGTACCGGTATGTTATGCTTAACAAAGTAGTTAATGCAGTTCTTACCTTGTTGCTATGCATGTGCTTCGTTCGTTTCTGAATTATTATCAGGTACTGTACTGAAGGCAAAAAAGTTCATCCATACACTGTGTACAGTTTATAATCTTCAGATTAGTTCCATCCCAATCATCCGAACCATTTTTACTTCGATGCTTGTAATGACGTTGACAGAGTCTGCATAAAGCTACGTCGATTGACATCTTACTGCGGAGACGAAGGATGTCCCAAAAAGCATCTAGGAAAGGAGCAGCATACGTAGATAATAATCCTGGTGGTAAACATTGAATCAGATGTGTTGGCATCTGATATAATGTTCCATGTTTACAGATAATCTCACTTACTTGCGTGATATAAATAAGATGTCGCGTATTAGTTACACTGGTAGGCGAACAGGATGCACATTCACAGTTTTGTTTGTTAAACAGACGATTGTCTGTAACCGTGTAGACATTTTATTCTTTCTGTTGCATAGTGTATTATGTAGAGTCACACATTAATGTTCATGATAAAGGGCTATCCATATTTATAGTCTTGTAACAATATTCGTTAGCGGATTATAAGTGACATCACTGATATCAATAATTAGACAGTAGGCTGTTGTGTTAGCAGGAATGTTTTGAGATGTTTAAATTATAAACGAATATCGACGAGAGATTCTTTTATAGATTCTTCATGATAAGAGCAGTCGACAACTACAATCGGTGCTTTATTTTTAAATTCTTCAGGTGAAAATAGCGGTCGATCTTCTTTCTTATAATACGTTGATTGGAATTTACAAAATATGTCATAGAGCAATCTAAATTTATTTTTATCAAAATTAATGTCCATATTTTCGTAGAGATACGTAATCCCGTTGAGATATAGTCTAATATTTCTTAATTCACAGTGATCAAACTGTGAGCTATCTTTTTCATGGTTGAATTTTACGATGGGTTTGAATCCACAAATAATATACAATGGCTTTTCAGTAAAACGTGACAATTTAACAGCCCAGCTATGCTTGTTTGTAGGTGGTAACACAGGATAATATTGCAGCTCCCAACTTCAAAAACGTGTAGCTACTGGTGTATCACTTTCCACAATCTAGAGCAATCGAAGTTTACTTATAAATATCAATATAAATAAATATAAATAATGTTACATGTGGTATCCTCCACAATATACGATGAAGTGTAAAATTTCGAGTCTACTCGTGTTTCAGAGAACTGTAATCACTTCGATCACGGATTAGAATTAGCTCCTGTTTTGCGTTGATTATAATACCTCTAAAATTATCTGCATAGCCTAGAATATGTTTTAATGGTAACATACCAGAAAAAGTACCGTCCTGATTAATCGTCCAGTTGTTATTACCTTTCGGACAGCAGCCTGCCATCCGTAAAAGATTACTTTCTTCTCCACTATAAGAAGGCTAGAGTTTCATTGCACTTGTAATACCAACATTCTTCGATCAATCTATTTGCACGTTATTTACTTGATAACGCGCTTCAGAAAAGAGAAAAGCTGGACCATGGTTGTTTATTTGAGGCGTGCTTTGTCCACTTCCATCTGCCTTGTCTAGGCGTCCATCAATATAGAGGTAGCTTTCGTGTGGTAGGGTGTATACATGTTGCTGATTAATGATAAAGCGAATTTCATCATGGTTATTGAGTCCAAACGTAAACGTTTGATCAGAATGAAGCTCACTTCGTACTACACCTTCATGTGTTTCTACTGTGTTCATAACGTCTAGCATTTCTTCCATTTTCTTGTAGTAGCGTATAACTAAAATCTTGGAGAATCTGCTTATGGGCATCTGTTGTGATAGTACATATATCACACCCCCGAATTATATGTAGAAGTTTGAGATATTATTGTCAGTATTCGATTTATTATTATTATTATTATTATTATTATTATTATTATTATTATTATTATTATTATTATTATTATTATTATTATCAGTATTCCATTTGTATATTTTGCTATTTATATTTATAAGCTGGAAGATATCCACATATGTAGGTATGAGTAATTTGTTTTGCATGAGTGGGAAAACATTGCATTAATAACTCTGGTAATTTGAATGAGTCATATGGCTACCCCAGTGTCTGTTGTGATGTACTTGTGTCGGGAAATTCATGAGTCATGTATATATCCCAGCCTGATGAGATGAGCTTGTTGTTGTATTAGGAAAGTTTGGTGATTCATGTAAAACTCCCGAGTGTTTGTTTATCTCTTGGGAGGAAGGAGAAGTTCAGGGCATGTCTTGACAAGAGGTTCACTCATGATTGGCTGGCAAGCACCAATCCAGACGTATCATCTGAGAGGAGGGGGATGTTGATGTCTATAAAGGTTGATCATCCGGCGGCAACCGAGGAGATTGTAAGAAACATTGTAAGGGTGATTGTAGAGGTGATTGTAAAGGAACGAGAAGGAAGACAACTACAACTGACGCACTGTACGGGAAGGAAGTGGTGCTGATACACGATACTGGAGTGACACGGCTGCAATGGACTGGACTTAAAACGTTCGTGGAGCGTAGTCGTGTTATGTTCGTGGAAAGTGGCTGATTGTGGAGAGTGCTTGCGCATTATTTTAGCACTTGTGGCGGCCTAGCATTATATGTTGGTGAAAGCTATCTCAGACTTTCCATAAATTTATATGTTGAGGATCGACAGACGTGTGTATATATCTTTACAACAAATGTTAAAATATGTGAACACAGTAGTACAAGGTACAGTATCTGTGTGATGTGATAACTGCCGATTATGAGAATCGGTAAGTCGAATTAATATAGACACAGTGAAGGGTATTTATCTTCATACATGTACATTGTTCATCGGACTATCTACAAATGGTAGCTTAGTTCTCGCTTTCGTTTTCCCACGATTTTCATTATTTTTGTTGTTGTTGTAAATATGGAGTCTTCCAGCAATATTTTATGTGTGTATTATATGTAAAATGTTGTATGTTGATGAGGTGCTCATGCACGGAATTTGTTCAGAATATAGTTAGCTATTTTAGAATCAGTGTTATTGATAAACCTAGGTGCAGTTCCTACCTAATTAGTCGTTTTCAGGAGGTTAGGTAAGGCCTGCAGCAGATGTACCAGTACGCAGCATTATGTACACGCCCTGGGATATACAGTTTATCATGCTCTTATCTAAATTCGAGGGATCCATTCTGGTGAACTCTGGCGCCCATACTACGGACATTTCGGTTAATTATGCTTATTAATTTTATTAAGTTTTTGAGTGAATTTATTTACATATTTTATTCCTGATTTTAATTATCAGTAGTCATCAACTTATTACACTGTTAACTCGTTGAGTCCTCGCAAATACGTACGTGTGTGGTTCTAAATTAATAAGCAGATTATGTTTATTCACAAGCCTAAGAGTAATGTTACTAATGTGTTTTACAGACACAGGATGATAAAGAACAACTGACGGTTTCTCACGAATAGTATATCAAATTTCCTCTATAATAATAAAGTCGTGCAGGACGTGTGAAGGTTGTTTATTACTATTCATGTCTGTAATAATGTTACAAGTAATGTTTACATGGTGAACATCGAACATTGTTAGAGGTTGATCAGACTCGTAACGTACGTTCGGTATGGGCTCTCTTGGTGAAAATCCAAGGGATGGTCCAATCTAATCGGGTTGTGATTTGAAGTCATTCTTGAATTATGACTCAATAATACATTTATGCGTGATGTTGTTCACAGTAATTGAGAACTTGTAAACATAATTAATAAACTCTCTTCTCTAAACTGTTCAATTAACGTAGTTTTAATGTAGTCAAGAATATCTTCTACTGAATAACTGCCTGATGGAAGCGTCAGCACATACTCATCGTAATAGAACTTATCCATCACGCACATCATAGGATTTACTGTAGCTTTCAAACGACACGAGTCCAAGACTATGTGGCTGATGACCGAGTTCGATCGGTGTATTAAATTAGACAATTTTTCAGGCCTTCTCCGCCTAGAGCGAACGATCTTTCACTTCTGGTCATCACGTGTACATTGTTGCTCTTTGTCTACTGTCTGGATTTGATATAATAACATAAGACGTAATCGCCCGCACATGCGTGTATTGAGATTTCGCACACGGTTTTTGATGTAAACAATGTATGCACTGCTTCCGAAATAACGTATGAGCTCAAATGCAGGAGGTAAGTCTTCATAGGTATCGAAATACCGTACTTTTAGATTTAGGTTTTACGTAGGCAGCGTAATGTGATCCAGGTCCGCGACTGTTGTCTAAGTTAATTACAGCACTTTCACGTTCATATGGGCGCGCTCGTAGTTGATCGCGTATATCCACACCCTGAAAATAATGAATTCCTAGTTGTTTAGCAAACGTAAAAACTTCTTCATGGATTAGATCTCGATGTGGCAGTGCATTCAGTAGACGTTTTTTGGAGATATTTGGATGCCAAACCCCTTTTTGTATGGCGCAAGCTTCATGTGTACGCCTTTGCCTCGTAATTCAATTGCCTCCACTGTCTTGTTACGATGTTCACACTCTTTTAACTCTATCACACCCAGCAAAGACCCTAAAGCTTCTAGTCCAGCAAACAGCGCAGGAAGAAATCCTCCTCGTTTTGGTACAGGAATAATTCGTGCATGTTTACAAAACATTGCTCTGCCCTTTGAGAAATTCTCACTCTTGCTGCTCGTAGTGCCTTAGTAATAGCTACACGCGGATTGTATTCCCCACGTGTAGCTTTCCATGCAGCCTTTACAACTTGTTTCCATCCAACAGTTGTAGTTTTCTTCTTCATAATGTTTGTATATATTTGTTTCACCATTCTCTAAACGACTTTTCTCGTCAAGAGCGAATTATGAACTGGAAGTTACCTATTGTTTCGTTTGATATATATATATATATTATTGCCTGCTTTATTATTCAGTTACCATGAAGATTATAAAACATCAAGACACACTACCTGTTTGTGACATAGTGCCACATCTCTTACCTAGTTCTGGTACAACTACAAAAAACGACATGGACCGTTGTTTCCTTTTTATTATTCGATGTATTATATCTGGCCCATCGGGATGTGGGAAGACAAATCTTTTACTCACACTCATTACCTCTTTAAATAGCATTACGCTTCGAGAATGTTTACGTTTTCGCAAAGTGACTCTATCAACCTCTATATACTGTTCTACAAATTGTAATGCACGATCTGGTTAAAGATGGATTGAAATATTTTCCCTTTAATTCACATGAGCAAGTACCTTCACCATATGATGTGCTTCCTAATTCTCTTATGTTCTATGACGATGTCGCAACAGAACAGCAAAACGTTATTCGTACATACTTTAGTATGGGGCGACGTAAATATGTACATTGCATCTATTTATGTCAAACTTATTCCCGTGTGCCTAAGCAGTTGATACGCGACAACGCAAATATGATTGTGCTTTTTCGACGAGAAAAGCGCAACATGCGGTATGTGTATGATGATCATGTTAACACTGATATGACATTCAATGACTTTAAACGTATGTGTGCTACATACTGGTCATCGCATCGTTACGGCTTTTCAGTTATTGATAAAAAAGTTATGTTCATTTTGGACGATATCGTATGGGTTTTGATCATTTTATATGCATTAACACTGAGTTACAGTCACCGCGTGATCAAAAACCACCACCATATCAAAATCCAGCAAATGGATTAAAAAACATATATTGCGTGCTCGAAAAAATATTCGACGAAAATTTAAATAGCTTAAACGTATTCAGGCAGACACTGATTTATTTTTGAAAACGCAACTAGGTACACCACTGAAAAGAATTTTAATTTTACTTGATTGCCGCAGTCTACTACAAGTTTTATTTCTATGCATTCATCCTATAATAAATAGAAGCGTGAGCTAGAAAAGCTTGATGAAGAAGAAGAGAAGCATGAACAAGAAAAGCATAAAGGAGAAGAGAATCGGAATGAGGAAGAGAAGCAGCATAGGGATGAAGAAGAGGATGAGGAAGAAGAACTTAACGATACTTCATATAAGCGTGTTAACTTTTAAACTACAGATGTTATTGCTGAAAAACCTACTACATCAACACAAGATCTTATTTTTCTGAGAAAATGATCACACCAGAGTATCGTAATCAATTTAAGACTTTTATTTGAAATAGCTACGGATCTCTCTTTGCTCCTTATATAGAAAATCTCTGTACAGGACAAACTGACACAACTACGGTATTCGCCATGAAGACGACTGTTTCTGGATAGGTAATACAAGTTTTAAAACTAATCGCAACAGACTCATCGTAAAAGGTGTTACCTATAAACCTACTAAAGGACTCTTAGAACTTATTTTCTCATAAATACCTGACAAGGATATAATTTTACAAGATTTTCTTCAAAAATATAAACAACGCTTTTTGCTACTGACCCAACACGACGTGTATGAAGCCGTAAATACAAATAAGGGTCACAATTATCGAAAGTTTATTTCTAAGCTGACTCCGTCACATCGACTGACTGCATGTTGTCTTACTGTTATCTTCAAGCCTTTGTTGCCGAATGTAGACGTAAGATACTGGAATCACCCTAACATACTCCTAGAACGTTTACAACTTCTAAGAGTTCGCGCAAGATGCTGGTCACACAGGTTACGAATCAGAAATTCCATAAATAGAGAGAGAATTACGTCATGCGGGTATTATTCAGTAATGGCTCGTCAAGATAAGACTTCGCCTGTAAAGATAAGCATCGCACACGAGTTACATAAACACGCACATCACACCTACTGTCGCAGACGCGTTATTACTCGCGGAAAAGATGATCTCTTAAAAGTAGACTTAGTAGAAATGATTCCATATCCCTCTAGCAATAAGGGGTATAAGTATCTACTTACTGTCATCGATGTGTACTCTAAGTTTGCTTTTGCACAACCTGTGCTTTCTAAGACAGCAGCTCAAGTCAAAAACGTATTTAAACATATTGTTGAACAATCGAAACGCCGCCCAAAGCTTCTTCAAACCGATCAAGATAACGAGTTTTACAACAAGGAGTTTTCTTCTTACGTCAAGTTACTTGGCATTCATCACTACTCTACGTACAGCAATCTCAAGGCAAGTGTTGTAGAACGCTTTAATCGTACACTAGAAACAATGGTGTGGCGAGAATTTGCAGCTCAAGGTTCTTATCGTTGGATTGAACTGCTACCTAGACTCGTATCTACCTACAACGATACACCTCATCGCACAATCGGCACAAAGCTACGTCTTGTTACTAAGAATGCACCACGCTTAGATGCTATTCATCTTGTAATCAAAACGGATGATCCACGCCGCCATCGCTTTAAAAAAAAGGTGATTTCGTTAGCATCAGCAAGCACAAGCCTATCTTTGCCAAAAGATACCCCCCTATCCGGAGCACAGAAATTTTTCAAATCAGGTGTGTTACTAATCCAGTTACGTATTTACTTCCAGATCTCACAGGACAGATTATTGAAAGGATTCTACATCAAAGAACTGCAGAAAACAAAATATCCTGATCACTGTTTAATCGAACGTGTTATTCGACGTTGTGGAAATAAACTGTATGTCAAATGGCTTGGTTTTAATAACATATTCAATTCATGGATTAATAAAGAGCATGTACTTTAAAACTTGAGTTATTTTTATTCTCGAACATCTACTTCTCTTTTTCTTCTATGTCATAAGACAAGATTAAAGTTGCAAGTCAACATTATTACTACAAGTTAATTTAGGACATGCTGTAGGGTAGGATTAATATTGGAAACTTAAACAACACCTTCAATATGTTTCACAATTCGTATTTATTTTAGATTATATATACATTTTTCCTTCTTCAAGTAAATCTGTTCTGTCCTTTCTTACATAGTTTCTACTGTCTTCGCTGTTTAATGCCACCATCCAGTTTTCTTTTCTTTGCACTGGCAATGACAATTGCTGCTATCTTCTCACCAACTGTAGCATTAGGTGACGACACACGCTGCATACCTTTACGATACAGATTTTCATTAGCTACACGTTTTAGTTCAGGATTGTTTTGACGACAAGCAATGTCATGCCCTTTGCAGGCAGCGTCTAACATATTAATACCAGGATCACCACGTGCCAAGCGGACGTCAGGTCGATTTCCAGGGCCACAGTACTGGTAACACGGAAGATGAAGGTCAAAAGGTAGAAGATCAATCACCTTATTGATGAGTCCATGTCCAGCATGCTTCCTCACGTTTCTCCCAGCACGTTTCTTCACCTTTTTTGCGACAGCTTGCTTACTCTTTTCGCAGCCATGATAAGTGTTTATAAGCAAAGACAACTCGTTAGTTTTACGTCACTGATACAGTTTAATGAGTTGACTTGTACGGCACTGTCTCACTGAAGGTCTCCTACCTAAACGTACTTGTTCATGATGTAAACTACACGTTTGAAGCTCTGATAAAACCGGATCTTGAGTCCACTCACGAGGCACCTATCCCAGATCTTCTTTACAGCATTCGCAGCTACATTGATTAAAAATGCCTTTTATAATACATTTAACTCTTCCTCAGTAATGGTGTTTAGTTTCTTTTCGCATGCATAAAACTTTACGATTGCCTTTTCAACTTCGTTAAACTCAGTATCACATAGAAATGGCGTGATGTCTTTACTAATGTTTCCTTCACACTGACGTCATTTTGACACTGCAATTTACATATGTTGTTGACCTCCCGGCATGCATTGCAACACAACCAATCAAAGAGCATGCACATATGGCGTAAAGATTGTGTAATTGTTTCTCCACTACGCTCCTAGTGAAGAGTTTTAAATGACGGACATTCTAATTCATGCATGTCGATAATTTCACATGTTGATGGTAGATACTCTCGCAACCATTCCTTCTTTTCCAATCTGTTTTAAAAACAAGATCTCCTCTCGATAAATGTGCGTTCATGATTATAAATAGAAATCGATAAGGTATTCCTTTTTCTTCCCACTGCAGACACTGACTGACAGAGCAAATGCAACACCAAGAAGGAGTGGTCAGAACTTTATGCCAATTGCAGGGTAGACTGACGTCACTGAGGTATGCTCATGATGTGAAATGCGCCGCTGTGCTGCGCACGTAGCGAACGATAAATGGGACACGGCGTTGGCGAATGGCCCACTTCGTACCGTGATTTCTCAGCCGACAGTCATTGTAGAACGTGTTGTCGTGTGCCACAGGACACGTGTATAGCTCGAATGCCAGGCCGCCGTCAACGGAGGCATTTCCAGCAGACAGACGACTTTACGAGAAGTATGGTGATCGGGCTGAGAAGGGCAGGTTGGTCGCTTCGTCAAATCGCAGCCGATACCCATAGGGATGTGTCCACGGTGCAGCGCCTGTGGCGAAGATGGTTGGCGCAGGGACATGTGGCACGTGCGAGGGGTCCAGGCGCAGCCCGAGTGACGTCAGCACGCGAGGATCGGCGCATCCGCCGCATCCGCCGCCAAGCGGTGGCAGCCCCGCACGCCACGTCAACCGCCATTCTTCAGCATGTGCCAGACACCCTGGCTGTTCCAATATCGACCAGAACAATTTCCCGTCGATTGGTTGAAGGAGGCCTGCACTCCCGGCGTCCGCTCAGAAGACTACCATTGACTCCACAGCATAGACGTGCACGCCTGGCATGGTGCCGGGCTAGAGCGACGTGGATGAGGGAATGGCGGAACGTCGTGTTATCCGATGAGTCACGCTTCTGTTCTGTCAGTGATAGTCACCGCAGACGAGTGTGGCGTCGGCGTGGAGAAAGGTCAAATCCGGCAGTAACTGTGGAGCGCCCTACCGCTAGACAACGCGGCATCATGGTTTGGGGCGCTATTGCGTATGATTCCACGTCACCTCTAGTGCGTATTCAAGGCACGTTAAATGCCCACCGCTACGTGCAGCATTTGCTGCGGCCGGTGGCACTCCCGTACCTTCAGGGGCTGCCCAATGCTCTGTTTCAGCAGGATAATGCCCGCCCACACACTGCTCGCATCTCCCAACAGGCTCTACGAGGTGTACAGATGCTTCCGTGGCCAGCGTACTCTCCGGATCTCTCACCAATCGAACACGTGTGGGATCTCATTGGACGCCGTTTGCAAACTCTGCCCCAGCCTCGTACGGACGACCAACTGTGGCAAATGGTTGACAGAGAATGGAGAACCATCCCTCAGGACACCATCCGCACTCTTATTGACTCTGTACCTCGACGTGTTTCTGCGTGCATCGCCGCTCGCGGTGGTCCTACATCCTACTGAGTCGATGCCGTGCGCATTGTGTAACCTGCATATCGGTTTGAAATAAACATCAATTATTCGTCCGTGCCGTCTCTGTTTTTTCCCCAACTTTCATCCCTTTCGAACCACTCCTCCTTGGTGTTGCATTTGCTCTGTCAGTCAGTGTATTTTCTATCCATTATGTCTGCTTTTTGTTTTAATCTGTTTGCAAACAGTAAGGGAAACGTGGGCTAAATAGTAAACTGACGAGCTATGGTGCCCACAACTCAGTGCAATCCAACACAGCCACCTATTTGAACACAAATTTGTTGCCGTTCACTTTGAAGCCTTGTACATCAACTATTAATGGTTTTGTCGTGATAGAATAAAGCGCACTACTCTCTACTACAGCATCTCAGAGACTAAAGAAATATTCACACTTGCACCATCTATAAAGGCTTCAGTTTACTAGAGAGTGGCCTTGATAACGATCAAGTCCAAATTTGCATAAATATGTCGACGTAATCGCTGCATGTTAAAACGCAATTTTTTAATCGCCCGCGCTTGTACGTCACAGCTCTGTCACTACTCCACGGGGGTACTAGGCCAGATGAGGAGGAGGATGAAAAGGCATCTGACCGTAAAATTGGGCCAAATATGGCGTCAGTATAATTATGCCCCTCCAAAATGGCGTCAGTAAGGAGGGAAGGGCATCTCTCCCTAAAACTGGGCCCTAGGTGGCCACTATGTAGTTAGGCCCTCCAGAAATGGCGTCTGTGAGGAGGGAAGGGCATCTCTCCTTAAAACTGGGCCCAAGATGGCGACTGCGCAGTTAGGCCCCTCCAAAATGACGTCTATGAGGAGAGAAGGACATCTGACCTTAAAACTGTGCCCAAGATGGCAACAGTGTTGTTAGGCCCCTCCAAAATGGCGATCGGAATGGCATCTGTACGTAAAGGTGAGCCTAAGATGGCGACTGTGTAGTTAGGCCCCTCCAAAATGGCGAAGGAAGCTGGCGATTTTGCAGTTAGGCTCCTCCAAAATTGCGACGGGAAAGGCATCTGACCGTAAAACTGGGCCAAGATTGCGGCGGTGTTGTTAGGCAACTCAGAATGGTGACAGGAAGGGCATCTAACCGTGAAACTAGGTCAATGTGGCGACGGTGTAGTTAGACCCCTCCAGGGTGGCATCGGAAAGGGCATCTGATCATAAAACTAGGTAAGGTCATATGTGCCCCCTCTGGTGGTAGGATCAAAATGGTGACAAGTATGGCATCTGAGCGTAAATCTGGGGCCTTGTGTAGTTAAGGCCCTCCATGAGGTTAGGCGTGCTCTCTTATGCGGATACCCATTGCTCTACTGCTTAAGATGGCGTCGGAAAAATCCGCGAATTCCCTTTGCCCTGCTACTCGAGATGGCGTCGTGAAGGGCATCTGGCCGTAAAAGTGAGGTTAGGACCCCTCGAAGATGGCGACTGTGCAGTTAGGCTTGCTCTCTTACGCCAATTCGCATTGTACTACTACTATACTAGGGCTCAATGACCTCGGTGGCAGAACCCGCATAGGTACACTACTAGGGGTCAATGACCTCGTGGGAAAATGCTGATTCACCACCCATTGTTTTAGAACGTACATTGTCCTACTACTTCATTGTACATCTGTATGGGAACAACGGGCAACATGTGAGGTGTTGTATTTTGAAATTCGTCACAATCACATAGAACTCTCTTTGTCGGAAAATGCCACTTATATAAGTTGTCCCTTGTTCTTGTAACTTCAGCTTGCAGTCTGCTCAGGGACTTCCAGATTGGCCAGTTCTCTGTGTGGCCAGGAGGTAGAGAATCCTTCAGTTACATCCATTCATACAAATTACTAGTTCTCTCCTTTCACATAGCAACTCGTGTTTTTGCAACTATTCCTTGTAACGGTTGAGTAGATGCTAGGAAGCTCTTTCTCGATTTTAATCTCTTTTCAGCAGGTTGATATCCGTAGAGCAGGTGTGAGGTCATAGTAGATGATTTTCTCCTTTCATTGTTGGCAGCCACTTCTTTTCTGATATTAGATGGAGCATTCCCAGCCAGATAGTTCACTTTATTGATCGGAGTTGGCTTCAAACAACCTGAAATAATCCTGCAACTCTCATTTAAGGTAAGATCAACCTGTTCTACATGAGTTGACTTATACCACACGGAACAGGGATATTCTACTGATGAATAGCGTAAGGCCAGTGCTGTTGTTCTTAACGTTTGGGAATGAGTGCCCCAGTTAGTCCTTCATGAATTAGAAGCAGCCGCCCGTACATATAAAAATAACAAGGCAGCAGAATTCGATGATAAATGTGTTTAACAAATGAAATACTTTTGTATTATCACGAAAATTTGGTTTCTAAATCTTCACAATCACTGCCTTTCATTCTTGAAGATCCATGGCTAAATGGTTGGCGTGCTGGCCTTTGGTCACAGGGGTCCCGGGTTCGATTCCCGGCAGGGTCGGGAATTTTAACCTTAATCAGTTAATTTCGCTGGCACAGGGGCTGGGTGTATGTGTCGTCTCCATCATCATTTCATCCTCATCATGAAGCACAGGTCGCCTACGGGAGTCAAATCAAAAGATTTGCACCTGGCGAGCCGAACATGTCCTCGGACACTCCCGGCACTAAAAGCCATACGCCATTTCATTTCATTTTCATTCTTTAAGATCCCAAAATTGTAGCGAAAGGCTCGATTAATTGTTATTTTGAAGCCTGATAAAGAATCAAATGACCTCAAAAGTTTTTGACCAACATCACTTCTTTGCCGCCTCTGTAAGATCCTAGAGAGAAATCATCTTGAATCGCTTGAATATTATAGTTGATCATCTTCTCATTCCTCAGCAAGTTGGATTCAGACCAAGGAAAAACTGTACTTCTCAAGTCCTACAGTCTGTAATGAAGATGTATGTATGTATGTATGTATGTATGTATGTATGTATGTATGTATGTATGTATGTATGTATGTATGTATGTATGTATGTATGTATGTATGTATGTATGTATGTATGTATGTATGTATGTATGTACGTATGTATGTATGTATGTATGTATGTAACTCTCTGAAACGAACAGTTTGTAAGGAATAAAGTTTTTTTCAATTCCTGCTACTTGAAAGAATAATATTTCATTCGGTGCAAATATTGTAAATAATTTGAATTTTACCACGACGTAATTTTAATGACAGACTGTAATGACAATTTCACCCTGATGTATCTGAAGTTTAAATTAATTAGCAGCGATCATGACATCCGTTTGGGATACTGAAGTGATGTTGGTTGGGATAAAACTAACATAGTTGATTGACTGGCTGGTACTCAATACTAATTTAGACACAAACGAGTTGTCCATGCGGTTAGGGTCACGTGGCCGTGAGCTTCAATTCATGTGATGGTGGGCTCGAATTCCACAGTTGGCATCCCTGAAGATGGTTTTCCGTGTTTTCCCATTTTCACACCAGGCAAATGTTGGGGATGTATCTTAATTAAGGCTACGGTGGCTTCCTTCACAATCCTAGCCCTCCTCCATCCTTACGTAGGACTTCACTATTCATATAGTTTGTCACACTTGTTCTTAATATCTCCCATTCAAAAACTTTGACAAGTTTGTGTAATAAGAACAATTTTGTAAATGCATGTATACGGGTATTTAAAAGCGATTTAATAGAATATGAGGATGTTCTTAAGAACGAAACATGTCAGCTTGCTATTAACGTATTGTGTTACAGGCATGTTAGAGTGTTGTAAGTTTTATATTTCTTGCTTCGATGGAAGGAAGAATGACTTTCTCGTTAACAACAAGAAATTTTAAAAATCTTGCCAACACTATACTATTACTCTAGGCCAGGCTGAGTGGCTTAGACGGTTGAGGCGCTGGCCTTCTGATCCCAACTTGGCAGTTTCGATCAAGGCTCAGTCGGGTGGTTTTTGAAGGTGCTCAAATACGTCAGCCTCGTGTCGGTAGATTTACTGGCACGTAATAGAACTACCTCGGCGTCTCTGTAAACCGTAAAAAGTTAGTTAGTGGGACGTAAAGCAAATAGCATTATTATTATTATTTACTATTTCTCTATCCCACAGCGGAAAATCCCACCATCCTTGACGTGCCGTATGTTGCCTTCTCTGTAATGCAAATCGTCGGAAATTGTTAGATTTTCATCGTTAAATTTCATAGCTATTCGGAGAATATGCTATGGGTTACTGAACTTAAAACAGAATACGTGGCTTGCTATTCTTGGTAATTTGTTACTTCATTACAATGCCAGCTGTGCATCGCCAACGAAACATTTTGCTACACCTCCTCCATTTCGTCCTATTTCTGACATCTTTGGGTTTTAAACCAATGACGTGCATGTCGGCCTTGATACTGTCAATCCACCGCTTTAAAGGCCTTCCACGTGGTCGTGTTCCTCCCGGATCAACTTGGAGAATTGTTTTAGCAACTGAACCGTCCTACCTTCTTATAACGTTACCGTACCAGCGGAGACGCGCTTCCCTCCCTTTCTCCACAATTGGAGCGACTCCAAGCCCTGGTCGAACATCTTCATTTCTTATGTGGTCACATCGAGTCAGTCCAAGAGTCCATCGAAGCATCTTCATTTCCATCGTATGAAGAGTCTGCTCATACTTTTTTGTCATTGGACGACATTCTGCCCTGTAAATAGCTGCTGGGTGTACCACGGACTTGTAAATTTTTGCCTTTAGATGGTGAGGCATCGCAGAGGATTCCGGTGACTTGTCTCCACTTGAGCCAAACTGCATTCACCCGCGCTCGGGTATCAAAAGTGGCATCACAGTTCGAAGTGACAACTGACACTAGGTATTTAAAATTCATGCTTTTCTGCAAGCCTTGTTTATTGATCCTTATGGTCCCACTAGTTTTGGGGCCAAATTCTAGGTATTCAGTTTTCTGGGTGTTGTGGGGAAGACCATTCTCAGCTAATTTGTCGCTCCAAGTTTATGTCTGGAGTTGGAATCCAAGGCGTGTTTTGGACGAATACCACATCACCCGCATAAAGAAGGGTCTAGGGATGCTATGTCTGTATGTCAGCCGTTGCTGTATCCAAGCAGAGGATAAATAATAATGGTGATAGAGCAGAGCCCTGATGTACACCCACGGTGATATCAAAAGGCGGGGAGATTCCAAGAGATATTCTCTGTTTAATAGTTTTAGTCCTTGTTTAATACTGTTTTTTTACTGGTATGTTATAGTGTAATATTTAAATTGTGTGTTTAACAGACTGGAAGGCTTTTAAGTTACATATAAGCTGCCATCAACCCATAATATGACATGGTGGTCACGTAATGGCTTGGGGCTGCTTTTCTAGAAGTAGACTAGATCCACTGGAACGAACTGAAGGCAATATGGATCAACTTCTACATGGTAGGATCATTGAACAATATACGTACTCTAGCTCAACAAGATATATCATGCGGCTGGTTGTATCAGCATGACAATTATCCTAAGCATACTACCAAAAATGCCGTACCAAGAAGAAATCAGAGTTCTTCACTGGCCTAGTCAACTCCCTGACGTAAATCCTATTCAACACTTATGGAATGAAATCAAAAGGCGTGTTGAACATCATGCGTACATGAACAACAGTGTATATTTCGAAGCTTTAAAAACAGAATTGTCCAAAATACGTGGATTTATGGAGTCCATGTCAACTCGATGTGGAGCAGTTGCACAAACAAATGCAACTGCTGCAGAGCGTATGCTTTCGCAACAAAATAATAGAAGGGATTGAAGTGATTATGAATTTGTAGAATGGTTTTTGTCTTGAGTTACGTTTGTCAAAATAGTTATGGTCTCCACGTATTTTTACTTATATAATATTAGTTGATAAACACATACTTTCTTGCAAATGTAATGATTTGGCTGGGTGTAGAGATGAATGAATTATTTGTCTTGTATAAGCGTAAATGTTGTGCACATAAAGGGGGAGACCAGAGTAATTAAGTATTTTGTCAAAATACTTATGGACGGAACATTATATTCGATAAGGAATATGGCTGAAGGGGAATCGAACCTACTTCTCCCCCGTGACTAAGAGTACTTGTAATTCTGACAGGCACATTAATGTGCTAAGATCCTTGACGTGACTGACAGTGACATGTCTCTAGTATCATAAGTGACATATATTCTCGTGTCTCTGTATGATACCAATTATGCTGATTTAAATGAGATCGAAGTTATATATCTCGAAATGTAATAATGATGATAGAACAATATTTTACGCAATGTTCCTCTTAGCAACGTCGTGATTTATATCTCTTAATTCTCCTTGCAAAGATGTGGACAATCTGGACGCTGTTCTTAAAAGTAGTTCATTTCATCTGTTATTGAGAAAACAGGCTTAATACATTACCTAGCTAAAAGGCTATCGAGATAACCTCATTGTTTCTAATTCTTTCCAGCAGCATAACAGCCGATTTGAGTGAACTAATTGAAAAATGCTCTTAAGCAGATAGATGTATCGAGAAAATAATTCATTTCTGAAATTCAGTTCAAGCACTGGATGGAGAAATGTGCGACCCATAGCACAATTTTCTATCTTACATCGAATGTCAGCCACTTCATGCATGGTGTATTTTTGGTAAATAGTATGGTTAATTGGAAATATGGCGTACTGTTTTTTATCTTCGCTGAATACAGTCTACAGTCTCTACCTAATTATTCAACACATTTTGAGTTATAAGAAAAATGTAGACATTATCATTCACATTTAGTTTTATCTATGAAGAGATTGTGACTAACGAGTTCTGCCTTGCACACACTAATTTCTATTTCCTATTTACTAGACAATGATCACTCCAATTACACAAATAAAGAATTAGTTTCCTGATAATAGAACAGAAAAGACGGGCTTACGTGCCCAGCACAGTCCAGGCGTGTGCTAATTTTCTGGGATGTAGTCAAGAGTACGATCTGCAGGAACGATTTGATCAGTGGCTTAGTTGCTGCCTCCCCACCCGGAAGGCTGAGGTTCGAATCCCGGTCGATTCTGGGCTGAGACATTCATATAAAAAGTCACATGGCCTCAGGAACGGTATCCGGCCTTAAATCCACGACCAAGAACGGGTTATGGTGTTGTTTTTACGTTCAACAGTGGGTGTACGTCAACTGTATGTTAATGAAATTGTTAATAATTTGCGAAGACTAACTTGTTTCAAGCAACAGTAGAATCACATTTTTATTACAGTTACCCTTGTGAATTTCTCACAGAACTGGCCGATACCCCGATAGAGACAGGTGACTCAATTTACACTAAAACTTACTTGTTGAGCAGTATTGATATCATAAATTTTTAGGCTGTTCTACGAGGGATGTAAATAAACTAGTGGCAATACTGACAGAACGCAATATTTAATGAACTAACAAATGAAATTGCATTATATTCCTTCAATGAAGTCGCCTGCAATGTCTATTAGCTTTCCCCAAATGTCGGGAAGCCATTGGGGACTGTTGGCAAAGCGTACTCTGCTGATGATAATGACGGAGCACCCTACTGCGCGGAGTACAGATGCCACGTCAGGAAATCGGCGGCCTCGGAGTGGTTCCTTCAACTTCGGAAACAGGTCAAAGTCACAAGTACTCATGTCTGGTGAATACGGAGGTTGTTCCAAGAACTCATTCCGATCCGCACGAAACGCCTTGACCCATCGTGCAACCGACCTATACAGTAATGCATTCTTATTACAGGCTTCCCGTAATCCCAGACAATATTCTAATGGATTTTTGCCACGAGTAACCTCGATTTTAATCCACGATCGTTGATCACCTTTTGAAAACATGCTTTAGAGCAGTGAAATTGACACTCTTCACTTCAACGCGACACAGCAACAACACTGCCGAATGAATGGCCGTCGAATGCACACTACACATCGATAACAGCGCCATCTGACCGCTCCCATATCCTATCTGCGCATGCCCGATCTCCTGTGCTTGTCTGGACTACGTTGCTACTACTTTATTTACAGCCCTCGTATATTTCCTTTTTCAACATATCAATGTACGTCGTGGAATGTAATTGTAAGTCCTACTCCTGATCGCCTCCAAACTTGCTGTTAACAACTGTTTTCTTTGTTCCAGGTAGGTGCGCTGCTCTCACGCTCGTCGCATCACACAGGGAGAATGAGTGTCAACGGAAGATATCCCAGTCATCATTCTCATTATGAGGTGATACAGTAATTTATCTCGATATTCTAGCCTCCAATAGCCATTTAATTAACCTCTCATGGCTTACACTAACGAAATGCAGCCTTACCTGTCTTTGCGAATAAGAACTTGGTTGCTTGACGAACGAGAATATACCGTTATGAGTATTTAGATCATTATAGAACAGATGAAGGTTAATGTTAAATTTCCTGTGACAGTCATGGTTTTAACACTTAATTTTCTATGTTACTTGATATCCATAGCTCAAATATTCCTAACAATACCTAACTAAGTGTAGTCATTTAAGAGGTACGAACGTAAAAAAGTAATCATAAATGTAGAATTACGCCCTCATTTATTTTAAATTTCAGATAAATACAGCATAATACAATGAGTTCGTCTCCTCTGATAATCAGAAAAGTGAGAAGTAATTTATTTATATTTATTTAAGTAGTTATTTATTTAACTATTTACTTTTGTATTTACTTTTATCTATAGTCTAGTAACTTACAAACACTCTATGATCGTTTCCTACATTACAACATACGTAATCACAATTACGTCGCATTTTTATTGAATTAAAGAATGGTATAGTGATGATAAGTGACTCAGCAAGTGCAGCGTATCTTTGTTCATATTGGCGCAACAGTGTAGGGGCTCCTGGCCGACGCGGTAGAGGCGTGTGCTCAGTTGGCCCGGAAGGACGTGGGTTCGAATCCCCGTCAGGAAGTCGTAAAATTTAAGAAACGAGATTTCCACTTCCGGAGGTGCATATGGCCCTGAGGTTCACTCGGCCTACACCAAAAATGAGTACCAGGTTAATTCCTGGGGGCAAAGGCGGCAAAGAGCTTAATACTCCACCCCATCACGTGCCGACGTTAACAATGGTGGAAGCCTTTACCTTCCAGTCCTCCAAGGGCCTTCATGGCCTGTACGGAGGTGACTTTGCTTTTTGGAGTAACAGTAACAGTAAAAAGGGTGGGCGGAAACAATGTGAATCGGGCATATGAGCTTTAGAGGGTCGGTCATGCTGATAAATAACTTGAAAGAAATATTTCGATATCTCTCACCGTTGTCATTTTACAACCCGGCCAAGTTAGCCAATCAGATCGCTTCGCGGGAGAATTCAAATGGGCTTTGCGCGGTGGTGTTGCTAAATCTGTACATGACACAAACACAGTGTTGGTTTCAACCAGTGTCACCATAACGTATTCGGTCTGGCACGATGCTCTCATCTCGGAGGTCTGTATTCAAACCCCTTCTCTGGCGAAGTTTCATTCTTTGACTGGTGCTCTCCCACCGGTCTTAAGCCACGTACAGATTTATCAAGACAGCCCTCAAAGCCCATTTGAATTCGCCCGCGAAGTAATCTGATTGGCTGTCTCCAGCAGCTGATAAAATGACACGGTGCGAGATATCGAATTATTTCTTTCAAATGATCAATTAGCGTGACCAATCCGCTAACGCTCAAATACCCGGACCATCCTGTATAGCTTGAGCTACGATGTAGAATGGATAAAGAAATTTCTTCACATTTCCTGAGATACGGGATTCATTTTTGGAATCTGTGATCTTCTCTTCATTCTATAAGGTAAATTAGTAGATTGTCCGAAAAATCGTAAAGATTAGTGAGACGTGCATGTTGGAAAATTCTGCATAAAACAGTGTTGTCTACAGACATATTACATTATGTCATCTAGAAACCACCTGCAAGATGTCAGTCAATTAATTTCGATCGCGGACCGCGAAAGCTGAGTGTTCATAATGAGATTCGAACATAGACAAGCAACTGTTGTGTTTGCATCAGACGATGCCTTTTTTCAAATGATAGAAAATACTTTGTAGCTGTGAAAATATAGTTGTGAGAGTTATAAAAATAGCGCCGGTGGTGGATAACAGTTAAGAAGTTGTCAAAGGAGTTATCATACAAAGAATGCTATGAAGTATGTCGTCTGGAAATTCAGCTACGAGCTACTCCCTCACCATCAGACGACCATTTGGATGTGTATTGCTCCCAGAACAGACAGGACTTGGATTGCCGCCAAGAAAACACGAGTCGTCAATGAGTTTGTTGAGTCAGTTCCAGTTATAGAAATGTGTTGATCAAATTAAAGTCCGCCTCTGTAGCGTAACGGTTAGTGTTATTAGCTACCGTCCTCGGGAGCCCGGGTTCGATTTCCCGGTACTGCCAGAAATTTAAGAATGGCAGAAGGGCTGATATGTGGTTGTAATGGTACATGCAGCTCACCTCCATTGGGGGTGTGCCTGAAAAGAGCTCCACCACCTCGGTGTGAGCACACGAGATTGTCCTGCTCCTTGGCTGACTAGTCAGCGCAGTGCTCCTCGGTTCAGAAGGTCCCGGGTTCGACTCCCGGCCGGGACGGAGATTTTAACCTTAAAATATTAATTCATTTGGCTCGGGGACTGGGTGTTTGTGCTGTTCCCAACATCCCTGCAACTTACACACCACACATAACACTATCCTCCACCACAATAACACGCAGTTACCTACATATGGCAGATGCCACCCACCCCCATCGGTGGGTCTGCCTTACACGGGCTGCACTCGGCTGGAAATAGCCATACGAAATTATTATTATTATTATTATTATTATTATTATTATTATTATTATTATTATTATTATTATTATTAAATTAAAGCTGCGAACTTTTTCTTTTAATGGTTCAGTTCCATAAATATTTCTCATATAAATAGTTTAAATAAAACACTATATTTTCATTGTATAAATAATATATTACAAATTTATAAATACTTAAAAGTTATACAACGTCCCCAACTCCTTCAGTTTTGTGCTCTTATTATAGGCTATTTAAATATAAAACAGATAAATTTAACATAATTAATAACATAATCAAATAAATACTAATAATATTATTCAGTCATCCTTGAATCACCTAAGAATACTGAACTGATTGTTTATAAATTATTTGACCACCTCAATCCTTTCTTCAACCCTGATCTAAAGACTTATAAATAAAAAAACCAAACCCAAACCCCATGGCACTACAGCCCTTGAAGGGCCTTGGCCTACCAAGCGACCGCTGCTCAGCCCCAAGACCTGCAGATTGCAAGGTTTCGTGTGGTCAGCACGAAGAATCCTCTCGGCCGTTGTTCTTGGCTTTCTAGACCGGGGCCGCTATCTCACCGTCAGATAGCTCCTCAATTCTAATCACGTAGGCTGAGTGGACCTCGAACCAGCCCTCAGGTCCAGGTAAAAATCCCTGACCTGGCCGGGAATCGAACCCGGGACCTCCGGGTGAGAGGCAGGTACGCTACCCCTACACCACGGGACTTACAAATATGCTTTCCTAATAATAGAGGTAAATATCTCATCCCGTTTTCATACATAGGATATTGTACCATATAGGTGGAGAGATCTTTCTCACTTCTACTAGATTAGTATTCACAATTTACCACAATTCTGTCCGACTCGTTGGCTGAATAATCAGCGTACTGGCCTTCGGGTCAGAGGGTCCCGGGTTCGATTCCCGCCTGGGTCGGGGATTTTAACCTTAATTGGTTAATTCCAATGGTGTGTGTGCCGTATGCAACATTAGAAATCATTACTGGTAGGGCCCTCATCTTCACAGACATGCAGGTCGCCTAATAGGCCGTCTACTAGAAAAAGACCTGCACCAGGCCTCTCCGGAAGCCATACGCCCTTAGTATTACCACAATTCTGAAAATAGAAACATAAAAAAGGGTGAGACACTCGTAGATATAAGGTGTTTCCTAAACCAATGCTTAGAATGAGATATTATTTACAGTACTGACATGGTTTAATAAATAAATAAATAATGTGTAATACATGTACATAAGTTAATTTCCCAAAGTTCATTTATTCTCTCTATCTTCTAGTTAATTAATCAATTCCGGTGACACATTCACTCATTCATGTGCTCACATATTTCCTTTCACTTTGTCACTCAGTCAATATCCCACACACTCATAGGTACATGCGGCAGCTCCTTTACATAGTTTTTTTTTTTTTTACGTACAATTTACATTTTGGAAGAGGTGAGTACTTGGCTGGAAGTTCCATAGCTCTAGCAGCAAAATCGCTTCTGGAAGGCAAAGATGGGAAAAAGGTAACTCCTCCTCCCCTCTGAACTGAACCGTAGGCAAACGATGAGTTGTGGGAGGGATCATTATCTATAGAGGTATTCCAAACAAAGGTACGGTCAGTTTATTTGGCTTGTGTCTCATTCTAAGGGAGACTTTTTGAATGGGATTGGGAATGACGGCCATTTAGCGACATATATTAACGGGATATTGCGCCACCCGTCTCCCATTTGTTTCATTCTCTTCAGAATTATTTCAAAGAAAGGTAATTCGGTTTCATTTATACGTGAAAACACATCATCGACTTCATCAGCTGTAAGTTAGCCGTGCTCTATATGAACCTAAGATTGCAAAGAAGATGGACTTTCAGACCAGTTAAGGTTTACCCTTAACGCTTACCGTATGCCTCCTTTGTGAATAAACCGAGCCCGGTAGCTGCAGTCGCTTAAGTGTGCCCAGTATCCAGTATTCGGGAGATAGTAGGTTCGAACCCCACTATTGGCAGCTCTGAAAATGGTTTTCCGTGGTTTCCCATTTTCACACCAGGCAAATGCTGGGGCTTTACCTTAATTAAGGCCACGGCCGCTTCCTTCCAACTCCTAGCCCTTTCCCGTCCCATCGTCGCAATAAGACCTATCTGTGTCGGCGCGACGTAAAGCAACTAGCAACAACAACTTTGTGAATAATAAAACGCCTAGAAATGCACAGACTACCCAATTTCACAGGTTCTTCGGCGATAAGAATTCATACTCAATGCTGTGCTTAATAGATTTTGTGATCTTCTTTGCCAATTTTGTATTATGTGCAGGTGCATTTTCCCTATTCACTAATTCTGTGATATGATAGATATTATTAAATCATAGCGGAAGAGAATAGAGTATGTTATAAAAATTAGTTTTTCCAAGACTAAAGTGACGTCAGCATGGAAGAAACCTAAGATAATTGAATGTCAGGTTTGGAATGCAAAACTGGAAAAGGTAGATCACTTCAGGCATTCAGGATGTGTCTTCTCCCAAGATGGTAGTATAGTAAGTGAGAGTGAATCAAGTGCAGCAAGCTATTGCAATGAGCTCGCAGTTGCGACAAACAGTATTCTGCAGGAAAGAAGTTAGTTCCCGGACGAATCTGTCTACATACCGGCCTGTTTTCAGACCGACTTTGCTTTATGGGAGTAAAAGCTGGATGGATTCAGGATATATTCGTCTTAAATTAGAAGTAACAGACATGAAACGATCACTGACACAAACAGGTGGGAACAATGGCAGGTGGGTACTCGGAATGTGGAGATAAAGGCTAAGTCAAGAATGAACTCGATTGATGAAGGTTTAAGCATAAACTGGCTTCGATGCTGGGGTAATATGTGGTGAATGGGGCAGGATGGGTTACTTAGGTGAAATATCGACACTATCATAAAGATAAGAGGTATGAAATTAAACAAGGCCACAGAGCTAGTTACAACCAGAGGATTGTGGACGCGTTTAGTAAATTCACAGAGGATTACAGACTGAACGCTGAAAGTTCAAGTATATAATTTAACTAAGTTATTTTCGGCCATTAGCATTAAGGACGTCCGGAGTAGCTGATCGTATACTGCCGTATGTCCACTCTCCAGCCATCAGAAAGAGCAGACTTATCTTCTATGGTCACATAGAATGGACAACAGGAGACTGATCTCAAGAATCTTCAACACCATTTGTACGGGGAAGGGAACAAATGCTAAATGGATGAAACTGGTTCGAAAAGACTTACAATTTTTAAAAATTGATCCCAAGGATATATTCAGCAGGGAATAAATTAAGAATGCTGACCAAATCATCCGACGCTCTCGAGTCACTGGCGGCTAAAACATTGCGTCCTGAAGTGGAAGTGAAGTGGACTCAGGAAAAGAAAGCAACTCACAGTGCAAAGATGAAGGAATACTGTGCTGAGAAGAAAGCTCACTAGAGTTAGGAAT
Source organism: Anabrus simplex (assembly GCF_040414725.1). Taxonomy (NCBI): domain Eukaryota; kingdom Metazoa; phylum Arthropoda; class Insecta; order Orthoptera; family Tettigoniidae; genus Anabrus; species Anabrus simplex. The sequence continues at coordinate 385,496,038 of NC_090266.1, read as the reverse complement.
CACGTGGTCCAAGGGGCCTCAACGAACACAGAATTCACTCCCGTACAGCGTAGTTGGTCTGGAAATAAGCAGATGTAAAGATAATTTCGTCAGAGCTGTGATGTTTTTCCTAACGCATGCCGTTGATCGCAACTGTGAGCTCACTGCATTGACTTTGCTATAAATTCGGTTCCATTTGACTCACTTTACCACCATTCCAAGAGAATATACATCGGAAATACTTGAATGATCTACCAGTTTCGTATCGCATACCTGACATTCATACCTGTTGGGGTTCTTTCTTGAAACTACTTTAAATTTGGAAATGCTAATTTTCATATCATACTCGCTACATCTCTTTTCGATCTCCAAGGTATTAGATTACAGGCTTTCAGCACAATCTACCATTAATACCAAGTTGTCTGTTCTCTACTATGTTTCCACCCAACTGATTAAGAATTGCGTTAATATCTTATGCTCTTCTCCAACAAACAGTAGGAGAAGAATTTATTTCAATAGATTATGACACGCCGTACTCAACACAGTGGCCACAAGCTTGTATTTGCCCATTCATCTTACAATTCAGTATCGTGGAAAGGTGTATTTCAGAATATTGCTCAGAAATTCTTTAAACAAAGTAATGTTTGAAATACGGCCAAATTACCTACAGTATGCTTACTTCAATCAGGTGGGAGCAAAATGTAGCATCAGTTACAACATTTTATCATTTATATTGTATAAACGGGCTTCCATCATCTGTGGTAGTCTTCTGAATATCACGTTTATTCAATAAATATTACAATCGCACGGTAGGCGAGCACTGTTTGCCGTTCGCAACAATGACGATTCAACTGATTAGATTAAGGTATTATACGCAGCCCTCGACGCCTTAAACTTGGTATATATTCGTCGATTGGTATTAAATATACACATTTCAGTATGTGAAAATGTGTTATGTATTAGTAGGCTGTTGGTAGCACTGACATAAATGAGTTAAGGGAGAATTTTAGTTCTCTAATGTGTACAAATTTTGAATCATATTATTTCTATTATTCAACACACAATTCTGTAGAACTGAGAGTCTGTCTGTTTGGTCATCAGCCCAGAGGCTGGTTGGATCCTCAAATAGCATCACCAAAGGCTATGCAGTTATAGGGAAACCACAAAAACCAATGGCAGTACCAAAATGAGGCGTACTAGGCAAGATGAGGAGTGAGGTAGTTTGCCATTGCTTTCCTCACTGGGCCAGACAGTGCTATTGTAGCACAACTAACCCTATGAGCAACACCTTTCATGGCACTGAGACACACTGGTTGTGCTCTGAATGGCGTTAATCAGCACCATCCACACCCCAGCAGCTTCCATATTGTCACAGCCATGGATGAGACTGGGACTTCAGTGCATGCTACAGTACTGCATCCAACAAGAAATGACAGCAGGCAGGAACTAAGAGTATAAAATGAATATTTCAAGCATACTCGGCGGTTCACAGCACTAACGACTCTATCGAAATGCACAACTTAACGCTTTATTATTATAGTTATAACAATTGTAATTATTAAAATGCATTACGTTCGGGCAAATTGCCTGCGGCAAAATTTGCTTAAAGTGATAAAATTCCTTCTAAAACAGAAAAACTCTAATTTTGAATGACACTACAGCTAACAAAATATAATATTCACATTGGTTAAGACTATGGGAAAAGATTCTAACGAAATGGAAAGAGAAAAATTCTACAATTTTGGGATAAGCCCATATTAAATTACAAGTCACTGAATATACTGTATGTTAGGCAATGCAGTAATTTCTACTTACGTATTTTAACATGAGAACTGCGATATCATTAAAAACGAATTGGAATTACAAAATATTTACACGCTTGTCCATTTTTCTTCTTAATGCAACCTACATTCTTTAAAAGAGAATGAGAGACTACTGTAGATATTGCATTCCAATTTTTAGTCTTCCGATTTTCAATTTTCAAATTTCCAACTGAATATTTACCAAATTTTATCATCTGTCACCTTCCCTTTGTCTTGCGTCCCTATGCTTCTCTCCCTGGCTGTTCAACTCTTTTAGCGTCATCTTATGATCTAAACTGTATACTTGGCATATATTTTGAGCTCTCATCTTTCTAACATTCAATAAATCCCACCAAAGTTTCTCTATCCTTCCTATCACACTACCTCTAGCATTGAAATCACTACGCACGAATCTTGCCACCCTTCTCGGTATCATCTCTCGCTCACTGGCAAGTCTTGTTTCATTTGAGTTCTGTACGGCTGCTCCATATTCCATGATTGGTCCCACAAGTGAGAGACAATTCAGTTTCTTCTCCTTGATACTAGTGTCCCTTAGCACTCTCATTACTAAATTCATGTCCCATTTAGGCCATTTTATTGCGTAATGTATGCTCCAAGATACTAAACAAACCACATTTCACAAGTGGCCCGATCCAGCACAGTACTAAAAACCTTGCTGTATTTTCCTCCTCTTTAACTTTACGAGGCCAGGGGCAGCGTGCTTGCCTCTTACACTGAGTGCCGGCGTTCAGTTCCCGGCCAGTCCAAAAATTGTAAAACTTGACTGTGGGCTGGAACGGGGTTAACTGAGCCTCTTAAAACGAACTGATGTGATGTGATGTGATATAATGTGATGTGATGTGATGTGATGTGATGTGATGTGATGTGATGTGATGTGATGTGATGTGATGTGATGTGATGTGATGTGATGTGATGTGATGTGATGTGATGTGATGTGATGTGATGTGATGTGATGTGATGTGATGTGATGTGATGTGATGTGATGTGATGCGATGCGATAGACAGTGACGAAAAAGTCGAGCCATACGGCTGAGGACCTTGCCAAGCATACCGCGTGGCACTTAATTACCTGCAGACCATCTGGCTAGGCAGCAATATTCGTGGCAGACTAGGACCCTTCATAGGGTATATCTGTCACGGGTTTTCTTCTACACTGAGGAGGCTACATTTTCAAGGTGTTTTTATTTGTTGTCAAGTGTCCACTTATGCAGTACATTTCATTTGGTTTGTAAATCTTAGCCTCTTCGAGGCATGGATCTCTCCCAGTTATGTCAGATAATGATCTGCAAACAGTATGCAGCTACTTCGGATATCGTGGAGCTAATCGGTGTTAAAAGTCGTCCAACGACACAACTCTGTACGACTCCCGACGTTATAGCAACGACGTACTAAATTTGGTGGAAATACAGGGCACTGCACTGCTCGACTTCCGACTTAGAGCTATACGTTTTACGTCACACCGACCAAGAGAGGCCTAATAGCGACGATGGGGTAGGACAGAGATAGGACTGATAACGAAGCGTCCGTGGTTTTAATTATGGTAGAAATTGCAATTCTAAATGAGCAAGAGACTACTAAGACTTAACGATTTCGGTACCCTTATTTATAGCTCTGGAAACCTTGAAGCGTAACTTATAGACTAACAAACTAAAAGTTAGACCTAATACACTGACTGACAGAGCAAATGCAACACCAAGAAGGAGTGGTTCGAAAGGGATGAAAGGTGGGGAAAAAACAGAGACGGCACGGACGAATAATTGATGTTTATTTCAAACCGATATGCAGGTTACACAATGCGCACGGCATCGACTCAGTAGGATGTAGGACCACCGCGAGCGGCGATGCACGCAGAAACACGTCGAGGTACAGAGTCCATAAGAGTGCGGATGGTGTCCTGAGGGATGGTTCTCCATTCTCTGTCAACCATTTGCCACAGTTGGTCGTCCGTACGAGGCTGGGGCAGAGTTTGCAAACGGCGTCCAATGAGATCCCACACGTGTTCGATTGGTGAGAGATCCGGAGAGTACGCTGGCCACGGAAGCATCTGTACACCTCGTAGAGCCTGTTGGGAGATGCGAGCAGTGTGTGGGCGGGCATTATCCTGCTGAAACAGAGCATTGGGCAGCCCCTGAAGGTACGGGAGTGCCACCGGCCGCAGCACATACTGCACGTAGCGGTGGGCATTTAACGTGCCTTGAATACGCACTAGAGGTGACGTGGAATCATACGCAATAGCGCCCCAAACCATGATGCCGCGTTGTCTAGCGGTAGGGCGCTCCACAGTTACTGCCGGATTTGACCTTTCTCCACGCCGACGCCACACTCGTCTGCGGTGACTATCACTGACAGAACAGAAGCGTGACTCATCGGAGAACACGACGTTCCGCCATTCCCTCATCCAAGTCGCTCTAGCCCGGCACCATGCCAGGCGTGCACGTCTATGCTGTGGAGTCAATGGTAGTCTTCTGAGCGGACGCCGGGAGTGCAGGCCTCCTTCAACCAATCGACGGGAAATTGTTCTGGTCGATATTGGAACAGCCAGGGTGTCTTGCACATGCTGAAGAATGGCGGTTGACGTGGCGTGCGGGGCTGCCACCGCTTGGCGGCGGATGCGCCGATCCTCGCGTGCTGACGTCACTCGGGCTGCGCCTGGACCCCTCGCACGTGCCACGTGTCCCTGCGCCAACCATCTTCGCCACAGGCACTGCACCGTGGACACATCCCTATGGGTATCGGCTGCGATTTGACGAATCGACCAACCTGCCCTTCTCAGCCCGATCACCATACCCCTCGTAAAGTCGTCTGTCTGCTGGAAATGCCTCCGTTGACGGCGGCCTGGCATTCTTAGCTATACACGTGTCCTGTGGCACACGACAACACGTTCTACAATGACTGTCGGCTGAGAAATCACGGTACGAAGTGGGCCATTCGCCAACGCCGTGTCCCATTTATCGTTCGATACGTGCGCAGCACAGCGGCGCATTTCACATCATGAGCATACCTCAGTGACGTCAGTCTACCCTGCAATTGGCATAAAGTTCTGACCACTCGTTCTTGGTGTTGCATTTGCTCTGTCAGTCAGTGTATAAAAAAACTGTATATGTCAATGTAAGTATTGTTGAGTAAAACACCTTTAGGGTTAGGAGTATAGTTTTTAGTTCGATCTGAAGATAGGAAACAACGAAAACCCACTTTCGGGGCTGCTGACAGAGCTGACCACTTTCTCCCGAATGTAAACTCACAGCTACATGGCCCAAACTGCGTGGCCAGCTCGCTCTGTCGAGTTATAGCGACAACGTGCTACATTTGGTGAAAATCCTTCAAATGATGTAAGTTTTAGTAGTATCGCTGCTGATAACGAAACTAGTACACTGTACGTTTAATATTTTCTTCCAATTCCATTCTATGCTGGCTTTATTAGTACGTTCAGTTTCTGAGATACGGAAATAACGACGAAGATTTCAGTGACCTCATAAGAACGTACAGGCCGTTTCAAATAGTTGCTAGACGTTAACAGTATCTAAACACACAAGCCTCCTTTCATTTCTCCAGAATGATGAAAGTAGATCAAATAATAATATAAATTGTGATTCGAGCACATGTTTCTGCAATATAGTGCTTTGAATCAACTTTAAGGGCCGGTATTATAATAGTGGTTTAAACTGTTAGTTTAGTTTAAACTTCGGTTTATCTGTTAGTCACGTATTATAAAACTCAATCTTAAGTTTACCTACAGATTAATTTTACTGCCACTCGTCTACCGTTTAAACTGAAGTTTAAGAATACATAACCTTATAACATGGCAGAGCAAATGGATCTCGAAGATATTGAGGTGTTTGAAGAAATACTAAGCGATGATGAAGAAGTGGCTCAAATTATTGAACGACCACGGGCACCACGAGTTTTTCGGGCAAGGGCACGTCACTTTCACATATAGAACGAAACAGTTTTTTTAAATAGGTTTAGGCTTACAAAACAGACCTTCATAACCCTATTTCAGCAAATTGGTGCCGGAATAAAACATGCAACGAAAAGGTAAGAATGTAAAAATGACTTTTTGAGCTGTTTCAATGCCAAAAGTGTAAATTTTAGAAAAATAAAGTAACTTCCTTATATTTCAGAATTCATGCTGTAGAACACCTCAGTCAGCTACTAATAACATTGCGGTTTTATGCCTTCGGTAGTATGTTCATTACAATGGGAGATTTCGGAGGAATTCATAAGGCCACTGTTTCAGAGACTATATAAATATTTCTGTACTAATTGCACAAGCAATTTTATTTCCTTACAAGTAAAATGGACAACGTTTATTTTTTTATCCGCCATTTTGCCTTCAGGAAGTAAACAAAATAGTATCGATAGTCATCTTTTCTCGCAAGTCACTGCAAAACATTATCGATAGTCATCTGTTCTCGCAAGTCACTGCTACCAAGATCGTATATTTCCATCTTCACCTCAGTTTACCTTAGGCCGGCCATTACAAGACTCACCATCGATTTAAACTCAAGTTACAGTTTAACTCAATCTTCAGTTTAAACCTTCATTATAATATTGGCTCTAAGTGGTTTACCATTTAGGAAGTCTCTACTGATGTGGCGTAGTGATGCACTGTAGGTAATAAGCAACTGTGCTTAGAAAATTTTGAAAGTTCAAGAGCTAGTAATTACTGTAGTTGGTTTACAACATCACATACTTGTGTATTTGTCCTAAGACTGCATTAGCAATGTCTGCAGTAGACTGTGTAACTATATATATTTCTGTCTACGATCGAGATAGTTGTTTTGGAACTAAAAATAATATACCACTACAGAGAGAGGAAAATGCCGCCCTCATGGAATCTACCAGAAGTTGTAAGCTTATAAGTTTAACTTTCGAACATGGGCACTGGTACGTGAATACATGATTATGCATACGAGGAGACTATATATATAGTAAATTTTACTGTGAACGCTCGGAGTTATTTTAGTTTAGAGAGACAGCTTATTCGGTATTTAGTACAAAATGCTAGTCCGGCTCCATGGCTAAGTTGTTAGCGTGCTTGCCTTTGGTCACAGGGGTCCCGGGATCGATTCCCGCTAGGGTCGGGAATTTTAACCGTAATTGGTTAATTCCCATAGCACGGGGACTGGGTGTATGTGCCGTCTTCATCATCATTTCATCCTCATCACTACGCGCAGGTCGCCTACGGGTAGTCAAATCAAAAGACCTGCACCAGGCCCCTCCGGAGGCCACACGGCATTTCATTTCATTTCATTTCACAAAATAACATGTTCCCGATTAACGTGATCTATAGCCTTGTAGGTGATACTACTTCCGTGTCACATTGGGCCTGACTGCCTTAATTAGAAAAAGGAATCCAAAGGTCAAGGCTTTTCGGCATTCTTCTATGAAAATTTAAAAGCGAAGCAAAGTATTTGGTAATCGCTCAAACATATTGGAGTAATCGAAATGTACTTTCCGCGTATATCTGCGTGAGATACAGCTCAAAGTAGGAATGGAACTGACAAATAGGGCGGGAAATGACCATATTCAATATATTTAATCGCATCGACCAGAAAGTTGCTGCACTAGAGTAAGGAAAAGATAATAGGTCATATACCATTAGTGCAGTTAGAAAACCGTTTCACCGAGCTCGATAGCTGCAGTCGCTTAATTGCGGGCAGTATCCAGTATTCGGGAGATAGTGGGTTCGAGCCCCACTGTCAGCAGCCCTGAAGATGGTTTTCTGTGGTTTCCCATTTTCACACCAGGCTAATGCTGGGGCTGTACCTAATTTAGGCCACGGCCGCTTCCTTCCCACTCCTAGCTCCTTCCCGTCCCATCGTCGTCATAAGACCTGTCTGTGTCGGTGCGACGTAAAGCAACTTGCAAAAAAAAAGAAACCGTTTCAGTAAGGCGCGTCCAGCTTGCCCCCACTCCGAACATACAGGTGCCTTTCGCCGATGATATTTAATGTCCAAATATATTTTCCTCCATCAGTGACATGCTTTCCATTTCGTAGAAAACGCTGCAATCGGTTCTAGACACGGCATCGCTGAGAAAAGATTGTATTTTTTTCAGGGCAGAAGGCAACACGAGGAAAAATGTAATGGTAATCATGAATGTTGCGGTATGCATAAAAAGACGCAGATTCAGGAATTACAACACAACACAGTAGAGAGGAAACGAGTAGGAAGTTACCTTTTGTGTACTAGCCGATAATGCCTGTAAACTGTCACTGATTGCCTTTTGTGTGTTCACAAAAAATTTAGCCCAGTTACTAGAACGAGATATTCCGGATCAGAAGAAATGTCTACGGAGTGAATTTATCATGGAAATAGATGATACACCCCATGTCTGTAATATGCTAGGCCAGAAGCTAAGTTAAAATATTTTACTGCGCCAGTATCATGATTCAATGATCAAGATGTATTTGCTGTATACAGACTGAGTCAGCTAACGTTACCACCAGCAATATTACTTAAAACACAGGAAATTTTGAAAAACAAGGATTTCATGAAATTAGTGAATAAAATTAATTTAAACATTACTGCGTTATTCGAGTCACGCAGCTCTGAGCTTGCATTCGGGAGATTGTGTGTTCGAACCCTACTGTTGGCAGCCACGAGGATGGTTTACCTTGGTTTTCCATTTTCACACCACGCAAATGCAGGGACTGTAGCATAATTAAGGCCACGGCTGCTTCCTTTCGGCTCCTAGCCCTTTCCTATCCTATCGTCGCCATAAGACCTATCTGTGTCGGTGCGACGTAATGCAACTTCCAACATAAACACTTAATAGTGGATACACCCTTCCACATAGGGTTCAGAGCCGTGGCTCTATGCCTCCGCATTCAGGAGACGGTAAAGGACTGGACCTCACGGCTTTCCCCAACCGTCGGCTGTCCTGAGAATGGCTTTCTGTGGTTTCCCCTTCTCCTGCACAAAGGCCAACGTCGAGACAGTTCCTAGCATAGACCACGGCCGCCAACCCTCGCACCATCTTCGAGCATCTCCTTCACCGTAACAACTCTTCCGGCCTGAGAGACGGCGTTACCGTCTAAGAGGCCCGCCTTCCCCTTCAGGGGAGGAATGAAAACATTTTAGTAGTAGTAGTCCCTGGTTTTATAATGTCCCTGACTTGGCAGGTTCGATCCTGGCTCAGTCCGGTGGTATTTGAAGGTGCTCAAATACGACAGCCCCGTGTCGGTGGATTTACTGGCACGTAAAAGAACTCCTGCGGGACTAAATTCCGGCACCTCGGTGTCTCCGAAGACCTTAAAAAGTAGTTAGTGGGATGTAAAGCAAATAACATAAACTGATTATTATAATGTCCCGGAACGGTATTGATGCAGGTTTTTGTAAGAGAAACTTTCTCACAAAATACTGCAAATCCGTTTTCTTCCTGTTGTATAGTTTAAGAATCTGTCCAAATAATATTATTATTAAATGGACATATTGAAAAAGCAAGGTCTATGGTGGATTACACTCGCTCGAAACTTGTGCACGTCTTTACATTTGAAATATATCCATCACTTAAGCAAGTTGGTCTAGAACGTTATACCTGTGGAACGTAATTGTGATGAGTGTTTAATGTCCCTTCAGGTACTCTTTGCCATAGTAGACACCTACGTGCCGAAATTTTGTTTTGGAAATTGGTATTTCAACCCACTACTGAATCTACTAACATGTTATCTCTCGCAATGAATCATTCTTATATAACTACCGAGTATGTTGCTGTTCGATTACGCAACCTTGAGTGGCGACTAGACTACTTGGCGGAGCATTCACTGTAAAACGAAGGTTCAAGACTGATGAAGGCAGGTAGCTGTGGTTCTCACTGGCGATAATGTTGCGCTCTTAGTCGAACATTACTTTCTTACCAAAATACTCCATGTCCCTCACACAGCTGCAGTAATCTCAAGCTCGACTTCTTACTCTAGGTAATGAAATGGCGTATGGGTTTTAGTGCCGGGAGTGTTCGAGGACAACTTCGGCTCGCCAGGTGCAGGTCTTTTGATTTGACTCCCGTAGGCGACCTGCGCGTCGTGATGAGGATTAAATGATGATGGAGACGACACATACACCCAGCCCCAGTGCCAGCGAAATTATCCAGGTATGGTTACAATTCCTGACCCTGCCGGAAATCGAACCTGGGACCCCTGTGAACAAAGGTCAGCACGCTAACCAATTAGCCATGGAGAGGTAAGATGTGTGCTTGGATCTGTGTTAGCATCTTGGAGACAATCATTGATCGTAAAAATGATAACGTTATTGGTTTTACGTCTCAGTAACTGCTTTAATGGTTTTTGGAATCGCCGAGGTGCCGAAATGTTGTTCTACGGAAGTTCTTTTACGTACCGGCAAATCTACCGAAACGAGCCTGGTATATTTAAGCACTTTCAAATACCACCGGATTGAACCGCCAACTTGTGCTCCGAAATCCAACGCTCTACCTTCTGACTCTCTCAAACCGACTAATGATGACGTCTATTATTGTTATTGTTATAACATTATTATTATTATTATTATTATTATTATTATTATTATTATTACCGAGCGAGTTGGCCGTACGGTTAGGGGCGCGCATCTGTGAGCTAGCATTTGGGAGATAGTGGGTTCGAACCCCATTGTCGGCAGCCCTGAAGATGGTTTTTCGTGGTTTCCTATTTTTACACCAACCAAATTCGAGGGCTGTACCGTAATTAAGGTAACGGCCGCTTCCTTCCCATTCTTAGTCCATTCCTATCCCATCGTCGCCGTAAGACCTATCTGTGTCGGTTCGATGTCAAGCAACTTGTGAAATATATTATTATTATTGTTATTATTATTATTATTATTATTATTATTATTATTATTATTATTATTATTATTATTATTGATGTTGTTTCCTTTCGGCCAACTAAGGATCACGTCATTTCAACTGCTTCCTTTGCGCTGTAATGTTGGTCCAGTATTCCTTCATTCGTAGACGGTGTTGCATTATTATTATTATTATTATTATTATTATTATTATTATTATTATTATTATTATTATTATTATTATTACGGAGTTTCTGTGGAACGCAGAGTTGTAAGAAGATGCGGGCTTGAATGGGTGGACAGCCAAACGACGAGAGCCTCCGTGGCTCAGACGGCAGCGCACTGGCCTCTCACCGCTGGGTTCTGTGGTTCAAATCCCGGCCACTCCACGTGAAATTTGTGCTGGACAAAGCGGAGGCGGGACAGGTTTTTCTCTGGGTACTCCGGTTTTCCCTGTGATATTTCATTCCAGCAACACTCTCCAATATCATTTCATTTAATCTGTGAATTAATCATCGCCTCAGAGGTGTGCGACAGGCTTCGGCAACCGGCACAATTCCTATCCTCGCCGCTAGATGGAGGCTCCAATCATTCCATTCCTAACCCGGTCGAATGACTGGAAACTGGCTGTGGATTTTGTTAATTTAAAACACTAAAATTTGAAATTTTATTTTTTCCTTTCCTTTTTTCTGACGTTAAAGTTGATAAATTACAAGTAACAGTTAAATGGGATTACGATAAGCTCGTCAGCTCTTATAACAATAATGATTTGAAGTCCTTAAAGATGTGGTACCATAGATAAAATTATTAACACAATGAATTCAAAGACATGAGTCTTGTAGCCGAAAAGTTACACTATTTCAAAGAGCACTTTTGTTCCACTCAATTACACTCAAAGAGACTGAGCTGCAGAATTTACAACATTCCAGCCTCTCAAAAGACAAGTTTCTAATGTAAATCTTACATTAGATTACTTTGTAAACAGTTCTTACTGTATTTTCTGCTCGACAGTCTGATTCACAATTGTCTATAATTAATGACACTTTAAACAGAGGCTCATTCTAAATGGCTTTAATGGTCAAAAAGAAAAGGTTTAAGAAATCGGCCATAAACAAAATGTTAGGAGGCGAAACCCTTGCACTCCTTTTCAAATACACTTGAAAACACTTAAAACCCTATATGGGCTTATGGACCGAAGTTACAGAGGCTAAGCCTATACTACAGAGGGTGACTAGATGGTGACAAATATTAAGTTCCAAAAATAGAATTAAAATTTAAAGTTTTAGGAAATCGTAGTCACCCAATACTAAATTGAACGGAAATTGAAGGAGGGTGAACACTCTTTATGAACATTCTTTATTCCCTAAGTTACATCTTTCCCAGCAGGGATTTGAATAGATTCCTTAGACATGCCTGAAAATTACATTTATACGGTGACGTTAAACTTTAGAAATTTACATTAAGAAAGAATTTTGAAACCTTCCCCTGAAGTCAGCTTTCTGGAGCTATCACATATTTAAATGATGTCTACCATTACCTTGAGCTGGTGGGCCTTCCGAGGGCGAATAATTCTCTCCCCTAACTCCACTCTAGACTGGAGCGAAGAGGAGGACAACATGGCCCAAAAGCTCCCAGCTTTTATAGCAGAGGGGAAAGTTCCAGAACTCTCTAGACCGATGGCCTGTACCCACCCACAATTTTGATTGGTTATCAAATACATGTACAAAATTTCTGATTGGCTAATACTTTCAGAAAGAAGAAGGCCTTGTATTGCTGACAACTTCAGCACATTAAAAAAACAATTTACAAGCACTTCAGGTTAACAAACATATAGGATAGGATTTTCCCTTGAAAATTAATTGTCCATCCTTCCACCAGAGGGGGGCAAATAAGTCGACAGTAGAGACATCTGAAGATTAAAGTTCCAAACTTCTTCCAATACACAGTTCAGGGTTTACATTGCAGATGGTTTTCTAAAAGGCGCTCAGTTCAAATGCAAGGAGGTGTACCTCCAATTATTCTTATTCTTATTCTTATTACGGCACTTGTCTTGGACGTAATTCATTCGATCGTGGGTACAACTAGGGAAGACGATCTAGCAGTCTCACCCGCTGAGATGAATAGTTGCCGTGAGAGGATGAAAATTAGCTGGACTGGTCACGAAATTTGGAAGACGAGCATCGTTCCAAAATGTACCAACACTTGGAATTGAAAATTTAGTCTTGGAGAGTGGTATTTTAACCTCTACTAAATCACCTAATATGAAATCTCTCGCAATTAAGCAATCTTATATTCATGTTTTAATGTGATGGAATGTTGTATTGTGGGTACATTTCGAGAATGTTTGGGACAGTACAAATACTCAGTCTCTGACCCTAGGGAATAGACCATCCACGATTAAAGCCGCACGACACGGCGAAGAATCGAATTCAGAACCCCATGTCCCGATAGTCAATAAGCTGAACCTGATGGGTAGTTGTATTGTTAATCTTAGAATGGAAGCAAGCACGGTCTATTGAATTACAATTACGGTACGTTCGTCGACCGGGTTCGACCGTTCGTTTCTGTATTCAACTAATGCACATGCTACGTTCGTTTCGAATACATCACAGTATTTTATCATGGCGGCTGATGTACGCCTCCTGTGTTTGAGGTAAACCGTATCCGAGGCAGCTGTAATCGGCTAAAATCTTTATTTAAAAAAACAAAGAAAATACTACAATGTACCAGAAATGTCTTTAAACTATACATTAGGTACAAAGAAAAATGAAATGGTCGAACCCAGATGAAGAACGTAGTGTTGTTATTGTCATTCACCGGGCGAGTTGGCCGTGCGGCTGGGGACGCGCAGCTGTGAGCTCGCATCCGGAAGGTAGTGGGTTCGAACCCCACTGTCAGCAGCCCTGAAGATGGTTTTCCGTGGTTTCTCATTTTCACACCAGGCAAATGCTGGGGCTGTACCTTAATTAAGGCCACGGTCACTTCCTTCACATTCCTATGCCTTTCCTGTACCATCGTCGCCATAAGACCTATCTGTGTCGGTGCGACGTAAAACAAATAGCAATTTGATCGCCCTTACACCCACGAGAATCTGTTAACCCAAAATAAAAGGCACATATGTTTCCTATGTAGTATCTGCTTGTTTGTCTTGATATTAGCGTATCAGACACGAGCGGTAAACATAACTAATTTAATGAGTTTCAACATCAAAATCCTTGCAGGTAGTTGACGCCAGTTACTTGAGGCTGCCTCCTTCGACCAGACCTTCAGCAACCTGAGTGTTTGTAAGTAATTATATTCTCTGAGTGATTACACTGATAAGAGTGATCGAAATTCGAACAACGCTTTACACGTCAAAAATAAATTATTCTTGCTTTCTATCTGACTGATCGCAAGTTGGACTTATCGCAAATGGGACGACACCGTTGTTTTCGGGTCATCACTCCACAGATTGGTGTGATGCAACACTCCACGCCTCTATTTCCTGTGCTAATCTTTTCGTTTCTAGGTAACTGCTACGTCTTACATCTACGCTGATCTGTTTTTCATATCCATACTGTTCATACCGCGTAGATTTCTCTCAAAATCTTACTGAACATGTCCTGGGTATCTCAGATGTGTCCTATCAGTATTTCTCTCCTTCCGGTCAAATTTTGCCAAACCGTTCTTCTCTCTACACCTCAATTCAACATCTCTTCATTTGTGATCCAACCCACCAATCTGATCTTCCCTGCAGCACCACATTCCAGAAGCTTCTATTTTCCTTCTTTCCAAGCTAAATATTCTCCAGGTTTCCCTTCCATGCAATGCCACGCTCCACAGAAAGGTCCTCAGAAACACACTTCTAATACGCTTAATCTACAGTGGGCGTGGTCAAGATGTGGATGGATTGCCACGCGCTGTTGGTGGGGGGTAAGGGAATGGAGGAGTGGAAAGGAACTGGCCACCCTACCGCACGTAAACTCCAGCTCAGGCACACTTCTGCGGAGATTCAGACCTGCCTTTGGGCAGAATACACCCTTACCTTACTTAATCTACACTACGTTTGATTCTAAGCAACTTCTCACCTTCTGCCTGTGCCAGTCTGCATTTTATGTCCACGTTACTTCTGCTATCGTCAGTTATGTTACTACAACCCGATTAACAAATATTCATCTAACACGTTTAAATTCAATTTTCTAGTCTAATATTTCCTGCATAACTGACTTTATTCGACTATTTTATAGTACATTACCGATTACCTATGAACTGATGTCTCTGTATTTGTAACCCATATATCTTTGCAGTTCCGGTCTAGAAAGCCAAGAATAACGGCCGAGAAGATTCGTCGTGCTGACCACACGCCACCTCGTAATCTGCAGGTCTTCGGGCTGAGTAGCGGTCGCTTGGTAGGCCAAGGCCCTTCCGGGCTGTAGTACCATGGAGTTAGTTAGTTACTGTATATATTTGCAGTTAATTGGTGCTAGTATGTGCAAGTAAATGGTCGTGGGCTATATGTTCAGTACCCTCCCAGCATTGGTCTGGAGCAGAAGCTGGGACACCATGGATGGCTGAGCGTGAGATTTCAACTCACTCCCTTCTCCACTATTATTTGAGCAGTGGCCATTGGTTGGCTATCTACGTCACGCTAGAAAATCCTACATTAAATAAGTCCTTCATCGAATAGATTTTTCTGTGTAAAATTCTTCCCTACAATGATCCTGCATAGGATAATTAAATGGAACACGTAAGGGGAAATGGATTACGTAAAGTAAACATGAATGATTATTATGTTGTCAAGTGGAATAAAACATTACTGTACCTCGAAATAAGTTACTAGATAAAATATTGCAGTTATGTATCCTCTTCATAGTCACAATTTGAAGAAAAGAGCTATTTTCCAGCTGTGATTCTACGCTGCGTTGGGTCCGTTGACCTCAACCGACCACGCCTTTGTTTCTCTATTTAGCCGGGATATTTGATTTTATCACGTGCCGCCCCGCCATTAGGTTTAGCTCGCAGTACAACGTCCTTGCTTGGGAAAGGAAGGAATCCTATCCTCCAGGTTTTTCTGCTCGCTTCGCGTCTCTCCTCCTCCACTCCCCTCGAGGAAACAATGCACTCAAATGACGGGAAGTGGTCGGCATGTGTGCCAAGGAGAAAAGCGCGCTCTTCATGCCGTCACAATACGCACACAAATCAGCCATCGTGTTCATGTAAACAACTTCTCTCTCTGAGTACTGGGTTCGATGTCCGCTTCTCGTCAACATAGTAGCTTTTACCTTTGTGTGAAACAAAGGAAGGACTCTTGAAACTTTCGGACGTTCTATGATATTTAGGCTTACTTTGCTTTCCTTGTGACAGGTCACTTCTCCATGCGTTACTGGCTTCTGCGAGGGCAAATCCGTAAGTACGATTCCTCGTTCAAATTTCCGAAGTTTAAAACTTTCTGCTTTCCTTGGATAGAACGCCTTTCTTTCTTCTCTCCTCAAATATTTGAAATCACGTATAATATTGAAGTCCGGCCACTTTCCTGAATGATCAGAGTAATGGCCTTCGATTCAGAGGCTCTGAGCTCGATTCCCGGCTTGGCCGGGGGTTTTAGCCACTTCTGGCTAATACTTCTAGCCCGGGGATATGTGTTCATCTTCGTCTTAATACATACAGTATATCATCATTCATACACATCATTATCACACAACCAACCACCGCAGTGAAGAGCAATAGTATCAATAGCACATACATCCCTCCACCAAGGTTTAGTGGCAGGAAAGGCACTCGGGTGTAAATCTGGGCTTTATACTCATGAAGTGTCAAATTAATTAATTGGGAAAAGATCAAGATGGAGTAGAAGGGGAAGATGGAGAGGAATTATCATAGCGAAGTAAGTTACATATGTATTACGTTTGAACCTTGCGTGATGGCGCTGAAGGTGTGAAGGTGGGTTCTTTTTTTACTATTTTTTTAATTTTACGCATTGACACACATAGATCATATGGCGACGATGGGATAAGAAAGGCCTAGAAATGGGAAGGAAGCGGTCGTGGCTTTAATTAAAGTACAGACCCAGCATTTGCCTGGTGTGAAAATGTAAAACAACGGAAAACCATCTTCAAGGGCTGCCGACAGTGGGGCACAAATCCACTCTCACCCGGATGCAAGCTCACAGCTGCGCGCCCTTAACCGCACGGCCAACTCTCCCGGTGCCACTGAAGATACACCACGTAAAAATGGCAACATGCTCTCCACGATTATGCAGATGTAACTTAGTACTTGTAATATTCCTCTTGTCCGAAATAGTGAAGTATAGAGTATAGACCTGATGATTCGGTTATCTCAGATTAACAACTGAAATACCCACCTTCTAAATTTTATTTTTATTTTTTTGCTAGTGGCCTTACGTCGCACCGACACAGATAGGTCTTATGGCGATGATGGGATAGAAAAGGCCTAGGGGTTGGAAGGAAGCGGCCGTGGCCTTAATTAGGGTACAGCCCCAGCATTTGTCTGGTGTGAGAATGGGAAACCACGGAAAACCATCTTCAGGTCTGCCGACAGTGGGATTCGAACCCACTATCTCCCGGATGCAAGCTCACAACCGCGCGCACCTAACCGCACGACCAATTCGCCCGGTCTTCTAGACTTACACCTTTATCCTTGTATTGGGCAGAGAATCATTTCCATTTTTCAATATACAGTGTCATGCAACTGACAGGAAACAGAATTGGTTAGAGTCCGTTTACCGAATTGATGTATTCTTCCTGCTAACAGTTCGATGATTTTGTCTCCAACCGCACAGGAATGAAAGGATGGGTAACTTCTATCACCTTAAGCGTACCAATAAAAGGAGGCTGAAAAGGAACAAAAGCTCATTGATCAAAAACAGGAAATTGCAAGCATTGTCGTAGTGAATCCTGTAACTTGGTTTTCTGTAGTTCATTGTTAGTATGGAACAGGAAGCAGTGATAATCACCTGCAATAATAATAATAATAATAATAATAATAATAATAATAATAATAATAATAATAATAATAATAATAATAATAATAATAATAATAATAATAATAATAATTTCGTGTGGTTATTTCTAGCAGGCTGCAGCCCTTGTAAGGCAGACCCTCCGATGAAGGTGGGCGGGATCTGCCATGCGTAGGTAACTGCGTGTTATTGTGGTGGAGGATAGTGTTATGTGTGTTGCGTGAGTTGTAGGGATGTTGGGGACAGCAAAAGCACCCAGCCCCCGAGCCATTGGAATTAACCAATGAAGGTTAAATTCACCGATCCGGTCGGGAATCGAACCCAGGACCCTCTGAACCGATGACCCGTACGCTGACCATTCAACCAACGAGTCGGACGATAATCACCTGTCATATTCATCCTTAATATTTTATGTTTGATGGTGATTTCTCTTGTCCAAGTTCCATTGCAGGAGAAGTAATATACAGAAGATCTCCAAGGAAAGCAAACTGCTGGCATCAGCCTGAAATGAGCACTCCTTGTAATACTATGTAATTTAATATAATCGCTTCATCTTAATTACTTACAGTTTAGGTTTCCCACGATCGTGGTTCATACCCAACTGAGGGAACTGACGGAAGTGTTCGAGATGATTTAGAAAGAAACCTACTAGTCAGACGTCAAGTCATCTCTATTAGCCATGATTAAGAAATATGGGTCATTTAGCTGTACATCTAGTGTATTAATTGAAGCACTTGGTATCATCAGTCATTACAATTGTTAGCTGTCATGGAAGTTACGGATAGTTGCATATCTCTGAACAGGCAGAAACGCTTCTTCTGTCCACTAATTCTTGCTTCTTTTAAAAGTCATGAGGGGGTACATATTTCCATATTTCGGTATAAGTATTATTAAATATCTCGTATTATTTCCATAAATTTTCTATTTCATATAGTACACCCAGTTTGATAATTGCCTAGTTCTTGGCCTAATTCGTCAACTAACGTGTAACCTTACCTGTTCATAAACATACCCTAACAAAAATTAACTTGTTTGTATAAATAGACAAAGAAAATGAATTTCGGAACTGCAAAGTAATCTACAATAAGAACGGATGTTAAATAACTGCCATCATGATCCAGGTGGTAAGATAGTAAATTTCCGCCTTGTTCACCCAGGTTCGATTCTCACCTCTCCTGCGAGTTATACATGATCTGATTGTTTAGAAGGCGAACTCAGTACCTTGATCAAAACTAAGAAGAAAACACTCGTGGCACGTACAGTCCATTTTTTGTCTTGCTTTGCCAAGATGGCTGCCGCCCAGCCAGATGGCCTGCAGTTATTGGAGTGAACGTGGTCAGCGTACCGACATCCTTCATCGTATTGGTTAGGTATCATGACCGGATCCGCTATCTCATACCAGGTACCACCTAAGGCTGAGTGAGCCTCTTTCCAACCCTTAATCCAGAATTAAAATCCCTGAGCTAGCCTGGATTCGAACTCGGTGACTGTGAGTTAGAGGCAGGCACGTTACCCTTATTCCATATACGCTGAGTGGCCAAAAGTCATTGGAAGGGGTGTCCCATTAGAAAATGTGTCGTGTATGAACCCTGAGCATTGCGGCTAGCAGCGGCGTAGCTGAGTAGTCTGTCACAGACACCAGTGTCGTGATGGTGGCAACACGTCACGAGTTAACCGACTTTGAACGTGGGATAATCATCGGCGCACAGCGCATGCGTCATAACATTGCGGAGATTACACGCGAAATCGGATTTCCGAGATCAACAGTGTCGAGAGTGGATCTTCAATTTCGCAGAGAGAATGTTACTACCCGCGTAAACCGCCGCACTGGAAAACCACAGGTGTTTAACGAACGGACATCACGTCGCTTCCACAGAACCATACTCGGCGCTCGACGGGCTCCTGTGAGTCAGATCACCGCCCAGTTGAATTTTGGGATTCAGGAACCCATTTCTACCCGGACTGTAAGGAAGCAACTGCACCGAATAGGCTTCACCAGCCGAGGACCAACTCATGCCCCTTTGCTGACACCTCGACACAGAGCTCAACGATGTGCATGGTCCCGCGATCATCGGCAATGGACCATGGAACAGTGGCGGCGCGTGGTATGGTCCGATGAATATCGGCTCCAGTTGTATCGAGCTGATGGGCAAGTGAGAGGGTGGCGTATGTCCCATAAAGCTATTTATCCTGCGTGTCAACAAGGTTGTGTACAGGCGGTAGGTGACTCAGTTCTGGCCGGGACGACGTTATTATGGTCGCAATTAGACCCCATTGTCCGGCTACAGGGAGCCATGACAGGTTCACGTTATGTAGACGTTCTTTACGACCATCTGCATCCCTTTCTGGCCCTAGAGTACTTTTATGGAGATGCCATATTTCAACAGGACAATGCGTCATGTCACCGCTCTGTGGTGGCACGCAGGTGGTTGGAGGAGCACTCCAGTGAAGTTGTGACCATAGATTGGCCCTCCAGATCCCCCGATCTTAATCCAATCGAGCATTTAGTGGATGCTGTCGATGCTGGTGTACGTTCCATGAACCTCGCACCAACTATACAAGATGCGTGGATTCAGATCCGTCCAGAACGATTCCAACACCTTGTAGAGTTGATGCCTCACCGTATTGCTGCCGCTTTGATGGCTCGTGGAGGAGCAACTCGTTATTAACATCACATGCAGTGTTTGCTCATGGCTTGTGGCCACTCACTGTAAATATACTATAATAATTTACTTCCCAGTCCTTTTTGCTAGTTGTTTTACGTCGCACCGACACAGATAGATCTTACGGCGACGATGGGACAGGAAAGGGCTAGGACTGGGAAGGAAGCGGCCGTGGCCTTAATTAAGGTACAGCCCCAGCATTTGCCTGGTGTAAAAATGGGAAACCACGGAAAACCATTTTCAGGGCTACCGACAGTGGGGTACTTCCCAGTCCTAGCCCTTGATTAATTACAAATGCATATACAACTATAGACACTACAGTCGCTCAGATTATCAGATATACTTCACACCCAATACGTGCACTGGGTTCTCCAAGTCCTTAATATAGGCCAGGCTGAGTGGTTCAGAAGATAGAGCACTGGTTCCCGGAGCCCAAGCGGGAGAGTATGGGTTTGATAATGGCTCAGTCTGGTGGTATTTGGAAGTGCTTGAAATACGCCAGCCTCGTTACGGCAGATTTACCAACTCGTAAAAGAACTCCAGTGGATCAAAATTTCGGCACCTTAGCGTCTCCAAAACCCGTAAAACCAATAATTGTATTATAACTGTGTTATCGTTTACATGAGCAAGAAAAAATATTTAGCCATTTGTTAGTAGGTACAGTCTAGCTTCGAAAACGGCTGCTGATTCCAAGGTTAGATTCCTGGACCTAGCTAGAGTGTAAAGTGAACTAGAACTGGGCAGAACTGAATTTTGAAGATCTCTTTAGGAATCCCAGGAATGTCCAACACGTCAGACGATTCTGTTAAGTATACTAGATGTATCTAAATTAAGCCGACAAAACATCGGGGACGCCCTTCGTGTTATATAAAGAACGATGACTCAATAGGATAGGCGAAGAAAATTGCTCTTTTCGAGAAAAGGAGAGGTTACCTTGTTACTTCCGGGCGTACGATCCAAATTGACGTACTCGCCATATTTGCTGTGCCAGAGCACAAACCGCTGCCCACTGGCGTGCTTTAAAGAAAGGAGGGGAAGTGGAGTGCATGATAAACGGAGACAGAGGTACTGCTCCGCGAGAATCC
This sequence comes from Anabrus simplex, assembly GCF_040414725.1. Lineage (NCBI taxonomy): Eukaryota > Metazoa > Arthropoda > Insecta > Orthoptera > Tettigoniidae > Anabrus > Anabrus simplex. The sequence continues at coordinate 385,474,750 of NC_090266.1, read as the reverse complement.
ACAATTTTCTTCGTTCGACTCACAGAGAATTGTATTTGTATGTATCTTACAGACAATATCCAAACAAAACAAACCCAAACTCCATAGCACTAGAGCACTTGAAAGGCCTTGGCCTACCAAGCGACCGCTGCTCAGCCCGAAGGCCTGCAGGTTACAAGGTGTCGTGTGGTCAGCACAACGAATCCTCTCGGCCGTTATTCTTAGCTTTCTAGACCGGGGCCGCTGTCTCAACGTCAGATAGCTCCTCAATTCTAATCACGTGGGCTGAGTGGACCTCGAACCAGCCCTCAGATACAGGTGCAAATCCTTGATCTGGCCAGGAATCGAACCAGGGGCCCCTGGGTAAGAGGCAGGTACGCTACCCCTACACCGCGAATACCTGACCTGGCCGGGAATCGAACCCGGGGCCTCCGAGTAATAGGCAGTCACTCTCCCCTTACACGCAACAGCAAGTGACAGGAAAGTCATTTCATATACAATTCCCTGTGCTTCTCTATTTTTGGTTTACAAATGGAGATACACTTTTAAAAAGCGGTTGACTTCTTTAGATACTTCAGGCGAAGTCTCCAAGACATGAATCCAGTAATCGGTGAATGATTGACATCAGATTGTTGCATGCGTGGACGGCTCTGTTACTTTCAGTTAACAATGAAAACCAACAGCGTAGCGCTCGAATAGTGCAGAGTTAAAAAGCAAGCAGATCCACGTACTGTACACTTCTAAGGCTGTCGGATACATTCTTCGTCCGGTACCACATTGTTCAATTATTTTCTCCGGCAATGAACTAGTCTAGGTTTTATGAAAGCTTACATTTCAAAAATTACCAAGCAATTAGGTGACGAATCGATACCATGCTGTTCTCAGAAAAGGAACAGTAAAATCATCTTGAAATGATAAGAGTTACAATCTTCCTTTATGTGACACGCCACCATTCCGTAATATCCTATGTTAAACTACATCAAGTGTCTTAGTTATTTCATCTATTATCAACAGCCAACCTAAAGAATATCACTTCTTAACGTGGAAAATGTTGTCATTCCTGAGGTGTACGGTGCCATTTATCTCAAGAAATAAACCATGGAAATCTATGTGCAATCCAAGTTTAATCATTTAGTTCGAGTTGCCGTGTGAAAGACGTAAAGTACGGGAATAATTTATGTTTTGTGAAGACTTTGCTCCGTGCCCTCAGAAGAGAAATTCGTCCGACCAGGACTACGACTGTTCAAACCTAAGCAGTTAGATAATGTATTGATAACATGCCATCTATTCCCAGAAGAGGAAATGCAAAATTGTATTCTTCGTAGTTTCCAAATGATATCATGTCCATTAATGCGGGCCGTGAAAGCATCAATCAAAGCATTTTTTTACTTTGTTATGATGAAAGGTTTTCCTTAACCTGATTTCATAAAAAGGTAGAGTTTTGAATGAAGAAACACCTAGCGCTGAGGTGTAGCAAACTGGTCTCGCAGCAGTGACAATTGAGAGATTATGGGACAGTACTGTAACAAGAAATATGGCATTTTTCTGGTGTTTATTTCTTGGAAAGTCTCCCATTGCACAGTAACACAGGACTCTAGGACTTTAGACAGACATTTTACCATTTCCCTTTCTGGTCAGAACGCTTATTAAGATTTTGAAAACTGATCTATAAATTTCGTAATGAAATCAGATTAACCTTTTTAGGAGACCATTAAATCTATCTCTATTCCGCATATAAATGTGAAATACCACTCCCATACTCAATCACTCACTCATCACTAGGACCAGGATTTTGATGACCCCAATAAATGCAAAAAAATAACCTAGCAACTGACCTTAAATATCCTCCAAAATGATTTCAAATAGGCGAGAAAGCGACCCAAAATTATGAAGGAAAATAAATATTTACCCAAAATAATAAAAATGTGCATTGCCCTAATTGCCTTTGACTCGTAATGGAGTGAATACTATTAAAGCCAACAAATAATAATAATAATAATAATAATAATAATAATAATAATAATAATAATAATAATAATAATAATAATAATAATAATAATAGGCACAGAAGGTGCTGCCTGGATGAGACAGTACAGGCGTGCACATGCCCCTGAGGTTCACTCAGCCTACACCACGGCCTGTATGGACATGACATTGCTTTGCTTTGCTAATAGGTACCTACAGAAACCCAAGAGCAATCGACGCGAAATCGGGAGGTTGTGGGTTCGGATCCCACTGGTGTCTGGCTGGCCATTTTTGTTCTGTACTTAACATCTCTTCAACACGTACTACATGTACGTAACACGACCTAATACGTTGAAAGTCTGTTTCGATAATATTTATTACTTTTAAACATGCAATTCTGAAAAGAAAAGTCACTGTGCATCTATATGCAATCGTCATTAGGATATTATGCAATCTCTGTGATCCACTGATATTCTGGATACCACGTGTTTGTCGCGACCTACGTCTTTTATATGCTGCCCCTTTCACATATTTCTCAGAAAGGTATCTGGCGATCTGTACAAAAAAATATCCTCACACAATTGTGAAATAATTTTCCTTCAATGGACAGCTTTAGCTAGTCTTATCATTGGCATTATAACACTTGAAGTGAGTCACACACGAATGAATAAAACTCGCACTATATAAAACGATACTAGCAAGGATGTATATGTATTTTAACACTCGGTCACTTCAACAACCTGACTGAAATGTGCTTTCCTTTTGTTGCTTGTTAAATGATTTATTTAAACATCATCGCAAGCCCTTGCTAACAGGTATAATAATGGCGTGTGGCCTCCAAAGAGGCCGAGTGCAGGTCTTTCGAGTTGACGCCGTATAGGCGACCTGCGCGTCTATGAGAATGGGGCCCTACTTATGATGAATTCTAATGCTGAAAACGACTCACACACCCAGTCCCCGAGCCATTGGAATTAACGAATGAAGGTTAAAATCCCCGACCCGGCCTGGAATCGAACCCGGGACTCTCTGAACCGAAGGCCAGTACGCTGACTATTCAGCCAACGAGTCGGACTGCTAACTGGTAAAGTGTGAAGGCCCTGGTAAGTTCCTTCTCGATCGTTAATAAACAATGGAGTTTGACGCATTTATGGAACTCATAAATATACAAACAAAAACCATTGTACAACGTTCAAAAAATATTAAAATACTGTCTTATATTCAAGGCCACTCTTTGAGTAAAATCTCAAAGGTATGCCATAACTAAGAACCACAATAGAAATATTTTTTCTATTTACAATAGAGTTTGCCGGGCTGAGTGGCTCAGACGGTTGAGGCGCTGGCCTTCTGACCCCAACTTGGCAGGTTCGATCCTGGCTCAGTCCGTTGGTATTTGAAGGTGCTAAAATACGTCAGCCTCGTGTCGGTAGATTTACTGGCACGTAAAAGAACTCCTGCGGGGCTAAATTCTGGTACCTCGGTGGCTCCGAAAACCGTAAAATTAGTTAGTGGGACGTAAACAAATAACAATATTATTATTATTATTATTATTATTATTATTATTATTATTATTATTATTATTATTATTATATAATGGAATCATACTGAAAGTGAGCTAGATTGAAGCCATAGCTCTCAAATCATGGGATTTACCGAGAGATCCTATTTCCACATGTACCAAAAGTACCACAAGAGAACAAAACCATTCCTTATGAGATGTACTTTGCAAATTGAGGTTTATGTTTTGTAGTACAGCCCACCACTTCTCTTGAGGCCAGTAGATGTGTGACTCTTGAGGTTATACGGCATGCTGATCACTGTCTGACAATTTGGACATTGCACGAGACGAGACCTTCACACATGCTTCCGCTTCTGAAAGAGAGAGTGCGGCTAACAATTCGTGCTGCTACTGAGAAATACAAACCATGTGTATAATAGGCGTATTACCCCGCCTTTGCTTCAACCACTGGCACTTGGATCTGTCCACTAGGAACTTAATTCAGGTGCTATAATTTTAAACCTGCACCACCTGCAAGCCTTATAGGGTAAAAAATGGCCTACCGTCAGCTACTGGGAAAGATTTACTGCTTAAACGCACTCTTCCCCTGTTCAAACTCCAATTCGTGCTTGAAGGAAATGTATCACTGTCTGAAGTGTTTGTGTCCCACACTGGCATGAGGAAAGCTTCTGATGATGATGTTGTTTGCCTTGGGTGGTCAGCATATTCTACGATTCACGTTAAATTTGTACCTGCTACAATGATAATACCCACTGCGAGCCCATCCATATTAGAAGCAATGTCTCGTCACTCTCTAGGAATGTGGATTTCCAAAGAGTTCGGATTAGGGTCGTAGAAGGTTACTTTATTTCACAGTTTTCGAACTGAGTACCGAAACTGCTTTAGTTATACACTGACTGACAGAGCAAATACAACACCAAGAAGGAGTGGTCCGAACTTTATGCCAATTGCAGGGTAGACTGACGTCACTGAGATATGCTCATGATGTGAAATGCGCCGCTGTGCTGCGCACGTAGCGAACGATAAATGGGACACGGCGTTGGCGAATGGCCCACTTCGTATCGTGATTTCTCAGCCGACAGTCATTGTAGAACGTGTTGTCGTGTGCCACAGGACACGTGTATAGCTAAGAATGCCAGGCCGCCGTCAACGGAGGCATTTCCAGCAGACAGACGACTTTACGAGGGGTATGGTGATCGGGCTGAGAAGGGCAGGTTGATCGCTTCGTCAAATCGCAGCCGATACCCATAGGGATGTGTCCACGGTGCAGCGCCTGTGGCGAAGATGGTTGGCGCAGGGACATGTGGCATGTGCGAGGGGTCCAGGCGCAGCCCGAGTGACGTCAGCACGCGAGGAGCGGCGCATCCGCCGCCAAGCGGTCGTAGCCCCGCACGCCACGTCAACCGCCATTCTTCAGCATGTGCAAGACACCCTGGCTGTTCCAATATCGACCAGAACAATTTCCCGTCGATTGGTTGAAGGAGGCCTGCACTCCCGGCGTCCGCTCAGAAGACTACCATTGACTCCACAGCATAGACGTGCACGCCTGGCATGGTGCCGGGCTAGAGCGACTTGGATGAGGGAGTGGCGGAACGTCGTGTTCTCCGATGAGTCACGCTTCTGTTCTGTCAGTGATAGTCACCGCAGACGAGTGTGGCGTCGGCGTGGAGAAAGGTCAAATCCGGCAGTAACTGTGGAGCGCCCTACCGCTAGACAACGCGGCATCATGGTTTGGGGCGCTATTGCGTATGATTCCACGTCACCTCTAGTGTGTATTCAAGGCACGTTAAATGCCCACCGCTACGTGCAGCATGTGCTGCGGCCGGTGGCACTCCCGTACCTTCAGGGGCTGCCCAATGCTCTGTTTCAGCAGGATAATGCCCGCCCACACACTGCTCGCATCTCCCAACAGGCTCTACGAGGTGTACAGATGCTTCCGTGGCCAGCGTACTCTCCGGATCTCTCACCAATCGAACACGTGTGGGATCTCATTGGACGCCGTTTGCAAACTCTGCCCCAGCCTCGTACGGACGACCAACTGTGGCAAATGGTTGACAGAGAATGGAGAACCATCCCTCAGGACACCATCCGCACTCTTATTGACTCTGAACCTCGACGTGTTTCTGCGTGCATCGCCGCTCGCGGTGGTCCTACATCCTACTGAGTCGATGCCGTGCGCATTGTGTAACCTGCATATCGGTTTGAAATAAACATCAATTATTCGTCCGTGCCGTCTCTGTTTTTTCCCCAACTTTCATCCCTTTCGAACCACTCCTTCTTGGTGTTGCATTTGCTCTGTCAGTCAGTGTACTTTAGATTGTAAAGATTTCATATGTTTAAATTTTATGTAAAATATACATTGTATATACATGAAGTGGTTAAGTGTAAGAAAGGGCCGGGAGCCCTAACTTCGCCACAATAAAGACGCTTTAATAATAATAATAATAATAATAATAATAATAATAATAATAATAATAATAATAAAAAACTTTTGATGTTTGACCTTTCTCGTTTATTAAGAGTTCCGACGATATTCCTGCTTACTCAATTTACATGCATACAAATAACTAAATATTAGTGAAGAATAATGAAAACCGACTTTTAAAATAAATTAATGTCAAAATAATTAGTAAAAATGAAAAATAAAACATAGCCTAAAAGTAAAAAAGAATTTATGAAAGAATGACTTAATAAATGTTCATTTCTGTTATCATGAGGTCTTGATCAGGATTTATATATAAGTTAGCAATGTGTATGATGGACCAGTTAAAAGATGATATGTCATCAAACTCCAGGCCCTGATTTATCGTTCTCAATGCTATTTTATTTGGTGCAAATAAATATCACACAAGATACATCCACTTCCTTCCTGAAAACCACTGTATTGTCGCTAAGCCTATTCCTTAAGAACACAATTATAAGCAACGCTGCAACACTATTAGGAGAAACACACTGAATCAGTTTGCTGTCGATTTTGAAAACTACAGACATCATCAAGTGCTCATACTGACTCGATCGCTGTAACACACACTCTATGGCCTCTCGGTTTTTTATTTTTCTTATTTTCATGTGGGGGGGGGGCGTCCGACTCGTTGGCTGAATGGTCAGCGTACTGGCCTTCGGTTCAGAGCGTACCGGGTTCGATTCCCGGCCGGGTCGGGATTTTAACCTTCATTGGTTAATTCCAATTGCCCGGGGGCTGGGTGTTTATGTTGTCCCCAACATCCTTGCAACTCACACACCATACATAACACTATCCTCCACCACAATAACACGCAGTTACCTACACATGGCAGATGCCGCCCACCCTCTTCGGAGGGTCTGCCTTACAAGGGCTGCACTCGGCTAGAAATAGCCACACGAAATTATTATTAACGGGGGTGGGGGCGAAGTTCGCTCCCCCCGCGTGGCAATCGACTCAATCGACATTGCCTCCGTATTGCTATTATTTCTAAGAAGAAAAGATATAGCAGGGAAGAGTGGGAATGGTACTACAGGAGTACCTGCCTGTTTGCACGTCAGAGGCGTTACCAGGCAAAGTTTGTGTTGGTAAGGTGGTGTTAAGGCGTGGTATTAAGAGTCAGGGAAAACCACATAGGTGGAAAGAGAAAGAGCCTACTTGTAAAACCTGACAAACTTTGATAGCACATGCAAGGATGTGGTTTCTGGATTTGTCCAGGTAATTGTGTTAGTAGAGAAAAGGAATCATGCACCAGCCATGATCCGTATTCTCGCCATACCAGTTGTCAAGGGATCAGTCCGTCTGGGCACTGCCGTAACTAGCGTGGGCCTTGCCGGTTGCGGAGCCATGCGTCGATAGCCATTAGGGCTCGCTGCACAGCGCCGCCGCCTTGGGGTCCCTCGTACCCAGTCTCCGAACCCGGAGAATGAGGCGAAGCCCGTCCTGGGCGGGGACCTCCTGGATGGGGGTGGGTCATGGCGCCTGACTTCCTTCCTCTCTGCCCGCGCCATGGCCCGGAACACAAGGAAACTGCAATGAGAGGCCGGGTGTCACCCCGCGCAGTTGGAGCACACCGTCGCCTCTTTAAATGTCGCGCAGACCGTGTAGTGGTGATCACCCCTACAATGGTTGCAGCACACTAGGAGGCCACACCTCTCTTGACGGTGGCCCCACTTCAGGCTGCGGTAAAACTGCAAGAGCCGAGGGGGACGTTTCGGTCTCACCTGATTGCCGCTACCCGCTGAGGTCCTCTCCTGACTGGCTCCTCGGTAGACTGCTGTCTGGGGAGCAGTCCTGGGCTGTGTGGCCCTCTCCTGGTCTTCTTTTTCCTGGTGAGTGGGCGGTGCCTGCTTCCTGGCTGGGGTGGTCGCTTCTCGGCTGGGGAGGAGGACTCGTCTTGGTGGCCCTCCTCCTGACCTGACGTCTTTGGGGTTGTGGGTGGTGCCACAGCAGCGCCGGTTTCTCCCTCCTCCTGGATGGTGGCGGTGGCGTCGGTCTTTGTCGACACCTGATTGCGTCCCCTGTCCTCTGGGACGACATCAATATCTGCAGGATGACAGACTCGCCGGCAGGCCGGGCCCTTGTGGCAGCCTCCGAACGCTACGGCACGTCCTCCTCTACTGCCGTGTTGCAGTCCGCCATCTGGAGCGCCTTCCTGGATTGCGCCCTGGTGGTAGGCCCTTCCTGGTAGGCCTTGGTCGGCGTCCACCTCGCAGAGATGGTCCTTGGAGGAGCGGTCTGCATCCATTTCTCAGTGCCGAGCCGCTCGGCTTGGGTCACACATTCGCAGCGTTCTGGTGGCGTTGCTGCTCTTCGGCGTGGTTGGGAGGACTAAGTCGGTATTAACCGCCGTATTCCTCGTCCATCTGTCCTTCCTGGCCGTCTGGGTGGCGGCTTCGCTGGCAGACGGCTTCCATCGGAAGGCCTCGAACATTCCTGGCGCGTCGTTCCTCCCTGGTATCCGGATGATCTGGTATATCTGAGAAGTCCCCCTCGGCATATTGTGGTCTCTGATGATTAAGCCTCCGGGGAGGAAGCTCTCGACGCGCTGGGTAGGGAAGATCCTGTTCCCCTTGGTATAGGGGTGGCGCAACGTGTGCAGGACCATGTCCCGCTCAGTGGCTGCGTCTTGCCCCGGCCTGTAGTACACGAGAAAAGCCTGGTTCACCGGGGTTGCGCAGCTCTCTCGGAACACGAAGCCGAAGGGTGGTGGGGGAGGGCCACACCCGTCCCAAACAGACCCTGTCCCAGCGCAAGATAAAGATCAAGAACTCTTGGTTATCGGAGCAGGCGGCAAGTATCTATGAAGAAGGTATGATAAGTGTTTAAACAAACTTGGCGGCTATGTTGAAAAATGGAGTAATGCATGTAGAATCTGCAAATAAATGCGGTGTTTGAAAATTGTCTTTCCTTGTGTAGTTATTTTCAAACGGCCCTTACTTAAAAAACACGCCTCGTATATACACGCCTTTCCGGGCTAGCGTGACAAAAATATGGCTTCCTATTGAGGTAACTATGTAAAATTCAGGAAACTCAATCGTCAAAAAATTCCAGTGTTTCACCCCAGTGCGACATGGGCTCATCAGTTGGAGATATAACCCTCCTCTAGAACGATGGCACTGCTTTTGTGCTTATCACAAGGTAGCTTGCAGTGATATCACTACCGGCGTGATAACCGGCTAGTGTCTTGGAGAGGTGCGGAGCCCGTGCCGCACTGGGGCGAAAGATTGGTAATTTTTGACGATTTACTTTCCTAAATTTTATTTATTCTTTCTTTCCTAATCCGTTTACCCTCCAGGGTTGGTTTTTCCTCGGACTCGGCGAGGGATCCCACCTCTACCGCTTCAAGGACAGTGTTCAGGAAGTGAGACTTTCTGTCGGGGGGGTACAACAGCGGAGGAGGACCAGAATCTCGCCCAGGCGGCCTCATATGCTGTGCTGGAAAGGGGCCTTGGCTGGGGGGGATAGGAAGATCGGAAAGGATAGATAAGAAAGAGGGAAAGAAGTGGCCGTGGCCTTAAATTACGTACCATCCCGGCGTTTGCCTGGAGGAGAAGTGGGAATCCACGGAAAACCACTTCGAAGATGGCTGAGGTGGGAATCGAAACCCTCCACCCATCCAACTCTACTCAGTTGACCTCCCGAGCCTGAGTGAACCCTGTTGTAGCCCTCGTACCACCTTTCAAAATTCGTGGCAGAGCCAGGAATCGAACCCGGGCCTCCGGGGGTGGCAGCTAATCACACTAACCAATACACCACAGAGGCGGAGTTTCCTTATTCATTGCAATTGATATGTTTGTTCTGGAGAAATGACGAGAATGACGAAACATACTGTAGTTTCAACACTTTCTTCTGTGTCTCACATGGACGCCAGTCTCTTATCTTCTGCTCTCCGAAGTGAAGTGTCGGGGTTTTCTTCTGAAATTGGTGCTGTCACTTTCACCCCAATAGAGAGAGTTCCTGTTGTGGAACCCGAATATTGTCACAGTTATTGGTTAACACACACGCACACACACACACACACACACACACACAGTCATTGGCGTTGGTGAAGCAAGAAGCAGCTTCATGATGTTAAAATGGCGTGCAATTACTTATTAGTAAACTAGCATTAAAGAGGTCTGTTACTTTTATTTTAAGTCTAGAGGCAGGAAATCGTGGCGGTCAGCATGGGTGAGGTCACACTGACTAGTAATTAATGGCATTCAGACAAATAACTATGTTTGTGTCCAGGAGGGCAGAGGTTCGAGTCCGTGATGGCCAGCAGGTACGTTGAACGCTGTCATGGAATTACCTTGCGTTTAATACAAACTCGTGGTCGGTATCCGACTGCATTCCTAGACTCATAATACCGTAGTTCAGTTCATTCTGTGCAGAAACTTAACAGCAAAGAGGGCCACCTTTAAATTTATAGTGTATTTATTAGTTTTTACATAGGGCCGTCCTAGCCGAGCGTCGGTTCACTTGAAAGAACGTGGGTACGATTCCTAGTCAAGAAGTCAAAGCATTTAGAACCACCGGGCGAGATGACCGTGCCGCTAGGAACGAGCAGCTGTGAGCTCGCACCCGGGATATAGTGCGTTCAAACCCCACTGTCGGCAGTCCTGAAGATTTTTATACCAGGCAAATTGTGGGGCTGTACCTTAATTAAGGCCACGGCCGTTTCCTTCCCATTACTAGGCCTTTCCTGTCCCATCGTCGCCATAAAACCTATCTGTGTCGGTGCGAAGTAAAGCAACCAGCCAAAAAAAAAAAAAAAAAAAAAAAATAGAATCGAGATATCCACTGCTGAAAGGCACATGGCCCTCAGGACCAGTCAGCCTACAACAAGAATAAGGTTAATTCCTGGGGACAAAGGCGGTCGAACGTAGCCATACTACGCCACTTTGTCCCGAGGTTTCGATTAGTGGAAACAAAAACCAAGCGTATAGTTTTACGCAACTATATGTATTATGATCATAGCCACGGGATCTCCAACTTATAATAATTAATAGCAATAATAATAATAATGATAATAATAACAATAAGAATGTTATTTGCTATAAGTCCCACTAACTACTTTTACGGTTTTCGGAGACGCCGAGGTGCCGGGATTTTGTCCCGCAGGAGTTCTTTTACGTGCCAGTAAATCTACCGACACGAGGCTGACGTATTTGAACACCTTCAAATACCACGGACTAAGCCAGGATCGAACCTGCCAAGTTGGAGTCAGAAGGCCAGCGCCTCAACCGTCCCAGCCATTCAGCCCGGCGATCGCCAACTTCACGTGTAGTCCGAACCACAGCGAAGTGACTATCCTTTTCAAAAAATCCCACATTCATTGAATAGTGGAAGCCTTTACGGAGAAGGCTATGGCTATACACTATTTATATGTCCGTTCTGTTCCTTGGCTGAATGGTCAGCGTAGTGACCTTTGGTTGAGAGGGCCCCGGGTTTGATTTTCGGCTAGGTCGGGTATTTTAATTGGTTTAATTTTCTCGGCTCAAGAACTGAGTGTTTGTTCTGTACCTAACCTAGTCCAACTCATAACGCACAATACTATCCTCCCCCACGAAAGCACGCAGTCTCCCATACATGGGAAGCACCCCGGACACCGCCCACCCTCGTCGAAAGTTCTGCCTTACAAGGAATGAACCAGGCTAGCAATATGCACAGGAAATTTATATTATTATTATTATCATAATTAATAATAATAATAATAATAATAATAATAATAATAATAATAATAATAATACCAACATGTGAAATTCATCTGTCTGTGCTTCAGGCTTTGAGCAGTGAAAGTCGGACGAGTAGCTTAACGGTTTTCCGATGTCAATTTAACATACATACATACATACATGCGTACATACATACTGAACCCATGACCTACCTCCAAGGGTCTAATACATGCATACATACATACATACATACATACACACACCGAGCAGAGTGGCGACGCGTGGATTCGAACTCCCTTCCAAAACGCAAGTGAATACCTTGACTAGTATACTGACCAATGAAATACCTCCATAGTTGTTGCAGTCTTTCCTGTTCCCTTGCTTATTGAGTGTTTGCTTAGGAGAAATGGAAATAACTTCAAAGGAAAGCAGCACGATGTGTTATGTGTGCTTTCCGACAAAGCAGTAGTGTTACGAAAATGTTGCAAACTTTGTGCAGGGAAGACTTGGGAGTAAGGAAAAGAGATGCTCGACTATGTGGTATGTTTCGAGCTGTCAGTGTAGAGTTGGCGTGCAATGGCATACGTAGAAGAATAAGAGTGAATGGAGCGTTTAAAAGTAGGAAAATGCACAATATTAATTAACGTTCCAGAATTCTCACGAGACAGCCAGGGGGTTTACGTCAGCCAGTGAAGGTAGGATATATAAGACCAAGGTAAGAAACTACACTCGTAGTGTGGTTGCTGCCTGGGAAACTGTTTACCTCCGATCGAGGAGGGGTATTTCAGTCGCCATGACAAAGTACACTGCAATGTATTCGAAGCGTAGGCAAAATGGACGGAATGTTCAGAAAACAATCACAAGATTCAACCCGGAAGGAGATCTAAATGATCATAATATTGGAGTTCAAGAGGACAGAGGGCAAATAATAATTTATAGGTCGATTGGAATAAATTATCAAGGGAAACGTTCGATCATTTTCCCAAGTTCTTTGAAAAAATATATATACACATTTTTTTTTGCTAGTTGCTTTACGTCGCACCGACACAGATAGGTCTTATGGCGACGATGGGACAGGAAAGGGCTAGGAGTGGCAAGGAAGCGGCCGTGGCCTTAATTAAGGTACAGCCCCAGCATTTGCCTGGTGTGAAAATGGGAAACCACGGAAAACCATATTCAGGGCTGCCGACAGTGGGGTTCGAACCTACTATCTCCCGAATACTGGATACTGTGAAAATATTTGGGAAAAAGCTAGATAAACATCTGATAGGGAATCTGCCACCTGGACAACAGCCCTAAATGCAGATCATTGATTGATTGATTGATTGATTGATTGATTGATTGATTGATTGATTGATTGATTGATTGATTGATTGATTGATTGATTGATTGATTGATTGAGGGGAAATTAATGCTTTTGTCCAATCAGAAGGTAATATATTGATTTCCCATCGTAATTAACTGCCACAAATGTCAACAAAAAAGGCGAGGAAGGTGGAGATTGGTTTTACGTCCCACTAATTACCTTTAGGCATACGTTTTTCGAGATGATGAATAGTCGTAGATTTTGTCCCGGTGGTGATGTTTTATGTGCCTGTAAAGCTACTGACACGGAACTTGACACAATTCATCCCCTTTAAATACCACCGGACTGATCTGTGATCGAACCTGTTAAGGTAGGCTCAGAAATCCACCGCTGTACCATCTGACGCACTCAGATCGGCAGTGGGAAGTAAGATAGCAGTCGAATTTGATGTGTCACACGAGTATGGATATAATGGAATAGGCCACGGGACCTGCACTTACCACGTGTGGCCTGAATAACGAGGAAGCGTCTTTTCATTTCGAAAATCGCACACTGGTTGAATGGAATTTGAAATACGGTCGGCTTAGTAAGAAATCAGCGATGATGAGACTGGACAATCATGTCCTCTTATTGACAAGCAGGCCTAAGAAGACTTTCTTTAAGGGCAAAATTCCTGTTCTCTGGTGCATATAGGCCGATGACTTAAACAAAACCTACAGTATCATCACATCTGGTGCACTATATGGCCAAACGTAATTCAAGGGTAATTAATAATAATAATAATAATAATAATAATAATAATAATAATAATAATAATAATAATAATAATAATAATAATAATAATAATAATAATAATAATAATACACAAATTCACAAGGTGATAACTGATAGTGACTTTAAATATTTTGCTTCCTGTTCCCCAAAAATAAAAGAGAAAGGGCTGGGCTGAGTGGCTCAGACGGTTGAGGCGCTGTCCTTCTCACCCCCAACTTGGCATGCTCGATCCTGGCTCAGCCAGGTGGTATTTGAAGGTACTAGAATACGTCAGCCTCGTATCGGTAGATTTACTGGCACGTAAAGCAACACATGCGGGACTAAATTCTGGCACCTCGGCGTCTCCGAAAACCGTCGAAAAAGTTATTGAGACATAAAGAACATTATTATAATTGAAAGAGAAAGGTAATGAAAATGAACATCCACATTCTCTTTCCAGTCTATGAACCGGGTCGGGAATGGAATGAAGGAAGCCGCCATCTAGCGGCGAGGACAGGAATTATGCCGGCTGCCGAAGCCTGTCGCACTCCTCAGGGGCAATGATTAATGACTGATAGATGAAATGAAATTATATTGGAGAGTGTTGCTGGAATGAAAGATGACAGGGAAAACCGGAGTATCCGGAGAAAAACCGGTCCCACCTACGCTTTGTCCAGCACAAATCTCACATGGAGTGACCGGGATTTGAACCACGGAACCCAGCGGTGAGAGGCCGGCGTGCTGCCACCTGAGATACGGAGGCTTGAAAGGTATATTTATTACCGTTCGCAGGAAGGAGAGCTGCTTGCAGACTAGAAGTTGTTGCCCAGTGCTGTAGCTTATGATTCGTGTAAGACTAACCTAACATGTGGGTTAGTCTTTCTCCAATTGCCTTGAGTAATAACACACTGCTGCTTCGTAAATTGTGGGTTGAATTCCAGCACGAAAGCAATCTATCACAGCTTGGTAAAAATGCAAGACTAGACTATTATATAAGGTTGTCGAGCCGATGGTACAGCGATGTTATTATTTTATGCCATTCTACTGGTTCTTTCAGTACAACGGAGTCACAGCAATTCCCACTTCCTGCTCCACGTTCCTTGTAGTTTGTAAAGCTCTAAATCCGATGCTCATTATTCGATCAAATGCTACAGTGCTAAGATTTAAGGATATGCAAATAATTACGTAAAAGTGGTATGAATGTTCAACTATTGTTTAATAACGATTATAGCTAGAAAATGGGGTTTCGATTTTTACAAATATGTGAATTCTTTTCGAGCGTTGTATTGTGAAGAATACCAGGAAATGAACGTATGCTTATATATTTTAATATTTATCACATTCCATTCAAATTGAAAATGAAAAGTTTCCAACTTACATTAGTTCGGTAATGAGCAACGCGAGTGTATATTCTGATATAATAATAATAATAATAATAATAATAATAATAATAATAATAATAATAATAATAATAATAATAATAATAATAATAATAATAATAATAATAATAATAATAATAATAATAATAAATTGATGTTAAAAGGAGTCCGACAAGGAGATGGATTGTCCCTTCTACTGTTTATTCTTGTTTTGGAAAAAGTGATTAGGACTTGGGAGAAATATGTTAAAGGAATAACCCTTGGCAGACTACGTGAAAACAAAATTAATTTGCAGTGTTTGGCCTTCGCTGATGACTTAGCATTGTTGTCCAATAACAGACAGGAAGCGATTGCATCCATTGAAAAAACTCCATGAAATTGCAGCCAAAACAGGACTCCAGATACCGATCAAGTTGGCCGTGCAGTTCAGGGCACGCAGCTATGAGCTTGCATTCGGAAGATAGTGGGTTCGAACCCCACTCTCAACATTCCTGAAGATGGTTTACCGTGTTTCCCATTTTCATACCAGGCAAATGTTGGAGCTGTACCTTAATTAAGGCCACGGTCACTTCCTTTCCACTCCTAGGCTTTTCCTATCCCATCGTCGCCAGAAGACCTATGTGTGTCAGTTCAACGTAAAGCAACTAATAAAAAAAAGGACTCCGGAGATAATACTAGAAATCCCTCTACATGGAAGGATTTCTTCTGTACCTAGTTGAACAACCAATGAAAACCCAGGGAGAAGTCATCCAACCTTACGGACCAAATCATGAAGCAAGGAAAGAAAGGATCTTCAAACTGGAAAGTGTGTACAGACTCACTTGGAACAGATATACAGTAAAACCTGCTCAAAGCGTAACTTGAATTAAACAGAAACTTGTCCACTACACATTGTTTTTTTTTATCCCCGCGAAGCTTATGGCGTTATAATGTTTGTACTTTTGTATCATGCTGAATCTCCTCAACGCGGAACGGAAACGAATAATTAATTACGGTAATATTTTAAAATCTGCTTGTACAGTACAGTGTGGAAAATATTACGAACTGGTGTAGTCCAACTTACAAAATTTGTGCATTGCTGCATAAACTGAAGCATGTGTTTTGACGTCCCTACCATCAGAGCACATGCCTTTCTATTTCTTCACTGTGACACTTCGGGAGCTTCTGTAAGGGAAAGGCCAGTAATCCGTCTTCGAAGATAAACGGGTACAGTGATACAGATGATCGAACGACTGAAAACCTATCGGCAATATCAGACCTGTGTCAAGCAAGAGACGTTCTCTGCGAATCAAGGAACTTTATTCGAAGTGATGAACAACTTACTACACATCACAATTTCGAATCAGCTTCTAACAGTGAGAAGGGCAGAGAAAGAGGAGCAGACGAAAGAAGGAGACGAGCAAGAAGATGAAGATCAAATCAAGATTCGAATCCACGAACAGGCCCTACAATGTATTTGTGACTTACAGCAATTTGCCATTACATCTAGCTCTTCTACGCTTCTTGAAGTGACGGAGTCAGTTCAGGACTGCATTCAGAAAGATATGATTAGAAAGAAGAGGAAACACGTTCCTTTGTTTGATCTGTGGAAGAAAGTTTAGTGCTGTGAAGTGCTGTATAGAGTGTTGCGGTGGAAACAAGTGTATGTGGAATGTGTATCCAGTATTGTTAAATAGTGTATTGTAGTGTTGTGATAGTGTCGAAATGATATACATACTTTGTATCTTGCTGTATGCAATATTAAAGCACTGATAATAATTAACAAATCAGTGTACTACTGTACTACGAACAGCAATCTGGATAGCCGAATGACATTCGTAGGCAGACACAGGTTAGCTCAAAGTAATATGTACAATTTCTGTTTACTGAACCCTTAACTTCCTCTTTGAGTTCTAGACAAGCGACCTGTGTTTCTTGAACCTTAATCTCAACCGTCGCTAGTTGACGTATATTACCTATAGATGCGCTTACAGCCTCAGCTTTGTTAAAGGCAGATCAAAAGTTCATTGTTTTGAACAAAGCAGTTTGCCCTACTCTCGTGTATGCTTTTCAGACCGCCGAAATTAGACAAGTACCGCTTAGCTTCCCGAAAACCGCCGACAAAATGGTAAAGAGCTCCCTAAAGGAAATTTCGCAATTACCCAGGGATACACCCGATCGTGCTCTGTATTCTGATTTAAGATTCAGAGGCCCCGGACTTTTCTAAGCAACTTGGGAAGTACATATGTAACAAATAAGCGCATGCAACGCCCTTCGCCGAGCCAGCAATAGCTACGTTTTAAAGATGCGTGATCTGACACCTGAAACGATGCATTGATCTACAAGCCGTCAACATCACAGATATTAGCCGATTCTCCAATAAAGGCAGTGACCTTCCAAATCCACCGCCAAGAACTAAGAAGCCGAGAAATGGCAAGTTGGTGCTCTTTGCCTCAGAAGGGGTTCGGTGTAGGGTTATATAAAGAGTACACTCCGGCCAATAATTGGATCAGGCATCACTAGGGACTCTCTTGTAGTGAATGGCGAGAGGCAATCAAGATGACATCAAACGTTTCTGCAGTACGAAGTATCCCGGGCAGAACTCAGGACGGAAACCTCTGTCGCAGATGCGTAAGAGAGAAAGAAACACTGGCTCACGTTCTGGGTTCTTGCCCCTACGGCGAAGTACTGAGAAACTCACGTAACCACAAGATAAGGTCAGTGATCGCAGAAGAACTCCGTAGCAAAAACTTCCGTGTACATGAAGAAGTCCACGGTTTGTCTACAACAAGAAGTACAAGACGAATTGACATAATTGCCTTTAAAGATAACGACAAGAAAGGCTTCATTATGGATCCGACCATCCGATTCGAGCACCATGTCGGCCAGTCTACTGAAGCTCATCTTGAAAAGCGAACATTTACGCGCCCACCATCCCGTTCTACATAGAATGAAGTAGAGATTATCGGCCTTATGGTTGGCGCTCGTGGCACAATACCTGCCTTGTTCATAGAATTCTGGAATAAATTTAAAAAATCCGTATCATCGCTATATTTCTATATGATAAAACATTCTCTATCCTGATATGCTTTACTTTGTCCATTGTGGCAACCCGTAATTGCGGGAAGTCGTTGATTCGTTCAATAAATATAATATATATAGAGTCATAAACTTCAAATCCTCACTAGTGTCCTGAATTCTAACCTCTAACTTATGCGTCAAACTCTCACTGCGAACTTTCATGTCTTTCCTCAACTCTCCACTAGAACTCTGCATCCTTGCAGCCAAATCCTTTATCATCTGCTTCAGCAGATCCAGCATCACCTGGGATCCCATTACCACAAACAATACACAAAGAATGAGTATGCTGGCTGTTCAGTGCAGCCAAGATACCCCACACCACTGTAGGGAAGAATTCATTACCGCGTTTTCACATACAAACGCTATTACATTTTAATAAAAATGAAACTCACAACTTTACAACAGTTGTGCTTTTTAAATTTAATTAGTGCGGCTCGTAACATATATTATTTAATTAAATAAAGTTTTGTGATTATAATAAGGATAAATATCCAAAAATTGTTTTATTTCCATGTAATGCATTAATCATTCAACATGCTAACCATAAATCCTGAATGTGATTAAGCAGTATCACTTCCCAGTTTTATAAATGTCATATGGATTAAATTTTAATGAAGCCATAAGTATCGGCTTCCTTAAATGCAATGTGACTGTTATGAATATTAACTAAGTAGTTATGCTCCTCGTTAAACATAATAAATTTTAGCACTCTCAATGGGCGAGCCTGCGTCGCTCAGGTGGCAGAGCGCCGACCTCTCACCGCTGGGTTCCGTTGGTCAAATCCCGGTCACTCCATGTGAGATTTGTGCTGGTCAAAGCGAAAGCGGGACAGTTTTTTCTCCGGGTACTCCGGTTTACCCTGTCATATTTCATTCCAGCAACACTGTCCAATATCATATCATTTCAACTCTCAGTCATTCCTGTCACCATCAAATGACTGGAAACAAGCTGTGGATTTAATTTTCACTCTCACTTGCCATTATTTGCTTAGCTGTGGCTCAGCCTAGTCTTCATCTGGCTTCTATCATTTATAATGTGGCCTTGGCCTAAAATTATTTACTATAATCGTTCTCTTTTTTCGTGACATCAGCCTCCTCATCGTTATCGTGACGTAGGCCTAACTGATGGTCGCCATTTCACTGAACTCTTGAACTTACCGTTCCATAATCGGTCGTCTGCCTCAGCTGCTTCGGTAGAACAATATTGATTCTTAGATGTTGGGGGTGTGTATGGTTCTTTCTTGTCACATCATCGACCGATCGACAGGGTTCAGAGGAGAGTATAAATACTTCAAACGAGGAGAAAAACGTGCTTACTAAAAATATATTGAACGAAATCTCCGTTACTGAATAACCATAGAAGGACAAGTTAAATTTATCACAAAATGTTGCCATAAATGAGTCACATTGCGTAACGTGAACGGCGAAAGTATCCTGAATTATTTACATAAGGGTCTTCCAAGATTAGAAAACGCAATATAAGATATGTGGACAGCAGAAGCGGAAAAGGAAAAAAGACACTAAAAATCGTGCAACATTGTCCCGAACGATAACTGAGAGTTACCCCACACGATCCATGGAAAATCTGACCTTCAACAAATAGAATTCCAGATTTACATTTATTTAAGATTATCCATCAGTCGAATATCCTCTCGGATACCGGAACATCCCCCGATTGGATCCTTAATCGAGCCAAATTAACTAGGCTATCAGTTACTCTGGGTAGGTTATGAAATAATCTTGAAAGCATGGTGTTTATTACAAGTTAACAGCAATTAACAAAGTCTGAAATAAAATCACATCATATGTTGTCATCTCGTGACACCTTTAAGTTATAGATAAATCCCGATGCCGAAATACGCATCACCCCAAACAGATGTTCAGAATGGACCAACAACACTTGATCCGAGAGGATATTACGTTACATCGCTCTGAAGGAACAAAACTGCAAAATGCAGCGAAATATTAACTCACTATGCATTTAGAAGAAACGCCAATCAGTGAAGTTAAATAAAAGTTTGAATCACTCGAAACGTCTTCTTACTAAACCAACTTTCAGGTTATGAGGCAGTTACGTCGTTAAATTAGTTAAATTACAAGTCCACAACATATGAATAAGAACATGAAATCTTTCCAATTCCATATAACTACAACTTCAATTACAAATTTGTCCACCTA
Organism: Anabrus simplex; assembly: GCF_040414725.1. Taxonomy (NCBI): domain Eukaryota; kingdom Metazoa; phylum Arthropoda; class Insecta; order Orthoptera; family Tettigoniidae; genus Anabrus; species Anabrus simplex. Next base: position 385,454,494 of record NC_090266.1, on the reverse strand, counting down.
CACTTTTCCCCTTAAACTAAGCTACAAGTGATCGGTAGACCAACGTCTCACCTAAATAATACAAATAACGTAAAATAAATTAACATATTTTTAACAGCTGACGAACCGAAACCGCATTCGTGGCGTAGATCGCTTATACAAAAAATTACTAAGTGTCAACTCACTGCACTGTTGTAACATACCGTACACCCGAAAAATAAATCTCGAAGTAAAGAAAACAATATAAAATAGAAAATTAGATGCCATCCAGCTTGAAAGCACGCGGCTACGTAGTAGGGACCAGTCCCCATCAGCCAGGTTTCCACGTGGAACAGCCCTTACATCTAAGCCAATACTGATGCAACACTATTATGGAAGCACTTAACAGCTAGTAAAGGTTATGCCGAAACGTGGCCGGAATAGTACCTGCTAATATCTCCCATACCTGCATCCGCTAATGCAGACACTATCATCGTTCAAGTCTATTCATAAAAATGCCTAACCTATGACCTGGTTATGTACAAGCTGCGTGCTGATCCGATCATTGAGCCAACGCTGCAGTGTCTACACACCTCTAACATTAATTCTGTGGCTTGATTCTAAAATGCCAATGTCATTTTTGATCGAAATTGAGATATTAACTGATACAAACGCGTTTTATCCTAAACGAACAGTTAACGTCTAATTAAATAAGCCCTTGCCAATAATGTTAGATTACCAATAAAGATTAGAGACCTGGTAATTTTTTAAGAATACGATAGAAAAAAAATTAGCGTTTAATCAGGTGACTCCCCATAAAGAAGTATAAAGTTATTTAAAGTTAGTTGTTGAAAAAAATAGTTGGAAAACTAAGTAAAACTTCAAATCCTCATAGCTCAAAAACAGGTTTTTTGACATTGGCCCTTTTAGAACCAAGCCACTGAATTATGTACATGGGGCATCCCAAACCGTCGTTGAGCCAACCCTAAAGTGTCTACATGCAGTACCTCCAACACATTCCACGCGCGCCTCGGTCCTATCGTAGAGCCAACATTGAAGTGTCTACACATCTCTGACTGTAAGTATGTACAAGCGGCATCCCGAACCTATCGTTGAGCCAATCCTATGATATTTGCACATCACTGATACGGTCGTGCGAAACCTAAAATACCGGGTGAGTTGGCCTGCGGTTAGGGGCGCGCAGCTGTAAGCTCGCATCCGGGAGATAGTGGGTTCGGATCCCACTGTCGGCAGCCCTGACGATGGTTTTCCATGGTTTTCCATTTTCAAACCAGGCAAATGCTGGGGCTGTACTTTAATTGAGGCCACGGCCGCGTCCTTCGCATTCCTAGGCCTTTCCTGTCCCATCGTCGCCGTAAGACATATCTGTGTCGGTGCGACGTAAAGCAAATAGAAAAAAAACAGACATCGAAAATTTAAAACAAAGTCAGAATATTTAAATTTAATTCTCATTGAAACTGAAACACATGAAGTGAAATCCGCTCCAAAAATTAACTCGAATCTGGAATACTATTAACTGTGCCCATTTCCTACGATAAAGTGTTCGAACAAAAGTTCAGTATATCACTCTTTGAAATCAAACACATGAAGGGAAATTTGCTAAATAAAACTCTAATCTCGTCTGATATTACATGGTACGAATGAAAACAATAATCACAACTACCACGATATTCGCGGCATAACCAATACTGTCAGGTTCCAAATAACCTGCAATGTCAACACTCTAAACTTGTGTCAGTGTAAACTCTCTAGTGAAGTAAACTTTCATCAACATACGCCAGATAAACTCTCAATCTGGTAAACTCACTTTCTCACCCGCAATGTTTCCAATTCGCGATATTTTTTGCCTCGTAAAGATACAGAATAACATTCAATTTACAATAAGCAAATACTGCCTCGACCGTGTGTAAGAATGTGTTTTGCTTGTGAGGTCGATTATAGCAAAATGCACTTCGCTGGTATCAAAATGGAATCATCAACTTGACTTAAATGACTTTAGTTTCCGTACTACGTACAATAAGAATCATGGTAGAATATCGCTTGTACTTAAAATACGCGTTACAACACAGTCACTTAGATTTTACATCTCTTCCATTTTTCAATCGCTCTGTTTAACATAACTCAGGATATTTACAGGGTGTTGCTCCTCTTATACAACCTGTCTCGGAAATATTACACGTCAACCCTGTCATGTATATTCCTCTTCATCAAACTATAGGAATTTTTCTCTTCGACATCCTGCTTAGAACTTCTCATTCAGAAAATACAGGGCTTACTCTGCCTCTAATTTTCTTCCTTATTATTCTCATAAATATTTCATTCCTCGTTTCGATCCATTTCTTCTTGCTTGATCAACTTTTAAGTACAAGTTATCCCATAACCAAACAACTGCATAAGGTCTCAAAGTAGCTTCTCTACATTTTCCCAGACCTTAGGAGCAAAATAGCACGCCGTGACTCTACTACTCAAATTCACGGTGTCACTAAAATAAATTTCTAAATGCCAAAAAGTATCTCACTTCGCTGGATTTCGATATGAAACTGCAAACATCGCTCACTCAACTGCTAAATGCATTATTATTATTATTATTGTTATTATTATTATTGTTATTATTATTATTATTATTATTATTATTATTATTATTATTATTATTATTATTATTATTATTATTATTTCTTCGTTATGCCCAACTAACGCCTTTATTAGCAGGATGCAGTGTTTACAGTGCACTACGTCTTCTGGTATGGGCTAGAATAAATCTGTTACTTTCATCGACCTGACTTAGTCTTATCCTTGGCTTTGACAATATGAAAGTGACCGAGGTATTAGCGATGCCAGTAATGTCATTCCTTATGCAGCCAGTCCCTGTTATGACCGGTGTGAAAATATCGCTCATTGGGTCGGTTGGTGCATGCATTTCAGTGGGCTTGGCAGACTGATATGCAATAGCAACTCTTGGCTCAGTGAGGAAAGCAACGGGAAACAACCTCACTCCTCACTTCCCTAGTATGCCTCTTCAGTAACACCTAGGCTATCTATGACACCTGTTGGTGGAGCTGTAGAGGATCAAACCAGCCTTCGGGCTGAATACCCAACATACAACATACATACATGCCCAACCAAGGAGCACGATTGAACTTATTTAGCTGATGTCGTTGCCTTATTCTTCTCCCAAAATCTCTTCATCTTCTCGCTGTGGCTTTCCTTGCGATCTTCTGACCAAGTTTTGTGGGTGGTAGTGCTTGGATGATGTTTAAAGCAGTGATTGTCGACTAATTTTCTGAACTTAGATCTGTCTACCAAAATGTCATCTGTGATGCCTATTTCCTGAAGTTCTTTTCCAAATTCGAGCAGCCAATTGTTTTCTTACTTTCACTGATAGGGCTTGGTTCAGAATTCTTTTGGTCAATCTCTGATTACTCATTCTGAGAACATGTCCATACAATTTCAAACGTATTTTCCTAAAGGTATCTGAGATTTTCTCCGAGTGTTGGTACAGGTCATGAGATTTCTGTATCATCCAAATTCCAAATGAACAGACTGGTCCAAAAATTTTCCTTAAGATTTTTCTCTCTTGCTTTTACACATCTTTAATTAATTATCTGCCCCCAATGATCAGTGTTTCAGATGCATATTGTGCTTCAGGTTTGATTACAGTGTTATAGTGTCTTAATTTTGCATTTCGGGATATATATTTTTATTATATCTGCCCCAAATGAGTCTGTATGCTCTTTGTAGTTTAGAGACCCTTTTTTTTCTGCACGATTGAATCCTGAAGTTTGGATGACTTATCCCAGGTATTTGTATTCAGACACTTGGATATTTTGCCAGACTGGGTTTTCATTTTTTGTCCATCTAGGTACCGAAGGGATCCTTCCATGTAGTGAGTTTTCTGATATGAGATCTGGATGCAATTTCATGGAGTTTTTCAATGGGTCCAATCGCTTACTCTCTGTTATTGGATAACACTGCTAAGTCATCAGCGAAGGCCAAACACTGTAAATTAATTTTCTCGCGTAATCTTCCAAGGGTTATTCGGTTAACTTCTCTTTCCCAAGTCCTAATCACTTTTTCCAAAAGAAGTATTATTATTATTATTATTATTATTATTATTATTATTATTATTATTATTATTATTATTATCCTTACTTTATCATTATTACATCTATTACCGGCGTGAACATATTTAGCTGATTCTTATTTTAAGATTTAATTTCACATTTTAAGAATGTTAACGCAGTTTTACGCGGCTCGCGGCTACGAAAAACCGAAAATAGGACCTACAGTGTTTCGGAAAACAGTTCCTACAGACATGACAAAATCACCACCGCAACAAACTTATTTTTACACACGCTGCATATACAACGCAGTGTCATGGTTAACTAAGAAATTTAAGAGTACAAGCATTTGCATTTCTAACTACAGAGTATTGGAGCTGTTTTCCGTGGTTTCCCATTTTCACACCAGGCAAATGCTGGGGCTGTACCTTAATTAAGGCCACGGCCGCTTCCTTCCAACTCCTAGGCCTTTCCTATCCCATCGTCGCCATAAGACCTATCTGTGTCGATGCGACGTAAAGCCCCTAGCAAAAAAAAAAAAGTATTGGAGCTAGACAGACCTGTAACTATAGCTGTTGATGTGGTATCATTCTGGCTGCATTTGGCAAGCCAGTAACCTCCGGTACTTAGTGTCTCATGATGATAGGTGGCATTCTTCACTTAGGCCTAAATACTACCTTTCAATTACACTGATTGTGCACTTGTCTTGATGCAACACAAATTCCTTTCTTGACCTTGAACTAACATAATAACAGCTTTTATTATGCACATAACACAAAACAGACCACACTGCTCCGTTCTCGACCAGTCAACTGATGGAAATCGTAGAAAGCTACTACGCCTTGCCATGTGTTTTCCAAACGTAAACACTGGACGATGATACTATTTGTTAGAAGAAACCAACTGTTCTCCCTTACAGATTGTCAAATGAAGCGGGTTAATAACAATTTAAAAGTGCTATCTGGGACTTCACTGTCCCCCTTGAAGAAGTTAATGAATCCTACAAATAGACACTATGATAATCCTACCTGCCAGGAAGAATGTCGTTAATAAAATGTTTTTAATGTTAGAGTGTCTCTATTCCTCCTCAACACTATAACATTTCCATCTCTCAAGCCAACTGGAATTTCAGATTTCCGGGACTATCTTCTAACCACTTTAAATTACTAGGTCCATATCTTGGTGTATATGTCGCAGGTTCACACTCTTGAACTGATGGATTAGGAGTGTGTTCTCTCGTGGATGAGGGAGTATTTATAAGAAATTTAGTGACGCTGGACAACGCGTCCCCTTATTGTGCAAGCTTATCCCATCTTCTTTACCACTAGACTCGATTTTTCTGAACCTCACACCAGAGTTCCGCCCGTATTCCCGATGACAATGGTGTTGTTCGTTGATTTCTCCTGCTTCTTTCACAGGTGTAATTAATTAATTTCAACTTCTCTCCGGACGTAATTAATATATTTTCCTTGTGAAGTGAGCTTTATCAAAATATTCCAGAAATTCTTATTAATTAATTCCTCTCTAATGACATTGTCGAAATATCTCTCAATAGGACTTATTAGCCAAAAATTTAGTATCAATTTCTGAAGTCTTCCGAAATGTTCCATTCTTGCTCCTCTCTCCGTGAATAATAAGCAGGGAACATGAATCTAAATATTACCTGCAGGCTGGCTATTTACCAAAATGGATATGCGCTTCTTCCTATCGCAGCTGGCTCTACATAGCCGTGCGGCGGTTCTTCTGCAATGTAGAATTATGGGCTCAATGCTGTATTGAGTTTTGTGCAGCAATGGTCATGGCTGGTGTTCTAAAGCAAGTAGACGATGTTTTGTGTAATGCAGAAACTTGTCTAATACGAAAATTATATTGTGGCGCCTTGAGATTCCGCTTTGAGCAAGTTGTACTGTAATAAAAAAATCCATATCTGGAAATGCAATTTTTTTTATCAATTTGATTTACGTCGCACCGACACAGATAGGTCTTATGGTGACGATGGGATAGGAAAGGCCTGGGAGTGGGAAGGAAGCGGCCGTGGTCTTAATTAAGGTACAGCCCCAGCATTTGTCTGGTGTGAAAATGGGAAACCACGGAAAAATATCTTCAAGGCTGCCGACAGTGTGGTTCGAACCCACTACATCCCGCATGCAAGCTCACAGCTGCGCGCCCCTAACCGCACGGTCAACTCACCCGATAAATGCTAAAACACTGTAATCAATCCTGAAGCACAACATGCATCTGAAACATTGATCACTGTGGACAGATTGCTGATTAAATATGTAGAAAAGCAAGAAAGAAGGAAAGGAAAATGTTTGGACCAGTCTGTCCAGGAAGAATCTGGATGATAAGGAAATCTCATGACCTGTACGAACACACACAGAAAATCTCAGATACGTTTAGGAAAAGTCGTTTGAAATTTTACCGACATATTCTCAGAATGAGGAGATTGTCCAAATGAATTTTGAAGCTTGTCCTATCAAAGCAAGGAAAAAAATGCGTGCTCGTAGTTGGAAAATATCTTCAAGGAAATAGGCATCATACACATGACAGATCTAAGTTCAGAAAATTAGTCGACCTTCACCGATTTACACATCGTCCAAGCACTACCAGCAACAAAAGCTGGTGAGAAGATCGTAAGAAAAGCCACAGCGAGAAGATGAAGAGATGCCGGGGGAAGAAAAAGCCAACGACATCAGCTAAATAAGTTCAATCGTGCTCCTTAGTCGGACATAACGAAGAAAGGAAGAAATAAAGAAAGAAAAAGAATAATAGTAACGCCTTGCTGAGTGGTTCAGACGGTAGACCAGTGGTTTTCTGAGCCCAAGATGGCGGGTTCGATACTGTCTCAGTCCCTTAGTATTTGGAGATGTTGAAATAATCCAGCCTGAACCGTAATATTGCCTTGAAAAGGTCTTCTTCGTGCTCGTAATCCTATCGTATCGAGGCTGAAGCTTTTGAGCACCTTCAAGAACCACCGGACTGAATTAGTATGGAACGCGCTATCTCGGGCTCGGAAAGTCATCAGTCAAACTTCTGAGCTAATCATCAGGCCCATTCATTTCTAACACACTGATGTTTTCTAAGACAGATATTAATTGAAGGGAAGTCAATCATGTATTACTAGCCTATTTTTTTTTTTTTGCTTTACGTCGCACCGACACAGATAGGTCTTATGGCGACGATGGGACGGGAAAGGGCTAGGAATGGGAAGGCGGCCGTGGCCTTAATTAAGGTACAGCCTGGTGTGAAAATGGGAAACCACGGAAAACCATTTTCAGGGCTGCCGACAGTGGGATTCGAACCTACTATCTCCCGAATACTGGATACTGGCCGCGCTTAAGCGACTTCAGCTATCGAGCTCGGTATTATTATTAGCCTATTATTATTATTATTATTATTATTATTATTATTATTATTATTATTATTATTATTATTAACTTGTGTATTGCTACAACACATATCTTCTACACTGACTGAGCAAATGCCATGGGATAGCGGAGCACTGATGCGCAGGTGTGTTGTCTGCGCATCACACGCCCCCTGTGCCAGCGGCAGTTGTATAGGAGACCTGGTGAGCAGTGGCAGTGCATGTGACAGGTGTAACATGGAACGTTGTCGTGAGCTGCCACCGTTCCAACGGGGTGTGGTGGTCGGTGCCCGACGGATGGGAAGTGCGATTTCGGAAGTGGTGCGGGAATTCGGCTTTACACGATCAACCGTGTCCAGGGTGTATCGTGAATGGTTGAATGCGGGTGTCACCATCCACAACAGAGGAACGACCGGCCGTCCAGCCACCTTCGATGACCGTGACCGGCGACATATGAGACGGATTGTCAATAGTGATAGACGGGCAACCGTGCAACAAATCGCGGCTCAATTCAACACAGGCCGTGCTAGACACGTCTCCCAGTGGACGGTCCGTAGGAACATGGGTTCTATGGGGTATGGGAGCCGACGCCGTACACGGGTGCCACTGGTAACCCAACGCCATCGGACACAACGACGCGCATTTGTCGCCAGTCACCGGGGATGGACACTGGAACAATGGCGGAACGTGATATGGTCGGACGAATCACATTTCAACTGCACCATGCCGATGGGAGGCACCGTGTTTGGCGCAGACCACATGAAGCGAGGGATCCCGCCTGCCTCGAAGGTGTGGTCCAGGGCGCTGGTGTCTCTGTTATGGTCTGGGGTGCATTTTCCTGGTATGGAATGGGCCCCCTAGTTGTTCTGGAAGAGACTTTGAATGGTACGCGGTATGTTGAGCTGCTCGGAGACCATCTCCACCCAATTTTGGCCTTCCAGCGCCCAGACGGTTCTGCGGTGTTTCAAGATGATAATGCGCCGCCACATCGCTCCCACGTCGCCCGGGAATGGTTCCAGGAACATGCAACGAAGGTCCAACGACTGCCATGGCCACCCAGGAGCCCCGATATGAATCCTATCGAGCATATCTGGGATGTCCTGGAACGCAGGCTCCGTGCCATGGATCCTGCACCCACGAACAGACCAGCATTGGCGGCCGCTCTGCAAACGATTTGGTGTCAGCTGCGTCCAGAGGACTACCAGGGACTTGTCGACTCACTGCAGTTCGCACGCTATTAGGTAACTATCCCATGACATTTGCTAAGTCAGTGTAAACGTAACATACAGTAGGCTTTAAGATTCGCTTCAGCTAACAAAATAACCTGATATATTCGCAATACCTTACGACTGCGAATATAACATCTTGGGAAAGCAGTGAGGAAGTTCATAGAGGAGATTAATGATCTCAACTGAAGAGGTTACATTAATACGACGGTTGTTATTTCCAGAAATTAATGTTATCTTTGATTTGGTACCGAGCGGAGTGGCCACGCATGTTAACGCGCTACGGCAATGAAGCCAAGCTCTGCATTCAGGAGACGAGTGGAATGGACTGTCTTGAGAATACTTGTAGTTTTCCGTGGTTCTCATCTTCACTTCCAGCAAATGGCGGTGCAGTTCTTATTCATAGGTCACAGCCGATTCCATGCACCTCTTACCAAATTTCATTCAACATCATTATTTTCATTAGCTTCTCAACTGAGGGTGGCGTCAGGAAGGGCATCCGACCGTAAAAACATTTCATATAATTCCATCTCACCTGAAAACGGGACTAAGAGTCGACATACATCTTTGAACTGGTGGAAGCAGGTGAGATTGCAGTATTACCTGTGAACAAAATGGAGAATTTATTACACTCAGAGATTTAACGAGGAACCCTGAAAGGCGTAAGGGATGTGTACTGTAGATATTATTATTATTATTATTATTATTATTATTATTATTATTATTATTATTATTATTATTATTATTATTACCAATCAAACTTCTTCATCATCATCTTCTTCTTCTAATTCTTCGCCTTCTTCTTATATTCTTCTTGTCCTGATTTACTGCCCTTTTAGCAGTTATCTTGTTCTATGACCGGATGCCCTTCCTAACGCCAACCGCTTTTGCATATTTCTGTGATGGTTAGCAGATTGATATGTTGTGTGTTAATGAAGATGTATATACAGAGATCAAAAATACCCAGTCTCCAAGCTAGAGGACTTAACTAAACGGGGTTAAAATCTCCGACACGACCTAAAATCAAACCTGGGGCCCTTTGGAAAGAAGGACACTACGCTGACCATTCAGGCAAGCAGGCGGACTTCACGACCAAATAGGCCTACCCATGTGCATAAATTAAGGCAGATGTGCGATGGAACGCAATGTTGACTACCTAACATTATTATAATATTACTTTCTTTCTACCTATAGGATTATGTACAACTCATGTCACCATAGGTCGCAATACTGTGCTGTAAAAATGGCCAGAGGCAACCAGTGAATAACGAATCAAAATTGAATCAATACGGGCGTTTCATGTTCTAATTCTTGACTTTCCTTTGGTAAGGCTGAAAGATTCCACGTTATATGAGGTAAAGTCATTCGATGATGGTGACGGTGTTCCATGTTCTTGTAACTTACACGCAACAGAGTATCATTTCTGGGGATATGGAATAGGCTCGGGCTGAGAGGAAATATCAATGGATCCTTCATCAGGAGACTAATGCCATTAGAAGTTTGATATTTTCTCCTAACCGTATGACGAAACCGACGTTGTTGGAATACAGCAAATGACCTTCCTAGGAAATCGAGAGTTACCGCAGCTACGACCATTTTCACGTTCACTACCTACTGATGCTTACATCAAATGCGATTGTACGGCTATAGACTCGTGCTATACAACCTATTGACTGCTGTCCAGGAATTAGTATGAAGCAAGGAACATCAAATTTCGCCTTGTACCATAGGAGCCTCGTACTGTTTATGGACTTGTATAGAAGCTCGGAAACATTAATGAGCCCATAGTATTGTTTAATTTCAATTATTATGATAAACCATGCGATTTGGCCGGGTGGTTACATTCGCACAGCTGTGAGATTGCTTTTGGGAGATAGTGGGTTTAAATCACACTGTTGGCAGCCCTGAGGATGGTTTTCCGTGGTTTCCCATTTCACACCAGGCAAATGCCGGGGTTGTGCCTTAATTAAAACTATTAATTAATTAGCCCTTTCCCATTCTTCCCTCGCCGAAAACCTTCGATGTGTTAGTGCGACGATAAACAAGTAGAAGCAAATATACAGTACATATATACATATATAATTCAAAAACCATCTAGGTACCAGCCCCATGATTTCCCATGACAAACATTATAGGTATAGGTTTAATTGTTTCTGAGAAAAGTGTACTGGTGGGGAACTATTGTCATCATATATTGCATACAATACGAGGCTTTCACTCTTCTGTTTGAGTGACTTTATATGTTCGGTCTCCCATTCTAGTATACAGTAGCAACGGTGGGGAAGAGGTTAGACCAGTCATAATCAATGAATGGAACCATTCTGGAATTGCGTTTTCTTGACCTGAGATGACATAGTGCTGGGTTCACACACAGCCCTCCATGTGTTTGAATCCCGCTGTGTAAGAGGGTGGGTCTGCAGGAAGGATATTCTCCAACATCATACACCACTGTGACGTGGAAACCTTACACCATGTTGTTGGCATCTGCAACCGCGTTGAAGCCCTCCATAAAATAAGACATCCCACAAACCGCCATATGTCAATAAGATTTTTTTCGAATTTAAAAAAAAAATGCCCTTTCTTAAAGTTGTTCTTCTTCTTTTTCTATCGCTTTTCCCACACCTGTGGGTTCGCGGGTGCGAACTATGTCGCACATGTGGATTTGGCCCTGTTTTAAGGCCGGATGCCCTTCCTGACGCCAACCCTGTATGGAGGGATGTAATCACCATTGCGTGTTTCTGTGGTGGTTGGTAGTGTACTGTGTTGTCTGAGTATGAAGAGGAAAGTGTTAGTACAAACACAAATACCCAGTTCCCGCACAAGACGAATTAATCAAAAGCAATTAAAACCTCCGACCCCGGAATCGAACCCGGGACTCTCTGAACCGAAAGCCTCAAAGCTGACCATTTAGCCAATGATTCGGACACTTTTTGCTTTAAAGTTCAATACTAAATAATATATACGCACAAATTATTTCTGTAACTAGTCCTATTCACTTGTAAATTTTAATACACAAAATCAAATTTCATTTGAATGCAAGAAGTATGTCTTACAAAATGTATTTGCATTGAGTGGTGTATCTGATTTTGAAACAATAACGGTGTCGTCTTTCCAATTAAACTGGTATCATCTATTGATTTTTAATGTAAGGGCTAAGTAAAGGAAGAGATGAGTTTCGGCTTTTATTTTGTAATTTGATGTAGATCACCCCACTGAGAAAATCGAGCTTTACAAGGCTTATTCTTGCACTCAAATGGCGATATTCTATGTTACAATTACTTCCTGGATCACCAGCGATACTAAATAACTTGATCATAAATAATCAATCAATCAATCAATCAATCAATCAATCAATCAATCAATCAATCAATCAATCAATCAATCAATCAATCAATCAGTCAATCAATCAATCAATACTGATCTGCATTTAGGCCAGTCGCCCAGGTGGAAGATTCCTTATCTGTTGTTTTCCTAGCCTTTCCATAAATGATTGCAAAGAAACTGGAAATTTATTGAACATCTCCCTTGGTAAGTTATTTCAATCCCTAACTGCCCTTCTTATAAAAGAATATTTTCCCTAATTTGTCCTCTACAATTCCAGCTTTATCTTCATATTGTGATCTTTCGTACTTTTAAAGACACCACCCAAACTTATTCGTCCACTGATGTCCTCCCATGCCATCTCTCCTCTGACAGCTCGGAACATACCACTTAGTCGAGCAGCTCGTTTTCTTTCTCCCAAGTCTCCCCAGCCCAAACTTTGCAACATTTTTGTAACGCTAGTCTTTTATCGGAAATCGCCCAGAACAAATCGAGCTGCTTTTCTTTGGAGTTTGTCCAGTTCTTGAATCAAGTAATCCTGGTGAGGTCCCATACACTGGAACAATACTCTAGTTGGGGTCTTACCAGAGACTTATATGCCCTCTCCTTTACATCCACACTACAACCCATAAATACCCTCATAACCATGTGCAGAGATCTGTACCCTTTATTTACAATCATATTTATGTGATTACCTCAATGAAGATCTTCCCTTATATTAACACCTAGGTACTTACAGTGATCCCCGAAAGGAACTTTCACCCCCATCAACGCAGTAATTAAAACTGAGAGGACTTTTTCAGTTTGTGAAACTGACAACCTGACTTTTAACCCCGATTACCATCATACCATTGCCTACTGTCCATCTCACAACATTATCAATGTCATTTTACAGTTGCTCTCAATCTTCTAACTCATTTATTACTCTGTACAGAATAATATCATCTGCAAAAGCCTTATCTCTGATTCCACTTCTTTATACATATCATTGATATACAGTATATAAGAAAACATAAAGGTCCAATAATACCTGCCTTGAGGAATTATTACAGGGAGAGATAAAGCTTCGCCTACTCTAATTCTCTGAGTTCTATTTTCTAGAAATATAGCCACACATTCAGTCACTTTGTCTAGTCCAATTGCACTTATTTTTGCCAGTAGTCTCCCATGATCTACCCTATCAAATGCCTTAGACGAGATCAATCGCGATACAGTCCATTTGACCTCCTGAATCCAGGATATCTGCTATACCTTGCTGGTATCCTATAAGTTGAGCTTCAGTGGAATAACCGTTCTAAACCCAAACTGCCTTATTTCAAACCAGTTATTAATTTCGCAAACATGTCTAATATAATCAGAAAGAATGCTTTCACAAAGCTTACATGCAATGAATGTCAAACTGACTGGCCTGTCATTTTTAGCTTCATGTCTATCACCCTTTCCTTTATACGCAGTATCTACTACAGAAACTCTCTGTTCATTTGGTATAGCTCCTTCATGCAAACAATAATCAAATAAGTACTTCAGATATGGTAATATATCCCAACCCATTGCCTTAAGTATATCCCCCGAAACCTTATCAATTTCGGCAGATTTTCTAGTTGTAAACTTTTTTATCATACTGTAAATGTCTCATTGTTATCATAACTAAATTTTAATACTTCTTTAATATTAGTCACCTCGTCTATCTGGACATTATCGTTGTAACCAACAATCTTTACATGCTGCTCAGTGAATACTTCTGCCTTTTGAAGATTCTCTCGTACACTTTCCCCTTGTTTGTTAATGATTCCTGGAATGTCCTTCTTGGATCCTGTTTCTGCCTTAATGTACCTATACATACTCTTCCATTTTTCACTAAATTTTTATGACAGCCAATTATGCTTGCCATCATGTTATCTTTAGCTGACTTCCTTGCTAGATTCAACTTCCTGGTAAGTTCCTTCAATTTTTTCTTACTTCCACAGCCATTTCTAACTCTATTTCTTTCCAACCTGCACCTCCTTCTCAGTCTCCTTACTTCTCTGTTATAATACAGTGGATCTTTACCATTCTTTACCACCTTTAAAGCTACAAACCTATTTCCACATTACTCAACAATTGCTTTAAACGCATCCAAGAGTCTGTTTACGTTTTTATTTACCGTTTTCCATCGACCACAGTTATTTTTCAAAATTCCCTCATGCCTGTATTATCAGCCATATGGTACTGCCTAATAGTCCTAATTTTAATACCTTTCTTTCTTTCACAATAATGAATCACCTGGTGACGTATTTCATGGTCATCTAAGGTAATGTGTTTTATCCATTCAACTCTGCATTAAAGAAAGTACTGATAGTAATTATAATGCTCCAAAAAAGAACGCAAAGGCTTAAGAGACATTACAGCAAATAACTACGGTTGTGAAATATGTGTAACGAAATGATAGTTCGAACTGTCGTTCTTCGAATGCAACTGCTAGGCAGCATTGCTGTCGTGGTGAGTTCGCTCCTTTCTCTTGTCTTGGTTTGTCCTGTGAACAGCTTCTTTTTTCATATTCATGAAATATCACAGTTCACTTTAACAGTATTTATAATCTCTTGTGTAGACGTCATAATACACATAACAATAATGAGAAAACTTGGATACTTTATGACGTAGAAATCCAGTATCAGTGATTCTTGGAACATGGATAGTGTCAAAACCGACAACAATCTTTATAAAACATCAAGCCACTTATGGTTACTGCCTTCACAATGCATTCGTATTATCCCATAGCAGTCTTTATTTGAATGCTGCGGATAATTAATTTACGTTGCTAATTCTATACGCCGCAAAATACTTAGTACTCTCCCTTCTTGCTGCCACTACCTCATTTACGAACATTTCATATAATAGCAATGTAAAGTCTCCTCGAATCTAAATATGACGAGGTACAGAGGAGAATCCGGAACTGAACGCTAGATTCAAAGATCAATGTCTTGATGCGTGCGAAGAAAAAGTTATTTTAAGGTGTATCTCACGCAAGATTTGGTTCCGGAAATTAGTTATGAACATTGGTCTGGAACCATTTACTTGAAGGAAAGGTTTGGTATTTTACAGACGGGCCCAGACCTTTCTTAAGACATGAATTCCAAGTTTATCAAACTTTTTGTGACCTCTTTTAAACTTCAAAATTCTTCAGTTCCTTTTCACATCAACAGCTTTTCTTTAAATTTCAGCATGCATACTGTTCTGTTTCGAAGACAGTTATTTAAGACGACGGTTCAGTTTATTTCATTATCACCCCGTGGTTCATGTGATATCAAGTATACCTTTAACCTTCAAGCACACGCGCCAAATTTTAGGACGCAGACACACGCGTGGGGGTGCTTTCCACCCCACATATCATTTTATTGTAAAATATGAATTACTGTATTATTTGGAGATTTTAAGATAGATTATATAAGAATGACTCAGTCTGCGGGGATCCAGCCAGAAAGATATAAGAGCGGGGAGAGCACAGGAGAGTTATTTGTACATTTCACTAGGAAATAAAATGGCCTGGGGTGGATTCCACCCCATACGCGTGTGTTTGAGGGTTAAAAGGAGCTGCCAGATATTTTTTTGATAGTCATAAAGAGGAAAAACATACTGAAGGCTTTCCAAGACATAGAATTTTAAATATATTAAGTAAATTGAGAGAGTTGTACTATAGAATTTATTTTAAAATATGTAGTAATTTCGTTACTTTATGAATGCTGTTGTATGCTGTGTTATGATAGTTTAGTTTGATTTGTATAGAACGTGTCTGAATTAAATTCCCACTACATGCATGCATGATAAGCTGTTGCAATAACCCACCAACGAAGATAATAAAGAGTGGTATAGTACAGCTAAGGGTTTGTGTTCTCAATATTTGTTACCTCTCAGAAGACATTACCTCATAAATTGATGCAATCTGAGTATTTGTCACTCAATGTGATCAGTACGATAATAGTCTTAATTTCATGCTGCCCTAATATAATGAGCAAAGCTGCTAAAGTAATATATGCACAGTCAATTGACTCTGAGCAATACAACAACTTATTTACTAAACAAAACTTCTTTCTAGGAATTAGTCATTCATTCGATGAGAAACTGAAAGATTTTGTCGCAAAGAAGTGTCCACAGTTTGATGATCATCATCTTATATATGAACGGTAATAGAAAGCGATTTAATAAATCAGTATTTGATCAATTCTCTTAGCCTTTACGTGTAAACACCTAACATCTATGGTTGGGGCTATAAAGTATTTGCGCTGAACTTGGGTCTTACTGACATCCTTGTTGATAGAATTCAATAAACTGACTACGTGACACCCAGAACTGTCCAACTGGAAATCAAAATTCGATCGGTCGGACCGTGTAATCTGTTGTGTCAGATACCAATTCAATATTTCGTTTAAATTTGTAGATTATTGACCATTTTAGAAACAATGCATTTATTTATGGATATATTTAATGGTGGAAGAATATAACATTATTCCTCCTAAGGAATGCACACCTGCTGACCATGATCGCTAAGGTCTGACACCGTGGTCAGCCGGTTCGAGTCCCGTTGGTGGGAAACATTTTCACAATCAGGAATTTGGCAGGCAGGGTAAGAGAGGTGGTGGAATACACCAAACGGCGTGCCATAAGCCTGGATTCAATTCCAAACCTCTCCGCAGTTTTCGTATGGAATGCGGGCATATGACGCTCTTGATGATGATTCGTCCTTCGGATGGTGACGTAAAGCCTTGAGCAGACACGTAGGCTGTCTTCCGGCGCCGGGTTTCACCATTTCCCTTCCTGCTATCATATATCGCGTCATTCATTTTATCCCGTTAACTTCTCTGATGAGGTTGACGTCAGGAAGGGCATCCGGACGTAAATACTCGCTAAAAAGATTCATCTCGCTTCATAATCGACCCCATAGAGAAGTGGGGCAACGGTGTACATACTCCTATGAAATCTTCAGTTACACTTTTATTTGCCTCAAAGGCAATCTCTATTAGTGTAAAAGTTATTCTAATTTGCTACCATTTTGATGTAGCTCTATGAAAGTACCTCCAAGAATAATGTTACGGAGATATAATCGGCAATATTAATGAAGCGCAATTACAAGGCAAATTATACTTTTACGTTAAAAAAGTCGTTTATTTATACACTACTTACTTCTACATTCTCACAAGGTAATAATGCCAGAGAAAAGCTAATCAAAAATAATGAACCCCGTTCCAGACAGAACCTTGAAGCTATCTCAAAAGTACTCATGAAATCTACGATGACATTTCTCCCATAGTTACATAGATTTCAACCAAATTTTTAAAAATATAATCTGAGGTTAAGAAAAGAAGAATTCGAAGTTATTGGCCACCGACATCCCATCGCTATCCTCAGTTGTGTACTGAAATTAATGTCAGTGCCCTGTTGAATAAGACGTTCACATATGCAGTGGATCTCCACTTAGGGTACGTCCAAGATGCACGCTGGTTTTCTGAGTCAGACAGTCGGCGCCGAGTCGACATAAGTATGTCCTGTGTTTTTAAGCGGGACTGGCCATAATGCACCTGCGCGCAGGAAGCCTGCGCACTGGTAGTCTGACTCAGATATTTACCGGAATGATTCGTTCATTCTGATTTCAGACAACCTGCCGCGCAGGCTGTTGATTTTCGTGTTGAGTGTGGTAATTCGCCCAGTTCTTCGTAAGCCTGTGTTCAAATTTTAACAAAATAACACAAAACGTATCCGAACTCATTCTGAAATATTCAAAAATCTGTTTTCGTCGACAAGTAACTGTGGAAAAAGGTGTTTGTACTCCCCGTAAATAGATCTTAATTCATTAATTGGATGTATATCACTTCTCATTCGTTTTGTAACATTGTCACTTAGCAGCAATAGAGCTGCAGCCTGTTCTCTTGTTAGTTCCATGCTACACTGATCAGTTGTATTTCATATCTTTTCTTTTGTGGCAGCTCTGTCTGCGCTGACAACCAGCTTTCATAATGGCCACATCCCACCTGCCACTCGGAGTCAGACATTCAGCGCCGACTGTCTGACTCAGAAAACCAGCGTGCATCTTGGACGTACCCTTAGATAAGATCCTCTTTCAATGTGTATGATGACCAAGTGTAGGCATACACATTCTTGTAAACAACTGAACATTTAGGGAAAACTGGAGTGATCAGAAGGGTTCAAAAGGAAGTTTCATGTTTTAACAACTAATTTTCGACTGGCTTCATTCATTTAGAGAATGAATGTGGTTGGATTTGATGAGTGTATGATCCATAAGTTCTCATAAGATCTTTTCTGCTTTAAGGTACATAATTTATCATCTGGTATATGTGCGATCGTACATCACTAGCTACAGATTCAGCGAGTTGTCTGAATTTTTTCATTAGTATATAGCATCAGCGGCGCCTTCGTCATACCTGTAATTTTTGGAAGAATTCTTTCTGCGGATTGTATTGTACCAGCAACGCTGATACAGTAATTACCCTAAGCTAAAACATGAATTATTTCCAGCAATTTGAAGTGCAACAGCCACACAAATTTCAGCGTGGAGGGAATGACGTATATATCACCACTTCCGACTTGCGCCAAGCTCTACGTCACTCTGAGCCAACTTATAAGTCATTATCTTAATATCTCTCTAAAACACACAAATAGAATGAAAACTACACCAGTAACAAGTGCATCCCTACAATACACCTAGGAATTTGAGCTAATTATAAGAGTCCTATGGCTCGTGATTAAATAAATACGAAAGTTGATGCAATACGGACGTGTGGTGATTCAAACTACCCGCCGCCTCACTATAAAATTCCAGAAAGAAGCAGACCTAACACTAGTTCTATCAGTTACTTCTCGCTTATCAAACAGACTGCTGAGGCGATGTCCTAGAGAGACAGCTTTTCATGTGACTATTTAGTGCGTGAGATACCAAGTGGGCGATCCGCCATGCGAATTTAAGGACTTCAACTTAGTACGAAGTGTGACACTCACGAAATTGAATCATTTGCGAAGACAGTATTTGGAGATTTATATTTATTTATGTGCAGTGATATTTGAGAACTTGTGTTATTTATGCAGTTTGAACATTTAACGTACACTATATTCTGCACCATGTGTTCTATAACTTGCCAAAACAGTATTTGGAGACTTGCATTTATTTTTGTGTCGCGAACATTTAAGGGACTTGTAGTTATTTCAGTTGAATGAAAGTTTAAAGGACTTATGTCTATTTCTGCGGCTAGTAATTTAATCATTTTACATTTAAACTACGGCGAGGGTTAAAATAATTTCTACGGTAAACTTAAAGACTTCGTGCTATAGGACATTATTGAGTGTTCAAACAATGAAGTGGGGCCGATGACCTTCGATGTTAGGCCCCTTTAAACAACAAGCATCATTATCATCATCAAACAATTAAGTAGAAACCTCTACACATTCGTAATTCAGAGTGTTCGATGGTCGAAGCGTCGAAGAACAACCTTCGTTAAATGTCTTATATCAACGTAATTCGCCCAGATTTATAAATATTTTGTGAATAGTTACGCCGTGTTTAAAACTGTCATTCAGTAACTTCGCTTGTATACTCTACTCAGAGACGGGTGATACAAGTATAAATGAAAATTGTCATTCAATAACATCGCTCGTGGGCTCTACTGAAATAGACGAATGATGTGAGTATAAATTAACTGTCATTCAGTAACTTCGTTTGTGAACTCTACTGAAAGATACGCGTGATATCAGTGTAAATTGAGCATCTTACCACAGACTGAATACAGTAGCTTGGTGTTTACTTCGAGCAAACTTTGTGGGACGAATTAATCTTCGACAGAGGACCTTCCAGAGAGGGATTACGGCCTAGGTCACCCTGCAACATATCACATGAACATTATCGTGCCCATGTTGGATGGTACTTGCTGTTAGAACTTCATGGTGCCCATGATGCATGGTGATAGAGACGTAGTTAATGTGTCTAGGCGTGTCCCTTCGCAACAGAAGCCAACAGGAAGCGCAATTTTATTGGTGATATTCATTTCAATTTGTTGAGAATAAACAGCTAGTTAAACTTAACGCATGCTCAGTATGAACCAGCTCCAATTACTATACCACATAGGACCCTGCAAACAATTTTTTCGGGCTTTTAAGGCTACCCATTGGCGTGGGCATTTACTGGTTCAGTATGTGATGGTACATCTTTAGTTTTAGGTACAGTGACTCGTTCAGCTCCTGTATTATACATCAAAATGCACATCCATAGTGATAGCAAACTTTCTTCAGTCTAAGTAAGAAATAAGTGAGACTAGTTAAAACTGGACGTGGCTGCCTTGAGAACGTTGGTTTGAAAATCAATCCTGCCTAACCACTGTACAGGAAGAGAACATCATGTGCTCTCTAGCTAGAGCATTTTCGACCGAAATGGGAGTTACGTGACGGCAATCGCAGTTCATGATTTCATGGGTTGGAAAGTGTCATGTCCACAAATATGTGCATCAGAGAAGTCAAAGGAGTTTCCGCTGAAGATCTCTGCCCATCTACTACATGATAGCGAGAGAGAGTAGAGTAGAGCAGAGTAAATGGAGAAAGGAGCGAAAAGTCAATAGTATGGTGAACCAATGATATTCATGTATAAATAGACGACATAGCAATCAAAAATTATTGACAAAGGTGGAATAAAAATATTGTTAAATTATCTAATTAGGTTTGGCCTGCAACAAGTAACTTTCTGCGAATGTTACCCTCATGTTTTAACGATTTAAACTTAAGAAGTGTGGAACTAATCGAGGCCATACACCTTGTTACACATCAATTAGATGGTTGTTTATTTCATTTGCAGAGGATTGCAGTCAACAGTGATAGGCATAAGAGTTTATAATGAAGTCATATGTATCTATTTTCTTTCGCTAGTGGTTTAACGTCGCACTAACACATCGAAGGTTGTCGGTGACGCAAGGATGGGAAAGGGCTAAGAATGGGAAGTAGCGGCCATGGCCTTAATTAAGTTACAGCCCCTGCATATGCCCAGTCTGAAAATGGGAAACCACAGAAAGACACCTTCAGGGCTGCCCGCCCCTAACCGCACGGCCAACTCGCTCCGGATGTATGTATGTATGTATGTATGTTAGGGGTTGTACTGCCCGAAGGCAGGTCCGAACCTCCGCAGAGGTGTTCCTGAGCCGGAGTTTACGTGCGGTAGGGTGGCCAGTTCCTTTCCGCTCCTCCATTCCCTTACCCCCACCAACAGCGCGTGGCAACCCATCCAACTCCTGACCACGCCCAATGTTGATTAACTTCGGAGATCTCACGGGATCCGGTGTTTCAACACGGCTACGCCGTTGGCATGTATGTATGTATGTATGTATGTATGTATGTATGTATGTATGTATATTGAATCCTTAGCAGGAAGAGTGATCTTACACAACAGTTACACTATCAGCTTTCATATAATAATAAGAAGAAGAATAAGAAGAAGAATAATAAGAAGAAGAATTGTTACGGGGTTACCCGTGGAGTAGAAAGAGGTTAAAGAAGGTGCTGAGGTGAATGGGTCTAACTACAGTGTCAAATTTAATTAAAAGCTTAAACTGAAGGTTATATTTTCAGAACTCAAAATTTAACAATTTTTATACCGAGCTCGATAGCTGCAGTCGCTTAAGTGCGGCCAGTATCCAGTATTCGGGAGATAGTAGGTTCGAACCCCACTGTCGGCAGCCCTGAAAATGGTTTTCCGTGGTTTCCCATTTTCACACCAGGCAAATGCTGGGGCTGTACCTTAATTAAGGCCACGGCCGCTTCTTTCCCACTCCTAGCCCTTTCCTGTCCCATTGTCGCCGTAAGACCTATCTGCGTCGGTGCGACGTAAAACAACTAGCAAAAAAAAAACAATTTTTACAGGTACAAGTAGCAAACATTAAACAAGATTGGAAAAAAATCCAAGATTAACAACCTTAACACCTTGGGCTTTAAGCCCTTAGCTTTCCATTTCCTGAGCTACAAGCTCAAATTTACAAAGAGCACAAATTTACTCAAGGGCAGAAATCCCCTAATTCAAAGAACACTTGCTCCCAAAATTTCATCTAGCCTTCAAGAGGCATTCATTAATCTTACAAAAACTTTGAAAGAGAGCTAACAGGCTCTCAGTTTTCCGAGCCTGCTCACGGCAATATCAACTTACAATTTCTGGCCTCTCAAGGCACAACTTACAATTGAAAAATGATTATACAGGGGTATTTAATACCCAACCTACTGGGCCTTCATGGAACAAGAATAACGGTTAAATAAATGGCCCGAACACAAAATGAATGGAGGCGAATACTTGCACTCCTAGATATGAACACTTAAAACCTAAAGGGTACTAGGCCGATGAAACAGGGGCTATTCCCAAACTATGGAGGTGACTCGTATAGGAATTACATTAACCAATTACCGAAAGAAAAATAGTTATGAAATGTAGTCACCTCAAACCAAGATGAAGGGGAGCTCGAGAGGGTACATCACTCTCTATCCCCGATTTACAATTAAAGATTTATGAAGGTTTTTACATTAGCCGGCAGAAAGTTACATTTTAGAAAAGAAGGTTACATAGTTAAAGATTCGGACCTTTCCCTCGGGTTAAACTGCGGAGTTAGCAAGAAAGAAAGAAAGAAAGAAAGAAAGATGTTATGTGGCCATTACCTTGTTGCTGAACTGCCGACCGATGAAAGAGGCCGCCCGCCTCCTGCGTTGACACAAACACTTAGTAAGATGACGATCAATTGGCCAAGAGACGTGAAAAGCCGCAGTTTATATACCCTCAGGGAAGGTTCGAGATCATTCGTGAATAATCAAGACACACCCACAGAATTTTATTGGAAGATTTCAAAAGTAACACTCAAAATCGGAGAAGCAGCCTGTGCTTGGTAGAAAATTAATTACAGAAATTGGAAAATGGCTAGATACAAAACTGGCGGAAAGGAAACGAAAATATTGCCAACCCAAAAATAAATGAACATCAATTAGAAAAAACTTATGAATACAAAACTTCTTTATATCAAAAGTTCTTTCACTTCGCACCAGAGTGCATGATCATAGTTTTTGTAGTGTCATCTGTGGGAAGATGTCCAAACTTTTTGATGTATAGCAAACAAAACTAATAGAAATTCAGTCAGTTCAGGAAACTTCACAATAACAAAATTACATCTTATTTCTGTGGGGACACCTACAGAGTAGAGTTCTAAGTTGGTGTAGTTTCAGTTTCACTGTTTTGCCACTAGAGGAGTTCGTTTAGGCTCTGAATTTAAATGCGCGGCATTGGGGTGTACCTCCCGGTACAATAATGATAATAATAATAGTAATAATAATAATAATAATAATAATAATAATAATAATAATAATAATAATAATAATAATTGCTTTACGTCCCACTAACTACTCTTCCGCTTTTCGGTGACAGCTCTAATAGGAAGCCCAGATTTCATCGAGGATGTACACTAGCTAAATGAAGAGTGAGATAATTTCCTGTTGCATTCCTCGCCGACTTAGGGGGATGTATGTCAATCTCCTAATTCCTGGAATGGCACTACTGTTCTTGCGTCACACATACCTCTATACTGTCAAAGCCAAAGGTGAAACGGGGATGGATTGATGAAAGTAAGAAACTTCCTCTTGACGGATAATACACAAAACGAAAGGGAATAGATTAGCAACACATATGAACGCGATATATATATTTAAAATCCAGTTCCACTGACAATGACCAAGAATGTTTCAATCATTGATAGACTAACCGAAGGTCGTTTACACTGACCATTCAGCCAAGGATACGTTTCGGAACTGTGAAATAATCTACAATCTACTTTCTATTGTTTTGTTACTAATTTAATCGTGGAAGTTATCCAACATTTTTATGGTAAATAATGGGGAAAATTCAGTGTACTTTAAAAAATATATATAGAAATTAAACTATTCACTCGGCATTAAAACCAAAAAGTCACTGTATTGGCAAAGCATGTATCCAGCACTGCTCATAAGTTCAACCTCATAGGTTTATTAGTTTCTGAAATAACTGCAGTCAAAATTCGCCAATTTAACATTGCCAGTATAGGGCTTACAACCTCCCCATCTAGCGCCGCCATGATATAAAGAAAGGCATGTGTTCTCTAAAATTACACTGTAGTAGGCATATTCTTGTTCTTGAGTTCACATCTGACATAAGGCGTTGCGATACCCCAACCCAGGCGCAATGTTCATCATCGCAGAGATGGCAGTGTACTGACAGTACATACAGCCGCTCAAAGAAAGGAATGAGCGCGAGGCATTGTGCAAGTTCCTTGCAGTTACACTTCTCTCAGAAACAATTAAACCTATATATATAATGTGTGTTGTGGGTATTCATAGGATATTTTTCTACACGGGAGGTGAATTACATTGTGCGAACCATGTGACCTTACTACGGCGGGGAGGCCTGATAGCCGAGCCGCACGTGCAACCATATCGGATGGGTGTCTTTTTTTTTTTTTTTTTTTTGCTAGGGGCTTTACGTCGCACCGACACAGATAGGTCTTATGGCGACGATGGGATAGGAAAGGCCTAGGAGTTGGAAGGAAGCGTCCGTGGCCTTAATTAAGGTACAGCCCCAGCATTTGCCTGGTGTGAAAATGGGAAACCACGGAAAACCATTTTCAGGGCTGCCGATAGTGGGATTCGAACCTACTATCTCCCGGATGCAAGCTCACAGCCGCGCGCCTCTACACGCACGGCCAACTCGCGGATGGGTGTCTGTCGGGAGACCAGACTAACGAATGGTTCATCGAAAGAGGGGTAGCAGCCTTACGGAAGTTGCAAGGGCGGCAGTCTAGATGATTGACTGATATGGCCTTGTAATAATACTCAACATGGCGTAGCTGTGTTGATACTGCTACAAGACTGAAAGCTAGTTTTTTTTTTTTTTTTTGCTAGTTGTTTTACGTCGCACCGACACACATAGGTCTTACGGCGACGATGGAACAGGAAAGGGCTAGGAGTGGGAAGGAAGCGGCCGTGGCCTTAATTAAGGTACAGCCCCAGCATTTGCCTGGTGTGAAAATGGGAAACCACGGAAAACCATTTTCAGGGCTGCCGACAGTGGGATTCGAACCTACTATCTCCCGAATACTGGATACTGGCCGCACTTAAGCGACTGCAGCTATCGAGCTCGGTAAGACTGAAAGCAACGGGTCCTACAGCCGTAACTAAATCCCAAGAACATGCAGCTCTCTCTCTCTATCTCACTCTCTCTCTCTCTCTCTCTCTCTCTCTCTGTATGAATGATATACGGAGGATGGCTTCCTTTTGGGTAAAATATTCCGGAGGTTAAATAGTCCCCCATTTCGATCTTCGGGTGGGGGCGAGAGGGCACAATCATCACGGGGACGGATACTGACATACTGCAAATCGGAGCATGAAATGTTAGACGTTTGAATCGTTGTGGTAGGTTAGATCATCTGAAAAACGAGTTGGATAGACTAAAGTTAGATGTAGTTGGTATTAGTGAAGTACGTTGCCAGGAAGAGCAGGATTTTTGATCAGTCGACTACAGAATTATCCACACAAAATCATACAGGGGAAATACCGGATTTGGTTTAATAATGACTGAGGAAAATAGGGCACGGGGTAAGCTACTACGACCAGCATAGTGAATAGATTAATGTTGTCAAGATAGACAACAAACCAATGCCCACCAAAATAGTGCAGGTCTATATGGCTACTAGTTCATCCGACGATGAAGAAATCGATGGCCTGTGACTTTAGATGTTAGGCCCCTTTAAACAATAAGCATCATAATCGTCATCAAGAAATCGAAAGAATATATGAAGGGATAGAAGATTTAATACAATATGTAAGAGGTAACGAAAATCTGATTGTGATGGGAGACTGGAATGCAGTGGTAGGCCGAAGAATAGAAATTAATACAGTAGGAGAATTCGGATTAAGGGAAAAGGAATGCAACAGGAAGTTGGTTGATTGAAATCTGCACCGATCACATTGCTGACCTTGCTAATAGTTAGTTCAAAGAAACAAACCGACAGCTACATACGAGGATGAGACCTGGAAACACTGGAAGGTATCAAATGGACTTCATTTTCATTAGGCAGAGATTGTAAAATCACGTATTGGATTGCAAGACTTTCGCAGGAGAAAAAGTGGACTCTGTCCACAACTTACTGGTCATAAAATGCCGTATGAAGTTGAAGAAATTGAAGAAAGAAAGGAATACAAGGAGATGGGATCTAGACAAGTTGACAGAAAAGAGTGTGAGGTATTGTTTCAAGGAACATGTTGCACAAAGACTAAATGAAAAGGCTGAAGAAAACACAACAAAGAATGGGCAGTCGTGAAGAATGAGTTCAGTAGGGCTGGTGAACAAAAGTTAGGAAAAACGCAAAAAGTTCAACGAAGGTTCTTTGGATAACTCAGGAGATGCTAAACCTGATTGATGAACGAGGTATGTACAAGAACGCAAAAATGAGGAAGGAATTGAAGAATACAGGCGGTTAAAGAATGAAGTGGACAGAAAGTGTAGGACAGCTAAGGAGGAATGGCTCAGAGAAAAGTGTATGGGTACGTCCAAGATGCACGCTGGTTTTCTGAGTCAGACAGTCGGCGCCGAGTCGACATAAGTATGTCCTGTGTTTTTAAGCGGGACTGGCCATAATGCACCTGCGCGCAGGAAGCCTGCGCACTGGTAGTCTGACTCAGATATTTACCGGAATGATTCGTTCATTCTGGTTTCAGACAACCTGCCGCGCAGGCTGTTGATTTTCGTGTTGAGTGTGGTAATTCGCCCAGTTCTTCGTAAGCCTGTGTTCAAATTTTAACAAAATAACACAAAACGTATCCGAACTCATTCTGAAATATTCAAAAATCTGTTTTCGTCGACAAGTAACTGTGGAAAAAGGTGTTTGTACTCCCCGTAAATATATCTTAATTCATTTATTGGATGTATATCACTTCTCATTCGTTTTAACTTGGTTGTAACATTGTCACTTAGCAGCAATAGAGCTGCAGCCTGTTCTCTTGTTAGTTCCATGCTACACTGATCAGTTGTATTTCATATCTTTTCTTTTGTGGCAGCTCTGTCTGCGCTGACAACCAGCTTTCAAAATGGCCACATCCCACCTGCCACTCGGAGTCAGACATTCAGCGCCGACTGTCTGACTCAGAAAACCAGGGTGCATCTTGGACGTACCCTATGGTTGTATGCGCATGCTGCATACAGGAAAATCAAGGAAACCTTAGGATAAAGGTAAACTACGTGTATGAATATTAAGAGATCAGATGGCAAACCACTTCTAGGGAAAGAATGTAAGGCACAAAGGTGGCAGGAATGTATCCAACAGTTGTGTCAGGGTGAAGACGTAGATGACGTGGTTCTGGAACAAGAAGAGGCTGTTGATTCTGATGAAATGGGAGAGCTAATTTTGAGGTCCGCTTTGAGAGACCTAAATAGGAACAAGACACCTGGAATTGATGAAATTTCCTCTAAATTACTGACTGCTTTAGGGGAAGCCAGCATGGCGGGGTTTTTCGATTTAATGTTAAGATGCATGATACAGGAGAAGTGCCATCCGATTTTCGGCAGGATGTTGTTATACCTATTCCCAAGAAAACCGGTACCGACAAGTGTGAAAACTAAGAGTATCACACCTTTAGTTTAGTATCTCATGCCTGCAAAATTGTAACACATAGTATTTCAGAAGAACGGAAAGACAAATTGAAACTGAGTTGGGAGGAAATCAATTTGGCTTCGAGAGGAATGTAGGAACCCGTGAAGCAATCCTGACTTTACGTCTGATCTTAAAGGATCAAATTAAGAAGGACATGGACATTTGATAATGCTGATTGGACCAAGCTATTTGAGAATCTGAAGGTGGGCGGTTTCAGATGTCCAGAACAAAGAATTATCTACAATCTATGTAAGAATCAGTCTGCAGTGATGAGAATCGAAGACTTTGAAAAAGAAGCTGCAATCCAGAAATGAGTGAGCAATGCTGCACTTCGGCCCTCCCCCCACCTTATCAATGTTTGTATAGAACAGTCGATAAAGGAAACTAAAGAGGAATTTGGAAAGGAGATCACAATCCAAGGAGAGGGAATGAAAACCCTGAGATTTGCTGATGATATTGTTATTTTATCTAGAGCCTCCGTGGCTCAGACGGCAGCGCGTCGGCTTCTCACCGCTGGATACCGTGATTCAAATCCCGGTCACTCTATGTGGGACTTGTGCTGGACAAAGCGGAGGCGGGACCGGTTTTTCTCCTGGTACTCAGGTTTTCCCTGTCATTTTTCTTTCCAGCAACACCCTCCATTATCATTTCATAGCATCTGTCCCTTAGGGGACGAAACATGTCCTAGATATTAATAAATTATATGTTGTATTGAATAGGCGGACCACTTAATTATAATATTTAAGTTTATCTTAAATATTCATTGATTTACACATGGTTCATTCATTACATCCATGACCCAGTCAAAGACTGGAAAACAGGTTGTAGGTTTTCATTGTTATTTTATCTGAGGCTGCAGAAGATCTGGAAAAAATTGCTGGATAGTATGGACACAGACTTGTGGCAGGAGTACAGGAAAATGAATAGGTCCAAAACAAAAGTAAAGGTGCGTAGTCGAACGAAGTCAGATGATGCATGAAATATTAGGCTGGGAAATGAAATCTTAAAGAAGTAGGTGAAAATTGTTACTTGGGTATTAAAATAACTAACGATGACAGAAGTACGGAGGACATAAAATGCAGACTAGTGGCCGGTTTCTGGAATGACAGTTATCTCTAGATGCGTAGTTATCAGTGACTTAAGATGGTAATACGTTTAAAATGAGTTTCCGAAACAACAGTTATCGGCTTCTTCACAGTTATCTGCGCAACGACTGGTAACTACAGCAATAGTTACCTCTATGTTAGAACTGATTCCAATAAATACCGATATGAGGCGCAACTGAATACTGTTTCGTACAAGGTCTTCTATTCGTTTCGTAAACACAGTAAGTGATAATTAACTGGTGATCATATATTTACAGTCATGTGTGCTGAAATCGGCAATATTTCGGTCAGTACATTTACTTGCACGTTACCACTGGCTTTAATCTCTGATTCCACTTGTATGGTGTCATCTGCCCCGGCTGTTCCGGTTACAATCTCCTTGGAGCATGACGCCTCTACTGTAGATATATCTTCCAATACGAGAAATGTATCGTCAAAGAAAACAGAACTCGAATCAAAAGGATTTTCATCAGACTCAAATTGGTCTTTCAGTGCAGCTGTAATGTTAAGATTTCTTCCGTCAGGCTTTGAATCATGAGTCCCACCAAGAGTTAGTGAACACCCAATCCGAAATTATGGAGTATTTGCCATTAATAGTTACATTTGTACTAAATAATAAATATCTTAGGTAGCGGTATGCATTTAATATAAGCCTGCTGAATAATAAATACCGATTTTTCGTTGCCTTTTAATGTTATTATATCCTCTAACCGGTGACGTGAGGTCCCAGAGACTCCCAATAAATATAAAACATCTGGGCATCTTTAATTAAAAATCTTCAAAGGAGCTGTAGTTTATGTTGCCTTCTTATCTGTGTCAACACACTTCACAACCTGGGTTATAGCTCGCTACGTTCGATTGAAATTCTCAAGTGTACTTCACGTCAACAGTTAAGAGAGTACTGTATATTTGTCCATGCACGTTGCGTGGCCAGTGTAAGTACCGGTAAAACGTCTCAAATGACTATTCCGTTGCTGTTATTAAGAACTACAAATCCTCAGTTCCAGGAGTACATTATGGAACTACTAATGAAAAATCTAGTGATATGGCTAATTTCTTTTCACCAATGGAGACCGCTGTTTGTAACGCTTTCATGTTGTTCAAGTTGTGCCATGAAAGCTCAGAAAAAATATAACTCTTGAAGGGTTTGGCATCTGATCAGGTAAAATTACATGTCCAAGAAGAATTATAAATGAGCAAGTGCCCAGAGAGATACGAGTAGGAATAATCAAGATTTTGCACGCAAAACTCGGCGCCGAGATACGGAAGAAAAACTGAAGAAACAGCAATCTTGCTGTACATGTCCATCATCCTCGAAGAGAAAAACAGCATTTGCGTGTTTTAAGTGGGAGTTTTCGGTTTGTTTGCAGTCTGCAAAAAAATCTGCAACAGTTGCAGCGAGAACGAATGGATATCGTACCATCAGTGCAGAACTTCAGTGCCGGAATGATAGATTTCAAAATGTGCTGCACGTTTTCATTTATATGATTATTTTTGTTTACGCATGGTGTGTTCTGGATCAGTGAAAAGTGATCAGTTTGGTAATTTCGGTGTATTTGTATAGGCGTAATTTTAGTGACGACAACGATCAACGTGAAACCTAAGATGATGTCTGCGTACTGTGAATAAGAAAGAAGGGGAAATATATCAAATTTTTGCATTATTAGATCGTACATATATTCATATTACGAGAGATTATTACATGTTGAATGAGACTGATTGAGATGACTGTGTACATGTTTGCCATCCAGTTTTCATTATAGAAAATTTCTGCTAGTAAAAGTAATTAGATATTACCAAATTAACCTTAAAACATTCGTGTAGACACATATATTGGAAGACGAGAGATACTAAACATGACTATATCTGTACTGTTTATCACCAGGGCTTATAAATCCGGATTTAATTTTGCGGAAACTCGTTAAAGATAACAGCGCAGTTAAAGTTACAAGCGCATTTAGGTAACTCGTAGGTAACTGTGACGTAACAGAAACCGGCCGTAGGACAATTAGGAAGGCCTTTCTTAAGAAAATGAATTTGCTCACTTCGAGCATTGATATAGCAGTTAGAAATACGTTTTTGAAGACTTTCGTATGGTGCATTGTATTGTATTTAGGTGAAAAATGGACGACAACGTGCTCAGAGAGAAAGGGAATAGAAGCTTTTGAAATGTAGTGTTACAAAAGGATGCTGAAGGTGAGATGGATTGATCGAATCAAGAATGAAGAGATACTGAATCGAATTGGTGATTGGGGATTGATTTGGCTAAATTAATGAGAAGAAGATATAGAATGTTAGGACACATCTTGACATTGGTTTTTGAAGGAAGTGTAGGCTGCAAAATGGTTGGGGTAGACTAAGTTAAGAATATGACAAAGAGATTAGTGCAGATGTAGGATGCAGTAGTTAAGTAGAAATGAAAAGTTTAGCACTGGATAGGGTGGCATAAAGAGCTGCATCAAACCAGTCTATGGACTGATGACTCAAACAACAACGGTAATTAAAAGTAAGTCTAATAAATTGTGAAATGGGAGGAGCGTGATCACGGTTGGCCACAGAGTGCTGACGTTATCTCATACAGTGATACACCGGTACTTGTCCTCTTCTTCTTCTTCTTCCTGTTCTTTATCCCAATTTCCTGAGGTCAGCACCATGAGTGGATTAAGACTAGTTTTACGGTTGGGTCCTATCCTGACGCCATTCCTATGAGGAGGGATGCATTCACTATTGCGTGTTCCTGCGATGGATTGTCGTGTGATGAGTTGATTTGAATATATGTATTTAGATTAACACAGCCGCCCAGTCCCTGAGCTAGTGGAATTAACCAAGCGCAAGTAAAATTCAGGTACAGTTGGGGATCGAACCCGGGGTTGTTCCCCAATTTCACAACATACAAATGCTGGGAGATATACTTTAACTAAGGCCACGGCCACTTCCTTCCCACACCTAGCCCTTTCCTCTCCCATCGTCGCCATAAGACCCCTCTGCTTCGGTGCGTCATAACACAAATTGTAAAAAAATATCACTCACCGACCGCACGCTGAACATTCAGCCAACAGGCCGAACTACCCACCGGCTGATGTGTTAAATGTAATGTATTTCGCATTAAAGATAAGACAGGTGCTTGAAATAAGGCACTGTCTCGACAGTTTTGGAGCCATTATATAAAATCCTCTGTAAAGGTATCTCAGGATTGTCATTATTGGAGCTGGGATTGAAAACCTAGATCTCTTAAGGATGCAGTTTCTAGGCCTATTTTGAAGCGTGAATTAAAGCTCGCAGTTACGAAGTTTGTATGCTGAATGTCACCCTTGTACAAGGACTAATTCATGAAAAGAAATTGAGTCTTAATCCATGAAGTCCAAGGATATCATCTGTGAACGTCCGACTCGTTGGCTGAACAGTCAGCGTACTGGCTTTCGGTTCAGAGGGTCCCGGGTTCGATTCCCGGCCGGGTCGGGGATTTTAACCTTAATTGGTTAATTCCAATGGCACAGGGGCTGGGTGTATGTGTTGTCTTCATCATCATTTCATCCTCATCACGACGCGCAGGTCACCTACGGGAGTCAACTCGGAAGACCTGCACCTGGCGAGCCGAACATGTCTTCGGACACTCCCGGCACTAAAAGCCATACGCCATTTCATATCAGTGAATGCTATCGTTATGTCCCTACATAATGCAGGAAGCTTGCTGATTTGCGTAGTTCACTGTACTTCGCACACACCCGAGGCTTTAACTCCTCAACCACGAATCTGGCAGCGCAGAAATAGAAATGATACATATCACACACATTTAAGCGTTTATTTCAAGTACATTTCAAATTAACTTCGGGAAACAGCTGTTATTTATGTGTCAAGACTCTAACGTTGATAGCTGCTTCATGATAATGGTTATTTATTTCAACCAATTTTATTTATGCCATTAGTTCCAGTCCCATTGCTTACCACTAATCTGAATGGGAGTGCAATCAGTAGGGTATTTCCAACGGAGGCTTGGTGGGCACATTAATACACCTCGAGGTATTCGTTGAATCAGACAACCGAGCTTGCATTCGGGAGGTAGTGGGTTCGAACCCCACTATCCGCAGCCCTAAAGATGGTCTTCCGTAGTTTCCAATTTTCACAACAGGCAAATGCTGGTGGCTGTACTTTAATTAAGGCTACGGCCGCTTCCTTCCCACACCTAGACATTTCCTATCCCATTGTCGCCGTAAGACCTCACTGTGTCGGTGCAACGTAAAACTAATAAAAAATGAGACACTGAGCAGAGTAAATTCCACTAACATTGGCCACGGCTTTACAGCTCCGCATTCGGGAGGTGGTGGGTTGATCCCACCGCCCGCTGTCTTGAGAATGATTTTCCAAGGTTTTCCATTTTTCTCACTAAGGCAGATGCCCCAACAGTTCGTTTTACAATCCACGGCCGTTCCCCTCTCACCTTCTCCGCACCACAAATCACCGCAACACATCTCCTGGCTAGAGAAAGGGCGTCACATTCTATGACGCCCGCCGTGTCACATCGGGGTACGGTATGAAAATACTTTTGCAATAGTAGTTTTAGCAGTGGAATCAGAGCAGAGAGGCAAACGGAATGTCACGTTGAGTAACCGGTGAGAAATACTCGAGTCTCCTTACGGCTTGTGTACGTATGACTTCGAGTGAACCTCTAGCTTAGTTTAGGGATAAGGTGTTGCCATTGATACCGAGATATCATTTGACTGAAAATCTGAGGACAATCCAGGCAACGTGTGTATGTTTATGTCTACTAAAAACTGAGTTCGTAGAATATGAATTCAAAACGGAATGAAATGTTGGTAACGAAGCGAGAAAATTGAGTAAAGAGCAGTGACAAACTTCATATCTTAACAGTATAAGTTAAATGGTTTACGGAACCACAAAGGACGAGGTAGGCCAAGGTGGGACCGATAAATGTCAGTAATAAAAAGTAACTGCAGTGGTCTCGATCTTTGCAAACTAGAGAGTGGCTACGCAGTACGGTGCATGTAACTCTAAGCTTGCAGCAAGGAGATAGTACGTTCTAAACCCACGGCGTCGAAGCCCTGAAAATGCTCTGGATTTTCCATTATCACACCAGGTTAAACATTTCAAAAGACTAGCACCGCTACCTCACCGGTCCTTGCCCTTCCCAACACCAGCGTCGCAGGAAACCAGTACCTGTATCTGCGAAGTTAAAACGCTAAGAAATAAGTCATAAGGTTTCAATATTTCCCAGTTCCTACTTTATTTGTTGCTTTCAGTGGTATTAATTTCTATATTCCTTCTGTATGGGAGGCATATTTTCATTTTGCAACATATAATTTTCATGCCGTTTTTCAAAAATGTGAACCGGGTGAGTTGGCCGTGCAGTTAGGAGCGCGCAGCTGTAAACTTACACCCGGAAGATAGTGGGTTCGAACCCCACTGTCCGCAGTCGTGAAGATGGTTTTCCGTGGTTCCCATTTTCACAGCAGGCAAAAAGTGGAGATGTACCTTCATTAAGGTCACGGCCGCTTCCTACCCACTCCAAGGCCTTTCCTATCCCATCGTCGCCATAATACCCATCTGTGTCTGTGTGACGTACAGCAAATTGTAATGTCAAAAAAGTTATAAAAATGTTGAAGATTCTAAAAAAATATTCATAGTGCAAGAGAGTCCTTAGACCCCTAATTTAAGTCCACACGGGCGCTAATCTTCCTACAATTGAGAAATTAAGTTCTAGTACATCGGAATTTCGGACTGACGATTTTCATAGTCCAATTTTGTGATGACGTCTCGTCTACAAATGTTTATGCGGATGAAAAGTATTTCTTTTATAAAGTTGCAACATTATTTCTTTGTATAACGCTCTTTATTCCGTTCGAACCGAATCTAAATGAAGAAAGCTATAAGCGTTTCAAATTACCCCTGTTTTCGTTGCGCTGAAAGGGTCGATGGGGGTGACAGACTATGGACGCATGTTTTTAATGAGATAACACGCCAAAAATTGAATTTTGTATTCTGATGACTCCAAGTTGGAGACAAAAGGTGTAAAATATCTATTTTCCAGTGCACATTCCCTGCAATGAAACATAGAGTGGTTTAGTCATGATCGGAAATGACTCTGGAGGAAAAATGGCCGGTGATTTTATCAAATGAGAATGGACTGTGACGAAAGAGGGCTTCTTAATTACAACATTATTGATTTTACACTCCAATAACATCTTTTATGGTTTTCAGAGACATCAAGGTACCGAAATGTTGTGCCGCAGGAGTTCTTTTACGTACCAGTAAAACTACCGACACAAGCCAAGTTGGGCTCAGAAGGATAGCTCTGCCGTCAAAGCTACAGAGCCCGGCAAAGAGGACTTCAAACGCATTCCCCAACATCATGGAGCATTATAGAAGAGCCATTTAATTGACAAGTGTTTCTTACGACAGCAAAAGAATGAAATATAGCATTAATCTAAAACTGTGTTGAATTGTGGAAGGGAATGGATTAATGAACATGGCGTGGGCCTCTCAAGTCCCGAATGAAATCTAATTGAACTAATACAAGCTGTCATACAAAAATCATTGATCAAATTAAACTGCTCGTGACCACAGCTTGAAATAATATTGGAGGATATAATACTAATAATAATAATAATAATAGCGAGCGAGTTGGCCGTTCGGTTACCCACCTAAATTGTATGCGGTTGTTGGGAAACCGTAAAAATCGATTGCTTGCTATTGGTCTTTACAATCTGCTTTACCTCGCACCGACCCACATAGGTCTTATGGCGACGGTGTTGTAGGAAAGGGCTACGATCGGGAATGAAGCGACCGTGGCTTTAATTATTAAAATGAACCCACTATCTTCCTAATGCAATCTGACAGCTACGTGACCTAATCCCCGCAGTCACTCACTCGGTGGCTCGCATTTAACGTTCAGAAGTTAGGTATTCGGAGTTACAAGAATGTGGCTAACAGATAGGCTAAGGTGGTTCATCCCCAAATTTCACGTTCGCCACTGTTCGTTTTCCTGAGTCAGTATTTTTTCCTGGTGAAGGCAAGACCAGTGAACTCTCGAAAGGTCATGACATCATCATGTCGTCATCATGGCGTCCTGACCTAATCTCACAGCCACCCCTGGAGGAGCCCTCTCGGTCAGTTTTGTGAGAGAAGGGTTTCCCTCAGTCCACCAAAAAATTGCCGGTATCCTTAACTGTTCTCTTCCTCTTTCTCCTCCTCCTCAGAGTTGATGCCCGAGGGACGGTGGACTGCAGGAGAGACCAGCAGTGGTCACTCCAGTTGAGCAAGCCGAAATGACGGCTTGTATCTTTTATCGGGAGGGGGGCGGCGGAGAATTAACGCCGCTTCTCCGGCGTGGCGTTCATCACAACATACATCGCTTACGACGTGCGCTTAATTCTAAGAGAAGGAGACGGCAGAGGGCGTTGAGAAGTAGACATAATATGGATGTATCGCTTGTCCCCATGTCAAACTTGCTATCAGGCAGATTGGGTACTAGGTTTTGTGGTACTGGAGGTTGTTAGTAAGGCAAAAACAAGACTGCAGAAAAAAGAAAAATGTCTTGATCACTCTGCATATGAATTCCCTCGTCAACGGTGACTTATTAACTCATAGTTACTTCGTGTCTCATTTCTTACATATCCTTATCATTATTTACCTCTTCATTAAGTTAGGATGAATATTATAAAGCAGCAAGACACACTACACGTAAGTGCGTAGTTTCACAGCTCCTACACAATTCTGTTACTCGTGCACAAAGTCGTCATGGAGCTCTGTTTCCTTCTACATTTCGACGTATCATTTCCGAGCCATCGGGATGCGGTAAAACAAATCTTTTGATTACAGTCATTACCTATTAAAATGCCATACTCTTCCAGAATATTTCAATTTTTCATTGTCTCTCTGTCAACCACTGTATTTTATAACCTACCATGCAGTATCTGGTTAGAGCTGGTTTCAGATTTTTGCAATTCGATTCACGTGAGCAACTACTGAATGCAGTTAATGTGCTTCCCAATTCTCTCATGAACTTCAATGGTATCGCTACGGAACCGCAAGACATTATTCGTGCATACTTAAGTATGAGACTTCATGAATAAATAGATTGTTCTTATTTATATCAAACATATTCTCGCGTGTCTAAGCACTTGATAAGTGATACGCCAATATCATTGTGCTTTATTGACAAGATGAACTCAACATGCGCCATGTGTATGGCGATCTTGTTTACGCTGATATGACGTTTAATGACTTCAAACGGCCGTGTGCTACATGTTGGTTTTCACAACGTCACAGCTTCTTAGTTATTGATAAGGAAAGTAATATTCATCATGGACGACATCGCATAGGCTTCGATCATTTTCTAAGCATCAAGACAGCAGTTACAGACTTCACTTGATTAGAAACTGACATCGTGTCAGCATAAGGCAAAGAGATTACGCAACGTATCATTTGTGCACGAAACAATACTCGACATAAATTTAAAGAGCTTAAACGTATACACTAAGATACTAATTTATTTTTAAGAACACAACTTGGTACACTTTTAAAAGAGTCCCTTAATTCTACGTCATCGTCTAAGCCTACTACAAGTTATGAGAACCATGCAAAACATCTCAAGATGCGAAGCAGGGTAAGGAGGAAGAAGAAAAGGAGGATCTCAAGAGCTCTTTAATACCAAAACAAGTTAAGATTTTAATTACAGACGCATTTTATGAAACACCTACTACATCGAAACAAGATCTATTAACCTTGCCCGAGGTTATTATCACACCAAACTATCGTAATCAGTTAAAGCAATTATTCAAAACACCTAGGCCTATGTTTCAATCTTTGTTCTTCATATGGAAAAATCCCCTTACGGGACGAACCACCAGAGCCTATGGTATTCGTTATTATGAAGACGATTTTTTCGATAGGTAATGCTGATGTTAAGATTAATGCCAACAGTCTTATCGTAAAAGGTGTGTGCGTTATAAACCTAACAAAGGTCTCTTAGAACACTTCTTTTCACGGATGCCTGACAAGGATATCATTTCGCAAGATGATCTTAACAAATATACATCGTTTCTTTTTTCTACTGAAGCTAGTCGACGTAATCACAACAGGAAAGATGCTGAAAATGCAGGTAAGAGTCGCAAGTATCGAGATTCTATTTCTAAGCTGTTTCCTTTTCACCAACTTTCTGCACGTGGTCTCAATATCATCTAAAAGCCTTTAATGCCCTGTGTAGGCCTTAGATACTGGAAGGATCTAACCTACTTGTAGAAAATCTACAACTACTAAGGTGTTGGCCACACAGGTCATGAATCACAGATTCTAGAAATAGAGAAGGAATTACATCATGTTCGTGTTATTGAGTAATGGCTCTTCAAAGCAAGACCTCACATGCAAAAGTAAACATTGCGCGTGAGTTGCATAAACCAGCTCGTCGCTCCTACCGTCATAGACGTGTTATCACACGTGCAAAGGTTGATTTATGTCAAGCTGACATAGTAGAAATGATTCCTTATGCCTCTACGTTATTACTGTTGTCTCATTGTATTATATTTAGTTCAGCGGAACCCGTGCGTTCTAAGACAGCAGCTGAAGTCAAAGACGTTTTCAAACGCATTGTTCAACAACCAAGGCGCTGCCCACGTTTTCTTTAAAATGATCAAGGTAAAGAACATGACAACAAATTTTTTCTCCTTACCTCAAGTCACTTGGCATTCATTACTATTTTACGTTTAGTATTCTCAAAGCAAGTGTCCTATAACGCATCTATCGCACGCTCAAAACAATTTTATCTCGAGTATGTACACCCTAAGGCTTTTATCGCTGAATCGATCTCCTACCTAGACTTGTGTCTACCTGCAACGATACGCCTCATCGCACTGTCGGCAAAAAGCTATGTATTGTCACCAAGAATACATCACGCTTAGATGCTATTCATCGTGTGATCAACGCTGATGAACCCCTAGGTCATCGCTTTCAAAAAGATGATGTTTTTCGCAACAGCATGCACAAAAGGATACACCCCTTACTGGAGCACAGAAATTTGTCAAATCAAAACAGTTAAACTTACTAATCCAGATGCCTATTTACTTCACGGTCTTTCAGGACAGCCTGTCAAAGGAGGATTTTACATCTAAGAGGTGCAAAAGACAAACCGTTCTGATCACAACTTAGTAGAACGTTGTAATTCGTTTTCGTGGTATTAAGCAGTATTTAAAATTTCTTGCTTTCAATAACACATTGAGTTCGTGGATTAATAAAGAAGCTCCACAGGTAGCTCAAAACGTTTGGCGCATTTTATTCTTACAGAAAAAATGAACCTATCCTCCCTTTTTTAGCCTAAAAGGAGACTAAACTTGTCGGTCAACATGCTCACTAATGGTTAACTTAGTACTTGGAGTAGAGTAGAATTAGCGTTAAGAGTTAAAAACTAAGTAGCAACTACAATATGTTACACAAATCATATTTATTTCTGCATGTATACATCTTTTTTCATCAAGTGATTCTGCTTTGTATTTTCTTTTATAGATTTTCTGTCTTTGTTTTTAAAACGTCCATCTACCAACAGTTTCTCTTTCATTGCTCCAGCGATGACAGGCGCAGCCATCTTCCCAGCAACTGTAGCTTCAGATGACGTCACACGCTACATAGCCTTACGAAGCAGATTTTCATCAACTACCAGATGTATGCATGAGTATTTGCTGACTTTTGTGGTAAAGAAAACACATAATTTTCGAAGGAATTTCATTTTCCTTTATTAAAATTATTGGCCATCGGCTTCTACATACTTGGCCCATCTTTCAGTAAATTATGAATACCATGCCAGAAAAACTGCTTGTCTTTTGCGGTAAACCATTCGTCGAGCTGTTTTCCAACTTTCTCGAAATTTCTGGAGTGCTGCTCTGCGAGCGCGTGCTCCACTGATGTGAAAACGTGATAGTCAGATAGTGGTAGGTCGGGGCAGTACGGCGGGTGCGGAAGGATGTCCCATCCAAGCGATTCCAAGGTGTCTTTCACTGGTTTTGCTGTGTGAGACGCGCATTGTCGTGTAACAAAATCATTTTGCTATGTCTTCTGGCCCATTCCGGTCGTCTTTCGTTCAATGTGTGATTTAAATTAATAATTTTTTTTGAGATAGCGTTGTGCATTTATGGTTTCCCCGGGCTTCAAGAGTTCATAATACAAAATACCGCTCTGGTCCCACCCGACACAAAGCATGGTATTCGTGCCGGAGCGGTTTGGCCTTGGTGTTGAAGGACCGGCTTCGCCAGGTGACAGTCACGATTTTCTCCGCTGCGGGTTTTCAAAATAAATCCATTTATCGTCACCCGTCACAATTCAACAGAGCAATTATTTTTTGGTGGCGTTGAAGCAGCATTTCACAAGTGGCTTGCCGTTCATTAAAATAGTGTGGGAACCATTTACCGAGTTTATTGATCTTACCCATTGCTCGTAAACGTCTGTTGATTGTTTCTTGTGACAAATTTAATGCTTTTGCCAATTGCTGTTCACTTTGAGTTCAGAGCGTGCACTGCCTTTCACAATGAAATCACTATGTTTAAATTGTCGAAACCATCTCTCACATGCTCTAATCGATGGACGGTGTTCACCATATATTTCTTCTAGCAAACGATGACTTTCCACAGCCTTCTTCCGTTGTTTAAATAAGAAAAGCAATGTGTTCAGCAAATGTTTTTTTCGGGCACAAACGTGGACAAGATCACTCAACGACGCAACGACACACACGCTAGTGTTTGGTGGACTCAACTTCTGTGTGTTGGTAGGTTAATGTAAGGCAAACAAACTTTCATATGTGTCAAATTCATATTCTGCGTACTGTTCGCTGGCGCCATTTCTTTGTGAAATCGGCAAAGACTTATGCATACAACTGGTACATGCCTCAGTTTAGGTTTGTTCTCGTAACAATCAACGTAGGATCTTGGCTGCAAGAAGAATCCAAGTTATTAATACCATGATCACCACGCGCCAAGCGAACATCGAGTCTAGTTTAGGGCCACAGTACTGATACGCGAGAAGATGAAACTCAAAAGAAAGAAGATCAATCACTTTATTGTTAAGCCCATACCCAACATGCTTCCTTACCTTTTTCCCAAGCACGTATCCTCATCCTTTTCTGCGTATGCTTGTCCGCTTTCTTCGCAGCCAAGGTAAGTGTTCACACATGAAGTCAGCTCGTTATTTTTAGAACAGTGATACAGTTTAATGAGTTGGCATGTACAAGACAGTCTTACTGAGAGTCTTTTAGCTAAACTCAGTTGTTGATGATTTAGAATTCGTTCGAAGCTCGACAGAACAGGATCTATTTTCCAATCACGAGGAACCTTCTCCGGTAACTTCTTTACATCATTTGCAGCTACATTCACTAGAAATGCAATTGGTAATGTATTCAACACTTCTTTAGTAAATATGTTTAGTTTCTTTTTGCAAGTATAAAACTTTACGATTGCTTTTTCAATAGCATTGAACTTAGTATCAGATATAAATGGCATGATGTATTTACTCCGAAAAGTATCTTTCTCACAAACCGAAATGACATTTGAACACTGCAATTACTTGTTCACCTACACAACCAGTCAAAGAGCGTACACTCTTGGCATAAAGATTTTTAATCGTTTAATCGTTTCTGCACCGAGCTCTTCGAAAACGATTGTAATGATGGACTTCCTAATCCATGCACATCGGTAAGTCCACATGATGGTAGACATTCGCGCAGCCATTCCTTCTTTCCACAACGTTTAACAAACACTAGATATTTTTCCAACAAATGAGCGTTCATGACCATAGCTAGAAAGTGATCCCCAAATTCTTTTTAATCCATTGCGTCTATCTTTCACATTCATACAGTGAGGGAAAGGCGGGATAAATGCTAAACTGACGACTTTTGGTGACCACAACACAGTACAATACAACAAGGCTACATCTTTGGGTACAGATTTATTCCCATTTACTTCATGACGAAATTAAAAGCATATAACTCTCTAGCAGAGTATCTCATCGACTGAGTAAAAATTCTTGTGCCGGGCTGAGTGGCTCAGACGGTTAAGGCGCTGGCCTTCTGACCCCAACTTGGCAGGTTCGATCCTGACTCAGTGCGGTGGTATTTGAAGGTGCTCAAATACGTCAGCCTCGTGTCGGTAGATTTACTGGCACGTAAAAGAACTCCTGCGGGACTAAATTCCGGCACCTCGGCGTCTCCGAAAACCGTAAAAAGTAGTTAGTGGGACGTAAAACAAATATTATTATTATTATTATTATTATTATTATTATTATTATTATTATTATTATTAAAAATTCTTGCGTATAGCATATTTAAAGGCTTGATTCCATACACACCGAGAAAGAGAGAGAGAGAGAGAGAGAGAGCGGGTGGAGAAAGCGTAAATAAGAGGGAGCAAACAAGACTAAACATTCACGATCGTGTTCACGTGATCATTGCAAGTCAAGACAGCGTGACCATTGTTTGTCACATTTCCTGCCCTGCCATCTTGTCTCACCCACTAGACATAGCTTTTCGTTTCAGGTTTGAAATATATTCTGAACACAAGGGTTCGAACACAGTGCCATGTAAACACTACTGTAGGCAATTATAAAGTTTATTCCATAAGCTCGAAAGTTAAGAACAAAAACTGCGTGTTGGAGCCACCAGAAAAGCATAAAGTCATACGTGAAGGTCAGCCCGGTGGACACATGTTTTCTCCAATAATATGAGTGTAAGGATTAGGATAGCGTCCTTTCCAATAACAGAATTAGCTGACGTTTACAAGAATTGGACCCTTGGACTCAAGCTTAGAAAGCGCTAACCTCTAAACTACTTCAGCCGATGTAAATTCGAGCTTGTAAATTAGGGTTAGTTAAGGAGTCGAACTCAAGTCTGCGAGGTCAGTCAGATATTGTGAGGTTATGTACTTCAGCCGACGATCGAACTAGAACATCTTTCAGTACGAGACTTAGCTGAAGTCTACTAGGCTCCAAATACTCTCTACGTGATCGCAGCAAGTTTTCGATGCACCGCCTCGTGCCATCTAGTTGAGAAACCTGTGCATAGACAAGTCTCTGTCTAGTTCTATGTCAAAGTTCAAAAAAGCGCATTTGGCTGTAAAACCTTGACTTCACCCATGAACACAAACAGAGAAGGGCATGTAGCCGTAACACTGCTGGACTTCTAAATGAAAAATGTACGATCCTCTCTCTCGAAATATAAATAGAGAAGGGCATCTGACTGTAAAACTGGGCCTCATTCATGTACTCAATTAGGAAAGTGTAGTTGACTGTAAAACCTAGACTGCACCCTTGAATGCAGACAGAGACGAGCAACTAGCTTAAAATACTAGGAACTTCATCTGCTCTACTCTTCATCCACAAAACCAGTCAGTTGTAAAAATACGCCTCTTTCATAAAACGCCGCAACAGAGAAGAACTGTAAAACTGTAAAACTAGAGGTTTTCCATGAACTCAAATAGAAAAGGGCATCTCCTGTTAAGACTGCTTCATATTTCCTCAATTGAACCAACTATGTCTCGTTCATAAACCCAAATAGAGAAAGTCAGATGACCGTAAAACTGGGCCTCAAATATCCACACAAATAGGAAAGAGAAGCTGACTCAAAAACCTAGACTTCACTCATGAATCCATGCAGAAAACGGCATCTGGTGATAAAACTGGGAACTTCATCTATGATTCCGAGCTGAGGAAGGTAGCTGGCCGTAAGACCATACGCCCTTCATAATCCCTCAACAGAGAAAGGTATCCAACAATAAAGTTAGAAGAACACGCGTGACATTATAAATCGAGAAGGCTAGCTGACTGTAAAAGTGAGCCTCATTCATCAACTCAAATAGGGAAAGGGGGTTGAATGTAAAAACTACACTTCACACATATAC
Organism: Anabrus simplex; assembly: GCF_040414725.1. Classification (NCBI taxonomy): domain Eukaryota; kingdom Metazoa; phylum Arthropoda; class Insecta; order Orthoptera; family Tettigoniidae; genus Anabrus; species Anabrus simplex. Next base: position 385,410,875 of record NC_090266.1, on the reverse strand, counting down.
ACAAGGAGAGAATAACATCTAGCCATAAAACTTGGAGCTTCATCTATATTTCCAAACAGAAAGAGGTAGCCGGCCGTAAAACTGTAACTCCTTCATAAACCCTCAACAGAGAACAATTAGGTCGGTAACCAGTTATGCTTTCACGTTTGGGGAGTGGGCTAACCTCTACCCTCCAAAATATTGCCAACTGTCGGCCAGTGATCATTCACTGGTTCTCCTCACGGCGAGCTAATAACAAGCTGAAGATTATACCTAGACACGTTATGGCATAGTGATAAGAGCGCCATCTACAACTCCCTCTGTATTCTCCTCCACCTTCCCATTTCCTGTCCACACACCTGCAATAAACTGACTGTGAAATCACTATATGGGAAAATTTGGGGGGACTGGGGGATGGTCCACGGGGGAGGGTCCTCTCCCCCAGTTTATTGGTGATCGGGAGGGTGGTCCAGTCGGGAGAGCCCTGTCCCTCAAACTCGGTCACTAACCTGATCCTTAAGGCTCCTCCGAATCTACATTGTACAGCTGAAGTTGTAGAGAGCGAACTCGTCGAAGACATCCTATCCTGAGCGTTAACCATACGCCCCAAGGACCCAGAGTGCATCGGCTTCTTTGGGAAGAGTCTTTCTCTGTTCCTTCGCATGGCCCCGCTACCGGGAAGGAGAAAAAGCCCAGCAGACACCAGCAGTCAAGAGGCTGCCACCCAGTCGCTGCTGGAGTAGAAAATGACGGCCACCATCGATACGCAGACAGCCAGGAGGCAGAGGCAAAACCAGGTGGGCACGGACTCGGACCAAGGCCGCCTGCCAGGAACGTCAGCCTCCAGCGCGGGCCACCCAGTGCAGGCTCACCATCCGGGCGTAAACCAGGACGGCGCCCCGGATGACGAACTGAAAACGTTAGCTTCTGTCAGAGTCGAGATATCAGAAATGACGACAGACTTATTCGTGTCATTCCACCTAAGTGGTGACATCGTCGAACAACAGGCTCCTGCAATTACTTATGGAGATATTTAAAATTCCTGGCAGCTGTCCCTATACACTCGTAGGTAATACATTTTATAGCTTTACTCCCAGGATTTTTAGCATTTTTTCCCTGGTGGTTTAAAGTCGCCCTCCTGTTGGCCATGGGGTTTGGTTTAGTTTGCTTTGGTTTTAAACGTCGCACAAACACATCGAAGGTTTTCGGCAATGAATGAATGGCCGCGGCCCTAATTATGGTACAACTCTATCACTTGGCTGGTGTGAAAAGGCTAAACAAAAAAAAAAAAAATCATCTTCGGGGCTGCCAACGGTGCGATTCGAACCTGCCATCTTCCGAATATAAGCTCACAGCTACGCGGACCTAGCCGAACGGCTAACTCACTCAGTAGACTTCTTTTCATCCAGCGCAATACTGAGTTTTTCTTTACTATTTTTAGTTTCTTCGGGCTGAGTGTCTCAGACGGTTGAGGCGCTGGCCTTCTGACTCCAACTTGGCAGGTTCGATCCTGGCTCAATCCGGTGGTATTTGAAAGTAGTCAAACACGTCAGCCTCGTGTCGGCAGTTCCACTCGCATGTAACTCTCTCACTTGTTTGGTGTGAAAAGGCTAAACCAAGGAAAATCATCTTTGGGGCTGCCAATGGTGCGATTCGAACCTGCCATCTTCCGAATACAAGCTCACAGCTACGCGAACCTAGCTGCACGGCTAACTTACTCGGTATACTTCTGTGGGATTAAATTCTGGCACCTCGGTGTCTCCGAAAATCGTAGAAGTAGTAAGTGAGACGTAAATCCAATAACTATAATTATTATTATTTTCTTAATAGTAAGGATTTGTAAGGCTGGCGTTAGGAAGAGTATGGGCCGGAAAGAGGGAGAGAGGCAATACAAGTGCTCCGTTTCTCCAAATCCGATGTAATTTCCTGAGTAGTTAGCGATTTCCCTACATTAACTTGAAAAAACTCTGGTACAGTTTCTGACTGCATGTGTCGAGGGATGTGTCTCGTTATTGGGGTCAGATAATTAAGCCCGCTACCACTTCCGGGCCGATAACATTACTGTAGATGTCCCCCAGCCCCAGAAATGAATCAGCAGAAACAACTGAAGTACCGAATAGATCTCCTAGGCCAGGCTACCGGCTAGAACAATTCCGTACACTCACCTCTGGTGGTCAAGGTTGCGGGATGGAATCCCAGCACAGTTGTTTGGCATTTAATACGAGAGACTTGTGTCTGTAGAGTTAATGGTACAATTAAGAAGCCTTCCAGGGAAGGATTCTGATGTTTATTCAGAGGAAAAGATGTTCAATATCCCTGTTGATCAACTGCGGCAGCTGTTGAAGTCTGCAGCTTAAGCTGGCTTCGCGTTGTAGGTTGTGTGTTCGTAAATCTGTATTCGAAAAAATGGCGGCTTCGAACCGTATCGTTAGCAGATAGATTCCCAGAACAACATGTACATTTTTATGAAAGTGTTGATATTGTGTTCATTGCCACGGGATCTCCAGTTTTACGTGGAATCCGAACCACAAGAATGTGGCTTGTCATTTAAAAAATTCCGCATATATTGTCCGCGTTTCGAACTGTCACCACCTTGGTGAAAAGCCAGTGACAATGCCACATGGCTACCACATCGTAGTGTGTTCCTGAGGTTTCCTGTTTGTCTACGAGCAAATGCCAGTCTCTGTCTTAAATAAAGTACCTTTCTACTCCATTCTCACCAGAAGTTCTGCCATAGTTAATGGGTCGTTAAACTGATAGAAATGAATACCGTAGCCTATCCACAGAAGTTCTGGCTCCATGGCTGAGTGGTTAGCGTCTTGACCTTTAGTTCTCAGAGTCCCGGGTCCGATTCCTGGCCGGGTCGAAATATTTTAACTCTAAATGGTAAGTTCATTTGGCTCGGGACCTTGGTTTGTGTGAAGTCCCCAGCATTACTGCAACTAATATATCACACACAACACTATCCTCTACCACACGAACATGCGGTTTCCCATACTCGGCAAATGCCGCCCACCCTGCCGTACATAGGTTGCACCAGGCTACCAGTTATTTTACTGAACCCTTGAGGTCACCTTTCCATTGTTGGTCGGCCACAGCTGCTGAAGTAGAGCAAGATCACATTTAATATACAACCTGTCTCAAAAATTCTTCGCCATCAACAAAATATAGCCTGTCTCAAAAATTCATCTTCATCGCCTATCACAGCGGCATTATTAAATACAGGCTTCCTCTGCCTTCAACATCCATACAACTATTCTCTCAACAAATCATTCCGGCACAATCCATTTCTTCCTGTTTCACAAATTTTCACCTCAGTACTCCCGTAACAAACAACTTTATAAGAATCCTTTCATTTTTATTTTTACTAAAACTTTCGGACCTCGAGAATACAATAACACACCGTGATTTCCTATATCACCGACATACACGATGTCACAAAATTATCTTCCCACGAAAAACATAACTTTATCAGACTTCACTGGATTTCGAGACGAACGCAAATCTTACTGAACATATCTGTTAAATACACTTTTAACATAGAAACATTTTATCCTGTCGTAAATATTATTATTACTATTATTATTATTATTATTCCGACAAAATTTTCTGAACTCATACGATATTCGAAATTAAGGCATTCACCACGACTACATTATCGTTGTCACCTTTCAAACTTTACTCAATTTGAACACTATCTCAAAGAATATTAACGCATTATTTAAACTTCGCATTTTATAGTTTCTCGACGTGAATTTTGCTGTCCTGAAGAGTTCCACACGACGACCAGAACTGTAACACTTTCGCCTGATCATTATTAAATATTAATTCGACACACGCATGGAAAAATTTATTGGGACAAACAAATTATATACTACAACATTGAGGAAAACATGGTCACAGACCTGTAATCGTAGTCTTCCTGGAGATTCCGGCCATATTTAGCCAGGTGTCCTCTTATTCAGCCTTGCATGGCTACAGTAGATATCATCTTCTTATATATATAACTTTAACCACACAGATTTTACACTTGGTACGATTAACACAGCAAGTACCACACCTTCTTCGCGTTTAACATGCGACGAGCACGCTTCTCAACCTGTGACTGCCACTGTTTTCCCAGGACACTGCTTTCGTAACTCTAATGCTGTCCAGGTGTTTCAAATAGATAACAAAAAATCGGCCCTCACCGGCTAGCCTCCAGACTCCCTTTGACAAAAATGAAACACACACAATATTGTAATATGGAGAGAAACTCAGCTACGTATTTTAAACATATTATCTAAACCTTCACAGTTTTCATCGGCGGAAGCTCAGGAGAATTTCTATCACGTTCCATTTAATATTCTACTTGAACCATTGACACGAATATATATGACAAGTTATTTTGAGAACTAAACCTCACACTTTCTTCCAGACGGGCGACGTGGGTTTCACCGTCCAAACCTTCAGACAGTGTGTGTAAAATAGGTGGAGGGGTTTTCTTTATACCTTCTGGGAGGGACGCCACCCTCTGCACGAAGCTCGGTTGTGCAATCTGCTAATTCCACACCCACTGGACCAATTTTCTTGAAATTTATTCCGTAAATTCAGACAGACTTATAATTCATTATGGTGTTAATTTTATATTTTTCCCATACTTGCAACGGGCGTAATTAATTTATTTCTGACATGTAATTTCGCGGTCTTTCTTCAGGAAAATGACCTCTGCACGTGTCGCAAATCCGCGAGTAGGACACCAACTTTCCTCCAGGCTTAACTGCATTTATATTTACCCTGGGGATTCTATCTTCACGTAAGGTTTATTGATAATTTAGATCCTTTATTCCTGGATTTACTATGTCGCCAAAGTCTCTCATTATGAAGGATTTTTCGAAATTGATAAATTATTCAATACTCGAGGTCAACCGAAGTATCCCGGCATTTCACGAGCTCGCGGCTCGCTTGTCACGGCGAGTTCGTTCCCACGAGATAGCGAGGCTCTTGAAATGAAAACATGGCTACTCTCGAAAAAGTTTTTTTGTAGCTGAAAGAAATATCTGGAATTATTTTTCATCGTAGAATTATGGGTTCAATACCTAAAGAAGTTTTAAACAACTGTCCGCTGATGTGTATAGGATTAGCATAGCAGGGGCGAAGCGTCAGGGGAGACAGGGTAGACAGCGTGTACCCTTAATATTCTGTGAAAGAAATATTGTCTAGTTAATTGAACTACTTTTTAGAACATTAATTATTTCCAGATTCGTGACATTATTGTATTCCCCGCTTTTCTTATTTTCGTCTCACTTCGGCAATGCTAAGGCTCGCGTTAGTTACACGAAGAACGTAGGCGAAAATAGACGCTGTCTATTCTGTGTATTTTCCCTTTGATTTTCAAAGCTTTCAGATAGAGCAACACTAACGCTATCTGTAGGTGCTGACTGTGGAAATATGACTTTTCTATAGCGAGATGTCTCCGCCCAGTAGACAGACATACCAGCGTCTCTTCTTGCTCTCATTGGCTAGTATTCAGATCTCTCTTATAAAGGTGCTCTTATTGGCTACCATCTTAGACATGCTTTTAATGTTATAAATTTGAATTTACTTTATTATAAGACACGTCTAAAAAAATTAATAATATTTAAATGTGAAATATAGTAAACTTACACCTAATAAATGAATGACAGCATCAAAACCTTTCAAGTACGTGCATTTTCTTGCCAGCCAATATTAGTTGCGGTATTATAACCCCAACAACTATTGGCTTCCAGTCTTAATAAGCTAGATCAGAGTACGCATACGGAAAAAATTGTTTAACTTGATGCTGCATATTCCGTTAAAGTCAGTTTCTAGTGAACGCGCTATGAATGCATTCAAATGAATTAAAACGTATTTAAGGAATTGGATGACCAACCAGAGACTGTCTAACTTGGGAACTCTAGCTATAGAGAAGAAATTTATGTGGAATTTTAGCAAGACGCCCGACTTCAAGACGAGAGTAATAGATATACAGCATTTGCCGAAATGAAGGACAGGCGGATTAAACTCTTTTACAAGAATATTGTTTAAGGTGACTTGTACAAACGACTATTTATTTCTTATTTATCTTATTAAATCTACATAACAATGAAATATATTGCTATTTTTATTCAAAAAGTATGTTGTTATTTCACAACTCCCGCGGCCTATTACGTCTATATTTAAAAATAAAGCAAGTGCACGTAGGGTTATAGGTTGTTATAAGGTTTGTCTTATTTTCAGAGTCATTAATACACTGACTGACAGACAGAGCAAATGCAACACCAAGAAGGAGTGGTCAGAACTTTATGCCAATTGCAGGGTAGACTGACGTCACTGAGGTATGCTCATGATGTGAAATGCGCCGCTGTGCTGCGCACGTAGCGAACGATAAATGGGACACGGCGTTGGCGAATGGCCCACTTCGTACCGTGATTTCTCAGCCGACAGTCATTGTAGAACGTGTTGTCGTGTGCCACAGGACACGTGTATAGCTAAGAATGCCAGGCCGCCGTCAACGGAGGCATTTCCAGCAGACAGACGACTTTACGAGGGGTATGGTGATCGGGCTGAGAAGGGCAGGTTGGTCGCTTCGTCAAATCGCAGCCGATACCCATAGGGATGTGTCCACGGTGCAGCGCCTGTGGCGAAGATGGTTGGCGCAGGGACATGTGGCACGTGCGAGGGGTCCAGGCGCAGCCTGAGTGACGTCAGCACGCGAGGATCGGCTCATCCGCCGCCAAGCGGTGGCAGCCCCGCACGCCACGTCAACCGCCATTCTTCAGCATGTGCAAGACACCCTGGCTGTTCCAATATCGACCAGAACAATTTCCCGTTGATTGGTTGAAGGAGGCCTGCACTCCCGGCGTCCGCTCAGAAGACTACCATTGACTCCACAGCATAGACGTGCACGCCTGGCATGGTGCCGGGCTAGAGCGACTTGGATGAGGGAATGGCGGAACGTCGTGTTCTCCGATGAGTCACGCTTCTGTTCTGTCAGTGACAGTCACCGCAGACGAGTGTGGCGTCGGCGTGGAGAAAGGTCAAATCCGGCAGTAACTGTGGAGCGCCCTACCGCTAGACAACGCGGCATCATGGTTTGGGGCGCTATTGCGTATGATTCCACGTCACCTCTAGTGAGTATTCAAGGCACGTTAAATGCCCACCGCTACGTGCATCATGTGCTGCGGCCGGTGGCACTCCCGTACCTTCAGGGGCTGCCCAATGCTCTGTTTCAGCAGGATAATGCCCGCCCACACATTGCTCGCATCTCCCAACAGGCTCTACGAGGTGTACAGATGCTTCCGTGGCCAGCGTACTCTCCGGATCTCTCACCAATCGAACACGTGTGGGATCTCATTGGACGCCGTTTGCAAACTCTGCCCCAGCCTCGTACGGACGACCAACTGTGGCAAATGGTTGACAGAGAATGGAGAACCATCCCTCAGGACACCATCCGCACTCTTATTGACTCTGTACCTCGACGTGTTTCTGCGTGCATCGCCGCTCGCGGTGGTCCTACATCCTACTGAGTCGATGCCGTGCGCATTATGTAACCTGCATATAGGTTTGAAATAAACATCAATTATTCGTCCTTGCCGTCTCTGTTTTTTTCCCCACCTTTCATCCCTTTCGAACCACTCCTTCTTGGTGTTGCATTTGCTCTGTCAGTCAGTGTATAATACTGAATAGAGATGTATGCGTCGAAAACAAAATTCCGTATAATAATATGATTAAAAGAGTTTAAATAAAAGAAATCTCTGTCTACCCTCTTACTTAGTTCGCGCTTCGCCACTGTAGCATAGTAACTTTACGACTGGGTGGCACGATTACGATTCGCAACTCTGCCACCTCTGTAAACCAGTTTAAAATGCTCCTCTTGATAATTCTAGAAGTGGATTTTTAATACTTCTCAGTTTAGTTCCATTCATATTGCGGGACGATAGACCATGAAAAATCCTAGCCCAAGTTAATTACAAATACTCAAACCAGCACAGACGTCATAATCAGTCAGACAGATGTCACACACATATGAATTACATGGGCCTGTTGATCATTGTGTCCTAACCCCATGGCATGAAGCAATAACAGTCCTGAGCAAGTGCTATTGCTTCATTTCTTGTGATATTTTGCATTTCCCTTAGGTCAGGTGTCTACTGTCACTGGGAATAAAGGCTGGCACCAGGGCGTTGTCTCAGTCGTATAAATGAAGAGAAAAATTGAAACATAGCCAAATGAAAAGCAGTGCGGTGCTGTAAATATTTCTGGCTGTCTTGCTTGCACTTTCCGGTTTCGAGAATATTTTGTGGTAACGTGAGGAAATTTACTTATGAAAACATAATTCCGCACTATAATGTATTATTTCTCATGGGAAATGTGTCACTAAAATACTAACATGTTTAGATATTAGACATATATATAAGGCGAATTATTTATAAGAAAACTTCTGATATATGGTGCCATACCTTGTTCGTATGTTTAGGAAAATGAAACATTTGTTCCAGCATTTTCATACTTCACTCTGCTGTAAATTTTTTGAAGAATGCTGCTTGTACTTATTGCTGAATATCTAAGATATTTAAATGACTTTTATTAGTCAATCATTGAAAGTGCGTTAAGTAATTAACACACCATTGCATTGTTCAGTCATTATTACAGTATATTCCGAGATTTGGAGATTCTGTAGCCTGAGATGCAAAAAATGATCTGATTGTCCTTATAACGCTCACACTTTATCCCGCTCTATAGACTTGCTGGGCAGGAGCATTAAATTGTGATTCTCCTTTACAAAGTCAGGGCATTCCTCCATGTTCGCTATTATTTTTCTACCTTCGCTGTGCATGGTTGTGTGAGTACATTTTCGAATAGGAGTTTAGAACTCCTGAGCAGTGTTGCCAACTTAGCGGATTTGCAGCTAAATCTGGCGGAATCAGAAGACTGTCGGCGGAGAAATATATCATTTAGCGGACAGCGGATTTTTTTGCGGAATTATAGATTTATTATAGCGGAGTTCAGTGTTTTATCCATATTACGTTTTTTTTTTAAATTTGTAATCCAGTCTGTCTCCGAGCTATTCCATATTTCTTGTCAGGAGCTAGCAGTCACATGAGGAAAGCATGTTATTTGGATTTGATATTATGAGATCATGGTATCATAAATTTGTAATGCGTGGGGAAAGGGTACTTATCTCTTCGTTGACGAATGACGACAGGCAATGACACTGTGAGAGAGTAGCATTTATATTTATGCTATGAAGGAAGACCGTTTAATGAACTGGCCTGTTCTGTGTGTGGCCCTTGAGGTACGGGATTCACCTAGTTTGCACCCGGCGGTAAAACGCCCATAAGTTTTAGCTCGCCGGTTCGCAGGCAGGGGGTTAATCCCAGTGAAACTCACAGAACAGGTGAGTGCAGACATTTACTTTTATTATTATTATTATTTATTATTATTATTATTGCTCATTATTTAAGATCGGATTTCTTGGCGGAATTTTAGCGGATTTTCAGTAGTATTTAGCGGATCTTGAAAATATAAGTTAGCAACGCTGCTACTGAGGTACATGTTTGGTGTCCCTTCAGTCATAGTGATATCCAGTTCACTTAGTCACTTGAAACGATCTAAGGAGAATAAGCTATTAACACTACCCTACGCATTAACATGAAAAGCATAACAACACTGAAGGCTTTGTAGTAAAACCACGAGATTTTGGGGCCGTCAAGGCGCACTTTACGTATCAATGTAGCTAACATCACATACGACGTTGACCGAATATAACCGAGTGAGGACTAGGAAGCCGGGTGCTTAAGAAAACGTGCGCGGATAGTACGCAGCTTTCCGGCGGGGTAAGACACCTCGCACTAGTCTCTCCTGTCTTTTCGTCACATCTCGAGTCCTGCATAACCGACTATGAAGACCATAGATTAATGAAATAGCCTGACTATATCGGCAAACCACCAAACGTTTCTGTGAAGCAACCAAACAAGTATGAAAACCCACCAAATTCTGCTTATGTTTGGTCCTTTCTGTCAATGAGAAATGTGTCCTTTCTGGCTTCCATTGTTTGCCGTAGAATCATACCACCACTATGAGTGAGAATTGTTTTGTTTCATTCATTATGCACTAGTCATTAATTAGTATAATTATGTTAGTTAACACAATATAATAATAATAATTTCGTCTTTCTATTGCTTGCCTGGTACAGCCCTTGTAAGGCAGACCCTCCGACGGGAGTGGGCGGTTTCTGGCGTGTATGAGTACTGCATTTTATTTCATTGAGAATTGTGTTATGTGATGTGTGAGTTGCAGGGATTTTGGAGACAGTACCCAGTCCCCGAGCCAGTGGAATTAACCATGTAAGATGAAAATCTCCGGCCTGGCCGGGGCCCTCTGAACCGGAGGCGACTACGCTGACCATTCAGCCAAGGAGCCGAAGAGTTAACACATTGAAACACTGTGAGAATACAACATGTGCTATATTTAAACCATTTAGAACAAGAATAGATCCTTACGCGTATAGCATTCATGTTATGAGTTACAAATTGCAAATACCTAAGGACACCACCCACATCGTCGCTTAAGACCTAGCACCACGTAAGGTCAAAATACAAATTTTACATCACAAGGGATAAAAACATATAAAACTGTTAAAATGGTTCAGAAGTCTCAGGAATTCGTCTTTTATAATGAAATACTTCAGCTAATGAAATGAAATGTCGTATGGCTTTTAGTGCCTGGATATCCCAGGACGGGTTCGGCTCACCAGGTGCAGGTCTTTCTATTTGACTCCCGTAGGCGACCTGCGCGTCATGATGAGGATGAAATGATGATGAGGACAACACAGACACCCAGCCCCCGTGCCATTTGAATTAACCAATTAAGGTTAAAATCCCCGACCCGGCCGGGAATCGAACCTGGGACCCTCTGAACCGAAGGCCAGGACGCTGACCGATCAGCCAACGAGCCGGAAATACTTCAGCTAATTTTACTAAGAGAAGAAATACAATTCTGTATGCTAGTTACGCACTGTTGAACCACCACATTTGGCTGTAACGCGGTAGTATATCTCTAGCTACGTTATTCTCAGGGGCAAGTTCGGTCCACTATGAAACGTGCGGCCGAGTACATCCAACGCCGCACTAGATATTTGCCCTTGGTACAACCGTCGCATATTCGCCGCTCCAGCCTGCACAGTGCGATTACCGGCCATGAAGAAGGTAGTTGGACTTGTCTATCCAGGTTTACTTACCCTGAAGAGGTTGTGATTTGCACGAGTGATTGTTTCATTACGCTGTTTTGATGATGATGATGATGATGATATTTTTAAAGGGCTTAACACCTAGGTTATTGGCCCCAAAAATGTATGTTTCCACTGTTATAATTTAAAATGGAAGGTGCTGAAGTGAAGGTAGACAGCAATTTTTCTAAAAAGTTATTCTTTGTTTACATTGCCGAATGTTCACCCCACATTAGTAGTATCCTTAAGAGTATATTTTACCGAACGAATTGGCCGTGCAGTTAGGGGCGCGCAGCTGTGAGCATTCGGGAGATAGCGGGTTCGAACACCAGTCGGCAGCCCTGAAGACAGTTTCCCGTGGTTTCCCATTTTCACACCAGGAAAATGCTGGGGCTCTACATTAATTAAGGCCACGGCCACTTCCTTCCAACTCTTTGCAGTTTCCTACCCCATCGTCGCCAGAAGAGCTATTTGTGTCGGTGTGACGTAAAGCCAGTTGTACAAGAAAAACGAACATAATTTGGTCGTAAATATGACTGGAGAAATAATGGATGTGTAGATGGTCTTAGAAGATGGCTACGGAAATCAGTTAGTTGAAATTGCACTGTTGACTCAAGGCATCGTTGACAAATCCATTCGTTCATAAAATAGAGTATATTTAAACCGTTTCTCGGGAACAACATCGGACAATGAAGTACTGATCAATATTTTTCTACCACGCCAAGGATCTATTCTGTATAATAAGAAGACAATATAAGAGAATAACAGATATATTTACCGTATTTTAGCTATCCATAATTCTTTTTCTAGTGCTTTCCTTGGCATCACTTAGGAGCCGCGAAGCCGAAGACGATGATCCGACCACGCACTTGTTTCAGTGATCTTCTTTATGGCACGAACTATATCAAAGAGCCTCCGAGAACAACGCAGAAGAAGAAAACAGCATTGTGACCATTTATTTCTTCGGTCATTCATTTCACTAGTCCTGGCTGAAGCTGTTATCTCTACATATTTGTGGGTAATATAATGAGCTCTTATAACTTTACTAATTTTTCTTAATTTTCTCGCCGGTGAGTGAATATGGGAAAAACTGGATTATCACACTCAACTCTGAGATTCGAACGTCAGACTAATGATATTTGTAGCCACAGACGTATACTGTATATCACCACCTGTACTACCCCTATTCAACTACAGTGTTATGAGCATTATTATTTACACATCACTCCACAGCACCTTGCCTTAATTCATTTTACAATTTACGAATTAATTGTTCAGACATCTTAACTCAAATAACTTAGGGACACTTATAGTTGCAAAATTTAAAACTCAGCAGATACTGATGACACTGAAAATAATGAAATGCTAGTACACCGGCGCGTTAGTACCGCTCTTAATCCTCATATGTTGGAGTAAATTTTCTTCTACATACTTACTCTTAACTTTCTGGTTTGACGTCATCCTCGTACAACGTGTAGGGTACTTTACATCGCACATTCAAAAGAGATTTTCTTGGTGATTACTGTTTCGATCCAGAATACCAATCCCGACGAAGATTAATATCAGTCTCACTAAGATAACCTCGCCTGCTGTATGGAAACGAGGACGATATGACCCCAGGAGTAGTTACTGTTAAGGTATGGAGTATAAGGCATTTGCCGTCCCACAACTATCTGGAGGTCGAGAGAGGAAACTACGAGAAACCATTTACAGTCTGATCGAGGATAAACCAGCATGTGGAGGCATGAACATATCTTGTTCGTAATACGATCGTACATAATTGCAAACACTACTACAGACACCACAGTACTACAAGCTAGCACTCGAATACACAGTGTTGGTGAACAAAAATGCTCCTGATGTTTGTAAATGAACCAATATCACCAATAAGTTCCGGCTCCATGGCTAAATGGTTATCGTGCTGACCTTTGGTCACAGGGTTTCCGAGTTCGATTCCCGGCAGGGTCGGGAATTTTAACCATCATTGGTTAATTTTTCTGGCAGGTGGGCTGGGTGTATGTGTTGTTTTCATCATTTCATCCTCATCACGACGCGCAGGTAGCCTATGGGAGTCAAATCGAAAGACCTGCATCTGGCAAGCCGAACATGTCCTCGGACACTCCCGGCACAAAAAGCCATATGCCATTTCATTTTTATCAACAAGATTCATTTATTGAAGACGCTGAGGTATTTCCAGTAGCCTTTTAAAATATATTACGAAAGTAAACATATATGAATGAACAGCCACAGAACGATCTAATTATCATGTTTAGATCATTACAAACGGCAGACGTTCGTTCGCCTATTCACGTGAGGTCACTGTATGAAACACGTTTACCCGGTGAAATGTTACTTTGAGGACGTGATTTAAGCCAGATTACTTTTCTGACACAGGTGGTGTTTAGATTTGAAATTTTACAACGGTGAGAGAGTTTAAACTGTTGTTCCTCCATGTCTCCATCTGACCGTTGTTTTTAGAAAAACCTAGCATTCTTTAGACTACATAGCTTTTATATTACAAAATACCTTACGATTTTTATCTTACAGTATAGTTCTGCCTAAGTCAGCCATGTGCAAGTTGGAACAGGGGCTGGCCCGATCACAGAGGTCTTACTGGCGTCGCGGGACGTACGTGACAATGTGCAGTAGCCTATAACATTTTTACTAGAATTTTTATAGCCACATTCAATGAACATACACTAACATCACAACAACACAAAAGAATGTTATAACATTAACCAAACTATTTACTTACTAAATTAAAGCAGGAAAATGTACATTTACACAGTGGGAAACTTGGCCCTTCATGCTCTGAACAGTCTCTCAGTGTTCGGTGGTGCCCTAGAAGTTCCAGCAGGGAGGGCATCAGTTATCCTTGCCCTCTCTTTGGATTGAATCCACTTCAGGCATGAGAGAAGTTGCTCACGTAGATACGTGCTGTCATACAATATCATTCTCCTGTTGAAAGTGGATACGTTAGGGTGCTTCTGGGATGGGAAGTATTTCATACAAAATTCTTTTAAGGCAGGTGTCCGTAAACACTCCTTTTCAAAATCCAAATTCAACAAGTTAGAGTTGCAAAATGCCAAAGCACCACTCACGTCAGTGCTGAATGATGAGGAGGAAACAATGTAATTCACTCCCTTTTTACTGAAGTCGCTAAATCTGACATTAAACTCTTCAAACAAATCGGCCAATCAGTCCGCGTAGAAAACGCATTTATAGAGCGATTTATCCCGGTGAAATAGGTTTGGGTCCGCCTCTGTGGTGTAGTGGCTAGCGTGATTAGCTGCCGCCCGCGGAGGCCCGGCTTTGATTCCCGGCTCTGCCACGAAATTTGAAAAGTGGTACGAGGGCTGGAACGGAGTCCACTCAGCCTCGGGAGGTCAACTGAGTAGAGGTGGGTTCGATTCCCACCTCAGCCATCCTGGAAGTGGTTTTCCGTGGTTTCCTACTTCTCCCCCAGGCAAATGCCGGGATGGTGCATAACTTAAGGCCACGGCCACTTCCTTCCCTCTTCCTTGTCTATCCCTTCCACACCTCCCAACCCCCACCAAGGCCCCCCCCCGTTCAGCATAGCAGGTGAGGCCGCCTGGACGAGGTACTGGTCATTCTCCCCAGTTGTTTCCCCTGACCCAATGTCTCATGCTCCAGGACACTGCCCTTGAGGCGGTAGAGGTGGGATCCCTCGCTGAGTCCGAGGGAAAAACCAACCCTGGAGGGTAAACAGATTAATAAAAAAAGAAATAGGTTTGGAAAGTGACAGGATGTTTTATTTCTCTTTTTATTTCTCCTCAGATTCAGTTTTCTTTGATAGGATTTCACATGTTCGTGAAGTTCATGAGCAAATTTACATTGTGTTTGCAACTTTGAATTCTGATCACTCAAGTGACAGGTAATATCCACAAGGAACGCAAGGTCACACAGCCATTTTTCATGGCGTAACTGTATGACACATTTTCTTTTCATGTCCAATAGCCTCCTTTATCAGATTATATAAACGCTGCAACATCTTTCCCTTGCTCAACTATCATACTTCTCAATAATATATGAGATATTCTTCCTCTCTTCACAGTCAGTCTCCCGTTTTGTTGTTTAAAGGGGCCTAACATCTAAGGTCATCGGCCCCCAAGTCAGTCTAGAAATGTTTTAAGTTAGTGGTGATTGAGACCTTTTGACTTGATATAGTTGACACAACACACCATTGTATTCATAATGTGGGAAAATTTCAGTGTTTTGGCATAAGGATTCCCCTGTTCTAAATTACAGTGTAAAAAAAACACACACACGTCATTATATCACTTTCTCTGCTGGGTAACACTCCCTTTAGTTACTATATACGAGTATACAGCACCTATATTTGGTCCAACCATTAGAGCCTCCGTGGCTCAGGCGGCCACTTACCGCTGGGTTCCGTGGTCCAATTCCCTGTCACTCCATGCGAGATTTGTGCTGGACGAAGCGGAGGCGGTACATGTTTGTTTCCGGGTATTCCGGTTTTCCGTCATATTTTATTCCAGCAACACTCTCCAATATAATTTCGTTTCATCTGTCATTCATTAATCATTGCCCCAGAGGAGTGCGACAGGCTTCGGCAGCCGGCACAATTCCTATCCTCGCCGCTAGATGGAGGCTTCATTCATTCCATTCCTGACCCGGTCGAATGACTGGAAACAGGCTGTGGATTTTCGTTTTCATTTGGTCCAACCATTGACGGAGCTCCCTCAGTCTGTATTCCACATACCTTTTCCCATTGCAGCTGTGAAATCAAATGCATGTTTCACCTCCTGGAAAATGTTCCCTACCTTTCATAGGTTGCAAGGCAAGCATTTCATCTGCGCACTAGAGTTCTTTATCCAAACCTCGTACGAAAATAGCCAACTGAGTATGTCCGCGATGTCACAGCTTTCATCCAAAGCTATACAGAATGCCTCGAATTGATTGATAATGTCCTTCATTTTTGATACAATATCGTCTGTCATGTTACCTGTTGGCTTACCAACTGTGCAGCGTGACAAACTGATTTGCGTTAACAAGTTGCTTTTTTGGGGGATATAAAACATCTGCAACTGACACTAAACACTCGTTCATAAGTCAGAATAAGACATGCAACATTTAGCAGTTCTTTCACTTACAATGAAACTAGGACGAATAGTTTCATTAATATCTTTGCTTTGCATTTTAAAGGGCAGTTCCTGATCACGAAAGTTTTTCTTCGGGTTTCTGACTTTGTCTTGGATAAACTGCCCTTGCAAATAATCAAAGCTAAACAAAATAATAAAAACATTTTTTCTTGCTAGTTGCTTTACGTCGCACCGACACAAATAGGTCTTATGGCGACGATGGGAGAGGAAAGGACTAGGAGAGGGAAGGAAGCGGCCGTGGCCTTATATATGGTACAACCCCAGCATTTGCCTGGTGTGAAAATGGGAAACCACGGAAAAACATCTTCAGGGCTGCCGACAGTGGGGTTCGAACCTACTATCCCCCGAATACTGCATACTGGCCACACTTAAGCGACTGCGGCTATCAAGCCCGGTAATCAAAACATACGATATTCCATGTCCACTTTCCTTTTCTTATGTGACAATAGCGTTATTTATGACGATCTAGTAAGGTAGCATCACGCCGCACAGCACACAGCACAGAAGGAATTCACAAACAACAGTAAGCAGACGCTTACACACACGAGGAAACAAAACGAAGGTCATTCCTTTCCGGAGTGCGCGTGTGAACTTCACTTCTGCCTATGTTTGCAACACAATGTGACAAGGCCGGGTTGGTGTCAGAATTTATCTTACAAGCGTTGCCAAAACGACAGAGAAACGTTTCACACTGTGCTATCAAACAAAGAAGAAGAAAACTCCAGTTTAACAGAATACGTAAGAAACAGGCCTACATTTTCAATAACTGATCAGGCGGGCCGGATGGTAGGGTTCAGTGGGCCGGGCTCGGCCCGAGAGCCCGCTGTTGCACTTGGCTGGTCAAAGTGAAACGTAACATCTACACGTTCGTGTGTGCAGTCTGGACTGACAGAGCAGGTCTGTCACATTTACTGGCAACCAAAGTTGTTCACTTCTTTCAATAATGTGTCCTTGGGTAATAACTTCCAAAAATGCCAGTCTGTTTCCTTCTTCATCACACTAATTTTGAATTGTCTCCGCTGGCTTCTCTCCAGTGCGATAGAGGTTGTAATACTGGCCAATGCACAAAGGGTCCCTGGTCAGATTCCATGTCAGGACTATGGTCACGGAACCTACAGTCACGTAAAACTACAGCCTAGCTAGATTCTTTTAGAAACCGAGCTAGTGGCCGCGTGGTTTTGGGCACGTAGCTGTCAGATTGCATTCGGGAGATAATGGGTTCGAATCCCACTGTCGGCAGCCCTGGTTTCCCATTTTCACACCAGGCAAATACTGGGGCTGTATCTTAACTAAGGCTACGGCCGCTTCCTTCCCGCTTCTATCCTTTCCTATCTCCTCGTCGCCTTAAGACCTATGTATGTCGGTGCGACGTAAAGCGAATTCTTTAAAAAAACTTGTAGAGAATAGAACAAGCCAGAGAAACAGCAAACGTTAGCAATTTCATTAGATTTTTTTTGCTATTTGTTTTACGTCGCACCGACACAGATATATCTTATGGCGACGATGGGATAGGAGAGGCCTAGGAAGTGGAAGGAAGCAGCCGTGGCCTTAATTAAGGTACAGCCCTGGCATTTGCCTGGTGTGAAAATGGGAAACCACGGAAAACCATCTTCAGGGCTGCCGACACTGGGGCTCGAACCCACTATCTCCCGATTACTGGATACTGGCCGCACTTAAACGACTGCAGCTATCGAGCTCGGTAATTTCATTAGAAGAATGTGTGGAAGTAAATAGAAGGAAGAGTGACGGTGAAGGCTTGGAAATATGCAAGGGAGGCATCTTACAATTAGACTCTTCAACATAGTTAAATACTAGAAAATACTCCCTAAATTCCATGTATGATTGATTATTATAAGATATTTCCATGAATGTTTGTAAACATATAGAAGTAAATTATATTATAATTACTTTTAAAAACATTTCGTTTTATGTGGTAGACTATATTATTGATTTAGAAGTAACCAACTGTATGTATCAGTAGCCTACTCCATAGGCATTAAAATGATTCCTATGTTAACGTAAAACTTCATTGCTTGCTTTGTAAATTCATAAGCACAAAAATTTTCTTACTCTCTCTCTCTCTCGCCTGAAATTTATACTGCTGGAAATATCTATTTTTATTTTTTATTTTTTTGATCTTTCCTTCCAAGTAATTTTGACTAACAGAAGATATCGTGAGATGCTGTATGTACTGCAGGAAGGTAGATAATGTGACGCTGTGTGTTAAGAAAAGCAAGTGGGGAATGGGTGACGTGTGAGTGTGTCTGATGTTTACTTGCATATCAATCGATGGGCGCCGTAAGCTGAAAATAGTCTTACCGTCCGGCTCTCCGGTATTGTTGAAGCTTGGCAGAGCGGTGCAGCACGCTTGCTGCAGACGCGGCTGTCTATTCTCTCTCTCTGGCGCGGGCTCGCCTCCCAGTTGTGTAACGCGCCAACTCGCGCTGCACTCGGACAGTTTCGGTTTATTGCTACAAATAGAGCCTTGAGAGAAGTGACGACCTCCTCCGGAATTCGAATCTACTCACGCTGCAATTACGAAAGGATCCCACCATCTACCTTTCAATTGACATGAAAGTGGCATTACTAACGTACGTAGGCGTGTGAAGATGCCATAAATGTTAGGGTCAACGTAACCGTTGTTGAATTTCCATGCCTAAACGAGGATCTTACGGAAGAGCTCACAACACTTGAGAAGCACACTTACCCACTATTTGTGTGTTACAGGTTGGCCATCTCCTATCCATTCGTCATGTAGGACGAGACAAGTTATTTGTTTTGAGAAATTCTTGATGTCGAACCGGCGATAATGGGTCGAGAATTTGCAGCGTACTCCTTGTGTTATTATTATTGACCTAATAATCAAAGAACGATATTCTCTGAAAATCAAGTCACCTTCAGTTTATCACTTCCTCTTTTGTTATAAGCGATGGGCTGAACGGCTCAGACGGTTGAGGCGCTGGTCTTCCGAACCCAACTAGACAGGGATTTTTTGCTATTTGCTTAACGTCGCACTAACACATCGAAGATTTTCGGCGACGGAAGGGTGGGAGATTGGGAAGGTAGCGACCGTAGCCTTCATTAAGGTACAGCCCCAGCATTTGCCTGGTATGAAAATGGGAAACCACGGAAAACCATCTTCAGGGCTGCCGACAGTGGGGTTCGAACCCACTATCTCCCGAATGCAAGCTAACAGCTGCTCGACCCTAACCGCACGGCCACTTGCTCGGTACTTGACAGGTTCGATCCTGGCTCAGTCCGGTGGTATTTGAAGGTGCTCAAATACGTCAGCTTCGTGTCGGTAGATTTACTGGCACGTAAAAGAACTATTGCGAGAATAAATTCCGACACCTCGGCGTCTCCGAAAACCGTAAAACGATTATTATTATAATTATTAAGTAGTATTAGGTAGTAGTTCCGGAAACAACACACAGTACGGTGCACTAGGAGGAAGAACCAAGAATATTACTCATTGGAACTAATAGTTATGATGGAAGGGGTTAGGTGTAATTCTACTTCTTTCTTCTTGAATCAGTGCTGACATATTACGTAAAAGTTTGTTACTTGGCATTGCTTGACATTCAGACATACCTTTTAAGACAATACCTTACCGGTATCAGACACGATACTTCTCTGTTCTCTTCATACGTCTCTATAATAATTCTTAAACCGGGCGAGTTGGCCGTGCGCGTAGAGGCGCGCGGCTGTGAGCTTGCATCCGGGAGATAGTAGGTTCGAATCCCACTATCGGCAGCCCTGAAAATGGTTTTCCGTGGTTTCCCATTTTCACACCAGGCAAATGCTGGGGCTGTACCTTAATTAAGGCCACGGCCGCTTCCTTCCAACTCCTAGGCCTTTCCTATCCCATCGTCGCCATAAGACCTATCTGTGTCGGTGCGACGTAAAGCCCCTAGCAAAAAAATAAAATTCTTAAATTACAATGAAGCCGCAAGAACAAAGACAACCTGATTCTCTCTCTATGAACAGACTATTCGTACCAACCCACAGTAGACTGAAGTCGTAAAAATTAGCAATCAAGGTTTCTGCGGATGGTGATTTCAAATCTGTAGCAAATCCCTTGGAAGGAAATATATGTTTTAAGTAATCAAGCAAATGAAACAGAATGGTTTGAATTCAGAAGCATTGTTAAGTAAATTTTACTCAGACAGGCTACTATGATAAATAAAATGTGTGAACATTCACGCATTACCTTCCGGAAAAATGATAAAATAAAATAAATATATCCTGATACACGTTGAGTGTTTGAGTTGTGGCTGTAACTAAAAACAAAGAACGCCTGCCTGGTACGCAAAAATCTTTACTGTGAAGGCTGTAATATTCCAAGCAAGATGTCAGTATCAAGATATTATATAATACCCAGGTCTTTATTTTGGCATTTTCATTAGACATCAGTGCATCAAGGTCACCTCTTGAAATTTCTGTCGTCTCGCTCGTCGTTATTTTGTCCACAGCTGTGAACGATTAATGGACACGATCTGTTATTATTGTATTTAACCTAGAGTTATGATAATTAGAAAAGGTTCATATTTAATCTGGAACAGTTTCTTGGACTTCTAGCGGTGTAAACTGGTCAAAATACTACGGATGTGGTTTATAAGTAGACTAACTCCTTCGGCACTGTCTGATGGGATGGAGGCCATGATCTGCTTCACTGTGGGTTAATTGCCCATTAGACCATACCCCTCAGTGCGGAGTAATTAAGTTTTTCGATTTCAGTAATTAAAAAATAGTGTAAATATTTGCCGTCACTGAACTTCTTTTTTTTTTTTTTTGCTAGGGGCTTTACGTCGCACCGACTCAGATAGGTCTTATGGCGACGAGAACTTCTTTGACTTGATACCAACACCTCTCCTATCCTGCCCCCCAACGGTGAACATTCTTTCCACCACTTGGACTCGAACCAGTTAACCACGGTTTCGACCATATAGACTTCATGCCTTAAATATCATGGCAACCAGGTGGGATTTGGAATTGGTTGTATTACTTTTATTGACCCTCGAGTCGTGTAATGCCTTTTATATATATCACCTGATTGGATTATTATACACAGTTCAAAAAATTAGGGGAACATGTTTTTGAACGTATGCAATGCTCTACAAAACAATACCTCACACCCAGGTATATTACCAACTAAACCTTCATTCTTTACCGTTGAAGTATACAAAAGAACATCGATGGATTCGCGATCATTTTCAGAACACAAACGGAAATGTCCAGATAGCGGTGAAAACAAAGTGGTGGATATTTACCACAGTTGGAGAGCTTCAGTATGGTGTATGTTCTCCACAAGCATTTATCACATCTTGTCACCTACGTGGCATGCTCCTTATAGGTCGACGGAGGTCACGTATCAGGTCCCATTCTTCAATGAGAGCCTCTTCCAGGTCTTGGAGAGTCTGGGGTGGAACAGGACGCTCACGAACATTTCTGTCAAGCATATCCACATATGCTCGATGGGATTACGGCCGAGACTCGCTGCTGGCCATTCCGTCTCTTGAATGTCCAGTTCTCGCAAGACAGCTCTGGTGATACGCGCTACATGAGCCCTGGCATTGTCGTGCATGAGTAAGAATTCAGGGCCAACACCGTATACAGCAACCAACAAATGCTGTAGCAGAATCTGATCGATGTACCCCGCAGTGGTAAGATTAGCACGGACGACGACAAGATCCGTACAGCCATCAATACTGACGCCACCCCACATCACACCATCACATAACCTTGCACTAATCGGTCGCCTTCCTGGACAACATTTGGCATGTACTGCTCACCACGCCGTCTCCATACACGTTGACGTCCATCACGCTGTATCAGGGGAAATCTGGACTCCTCTGTGAACAACACAGGTCCCCATTGGCGAAGTTGCCAGTTGACGTGGGTACGGGCACACAGAAGGCGAGCTGCGCGATGTTGCTGCGTTAAACGGGGCACTCGAACAGGATTTCTGGGTCGTAAGGACACGTCTCTTAACCTGTACCTTACTGTCTGGTCAGACACCGTGACTCCAGTGACCCTCCTGAAGTCTTGTTGCAGTTCTCTGGCAGTTTCTGCACGCCGCAACGCTCAGATGTTCAGATATCGGTCATCTTGTGGGGTTGTCATGCATCCACGACCTTGCCCAACTCTCCTTGTGAACTGGCCTGTCTCATTGTAGCGATTCCACAAGCGGTGAATAACTGACGGAGAGACATTGAGATCCACAGCAACACGACGAAACGTCCATCCTTCCTGGTTCAAGGTGACGGCCCTTGTCACTTAAACCTCGTTAAGATGTCTCATGGGATGTGCTGGTTGACGTACAACGTGCTCAAATCACCGCAGTAGTCTGTGTACCTCACTACAGCACACGGACGTACCGCTATTCACTTTGTTTTGAGGGATCACCTGACAGTTTAATGCATGGCTACGCCTACAGATTGAGTATAACTTCGATTTGACATACCCTGAGCAGCTAAGATCTCAAGGTACGCTGTACGACCATTGGAACCCCATCTACCAAATTAACGTTCACATACCAGATGTTACAAAACATGTTCCCCTAATTTTTTGAACTGTGTAATAAGGATGAACGCACTACACTTTATTCAATGATTCAAAAGGGAAATTGATAAGTAAACTTCGGTGTATATTTCTGCCCTTTGTAGATGTTTACATATTTTCCATTTTAGATTAACAATTGTTGTACATACTACGGATTTTTTTAAATACATAAATAAATATACTGTATACTAATATTGATTAAAACTTCCATTATACTTAATGAAACTAAGGAAGAGCCACCATGAAGGAAAGAAAGAAAGAAAGAAAGAAATTTCAATCTGAATTTAAATATACTCTGCTGTATAGCAAACTAAAGACTTAGCCAATGTGGCGAGTACCCAAGGATTATGGATAATTTCGAACATCTATCGCCAAATCTTTGTATGGCTTTCTGTGGGTACATCTTACAGAAGTGTGCTGATATAGCATCTTTCTCACGATCTTGAAGAATTATTTTCACCGTATCCCTAATAAATGGAAATACACTCTGGATAGCATGTACTGCACCCTTCATAGATGGATAGCAGCGGTGTCAGGTAGTGGTTCTTGCTTCGGCTTCCAATAAAATACTTACCGTTTAGAGACTTCTCTTCTGCGCGTGTGATCAGTCCAATGTCGTCTTGAGTGTATCTATATAAGGATTACCAAGACGAGGGTTGCACTATACTACTAAATAAATAATGCTCGGATACAGACTGATAGTTTCAAAATACAAGAAATTTATTAATGAAATTAAATATTTCCTCACCCATATATGAAAATAAAGGATAAAGTTAAAAAGTGTCTCTTTATAGAGACAGTGTAGCTAAGTAATCAAAGCATGGAAGTTGTTCTAACATCTAAACTTCACAAAAGTTACACAAAAACTCATTAATAAATATTATTAATCTCACTACTTAATTAACTTCCAAGACATGGATTCGCATACACTGATTGTTCATCAACATGACGATTACCGCTTATATGACGTGTTTACATGACATGAATCCCAAACAAGCAAAGTTTCAAAATTGATGTAATAAAAAAGTGTTAATGACAGTTGCAGTAAATTCGCTACTAAAATGACCCATCACCTGGTACAATGTGGGTGCTAGAATTTTAATACCTCAGAACATTCAAAATGATGGAGTCATTGCTCCCAATATGAATTCTTTTTATTACATAAAACATTATTAAAACCTGATTTCCAATTAAACACTGTCATCACTGCATAAACCCAGCGCTCGGAGATTTTAATTTTTCTTATATTAATAAGAATAATAATGTTATTTGCTTTACGTCTCACTAACTACTCTTTTACGGTTTTCGGAGACGCCGAGGTGCCGGAATTCAGTCCCGCAGGAGTTCTTTTACGTGCCAGTAAATCTACCGACACGGGGCTGACGTATTTGAGCACCTTCAAATACCACCGGACTGAGCCAGGATCGAACCTGCCAAGTTGCGGTCAGAAGGCCAGCGCCTCAACCGTCTGAGCCACTCAGCCCGGCACTTACATTTCTAATTTTAACTCTAGGTTAACTGAACAGCTATAATTGGCATTCGTTAATTGACATAAATTGGTCCTATTATTCAACCTTATAAATTTAATTATAAATATTCTGTTCAGTAACACATTAACTGTTGTGATTGTTGCTTGAGAAACATCAACTAATCTAAGAAGCTCTTTACCTAGTTTTACGCGAGCTGTCTTATTTCCTAACACTAAATGGAACACTGTGGGCGACTCTCTCACTCAAGAAAAGAAAGAACAAACTATATTACACTGGGAGTCACAGTCAAACATCATCTACACTTGTTTATTCAAAATTAAAAATACAGCTGGACTAAAAGACATCTAATTTCTAACGCTACACTAATTGATTTACACACAGGTTATTCACGCACATGTCTGTACATAAACACTCTACTGCCGAATTGTTTAAATATCTTATCCTACGAGGCTTGTTAATTTCAGTTTCACCGGGCGAGTTGGCCGTGCGCGTAGAGGCGAGCGGCTGTGAGCTTGCATCCGGGAGATAGTAGGTTCGAATCCCACTATCGGCAGCCCTGAAAATGGTTTTCCGTGGTTTCCCATTTTCACACCAGGCAAATGCTGGGGCTGTACCTTAATTAAGGCCACGGCCGCTTCCTTCCAACTCCTAGGCCTTCCCTATCCCATCGTCGCCATAAGATCTATCTGTGTCGGCGCGACGTAAAGCCCCTAGCAAAAAAAAAAAAAAAAAAAAAAAAATTCAGTTTCCATGGAATTCTAATCACTGAAATTAGCACCTGCCATGACCAAGAGTGTTGTTTTATGGCTGTTCTCTGGGTTTGCAATAATGAGATCAAATTGCGTTACTACTCTCAAATGAAATAAATATGCTTACGACACAACAAAATATATAAACGGGCGATGTCAGCAAAAATTTACATGGTAAAAGGATTAAAAACGTTGTCATGATTAATATAAAAATCCCTACTCAAAATATCCTGGTAAACTCAATTGGGTATTCTGAATAACTCAACCAAGTTACCGTGATTGCTAATATCTATCGGACTAGGTGTGTAATCACACTAAACTGCGATGTTGCGTTAAATTTGTTTTCTTTCTCTTGATCACACGTTCCTTGTATGTGTCTGTGAGCACTTACTTTACATTGTTTCCATTAGCTTATCCGCTGGCATGTAAGTTCGTTTGGTTCTCTCATATAATGACATTGTTTCCCACAGCTTATTCGCTGGCATTATTATTATTCCCGTCAGCTTGTCCGCTGGCATCGAAATTCCTCTTTCTTCTCTCTTATTTCCCTCGAGAAGATTTCATTATAATGCTCCGTAAATCAACTTATATGGACCTCTTCCACAGTCAACAAACCTTGTCACTCAACATCGCACCTATAAGCAGATTAAATGACTCCTTATATAACATTTGCTATCTCAAAATTGGTTTTTGCGGATATTTTCCTAAAAATAATGCACATGATATAATTTACTAGATATTCGCTTGTTATACGGTTCATCCGGTGGTATCATGAATCAATTATCTACTCGGACTGTTCCGTATTATTTTAAGCATCTGAATATTTATCATCAATATTTAATTATGAAATATGCAATCGCTGTATGATGATGACTGTTACCGGCGATCCAAATTATTGTTTGTGATTGACCAGAGCGCCACTGCATTGGCGCTGCGCCACTTCCTGGGGTTGTTTTTATGTCGGAAGTGGTCGGGTACCTCCGCGTGCAATCGGGTGAGTGAGTGAGTGACTAAAGAAAGCAACATGGCTGCCGGACTATGTTAAAATGTACTATGCGGACAAGTTCTGTAAATATCTAAACCATCACGTGAGCGACAGGTTAAACGAATGTATCACGATGTGTATATAGTGTAATAAACCTAGTATACGTGTAATTAACTACCTTTCATCTTTCTAAGTGTATGAACCAGCATGTGGTTCCTAGGACCACGTGTTCTCAGGGACATGTCCGTATGAGGTCGCAACATGGTCATACCGGGCCGGATTCTTGAAAATGTCGTAATGCTATAATATTACGTGGTCCTCCGGTGTTTGTGAGTGTATGTTTTGAGTGCTGACAACCTGTGGAGAGAATTTTTGAGCACGTGTATCATCATCCTTGCGGCATTCTGAACTAGACGAGGCGGACAAAGGATAAGTGCACATCAGAGCAGTATACCAGAGGTCAGTCATTCCTATCATTTTTCCTCTCTTTCCTAGCTCATATCATGGAGTCTAGTGATAAAAACCTGTTAATGAAACAATGAGTGGCCATTAAAGGGTCACTGACACGTATCAGTAAATATGTTGACAAGTTTGTGGCGGGCTCCGATATTAATGCATTACGTAGCAGGTTGAAACAACTGCCTTCACTCTGGGAAGAATATAAGCATGTTCAATGTAAACTTGAGATTAATGACGACGAGAACCACAAAAATCATGAACGGGATAGGGAACAGTTCGAAGAAAACTATTACGATTTGGAGGCGAGGATGACTACACTGATAGAAAAGAGCACAACCCCCGAGCAGAATATCGATGAGTTATCTCAGCATTCTTGCGGTAATTCCAACAGAATTCCATGGAAATACGATTGCCCGTCATTGACCTCCCTACATTTCATGGGCAGTATGAGACTTGGACTCATTTTAAGACACTTTTCAGGCTTTAATTGTTGACAATTTAAAACTATCAAACGTTCAGCGTTTTCGTTATCTACTTTCGGCATTCAAGGGCGAGCCTCATCAATTAATTCAGAACATTTCTGTTTCTAACTCTAACTTTTTAGTAGCTTGGGAAATCGTATGTAAGAGGTACAACAACAGAAAACTGATAGCAACACAACATATCGAGGCTCTATTGTCATTACCTACATGTCAGACCTTAGGAAGTTGAACAACCACTTAGTAAGCAATTTAAACGCTATTCAAAACCTCAACCTTTCAGTGCCTTTACACGAAGCCTTACTCCAGCAGCTGATGTTAGACAAGTTAGATCCCGCTACCCGTAAAGAGTTCGAAATGAAAGCTCCCAGCAATGATTTTCCGAGACTCGCTGAGGTATCCACCTTCTTGGAAGAGAGGGCACAAATGTTGGAATTGATGATGGCAACACGGGAACAGAGGGGGATCGTGGCAAATCCAGCTAAGCACCAGTATGTGAGAAACAATGAAAGCCCAATTCGAGTTAACTCATACGTATCTACAAGAGGAAATTGTGACTTTTGTGACTTAGATCAACCGTTACATCGGTGCGCAGGATTTCTGCAAGCTAACACAAGACAACGGTATGATTTTTTCAAAAGGAAGGGTTTATGCTTTAACTGTTTCAGGCATCATAGTGTCAACGTGTGCAAATCTGTTAGCTGTAAGACTTGCCAACGTAGACATCACACTTTGATTCACTTCGACAGTGCCACACACAATCAAACGACTACGAACAAAGATACCCAAGCTAGTAGAGGTGCTGGTATTAGAGACGACGAACAAGGTCAGAGTAATGCTAGTTACTGCACTCTAAAATTCAAGCCACAGTATCAAGTAATGCTGTCCACTGATATAGTAAGTGTTGCAGACAACAATGGTCGAATTCACCAGTGCCGAGCTCTACTTGACAATGGATCGCAATCACATTTCATAACTGAGTCGCTTGCAAGTAAGCTGAGGCTGCAGCGACATAGAAACTGCATTCCAATTAGTGGTATAAATAACACTGCTGTCACCGCATCTCAAAGTGTTGACATTCGTATCATTTGTAATGTGTCCAGATTTGAAACTGTTATAACATGTTCTATACTCCCTCACATAACGGGCAATATTCCAGTAAACCATATTGATTGTAAATCGTGTCCGGCTCCATGGCTAAATGGTTAGCGTGCTGGCCTTTGGCCACAGAGGTCCCGGGTCCTATTCCCGGTGGGGTCGAGTATTTTAACCATCATTGGTTAATTTCGCTGGCACGAGGGCTGGGTGTATGTGTCGTTTTCATCCTCATTTCATCTTCAACACGACGCGCAGGTCGCCTACCGGAGTCACATAAAAAGAACTGCACCTGGCATGCCGAACTTGTCCTCGGACACTCCCGGCACTAAAAGCCATACGCCATTCCCATTTCATTGTAAATCGTGGAACCTGCCTGAGGATATCACATTGGCGGTTCCACATTTCAACGAGCTAGGACCAGTGGATATGCTCATCGGTGCTGAGATTTTTATGCAGCTGTTTCAAGAAGGGTGGCGGAAGAACTGTGATGAGTTACCCATCTTGAAGAATGCGGTGTTAGGATGGATACTATCAGGCCCAATAAAGTCCCAGGCTCGGACTAGTGAGAAAGCAGAAACTCCACCCATTTCATCATTTTTCCTCAGACAGGACGATGACCTCAACATGAAGATGGAAACATTCTGGTCAATAGAAGAAGTGACAACTAGAAAAATGCCCCTAACTAGGGAGGAGCCGTACTGCGAGGAGCATTTCATAACCCACACCAAACGGGACAACAGTGGACGTTTCATTGTGAGGTTGCCTACGAAGGCAGAAGGTCTGCGACTTGGAAACTTACAAAATAGCGGAGAAACGATTCAGACTACTGGAACAGAAGCTTGAGAAGAGACCTGATCTGCGGGCTGATTACGTGAACTTCATGGAGGAGTATGAGACCCTGGGTCAAATGAAGCTGGCCCCAGATATATGCAAGGATGAAGAGGCATTCTGCTATCTCCCACACCATGCAGTTTTGAAGGCAGAGAGTACCACTACTAAGACACGGGTTGTATTCGACGCGTCCTGCAAAACTGACAACGACGTTTCCCTTAATGACACTCTCGCGGTGGGACCTACTGTTCAACAAGATCTACTATCAATTGTGACAAGGTTCCGCACACATCAGATTGCGATGACGGCAGACATTACAAAAATGTACCGTCAGATCAGAGTAGACGGCAAGGATGTTTACTTATAGCGCATAATCTGGCGAAAACATCCATCCTCAGCGTCCTTCCTAGCCATAAGGTGTATAACTCAACTGGCTGAAGAAGAAGCCCACGTGTTTCCTACAGCATCTCGCGTGCTGAAGCGGGACTTCTACATGGACGATGTAATGTGTGGTAGCGATACAGTGGAAAATGCTATACAGCTGCGTGAAGAACTACAACAGTTGCTGCAAAAAGGAGGCTTCCCGCTCCGCAAGTGGACTTCGAATCACTCTGCTGTACTTGAGACGATACCAGAAGAACTGAGAGAATCACAGTTACCCCTACGATTTGATAAGTAAGACAATATTAAAACGCTAGGATTTCTGTGGCATCCCTTTCTTGATAAGTTCCAGTTTGAGGTTCACATAAAAGAGAACAATGGAGGCCATACGAAACGGAAGGTGCTTTCAATTACAGCCCCTATATTTGATTCACTAGGGCTAGTAGGACCAGTAATCGTAATGTGTAAAATTTTCATACAGCAGTTGTGGCAAGAAAAACTAGGATGGGATTAACCACTACCATCTCCTTTACTTGAGGGCTGGATTAAAATCATTACTGATCTTCCAGCACTGAACAACATTCGTGTCGACAGGTTGATTCTTTGCACGGGAAGAGTCGTCCAAATACAGGTTCATGACTTCTCAGACGCTTCTGAACGGGCCTACGCAGCGTGTGTGTATATCAGCAGTACCAATCAACACGGTGAAGTTTCGGTATATTTGGTATGTTCGAAATCCAGAGTTGCTCCTCTGAAACAACAGTCTGTACCTAGATTAGAAATGTGTGGGGCTCTTTTGTTGGCACGTCTGGTGGATAAGACTACCAACACCCTGAATTTGAAAATCGACAACACTTTCTTGTGGACTGACTCGACAATACTACTATCGTGGCCCGCAGCTGAACCGACAAGATGGAAAATGTTCGTCGCAAATCGTGTCTCTGAGATACCGCAGTTGACTGGAAGAGCCGTGGGGTAATGTTATGCCAGAAGACAACCCGTCCGATGTTCTTTGAAGGGGAGAAGGACCACTCAACCTACAACATAATGAACAATGGTGGCATGGACCGGCATGGTTAGAGCAAGACGCAAGTACCTGGCCCACTAAGGATTCAAACGATTCTGCAAACTAACTTCCAGAAAGAAGGGATACGGTACAATGTTTAGTTAGTGCCACTCCATCTGACGAAGTCACGACACGGTTCTCATCTCTCCGTCGTCTACAGATGGTGATGGCTTATTGCAACAGATTTGTTTTCAATTCCAGAAGACACAACGAAAGAAGAACGGGACCATTATCTGCAGAAGAGCTAGCAATGGGACTTATCAAACTTGCTCAACGTGTGACATTCGCAAGGGAAATTGGTGAGTTGAAGTCGAACTCATCAGTTTCACCGCAAAGTTCAATAAGAAATATGAACCCATTCCTAGATGGGAACGATGTATTACGAGTAGGTGGACGCTTACAAAACTCTTTGAAACCATTTGCAGAAAGGCATCAAATCATATTACCTCAGCGTCATAATGTAACCAAATTGATTGTGGCTTACGAGCATATTCGGCTGCTACATGCTGGTGCAAATCATGTAACAGCTTCTCTTAGGTCCAGATATTGGGTAGTGAGCATAAAGAAAGTGGTACGGACTGTAATTCACCAATGTGTGAAATGTTTCAGACTACGAGCCTCAACAGAAACGCAGCTCATGGGGCAGCTACCTTCTCCTTGAGTGACTCCATCGCGGTCATTCTTGAATACGGGAGCTGATTACGCTGGCCCGTTGTACATTAAACAGGGTACAACCAGGAGCAAGGTCAAGGTAAAATGCTACGTAAGCATTGTTCGTTTGCCTTTGCACCAAGGCAATACATTTGGAATTAGTTCGTGACTTGACCACACAGGCCTTTATTGCCGCCTTACGGAGATTCGCAGCCAGGAGGGGGAGGTGTACAAACCTATACAGTGACAATGCTACTAACTTTGTAGGAGCTAGAAATGAATTGTTGAAGGTGCACAAGTCGGAACAGTGGAAGGCAGAAATGCTGAACAACGCAGCGCAAGAGGGATTCACTTGGCATTTCATTCCTCCTGATTCGCCTCACATCGGGAGACTCTGGGAAGCTGGAGTGAAATCCATGAAACATCATTTGCGAAGAACTGCTGGCAATGCCTGCTTGGCATATGACGAGATGTATACCCTACTTTGCCAAATAGAGGCATGCCTGAACTCAAGACCGCTCGTTAGACTCTCAGACGACCCTGATGAATCCTCATACCTAACTTCTGACCACTTTCTGCTCGGAGCTCCCCTGCTATCCTTCCCTGAACCTGACCTTAGTGATGGTATGCACTGTTATAATTCCAGATGGCGCTACATTCAGGCGCTGCAGCAGAACTTTTGAAGACAGTGGTCTAATGACTATCTAAATAGCTTACAACAGCGGTAGAAATGGTTGACGGGTGAGCCCAAACCTCAGCCTGGAACTATCGTCTTAGTTAAGGACGAGAACATTCCTCCACTCTCTTGGCGACTTGCAATGGTCGAGGAAACTCATCCTGGGAAGGACGGACGAGTGCGTACAGTTACAATTCGGACCAGCAATGGAATTTTGAGGCGTTCTGTACATAAGTTATGTCCATTGCCAGCTCAAGACTGATACTTGCAAATACATTCAGTGTCTCATTTCGTGTTGGTGTTAAATTCTTTGCTCTTGTATTGTAAGATTTTAATTATGATCAGTGTCCTTTATTGTTTGTGTTTAGTGCTGTACTTTTTATTGTAGGATTTGAATTTGTTCATTCAGGTTTCATTATCTGAACATCTGTGTATATTTTTGCTCAGTTATTTTGGTTGAAGTTGTGCGTGTCTCGTATCGGCATAGGTATTGATGGTGAAAGAACTTCATAACATGACTATGTGTTCAATTTAAATTCAACATTTCTTGTAATTTTTAAATGTGATATATTTAGGTGTGGGGTGTGTTTGTGATTGACCAGAGCGCCACTGCATTGGCTCTGCGCCAATTCCTGGGGTTGTTTTTATGTCGAAAGTGGTCGGGCACCTTCGCGTGCAATCGGGTGAGTGAGTGAGTGAGTGAGTGAGTGAGTGAGTGAGTGAGTGAGTGACTGGAGAAAGCAACATGGCTGCCGGACGATGTTAAAATGTACTATGCGGACAAGTTTTGTAAACATCTAAACCATCGCGTGAGTGACAGGTTAAACAAATGTATCACGATGTGTATATAGTGTAATAAACCTAGTATATGTATAATTAAGTACATTTCATCTTTCTATGTGGATGAACCAGCATGTGGTTCCTAGCACCACGTGTTCTCAGGGACCTGTCCGTATGAGGTCGGAACATTATCATAACCAATAATTAGCTCCAGTTGCCTGTCTACATCACTTAATTGATCTCATTGAACACACACAAAAAAGACATGTCCATTATTATTATTATTATTATTATTATTATTATTATTATTATTATTATTATTATTATTATTATTATTATTGTCCATGACGCGATTCGCCTGGTTTAACCTTCATCAAGTGTATCACTGAATTTAAAATCAAACGTTATTCATCTCCACAATCGCGTCAAATAAACACTTACAGCACATTATTTAGACTTAAATGCAGGCCTATGCATTAACTTCTAAATTAGTGTTGCTAAAATTATTTAATCTTATTACCATATTTGTGCGTGAATAGGGAAATATTATTACACAAAGATATTGACTGCGCTCCTAACTATGACACAAAACAAAGCACTAATAAATCTTTATTACCGACAACTCGCGTAATGATAATACACATTTAGTGTAAACTACATCATAGGTTTTTCATGACTTACTCGTTAGATGCAATCCTGTTCACCCCATGGTTCGGCGGCGTCCGTCCTGGTGAATTAGAACATGTTGATATCAATGATGGACATTTCAATGATCTTGCCGTATCCACACCTGGCCTTCATTAAATTGATTTTACACTCTCTACACATGTCTTGAAGCCTTAAATCTAACACACATCTTATAATATACAATATTAGAAGTTATACTTCTTAACACCTTTAATTCTACACTTAGCGATTCTACAGATTCTAATATTGTTAACGCGGATATGTTCTTTCTGCGTTACCGTTTTGGGTCAGCTGTCTTATCCTAATTTCCGACCAGAAATGCGAGTCTGAGTTTCCACATTTAGCTTGCTTCTACTGCAAGGTCGCCTCGTAATATCTCTGTTGTGTCCGGTCGTTACCATGACTTCTGGGAATTCCTCCCCTGCTGGCTTACTTACATTCCATAGACAACGTCAGAAACAGCTTGTACGATTGTTTGCATGACACTCCTCGGCTCGTTTCCTTCTCCAAGAATGAAATGGAAAGACGTTACCTATTACCGGCTGGTTAACATTCAACATGTGTCCCGTCTGCCAGTGAGAAGTTTATGATTTGAGATTATTGTGATGTTTGGGACATCACTGCATGTATTCAATTATTGGACTGTACAATTAATTGATAAGATGTATATATTCAATCACTGGTAGGTCATTTTAAATTAATATGTATGTACGAGGTTTGTCCGGAAAATACGTATAAAAGTTGAATAATAACTTTATTTGACAATTATTCAGGTATTACAATATGGTCCCCTTCAAAGTACTCTCCCTGAGACAAGATGCACTTCTGCCAACGCCGTTTCCACTGTTGATAACATTGTTGAAAGTCTTCAGTTGTGATGCTGTTCAGTTGCCGTGTCGTTTCTCCCTTGATGGCTTCCACATCACCCAAGTGCCGTCCCCGAAGCACCATTTTGCATTTCGGGAACAGGAAGAAGTCACAAGGGGCTAAATCGGGTGAATAAGGCGGGTGGTTTGTCACGGTGATTGAGCTTCGGGCCAAAAACTTACGCACAACGAGCAACGTGTGAGCGGGCGCATTGTCGTGATGAAGGATCCACCTACCCCCTTGTGCCAAATCCGGTCGAACTCGGGCCACACGAGCTCTGAGACTTGATGTTGATGCGCTGTTCCTGAATCAGAGAGAGCTCCATACCGACGGCAGGTGAAAACGGGTAACTTTCAACAAGCAGCCGCACACTGCTACTGACACGCAGAGCTCTCCGACTCGAACTGAGCGTTGAGAAGATTGGCGACAACAGCAGTGCCACCTGGCGGCGCCTCCACGATACGTGATACGTCACCCCGACGGATTTATACGTATTTTCCGGACAAACCTCGTATATATAGGGGGTTTTAATCATCCATTTCACATCATCATTTCGTTTCTTTGTATCGCGGCTAAAACATATTGTGAACGAACAACTTATTGTGTAAAGTATTTCAAAATCATTCGTATTTATAGCTTGCAGTAAATTTTCCAGTAGCCGTAGTGAGGGGACCAGAGTCAGCAGGCTAATTTCAGCCCATTACCAGGAAATGTACGTCATCAAGCTTACGAGAAACCTTACCCTCTCCACACTCTGAGGAGACAGTTGAAGCCTTATGAACGCTTACTTTTCGAAGTTCGCTACCTGACGCTTTATTTCCGCGGGAAAGTTCAGCCTATGTGAATGGACGTAATGAAGCAAGATGATGGATTCACAGCAATACATAGGAGAAGGTATGAGACCTCGAATCTTACTGGACCATGTGATATGGTTGATGGAGGGAGATTTTGAAGGCTATATACTCGACGACAAGAGCTGGTGAGGACACTCGGATTCACATTCAGATTCACATTCACACTCGTACTCGTACTCTTGGAAGACACTCTTGCGACGATTCTACGTCTGGACATCGGGGAAGATTTTAACTTACTTCGCTTCGCATCTGAGTAGTATACTACTCAAACGTTACTCTCATTGGGACCTGTTATCTCAATGACGAGAGGTAAAATCAACGGGCGACCGGTTTTGACTAGTATAGGGCAGGAGAGCTTTTGTTATGAATTTAGTTACGCTACTGTCCCGTAATACAGAAGAATACAAATGTATTCTCTCCATGAACATAACCCATGGTGGTTTTGTTTTTTAAATTAGCACTCATTACGACTTTATGTAAGAAGTACAGTAGGAAGTGTTAAAGGCAGGATAAGTCGTAGTACAGCTAGTGTACTATGCACAAAGCAGAAGTAGGACTGGAATCCACAAGAGATGACGCCGCCTGTACGAGAGATCCATGAATCATCAGCTTCTACATAACAAAGTCTACAAATGGTGAGCTAATGGCATAAACTACTGGGCCGATGACCTTCGATGTTAGGCCCCTTAAAACAACAAGCATCATCATCAAGCATAAACTACTGCAAGTCTTCGCGCAGCAGTTCATTTTTTAGAGTTAATTTCATTCAATTTTTCGTTTGCTTCCGTAAATTCAGATTTCGTTAATACGCCGTTACGTCAAGTTTTTCATCCTAATAAATAGCTGTTTTAATTTGCATCTTCTGAAATTATTATTAATGATCCTTAAATTCCAAGTTAGTGTACTTAATGGTTAGTGTTCCGTCACCCCACCCCTGGGAGTGTTTAGAGTCTCATTACGTATTATTATTATTATTGTTATTAATTATCAACTATCGTTTTCAAGCCATAAGCTTGAAGGCTGGCGCCCATAGGATATTGTTTATGGAGAAACAATGAGATATCATTTATTTATATTAATATTAAGGTGACCTGCCACGTCACAATTTTGTCACACATCTGTGGGCAGAGTGGGTACGTCACATTATGATATAGCAGAATACTGAAACACAACTTGAAGTGCTAATTTCTCCAATGAGGTCTCAAGTTTATCATAACTCTGTTATTCGAAATTTTTCCTTTTATTCATAAAATCATTCGTGTAAAATGAGCAGTGCCGTACAAAAATCAAAACCGCTAGACATTGTCTTGTGTCTGTTCCCCAAGATATTTTCTAAGTATAAAACAACTTATTCACTTGGCGGAGAGCGATTACAATTCACGTCTTAACATATTGACAGTTCCAAGCACGACTGATCTGACAGGAGCTGGTGTTCTCTCAACCTCCCCTCGAATTATGGCGGAAGGATACCACCACAATGTTGTGAATTGAGCTACTTAGAGCATCATTTGTCCATACCAAAAGTCGTATCACTTCACTTCCTGTCTTGCGTAACTCATAAAATCAGTGTGGTTCGGTTGAGATATCTTGACTCAGAAATCGATCGTCTACTTTTTTATGACTTTGATGGCTGGGGTAGTGATATATTTCTTCGCTGACTTGTTTATGTGGCCATGGTACGGCTGTAACCTCCAACCTGTGCATCGGTACAACGCACTATCTAATTATTAATTTCCTGTTACACGATTAACATTGTCACTTGCTCCTAAATTTTCATGTTTAAACCTAGTGTTATGATCACACAAAATCTTCTTTAACTTATCTCACATTTCACAGATCGACTGAATATTTCTGCCCGCTAGTTTTAAAATGGGAAAAATGGTGAACTTTCATTGGCCGAGAGGTGTTCGACGTTCCTCTGTCTGTACGATTCCAAGACAAAATAAGTGGTGTTGGATAGGTTGTTTGGAACTTCTTTCTCTGTCCAACTTCTGTTTCTTTGTCAACCGTCTTGAGGAATGTTCCCCCGTGTGTTCGTTGTTCCTAAACTTTCCTTACAGGTGCAGCGGATGTGGAAAGCTTTCTTTTCAAAGATAATACTTTTATGATCATAATAAACCGTGACATTTGGAGACTCGAGTGGCTTGACACTCCACTCCGGAGGTCTATGCAGTTATTCCGCTGTGTTCGAAATGAAATCTGCTGTACTGGCAGAAATCACATTTAATATTTATTGAAAAAAATATTTAATTTTAATCAGACTCGATCAGATGGGTGCAGTACAGAGCTCAAAACAAATGTTTTGTATATTGTGATTTGACCATGTTCACGTAATGCAGTGTAGTTCAGTGTCCGAGACACATAATGACATTAATCCTAGATTATGTTCGATATTTTTCCGAGAGGAGGCATTTCCTGTCAATCTGTTTAACATAGGATTTATGTTCGGTGGTGTATAGATAAGCACGTGTAGGACTGACCGCGTTCAAATTGCGACATTGCTGCTAGATGGAAGGTAACAAGTGGATATCATCGCTCGAGTGAGACTGACTCCAGAGTATGGAAACCAGGGGGTGAAAGTCTAATGGGGCTTATGGTTCCAATATGTAGCTAGCTTCAGGTAGTTTTAGTCTCTCCTTTTAGATGGCGCTGGAGGTCATTCATAACGTGTAAATAGTTATATACAGGTACACAACCATATATACAGGTTCTGTAGATGGCACGCAAGTAAGTATGAAATGAGCGATGTTAATAATTAAAGGCAGTTTGTCTCGAAGTAAAGTATTTCAAGTATTTCAAGTCTAACCTCAATCAGTGGGCCCTTCTAACAAATTAATTAGTCATATAACGTCAAGCATTGTGGAGATAATATTGCTGCATTGCATCGAATTCGACTTTACCCAATCGATTAACCTTATTCGAACTTATATCGATTTTAATCGATAGTTCCCATGATGCTACAGTATTTGTGTTGTTTGAATTCCAAGTGCTCATGTGCTTGTGATGTAAATCTTTGTTCCTTGTGCTTGTTTATTTGAAATATATCTTCGCCAATCCTCCTGAAATCCCGTATTTCCTATTTGAGTACACATCAGGGGCTGAAAGCTGAATGGTTCTATTAATGTAGTTCTATATATTTCCTGTCTCAGTGCATTTAATTCTGTTATTTTTATTTTCATGTGGTACTTGGATATTGATGTGATACCCCATTCTCTTGCAGATGGTGTCCTCTGCTGTCTCGCTTTCGAAGGGATTTCTTATTTGTTATAATATCAGCTTTGTGTTAATGTGTCAATCATTCATTTGAAGTTAAAGCTGCTTTGAGGTGTGTGGTTATGTTCTTAGTAACATAGTATGCCATTCGAACTAGGGGTATCAGATCATTATTTACAACAGAGTAAGTACTTGGAAATAAAAATATATGAATTACAGTGTGTTGGGCATGGAAGTAGTAGAACTGAATTATTATCGCCGACGGGAGAGGGGGGTGGCGTGGGGCAGGGAAAGGAGGGGGAGGAGCTGTAAGCATACCCGAATGTGCGTCACTGCGCCGGATGTCGCTTCTCTGCGCTATCTGTTAATAATAGCGGTAAGATAGTGCACAAAATGCGCACTGTGGCGCTATCTCTGGTGAGAGACTGAAACCACTAACGCCGAGTGGCTTGGTACCGAAATTTATCATTGAGTTTCATCTCTATTCTATTCTATCCTCTTTGATGGAAACAGTTCAGCTAGACACAAACGGTTGCTGAGCGAGAACGGATGGACACGTCCACGCAAAACAACTCGCAGGGAGGAACGGTATTTGTTGCTTTCATCACGTCGTAAGCCCACTGCTACTGCCACCTCGTTCCACGAGGGCCACGGCAGTAAATGTGTCGGACAAGGCAGTGCGAAATCGGCTACCGAAAGCACCTGATAGGTTAGCGGCTAAATATATAGCCACCGCTGTTTTCTCTCTATGCTCAACTTATATTTTCTGCGTGATCTGAACGATTTTGTGCTGGTGTAGTTTGTGTGGGTGTAATTTTAATCAGACAAGTGTATTTTGACTGCTTATTATCAGAGTTGTTCCCGTACTGGGTGGCTAAATATTTAGCCACTATTCATCTAGGTTCCTTATGGGGATCACTGTAAGTACCTAGGTGTTAATATAAGGACAGATCTTCATTGGGGTAATCACATAAGTATGATTGTAAATAAAGGGTACAGATCTCTTAACATGGTTATGAGGGTGTTTAAGGGTTGTAGTAAGGATGTAAAGGAGGGGGCATCTGAGTCTCTAGTAAGACCCTAACTAGAGTATGGTTCCAGTGTATGGGACCCTCACCAGGAATACTTGATTCAAGAACTGGAAAAAATCCAAAAAAAAAAGCAGCTCGATTTGTTCTGGGTGATTTCCGACAAAAGAGTAGCGTTACAAAATTGTTGCAAAGTTTGGGCTGGGAAGACTTGGGAGAAAGAAGGCGAGCTGCTCTACTAACTGTTATGTTCCGAGCTGTCAGAGGAGAGGTGACGTGAAATTACATTAGTAGACAAGTAACTTTGAGTGGTGTCTTTAAAAGTACGAAAGATCACAATATGAAGATAAAGTTCGAATTCAAGAGGACAAATTGTGGCAAATATTCGTTTGTAGGAAGGGGAGTTAGGGATTGGAATAATTAATTTCCAACATCTTTGCAATAATTTAAGAAAAGATTAGGAAAACAACAGATAGAAAATCTGCCATCTGGGCCACTGCCCTAAATACAGAGCAGTAGTGATTCGATTCTATGCGATATGAGTATGAACTGGGTTTTTTGACAATATGGATGCTGGTGGAACATAGAACAAAAGTTGCATCTGAATTTTGAGAAATTTTACTATGCTAGAAATACAGAATGAATTGGAACAATGGCATGCACAAATTAATAGATGGGTAAAATTTTCGTGAACACTGGCTTACGGACTACATTTGAATAAGTAGAATACAATACATATGAAGGATACACGGGAAAAAGAGGGAATGTCATATTTTCTACAAACGGAGGTAATTAAATTTGAAAGTTTCAATCTTTAATACTGTCTACAATAATACATGTACATAAAGTATTATATTATCTAACGTTAGCCTAATATATTGGTATTGTAAATAGATAATAAAGAAAATATAGAATTAAATTTTATAATTGGAAAAAATGGAAAATGAAGTAAGTACATGTGTGTCACGAAAATAAAGGGGAATGTCGGTCTTATGAACACATTTTCATGGAAATAAAGAGGAATGTCACTTTTAGCAAAACTTAACAAATAACCTGTCAATTAATTGTGAGGAAGTGTATCAATGAATGATCTTCCCTCTTGTCACAAAATGATCTAAGGACGCGCAATTCAGAAAATTTTGCTGCACAGATTGGATGTAAACCTGAAATAGAAATAAATTACAAATTTAAAATCTCAATATTGCCAGCATGTTTGCGAATGTAGAGCAACTTCATGTGCACTAGCTTTTGCACATACATTCATATAATGCCTCTGGAAGAACAAACTCGCTAACTGGTGTTTCTGGGAAGTGTGGAGTTAATTTTGGAGCATTTATAACAGGTCGTTAACAATGGCCACATTGCAACTGCCTCTGTATTCCATGAATCGTAGATGCTCAATGGAGATGGCAAGTTCCCTTACAGGTCTTGTTTTAAAAGTTAAAACGTTTCGGTACAATGGAGTCAAAAACTTGGTCCTCTGACGAATCAACTTCGATTACATGGAAAGGGAAGGGTTTTTTTCTGGCACTCCTAAAATGATCCGCCCATTCTTCTGGCGTTTCAGCTGCAAATTTCTGGTTAGTTAGTGCCATGTTTCTATCGCACCTCTAAGTATGAGTGCCCACGAGTTCGAAATACTATTTTCTCAGACTCGAGGCGTTTGGTATGATGTACTATAAAGTGGAGAAATCTGAAAACAGTCCAGTTCTTGTTCTGTCCACATGCAGAATCACAGAAGATTGCCAAGTGTTTTATCTCGTCCCCAAGTTCACAAAATATAAAATGATGTAACATAGAACACACTTCATCTGCTGCTTTATGTGCAACTGTCTCTGGGTATGTATAGAATACCGAGTGTCCACTAGACAATACATGTATATTGAAGGAGAACAGTGACAGCTGTCTACGGTAACACACGTCGTTAGTGGATAAATTAGGTATGCATAAATTCTTTTGGAAATCCATCGCTATTGCCACATACCAAACTGACATTCCCCCTTTGTTTCTTCTTCTGTGGTGACATTCCCCTTTC
Organism: Anabrus simplex; assembly: GCF_040414725.1. Classification (NCBI taxonomy): domain Eukaryota; kingdom Metazoa; phylum Arthropoda; class Insecta; order Orthoptera; family Tettigoniidae; genus Anabrus; species Anabrus simplex. The sequence continues at coordinate 385,369,632 of NC_090266.1, read as the reverse complement.
ATCAGTTGTACATGTATTCATAAACTTGTTATATTTCCGTGAATATTCCCTTTACTTGGTTGTATATTATCTTAAACTGTTCTCCTGACCATAAAGTATATATGGGTAGTGTTAATTCATTTTTGTTTTACATTGACATTCCCCTTTTTTCCCGTGTACCCTTCATATATACCTAGAATGATAGATGAACTGAGGTACATTGAATATGGAGAATATGATATAACAGATGGTACAACTGAGAGGTCAACGGTGAGGAGATCCAACAGGTTGTCTGAGCACATAACTGTTATCAACTGACGACCATTGCTGGGGAGGGTGTACTTGAGGGGGGATTTTGGATAAGGTTTATCCTAGTGCAGCGTGTTCCTGTGGAGGTGGCCGGTCTGTGGGTTCGGTGAGGATGCGGTGATAGTGAAGTGGGGATAGGGTATATAGGCGGGATCGTAGGGTGGGTTGTAGGAACAAGTATGTGACAGGGTTGTTAGGATCTTGGCAAGGATTTTGACGAGACAGATGGGGCGGTAGGAGTCTTGGTTGGATCGGTCTTTTCCGTGTTTTGGCAGAAGGAACATTGTTGATCTCTTCCAGGAGGTGGGACAGAAACCGGAGGTGAGTAGGAATGTTTAGAGGGATGCTAGGAGCATGTGGAGTTCGATAGGGGCTTTACGGGTATGGCGGTACCTAAATTGGTCGGGACATGGAGCGGTGTCGTAGATGTGGACTAGGGCGTTAGTAATACCGGAGGCAGTTATCGGGGTGTTTAGAACGTGGGATGCGATTGTGTGAGTAGGAGAGGGTTAAATGGTAGGCGGAGAAAAGGAGATTCTGGTAAAGGTCGGAATCGGGCTGAGATGAGTAATGGTAGAGAGAAGAAGTGAACCGTTTGCGGAAGTGAGAGGTGAATATCTCCAGATTTTCCTGGATGTTCGAGGGAGATGTTCCATTATGGATGATTGGGTATGGAGGGGTGCTGTGTTGACCGAAGAGGGAGAATAGGTTGCACGAGAACTCAGAATATGAGGCATGGAGGGAATTGAGATACGTGCAGGATTTGGACTAGGTTATCCACCGGTGAGCTTTCAGGTATTTGTAAACTGTCCGCATGGTCTGACGGTGGAGGCGAAAAGAGTAGGGGTCGAGTGTACGGGAGAATTCGGATAGGTAAGACTGGGAGAGTGTCTGGAGGTGCAGAAACGTGGGTGGAGACGGGGTTTGGAGGGCGTATGGAGTGAGGTGGCAATGAGTGTCTTCGGGGCATTTGTTATGGTGGTATGAATGAAGTTGGATAAGGTGTCTACGGACTGGGCATCGGTAGGAAGGAGAGGTGATTGTGCGGGTGATTTGGTAATATGCTCACCGTAGCCGGTCCAATTAGCTTTGGTGTATTTCGGTAACAGACGTAGGGAAGGAGGATTAGGACGTGAGGAGTGTGAGGGTATTTGGAGGAGGATGGGAAGTGATCGCTGCCGGTGCTGGGAAGGTAGGAAATGTTTAGAAGGTGGATTAAGGAGTTGTGAGATATGACAGCGTCGGGGGTTGTTTGGGAAGAAGTGCGGAAGGGACCAGGGAGTGGAATTAGAGAGGAGTTAATATGGTTGAGGAAGTTGTGGAAGCGTAGGTCTCGCCAGAAGAGCGGCTATGTAGGTTAAGATATGCAAGCATCATGAAATGACGGAATGTGTTGTGAATACAGACCATGAATTCTATTGAAAGGGGGTTGATGTTTTGCGTGTAGATGGTGGCGAAGTGCAGGATTCGGGAACGGAAGTATATGGTAGCAATGATGGACTCAGTATAGGAGTGTGGAGGTGGTGGTTTGTGGACGCATATGGGGAGGGAAGAGCGAACCGCATTGGCTGCACCCCCACGACCGTTACCATATGGGTGGTCCGCTCTGTGGAGGGTGAAGCCGGGTAGATGGGCGGGCTGAGTGTCACGGAGCATGCTTTCATTGAGAAGAACTTTGTGGGCAGGGTATTGTAGGAGGGTCTGGAGGAGTAGGTGCTTAGATGAAAAGGATAGGATATTAAGAAAACCAATGGAGATGGGTAGAACGGATCGTCATCTCTCGGTTGTACTATCCATCAAACGAGGGTCTCCAGGCGGTGAAATTGAAAATGTGTATTTAAGATCGAGTGAGTGGTCTGAAAATGGAGGTTGAGTGGTTGATTGGCGGCTGCCTGGTTGTGGGTGAGGACGAGAATGCGGTGATACGGAAAAATGTTGAGAAGGGAAAGGGTGAAGAAGCGGACTATCTCCTCTATGCAAGGTGGTTCTAACAGGGAGTTGGCAGGTTGGGTGGGTGGGTCCACGGTTTTGATGGGAGCAACCAGGTCCGGGCGATTTTCTGGAGGTGGTGGACGGGAGTTACATAGATGGGAGTAGGTTGGGTGGGCTTCGCCTCAGGTTTTACAACGGGGTGGGGACTGGGTGTTAGGACACTGGTTGGTAGCGTGTGGTTGTGTACTGTGCCCACAGACCGGATTTTGGGTCCGGCATTGAGCGGTGCTCTGCTGGTTATATGCCAGACGCCGCTCGCAGCGAATGCGCTGTGGTGGATGGGCCTTGGAGAGTTCCACTCTGAAATGCTGTTTAAATATGGAGGCTCCGGTTTTCATCAGACGATCAACGTCGGCAGTGATTGGCAGAAGTGCGCGGACCATGAAGGTCGGCCCGGTCACATTTTGATGCGAGACACTTTCTGTGCAGGAATGTTCTCAGCGTTTAGTTAATATAACCTCATCAGAAATGTCCGGGTCAACCTCCTGATCACACAGCTGAATAGACTGTGTCTGGGGGGCGGTGGTGAGATCTTATTCTGGGGTTGTATGAGGCGTTGGAACGGGGAGGATGAAACAAGTTGGGCGTCCGGTGGTTAGTTGGGATGCAGTCTTTTATATTGAACACTGCGTGAATCTCAGTGGATTGGTGGTTGTGGAACAAGTAGATGTCGTTGAATCGGCTGATCTTCTGAAGAACACATAATGGCGGTGTTGTGAGCTGGGCTTTCAATTGTAGAGTCTATAGTGTTATTGGTGGTGGTGGTGGTGGCGTTGGTAGTGGTGATCATGGTGGTGGTGGTGGTGGTGGTGATGGTGGTGGTGATGGTGGTGGTAACGGTCATGGTGTTGAAAGAAAGCATGATGATCACTGTCACTTAGAAACAGATCTTGTTGTAGGCACTCGGCTCTTCGGGTGAGCCCTTGAGAGTAAGGGTCTCACAGAACCTAAGCCTTTTGCGCATCAAGTAGTTATCAGATGCGGGAAAACACCCAGCGTGATTTAAAATAAACCCACTGCCGCGGATAATTACTCCTCACTGGGGTGAAAACCCCTCACTCGGGTAGCAAGGCACTCCACTTCGAGGCTGGTACGGCGATGATAGCCTGAGGTGACACCCGTCGCTAATGAACTCAGTCCTCCTCTCAGATCAACTTTTTAAGGAGTAGTGCACTCTCGTGACTGATTACGGTGTAGCATTACCGTTGGACGATGAAGATGACGAAACCACTGAGAGTTATACATGTGATAAGCACAATGGCTTGGAGCGGGGAGGATGAACCAAGTTTTGGGGCCTCGATAGAATTTACTAGCTTGTGAGCTGCTTCCTCACCTTTGACCTGTATGATATAAGAGGAGCAGTGAGGAGCAATTATCCGCCGCAGTGAGTTTATGAGGTAAGATGTTGTTCTCCCCTAGCATGTCGGCATTGCATTGTGCTTATTACATGTATAGCTTGCAGTGGTGTCACTACCGGCGTGCTAGCCGGCCAGTGTCCAGTGTCTTGGGAGGGTGCGGTACCCAACTGATAAGCCCATGCCGCACTAGGGCGGAACACTGATGATATTTTACGATTGAGTTTCCTGAATGTTATTTAGCTATCTCAATTGGGAGCCATATTTTTGGTCATGCTAGCCCGGGAGGGCATATATAGCAAGTAAGATGCAATTCTCCCCTAGTACGTCGGAACTGCATTGTGCTTATCACATGTATAGCTTGCAGTGATGTTGCGATCTTTCGCAGTCCAACGGTTTTCAGCACTGCAAGTCAGGCACGTATTGGAAAGGTGAACTGAACAGATGGACACAAGGAAATCCGGGAGGTTTCACCTCAGGACGAGCATATCGCCAACAACTACCGCAACACAGGTGGAATAATCTGCCCTGAAATCTCTCCAGTCTACTTGGACAGACATAATTATCATGTACCCATATTCGCCTCACTGTCTGGCCACCATAACAGCAACAACTAGTACCACCACAACTACCACCATCACCGAACTCAGCCAATCAGCCGCAGTTGCCTACAACTCGGTGGTAATGTCCAGTTACGCTGCACCCAATTACCAAGCCAGATCCATCCCAGCGCCACCAGCTCCACAATGGGACACCTCCAAATTCCAATTTCAATTTACGAGATTGGCGTCACATTCTACGGCAGCAGAGGAACGGTCTCAACACCAATGGGCACCTCCAACAGCGACGACAATTGACCTTCCGCTACCCATGGACACCTCAGTTCAGAATATTCCTCATAATGCCACAACCACCCGCACTACCTACACTCCTCCCAAACTTGCATTTTCTGCTTTATCCGGTACTAGACGCCCGATCAGTCGTTCCCATTTCCTCCAACCCGCTCCAGCAGGAACACATTCATTCTTACTTTCCAATCCCTTCCCTGACTTCCAGTCACCCCATACCATTTTCTCCACCCTACTCAGATACAACATGCGCTAAGAAGACATAGCGGACATCAGAAGAGCTACAAATGGAGCCATCATACAGGTCAACACGGACGCTGCTGCCAATCTTCTCACCACTGACATAGGTTCTCAACGTCTAGGATCCAGTACCATACTTCAACCCCTCCCAACGCCACCTATAAAAAAGTCCACCTCCTCTCCACGCTACAGATTGCTCTGTTGCGTCATACGAGGGGTCGACCCCTCTACTGCTGAAGACACCATACTCTCCGAGCTCAACACAGAAGCCATCCCTGCAGAACGAGTATTCCGGATCAAGAATACAACGGGTCCAACATACATGGTACGAATTCTTCTACCATCAACAGAAGATATACCGGGTAGAACGGGTACTGGCCAGCGGAGTCTCCATTCACCGACACCACCATAAAGTTGAACCATCTCGTGCACCCCCTCCCTAACCATTAGATGCGAAAAGTGCCTCGTCTACAACTATCATCCCACTACTCACTGTACTGTTCCAAGTCCAGTATTTGGACACTTTAATCAACAACACATTTCGCCCAGATGTCCCAACACACACCAACCAACCCAGTGTCACAACTGTGGAGGCGCTCACCCAGTATTCTCACGCCATTCCAGAATCCGAAATCCACCTCTCCAAAATCGATCAGAACTTATAAACCCCTATTAGGACCATTGAACCACCCACATCGCCCAACCGTTCCCTTTTCTCACCTCCCACACCTGAAGATTTCATCCGTTTCCTAACTAAGTCACTGATCAATATTCACCCCTACAACAGGTCCCTAGTCCTCAGTCACCTACGGGCCGCAGCAAATCAAACATTAAACCTCCATTTTTCGAACACCCATCCCGGCTTAAATTCTCATTTCAACTTCACACCTCTGGAAACGCTGGTCTAAGCTCCCAAAGCTCTCTTGTTTTGTAAATAAGTTCCATCTTCTACGAATCTGCACAACCGACAATGTTGCTACTCGTAGTATGCTTATAATAGGTTTGTAAGTTTATCAAAAGAACAATAATTATGTTACATTGCAGCATCATTACAACGTTCGCTGTCTGTTTCCATATCTGGAATTCCAGGCGTAGGATACAATGGAAAATAACCAAAGCTTTTGTTAAAACTGTAGAATTATAGTAGTTCCACACCAAGATCTGCTTAAAAAAGTGTTGATATATATGATGCAAGCAAACAACTAGTGTCCTTCTTCTATATAACAAATAAAATACAATAAAGATGTAAACCCTTAACCAAACGGCCACAATCTCCCTCCCATCTCTTCCTTCTTCACATACTTTTACCCACTTCCTTCATAGTTCATATCTCCCCAACCCGCCCGCATCTCTTGGCCAGGGAGAGGACGTAACACTCTAGGTGGCCCGCCCCGCCCTTCAGGGTGGGGAATGAAAACATTTGATGTATGTATGTGAGTACTGGTGTTGGTCGGTAGATGCAGAGTGGGTCTCGGTCCGTAAGTGGCCAGGGCTGGTCCATGGTCCAACAGCTCTGCACCCTGAAGGGCCAACCGAGTAGAGAAGGGGTGGCCACGGCTCTACCGTGAATCTACGGCTCTGCATTCGGGAGATGGGATAGTGCTGGATCCCACGGCTGCCCTCAACTCTCAGCTGTCCTGAGAATGGTTTTCCGTGGTATTCCATTCTCCTGCACTAAGGCGAATGCCGGCAAAGTTCCTTGTACAGGCCACGGCAGCCAACCCCCTCACCTTCTCCATGCACCTCCTTCACCGTAACAAACCTCCCGGCCTGAGAGACGGCGTCACCGTCTAAGAGCCCCACCCCCCTCCGCTTAAGTGGAGAAATGAAAACATTTTAGTAGTATTAGTAGCAGTGGTGTCGCTACCGGCGTTCTAGCCGGCCAGTGTCTTGGGACGGTGCGGTATCCAAATGATGAACCCACGCCGTACTGGGGCGAAACAGTGGTAATTTGTGAAGATTGAGTTTCCTGAATGTTTTAAAGAGCAAGTTCAGAAATAATTTATTACGAAACACAATAACACGGGGTGAGGTACGCAAAGTTTCACGCTGATTCTTCCCTGCAAGTGTCCGCTCATTTTCTTATGTAGGAAGTGTACACTAACAACTACTGGAATCAGCATTCTTACTTCATAGTAAAATTTTGACCTTTGAATTTATAAATTGAGATAAAATTTTGCTGATAATTGTGTATTCCTCGGCTTTCAAGCTGGCACTGTCCTGTAGAACTGAGGGACGTGATTAATGCTGAGCCAAATTCCAAGTTTATTTCCTCCTTGTCTTATGCAATATTAGCAAGTGACGTGTGATGCTCCATATTTCCCCAGCTAATGTCAGTCCTGCCACGTATACCAACGACAAAAATAATAAATGAATGTCACTCGCAGTTCCGCGTCTGACTTCAAGCTCGGTATCGTAGCGGAGACTTGCCAGACGTGTTCAGTTTTCTTGGCATCTTTTCTCAGTTACTTCATTTACTCTCGTTTTCTCTTCTCATTCGATCAAATCTATCCACATTGCATGCATACGACACGTAAAATGGAAGCACTTCACAAACACAGTCGTATGTATTGAAGTCAGCATAACTCCTAGTTTTCATTTTTGTTCTTCAAAGCAATACGTTCTGGCGAAGAAATTCACGAAGTGGCATAGCACTCTAATCTTCGTAAGTAGACTGAGGGAAAAATTAATTTCCTATTTATCAAAACACTGGCATTCCGAGGTAATAATCATAATGGCGTATGACCTCCGGAGAGGCCAGGTGCAGGTCTTTTTCTAATAGAGGGCCTATTAGGCGACCTGCATGTCTGTGAAGATGAGGGCCCTACCTAGGATGAATTCTAATGTTGAATACGCCACACCCACCCAGCCCCCGAGCCATTGGAATTAACCAATTAAGGTTAAAATCCCCGACCCGGATAGGGAATCATACCCGGGACCCTCTGAACCGAAGGCCAGTACGCTTACCATTCAGCCAACGAGTCGGACATTCCGAGGTATTAACAGGCTATAAGTGAGCGAGTATATCATACAATCCGCATCACCATTTTTTAGCTCCTGTCTGATACTTCCCAGAGAATCTCGTATAACACTGAGTGTCAGAGAAAGATTAAAGGCTGTTTATAAGTAGACTATGCAAACGGTTATCAATAATAATAATAATAATAATAATAATACAGTCATAATAATCATAATTCAAACCAAACCAAAAAAACCAAACCCCATGGCACTACAGCCCTTGAAGGGCCTTGGCCTACCAAGCGACCGCTGCTCAGCACGAAGACCTGCAGATTACGAGGTGTCGTGTGGTCAGCACGACGGATCCTCTCGGCCGTTATTCTTGGCTTTCTAGACCGGGGCCGCTATCTCACCGTCAGACAGCTCCTCAATTCTAATCACGTAGGCTGAGTGGACCTCGAACAAGCCCTCGGGTCCAGGTAAAAATCCCTGACCTGGCCGGGAATCGAACCCGCGGCCTCCGGGTAAGAGGCAGGCACGCTACCCCTACAACACTGAATAATAATTCAAATAAGCCAAATTCAAGCACTACAGCACGATAGTCAAACCTGAATGTTTATACGCAGCTGAGACAATAGCCACGAAGGGACTCCCAGATTAGGAAAAGAAAGAAAGGAGGTTCCTTTGAAAGATTCTGTGACCCAGAGAATCATCAGACAAGTTTACGTTTCTCTGAGACGAAACCAAGAACTATACCAACAATCAATTGGAAAACATCACCACCACAGTGAAACAGAGCAGATTGATGTTCTACGGACGTATTAAAAGGAAGAGATTAGAGAGACTCGCCAACAGGGTCCTCACCTTCCAGGAGAACAGGAAGACACAAGTCCCACGGTAAAAGAAGTCCACCGAGATTTAGAAAAATCTGGGATCACGGCAGAAGACATAACAAACAGAAAAATCTTCAGACAGGGAGTTGCGGGAGTGAAGGACCTAGCTGATGAGAAAACAAGGAAGAATAGGGATTCTCGCATGAGCATGAGCAAGCCAACGGGTGAAGGAGAACTGGCGGAAGGTGAAGGAGAAATAACTTGAGAAAACAATGGAAGTTGCGTGATTGCAGTCAATAGATGGCTGTAACGAAAAGAATATTAGTAGACAGTACTCCTTAGCCGCAGAGAAGGCAACCTGTCGAGGGGAGGGAAAACCATGAAATGAAACCACCTTTGCAGCGTCTGACCCGCAGTGGGCGGCTGCAAACAGCGTCTGTACCCCGTGTTAGGGGCGGCTGAAATATCATACCTGGCTGTGGGTTGAAAATGCACGCCGATCAAAGATAGAGACAAGAAGTGAAACGAGAGCTCGGAGAAAAAAGCACTGCCTGGAGCCGGTGCTGGATGTGACAGCAGACGGACCATCAGTGGTCAAGCGGTGTACAGGTGGGCCTTGCTCGGGCAAGATCGAGAGAAATCTACAGCTGACGAAAGTTTGATCAGTCCCACAACAATTCCACAATTCGACTGACTGCACCTGCTACACGTGTTTCAACTGCAGATGAGCAGTTCACCGCTCATCCTGGAACAGTAAGGCAACGCATATGTAGACTAGTAAAATGAATGAATGCGTTGTTTATCGCAGTCTATGAATGTGAAAGTGGAGAAAAGAGGATACAGTAATAGATTCCATCTCTTTTTCTTTCCCTTGAAGAGCCTCGCTGTGTCGTCTACTGCTCTGGAGTTACATCCTTAGGAGTACAGACACGGCCTCAGAAAACTCAATACAGAAAATGTCATGGTAATGATCCTCCATGGAAGAGGAGAATCTACGGAAAGGTGGAGAGCAACAGGGTAAATGTAGGAGGTCTCTCTCAGTACAGGAAGAACAACAAGAGATCAAAGCAACCGGTGAAACTAATCAAGAAAATCACTCCAGCACTCAAAATACGGGAGCGACAAACTGACAGACATCACAGACCTTAATATCCAGCGAATGAAAGTGCTTTCAAGTAGACTGCCAAGATACAGAGTAAGCATGAGTGGGTAGCAGACAAACAGGATATTCCAGACCAATAAGAAAACACTCTATAGATCTCTGCTGACAAAAAGTTCAGAAACACAAGAATACGTTCAAGCCAACCCAAAGTTGAAAAATTCTGTTCAGACATCTGGTAAAATCCTGAAAGTTATCAAAGGCATTCTTTTTCTATGTATAACGAAAAACTGAGATCTCAGACCATTGATGATGTGCCAAGTGTGAGAATAACACCTGAGGACTTGAAAGAGTGTCTCCAGATACTAGCGAGCTGAAAATCGCCAGGTTCAGATGGAGAGCATGGTTGCTACTATAAAGTCCTCACAAGCACACATCAAGTGGTATGCAGTCATCTAGAATATCTCCTTGAGAGCCCAGAAGGTGCATCAGACTTCCACGTACTGCCTAAAGACGACGATACCAACAGTCTCTCCAAGTACAGACCATTCACCTGCCTGTCAACTCTGTTCAAGGTACTCACATCCATAGTGACCATCGATATCTACAGTCACCGCCTAAACACTGGAATCCTGACCCACCATGGCGCAGATTCCCCGAAGGGCCATGACCTACCAAGCGACCGCTGCTCAACCCGAAGGCCTGCAGATTACGAGGTGTCGTGTGGTCAGCACGATGGATCCTTTCGGCCGTTATTATTGGCTATCTAGACTGGGGCCGCCATCACAGTCAGATAGCTCCTCAATTGTAATCACGTAATCTGACTGGACCTCAAACCAGCCCTCAGATGCAGGTAAAAATCCCTGACCTGGCCGGAAATCGAACTTGGGGCCTTCGAGTAAGAGGCCGGCACACTGCCCCTACAACGCGGGGCCGGTAGAATCCTAACAGAAGAAAAAAGGCTCTTACAAGGATTCCAAAGAGTGCAAATAACAACTGATAAAAATGACAGTGTGCTACTTGCCCGAGCAACCCACTAGAGGAAAAAATACCACATGTATTATATTGACTAAGAAGGCCTTCGATTCAGTGCCACATAATTATCTCATGGAAATCCTCAGAATTTAAAATGTACATCTAACTATTGTTAACTACCTGTAGTCAGCAATGTCGAAATGGGCAAAACGTCTCCAAATTGTAGAGCACTTTCAAACGAACGAAGAAGTGAACGACAAATGCAGGAGGTGCAGAGAAACAGCTGAGACGGTGGAGCATATCGTGGGTTCGTATAAGGCCATGGCAGGTAAGAAATATACTCATCGGTATGATGAAGTAGCAAAAACTGTGCACCAAGAACTGGGAATCAAGTCGGGACGTCCGGATGAGACAATCTCATATTCTGATCACATACCATCTGATAAGCTCAAAAACGAAAAATTCAAGCTGTACTGGAACCGACAAACATCTTAGAAAGTCTGGTCTGCTGGATGTGATGTCCATCAGGCCTATGTCCAAAAGATTGAAAGGTACACTGACCTCGCAGCAGAAGTTCGAAAACTTAGTCATCTCTGCCCCAGAACTTGTGCTTCAACAATACATGCAGGATCTGGATATCGCCTACAAACTACTACAAATGCAGAAGGCTGTTATTCTGAACACCTATCGCATGACAAGAACCTTCCTGTCACTGCAATAGAGGTCGGAAGAACTGGACAACGGTCCGTCTCTTGATCGGTGAACCACCATGGCGAGTGAAATGTGAATACTAACACTAATAATAATAATAATAATAATAATAATAATAATAATAATAATAATGTTGGTTTTATGCCCCTATCACTAAATTTACGGTTCTCACTGACTGATATTTTCACCAGTGTTTGGTCTACGAGTCTCGGCGAGTAAGATCAGCTTCACTGCGGATTCCTATTTGCAGCTAGCGCTCCAGTATTATCACGTTGTATCTTGAAATACATAAACAGCCATTCTACTTTCGTTTGTTCCGGCTTATACACTGACTGACAGAGCAAATGCAACACCAAGAAGGAGTGGTCAGAACTTTATGCCAATTGCAGGGTAGACTGACGTCACTGAGGTATGCTCATGATGTGAAATGCGCCGCTGTGCTGCGCGCGTAGCGAACGATAAATGGGACACGGCGTTGGCGAATGGCCCACTTCGTACCGTGATTTCTCAGCCGACAGTCATTGTAGAACGTGTTGTCGTGTGCCACAGGACACGTGTATAGCTAAGAATGCCAGGCCGCCGTCAACGGAGGCATTTCCAGCAGACAGACGACTTTACGAGGGGTATGGTGATCGGGCTGAGAAGGGCAGGTTGGTCGCTTCGTCAAATCGCAGCCGATACCCATAGGGATGTGTCCACGGTGCAGCGCCTGTGGCGAAGATGGTTGGCGCAGGGACATGTGGCACGTGCGAGGGGTCCAGGCGCAGCCCGAGTGACGTCAGCACGCGAGGATCGGCGCATCCGCCGCCAAGCGGTGGCAGCCCCGCACGCTACGTCAACCGCCATTCTTCAGCATGTGCAAGACACCCTGGCTGTTCCAATATCGACCAGAACAATTTCCCGTCGATTGGTTGAAGGAGGCCTGCACTCCCGGCGTCCGCTCAGAAGACTACCATTGACTCCACAGCATAGACGTGCACGCCTGGCATGGTGCCGGGCTAGAGCGACTTGGATGAGGGAATGGCGGAACGTCGTGTTCTCCGATGAGTCACGCTTCTGTTCTGTCAGTGATAGTCACCGCAGACGAGTGTGGCGTCGGCGTGGAGAAAGGTCAAATCCGGCAGTAACTGTGGAGCGCCCTACCGCTAGACAACGCGGCATCATGGTTTGGGGCGCTATTGCGTATGATTCCATGTCACCTCTAGTGCGTATTCAAGGCACGTTAAATGCCCACCGCTACGTGCAGCATGTGCTGCGGCCGGTGGCACTCCCGTACCTTCAGGGGCTGCCCAATGCTCTGTTTCAGCAGGATAATGCCCGCCCACACACTGCTCGCATCTCCCAACAGGCTCTACGAGGTGTACAGATGCTTCCGTGGCCAGCGTACTCTCCGGATCTCTCACCAATCGAACACGTGTGGGATCTCATTGGACGCCGTTTGCAAACTCTGCCCCAGCCTCGTACGGACGACCAACTGTGGTAAATGGTTGACAGAGAATGGAGAACCATCCCTCAGGACACCATCCGCACTCTTATTGACCCTGTACCTCGACGTGTTTCTGCGTGCATCGCCGCTCGCGGTGGTCCTACATCCTACTGAGTCGATGCCGTGCGCATTGTGTAACCTGCATATCGGTTTGAAATAAACATCAATTATTCGTCCGTGCCGTCTCTGTTTTTTCCCCAACTTTCATCCCTTTCGAACCACTCCTTCTTGGTGTTGCATTTGCTCTGTCAGTCAGTGTAATAATAATCATAATAACATTGGTTTAATACCACTGGACTGAAAAAGGATAAAACTTGTACTTCGGAAATCCAGGGAGCTAACGTCTGAGACATTCAGCCCGGCGTTAAGTAGTAGGCCTATTGAATACGATGGAGGAGGAAAGAAGTACCTACCTATACTCCTTTTCTCTTCTGACCTAATTCGTCTTCTTTAGGGTTACTGATGACAATATGTTTCCCAGCCCTTATAGCAGAACAATGGTTGTGGGAGACATATATTCTTTTGTGGTGGTCAAGGTTGCCGGCCCCGCGGTGTAGGGGTAGCATGCCTGCCTCTTACCGGAGGCCCCGGGTTCGATTCCCGTCCAGATCAGAGCTTTTAAGTGAATCTGAGGGCTGGTTTGAAGTCCACTCAGCCTACCTGGTTACAACTGAGGAGCTGTCTTACGGTGAGATGGCGGCCCCTGTCTAGAAACCCAAGAATAACGGACGAGAGGATCCATCGTGCTGACCGCATGGCACCTCGTAATCTGCAGGTCTTTGGGCTGAGCAGCGGTCGCTTGGTAGGCCATGGCCCTTCGGGGCTGTTGCGCCATGGGAGGGGGGTTCAAGCGTAAGGTCGCTCAATAGAAAAGAAGACTGGAGTTGAAGTTTGAAAACGTTATTTGCACAGTTTACGACTTAAAAGAAAATCTGCTCAATGAATTACTTACCGAGAACTCTGAGTTCGATGCTAACATTAACGATGCAATAACACGCCGCTCCTGGGTAACTTACTCGATGAGAAGGTATCACACGTCCAAGACCTGAAGAATGCTCTGACAGATTTTATTAATCATTCTGAGTGATGTTTCACGATGCGAGATGAATCTCGACATAAATAACCTCAAGTTGGAGGCACACTCAACAACCTTGTTCTACTTGGCAAGTGGCACATCAGGTCTTTGACTATGATTGTTCTTTTTTTAATTAAATATAATGGAGATTGCTGGGTATTTCAAAAATATCTACATTAGAAAAGGCATTCATTTGCAATATGGACTGATATTTTCCCCAGTGTTTGGTCTACCAGTCTCGGCGAATAAGATCATCTTTACTGCGGATTCCTATTTGCAGCTAGCGCTCCAGTATTATCACGTTGTATCTTGAAATACATGAACAGCCATTCTACTTTTGATTGTTCCTGCTTATAATAATAATCATAATAACATTCGTTTAATGTATTTTCAGTTGCTGTATATTTCGATGATACGCCGGAAGTGGACAGTTTTGTAACGTGTCGGAAGCCAGTGACAATAATAATGGTGTGTGCCCTCCAGACAGACTTGGCGCTGGTCTTTCGAGTTGACACGTGACACCTGAGCGTCTGTGAGAATGAGGCCCGACCTATGATGAATAATAATGTTGAAGACGGCACAGACACTATGTCCCCGATCGTTCCGAATTAACCAATGAAGGTTGAAACTGCGGCCCGTCCGGGCATCGAACCCGGTGCCCCTTGGACCAAAGGAGAGCACGCTAACCCTTTAGCCATGGGTCTGGACACCCAATTACATGCAGATATCGCATTTGAACGCCCTCGAATATCACTGAACTCAGCCGGTACTGAACCCGCTACCTTAAGAAGAACAGGGCAATGGCTAACCAGCTGCACCACTGAGCTCAGCCTTCTTCTTCTGAAAAGTAGTGTCTACATTTTATACTTACCAGTTATTTCTGAGGACCCAGACCTATTTGAAGTTTTGGCCAGCGGTTTAAGGCCGGATGCACTTCCTGATGCTACGTGATTCTCGGATGAAAATATCAACCGAGGATCCGCCGAGATTTGAATCTCGGACGTCTTGTTTGAAAACCATCAACGCCCTCAACAATTAATGAGTTATTCAAATGTTAAAATTATATTTCTCTTTCACGGAATTAAAACACTTTTTTTACATCATCTTGCATTCTATCTATCCAAAATGTATAATCCTGTAAATGGAAAGAAGAAAAAGTTTAGTTGATATTCATTTGATTTCTTAGAGTGCTTTCTACTAGTATTGCATTTGAAAAAGGTGCATGAGAATAGGAAGGAAGAGAAAGAAACTAAGCGGACAAAAGAACAAAGCATAAACACAAGTGAATAGTCAACGTGCTAAGAAACAGTTCATGTCTTGCAGTGAAACTAAAATATCATATTATGCATAAATGAACCAAGTCCGAGAAATCAAGTGCAGTTTATAAAAGTATCTCAAGTTACGAGTCAGAAATAAGAAAGGCACACAGAATTGTAGATAAAATGAAAAAGCAATATTTACCAATGTTTCCCTTCACTCAGATTTTGTTGAGATGTCTTGTATATCGTAGCACGACGAACGTCGCATGCATGGTCCATTAGATATATTCTGTTCTCTTTTACTTGGTCACTGTTTCTGGACCAGGTACATCTGAATTCGCGAGTAGTTTTAGGCTTATTCTTTTGAAGAATAGAGCATTTTCCACAACAACCTGCCAAAGAATTTGAATCCCCTTTTTTCGGATATATAGGGAGAACTTTTTGTCTTTTCGACGAATTCATCGTCTTTATATCTGAGGTCGTCATTCATATTTTGCCATAATGATACGTTGCCCTGCCACACCACCTTGCATATTTTATTAAGTAGCCAGCTCTCCTGTTTCAGTCTTATAACATGTACAGCTGTGGTACAGCATTCAGAGAATGTATGTGGAATGAATGGTACTAGGATTAAGGAGAAAAATGCCGAGGCCTATATGTTATGTACTTTCCTGGCATTCGTCACAGCTTAAAGTGGGAAGTTCGTTCTAGGATTGTTAAGAGTAAAATTTTAAACCCTTTTCTCTTGGATGATGTTCCATGAAGAGTATTACTGGGGTCTTTCCATATTTAGCTCATTCAGGAGTAAGGCATTCGCATACTGAGGCACGGAATGTTGCTTGTATGGAGCTATTTTCGGGATATACTCTTTTACTGCCTGCTATCATTTCTCGATGGATACAGTACTTTTGTATCCATCTCTTGGCACAGGCCAGAGTAAAGTGTAGCTTCCACTGAAGTCCCACTCTCATCCATGGCTGTGAAAATATGGAAGCTGCTGGGGTATGGATGGTGCTGATTAATGACATTCAGAGCACAACCAGTGTGTCTGAGCGTCATGAAAGGTGTTGCTCATAGGGTTAGTTGTGCTACAATAGCACTGTCTGGCCCAGTGAGGAAAGCAATGGCAGACTACCTCACTCTTCATTTTGCCTAGTACGCCTCATTTTGGTACTGCCATTGGTTTTTATGCTTTCCCTATAACTGCATAGCATTTGGTGATGCTATTTGAAGATTCAACCAGCCTCTGGGCTGATGACCTAACAGACAGATACTCTTTCAATATGAAGTAGTTATCCCGATGTATTTTCGTTAAGTGTTTGATATATACATAAAGACTCCGTTACTAGGTCCAGCAGTACCGTGCACAAACCGTTGCAATGTGCAGATAAATTATGTTACATTTTTCCTTCTGGTCAATCTTTATAACATCCGCCCCTGTTTGTTTCTTATGTCTTCTCCTGTCTCATTTCTCTCTCCAGCCTCCACGTGGACACTAACACCTACATCTTGACCGCCTTGCCTCACTTGCCTGTAACTACCTCTCCCTTCCAATACTGCCGTCAATTTGCTTCTGCCATTATTGAATCAAATTCCTGTCGAACACCCTAATTTGTGAATGAAATAACTTGAATTTTCCTTCCTGCCTACGTATAGAATTCTAAGTTACAATAAGGCATGATGAATGTATAATTCAGATTTTATGTAAAATTTATTCTGCAAGGAAATTGTGACTACCATTGACTATTTCTTCAATTATTCCTCGATAAAAAATGGCATTATGAGGTCATACTCCTCTATCAGGTAAACTTTAATGTAACTTGAGAAAGTATAGATGCTTTTTTCCTTTAGTTTATTGAGGAAGGCTATATTAAATTGCTTTCTTATTGAACTGGCTATATTAAAGGAGCTAGTCCCGTTAATTGCCACAGACGGCTGTGTCGTACATCGTACTGAATTAATGACATCGGATTCTGCCACTAGAGAGGCAGCCATTGGTCAATGGGTTAAGGGCCCATAAGGCATATACGGTAAAGATCATTTTTAGAACTGCGGTACATTAGGCATAGTTCCCGTTTCTGCATGAATATTTCTATTAAAAATTCACTCACGGACATCAGAAACGCCTACCATTTAAGTAATTTTCTGTATCGGTTCCAGGTACTATTTATTCTGCAGTACTGAAGTGTTTTGGATGAATTAATGAAGCAATACTTATAATATAAAACTTCTATCAGCACTTCAGTATAAATGATTGTTATAGGTAAGTTTTTACTCCTTAGTGCAAGTGTCGTCGTTTTCCAAACAGCTCCGTTGCATTTCTCCACTTACCCTTTACCATGAGGACTGTGTGGTGAAGTGCGACTGGTGGCTATTCCATGAGCAGTCAGGAAAGCCTCGATCAGAATGAATGTACGCTGGATTTCCGAATACGGCGAACAGATTGCATGAATGCTTCAACACAGTCGTGGAAGGTATATCAGGGTACGAAAGGAAATCTTGAATGTACATTCGCATATTTACAGTAGATGATGTTACAGTTTGTGGAGCTGAACATGATGAAAACTTGGAGAAATTTCTCATCGTGGCTTCCAAGTATAGACTGTCCTTAAATGAAACCAAGTGCAAATTTCGTGGGACTACAGTAAATTTTCTTGGGTACACTATTACGGAGAAAATTATCGAACCGAATCCAGAGCTTGTTCGTCCTCTGCTTGAATTCCCGATCCCTGATAACACGACCTCACTTCGGCAAGGAATGGGTATGTCTGCGCCTTATTCTAAGTTGATTAAGAACTTTTCTCACAAGATAAAACAAATTTCTGTACTTTCCTATTGTAGGTGTCTAATGAAAGACATCGCGGCGAACTCTGCATTGAACTCCATAGATGAAAAAGTTCAGTTAACAGTAGAAACTGATGCGTCAAGCTCTGCAGTCGGTGCGACACCCTCTCAAATGGCAAGACCGGTAGCATTCTTTTCCCGAACTCTTCCTAAGACTGAGCAAAGCCAATCCGCCACTGAAAAACAAGCCTATGAGGTAGTATAAGTAATAGTAGCGTTTTTTTACAACCATTATTTATTCATTCGTTAATGAAATGATATTCGCTATTAAAATATTCCAGATTACGTACAACAGTATTTAACTCGCCCTCCGGTATTACACAACTAGAGGTAGTCGTATGTAGTGGGAACGTGCGGAGAGCTTATGCGAGGGAAGACAGCAGCCAGCTGTGAGCTCTGAGGTGTACCGGCTCGCTTAAACTTTCGCGATCAGTTTTAGCGATGAAATCTGATGTCACACAATTGCACAGTTAACATGACCTATCTCTACATCACATGAACTACTGTAGTTCACTAGAAATGATATTTTCTATTAAAATTTACTATGCAGTTAGAAAACTATATGCGCTTGATGATGATGATGATGATGATGATGATGATGATGATGATGATGTTTGTTGTTTAAGGAGGCCTAATATCTAGGTCATTGGCCCCTATATATGCTCTTAAGACATCCAGGATATCCTCCACCTCGCCAATATATTTAATAGCTTATTTTTGCATGGGGGAAAAAGAACGCCAAGATCGAAAAGAAAGAATAATATTTTGAGATTATAAAACACCATTTGCAAAGTCTATATTCAAAATATGAGAGGTAGGAACAATGAGGGTCAAAAGTTCGCACGATCGGATATAATAGTTCCTGATCATCAATTCACTCGACCGCTTCAGTAAACGCGAAGTGGATGGAAGTTACTGAACACATGAATGCTGGTACTGGGCACTCGGCTGCAATGTGGCGGATTGATAGCTGAACAGTTCAGGAGTTGAAATTTGATAAAGTAGCCCTGTCCCATTCGTGCACCAGATATTTACATCTACCTTGTCCTGTTCGAATCCCATTGACAATCCTCTATTGGTGTCTCCCAAGAACGAAACAATACATCTGCATGGAAGGAGTTTCAATTAGGTATCTGTTAAATACTGAAAAGTGCTCCATCTAAGATGAATATGCTTCATTGATGACTCTACAGAATGGACTGCTGTGCGCTAGGGTGGTTTGTATGATTTCGGTCGTTGGTATTCTGTCCTGGGTATATCCCTCTGTGTGAGTAGCTAGGGGTTATGAGGCATATTTCTCCAGATCTTTAAAGAACCTTCTAATCTTCTTAAAGCTGGAAGTAAATAGTCAACGAAGCCTACGAATTCATTACTTTGGCAAAGAAGGTCCATATTTTCAACTCAGAGATGATACTGGTAAGCTGAAATTGGTATTTCGACAAGTGTTGTCAACAAATGAGAAAACAAAATATGGTATATTCAGACTATTTTAGAAACAAACTCACCATAAATCTAGGAGTGAGGCAGATTTGTAATTTGTCTCTTACTCCATTTATGATGATGATGATGATGATTATTATTTTTATTATTATTATTATTATTATTATTATTATTATTATTATTATTATTATTATTATTATTATTATTATTATTATTATTATTAATGGTTCATGGTGTGGGTTACTGTAGTCATGTCCTAGTTCGTGAACCATGGGCAACGGCAGAGTGGCCTAGTAAGTGGTCCTGAGTGTCGGGATACCAGTTGCTATGGAATGGGAGTGTGCATCTCGGACATATTCTGAGTCATGGCCCCCTTTATGCTCAGACGGCTAGGACTAAACAATTCACCGGTGGTACCTAGCTCCTTAGGGGAGAGATCCTCACTTGGACTATGTGTAGGTAGGGTAGCATCCTGCTTCATGAATTTACCGAGCACAGAACATTTTAAGCTAACCTCGGACCTAAGGGAGTAACGGAGTCCCAATCTCATTTGACAGGCGAGGGACTCCTTGGAAACAACTTGACCAACGAAGTGAAATTCGATGGGGAGGTATCAATATTGATGGAGCTTATCGAAGAAAGAAAGTAGAACTGGCTGAGTCAGCATAGAGGATGCATCTGGATGTGCTAGGAGTAAGTGATATTCGGGTAAGGGGAGATAACGAGGATGTGCTAGGAGACAATAAAGTGTACTTGATAGGTGTTAGAAAGGGAAGGGCGGAGTATGAGGTAGGGCTGTTTATCAGGAATATCACTGCAGGCAAAATAGTTTCTGTTAGGCACGTAAATGAGCAAATGATGTGGGTAGATTTGGCAGTTGGAGGAATTACGACGAAATTTGTCTCAGTGTATTCACCATGTTAGGGTGCAGATGAGGATGAAGTTGACAAGTTTTATGAAACATTGAGTGAAATCATAGTCAGTGTCAACAGCAAGGATAGGATAGTTCTAATAGGCGATTTCAATGCGAGAGTTGGAAATAGAACTGAAGGATACGAAAAGGTGATTGGTAAATGTTACGAAAACATTCTTCAAGCATAAGGCTATACACCGCAACACATGGGAGGCTAGGGGTACCAGATTCATAACAGAATATATCTTAACCGACTTCGAATTCAGGAAGTCTGTTAGGAATGTACGAGTTTTCCGGAGATTTTTCGATGACACAGACCACTATCTGATCTGTAGTGAACTAAGTATCTCTAGGCCTAGGATAGAGAAAGTGAAATATGTCTGCAAACGAATAAGGGTAGAAAATCTCCACGACGAGGAAATTAGACACAAGTACATGGATATGATTACTGAGAAGTTTCGAACAGTAGACAGTAAGCAGGTTCAGGATATAGAAAGTGAATGGGTGGCATAGAGGGATGCTGTAGTAGAAACAGCAAGGGAATGTCTAGGAACAGCTGTGAGTAAAGATGGGATAAAGCGAACATCTTGGTGGAATGATGAAGTGAGAGCAGCTTATGAACGTAAAAGAAAGGCTTATCAGAAATGGCTCCAAACAGGGCCGATGCAGACAGAGGGAACTGTACGTAGATGAAAGAAACAGAGCGAAACAAATAGTTGTTGAAACCAAAAAGAAGTCGTGGGAATATTTTGGTAATAACCTGGAAAGGCTAGGTCAAACAGCAGGGAAACCTTTCTGGACAGTAATAAAGAATCTTAGGAAGGGAGGGAAAAGGAAATGAAAAGTGTTTTGGGTTATTCTGGTGAACTCACAATATATCTCAGTTAGTCACTGGAGAGGTGATGGGAATATTTTGAACATCTTCTCAACATAAAGGGAAATCTTTCTGGTGGTGTTGCTAACAACGCAGCTCATGGTGAGGAGGAAAGTGATGTTGGTGAAATTACATTTGAGGAAGTGGAAAGGATGGTAAATAAACTCCATTGTAATAAAGCAGCAGGAATAGATGAAATTAGATCTGAAATGGTGAATTATAGTGGGAAGGCAGGGATGAAATGGCTTCATACAGTAGTAGGATTAGCATGGAGTGTTAGTAAGGTACCTTCAGAATGGACAAAAGGACTAATTGCACCTATCTATAAGCAAGGAAACAGGAAGGATTGCGACAACTATCGAGGTATCTCATTGATTAGTACTGTAACGGTTCAAATGCCGTTACAAGCATTCATCTGTATTATTATTATTATTATTATTATTATTATTATTATTGTTATTTTTATTATTATTCGTATTATTATTATTATTGCTATTATTATTATTACTGTACTATTATTGTAACTGTTATTATTGTTTGATTCAATTCTATAATCTGATTTCGCTATCTATTAATTATCGCTTGTTTCATTGTATATAATTTATTGTGTACGCGTATGTGTGTATGTTAGCATCAAAATTATGTAGAGCGAGACTTACTGTCTAACATCAGAAATGGATAACTGTCGAGTCATCGCTCTGTCATTGTATGCATTTAGACTATGGGATAATTCCTGGGAGTTTCTACTTTGCCTGAGGCTATTTCAACCTATATGTAATACTTTGGAGCAGGGTGGGAGTTACAGTATATCACATTCTCTTTTAGAAATGACGTGTGTGTGACAACTTATGTCTATATAAAGGGCTGTATCCTATAGCGGCTGTTCAGTTGGTTGGAAGGAGTTGATGGAGAGACTTGCCATGAAGTCAATTGGAAGGAGACGGATGGCGAACAATGA
Organism: Anabrus simplex; assembly: GCF_040414725.1. Classification (NCBI taxonomy): domain Eukaryota; kingdom Metazoa; phylum Arthropoda; class Insecta; order Orthoptera; family Tettigoniidae; genus Anabrus; species Anabrus simplex. The sequence goes on along the minus strand of NC_090266.1, from coordinate 385,347,484 downwards.
TATGGATACGTAATCGTCAGTGACAAAATGGATTATATGTTCGGAGTGTGTTTCGTGTATCTGTTCGATCGAGTTCTTGTGTCAGTTCGGTGACAGCCGAATATTGAGTCGTCGTAATACAGGCTAACAGTAATCAGTGAATTACTTGTGAAGTTGATTGTGAAGTGTGAATATAATTTCAAGTCATGCAATAACTCGTTTATGAAACTACATCACCAAATTAGGTTTGAGATACCTACAGCTGATACCAACTCAAAGGAATACGTCGTAATAACTCTCAAAGTGTTGAAAGTACTGTTATGTGAGCCAGTGAGGGATGAATGTCTTGTACAACTTTTAAATGTTCGGTCAAAAGGACGTCAAATTTAATGCCTACAGTTTTTTTCAGTTGCACTTTCAGAATTTTATATTATATCAAGGACTGTCAGGATCAGATTTTCAGTATGCACCAGGTAATTGAAAAATGCTACGAGATGAATAAACAGTTGTGTTTATGCTTCTTAGAACTAGGGAAAGCATATGACAGGGTACCGAGGGAAAAGATGTTCGCCACACTACGGGACTATGGAATTAAAGGTAGATTATTAAAATCAATCAAAGGCATTGATGTTGACAATTGGGCTTCAGCGAGAATTGATGGTAGAATGAGTTCTTGGTTCAGGGCACTTGCAGGGGTTAGACAAGGCTGTAATATTTCACCTTTGTTGTTCGTAGTTTACATGGATCATCTGCTGAAAGGTATAAAGTGGCAGGGAGGGATTCAGTTAGGTGGAAATGTAGTAAGTAGTCTGCCCTACGTCGACGACTTGGTCTTGATGGCAGATTGTGCAGAAAGCCTGCAGTGTAATATCTTGGAACTTGAAAATAGGTGCAATGAGTATGGTATGAAAATTATCCTTTCGGAGACTAAGTTGATGTCAGTAGGTAAGAAATTCAACAGAATTGAATGTCAGATTGGTGATACAAAGCTAGAACTGGTTGATAATTTCAAGTAGTTAGGATGTGTGTTCTCCCAGGATGTTAATATAGTAAGTTTGATTGAATCAAGGTGCAGTAAAGCTAATGCAGTGAGCTGGCAGTTGCGATCAACAGTATTCTGTAAGAAGGAAGTCAACTCCCGGACGAAACTATCTTTAAATCGGTCTGTTTTCAGGCCAACCTTGTTTTACGGGAGCGAAAGCTGGGTGGACTCAGGATATCTTATTCATAAGTTAGAATTAACAGACATGAATGTAGTGAGAATGATTTCTGGTACAAACGGATGGGAACAATGGCAAGAGGGTACTCGGAATGAGGAGATAAAGGCTAAGTTAAGGATGAACTCGATCAATGAAGCTGCATGCATAAACCACCTTCGGTGGTGGGGTCATGTGAGGCGAGTGGAGGAGGATAGGTTACCTAGGAGAATAACGGACACTGTTATAGAGGGTAAGAGATGTAGAGGGAGACAAAGACGACGGTGGTTAGACTCAGTTTCTAACGATGTAAAGATAAGAGCTGTAGAACTAAATGAGGCCACAGCACTAGCTGCAAATAGAGGATTGTGGCGACATTTAGTAAATTCGCAGAGGCGTGCAGACTGAACGCTGAAAGGCATAACGGACTACAATGATAATAAATGATTGAATGTTGTTGTTGTTATTATTATTATTATTATTATTATTATTATTATTATTATTATTATTATTATTATTATTATTATTATTATTATTATTATTATTATTATTATTAACGACACAACTACAGGTATTCGTATCGGGAAATATCGCGGTGGCAATGATCACTTAAAGTAGTGTGTTAATAAAGTAAATTTAAAACATGATTACCCAACAACAATCTCATAAGAGACCATCTCATGAGAAACTGGAGAGATAAGTTTCATGCAGCTATCTACGTATGTCCTCGGTCAAGAAAGTCAAGCAGTATGACTGAGGATGTCGTCATACTGACCACATGGCGCTCTGATATCTGGATGGGCAGCATTAGTGTTGGCAGGCCATCGCTCTTCATGAGCTGTACGTACCACGGATTTGTTTCTTATTAAAATCAAACAACAATAATACTGAAACGTAGTACTGCTTGATGGTTTGAGGGCACCTGGGCCTGCGTGTTTTAAGGCCCACTTTGTAGGTTCATGTCTAAGAAGCTATTTGTTCTAGACTACCGAATTTTGCTCACCTTATACAATGAACTTGCAAAATGAACTAGGGAAAAGTACGTACATAATATCAACTGCCTGTCTTCCTTAGCTGATCAACATGTACATGTATGTTCAGTCCGTCAGCGATTCCGCTGGTGGGATCCTCAACAGCTGTGCCATCAGCTGCCATAGATGGCCTAGGCATTACCGAAGAGGCGTACTAGGGAAATGACGAGTGAGGTAGTTTCCCGTTGCTTTCCTCACCGAGCCAGACTTGCTATTACATATCAGTCTGCCAAGCCCACTGAAATGCATACACCAACCGACCCTATGTTCAAAATTTTCACACCATTCATAACAGGGACTGGCTGCATAAGGATTGGCAGTACTAGCATCGCTCATACCTCAGTCACTTTCATATTGTCAAAGCCAAGGATAAGACAGAGACAGAGCTGATCAACAGTGATGCAAATAGTAACAAATCACATTTAAAAATTGAATTCGTCGGTGGATGCAGAGTGGGTCTCGGCCCATAAGTGGCCACGGCTTGTCCCTGGTCCAACAGCAATGCACTCTGACCGGCCAACCGAGCAGAGGAGAGGTGGCCACGCTCTAACGTGGCTTTACGCCTCTGCATTCGGGAGATGAGACAGGGCTGGACCTCATGGCTGGCCCCAATCGTTGGCTGTCCTGAGAATGGTTTCCCGTGGTTTTCCATTCTCCTGCATTAATGCGAATGCCGGGACATTTTCTAGTATAAGCCACGGCCGCCAACCCCCACACCTTCTCCGAGCATCTCCTTCACCATAACAAATCTCCTGGCCTGAAAGACGGCGTCACCGTCTAAGAGGCCCGCCTCCCCCTTCAGGGGAGGAATGAAAACATTTTAGTAGTAGTAGTAGTAGTAGTAGTAGTAGTAGTAAATAGAAATTTCTGCCACGGAAGATGCGTCATATTTATGCGTCATATTGAACCCGAGTGACTTAGGCCCATAATCAATCATGATTTGATCGGTAAAATAATATGGTACATTTATTGAAATACAGAGGAGTGTATTTGAAAATATTTCGTTTAGGTAATGTCGAAATCGGAGCGAAGGAAGGACGACAGAGTGGAGCCTGACGGATTAGCTCAACCCGACAACTTTTAGCTACTTCACAGCAGGGAATATCATTAGTTGGCGTACAAGGAAATACAGAGTCCACAAATAAGTCTTGGTCAGAAAGAGGAAGGGGGAGAATCATACAAAGAAAACCCACCACATGAGTAAGACCTTGGGATATTTTTGGTAGGACGGAAATTCCATGACCTCATGGAAAAGTACAGCGGCTGAGTGTACGTTCGCTAGCCTAAGTTCGAGCAGGTGGAGATTTAAATCACGTGACCGCTTGCCGGCCAATAGTAAAAATTTGATGGGAGACTCAGTGATACCATCTTAAGGAATGATGGATGAGATATTTTCGTAATTACAAAAGTATTCAGTAATAAATTAATATGAGTACGCGGATGAATGTAATGAATTTATTAGAGGTCATGCATGGAAAAATAATCAATACTTATTGGCAAATTAAATAAATTGAAGGCTGGATTTCTTGGAAACCGGACAGCTTGAATCTCATTGGCTGAAAGAAGACCACGTTGTCAGGGACGCTTACAAAGGCGCGAAATGTGAGGAGCGAAATCCACCCATATCTCCTAAATCTGTGATCACCTGGAGTTCATATTTTATCCAGCAGATATGCTAGCGGAGTGGATTAATTTGATGTAAATTTTAACTTCCAATTCGGAGTGCAAGTACCGATATTAAAAATCCACCCCCTCCCTAAGGGGCATGACGTCAACAAATCCGCGGGAAAAAGGCTTCATCCATATATACGGAGCTGAATTGACGGTAGCCAGCCACTTGTCTTGAATCGTTGGAGCTGAATTGACGGTCGCCAGCACACGTGAATTGAATATCGGGAGTTGAACTGTTGGTCGCCGGTAACTTAGAATTCTACGGACGTACAGTCATTTAATGGCGCGAGCATCCGCCGGTGTTTGTAAAATGTGATAGCGCTCAAGCATCAGGAATTAGATAATGTTAACGTAGGATAGTGTTTGTTATTTATGAATAATCAGTGACGTAAAGTAATTACCCTGCAAGAGAGTAGTATAAAATATATCACCATAAGTACGTACATAATAGACTGTGTGACGAACAGTACTTTAAGGAAGTAGTAGCCTGTACTTAGCTATACCGAACCGATGTAATGAACACGTCAAGAATGCCGTATAAATCGGGCGTATCGCGACGGGCGAAATAGTTGACACCACGTCGTACGTGTCCAGGTCCATTGTGCGGTAGGTGGACGAAGATTAAATAGTGTAAATATATTAAATTCTTGGGTCTAGGATAGAAATTTGTTGTATCCAAATTAAAGTATACAGTGTTAACGTAGTAAATGGTGAAGGTTTGTGGTAATCAAGATATGAGAGTAAAATAATAATGTGCCAGGAAATCTTTTGTGAAACTACGCCATCAAGGATGGAGGAGTAAAACGCAGAGAGGGGCTGGATGAAGCCTCTCGTCTGCAAAGCTGCAATGGAATACCGATAACTAAGATGAGTACTAAACTGTAAAATATATTTGGGAAATGTTATCGTGATGGGAAAAATGGGAATAATTTGATTATACTTGGTTACCTTCTGTAACAAGATGGGTCGCTTAACGACCCCATCCTAAATTTGTAGCACGGACAGTAGTAAATCATAATAATGTAAATAATCGGGTCTTTTATGTATTCAGTTTGTTGGAGATGTAAATTTGTATATATAGTGTAGTACGTTAAGTCATGCATGCATTCATATTTTCTTTGTAGTCGCTAATTTTCTTTACATTCGATTTTGGTTATGCTAGTTAAAGAAGACCCGATATGTGCTTTTATGTTTTGTCAATTTTAACGAGCCATTTAATGACATGGAAGGAAAATCCAGCTTCGCCATACCAAGAGTGTTTTGTTGAAATTAATATGGTCATATTTTCAAAGTGAAGTTGTTAAATTTGTGAGATGCGATTAATATAATATTTCCAAGTAAATCATATCTGGAGTGTTTAGTGCCAGAATAAATCGACTTTGTACAAGGGGTTATGCGTTAAACATATTAAGAGTGGACTACCGAGTTACAGGCGAAATTATTATTTTTTTTTATAAATAATAATAATAATAAATAAATAATATAACTATTTTTTTTAAAGAAGATATTTTTTTTTAATATGATTTGGAGATAATAATAATTCATGTGATCAAGTGTTGAGTTTATTGGGAATCATTTAATGACGGGAGGTCGTTTTTTTTTATTCGGAATTAAAGTGCGTGATAATTTAATTTGATCGATTAATAATATTGAAATGTAGATCGGTGTTAATAATCCGTACATGTTAATGAACGTGAGGTTTAAATTACGGTCCAATTTTTTTTTACGTATAAATGTCGCGTTTTGAAGTTGCGATTCATTAGCCGGAACATGTAGTGCTAATATTACGAGACCATGATTGTCAAATTTTGGTAAATATAATTTCAAGATGTTACGATTATTTGTGGAGAATGAACTAAGGCATAGATCCAAATGAGATAGAAAATGTGAAAGAATCTGCAGTCAGATAATAAAAGGTCGTACGATGTCCGAAATGAATAAATAAGTCAGTTGATAATTCTGTGAGGAATTAATAAATGAATCGAGGAATATTGAGATAGAGAGGAAAATAAATTCCGTACGAGAGACACTTAGGATATTGATATGAGTGTAAAATGTACGGGCAGTGTCACAGAGAAATACTGAGTTACGCAGCGGGTAGAATTCGAACCCGTGACAGCATGTACGAAATAAATAGACTGCACAGTTATTCGTTGAAATACAACGGATCTAAGGATAATGAGAGTTCAGATTCCACAGAAATGGTCGTATATTGTATTCATTGTAATAACGAGTGAGGACAATCATGATGTCGTGATAATAATAATAATAAATATTGCAGATAAAGGATTGGACCGCCTTAATTAATTGAGCGTTGATAACGATGTTAAACGGGAATCTAAATGATAATATACAACCGATAATAATAATAACAATGTAAGGACGATGTTAAATCACCGCGGTCGGATTAATAATAATTGTCATAATAATAACTGTAATGATGTCGTTGGTTGATCAGTGAATTAATTTGTAATTGCGACCGATATCTTAATATATAATTTGGCGGAAGTGACCGGTTCATTAATGATAATGACCTTTTTAAGTGACGTGAATAATAATAATATCTTGGGTCACCTATTCATTAATAATAATAATAACCACGAGAGGGATATAATAATAATAATAATAATAATAATAATAATAATAATAATAATAATAATAATTTCGAGGATGATAATTTCGTGGATTAAATTGTTTGGTGACAACATCCCTCTAATCGTATGTTGAATAATGAGAGTGATAATATTAGAATCATTTTTTTTTACCGCGTTATTGTACGGTTTCCGTATGGGACGATGTGACAGTCATACTTGCGTGTTTGTTTACTTCGCTCGCGATGCGAGGGGGGTCACTGGCACGGTATTTCCCACCGCTTCTCGTTATCTCATCTGTGTCAGTAGTCTACTAAGGCTAACTGGTGACAATTCAGATCACATGTAAATAAAATGTAAATGCTAATTCATTGGTATGGCATCAGCTGGATATCGTAAGATAGGAACTGTCCGTGGAATCCAGTTTTCGCACTTCACGAGAAACATTACCCAGTCCGAGTACCGGTCTCGGAAAAATGTATATAGCCGGAGTACATCATCTTAGTTAAATCGGGAAGCCGACCGTAACATGGGTTATGCTCGGGCTCCCGATAGAAGGAAGCTATATCCTTGAGTAACGGTTCGATTCAAATGGAATCGATCCGTAAATTATACCTCCAAAATGTCATTTTATTTCAGAAGCAACGCAGCAAGATATTGATACCACTTGCGGTATGGCAAGTGATTTATATATGTAACATGTGTGTAAATTCAAATATTGTTGCCACGTGTATCAAAGTTTTATACGTCAAATGGCGTAATAAACCGCTCCTTCTGGCAAATTATTTCAAAGGAAACCACTCTCATAATCTTTTTATTGTAGTTAGATGATGCCCTTTTTAACGTAACAGTCACTTCCTAGTCCTATCATGGAGTCCTTAAATTCAAGTTACAATCGAGCCTTCCCCCTCTTAATTTTAAGTTGCTCCGTTCATCCCCGTGTTCTATTATGCCGTTATATTTATATTTGATGATTTAAATAATGAACCGACACCCCTGAGATGAATGCTAGTCTGGGACTCGGGAGGTGGACGGGTGCAAAATGGCGCCCAACATGGGGCTTTAAGAACGGCAAAGTGTTGCTTTAAGAACGGCAGAGAGGCAAATTCTATTGCTAATCAATTTTTATATTTTTATACTTTTTTTCAAAATTTTATATTTTTTTAATTTTTGATTTTTATTAATTGATGACCGCATCACGGTCAAGTGTGTGTTCACTTGTAACGTAATATCATGCTAGAATAAGGTTAGTTTCGAACGGAGCTAGATTTGACTAGTGTATTATTATAATCCATTGCTAATCTCTTCAAGTTTGGCAATGATTCAAAATTCAATAAGCTCGAAGATTTGATGTTTCTCTTTTCCCATATGGAATTTAATATTTTTTTTTTGTTATTCAGGACTCCATTTAAATGTCATTGGACATGAGATGAATATTATAAACAGTTGTTTAGGAAGGCTTGAAATGGTAAAAATATTACTGAGCACCAGTTCAAGTTGTTATTTAAAAAGAGGTTGAGATGGTATAAATTAAAATTAACGTATTTCAGGGCAGGAGATTTCCAACTTCATCGTTTTTTTAATGTTGTTGTTGTTGTTATATTGGAGCGGTTTATTGTGAAATCTTAGGCGCAAGCCAGCATTCAAGTTGAATGACCTGCAAATGTAAACAAGTTTAAAAGTCAAAATTTTTTTTTGTCAAATGAAAGTTAGTGTAGGGGTATAATGTTATAGGATAGGGCCTAGACCCAATAGCGTATTCCTTCGTGTGCAGCAAGGCGAGAGGCCGATCGGCCCTTTTGCTTTCTCAAGAAAAGTTATAATGTCTGACGACGGTGGGGAGCAATCCCAGGACATAGTGGTAGAAGGACAGGGAGAGGTGAAAGCTCTCACGTTAGAGGACTTAATGCAAGCGTTGGCTTTGAATAATGTTGCAATGGAACGTAGGTTAGATCAATTACAGGCCGATAGCGTGTCAGTTAAGCAGACAAATGACAAAATCATAAATAAAGTTGATCAAGTACAGGCTAATAGTGTTTCATTAGAAAACAAAATAGATCAAGTACAGGCTAATAGTGATTCATTAGAAAACAAAATAGATCAAGTACAGGCTAATAGTGTTTCATTAGAAAATAAAGTTGATCAAATGCAGGCCGATAATGTTTCAGCTAAACATGAACTTGTTGACAAAATCGACCAAGTACAGGCTGCGAGTGTTTCACTAGAGAATAAGATCGACCGAGTACAGGCTGCGTGTGAAATAAATAAATCAGAACTTAAGGCACAAATAGATGCAGTTCAGGCCGCGAGCGTAGCGATGGGACAGGAACTTAGGGACCAATTAACTCAAGTCCAGGAAGCATGTCACTTCGCGAAAGACGAATTAAAAGTGCACATGGATGCGTACATTACCATCGTTAATGAAAAGGTTGACCGCGTTAGAGATGAGGCTCAAATGGAACGCGCAGAAATTAAGGAAAAATTGAACGCTAGTGTCAAGGAACTCGCCGCTCTACGAGTAATTGATAAAAAAGACATAGAATCACACATAGAGGAAATTCGGGATGAGTGTAGGAAGGAGAATGACATCGTCCGGGGACAAGTAGAAGAAAAATGCGCGCAGATAGCTGGCACCTTGGACAAGCATGACAAGGGCATGAACGAGTTACGTGGGGAAGCCGCACGTACACTTGTCATCGTAGCAGGACTGAAAAACAAAGTCGAAGAACTAACTATAAATTTAGAAGACCGTAGCCAGAGAATAACCAAGTGCGAAGACGCAAACCTAGCGTTGTTCCAGCGGACGGAAGACTTAATTGAACAGGGCCAATCATTCGCCGACACGGAAGTTCGCTTGTTAGAACAATGCAAGGCGTATAATGGGCAAAATTCCGGCACAAAAGAAATGTCAAGTTGTAATCCCGACGGAATGGATGACATGCGAAAAGACTTGGAGATGTTGAAGGCTAGGTTGGAACCATCAGCATCTAGCCAAGATTGTAACCTCCAATATCGCGAATACGAACCCCATGATAACCAGGGGATTCATAAGGAAGGAGGCCTATCCCATGCTGATACACACGGTTTCAAGTTTGAAAACAGAGATGGGTCATCTACGTCATCAAATGCTATCCCGACATCGGTGGTACACGTCATTAAGATGTCTGATGACAAGCCACCAAAGTTCGATGCCCGTGGGCATGTCACCCCGAAAGGTTTCATCCGGGAAATCGCCGGTTATATAAGTGAGAATAAAATACCAGTAGAGCGACAACTGCGAACGGTCGAGAAATTCCTAGACGGAGCACCAGCGGTATGGTTCAGGGCTTTCTTGTATACTTTTGAAGATTTTGAAGGATTTCGGCGGGCTTTTCTCCAAAAGTTCTGGAGTATTCAGGAACAGCAGGAGTTAAGGCTGGAAGTATACTCCAGACGATATTCGACATCTTCACCCACGAAATTCTCTGATTACTTTGTGGCACAATTTCACAAGCTACGGGAGCTTGATAATCCAATGAGCGAAACAGAATTGATTAGCGCCATTGGAAAGCAATTGCCATTCGAGGTCCAACGAATGATGATAGCGTCAAATGTCCAGACAGCTGTCGATGCGGAGGCTTTATTACGTCAATTAGACCTCACAACGCATCATTCGAACCCAAGACAAATTAGGAGCAGGGACCAACAGGTGAATAATATCGAACGGACAATCGAACCGAAGACCACTAGTACGAAGAACCAGGGAACTAGTACTGATCCGGAACCTCGTCGAGCATATAATACGGAGTGGAAGCCGCGACAATGGACGGGACCAAGGAATTTTGCGGAAGGCAACCGGCAAACCAACCAAGGGAACTTTCGAGCTGACAGGGGATACCGTGGATTCCAGAGAAGTAATTATAGGCCGTATCCAGCTAGGAATCAAGGGAACCCGAGATATTACCAGGGAGGATCTCGTCAGGAGAAGGATGACAGATACCAAGAGTCTAGGCGGTATATAGAAGAGCTGAACAAGAGAAAATGGAAGGAGGCGATCCATGATCGGGGCCGTGATGAGGAAGCGACAGGAGCGGAGAGCTTGCAGTTCCAAAGAGCAAGGAAAGGGGGCAGCAACTTAAACCCGAATGCACCGACGTTCGATTCGGGACAAGGAAACAAAGAGATGTGACTGGAAGCAGAGGATGAACGAGAGGAAGCAGATGACGAGCCGGAAGAAGATGATGTCGAAGAAGAGGATGAAGAAGATGACGGAAGGGAAGAAGAAGTCCAAGTAATCCATACACCAATTGAAGCAAGGCCATGTCCAGAGTGTGGAGAGATAGACAGCGACGTGCAGGAATTTGTCAATACGATCCATGAAATCGAAAGACAGAACGAGGAATTAAGGTTCAGGAACCAGATGTTGAGAGACGAAATCAACAGCCGTCGCAGAACAGAGGATCCGATGTCAAATCATGATAGTGATGATATGGACACATCATAAAAAAAAAATCTCATGATGCTCACTAGATTTTTTTTTACCTGGGCAAGAGGAAGATGAACCCGAGTGACTTAGGCCCATAATCAATCATGATTTGATCGGTAAAATAATATGGTACATTTATTGAAATACAGAGGAGTGTATTTGAAAATATTTCGTTTAGGTAATGTCGAAATCGGAGCGAAGGAAGGACGACAGACTGGAGCCTGACGGATTAGCTCAACCCGACAACTTTTAGCTACTTCACAGCAGGGAATATCATTAGTTGGCGTACAAGGAAATACAGAGTCCACAAATAAGTCTTGGTCAGAAAGAGGAAGGGGGAGAATCATACAAAGAAAACCCACCACATGAGTAAGACCTTGGGATATTTTTGGTAGGACGGAAATTCCATGACCTCATGGAAAAGTACAGCGGCTGAGTGTACGTTCGCTAGCCTAAGTTCGAGCAGGTGGAGATTTAAATCACGTGACCGCTTGCCGGCCAATAGTAAAAATTTGATGGGAGACTCAGTGATACCATCTTAAGGAATGATGGATGAGATATTTTCGTAATTACAAAAGTATTCAGTAATAAATTAATATGAGTACGCGGATGAATGTAATGAATTTATTAGAGGTCATGCATGGAAAAATAATCAATACTTATTGGCAAATTAAATAAATTGAAGGCTGGATTTCTTGGAAACCGGACAGCTTGAATCTCATTGGCTGAAAGAAGACCACGTTGTCAGGGACGCTTACAAAGGCGCGAAATGTGAGGAGCGAAATCCACCCATATCTCCTAAATCTGTGATCACCTGGAGTTCATATTTTATCCAGCAGATATGCTAGCGGAGTGGATTAATTTGATGTAAATTTTAACTTCCAATTCGGAGTGCAAGTACCGATATTAAAAATCCACCCCCTCCCTAAGGGGCATGACGTCAACAAATCCGCGGGAAAAAGGCTTCATCCATATATACGGAGCTGAATTGACGGTAGCCAGCCACTTGTCTTGAATCGTTGGAGCTGAATTGACGGTCGCCAGCACACGTGAATTGAATATCGGGAGTTGAACTGTTGGTCGCCGGTAACTTAGAATTCTACGGACGTACAGTCATTTAATGGCGCGAGCATCCGCCGGTGTTTGTAAAATGTGATCGCGCTCAAGCATCAGGAATTAGATAATGTTAACGTAGGATAGTGTTTGTTATTTATGAATAATCAGTGACGTAAAGTAATTACCCTGCAAGAGAGTAGTATAAAATATATCACCATAAGTACGTACATAATAGACTGTGTGACGAACAGTACTTTAAGGAAGTAGTAGCCTGTACTTAGCTATACCGAACCGATGTAATGAACACGTCAAGAATGCCGTATAAATCGGGCGTATCGCGACGGGCGAAATAGTTGACACCACGTCGTACGTGTCCAGGTCCATTGTGCGGTAGGTGGACGAAGATTAAATAGTGTAAATATATTAAATTCTTGGGTCTAGGATAGAAATTTGTTGTATCCAAATTAAAGTATACAGTGTTAACGTAGTAAATGGTGAAGGTTTGTGGTAATCAAGATATGAGAGTAAAATAATAATGTGCCAGGAAATCTTTTGTGAAACTACGCCATCAAGGATGGAGGAGTAAAACGCAGAGAGGGGCTGGATGAAGCCTCTCGTCTGCAAAGCTGCAATGGAATACCGATAACTAAGATGAGTACTAAACTGTAAAATATATTTGGGAAATGTTATCGTGATGGGAAAAATGGGAATAATTTGATTATACTTGGTTACCTTCTGTAACAAGATGGGTCGCTTAACGACCCCATCCTAAATTTGTAGCACGGACAGTAGTAAATCATAATAATGTAAATAATCGGGTCTTTTATGTATTCAGTTTGTTGGAGATGTAAATTTGTATATATAGTGTAGTACGTTAAGTCATGCATGCATTCATATTTTCTTTGTAGTCGCTAATTTTCTTTACATTCGATTTTGGTTATGCTAGTTAAAGAAGACCCGATATGTGCTTTTATGTTTTGTCAATTTTAACGAGCCATTTAATGACATGGAAGGAAAATCCAGCTTCGCCATACCAAGAGTGTTTTGTTGAAATTAATATGGTCATATTTTCAAAGTGAAGTTGTTAAATTTGTGAGATGCGATTAATATAATATTTCCAAGTAAATCATATCTGGAGTGTTTAGTGCCAGAATAAATCGACTTTGTACAAGGGGTTATGCGTTAAACATATTAAGAGTGGACTACCGAGTTACAGGCGAAATTATTATTTTTTTTATAAATAATAATAATAATAAATAAATAATATAACTATTTTTTTTAAAGAAGATATTTTTTTTTTAAATATGATTTGGAGATAATAATAATTCATGTGATCAAGTGTTGAGTTTATTGGGAATCATTTAATGACGGGAGGTCGTTTTTTTTATTCGGAATTAAAGTGCGTGATAATTTAATTTGATCGATTAATAATATTGAAATGTAGATCGGTGTTAATAATCCGTACATGTTAATGAACGTGAGGTTTAAATTACGGTCCAATTTTTTTTTACGTATAAATGTCGCGTTTTGAAGTTGCGATTCATTAGCCGGAACATGTAGTGCTAATATTACGAGACCATGATTGTCAAATTTTGGTAAATATAATTTCAAGATGTTACGATTATTTGTGGAGAATGAACTAAGGCATAGATCCAAATGAGATAGAAAATGTGAAAGAATCTGCAGTCAGATAATAAAAGGTCGTACGATGTCCGAAATGAATAAATAAGTCAGTTGATAATTCTGTGAGGAATTAATAAATGAATCGAGGAATATTGAGATAGAGAGGAAAATAAATTCCGTACGAGAGACACTTAGGATATTGATATGAGTGTAAAATGTACGGGCAGTGTCACAGAGAAATACTGAGTTACGCAGCGGGTAGAATTCGAACCCGTGACAGCATGTACGAAATAAATAGACTGCACAGTTATTCGTTGAAATACAACGGATCTAAGGATAATGAGAGTTCAGATTCCACAGAAATGGTCGTATATTGTATTCATTGTAATAACGAGTGAGGACAATCATGATGTCGTGATAATAATAATAATAAATATTGCAGATAAAGGATTGGACCGCCTTAATTAATTGAGCGTTGATAACGATGTTAAACGGGAATCTAAATGATAATATACAACCGATAATAATAATAACAATGTAAGGACGATGTTAAATCACCGCGGTCGGATTAATAATAATTGTCATAATAATAACTGTAATGATGTCGTTGGTTGATCAGTGAATTAATTTGTAATTGCGACCGATATCTTAATATATAATTTGGCGGAAGTGACCGGTTCATTAATGATAATGACCTTTTTAAGTGACGTGAATAATAATAATATCTTGGGTCACCTATTCATTAATAATAATAATAACCACGAGAGGGATATAATAATAATAATAATAATAATAATAATAATAATAATAATAATAATAATAATAATAATAATTTCGAGGATGATAATTTCGTGGATTAAATTGTTTGGTGACAACATCCCTCTAATCGTATGTTGAATAATGAGAGTGATAATATTAGAATCATTTTTTTTTACCGCGTTATTGTACGGTTTCCGTATGGGACGATGTGACAGTCATACTTGCGTGTTTGTTTACTTCGCTCGCGATGCGAGGGGGGTCACTGGCACGGTATTTCCCACCGCTTCTCGTTATCTCATCTGTGTCAGTAGTCTACTAAGGCTAACTGGTGACAATTCAGATCACATGTAAATAAAATGTAAATGCTAATTCATTGGTATGGCATCAGCTGGATATCGTAAGATAGGAACTGTCCGTGGAATCCAGTTTTCGCACTTCACGAGAAACATTACCCAGTCCGAGTACCGGTCTCGGAAAAATGTATATAGCCGGAGTACATCATCTTAGTTAAATCGGGAAGCCGACCGTAACATGGGTTATGCTCGGGCTCCCGATAGAAGGAAGCTATATCCTTGAGTAACGGTTCGATTCAAATGGAATCGATCCGTAAATTATACCTCCAAAATGTCATTTTATTTCAGAAGCAACGCAGCAAGATATTGATACCACTTGCGGTATGGCAAGTGATTTATATATGTAACATGTGTGTAAATTCAAATATTGTTGCCACGTGTATCAAAGTTTTATACGTCAAATGGCGTAATAAACCGCTCCTTCTGGCAAATTATTTCAAAGGAAACCACTCTCATAATCTTTTTATTGTAGTTAGATGATGCCCTTTTTAACGTAACAGTCACTTCCTAGTCCTATCATGGAGTCCTTAAATTCAAGTTACAATCGAGCCTTCCCCCTCTTAATTTTAAGTTGCTCCGTTCATCCCCGTGTTCTATTATGCCGTTATATTTATATTTGATGATTTAAATAATGAACCGACACCCCTGAGATGAATGCTAGTCTGGGACTCGGGAGGTGGACGGGTGCAATATTTCCTTTTATAATGAAACTTTCTGCAATAAGACTTACCAAAACGTATTTGAACCTACAGAAGTGGACTCTCAAAAGAAAAATATTTGTTCCCACAAATATTTCGAGGTGCTTAGTGCCATACTACACACTTATATTTTAGAGGAAAATATACTTTTGCAACTCTTCCCTGTAGCTTTCTCTCAGTTATAGTACGACTCGTTGGCTGAATGGTCACCGTACGGGCCTTCGGTTCAGAGGGTCCCGGGTTCGATTCCTGTCCGGGTCGGGGATTTTAACCTTAATTGGTTAATTCCAGTGGGTCTGGGGCTGGGTATGTGTGTGTGTGTGTGTGTGGCGTATTCAACATTATAAATAATCCTAGGTAGGACCCTCATCTTCACAGACATGCAGGTCGCCTAATAGACTAGAAAATGACCTGCATCAGGCCTCTCCGGAGGCCATACGCCATTATTATAGTAAGTTAAAGATGAGTACCGGAACTAGTTTAATTCATTTAGCTGTTATGGTTCCTTAGAAAAGTACACCGTACGTCTTGTAGTGAAGTGGTTAGTGTGATTAGCTACCTCGCCCGGAGGCCCGGGTTCGATTCCCGGCTCTACCACGAAATTTGAAACGTGGTACGAGGGCTGCAACGGGATCCGCTTAGCCTCGGGGGATGGTTTTCCGTGGTTTCCCACTTTTCCTCCAGGTAAATGCCGGGATGGTACCTAACTTAAGGCCACGGCCACTTCCTTCCTTCCTTCCTTCCTTCCTTCCTTCCTTCCTTCCTTCCTTCCTTCCTTCCTTCTCTATCCCTTCCAATATTCCCATACCCCACAAGGCCCCTGGCCAGCACAACAGGAGAGGCCACCTACTGGTCCTCCTCCCCAGTTATATCCCGCCGACCGCTCCAGGATACTGCCCCCTTGAGTCGAGTCCGAGGGACAAACGAATCCTGGACGGCAAACGAATTAAGAAAGAAAGAAAGAAAGAAAGAAAGAAAGAAAGAAAGAAAGAAAGAAAGAAAGAAAAGTACACTTAAAAATGATAAAAAGGTCACTTATGTTAACAGACAATTAAGAGGGATTGGCAGTGGTGCCGTCTTATTTAAATTGCTATTTAAAATAAACTTTAGTTGCTAGAACGTGCATATATTATATATCTTTGGTTTCAGTAAACTTACAATATTCCAACTTATCCAGCACAAATACAACATGCTTTCACCTAGGTTTGAACCTGGTATCCGGCTTTTAATAGCCGGCGTCTAATGACATGTCCCTCGGAGTGGCATTTACTTTCAAGTACACAAGGTTAAACCTATGGTGCAAGAGAACATGCCGCAATCTTAGCAACGGCAGTGGTAGCTTTCTCCTCTAGAAGGCATGGTTTCGAGCACTGAACGCTACGTTGTAAGCTGTGGTCTACGTACACTAATACAGAACTTGACATAAAGAGGTCTGTCAGAAAATATACCCGTCATCTGTGTAACATATGATTAATAGTGCTTACGGATAGAAAAATACTCTTTCAGAATTAATAAGAATAATAACGTAATAAGTTTTAAGTCTCAATAACTATTTTGGCGATTTTAGGAGAGGCTGAGGTGCCGAATTTTTCTCTCTTAGGTAAATCAACCGAAACGAGGCTGGCGTAATTGAACATTATCACATACCACCGCACTGAACCACGTTCAAGCCAGCTAATTTTGGCTCCGAAGGCCAGAGATCTACCGTCTGAGCTACCCACCGTGGCAATAAGAATAAAGTTGTGCGTTTTAGACGTCCCACAGTGGTCGGATCGGGCCATTTAGATGGCCATGGAATATGGATTCCTGACGCTCAACAAAGCGTTGATGGAATCCTTGTTCCTCATATTCTAAAGTAATTATTTTGAACGTGGGATTAAGGGAGGTGTTACAAAGGAAGTGCGAGGGATACCAAGCAGCTGCATATCGCGGGTTTTACTCAATCACGTATTCGGCCCCTTGACTTTATGGCCAGCGTTGTGACATTCTCTTCAGAGGGGCCGGGCCTGATTCCCCGTTCGAACGGCGATTTTAATTATAACTGATTAATTCCTTTGGCTCGGGGACTGGATGTTTGTTCTCTCTCCGACATCCCTGCAGATCATAAACCACACACAACACTATCCTCCACCACAATAACATGCATTTTCCCCACACAGGGCAGATGCCGCCCACCCTCGCCGCAGGGTCTGCCTTACTAGGGCTACATTAGGCTACTATCTTCTTCGTCTTCTTCATCTTCTTCCGCCGCTTTTTCCAACAAATGTGGGGCCGAGATTGCGAACTGTGGCGCACAGGGTATATGGCCTTGTTTCACGGCCTGATGCCCTTCCTGTCATCAACCTTATACGGAGGGATGTTATCATATTCCGTGTTTCTGTAGTGGTTGGTAGTGTAGTGTGTTGTCTGAATATGAAGAGGTAAATGTTGGAACAAACCCAACACCCCGTCCCCGAAGCAGAAGAATCGATCAGACGCGATTAAAATCCCCAACCCGACCGGGAATCGAACCCGGGACCCTCTGAATCGAAGGTACCAACGCTGACCATTCAGCCAATGCGTCGGACTGCATCAGGCTACAATAGCCACACGAAATGAAGAAATCGACTCATTCAAGTGATCAAATGCAGTTTACTGAAACAGTACCTGTTTCTAAATGTTTCACGAAGAATTTACGCTCCGATTCAAAGTACTAAATCGTGGAACTCATATTGTTACTCAGCATTATTATGTATACTTATGTATCAAAACAAAGTTTACAATTAGGACAACCGTACATTATGAACACAGTCAATAATTAATAGTCAACAAATTTTATAGGTTTACTAGACTCCGAGTAATGCAGGCTTACGTCCGATTAAGTGATTTAATTTAATTAAGTGATTTAATTTAATTTCAGTTGGTAGAAATACAGGGTTGAAGAGTATCTGTGTTTAGAACGAGATGAAGAAATGGACCTTCTCAAGTTCAGGACGTCATACCTTCCACAGCCTGAACTTAATGTGTTCATTTGTTTCAGTAAATTATGTTCTGTTCATTTCTATATATTTTCCCGCCAGTTTTGAACGATTCCAGTGAAATTCACAGAATGGCCATCTAGTTAGGTCGATCGACCACTGTGCGTCATTTTAACACCTTTAGGATTTATAAAAGCCAAGCTGTTGGAACTGATGTACTAAAAATGAGTTCCGCAATGTTCCAGTAATCTATTAAGACGGGTCCCTTGCATTTAAGTACTCGTAAATATCAATCAATTGCCCTGGGATTCGAATCTCTCGATCTTGAGCATATAAGGCAAACGCCTGAAGAAATTCGCAACTCAGTCAGTTAGATGTAAAAAGATGCATATCATTCACAATAACTTCAACAGGGTGCTCTCCAATCAAATTCAAATTCATATTTCAGTTATGAGCAATGTTAACATTAATGTCATAATATACTATTATTATTATTATTATTATTATTATTATTATTATTATTATTATTATTATTATTATTATTATTATTATTATTATTATTATTAAGGCGTGTGGCCTACGAAGCGGTCTGGTGCTGGTTTCTCTAGTTGAAGCTGTATAGGCGACCTGCGAGTCTGTGCAGAGTTAGCGCAAATAACCTAATGAAAGTTAAAATCCCCGACCCGGTGTAGAATCGAACTCGGGACCCCTTGGAAAAAAGGTCACCATGCTAACTATTTATCCATGGAGTCGGGTATAATAATCATAATAATAATAATAATAATAATAATAATAATAATAATAATAATAATAATAATGTATGTTCAGTCCTCAGCCCAAAGGCTGGTTGGATCCTCAATAGCTCCACCATCAGCTGTCATAGATAACCAAGGCATCACTGAAGAGGCGTACTAGGGAAATGAGGTGTGAGGTAGTTTCCAGTTGCTTTCCTTACCGAGCCAGAAATTATTATCGCATATCAGTCTGCCAGGCCCACTGAAATGCATGCAACAACCGACCCTAAGAGCAACATTTCCACACCAATCATAACAGGGACTGGCTGCATAAGGAATGGCATTACTAGCATTGCTCATACCTCAGTCACTTTCATATTGTCAAAGCCAAGGATAAGACAGATCAATGAAAAGTAACAAAATTGTTCTGGCCTATACCAGAAGATTTAGTGCACTGTAAACACTAGGTTCCGCCAGTAAATGACAATAATAATAATAATAATAATAATAATAATAATAATAATAATAATAATAATAATAATAATAATAATAATAATGGCGTATGGCCTCCACCGAGGCCTGGTGCACTTCATTGGAGCTGCCGTCTGTGGGCAGCCTGTGTGTCTATGAGAATGAGGTTCTATTTAAGATGAATTCTAATCCTAAAGAAGCCACAAACACCGAGGCCCTAAGCCAGAAGAATCTACAACTCAACCGAGAATCGAACTCTTGTTTCCCTAGAACCAAAGGTCAGCCACGGAGCCAGAAAAACACACGTGTACTTGCCCCGAGGTCCTGCAGCTCTTTCTGGGTACACTCCAAGTGATTGCATATACCATTTTAACCACATGCCAGGACTCATGCCATTCTTAAGCCTCTGGTCGTATCGGAAATGTGCATTAAAATGAAAATATCCATAGGCTAAAAGTAGTATAATACAGGGATTCGGGCGCCGCCACCGCCACCGGGCTCCCAGAGGCCACCTCCACCACCACCACAGCCAGAGGCCTCCCAGATGCCTCCTCCACCACCACCACAGCCAGAGGCCTCCCAGAGGCCTCCTCCACCACCCGCGGGAAATTTGAATTTGTAAACAAAGCCACGTGCTTTTTGACAGCTGTCATGGACAACAACGCATCGCTAACCTCAGTACTGCCATCTTTATCGTAGTAGATGTAAAATTCGTCACCTGTCATCGGCAGTGCTGCCATCTTGGCGGGCCTAAACCTTAGTGCTACCAACTTAACCGCACTAGCGTGAGATAAACAAATGCACGTGCAGCTGCCATCCGCCATCTTTAATCCATAGAGCACAGTGCTGCCCTCTTTAGCTACTTACCTTTGAAATGTGGTACGTCACAGC
The DNA here is from genome assembly GCF_040414725.1 of Anabrus simplex. NCBI lineage: Eukaryota > Metazoa > Arthropoda > Insecta > Orthoptera > Tettigoniidae > Anabrus > Anabrus simplex. Next base: position 385,327,009 of record NC_090266.1, on the reverse strand, counting down.
TGTCATCCGCCATCTTGCATCCGAAACCTCAGTGCTGCACTCTTTAGCTAGATACCTTTGAAATGTAGTGGTGGCAAATTCTTTATGCTCTTGTTTGGAAACAAAGCCACGTGCTTTTTTGACAGCTGCCATCCGCCATCTTTAATCCAGAGAGCACCGTGCTGCCCTCTTTAGCTACTTACCTTTGAAATGTGGTACGTCACAGCAGTCATCCGCCATCTTGCATCCGAAACCTCAGTGCTGCACTCTTTAGCTAGATACCTTTGAAATGTAGTCGCGGCAAATTCTTTATGCTCTTGTTTGGAAACAAAGCCACGTGCTTTTTTGACAGCTGTCATCCGCCATCTTTAATCCAGAGAGCACCGTGCTGCCCTCTTTAGCTACTTACCTTTGAAATGTGGTACGTCACAGCTGTCATCCGCCATCTTGCATCGCAAACCTCAGTGCTGCACTCTTTAGCTAGATACCTTTGAAATGTAGTGGCGGCAATTTGAAAAATTCTCTATGCTCCTGTTTGGAAACAAACCTATGCGCTTTTTTGTCAGCTATCATCCGCCATCTTTAATCTAGAGAGCACCGTGCTGCCGTCTATGTGGTGGTGGTAAATTCTACACGCTCTTGTTTGGAAACAAACCCACGTGCTTTTCTGACAGCTGTCAACCGCCAGAGAGCACCGTGCTGCCCTCCTTATGCCGGTGGCAAATTCTACGTGCTTTTTGACAGCTGTCATCCGCCATCTTTAATCAAGAGAGCACCGTGCTGCCATCTTTAGCTAGATACCTTTGAAATGTGGTGGCGGCAAATTCCACGTGCTCTTGTTTAGTAAACAAAGCCACGTGCTTTTTTGACAGCTATCATCCGCCATCTTTAATCAATAGAGCACTGTGCTGCTATCATGCGGGTAATTTCGTCAGCTGTCATCCACCATCTTTAATCTACAGAGCGCCGTGCTGCTGTCTGTAGTAGCGGGCAATTTGAAAAGTTCTGTTACTTGTCATCCGTCATCTTTAATCAACAAAGCTTCGTACTGCTATCTTTAGCTACATACATTTAACATGTGGTGGCGGATAATTTGAAAATAAAAAACCTTCCGTTAGGTATCATCCGCCATCTTTATTCAACAGAGCATCGTGCTACTATCTCTAGCTACATACATTTAACATGTGGTGACGGCAATTTGAAATTCTATCTAGATGCCATCTTTAATCAACAGAGCACCGTGCTGCTATCCCTTTGAATTGTGGTGACGAATAATTTGAAATTCCGTTAGCTATCATCATTAAACATTAGTGCATTCGCTAACCTAACCTCTCATCTACTATCTTGAAGGAGATTATACGACACCTCCTCTACCTCCTGCTCTTCCTCCTCCTCCTCCCCCACTACCACCTCCGCCTCCTCCTCCTCTGTCAAGGCATAACTTTATCGAACACGCATCGCGAAGGCAAGAGTGTGCAGCGATATGCATGTTTAGACTTGCGGATTACGAAAGAAACATAACAAGACTTGAATCGAACACTGCACTCGATGTCGTTAACTTCAACATGTGATTAAAACATTGTCTGGTGTGTTCAGAACACTACATAAGTAGAATCGAACGCTGTACAACATGTTAGGGGATACCTTTGTTCTAAGAAGATCAGATTGAAACATAACAAGACTAGAATCGAACACTGCACTTGATGTCGTTAACCTTAACATGTGATCAGAACATTGATTGATGTGTTCAGATCACTAAACAAGTAGAACCGAACACTGTACAACATGTTAGGGGATACCTTTGTTCTAAGAAAATAAGATTGCAAAATAACAAGACTAGAATCGAACACTACACTCGATGTCGTTAACCTTAACATGTGATCAGAACATTGATTGATGTGTTCAGATCACTAAACAAGTAGAACCGAACACTGTACAACATGTCAGGGGATACCTTTGTTCTAAGAAAATTAGATTGAAACATAACAAGACTAGAACCGAACACTGTACAACATGTTAGGGGATACTTTGTTCTAAGAAGATCAGATTGAAACATAACAAGACTAGAATTGAACACTACACTCGATACAACATGTGATCAGAACATTGATTGATGTGTTCAGATCACTAAACAAGTAGAACCGAACACTGTACAACATGTTAGGGGATACCTTTGTTCTAAGAAGATCAGATTGAAACATAACAAGACTAGAATCGAACACTGCACTCGATGTCGTTAACCTTAACATGTGATCCGATACAACATGTTAGGGGATACTTTTGTTCTAAGAAAATTAGATTGAAACATAGCAAGACTAGAATCGAACACTGTAAGAACATTGTTTGATGTGTTCAGAGCAAAAGTACAACTTCAATGATTTACCTAGTGTAAAAATCAAAAACACACACTGTGCACATATCGCATAGCTATCTCGCCTATCACTTACCTAGTATGAAAATCAAAAACACACTGTGCACATATCGCATAGCTAACTCGGCAACACTTCAAATGATTTGCTTAGTACGAAAATAAAAAATCTATACCGCGTAGCTAACTCGTTCATCACACTGCTAAGACGCTTAGTAATTGCAAATACACTGATATATGTCATACGAAAATCAAGAAAGCACACTGCGTAGCCAACTCGCTCGGGTCACTCGCTTAGTAATTGCAACACGACTAGAACACTGATACACGTTACTTTTTTTTCTCGAAACACACACACGGATAAGAATATTCCGAGGTACTACATACTTACATGTTTTTTTTAAAAAAATTGGGGGATGAAAGATCATAAATTATATGTACACATGTTGTCTCCTCCAAGTTGTAAGACGAAATAGACGCAGTACTGCGAGTTTCCGCTCTAGCTGGCGAACGGAAGTAGCATGATATCTCAGCATAAAAAAAATACGCGTGAGCTTGCATACACGCAAGTCAGACACAATGATGGATACCGCGATTCAAATCCTGGCAACTTATGCCGTCAGGAAGGGCATCCGGCGAGCATCTAGCTGTAGATCCACGATTCTCGTGTTAAAAAGAGCATCTAGTTGTAAAACAGAATCTTAATCCGAGTTCCTTGACGTCAGGAAGGGCAACCGGCCGAAAACAATAGTGTATGATGTAAGAGGCTAGATACTGCCAGTTTTGCGTCAGGAAGGGCAACTAGTCTTAAAACAAATTCTTGTGATTTAAAATCTTAGTTTTGCGTCAGGAAGGGCATCCGGCTGTAAAACAATAGTTCGTGATACAGCGATTTAAAATCTAAGAAGTGCATCTAGCTGTAAAACCCACATTCTCGTGTTAAAAAGAGCATCTAGTTGTAAAACAGATTCTTAATCCTAGTTCTTTGACGTCAGGAAGTGCAACCGGTCGAAAACAATAGTGTATGATGTAAGAGGCTAGATACTGCCAGTTTGGCGTCAGGAAGAGCAACTAGTCTTAAAACAAGTTCTTGCGATTTAAAAATCTTAGTTTTGCGTCAGGAAGGGCATCCGGCTGTAAAACAATAGTTCGTGATACAGCGATTTAAAATCTAAGAAGTGCATCTAGCTGTAAAACCCCGATTCTCGTGTTAAAAAGAGCATCTAGTTGTAAAACAGATTCTTAATCCGAGTTCTTTGACGTCAGGGAGGGTAACCGGTCGAAAACAATAGTGTATGATGTAAGAGGCTAGATACTGCCAGTTTTGCGTCAGGAAGGGTAACTTAAACAAATTCTTGCGATTTAAAATCTTAGTTTTGCGTCAGAAAGGGCATCCGGCTGTACAACAATAGTTCGTGATACAGCGATTTAAAATCTAAGAAGTGCATCTAGCTGTAAATCGCCGATTCTCGTGTTAAAAAGAGCATCTAGTTGTAAAACAGATTATTAATCCGAGTTCTTTGACGTCAGGAAGGGCAACCGGTCGAAAACAATAGTGTATGATGTAAGAGGCTAGATACTGCCAGTTTTGCGTCAGGAAAGGCAACTAGTCTTAAAACAAAACAGATTCTTAATCCTAGTTCCTTGACGTCAGGAAGGGCAACCGGTCGAAAACAATAGTGTATGATGTAAGAGGCTAGATACTGCCAGTTTTGCGTCAGGAAACAAATTCTTGCGATTTAAAATCTCTGTTTTGCGTCAGGAAGGGCATCCGGCTGTAAAACAATAGTTCGTGATACAGCGATTTAAAATCTAAGAAGTGCATCTAGCTGTAAATCCCCGATTCTCGTGTTAAAAAGAGCATCTAGTTGTGAAACAGATTCTTAATCCGAGTTCTTTGACGTCAGGAAGGGCAACCGGTCGAAAACAATAGTGTATGATGTAAGAGGCTAGATACTGCCAGTTTTGCGTCAGGAAGGGCAACTAGTCTTAAAACAAAACAGATTCTTAATCCTAGTTCTTTGACGTCAGGAAGTTCAACCGGTCGAAAACAATAGTATATGATGTAAGAGGCTAAATACTGCTAGTTTTGTGTCAGGAAGGGTAACTAGTCTTAAAACAAATTCTTGCGATTTAAAATCTTAGTTTTGCGTCAGGAAGGGCATCCGGCTGTAAAACAATAGTTCGTGATACAGCGATTTAAAATCTAAGAAGAGTATCTAGCTGTAAAACCCCGATTCTCGTGTTAAAAAGAGCATCTAGTTGTAAAACAGATTCTTAATCCGAGTCCTTTGACGTCAGGAAGGGCAACCGGTCGAAAACAATAGTGTATGATGTAAGAGGCTAGATACTGCCAGTTTTGCGTCAGGAAGGGCAACTAGTCTTAAAACAAATTCTTGCGATTTAAAAATCTTAGTTTTGCGTCAGGAAGGGCATCCGGCTGTAAAACAATAGTTCATGATACAGCGATTTAAAATCTAAGAAGTGCATCTAGCTGTAAATCCCCGATTCTCGTGTTAGAAAGTGCAAGTAGTTGTAAAACAGATACTTAATCCGAGTTCTTTGACGTCAGGAAGGGCAAACGGTTGAAAACAATAGTGTATGATGTAAGAGGCTAGATACTGCCGGTTTTGCGTCAGGAAGGGCAACTAGTCTTAAAACAAAACAGATTCTTAATCCTAGTTCTTTGACGTCAGGAAGGGCAACCGGTCGAAAACAATAGTATATGATGTAAGAGGCTAGATACTGCTAGTTTTGTGTCAGGAAGGGTAACTAGTCTTAAAGCAAATTCCTGCGATTTAAAATCTTAGTTTTGCGTCAGGAAGGGCATCCGGCTGTAAAACAATAGTTCGTGATACAGCGATTTAAAATCTAAGAAGAGCATCTAGCTGTAAAACCCCGATTCTCGTGTTAAAAAGAGCATCTTGTTGTAAAACTGATTCTTAATCCGAGTTCTTTGACGTCAGGAAGGGCAACCGGTCGAAAACAATAGTGTATGATGTAAGAGGCTAGATACTGCCAGTTTTGCGTCAGGAAGGGCAACTAGTCTTAAAAAATTCTTGCGATTTAAAAATCTTTGTTTTGCGTCAGGAAGGGCATCCGGCTGTAAAACAATAGTTCATGATACAGCGATTTAAAATCTAAGAAGTGCATCTAGCTGTAAATCCCCGACTCTCGTGTTAGAAAGTGCAAGTAGTTGTAAAACAGATTCTTAATCCGAGTTCTTTGACATCAGGAAGGGCAACCGGTTGAAAACTATAGTGTATGATGTAAAAGGCCAGATACTGCCAGTTTTGCGTCAGGAAGGGCAACTAGTCTTAAAACAAATTCTTGCGATTTAAAATCTGTAAAACATATTTTTATTCCCAAGAGAATCGAACCCGAGACTGCCGGGTGAGAGGCATGCACACTAAACCAAACTGTAGGCTATAAGTTACATTTTTTTTTTTTGTTTTACAGTCTTTGAAGTTGTATCGGCGCAGTCATTCAGAGCGAGGTGCGGAATGCATGTGTTGGCTGAAATTGTACACGCATCTTCCGGCTGTAGTAACTTGAACGAAGACACTGCGTGGTGATAAGCTACTTGTAACTCACGGAACGTCTTCTTAGCTGTGTACAGCATTCAGCCCGTGTAAGCTCCTAACATAAAATATCATGATTGTACGGAGAGGTTAAAACACAGTGCCAGCATATAGCCCACTCCTATCGAAAGAGCCTGCACGGCGCCGGCATGTAGGCTACTCCTGTTGAAGGGGCCTGTACAAGGTTTAACACATCTCCATCAACAGCCCCTACTTAATGCTGGCTTTTTGCACGCCCTCGAAACTACCTAAGAATGTAATATACAATAGTAGGGAGAGGGTAAAACCCGGTGCCGGCACATAGCCTACTCCTACCGAAGAAGCCTGCACACAGCTTAACGCCTCCATCCGACAAATGAATCAACCTCAACACTCTTGTACTCACAATCATTTTCGAAGGAGTCTGCATAAGGTTTAACGTCCCCATCAACAGCCCTTACTTAATGCTAGCTTTTTTGCACACCCCGCCTCTTAGATCATACACCATAGTTTTACGACCGGTTACCCTTCCTGACTAGGATTTTAAATCGCAGTATACGCGATAAATTTGTTATAGCGGGTTTTATAACTAGATATCCCGGTACCGGCACATAGCCTACTCCTACCGAAGAAGCCTGCACAAGGCTTATTGCCTCCATCCGACAGATGAATCACATTCAACGTCTTGTACTCAAAATCATTTTCGAAGGAGTCTGCACAAGGTTTAACGCCCCCTATCAACAGCCCTTACTTAATGCTGGCTTTTTTGCGCACCCCGCCTCTTAGATCATACACCATAGTTTTACGACCGGTTACCCTTCCTGACTAGGATTTTAAATCGCAGTATACGCGATAAATTTGTTATAGCGTGTTTTATAACTAGATATCCCGGTACCGGCACATAGCCTACTCCTACCGAAGAAGCCTGCACAAGGCTTATTGCCTCCATCCGACAGATGAATCACCATCAACGTCTTGTACTCAAAATCATTTTCGAAGGAGTCTGCACAAGGTTTAACGCCCCCTATCAACAGCCCTTACTTAATGCTGGCTTTTTTGCACACCCGGCCTCTTAGATCATACACCATAGTTTTACGACCGGTTACCCTTCCTGACTAGGATTTTAAATCGCAGTATACGCGATAAATTTGTTGTAGCGGGTTTTATAACTAGATATCCCAATGCCGGCACATAGCCTACTCCTACCGAAGAAGCCTGCACACAGCTTAACACCTCCATCCGACAAATGAATCACCCTCAACACTCTTCAATCATTCCCGCTACTTCGGGAGATATCAGGTTCGAACTCCTACTGTCGGAAGCCGTAAAAAAATAGCAAATGCTAGGCGAGGGACCTGCGCGATCGTCATAACATGATCTAGCCGGATGCCCTTCCTGACGGCATAAGTTGCCAGGATTTGAATCGCGGTATCCATCATTGTGTCTGACTTACGTGTATGCAAGCTCACGCGTATTTTTTGCTGAGATATCATGCTACTTCCGTTCGCCAGCTAGAGCGGAAACTCGCAGTACTGCGTCTATTTCGTCTTACAACTTGGAGGAGACAACATGTGTACATATAATTTATGATCTTTCATCCCCCTATTTTTTTTTAAAAAACATGTAAGTATGTAGTATCTCGGAATATTCTTATCCGTGTGTGTGTGTTTCGAGAAAAAAAGAGTAACGTGTATCAGTGTTCTAGTCGTGTTGCAATTACTCAGCGAGCGACCCGAGCGAGTTGGCTACGCAGTGTGCTTTCTTGACTTTCGTATGACATATATCAGTGTATTTGCAATTACTAAGCGTCTTAGCAGTGTGATGAACGAGTTAGCTACGCGGTATAGATTTTTATTTTCGTCCTAAGCAAATCATTTAAAGTGTTGCCGAGTTAGCTATGCGATATGTGCACAGTGTGTTTTTGATTTTCATACTAGGTAAGTGATAGGCGAGATAGCTATGCGATATGTGCACAGTGTGTGTTTTTGATTTTTACACTAGGTAAATCATTGCAGTTGTACTTTTGCTCTGAACACATCAAACAATGTTCTTACAGTGTTCGATTCTAGTCTTGCTATGTTTCAATCTAATTTTCTTAGAACAAAGGTATCCCCTAACATGTTGTATCGGATCACATGTTAAGGTTAACGACATCGAGTGCAGTGTTCGATTCTAGTCTTGTTATGTTTCAATCTGATCTTCTTAGAACAAAGGTATCCCCTAACATGTTGTACAGTGTTCGGTTCTACTTGTTTAGTGATCTGAACACATCAATCAATGTTCTGATCACATGTTGTATCGAGTGTAGTGTTCAATTCTAGTCTTGTTATGTTTCAATCTGATCTTCTTAGAACAAAGTATCCCCTAACATGTTGTACAGTGTTCGGTTCTAGTCTTGTTATGTTTCAATCTAATTTTCTTAGAACAAAGGTATCCCCTGACATGTTGTACAGTGTTCGGTTCTACTTGTTTAGTGATCTGAACACATCGATCAATGTTCTGATCTCATGTTAAGGTTAACGACATCGAGTGTAGTGTTCGATTCCAGTCTTGTTATTTTGCAATCTAATTTTCTTAGAACAAAGGTATCCCCTAACATGTTGTACAGTGTTCGGTTCTACTTGTTTAGTGATCTGAACACATCAATCAATGTTCTGATCACATGTTAAGGTTAACGACATCGAGTGCAGTGTTCGATTCTAGTCTTGTTATGTTTCAATCTGATCTTCTTAGAACAAAGGTATCCCCTAACATGTTGTACAGCGTTCGATTCTACTTATGTAGTGTTCTCAACACACCAGACAATGTTTTAGTCACATGTTGAAGTTAAGGACATCGAGTGCAGTGTTCGATTCAAGTCTTGTTATGTTTCTTTCGTAATCCGCAAGTCTAAACATGCATATCGCTGCACACTCTTGCCTTCGCGATGCGTGTTCGATAAAGTTATGCCTTGACAGAGGAGGAGGAGGAGGAAGCGGAGGTGGTAGTGGGGGAGGAGGAGGAGGAAGAGCAGGAGGTAGAGGAGGTGTCGTATAATTTCCTTCAAGATAGTAGATGAGAGGTTAGGTTAGCGAATGCACTAATGTTTAATGATGATAGCTAACGGAATTTCAAATTATCCGTCACCACAATTCAAAGGGATAGCAGCACGGTGCTCTGTTGATTAAAGATGGCATCTAGATAGAATTTCAAATTGCCGTCACCACATGTTAAATGTATGTAGCTAGAGATAGTAGCACGATGCTCTGTTGAATAAATATGGCGGATGATACCTAACGGAAGGTTTTTTATTTTCAAATTATCCGCCACCACATGTTAAATGTATGTAGCTAAAGATAGCAGTACGAAGCTTTGTTGATTAAAGATGACGGATGACAAGTAACAGAACTTTTCAAATTGCCCGCTACTACAGAGAGCAGCACGGCGCTCTGTAGATTAAAGATGGTGGATGACAGCTGACGGAATTATCCGCATGATAGCAGCACAGTGCTCTATTGATTAAAGATGGCGGATGATAGCTGTCAAAAAAGCACGTGGCTTTGTTTACTAAACAAGAGCACGTGGAATTTGCCGCCACCACATTTCAAAGGTATCTAGCTAAAGATGGCAGCACGGTGCTCTCTTGATTAAAGATGGCGGATGACAGCTGTCAAAAGGCACGTAGAATTTGCCACCAGCATAAAGAGGGCAGCACGGTGCTCTCTGGCGGTTGACAGTTGTCAGAAAAGCACATGGGTTTGTTTCCAAACAAGAGCGTGTAGAATTTACCACCACCACATAGAGGGCAGCACGGTGCTCTCTAGATTAAAGATGGCGGATGATAGCTGACAAAAAAGCGCATAGGTTTGTTTCCAAACAGGAGCATAAAGAATTTTTCAAATTGCCGCCACTACATTTCAAAGGTATCTAGCTAAAGAGTGCAGCACTGAGGTTTGCGATGCAAGATGTCGGATGACAGCTGTGACGTACCACATTTCAAAGGTAAGTAGCTAAAGAGGGCAGCACGGTGCTCTCTGGATTAAAGATGGCGGATGACAGCTGTCAAAAAAGCACGTGGCTTTGTTTCCAAACAAGAGCATAAAGAATTTGCCACCACTACATTTCAAAGGTATCTAGCTAAAGAGTGCAGCACTGAGGTTTGCGATGCAAGATGGCGGATGACAGCTGTGACGTACCACATTTCAAAGGTAAGTAGCTAAAGAGGGCAGCACTGTGCTCTATGGATTAAAGATGGCGGATGACAGCTGCACGTGCATTTGTTTATCTCACGCTAGTGAGGTTAAGTTGGTAGCACTAAGGTTTAGGCCCGCCAAGATGGCAGCACTGCCGATGACAGGTGACGAATTTTACATCTACTACGATAAAGAGGGCAGCACAGTGCTCTGTAGTTTAAAGATGGCGGATGACAGCTGTCAAAAAAGCACGTGGCTGTCAAAAAGCACGTGGCTTTGTTTACCACGCGCTATTTAGGTTAAGTTGGTACTACTGAGGTTTAGGCCCGTCAAGGTGGCAGTACTGAGGATAGCGATGCGTTGTTGTCTGTCAAAAAGCACGTGGCTGTCAAAAAACACGTGGCTTTGTTTATCTCGCGCTAGTTAGGTTAAGTTGGCACTACTGAGGTTTAGGCCCGTCAAGGTGGCAGTAATGAGGTTAGCGATGCGTTGTTGTCGATGACAGCTGTCAAAAAGCACGTGGCTTTGTTTACAAATTTGAATTTCCCGCGGGTGGTGGAGGAGGCCTCTGGGAGGCCTCTGGCTGTGGTGGTGGTGGAGGAGGCATCTGGAAGGCCTCTGGCTGTGGTGGTGGTGGTGGAGGTGGCCTCTGGGAGCCCGGTGGCGGTGGCGGCGCCCGAATCCCTGTATTATACTACTGCTAAAAAATGTAAAATATCTTTGAGAGTTCAGAATCTATTTTCGACTTCTTTTCTAAGATCATAACATGGGTAACATGACAAGATAATAATAATAATAATAATAATAATAATAATAATAATAATAAGAATAATAATAATAATAATAATCATCATCATCATCATCATCATCATAAAATTATATTACTGCGTCCCACTAACCACCTTGACTGTTATCTGAGACGCCGAGGTGCCGAAATTTAGTCCCGCAGGAGTTCGCTTTCGTGCCAGTAAATCTACCGTCACGAGGCTGACGTATTTGAGCTCCTCCAAATACCACCTGACTGAGCCAGGATCGAACCTGCCAAATTGGAGTCAGAAGGCTAGCGCCTCAACCGTCTGAGCCGCCAAACCTGGCAAGTGAAGAAATATCACATTTTTTTATATATTACAGACCGTGCGAGTTGGGTGTGTGGTTAGGTGCGCGCAGCTGTGAGCTCGCATCCGGGAGATAGTGGATTCGAATCCCACTGTCGACAGCCCTTAAGATGGTTTTCCGTGATTTACCATTTTCACACCAGGCAAATGATGGGGCTGTGCCTTAATTAAGGACACGGACGCTTCCTTCCCATTCCTAGGCCTTTCCTGTCCCATCGTCGCCATAATACCTATCTGTAACAGTGAGGCGTAAAGCAAATAGCAAAAAAGAAAAAATACAGTAATTATCCTTGACTGATTATTCATCGAATAAAGATTAGTAATTAGTATATTGTTTAAAATATGTTGTTCACTTTCAGTGAAACACTGGCAGTTTCTCCAGTTCAGCAATACCTCGGATTTTGCAGAATATACATTTGTAGTGTTGGAGAACTCTCTGCATGTAATTACATTTTCTGAGAACCTAAGGATATCAACCTGATCCGAGGAGTATAAATCGAATCTGTGCACAACCTTCATAGCTGGACCCATTAAGTCATGCTCCACAATAGAATTATTATTGAGAGATCCGAGATCCGACTGCGGACAGTAAGTTTGCGAAACCTTTCCCTTCAGAGGTCGGAGGTCAATCTTCCGAGAGTAGCGTTACTCTTCGGAGATCCGAGATCGACTTCTAGGACCAGAGCTGGGAAATTTCACTGTTCATAGATACTAGATCTCACTATTTAACACTGCGCTGCTATACTTCACTTTTTAGAGATCCCAAATCTCACTTTTAACATTTGTGCTTGTACATCTCACCGTACAGAAATCTGACTTCCAGCACTGCTGCTGTTCAGATATCTGAGTTCTGACTTCTAACACTAGTGCTGGTAAATTTCACTGTTCAGAGATCCGAGTTCTGACTTCTAACACCAGTGCCGGTAAACTTTACTGGTATTAGAAGTCAGACCTTCGATGTTAGGCCCCTTTAAACAACAAGCATCAAGCAAACTTCATTGTTTAGATATCCGAGACCCGACTTCCAGCATTAGTGGTGATAACTTCACTGTTCAGAGATTCACGATCTGACCTCTAACAATAGAGCTGGTAAACATCACTCTTCAGAGTCCAAGATCTCACTTCCAGCACTATTAGAGGTAACTTCACTGTTCAGAGGTCCGCGATCTGACTTCCCATACTAGTGTTAGTAGACTATTTTCAACGCTTCCAATTTTCCCTCTTCAGCGATCCAAGGTGTAACTCCTGAAAGTAAAACAGCGAATCATCACAGCTAAGAGATCCAATAATACCGAGCGATTTGGCTACTTGGTTTGTTGCATGTAGCTTTTAGTTTACGTACGGGAGTTAGTGGATTCTAACCCCACTGTCGGCATCGTATAAGACAGTATTTCGTGGTTTTCTACATTCACATAAGATGAATGCTCGGTCTATACCTTAATTAAGGCCATGGTCCTCCTTCCCAGTCCTAGCACTGACCTGTCGAATTATTGGCATAAGACCTGTCTGGATCGGTGCAACGTAAAACAAATATAAAAGCCGATCCAGTAATGAACATAATAATTCATGTTTTAAGGAGCTTAACATCGTGATCGGAGATTTAACTCTCGAATGTAGCACTGAGAAACTTCGACATCAGAGACAGGAGTTCTACCTCCCAAAAGTACAGCTGAGAAATTTCAATGTTCAGCAATCTCTGACTCTTGAGATTACAACGGAGAAACTTCTGTTTTCAGAGATATATATTTCTTGCGAGTAGTACTGATAAACTTCAGTGTTCAGCAATATCTGACTCTTGAAAGTAATGCTGAGAAACCTGAGTGTTCAGAGATATATGCCTTCCTAGAGTAGCACAGAGAATCCTCAGTGTTCAGAAATGTCTGAGTCTTGAGACTAGCACTGAGAAACTTAAATAATCAGAGATATCTGACTCTTGAGATTAGCACTGAGAAACTTCAACGTTCAGAGATATATGGCTTTTGAGAGTAGCACTGAGAAACCTCAGTGTTCAGAGACGTCTGACCCTTTAGAGTAGCACTGAGAAACCTCAGGGTTCAGAGATATATGGCTTTTGAGAGTAGCACTGAGAAACTTCAATGTTCAGAGATATCTGACTCTTGAGAGTAGCACTGAGAAACCTCAGCGCTCAGAGATATATGGCTTTTGAGAGTAGCACAGAGAAACCTCACTGTTCAGAGATGTCTTACCCTTTAGAGATATCGGACTCTTTGTAGTAGCACTGAGAAACCTCAGTGTTCAGAAATGTCTGACCATTTAGAACAGCACTGAGAAACTCCAATGTTCAGAGATGTCGGACTCTTCATAGTTGCACTGAGAAACCTCAGTGTTCAGTGATATATGACTCTTGAGAGTAGCACTGAGAAACCTCAGTGTTCAGAGTTATCTGACTCTTGAGAGTAGTACTGAGAAACCTCAGTGTTCAGAGTTATCTGACTCTTGAGAGTAGTACTGAGAAACCTCAGTGTTCAGAGTTATCTGACTCTTGAGAGTAGTACTGAGAAACCTCAGTGTTCAGTGATATATGACTCTTGAGAGTAGTACTGAGAAACCTCAGTGTTCAGAGTTATCTGACTCTTGAGAGTAGTACTGAGAAACCTCAGTGTTCAGAGTTATCTGACTCTTGAGAGTAGCACTGAGAAACCTCAGTGTTCAGAGTTATCTGACTCTTGAGAGTAGTACTGAGAAACCTCAGTGTTCAGAGTTATCTGACTCTTGAGAGTAGTACTGAGAAACCTCAGTGTTCAGAGTTATCTGACTCTTGAGAGTAGCACTGAGAAACCTCAGTGTTCAGAGTTATCTGACTCTTGAGAGTAGTACTGAGAAACCTCAGTGTTCAGTGATATATGACTCTTGAGAGTAGCACTGAGAAACCTCAGTGTTCAGAGTTATCTGACTCTCGAGAGTAGCACTGAGAAACCTCAGTGTTCAGAGGTATATGGCTCATGAGAGTAGCACTGAGAAACTCCAATGTTCAGAGATGTCGGACTCTTCATAGTTGCACTGAGAAACCTCAGTGTTCAGTGATATATGACTCTTGAGAGTAGTACTGAGAAACCTCAGTGTTCAGAGTTATCTGACTCTTGAGAGTAGTACTGAGAAACCTCAGTGTTCAGAGTTATCTGACTCTCGAGAGTAGCACTGAGAAACCTCAGTGTTCAGAGGTATATGGCTCATGAGAGTAGCACTGAGAAACCTCAGTATTCAGAGATGTCTGACTCTTGAGAGTAGATTTGAGAAACATCAGTGTTCAGAGGTATATGGCTCATGAGAGTAGCACTGAGAAACTCCAATGTTCAGAGATGTCGGACTCTTCATAGTTGCACTGAGAAACCTCAGTGTTCAGTGATATATGACTCTTGAGAGTAGCACTGAGAAACCTCAGTGTTCAGAGTTATCTGACTCTCGAGAGTAGTACTGAGAAACCTCAGTGTTCAGAGGTATATGGCTCATGAGAGTAGCACTGAGAAACCTCAGTGTTCAGAGTTATCTGACTCTTGAGAGTAGCACTGAGAAACCTCAGTGTTCAGAGGTATATGGCTCATGAGAGTAGCACTGAGAAACCTCAGTATTCAGAGATGTCTGACTCTTGAGAGTAGCACTGAGAAACATCAGTGTTCAGAGGTATATGCCTCATGAGAGTAGCACTGAGAAACCTCAGTGATCAGAGATGTCTGATTCTTAAGAATACACTGAGAAACTTCCGTGTTCAGAGATGTCTGACCTCTGAGAGTAGCACTGAGAAACTTCAGTGTTCAGAGATATCTGACTCTTGACAGCAGCACTTAGTAACTTCACAATTTAGAGGTCCGTGATCCGTCTACCATAGAGAGTAGCGCCGAGATACTTCAATGTTTAGAGATACAAAATCCGACTCCGAACAGGAGGACGTATTGGCTATTGCCAATGGGATTGCCAATCACGATTTCATACACAGTGCGTTAAGTTTATGAGGCGTCACTGTCAAAACTTCTATCCATCCCCTCGCATTGTTTCGACTAATACAATCTCTGCCTAGACCTTTGTTGTTCACACATGCGGACACTGTAGCACAACAATGACTTATAACGAATATTGCAGTCTATCCAGGGTTAAAATGTAGGGTACATACACAGGGTTATTCAGCTAAAATGTCCATATCATATAACTCATGACTCGTTAAAGATATGGACATTCTGTTTTCACCTTCACTAATGTTACCATGGGGCTCGTAATTAAACTTGCAGTAATTTTTTAGGGCGAAAATATCTACTAAAATTATGGTACTTTGTTTTCTTTGATTAACATTAAAACTTCGGTCAACGCAAATTCAGCGCTGTAATTATTTTGAAAATCGGACAAGTAGTTCTCGAGAAAATGGAATGTATTCAAAAATACGTCCTTTGCCAGCCGTGGTCAGCCCTTTTCTACAGATCACAAACCATGTGGCTAATGGGATGCGCTACATATGAAACATAAAATTCCTTCACCTTATCCTGACAGCTAAGTATTCGCTTTATCCACCTCGATGGTGTAGTGGTTAGTGTGATTAGCTGCAAGCCCCGGTGGCCGGGATTTGATTCCACGAAATTTGAAAAGTGGTACGACGGCTGGAACACGGTCCACTCAGTCTCGGGAGGTTAACTGAGTAGAGGGGTTTTGGTTCCCACCTTAGCCTTCCTCGAAGTGGTTTCCGTGGTTTCCCAATTCTCCTCCAAGCAAAAACTGAGATGGTACCTAACTTAAGGCCGCGGCCGCTTCCCTCTCTATCACTTACAATCTTCCCATCCCCATACAAGGTCCTTGTTCAGCATAGCAGGTGAGGACGCCTGAGCGAGGTACTGGTCTTCCTTCCCAGTTGTATCCCTCCGACCCAAAGTCTCACGCTCCAGGACACTGCACTTGAAAGGGTAGAGGTGGGATCCCTCGCTGAGTCCGAAGGGAAAAACCAACCCTGGAGGGTGAACAAATTAAGAAATAAAGAAAGAGAGAAAGAAGAAGTATTCACTCTACTATGACCATAAGTACTGGAGTACACCAGTACTTCTACACTAGGAGAAGAATTTATGGGATCAACTCATTGTAGCTTGCATTACCAGTCCATCGACTGTTTTGATGTACTTCTCCGTGCACTCTATCATGTGCAAACCTAATGATTTTTGTGTAACTACTGTGGCTACATCTGTTTCAAACCAATGTCATATTTCTACCCACAACACTTGAATTAAGCCATTCCTGAGACACTGAAAAAGCTCTGAATAGATGGCCGTGAAATACAGTCTAGGAAATGTCATTACTCGTGGAGACGTTGAATGAAAGGAAGAGTTATAAATAGTCATACATATTATCGAAGCCTGAGTTGAAGGGTGTATATTAACTTCTTGACTGCGAAATAATTCAAAATATAGATTTGATGTGGATCATTCACTTAAACTTTTAAACTATACTCCCTCAGTATTAAATAGGATAAACATTTATGTGATTACATTCATCCACCTTTTATATCACGGCGCTGCAATATCTTTATGGCGAATTTTTTTAATTTTAGTTTTGACAAACAAGGAATTTGAAATTCTAGACGACTTCCATAAATCCCATAAACGATGGGATGCTGAAATTGCGGGGAATAAGACCTCTGGTTTGTTCTATACGTTAGCCAGCTCGCATGATCAAAAGAGTCCTTCTGGTTACAGAGGTTATGTCTAACTTTCGATGCTTACCCAGAGAACTGCGGTTAACGTTTTTGAAGTGAATGATTCGTACCTTCTAAATGAAAAGTGACCAACAGTAATATCTATATATAAAATAAGAGTTTTGTCTGTACATTGCTCAGAATTTGAAAAGAATGGCATTTTTGTGCGGTCATGTCCACAGTAACAAGGAAATGCACTTTCCGTAATGTCTGTCTGTCTGTCTGTCTGTCTGTCTGTCTGTCTGTCTGTCTGTCTGTCTGTCTGTCTGTCTGTCTGTCTGTCTGTCTGTCTGTCTGTACACGCATCACTATAAAACGGCTAAAGGGAATTTAATGAAAATCGGTATGAAAAGTCGAAGAGTAAGTCGCTACAATCTAGGCCATAAATAATTTTATTCACGCTGATTGAAATGGTAGTTTAGGGGAAGGCCTAAATTTTAATTTTCAAATATTTATATTATTAGCGGTCTTATCTCATTGAAAATTGGTATACAAAGTCGGAGAATGAGCCACTACAATCTAAGCTATAAATCATTTAATTCATGCTGAGTGAAATGGTAGTTTAGTGGAAGGCCTAAAATGTAATTCTCAAATATTTATATTTTTAGTGGTCGTATCGATAAATACTACATCACCATATATGGAATTAAATTTCCGACCATTTATGTCTTATACATTTTTACCGTACCGGCTATGATAACACAGATATTCTCGAATTTGTATTTTTGTTGCTAAGTCCATGTCAACGCCGAGCCACGAGAAAATGGGTTAACAGAATTTAATGAAAATTGGTATATAGAGTCGGGGAATAAGAAACTACAGTCTAAACTATAAACAATTTTATTCACCCTGGATGAAATTGTAGTTTAGGGGAAGGCGCTTTAAATGTAATTTTTAAATACCTATGTTATTGTCGTATCGAAAAGTACTACATAACAAAAGTTATAGAGAATACAATTTCCCGCCATTTATGTTTTATTCTGTTTTAACGTACCGCCTATGGTAAGAGTGGTATTTCAGAGTCGGAAGAAAACTAAATGTGAAGGCCTACAATATTGAAAGCGCATAACATTGATCAACAATAACATTACATTGACCATTGTTTGTTGTGATGTTCTTTGTCTCTTATGCTGCCTCCCAACTCCGATAGATGGGATTACTGCTGCGTACCGAGTATAATAGCCTGACTGAATATTGGCGGGAAATAGCCGGGGAGTTAGAAAACATTCTTCTTTAGCATGCCATTCCTCTGGTTCATACATTTTCTGATACAGCTGGTACGTAACACACTGGTTCATCATAGTATTTCAGCTATTTGATCCCTACTCTGACGCGCTGTTTTGAATGAGCAGTGGGCATACTTAAGGCAGAGGCTCACTTAGTAGAGTAGTAGTAGTGGTAGTAGTAGTAGTAGTAGTAGTAGTATGGCCTGGTCTAGAATAACAATTAGGGCTATTCCAAATTATAGCACCACAATTCACTAAATAACTGAAAATTCAACCCTTAAAAGAGCCGTTTCTTAAGAAAAGCTTCTTCCTCTTCATTTTTATTAAATTCTACATTCATTTTCCGACCCATCGCTTACTCCTAGGAAACAGATCAGTAAAAGGGCATAGGTTTTGCCCTGGGAGTCGCCATTATTCGAACCCCTCCCCGCCGAAAAGGGATGAAGAGTGTTCACGGCTCACGGAAGTCTGCGGCTTGGTCATTCCAACTCTGGAACTTTGAACTGTTAGATCGGCAGCTTAGTCCTGTTCGTTACAAGTAAGAATATGTGTGGTTTTCATTTTATCGAGTATTTCATATGAAAGCATTGCTTTTAATCGCGCCATTCCTACTGACGTCATTGTAATGTATGTTCATTTCAGTTGGGAAAACCACTAAGACAGTCTTTTTGAGGATGTAAAAAGGCAGATGGAGAGTGAGTGTCTACCATTATAATGAAAGCTCTCCATCCTGATTGTGACTGATGGCATGCAAGCGGGTCTACCATTACAGTGAACATTCCCTAACTCAGTCTTCATATGAGAAAAGATGTTTGGTGACTTCCCCGTCGCGTTTCTAGGGTAACGTTAAGAGATATGCAATTTTATACAATCTTGTTCACAACGTGTACACTACCTAACCTGGAATTCTGTATATATAGTAGAATTCCGTAGCGAAGCACGGGTACATCAGCTAGTCTAATATATACAATAACATGTCCTGACTGACCGACTGACTGACTGGCTCATCATCACCGAGCCAAAACTACTGGACATTAAAAATAAAATTTTGGGGATACATTAATACTAGAGTGCAGGTGCTCACTAAATGAACATTTTTGGATATTCAGTCGCTAAGGGAGTGAAGGGGGGGGGGGTGAATTGTTCAAACTAATACTTCTATATCTCAAAAACTCAAACATTTACGGACATAAAAATAAGCATTTTGAATCTCCTTTAAAAATAAACAAACAAGTATTGTTTTGTTTTCGGAAAATTCCATTAAGAGGGGTGAAAAAAGTTGAAAAGTGGGTTGAATAACTTTTATGAGGATACTTATTTCTCAAAAACTGAAGATGTTACGGGCATGAAAATAGTTATTTGTAATCTTTAAAACTAAAGAAACACGCACTTTTTGTTTACGGAAAATCCAATTAATGGGGGGGGGGGGGGAGATGAACAGAAGTGACAAAGGGGGTGAATTTTTAGAAAAACTAATTCTACAGTATACGTCAGAAACGTAACACGTAACAGACGTAAGAATTGGTATTTGGGATCTCCTGTAAAAGTGAACAAACTTATATAATTTGTTTTCAGAAAATCCACCTAAGGGGAACTAAAAAGGGGGTGAATTTTTAAAATGAGCTTATATACAGTATATCTCAAAAACTTAACATGTTACAGAAATGAAAACTGGTATTTTTAATCTCTTTTAAAAATAAAGAAACATGTTTTGTTTTGTTTTGTTTTCGGAAACCCACTTGGGGGAGGGGTAAAATGTACTGAAAAAGGCGTTGAATTTTTTAGGATACTTATATCTCAAAAATTGAAGATGTCACAGACGTGAAAATTGGTATTTGTAATCTCCTTTTAAGGTATGCGTATTTTTTGGTTTTAGAAAATCCACTTAAAGGGGCCGAAAGAATTGAAACATTGTTGAATTATTAGTATGAGGATACTTAGGCCTACATCTCAAAAACTAAAGATTTTGCTGACCTGAAAATTGGTATTTGGAATCCCCTGTAAAGGTAAAAAACACGTATTCCTTTGATTTCGGAAAATCCAATTAAGGGAAGTGAAAGAATTGAAAAATTATTAGAATTATTTGTATGAGGTTACTTATATCTAATAAAAATTAAGTTGTTACAGAAGTGAAAACTGTTATTTGGAAGCTGCTTTAAAAATACAGAAATACGCATTTGGAAGGGGGAGGAATCAACAGGTGTGGTTTGAAAAAATATGTGAATTGTTTTTATGAGAATATTTACATCTCAAAAAGTGAAGATGTCACAGACATGGAAATTTGTATTTGGAATCTTCTTTCAAAGTAAAAAACACGTATTCTATTGTTTTTGATAATCCTCTTAAGGAGGGGGTGAGTGAATTGAAAAATGAGTTGAATTCTTTGTATGATGATAGGCTATATCTCATAAACTAAAGATGTTACAGGCGTGAAAATTGGAAAATGTCATTCGCCACAACATGCACTATTGGAGTCCGGACAATCCCCACTGGATGGGACAGGCGGCCCATCAAGTACGATGGGGAGTGAATGTTTGGTGCTGAATTTTGGGGGATCGCCTGAGTGGACCTTATTTCTTTGAGGGCCATTGGATGGGCCCAGGCTATCTGAACTTTCTGCGTCAGGAACTCCTGCTGCTGCTGGATGATGTGCCCTTGCATGATCGTTTGACGATGTGGCTGCAAAAGGATCGAGCTCCACCATATTCGACTTTGCCCGTTCGTAACCATCTGAACGAGGAACTGCCAGGGAAATGGATAGGACGAGGAGGCCTAGGTTCTTGGCCCGCCAGATCACCGGATTTAACGCCGTTAGACTTATTCTTGTGGGGACATTTGAAGAACGTCGTTTACACTCAAGCGCCGGAAAACCCCTACCAGCTCCGGCAACTCATCACGTACGCCTGCCGAGCAATTACACCTGGAATGCTTCAGCGCGAAGAAAAATCTATTGGACAGCGGGCCCGAATGTGCATAGACCAAAATGGTCATCACATCGAGCATTTGCTGCGATAAAACATTGTCAGGGCAGTTGTGTTCCTATTATTTCAGGTCTGTATGTGTCCGGCCTGCTAACTAATCGGCTCTTCTTAGGGACACAAACGCATTCATTCACATACAATTTGCATGAAAGCGGGTACTGAATTTACATTGCGTGCGGTATGTTTTAAACAAATATTTCAAAAATTTTTAAACATCGCCCCGGACTCGAACCTCCCACCGGACATGTAAACCCATCCGCCACGCCTTTAACTACTACACTACGGTTCTCTACAGCACCCTGCGCAGTTTATAGCAAGTATTACGTTTACTGCGGTCACAATATCAATTTAGTGGTTCGCCGGCGTGTCTGGCTCATATGATCTAGAAAGCACACGCATGTCTTCCAGTGTTTAATTCGAGTATAATATTACGGCGTCCTATCTTGGTTAGGCGCTATATACCAAGATATCCGGTTGTGCTGTCTGAGCATACCGGCAGGGCAGATGTTTTCAGGACGGAATTAATATTGTGGGTTGCATAAAACTACATTGGAAGGGACGGTTGAATCACGCTGTATACATACACTAGCAATTACCAGCGGCTTCGCTCGCGTGGATTTCGTGATTTGTTAAAAGTAATCGTTCTTACGTACTGTATCAAGACATTATCTGAAAATCCCTAAAGTATAAAACACGCCGAAAAATCGAGTTTCATTTACCCAGAAACTATGTCTATACCACGTTTATGGTATTGTCTTTTGGGGCTAAGGTGACCATGCATCATAGAACTGTAAATGTGAGGAACAGTCTTCTCGCAAGTCGAAAAAACAAAAATGTTTCTTTATTTTTGAAGGAGATTGCAAATACCAATTTCCAGGTCTGTAACATCTTCAGATTTTGAGATGTAAGTATCCCCATAAAAAGTATTAAACCCCTTCATCAGACCTTTCCTCCACCCTCCCCCAAGTGATTTTTTCGAAAACAAAAATACATAATTATTTTTATTTTAAGGAGATAGAATATGTCCATTATTACGTCTGTGACGTCTTCAGCTTTTGAGATATAAGTATCCGCATAGAAATTCAACTCTTTTTTCTGTTTTTTCACCCTCGTTAAGTGATTATTCCGAAAACAAAAAAATGCATGTTTCTGTGCTTTTAAAGATCTTTCCAAGGTCCAAGTTCGACGTGTGTAACACGTTAAGGTTTTGACATATACTGTAGATATACTCATTTTAAAAGTTCACACGCTTTTTCAATTCTGTTCAGCCCCTTAAGTGAATTTTCTGAAAACAAAATATTACGTCATTGTTTACTTTGAAAGAAAAATCCACATACAAATTTTCATGTGTGTAACATTTCGGTTTTTGAGATGTAATAATCCTCATAGAAGAGAATTCACAAATTTTTCAGCCCCAACCCCCGTTTTGTCGATTCCACCTCCCCCTTCCCCCCTAATGATTGTTTCTTCATTTTTAAAGCAGATTCCAGGTATAAATTTTCATGTCTGTAACATTTAGGTTTTGAGATATAAGTATCCCCGTATAAAAACAACAATTTTTTACTTCCTTTCACCTTTCCCCTTAAGTGAATTTTCCGAAAACGAAAAATACGTGTTTCTTCATTTATAAAGGAGCTTCCAAATACCAATTCCACGACTGTAACATCTTCAGATTTTGAGATATACGTATCCACATTAAATAATTCAATTCATTTTTCACAAACACCTTCACCCCTAAATAGATTTTCCACAAAATTGCGAGTTTATTTCCAAAGAAGATTCTAAATACCAATTTTTACGTCTGTAATATCTTTACCTTTTTTAGATATTAGTATCTTAATACAAATAATTCAACTAATTTTTCAGTTGTTTCACCCCCATCAAGTGGATTTTCCGAAAACAAAAGAATGCGTGCTCCTTTATTTTTGAAGGAGATACCAACTGCCAGTTTTCACGTCTGCAGCGTAATTAGTTTTCGAGATCTAAGTATCCTCATACAAAGAATTCAACTGGTATTTAAATTCTCTCACCCCCTCCCCTTATTTGGATTTTCCTAAAACAACGAACTGCATATTTCTTTATTTTCAAAGGATACTCCAAATACCAATTTTCACGTCTGTAACATCTTCTCTTTTCGAGATATCACTATCCTAATAAAAAGAATTCCACCCCTTTTCAGTCCTTTTTACACCCTACCCTTAAGCGCGTTTTTCCGAAAACAGAAAATACATGTTTCTTTATTTTCAAAAGAGATTAAAGATATCAATTTTCACGTCAGAACCTGTTACGTTTCTGAGATATATTGTAGATATAGTCTTTTTTTAAATCACCCCCTTTGTCACTCCTGTTCACCCCCCACTGATTGGATGTTCCAAAAGAAAGAAGATATGTGTTTCTTAATTTTTAAAGTAGGTTCCAAATACTGACTTTCATGTCTGTAACATCTTCACTTTTTAAGATGTAAATATCCTCATTAAAGTTATTCAACCCTGTTTTCACCTTTTTTTCACCCCTCTTAATATGACTTTGGAAAACAAAAATACGTGTTTCTTTAATTTTAAAGGAGATACCAAATACTAAATTTTACATCTGTAAACTTTCAAATTTTTGAAGTAGAGATATACTCATTTAAACAATTCCCTCCCCTTTCCTCCCCCTAGCGACGGAGTATCCAAAAATCCTCCCTCAGTGAGTACCTACACTCTAATATAAATGTATCCCCAAAATTTCATTTCTTTATGTCTAGTAGCTTTGGCTCTGCGATGATGAATCAGTCAGTCAGTCAGTCAGCTAGGACATGTTATTTTATATAGAGAGATTACTGCTGAACGAATAAAAGAAATTTTAAGTTTTAATGGAAATACTGTCATTCCAACCAAGGAAATGTGAAACGTAGCTTATACGCTTGAACCCTGTATCTTCGTAAATTTTAACTGAAAAATTGTAACGAGTCAGTCTTCTTTAAATGTATAAATATAAAAAATGAAACTCACTCTTTATATCGATTGCAGAAAAAATCAAGCCGGAGATCTTGAAAAAGTCTATATATTTCCCATTATCGCGTTTTAAAACAAACAAATACTGCACCCTACTTTACATTTCACTGAGTAGTGGAGGGGAACTCCGCAGTCACAGTCGGTGCTTCCTTCCCTGCAAAGTGTGTTCGTTCTCTCGCTTCTCTGTGGCAATGCTTGCTAAGTAAGCTGCCAGCATTTACGTCAGACCAGCCCGGTCGCACTGGGCTAGCCTCAACGGGCGCCCAGATGAGCACCTCTGGTTTAGTCCAAGGCTTCATCTATTATCGACAGAAGTTCTATTAAGATATCCTCACTTCATCTAACTTTATAACACGGCAACATTTCTTTTCTGAGCTTCCTGAATCCGACGGCTTTAACTGGATATGAGGAAGAAGAATTTGAAGAAATGCTTTTCTTAAATAACTTTATACGTAATATTTCTTCAATATTTATTACATCAAAAATTATGAATGGGTTAAATAATTACAAAAAAAGTGTTATGTCCTTCTAATGCTATGTACAAGTTTTATTTCAGAATTTCATTATTCTAAACAATTTCGACACACAGTCTGGAATGTAGCAGACACAAAGTGGCTATAATGTTCATTTATTCGATAGGCGTGCTTCGATTCGTGTAAAAGAAGGCAGTAACTGCATTTTGGCGCATTAAGTTCAATTTTCTTTTGGATGTTTGGTAATCATTTCTTGAAGAAATTGCGACATAGTCTTCACTTCACTAATATTTAATTTTAAGTTAAATACTTCAGGATTGCAATGTGCAATAGAGTATTCAAGACGGTACAACGAAACTACATTGTTCAGATTAATACATGTCACTGCTCAGTGATGCAAACAGTTCAGCTTTCTAATGTAAGACTTGTGAGGTGGGAAGTTTGTACATCCCCCTTAATTGTATTCTTCCGCCAACCATGTTCGTTCACGAACTGGCATATTTGTGACAAACTAGCAATTACCGGCGGCTGCGCTCGTGGGGATTGTGTAATTTGTTAAAAGTAATCGTTCCTCGGTACTGTACTAAGACATTACCTGAAAATCCTTTAAGTATAAAAACCACCGAAAAACTGAGTTTCATTACTTCAGAAACTCTACACATTTAAACAATTCACTCCACTTTTCACCCCTCCCACTTCTTCTTCTTCTTTCCGAATTCGTCCGCCTATGGACAGCATTGATATTAAGGCTTCTTCTTCTTCTCCTCCTCCTTCTTCTTCTTCTACTTCTTCTTCTTCTTCTTCTTCCTCTTCTCCCAGAACCTCTTCATCCTTTGACTTCTGATCTTCCTTTCTTTCTCAGATATGACCAATTTGGGTCTAAATTTTGGTGGTTTCTCCTGGAATGTTTTTTGATGCTGTCCACTCGGCTTCTAAATTCTTTTCTGTTGTGAATAATATGCATTGTAATTCCACTTTCTAATGCATCTCTTTTTACCACTTCTACCTACTTCGTCGAAGCTTTCAGTCCAGTGATGTACTTGAATATTTTCTTAGTTAGCCGTTTCTCATCCATTCTTTCTAGATGCCCATACAATTTTAGCCTTCGCTTTCTCATGGTGACAGCGATTTTTTCGGTGTGTTCGTAGAGATCATCATTTTTTTCTCTTCATCCACTCCCCATCAGCATTTTTCTGTGGTCCTAAGATTTTCCTTAAGGTTCTCCTCTCCTTTTTTTGGAGATCTTGAAGCTCACCCCTTTTTTTTCATTGTCAGACTCTCTGAAGCGTAGAGACCCTCTGGCTTTACCACTGTGCTGTAGTGTCTAAGTTTTACCTTGTAAGATATTGTTCTTTTGTTGTATCTTTCCGGCTTAACCTGTAAGCTAATTCTAGTTTTCTAATTCTTGCTCTATTTGCCTCTTAATACAATCCGTTAGGTTCTATCCATTCCCTAGATATTTAAATTTCTCAGTTCTTTTTACAGTCCCATGCTTCACTTCTAACTGTCTCTCCCGTTGATGTCCATATTCCATGTATTCCTTCTTCTCATATGAGACTTTGAGACCCATTTTCTCAGCGATCTCATGTAGAGTATTCAGCATAATTTGGGCATTTTGTCGGTTGTGAGCCAAGAGGGCAAGATTATCTGCGAAAGCCAAACACTTAATTTCTAAACTATGTCCTTTCTTCCCTAAATGTATTCCCCTTATTCCTTTCACTTCCAAGGCTTTTTCCTAGGTTCTAATAAGTTTTTCTAGGAAAAATGTTAAAGAGAATTGGTGATAGGCAGGCCCCTTGTCTGACTCCCGTTTTTATTTCAAATGGTTCAGAAATTTCACCGAAGAATTTGACTTTTGAGAAAGTTCCTGTCGGGGTTTGTTTTCTTAACATTCCTGTCCCTGATATGGCCGGAAATAGAACCCGAGGCCTCCGGGTAAAGGACAGGCATGCTACCCCTTCACCGCGGGTCCGGTAAAGAAAGTAGTGCCTCATCTAAAACTTGACTTGGGCCGTGACGAGGTAGCTGGAAGGCTACAGAGTCAATAAAACATGTCAAATAACTAGAAGTTTACAGTGTCAATACAAATGTGAATTAAGGAAGATCGAAGATTTACTGAAAATTGATTTCAAGTGGATTGTTCTGCTCTATTAATGTAACATTACTTACCCTATTGTGAATGTGTGCGTAAAGCGAAGTTTGTCTGCTTTAATCACTATGGAAGCTATGCCACTTTCAAAATTTGACATTTATTCAGGCAAGTTTTCCCGACAGTTAATTTTCAAGTACAGTAGTTGGACGTGAAATTTCTCTGTTGAGATCAACTGCGCCGTGCGGAATTTCAGCATGTCATGAAGAGTATAGGATAAAAGTAAACATGAATTTCAATCTTGTCCTCGAATTTCCTTTTCCTACAAAACAACAGTATTTTGTTGCCTTCGTAAAAGTCAGTTGATTTACAGATAATTTATAGGTCTATATCCTAATACTTGACTGCTTACAACTTTTACACCCTAGGAATGAAAGCTATTTGACTTCTAAAATTGTATGCATATGGCGAGCTTCGAATTAACGACTCTTTCTTCTTTCCACGAGCTGGTTCAATAAAGGGGAACAGGCGCTCTTCACCCTTTCCGAAAAATCTTCCTTAGTTCCATCTGTATTCATTATTCGGTCATTACTGCACTGAACCACTATGATATTAGCACCATGTAATGAATGAATGAATGAATGAATGAATGAATACACTTCTCTCCCAGTCACGGATGAGCACCAACTGGGGAGAGCGTATTCCTTTATTGTAATCTAAAACATTACATGTAGTTAATTTCAACGTACTCCAAACAAACCAATAAACGAAAGGAAGATACAAAAAAATCCAAAGATATTCAAATTCGTTAACAGTTAGATAATGTTAATAAATGTTGCATACCCCATACATATTATACATCCTTAAAAAAACAGAGAACAGACCCCCCCAAGTCAAGGACAACCGCCCACCGGGAAGGGGAAGAAGGTCCGCCCACCGCGACCATGCCACTCACATGCAACCAGAATTATTAATTACGGTAAAACAAATAAATTTAACTCCACACGACCGATTGGAAACAAAGAACGGACATCCCACTCCCCCAGCCAGGGATGGCCACTAACCCGGGGGAGAGACCGTCCGATCATCTCATCCATCGCTATCACATGCCACTGGTTCTGTTCAGTTTCGAAATGCAACTCACTTTACTCCATTGTTTGCAGTACAGTTTGGTAGTCCCAAAATTATTTTGGCAAATTTACTAACGATTACCTCTAATGCTATAATTCCCTGATCTATTCCCCAAATTTCTGGTCCATACAATACCTTACCTTTAACTACTGCATTAAATATGTTTTCCTGAACTTTGTATTATATGTTAGGCATCTTTTTATCTAATATTCTGATACTAGCCAAGGCACTTATTCTCTTCACTTTTGCTCTTTTTATTTGGTCTGACCATCTACCATTACTGCTTATAATCGTCCCTAAGTACTCGATTTTTTTTACCACTTCTTACTTTTACTTACCCATCCACCACTGTTCACTCTTACAAAGCTTTAAGCCATTTTTACAAACCATTACTCTGGTTTTCTGTGGGTTAACCTTTAAATCCCACTCTTTACAGTAGTTCTCTACCTCATTAATACCATTTTTCATCTTGTTGGGTGTTAATGCGAGTAGAATGATATCGTGCGCAAAGATTAGGCCAGGAATATCTTGATACTCGAGACATGGATAAGCTCCTTTCTCAAATTCTTTCGAGTGGAAAATGTCTTTAATAAACAATAAAAATAATAGAGGGAACAGTTTACCCCCTTGTTTAAGACCCACTTTAGAAGTTATCTCTCCCACTACTAAACCATTTTTAACTTAGACAGTACATTTAAATTCCGAATATATGTTATCAATTGCTCTTATAATTTTAGCTGATACTCCGATCTGCCCCAGCTTGTGGACGACAGGTTTTCTACTCACCTAATCGAACGCTTTTTCTAAATCGATTACAGTAATGTACAACCTGCCTCTGATCTTCTTAATATATTTATCTATTATTGTTTTAACTTGTCCTCATTCCCTTTCTGAATCCTGCTTGTAATCTCGACAGAATCGAGTACTTCTCCGCCCAATTCATTAATTTTTCGCCAATATCCCTGTGTATATCTTACTTAAAGAATCTAGCAACGTAATCCCTCTATAATTACTTGGGTTAGATCTATCTCCACGTTTCTTGTATACAGGACAGATGATTCCTGCTTGCCATGATTTAGGGAATCATGCTCCCTCGAAGATCTTGTTAAATATTTTGACTATACTTAATAGGATAAAGCTGTTTTTGCCAGTTTCCTTCCAGAATTAATTGTTTATACCCGAAATTGCTCCTGATTTCCCCTTCCTCCCTTTCTCTAATATTTCCTTTACTTCGTCGGCTGAAATTTCCTTATCTAAATCAGGCAGGGTGCACTCCAATCATCTCGAGACTCTCATCTTCTGTACATCATGCTTCCAACTATCTTCACCACTTAATAATTTACTAAAGTATTCTGTCCATTCACTACGACTTATATTTACACGAGTTATATTTTTTATAGCCGGCCCCGTGATGTAGGGGTAGCGTGCCTGCCTCTTACCCGGAGGCCCCGGGTTCGATTCCCGGCGAGGTCAGGGACTTTTACCTGGACCTGAGGGCTGGTTCGAGGTCCACTCAGCCTACGTGATTAGAATTGAGGAGCTATCTGACGGTGAGATGGCGGCCCCGGTCTAGAAAGCCAAGAATAACGGCCGAGAGGATTCGTCGTGCTGACCACACGACACCTCGTAATCTGCAGGCCTTCGGGCTGAGCAGCTGTCGCTTGGTAGGCCAAGGCCCTCGAAGGGCTGTAGTGCCATGGGGTTTGGTTTGGTATATTTTTTATCTTTTACAAATTTGATTTATTCTATGCCATACTTTCTTAATATCGTTATTCAGTGCATCTCTGTTTAAGTTGACAGTTGGTTTCTTCTGCCACAAATCTTTAGTTCTTACCAATAATTCTTTGTACTATTTTCTTTTGCTACAGAATGCAGTTCTTGGTTCATGCCCGCCTATTTTTCTGAATGTGTCTAGTGCTTTCATTACTTCTGCTTATTTCGTCTGCATTCTTCTTTGTACCATCCACTATTTCTTTGTATTCTTACCTCCCGAGCCCGCATCTTATGTCCTGCCATCAGTATTGTGTTTTCTATTAGCTTTATCGCCTCGTCCATTTTATTTTCTTTCATTGCGGTCTTAATTCCTGTCAATAATTTCAAAGGACCTCTCTTCGAAGTATTTCTTGAATTCTGCGCTAAGGTCTTCTCTCCATATAAACTTTGTCACTGATCTCTCTTTAATATTACTTTGATAATTCCCCCCACTATTCTCTTCCATGCTTACCATATTTATAATTGAGGAGTGGAAATGGAAAACGACGTAAGTGCCGCAAATGTCATTTTGAGGTTTTTGTTACGACATGAGTCTGTGTGTTGTGGTGATCCCTCTGGAAAGGATTCATGCACCAGAAACATTTATATTCGTTCCAAGCACGATACATAGATAGTGTTAGCATTTCGAGCAGACACTAGTGCCAGAGACCTTGGCCTGGAGAGTGATGCAAGTACCTAGGGAGGTCCGGTCGTCAATGTGTGTAGTGCCGCAGCTCGCACCGCATTGCATCGTACTAGCCAGTGCTGTTAGAGTGGTTGTGTGATATGTTATTACATTGTGTATATGTGTAATGCAGATGAACTGACATGGAACCTCATACGTCTCGGAAGGTTTACAAATCAACGATAAACAAAGAGCGTAAGGAGAAACGTACCACTGGTAAACCGTACACAACATCTACACGTCATGAGATACCTGGCAAAAAAGCGCAATCAGAGCAACTAACATGTAAGTGTAAATATGCTTATAAGACGTCACTACGCGATGCAGGGAGTGTCTGTTCACCCAGTTCTACACTTTGAGCGAAAATGAGCAAGGTACATACTGGAACTTGTGAACGTAAACAGAAGACGACACGGAACATACCACCATCCGTCAGAAAGTAAGAGACTCGTAACAGTGTACTATAGTGTCCAGTGTCCCTAACGAAAGAGGTGAGCATGTGCAAGTGTGCAGTAACCCGTTCAAGGACATTTTTGCTGTGACAAATTGGCGGCTTCGGACACTTCAAGAAAAGAAAAAGGAATGTGTTGTGGTTTATGAAGACGGAAGGGGGAAAAGTGAAGGCTCAAACAGGCATAAGGTTAAGTTCACCACAAATGACAGGGATCCGGTGAAAACCATATAAATTCCTTTCCCCAAGAATGCAGTCATTACGGTAGGAAGAAATCGCAGAAAGAATATCTCAGTCCGGATTTAAGTTAGCACCGGATGTTTACTGCGTTCAAAAAAGTATCCAGACAATAAGATGACATACAAATACTATTGCGGCGTCTTCAAGACCGATTTTAAGACACTCTCCATTGCTAAACCCACAACAGACACTTGCCAGCGTTGTGACAAGCTGCAGGCCGCTGTGAAAGCCTCGTCTTCAGAGTCGGAACGACATAAGACCAACAGTGAACTACAGCTACATGTAGAGCGAGCGGAAAAATCACAAACACTAATGAAAAGTGATATCTGTGATTCTCAGTTACCCACAGTGAGTATGGATATGCAACAGGTTCTGTTTGTTCCGACCCTCACGCATTCCAGTATGTTTTACTCACGACAACTAGCTTGCTATAATCAATGTATACATGATTCAGGTACCAATGACTGTTTCATGTGCTTGTGGGATGAAGGAAGCGGAGGTCGAGGGGGTTATGAAATATCATCTTGGTTATTCGAAGTGATGACGTCCGGATATACAAACAAACGAAGCGTTGTTATGTGGTGTGACAACTGCGCATCACAAAACAAAAACAGGATAATGATAATGACACTCATTTATTTAGTTGCTAAAGACAATTTTGATACTACTGATTTAAAATTCTTAGTGTCCGGACATAATTTCATGACATGTGACAGGGACTTCCGTCTCATTGAGAAAAGCAAACGAGTAGTGAAAGCCATGATCCCAGATGAGCTAGAGGCCGTTATTAAGTCCGCAAGACCAAAAAAAAACATTCAAGATAGTTAAAATGGGTAAAGGTGATTGGTTTGACTTTGGAACTCTTAACAACGAGTACATCAATACTACCAAGCTGCAGCTCAGTAAAGCCTCACATATTAGAGTGAGTAACCGACACCCTAAAGTAATACATGTCAGAACGTCGTTCGATAGTGATTGGGTGTCCTACAAGATATTTAAGAAAATAAAGAAAATGTGGGGGTTTCCTCCCCCATCACTGCTTCCGCGTGTGCAGAAGCATCATTATATCAGTGCAGAACAGAAGAAGGATTTGCTGGCGCTCTGTGACTACTTAAATGTAAAGTATAGAGATTACTATCGTCAGTAGTGTCGAGAAGAAACCGTGTGTTCATAATCATGTACAGTGGAACACTCATAAGCATATATTACCCACTTCATAACACGTCCTGCACGTATTGTATGTTTCGTTTCATAATGATGATTACAGTGTTCTTTAACATGTCCTATGCTGTATTGAACCCATAATTCTACGGTGAGAAAAATATTTTTTTTCTCCAATATTTATTTGGTATTAAGAAAGTACTTTTATGTTTGAAGGCAGCCATGTTGCGCTCCTAAGAGCCCCGATGTCGCGTGGGAAGGTTCTCACTCACGGCAAGCTCGTGAATTGCCGGGACACCTCGGCGGAACTCGAGTGCCCGACAATTCTTTCAATTCATGGAATTATCCACAAAGGAGGAACCCTTACTGGAGGCGATACGATGGGGGCGGAGAAACCCAGAGGAATTTCAGAAATGGATATAATAACCGCAGGGACTGGCGAAATAATCGAACCCAGAACTTCCGCCGTGATGATGATGAAAGGTACCGTGAACGTGCTCAGTACACCGAAGGGTTAAGGAAGGACCACGAAAGGGAAAAATGGAAGGGGGCTATACAGCGCCAGGAAGTCAAAACCGATTGTTTCGGGGCTGAAGGTCTGGAATTCCAGAAGGCACGTAGGCAAGATCAGCGAAACTCCGGTCTGAACCCCATCGTTTGGTTAAGATCGTGACCGAATTTATTCCCGCAACGACCCAGGATTTAAGAGTTCTAAATTGTTCTACTGTAGCAGCCGTGGCCGACCAACGATGGAATGGTAAGTTCAAGGGTTCAGTATAGGAAAGATACTTGGTGTGTCGTTCAGTTACGAAAGGTGCACAATCGTAAAACTTAACTAGAAATGTGTCGTTTGTGTACCCTATTCACGTTAGATAGATTGCAGACTTGCATCACAATGTATGAGAGATAAAATGTGATGAATACATACATATACCACTTAATATAATGTTCCTAAATGCACTGAGCACGTTCCAAAAAAAATGATAGGTCATTCATTATTGTGTTGCGTAACGACCTGGAAAACGTCACATGTGCCAGTAAAGGGAAATGGAGAACAACGTAAGTGCCATATTCGTGACAGTAATTGTTTTGACCGTATTTCTCCACTAGGTACTTTCCGGCACTTAGGTCGTTGTCCATTTCCACTTCTCAATTATGGGTAAGTGATCCAATTCTCCACAACGTTTAACATTTATCATCTTAATGAGTGGTAATGACTCCTTAGAACATAATACTAGATCAATTGCACTACCACCCGTTTCTGTTATAAACGTTAAATTACCCCTTTCACCTCTTGGCCACCACCCATTTAAAATATAGAGTTCTTCTGTTCCACATAATTCTAACAGTTTTTCGCCATAGTTATTGCAACGTTTATCTTGACTAGTTCTTTTTCAAACTATTAATTCCTCAGTCTCTTTACAATAAACTGGTTTTAAGTCTGCAATCCTCGCACTGAAGTCCCCCGTTATTACAATACCTATGTCCTCATGTATATTCTTTAATCCGTTTACTTCTAATGCTAACTCTGTGAAGAATTCCTTGTTTGCCAATGTCGAGCCCTC
The DNA here is from genome assembly GCF_040414725.1 of Anabrus simplex. Lineage (NCBI taxonomy): Eukaryota > Metazoa > Arthropoda > Insecta > Orthoptera > Tettigoniidae > Anabrus > Anabrus simplex. The sequence goes on along the minus strand of NC_090266.1, from coordinate 385,293,376 downwards.
GGGAGGATTGTATACAGAACCGAAACATAGATTAACATCCCTCTTCTGTTTTACCCTTGTTATCACCCAAAGTATTTCTTCTATATCTAATTCTATTATTTCAATTTTCTCCTTTACTTCTTCCCTTATCAAGGTTAGTATACCACCGGGATATCTACCTTTACGAGCATTCCTGCCCCTTGACTTGCTATACGTTATAAAACCTTCAATATGTACTTCATATCCCGGTGCTATCCAACTCTCAACAAAGGTAATGATATCCATTTCTGCCATTAAAAATTTCACCTGTTCATTTCCCAACTTGTTCAAAAAACCTTCAATGTTGACCATACCAATATTCCATTCTAGCTATTTCTTACTTTTACCCTTAGACGGGTTATTTGTCTTACTTCTAGTTATTCTCTTTTCTTCAGTTCTAGAATACCACCCTCTGGTGAACTAATATTTTCTTTATCTAAATTGTCCTCCTGTCCTTTGACCTTTTCGACCCAGAAGTCTATTACACTCAAGGATTTATCTTTCCCAGCCGTCTTGGTTCTGTCATCAGTTGGGCCGCTCCCTGGATTCGTGTCTACTCGACAGTCAGCTGTTTGTCCACCCTTCTCTACTATGCGTTCGTCACTCTGCAGTCTTCTGTTCTTCTGTAGAGTATGAAGGTCGCTGTTGTCATCAGATTGTACGTTATCAGCCACCGTACAGACAGCTGACTGGCACATTCCTTGCTCTACAGACAGTTGCACTTCCTGGTGCAATGAACTCAACTGTCCATCAATTTCCCGTAGCCGTGCAATTGACCAAATACGCGACCAATTACTGTCACCTACTGTAAGACGTTTGCCTTTAGTCCATAGTCCCTAGCTTTTACTAGATGAAATCGCAAGACTCTCTGTCCCATGACTGTCTCTTTATCCATATCTCATCTCACACAAATCCTTTCTCCTTTTAAGTTCTTCCCATTGAGGATAATTTTGTTCGCCTTCAGAGCCGGAATCAACTTAACTTTAATAGGTCTTTTCCCTTTAACTCTCCCCAGTCCATAAATTTCATCAGTATCTTCTTCTTTACAACTTATCTTTATATGATTATTTATAATACCCAACACTTTACTCGTTAGATCATTCAAATCCTCCTTTTCGTTGTCCGGAATTCCGTATATGAAAATATTTTTTCCTCTTTGCGTCCTGGATGGTCATTTTCTGCTGCCACTTTAATTTTTCCATTTTCCCTTCAATGACCTTCATTTTCGACTTCAATAATTCTATTTTCCGAGAGTTTTCCATCACCTTTTCTGTCATAATACTTATATCTTCTTTTATACAGTCTTTCTCATCTCGCGAATTAGCTCCCTCGTTTGCTCAATCTGGCAAGCACCTCTGATTATTTCCCAAATCTTCTCTATGTCCCCCCAGCTCAATGATCCCGTTGGTCCAGGGTTCACTTCTACGACTCCTATTATCAGAAGAATTGCCACTACTGCTGCCACCATCATAGTTCCCACGAGCCCAGATTGTCGTAGGTTCACCTTACCACTTGCCGTACACACACACTTCACTCGCCCGTGCCATCGCCCTAATGGCCGCGCGATATTGCTCTACAGCGATATTTATTCTTCTCACTCAGTCCTCACTGAACAATACAACCTCTCTCTTCGCTAGCTCGATTACAACTGACCATGTAATGAGAACATGCCTTTGTCTCCGCCAAAGGCAATTTTATACGCAAACGGCGTAGATTTCCCTTAAAATGTATTAAAAAGGCACAGAACAAAAAGGTTTGTTATTGCGGGTAGAACTTGTACGTACTTTGACCTTGCGTAACTCCATAATTCCACATGCCATGCCCTATAGTTTTTCCGAACATATTTACAAAGGTACCTAATTGTATTGATAGACTAACAAATCCACTGTGAATATAATACACTAATTAGAGATATTCCTGGAGGTAGAGAAATTCACGAACTGATAATTTAGGAGCATCCAGTCCAAGTTGTTGTTGTTGTTGTTGTTGCTGCTGCTGCTGCTGCTGCTGCTGCTGCTGCTTGAGTTATCAGTCCAGAAACTGTTTTTATGCAGATCGTCATGCCACCCTATCCCTCTCTAATCTTTTCATATATACGTAACAACTGCATCATACATCTACTCTAATCTGCTTGTCATCTTCATACCTTGGTCTACTCCTATCATACTTACCGCATATACTTCTCCTGTACCATACATCTTACACAATAAATGGAATAACCTCGCTGTGCTGGTTTCTCCTACGGCAGTCAGTAATTCAGAGGGAATGTCATCAACTCCAGGTGCCTTGTTTCTATGTAGGTCTCTCAAAGCTCTATCGAATTATGACCTCAAAATTGGCTCTCCCATTTCATCAGCACCAACAGCCTCATCTTGTTCCACAACCATATCATCTCCGTGGTCGATAGATGCAGAGTAGGTCTCTGCCCGTAAGTGGCCACGGCTGGTACGTGGTCCAACAGTTCTGCACTCCGACCGGCCAACCGGGCAGAGTAGGGGTGGCCACGGTTTTAACGTGGCTCTACGCCTCTGCATTCGGGAGACAGGACAGGGCAGGACCTCATGACTGGCCTCAACCGTCGGCTGTCCTGAGAATGGTTTTCCGTGGTTTTCCATTCTCCTGCACTAAGGCGAATGCCGGGACAGCACGGCCGCCAACCCCCTCACCTTCTCCGAGCATCTCCTTCACCGTAACAAATCTCCCGGCCTGAGAGACGGCGTCACCGTCTAAGAGCCTTCCCCTTCAGGGGAGGAATGAAAACATTTTAGTAGTAGCAGTGTGCGTTTACTCAGATATCCAATAATGCTATGCTACGCGATTTCTCTTGTGTGTTTAACGACACAGTCACTCAGGTTTTTGTGACGATAGGAAAGGAGAGGTCTAAGTCTGGGAAGGAAGCGGAATTAAGGTACAGACCGACAATTTATCTGGTTTGCAAATGAAAAACCGCAGAAAATTACCTTCGGGGTGGCTGATGGGGTGATCGAACTCACCATCTTCCGAAATGCAGAATAAAATTAAGATTTTCATGCAACGAGGGTACTTATTCTGAATACAATTGCCACATTAAGACGATATCTGCCTTGATATTTTGTACACAAAGAACGGACACCTAGGTCTAAAATCGGATAAATAGGACTTACATACCATTAGAAAAAAGTAATATCCGTTTCACTACCTTTACTACTACACCTGACTGTTCGGTATATATGTGAACGATTGTTATCGTTTGTTGAAACACGCATGCTTGTTCTAGGGAAGGCTAGCAGGTTACTGTGAGAACTTCACCTAGTACTGCAGCGACGCTGAAATTCAACCGTTATTTGGAAGGATATGTAATGGTCCCGTTCCATTTCAGCTATGTAAAAATTGTAAAACAGTGTTAAAACAATGGGTTAACTGTCGGAAAGATTTGCGTAGGTGCCATCGTGAACCAGTCCTGTGGTTAATTATTCACCCTCTAGACGTTCACTAAACTGGACGACATTAAAAGCGAGTTGTTATGTGCTTCACAACATACTCAGAAAATCCGTCAATAGAAATTAAAATGACCAGAAACAATAATGTAGCTCAGTCAACTGACAACACTGCCGTTGATCAACATTTGCGTATGAATCCTAAAACTCGTATAGATGACAAGCGACCGCGGTATGAGAGACCATCCCTCGTAGACTGTAGAGTACGTGCCAATTATATTGAACGAGACGTACATTTACCTGCCGTATTATAAATATGTGCCATTACCTACCACAATGTCGATGCAAACGGATTTAACGAATGAGCTCTGACAGCGCAGGTGGAAGTTTTCGAAATGTAAATCCATATTGTTGTGATTCGAATTTCACGTAAAACTAGTTTCTTCTGTGGTTTCTATTCACGTGATTAATAGCCATGTAAAACGTGAAGCATGCTTGATCTGTACAGAAATATATATCAGGTGGCCCGCCAGCGCCATACATTCTACTTGTAAGTGTCCCGTACGCACTAATGATGAGCGGGATGGCTAATAACTGATTTTCACAGGGGTACTACTGTCTGCAGGTAAGTTACGTCAGAACGCGAAGAGATAGAAACGGACGGCCGCTCGCTGGATGTTCCTCAGTGCTGCCCGCGTAATGCGCCTTTGCGTTAGTAACTCTCGCTTTCAGACAGAGAGTAGTAGGCTGGTATTTTTTACAGTAGCACTACAGCCTTTGTCAGCTTATCGACAATGGCTGGTGTATTCAGCAACGACGAATAAACAGGCATAATTTTAATCTATGGAGAATCTGGTCGAAATACAGCCGAAGCTCGCAGATGGTATGCGCAAGAGTGAATTGTACAGTGATTAGTAAGAGACACCAGAGTGCCGGAATTTCGGCTACAAGAGGCTCGACTTGTTCTGCAAGAAATCTTGCACAGATGTCGGTCACATAATCAAAGAAGGCGCGCTTGTAGTTTTACGTAACCGTTGATATAGTTATCATAGCCACGGGTTCTCCAGTTTTACGTGGGTGTTACGTTTCATTTCAAAAATTCCACAAACATTGGCCTCTCAAGCACCTAACCAGCTGCATCATAGAGATGCGCATGGAATGAGAATTGCGTTAGTGTAAACAAAAAAATAAATAAACGGTACATGGAAAAACACACTGAACCCATAATTAAGTTCAAGGGTTCAATACTTCATGAAAGACTGGAAGTTCTCCATCTTGCAATGTGGATTAGAGCCTTAGCCGTAAGGTTAGAAAGGCAATGCTTCTGGACTAATTGTACAGTCCAATGTCGAATGAAGAAATCAAACATTGAACTGGAAATAAAGTAATGTATACTTGCATTGTAATTGGTACGTAATTATACGTTGCTTCTAGACCCCATGTGTTGCACTATATATGCTGATACTGTGAGGCCAAGAAGTTGCGTGTTGTTTGAAGTGACATTAATTGTGAAAGGGAGAAACGGGAACAGGAGTACAAAAACTTTAGTACGTAGTACACGTGTCGGGACGATTTTACAAGTTGCTGAGAGATGATTAAACTATTGGGTTACCTGACAAATTCGAAGCGGTTTATATATTGGTAGTGAAGCAAATTAATTCATCTAAAATTGAGGAACTTCTAGTAATTATTTTTCCACTTCATTTCATGGCTTTAACCCATATTTCTGGCCCATTTAAAATTTCCTCCGCGCTAGAAAAGTGTTCGCTTGGAGGTGAGGAAGTTACGGAAGTGCCAGTTGACAGCGATAATTTCAATAAATGGTAATCTGTTCAAATAATTCTGCAAAAAAGAAGAGGAAGTTGGATGGAGAAATGTCCAGTCAGTGTGGTAAATGTAAGTCATCCCAACACATCTGGCGTGTCAAACTGCAGGTATACGTGGGGTCTTGTGCTATCTTCAAAGAACGCATCGTGGGCTTACAGGAAAAGGATATTCAGTCCAAAAATGCAACCTAATGATATATTACCTGTGGTAAGTCCAACAAATTATTCTCTACATACATAGAAAGTTAGCTAAGTCCTATCTTTGACAGTTCCTCAGCAATGAAGCATTCAGAAATATCTAAGTCCATTAGGCACTAAATTATTTATGCAAAGAAGCATTAAGTAAATTTAATACCATTTGCCAGCATACTTTAGTATTGATTTTTAAGTATGCTAGATGAAACGCGCCAAGACATGACGGTCAATGGCGTAAATATTTATTGAAGGATTTCCTTATATACGACATACCTTGTACTTATTTTTTACATTTTTCTATCTGTCGCACTGACACATATAGGTCTTACGGCAACGATGGGATAGGAAATGGCTAGAAGTTGGAAGGAAGCGACCGTGATCTTAATTAAGGTAGAGAACCATCACTTGCCTGGTGTGAAAATGGCAAACCACGGAAAACCAACTTCAGGGCTGCCAACAATGGGGCCCGAGCTCACAATCTCCCGAATGCAGGCTGATAGCTATGTGACCCAAACCCCGCAGTCACTTGCTCGGTGCATTCCCTGTACAATTATCTATCGGCACCATAGTTGCTTTAAAATATCGCTCATTTAACTGGCCATGTCTGAAAACTGGCTGAGGTAAATAGAGACCTTCACTTCCCTTGAGATGTATTGATCGTGATACAAAATACCAAACGAACTGGAAATTGATGCCTCTTGAAAAAGTGCAAGTGTTTTATCGGGTGATTCAGTTCGAGGGACTAGAGCTGTCTGTCCAGCTTTATTTCCAAATCTACACAACTTTCCTACATACTTCTTACAATTAGGCCCTGGTCTGGTTCCGTCTAGGAGGCGTTGGGAAACGTTCAGATTTCTAAGGGCCTGTACTACGACTGTCAGGTAAACAGCCAGATACGAAGGCTGCAGTTTTGCAGACTAGAAGTTAAATATTTTCTTACGTACTACCAACGGATTTTAACGATGGTATTGTAATACGGAAGATGTAGTAACATTTTTATCGAGTTGGTAATAAGGTTACTGAAAATATAGTGACATTTAGCGCGGTGTTATACGTGTTCCCTGGTGTTTTCGTTTGTTTAGCTCTATTCCTTTTGAGATTGTATTACTAGAATCCAATATCAGACTCTTATTAAGTCCATTCGACACTCCATGTCGTACGATGTCGGCATGTAAAAGATCTCTGGTGATACATTTGGTATTTACCCGACAAAATTAATTAAATCTCAGCCATAGACGCCCAAGAGAGATCCGGTTTACTCTGTCTGCCATCTAGCGGACCTAGAGTAAAACGGAACGTCGAAATTGACGAGCAGACAGCCAGATGGCGTCAAATCGAAATGTCTGCACACGGTAGCTGAGGCCATACGATTATTATTATTATTATTATTATTATTATTATTATTATTATTATTATTATTATTATTAAGCTATAATGTGGAAGTTCAGGTAAAAAACAGAATTAGGACTGAAATATACACATACGAAGAAATGTTAAAATTAATTAACTGTATAACGAAACTGAAACTGTTATAGAAAATAAAAACACTAAAAATGTGACCTGGACCCAAAAGTTGAGATTCAGGTTATGTATCTTTTTTTTTTTTTTTTTTTTTTTTGTACTATTTACGAGGTTGCGCGTTACGGCGAAAGTAAAGTTTATATTCGTGATTAATGCCACTGATCCAGCGTAGGATAATTGATTTTAGCCTATTATTAATTCAATTTATTGTTTGCTTATTGAATAAGTAGTTAGTTTCTTTCTTTCCAATACAATGTGAGAATAGTAACTGGCAAGCATTTATCTCACTTTAGCGTAAATACTTTTGTAGCAAGTTGTTATGAAGTAAAAGAAATATAACCTCCTTAACATCCTCATTCGACGGACGAATCGCCATGAACAACGTCGTATACCTTTACTCCGTATGTGCATCGCGGATAGATTTGGAATATAACCCACGCTTTTGACACGCATTTTAATGATGAGGAAATATGTGCTATTACCTCTAGTACCCTACCACCTATCATTTAGAAGGTAAGAAAATTGGGACTCGAACCCACGAAAAACTGCATACCAGCAAACGATGATGTCCTAACGACCACATCTACCCATGAATCTTCCTGCTGGCTGCTTGCGTGTTAGTGATATAGTCAGTAGCAACAACTCGCTAACTTGGGAAATCTTGAAGAATTCTGTGATAGCTGGACAGGAAGTATGACATACTTTATAAATATATACATAGATTACATTATAATAACTTAATTTCGCACAGCATCATACAGATGTGGATTCATCTTGATGTGTAGCCATCTCGATTCTTTACAGTAGCGTCCCCGATAGGAGAGAAGTCCCAGATAAGAGCGTTAACAGCCTCTCCAACTTCGGCATAGCTATACTCGAGAATATATTCCCAGATTGCACATAAACGAAAGTCGTAGTACGCATTTTCAACCGAACTTCCAGATAAATGCCCAAACTGCCAAATAAATTTATACCGCACTTTTATCTGGCTGTCGTAGTACAGGTCCTAAGGAGTATAACTATGGCTCCGTTTTTTAGAATAAGAATATGTGGGGGCAAAACATTAATTCCAAGGAGTTCAAGAATTACCCAGGAAACGTGTTGATGTTAGTGTATGGTTTTGAACTACCAGATATCAGGCCAATGACTTTCAAGTTAATTATTTAATTAATTAAGAATTAATTAAGAATGGCTACTTTCGAGAAAATGACATCTTTCGCAGGAGTGAACGTTTTGCAATAAATGTTATTCACGACACCATCATGTGATAAAATTCTGGCTGGTAGCGCGATAACATTTGATCCGTCAACATCTAAAGAGCGGTAGCCGCCCTTACCGATTTTTTGTAAAAAATCAGCGAATTCCATTTTTTTGGTTTGCCCGTATATTTTTATGTAAGCGGCGTATTTTGAAAAAGGACCAAAGAGGAGAGTATTTAATACAATTATAAGTCAACATTTGTTTGGCGATAAGGTCCGACTCATTGGCTGAATGGTCAGCGTTGAGACCTTCGGTTCAGCGGGTCTCGGGTTCGATTCACGGCCGGGTCGTGGATTTTCATAGCGTCTGATTAATTCTCGTGACACGGGGACTGGGAGTTTGTGTTTGTCCCAACACGTTCCTCTTCATATTAAGATAACGCACTACGCTACTAACCACCACAGGAACAGGCAATAGTGATTACATCCCTCCACGTAGGTTTGGCGTCAGAAAGGGCATCCGGCCGTAAAACAGAGCCAAATACACATTTTCTACACAGTTCGCACTCGCGACCCTAAAGGTGTGAGAAAATCCGTAGTAGTAGTAGTAGAAGAAGAAGACCTTTTTTGCGATAGACATGTGGCAAAATAGGCAAAACCTCTATGAAATCTCCCTCAAGAACAATAATTTTTCATCCAAAACTAATGGAATATCGTTTACTTAGAATGTATTTTAGAAGACGATTCACACACATTAATGAATGACTATTTGCCATTGGGGCTTTAACCCATATTGAGCGGTGCTAATCGGGATATTCGATAAAAATTCATTCTTGACTTTTGTGTTGTTTTGCTGGAGCATATCAATGATTTAACTAATAACTGAAAGTTGTCCCTGGTTTGTTACGTGTACCATACTGGCCAAATCACAATTGGAAATTAGTACACTAGTACTGTATGATGCAGACTATCGACTCACTTCGCTAACTAAAGGAATGGAAGAAGTTCACAGTCTCAGTGTTAAAATTTCTCCAAAATCACGCAAGCCAACAAATACAGGGTGAAGTGACGTGGAGAAGGATACGTTTAAATTAGTAAAATTGCGCTGAATAGCTTCTTCTCGGCCAAGTGACTAGCTGGCTGGTGAATTCATTTAAAATATTCCGGAGCTGAAATCTATATATATAAAACTAGCAAGATACCCGTGCTTCGCTACGGTATTATACTGAAATTTATAATTGAATGCTTATTGTTTTATATAAAATCCGCCGAAATTCGCGATGTGACACGTATTCTGAGAGAATCCGCCAAAATTCGCGATCTGACTCGTGTTCTAATAGATTACGGCAAGTTTCCTCCCATTTTTCAATCTTTCTTTCCAGCAATCGATTTCGTACTTCCCGGGCTAGGCCCAGGTATTCTACCCGGTCAGTTGGGTCCCTAAGTCTTTGTCATCTTTTCCTATAAGCATTTTTAATATGGATCAAATCCTTCAGGAGATTCGGCGTGGTGTCGTCTTGGGTGCCTTGGCGATACCGAACCCTTGGGCCGGACTGAATTAGTTATTACCCGTCCAGGAACCGTTTCCAGCACGGTCCGCACATTTGACGACTGTCCAGAACATTATTATTATTATTATTATTATTATTATTATTATTATTATTATTATTATTATTATTATTATTATTATTATTATTATTATTAGATGTTGTGGACTCCACAGCAAGATGCAAGACCGCTACTTGGCGGTAAATTACATCTGCCGCCATTGTCATTGTTTCCAGTCATTCTACAGGGTCAGGAATGGAATGAATAAAGCCCCATTTAGCGGCGACAATAGGAATTATGCCGGCTGCCGAAGTACTGCTCTGGGGCAATGATCGATGAATGACAAATGAAATGAAATATTGGACAGCTTTGCAGGAATGAATGATGACAGGGAAAACCGGAGTATCCGGAGAAAAACCTGTCCCGCATCCGTTTTGTCCAGCACGAATGACACATGGAGTGAACGGGATATGTACCACGGTACCCAGCTGTGAGAGGCCGGCGCGCTGCCGCCTGATCAACGGAGGCTCCTTATAAGTACATTATGAACAGTAAAATCAATTGGTCTCACCTCCTTTTACACCCCACCGCCGTTAAGTTTATCCCCCCCCCCACTAAAAAATAAAAATTAAAAGAAGGCGTGTTTCTTTATATTTAAAGGAGACTGAAAACACCAATGTTCACGTCTATTACCTTCAGTTTTGAGATATAAGTATCCCCAAAAAAATAATTCACTTTTTTCACTTCCTTTCACACTCCTCCCACCCTAAGTGAATTTTCCGGCAAAAATACTTTCTTTTATAGTAAAGGATCTTCTGAATACCAATTATCACGACTATAACTTCTTCAGTTTTTCATTTATGTATCCTCATGAAAGGAATTCAACACCTTTTCACTCCCGGGCCCCATAATGGTTCCCCCCCAAACTTCATTAAATTTTCCGAGAATACGTCTTTCTTTACTTTTAAACCAGATTCCAAATATCAAATTTCACGTCTGTAACATCTTCATTTTTGAGATATCAGTAGCCTAATTAAAAGAATTCAACACCATTTTCAGTCACTTTTACACCCCCCTCCACCCAAGTGGTATTTCCGAAAAATAAAAATACACGTCGCTTTATTTTTAATAGAGATAAATAATACCATTTTTTACTTCTTTAACTTGTTAAGTTTTTTGAGATATACTGTAGAAATTCTCATTTTGAAATTTCACCCATTTTTAGTTCCCCTTAAGTGGAGTACTAAAAAAATCACAGATTTTTCTGTTTAACCGCAGTTAGTTGTATTTTCCAGAAACAAAAAATACGTGTTCCTTTATTTTTAAAGGAGATCCAATATACAAATTTTCAGTTCTGTAATATCTTCAGTTTCTGAGATATATGAATCCTCATTAAAGGCATTCAACCCATTTTTCAACCGTTTACGCCCCTCCTATTGGGATTTACAGAAAACAAAAAAATACGTGTTCCTTTCTTTTTTAAGGATATTCTAAAGACCAATTTTTACATCTGTAAACTTTTAAAGTTTTAAGATGTAGACACACCCATTTTAAAATTTCACTCCCCTTTTCACCCCCCATTATTTGAATTTTCCAAAAACGAAAAACTACCTATTTCTTTATTTTTAAAGTAGATGTCAAATACCAATTTTCAAGTCTGTAGTATCTTCGGGTTCTGAAATATAAGTAGCCTCATTAAAGGCATTCAACCCGTTTTTCACTCTTTTCCACCCTTCCTATTGGGATTTTTCGAAAACAAAAAAATAAGGTTTCTTTATTTTTATAGGAGATTCTAAATACCAATTTTTACATCTATAAACTTTAAAAGTTTTGAGATATGGAAATATTCATTTTAAAAATTCACCCCCTTTTCACCCCCCATTAATTGGACTTTCAAAAAACAAAAAAGTACGGGTTTCTTTATTTTTAAAGTTGATCCCAAATACCAATTTTCAGGTCTGTACTATCTTCAGGTTCTGAAATGTAAGTAGCCTCATTAAAGACATTCAACTCATTTTTCACCCTTTTCCACCCTTCCTATTGGGATTTTTCGAAAACAAAAAATACGGGTTTCTTTATTTTTATAGGAGATTCTAAATACCAATTTTTACATCTATAAACTTTAAAAGTTTTGATTATAGATACACTCATTTTAAAAAGTCACCCCTTTTCACCCCCCATTAATTGGATTTTCAAAAACCAAAAAATACGTGTTTATTTATTTTTAAAGGAGATCCCAAATACCAATTTTCAGGTCTGTAATATTTTCAGTTTATGAGATATAAGTATCCTCATTAAAGGCATTCAACATTTTTTCACCCCTTTTCACCCCTCCTATTGGGATTTTCTGAAAACAAAAAGTACGTGTTTCCTTATTTTCTAAGATTCTAAATACCAATTTTTTACATCTGTCAACTTTAAAAGTTTTGAGATATAGAGGCACTCATTTAAAAAATTCACCCCCTTTTCTCCCTTCCATTAATTGGATTTTCCAAAAACAAAAAATACGTGTGTCTTTATTTTTGAAAGAGATCAAAAGTACCAATTTTCAGTTCTGTAATATCTTCAGTTTCTGTGGTATGAGTACCGGTATCCTGATTAAAGGCATTCAACGCAGTTTTCACCCTTTATCACCCCTCCTATTGGGATTTTCTGAAAACAAAAAAATACGTGTTTCTTTATTTTTAAAGAAGATGCTAAATACCAATTTTTACATCTGTAAACTTTTAAAGTTTTGAGAAATAGATACAGTCATTTTAAAATTTCACCCCCCTATTCACCCCTTTAGCGACGGGATATCCAAAAATCTTCTCTTAGCGAGCACCTACATCTTAATATCAGTATATCCCCAAAATTTCATTTCTTTATGTCCAGTAGTTTTGGCTCGGCGATGATGAATCAGTCAGTCAGTCAGTCAGTCAGTCAGGACAAGCTAACTGACTGACTGACTGACTGACTGACTGACTGACTGACTGACTGACTGATTCATCATCGCCGAGCCAAAACTACTGGACATAATGAAATGAAATTTTGGGAATACATTTATATTAAGATGTAGGTGCTCGCTAAGAGAGGATTTTTGGATATTCCGTTGCTAAGGGGGTGAAAAGGGGGGGGGTGAAATTTTAAAATGAGTGCACCTATATCTCAAAACTTTAAAAGTTTACAAATGTAAAAATTGGTATTTAGAATCTTCTTTGAAAATTAGGAAACACGTATTTTTTTGTTTTCAGGAAATCCCAATAGGACGGGTGAAAAAGGGTGAAAAACGGGTTGAATGCCTTTAATCAGGATACCGGTACTTATATCTCAGAAACTGAAGATATTACAGACCTGAAAATTGGCACTTTTGATCTGTTTTAAAAATAAAGACACACGTATTTTTTGTTTTTGGAAAATCCAATTAATGGGAGGGGGAAAAGGGGGGTGAATTTTTAAAATGAGTGTATATATATATATCAAAACTTTTAAAGTTTACAGTTGTAAAAATTGGTATTTAACATCTTCATTAAAAATAAAGAAACAAGTATTTCTTTGTTTTCGGAAAATCCCAATAGGAGGGGTGGAGAGGGGTGAAAAAGGGTTGAACGCACTTAATGAGGATACTTATATCTCAGAAACTGAAGATATTACAGACATGAAAATTGGTGTTTTTGATCTACTTTTAAAATAAAGAAACACGTATTTTTTTGTTTTTGGAAAATCCAATTAATTGGGGGGTGAAAAGGGGGTGAATATTTAAAATGAGTGTGTATATATCTCCAAACTTTGAAAGTTTACAGATGTAAAATTTGGTATTTAGAATCATCATTAAAAAGAAAGAAACACGTATTTTTTTGTTTTCAGAAAATCCCAATAGGACGGGTGAAAAAGGGTGAAAAAAGGGTTTGAATGCCTTTAATCAGGATACTGGTACTTATATCTCAGAAACTGTAGAAATTACAGTCCTGAAAATTGGTAATTTTGATCTCTTTTAAAAATAAAGAAACATGTATTTCTTTTGTTTTTGGAAAATCCAAATAATCGAAGGGTGAAAAGGGGGTTGAATTTTTAAAAAGAGTGCATCAATATCTCAAAACTTTAAAAGTTTACTCGTGTAAAAATTGGAATTTAGAATCTTCGTTAAAAATAAAGAAACACGTATATTGTCGTTTTCGGAAAATCCCAATAGGTGGGGTGAAAAGGGGTGAAAAGTGGGTTGAATGCCTTTAATGATGATACTTATATTTCAATAACTGAAGATATTATTAACCTGAAAATTGGTGTTTGGGATCTCCTTTAAAAATAAAGGAACACGTATTTTTGTTTTTGGAAAATCCAATTAATGGGGGGTAAAAAGGGGGTGAATTTTTAAAATGAGTGTATGTATATATCAAAACTTTTAAAGTTTATAGATGTAAAAATGGGTATTTAGAATCTCCTTTAAAAATAAAGAAACACGTATTTTTTGTTTTTGGAAAATCCCTTTAGGAAGGGTGGAAAAGGGTGAAAAAGTGGTTGAATGCCTTTAATGAGGCTACTTATATTTCAGAACCTGAAGATATTACAGACCTGAAAATTGGTATTTGGGATCTACTTTTAAAATAAAGAAACAGGTATTTTTTCGTTTATGAAAACTCCAAATAATGGGGGGTGAAAAGGGGGTGAATTTTTAAAATGATTGTGTCTACATTTTAAAACTTTAAAAGTTTACAGATGTAAAAATTGGTATTTAGAATCTCCTTTAAAAATAAAGGAACATGTATTTTTTGTTTTCCGTAAATCCCAATAGGAGAGGTGTAAAAAGGCGAATATTTTGTAGAATGCCTTTAATGAGGATACATATATCTCAGAAACTGAAGATATTACAGAACTGAAAATTCGTATATGGAATCTCCTTTAAAAATAAAGAAACACAGTTTTTGGAAAATTCAATTAATGGCGGTTAAACAGGAGTGACATTTTGGGGTGAATGTTTTGAAAGACAGAATATATCTACAGAATATCTGAGAAACGTAAAATATTACAGACGTAAAAAGTGGGTATTTGGAATCTCCTGTAAATGTAAAGAAACATAGGTGATTTGTTTTTGGATACTCCTCTTAAGGGGAACTAAAGAGGGGTGAAATATTAAAATGAGAATTTCTAGACTTTATCTCAAAAAAACATGTTACAGAAGTGAAAAATGGTACTTTTTATCTCTATTAAGAATACAGAAACGTGTATTTTTAGTTTTTGGAAATACCACTTGGGTGGAGGGCAGGTAAAAGTGACTGAAAATGGTGTTGAATTATTTTAATTAGGCTATTGATACCTCAAAAATGAAGATGTTACAGACGTGAAATTTGATATTTGGAATCTGCTTTAAAAGTAATGAAACACGTACTCTCGGAAAATCCAAAGAAGTGGGGGGGTGGGGTGAAAGAATTGAAAAATTAATAGACTAAATTGTATGAGAATACATACATCTAATAAAAACTAAAGTTGTTACAGATGTGAAAATTGGTATTTGTATTTCCTTTAAAAACAATGAAAAACGCGTTTTTGGGGGGAACATATTGGGGGTGGCGGGAGTGAAAAGGAGTTGAATTCCTTTCATGAGGACACTTAAATCAATAACTGAAGAAGTTAGAGTCGTGATAATTGGTATTTAGAAGATCCTTTACTATTAAAGAAACAAGTACTTTTTGCCGGAATATTCACTAGGGGGGGGGGGAGTTTGAAAGGAAGTGAAAAAAGTTAATTATGTTTGTGGGGATACTTATCTCAAAACGGAAGGTAATAGACGTCAACATTGGTGTTTGGAACCTCCTTTAAACATAAAGAAACACTCCCACTTTTAAATTTTTTGGGGGTGTAAATAAACTTGGGGTGTAAAAGGAGGTGAGACCAATTGATTTTACTGTTCACAACGTACTTATAAGGAGCCTCCGTTGCTCAGGCGGCAGCGCGCCGGCCTCTCACAGCTGGGTTCCGTGGTTCAAATCCCGGTCACTTCATGTGACATTCGTGCTGGACAAAACGGAGGCGGGACAGGTTCTTCTCCGGATACTCCGGTTTTCCCTGTCATCATTCATTCCAGCAATATTTCAGTTAATTTGTCATTCATCAATCATCGCCCCAGAGGTGTGCTTCGGGAGCCGGCACAATTCCTATTGTCGCCGCTAGATGGGGCTTTATTCATTCCATTCCTGACCCTTGTCGACTGACTGGAAACAGGCTGTAGATTTTCGATGTACTTATTCTGATCATAAACCGATCATTTTTTATCTTTCCTGGGTTCGTTTTCAACAGCCATCTTTTCCTTCGGAGAACATTCTTAGATTACAGTAGGTTCTCTTGACATATAAATAAAAATTTAAACACATTTGAAATAAACAATAGGAATGAGATTGCCCGTCAAATTGTTCACCTCTATAATAAGGCCAATAATACACGGAAGTATGTCATTCGTATTGCCAGAAATCCCGCACACTTGCCCACGCGCGACAATGGTGCTGGTCAATTGTCAAGAATGACAATGGCAGCAGATGTAATTTACCGCCAAGTAGCGGTCTTACATCTTGCTGTGGGGTCCAGAACATCTATAATAATAATAATAATAATAATAATAATAATAATAATAATAATAATAATAATAATAATAATAATAATAATAATGTTCTGGACCGTCGTCAAATGTGCGGACCGCGCTGGAAATGGGCCCCGTGACGGGTAATGACTAAGAATGCAGTCTGGCCGCGGGTTCAGTACCGCCAAGGCACCCAAGACGACACCACGCCGGATCTCCTGAAGGATTTGATCCATATTAAAAATGCTTATAGGGAAAGATGGCAAAGATTTAGGGACCCAACTGACCGGGCGGAATACTTGGAACTAGCCCGGGAAGTACGAAATCGATTGCTGGAAAGAAAGATTGAAAAATGGGAGGATACTTGCCGTAATCTATTAGAAAACGAGTCAGATCGAGAATTTTGGCGGATTCTCGCAGAAAACGAGTCAGATCGCGAATTTCGGCGGATTATATATCTAAAACAATAAACATTCAATTATAAATTTCAGTATAATACCGTAGCGAAGCACGGGTATCTCGCTAGTCTATATATATAAAAGAACTTGTCCCGACTGACTGACTGACTGACTGAATGACTGACTGACTGACTGACTGACTGACTGACTGACTGACTGATTCACCATCGCCGAGCCAAAACTACTGGACATAAAGAAAGGAAATTTTGAAGATACATTTGTAGTACAATGTAGGTGCTCGCTAAGGGAGGATTTTAGGATATTCCATCGCTAAGGGGGTGAAAATGGGGGTGAATTTTTAAAATGAGAGTATACATATCTCAAAACTTTTAAAGTTTACAGATGTAAAAATTGGTATTTAGAATTTCCTTTAAAAATAAGGTAACACGTATTCTTTTGTTTTCAGAAAATCCCAATAGGAGGGGGAAAAAGGGTGAAAAACGGGTTGAATGCCTTTAATGAGGATACTTATATCTCAGAAACTGAAGATATTACAGACCTGAAATTTGGTATTTGGGATCTCCTTTAAAAATAAAGAAACATGTATGTTTTTGTTCTTGGAAAATCCAATTAATGAGAGGGTGAAAAGGGGGGAAATCTTAAAATGAGTGTATCCATAACTCAGACCTTCTAAAGTTTACAGATGTAAAAATTTGTATTTAGAATCTCCTTTAAAAATAAAGAGACACTTTTTTTAAATCCCCTTAGGAAGGGTAAAAAAGGGTGAAAAGAGGGTTGAATGCCTTTAATGAGGATACTTATATCTCAGAAACTGAAGATATTACAGACCTGAAAATTGGTATATGGGATCTCCTTTAAAAATAAAGAAACACATATTTTTTTGTTTTTGGAAAATCCAATTAATTGGGGTGAAAAGGGGGGTGAATTTTTAAAATGGTATCTATAATCCAAAACTTTTAAAGTTTACAGATGTAAACATTTGTATTTAGAAAATGGTTATAAATAAAGAAACACATTATTTGTTTCGGAAAATCCCAATAGGAATGGTGTAAAAGTGTGAAAAGGGGGTTGAAGGCCTTTAATGAGGATATCTATGTCTCAGAAACTGAAGATATTACAGACCTGAAAATTGATTTCGGGATTTACTTTGAAAATAAAGAAACACGTATTTTTTGATTTTGGAAAATCCACTTAATGGGGTTAAACAGGAGTGACAAATTGGGCTGAATTTTTAGAAAGACTATATCTACAGTATATCTCAGAAACGTAAAATGTTACAGACGTAAAAATTGGTATTTGGAACCTTCTGTAAAAGTAAAGAAACATAGGTGATTTATTTTTCGAAACTCCAGTTAAGGGGAACTAAAAAGGGGGTAAAATTTTAAAATGAGCATTTCCACAGTACCGGTATATCTCAAAACCTTAATATGTTACCGAAGTCAAAAATAGTATTTTTATCTCTATTAAAAATGAAGAAACGTGTATTTTTTGTTTTCTGAAAAACCACTTGGGAGAACTGGTAAAAGCGAATGAAAATGGGGTTGAATCTTTTAATTAGGTTACTGATATCTCAAAAACTGAAAATGTTACAGACGTGAAATTTGGTATTTGGAATCTGCTTTAAAAATAAATAACCACGCATTTTTTTTGTTTTCGGAAATCTATTTAAAAAGGGGGGGAATTGAAAAATTGGTTGAATTATTTGTATGAAGATACTATTATCTCAAAAAGGAAAGATTTTGCAGACGTGTAAATTGGTATTTTTAATCTGCTTTAAAAGCAAAGAAACACGTATTCCCGGAAAATCCAATTAAGGGGGGGGAGGTGAAAGAATTGAAAAATTAATTGAATTAATTGTATGATGATACTTACATTTAATAAAAGCTATAGTTGTTACAGACAGAAAATTGGTATTTGGATCTTCTTTAAGAACAAAGCGAAACGCGTTTTTGCGGGGAAATTATCTTGGGGGCGGGGGTGAAAAGGAGTTGAATTCCTTTTATGAGGACACATATCTCAAAAACTGAAGATGTTAGAGTCGTGATAATTGGTATTTAGAAGATCCTTTACTATTAAATAAACAAATACTTTTTGTCGGAAAATTCACTTAAGCCGTGGGGGGGGGGTAGTGTGAATGGAAGTGAAAAAAGTGAATTATTTTTATGGGGATACTTCAGAACTGAAGGTTACAGACGTGAACATTGGTATTTGGAATACCCTTTAAACATAGAGAAACATGCCTTCTTTTATTTGGGGGTGGGGGGTGAGAGAGTAAATGAACTTAACGGTGGTGGGGTGAGAAAGGATTTGAGACCAATATTGGTTTTACTGTTCATAATGTATTTATTCTGATCATAAACCGATCATTTTTAATCTTTCCTGGGTTCGTTTTCAAGAACCATATTTTCCTTTGTAGAACTTGGTTACATTACAGTAGATTCTTCTGGCATATAAATAAAAATTTAAACATATTTGAAATAAACGTTAGGAATGACATTGACCGTGCAACTGTTCACCTCTATAATAAGGTCAATAATGCACGGAAGTATATCATTCGTATCGCCAAAAATCCCGCGCACTTGCCTACGCAATGGCAATGACAGCAGATGTAATTTACCGCCAAGTAGCGGTCTTGCATCTTGCTGTGGGGTCCAAAATAATAATAATAATAATAATAATAATAATAATCGTAATAATAATAATAACCAAAATTCAACTAATATCACCCACCCTAATAATAAAAAAGTTCTGGACCGTCGTCAAAATGTGCGGACCGCGCTTGAAACGGGTCCTGATCCGGCAATGACTACGATTACAGTCCGGCCGCGGGTTCAGTATCGCCAAGGCACCCAAGACGACACCACGCCCGATTTCCTCAAGGACTTGATCCATATAAAAAATGCTTATAGGAAAAGATGGCAAAGATTTAGGGACCCAACTGACCGAGTGGAATACCTGAACCTAGCCCGGGAAGTACGAAATCGAATGCTGGAAATAAAGATTGAAAAATGGGAGTAACTTTGCCGTAATCTCTCAGAAAACGAGTCAGATCACGAATTTTGGCGGATTCTCTCAGAAAACGAGTCAGATCGCGAATTTCGGCGGATTTGATATACAACGTTAAGCATTCAATTATAGATTTCATTATAATACCGTAGCGAAGCACGGGTATCTCGCTAGTAGCCCGTATTTGGATCTCGAGGGTGGGGGAGCACAGCACGAGAGGGAGTAATCATCAAAACCAAAACCAAACCCTATGGTGCAACAGCCCCGAAGGACCATGACCTACCAAACGACCGCGGCTCAGCCCGAAGACCTACAGATTACGAGGTGTCGTTTGGTCAGCACGACGGATCCTCTCAGCCGTTATTCTTGGCTGTCTAGACCGGGGCCGCCATCTCACCGTCAGATAGCTCCTCAACTGTAATCACGTAGGCTGAGTGGACCTCGAACAAGCCCTCAGATGCAGGTAAAAATTCCTGACGTGGCCGGGAATCGAACCGGGGGTCTCTGTGTAAGGGGCAGGCGCGGTACCCCTACACCGCGGGGTTGGCGTGAGAAAACACCAGGAAGGTGAATACCGACATTCTGCGAATCGGAGCATGGAGTGTTCGAAGTTTGAATCGTTATGACAGGTTAGAGAATCAGAAAAGGGAAATGACTGGGCTACAATGTGATGTAGTTGGTATAAGTGAAGTCCGTTAGCGGGAAGAGCAGGATTTTTGGTCGGGCGACTACAGAATGATCAACATAAAATCAAACAGAGGAAATGCAGGTGTAGCTTTAATAACGAGTAAGAAAATAGGGCAGCGAGTAAGCTACTACTACCAGCGTAGTGAACGGATTATATTCTCACGGTGGATACTAAGCCAATGCCCACTAAAACAGTGTAGGACTTTTTGCCTACTAGGTCAGCGGATGATGGAGATATCGAAGGAATTTATGAAGAGATACATGAACCAATACAGTAAGTAAAAGGATATGAGAATCTAAATTATGATGAGAGACTGGAAAGCAGTGGTAGAGCAAGGAAGAAAAGGTAATGCAGGAAGAGATTTTGGACTGGGACAAAGATAAAGAACAGGAAGTCGCCGGTTAGCATTCTGGACCGATCACAATGTAGAGTTGCTTGGTTCAAACCTGGCTGTGTACGTAGACATGGCCTGGAGACAACGGAAGGTATCGAATAGTCTTCATTATGATTAATCAGAGATTCAGAAACCAGGTGTTGGATTGCAAGACCTTCCCAGCAGCAGACGTGGACTCTGACTACATCTGAAGTTGAAGAAATTGAAGAAAGGAATACAAAAAGATGGGGTATAGACAAATTGAAGGAAAAGACAGTGAGGATTTGTTTCATGGAAGATGGTGCATGAGAATTAAATGAAACGGCCGAACGAAACATAATAGGTGAATAGTAGATAGTTCTGGAGAATGAAATCAGTAGTAGTGTTGAAGAAGTGTTAGGAATAAAGGCAAGATCAAGTAAGGTTCAGAAGATACTAGACCAGATGGACGAACGGAGAAAGCACAAGAATGCAAAACATGATGAGGGCAGAAAAGAATACCGGTGACTAACGAATGGAGAATAAAATATAAGACGGGTAAGGAAGAATGGCTGAAAAAGAAGTACATGGATGTTGAAAGTTGTATGGTTGTATGTTGCTGCATATAGCAAATTCAAGGAAACGTTTGGCGAAAAAACTTGGCATGTGATTATTAAGAGCTCAGATGGAAAACTACTTCCAGGGAAAGAAGACAAGACAGAAAGATGGCAGGAACATAATCATAAATTGTATCAAACGTGCGAAGAGACGATAAGGTTCTGGAACAAGAAGAGACTGTTGATTATATGACATTGTAGACCCAATATTGAGGTCAGAATTCGGCGGAGCCTTGAGAGACATAAACAGGAACAAGGCACCTGGCATACATAACCTCAAACTTACTGGCTGCCTTAGGAGAAGTCAGCAGGAGAAATACCATTCAGTTTTAGATAGAATGTTGTTATAACCATTCCCAAGAAAGCAGGTGCTGAAAAGTGTGAAAACTAACCGCTGCATTAGTTCAGTATATAACGCTTGTGAAATTTTAACACGTGTTACAGAAGAATGGAAAGACAAGCTAAAGGGGAATTTGGAGAACAGCTTGAATTCAAAAGGAATGCAGGAACACGTGAACCACTACTGGCTTTACGTCTCATCTTAGGTGATCGAGTTAAGGAGGACAAGTCCATTTCGTAGAACTACATCATGTTGATCTAGACCAAGCTGTTTCATATTCGCATTCGAGATCAGATACCGAGAAAGAAGGATTATCTACAATATGTAAAAATCATCAGCCTAAGGCGATAATAATCGAGGGATATGAAAAAAGCATCAATCCAGAAACAAGTGAGGCAAGGAGAGGAAATCAAAACTCTGTAATTTGCTCATGTTAATGTTATTTTGTTTGAGTCTGCTGAATGCATTCTTGAAAAACTACAGGCCGAAAATAAATAAATCCATAACAAAAGTAACGGATTGCTGTCGAACGAAGTCAGGTGATGCAGGAAATGATGTCTCAAAGGAAGTAGATAAATGGATAAATATTTACTTACGATGGCCGATGTAAGAAGGATATATATTGGAGACTAGCACAAGCATGGATGGTATTTCGTTCTTTCTTTCTTTCTTTCTTTCTTTCTTTCTTTCTTTCTTTCTTTCTTTCTTTCTTTCTTTCTTAATCTGCGTACCTTCCAGGGTTGGTTTTTCCCTCGGACTCAGCGAGGGATCCCAACTCTACCGCCTCAAGGGCAGTGTCCTGGAGCGTGAGACATTGGGTCGGGGATACAAATGGGGAGGATGAACAGTACCTCGCCCAGGCGGCCTCACTTGCTACGCTGAACAGGGGCCTTGGTGGGGATGGGAAGATTGGAAAGGATAGACAAGAAAGAGGGAAGGAAGCGGCCGTGGCCTTATGTTAGGTACCATTTCCTGGAGTAGAAGTGGGAAACCACGGGAAACCACTTCCAGGGTGGCTGAGGTGGGAATCGAACCCACCTCTTGTCAGTTGTCCTCCTGAGGCTGAGTGGACCCCGTTCCAGCCCTCGTACTACTTTTAAAATTTCGTGGCAGAGCCGAGAATCGAGCCCGGGCCTCCGGGGGTGGCAGCTAATCACACTAACCACAGGCGGACCTGCGGTAGTAAAATTAAAAACATAACACTGAAGGTTGATTATCCAGAATTAGTTACGAATCTAAATTTCCGGACCTTTATTCTTCAACTGTCCTAGTGATCCCTGTAGCCATGGGCAAATCTATTGTTGATGTTCATTTATTTCAGGGACTTGGGACATCGTTACCCATCAAACTTGTGAACTTTCTGAAACATCCGTTTTTTGTAAGGTCTTTAAATGTAATTATTCGGCTTTCGAAGAATTTTCCTTTTCTTCTACTCAGCGAGCTAATTACCTAACTCTGACGTCGAATTTTTGAGGAATTTCGCATATATTTTATGAGGTAATCACTGTCACTAGAAATGATCGACCCTCTCAGACGGGTAAACCTCCAACTCTCCTGGGAATAGACTGGACTTAGTAGTACAAAGCGTTGTGAGGAAATGAAGATGTGTATTAAGAAGAACACAAACACGCAGCACCCGAACGAGAGGAATTAACTGGACGTGATTAAGTATTCCTGGACCGGCGGGGAATCGAACCCGGGGCTCTTTGAACCAAACCGAAGGTCACTATGTTGGCAATCCATTCAAGGAGCCGGACCATGAAAACTCAAAGAAAATTATAACAATAACATCGTGATTCCGAAACTTTCTGTATCGTAGTGTCTAACCTCTCAGATATTCCCCTAATAATCTTTAAATAGACGAGCGTTATTGGAGCTTGAATCTTAACTGAGAAACTCACCTGAATTTCTATACCGAGCGAGTTGGTCATGCGGTTAGGGGTGCGCAGGTGTGAGCTTGCATTCGGGTGATAGTGGATTCGAACCCCACTGTCGGCAGCCCTGAAGATGGTTTTCGTGGTTTCCCATTTTCACACCAGGCAAATGCTGGAGCTGTACCTCTATTAATGACACGGCCACTTCCTTATAACTCCAAGCCATTTCCTTTCACATCGCCGCCATAAGACCTCTCCGTGTCGGTGCGACGTAAAGCCAACTGTAAAAAATGACGTTAACGATTTGTACTTTCTGTGCTAAGATTGTATTTGTAATTTCTTAAGCAATACAGATACCTTTCTTAAGATAAAGTGTAAATTATTTATTTATTTATTTATTTATTTATTTATTTATTTTATTTATTTATTTATTTATTTATTTATTTATTTATTTATTTATTTATTTATTTATTTATTTATGTATTTATTTATTTATTTATTTATTTATTTATATGCTATTCATGAACGGGAATGTGCTGAATAATGAACCGACGTCATTTCTCACGTGAATTATTAGAAATAATTGATGCTGACCCTTTTGATGCCTCCGAAACCACCTCTCACGTTCTAACTTCTGTCAAAAATCTTACTGAGTAAGAATCGCAAAATTTTTCCACAGTCTCCACATCCCAACAACCTTTGTCCTCATACTCTAGAGCTTCTCATGTACTTCATATTAATTCTCAATATCTCATATATCACCATAGCGAAGTAATATCCTGTGTGCATCAAATTCATGATCTTCTTCCCATCAGTGAATCTTGGTTACGGCTTACACTTTCAAATAGTTTGGTAGACCTGCCCGGTACAGATTGTTCAAAAATGACAGGGTTCTACGAACAGGTGAAGGATATAACAGCTTACATTAAATATGACTTAGAAAGTACATCTACATTTGATGACCGTGTAGACCCTGGGTTTAATTGTATGTTTCTAGAAATTGAAACCTGCCAGAAGAAGTGTTTGTTTGCTGTAGTTTATCGTCCACCTGAAATGCCTTTCCTTACAAAATTAGAAAACCTTCTCCAGGATCTCGTAAGCGAGTATAAACATGTGATTACAATGGATGATTTCAATTGCAATATTCCTCCGAATACCAGGGAGGTCCAACTACTTTGCGACATGCTACAGTCATTAAACTTACATTTTATAACCTCGAAAGCTACCCACTTCATCACAACCTTTGTTGGATTTAATGATTATAAACCGTCTCCATAAGTTCTTACTGCATGGATAGCTCTCGGTACCAGGTATATAAAATCATTACTTAATACACACATGACATATACGTTGTCTTAAGAACAAACCAAAATTAGGGACCTAAAAAGAATCAATATCGGTGCACATAAATGTGACACCATAAGTGTACCTTGGCAACGTATTTATGAATTAAATTCAATAGACGACAATATTGAGTTAGTAAATTCTCTCATGTCTGTCTACCGAGCTCGATAGCTGCAGTCGCTTAAATGCGGCCAGTATCCAGTATTCGGGAGATAGTAGGTTCGAACCCCACTGTCGGCAGCCCTGAAAATGGTTTTCCGTGGTTTCCCATTTTCACACCAGGCAAATGCTGGAGCTGTACCTTAATTAAGGCCATGGTCGCTTCCTTCCCTTTCCTAGCCCCTTCCCATCCCATCGTCGCCATAAGACCTATCTGTGTCGGTGCGACGTAAAGCAACTAGCAAAAAAAAAAAAAAATGTCTGTCTGTCTGTCTGTCTGTCAGGCCATCAGCCCAGAGTCTGGTTGGGTCCTGAAAGAGCACCACCAAAGGCTATGTGGTTATAGGGAAATCGAAAAAACCATGGCAGCACCAAAATGAGGCGTACTAGGCAAGATGAGAAGTGAGGTAGTTTAGGATTTTATGACAAGCACACTCCAATACGAGTGCCATGAGTTAAACGTCAACGAGCTGACGGGTTATATGCAGAAATCAAGGACCTTGTGGCTCAACGTGATTGTGTTTTCAGGTACTTACAAAACTGGCGAGTCATGCGAAGCGTATAGATTTCTGAGAAATACAGCTAGTCAGTCAATCAGAAATATTCAAAACGCCATACACACAATCTACAGAACACCGATAATTCATCAATATGATGGCAAAACTTACGGAACCTTGGGATAACTGAGAAAGGATGCAGCTGTGAAATTGAAGCGTTATCTCTCTACTCTCTGAATACAAGTTTCATTATTCTCCCCTCACACAGAATTACCCCGAGGCTAAAAACGCTATAATTCCCAAGCGAAGTACACAAAAAATGTGAGAAATTTATAATGAATACCATTCCCATTAATCGAGTGAAATCAGCGTTGCGCAACGGTAAGGAAATATGTAAAAGTAGTTATGGTGTCACTTCTGAAATGTTTGATGTAATCTTGGACGAAACTCTTCTCGTAAGGAGGCATATCTACAATTACTCGTTGACAAATCGTACGTTACCAAAGCAATAGAAGCGTACGACTGTTCATTCCATTCCTAAAGTCACTACTCCCACCACGTTCTCATATTATCGAACCATTAATATCATATCAGCTCTCTCCATGTCTTGAACGGATCATCCATATTCAAATGTTAGAATTTCTACACTGACTGACAGAGCAAATGCAACACCAAGGAGGAGTGGTTCGGAAGGGATGAAAGTTGGGGAAAAAACAGAGACGGCACGGATGAATAATTGATGTTTATTTCAAACCGATATGCAGGTTACACAATGCGCACGGCATCGACTCAGTAGGATGTAGGACCACCGCGAG
Source organism: Anabrus simplex (assembly GCF_040414725.1). Lineage (NCBI taxonomy): Eukaryota > Metazoa > Arthropoda > Insecta > Orthoptera > Tettigoniidae > Anabrus > Anabrus simplex. Next base: position 385,266,992 of record NC_090266.1, on the reverse strand, counting down.
CGGCGATCCACGCAGAAACACGTCGAGGTACAGAGTCAATAAGTGTGCGGATGGTGTCCTGAGGGATGGTTCTCCATTATCTGTCAACCATTTGCCACAGTTGGTCGTCCGTACGAGGCTGGGGCAGAGTTTGCAAACGGCGTCCAATGAGATCCCACACGTGTTCGATTGGTGAGAGATCCGGAGAGTACGCTGGCCACGGAAGCATCTGTACACCTCGTAGAGCCTGTTGGGAGATGCGAGCAGTGTGTGGACGGGCATTATCCTGCTGAAAGAGAGCATTGGGCAGCCCCTGAAGGTACGGGAGTGCCACCGGCCGCAGCACATGCTGCACGTAGCGGTGGGCATTTAACGTGCCTTGAATACGCACTAGAGGTGACGTGGAATCATACGCAATAGCGCCCCAAACCATGATGCCGCGTTGTCTAGCGGTAGGGCGCTCCACAGTTACTGCCGGATTTGACCTTTCTCCACGCCGACGCCACACTCGTCTGCGGTGACTATCACTGACAGAACAGAAGCGTGACTCATCGGAGAACACGACGTTCCGCCATTCCCTCATCCAAGTCTCTCTAGCCCGGCACCATGCCAGGCGTGCACGTCTATGCTGTGGAGTCAATGGTAGTCTTCTGAGCGGACACCGGGAGTGCAGGCCTCCTTCAACCAATCGACGGGAAATTGTTCTGGTCGATATTGGAACAGCCAGGGTGTCTTGCACATGCTGAAGAATGGCGGTTGACGTGGCGTGCGGGCTGCCACCGCTTGGCGGCGGATGCGCCGATCCTCGCGTGCTGACGTCACTCGGGCTGCGCCTGGACCCCTCGCACGTGCCACATGTCCCTGCGCCAACCATCTTCGCCACAGGCGCTGCACCGTGGACACATCCCTATGGGTATCGGCTGCGATTTGACGAAGCGACCAACCTGCCCTTCTCAGCCCGATCACCATACCCCTCGTAAAGTCGTCTGTCTGCTGGAAATGCCTCCGTTGACGGCGGCCTGGCATTCTTAGCTATACACGTGTCCTGTGGCACACGACAACACGTTCTACAATGACTGTCGGCTGAGAAATCACGGTACGAAGTGGGCCATTCGCCAACGCCGTGTCCCATTTATCGTTCGCTACGTGCGCAGCACAGCCGCGCATTTCACATCATGAGCATACCTCAGTGACGTCAGTCTACCCTGCAATTGGCATACAGTTCTGACCACTCCTTCTTGGTGTTGCATTTGCTCTGTCAGTCAGTGTATTTTAACATTTTTTATTACAATTTGTTTAACGTCGCACCATCACAGATAGGTCTTATGGCGATGATGGGTTAGAAAAGAGCTAGGAGTGAGAATGTTAGAACTTCTACTTTAATATTTTTGTTACAGTTTGTTTTACGTTGCACCATCACAGGTAGGTCTTATGGCGATGATGGGATAGGATGGAGCTGGGAGTGAGAATGTTAGAATTTCTTCTTTTTTATATTTGCTTTACGTCGCACCGTCGCAGATAGGTGTTATGGCGATGATGGGATAGGTACGGGCTAGGAGTGAGAAGGAAGCGGTCAGGGCCTTAATTAAGATACAGCCCCAGCATTTGTCTGATGTGAAAATGGGAAAACACGGCATACCATCTTCAGGCCCGCCGACAGTGGGCTTCGAACCCACTATATCTCGATTTTCAAGCTGATAGCTACGTGACTGAAGCTGCGCAGCCACATACCCGGCTTAACATAAGGTACTAAACCTTCTCCACTCGGGATTTTAGACCAGTATGCCTTTGCTGGCAAGACCTAGTGTTTACAATGCACTATGTCTTCTGGTATGGGCTAGAGCAATTTTGTTACTTTCATAGATCTGTCTCTGTCTTATGCTTGGCTTTGACAATATGAAAGTGACTGAGGTATGAGCGATGCTAGTAATGCCAATCCTTATGCAGCCAGTCCCTGCTATGAATGGTGTGAAAATGTTGCTCATAGGGTCAGTTGGTGTATGCATTTCAGTGGGCTTGGCAGACTGATATGTAATAGCAACTCTGGCTCGGTGAGGAAAGCAACGGGAAACTACCTCGCTCCTCATTTCCCTAGTACGCCTCTTCAGTGATGCCTAGGCCATCTATGACAGCTGATGGCAGAACTGTTGAGGATCCCACCAGAGGAATCGCTGACGGACTGAACATACATACATACATACATACATACATAGTATTTGTAAAGCCCTTGTTAAAGTCACCGATGACTATGCTATGGATAAGAGAAAAGTAACTCTAATGTCTCTAGCCGATTTCAGTCGTGCATTTGCTAGCGTACATCGTGATATACTTATTACAAAGCTCAGAAACCTCAACATAGCCAATGGTGCGGTGCAGTGGTTCAATTTTTACTTCAGACATAGGCATCAGAGAATAATTCTGGCCAGAGGTCCGTCTTTCTGGAGTGAAGTAACCTGTGGATTTCTTCAAGGTTCTTTGCAGGGCCTCTTATTCTTATTATTATTATTATTATTATTATTATTATTATTATTATTATTATTATTATTATTATTATTATTATTTTCACTTTATATCAACGATATTTTCAAGACATTGACAACCTGTAGTTACCATATTTATGTCTAGGATCTGCAGGTTTACGAACACTCTGACCCACGTAATATCTCAGAAACAATCCTAGAACTAAATTCTGAACTGTTCTCTATGAAACTGGGCTACACAAAATGGAATCATAATCAACCCTGATTAGACAAAGATCATCATAATAGAGCAATAAAAAGCTTTAATTCCTTTTAGAAGTGGAAACCTGCCTCACATTGTGTTGAACTGAGTAAAGCAGTAAAACGAAACCTTGTTTATTTTTGACAAAGGCCTCTCATGGGCAGAGCATGTAAAATTCACCTATGCAAGAATGTATCGGTACCTCCATCCATTGCAAGGACCCAAAAAATTCCTATCTCTAACAACAAAATTTAACTTAATTAACACCCTAATAATGTCCCTATTTGACTACTGTGACGTGTATAACGACCAAAATTCACAGTTAGCTATAGCCTGGCAAATACAAGTAAAGTTGTGGACCACCGGGACCGGCCCTGTGAGCGCTCACTCCACCCGTGTGTAAGAGAGAACACTGCGACTTCCGAGAGAGACAACAGTACTAACGCGCCGTTGCCAAGTCAACAAATGGTAACAGAAAACGCGTCAATCACGGTAAAACGATCGTGTATTAAATGAAATAATAACATGGCAGTTCGAATAAGTGTTGTGAAATGCATTGATTTAAACAGATTTCTGAGGACTGCTGTGTAAGGTTATGTTACTCGTGTAAGGATTCACGTAACACTGACGGGTCTCGGGGTGACATAAGGAATATCCGTCAAATACTTCAGTGAGAAAATAATGTTGTTTAAGCTGTTTGCACCAATATCACCGTCACAATAGGCACTACTCATTGCATAATAGGCAAAAAACAAAAAAATACATATGTATCAAATGAGCACGTAAATAAATATTTCATACAAACATACTTTAATAATTCCCTCAATGGTTTAACCATCTATCCCGACTGTTAGTTTCGTCTTCCCTTGATTGATTGATTGATTGATTGATTGATTGATTGATTGATTGATTGATTGATTGATTGATTGATTGATTGATTGATTGATTGATTGATTGATTGATTGATTGAAAGAAGGGAAATGAACACTTAACGCATGGATCGAATATAAAGCGAAATACTTGTGTGTCCTAACCTTTATGAAGCCATGCATTTTAGGGCGGAAATGAACTACGACCAAGTAAAGAGCATTACTGCTCTATTCCGAAGATGCAATGCCTGAGATTTGGCTGGCAACCGAATCGCTGCTGCTGGAGTCATTTTCGTCTGGTCCGGTACTGCTGTCTGAATCCCTGTCACTTCACCACTAATTCTAACGATCAGCCGTTCATATACATCATCATGCGGCAAAACATCGTACTTTCAAGGAATAGCTCAAAATTTATCCACATGCTCACAAGAATCTTCCACCCATCTGCTTTTACACTGTCAAATGCTTCCATGGTAATCGTTTCTATCTCTGCATTTGACTAGTTTACTTTTTATCAGCGATTTATTTCACGCCACTTTAGAGGTATTATATTAGGTTTAAGTCGCAGTGGTACGGGGTCAACCTTGTAACAGTATGCTCAATAGATTTTAAAAGCTCGTTCACAGCGAACGTTGGAGTACGCCGAAACTCGCACTTTCTTGCATCTGGTGGAAAATCTATGTTATTTTGAGATAGCCACGTCTTCATTCCCTCTTTTCTGCTGCTCGAAGTGGATGGTTTATTTATTTGCTGGCTGTGATACGGTGCGTTTTCCATAACAATAATAGCGGTCTCAGGAATGTTCGACAGTAGCTGGACCTGGAGCCATTTCATGAAGTTTGGCTATTCATCCCGTCATGATAGTCCTCTAATTTTGTCTTCGACTTGAACATTTACAGTGCTCCGGAGACAAAACCTTCCGCACTGCCAGTGTGAACAATGATCCAACTTTGACAGGCACTATCAGTTGTTAAAACACTGGTAGTGTCATCATCCTGCCAATAATTTTTGACGGTGTAAATCGGGTGGAAATAAGTTTCGTCGAGATATATGACTAGTGTCTTGTATTCTCCTAATCTGTCATTTGCCCGCATAGTTCTTGGGAAATATGAACGCTTGAACACGACGTCATTTCGTTCCATAAGAATGTTTTTCTTCTGAGATTTTTAAAATAAAAAACCGATCGAATGCAATGTTTGGCTAAAGATGTTCTTGCTCCCTCCGCACTCAATGTCTTTTTGCAGTACAGCGCGCAAAATTTATAAAGACGGAACCTCTTTCTTCACGGTATAAAATTCCTGTTTTATTTACACTGACTGACAGAGCAAATGCAACGCCAAGAAGGAGTGGTCAGAACTTTATGCCAATTGCAGGGTAGACTGACGTCACTGAGGTATGCTCATGATGTGAAATGCGCCGCTGTGCTGCGCACGTAGCGAACGATAAATGGGACACGGCGTTGGCGAATGGCCCACTTAGTACCGTGATTTCTCAGCCAACAGTCATTGTAGAACGTGTTGTCGTGTGCCACAGGACACGTGTATAGCTAAGAATGCCAGGCCGCCGTCAACGGAGGCATTTCCAGCAGACAGACGACTTTACGAGGGGTATGGTGATCGGGCTGAGAAGGGCAGGTTGGTCGCTTCGTCAAATCGCAGCCGATACCCATAGGGATGTGTCCACGGTGCAGCGCCTGTGGCGAAGATGGTTGGCGCAGGGACATGTGGCACGTGCGAGGGGTCCAGGCGCAGCCCGAGTGACGTCAGCACGCGAGGATCGGCGCATCCGCCGCCAAGCGGTGGCAGCCCCGCACGCCACGTCAACCGCCATCCTTCAGCATGTGCAAGACACCCTGGCTGTTCCAATATCGACCAGAACAATTTCCCGTCGATTGGTTGGAGGAGGCCTGCACTCCCGGCGTCCGCTCAGAAGACTACCATTGACTCCACAGCATAGACGTGCACGCCTGGCATGGTGCCGGGCTAGAGCGACTTGGATGAGGGAATGGCGGAACGTCGTGTTCTCCGATGAGTCACGCTTCTGTTCTGTCAGTGATAGTCACCGCAGACGAGTGTGGCGTCGGCGTGGAGAAAGGTCAAATCCGGCAGTAACTGTGGAGCGCCCTACCGCTAGACAACGCGGCATCATGGTTTGGGACGCTATTGCGTATGATTCCACGTCACCTTTAGTGCGTATTCAAGGCACGTTAAATGCCCACCGCTACGTGCAGCATGTGCTGCGGCCGGTGGCACTCCCGTACCTTCAGGGGCTGCCCAATGCTCTGTTTCAGCAGGATAATGCCCGCCCACACACTGCTCGCATCTCCCAACAGGCTCTACGAGGTGTACAGATGCTTCCGTGGCCAGCGTACTCTCCGGATCTCTCACCAATCGAACACGTGTGGGATCTCATTGGACGCCGTTTGCAAACTCTGCCCCAGCCTCGTACGGACGACCAACTGTGGCAAATGGTTGACAGAGAATGGAGAACCATCCCTCAGGACACCATCCGCACTCTTATTGACTCTGTACCTCGACGTGTTTCTGCGTGCATCGCCGCTCGCAGTGGTCCTACATCCTAATGAGTCGATGCCGTGCGCATTGTGTAACCTGCATATCGGTTTGAAATAAACATCAATTATTCGTCCGTGCCGTCTCTGTTTTTTCCCCAACTTTCATCCCTTTCGAACCACTCCTTCTTGGTGTTGCATTTGCTCTGTCAGTCAGTGTATAATATACTCACTCATGCCACACAGTGCGATGCATTTATTAAACATTTCGCTTCTTAGCCGGGGTGCTTAATTTTATTCCACTCAGCTCCTCTCTAATTTTCTTTACAAAGCTTACCGACTTGACGGTTGCTTCCTCAGCTCGGTTTGTTGCTTGCAAAATTCGTTAGCTCCGAAATATTTTGATGACTACCAATAAATAAATATATATAAATAAATAACATTACTTAAAACTTCATAAAATACTTGAAATAAATTAATATTAATCAAAATAATGTATCGAAATGTCCGTAGTATGGGCGCCAGAGTTCACCAAAATGGATCCCTCGAATATTGATAGAGCATGATAAACTTTATATCCCAGGGTGTGTACATAATGCTGTGTACTGGTACATCTGCTGCAGGCCTTACCTAACCTCCTGAAAACGATTAAATAAGTAGGAACTGCACCTAGGTTCATCAATAAATCCACTGATTCTAAAATTGCCAACTATATTGTTAACAAAATCCGTGCATGAGCACCTGATCAACACACAAAATTATACATATAATACACACACAAAAGATTGCTGGGAGACTCCATATTTACAACAACAACAATGAAAACAGTGGGAAAACGAAAGCGAGAACTAACTAACATTTGTAGATAGTCCGATGAACAATGTACATATATGTAGATAAATACCCTTCGCTGTCTCTGTATCAATACTACTTGCCAATTCTCATAATCAGCACTTCTAACATCACACAGATACTGTGCCTCGTAATACTACGTTCACAGACTTTAACACTTGTTGTAAAGATATATACATTTAAGTAACACACGCTTATCGACCCTGAACATAAATTACGGAAAGTCTGAGATAGCTTTCACCAACATATAATGCCAGGCCGCCACAAAGGTTACAATACTTAATGCGCAAGCACTCCACAATCCGTTGATCAGTCAGTTTCCACGCACATAACAAGACTACGCTCCACGAACGTTTGAAGTCCAGTCCAGTGCAGCAGTGTCATTCCAGTACCGTGTATCAGCACCACTTCCTTCCCGTACAGTGTGTCTGTTGTGGTTCACTTCCGTAGTGATGACGAAGTTTATATAAACATCCGCTTCTCCCTTCCTCTCAGATGATACGTCTGGATTGGTCCTTGCCAGCCAATCATGAGTGACCTTCTCGTCAAGACCATGCCCTGAACTCATACTTGGTCTCAAGACATAAACAAACGCTCGGGTTTATTACATGAGTCATCGAACTTCCCTAGTACAACAACAAGCTCATCTCATCAGGCTGGGATATATACATGACTCATAGAACTTCCCGACAACAAGTACATCTCAACAAACACTGGGATGTCCGCATGAGTCATACAAATTACCAGAGTCCAATATAGCAATGTTTTCCCAGTACAAAACATTACTCATACCCACATATGTGGATATCTCCCAGCTTACAAATATAAATGACAAAATATACAAATGAAATACTGATAATAATAATAATAATAATAATAAATCGAATACTGACAATAATATCTCTAACTTCTACATACAGTGCGAGGGTGTGATATATGTACTGTCACAGCTCTACGAATTTATCTCTCTCTCCAAATCGCAAAAATGATATAACAGTTGCCACAATTTCTCTCCCTTGACTGTGAGCAACTTTATTCTTGCCGGCGGAAGTGGACATTGTGATAAATGACAACTAAAACAAACAGATTAGTTTAACGAACGCAGTCAGCAGAGAAACACGCACTTACGCTGCCGTCACATTCGCTTCTCACATCGAACAAGGATTACAAGCAACAGATACTGCCTAACCTAACCCCATGGCACCACAGCCCAGAAGGGCCTTGGCCTACCAAGCGACCGCTGCTCAGCCCGAAGGCCTGGAGATTACGAGGTGTCGTGTGGTCAGCACGACGAGTCCTCTCGGCCGTTATTCTTGGCTTTCTGGACCGGGGTCGCTATCTCACCGACAGATAGCTCCTCAATTGTAGTCACATAGGCTGAGTGGACCTCGAACCAGCCCTCAGATCCAGGAACAAATCTCTGACCTGGCCGGGAATCGAACCCGGGGCCTCCGGGTAAGAGACAGGCCCGTTACCCCTACACCACGGGGCCGATAAGAAATACTGCGGTAAGTACTGCACTTGTCCCGGGCTCGGCAGGGCATTATTTAGCCAACTCAGTTTCAGAAATAAATATCTGAATGATCCGCCTCTGTGGTGTAGTGGTTAGTGTGATTGGCTGCCACCCCCGGACGCCCGGGTTCGATTCCCGGCTAAGCCACGAAAACTGGTACGAGGGTTGGAACGGCGTCCTCTCACCCTCGAGAGGTCAACTGAGTAGAGGTGGGTTCGATTCAGCAGGGAATTTAATTAATACAACATTACCCGCTGAAGTATATAAATCATTGTTTGCACCCCGAGCCGTTTTTTCTTCTTTGAATGGTCAGCATCCTTAAGATAAATGGAATAACTGGGCGCATGCACTGAATTGTGAAGCATTGAAACAGAATATATTTGAAATATTGTGATGACCCATATCGACTAGTGAACTAGGAATGGATTATGACGTATGTCGGAGTGTTAATTCTACCCTTAAAATGCTTCACACACAAAATAAACACAAGGGGCCTTACGTACAACTTCATGCAAGAAAAATCCACGAATAAGATTTGTGATGATCCTTAATCACGAAAGAAAATCCGAGTAAAAATCAACGTAATAACAAGCTTTACCCCCTTGAAACACTCATATAGCGTTCACCTAAGCTTTACATGCTCTAAAAAGTTATATATACAAATTCTAAAATTTAAGCAGTTTTCATGATTTCCGTGCAAAGTAAAATGAAGTGTACTCAACGTTACTGCGTGAAGTCGTGATGTCATCCAGGGGTACACCTTCGGATTTAAGCCTCCATCAATGAAGCCTCGTTAGCGGAGGGTCTTTGGTTCATCTTCTTCTGGGTCGCGTACATGATGTCTCCAACTGTGGTCTCCTGTGTCGGAAATTCTGGATGGTCCCTGAAGAGATGAATGCAGATACAAAGGCGCGTTCTGGTAGGTTCCTCCCTGTAGATGCTGGCACAATGGCGCATTCTGGTAGGTTCCAATCAATGGTTCGAAGAGCAAACACGTACATATGGGCAAATGGGAAACTGGTTAATGAAGTACTGTCTATGCGTCTTCAATTAACATACTATAGCTAGACCCACTCATTGAACTCAAATGGACTACCCGACAAGCGGTGAAGTCCCTTTATATCGCTACTCATATCCCCTTTTTTGTCATACGACACAATTAATGATTGCCCTTATTTGTATGTGAGCGCTACTCGATCATCAGACATCAATCTTTAGCTAACCTAGCACTTTCTATTAGTTCGGCTAGCGTCCCCTATTACTGCTCCTGCCTTACTTCCGGCCAATAATTATTAATAGAATGTAGTCAGTATCTCACTACGTCCGAGCTATTATCATAAGGTCACCCGTTCTTTAAACATTATTCATGTGAGCCGCCACTGAGTTTAACATTCTGCATCCCCTTAATATGTGAATACTGGAATTACAGGTGCTTATATTCGCACACCACAATCGTTATTTTTCACCATAAGGCCTGGCTACGTTATACGTGTATCGGTTTCACACGACACAGACTTCTGTCTAAGACCTAGAAAATAAATAACACTAAATATTCTTCAGTCGCACTGAATCAAAATATCTGAGCACAATGGTTCACACCGGCCGAAAAAGTTTCTCGACGAGCAAGTAAAGACTGCGGTAGAATAGATCAAACTGGATACTAGGGCGAGTTCGGGGATTTCTGTTATAGCGAATCCGGCCTGGCGGCTGGAGAGGTGTTAGGCTCCGCCCACCTGTGAGAAGTCGCACTGCTAATAATAATCCCTCATAGCCGTGTGAATAGTCATTTTGTAGCTCTTGAATCCTAGTTTCCATTGATCTAGTTTGATGCAGATCGCATCGCTGGATCTCCAGTAATCTTATGAACTTCCTTTTATACATTCGCGCTCCAATCTTTATCAAATGGGGATTCCCTCGCTTCCGTCAGGCGACGGGCATTCAACATCTGTCTAGGATGCGTCATTACCGATACATTTATTAAGTAAGACATCTTCTGACAATTGAATAGCAGAAACTACGCAGATTCCAACGAGTCCTTAAATTTCACAAGCTTGTATCAATTTTATTATTATTATTATTATTATTATTATTATTATTATTATTATTATTATTATTATTATTATTATTATTATTATTATTATTATTTGCGCACCTGAATTGTGGGTTGACACTAATGAACACACAGGGAATCGGTGAGAACTCCAACTCTTGAGTTAGGACACTAGAAAACAGAACCCGCCTCCTGACCTGGATGTTCTCTGTGCTTGGCTTGATGTTTGCTTCTCGCTCTGCAAATAGACAGCGCGATTTCAAGGTTACGATGTAATGAGCTCCATCTTCGTCCGTACGCATACCTCCGAGCTCGCGCAACGTCGCTCGTATCCCGGACTGGGCGAAAAATGCTAATTACGACCAAATATGTCGTAGAATGACGCGGACAAGGGCATATATTTCTTGTAGGACCTCATGACATATCTATTAGCATGGTAGTGAACGGTTACAGTACCTACAAATTTCAACATTGGAAAAGTATTTCCATTCGCAGACTCAGCGAGGGATCCAACTTTCGCCGCCTCAAGGGCATTGTCCAGGAGCGTGAGAATTTGGGTTGGGATACAGCTGGGGAAGAGGACGAGTACCTCGCCCAGGCGGCCTCATCTGATACGCTGAACAGGGGTTTTGTGGGGTGGATGGAAAAATTAGAAGGAATAGACAAGGATGAGGGAAGGAAACGGCCGTGGCCTTAAGTTAGGTACAATCCCGGCATTTTCCTGGAGGAGAAGTGGGAATCCACGGAAAACCCCTTCGAGAATGGTTAAAGTGGAAATGGAACCCCCGTCTACTGGGGCCTGGCCGAGGCGGTATAGGCGTGCTCGGTTCGCCCGGAAGGACGTGGGTTCGAATCCCCTCCAGGAAGTCGTAAAATTTAAGAAACGAGATTTCCACTTCCGGAGGTGCATATGGCCCTGAGGTTCACTCAGCCTACACCAAAAATGAGTACCAGGTTAATTCCTGGGGCAAAGGCGGCCGGCCGTGGAGCTAACCACTCTACCCCATCACGTCTCGAGGTTAACAATGGTGGAAGCCTTTACCTTCCACTCCTCCAAGGGCCTTCATGGCCTGTACGGAGGTGACAAAAATCTACTCAGTTATACTCCCGAGGCGGCTAGGACTGGGAAGGAGGTGGCTGTGACCTTAATTAAAATACAGTCTCAGCATTTGCATGGTATGAACATGGGAAATTACAGCAGACTATCTCTAGGGCTGCTAATCGCGGGATTTGAACTTGCCATAGACCGAACGCAAGTCAACAGTAATATGACTTGTACAACACAGCCAATTCGCTCAATATATTATTATTATTATTTTAATAACAACTAGCCGATGTACCCGTGCTTCGCTACGGAATTCTACATTTGCTAAAGAAGAAAGTTATCTAACTCCCCAGCTATTTACCGCCAATGTTCGGGCAGGCTGTTGCACTCGATACGCAGCAGTAATCCCATCTATCGGAGATTTTTGGTAGCCAAGGACACAAAGAATATCACAACAAACAATGGTCAAAGTAATGTTATTGTTGATCAGTTTCATGAGCTCCTACCCTGGAATACCACTCTTATCATACTCGGTATTGTAAAACTGAATAAAACATAAATGATCGGAGATCATATTCTCTATAAATTTTGTTATGTAGTACTTTTCGGTAGGACCAATAACATAGGTATTTAAAAATTAAATTTTAAGTGCCTTGCCCTAAACTACCATTTCATCAAGGATGAATAAAATGTTCATAACTTAGACTGTATTTTCTTATTCCCCGACTCTATACAACGATTTTCATTAAATTCTGTTTACCCATTTTCTCGTGGCTCGGCGTTGATATGGACTTGGCAGAAAAAATACAAATTCATGAATATCTCTCTTATCATAGCTGGTACGGTAAAAATGTATGACCGAGCTCGATAGCTGCAGTCGCTTAAGTGCGGCCAGTATCCAGTATTCGGGAGATAGTGGGTTCGAGCCCCACTGTCGACAGCCCTGAAGATGGTTTTCCGTGGTTTCCCATTTTCACACCAGGCAAATGCCGGGGCTGTACCTTAATTAAGGCTACGGCCGCTTCCTTTCATTTCCTAGGCCTTTCCCATCCCATCGTTGCCATAAGACATATCTGTGTCGGTGCGACGTAAAGCAAATAGCAAAAAAAAAAAAAAAAAAACAAACAGTATGACGTAAATGATCGGAAAATATATTCTATATAACTTTAGTTACGTAGCATTCATCGACCACTAATAACATAAATGTTTGAGAATTACATTTTAGGCCTTCTCCTAAACTACCATTTCACTCAGCGTACATTGTAGTGGTTCATTCCCTGACTCTACATTGTGATTTTCATTAAATTCATCTCAGCCGTTTTCTCGTGATGCGCGTACATAAAGGGAGACAGAAATTACGGAAAAGTAAAAAAGTCCATTTGCTAGTTACTGTGGACATGACCGATACATAAATACCATTCCCTTTAAATTCTGAGCAATGTACAGATAAAACTCTTATTTTATATATATAGATTATGTTTACAGCTTCCTTCCGGGGTAAAGAATTAATTTCCAATTGTTTAATAATAATAATAATAATAATAATAATAATAATAATAATAATAATAATAATAATAATAATAATAGTAATAATAATAATAATATTGTTTTTATGTCCCACTAACTACTTTTCACGATTTTCGAAGACGCCAAGCAGCCGGAATTTTGTCCCCCACGAGTTCCTTTACGTGCCAGTAAATTTGCCGGCATGAGGCTGATGTATTTCAGCACCTTCAAATACCACAGAACGGAGCCAGGATCGAACCTGCCAAGTTGAGGCCAGAAGGCCCAGCGCCTCAACCGTCTGAGAAACTCAGCCCGGCATTTCCAATTGTTTAAGTCGGGCTATCGCCCAAAATAAGTTGAGTTCTTTTAACGGATTAACCGGCTGAAAAGCACAGCCATTACGTTACTTCGACTTCACCCTACCTATATTGTATTGTCCAAGGGGCGTTGTAACTGCGTTTACTGGAAAAGGGTATGCGATTCGGCCCTCAAATTGTGAGGACTACAAATGTTTTCTGTTCAAAAGCACCCTTCAAAGTATCAGGCAACGTCTAGAACTCAAAATAGAAGAGCAAAAAATGGGGACATGAAATGTTCAAACTGTTGAATATTAAACGCCCATTTCGGTAAGTCTTGTCACTTAATGGATCCACTATTTCAAGACGAGAAGAATGTTTGAACCCACTGTATATGGAAGCAGTTTGTTCGCGGGTTTCTGTCAGAAACAAGGACTGGAGCAAAGAAGAGTGTTGAACGAGATCAGTGCGGTGGAGGGTTAATGCTGTGGCTGTCTTGATGCACCTGAGAGCTGCGCGCAGTGGGGGCGGTTAGCGCACATTCCAGGCCGGTCACTGCCAGCGATGTTGCAATGTAGCGCTCGGCCAATATTAGACTGACTGGCACACGCAGTCGGGCCTGGGCGCCGCTATTCACTCCCCCTCTACAGCAGTCCGAGTTCAGTTTGGGCCATCTTAGTTTTCGGCTCTCATGAGTGCTCACAGACATGGTGCCTTAGAGCAGAAGAGGCGTAACAGGCATAGTAACTGGTTTACGAAGATATTCGCGGTTCGAATTCCGGACAATGCATGTGGGTTTGTTTAAAACTGAGACCCACGTCCCTATGTCTGGATTCTACAAACATGTGAGAGCGCATGACTATGATCACGATATGAACAGTGAAGAAAAGCCAGCTCTTTTTGTTTCTTGTTTGAAAAATTGTTTGCATTAACTCTTCGTAGTGGAGAAAATGTCCATTCCTTGTGGCCCATCATGCACGGAATAGTTCAATTTCTCTTCTTAATTACACATCACAACTTGTCCCTTACAAAAATAATGCATTAAAAATACATGGTTTTGTGTTACTACATCAGTATACATGAACAAAAATGAGTGGTTAATAAGGCGACCACCATGGAGATGTTACACTGAATGAAGCAGGTGGTTGTCCGCCTCTGTGGTGTAGTGGTTAGCGTGATAGTCTGCCACCCCGAAGGCCCGAGTACCATTCCCGGCACTGACACGAAATTTGAATAGTGGTACGAGGGCAGGAACGGGGTCCACTCAGTCTCCAGAAGTCACCTGAGTAGAGGTGGGTTCGATTTCCACCTCAGCCATCTTCGAAGTTGTTTCCCGTGGTTTTCCATTTCTCCTCCAGGCAAATGCCGAGATGGTACCGGTACCTAACTTAAGGCAATGGACGCTTCCTTCCCTCTTCCTTGCCTGTCCCTTCATAGCTTCCCATCTCCCAACAAGGCCCCTTTCAGCATAGCAGGTTGAGGCCTCCTGGGCGAGGTACTGGTCATCCTCCCTAGTTGTATCCCCCGACCCAAAATCTCGCACTCCAGGACACTGCCCTTGAGGCGGTAGAGGTGGCATCCCTCGCTGAGTCCGAGGGAAAAACCAACAGATTAAGAAAGAAAGAAAGAAAGAAAGAAAGAAAGAAGCAGGTGGTCACTGACGATAACCACCATGCTGCAGAGAGTTAACGGAACAGCCAAAGAGTATATTTCATATTATTATGTTACAAAAAACAAGCTTTCTTCAGTTTATCCCAGTTACTCCTGGGGTCGCTGGAGCTACCCAGGCTCATTTTTGTTTTGGCCGGGGATTAAGGACCGGATGCACTTTCTGATGTCACTTGATTCTTGATATGAAAAGCTCGACGCAGGATTGACCGGTATTCGAACCTCAGCCTTTCGATTGGCAAGCCAGCACCTAAGCCATTCAGCTAATCACGCCCCCATAATGTTACTCTGGCGACATTTTTTAAATTTTCGAAGGCTTCTTTGAGGAGCTCTGATTTTTTTCATTCCAAAATATTTTTTATATCTCTTGTCTTCTTCTACTTCTTTATCTATTTACCCTCCAGGGTCGGTTCTTCCCTTGGTCTCGGCGAGGGATACGACCTCTACCGCCTCAAGGGCAGTGTCCTGGAGCTTCAGACTCTGGGTTGGGGGATATAACTGGGGAGGATGACCACTACCTCGACCAGGTGGCCTCACCTGCTATGCTGAACAGGGGCCTTGCGGGGAGATGAGAAGATTGGAAGGGTATAGATAAGGAAGAGGGAAGGAAGCGGCCGTGGCCTTCAGTTAGGTACCACAAACGATATCTATCTATCTATCTGTCTATCTATCTATCTATCTATCCCGGCATTTGCCTGGAGGAGAAGTGGGAAACCACGCAAAACCACTTCCAGGATGCCTGAGGTGGGAATCGAACCCACCTCTACTCAGTTAACCTCCCAAGGCTGAGACGACTCCGTTCCAGCCCTCGTACCACTTTCTTTTAAATTTCTTGGCAGAGCCGGGAATCTACTCCTTGTTGTTTTATGTCGCACCGACACGATAGGTCTTATGGCGACGATGGGATAGGAAAGGGTTAGGAATAGGAAGGAAGCGGCCGTGGCCTTAATTAATGTACAGCCCCAGCATTTGCCTGATGTGAAAATGGGAAACCACGGAAAACTATCTTCAGGGCTGCCGACAGTGGGGTTCGAATCCACTGTTTCCCGAATACTGGATACTGGCCGCACTTAAGCGACTGCAGCTATCGAGCTCGGTAATGCCGGGAATCGAACCTGGGCCTCGGGGGGAGGGCAGCTAATCACACTAAGCACTACACCACAGAAGCGGACCTTTCTTGTCTTTCCGGCAATTTTAAACATGTTGGACCGATTGCAGAAACGGTATTTAGATTATGTTTACTGTTAAACAATGCCTGTCGGGCTCCGTAGCTTGGACGGTAGACCGCTCACCTTCTGAGCCCAACTTGGCAGGTTCGATCCTGGCTCAGTCCGGTGGCATTCGAAGGTGCACAAATACGTCAGCCTCGTGTCAGTACATTTACTGGTGCGTAAAAGAACCCCTGCGGGACAAATTTCCGGCAGATCGGCGTCTCGGAAAACCATAAAAATGTAGTTGGTGGGATGTAAAACAAATGGCACGATTATTATTATTATTATTATTATTATTATTAAAGACTGCCTAAGTATGACTGCCGCACTGCGAAGACGTTAATTATCTCTTAGACACTGTCTAAACTCGATGTTTAACAGGCGATGTTTAAACACCACCGAGGGCACTGTTTAACCTCAAATTTTAGTGGTTAATCACGATCAGGTTTACCTATCATGAAACATATATAATTTGTATTATCTTTTTGAGACGATTCCCTGAAGAAAGGTTAGTTCGATGGCCTCCAATTCGCAGCAATTCATTTGAAATATACCGGGAGGTACAGTTAAAAATACGATTTCGCTTTTCAAGAGATAATATCAGGGATTTATTTCTTGAGCCTGACACAAGTAGCCTAAGTGCACATAATAGCTACACTACAAAGAGGGTTGTTGGGCTGGGGGGGGGGGGCACGGGGAGGGGTTGAATTCTCTTCGCGCTAATTCAGGTAAGTTAGGAAAAGGCAAGGACTGAGAAAGAAGGGCCGTGACGTTAATAACAGCCCTAGTATTTGCCTGGTCAAAAAATGGGGAAACTATGGAAAACAATCTTCCGTGCTGCCGAAGGTGGATTTCGAACCTATGATCTACAGAATGCAAGCCTACATCTACATGGCCCGTACAGCTCGTTCGGTTACATATTACTATAGATTCATCTTTCCTTCGTCAATGTTGCTTAGATTACACTGACCGTAAAGACAACACTGCAATTAAAGCTACACTTAGCCGTACTGTGAGTGTCGCTTTACTCTCGATAATAATAAGAGATTTCATTTCCACGAAAGCGATTAAATGAAATGGGGTATGGCTGTTAGTGCCGCGAGTGTGCGAGGACAAGTTCGTCTCGCCAGATGCAGATCTTTTGATTTGACGCCCGTATGAGTCCTGCGCGTCGTGAAGAGGATGAAATGATGATGAAGACGACGCATACACCCAGCCCCCATGCCAGCGGAATTAACCAATTATGGTTAAAATTCCCGACCTCTGTGAACAAAGGCCAGCACGCGAACCATTTAGCCATGGAGCCCCCGAAGGCTTATCGGTGGGCAACTTCTGCTCGTGTTTAGCCATATTCGTGTAATATGTCTGTCAGACGAAAGACGACTAACGTTTGACGCGCGCACCGACGAATTTCATTGGTTGCGACAAGCAAAGAATATGATAGAATATACTTCTATTTACATTTTCGAACCAATATTGAAACTTAAACGACGTCTATCTAAACACCGGCTGAACATTTTTGATGCAATGGAACATTCTGCGTAACTTAGACGTTACTTAGTTAGACATTGTCTACGGCTTAAAACTAGTCATCGTTTCTTCAATTGGCCCATTCAGTCCTATCAATGTCACCGAGAAACCCACATCACAGTATAGGTGAA
The DNA here is from genome assembly GCF_040414725.1 of Anabrus simplex. Lineage (NCBI taxonomy): Eukaryota > Metazoa > Arthropoda > Insecta > Orthoptera > Tettigoniidae > Anabrus > Anabrus simplex. The sequence continues at coordinate 385,249,112 of NC_090266.1, read as the reverse complement.
ACGTCCGACAGTACCAATCAATTGACGCGGTCCACACAGGAAGAAGCATTACATAATTTTAAACATAGTTTCAAGCTACATTTTAAGTATACTACATAAGCAAATCAGTATCTAATCCTTGATATCGTGAGAGTACAGGAAACATACTTTTTATGTTGTCTAGTTTGAGTCCATAATAAACCATACTTTTAACTCGTACATGTTAAATGTCCGCCTCTGTGGTGTAATGGTTAGCGTGTTTAGCTGCCATCCCCGGAAGCCCAGGTTCGATTGCCGGCTCTGCCACGAAATTTGAAAAGTGGTACGAGGGCTGGAACGTGGTCCACTCAGCCTCGGGAGGACAACTGAGTAGAGGTGGGTTCGATTTCCACCTCAGCCACGACCGCTTCCTTCCCTCTCCCTTGTCTATCCCTTCCAACCTTTCCATCCCCCCCCCCCCCCCGAAGGCCCCTGTTCAGCATAGCAGGTGAGGCCGCCTGGATGAGGTACTGGTCATTCTCCCCAGCTGTATCCCCGACACATTTTCTCAAACTTTAGGACACTGCCCATGAGGCGGTAGATATGGGATCCCTCACTGACTCCGATTGCAAAATCGAACCTGGAGGGTAACCAGGTAAAGAAGAAGAAGAAGTTTTATGTATGATACTATAAAAAAAATCACAAGTAAAAAATGTAGAACTTGCTTCATAATACATTGGTGAATAAATGTACTATTACTGTATATTGTTCATTTCATGATATGAAATGTGGAAAGCTCTACCACCAGATGTGCCGCCTGAACAGTCTCCATTAGAAAATCTAGTTCTCTGAAGTAATGGCCGCTTTTTAATATTATTTCTTGATACAAAACCATTTAATACGTTCTCCAGATTCAACGCCTTAGCAGCCTCTAAAGACTACTGAACTCCACGTATTAAGGGGACTTAACATCTAGGAGGAGAAATTTTGGAGGGGCAAACTGGCACTCTGCACCCTAAGATAATTTTTGGAGGTCAGAAAACGTCTTGCCCCCGCCCTCAAAGTCGGCGCCATTGATGTTAACGATTATTGTTGTCTGTGTTCCGTGGTATGTATAATAAACCTATACTAGTTCAACATTTCTCAACTGATGGTTGATGTCACTTGGTAGTCTATTACATAGGACGGGTACATAAGTTATTTTTCAAAAAGTCAACAAATCTTTGAAATATAGTAGGTATATACATGTTTTATATATGTTCACCTCTGTGGTATAGTGGTTAGTGTGATTAGCTGCCACCCCCGGAGGCCCGGGTTCGATTCCCGGCCCTGCCACAAAATCTGAAAAAGTGGTACGGGGCTGGAATGGGGTCCACTCAGCATCGTGAGGTGAACTGAGTAGAGATTGGTTCGATTCCCACCTCAGCCATCCTGGAAGTGGTTTTCCGTGGTTTCTCACTTCTCCTCCAGGCAAATGCCGGGATGGTACCTAACTGAAGGCCACGGCCGCTTCCTTCCCTCTTCCTTGTCTATCCCTTCCAATCTTCCCAATCCCCCGCAAGGCCCCTGTTCAGCATAGCAGGTGAGGCCGCCTGGGTGAGGTACTGGTCATCCTTCACAGTTGTATCCCCGAGCCAGTGTCTGAAGCTCCAGGACACTGCCCTTGAGGCGGTAGAGGTGGGATCCCTCGCTGAGTCCGAGGGAAAAACCGATCCTCGAGGGTAAGTAGATAAAGAAGAAGAAGAAGAAGTTTTATATCTTAGTCTCGTTTCTTGATGCGAGGTCGGGGATGAGGTGAGATGAAATTATACGGCATGTTTTCACAGCCGAATGGCCTTCCTGACGCCAACCTCAGTTGAGGTGTTTATAATAATTTTGTGTGGCTATTTCTAGCCGAGTGCAGACCTTGTAAGGCGGACCCTCCGATGATGGTGGGTGGCATCTGCCATGTGTAAGTAACTGCGTGTTATTGTGGTGGAGAGTAGTGATATGTGTGGTGTGTGAGTTGCAGTGATGTTGGGACAGCACAAACACCCAGCCCACGAGCCATTTGAATTAACCAATGAATGTTAAAATCCCCGACCCAGCCGGGAATCGAACCCGGGACCCTCTGAACCGAAGGCCAGTATGCTGACCATTCAGCCAACGAGTGGGACAGTTGGGGAGTTAACGAAAATGAAATGAATGATGGCGAACGAAATTGGGTAAGGAGGTGGAAGGAATCAGCTGTGGCCTATGAACAGGAACTGTCCCGGCATTTGCCTGGAAGTGAAAATGGAAAACCACAGTAAAAAATTCACATGAAATATGTTCCACTATTTCATTAAAACTGATACATATATTCGTGCATGTTATGAATCTCATTATAAAACCGTATCGGATTTCAGAGTGTAGAGGTACAACATTAATTAAAACCACCTTTCCAATACATAACAAGAATCTTGTTTTAATTAATGTTTTTAATGGTTTTAATTAATGTTATAACTTCTACATTCGTGCATGTATGCCCACATACATTCAGATTTTTCACAGAGCGAGTTAGCTGCGTGGCTAGGGCCGTGTAATTGTAACCTTGCATTCGGGAGATGATGGGCAGAACCCCACTGCCTACAGCCGGGACCCCTGTGACCAAAAGCCATTACGCTAACCATTTAGCCATGGAGCCGGACATTACACCATTTTAAGGATATATACGAAGACACTGACAGTCCGACAGAGTGAGCACAGCAGTCACCCAAATAAAGTGCTTACCTTGTGAATCTGGAAGTTAAAAAACGCGTTGAATCCACAGTATCTTCCTTGTAGGAGTGTTTACCACATACACAACAATTAATTAAACAACATTTCACTTTGGAGAATAGACTGATTGAATAATAAAATAAAAATGAACGGACTTTGTATTTCTTCTTAAAAGTAAAGTATGCGTTCAATCAACAGCCGGAAGAGTAACTTCCTTGCAGAAATGTTTATCACATACACAACACTTAAATAATTAAACAAAATTTCACTTTGGGGAATAGTCAAATTAAATAATGAATAACAATTAACGGACTTTGTATCACTTCTTAAGCAAATGTTTGGAGATTTCCGTTTAAAAACATTATTTGTTCCACGCTTTTCCCGGTCAAGCGATTCCTTCTGTCGGTTATAAGGTGTCCGGCCTTCGAGAAAACTCTTTCGCATGGCGTGGAGGTTGCAATAATACACAGCCGCATTTTAGCAAGTTCAAAGTGTTCTGGGTACACTGACTGCCGTTCAGACCACCACTGAAGTGGATTTCCTTCCCTCTGTAGTAGGGGTTCCTGAAAATATGTATCCACTTCCACTATCGCAGCTGCTCTAGGGTGTGGATTACAATGCAGCCTGGAGACAACCTCATCGAATTCAACCCAGAGACAAGAAGTAGATTCGGTGATTGAAACTGAGTTTTCTGCAGTGGCAGTGGATGTGTCCGACACGTATCCTTCACAGTACCCGACCAGGTTTTATTTTGATTTCTCAGCAGAGTTTTTGTCACAAAAATTCATGTAATTTGAACTGGGGGCCCAATAAAGTTGCTTCTGCGAAAATGGTTCTCTCTTCTATACTGCGAAAACGCCGATTTAGCTCTTCCACTAGCTTCTCGGCCATCTGTTTCACATCACCACGAATTTCAGTGTTATTGGCAAATCTGCAACCCAATCTTTTCAACGACCGACTAAGGGGTATAACTTTCGACGCAGTGACAAGCCTTTCACTGCTCATTTCCTCAATACAATCTTTGAAAACTTTCAGCACTTCGCAGACTTTTGTTATGCTTGCAATGTCGTCTGTGATCAAATTTGGAAGATCCGAGTAATTTATGGTTATAACTGACATCAGGGAATTCTTGCCATCAACCATTCTTTGCAGCATGTTAAAGGTTGAATTCCACCTTGTGATAGTATCCTGTTTTAACGTTAGTACTGGCTCTTTCAACTGTCCCTGCATCTTATTGAGCTTCATGCTGGCCTGCGAAATTCTTTCAAAAAATTCTACAATTATTTTCACTTTGTTCGGAATGGGCTGAATGTATTATCGGCACACTTTATCTTGGTGCATTTACACCCTGGTGCTGAATCGGTCGACCTCGGCAATCTTCGAGATTCGTACTGGCAACCTTTGAAACACAAACTATGAATCGCTTGAGCATCGTTGTGCGACATCTGGCGTACACCTTACGTACTAATACTGTTGTTGTTTACACAGCAAAGCCAAACTATAGAATTCATGCTAGGAACAAGATTCGCATCGAGAAATGCTATATAATGTTATATAATGTGTATGTGACATAGTTGTTGGCTTAAGATAATAACGGTTTAGAAACTTCATATCGATCGATCATATTCTCGATTCAATTCAGATTTCATTTTCATTCAGTTGGCAGCACTACCGGAACCGGGTCAGCTCCCTCCTTACTCCTAACCCCCGTACACAAATGCACCAAGACAAAGTGTGCCGATAATACTGCAGCCGATTCTGAAATCAGGGTGTTTGCAAAACAGAGGATGTGTTTCCAGGCTGTGAGTCGTATTGCTGCCACAATATTAGCAGCATTGTTCACTAACTATACACACAACTTTCCTTCACTGGCCCATTCCATAGTAACACGTTGCAGTTCTTCGGCGAGATTTTCTGAAGTGTGTCTTTCGTCCTACTTAAAGCACTCTGGGAAGGACGATTCCAGCTCCAGGTCTTTAATATAGTGTGCTGTTACTGACAAGTAGCTCTCATTTTCAATTGTAATCCACCCATCCATTGTCAATACAACCACTTCTGCAGACTGAATTTTGGTTTTCACCACTTCCTGTGTTATGGCGTGTTGCTGTTAGAGAAGTGTGTTGGAAATGGTCTTCCGCGCTAGCATTTTATAAGGCCCATTCAGTTTACCCAGGAACTTTTGAAAGTGTTTGCTCTCACCTATGCTAAAGGGAAAATAATCTTTCACCACAGTCTCTAGGAGTGTGAAATCTATCTCCTGATTGCTTTTGTTAGACTGAGGCTTCGAAAAATACATAGACAGTGTTCCTCGATTCTGGGGATGGCTTACTGTTGTTGAAGTGCCACAGTTATCCCGTGTCCGGCTCCATGGCTAAATGGTTAGCGTGCTGGCCTTTGGTCACAGGGGTCCCGGGTTCATTCCCTGCAGGGTCGGGAATTTTAACCTTAATTGGTTAATTTCGCTGGCACGGGGGCTGGTTGTATGTGTCGTCTTCATCATCATTTCATCCTCATCACGACGCGCAGGTCACCTACGGGTGTCAAATCAAAAGACCTGCATCTGGCGAGCCGAACATGTCCTCGGACACTCCCGGCACTAAAAGCCATACGCCATTCCATTTCAGTTATCCCGTGGCACAGACTGCTGTTCGGTGCTGGCAGTCGATGTTGTTAGGTGTGGATCATCCTGGTTATCTTCTGGAGAAATACCGACAGGTGCGGTACTAGGAGGTGCTAAATGCCTGGCAGATAAAGACACTGTTGGGTGCATCATGCGAACATGACGAGCAACATTAAATGTATTTCCTCCTTTGTACGAAATTTGCTTCGCAGAAAAGTTACACTTAGATTTCCCATCACCTAAATCCGCGAAGAAGCCCCAAATTTCATACTTTTCCGCGATCGCGAGTTGCTAGCCATTGTATAACAGTGAAGAGATACAAAAACTGCTTTCGGAATACAACAAAGAGATATTTTACCTGAAATGGTACCAATGGCCCAACATGACAATTTACTTTTTGAATTTCCTGACAAAAATAAAATCGAAAATGAAATTAATGAAAGATTCATCAAGGTAGGTAAATGGATATTTATGGCAGTGGTAATCATATTCATTCTATTTTTGATTGAATTTTAAGAGAAAAAATGTTATGATATGATTGAATATCGTTGGTAACCCTAGTGTTTTCTGCCAGGGTACAGCTAAAAAGGTATGATATGGCAGATAACGACTCTGTTGAGTGCATCATACGAATAAGGCGAGTCCAGATTACAAGTATTTAAATATATTACCTTCCCTATCAACCATCATCTAGATGCTGTAAGCGAGTAACCCATTAGATGTCCAGAATTACATAGCTCTGCCATCTGTTGTTAATATTAAGTATTATGAAGCTTTATTGAGTAAGTGAGACGCTGTGAACGAAGTCCTTGTTGAACGACATACTTAGCAGCTTCGTCAGCCCTGATTACTTCATGAACGAACTATTTCATTTGAACGATTAACAGTAAAGCGTGCAATGAGTGAAGTAGCTCATAGGAATGAACTGGTTCGACCCATCGCTACCTATGGGTGTAAAATCAAAAGACCTGCACCTGGCGAGCCGAACATATTCTCGGACACTCCCAGTACTAGAAGCCATACGCCATTTATTTTGCGAATGAGCAACATGCCTCCATTTTGAGAGTAGTTCAATGGCTTCTTCCACTTCGTAGATGACCATGCAAGTTAGCTGCGTGGTATGAGCTGCATAACTGTAGATTTTCATCGGGAGATGGTAGGTTCGAAACCCGGCATTTGCCTGGTGTGAAAATGGGAAACTATGGAAAATCATCATCACGGCTGCCGATGGTACCTCCCCATTCCGGGCGAGTTGGCCGTGCGTTTAGGGGCGCACGCTGTGAGCTTGCATCCGGGAGGTAGTGGGTTCGAATCCCACTGTCGGCAGCCCTGAAGATGGTTTCCCATTTTCACACCAGGCACATGGCTGCTTCCTTCCAACTCCTAGGTCTTTCCTATCCCATCGTCGCCATAAGATCTTTCTGTGTCGGTGCGATGTAAAGCCGATAGCAAATAAAAAAAGTTCTTCCCCATCCCACCGTCGCCGAAAACCTAACTGCGTTAGCGCGATGTTGAACGCAAGCAAAAGGAAAATCTCATGAGAGTTTAGCATTTAAACGCTACTATAGTCGTAAGAACATGTACTGTAGATCGTTATACTTAACTTTAACACAAATCCTACATCTTCAAACTAAAATGAAGCTTTAGTGCAAAATATGTAAATACCCACCGTACTTTTACTGTACTGTTGAATGTAATTGTCAAAGTGGAAAACAAAGAGCTCACATTAATATTATTTTCCCTACTTCAGTGGACGAAAAGCCCGTGAGTGACAATGCTTTCTAGGTGACTGCCGTCAGGCCCATCCCCCTAGCGACAGGTCGACTCGAAGTCAGTCAAACAGCTCACTATGTTACCAACCTGGGCATCGCGACCAACGGCGCTCTATCTTATGTTCAGTAGCTTCATCCATGATCCTCACAAGCCTGTTTCAATTGCACTCTAGTCTACGTGCCATTTTGAGCAGTTATGGCAAGCTCAAATGCCACCAGAACGCATACAGTGCAGGCGTGAACGTTCTGGTGGATGAGGCAACAACAATACGTTCCCAAAGAGACTTGTAAGCATAGCAGGGCAGATACAGCATAGGTTGGCGACAACACGGCTATATCCGAATGCAAAATTTTACTCCCTTACGTAATTATTTACATAATAATAATAATAATAATAATAATAATAATAATAATAATAATAATAATAATA